>NC_090922.1:140073174-142573174 GCF_040938575.1 Ambystoma mexicanum | reverse complement strand
GCTTTTTGCACTGGTTCAAAAGGCAGACTGATGAGCTTTGTGAGGACAACATTAAGGACCCAACCTGGTGGAAGGTTTGAGATGCGAGGGTATAGTCTCTTTACTCCTTCAATAAATGCTTTGATAACAGGAACCTTCCACCAAGATACTTTGTTTTTAGAAGTAGTGTAAGCAGATAGGGCTGCTACATGTACTTTGATGGAATAAAACACTAAGCCAGAGTCTTGAAGGTAAAGCATATAGTGGAGAAGGTTAGATGGTGAACATTCAATTGGATTTAAATTGTGTGATCTGCACCAGACAACAAATCTTTTCCACTTGTTAAAGTAACGGTGTCTAGTGTTGGGTTACGTGCTTCCTTGAGGATATCCATACACCTTTGTGAAGATTCAAGTGCCGGAATTCTATGGCAACCAGCTATATAATGAAGTACTTCAAACATGTGTTGTACTCTCGTTTGAGGTAAAGGATTAACTCCTCTGGAGTCTTTATGATTGCTCCCAGACATCATTTTACTTGGCTGGGGACAAAACTAGACTTTCTCGTGGTTAGAGAATCCCAATTGGAACAGTAGATGGATTGTTCTTTGGGTGTTGTATTTGCATATTTGAGGACTCTCCCCTGTTATCAGCCAGTCATCTATATAAGGGTCCACTGGGATTGACTCTCTGCGTGAAGTGCGCCGCTAGCACTGCTAGTACCTTTGTGAACAATCTTGGAGTGGATGCTTTGCCGAAGGGTAGTACCTTGAATTGGCAGTTCTCTCCCGCTATCTGGAAGCGCAGATACTTTCTGTGCAATGGGAACATTGAAATATGAAAGTATTTATCTTTCATATCCAATGTTGCCATGAAATCCCCCCCCCCCTCCTTTAAAAGAGGAATTACCTCCTGGAGTGTTGTCATGCAAAACTTCTGTGGTTTGACAAATGTGTTCACTGGGCGCAGGTCTAATACAGGAAACATGGTTAAGTCTTTTGTTGGCACAAGGAAGGGAGTAGTTTCTTACATGTAACTCCATTTCTCCAGCGTTCGTATCTTTCATGGATTCACATGCTGTGAGTATTCCCAGTCGTCAGGCTGGAAATCCCTGGTTACTTTAATTCAGTAATTTACCTACGGAAAAATTTCACACCAAGTGCCCCATCAACATTGTTGTGGGTGCTTTTGGTCCCCACCAATAGGACGTTGAGTCTATAGCTCCGCCCCAGCAGCTTCCCCTCAGATTTTAACCACTCCAGCTGGAGGATATTCCCTTGTAAAGGATGTTTGCTTGTAGGGCGTAGGCTGGAGGGCACATGAGAATCCATGAAAGATACCAACGCTGGAGGAATGGAGTTACAGGTAAGAAACTACCCCCTTTTCCAGCATTGGATCTTTCATGGATTCACATGTGAATAGATTTCAAAGCAGTATACATGTTAGGAGGAGCTAAAACAGGCAAACAGAAATGAGATACTTGCAAATTTTCAGCGCCAATGCGAGTTGTAGATCTACATAGGTATAAGAAAAAATACCCTGGAAGCTGCAGGGCTTACCTTACGGGAAAAGTCGTTGAAGGGCTGCTCGTCCCATGCACACGTCTTCAGCGTGCTGTTCATGTAAGCAGAAGTGCCTGGTAAAAGTGTGTAGCACTGCCCATGTTGCCGCCTGGCAAATGTATTTGATGGGCACTATGGACCAGAGAGCCGCAGAGGCAGCCGTACCTCTTGTAGAACGTGCTCTAGCCGCAGATTGCAGAGGACTTTTGGCCTTCGAGTGGCAGAAGGAGATTGTAGATGAAATCCATCTTGGAATGCCCTGTTTTGAAATGAATTTTCCCTTTTTGGATGGGCCAAAGACGACAAAAAGCTGTTTAGTAGATCTAAATTACTTTGTCTGGTCGAAATAATATTTTAGTGCCCTTTTCACATCCAGGGATGTGCTGGTAAAGTGGCATTTTGAAAGAATGTAGGCAGACTTATGGTTGCATTCTTGTGAAAATGATGCCACTTTTGGGATGAGGTGAGGATTTGTGGAAAGCATCACCTTGTCTTTTGCGAATCAGAGATATGTAGGATCTACTACTAGAGCTTGTAGCTCCAAAACCTGTCAAGAGGATGTAATGGCTATATAGAATGCCACCTTCCAGGTCACAAACTTGATGTGTGCTGTTGATAGAGGTTCGAAAGGAGTTTTCATAAAACCAGCCAGGACTAGATTCAGGCTCCATACAGATAGAATCTTTTTCTTTGGAGGAAAAGTACGAAAAAGACATTTCAGGAAGTGTTTGAGTAGCCTGTCACTGTAGAGAGGAGGAGAGCCTCTTTTCCTTGTGAATCTAGAAATTGCCGCCAAGTACAACTTTATGGAGCAGATCGCTAGACCTTGCGCCAATTTGAGAAGGTAGGGAAGAACCTGCCGTGCACACCATGTACAGAACCTTTTCCATTTGTGGTTGTAGGAAATGTTAGTGGACGGAGCCCTAGCCGCCGCTAGAATGCTTCAGCCGTCTTGAGGGATGTTTAAGTGGCCGAATTCGGAGTGGCCAGGAACCACGCTGTTAATATGCGGGAGCCCGGATCGTGGTGCAGAAACACCCTGTCATTTTGTGACAGAAGATTGGCGTGAGAACCTAGATGGATTGGATTGTCCGCCGCCAGTTGAAGGAAGTCCGAGAAGCAGGTCTGTCTGGGACAGTACGGGGCTACCAGGATTATCCTGCAGTGATATTTGCGTTTCATCCGTATTGTCTTCCTGATTAGAGAGAACGCATATGCGAACATTCAGGTACAAGGGGAAGAGAATGCGCCCCCCTGAGAGTCAGGATGAGGGAACTGGCTCTTCATTTCTTGCAATGCTTGTTTCTCCGAGTGGTGAAAAGGTCCAGAGGAGGCTGTCCCTATGTCGAGAAGGTTTTGGATATCTGGTTGTGATGCAGTTGCCATTTGTGGGACTGCGATGAAGCCCTGCTGAGTGTATCCGCTTGTTTGTTTTTTATCCCCGGGAGGTGGAATAATTGGAGCATAATATTGTTGCAGATGGCCCAGTGCCAAATGGTTGGTGCTTCTTGGGACAGGGTGTTTGACCGCGTTCTGCCTTGTTTCCTCAGATAAAACATTGTTATTGTGTTGTCCGCGAGGACTCGTACCACTGAATGTTTGATTAGAGGGAGGAAGGATTTCAGAGCCCACAGTACCGCCCCATAGTTAAAACACATTAAAGTGGGGGATGGATTTCCAAAAGGGACATCACCTTCACAATGTTGCAGTAGTGGTATATCCACCATTTTAGTGCAGTTGAGAGTGTGAGTGATGGCGATCTTGTCTGACCCCAGGACCCCTGGTTTTGGGACCATCTGGTGGATAGAAACGTTTGTACTGGCTGCATATGTAGCTTGCAATGGACGAATAGAGGGATGCAGGAAGACATGGTCCCTAGGAGAGCCATGTATGTGCGCACCATGAGTCGCTTGCTTGGAGTGAAGGTTTTTGCTAGGGTTATCAATGTTTTTCACCCTGTTTTAAGAGGGCCTGACGAGACTTTGGTCCGTGAGGAACTGCGCACCCAGGAACACCAAACGTTTTGACGGAACTGTGCAAGATTTGGTGTAATTTATTGCAAATCCCATTTATTGGAGAAGAGCTTCTGTTTGTCTCAGAGAAAACATGGTCTGCTGATAAGTTGGACCTTGTACCAACCAGTCCAGATATGGCTAGACGTGGTGGCCCTGCTTTCTAAGAAACGCTGCTTACTGGTGCTAAGCATTTTGTGAACGTCCTGGGTGCTGATTTTAGGTCGAAAGTAAGTACTTTAAACTAGTAGTGGCTTTCGCCGACCTTGAACCGGATATACTTTTGGTGTCTTGGATGTTTTGGAATGTGGAAATACGCATCCTGGAGGTCTAACGCCACCAGATATTTGTGAGGCTGAATGGCCTTCATTACGTCCTGAAGTGTCACCATCTTGAACTTCTGCTTTTTAATGTTTTTGTTTAGCATTCACAAGTCCAGGATAGGACGCCACTTCCAGTCTGGTTTTGTTGATGAAGTACCTGGAGTATACTCCTTTTCCCTTTGCCGAACGAGGCACCCTTTCGATTGCCCGTTCCTTAAACATTTGACGCACCTCCTGTTGTAGAATATGAAGGTGCGGGTGTGATACCTTTATGGGAGGTAACAGGATTTGTGAGTGTTTGAATTCCAACAAGTGTATGGCATCTAACAACCACCTGTCCTTTGTTATTGTTTTCCACTTGCTGGGGAAAAACACCACATTTCCTCCCACCTGTCAGTCATTGTTGGAACTTGTTCTGCCTACCTCTTTGAGAAGTGGCTGATCCGTGCTTTCGCTGATCCTGCTTAGATTCACATGCTGTGCGCATATGGGCCGACATCAAGTGGTCACCGCAGAGCATTGCATCTTGTCCTTCGAGGATCGGAAGGGGAAGTCGGCATAGGCGTGTCTGTTACACTATCCCTACTGTGACGTGTAGTGTACCCAAAATCCCTCATGCGCCGAGGTCCCTCCGATTGTTTTTTTTCTGCCATGAAGGAGCCGAAGGCCTATCGTGAGTGAGTACATAAACGAGAAAGTAGTAAGACGTCTATGTTCCTTCCACCCGAGCGGGGTGGAAGGGAGGGCACCTGTGAATCTAAGCAGACAATCATCAGATATGCTATATTACGGTGAGTAATGCATGTCTTCTGATGCTTGTTAATCTGCTTAGAATCACATGCTGTACATAGACTAGCGAGCAGTACCCGGAGTTGGAGGTGGGCTGTGAGAAGGAACAGTAGTGAAAAGATGTCTCAGTACTGCTTGTCCCACCTGAGAATCAGACCTAGAATAATAAGGTTACTCACCGTAGTGACCACCTTACTCCTAGTCCATAGTCCCCTTTCCTCCATACTCATGGGACATTCCTCCGTCCTGTGGGACGTGACCGGAGCACTTAGTAAAAAGCATCACATTTTTCAAAAATGTGTCGTTCCTCTCTTTTTACGCGGGGTACTCAACGTGGCCGTAACCCCACCCTCTTTAGCTCCGCCCAGCACATCGCCCATCAGTTCTTTTCTATCGCCTTTAAGCAATAACAAAGGAACCTTATTAGACAGGACGGTGGTCGTGCAGGCGTATGGAGGAAAGAGGACTATGGACTAGGAGTAAGGTGGTCACTACGGTGATTTACCTTATTATACTCCTATGTCCTGTCCCCTTTCCTCCATACTTATGGGAGATTCCCAAGCACTCCTCACAGGAATTACGGGTGGATGGAAAACTCTTTACTGAAAAAGGTTTTTAAGCACACCCTGGCCAAACTGAGCATCAGACCTATAGCTCAGATCCAAACAGTAGTGTTTACAAAAAGCCGATGGAGAGGACCAGGTAGCCGCTTTTGCGATGGTCTCCCAGGGGATATACTTTTGAAAGGCAACAGCAGCTGTTTGACCCCATACCAGATGTGCATGAACCCCTTTTGGAGGTTTAAGACCTTGAACAGCGTAAGACTCCATAATACAGGCAGTGATCCATCTGGAAATGGTTGCTTTGGTGGCCCGTTTACCCTGCGGATTACAGAAGGTCACCAAGAGTTGAGAAGAACTCCTAAATTCAGATGTTCTGTCCAGATAGAATTTAAGAGCTCTTCTAACATCCAGGCAATGCAAAACCCTCTCAGCCTCCGAGGCTGGGTCTGGAAAGAAGACAGACAAGGAGATTGACTGATTCAGATGAAAATCAGAGACTACTTTTTGGAAGGAAAGGATTCGTCCTCAGGACAACCTTATCCTTATGAAAAATCAGAAAGGGATGCTCCACCGACAAGGCCTGGAGCTCACTCACACGTCTTGCCGAAGTCACAGCGACCAAGAAGGACACTTTCCACGAAAGGTGCTTAAGATCTACAGTAGCCATTGGCTCAAAGAACTTATGGCACAAGGCCGTAAGGACCACGTTTAGATCCCACGTCGGATGTGGTTTGCGAACAGGAGGGTAAAGATGCATGAGACGCGCAAAGTGCCTTTTAACCACTGGGTTTGACAGTGAAAAAGAGCACTGATCTGTGGTTAGGTATGCAGCAACAGCCGAAAGATGAGTCCTGCATGTCAAGACATGGATGCCCGACTCTGCTAGATGAGACAAAGGACGGCACTGTGTCGGTCGTAGCCCCCCTGGGGTCCAGCTGTCTGGCTAAGCACCAGTGGCAGAACCAAAGCCATATGGCTCCTGTATTGAGATCTCATCGAGGGCTTCCTGGCTGCCTGCATAATAAGCATGTTACCAGCAGACAAGTTGAGGTGTGCCACAGCTGCCGATCTCTCTCGTGAAGCAGCTCGGGGACCAGCGGAAGCCTGATCGGTGCACACCGACAGATGCTGAAGCTCTGAAAACCAAAACCTGGCCGGCCACCACAGTGCTATGAGCAGAAGAGAACACTTCACTGTGCTCCTCAGCTTGCACAGCGTCCGATGAATCAGAGGCAGAGGTGGGAAAGCATAGGCTCTCATATTGAGCCAGGGAATTTCGAGGGCATCCCCCAGAGAGGAGGCTCCCAGCCAGTTCCTTGAGGCATACAGGGGAAGTTTCCTGTTTGACGCCGTTGGGAAGGGGTCCACTTCTGGAGTGCCCCAACACCGGAAGATTTGCAAGAGGACCTCCGAGTTCAGTTCCCACTCGTAGCCGACCATTGTACGTCGGCTGAGGGCATCCACAGTAACATTCAGCTGACCCGGGATGTGCACTGCCACCAGCAAGATGCCATGCTGAACTGCCCATTCCCATATCTGAACGGCAAGATCCACAAGAGGGGCAGACTTGGTACCCCCTTGCTTGTTGATATACAAAATGGACACCACATTGTCCGTGTGGATCCAAACTACTTTGTTGACAATGACAGGCTGGAACGCTTTGAGCGCCAGGAGGATCGCCATGAGCTCCAAGTGATTTATATGAAGGAGTTTGTCCTGCGGTGACCAGAGATCTGAAACCTGAAGAAGGTCCAACTTTGCACCCCATCCCAGCAGGGAAGAGTCCGTTGTGATTGTCACTAGTAGGCCGGGATCCTGAAAGGCTGCGCCCACCTACAAATTGCTGAGAGACGACCACCACACAAGGTCCGCTCTCATGAAAAATGGAACAGGAATCATTTTGTAGTGTCGGTCCACTGCTTGGCACCAAGAACTCGGAAGAGCCATCTGTGTTTGCCTCATCTTGAGACGAGGAGGAGCCAGCGCACATGAGGCCATAATGCCCAGAAGCCACTGGGACCACCAGGCCGACATGCTCTCTGACTGCGCAAACACCTGACACGTGGCCAACAGATCCGCCATTCTGTCCCTGGTCAGATATACTCTGCAGTCGATCGTGTTCCACCGAAAACCCAGGAAAATCAGGTCCTGAAAGACCATCATGGAGGATTTCCGCCAATTCACCGACAGCCCAAGATAGAACAGGAGCTGGAGGAGAGAATGAAGATTGCTCAAGGCTGATTGAGGACAAGGACTGCGCAGCAGCCAATCTTCCAAATACATGCAGACTCCAAATCAGAATATGCATATAAGCATCCTGAAGGTCCACCATGCTGAGCCAATCGCCCTTCTGTAAAGTGGACTTTATCTGAAAGGGCGTGATCATGTTGAATTTCTCTTGGGGTAGAGAGAGAGATTGAACTGGGAAAGATCTAGGATGCTGCACAGGCCAGCCTGGTTGGGTTTGGGCACCGTAAACAGCCGGCAGTAGAAGCCCTCCGCTCGCTCCCCTAGGGGAACAGGTTCCACCGCTCTGAGATCCAGCAACTTCGGTATCTCGGCTCTGAGGGAGGGTGACCCCGACTGCTGGAAGGGAGGATTGATGGGTGGGGTAGGGGAAAGAGGCAAGCGGAAGCCCGCCCAAGCGAATGACAAGACCCACCAGTCCTCCGTGATGGCCTGCCATGCCTCCCAGTGAGACGCAATGCACCCTCCCACCGGGGTGTCGTGCGAGCGCAGAGAAACTACATTTAGTTGGTTTATCGGTGGCGCCGCCACCTGAACCTGAAGAGGATGCTGAAGAACGGGAGAAAAACCTGCCCCGATGTTGCCGTCGGCGGGAATTTCCTGATGGGAGTATCGACCCTATGGGACTTCCGATCCAGAAATCCCCTAAAACCAGAGTAAAACCGAGGCTGCAAAGACGTTCTCTGTGCCCTGAAAGGCGGTTTCACCAAGACAGACAAGGACTTGGCGGTCTGGGGTGCTGTCCTTAGTCTTAATCAGTTCAACATCTGTCGTTGAGTGAAAAAGCTCCTTGCGATCAAAAGGCAGGTACAGAACTTTATCCTGCACCTCTTTAGAGAACTTGGTAGCGTGCAGCCAAGCCTGACGAGAGGTGTCCAGGCCAAGCATAAGGCCCCGGACCAAGGTGTCGACATGATGCGCCGTGGCCTCCAGCATATCCTGTGCCAGGACCCTGGCATCTGACAATCCTGCTTTAAAATCCTCTAGTTTATTAGCGGGAATTATTTCCTCAAACTCAGACATTTCCACATTTGCCCCCCCCCCCCACCAATACCAGTTCCGCGTTAACTTGACGTAACAGCAGGGCTGAATTAGTGAAAATCTTCCTCCCTAAAGAGTCAAGAAGCTGGTCCTCTTTGGCCAGAAGGCCACTTCTTCCGAAGAATGGAGCCTATAAAGAGCCACAATCTTTTCATTTACAAAGAGTCCAGAGTGTGGTTTCTCCCAGACTTTATGGACCTTGGCTAAAAAGTCCTTTTGCAAGAACAAGCCAGTGCGCTCCAAAGGAGACAAGGTGAACGCCCCTAAAAGCACCCCTGCCTGTGGAATGGGTGCCTCGGGTACTGGAACATCCAAAAGACATGTCCAGCACCCGGTCGTGAAAGACTTTAACAGAGCAGGGCTGGTCCTCATTGTCCTGATCCCCCTGTGCGTCGTCCGACACATCCGGATCAGGCTGCGCAACATCTGGCACTGCAGGAGGCCTCTCATGAGCAGAGTCAGTCCATGGACATAAGGGAGAGGGTTGCCAAGAGGGCCCTTCTCCACTGTTATCAACATAGATCAAGGCGCAGATGCCGCAGGAAGAGAGGTGCGGTAGGGGCATCTGAGCGTTCCAGTCAAAAACTGGATGAAAGGGATGTGCACAAGGAAAACGATGTTCACCTGAAATGCTACTCCCCGCACCTAGCACCGATGGCGTAGATGTAAGGGAGGTATCCAAAATGGCCACCGTAGTCTTGGCGGGACTAGCCGCCATTTTGTCAGCACCTGAGGAGAACTGCGACACGTGTGAAAGTTAGACAGGGGTCTCCACAGATGGGTCAGGGGGTCTTCATCTTAGCCTTGACACAAGAACATCGTCCGAGCCGGTACTGTGTGGCCTAGAATGTTTTTGAGACATGCTATCAGCCAGAATAGCTTTCAACGGAAGGACCTCGGCAAAGCCGGTAACAGAGGAATTCCGGTCAGACAGAACTGGCGTCACCGCTTGAGTGGGAACGATGAGGAGTACACCTCACCGACAAGACCTTAACTGGCCTCTCAGAACTGTCGGTCACCTTAGCCTACAAACGAGGGAACTCGGACCAGAGCCGGGTTAAAGACCCTTCACGAAGGGCCTCGAACTTTAGTTTGGTACAGAAAGCCTCCACAGAGGCCTCAGGGCGAACACTGGTGTCTTTACGGGAAGCTCCAGTCAAGGAGACCGCGAAGCAAGCTCCAGTACCCGCCGCCTCAGTAGAACTGGGCCCACAAACAGCCCCCACAGGAGGGGCCTCAGATTGTAATCCGGTGTCAAAAGGCCCCTTACGGAGGCCCTCAGAGAAAACTCCAGTACACTTTTTAGGCCTGTAAGGCACCTCAGGGCAAGCCCTGGTAACTGAGCTTTTGATGCTCCTCCCGGACAGGGAAGATCCCGGGAAGGAGTCCCCCGGCCGGGGTGCCCTAAAAAATAAAGAACTCACCGGGCGTCGTTGCTTCTCGTCGATGAAAGTTTGAAAGTGCGTAGAGGGAGTGCGCTGAAACACCTCGTCCCACCGCTCTAAACAACGTTGAAGCGCCCGGACCAAAACGGAATCGCAGTAAAAACACGAGTCCCACCGGTTGTCCGGACCTAAACACTCTAAACAAAGAGGATGGGGTTCGCCCTAGCAAAGCGTCGCTGACAGGAAGAACAAATAGGAAAGTCTAACTGAAACGGCATAAACAGACTGCCACACGACCGCTAAGCCGGAGCAGGAGAGGACAACACTGGAAGGAAAAAATCTTTCAAAGATGCAAGTGCGTCCAGTCCCGATCGAGTGGAGAAAAAGACTGATGGGCGATGCGCTGGGCGGAGCTAAGGAGTGCAGGGTTACGGCCGCGTGCGGTACCCCGCGTAAAGAGAGGAAGGACACATTTTGGAAAAATGTTATGCTTTTTACAAAGTGCTCCAGTCCCATCCCACAGGATGGAGAAATGTCCCATAAGTATGGAGGAAAGCGGATTTAGAGACAGGATCCCCTTCTCTGCCAGCTGCCACAGAAACGAAAAATTGGTTTGTTTTTCTCGGAGGTTTTGTTCTTTCCAGGTAAAACATGACTGCCCTGCGCACATCTAATGTGTGTAGGTTTCGTTCGGCCATGTTAGTGGGGTTATGGAAGAAAGTGGGTAGTTCCATTGACTGGGTCACATGGAACTTAGAAATAAATGAAGGGGCAAATCGAGGGTGAGTGCGCAGAACCACCTCATCTCTGAACAGTAACAAAAGGGTCTATTACTGAAAGGGCCTCTAGTTCATTAACCCTTCTTATAGAAGTGATCGCCACTAGGAAGGCTGTCTTATAGGTAAGGTCTTTTAGACTTGCCTTATGTATAGGCTCAAAGTGGGACCCCATGAATCTAGTCAGAACCACATTTAAGTCCCATCCTGGAGCTGGGTTTGAAATGGGGGGGATGAATCCTCTTAACCCCTTCCATGAAAGCCTTGATAACGTATTTTCCACCACAACACCTTTTGTTGTGACGTAGTGTAGGCTGAGAGAGCAGCTAAATGAACCTTTAGGGAATTAAAAACCAGGCCTGAATCCAGTAAGTGGGGCAGGTACGATATAAAGCGAGTAGGAGAGCAGTCAGTGGGATCGACAACCTTGGCATTACACCAGATAACGAATCGTTTCCATTTACTGGAATAGCAGTATCGGGTGTTTGGTTTCCTTGCTTCCCTGAGTATGTCCATACATCCCTGAGGGAGTTGAAGGTGTCCAAACTCCAAGACCTCAGGAGCCAGGCCGCTAAGTTCAGAGTTTGCAGGCATGGGTGCAGTGTTTTCCCTGTCCTGAGACAACATGTTGTACGGGCAGGGCAGTTTCATAGGAGGGGAGAGGGTCATCTGCATCAGATGAGAGAACCAGGGTTTGAGAGCCCACATGGGGGCCACCAATATCATGGTGACTAGTTCCTGGTGCATCTTGTGCACAATCTTGTTGAGTAAGGGAATCGTGAGGGGGGCGGGGGGGTGAAGAGGGGTGTGGGGCGGGGAGAGCGTAAACAAATTTCACTGACTATGCTATCCAGAGCCTGTTCCACTTCAAGCGGTTCTGTGGGAGGCGTAATCTAGGCATTGACCGTTCTCCAGAGTTGCGAACAAGTCGATCTCAGGGAAGCACCATTCTGCGGAAACGGATGATATTGCGTAGTTGCCATTCGTACCCTATGGGCAGTGGGAAATCTATGCGGACCACGTCTGCGGAAGATTGAGTTCCCCTGGAACGTGTTGGGACAACAGGAGAGCCCATATCCAATTGGATAGCCCTGGAGAGTGTGTGCCCCTTTGTTTGTTCAGGGAGTACATGGGTGTGGTGCTGTCTGTCAAGATCAGGCCTGTCTTCCCCTGTAACTGTGTCTGAAAGGCTTTCAGTGCTTTGAATACCACTAATAGCTCCAACAGATTTATGTGGTTGGACGCTACTTGTGGGGACCACACGCCGTACGCCATCTGCTGAAGCAGGTGAGCCCCCCACCCCGTGAGAGATGCGTCGGTCGTGAGAGTGGCTTCTACTGCGGGGGTGGTGAAGGTTTCCCCCTTCAAGAGGTTTTCCCTCGACCACCTGCAGAGTGAGAACGAGAGCTGACGAGAATTTCCAGATCTTCCCATTGTCCGCTGGCCTGACACCACTGGCTGTTGAGCCACTCTTGCATGGGACGCAGACGCGCGTGATTGAACTAAGTAAATGCAGGACGCCATCATTCCTAACAATCGCATGGCCTTGCGTACCGTCACTTCCCGACTGGCTACATACTGAGGGATCTGAAACAGCATGTTTTGAACCCCCTCGTTGGAGGGTAAGAAAGGGCTGTTTTTTGTCCGAATTAGAGCCGCTAGAAACTGTTTGACTTGACTGGGGTCTAGGCTGGATTTCTTCTTGTTGATGGAGAATCCCAGACTGAATACGAGGTCTATTGTCTTCCGAGTGTTCAATAGCTCCCCCTGTTATGAGCCAGTCGTCAAGGTAAGGGTAAACCGGGACGAATAGTCTGTGCAGGTGTGTTGCTGCTACTGCCAGTACCTTTGTAAACACCTTTGGTGCTGAGGCAATGTCGAAGGGGAGTACCTTGAAAAGATAGTGCTTGTCCTCTATCATGAACCTTAGGTATTTCCTGTGCGCTGGCAACATCGAAATATGAAAGTATGCGTCTTTCAGGTCATCCCCCTGTTTCAACAGCGGGATTACTTCCTGTAAAGGGACCATAAAAAACGTTTGAGGTTTGCCAAACTTGTTCGCTGGGCTCAAGTCTAGCACAGGGAGCATTGTGAGATCCTTTTTGGGTACAAGGAAGTACACTGAATAAATACCCTTGTTTATCTGTAGAATAGGGACGACTTCTATAGCGTCCTTTCCTAGAAGGGTCTGCACCTCTTGCAGTAGGATATGTAGGTGGTCCGGCGTCTTGATCTTGGCGGTCTGAATTGGGGTGGTAGGGCAAATTCTATACAGAACCTGTGGGTGACCGTCTTCAGTACCCACTGGTCTGTTATCCCCTCCCATGCAGCAAGGAAAGATGTTATATGCCCCCCGACCGTGGTAGCATGGGAGGGAACCTGGATCTGCAGGTCATTTCTGACCAGAGGCCGGAGCGACTCTGGGATTGGAACCTCGTCCTCTACCACTGTCCTCTGGGTGGATAAGTGGTGGAGGTATTAGACCCTTGTCCCGAATTCCAGTTTCTGCATTATACTGGTTCTGGGGAAAACAAGATTGCCCACGAAAGGACCGGCGGGAGCCGCTTCCTCTCTGAGTAGAGGGTTTCTGGGTAATTTGTTGAAGGGACTTGAGTGTCTCATGTTCTTTCTTGGCTGTTTCAAGAGCATCGTCCACTGCTTTGCCAAACAGGTTGGTCTCCTTAACAGGTTTGTTAATCAGTGCTGCTTGGGTCTCTGGCTTGAAAGCGGATTTCCTCAGCCATGCATGTCTCTTCAGCAAAGTACCTTGTGCCAGGGTTCTCCCCGCTGTCTCAGCAGCGTCCAGAGTGTTTTTGAGCACATTCTGGTTCACCTTCTTGCCTTCGGAAATGATGCCGAGCAACTTGGTCCGTGTAGGTTCTGGCACTTCTTGCGGCCATCTTGCAGAAGGTTTTACTGGACGTCTGCATAGCTGGCCAATAGCGTGGTGTTATTGGCTATATGGGTGGAAAACGCATCAGCAGTTGTTACCCTTTTCCCCAGTGCATAAAGTCTCTTGGACTCCTTATTGGGTGGTGCCTCCCCTATAGACAGGGGAACACCAGCCCGTTTTCTAGTAGTGGTAACCACTAAAGAATCTGGAGTGGCATGACCCGTGATCTGGGCAGGGTCGGTCGGAAAAGGCCGAAACAGCTTCTCCACCGTAGGGTTCACCGCCCTGGTCTGGTGTGAACAAGGAAGGTGCCAATCTCCTCTTGATTGAGTTCAACAAAGGGATGGCCTAGCTGGCCGGAGTTTTTTCTTTGAGTATATCCTCCACGAAATAGAATCTGGTAAAGCCTCTTGAGTGGCGATCTGAAAATGGTCAGCCGCCTTCTTCAAGATGGCGTTGAACGCCATCTGGTCATTGTTAGGCAGAACTATATGCAGTACCCTTTGGGAACACTACACACAATTAAGACTACAAGTGACAGTACAATTTCACCTTTGGTACAAGCCTGTACTACACAGTTATAGTGGTAGCAGTAGAGGGGCAGCCAGACTTATCTCAAGAGTAAGTGAGCAGTACAAATGGTTACACAAAGGACAGCAATTACTATGGTTCAGGCAAACACTGACTCAAGGTTTCTAAGTAAAAGAATATTTATTTACTCAACAGTTGTATAACATTTCACTATTATAAGCAAGTTAAACATCACAATCATAAATACACCACCCCACTTCCCATACATTCCAGACAAGTTAAGCTCACAAAATGAAGTGGGAGCAAAATGGCACTCCAGCAATTTAAAAGGGAGGGAAAGAAAGTTATTAGAAATTAGGCAAAAACAGGTAAGTAATCAGGGCAACTGAGCAAGAGAGACTGCAAGGTTAAAATCAGATAGAAAAGGCTTAGGGCCAAAGTCAACGGTTCAAAAGTCTTTTGCTCAAGATAATATGGCTCAGTGTAGTTTGCGGTAAAGATTGTGGCACGATTCCGGACGAGGTTGGTTGGTAGAAAAGTTAGTTCAAAGAGAAGAGAAGGACAAGCCCTCGGATTGGAGAAAGATTTCAAACACTTTCACCGCAGTTGAACAAAACGGACAACCGGATTTGCACAGTACCTTAAAACGGAGCGGGAGCTGTAGCTGAGGCGGACGTTACTGGTGGTTCCTGCAGGCTCACGGTTCCTGAAGCGACTGTTGGACTGACACGAAGTAGGATGACTGGAGGGTCCTGCGCCACCCAGGGAAGAAACCAGCTGCAGAGCAAAACAAAAGGTGTGCTCCTTAAAAGTCAAGCAGGGCCCGACCTTCCTGGCTATCTGGCCCATTGTAGCTCTGTACAGCAAATTCGACCAGAGTAGGGGTCCTAGCTTGCAGTTTGGTCGAACTGGGTGGTCCCACCAGCTCAAGGGAAGAAGTTTCCTGGAGGATCTTCTCGGGCGGTTCAGTCGTTGTAGGGGTCCTCTTCTTCCAGTTCTTTGTTGGTTCTTTTGTTCCAGTGGCGACTCTGCTCTTCCAGTCCCAGAGACCTGATTTTTATGCAGTTTCCCCCCACATTCATACAGCCTGGCTGTCAATCACACAGCAGGGTGGCTGGCCTGGCAAGGCCAGTCACCTTAGCCAACCAGACAAGAGTGAGACTTGGGTTTCCAAGAGAACTCATTGCAGGGGTCCGAAGATCCCTCCCTCACATCCTGCCTACCTAGACTATCAGGCGCCTTAAGGAGGGCTTCTGTGCAGCAGCCTGCGAAAAGACAGCGAACAAAGGAATCATCCCCGGTTTGGCGCGCAGAGTAAAACACAAGAAAGACTTCAACAAAAAGAAATGGCGAATAAACCCAGCCGGAGCCAAAATAAAATGTATTTGGTCAAGCGGGTTTATGTTCGAGGCTAATATAATAGCCCAAAATAATACCACTTTATATAATGTAATCGCAGTAGAAAAGTTAGGGTAGATACCACTGCCACCAGCCAAGTCTTAAAGTTAAGGGAGCGAGACAAGGCTCCAAGAGGTTCAGACAAAAAGGGATAAGAATTAACCCTTTGCAGTACTCCATGTAAAATGGGGTGTACTGGGTCTGTAGTTTAAAGTGACTATATAAAGTTAATGGTAACTTTCCCCATTTCTGGTGGAAAGTAGTCAGCCCCAGAAAAATTGAGTCAGCGGGAAGTCTCAAAGACAACACTGTGTCACTGCACCGAAGGTGCTGTGTAACGCACACAAAAAGTGGTGCACATGGAGTAGGTGAGGCCCCAGTGCCCAAGATCACACAAACAGTGAAAATACACACAGCAAAACACATGTAAGAGCGGAAAAAAGGCTCACGCTTACCAGGTGAAAAAATAAACCCTAGAAATCCAGCAAAGCTGCTGGGGGACTCATTAGGTAGGGGAAATCAGCCATTTATTGAGAATTCTCCCTAACAGTCATCCACTGGGGAGGCTTGGCGAGCTGGAGTGGGGGGTGGGGGGGGCTGAGTGGGTGGGGAGTATCTATGCACAGGACATCCGGGTCCTGGGTAGGAGCAGAGGACGTTCGGGATTGATCAACTTGAAGGCTGTCTTCCCAATTGTCCATAAAACCTGTCTGATCATCCACATTGTAGTTTTCCAGAAAGGTGCCATCCTCATCCTGATCATAAGTGTCCATAACATCATCATCATCATCTGTGAGGACACAGGTATACTCCTCATGTGGATCTTCCAAGGTCCGTTGAAACAGGCGTAGAAGGAAAGTCCTCGAGGCCTCTTAGGAGCGAGGGTCTCAGAATAAGACATTTTTCTAATCTGTCCATACATCCCTCAAATTTCTCCCTGGTCCATGAAGATGAACCAGACGGGTCCAGGGGAGGAAAGGGTTCATCTTCCCTGTGACGTTGAGATTTGTCTTCTAGTGTGCCTGACAAAGGCACAGGAATCAGCGTAGTCCTTGCAGGGTTCAGGGCGCTGTGGCGTGTCTTTCGGCACGTCTGTAGGCCGCTCTTTGTGCTTCGCCGCCTCCTTTGACCGTTCCTTCAGCCTAACAGCCGAAGTAATCCTTGCAATGCTCCCACCAATGGTCGGAGAATCTGGGTGGTCTACCGGTTGAACTGTAGGCTAAGCGGTAGATTTCGACACCACCGGGTGAACCAGAGGCTGAGCGCTGGATTTTGACGCCACCTGGTGAACCAGAGGCTGAGCGCTGGATTTTGACGCCACCTGGTGAACCGGAGGCTGAGCAGTGGATTTCGGTGCCACCCGGGCCTTAAACGGCGCCTGCGCATCCTCCTGGAGCGCATGGACATATGCATGTCTTTTACTGTTAGCGCCCATTACTTTGGATTGCCCAATAGCAGACCGCGACTGTGGTTGCGGGGAAGGCTGCCGATCATGCCGATCAGAGGATCCGGTCTAAGATTTTGACGGTTCCGTTGGTGCTTTGGTACGCTTCGTCAGTGCCGCCGAAGCAGAACCTTGGGTTATGTGTTTGGGGTTATGATCGTGTGCGCCCCTTTCGCCGTGTGTTATCCCCACAGCGTGACTCACATCAGGTCTGGTTGGGTCGGGGACAGGTGTCGCAGTCCGCCGTTAGGTCAATGGCTTCCGACACAGAGGCCTTGTCATCGCTAGTTCCCCCATCACTTTCGGCGGTTGCAACCGTGGGGAAAGAACATTCGGCCTGCGACATGCCGTAGGCCGCCCACCGCTTCAAGCGGCGCTCCTTAAGCATCTTAGGGCACAGGAGTCTACAGGCCGCGCAACTCGCTTAGTTGTGGTCGAAGGGAAGACAGTTGTTGCACCTAGCGTGCTGGTCTTTCCACAGATATTTGGACCTGCACGAGGGACACAATCTAATTGGCATCTTTTCCATAGCGAAAGACCGTTACATCGATGACAAAACCCAGAGAGCAGACAGGGTGAAAGAGGAAAGGCATACTTGTAAAGACTATGTCCACCCCGACTCCACTCTCCTCAGGCCGGCCAGAAGGCCCGGCCACGTGGACAGCAGCGCCGCCGGGATCAACAGGTGTCGAAAGTCTGCAGCAGTCTTCGGCGTTGTTTCGCAGGATTCAACTGTCGAAGTGACTTAACGGGAAGTCGATAATAATGACAATAACGCCCTCTCTATGTAAGAGCTCTGCATTAAGGCGACCAGTAATCTGGGTGGAAAAAAACAATCCGCGGGACCTCGGCACGTGAGGGATTTTGAGTACACTACACGTCATGGTAGGGATAGTGTTACAGACACACCTATGCCAACGTCCCCTTTCGATCCTCGAAAGACGAGATGCAATACTCCAAGGTTACCAGTGTATGCCAGACCATATGCACAGCATGTGATTCTAACCAGATTAACAAGCATCAGAACTGGAATTACCTGAGGCTCTACACAAAAGGACCAAAGTGCTGCCTGCCCTGCAGGTAAGTGAGAGATCTAGCAGTGTCTGAGTCTGATTTCATTGTTTCATATGTTCTCCTTCAAACAGCATGTTGACCACTTTGTGCTGAACCTCTTGCTGAAAATCAGTGCACCATAGCCATCCTTGCCTTCGGAGGACCACCCCATTGCCAATTTCTTTAGCCCTGTTTCAGCGAGATCTACAGCAATATTAATGGTGTGGTTCGAGGCTTCTTTCCCTTCACGCAGCAGAGTCATGGCTTCCTGCCTCTATTGCTCCGGTAAGGAACAAGTTACTTACCTGCAACTGTTGTTCTCCAGCATGGGTCTGGCATGGATTCACATGCTCATGAATATTCCCGTCAGGCTGCGAATCCTTGGTAAAAGAAAAAACTGCTTCAGTTTTGTTTCTAAACTGTCTTTCTCTCACCCATCACTGAAATCTGGGTCATATTGCCCCTAGCCAATGACTGGCCTCTACTTAAGTCCCTCCGACTGCCCTCTACCTAAGTCGCTCCTCTGGCAGCCATCTTCAGATTTGGTATCAAGTAAAGTGGCAGTAGGACCAAGAGAAGAGCCGCAGAGAGGCAGGCGGGAGGGCTAGCATGTGAATCCATGCCAGACCCATGCTGGAGAACAACAGTTACAGGCAAGTAACTTGTTCCTTCTCCAGCAGTACATAGCAGTACATACATGCACAACTAGAGGAGGTGGCAAGGCCCAACAGAAGCAATCTCTTACCTCCTCACCAGGCTCATCAAGCAAACAGGTTGCGCAGCACTGCTTGGCCGACTCTGGACTCCTCCCTGAAATCCCTGTCAATGCAGTAGAAGTTAAGGTGTATGTCGACCTCCATGTAGCAGCCCTGCAAATGTCCAGCATGGGCACACCAGACAGGAACGCTGTGTAGCAGCGAATGCTCTCGTAGAATGGGCTCTCGGACGGCCAGGCAGCGGTGGATTTGCCAACCAGTGACAGTGAGTGATACAGCTGGAGAGCCACCTGGAAATCGAAGCCTTCGACAGGGCCTTCCCATGGTTCACAGGACCAAAGTTCACAAAAAGCTGAGACATTTTCCAGAAACACTTCGTGCGGGCCACATAAAACTTCAGCGCTCTAGCCACATCCAGCGAGTGCAAAGTCCTTTAAGCCGATGACTAAGGCACCTGAAAAAAACACAGGTAACACCAAGGGCTCGTTGAGATGAAATTCCGATGGAACCTTGGGCATGAAGGAGGGGTGCGTCTGCAGCATCACCCTTGTCTCGTGGAAAGTCAAGTAAGGCTGCTTGCATGACAGGGCCTGGAACTCACATACTCGTCTTGCAGAGGTTGGTGGCCACAAAGGCCAATGTCTTTCAGGACAAGCTTGAGTGGGGCTGAATGCATATGTTTGAATGGGGGCCCCCCCATGAGCCTAGTCACCACCACATTGAGTTCCCAAGCCGGGCCAGAACCTTCACCGGCGGGGACGAGCGGAACAGTCCCTTGATGCACCCCTTAACTCTGCGACCACAGAGAAAACCGACCCGGAGATCCGGTGTAGAGGGAGAGAGCTGCTAGATGTACCTTGATGGAGGCGTGAGCCAGTCCCAGTTTGGTCAATGACAGTAAATACGAAGTATTTGAGTGGCTGTGACCTTCAAAGGGCTGATATTCTGCAACCGGCACAAAGTCGCAAAGCGCTTCCATTTGTGTCCGCAGCACTTCAAAATAGACTATGGCCTGGTCTTGGCGAGTAACTCCCTGCAGTCCACCAGAAAATCATAGCCACCACACTAACGCTGCAGGAGCCAGGCCTTCAGGTTCGGAGATCCCGGGTCATGGTGCAGAAGAACAAGTTACTCTCTTACCTGGTAACGTTCTTTCGATGGGATGGTCCAACAACGTATTCCATATCTACAACAGTAATCACCACAGCTGTGCTGCTTCGGAAAATCATTCGGCGTCCTGAGTCGATGACGTCAATACGCTACCCTCGAGGACCTCCTCCGACGGCCGACGTCACAAGATGTTATAAGTAGGACGCACGACGCCCGTAGCCTCAGTTGTAGTTTTTTCCCCAGGACGTGTGGTACCAGTCTTCTGCCAGTCTGACACACAGCCTTGCGGAAACGTAAGCTGCAATCGCATAAGAAATTCTGTAGCGGGGAAGGCACGGTGGAAGCGATATGGAATACGTCGTCGGACCATCCCATCGAAAGAACGTTACCAGGTAAGAGAGTAACTTGTTCTTTGAGGGGATTGGGTCCTCCGACGTATTCCATATCTATGACAGACTCCCAAAGCAGTACCAATGCAAGGAGGTGGGAAAAGAATTTAGAAAACTGAAATTTAGAATGCCCAATCAAATTGCGGAGTAAAGGACCGCCTTGCCAAAGGCCAGATCCTGCCCAGGGATGGAATCGAGGGAGTAGTGACGTACAAAAGTATGTACCGAAGCTCAGGTGGCTGCATCACAGATGTTACGAATAGGAACACCCCTCTGTAGGGCAGTAGAAGCAGCCATACCCCTGGTAGAATGGGCCCGCAAGCCGACTGGTGGGTCCTTACCCGCCAAGCGGTAACATTCAGAGATAGCCAAAATAATCCAGCGAGACAAAGTCTGTTTCGTCACAGCTTGTCCCAAACGCTTTCCAGCGTAACCAATGAAGAGTTGATCGTCCACTCTGACCCGGGGCATGCGTGAAATATAAAAGCTTAACGCTCGCCTAGGATCAAGCCTATGGAGCCTCTCCTCTTCCTTACCAGGATGTGGAGGAGGATAAAACACCGGAAGAACAACCTTCTGGCCTAAATGAAATTCCGACACCACCTTCGGAAGAAAGGAAGGACGAACTCTAAGGACAACCCTGTCCTTATGAAACACAGTGAAGGGTGGCTTAACTGAAAGTGCCTGTAACTCACTCACTCTGCTAGCGGAAGTGACCGCAACCAAAAATACAGTTTTATGAGTCAACAGTCTCAAAGGGCATGAATGCAAAGGCTCAAACGGAGCACCCATCAGAAACTTGAGAACAAGGTTCAAATCCCAACCGGGCACCTGGAAAGGAGACGGAGGGAACACATTAGTGAGCCCTTTCAGAAACTGAGAAATTAAAGGAATTTTAAAAAAGGAACATTCTTCAGACGATCGCTTAAATATGGACAGCGCCACCAGGTAACCTTTAACGGTACCCACTTGCAAGCCCCTGTTGGCTAAAGAAAGCAAAAAAGACAGAACCATGGGAATGTCACATGCAAAAGGAGCCACATTCTTAACCCTGCACCAGTCGCAGAACTTACGCCAACGGCAATGGTACAGGGACTTTATTGCTGGCCGTCTGGCCGAGAGCAACACCTCCATCACGTCTTCAGGGAGGTCCCAATCCTTATACCTCAACCTTTCAGAAGCCAAGCACGAAGGTTGAGGGATCTGACCTCTGGATGGAGAACCTGACCCCGCCTCCCGTGAGAGCAGATCGTCTCGGTAGGGAAGACGACGTGGAGGGCAGATGGACAAGTCGAGAAGGTCCGGGTACCACGTCCTCCGGGCCCACGCCGGAGCAATGAGGATCATCCGGGAACCGAACCTCTGTAACCTCCGCAGTACTTGCGGGAAGACAGAGACTGGAGGAAACGCATACAGCAGTGGGAATGACCACTCCACCACAAACGTGTCTCCTAAGGCTCCTTTCGGAGGAAATTCCCGCAAGCAGAACCTCTCGCACTTCCGGTTGGCACTGGAGGCGAAGTTATCCACTTGAGGGGTCCCCCAAAGAGCGAAGATCTCCAGGAGAATCTCCTGAGCCAATTCCCACTCGTGAGAGATTGCACTCTACCTGCTCAGAGCGTCCGCCGTCTCGTTTTCGTCTCTGGCCATATGAACTGCCGAGACCGAAACTTCCTGCTGGATTGCCCAGAACCAGAGCTGCATCGCCTCCCTGCACAGAGGAAGTGACCCTGCCCCCCATTTCTGTAGAGGTAGTGCATGCCCACCGTGTTGTCCGTCAGGATCAGGACATTCTTTCCTCGCACAGTCGGCAGAAAAGCCTTCAGGGCTAGCCTGACGGCCCTCGGCTCCAACAGATTGATATGGATTCTGGACTCCGACGGAGACCAACGACCGCTGTCTGTCAACTCGTTGGCATGAGCTCCCCATCCCGTGAGGGATGCGTCCGTCACAATCGTCACCTCCGGCCAGGGTAGCCAAAATGGAGCCCCCCTCATCAGATTGCCTTCGTCGGCCCACCACAGAAGGTCCTGGGCGACCGAGGACAGCACCTGAACAAGGTCCGACATCCTGCCGGAGGACTGAGACCACTGGAGCTTGAGTGCCCATTGCAAAGATCTCATCCGCAACCTGGCCTCTGGCACCAGAAGAATGCAGGATGCCATGAGGCCGAGCAATCTCAAGAACTCGAACGCTGGGAGACTCTGGGCAAGCTGAAACTTGTGCACCATCTGCTGAATGTGATGAGCCCTCACCTGGGGAGGAAAACACTGCTTGTGGAGGGAGTGGCAGGTGACGGACAGATGATCCAGGACTTGCTCGGGAGAGCACGCCCTGATCAACCAATCGTACAGGTAGGGGTAGACGTGAATCCCCCCCTTTCCTGAGATGCGCTGCCACTACTACCATGAGCTTGGTGAAGACCCTCGGGCGGAGGTCAATCCGAACGGCAGGACACGAAACTGAAAGTGCGAGTCTCCAACCGCAAACCTCAGGTACTTCTTGTGCTTTGGCTGGATCGGCACATGAAAATAAGCGTCCTTGGGGTCGAGAGACACCAACTAGTCCTGAAGTTGATGGGCCTGGAGGACTTGAGAGAGAGCAACCATCTT
Source organism: Ambystoma mexicanum (assembly GCF_040938575.1). Taxonomy (NCBI): domain Eukaryota; kingdom Metazoa; phylum Chordata; class Amphibia; order Caudata; family Ambystomatidae; genus Ambystoma; species Ambystoma mexicanum. Next base: position 142,550,352 of record NC_090922.1, on the reverse strand, counting down.
GAACTTGTCCTTCCTGAGGAGTTTGTTCAAACCGCGCAAATCCATGATGGGTCTCAATCCCCCCGTCTTTCTTGGAAATCAAAAAATAAGGGGAATACCCATCCCTTGTTCCTCTCCACTACAGGCACCAGTTCTATGGCGCCTTTCTCCAGCAGGGATTGAACTTCCTGCGCAAGGAGCGGATCCGGCCTCTTCAAAGAGAGATTCCCCGGTGGATTGTCGTGAGACCTCTGCCAGAAAGGAAGACAGTAGCCGTGGGCTATGATCTCCAGAACCCACACATCTGAAGTAATGGCACGCCACTCTACAAGATGCTGCGCCAGCCTTCCCCCAACCGGCGAACCCTGGGACATGGCCTCAGGACTGAGCTGAAGCGGCTGCAGCGTTGCCTGAGGGCAAAAAGGCAACTGCCCGAGCGGCCTTGGCACCTCGAGTACCCCGTTTTCCACCTCTAGCACTCTTACGGTGGCCCCTTTGGCAGCTCCTCTCGCTTTACCAAAGGAAGAGTAATAACGAAAGGAACCTCCCCTTCATTGCAGTCCCCTTGGACGAAAAGGCAGAGGTTGTCGGACTGCAGAGCCCAACGACTTCGCTGCAGCTTTGGAGGTCTGCAACCTCTCAAGGCTCTCGTCAGCCTTGCTGCCAAAAAGATGTTCCCAGTCAAAGGGCATGTTGAGGAGCCGGGCCTGCACATCAGGAGCAAACCCTGACTGCGTATCATGACGCAATCTGCCATGTCCAAACCCGACTGAACGGCCTTACACATGGCATCCTTGCCATCCTGAATCATGGCAAGGAAACCATCCCGTTCGTCCCCTTCGGGAATATGCTCAGCCGCTAAGGAAACACAGTTCCACAGAGTGTGCGTGAAACGTGACAAGGCACATATGGAGTTGGCCGCCTGAAGCGCCATACCCCCTGAAGAAAACACTTTCTTCGCCCAGCGGTCAAAGCGCTTGTCGTCCCCATCAGGAGGGATGGTAGGATACGACGCCTGCTTTGTCGGGGCCGTAGCTGCCTGCACCACCAAACTCTTCGGAGTGGGGTGCTTGGACAAGTAGCAGGGGTCGCTACTGGCTGGGCGGTATTTTCACGGCAAAGACTTGCCCACTGCCGGGAGACTCTCCGGAGCAGTCCAAGCCGCCGCAACCCTCCCCTGAAGAGCCATATGGAACAGCAGTATGGGGTTAGTTGGTGGACCAAGGTCGAGGATATCCGTAAGGTCATCCTGAAGAAAGTCCCCTGGGGGAGCAGACCATCCCAAGTACTCGGTGACCCTAGACATAAGGCGCCGGTACGAGGAGTCGGCATGAGTGCCAGGCTCAGGCCTACAAAACTCCACCTTCGGAGAGGTGTCCAGCCCACTAGCATCGTGCAGGGACTGCCTCAGGTCCTCAAATTGGCTATGGCCCGAGAAAATCTCGTCTGGCACCGTATTAGGAACCATGCCATCATCAGAGCCCTCATCCACCTCTGAAATAAACTCAAGATGGCGGTAAGAAGGCACAGAATGTGTACCAAGCCATGCTTGACCTTGGCCAGTGCCTTTCTAGGGGGTTCCACCGAGCCCCGGGGTACCCCCATCGACACAGCCTCGAAAGGCGTCGAGGGCATCGAGTGAATCAGCGTTGACGCCGAACGCGGCACCGACAGCATCAATGTCATTGACACAGGCCTTGAGGCCGGAGCCGCGAGCGTGTCCCTCGACAGCTTGGACGCCGATGGCGCCGACTTCTTCGGAGGCGGGGCCTCGAAAGAGTCCGTCGACGACCTTGGCGCCGTCGACGTCTTCCTCGAAGACACCACAGGCTCACACGGTCTCGAGCGCGTCGAGGACTGGGACCTGGACCGGGCATGACGAGAACAATTCCCCTCTTGCGAGTGGGACCTCTCCCGCGAATCGTGACAACCACCCTTCCCCAAAGGTGTGTGAGTGGTGTCTCTCGACCGATCACGACCGACCCCACTCGGAGGCACGGACGGACCGGTGCCCTGCGATTCCAGAATCGCTAACATTTTCTTCCCGAAGGAAGTCCATTCCTCTGGCGTTGCATGCTTGGTAGGATAAGCGACCCGCCGACGGGCGGAGTCCTCGGATGAGGACGGGGAAGGCGACCGATGACGGCGCTTCCAGGAGTGTCTCGAAGAGGCAGAGGAGTGGCGAGACCGACTCCGAGACCAAGACCCACTGGACTTCCGATGATGCGGATAGTCACCACTTGAATCATCCGTCGAAAGCCCCGCAGACCTTGACTTCTGTGGCTTGGACACCTTACCTACCGACAACTTCTTGCGCTCCCACAAGGCTTTGGACATGAGCGACTGGCAGTCGACACAGTCATCCGTGTCATGGGCACGAGGCACCAGAGGCAGGCGGCGTGCGAGTCGGTCACCGACATCTTGGACCCACAGTCCCCACACCTCTTAAAGCCCGGACGCGCGGTGGAAGACTAGATAGACATCCTTCACGAAGAAGGAACTTCACAAAACGAACAGGTTCGAAGAACCGAGAAACAACAGAAACTCCAAAGAGTCTAGGCACGCCGAGATTCCCGAAGCGAACACGTTCGCGGAAAAAAAACAGAACTGAGGCTACGGGCATCGTGCGTCCTACTTATAACATCTGGGGACGTCGGAGGAGGTCCTCGAGGGCGGCGTATCGACGTCATCGACGCAGAAAGATTTTCCGAAGCAGCACAGCTGTGGTGATTACTGTCATAGATATGGAATACGTCGGAGGACCCAATCCCCTCGAATTGCCCCTCCTTCCCTGGCGAGAAGATCCGCGACCACTGGCAGTTTGACTGGAGGGGACGCTGACATGCTGAGCCGGTCCGGGTACCAAATCTGCCTCGGCCACGCTGGTGCAACAAGGATCATGCTGCAACAGTACAGTCTGAGTTGACTGATGACTCGAAGAACTAACAGCAACGGAGGGAACGCATACAGAAACAGGCCTTCCCAAGGGAATGAGAATGTGTCCCCCATGCTCCCTGGCTGGAGGACTCGCTGGCAAACCTCTGGCACTTGGTGTTCGTCGCCATCGCAAACAGATCAATATGTGGACTACCCCCATTTGAGGAAAAGGCTGTCCACTTGATCCTGTCGAAGCTCCCACTCGTGGCAAGAGAGCAGCTACCTGCAGAGAGAATCAGCAACAGTGTTCTTTACTCCTGCCAGGTGAAACAGAACAAGGAACATCCCCCTGGGCGACGGCCCAGTGCCAAAAGTCCTGCGACTCTTGGGAGAGCGCTGAGGATCTGGTGCCCCCCTGCTTTGGGATGTAAATCATTTAGTGGTATTGTCCGTGAAGACCCTCACCACTTTGCCCTTGAGGGACGGCAGAAACGACCCGAGGGTCCAAAACACAGCCTGTAGCACCAGTATATTGATGTGCAGTGTCTTCTCTTCCGGAAGCCAAAGGCCTCTGGCGTGAAGACGTCTGGTGTGGGTTCCCCATTCTTCCAAAGAAGCGTCTGCCGTGACCGTCTCCTGGTATGTGGGGCACTGCAAGTCTGTGCCTTCGTCGATGCTGGAGCACACGCCCCCACCACCGTATCGCAGACGGAACTCTTCGAGTACGATCCTGTCCGTAAAGCCCCCTAACCCCTGTACCCAACGGGAGTCGAGGAACTCCTGGAGTGCACGCATCCGCAATCTGCAGAGCCGAATCAGATATATGCATGACAACATCATGTAGAGCAGCGACTTGATGGTCCTCACTGTGGCGATCCTCAGTGCTAACAGCCGTTGCACCTTTCCCAAGATGGCCGCTATCCTTTCCTCTGTCGGAGACGCCAGGCAGGGCACAGTGTTGAGCCTGGATCCCAGGATCAGTGCGTCCTGCGATGGAGTCAAGCAGGACTATGCATAATTCAGAGAACCCCAGGTCTGCCAGCAGCCGGACGGTCTTCGCGTGTGATCGACAGCGATGTTCTTTCTCTTGGGCCCGGATGAGCCAGTCATCCAGGTAAAGATAAACATGAATCCTCTGTAGTCGTAGATGGGCCACCAGCGGCGCCAGGCACTTGGGGAAGCCTCTGGGCGCCGACTTCAGTCCGAAGTGAAGAGCTTTGAACTGGTAATGCTTCCCTTGGCTGACGAAGCACAGAAACCTGCAATGCTTTTCGTGCATGGAGACACAGAAGTAAGCGTCCTCTAGATCCAACTGCTCCAGAAAGTCTCCCTCCATCCTGAACTTCTGGGACTTTATGTACTTGTTGAGTCGTCGTAGGTCGAGAATGGGCCTCCAGCCCCTGGTCTTACGAGAAAGTATCTTGAGTAAACTCCGGAGACGCTGTGGAACCAGCTCTATCACCCCTTTTCTTAACATGGCCAAACCTCTGATGAGGCATGTGTTGTTCCTGCCGGGCCACCGGTGGTATTCACAGATGCTTGCGTTGAACCGCCAAGGTGTGTCCATGGGTGAGAGCATCCATCACCGATCGATCAGTGGAGATGGTCTCACACACGCTGATGAAGTTCGCCAGCCGGCCTCTCACTGGGGTGCATGGGTGGGGGGCTGACGTCCTGGCCGGTTCAATCCTGCTTGGAGGTCGGCCTGCTGCCCTGGGCGCCTCGACAGCGGCCACCTCCGAAGGCCTTGGAGTAGGCCCCTGTTGGCTTCCAGGGTCGAAGAACGGGAGGGTTGGCGGTTAAGAGGATGAGCCCCTGCCAAGACCTGCTAGACTTCCCTACTGAGGAACAAAAGGATGGCCGGTGTTGTTGCAGTGTGCCCAAGGCGCGGGGGATCTCTGTGTCAGTCTTGATGGCCTGGAGGGATTCATCAACTGCCTTCCCGAACAGGTTGTCTCCATCGAAAGGTATGTCCAGGACCCTCGTCTGGACCCCTTGCCGAAAGTTGGTGGCCTTCAACCAGCCACGACATCAAAGCAAACCATGTTGCCCATCTGGCAGAAACCTGTGTCTGCAATGTCCAGGGCCACCGTGATTGCGTGGTCAGACGCCACATAGCCTTCCTGGAGGATCGCCAACGCCTCAACCAGTTTCTCATCAGGGAGGAAGTACAGGAGTGGAGCCATCTTGTACCAAAGCTCCCGGTCGTATCTGTCCAAGATCGCTAAGGCGTTGGCCCCTTTGACCATAGTCACCAGCAAGTAGATTACATTCCTACCCATGGAATCCAATTTCTTCACCTCGTTGTCCGGGGGATAAAGATGAAGACGACCAACTCGATTACTTCTTCCTGGCGGCGGCCCAGACCACGGAGTCCGGTGACAGTTGAGACTGCAGACAATTGGGCGCAGACTCCAGCACCTGGTACTTTTTTCTCAAGCTGGTCTCTCGTCGCTGGGGCTGAGGCAGGGTTCTTCAGCAGTGCCAGCCCCTCATCCCAGACATCGTCCAGGAACGGTACCAACAGCATAGTCTTCCTCTTCGCATTCCGGCCTCACCTCCTCCGGGTTAAGCTGGAAAAGCTCAGACGCCCGGGCAATCATGAAATGGAAAGATCCCACTTCGTCCGGTGGAGAAGCTCTCGGTGCCAATGATGCAGGATCACCCAGTACTGCGTCATTGTCTGTATCAGTCATCGCCGTGTCTGTCCCCCGTCATCCTAGGAGGGGGGAGGAGGGCAGCGACGGTTGGAATGGAGGTCTAGGATGTCGTCATCTCCTCTTCGCCAATGGCTGCCCCGGTGGGGTCACCTGTGGTGCCAGTGGTGGAGTTGGCGGCAACCTCCTCTGAATCTCCGATACCAGCACGTGGCGTGTCGAGAGGATATACTGCGATATGTCTCTACGAGGCACCTCGGGAACAGGATCGCTGGGCCTAGCACCCATGTCGTCCTCATCAACTGTGTGGATGTCGTCGTGGTTGCTGCCGTCTACGGTGGGCATCTCTTCGATGTTCCTGTCGTCATCACCACCATGGATGGTGTGGACGGAAAGTAGCTCCTCCTCGGACAAAGAAATGTCTGTGCCCTGGGGTTCTTCTCCACCCCACACACCTCCTTCGGGTCCTGAGAGGTTGGTCCCGGGTTAATCTCCGGCATCCTCTTTACTATCGGCTTGGACGAAGACTCTCGCCTGGCAGGGAGACACTTGGCTACCGCCGGGGCACCCTGGACGGGTCTGCACCTTTTGCCTTAGAAAGGGAGGCCGCCACCATCTCGATCGAGGAGGATGATGATTTGGCCTGGATCACCTGGGCTATCACCTGGGCTTTAACGGGCAGGTCGGCCATCTTGTGCTGCTTGGCCTTCTTCACAGGCTGCTTGGACACCTTTGTCCTGCTTGGCCTTCTCCGGTGTCTCCAAAAGCTACCCCAGGGGTCGCCGACTTCCTCTTGGATGAAGAGCTGGAGCGGTGGCTGGAGATCGAGGCTGACGAAGACTATGCACATGCCCTGACCGTCGCAGGACCCACTTGGATGGCGACCTTGTGTGTTGGGCCCCCATGGATTGAACACCTTCAAAGGACTTAGAAGTACGCTCAGGTTGCCCTGAGAACCACCCAGGATAGAGGCCCTGGTCTTGAGCAACGCTGCTAACCGGACGTGTCGATCCTTCATTAAGCGCTCACAAAGCCACAATCTTCTTTACGCGACGGGTGTAGACAATATAGGCACTGGGAATGCTTGGCATCCGAAAAAACATTCCACAAACTTCAGCTGGTGCACAGCTTGAAGAGGGAAGCTCAGTCCTTCTCTTCCGACATGATCCGGCGCGGTGTAGGCCTGAAGATGTCTGGAAGCTTCAAAGAAGAAACACTCGACGATTGCTGCCCTTGAGGGGCGATGAAAGATGCCGAAAAACAGGTCACCCTTAATCGGAAGGATAAGCGATGGAGCACATGGGCTCAATTGAACCGAAAAGAGATTTCCTAACAAAAAACACAAATAAACGCAGAAAGCTCGAAGAGCGAAATGCAAGGACTCCCAACACTTGAAAGTGTGGTAAAAATCTGAAGATGGCTGCCAGAGGAGGGGCTTAGGTAGAGGGCAGTCATTGGCTGGGGGCAGTATGACCTAAAGCTCAGTGATTGGTATATAGGAGAAAGACAGTTCAGAAACTAAACTGAAACTTTTTTCTTTTACCAAGAATTCCCAGCCCGACGATGGGGAATATTCATGAGCATGTGAATCCATGCCAGACCCCATGATGGAGAAGTGTTCTAAAATAGGAGGCAACAGATGCCACATCTCTCGATCGTATCGAGCAAATATAGCAAGGGCATTTGCTGCCTTGATAGTTATTGCAGCGATGGCGAACACGTTCTTACCAAAGGCAGCAATTTTTTTGCCTTCATGGTCTGTGGGTGCGGCGCATTTGTGCGCCGTACAAGCTTTACGACTCGCTGCCGCTGACACCACCGACTCTGGGGTGGGTTGTGAGGTGAGACATTTTGGTGTCGTTTCAGGAGCTTTAAACGTTTTATCCAGTCTCCCTTTAATTGCGGTCTCTGTAAATAGATGTTTAAGAGTGCAAAGACCCTCCTGCCCAACATGATACAGGATTTGTATGGAAAATGCAGCTTTCCTGCGCTTTCCCATGTGATCAAAAAGGAAACAGTCCTTTTCTTCTTCAGGGATTAAGCCAAATTGCTGGCATGCCTGAGAAACCATGGTGTGGAAAGCTCCAATGTTATCTGGAAGCGAGGGTTGAGCAGGACAACCCTGCATATCTTGGTCTGGGTCATCCGTGTCAGGTCTGCAAGGAGACAAAGAGGAGGTGGAACTTGTGTCCCGTGGACCGGTGTCTTTGTCGTGTCTATCAATTATCCCTCCTCTTGGTCGAATATACGTGGACTATGGAAGTGGAGGTTTAGGAGAGGAATGAGCTTGTAAATGTTTGTCTTGGTCCCTTGAGGGATGGGCTGAATCCTTTTGATGCTGCTACCTTGGCGTCCTTTGGTCTTTTCTGCAAACATGAGCTGGTTGTGGTTGAGGTGGTAGAAGCCTGGAGTGGTAGAAGCCTGGAATTGAGCAGTCCCAATAGTGACTGTAGTGTACAAAGCACTTGCACAGAGAGCAAGGATTGCGGATTTAGGAGTGTGTACTGCGGTCCTGATGGTGGTGTAGGTAGAGTAGGTGTGTCTTCTCCTCTTGACGTTAAGTGATCAGAGGGTTTGTCCTGAATGGAAGGATGGGAAGTACCTTCCTCTGGATCAGAGTCAGTGATCCCCTGGACAATTTTCTGGGGGAGGCTCAAAATCAGAAGTGATTTCATGCTGTTAAATATCCTCAGGCATGATGTCAGGGTAGTTTATCAGAGATATTCCTAGAGGAACATGCTCATGCTCTACCGTGTCCCTTGCCAGGGTTTTTAATATACTCTTGGAGGACGATATTTTGTCCTGTACAGGTATCTACGTGGTCTCCGTTGCGACAGGTCGACAGGGTTAAAGGCTGCGCCGGCTTATTCCCAGGCGATTTGTGTGTTTTGGTTGTCGAGTGACGCCCTGATGTATTCGCCGGTGCCGTCGAAAGTGATGTTGGCGACGATTTGGTCGTCGGCTAGTGTCTCGAGGACAACTCTTGTACAGTAGAGGACTTGCGAGACTGAGGACGGGTGAGGTTCCTTTTTTGCCAACGACGAAGAGGAAGTCTGTGGCCGATTTGGATCAATGCTGGTCCGTCGTCGGAGAGGACCTTCTCGACGATACGAACGTGGGTTTTGTCAATGGGGGTGCACCTTTATCCCTCTGTTTTTCCGACGGCGTCTTCATCGACAGGCCCTTGGACGAATATTTAGCCTGGGTATGGGAACCCTCACCACTACCTGGTGTTTTTTTTAACCTAAGAGGGGATTTGGACTTATCGTGACCTGTGGACGATTTTGGCTGACCTGTCTTGTTTCTTCGCCAATGGTTCTTCAGACTTGGATCTCTGACATGATGGTGACCTCTTGTCAGAGGGAGTGGTAGCTCTCCGGCTCCTTGACAAGCCCTCTTCAGACACCGGGTATGCTCCTTCATTGAGCTGACAAATTAGGCAATGGTTTCTGTCCTTAAGGGTTTTTTGGATGAACACCTGGCAGATTTCACATTCCTCTGCGGAATGGTTAGGGAAAAAGCAATAAAGACACTCTGTCTGTCGCCTTCATACACATTCTTTAGACCACAGGTGTCACAAGGCCTGAATAAGGACTTCTTAGGACCAGAGGTCTCCATGGTCGCACACCTGACCACTTCGCCAATGGTTGCAAGTCGTCACAGTTGCTCCGGATGGTGTAAATTGAAGAAATATTAATATTTTCAAGGAACGTGAATTCCTCTCACGAGGGAAGAACGCAAGTATTCCCACCAGCTCGAAAGACGGTTAAAATCTGGGGGGGGGAAGATGCTGGGGCATAGCTATACACTTGATGTCCTATTGGTGGGGACCAAAAGCACCCACAACCACATCAATGGGACACTCAGTGTCAAGTATTTCCATAGGAAAATTACAAAAAGTAAGCAGGGATTCCCAGCCTGACTGGGAATATTAACAGCATGTGAATCCATGAAAGATCCAATGCTGGAGAAGTACGTTGAATAGACACCCGTGTTTACAGGGTTTGCTGGGACTATTTCTAGCAGGGTCTTTACTTCTTCCAGTAGTATCAGTCTTCTGGCGTCATTTTTCTGTGCCTTGGCAGATGATTGAGTGGTGTCTGCACAAGTACTATGCAGTGCACTCCTGCCACGGTGAACAACACCCACTTGTCGGAAGTTATCCCCTCTAATGTATGGGTGAATAGAGAGATGCAACCTCCTACTTAAGTAGCATGGGAGGGGAACTGAAGTGTGGCATCAATGTTTGGAGGTGGTGGAGCATCTGGTGGTGGAGGCCCTACCTCTACTCCTGGATCTTTTGTATCTTCTTTAAAAACCGCCAGAAGGCTGTCCCTGTGAGTTACCCCACAATGATGAGTAGTTTCCCTGACCATAGTTTGAGGAGCGTTGTGGACCTTGTCCCCAAAGAACTCTTCTAGTGTTAAATGCCCTTCTTTGGACAAAAGGTTTATTAGACAGTTGTCCTAATGATTTTAAAGTGTCCCATTCTTCTTTGGTACTTTTCAGTGCATCCTCAACTGCCTCGTCAAAGAAAGTATTAGATTTGATGGGCATATTAAGTTACATGGCCTGCGCCTCCAGCTTGAAGCCCGACTGCCTTAACCAGGCATGACGTTTAATCAAAGCGCCCTCAGCTTTCATTCAGCCTGCATTGTCAACAGCATCCACATTATTTTTTAGAATGCAATTGCCAATTTGTTTGCCCTCTGTAATTTGTTTTGCAAGCTGAGGTTTGATTGACTCTGGGACTGCTTCTTGTTCTAACGTGTCTCACACAGGGCAACCATAACTAGCCAGAAAAGTGGCATTATTGGCGATTCTGCTTCGATAGATGGATGAGGATGCCACTTTTCTGCCAAAGGTAATCTTTTTAATTTCTTTGTCAGGAGGTGCCTCAGCAGAAGCTAGGGGTGTGCATGCTTTCTTCCTAGTCGTGGTGACGACTAGGGAATCTGGTTTTAGCGGACCTCTGATATACAGTGGGTCAGAAGAAGCTGGCCTGAACACCTTTTAAATGCAGGGGTTTACCACTTGTGAGGTTTGGTTTTAGTAGGGAAGGCTGAAAGTGCCTTTGTACTGACTGAAGGAGGGGAATGATTGTGTTGCAGACTTCCGGTCTCCCAAAATGTCGTCCACAAAGACTTTGTCCTGTTGGACCTCCTGAGTCTCTATTTTGAAGTCTTGGGTGACCTTTATAAGCAGCTCGTTATATTGGAGCCGATTACCTGTGGGGGAGTCAGCTACTGGCTGATCCCGATTGTCTGGATAATGGATGACAGGTGAGGTCATCTTTGTAGTATTGGTCCTAATTCTACTGATCGCCCTAGGAACCAGGATCCTGAGAATCTGAAGGGTCCACACTATACAGATCCTGTGAGGGATCTTGGAACTGTGAGGTAATAGTTTGGGTGGAGTCGCTGGGCTAGGAAGTGTCCAGCCGTGGCCCTTTAGAAGGTGGTTCTCCCCTACAGACCCTTTCTCCCTGTGCAGAACCCTGAGGGACGGTCCATGAAGTCTACGAAACAGGATATCCTTCTCATCACCCAATCAACGTGTTCAGGTACCCATTCAGTGGACCTTGGAAATACAGGAGTATCTTGAAGGGGGGGAGGGGTTTGTTTTTTGTGACTTAGAGCCCCCGATAGGGTGTCCTCAGAAGGAGTATAGCCACTATCCTGTCAGAGAAGGGGCTCAGAATGGCGTATCCAAAATTGAGGATTTTGATGTCTTGGATTTAAACCGGGACTTGTTTTTTAATTAACTCTTGCATTTTTGACTTGTTAGAAAGTGGTGTTGAAGATTTTGGTTTCGAAGCGTGTTCTTAGGTGCACGAAAGGAGGGCCTTTTTAGGTGCAGTGTCTGAAATGCGCTTGTTTCAGAGACCTGTCATGCAGCGATCGTGATGGCCCAGAGGACAGATGATTTGGAAGATGTCTCCTTAGAGACAGTATGGCCATGAACAAGGGGTATGTCCTTAGTGCGTGGTGTGTGCTTCTCCGTAACAGGACTGTTGGCCTGCTTAATGGAGTTGGGGGCTCGCACATGGGGTTCTCCTGAACCCTGATCTCCTTCGACCACACTTAAAACGTCGATGCTGCCATCGCCAGATTCACCCGCCATGTCTATGGAGGCCTCGGCCTGCATGGTGTGGGCGGCCCATCGCTTAGTTTGATGGTCCTTTAAGGTTTTTGGTTGAAAAAGCTTCCAGGATTTGCATTGCTTTTCGGCGTGATCCCTTGGAAGACAGTGGTTGCACACCTTGTGCGACTTCCGATTACAAGATGGGCAGAATTTAAAAAGGGAGTGTTTTCCATAGTTAACAGTAAAGGCAGCCCAGCGATACATGTGAATAGAATGGGCCAGAATAGGCATTCTCTGAAAGTAAAGGGTATGACCTCTACCCACTATAATGGGCCGAGGCCCAGTGGGGCCTGTGTAGATGGAGCCACGGTCTGTCGACTATGGGTCCCTCCGTCGAGATCCGTCAAAGATGTTCGCCTACTGCTCCAAGATCAGCGTTTGTAACGAAAGAATAGATAAAGTCTAATATTTAAGCACTATGACCCGAGCGACGGGGGAATTACCTGAGTCGGTAATGCCCCCGCCGCGAGGGTCATATTGCTATTAGTACCCCGGCCCGCATTATATGCGTGACCGGGGCACTAAAAGCATTTTTTTCTGTCCCGAAAAGCCGCAGCGTTTCGGGACAGAAAAAATAAATAAATAAAACAACCAAGAAAATGGCAGCCGGGAAAGGGAAAACGGGAGTCCGTTTTTTCTCTTTCCATGGCAGCCTTCGGGAGCGGATGCGCTGGGAACACAAGGGGGGGGGGGGGAACGTATCTTCGTCCCTGCCAGGGGACGATGGAAGCCTCCAGCCGTGTGTCTTCACGCACCAGCAAAAAGTTAAGTGGGGTGGGGAGGGCAGGGAGGAAAAGAAAAAAAGAAAAAGCTTACCCGAGTCCCCGGCGGGGGTGAAGGCAGCCTCTCAGCCGTGGGGAGGTTCGGAGCGGGTATGGCCCCGCTTCGAGCCTCCTCATTGGCTGAGGGGCTGCCACACCACCCCCGCTCGGGACAAAGGCTGTGGAATCCCGGCAGAGGGATTCCCGGCTTGGTAATGACTCTGCGAGGGCCAATCAGAATGGCTCTTGCATGCTGATTGCGCCCTCGCCGGGTACTAATAAACGTAATAATATGAAAGATGTTTGCCAGAAGAACTCAGCAACTTCCAACCTACTATGATGGAGGAAAAAAATAATCTTGGGGACCTCGATGCGCGAAGGGCCATCGGTACAGTAGATGTCATACTAGGGATAGTATTACTAACATGCCCAGTCGACATCCCTTTGAGTTTCGAAAACAAATCAAGTAAAACTCTGCAACTACCACTAGTTGTCGACCTATGCATAGCATGCGATCTAAGCAGATCCAGAATCCCCAGAAATATATACATTCACATAATTATGTATAGGTCCCACATTAAGTCTTCTTTTTCAAAGAATTGTAGGGTTTGTTTCAAAATCAACACTCACCGTGCCCTGCTAATCTAACTCCACCCATGAAACCTCAGATTCATAGCATGAAAAATAACTATGATTACCTCCTTCCAAGGGATTTGGTGGATAGCTTGCAAATCTATATAAGATGCCAGTGCTGCAACTAGCAACAAACATCTGCAGCACTGTATCTTTTGCAGAAGCACAAGCTTCTTAAAGGTACAGATAGAGAGAGGGAGAGCAGAAAATAAGTGGGAGGTGAGACCAGATGTTGGCATCACTTGAAGAGAATGTTCATAACAGCTAGCCGCCCTCCATGTGTCCTTTAATGGCATGATAGCTTAAAAGGTTGTATTAGCTACTTTGCACTTTTCTCCTCCTGGAAAGTCCTGTAACGATGCCCGATTCATTACCGAAAAAATATATAACAAAGCTTAATACTGTCTACAATCCAGTTATCAACGGCTGCCTTTCCCAATGCCTGAACGTTGATACAAGCACCATAAACACTTGGTGTGTTCCTTAGTGCTGTATGTAATAGGTCAGGCAATTCCTTGTGCTTTAACACTGATTATTTTCATTGCATATTGTTTTCATTTTCAATTACCAGTGATTTTGAAATGTATGCAGCAGCAATATGTGGGGGTGGGTAAGGACATCCCACAGTCCTGTTAGTCACCAAGTCCAACCGCCCCACCGCCAGCCAAAAAAAACAGGTTCTATTTTCCCAAACAAACTATCTGTACATTTTCAATTATACATCGTAGGTACATTTCTTTTAAACTAATATAATGCACTGAAAAATGTGTGCTGTGAATATTCTGCAATCAATCTTTGGACACCAATAAGGCATCCCTGATCTCCCTTTCAGGTCCACCGTACTGGCTGCCCACTTCTCCCCGAAAACTCTGGACATCCCGTCCTCACTGTTATCTGCTCCCCTCCCCACCCATCTCTTGCCGCCTTCTCTTCCATTGCACCAGAAAAAATCTCTAGAGTTGTCTGCTCTATGAAAGTAAGTCTCCTATGAACAGGTGCTCCCCTGCTCCTCCAGAACCATCAAGGACAAAATTTCCTCTCTTGCCCCAGCCTTGGCTGACCCCTGCAACCATTCCTTTGTCACCCGGCTCCTTCGCACAGCCCCTTAAGCACTCTCTTGTTAACCATCTCCTAAAAAAGCCATCAGCTGACCCTTCTTGCCCAGCTAACTATGTATCCTAGCTCAATCAAACCTTTCTTGGGCAAACTCATGGAGAAGCTGGTCATCCCCCAACTGGCCCTTCACTCCGAAATGGCTGGCTGCCTCCATGACCACCAGTCAAGTTTCGGGGAATCCAGAGCCAAGGAAACGGCTCTTCTGAACACCTGCATCCTGGACTCAAACACTCGCTCTGCTCTGATCCACCTCAATCTTTCTTCTGCCTTAGACACAGGCAACCACTCCATCCTCATCAATCATCTCCATGATAACCTTGGCATCACGGACTGGCCACTGGCGTGGCTGACTGTTAGGAAAGATTTCATAATTAGGTAATTTTCCTTCCATGTGGCAACCCCTAAACCTTTTGCTGTTGTTTTTCACCTTGTTCTTGACTTTGCCAGAGAAGTGCAGCCTTCTGCCGCACTCCTCTGGGCTTTCGCTCCTTTTCTTATGGGGAAACTGACATGCCCTTAAGACAGTCAGTACCGGGGAACGCTGATTCCCGTAGTTTCTTTTATCATGTTGCGGCTTTAGTGCAACATGACACAAGAGGGCACTGTAAGCTAAGTTACAGCTCTCTTGGGTCTCTAGCCTTCTACAGGCCCTAGATACTCTTTTAGGATGGTATTTTGATCGGTGCAAGTCATTCAGGGACTGGAATGGTGGCAGCGATCGTTTTGTTTATTTTGAGCTCCTTTTGGCGTTCTGAGCACGTTTTTCGCACTGAACCCAAAATGGTGGCCTGGCTCCCAAAATGGCCAGACCACGAGGCTCCTTTGTCTTGTCCACTGACCGTCTTGCTCCCTTCACCTTCCCCAGGTCGAGCGACCCGGGGCCTTCCTTCTTTGGGCATGTACTTTCCCGCGATACGTGGTTGCTTTCGCGGGCTTCTACATGTCGTTTGTGTGCCTCCAGGGTGTGGGCTGGGATGTCTGGTCCCAATACACATCCTGGGTGCCAGAGAGTCTGGGGTGGTGTGAATGCCTGGGACCACCGTGGTCCGTGATTGGTCCACATATGGTATGTGTGTTGATGTGCGGATCTCCCATTGGCTCCCCTCCGTTTTGGCGTGAAGGGAACCGTGGATAAGAGGGAGCTGGAAACACCACTACCTTGTCGATCTCCTGAGTTCTCACGAACGAAGGAATACAGGAGCCAAGTATCCTGCAACCACGAGGCTGGACCGAGGAATCGCTGGTGACCCGCTGAAGGAATCCTCCTTTGCACTGCTGTCGTCCTGGGAAGCCCTTTCCTCCTTGGATTGAACCAGAAGGCCTGTACTGGTGCTTCGACCTTTGGAATAGCAGGAACAGCTATTCCCGGCGACTTCATCCTCTCCTGCCAAGTAAGCCTTCGGAAGTGTCTCTGGGCCATCCAGTTGACTGACCAGCTTACAAGGGAGTCCTGCTCTGTAACTGCCGCCAGGTTGTTTTGTATTTCGAGTCCTGGTCACTCTCCCACGCTTCGTACGCTTGGCGTTCCCAAGTCTGAAGGGAGGAGTGTACATTTGGCTTGAATACACACAGCCGCTCCGTTGTCCTGCTGCGGCAACAAACTGTGCTGGTTTCGTCGATTGGGACGTCTTTTTGCTCTACACGACTACGAGGCGTTCCCTGCTCCTCTGAACCTGCCAGCTGCTGAAACTAACGTGGAGAAGCCTGGGTCTGCTTGCTTCGGGGACCGGTGAGTAGTTTAGCTAGGATCTGGTCGCCCTCCTGCAGTATCCCATTGCTTTTCCCTGCTGTGTAAAAACAGCACCCTTTTGCCGTACTCGCGCTCTGCTTCTGCTCGCTGTGGAGGCTGCGCTTGAGTTGCGGAACCTGTTCTCCTTCTGCTGTGCACTAACCCGAACTGCCTGACTTCCTCCGAAGAGCTTCCCCTTTTGCCCGTTGGCACCGACGTGGCAGGTACTTTGAGCACAAGGCTCCACTCTTCGCAGGGCTCGGACTTCCATCTAGTTAGGTGCCTCTGAAGGCGAACTGAGTCTAAAGCGTTATCGCACTGCCTGTTTTCCTTTCCTTTCAGGTGGACTACATATTTCGTGCTTTAAACGCTTGCGACTGTGTATTTGTATATATATAGTGTTGATATGGTATGTGTTGGTTTAATATTGTGATATTGTGATTTTCTCGCTACGGTCATTGTTTTAAAGGCCTTAAAATAAATGTGCATCTATTTTTGGTATAACAACTGTTTGGAGTAGTTTGTAAGCGCTCTTGCTTTGTGTGCTCATTGCGGGCTTTCAGTCACCCTCACCCCTCTTGAGACCTAGTCTTGACCGCCGCGATCGCTACCTTCATTGGTCTGGCTTGTCCAGAGGTTACCCTGTTCCAAGTAATTAGGTTGGCCTTCTGAACTTCTGCGCCACCAGGACAGAGTTCAGAAATCCGTCTTAACACTGACCACCTTCATTTCAAACCGACCTTCCCAAGTGCAAATGCGTCTGTTTCTCTCCCCCACCTCATTCTCTACCTGTGGCACATCTCAGGACTCTATCCTATCGCCCTGGCTCTTCCACATCTGCCTGACCCTCTGGCACTCTTGATCTCAATCTTATCCCCTCATTTCCAGTGTTATTCAGACGACACACAGCTCTCCTTTAAGCTGCCATTCTCTACCTCCTCCCGCTCATATCTCATACCTGACTGCTATTCAGGCATGGTGCTCTGGCCATGATCTCTCCCTTAATGCCAGTAAGATGGCGATCCTTCTCATTGGGACACCTGCTCCTCGTTTCCCTCGCAATCTATCGCCACCCTCCTTGGGCCCCCTCTCCACACCCACCTGTGAGGCAAAAAAACCTTTGGATCATCTTTGGATCATCTTTGACTCCTCTTTTTCTCTCCTCACATCACAGACCTTGCCAAGAAGTCTAACCTCCTCAAAAGTATTCTACCTTTTCTAACCATGCCCCATAAGCTCAAGATCGCCAGAGTCCTGGTTCTCTCCAGGCTGGACTATTGAAACAGCCTCTTCCTCAATTTGCCTCTTTCCTCCCTTCGGTCCCTTCAACTTATCCAGAAAAGGACTGCAAAACTTATTCTTGGCCTCAAGCCCAGGGACAGCATCTCCCCAGCCCTAAAATCTCTCCACTGGCTCCCAGTGATTGCAAGGATCAAATTCAAGACCCTTTGCATCATCCACAAGGCTGTCTGAGGCCTGGGACCTCTCTATATCCAGCTTTAGCTTCCTTAATACCACCCTGATAAGAGTCCTTCAGTCCTCTGGCTCCAACTCTCTGCAGTTGGAAACGTTTCTCTAAGCAGAGAGTGGGAGGTAGATCCCATTCCTTAGCTGGTTCCTCCCTCTGGAACAGCCTCCCTGCACCCCTCAAACTTGAACCTGATCTTCTTAAGTTCCGGAAACTCCTCAAGACTTTCCTATTCTCCTCTTTCTTCCCTTCCGTGACAACATTCCCTCTGCTGCTGTGACTGGGGCCTGGTCCCTTCAGGATCACACAGGGGCAAGACCACCCCCACCAGTCCTCCCAGAATCCCTTGCAGCATTTGCCTACAGGCACCCTTCCCAGACTAGCCCTAACCTCATCCACCTACCCGACACTTGCCTTCCTGCCCCCAGCACTTGCTCACCTCTTCCCTTGGGCACCCCACTCCTGCACTTCTCCCTCACCCCCCCTGCACTTAACACTTTGTCTTGCACAGTAATATTGTCACAATGCCAATGTAACCATTCTGTTCTACTTCTTTCCTATATCCCCACACACCCCAACTTGTCGTGTGGCACCTGGAGACACTTGTGTATAGGCACCATACAAATGTCCAATAAATAAATCAATGGTATTCAAGGCCCACAAAACCTTAGAATTTGGAAATTAAAAGAAAACTGGTAAGCACACTTTGGTCCAGAGGATATTCTAAAATCCCCCTTTGGCAAAAAATGTCTGATCGGTTCTCAGCACAACTGTCTGCATGAAACTGCAAGTGAGGCGCTGATGCTGAAAAAGTCTGTATCTCACTCTCTTAAGTAATGGCGACTAGAAATGTCATCTTACAAGCAAAATATATTAAGTAGGCCGACAGCACAGGCTCGAAAGGGTGCGATATTAACCATGAACTACATTCAATTCCCATATGTTTCATTGGTGGCAACCAAAAAAGAAGGCCACAAGGAACAACGTGCACCCTTACTGATGAATGTTGCAAACCAAATTCTGTCAGGTGTAGCAGATCAGGCAAAATATACTTAGGAAGACAGGTATCTGTATTAATCAATTGTCTGCACACCAAGAACAAAATCTCTTCCATTTTCTGGAGCCTTGTGTTCGTCAATCGTCTCCCTTAAACGAGCCAAGATTAACATGCATTTCTAAGTGAGGTTTAAATTACCATAGTGTAAGACCTAAGGAACTATACCAAAGAGAGAACATTTCATTGTCAAG
The DNA here is from genome assembly GCF_040938575.1 of Ambystoma mexicanum. Classification (NCBI taxonomy): domain Eukaryota; kingdom Metazoa; phylum Chordata; class Amphibia; order Caudata; family Ambystomatidae; genus Ambystoma; species Ambystoma mexicanum. Next base: position 142,531,740 of record NC_090922.1, on the reverse strand, counting down.
AGAGTTGGGTGTAAACAGAGGAGTGACTCAGTACCAACCAGACCACAAGATCTAAATATTGTACACTGAAAAATGTGTGCTCTGAGGCCTAGGCTCAGTTTGCCCCGGCTTGTTTTGTTCCGCCTCATATTCCTCTAATACAGCTTTATGCATTCAATGGTTCATATGTAGGTTCAACCTCCAAGGTCACTACTGCCATACAGCCTGCAACTAGAATTACAACTTTCAGGTGGCGCTGTGGTGGTTCACTCCAGAGTTCCTTGGGGTCACAACATACTGTACATCTAAAGAAAAGTGTTGTACTCAATAGGTGATCCACAAAATTCACATATTACAAACATAACATGTCATTCCATTTCAATCCAAGTCCGAATTAGAGATAAGCTGTTTGAACTAATTAAGTTGGCTCAACGTTCAATGTCCATGTAAATTAAGAACTTTTAACCTTAGTACCTGGTGGCGCATCATTGTGCAGCAATGATTTCAACTAAACATTTAATGTAACTGATGGCCTATCTCTCTCATCATGTTTGCGGAATTAGGGCAAATTCCTCCTAACAGAACCACTTTAACTCTGTCATTGGAGGGCTTCCTTGCTCCCTTTCACACTGAGTGTCAATATTTCAATAGGGTTTAGGCCGGATTTTGTCTAGGCAATTTTAAAAAAAAATGTACTGGTCTGCAGTCATTCTTTAGTAGATCAGCATGTATGTTTAGGATTATTGTCTTGCTGCAGGAGTATTTAACTCACTGGCACAATGGCCTGGCATTATCCTCTAGAAAAATCTGATATAATTCAGAACCGATGGTTGTGTCAATGACACAAGGTCATCCAGTTCCTGTGGCAGCAGAGCACTCCAAATCAACACCATACTTGATGGTTGTGATGGCAGACATCTATTGAAAGAACTTGTTTGGATTTAAGCAAACAATGTTTCTCATTGATGACAATACGTTCTACATTTTTCTAGAAGTCTTGGGAATCATCATGTATGTGCTTGCTGCCGAAATTCAGACGTGCAGCAATATCTCCGTTTTACAGGGTAGTACTTTCCTCTCAATTACCTTTTGATTAACAACATTCTTGTTCATTTTTTATCTTTTTGATTTTTCAGTCAAACACTGTTATGATAGCCAAGGCTAGAGTTACTTGGTGATTGTTCGAGTTAATCTGACGTTCTTTGCAACTTCTGATTTGTCATTTTATTCATAGGGCGATTTTGGTAAAGTGATCCTGCTCTTGAACCTTTGCCTTGTAGACTATTGATGTTAGAGTGAAGTACTAGCACTCAAAATAATCTCATGATATTTAGACTGATGGGAATTAACTGCTTTTTTTGAGGTCCCCAAGATTTCAATTGTCTGTGGTATTGTGTTTCCACAAATCCGTGCGGTGAAGAGACTGGCTCTTGTACGCTCACCCCTGAAGGTCTACTCAACTGAAAAAAACATCAGAATCTAATTATCCACTTTAATTGACCAGGGTTTCACTTTTACACCCAACAGGTCCCTTATCTAATTTCTGTAACTATTCATGGGGTTCACAAACCCTCCAAGACCTCTAATCTGACCTATGGCATGCAATCGCAATCAACTAATGGAAACCAATTCTTTATCCCAGCTTCACCTATCATGATTACGGTCAGCCACTTTACTCCATACATAATTCCAATTATTTTATTTTCCAAACATGATTCACACCTTTCTTACCATAGCACGCATTTTAAAAACCATGTTTCTTTATATGTATCATATTTTGTATATTACAGGTAGGCAGGACAGAATTGGTTATAGCAAAGGTTTAGAATTTAGCACATCCTGTGCTCAGTTCATGTCCAAACGAATGAGACCCCCACTAGGTTATATATTGGTAAAAGTGTTTCATTCAATGCCTTCTACCTCAAACCTATAGGAATTCCTCTTTCTTTCCGAGTCATCTGCATATTTCACTTCCTCCTTCATCTGAATCTTACACAGGTATGCGTGGGGCAAAGTTAAATGGTCTTTTCAGCAATGCTGTCTAGGATGTGGTAGGTTTTTAACCAGGTCCATTTGAGGGCTGCAGGATTTGGGGTTAGGGGGTGTGGGTTGGAAGGTGGATTGAAAGTACAGCAACTTCCACAATCTGCATGTCTGGGAAGTACCAACCATGGTCCGGGAGTTGACTGTACCTTCATATATTTCTGTTTTCTCTTAAACAATTGCATAATAATCATGCGTAAGGATTCCATAACAGATATTGTGGGAGATCTGACATCCTCTTCCACCCACCTTTATGCCGTAGGCTGAGCCACCTGCACCTATATGTTTTGTCTGAATAAGATAGCGAAATAACAAGAGGGTGCCAGGGTTCAACACACACAATATTCACCCACTGATTAATGCACCTAGAAAGCTACATCCTCCAGTAAATCCTCAGAAAGGCACTGCAGTTTTCCAATTGGTGACTAGGCTTTCATAAGTTTCAAAGTATTGGGAATTGTAACTGGTATGTTTCTTGACCTGCCCACGGACAATTAGCTAAGTCATCTATGATGACTAGTCCATTTTATTTGCAGTGGACACATTTGCTATGAATAGGGCTCTCATCAACAGTTCTGTTTTTGCAATTAACGACAGTTGTCAACAATGACAAGGGGGATGTAGAGGATTCCCTTTCTCAGTCAACAAGGATAGGTTATGGGTGAGTCACGCACTGTCCTGATTGAAAAGTGACTTCTTTTCATTAGAAACTATTGGCCTACAGTCTAGAGGCATGTCATCTATGTTCCGAGAAGCTTGATTCCCATAAAAAGGATAATTTCTCAGTACGCATGCCACTCAACTGCAGCCAAAGTGGTTTTAGCAAGTAGTAACACAGACAAGTGTAATTTAAGAAAATTAAGTCCTGCTTTTGATGAAAAAATACATGTGTAAAATGAGTAGAACAATGACTCCTCTGCACATGATGCACAATATAGATGGACCAAGTGAAGTAGGTGGACTTCATGTGTTACCAGTTTAAAGGATGCTTCTTTAATGTACTGAGGAGTTCAAGTTTGACTGAAAGGTACATATTCAAACAATGTGAATCTAAGAAAGATGCAATGCTGGATACAATGAACCTACTTTGCAGAATATCTGCTACTGGAGTATTGAAATGAATGATGCAGTCAAAATAAAGCAAAAACGTGGCTGATATATTGAAAAACTGTGGACATCCCATCCTGTACCTAGCTACCATCTTGGGGGGCTTTATCTTTCCAACCTCTCTAGAATCTGTGTATGCGCTTGGGTTCTTATTTTACTATGATTGCCATATCAAATCCAAATGTCAATTGCATTGTACCTGCACGGAATATCCCGTCAAGCAGACACCCACACACAGGCATAGTGGTGAATGCATCAATTTAATACACAACAATGGTAACTTATTTTTGCTGCTTTCCTCCCATAGACTTCGATGGGACATCCTTTCTTTTTGCCTTGTTTTGAACATTGACCTGACTTTATGGAGACAAGTAAAGTCTTCCATTTTACTTCCCTCGTCTTTGTGCTTATTCTTATGGGGAAAGAGTCCATAAGACTATCAGTACTGAGACACTATATCTCTCCTAATGTATCTCTTGTATTGTTATAACTGCACATATATCCCTAAAGTGAAGTGGGGTAAGGATGCTTTAATCCTTATCACTTGTTCTGTAATGGCTTTTTGGTTTACTTTACAATGTGCCTATAGGATGAGCTGGTGGCATTTAATATTCTTCTACTGTGTTGTAACCATTTTCTTTTGCAAAGGGCTGCTAAATGTTGCAAGCACACCAAGATGGCTGTGCCACAAGATATTTGCTTGTCCTTTGGCCAGATTATCCTTAGGCCTTCTTCCTGCCATCTCGTGCCAGAATTACTGTATATGGGAAACCCTTTGCTGGGGAAAGTCGGTGCTTTCCCAAGCAATTTGGTGGTTTGTTTGTGAGCCCGAATGTGGGGCTGGGACTGACTGGTCACAGTACACATCCTGGTGCCCGAATGTCTGTTGAAGGGCAGATGTTGCAAGTGGCTATCCATCATTAGGTAGATACTGCCAGTTTGAATGGAGCAGACGCTTACCATTGGTAGACCTGGTAGTGCTGCCAGTCCAGATCTTGGATAAAAGGAAGGGATCCTGCAGCCATTCCTCAAATTGTTGGAGCCAAGTCCTCTCCAAAAAAGACCAGCCCACTGACGACCGCTCCAGTTAACCAGCAACAACTCCACTGGAAGTCCTGGCAAATCCCTGCTCCTCTGCCTGTTCCCAAGTAGACCCTCGTCAGTGCCTCAACCCATGGACCGGTGGAAACAACCAGTCTCGACCCCTGCTGGAGGATCTGTACCTTGTGAGCCTTTGGAAGTGTCCCTGGACCAACGACCAGCTCTCTCCTGGGATACCTCATTGCAGCAGTCACTGTCTGAGTACATCCTTGGAACTTGGGGGATCTTCAACTTTTACAACAAGACGCCCGCTTCTAAATGTTCAGCCTTCTTGCATTAACGGAAGCCATGTAGGACCTGCTGCTTTGTTAGTCCCTGGAGGATTGCCTGTTGCCAGCTAATCGTGGTTACTCCCATTGCAATCAGTCTTCTTCGCATCCTGAGATCGCATGTTCCGCAGAGGTCGTCTCCTTTTCTTCATTTGGGTTTTCAGCTAGGTGGTGTCTGGAACAACCGAGACCTACCGAAACCAAACCATGCATTTGAAAAAGACATTTGCACCTGCGACCCCAGGGCCTTCCTCAACCGGAGAAAGCACAGAAGACTGTGTCCTCAATGGATTCAGGAACTTTAGCAGTGGTCTCTGGATAAATCGGTGTTGGAGGGGGGGGTGGGGGGGTTTAAGTAAACCTACCTGTTCCTTCTCCCCCGGTTCTTACATAGGGTTATATGGGCATAAAGTCCTGTCCCTAAAGCACACGTTCATGATTTTGTTCAGTGGAGGCCTGGTCAAGGATACATTCCTAGGTCTATCCCAATATCTGGGATTGAGTGAGTTTACTTACCTTTTTGACTTTTGAATCATGACAATTATGACTGGCTTCCTCCAATCTAAGTAAACCGACCTGAAAAGTGTAACTTTGTAATTGATGAGTTTATGGCACAAGGCCCTAAACCATCATAGTGCCATTAAGTGTTAGAGAAACTGCTCTGAGATTATTCTAAAGTGTCCTTACTGAATTTCATGCATCCGAGTACTTATCTCTGTTACCCTGGTTATTGAATCATGATTTCTTTCTTCTCCTAAGGGTGAATGCATACATCTGCTTTATAGTAAGTAAGTGTGTGATAATATTTGACTAGAAGTTTTACTTGCTTAGTGTGCATTTTAAAGGCCTAATAAATCATTGTATATTTTTGTACTTCCCTGTGTAACTGGAATTGTCGTGGTTCTGTGTGGACTCACTGAAGCCCTAGACCACTCTCACAGCCCCTGTGAAACAAAGCACTGCCCCCTCCTCTGCTACCTGTATTGCCATTCTCAGGGTCTCCCTGCTCACCATAATAGGATGGGCCTCCCAAAATCAACACACTGAGTGGGTTTTGGAAATCCATCTTAACAGAAACTCTCATTAGGTTCCTTCTCTTTCCGGTTTAAAGATGGCAGTCTTGAATGCAATAGCTTGTCTCCAGTTCTCACACAGTATGATCACAGCACTATTGCCCTATTGCCAATGCGCAAACATATCCAAGCAGAGGGATTTAAAAAAACAGCTTAAATCCCCCTGCCCTCAGGTAAAATGTCAAGCTTACCATTGTTACGCTCACATGGCTCCCACAGGGGTGTCGGACGGAACTGGACTGCCACGGTCTCCACCAGTGTGATGCGTAGTGCAGAGATGACTGACTGGACTGGTCCACCTAGCTTTGTCGGCTTGACCCGTGGAATTAGTCTCCTAAAGACGGGGAAAGGGAATTAGCCACCCGTGGATTCGAGTATTAGCACCTCACTGCGTTCCCACTTATCACCTCTGATATTCCCTTTCACAAAGCTCACCTTATAGTTTTGAATGATTAGCTCTCCATCCTGCGAGGAATGCAGGGGCGCGTTGATGGCCAGTTACTTCACTGGCTTGAAGATATTGGAAGAGTTCTAAAGAGTTCACAATGTCTGAGTAATCACTCTGTCCAATTCCTTTGTTTTCTGTTGCAGCTTAGATCCAAAAGAAGGTCGTCTTCTGGCAGCTGAAAGCAATCAGGTAAGAGTCTGTGTTATCCAACACTGTCCGGTAAAACTTGCCATGGTTAAACTTGCTGCTTTCTCTTTTCACGCAGGTGCGGCGAAAGAGGATTTGGCATGCTGGTGATTAATACCTCCGGCGGTAAAATCAGGTAAATATATGATGGAAAGAGATTGTCCTTGTCTGTTCCCTTGGCTCACCTTGTCGTTTTTTCCTTGTTCCCCCTTAGGTGCTGGAATGCGGTAACCAAGTGATGGAGACAGCGCCGGACCGTGGTGGTGCTGCGCGGAACGGTAACTATGGAGTGGCGCTGCTCCTGGCGAAGCAACGCGTTTAAAATGAAGTCTTTTTCTGGTTCAAAGACGAGTTGAATCCGAAATCGGGTAAGAAATCTAGTAATGTTCTTGTTCTAACCCTTCTCCTCCTTTCCAGGTGCTCTGGCCTCGAAGCGGGCGTGGCAGGATGCTGAATGCTGACTGCAGGCACGGTGAGCGTCACGCTGCAGGATGCAGAATAACGCGAAGCATGTGCTGCTCTTCGGGTGTGGTTTAAACAGCCTCCAAAGTAGTTCCAGGTAATTATTCCTCCACAACCACGTATTCCTCCACAACCACTCCAAGTAACAAAATAGTTCCCTAGGTAAAGTAGTCCCTTCCAAGCCTCACAAGGACTTGGATTCCTTGCAGCATGGTCTGCATCAGGTAAGTTTAAACATATGAGCCTGGCGCCTATGGCGCCAGGACTGATGTCCCATATGAGCCTGGCGCCACAGGCGCCAGGACTGTATCCAGATGGCCCCTAACAGGGGTTGCTGGGCTTGCTCCAGATGACATGATGCCTGCTTCCTGGGTTGATGGACTTGGTCTGGATGCCCGGCGGCAAGCATCACGACAACCATGTGCTTGGACCTCCATTTCTTGAATCGAAACTGAGCAGCACTCCTTCCCGAAATATTTACTCATATGATAATCTTCTGTAAGTGGTCATCAACAGAAAATTCCTTAACTGCTACAAAACTGGAATCAATTGTTACTCCTTTATAATATTTCTGATCAGCTGTATTTCCAGTAACATGTCTTGGCTCGGGGTACTGTAAGATACTACCCTGAGCAATGCATGAGCATGGAGGGGATACCACAATGGTGCACGTGTGCTATGTAAAAACAGACCAACGGTCATAAAAAGGAGGTGAAGTGCAATGCCACCACCTCAAAATAAAAGCTGGTTACAGTTGCATCATTCTGTGAGGGGCTCCCTGCTCCAGTGAAAAATGAAAGTGTAAAGAACATTGAACTTGCCAATATTCGGGAATCCCTATAATGGCTTAATAGGTCAGCCAACCAAGAAAAAGCTTTTCCTGTTCAGACATACAGAAAAGATCCATTAAGTCTGCAATCCAAACATTTATCTCATATATGCATGCACCAGCAAAGCCTTTTAGGTTTCAGAAATCCTTCAAAGAGGTACTATAGGAAGGCCTTTTCGGAGGAGACAGTGTGGACACTCAGATGCTAGTAAGTTGTGAGCTGCAGCACTAGAGAGAAATTTGACATGTGGGACAGAGAATTAATTTGTGCCTCAATTCTAAATCCAGAAATCCCACACAAGGGAAAAGACCCTAGGCCACGGCAAACACATCTTTATGGGAATACATGACTCAGGGTTAGCAGACAGCAATATTGAAATTGCAACATGTATGAAAATTCAATGGCCCTGGTACTACTGAACCAGAGGTTACAGGCACGAGTATACCATGGCCAATTCGTATGTAGATCAGGTCAGGTTTTTCGTGGTCAGGTTCTTTTAACCTCATGTTCAGTCTAGCTGCTTTTTTCTGCAGTATTTGGAATTTCTGCATTACCTTTCTGTGTGATGTTACAACAATTTAGGTAGCGGGGTACCAGATGGTGCAAGTGCCATCCACTGATTGACTTTAGTAGTGCAAGATCACTTCTGAGATTAATCTATTTGCCTTTGAATATGTGTGGCGAAGGAATAGCTGTTTAGTTTATTTGCTTATATAGCACACCAACCCAGAGTTATGTAGGCACTTTTGCTTACATATAAAACAGTTGTTACATAAGGGTGCAGATATTACATGAACAAGCAGTAGTCTCCTACGGTGAGTTATAACATGAACAGTCCGTAGTCTAGTACAATGCCACTAATATACAATAAAAATAAATAATATGAATTAAAAAGTACTATACAAGATATATACAGAATTTTATACAAGTGCGGAGGGCGTCGAGAAGGCGTCTAGTGTTACATATCTAGACGCAGGTAACGGGTATGCAGTAGGCAAAGATACATGGTGTGCAAGTTGGTGTAGAATCGGTAATGGGAGTATATCCTCATTTCTGTTGGGAGAGGAGCCAAGATTTTACCTTGTTTCTGAAGGCTGAGAATGATGGTTCGACTCTTAAAGCGGGGGGCAAATAGTTCCAGGTTTGGCTGCCAGCACTGGAAAGCTAGACCTGCTGGCCTTCAGCAATTTGAATTTTGGGATGTTAAGACACTGAAGGTATTTAGCTCTGGTATGTCTGGAGGATTCCTTTATGGAGAATTTATCGATCAAGTATTTGGGGGCCGAGTTTGAGAGGCATTTTTGAGTGATCATTAAGGTTCTGTATGTGATCCTGTCTTGAATAGGAAGCCAATTAGTATTGCATCTAGCTTGTGATATGTGGTTCGAGTAAGGAATGTTTAAGGCAGATCTAAGAGCATTGTTTTGCAGCACTTGTAACTTATTTAAGTTTTGTTGCTCTTGCCCAAGTATAAAGTATTGCAATAGTCCAATTTGGAGAGTATGAGTGCTCTTGCAAGTGTGATACAGCGGATGGTGGATAGGAAGGGTCTGCAAGCGTTTATTAATTTGGAGGTATAGGCAGTTGCTGATGCTGTAGCGTTCACTTGATTGGACAGAGATACGGTGGAGTCTAGGTAGACTGCAAGTGTTTTGGCATCCTTAGATTCTTTGACGTTGTTCCCATCAATGTTGAATGTGTTGTATATGGGATCTAATTTGTTGAGGCGGTGCTCTAGAGGCGATGAGCAGTAGCTCGGTCTTGTCATCGTTAAGGCAGAGACCATGCTCAGCCATCCAGGCTTGTATTCTGAGGTAGATTTCATTTAGGAGTGAGGAGTCTTTATCGTTTGAGCCTGAGAGGGTAAGGAGAAGATGCGTATCGTCCGTGTAATTTGTGTAGGGGATGCCCATATCATCTAGGTGGTCAAATAGAAAATTTGTAAAGATGTTGTATAGGGTTGGTGAGACACAAGAGCCTTGCAGGACTCCACATGTGATTGGTGAGGGTTCTGCTGAGGCTGATGGAGAGAATGTTCTGTCTGAGAGGAAGGATTGGACCCATGCAGCGGTTTTAGGGGAGAAAGAGGCTACTGACATCAGATGTGCGGTTAGGATGTTGTGATCAACTAAATCGAACGCTGCCGAGAGGTCTACTAGTAGGAGTAAGGCAGGGTTTCCATTATCTTTAGCTTCATCTATTTTGGATTTTTAAATCCAGGAGTGCGGTCTCGGTACTGTGTCTTGGTCTAAAGCCGGATTGCTGGAGGCCAAGAAGGTTGTTCGATTCAAGATGATTTTTTATTTGGATATAGGCTGCTTTATCCAATATCTTCAAGAGAAAGGGGACGGTTGTAATTGGTCTGTAATGATTTGGAATGCAAGAGTCTAGATGAGGTTTTTTGGTGAAGGGCATGACCCAGGCATCTTTGAGATTTTTTGGGACCGAGTATGAGGCGAAAGAGGAGGAAATGAATGATGTGATGAAGGGAGCAAATTCCTTTGCACCATCTTTTATAATTGTAGCTGGGCAAACATCTCCCTGGCATCCGGAGGGTTTAAGGCTAGCAATTATAGATTTTACCTCTTTTGTCACGATTGGGGTGAATTAAAATAGGCCACTGGAATTAGAGGAAAAAGAGTGATGTTCATTTGATTTGGCACTTGGTGTGAGGCTAAGTTTATTGGCTTCAATCTTTGTTTGTATTAGTGTGATCTTATTGAAAAGTGTCTTTGGCATGTTGGCACACCATAGGGCGTCTTTGATGCATGAGTCAGGAGTGGGAGATGGGTGACTCAAGCTCTTTAAGGATGGAGAAGAGCTCTTTGGAAATGGACTTGGCATTTTGGATTAGATTATTGAATGTGTCACTTTTAGTTTTCAGGATAGCGGTTTTGTAGGTGTTGGAAGCATTGATGAACATTTCCTTATTATGGATAGAAAGTTTTGTTTCTCCATAGTGCTTTAGCACATCGCTTAGCTTTACGCAAGCCTTTCAAATCTAATAGGAACCATTTGTTTAGATGTGCTGGATGCTTGGCTTTCCTCATTTGAGCGGAGCTATTTGGTCAAGGGCTTGGAGTAAGTTCTGGTTGTAGAGGTCCACCATGTTGGCAGGGTCCTTGTCTAGGTCCTTGTAAGGGTTGGTGATGGCCAGAGGAGAGTAGGTTCTCCAAAGAGATCAGGCGGTTGTTTCTGGTTAAGGCAGGTGGAGCTTGTAGACCAGAAAGAGGAGGGCTACTGATGTCATGGATCTCGAAAGTTAAGAGGTGGTGGTCTGACCAAGCACAAGGGGAATTTGAGAAGATGTTTGTATTACAATTGAGGTCAGCTACCCAGTTAAGGGTTCTGCCTTTGTGTTGTGTTAGTTCCGATATATGCTGCGAGAAGCCGAGTTCCGTGAGAGTTTGACTCGTGCAGCAGCATAAATCTAGTGCGCGCAAGGTAATAACACAAAAACAGCAAGGCGCGGTGTTCGGAACTCATGTGGTGGTACACTGCAGTTGTAGCGCACAACCACACTGACTCTTGGCTCGATTACAAAGGTAAGTTGGTTGCCCTTTGTGGCGACTGATACGTGGAAGAGGGGTAGGAATGCGCAATGGAGAATGCTGTTGGAGAAGGGTTCATAGAGGGTCCTCTCCCAGGAATCAAAAGTAATCCCATTCGCACGAGAGTTACAAATGAGCGGAAAGAATACAAAAAAAAAAAAAGACCAGATCCTTATCATGGTGTTAGCTGTTACATCACCAATTTGTAACCCGGTCAAGGAGGATGTCATGATCTATCATATAAAAGGCAGCCAAGTTCTATCAGCACAAATGAGTTTGGATGCCCTTTGCTGAGTGATGCCAGTAGTTCTTTCATATCAGCCAAAAAAAGGCTTCGCGCCTCTGGGGGATGGTTTTCACCAAAGAGCAGGTGGTCTTCAACAATGCTCACCTGATGGGTGGTACACTTTCCTTTCAGGATCTGACTGGAAGAACTGGGTAAATGATGGGGCTACTGTGGATAGGGTGAAAAACACTACGCATTATGGGGGAGGGGGTTAAAAAAACACCAGAAAAAATATGTGCTTCTGTTAAATACAGTAAATCATTCTAATTATTTTTCATGCTTGTTATCAAAGACAAAAAACCAGCAGAATGGTTAGTGCAATGATGCAGAAGAAACCCAGGTGCATGTTTTACTAATTTGCAAACAAAATTTGATACTTTGGAGAAGTATTTTACAACAGCTTTGATTATAAACAAAAGGTTGTAAAACGATGCTTTTTACTTTTATATCTTTCTACTCCAGCTGACCGCTCTATCTTTTTGAATCAAGTTAAAAAATGTTGAAGAAACATCTTATTAAATTAGCTCACAGACGATCGGATATTAAATATGGTAGGCTTTTTATCCAAATGGTCAAAAGTGAGACTATGCGATGTCTAATGGATACATTCTGAAATAAAACATGCATATATGCAAGAGGTAGGGGTGGAGATGCCGGCACACAATTCAGAATGGGGTCCTTCATGCAAGTTTGAGTGTTTTCGCTGTTTTATCGAAGGGTTCTAAATCTTGATGATTTTGTTTTAAGGAAATATTGCTTGGATACTGGAGAATCTTTGATCGGCCTGGTCTTTGGTTTGTAGACAATGAGGTCTGAATGGTGTGAAGAGCTCGGAGAGATTTTGTGATCTTGTGGTATACACAAATCCTCACTTTGGGTGGTTAAGTGGGCATTTCTGCCTCTGCACACATGTCCAAAAAAACTCTCCCAAGTGGATTTTATGTAGAGTTTTGTCCTCATCAGTCTTGGATTTTCAATGTGAACGATCTAGTAGACTGCTTCCTAGTTGCTTTAGGATTTTTTGATCGACAGCCCCAGACGCACAAAGACAAGCTCTGCTGCCAAGAATCTGCAAAGCCACACAATTAACTGCGGGTTGCAGGACTCAAGCCCACTGTTTTCATAAGAGGAACAAACTTTCTATAGTCTACTGTCCCCTCATCTCTTTTTTATCGCCCTGCATGCCGATAAGGATGCCTCATTTGACACCTAGTGACAGTCTTCCCGCGCATTAACTCGCCCTTTGTTCTTCTCCCTTTTACCCTCTCACTTGTTCCAAGAGCTATAAAGCATCTTGCTTTTTGCATGTAATACTAAACAAAAACATGAAATATCAAAAAGGCCGATTCTGAAAACAGATAATCAAGATCATAGTACAGCACCAGATCCTGCCTCTGCCAGATCGGAACCATCCGATACAACCAACATACCTTAAATGAACTGAAGATCAGTGGGAAAGCTGTCTTTGGAAGGCAGAGATGAACATCCCCAACCAGCTTAGTAGTAACCTCTCCTGGGGTGGGGTCCTTTGCCATTTAACATGCATAAAGTCTGTACTTGGAGTTGCACAAATTCATAAAGGTGTTTGGTAAATGGCATCCCCATTGTTTGAAATTAACTCCATCTCTTGACTATGGAGCGCCCATTCTTTTGGTGGATACATCTTGCTCAGACCATCGGCTCTGCCGTTTCGTACAACTGCTATATATGTTGCTGAGAGGGTGCTATTTCCACATCTCTAGAACTAGAGCGCCTAGCTTAAAAAGAGTGTTCCCACTTAATTTTTCTCATAGAACACTGCAGTTATATTGCCTGTGTATATCATAACTCGCTGACTCTGAAGAGAGGATGAAAATCCCTTCTGGGACAAAAAGGAGCCCCCTCAACTCGAGAATATGTACATGGAAGGATTAGTCTTGTGGAGAGCATGAGTTGGGCTTAGGAAGGAAGGTGATCCAGTGCAGGAATTTGTGCAAATCCCAAAGATTCTGTGGTTATGAAGATTGTGTGAACCAAGAATGAATAGAGATTCCGTTTGTACTTGGAGCACTTTGCCAGTGATGGTGACCTGCAGGGCCTGGAGACGCATCACTTGCCGCGATTGCATCTATTTATGTCTAAGTGAGCCTATTGTACTGTCTGGACATGACCACATGAACCAGAGTTCTTTATGGAAACAGAGAATCGAAGTAAAACATGCTCATGGAGCGCAGGCCAGCCTTTCTCAAGCAGACAAGGTACCTGACCTTTCCAAAACCCCATGTTAACTAAGAGAATTCTCTGATTTTATTTTTTACATTTGTATCACGTGCTTTGGGAGCCTGGGGGAAATCAGTGCAAACTCTGAGATTTATTGAAAAAAACAACTTGAATATGCAGGTCAAAAGAGCCTGCAGCAAAGTGGTTGCCTGCCTCCAAAACCCTGAGTTAGGAGTACAAGTGCATCCTATGTCCACAGAAATAAGACGCCACTAGTACCACAATCTTAGCGAAGAGGCAGGGAGCAATAGAGGTCAAAGAGAAGCACCACTTTTTCTTACATGTATTCCCCTTCAAGTATCCTGAAAGGATCTATGTACGGTTCAGACAGGGGTGCATTGATAAGCATTATTCCTCTCTGTTGTAGAGATAGAAGAACCATCTCCACATTAACCATATTAAAATGCTTGTCTGGCACACATTGTCTGAACTAAAAGAGGCTCAATAACAACCTGATGCCCATTTCAGACACTTGGATCATGCCTCTTCATTGGCCTGCATATGCAAAATATGTTTGTCACCAGCAGCTCTGATAACTGCTGCTGATTGGGAGATGAGTAAGAGCGAAAACATGTATCACAAGTCTAAAATGGGGTGGGTCCCAAGGGCCCCGTGTTACTGAATGCCATCCCTGAAGGTGCCAAGGCCCTGAAAAGGTGTTCCCAGATTGCAAGGGGAGGCAGGGGTGGTCAGGCTTCTTTTCTGAGGAGGAACGTGTGCCCAGATTACTGGAGAAAAGTTTATGTCCTGGAACCTTGTCTGAAAAGCCCTATTCTAATCTGACACGAGGGATAAAATTGCTTGTTATGACTCATTTTACAACTTTCATATTTTGCCAGCCTCTTTTACCACATCCTTCTGTAAAGGGATGCCAACTTGTTCTTCTTGGTGCATCGGAAGGGAAAAAAAATCCACTTCATGACCACTGACTTCCCATGCCCTTATGTCAGCAAATAGATTGGAAGCACTTGACTTTGGACAAATTATCTCCTTGTCCCTCCAGGCCATTGGCCAGATTTGTATCAACCTGTTTACAATGAAACTTAGTCAGCTGGGTCGAGTCGCACTTGGCAGCATAGGCTGAGAATTGGGGTACCTTTGGTGTGGGAACCATAGCAATCATTATTGAATGTCCTTGGATTGTGTTCACGAGTACCTGAGGTGTCGCATTGTTCTACCAAATAAGAACTTTGAGTTCACCCGACCTCACCCTATACAATGTGTGTTCCAACAATGCTTCTGGAGATGGTAAGTGATTGCGAGACCACTGGTAAAAGAAAAACAATAGCTCTACCTGGAAGAACAAGACATTTGACTGGATGGGCACTGCATAGGGTTGGGACCAAGCCATGTGAGTGCACAGAAAGGACACTAGTCCTAAACACAAGCACAGAGGATGAAGCTAAATTAGTGATTGTAGGCTGCAGGCCCGTGATACTCAGCACCCGTGTGACTGCATTTGTGAGTGGTTTGTTGTGGAGGGTCTTACGCTGATATTTTGGAGGTGTGGCAAGGGAGTTGTGCCTGTCCGGATACAAGTTTTTAAAGGTGGACTGAGCTGATGCGTGCCCGGATAAGACCTGGGGCATCTCATCAATTGATATCAGGAGGTCTGTGGATACCCTCAAATACCCTGAGAGAGAAACAAAGAAGTGAAGGGCAGAGGCCAGTGATTGGCTTAACATGAAGGGAAGTTTACACATTACAGCCAATGTATCTATTTTGGAAAGCAGACCTTTTTGTTACATTGTGAGGTGATTCCTCATCAACATTAGTTGCAAAGAGGACAAGGTTTTAAAAATTGGCATCAAATGCAAGTGAGAGGTTGCCAGACAATTTGGGATTTGCATCGCCTTTGCTTGACCTTTGCATACTTGAGCTTTTAACCATGAAAGTGTATGTTGCCCCTCTGCTCTGGAGCTGAAGTGCCAAATATACACCCGGACCTTTGGTTAGACCACTGAGTAAGGAAGAACAGATCTGTGCACACCCAGCAGTGCACCTTAAAAGTTGGACAAGCCAAGCTCAGCCACTAAATCACACCTCAAGGTGTAACCTGGCATGTAAGTGCCAGGCAGAGCTCCAGAAGGAGTTACAGCAGAGCCTAGATGAAAAGTTCAGGGAAGAGTCTGTGTAAAAGAACACCCCACATGCCACTGAGTAGTCTTCAGAATCTGCCCTTTCAGAGCCTCATGACTGGAGTTTGCTGACAACTTAGATGAGCTCTTTGACTGTGATCCATAAGTCTGAATAGGATCTGGAGGAAGGCCAAGAAAGCACCATAGGGTTAACTCCAAAAACAGCGCCTGACGGTCTAACCAATGATTTGATGGGCAGAGCTATTGGACACAACCATTACATTACAAATGGCTAGAAAAGACATGTGAGGAAGTAATGGAAATGGAAGGATAGAACACACATCAAAACAGAGACCTCAAGTGGAAAGAGACATTTGAGGGGTTGAGAAAATTACCCAGCTGTGAAAATCACCTGAGGGAGGTGCATGCTTAACCGTGATGTCATGTGTGGGAAGTGCTGCGTCTGCGCACAGGCTTCCTGTACGTTTTGTGTGTGCGATGCAGGAAATGTTCAACTCTAGGTACATATGGCACATCACATATAAATGAAGGGGGGGGGTGGCAGGACACATCATCGTGTTCACAAATGTAACTACCATGGACAAGACCATTTTTAAAGCATATTTACATCTGCAGGCAGTTAAAGTTTGTTGCTGAGCTGAGGCCAGCATTATTCTAGAGATGTGATCGGTCATAATGTGCAAATGCTTTTTTAAATGGTATGTTAATCTACAGATTGCTCATCCCGAGACTGCGACTTGGTAAAGACAATGTTAATACGCTCTGCGTCCTCCACAAAAAAAAAAGTCTCTTTCGTCCCCATTAGGCAGGGGTCTGAAGGTAAGCTTATGGAAGCAGCTCACATCAATATAGATTGTGCAATGTATGAAATGATGTCCCTAAAAAAGAAACCTACTGCTTAAACATAAGGCTGTGACTTGAGTATTTAAAGGAAAGGCACTCCTTTACAGAGATCTGCAGGCTAGAGACACGCTAATCCAATACGTCTTTCTGTTGGCATAACTGTTTGATTGTGGACACTTGTGCAACTTTCACAAGAAACATGCATCTCTTAAAAGCCTTTCCTGTCAAGCCGTGAACCCCCAAATGTCCCTTCTCTCTGCTGGGGTTTCTGGCCTAAGCTAGTAGCCAGTGATGTTTAAGATCCACTGGAGAACCAAAAGTTAACATACGACAGCTGCAAAGACTTGTGCTCCTTGAATCAAAGACAGAAGCACCAACCATAAAAATAAGGTAGGAATAAGATCAGTTTCTTCCAAAGCGGACATAAGCATACATAGTTTGGTGCGTCACCTTATGCTCCTCAAAGCGACCTTTACTCATAACATTAATACAGATTTGTAGCCTCTAATAACCTTTAAGGGCATAAAAAAGGATGTTTGCTTCAAAGTCTCATAACAAACCTGAAAACAGCCGGTAAGTCCTCTGTGGTTTCAGAATCTTACTTTTCACTCCGGGAGAAAGGAGATCTGAGGAAGGAAATGCTAATGGTTCAGTGTGGGAATAAAAAAAAAAACAATCACAATCATAATTTACAATTTGTAATACTTCAAACACATTGCACTTTTCAAGGGGGTTGGAGTGGTGATGTTTTATAGCAGAGAGGTACCCAGCTTTACATTAAACTTACAGAAACAACCTTTTTAACAATGGAAGAAATTCCTTACTTATATGCTAACAATTTACTGTTAGCCCTGGATTGGGATCCACTAACATAAAACATAAGATTTCAAAACATACCTCAAGTCTGCATGTGTACTCCCGCCCCTCCTCCCCAACTACT
Organism: Ambystoma mexicanum; assembly: GCF_040938575.1. Classification (NCBI taxonomy): domain Eukaryota; kingdom Metazoa; phylum Chordata; class Amphibia; order Caudata; family Ambystomatidae; genus Ambystoma; species Ambystoma mexicanum. The sequence continues at coordinate 142,514,264 of NC_090922.1, read as the reverse complement.
CTCAAAGAGGGTGGATTTTAATACCTTGTTTTATTGGCTTCAGCAGCGCCAAGTAGTTCAGTTACAACATAGCAGAGTTAAATACCAAAACTATATGAACTCATTTGGACACAGAATTTCATTTGCTTTGTGGCAATGACATATTGGTTTATTTATGTATAGTATATTTATAAGGGGCCATCTGTGAAAAGCACCCACATCTTGACTGGACATAACTGATGAACAATATCAGAATCACGTTGGTCATTTCAATAACCGTTGTACATACTGCAAAATAGTTGCTTGGAACACTAAGAAAATTGAAAAACCATCGATGTTCCCCTTCTGCCAACCCTTTGAAGTTCTAAAACGATAAATTAGCACAGTTAGCCAGATGTTGCACCTGGGAATGTACTTCAGGAAATGTTAAAGCGTTTCTAATCCATTTCATCTAATACGATATTTTAAAATGTCCCATCTAAGCTCGGGGCACACCACAGAGTGCATTGATATTGAAAATCTTCGCACAGGTCGTGCAATCAGCATGCACACGGAACACACATACTGAACTCCGAGTGGTATTACCTTTGCAGATTTCCAGGTCCACAGGGTAGTCTATATTCTTGATCAGTTTCTGACATCCACCTGTCTTTTCGTACACAAATCTTTTGAGATGCAAAACCAGAACAGGAGGAAGCCCTTCAAGTGTGACTCTTCGGCTAATCTCAACCTAGTAAAAGCAAAAAACAGGATCCAAGGTTGATGATCAAGCTTTTTATGCTAAAGACGTCATTTCTATGCATGCCCGTTTGCAGCCAATCAGAACTTTTCAGTGAACAAACGAACGGAACGCCAAAGAGTGCCAAGAGCTGTGAGACAGCTGCTTTCTAAAATGCTTTCACTGCACATTGACGAAGCTGAAAAACAGATTGAACTAATTAGAAGAATGTGAATTGCGTGGGGCTCAATTACTTAAGATAATTTGACTTAAAGGTGGTCTATGCATTGGCTGAGCACGTTTACATCCTGGTTAGAGAATATGACAGAAGCCAGAAACCGAAATTCATGAAGAGTTATTGTAAGGAGAGGACACCAGTGCCCACCCTGAACTGTGCTTTAGACACTAACAAAAACAGCCAGATAAATGAACGTATGAAATCTTTTGGAACACATTTCCAGATTTATGACAAGTCATATAATTGGGTTAAAAAAACTGGCAAAGAGAAAATAATATTGTGTCGCTTTTAACTTTGTGCTGATACTACATCGTACCTGTCTTTGAATGATTGTGCTTGGGAGGCAAGAGTGTTTTTGTCTGGTGGAGTGGCAATGCTAAAAGCGGGTGGGGGGAAGAGAGGGAGTTTGATGAGGGGTGACCGCAGAACGTAAGGTTTTCATCCATTAATTGGAATTCGCAGTAAATAGTGGTATGGTGTTAGAGAAGCAGGATGTGTAGTTTGTGTGTAAGGGGGCATGGTGGTCGAGGATGGCTTATTCATTGGGTGTTGGAGGGATAGCACTCACACAACTTTAAAGATATTTTTTTCAAAAGTTCAACAAAGCGTGGTAGCTCTGGATCACTCTTAAATGTCTTTTTAACTTTCCGTAGGACATTGCACCTGCAGTGTTTCTTTGCATGCAAAATGCGGTTTTGTATCAATTTCTTTTCAATTCTATTTCTTTCCAACTGTGTTTTTTGCACCAATTTAACCATTGGTTTTTTTTTGCGCACCTCTACCATTCACACAATCTCACAGCGCGGACAATCTTATAGTGCGATGGATGAATTCCTGACCTGTTAGGGCCAGTGATGGATTACATATGACTATTATTAAGGAAATACCCTTGTCAAGACGGGTGGGGGGCTTGGAAACCAATCGGCTCTCCCAGTTACCTTAAAGTCTGGGTTTTAGATGGGGTGGTGTTAGGCAGAAACCTGTGCAGTTCCCTTCGGGAACACTGCAAAAGATTTAAGACTACAGGTATAGCAGTAAACCCACTTGGTAGCAGTCTGTACCACCCAGATTTACCTGGTAGCTGTGGCTGAGCAGTCAGACTTCCCTCAAGAAGAGTTAGGCAGTATGCGAAGTATACACAATAGGTACTCAAACACAATAGTACAAGCAAACACTGACCAGAGCTTGGTTTCAAAAGTATATAGTTATTTATTTTAAGAACACATAAGTTGAAAACACTCTAGCAATATATAGTAAAACACTTAAAACACAGTTATATGGAAAGCAGTCCCAACCCTTATTCCTATCTAGACAATTCTAGGTTAACATCACATAATTCAAACAGAGGTGAGTGCTTAACTTTAGATGACACTCTAGTAGGTTCAAAGAAGGGAGAGAAAAAGCAGGAATAGGCTAAACACACCACTCTAAGGTCAAGAACACTTTCAATAGGCTCAAAGAAGCATAAAGTCACAGGTGAGCAAAAGTCACTAGGCAGGGCCCACTCTTAGAGCAGACAGAGCGACAATGTGCCCAAGATCACACTGTTATTAGGGATTCAGAGTCTTGCAAAGAGTTCAGACGGAGTTTAGAGAGGCTTAGAAAGTTTAGCCAGGGTGTCCCAGGCACTCCCAGGTTCGAAAGCCGGGGGCTAAAACTACCCCGTACAGTCGGTGGCAAGGGAAGCCAGGCGGAACACGGTACCTTAGACGGGAAGGATCCTCCAGCGGTGGCAGTTGTTCCAGGCAGTGGCAGCAAGGCTCGAAGTCGGTCAGGGGAGAAGAAGTTCTCGCTGAAGAGCAGAAGAAGAAGGTCGTTGCACTGCCCGGGAAGAAACCAGCCGCGGAGTCCTCCGGTTAAAGGGTTGCACCGACTTTCGCGGTTGTGGTAAAAATGTGGTATTCCGGTTGCCGGGGTGCTTGGCACGGGCAAGGCGGCCACGAGATACCTCGAAGAAGCGAAAAGAAGGTGAAAACTGGTTGTCCCCACCAGTCAAGGGAAGGAGCCACTCCGTTAAGAGTTCTCCTCGGTCGTTGGGAAAAGTGGTGAGACGGTTCAGCAGGGCTCCACCGGGTGGTGTCGTCGCAGCAGGTCGGCTCAGCTCTTCCCTCGTCGGATTCTTGGTCCTGTGGCGACTTCTGAAGTTCCAGTCCCCAAAGCCCTGCTTTTATGCAGCAAACCCCCATTCACCCAGCCTAGCTGTCACTCAAACATGCTAAGTGGTGAGCCGGCTCACCACTTGGGCCAATCAGGACGGAGTGCGACTTGAGTTACCAAGGTAACTCAGTCCAGGGTGCCTAAATCCCCCTCCACCCCTCCTAAGTACCCCAGACAGAGTGGCACCACTTTGGAGGGCTTCTGTGGAGAAGCCCGCCAAAAGTGGGACAAAGGGCTCCACTTCGGGTCAGAGTTACAGAGGCGAACGCCAACGCCATTTTAGAATCAAGTTTTGGCAAAAAATCCCAACCGGAGTTATAATAATAAATATATAAACCGGCGGTATGTTTGAGGCTACCGTAAATAATTAAATGTGTTAGCCTAAAACAATGGGAAATCCCATAGGAAAATATTCGCGGTCGAATATAAAAAGTAGTTTCCACTGCCACCAGCCAAAACTCGATCAGGGGGGACGGAGACGTGCCCCCTTGACTAACAGACCCTGGGGCAATCGAATTGCCCCAGCCAGTACGTCCACAATATGATGGTTTTTACTGGTTCTGTTCAGGATTTAAGACTAGTAAAGTCTTTGGTGACTTTACATGCCCTGGGAGACAGTAGTCAGTCCCAGGGTATGGAGTCTATGTTGGGGAGTCCCTAGGACACCCCTGGGTTACGGCACAGAGGGTGCTGTGTAACCCACATCACAAAAATACATGAGGCCCTATGGAGTAAAAGACCCCATAGCCCATTCAACACAAGGTTTAACCAAGAAAACACACTTCAACATGCCCAAGAGTGAGGGTAAAAGAGTCTCACTCTTGGCAGGAGAAAAAAAAGAAACCCTAGAAATCCAGCAAAGCTGCTGGGGGACTCACTAGGTAGGGAAATTCAGCCTAAACAGAGAATTCTCCCTAACAGGTGGTCCCGGCAGCGGTTCAGAAACCTTACTCTGATGGTGTTATGTTGGCGCATTTGCGCGAGTTCTTGCCTGGTGGCTTCGGCTATGTTTGGGTACTTGCAAGGACACACCAAGCTTCTCTGAGGAGTGTCAAAGTAGAGTTGGGGCAAGTCATTCGTTTCTGTTGCTACTAACCTCTACGAGTCGCTCACAGAAAAGAGGGCATAAGTGCACACACGCACCAAAATTTAAAGAAAAACGTATGCACCACTTTTGGCTTTGCATACTACACTCAAATCATTCACATTGGTAATGAATGTAAACTCATTATCTAATGGTGGGTTTAAATTCTGATGCAGCTGTGTATTTGATGTGATGGTTAAACCAGTATTTTGTTTCAACCTTTAGAAATAAGCTCTTAGACAAGTACCAAAATCCAAAGTTGTACTTATTAGGGCTAAATAAATTTGAAGCATTTAGAAATGCAATCAAATCTAACTGCTCAATAGCTCAGTAGTAGAACTGTAAAAAGATCTCTATTACAAGGTAAACTCTTGTTTTTTTCCCCAACATAAAAGCTACCAGTCCCTTACAGACGCACTGACTTCCAAACTTGAGTACAACATGCACAGGGACTACCTCAATTCCTAAGAGGAGTGGGGTGTTGGGTAGAATTTCCCTTCTGGTTGTAATTCTCCCCACTTCTGAAACCCCACCAGCACCTTTTGCAGTAATCAGTTATCCTGAGTGAGTGGGAACCTTTTTCCACACTGACTCAGTATCTTACTTTACCTTTGGGAACCCTTTTTGCTGTATATTTCTGGAGTTATGCTTTCCCCCAACTTTTTAGGCATCTGCAATTTATTATTGCAGCCACAGCACTTTCCGTGCAATGTTGCTGGGAGTTCGTTGAGCTGCCCTGTTTATTTTCCTAGTGATAACAGCTTTTACTATGGACAAGGGGATACTTTTTATCCTACCAGATTTTTATTTTGTGGCATCAGCACATCTGCTGAGGGGACACATTGTATCCCCTTTCCCACTTCTTCTGTAACTTTCGAGTTACAGTGACAAGTTAATTTGAGTGGCTGGATGGATGTTTTCTACTGTTTTTTTGCAAATCTTACATGCAGGCTGCTGTCGCAGCTGGGGTAAGGGACACATGGGTCACCATTGACCTAAAATGGTAGCAGTACTTTTGTTTCGCCAACTGTTGATGGCTTGCCCTTTTTCTTGAGCCTTCTTCTGCCTACCTGGGTGGGAGTGCTCCTTTTAGGTGTTTTGTCTTTGTTGGGCTTCCTTGCAAAAGCCCACTAAGGCTCTGCGTGGTGGAGGAGACCTGAAGTGCGGTTTCGGCGGGAACTTCGTGGGCATCCTTCTGGGCCTAGAATTACTTTTTCCTGCTCCTAGAAGTCTGCTCAGCCAAGCCAGAGACCAAGAAATGGAGCAAAGTCTGCATGTGACAACCATTGCTGAACCGAAGCCTGTGTCGAGAGCCAATGAGCCAGTATCGTAAATATCATCTGCTGGGCATCCCATTCGAAGAAGCTGACCGTCTGCTTGCAACACAAGTTCTTTCTTCAGCCTCTAGGCCAAGAATCCAAAACACAAGCTGCTGTCGCCTCACCTTGGGGATCCGGGTGAAATTCTTCTTCATCAGAAAAGGTGCTGTCCTGTGCCTAGGTGCTTACCGGAGTGCTTGCTGTGTTGAATAGTACTCCTCATGGGCTTCCTGGGACACTTTAGGGTGGACAACTTACCAATACCCTTGTTCTGCTACCTTACATGTTGGTTAAAAAATTGATTTGCTAACTTTTATGCTCCTCCGACTACTTAACTGAATAACTGAATATCATCCAAGAATCTACTATTGAACTGAGTAATGGTTAACAAATGTTTTATAATATATATATATATATATATATATATATATATACACATACATACACATATATATACATATATATATATATATATATATATATATATATGTGAATAAGTTTAATACAATACATAAATTACATGCAAGTAATGACCTTAGTGTTTATGATAAATAAGCCCATTTATTTTTACAACTAAGGTGTATTCTTGACTATATGTGTGCCCCGAGGTCTTTGTACTTACCTACAGCCCTTCTCTCTCCTAGACTAAACCTGGGTGCTCGGCCATAACTACCAAACCTTTTGGGTAGTTTAGGCCAAGCCTAAGAATTGGAGCCCTGTACACCTAAGAGTCGAGCCTTTAGCCCTACCATAGGTGGACTTTAGTAAAACTCTAACAGTGTGGGGGAAGGGGGGGTTATTCGAAGGAAGAGGAACATGTACTTGCTACTGCATCATGTACCACTTCCTTTAGATTCGCGTGGTAGAAATCACAAGGAACGATGAAGTAATTATGGGGAGACTGAGTTCTACTCTACTGTGCTTAGCTAAAATAAAGGTTATTGAGCAATATCTTGCCAAAACGAGCACCATACGTAGAATTGGAGTTCATACAAAAATCACATGGCACACTTAAAGCCACAACTCTACAGATTAGACCTAAAAGACATGTGTCCATGAACCAGTGAGTCTTAAAAGCCTACTTCTTTTAAGAAAGGCCACCATATTAATGGACAGTCTACTGGAGGATTTTAAATCCTTTGATCCAACCATTTAGAATTTCAGAGCCATTGTGATTAATTCTTCTCCACCTTAGGGGAACGGTTCAGGAAGGATGGAACAATAATGTATTGGTCAAAATGAAAATGTCCACTTATTTCCAGGAAAAGAAAAGAAATAGAGGAGTTCCATGTGAAAATGGACAAGGGTTAACAAGTTACAAGTGTCTGGAGATCACTATGTCCTTGTTTGCAAACAAAAACCCAGTTCTAGAAGAAATTCAGCCCACATGGAAAATGTTTGAAAAAACTGTGTGACAGGGCCACCAGTATGGCATTCAAAGTTTATGAAGGATTGAATGGAACAGTGTGCACAATCCATCAACATGTCTTTGGACCACTGCATTCTATACAGAGAAAGCTTTGGAGTTCCTACATGGTACATTGATAGAGAGTATGATTGGACTCTTTTATAGCCGTTTTCACAAAGCAGAAAATGAATTCGGGAACATGGTCCACAGAACATTGCACTGTGTGATACTCCGGTACAACGATCCCAATGGATGAAAGTGTGGCATTTGCTCTAGCATTGTAGTCTGGTAGCCAGCTTCTGAACCACTTGTAAAATCTTGTGTTGTCTATTTAATAACTCCTCCTGAAATAAATTGACAACCTGAGAGATTTAGACACGAGAGGAAAGACTAGATTCTTGCTGTTGAGAAGGAACATAGCATAGGCAGCATCAATAATCGCTGCAGTACAAATAGTTGAAGCAGGTCTCAGTACAAGATCTATTTGGGTCATAGGGGTGTTAGCAACACTATCCAACATATCCACACCTATAATTTCTGGATAACTTTGTGAATGAGTAGAAAAGCTGGAATAAGAATATACACCCACCGATCATACAGAAATGCAAATCCCACTATAGTATGACCGGAACCATACACATGTAGAGACCACTCTTGGTCTTATATTGAGTTACAATAGGATTATCAAGTCGATCGAGAAAACTTTCCAAATCCTGAAAACAAAATCCATGACTGGGTCACTGAGCTTCCACTTCTGCGAGGGATGAGTCCTCTTGCTGAAATAGTTCACTTTGAAGTGGTCAACAGCTGCCAGAAGTATTGCAAAGATGCACATCTGTGGCTTATGGACGATTCCACAATTCAAGTGACTGCAGGAATAGCTGGGGAAAAGGAGTACCAGCATCTTGCTCCCATAGAACATTGTGGTTGTGTTTTCTGCGAAAATAGGAACTCTTGTCCTTTAGCAACAAAAAGGATGCTTTTGGGTCATTAAAATCACTATCAACAAGATACATCGGGGTAAATATGTCCGTGCTGAGGCAGACAGGAGGCCACTAAAAATATAAGGCGATGCACAGGGTTGAAACAGAACAATCTTGTATTGGCGATGATCGACTCCGCCATGAACCCAATACGGTCCGGCGAGGAGTTTATAGATGGATCTGCAGATCAGCATCTTTTGAATGTATGGGTAAGGATCTCCTGCATGGTACACATATGGAATGCATTGGTTGAACCAGACTAGTTTGAGAATAGTAGGCAATCCCAGTGTTTGTTCTTTACTTCCAAAAAGTGGGATTGAACCCAGACACCCTCCATTGTAAGCAATTTGTCATCGATGTCAGTATGCTGGAGTTTCGGTTACACCATCACCACCTTTGGAAACAGTTTGGAAGGGCTCTGGGGTGAAGAAAGTAGGGAGAATTCTCTACCTGGTGTCTTGTCCATAAGAAGGGAGTCCCCTGGGTGATGATTTGCCAGGTCTTTAAGTATAAGGATTAACTATTGGCCAAATCAGACAGATGTGTTTCTAAGGGCACAGGGGATAGGTCAGTCTTACTTTCTCAAAGGTGGTTAGCTATTGCACCAAGGACGTTTGTACCTGAATTTCACATGATTGCATTAGGACATCTTTGCTGTTGATTAAAACAACTGAAAAGCCATACATCCTGTGTTCTGTCCTTTGACTGATTAAGGGTTTTACAGGTGCATCATATTCCACCAAAGACTTAACATTGATATTGGTTGTCTTACACTTGCCGTACTGCTTATCCTGTATTACTTCTACAAACCTTTTCACCACTGAACAAGAGATTTAGACCTTTGTCTCAAATCTTTTGATAGAATTGAGACATTTCACTGACACTCGAGGGATAAAAAATGTGGACCACCGCACCCAAATTGACAGAACAGCCTTAGAATGACCACCATAAAAAGGGAGAAATCTACAGATCCAAAATCCCACACAATTAACTTCTATCACTATTTCCCCTTACGTTTTCATCCTAAAAATATTAAAATTGTGACACGTCTTGAGTAGACCACAGTTCATTAAACAGTGTCATCTGTCCAAGCTGAAGGAAAGAATGAAGGCTGGAAGCAAGTGCATGCAAAGGTTTTAGGGTAATCTATGAATGGTCAAAGCTGCAACTGTAAATGCTTTGCTTTTTCTAGGTTTCCATTCCCAGTAGTATGGGCAAAGCTTTCCTACGACTATGAACTGGGACATGACATCAGTACGATCACTTGTTTAATCACCCCTTGGAGATGCGTTTATTTTGTTATGGCCGTTTTTTTCGGTAGGAAATGGTTTTGATCATATTTTCACATGTCTTTAATAAAAAGTGAGGGCCCTTTTATCATGATCATTGAGTGAACTTCAACCACCAGTTACCACCACATCAATATGTAGATAACTTCCAGCACTGTATAAAAATAAACTCAGATTGATTGAAATGACATTTTATGAACTACCACAAATGTTAACATTATAAGGGAGAGGTACAGCACGTCTGAGAATAATACTTCAAGGCTGACAAGAATGAAGTCCCCAATAATGGGATCAAAATAAAGCATCTAGAACGTGCAATGGTCAAATGGAATCCAATGATAGCAATCTGAAAATCTTACAGGTGCATGACAAGGCTTCTCCATCATATATCAAATAAGGCCTCAAATGCCCCAAAAAGCACCAGTCAAGGACAAAGTAAAACAATCAAATGATCTTTATTGTGGATGTAACCAACACCTGGCGCTTGATCACACAACAAATATGGCTGCGAAAAGTGTAATTAGTGCCAATCACAGGATGTTTAAATGAGGATATACAGTTAAGCATACTGACACCTTGCATTTAGCACATTTTTGAGCAATATGCAAGGGCAACATTGTGTGTCATATTTCATGTATCTCTGTAACCAAGTGTCAGATTTATATTTTTATCTAGGGTTTTATCAGTTGGAATTTATTTTATTGTGCTGTGATATACGATATCTGCCTGTCTGGTTGAATGTATTTTATTATGCAGTCATTTAAACCTATTTTTAAGGTTGAAGTAAATGCACTGTGCACTTTATCAAGAGCGTATTTGTATAGCACAGAGCACTTTAAATACCAGTCTAAGACAGTTATTTCATAGGTCATACCGGTGCACACAGTTTACATTTCACAATTTGCACTTTATTGCCATCTGTACTGTATGTAGAATTTTATTTACCATTCTGTGGCAGTCGCCTCTGTGGTCTCCAGGGGGACTGCTCCCATAGGTTGATGTGCGGGAAATTGTATCGGTCATATTGATGAATGTATTTAGTATTTTCATTCCTGCAGTCATTTTAGTATTTGAGGGTTGTAATAGAAGCACTTTGCACTTTATTCAATAAGCATTTGCACAGATATTAGTATTTAGTGTAATAATATATGACAACCAGGGTGATTGCTCTTGCCCATAGCTTTTTCCACCCTGGTTTTTGGATATTGCATCCACAATAAAGATAATTGTATTGGACTTACTATGTCCTTGACTGGGGCTCATTTGTTTGACGTGCTACGAGCGCGAGCCTAATCTCGGCTGGAGTTTTTTTAAATTACATATATATATACACACACACACATATATATATATATATTCATTCAATGAAAAAACGTTAAAGGGACGTTATGGTTAAGTTGCACTAATAAAAACCTATGTAATTCAGTAAAAAAAGTCGATAAAAGGTATTTGATATTTGTCATCTTTGATGTCCTGTGTGTTAGTCTTAGCAGTGCAAGGTGGTGGCGCGAGTTATGGTTGCTTAGCTTACCATAACTGGTGAATTTCAGGGGTTTTCGATTTTACTTTTAACCAGAACGTCCTTTTAACACCTTTTTTTACTGAACTTAATAGGTTGTTAGAGCTACTTAACCATTACGTCCCTTTAACAACATTATTTCAATGAATTTCATGGGTTTTTAACAGTACATACTATTTTCCTACAACTTACTAATATCATACTTACCAAATATAACAATATTTGTGTCCAATTTACAAAGAGTCACTTTGAAACTCTGCCATTTCAAAACTAAATAAGGGCCGTTAGGGCTGTATCTAGTCACCCCTGAGGCACCGTAACTTTGGTCACAAATCTGCGTACTATAGACTGTTTGGGTTCATGGGGGCTTGTCGTCTGAGGGGTGAAAAAGATCCTGTGACTTATTTCCATGCTTCTAGTGTCATGCTGGAAGTATCTGTGGATCTGGTGACGCTATCTTCCCATGCCTTTGTTTCAGCGTTCACCCACTGCTCTAGTTCCTTGTACCACACTTTATGTTGTGGTCCTGCGGGCTTCTTCCAGGATATTGCAATAGACCTTTTCGCCAGTATACACATTATATCCATAATTTTGCCAGGTGCGTAAGTTTAGCCGGCCTGGGGTATGTTCCCAGAAGGCATTTGTCCGGAGTCCACTTGTACCCAGTCAATCCTGCCTTTTCACTTGTCTGCTTTATGTTGTCCCAAAGGGACTGCGATTTGGCGCACAACCATAATATGTGGAGCAGATCCGCTCTATCTGCCCCGCACCAGGCACAGTTAGATTGTGTTTGTTTATTGAATTTCGCCATCCTGGATGGGGTTAGGTATGTTCGGTGCAGCATGTTTAGTTGTATCAGCCTAAATCTGTGGTTTCTGGACACTGCTTTAGGAAACGCTAGAGCTCTCTCCCATTCCCCATCAGTGATCTCTCGACCCACATCAGCCTCCCATTTACTTTTCAGCTCTGCGCTTCGTGAGTTAGGGGCAGTAGATTTGGGACACTGGTTTCCATCCCTCGCCTACGTTATACAACAATGTAATCAGGGGGTCTGATTCTGGTTCCTCTGGCCATGTTGCCCACTTGTTTCGCGCTGTAGTGCGTAGCTTTTGGTACCATAGGAATTGGTCTGGGTGAATGTCATCCTCCTCTTGTAGTGTCTTGCAAACTCCTTGAAGGTGCCATCAGCGTACAAGTCTCCCCATGTGTATACCCCTTTCTTTTCCCAGTGTCTAATGTGTTGTAGATCAGCGCCTGTTTTTTACAGGTCAGAGATCATTGGTATGTCTGGCAAGTATGGGTGCTTTAGGTGGGCGAGTGCCTTCGCTCTGTGCCATATTTTCCTACCCAGGGTAGCTAAGAAGGGGGCATTTCGGAGCAGTTGGTAGGGTGCCCAAATAAGTTCCCTTAAATGCATCGGGGAGATCATGGATTGTAATAGAGGTGTCTCCGATGTGGTGTCGTCTGCTAACCACTTGATCACCAAACTGGGCTGTGCTGCCAGGTAATACTTTGCTAGGTTTGGGAGTTGGATTCCCCCCTCCCTGTATGGTAGGACTAATGTGGAAAGCGCCATCTTGTGCCTGCCCTTCCCCCACAGGAATTTGCAAATGATCGCCTCCAGCAGGCGAAAGAAAGGAGCACTGATGTAATAGTGCACGTTCTGGAACCCGTATAGGAATCTGGGGAGGACGATCATTTTAATTATTGAGGCTCTGCCCATCATTGACAGGGGAAGTTTTGCCCAGAAGCTCGTAGATTTACGTAAAGCGGGGATTGCAGCCTTCGTGTTGTGCTCATGCATTAGTTCAGGGGTGTGCATTATTTGTATACCAAGGTATCTAAATGAGGTGGCCGCCCACTGTATCCCCACTGAAGGAAGTTACTCTATACTCTTGCCCTTTAGGCCCGCCAGTGGAAAGAGACAGGCTGAATTGTATGCCTGAGACCCTAGAGTAGTTATCTAAGACGGCTAGCATTGTGGGGACGTTGTTATGTGGATCCTTATCATATAGCAGTACATCGTCTGCATAAAGTGAGATGATGTGGTCCACTCCTGCCAGGCATATCCCTGCATCGAAAAATTGCTTCCAAAAATAGATAGCGATGGGCTCCAGTCCCAGTATATAAAGCATGGGGTATAGCAGGCATCCCTGCCTGGTGCCCCTGCATATGTCCCAGGCCTCTGATACATATTTCCTGGTCTTTACCCGTGCTCTAGGTTTAGTGTAGAGTATTTTGATCCATCTAATGAACCCAGGGCCGAAGCAGAAACCCTCAAGGACAGCCACCAGCCATTCCCAATATATGGAATCAAACGTCTTAATGGCATCAAGGGATAGCAGTGCGTATGGTTCTGTGCTTGATTCAGTTTGTTTTATGACATGTTGTAGTCTGCGTAAGTTCATGGCAGTGTTTCGGCTCGGTACAAAGCCACCGAGTTTCGAAAAACAAACTGTAATACTCCGCAGCTTCCACTAGATGTCGGCCTATGCACAGCATGTGATCTAAGCAGATTCCACAAGCCTCAGATATATATATATATATATATATATATATATATATATATATATATATATATATATAGACAGCCGGAAGCTCGATGGACTGGTTTACATGGAACTTAGATATAAATTTAGGTGAGAACCTAGGGTGTGTGCGTAAAACCAGTTTGTCTTTGTGGATAGTAAAGAAAGGATCCTGTACTGACAGAGCCTGAATTTCACTGACCCTTCTTATAGAGGTAATGGCTACTAAGAAGGCCGTTTTATAAGTCAGGTGTTTGAGACTACTTTTATGCATGGGTTCGAAAGGGGGGCCCATGAGCTTAGCTAGCACCACATTGAGGTCCCATCCTGGCGGTGGGTTCGAAATAGGAGGGTGAAGTCTCTTTACTCCTTCCATGAAGGCTTTAACTACTGGTACTTTCCACCACGATACTTTGTTATGGGATGTGGTGTAAGCCGAGAGGGCTGCCAGGTGTACTTTCAGTGAGTTAAAAACCAAACCTGCGTCCAGCAGGTGGAGCATGTATGTTACAACGTTGGAAGGAGTGCAATCAACTGGGTTGATTTGTTTATTCTGGCACCAAATAACGAATCTCTTCCCCTTGTCAAAGTAACAGTGCCTTGTGTTTGGTTTCCTGGATTCTTTTAGGATGTCCATACACCTCTGTGGTAAATTGAGATGGCCAAACTCTATGACCTCAGGAGCCATGCTGCCAGGTTCATTGAGTTGGGTTCCTGGTGCACTGTTTGACCTTGCTGCTGGGACAGTAGGTTGTACCAGGCTGGGAGTTTGATGGGCTCGCACACCGCCATCCTGCGTAGGTGTGGAAACCATGGTTGTCTCGCCCACATGGGAGCGTCATCGATTCCTTGTTCATCTTGTACACCACCTTCCTGATGAGAGGGGTTGGTGGAAAAGCGTACGCAAACATCCCTGACCAGTTCATCCACAGGGCGTTCCCTTGGGAGTCTGGCTGGGGGAACCTGGATGCAAATCTTGGGCATTGTTTGTTTTCGCTTGTGGCGAATAGGTCTATAGTGGGGAAACCCCACCGAGAGAAGAGATCTTCTACGATATCTCTGTGAAGGACCCATTCGTGTTCTTCTGGAAGGGAGTCTCTGCTTAGGGCATCCGCTAGGGAATTGAGCTCCCCTGGAACATGTTGTGATGACAGGAAGATGTTCCGTTTGAGTGCCCATATCCAGATTTTCTGGGCAAGCTTGGACAGATTTGGCGAACGAGTCCCTCCTTGTTTGTTCAGATAGAACATGGCTGTCGTGCTGTCCGTCCGGATCTGCACCGACAAGTTTAGCAGATGGGGCTCGAACGCCCGAAGCGCTCGGAATACTGCCAGAAGCTCTAGCAGATTGATGTGGTTCTTGGTTACTGAGTGAGACCAGAGACCCTGAGCTGTGTGGTGGAGATGGTGAGCTCCCCACCCAGTCAGGCATGCATCTGTAGTCACCACTGCCTGTACTTCTGGATCGTAAAAGGGTTTTCCCCTTGCGAGATTCTCTCTTGTCCACCAGTGTAAGCTCTGTACGAGTGTTGGCGAAACGACCACTAGATCGTCCCACTGACCACTTGCCTGAGACCACTGTTTCGCCAACCATTCCTGCATGGGACGCATGCGCAGACGCTCGTGGGGGACCAGGTAAATGCATGACGCCATCATGCCCAGTAACCGCATTGCTTTGCGTACCGTTATTTGTTGACCTGACTGATAATGTGGAATTTGCAGTAGTATATTCCGAATTCTCTCTTCCGAAGGGAAGGTCAACCCTTTTTGAGTATCTAGGATTGCTCCTAGGAACTGTTTTGAAGTGCTTGGCGCCAGACTTGACTTCTTCTCGTTGATAGAGAAGCCTAATTCGTGGAGGAGGTCGATAGTCCTCTGAATGTTTGACCTGCAAATTCCTGGGGTTTCCCCCGTTATGAGCCAGTCGTCCAGATAAGGGTACACTGGGATTGCCTCCCTGCGTAGGTGTGCAGCTGCCACCGCCAGTACCTTGGTGAACACCCTTGGTGCTGAAGCTATCCCGAAGGGCAGTACCTTGAATTGGTAGTGGCGACTGTCCACCTTGAAGCGCAAGTATTTTCTGTGCGCTGGGAGCATGGAAATATGAAAATAAGCATCTTTCATATCCAAGGTTGCCATGTAATCCCCCTTTTTTAGGAGGGGGATTACCTCTTGTAGCGTGGTCATACGGAATTTTTGGGGCTTGACATACTTGTTGGCAGGCCGTAAGTCCAATACTGGGCGCATTGTCAAAACTTTCTTTGGCACAAGGAAGTAAGTTGAATAGATACCCTTGTTTACCTGGTGTCCTGGGACGAGTTCTATCGCGTCCTTTTCTAGCAGAATGGCGATCTCCTCGAGAAGGATCTTCTGATGTTCTAAGGAGTGTATTCTTTGTCGTGGAGGGTGGTTCCGGGGACGCTGCAGTAATTCTATACAATATCCTGTGGACACTGTTGACAGCACCCATCTGTCTGAGGTGATCCCTTCCCAAGCCTGGGTGAAGTTGGAAATGCGTCCCCCTACTGGGGTTGCGTGAGAAGGGACCCTGAACTGAGCGTCACTGCTTTGGTGGAGGCGTGCCACCTCCCTTGTTGGGGCTGCCTCTGCCTCTTCCACGACCTCTCTTGTTACCCCTGCCGTAACTTTGGGTAGACTGCTGGTTGTTGTTCCATTGTGTACCCTGTCCTTGGGCATAGTTGCCTCTTTGTGAATTTTGGCCGCGTAGGTGACGAAAATTACTGTTCCCCCTCTGGTTAGGGGTTTGTTGGTAAGCTGGCCAAGGGATTTGAGAGTCGCGTATTCGTCCTTGGCATTCTTAAGTGCGTCTTCGACCGCTTTCCCAAACAATAGATCGGGTTCCACCGGCTTGTCTATTAATGAAGCCTGGGTTTCTGTTTTGAACCCCGACTGCCGTAACCACGCATGTCTCTTGATAACAGTACCTTCTGCTATCAATCTTCCTGCGTTGTCCGCGGTGTCGAAAGTTGCTTTTAATATGCAACCAGACACGGCTCTCCCTTCTGCCGAGATCCGAGCCAACTGGCCCTTTAACGGTTCAGGAGCAGAGGCTATGAGCGCCGCGACCTCTTCCCATTGATGGCAGTTGTAACTTGCCAACAGGGTGGTGGAGTTTGCAATCCTTGCTTGGTAGGCGGACGTTGAGGCTACCTTCCTGCCAAACCCGTACAGTTTTTTGCTCTCCTTGTCAGGAGGAGCTTCTGATGACGATAAGGGTGTCCCAGCCCTCTTCCGAGTGTTGGTAACCACTAGGGAGTCTGGTTTGAGATGTCCTCTTATATAAAGAGGGTCAGACTGGGCTGCCCGAAAAAGTTTTTCGACTCTGGGGTTGACGGCTCTGGTGAGGTTAGGATTCACCAGGGATGGATCTATTCTACGTTGGATGGATTTAAGGATAGGGATGGTCTGAGCGACCGGCCTCCTCTCTCCCACCAACTCTTCTGCGAAGTCCCTTTCCTCCTGTACACCGTGGGTGTCGATGTGAAAATGTTCTGCTGCGCGAGCGAGAACTTCATTAAGGAGGGGCTGGTTATCGACTGGCGAGTCGGTAACTGGGGCTTCGCTCTCTACCGGGGAATCTACTCTGTAAATTTCCTGCTCATCTTCTATCTCCTCCAGGTCCTCATCATCCGCATAGTATTCAGTCCCGGTTTGTTCCTCCATAATTTCAAACTCCTGGTGTGGAGTAGAGTATGGAGTAGAGTAAGGCTGCACCTCGAAGGGTTCAGGTCTTTCGAACCGGGCCTTTTTACTTAGGGGGATAGGATCAGAGGAGCCTGAGGGTGTGGCCCCTTGAGGGTCATACGAAAGGAAATGTTCTGGGTTTTTTTCATAAAAATCAGCTAAGGAAGACATCCTTGACATGACCCTGTCTATGTCTTCACTGGACCATACTTTGGAACAGGGTATGACCTTAGTAGTGACTTTAGTAGGCAACTTAGGGGACTCAAGGGTACCCTTGCTGGATGTTGATGTCTGCTTAGGGTGGAAGGATGGTCTTAGAGGAGTGGAAGGCTGTGCTTTCCGCTGTTTCCCCCCCTCCCCATGCGTGGAAAAATGTTTTCCCTGCCCCTTGGAGGCCCCAGAGACTTTCGACGGCTGTCGTCGAGGGTCTGGGGAGGTATCTGTGTGTTTTGAGCGTGGGGCCTCGCTGGTGATAACTGCGGACTCGGTCTCCTGGAGCGCGGCCTGGGGGTGGAAGTCGTCTTCGTCTTCCGACGATCGAACTTCCGTTAATCTAGGGAGCGAGGCACTCTTGGCAAGAGTGGATGATTGCCTTGCGTCATGAGGCGATCTCGATCGAGAGCGCCCAGAGGACACCGAGTCGGACCGTTCTATCTGTGCCTCTTTCCGAGAAGTCGACGTCGTCGAGATTCGGTTGGACTTAGTGTGTAGGGTGTGTAGCGCTTGCGTCGCCGGGGGTCTTCCCCATAGCCGCCCTGCCGGACAACCTTCCGAGGTCGGGGACCTGCGCTCGGCAGTCTTTCGACGCCGTAATGCCCTCGCCGTCCGAAAGTACGGCATCGCTGCCATCGCTGAAGGCGCCCTCCGCTGCCATGGCCGCCTGCCTGGCGTGGTGGGCCCAACGCTTTGTCGAACGGTCCTTAAGTGTCTTAGGCTTAAACCTACTACACGCTCTGCAGTTCGCTTCGGGGTGGTCCCTCGGCAAGCAGAGATTGCACGTGGCGTGCCTATCGACCCAAGGGTATTTGCGGTTGCACTTGGGGCAGAATTGGAAAGGGGTACCCTCCATACGCACCTTGAGGCAGCGGGCTGGTAAGTGTAGGAAATATATAAGGTGTACCTAACGGTGTACCTATATACCAAGAGTGAAGAGTATGTACCACCCCCCACTCTCCCTACTTGCAGGGCCGAGGCCAGCGGCCTACTAGGCCCGGGCTGAGGCCAGCGGCCTTCCGAGGCCCAGATCCGTCGTGCAGCAGCCGACGGTCGATGTCTTCTCCAGCCGTCGTCGAGTGTCGACGTTGGGGTGGGGAAGGATGTTAATAAATAATTTTAAACTTCAATAATAAGCAAAAGTATGGCTAAGGCCAGGGAACTCCGCAAGATGCTTCCGACCAGTATGGCGGAAAAAAACAATCTGAGGATCCTAGACGCGTGAGGGATCTTGGGTACAGTGGACGTCACACTAGGGATAGTATTACTGGCACGCCTGTGTCGACGCCCATTTTCGAGTTTCGAAAAACAAACTGTAATACTCCGCAGCTTCCACTAGATGTCGGCCTATGCACAGCATGTGATCTAAGCAGATTCCACAAGCCTCAGAAATGTATATATATATATACGGTCAATTGTGAAAAGGTCAATTGTGACCCTTTAAATTCGGTCAATTGTTCATTTGAACAATTGTAAATGAACAATTTGGGTAATACCATTAATTTAGCCAGCATCGTAGCTAGAATTGTGGTCAATATTTTCACACCATAATTGAGCATGGCTATTGGTCGGTAAGAATCACATTTGTCAGTGGGTTTGTTGGGCTTGATAATCGGAATCAGAAGGATCTCTCTCATGCTTTCAGGTAGTATCCCTTTCTCATGTGCCTCTTGAAAGACCTTGTGTAATAGGGGTGTTAGGGAAGTCTCGTATGCTTTATAAAACCCAGTGGGTAGCCAGTCGGTCCCAGGAGCCTTGCAGGTGGCCAGAGATTTGATTGCTTCAGTTATATCTTCAGCTGTGATGTCTGCATCTAGGGCCTCGGCCTGTGCAGGGGATAGCCTGGGTAGTCCTATCTCCTCTAATGTATCCGTTATTTGTTCTCGGGGGATCTGGTCTTTGTGGGAGTATAGGTGCTCGTAAAAATGCTTGAAGGTGTCATTTATACTCTGTTGCGTTTGTTGCATATTGCCTTCTGTGTCCTGTAGTGCGGTGATTGTGTGTCTTGGGTGTTCCTTTTTGCATAACCAGGCCAGCAGTCTGCTTGGCCCATCTGCTTCTGAGTGTGCTCTGTTCGTTCTAGCAGTGTGGTCAAATTTAGCTAGTCTATCCCATGCTGTCGTGCATTTAACTGAGTGTTTTAAGGTTGACTTCCCTCTGGTGGGTGTTTATGGGCGTGGCTTCCAGTCGTTCGACCTCTCGTTCCCACAGGTCTAGTTCAACCCGCAGCTGCTTTCTAATGCCTCCTGCTTTCGTTATAATTTCTCCCCTTATTACTACCTTTAGGGCATCCCACATCGTGCTCATGTGGTCGACACTATCCGGGTTTACCTCGATAAAGTTATCTATGAAGTTGTGCAACTTTTCTTTGAACGCTAAGTCACTCAGGGCTTCCACCGGCATTTTTCAAATGGGAATAGGGGGTCTAGGGCCAGTGTGGTTCCATTCTACCAGGAGTGATGAATGATCTGAGATGGTTCTCCCCAGATACTGTGCTCCATCTATTTGTGACAGGTGCTCTTTGCTTATAAAAACAATCTAATCTTGTATGCAGGTCATGTGGGGAAGAGAAGTATGAGTAGCCTCGTGTGTCTGAGTGCAGCTCCCTCCTTGCATCTGCGAGGTCTAGCCTGTTCGTCATTAGGGTTAGGGCTGTTGTAGCCACAGATGGGCCTTTCGGGTGTGGGGCTGGGACCTGTCAAGTTCAGGGTTATGCACACAGTTAAAGTCTCCACCCCAGAAAAAGAGGCCATGTCTGTATGGCATGATTTTGGCGTACATTGTGTTCAGGTGCGCCGGAATATTGTTGTTGGGGAGATAGGAGTTCACTATACATACCTCGGTTTGCTCTACTCGGCCCCATATTATCACGAACCTGCCCTCTGGGTCTTTTTCTGACTTAATTAAGTGGAATGGGAGTTGGAGATGAATCCAGGTATATACACCTTTGGTGTATTTGGAGTAGGTGGTTCCACCTCCCTGTCCAATCCCCAATGTTCACATAATTTAGCCATAGATTCCGCCATGCAATGCGTTTCCTGTAGTAATGCTATTTGCACTCCCTTTCTGTTCAGGTAGGACTTGATTCTGTTCCGTCGTAGATAAGTTCCCAAGCCTCTCACATTCCAAGTCATTATTTTTATTCTAGTTGCCATAGTGGTTTAGGGTTTTTTTCTTCCTGGTATCCCGGTCCCTCGGTGGGGTTGTTTGCAGCTTCAGTCCGGCAACTATCGACATCTTCTGCTTGCTCGCCCAGTTTCAGCCAGTTCTGAGTCTGCTTTGCTCTCTCCACCCCTGCTGTGGTACCATTTGGAGAATTTTTAACTTGTACAACTCTCATTTTGGTGAATGCGGAAAACAAAACAACTTTGAACTGCCCCTAGCAGTTGCTTCCAACTTGCAGCGCTCAGGGGGTCCCGAGCCTTTTGGGCCACTCCTAGCCTTTCGGAAGGGGTGGTGTGTAGGCGGGTTGCCTGCACAGTTTATGGGGGGGTGGGTCACTTTTCGTTTTCACACGTGGTCCTTTGAGCTCTGGTCTGATTTTGCTACCTTCATGGTAAGTTTCAAATGTGGTATAGTTGTCTGTTCCATGCATTATTGTGGGAAAGTCCAGTTTCGCTTTTTACAGAGGCGGGTGCTTAATTATCTCATGTCTGACTTTATTGGATCTCCTCCATCATCCGCCAGATTATGTTCAAGCCACATATTTGCTGCAGCTGGGGTCTCCAGAAATATCGCTTTCCCGTTATAAAGCAGCTTGAGGCGTGACGGGTAGAGCAGCATATACTTCAAATTAAGTTTCCGTAATCTTGCTTTTATTGGGATGAAAGAGTTTCTTGCTCGTTGCACTGTAGGGGTATAGTCAGGGTCCATGACTATTGTAGAGTCCTTTCTCCGGATCTCTCTGCCTTCCCTCGAGTACCGCAGTATTGTTTCTCGGTCCCGGAAGTTTAGAATTCTGGCTATGATCGGGTGCGACCCTGGTGGGGGACGCTTCTGTAACGATCTGTGGGCTCGCTCTACAGAGAGCCCTTGGGAGAGTTTCCCTGGCCCCATTTCACGTTGCAGCATCGTTTCAATGAATTCCGACGGGTCTGGGCCCTCCATGTCCTCCGGGACCCCCCAGAATATGAATGTAATTCCGACGGGCACGTCCCTCAGCATCTTCAGAGCGCACCTCCAGTCTCGCCACTTTTTGTTCCAGATCTTGGACTCTTATCTTTAGGTCCTGGGTACTCTCAATGTTGTCCTGTAGGGTGGTTTCCGTTACTCTCACCCTTTCTGTTAAGTTACGGTCGTCCTGGCGCATGAGCTGCATGTCCGATTTGACCTCTATCTTATTGTCGATAAATGTGCGGAGTGCTGCTATTGCTTGTAGGACTTGCATGTTCTTGGGGTCCTCTTCTTGTGGGGGCAGCTCCTCAGTGGTTGCAGTATCTTGTTGTGGTTGTTGTTTGGGCCTGTCGTGAAGGCATCCATCGTAACCGATTTCGGTTTGCTTTCAGGGGGGAGACATCACCTTCCTCAGGGCCCCCAGTCCACTGTGGCGGGTTGGGTTTAGCTATTCTTCTGTCCAAATTGGTGGCCCCTTGCCGTATTGCAATCGTTCTATCCCCAAGAGTGCAGCGCTGGCTGGAACCCTTCGACGGGCAGGTGCCTCGCAGTTCAGATTGGGGTAGCGCTTCTCAATGCTACTCGCTCTTGTTCCCTGTTCAGTTGGCTGGGGTGCAGCCCAGGCGGCTGCCTTTATAACTCATGGCCATTCCCTGCCTCCGTTGTGTCATCTGACATGTGGTTCTTGCTTTGCTGTTTACAAATGTGGGCTAGTGTTCCTGAGGCCGATTACTAGTCGACTTGTTGCCGCTCTCTTTGCCTGTAAATCAGTGCTTTTGCTGCTAGCTGTTGGTGTTTAGAGATTCTGTTCCCGTTCTTGTGGGTTCTGGGCTTTCATCAAGGGTGGGGCTATTGTCCAGAATTGTGCAGTTGTGCCGAGGCTGGCGCCAGTTTGTCGCGTGTGAATGCAGGGTCGCCAGACGGTGTGGTTGCCCCCAGCTGCCTCTGATTCAGGCAGGCGATAGCTCTCTGCCCACGTTGAAACTCTCCTGTTGACTCAGTTGGCGCCGCTATGGCGGTGGCGGCCAGTTCTCGTCTGCCGTTCATGCAGGAGTCCGCCCTTCTCCCCGCGAGCCCAGTATCTGTTCCGAGCCTGCTTAGAGCCCGTAATGCTATCCTCGGGCTGTTCCTCTGACACCACTACACAGTTCCGGGCCGGCAGGTGCAATTGTCCTGGGTGACTGTGTGGGGTAGGGCCCGCCACACACTAGTGCCCTTATTATGAATGATGTAGGGGGGGTCTGACGCGTTCTTCGCCCTACTCACTATGCTCCCCGGGTGCTGGATCCTTGTTTTCCCCGCTCAGCCGGAGTCTCTGTTGGCTCATGCGGTCCGAGCGGCCGTCGCTGGCGCTGCCGTCATGCGCTTCTTACCGGTATGGTGAGCCGATCCCTGCACTTCCAGCCTCATGCGTGGTGTCGGCTTTCACCGACCCGATCGTCACTCGTGTCCGGCTACTTCGTCTTTCCTCCGCCACGGGGTGCCTCCTGGTGTTGGCGCCTCTGGCTCCGGGTTGTTGGGTGCTGTTTCGTGCGGCTGCTTGATGCGCCGATGCTGGCTGAGGTGTGACCGGAGGGTAGGCTAGGCGTTTCACTGTGTCAAAATAGGAGAAGGAAAGTGTCCTTTGTTGCAGCACCCTTGCCCTGTTGGACAAGCTCTTTCCTGTGTATTGCAGCATTTTCATTCCTTGGCGGGCGCTTTTCCCCTGTCCACCTGCCCCTCCATATTAGTATTTGGTGCCTCTTCCCTCATTTCCCTCCCCACCTTTCGTTCTTAGCTCTCCTACCAAAAAAAAAAGAAAAAAAAAAAAAAGAAATGTTCCTTTAGGAACCACCGTTCACAGTTAAAAAATAGAACTAAAAACGTATAGACTCCATCTTCTTTACATTTCTCAGTAAAGTACATAGACTCAATAAGATTTTCCAACATTTCCATTTGCATTTTGTGTTATGCTAATGGAAATATTGTAGCGTTCATTCCCTGTTCCAGGGACTGGAACGGTGGATACCGGCCCAGCAGCCCAAGTTATCAGCCCAAGCGAAGCAAGAGTGGATAACGAGGTCCCCGGACCATTATACCCCCATTCCAGCCCCTGTAATGAGGGATGGAGGCCATTAGCACCCTAGGTTCCCAAAGCGGGAACCCGGGGTGCCAAAAAAGGATTTTCCTTCCTACACCGGGACGCCTCTGGCCAATCAGCAAGCATGTATGAGGTCTGCGATCAGGCTGCTCTCTGAGTGGTACAGGGGTATCCGCAGACTCAGAATCAGGAAATGAGTCAGCGGACCAGACCCAGATATCACATTTATTTTTACCTACTTTTTGGCCATTTAAAAAAAAAAAAAAACTACGGGACGGATTCACACCAAATTTACAAAAGCACGCTCTCTGGACCAAGCCGCCGCTCCTAGCGCACATTTGGTAAAAGTCCATCCAGCGGTATGGGCTGTATGTGCGAGCAAACATTTTTTTCCATTGCGTCTATTAGGATTTCCACAAATTGTGGGACCCCACTATAATTTCCCTCTGAAAGAAATCACACCAACCTTTGCAAAATTATTCTGAAAGGGCCATACACTTTTTCTGCAAAGTGTGGTGAGGATTCGTCCAGTGGGGGCAAAGGCCTAAGCCGCCCAAAAAAAGCTTGGCGTTGAGCAACTTCACCATAACTACATGCCCACATAATAACCTACCATAGATATGTCACTACAGATTTCTATTGCTCATATGTACTCAAATCACTTATTTATCAAAACAGTCTTTATTCTACTAAATGGGTACGTGAACATAAACATAGCTATAAACACATTTTTACAAAACACATGTTCATTCCATTCACTTGATAACACCATCTTGAAAAGATGACATTTTCTCCCCACACATGTAAGCCCTCTGGATTACAGAACTACATCAACACACAAGCAGCATTTATATTTAAAGCACTGCATTACTATCAACGCAGGTGTGTCGCAAATTTAAAAAGGAACATTCCTCGGTCAACGTTTCTATTTACAAGATATGTTAATACATATCATTCAAAGCACTCCACATGTTTCAGATCATAACCCTTTGTTACAGAACCTTCACCAGGAGTTTAAATCATTTCCAACTACATCTGCATGTAAACACATGATTCAAAAGAGTATTCTAATGGGTAGGCGAGCTTTAACTTTTAAAATCCTTTCTGTAGACATCTTTGCTTGTTAAGGTACCACAAAACCATCTTTTTTATTTTTCCATACTGGTAAGTCACCTTAGTGCCAAATGATGTCAGATTTAATCCTAGCTCAAAAGTAGTTTTATCCTGCTTGGAAGCATGAGCATCAACATTTCTCGTAATCTTTCAATCACAAGAGCGTTTAGTTCAATATTCACAGGGTCCCATGCCTTATGAGCTGCCGTTAAGTTCTAACTTCACTTTTATTCTGTCATGTTCAAGAGATGGTCCGTCAGAAGACAGCCATTCCCCCGACTCACCTGCAATGACTAAAGGCAAGCAATACAATTCACTCCATTACAATAGTTAATAAAGATTGCCAAAGCGCATAGCGCAGGAAGTCTTGATTCTATTAAAGACACAGAGGCGATCATTATGCTTTATCTTCTTTAATCATAAAAGTACTTATCACAACACAGGCGTGCACACTCCAAACCAAACCAAAAACAAATATAGGAAAACTTGAACAGATTCGAAGCAGTGGACATTTGGGACTCTTGATTTAACTGGGAGCAGATGCAAAGCATATGGAGAATGCTTACCTTTCAGCAAATCAATGCCATATACATACCAAAGGAGGGAATAATATCACCAAGATGTTTACTCGCACACTTTTACCATCCACAACTACCCATTCCAAAAGCGATGACCCCCTTATCTCAGGTCAGCACATTCATAGGAGTTTCTCATCCTAACATCATAGGATGTCCACAGGGTGTCCACGAGGTGCCTAGATTGCATCAGCACACGCATGGTATTCTCCTCACCCCCTCCTTTCCCTTGTTTGTTTCCCCCGGATAACGTATAAACGCAGCGCCACATTGTGAGTGGCAGCATATTTACATGCTCATATGTTCTTTCTGGATATTTTACTGAAGACAGTGTGCATGCACCAGTCAGGGGACTGTCAAATGTTTGACTTGGTGTCTGGTTGACTAAGGCCCGCCCCCCCCCCTTGTTTTTGTGTTCCCACACAGGGGACGGAGCAGCACGCCCAGGCAGCCTCAATCCGAGACATGCTGGAACATGTAATGTTGTTACTAGTAAATTGCCAGTCCTGAAGAAGATGGTCTAAACCGTTTGTACCATCGAAACTGGTCGACCTCCTTGGTTATGGTGTTTTACATAACCTTATGGAATATCCAACTGAGTCAGAGGGGATACTCCCTGTGTTTAGTGTATTTTCCTCACACGGAGTGAGCCTTTTAAGGATATCCCATGCAGATTGGGATCAGTTTTTATACTGTGTATTTCATTCCGTGCACAAACCATCCACATATGGTCAAGTTGTAGCCTAAGGGTGAATAAATACAGTATTGAAATTTCCATGGCACCACCTACCACATGCTAGCTTCGCAGCTGTTCTACACAAGATTTAATCACATGGCTTGTTGTTGAATTCCATGTGTTGGTTTTACGCTGGACGTTGTTGCTCTTTCTGTTGCAATTAAAGATTTGTTGCGAGTACTGCCCACACAATTGATGAGAACTAGGGAAACACTGTCCTTGATCTATATCTCTTAGATAGGCAGTGCATCACTCGCCATCTAGGGACAGGCACTCCGGGCTAGGGGGTTCTTCTTGAGGGTCAGACAGGCCATTGTCTCCCTTATGTGGTATGCAAACTTGTCTTGACTCATTTGTTTGACCTCTGCACTTTTTACTACCAAAGAACTGTTTAGGTTGTGTTATGATAACTGTTACATAACGGTTAGGGAAGGCAGTTTTCTCCTTTTTTCTTTGTCTAAACAAGCCCTGTTATTTAGCACATTGTATTAACACCATATTGCGATGTTTGACCCACACTTTATTTTCCAAGCAAAAGTTGTCAAAATGAGATATTGCAAAGCTCAAGTTTACAAATATCATAGCCTCATAAGAAAGCGACGTTGTAGCATGATCTCTCCAAAAAAACCCTCGACAAAATCTGTACACATGAAACATGGGAACTGAATGAGACAACAGGAAAGCAAAAAACACTTCCATGCCACCCCCACTACGGAGTGGCATTTTGTACCCCAACACCTAGTTACTCTGCCTACTAACATGAAAGCGTTATGATAGCTCCCTGGATTAGGTCGACTACTGTGGGGCCAACACAAAATCTTATCACATTTCAGTAAGAACGTGAACCACTTTGTTAATCCAAAGCGAACAAGGACAGCATCTGCCATACCATTCCGCATGCCTTGTACTGCTCTTATCGTTGTTTAAAAAACAGAAGCTACAGCAATCCCTTCTCATTAGCCACACTGCGCACTCATGTGATGAAATGTAATCCCCATTGCATGCTACGCTGAACCACAACAATTTCACCACTTCTTTGAAAAAAAGCATTACAACATAAGAATGTCTCTTCCCAGATCATAAAGTTCTGCTTCCTTGTCTTGTACAATAAGCAATGTTCTCATTAAGTGTAAAACGTCCGCTCTGGTCCAAGGCTGACAAAATCAAAGCCTTTTTTCATTTGGATCCTGTGGTCCAATTCCAACCCCTATTTTCTTATTAGTGAAACCAATTACTTTGTTTTTTACTGTACATACTGTAGTTGGACATCCTAGCGCTGCTTTACGTCCTCTTGCTGTTTTTAAATACATATATAAAACAGATCATGTGCGACAAATCATCTTTCCAACTGTGCCTTTGCTAAATAAGCCTCGGAGGACAGTAGAGAAGCAACATGTACACGGTCACCTCGGTCCATTAAGGTTCGAAAACGCTGCACCAGCCCCAAAAGAACTAAATTATGGTAAAGAGCCAGCTCAAGTGCAAATAATGCATGCTAGCATACAAAGCATCCACGATCAATGC
The DNA here is from genome assembly GCF_040938575.1 of Ambystoma mexicanum. NCBI lineage: Eukaryota > Metazoa > Chordata > Amphibia > Caudata > Ambystomatidae > Ambystoma > Ambystoma mexicanum. The sequence goes on along the minus strand of NC_090922.1, from coordinate 142,486,984 downwards.
ACTTCTCTCCAGTTAAGCACCACTCTTCATAACTGCTAGAAACAGCACGTTGTACAAGCAAGGAAAACAAATAACCAAAACCCAACGTGGTCTCGTATCCCCGAACTGTATTGTGCCTCACTGTCTCTCAGCACTTTGAAGGACCCTGTGGCCCGGGGTGGTGCCTTACAAAACTTCAAATAAGATACAAAATGAAAAATAAACATTGGTTATGGTGGGCCACCCCAAATGATTATCTGAAGCTGGTGTGTAAAAAAAGGTGAAGGGGAGCATAAATTACTAGGAAGCAATACAGTAAGAGTAGTTTCCTAGAGAAGCACTTAAAATCGTATGGCGCAGCAGCATCACAATTGCTTTCACTGACATTTTTGCAACACCCGTCACCAGATGGAAGCCAAACGGCAGCAACTGTGAAAATGTTAAGAGATGAACATGTGATATTATTGTGAATTGCGTGTCCTCAAGCCTACCAGTGTGCCCTTTGCTGGTGAGACAAAATTGGGTACACTATTTCATCCACAATTGCAATTACTATTGTGGCATTGTGTCACATATTTAATATTCCCAAACAAGCTTCCCTTAGTCATTACCCGGGCTCCCTGTAGTCTGAAGAGTTTTCCTTTTCATGTCTACCATAAAGGTAGAAGTCCAACTGGTTAAAAGGTTTGTGTCAGATTGGCTACAGATTCGAAACAGTGAGATGAAGGGGTCATGGATCGAGATCCTGCTCGATCACAACACTGCGAACAATTATTGTACTATTGTTGTTGCTTGTTTTATAATATAAGAATCAAAAGTGTTCTGTTATCCTCAAATAAATGTATTCAAAGGCAAAAGACGTCTACTCTGTGTTCTGAAATAAACAATTTGAAACATCAACTTGTGACGTTGTTTCTTGCTGAAAAACTTTGCAAAATAACAGAACTAGATTATCTCAATTCCTCTAGACACAATCTGCATTGCCACGCAATAGAAGGAAATTGTATGTGATATTACATACATGTTTTAAGGTTAACTCCTGCTCTACAAACACGGTTCAGTGACCTGTGCATCAGACCTTATTTCATCATCCTCATAGATCCAAATGGAAGAAAGGGAGAGGTAGCTTGCACTGAGACGAAGCCTGAGGGCATAAATCGAGGGTACCCTGACACCATCCTCCTCACAGGCAGCTTTTGGCACCGTGGGCAGATGGTTCATGAGAGAGAGGGCACCAAAATTCTAAATGATTCACGGCCAGTCATGGATGGTGAATAGATCTTCTGTGGTGGGTCAACACGTTTCTCCAAATTAGCACAATCAATTAAGCGTAGCAAGGACACCCAAAATAATTTAGGGTGGAACGGGAAGTCGGGAAGGAGGCTTGGAGAAGGGGGGTTGCCCAAAAGAAAATCCTTTCAAATAATGTGTTGAACTGGTGACATGTACAGCACCAGTTGTTTGCAAAATGGGGTATGGGGTAAAGAGCCATACAGTTTACAATTGGAGCTCCGGGGCAACAAGAATACAGTCAATTTCACATAACCAACAGAACAGAGGAGCGTTTTACAATATTTTCATAAAGCTGCATCTGCAATCTATGCCAGTAATGGTCACTGTAAAGCACTTGCACAAGGCCACAATCTATGCCAGTAATGGCCATAAAAAATCATTTGCAGTAAGCTGCTGCCAAAATGCCAGTCATGAAAGTGATTTACAATGATCGTTACTGACCTGGATTGTGACCACACTTTGAGAAATGTAATCCAGTTGTGTTTTTAGAAGAGCCCCAAACTACAGAGAGCCAATAAATTGGCGAAATAGTGGAAAGGGGTAAACTACAGCAGTGCAGTGCTAGGGAATGAGAAATTGTGTTGCATTCCAAGACCAGGATCTGATGGTGTACCAAGAGAGCTGCTGGGTTGCAGCCATTGATTCCTGGAAGGCCAATTAGTATTGCTGTTGGCATATGGGCAGAATATCGATAAGCAACATTTCATCTAGACGATCCAGAGAACAATGCATGTTCTTCCTGGCCACAGATCTATTTTGTGAGGGTCCTAAAATATGGTCCTGGATCCTACTCTGGAAATATCAGCAGTCCTGAAACATTTGAAGCCTGTCAGGGACGTTTTTCAAGTTATGGTCAGACAGCTTGATATCAACTCCTTCATGCGAAAAGTCAAGCCCTGACTCCCTCGGAACAGCTTTAGATCCACCATTCAAGCACTAGGCCCTATCCCACCTGGATGGGGGCAATGCACTCTTCGAAGGCCTCACGTTATCCTCCCTTGTGCCCCTGAGAAGTGTCCTACACACAGCAGCATGCCTCATCAAGGGTCTAAGCAGATACGACCACATAACACAGACTCTTCACTGGCTGGCTCATCACTCACTCGCATTGCGCACACAAATCACCTTCAAGTCTTTCTGCATCATCTATAAGGCAGTCACCAAGCTACCTCACGGAGAAACTCTACATCTCCAGCAGACAGCACACCACCAGATACCAGGACATGTGCAGACTTGAAATCCACCACTGCAAAAAGGAAAGTACCAGCAAACAAGCTTTCTATGCCTACACCCCAAGACCATGGAACCTCCTGCCCGTCGGTATCAGACTGGCCCCCACAATCCTACAATTTAAAAAATAACTCAAGACCCATCTCTTCAAGGAGCCTCTCCTCTTACTCGCTAGACACCGCCTGCTCTCTCCTCTCTGCCACCTGGTACAGCTGTACCTCTCCTCCGTCACCCTCTGTATCCTACCTCCTGCTGTATATCTGTTCAGCTACCACTGAAAAGTGCTCAGTTATGCATCAGTAAAGTTCATGGCAACAGCCCAATAAGCCCCATTAAACAAACCAGAACATATAGGAAATGTGCATGTTTCCAAATATCCACATCCCCCTTTAACTTAAAATGATGGAACCAATTTACATTTTTGCTTCTAAACATTGTATGTTTCTCTTGAAAACAGGGCAACATCAGCAACAAGTACTTGATGAACACCCAGACTTCTTGTGTGTCCTGTATCTCTCGCAGCACATTCACAGTAGTTCTGACCGGACAATGTCTAACATCACCTCCAACCGAGAATTCACAAGAGGCCGGAAAAAAGGTAAGTTGCAGTAACAAAGCTGCAGAGAATTATCATTGACAGCACTACGTACCACTATTCTGTCAGAGACAACAGCTTCACCAGTATATAAATCAGCATAATTTTAAAGGAATATTAGCAACCGTCAACCTGTTAGTCTCAGCCGGCTCCTCCTCATACAAATGAATTACATACTCATCCCTCGATCCAGCACTCAAGTACACTTCCATCAGAAACCTAAATGACCGTTCCCTCTCTTGATTTATGGTCCAGAATACATCAAACTGGCCCGACTATCTCCCTTGGTACCATTGCGTTTCTTCCCAAAATGTAATGCTATTGGTGTAAAAATCTTCCGGGAGGGATGAGATGGTACAACTGCTGAGAAGTTTATACCACTAATCATGGTGGGGTAGATGTGTAAGAGCAGATGCCTTCCAAAATAATCTCTATTTCTGAGATAAGAGCGTTGGCCTGTTGTATAGGCTGTGCATTAGCTTTTCTTTTACCCATCATACAAGTAAAGTGACATCGATATGCTTTGTAACATCGATATGCGCCTGCCCAAACAGCCAAAAGCCGATATCCAAATAAGGATTTCATGGGCTCCAAGTGGTAGAGAAAATTACCCTTACCATGCCTTAATGAGCTTAGCCAAATCGACTGAACCAAGGACAATTGCTGCCCCGCTTCACGTCGCTATACATCAAACAGAGCAGACCTGGGAATGATGCGCCATCTACTCCGGCCTTCAACTTTTCCTTCAGGGTCACAGTGAGTGCCAGCTGTTCCATGGCCTCCCAGAAAATAGCTCTGACTTACAGAGTTTGCGGATCAAACTCCAGTCAAACATTAGCTAGAATCCGTTGGCCTCCCCAAACTCTCCTCCAGATCAAACTAACAGCTTGCTGTTTATTACCAATGAAGCATCAGTTGACAGCCAGGTGCACTGAGTACATGACTATAAAGGACTCAGATTAAATCAAATGGAAAACCATTTGGAAGGAAGCAGCAATGACAGGCCCACAGGGTATAGCAATAAGGAAATGGCTGCTAAAAAAAAAAAAGACACTTGACCGAGCAATTCAATACTACATAATCGTTGATGATGGTTCTCAAACAACTAAACAGAATAGACCATAGCCATGAAACTCACAACCCTCAAAGCAAAATGCAAACTTATTGAATACTATTCCTTCATCCTTCATAAAAAAGGAAGGCTATAAAGTATATGAACAAGTCAAGTAAACTGGTAGACTAATTCCCTAGCTCATCAAAAAGAAGCAACTGACAAAAACCTCACAGAACAAAAAACAAATAGCAAAGTGAAACCATCAGCTTAAACTAAGATCAATAAAACATTTAGATCCTCCTGCTGCTGAAGATGTTATACTGCATAATACAAAGACAACACACTTCCATTTGACCAATTCTTACAAAGCATTTCTGCCCTTTAGCTGCATCGGAAGGCTACATCAGAGATGGCCAACTGATTACGAAAGAAGAGGTAGCAGAGGCCATATCAGCTTTTAAGAATGGTGCAAGTCGCAGATCGTTTTGCCACAGAATTTATGAAGTGCTTTTGTGGTACCTGGACATCACCTCTCTCAGGAAGGTAGAGTAGCTACCTTGACCAAGACAAAATTCCAGACTCTATGAAACAGGCAACCATTGTAATTATGCCTAAACCAGACAGAGCCCATCTGAAAGGTATGTATAAAATGTATAAATGGTATGAATGGAATGCTGGACAATGTCCCTCTTTAATAGTCACTGAGATATTCAAACTGAAGTGAAAACTGACTGGGCACAAATTTGTATCTGAAAAGTCATCTACTCTGACTGTGTGGGATTTCATTGCCCTTACATTGTAGATAGCCCACATGACGACACTGACACACATTATAGACAGCACTCCCATATTTCATGCCAGGGTTCCACAGACACGATTTTTAAATGAGAATAGGTTACCAGAGATTTTTTTAAGCTGGGAGCATGATTTCACAAGAATGGGGGCGTTTTCTAGGTAAGTACAAACATAGGTTTAACTCCAAAACTGTTTTTTGGGGGATAATCCAGATTCATTACCGAAAGGTTTCTCTTGGGTTCAGGCAGTGAATGTTGGCTTTCTTTCTGGTGGCACTGCTCTGCTGGTACCACTGATCCAAACATTTCTCTGGAGCTATATGGGTAGACCTGCGGTTTCTATTTTTGTTGGAACTATTGCTTGTTTTAGGGAACACAAGTGGCTGGTATGCAGCTTACACCTCTAGACCTACTACTAGGAAAGGCCATCCTGGTCATTAGAGAAGGCTTTCGAGAGAGTGGAATTGCTCGTAATCCTGCACAACCCAAGATAATTAGGCTTTGAAGACAACTTTGCACACTAACAGGCTCTATATGATGAACTCTGAGCAAAGCTTTCCACAGGGAGGTCACACTCTGCTCCATTTAATTTGGAGACAGGGGCCAGACCTAGGCGCCCTGTTTCACATCTTCTCTTTCCTGTCAGTTAAGAACATCTGGCTTGCTGGGTTGGGGGGGAAACCACTGAGGAAGACATCATTAGTGGGAAACTGTTCGTAAAAGACTACTGTATTCAGATATCCAGTTCAATCTGACAGACCCCAGAAAGGAATTCCCAAGCATATTTAAGCTTGCCACTACTCTAAAACCCCAGTTTTGGCAGTACCTTTGAAAACAAAACTGAGGAAAGACCAAAGTTATCCCACACATATCACAAGCTCCCCGCTATATCAAATAAGATTAAATGAGAGCCTTAACCAGCCCTCAAAGGTTTCACTGTCCATTGGCTAGGAATAATGGGGGTTGGCAGGTAAGAAATTGTGTCCTGTGTGTGTGTGTGTGTGTGTGTGTGTGTGTGAAGAACTAAGGGGGTGAATGACTTTATGATTGGTTGGTTAGCTTGAAAGTTGACATTTATAGCTCCTTCACAGACCCATATGTGCATTAAAATTCAAAGCACACTATTAGCCACAGTAAAGACTAATGTAGGCCATTGTTAGACTAACATCAAAAGTGACTTTGATCTTTTGAAAACATCTTCCTCTCTAATAGGTTCACAAATTTCAATATTTAAAACTGTGCCCCTCTTCCAAATGCTATAACTAACTTGTTTCCATGCTTCCAATGCAAATATATGCTCCCTACTTAAAAAAAAAAAAAAAAAAAAAAAAATGACGCTATTTCATGCCCATCTATGGCAGGGAGGCTTGGAGAAAATTTAACTCAAAACTCTTCATGAAGATAAATGATGGAGGGTTAAGGTTTCTGAACTTGAAGTTATACTTTTGGGACTGCCGGAGTGGCAGAAAGTGCAAGTTTCCATTAGATGGAAAGAAGTGAGTGGGCACCAATGAAAGATCATCTCAGAGCCTTTTCCACATTGGACTTTGCTAATCAAGAAAATGCTCTACAAAATGCTAGCAGTGTTCTGTCCCAGGAAGTATGGAGTGTCCTTCATAAATGAGAGGGAAAACCAGTTGGCCTCGCTCTTTTTGTGCTCCCTTACGGTACAACAAACACTTCTAAGCGGACAAAAAACCCATCTAGTGATCAAACTGGGTTACTTAAAGCATTGCCTCATGTGTTTGAAGCTCTAAGAGTCTTAGCTTAAGTGTTTGCAGTGGTGAGTTCCACCTATAGCTTACCTAAAGACCACCTCTGGAAATATCTTAAATACCACCATTGCATTATTCCTCAACTGAAGGAAAAACTACCAGGGATTCGCTTTACAAAAATGTGAGATCTTTTGCAAACATGGAGCAAAGTCCTTTTTTTCGCGCACTGTTCACTCCGTCGAAAGCCTAAGGCATCAAGCCATGTGCGGATTGGGCTGGCAGATGTCATTCTCTGTTGCACACCAGATTTTTCTATACTGCTTGGACAAGGACCATGAGACTCAAGATTGCGGGTCATGCCAGTCCATGCACCCAAAAGCCCTCTGGGAAAGGTCTGGGAAGATCTCTTCACATTTGCCCACAAAACTCGACAGACTTGGATGTATGAAGAACAAGCCACTCCACGCAAGCAAAAGAAGAAGCAGCAGCAGCAGCATCGGGAAAAGTCAACAGTTTTCCACTTTAAAGAAGTGCCACTGCTCCATGGAGCCCCTCAGCATCTGGCACAGGCCCCTTTTGAGACCCAATCCTCCATGCCGGAGGAATGGGAGAACTTCTGCCTGAAGCTGTTGGACCTCTTTGTCAAGGTGGCTCGGCGCATTTGGTGAAGGCGACTATGCTGTTAGCTTTGGCGCTACAGGGACCCACCATGTGTTTTGTGACCAGCAGGGTACCCTCGTTGAGCACTCTCCACACGCCTACAGGCTTGGACTGGACCGAGAGATGTCTCTCAGTGCCGACAGGCTCCACTTCGGGAGCGGCAACCTCAGCGCAGGCATCGTCGTCAGCACCGACCAGCGTTGTGGACTCTGCAGGAATACGTCCAACTCCCCAAGTACACCTTCATGTCAATGATGTACGATATCTATGATGAAGAGGACGATCAGGTCCCATGGTTCTAGGGAGATGAGGGATTTCCTGGAAGAATTCTATGGAGAAGTTGAGGATGTGCTGGGTCTGGCAGAGGAACTGCCAGGGACCAGCGGTCTCAACATCTCCCCAGAGATTGACATTTTGCCAGCTCCCATCCAAGGAAAGCCTCAAGCCGCCTTACAGCATTTGAAGGTGGCCAGTACTCTGGGGCCATCTGCTTCATCCAGGTACAAGGTTCAATATGAACTTAGTGCTATTCTGGACGATACCCCCAAGAAAGAGGCTCCTGCACTTACATGTGGCAGTGGAGGCCCCTGAATTGGAGGTGGGGGAGAAACCTGCCTATGTTCCAGCCGTGGGCAGGGATCTGGTGAGGAAACCCTGCCCCCACACCGTCTGACCCGGCCTTTCCTTCCTCCCGCATTTCGCCTGCATGTGTGGTTGTTGAGGCCGTGCCAGCTAGCCTGAAGACTTCTACTTTCCAGTCCCTTCAACCTGATAGGGAGAGTAAGAGGTTTGACGCATGGGGAAAGAAGGTGTTTGAGTCTGGCAGTCTTGCACTGAGGGCAGTGAATGCCTCCTGTGCCATGGCGAAGTACTCCCTGGCCCTTTGGACGGAGTTGGTCAATGCGGCTGAGCATGTCCAGGACGGAGAGATGAGGGATGGCTTCCTGTCGTTGGTCTCTGATGGCAAGAAGGCAGCACGCCATATGCTATAATGAGGAATGACCACTGCGGAATGTGTGGTCATGCACCACTCATTGCTGTGGACATCAGGGTTCGCAGCCGACATCCAAGCCAGGCTGTTGGATAAGCCTTTTGATGGGCAAAACCTTTTTGGAGCCAAAGCTGATGACGCCCTCAAGAAATGTCCAGTCATTTATGGCACGTGCTTGGTCTTTGGGGCTAGCGGTGCAACAGCATTCTGCACAGCCGTCTTGGAGAAGGGGTTTTCGGCCGTGGTCCGTTGCCCCAGCAAAAGGCCAGGACAGACATCTCCAGAGAATTAGAGGAAGGGTACCCAGCAGGGTGGTGTTTCATCAGTCACTGTCCCTGCCACACCCCAGAGCATCAAAACTCAGAGAAGGGCTTTGCCAATCGTCAATGATGGGGGTCAGCTTTCCTTGTTCCTCCCGGAATGGTCAAAGACCACGTCTGATGCTTGGGCCCTACAGGTCTTCTGACAGGGATATTGCCTCCCATTACTTCAACCCCCTGCCCCCTGCAAAACCGTGGCCCTCTGTCCACCCCTTGTCTCCAGACCACGCCCTTTTGGAGGTTGTCCATCAGATTCTGTTGAAAATCACGTTCAAGTAGGTTACGCCCAAACGAGGAAGGGGGTGGTACTGCACCTATTTTCTGATGTGAAAGGACTGTGGCTGCGCCCCATACTGGATCTGTAGCTGTGGAACTTGTTCTTGCACGAGGACAAGTTCAAGAAGGTTACTCTAGCCCAGATCCTGCAAACCCTCAATCGTTCACCAAGCTGCTGGCAGTGGTAGCAGCTCACTTCAGAAGGTAGGGCCATTCATGTATTTCCCTTAGTGGACGATTGGCTCATCCTAGCTCGCTCCCCAAATCCGGTGTCTGAGCACCTACTCCATACATGCACTCTTTTGCAAAGCTTGGGCTTTTCCCTGAACTTCAAAAAGTCTCTGGTTTTGCCATCCCATTCACACTAATGCAGTCTTGGACACTCGCCTAGACAGCTTTCCCGCCCGAGGAACGAGTGGCGAACATCTTTCGGCTGGTCAATGTCCTCCAATCCCAGGAACAAGTCCTGGCCTCAGCTTTCTTGTGCCTTCTGGGCCTCATGCATCCTTGTGGTGCCAGAGGAGAGGCTGTGCATAAGATCACTTCAATGGCTTCTCTGTTGCCAATGGTCCCAGTTTCAGGGCCACATGTCGGACCTTCTACAGGGCTAGAACTAGGTGGCTCAGGATCTCACATGGTGGGCCATGTGAGACAAATTACTGAGAGGCGCGTTGTTTAGCCAAACTTGGCCCCAGGTTACTGTAGTCACACATGCGCCTCTGACTGGTTGGGGAGCTCACCTGTCTGACCTAACAGTGAGCAGACTGTGGTCTCCCGCAAACTCTCAGGATCACAAACTTGCTGGAGTTGAGGGCGATTAGGCTGGCCTTGGTCACTTTCCACCCCTCTGTAAAATGCAAGACTATGTCGATACTGACTGACAACACAGTGATAAGGCAGGCAGACAGACTTCAGCTCAATGGAGTTGGAGCTCTGCCAGGAAGTTATGGACATTATCTACTCTGTTTGGGGGACTCCGCAAGTGGACCTCTTCACTTCCAGTGTCAACAGCAAGTGTGAGTTGTCCTGCTCCACGGATGTCCTCGTCAGGGAGCTCGAGTGTACGCATTGACTGTTAAGTGTACTTTTGACCTTTATGCATTCCAACTGCTCCCCGTCATTCTGCTGGTTTTCAGGAGGTTGCGCCTGTTCGGTACCACAATGACCCTGATCGCTCCAGACTAAGGCCGGAGAAAGTGGTATACAGAGTTGCTGGACATGTCCATCTGCCCTCCCCAGAGCCTTCTGAGGAGAGTTTACTTGCTCTCCCAATCGGAGGGGCGGGTCCTCCACCAGAACTGGAGCAGCTTGAACCTTGATGCTTGGCTACTGAGAGGCTGAGGTACAAGGAGTCGAGCTTGTCAGACCTCCTCTATGTGCTCCATTAATCTTGGAGGATTGCTAAGAAATCCATTTATGCCGGAAATTGGTGTACATTTTCGGTTTGGTGCAGGGAGAGGGACCAGGATCCTTTATCCTTTCTTCCTGTATTGGATTTTCTGCTTTCCTTGGGCCAAGTAGGCCTGTAGACTAAGGGGTTACCTCATCGCTATTTCAGTGTTCAAGACGTCCCCAGAACAGGGTTTTTCACAATCACCACTGTTATGCAGTTCTTGCGGGGCTTGTGTAACCAGGTTCCTCCCTGCAAGTTTTTGGTTCCAGCGAAGGATTTCAATTTAGTTTTAACATTTCTTATAGGCGCTCCATTCCAAACGCTTCATTTCTGTTCTATTACATTACTCACCCTTAAGGTGATTTTACTGGTTGCCATAACTTCAGTGAGATGGGTGAATGAGCTCCAGGTGTTGTCTGTTTTACCTCCCGATTTGGTTTTCTCCAATCCTCCTTTCTACCGAAAGTGGTCTCTGGTTTCCATCTCTCTCAGAAGATCTATCTTCCTTTGGTTGTTCGTCCACCTCAGCCTTCCGAGGCAGAGGAACGTTTCCATCAGTTTAACCCGGTATGGGCCCTTGAGTTCTACACATCTCGTACTAGAGAGCCATGGAAAGATGAATAGCTTTTCATTGGTTACGCTGCTGCTCCTGCTGACAGGGCTGTGACCTAACAAAGTCAACGTGGATGGATCATTCTCTGCATTACGAAATGCTACAATATGGCTGGAAAGAATGTGCCTGAGGGTCTCGGAGCTCATTCTACCAGAGAAATGGCCAGACAGCAATTTAGGAGTCCTTGCACACGTTTGCTAAGCATTACTGCTTGGATTCCCTTGCGGGCCAGGATGTGTCTTTTGGTAGGGCGTTCCTACAGAGTTTTCTGGGTTTAGGTGGTTTTCTTGCTTCCTCCCTCCTCCAGAATACATACTGCTTTGGGAAGCCATCATAAATGAGGAATCCGTGGTAGGAAAGAATCCATTTCAAGAACAAATTACTTACCTCTCAGTAATGTTCCTCCCACAGACAGATTCCTCCTCACCGTCACCCTCCCCCATCCGTCCCTCTTTGTGGGAAGCTAGTACACCATCAGTTCTATGGTCCCTCAGCTTCAGAGTGCTAGCGCAGAAAAAAAGTGTAACTGAGGTCACAGAGCGCTGAGCTGCTAGATATACTAACCCTGATGTCATGTTCGGCACAGGGTACGTAAGGGCGTCAGGTGAATCTGCCACGGAGCAGCACTGCACATCCCTGACGGTAGAGAAATTTACAGAGCACAGCAGAGCTGGGATAGGGATATCAGATGAGGAATCCGTCAGAGGAACATCGACCAGAAAACATTACAGAGAGCTAAGTAATTTGTTAGCCTCCCAGCCAAGGCTGAGAGGGGTTCCTATACCCTTGTGAAAACATCCGGTTAATGAACCTGCCACACCTAAACTTGCCAGTTATAGGCCCGTCCACCGAGAGGCATAGCCATCCGCAAACATGTGTGGTAGATCCCCATTCTTTCACAGTAATGTGCCTGTCCCCCTTAGGCAGCTCCACACAACCCCTAATGTCTTATCAAGTACACTTGACTAGCCAGGGGGATTAAGGCCATAACTTGTCAACTTTGGGCTTTCAAACATCAAGTCTTACTTGCAGCTCGCCCTCCTTCTTAACAATATCCATGACAGAACTTTCTTCTTTTTAAAAATAGGAGCATTTTCTGACAATTCACAAGTGCTGCACAGTTGTGACACTTCAAATTGGTGAGAAGCTGTTCTGCTTACACTTCTGGAAAGACCTCTTCCTGTTGTGTCAAGGGTTATTACCACTACACAAAAGTGAAACCTTGCAAGACTTGATTTGCCTGAACTTACTTGCTGTAAAGTGTACAAACAAAGCCCGAAATTCTTTTGAAAAACCTAGGCAAAATAATCAGATCCATAAGGTCTCCCCAACCAAGAAATGTAACTGGTAGATTATACAATTTTTTCATCCGCAGCTGTGATTTTGACAAAAAAAGAACACATTTTATATATTTATTTATTGATTAGATATACATATAGCCAATTGGCTTTGTATAACACATTAACAAAACAACATAAATACACAATCTAAAAACATATTACATTTTCACATGTGCTATACAATACAGTTTAAAATTGCCACAATTTTCAAATAAAATACCACCATAAAATATATCTAGTTAATATCGTTGCCTCGCATAAAATTCATCCATTGCTCAGAGATCTCAGTCGTCACTGTGTCATTGTTATAAGATTTAAAACATGTAGTTCGCAGATCATTTAGACTTTCACAGCACATGATTAGACGATGAAGAGACTCAACTACATTTACTCCACATAGGCGACAATGCTTCAACATATGTGTGGAACCAATGTTCGCACAATTTGTTTCTAGTGCATCAGTCACATTAAATTTCATCATTAGGTAGGTGCGAATTATGCCAGCTTTGGGATAAGCAAGAATATAAGAGGGAGACAACACTCTACTCATATATTCATCAAGAAACCTGCCACTGTGCTTTTTAGATGCTAAGTTTACAATATTTTGTTCATGGCAATAGTCCTGCACCTTGACCTTAAGTCTCATTTTTAAAGATAGTAGAGAAAGAGTACCTGGATCAGACCCATTAGTCCATGTACAGTGTAGTCTTTGAATGATACCAATGGTACCAATCAACACATTAACTTCCAGACTAAGATATGCTTTTACAAATGGCACAAAGATAGTTTCAGTGCGAAGTGTTGCAGCTTTCTCATAGGATAGAACACATTGGCAGATATATGCATACAAATAACTTTTGATGTTGAATTCCAAATACAAATATTCCACACTCACTCTCGGAGGGAGACGTAGAAATTTTCTTAAGAGAATAGACTGAAAGACCACACAACGTTTGACAAACTTATGCCCCCAAATTTCGACAGCATAGAGCAGCATTGATTGTATTTTTGCAAGGTAGATGTTGAGAACTGCAATGACCGAATAACAGCAATTGCGACCAATAAAAACACTTAAAGCGTTTGCAGCCACAGTACATCTGCTCTTGATAGATGACCACTGTTCCTCCCAATTCAACTTTTCATCAATAACAACTCCCAGATATTTATATGATTTGACCTGTTCCACTTTTTTGCTTTCCAAGCTCCATGAGTATTTCTTCGGTCTGCATTTATTAGAGAAGACCATTATCTTGCTCTTATCGATGTTAATGGTTAAACCATTCTCAGCAGAGTAGATAGCCAAAGAGTCAAGCATATGCTGAAGGCCCGCCTGGGTATAATCTAACAATAGCAGGTTGTCAGCATAGGCAAGCCATCCAATAGTTACTCCATTAACTCTCACGGGGTTAGCTTCTGGGATAGAGAATGCATTCATCATATCTGATAGATACAGATTAAAAGGGATGGCAGCCATCATACAGCCTTGCTTAACACCGCAGCAAGTGGCCATAAATTTCGAGAGTTTACCAGCTGCATTGAGTCTGATACGTACTGATGTATCAGAGTGTAACAGCATTAACATCTTTAACAGACCTTGGGGAATCCCCCATGTACTTAGTTTTTTCCAGAGTCGGTTTCGAAGTATGGTGTCAAATGCCGCAGAAAAATCAATATATGCGCAATAAACATTTAGATTGTGTTTTTTCCAGGCATGTTCTATCGAAGATATAAACATCATCAAGTTATGTACAGTACTAGATTTGTCACGGAAACCTATTTGGTTGGGAGGTAAGATATTATTTTCACTAACCCAATCATTAAGTTCCTTGAGCAATACTTTGGTAAATATCTTAGAGGGCACATCTAACATTGCCAACATTCGAAAGTTAGCCGGGTTATCCCATGGCCCTTTTTTATGAACAGTAAGGATGTGGCTTGTCTTCCACGATAAGGGTATTTCACCTAGCGTCCCCATTTGTTTGAACAAGAGTACAAAAGCAGCACCCCACAGTTCAGGCTGCTTTTTTATGACCAGATTACAGACCCCATCTGGCCCTGCGGCCCGTGAGTTCTTAAGGTTTTCAATGATCTTAATGCTATCAAGTTCGGAGGATTTACAGACCCAAGTAACTTTGGGAGAAAGAGTAAGCGTAGTACCTAGTTCAACTTTGCCCAGTGTGCCGTTGATATAATGGGCCCACGTGTCTTCAGGGATACAATTTATTGTTAAATCGCGTTTTTATGTTTGCTATGGAGATGCCAAATCCCTTGTTGATTATTGGACAAGGCAGCCAAAGCATTTTTTTTCCATAGTTTGATTTCACATTCGCGTTTATGGATTTTTAGCCACACTTTATAATTCTTTTTGAGTTTTTTAATTAGACATGCTACCTCACGTTCTGACGACAGGGAGTCATTGTTTCTGAGAATAATGCGAATTTCATTACGCAAATTCTTTTTAGCCAAATTGATCTTTTTGTCATTCCCAGGCCTTCGTGGGAGAGCGATATTAGAACGTTCCCCAGTTGATTTGTATGTACGACGTTCACCCACTTGTTTCTGAATATTTTGCATAAGTTCAGTGAAACTATGCAAAAATTGATTACCGGCATTCATACCGGACACCCCCTCCTTAATGAACACCGGTAATAGGGAGGATACCAATTGAGAGACATGTTCAATATTACGACTATGCCAGACAATCCTATTATGTCCTTCATTAATACTGAGCACCCCATTATCATCATAGTCATGATGGACTATACCTTTGTCTGTGACAGCAAATAACAGACAGGGGTAGATGATCACTCATCTCTCTCAACTACACCCATATCTATGACAAAATGGAACCCAATTTGATTGGTGAAAATGTAGTCAAGGGAAGCTGCAGATCTACCCTCAACCCTAGTGAAGTTCATAGGCACATCGCTAGGTATAAAACCATTAAGTTTAATAAAACTATGGGTCTGCATAACTTTCATCCACTTTTTGCCGTGCCTATTAGACACAGAGTGGATATTAGATTTGAGTGAGGTACCCAGCTGCACATCAGTCAGACAATATTCGCCAATTTTCGCATTCAGATCACCCAAAAGAAATATAGGGTAGCGATGATTGAACAATTTCAACACATTTTCAACAGTCTCAATATTAGTTGCTGTTTTAGCCAGATTAGGAGGATCGTAGATATTAATCACAATTAGGATGGTCGACATCAATGTTAATTTGGCCACTAATCTATGTTCATTCGATAACGAAAGCTTGTTAATGGACCATGGTGATTGAACAGAAATCAACAGGCCACCTTTCGGGCGACCAAGAAGGCACTTTGTCGCAATTTGATGGACAGTACATCTATCGTCAATCTGTATTTCCGCTGTTAGCCATGTTTCCTGGAGTGCAATAATATTAAAAAGAGCCGTACATACAATCAAACCATCATCCTGAAACAGATGCAAGTGCCCACGAGTATTCCAAGAATAGAGCAACTGCATCGAGTTTGGTCATTGACGAGTGTCAGCGAAGTGGGACTTAAAACTCAATGGCAACCATTGACAATAACCTTCAGGAATGGCATCGTTATTAATTGCTACAGTATTAGTGTCATGGTTAGGCAACAGATTCACGGGTACGGTATTGGATTTGGTGGGCAGATTAGAACCACTAGTATTAGTGTTACTAAGCCTCTGAGCTTTAGGACTTTGGCGTGATTTTACAGACGGTATTGACACTTTATGAATGGCATAACCAAGACGTAATAGCTCAACTTCATATCCCATAACGTAGTTGAGCGTAGCTTCAGCCTCAAAACACACATTGGTAATATATTTGTTATGAAGCTCAAGCTGGTCAACCAAACGAATTTCGCTAGATGTAATTACCCTCAATGGAATAATAGTTTTAAATATGCTCAATACAGCAGCACGATTTAAAGGGGGAGAGCACTTTTCCATGTGGACTTGCTGTATTTGTAACGCTGATAGCATTCCAATGCAGTTCCCACCACTGCTAGTGTTAGCATTAGAGGAGGTGGCATTGGCATTATTATTGAGGACCCAGGAATCTGGCAGTGTTGATTGAGTAGGTGCCGCTGGCATATTAGAAATGCCTGCTGGCTTAGTAGTATTTGTTGATGACTCAATCGCAACAATTGAAGATATTAAGGATTCTACCATCACACAATTGGATTTAGGGCCAGTCAGAATATTATTAGAGATCAACTCATTAGATCGAGAAGGAGTGATCACTAAATCACTAGCATTAGCGACTACAGCATCAGCGGATACCTCTGACTTAACCACAGGAATGGCATTCACAGAGGCAGCATCCAGTTCTGGGACTGGATTTTTCTGTTTTTTTGTGGTCCGCTTACTATACATAATCGCCTGGTGGGCAATATTCGATTTCTTATTGACCAGAGTTTTCTTCTTCACAACAGACTCACCCTTACCTTTTAGATTTGTCTTAGGGATGACTACAGGCAGGGGAATAGTGGGAGAAGTAGTACGCTTATTTGCGCACACATTACAATGGTAGTCTTTCAGAGACGTATGGATTAATAATGACTGAACATCAATTTTAGTCTCTAGATGTGCACACTTCTCAAGTAACAGTCAACAAATTTTCTAGGGTATTAAACATATCATCAGAATTCATACTAGAGTCAACATCATAGTTAGTACGATAGCCCTCACCATAATCAGTAATTACGTTTTGAGAGGGACATACATGCTCCTGGGTTGGTTTAATCGTATTGAAACAAAATATAGATGGAATACCAACATCAAAACCACTCTCATTCTTCAAAACAGGTTTACAGTTAGGGACAATAGACGTATCGGGTCCCAATGGCAGTGTCATCTTAGTAGGAGGAGTGAAGAATAATGGGGTGGGAGCAATCTCAGTCAAAGATATTTCAGGGTCAATTCCCATGTACTCAATTTCTAGTTCATCCAATTCAGAAATTGATATGTCAATAGAGCTTTTTCCATGGTTGTTTTTCTCCTTATGGACCATGGTGTTAGTACTACCATTAACTAATAGTCCACTGGTACATGTGGTCACAGACATTGGAGTTGGTAAGGAACTATGTTTGGGGTGACTGGCACAAAGTCAGCCACTTTAGGATCGAGTTGACTTAGGGGAACACTCGGCATGACATTTTCATGAGACCCCTTGGCCACAGAAGGTTCTATATGATGCATTTTAGGATTGTCACAAAAAACATCAGACAATAGTTTACCACTTACACAACCAAAATCATTTGTTAAATCTAAGACCAGATCCTCAGATGCGATAAGACGAAGATCCTTATCAATAGGCAAATGGGAAGCCGTTAAAATAGGTATAGAGGTCTTTGAGAAATAATCTGTGATAGGATTACCAGGATTACCGAGCACAGCACCCTTTTTAGGACGAGTGATTATTTTAGGAACGCAAACGCGCCTATTGCACAAATTTCTATGCATAGCCACTTCCTTGTCAAAGTCATCCATACCTTTGCGACAGTAATAGACACAACACAAGCTAGCAAGCTAGTTAAATCCTAGGACAGGGCACTTGAGCACACACCAATAAGCAAGCGTAACAGAATAGGTGCGGAATGCACCCGCAATAAAAAACAACTACACGATGTGATGCAGTCACAGAGGTTACAGAGTATAGCCCCTCATATGGCTTATCATAGACACGAAGTAGGAGGCACGAAAGCCAGAGAGGATATTGCCGTGCACACGACACAATATAAACACAGTTGAGGGAGCAGCAATAGCAAGAGGAACAAACAGTTAAAAAATATTTTAAAACTACTTGTATTAAAACTTTCAGCTAAAAATAGAACTGGCAATAATAAAATAAAGCAATCAGTATAACATATAAAAAGCCAGGAATTTTTTTCAAACAAGCTGTAGACTCACCCCAAGACTACTACAGCATGTGATAAGCAGATCGTATCATATCTACCGTTCCTTCCAATGCAGTCATGACATTAATAACACTAGTGTCACGAGGAAAGAGTAAAGCAGCAATTGACTAGGCAACATTGCGCTTGCACTTGCAAAGCAGCCAAACAGCCTAACAGCCACTTGCAGAGCCACTGCAGGAGCACGCGGCGGCTCGTATTTATGACGAAGTGGGCGTGTCCTAGAAAAAATATATGAAATATACATGATTAGGTCCTATAATTATACAGTAACACGTATAATTATATTAGGAGTTATATAAATGTCCACAAGTGATGGTAGTCAGGTAATCAGGGATATCCTTGTAGAATAAGCGTGGAATACCGGCAACAATGTAACCAGCGACGTGACGGAGAGTTTTCCACAGCCTAACAGCCACTTGCAGAGCCACTTCAGGAGCGCACGGCGGCTCGTATTTATGACGAAGTGGGCGTGTCCGGCAACAATGTATCCAGCAACGTGACGGAGAGTTTTCCACAGCCTAACAGCCACTTGCAGAGCCACTTCAGGAGCGCGCGCGCAGGAGCGCGCGGCGGCTCGTATTTATGACGAAGTGGGCGTGTCCGGCAACAATGTATCCAGCGACGTGACGGAGAGTTTTCCACAGCCTAACAGCCACTTGCAGAGCCACTTCAGGAGGGCATTTTATATAAGAAAACTACAGAACCAATTACTTATTTCTCTGTAAAATTTTATTTGATGGAGTAATCCTTCCAGGACTAATCTTACTATATTCTTTGCATCAGTCTAACTTCATAACTGTATTCAGCGACCGAGGAGACAGGTTGTTTCGCTTGGGTTTGTTGGAGCCCAAGCCTCCTTATGTTTAGCATATACAGATGTTGCTTCATCCCATGACCTCTGTTCCATTTTTCCCCCTGCACTGACCAGCTGTGGCAACGCAATCCAGCAAAGATGTATGTGATATCCATAAAGGGCAGGAAGGGAGCGTTGTGGTAGAAGTTGTAGCAGGAAGGACTACTCCCATCACAGATTCCATTAGAGTAATGTAACTTGTTCTACTAACGGATTCCTTCATCATCAGACATTGTAAGCGGAGAGCCCTGATGTGGTCTAGACTGTGAAACCCCTCCTCCGAATTGGCTGGATGCGGTTGAGGGCATCAGATCACAGGATCGATCTTCTAAAGCAGACAAAATTCGGACACAACCTTAGCAGGGAAGGTTGGGCGCACCCAGTGTCACCTTCTTGGAAACGTATGGTTCACTCACCCAGTCTTGCTTAAGTGGCAGTTACTTGGTAAATCACCATAAGGGTGAGCAACGACAAAGGGCACGCAAAGGACACAAGTACAAAGGCTCAAAAAAGAGGCAGCTGTAAATTCCACGCCAGAAGAACAAATCAGCGAGGTGGAAACTGGTTAATGATCCACACAAAACCTGATCAGTGGGGATGGTAAAAAAACAAGACTTGTTTAGGAGTCCTCAAAGAAACTGCAAGCGGAAAGCCCTTCACAGAGCCACTCTGAAGTACCAGCCTGGCCAAGGAAAGCAGAAAATGAAGAACTGTAGAGCTCAGGCTGTCAAGTGTTCCTGATCCTTGCAGCCCCAAAATCGAAAAACCTTTGGCACTAGCAGGCATAGTTGGACCTGTGCCAGGCCTTCTAGTGGAAAGAAATACATAAAGGACTTCACTGGGCACTTCACAATACTAGATCAGCAGCAGCCAAGCATGAAGATAAGCTCCCAGGATTGGATGGAGGATCCTGCCCTCCGACAGAGCAGATCCACTCTCACTGGGAGGCACCAAGGAGGACAGAATGACGGGTCCAGCAGCTGCAGGTTACTACCACTTCCTGTTACAGTCTCCCGAAAAACCAGTGGAATAACAGGAATTGACAAGACTACAGGAGTTTGCATTTCCACTCTACAATATAGATATTCTCCAGAGCTTCCTAGGGGGAAAAACATTTCCTGAAGCAGAACAACTCACACTTCTGGTTGCCACTGCGGGCATAGCAGTCTAATTGAGTCAACCCCAAAAAGGAAAACCTCGAGAGACCGACATCTGCCAGCCCCAGGTGTACAACAATTATTTATTTTTCCTGAGAAGGTGGGCTGCCGAAATAGTCATTTAATTCTCTAGAACTCAGACCCACTATCATTTTGCTTTCCTCCACAGAGGCAGCAAACCTACTAAACAATTCTTGTTCAGGTGACCAATAGATATTGTGTTGAAAGGTTCCAGCAAACTGGTGTGCTCTCTCTCCTCGATGGGGGACTAGAGTAAACTCACTGCCAGATCGCCCAAATGAACCCCCTTAAACCATCAGGGAGGCGCCTGCGACTACTTCCAATTGAAGCTGATTTGTGTCTAGGCTTCCACTACAGAATATTTTTGACAATTCGATGGAGACCTTTATAGGGTCCATCATGTTGCCCTGAAATGGAGACCATCGACATTTAAGCAGTCACTGTAGCTACCTCAGGTACAAATGGGTCTTGGGTATCACAAAGATGCAGATTGCAATGAGACTCAAAAGACACAAAAAGGCTGAGTCTGTGAATCAAGACTTGGATTGAAACCCTTGCAACATAGGCGAAAAAAGGTCAGGTCTCAGCATGTGCCTACAACCACCCATATGAAGCAGAGTAAATGGGGGGTCCATCAGATGTGATTTCCTGAAATTGGGGGAAAGTCCAGGAAGTGCAGCAGATGGCAAGTGTGCACAGACACCAGGTTTGACGTGCAGGCTCGAATAAGTCTGTAGACCAGGCAGAAAAAGACACATCCGATCCCTTCAGAGATGAGCGGCCACATCCTTAAGGAAAACAAACTCACTCATTGGAGATCGGAGGATTCCTCATCTCCGCGTGTTGAAAGCATTTTTGCTGCTCAATTTAAATACAGTAGAGACACATAGATCCAAACTCCCACAGGAATGTACCAATACCAAGCCATATTTTTTTTTTTTTATAATCGATCATGCTTTTGTGAGACAATTCTTTGCTACATCCTGAATGTTGGAACCCATGCCAGACGCAGAATACTTTAGAATAGATTGTGCCACAGCGTTAGGCAATTATATTAGTCAGCAGGTGAGTCCAGCTTTTGATCTTTTCCCTTGTTTGCGATGCCTATATTTGCTCATTTCCAAAAATATGGGGCCCTCCATTCCTGCTTCATTTCTGCAGATACTTTGAATAACCAAGCGCACCAAAGATCTTTAAAGCTAAGGTAGACTTGCAGCTGTATACTGTTAGGGTCCATTGCTTTGCCCCCCACCCCCTGCAAGCACACACATAGCTTAGAGGATTTCCTCATTGACCATGACCAAATTATTATTCTAGTTTGGTTGAATCTAAATGGATGCTAACAACGGACTGCAAGCGGTTTTAGTAGAATGAGCAAATTACTGCTCTTACCAAAATCAGTTCCACCTGCATTTAACCAATTCAGAGTTCACTCTATCAAGGGACCGACAATTTAGAGATGCAGTAGTCTTTTGACTTGCTATTCCTTCTATGAACCCGAACGTAGTAGCTAGTGACCACCATGCTAATAAAACTTTGATAGCAGTCAAAATCATGAAGCTACCAGCTGGTCCAAAATTGGAGTCCACAAATTCATGTAAATGTTCAAGCACTATCATATAACTCAGGGTCTTCTGGTAATACAAGGTCAAATGTCCATAGTATATATATGCAAGTTGCAAACTAAGTGGGAGGACTGGCATATGTGGGAGTACTGCATATGCCAGTCCTCCCACTTGGTTTGCAACTTGCTTGTCTTAGTAAAGGAACACAACAAGAGATCATGATATTTCTATTCCATACCTTTTAACCATTCTGCCCAATCATGTGGCAAATCACGACATCCACAATCACCATGCGGTTACAAAAACAGGAGAATCGCTTTGTGGTTTAACATTCCAAACATTGACCAATGCCTACACATGGGACAGGTTCTTATTAAGTGATTATCTGTTTTGGAGTCTGCTTTCCAAGTCAGTGCAGAGGACATATCCAGCAGCAAAACCAGCAAGTTATATAAATCACCACGCAAACACAGGAAAAGGCCAAAGCCTTAAACCTAATTCTAATTGCTCAAATGTTTCCGGAACATACTCACTGTGTGCATGCCAAGAAGTAAATAAACCCTGGCAAAAAAAATGAAAACAATAAAAACATGCTTTCAGCCACCTACTCTGCGATCAAACTTACATGGCTGCACATTGAACGTCCTCCCTCCAGAAGTCTAAAAAGTTCCTTTTCAAATGTACTGCCATATTCGATATCAATCTAAAATCATGCTCAACAATTCCATTACAGATCGTATATTCCAAGCAAGTCCACAAGCCCTGCCCTTACCACTTAATTTATTCCAGATGCTTGATCTTGAAATGCTGTATTTCATTAATTGTCTGCCTGTCGGGATGTTCCGCTTGTTCCTAATGTAGTACGTTTTGGCTGCATTGGACAGCACTGCAATATTACTCTCAAAATCATGGATATGTTCTAGACTACCTAATCTGCAACCCAAACTATCTCTGCCTTTATCATGCTAAATGCTAACTAGCTTTTACGCAATAAGTGGCTGCTGCTTGTGCTGTTAAGATCAACACAACACTTCACTTTGTAATATTTGGCTTCCTTATAATTTCTGTGTTACTGGTTCATCAACAAGGTGCAACATGTGCTAAAGTTGATTTTTAACCTATTTTAAGGCAAGACCTTTGGCTCCTTTTAAATGCATTAGCCCTTTGGTAACTGATACTGGTCAGCTGAGAACACATCTTTATAACACAGCTTTGAAAGCCTCGAACCACAAAAGAATCCTAACCTCCCTTTGCTGCTCTCCTTAAGTACTACTTTCTCAGTGAGAATGTATTTTACACATTTCTATGAGAAAAACAATTGTATACCAAAATGGTTCACAAATCAATGAATACCTAACAACAGATGCCTAATTCTATCAAACTGCTTGCACATATAGATAGATCATGCAGCCAAGGGTAGGGGAGCTTAGAATAAAATCCCATTTGTGAAATGGGTGGGTCAATTGAACTGCCATTGCCCACATGTTAATGAAGGCACGAAGTAAATCTACTTTATCAAATATAGAAATGATATACATGGAATTAATTGCATGCATGTATGGCATGGTTTTATGAATGGGGATTATTTTAATGTTATATATTATGGTGTGAAATATTGCAACTTATTGTGCCGGTCCGACAGCACAGCGAGTAGAGCGCTTGCTTTGACATCTGTGCAGAGCTTGCTGACACAGGTTCGAATCCCAGCAGGGCCAAACTAAGCCTTTCATCCTTCCAAGGTCGATAAAGGAGCACCACACACCGTGGGTGTTAATAGCAGCGCTCAAATACCTGAGGGTTCGTAGCGTTATATAAATGTTAAATTATTATTATTATTTGAGATTTTAGAGGAATTGACAGGATGAAATGAAAAGTATGCAAAGTACCATAAAGTCATGATTTGATTGTATGTACAATAAAAAATAAATAAAAGAAAATACAAGACCTGTGGGGGTACCCGTCAACAAATTAAATGTGCTAAGAATAAAATACCATTAATCTGTAACAAATCCTCCCGAACATCACACGTTCCTCCATCTACCAGGTTACAATTCTACTTTCGACTTCATTGTATCACTATTTTATCTGTAAGTACACACACCCTTGTTTGACACACTGTTAATCTTCTTACAGTCCTAGTCTTTAGAGTTCCTACTCAATTCCATCAGTGTTTATTTGGATTTCTCCATTACAAATTTAAGAAAACAACATACTGTATAAACTAAAATAACACAAAGGTAAAGCAGTATGCACAAATCGAAAGTGCAAATAAAATCATCCCCTACACTCTAAAAACAAACCAATTAGCTAAAAAAACATACATCTTGTAGAGCAGCAGATGTACACGTCATCTATTTTATTTTAAAACTTTCTTTATTGATTTTCATTTACCAAATACACAACGGTTTCCAAATTACCTTAATTTATAGCCCCTCTCGTCCCACCTTCCCTCCGGACTCACAATGTTACAGCCAAGCATTTGCATACAACATTTGATTGCCAATAACACACGTTAAGGAATAACAAAGATCCTTATTGTTCATTGCAGAGTTTGTTCAGTGGCTATACTGCGACCACGGGAACGCGTGTCTAACCACGGTCCGGGGTAGATGCAAGGGTTTGTGTTGACGAGGCGCTGTCTGCCACGTATTGTCTTAAGGGGGGGGGGGCAGTAGTCAAATGGGCGGCTGGTGGCTGGGATTGTGGAGGCATATCTAGTTTCCTTGTGTTCCGATAAGTTCATGCCTTCCAGCCACTTCAGGAATGTGGGGGGGGTTGGATCTCCCCCATGCTCTGGCCACAAGGTACCTTGCCATCACTGAGGCCATGCCTAAAAGTTTATTTTCGGTGCGGTTACCTCTTTCAATCAAAGCTAGTAGCCAGTTTCGGGGGGTACACCCTCAGTGATGGTAGCATGACAGACATCGCTTCTTCTAGGCTTGTCCACAACAATCTGATTCTGCTGCCCCTACCAGTCGACGTGATAAAAGTCTGCAGATTGCGCACTGCATCAGAGGATCTCCCCACGAAGAACCTGCTTAGGTAATGGGAGAGTAGTAAACCTGATGGATACATTTGTACTGTATTAACCTGTACCAGCAGTTCAGTGATATATAACGTGTTTGCATGCAGACAGACTTCCATTGGTCCTAGCTCAAGGACCCCAAGGGCTGTCGCCCAAGTGTGTTTATACCTTTGATTCTTCACACTTCTCCCATTTCTTCATTTCTTATTCATTTATAAACAGTAGATATTAGTTTCCTAGAGGACCGTCATTGTGTAATGTAGCTCAGGGCTGGGTGTGGGGAAGGGGCACAGGGGAATTCAGGCCATTTGTTCTTGAGTATACCCCCAAGTCTGTAGTAGTGAAGCAGAGTTACTGCGTTATGTTCACCCTAGTCCTAAGCTCCTCCCAAAGCATGCATTGGTCATTATGACCAACGTCACCAAGGGACCACACTCCTAGTTTTTGAAAATGTTCTCTATACGATCTTTCGTGTGTGAGTGGAATCCCTACCACATTGTAGATTGGTAGTTCGGGTAGGTAGTGGGAAGAGGTCCCAAGCAGCTGGCAAATCCGATCCCAGGCCTTGCAGGTCACTGCTAGGGGTTGGATCTCCCCTTTCGGGTGGGCACCCTGTGGCCCCACAATATGCCCATCAGTGAGTCTGAAGTGGTGATCGCTGTTGCTAGTTGAGAGTGAGGTGAATCGGGGCTGGGGGAATTCAATCCGGCAATGTATTGTGCCTGGGCTGCTAGGTAATATAAATACATATCTGGGTATTCCAGTTCGTATGGACTTGCAAGGGTTTCATCGGCTATCCTAGGTTGTTTCCCGGCCCAGACCAGTCTCGTCATCAATCTCCTAATACAGGACCAGTAACGTGCCGGGGGCCGCAGAGGTACATTAGTGAATATTTATAGAAGTTTAGGGAGAATTACCGCCTTTGCCACTGCTATGCGGGCCGCCTGAGACAAGGGGAGAAATATCCATGCTTCCACCTTCTGCTCCAGGACCTCTAGTGTTTATATGTAGTTGTCCCTGTATAGACCTTCTGCCGTGGTGGAGACCGTGATTCCAAGAATTGAATCCCCTGTGGGCATCAACGAAAACCATCACCCACGTCAAATTGTTGTGCAGTGGGAGTCAAGGGGAGGACCTCTGACTTGCTCCAGTTAATTCTGAGCCCGGACAACTCTCCAAATCTAATCACTTCTTTTAATGGGGGCAAGTTCTGTAGAGGGTGCTTGAGATATAAAAGGATATCGTCCGTGTCCAGGGATACTGCTGCTAGGTGTGTGTGTGTGCAGGCGAATACCTTTCTGCACGTGTAGTTCCCAAATGTGGCATGCTAGAGGCCCAATGGCGAGGGTAAATAGCACAGGGGAAAAAGGGCAGCCTGGCGGGTGCCGGTCGTGGGGTAGATGTGTTCTGAGGTTGTGCCGTTAGTGTATACTGCTACACTGGGGGCCGTGTATAGTATTTTGACCCACCTAATATATAATAACCCAAACCCAGATCGCCGGATCACTTCGAAGATGAAAGGCCACTCAACAGAGTCGAAGGCGTTTTCAGCGTCAAGCGCCTCTATCGCTATTGGTACCTCCGGGTTTACATTGTGCATGAAGGTAAATAGGCGCCTCAGGTTATGTTTGGTAGAGCGGCCCAGGATAAATCTGGGTTGGTCCGGTATGACCAGGGCCGGCATGTGTGCGAGAACGCGGTCTGTGAGTATTTTTGCTAGGATTATATTGTCGGTGTTGATAAGCGAAAGCGGCCGGTATGGGGATAGTTGTCGGGGGGGGGGGGGGGGGGGGGGGGTCTTTCCTGGGCTTTAGGAGCACAGTCACCAGGGCTGATCTAGTGGATTCTGGGAGGGAGCCGCTGGAGAATGCGCTGTCGTACATATTCAGGAGGTGAGGTAGTACACTAGGTCTTTGTAAGCTCTATACAATTCTACTGTTATCCCATCCGGTCCGGGAGCCTATCTGCTGGGGAGTGACTTTATAGCTTTGCAGATTTCTTCCTCTAATAGGGTCATTAAGGGAGCTTCCTTGCTCTTTGTTTAATCAGTCCAATGCTACCTAGTCTAGGTACTGTGTCAATTCATCATGCCCAAGGTATGGACATGATGGAGGTCATTACAACCTTGGTGCTAAGTACACCAACTTTACCACCATGGTGTAAACTATGTTTACACCATGGTGGATGGCGGATTTACCGCCCCATTCCAAGGTGAGGGGCGGTAAATCCCCATTTCCCATTTTCCCTTCCCCATTCCCATTTTTGCCCCATAGGGCATAATGGGAGTGGGGAAGGCGCTAATTACGCCACCGTAAATTACGGTGGCGTAATTAGCATCATGGCGGATTAGCGCCATGGATTTGAACGGCTGCTAAAAGCAGGCGTTAAAATCAGAATCAGGCGTTAAGGGTTAACGGTGGCGTTAACCTTAACGCCCGAGTTGTAATGAGGGCCCATGTGTACAACAGATTGTAGTATGGCAGAAATTCTTTATTGATCCCTTGCAAGTCTTTGACTGAGTTACACAGTCGAGGCCCGCCACCTCGGCTATGGAGGTGGATTGTTGTTCCTTCCCAGTAGCTTACGTCAGTTTTTTTCTCGGTTGGTCCCCCACCCTGTACCTTGTCACAAGGATAGGATCCCCTAGGTATCTCTCCTCTTTGATGGCAAATTGTAGGAGTTCCTCCCTGTGTGCTTGCAGCTTGCGATAGAGCTTAGGGGTGTCTGCATTACTCTGTTAGTTCTCCCCGTGCCTGATCTTATTCTCCAGTGCACGCATGGAAACCCGGAGAGCTTTAAGTACCCTGCCCTCTTTGGAGATGCAACACCCCCTTAGATAGACCTTAAAAGCTTCCCATATTACGCCTTGATCAGGATCTACATTGGCCTGGAAACATTTCTGAATATCCTGTCCTATCTCGGACCAGAATGCCACGTCTTCTAGGGCCTAGACTCTAAATCTCCACCGAAGATGACCTGGGGGGTCTGCATGGGCAGTGATGCGGACTAGGACAGGTGAGTGGTCGGACAGAGTCCGGGGGAGGATAGATACTTCTGTCGTTTTCATAAGAATGGGCGGGGAGGGGTCATTATGTAGTTGATCCTGGAAGAGCTACTGTGCACTCCTGAGAAGAATGTATATTCCCCGATGTCTGGGTGCTGGGATCGCCATACGTCGTGTAGGTCGTGATACTGGGAGATGGAGGACCATTCCTTAACTGCCATTGGAAGGGTTGTTTGGTGGGTCACTGATCTATCCAATTCTAACATGAGGGCATGTACACATCATCCATAGACCCCACCACCTCACCTCTTTCATGTTGGAAGAACAGCAAGAGAACACTGTGCATTGTGCCTGGTATCATCCCAATACACATTGAAGGTATGAGAGACGTTATGCACTCAACCATATTGAATGTACACACAAACTGATGTGGTAACATGAGTCTGCAGAGACCACTACACATAGAAGAACTATAACTGAAGTCAGACAGATGCAAAGTGACGTCACAAAGAGAAGATACGTGGACGCACTGAAATGATGTATGGATATCTGGAGAATGAAGTTGTGACTAAAGTGACTAAGTAAATATGCATGCGAATATGAAGAAAACCATACACACTTAGAAGATAAGTAACAAGAGATGCAGTAGTTGTATATACACAGAAACGCAAGACAATGTAGAAGCTTGCTGGAGTAGGAAATGTAAAGCGAGTAAAGCAGCCATGTTGAGAAAATGGATGTCGGCATCATATAAAAGTAAGCGAGAAGCCTTGAGAGGAGAAAAACCAAGGCGGCTGTGCTGACAGTCCCTGGAACACACATTTGTGCAGAACAAAGGATATTTGCTTGGCTCAGAATCAAGGATGCCGCAGCAAGAAGCAACTGCGAGACACGAAACGAGTCAAAGAGGATAAGAGATGCGCCCAAGACATATTTCTCTTAGATTAAGCAAAGGAGTGAATAATTGTGAGTGCCAAGTATTGTACAATCAAAGATGCAGAAAACACATGCAAGACGGAGTAACCAAGTCTCCAAAGGCCGAGCAGAGTAATAGCATCCAATATAATTGAATCAAATAGCACTAAATAGAAGGACAGGATGCACAAAATCATGGTCTCTTCACACATAGACCAGAAGACCATGCCTATTGATAAAGCTCTAGACGAAGATATCAATGTACCTTCACTCCCTTTAAAGTTCCAGGTAAGAGACCAGTCAGCAAGGTTGACTAAAGAGAAGAAGCCTTGGCTTAGGGCCTTACTGATGAGATGGTAGGCTTATTAGCTAAGGAGGGCAGTTGTCCGCCGTTGTTCCCTTGCACATGGGTTTCGTTGCTTAGGTGCTGCTAACGAGCCGAAATGGTCAAAGTTGGAAGAGAGTGCTAACCAATCATGAGGGCCTATGTAATGGAATATACATTGTTGCAGAAGCCTATCCGCTGCTGGTATTATGTTATTGGAATTTTAAGTAGTTAAAGCTTGTTCAAAGCGTAAATACCAGATAACGGGCAGCCAATGATGATGCTTACACTCAAAGACTATAGGTATATATGTTCCCATAAGCAATCCCTCTAATCGGTTTTTACTGTTTGCCATGTAGGATGAAGTCATAGCTGACGTACATCGAGGTATAAAACCTTTTGCGCAACTAAAATGCGTTGAGTGTGTGAGCTATATTCTTTTTGTTTACCAGGTTTCCCTAATTTATTGAACTGATAATAAAGTAGTATTTTGACATTCTTCGAGTCTGTCCTGTTATTTGGGTCTAAGCTCATTTATTTGGCAATCACATTAGGCACTTGGAACGCTGCAGGTGCTACTGTACAGGCTCATCAAGGCAGCGTTTGCATATTCATGTATATGAAAGCATATTTTCATCATTACCTCTTAATAACAAAGACTGAGCGTCAACACAGTTTATATTATTTACTAGAAAATGTGAATGTCCTTTACAACTCAATATATCTGTTGGAAATTACAAGGAAGTGTCTTAAATCTTCGATTCTACTGAGGCTAGAAGTGCACCCTAGATTGGGGCCGAGCCATTTCATGCATGTCCCTTGAGCGAGAACATTTCAACAAAAAGTTAAAATAGTTTTTCTAAACGCAGGCAAACTAGTTGCTTTCAAATACGTCCCTGCATCCAAGGGGCTTTTGCCTGAACATAGTGTAAAAAAGGAAGGTAATCTGTTTGCACGTAAACATTTAATTGTTGTCTATTTGTGCAAAGCCTCAGCCTAGGTCAGTAATTTGACTACGAGTGGTGCTCAATTAAAATTCTGCTTGCAAATGCCATTTCCCCAACAGTGCAATGGCAACAAAATATCATGAATACCTATCCTCAGCAGGTGAGTGAGCAATCACTGACATATTATTCTAACAAAAATCAAAAATGGTCCGGTACCAGCCGGGGGGCAGAGGGTGTGTGATTAATGCTATTAGCATTCTTGGTTTGTTAAGCAGGGTGCTAACACCAATGTATTTGAATTTAACAACGGGTTATGGCAAGCATGCAACTCATTGTAACATACAATTACTTGCCCAACATGGCTGGCAAGGAAATGAAAGGAGAGACTGTGCAGAGCCCCTCTTCCATTACCCTGCCAGCCCGGAGGCTTGTGAGGAGTGGTGCCACAACACTGACTGGTGAGTGGGAGCTGGGCAGGAGAGGTGGGGAGTGAGTGGACAGGTGGTGGCGGGCAGAGGCAGGTAAGAGGGCTGGAGGGTGTGAGCAGCATGCTGCTTGCTTCAACCTGGGCTTGGGATTGCACGAATTGACCTAGGTTTGGAACAACCGGATTATCTGCCACATGTGCCCATAAATTGTTTTCGATGTGGTCCAAACAGTTTTTTCAAGAACTACAATACAAATTTCAGTTGGGATTGAAACTAGCTACACCTAATAGAAGTGTGCAGATCACAGTACCATGTGGGAGCTTTGCTATTTTGAAAAGCCTCAGGAACATTACAGTTGGGAAACCTCCAAATGTCACTACCTTCTAACATTGAAATGCAAACTTTAGCCTGAAACATAATTATACACCTACCCAACTTGCGGGCACCAAAATTAGGATAAAACCTCACCAGCCCTCCAGATCCAAATAGAAGCGCACTCTGCTGTCTTCCAGTTATGGGGTACATGGCTCCCATTTTTGGCAAGCAATATTCCCAAGTAGAGCTATGAATCAACCACCTCTACTCTTGCCCCAGGAAAATGCCAAGTGATTCTCTCATAGCCTATGCCAAATCTCATCATCTGCGTCTTCAAAGGATTTAATGTTAACTCATGAGCTTCAAAATCATTCTTAGCATATGTTAAGATTTTCTGAAGTCCACCTGGTGTCACTCAAATAAAGCCATACCACCTGTATAGAGCAAAGCTCTGTGTTGATTGGCATGTACAATGGTGAAATAACTGTTAGGCAGCAATTGATGTAAGAATCACAAAAATAGGAGCAGCCTGCCTAACATTTGCCACCCACCCCCCAATTAGTTGGAAATTGTGGGGCATCTCTTTAATTCTTGGAGCAATGCACATTTGACTTAACTGCAGCAACCCCTTCAATTTCATCAAGCTTTGGCCATAGCAAATTAGGAGTTCGAAGGTGTGGCCAAAAATGGTAGTAATGCACCCACTGCATTACCGCACTGCCAAACTATAGTCTTGAAGGTAAGGTGGAAAAAAATCTCCCGCAAATTGCTGGAGGTAATTACACCACCTTATCTACAAAAACAACCATTTCGGCAGAATTGCTGCCAGCAGTAATTCCGCTGAAATCCCCATGAAGTCCTATGGACTCCATTAACGGGGACCAACACCACATGTAATCCAGCAGTAATTCCATGAGACCAAGTGGCGGTAAAAGTAAATCCGTTTGGTGGTATCTCGACAGATTTACTGCAGATACCACCGAACTCATAATGAGGCCCAATATCTTTAAAAACAGAATCATTTAGGATGTTCTGAAAATGAGTAGTCTATGTCATAGGAGAAATGGCCTCACTGTCCCTATAATACTTTCAAATCATTCACCAAAATAATATGCTATAATTGGTATTTACCACCAAATCCAACAGATGCCATTGTTTAAGTACAAATTCTTGTTTTTCCCTTTTCAGTAAATGCTTATAATCCCGTTTCAAAGTAAACATTTGGCCTGAATTGTTCTTCCCACTCTTTCCTGCCTTGGTTACTCTGATACCCTGCATTTGAAATCGAACAATAGCACATCATTGGCAATTCTTTCCCTCTTCTCTTATTCTTCTTTTTCAAATGTCCTCCCCTTTTCCTACAGTTATAGCACCTCTCTTAGAACTTCTGCTACACCCCTGGAGTAGTTCAGTGAAATTGATGAGAAAAAAATGAACCATTCTTAAGGACTCCTGAGGCGACCTAAAATTGATAAAAAGGCAGCAAAAGTTAAATGGATAAAAATAGAAAAAGAGGGAAATTGTAAGGATCTGAGAAAAAAAGGAAGGGTGAGGAAAGGAAAGTTTTTTTCGAGCAAAGTAAAAAAAAAAAAATCTATTTCGCTGTATTTCAGTGTTTAGGAATCCAAGACACGCAATAATCCTATTGTAATATTTACTTTTTTTTTAAACGGCGAATCGGTCTTGCTATAATGCAACTATGCATCTTAACGGTCCTTGGTTCAGACATACAGAAAAACTTGTCTTTTGGCTATCTGCATGTGCTACAGGACAAGCTTAAGGACAGAATGTGTCCAGTTTACAGTCATATTTGTGGGTGCATGCATTTCCAGACGAGACAGCCCGACAAACTCAAACCAGATGCAATGACTCGCACCTACATGTAAAACCACCAATTCTGCCAAAACCATAATTGAACAGCAGGCTGTCAGAATGGACCCAAAATGAAAGACTAGAAAAAAAACTAGACCCATGTGGTAATGTATGATGAACTGGCATTTTTAAGAGTAACCCCATTTACGGGTTCAGTTCCAAAAGAGTAGAAGACCGTGTAGACGCAAGAGACTGCTGCACAGGGATACATTTGTAGTAGATCCACAAGTCTGGCCTCGACCAATTAGGCTTTCTGGAACATTTGGATTCCTTGAAATGAAGCAGCTAATTTATTAAGTAAAAAATAAGACTGAGCTGTCATGGGTGTGAACACACTACTACTGTCATTAAGAATGTCATTTAATATTTTCCGACGCTTTAGCCTATATACCAAGCTGCAAGCTTCAGTTGATTCAATTTACCAATATCAAAGGGGTAGCAAAAGTCTCATCACAGATAATATCAGAGCAAGTGAAATCACATGAACTTACATTCAGGTGACATCACAAGAAGGTAGACCATACTGCATGAACTGTGACCCAGATATCCCAGAAAGTGGATAAAAAAACATTATTCAGTGGGGGAAAAAAAACACTAACTTCAAAATCTGATTTTACAACAAGACTTAAGGAGAGCATTATGCTTAGCATTCTTTACGAAAACTGTTCAGCATCAAATGTAAAACACAAACTACAAAACTCCCAGCACCCCTTGGCTTTTGAGTAACTTTAAAAAAACTTCCCAACAACTGACTTTGCTTAGCTAATCCCCATCAACTTTTTTTTTTAAAACAATTTTTATTGGTTTTTACAACAAACACAAAACACACCCGACAGTATCTGTTTACACATTATAGCATACATTTACTTGTTTCTATTACTGCCTCCCCCACCTCCCTCCCTTCAACTCTAGCTTTCTCTGCTGTTTTCCGGGTATCATTTCTTGGGGGGCTCTTCCCCCTCGCTGCTCTCAGTCGTATCATAGTCGCTTGGGTTGGTGTAGGTAGATCCCATCAGTGTAGCCACCAATTGTCTCCAAGCTATCAGAGGTCCCACTTCGTTTTCTTCTCTTCTGCTAGTTGCCTCATACCATACTGCTGTTTCAGCGTCTGCCCACTTGAGGAGATCCTGCCACCATAACTCTATTCTGGATCTGTGGCATGCTTTCCAGCTCATGGCTATTCTACGCTTGGCCAAAATGTATGGCAGGTCTTTGAGTTTGCAAACGTGTTTCAAGTTTCGTGGTCTGGTAAATCCTCCCACCATGCATGCCCACATGGATTCCACCTCTAGTTTAATTCCCTTCTCGGATAGACATTGACTTACTTCCTCCCAGAATTTGCCTACCTCCGGGCAAGCCCAGAACATATTAATCATCCCCGCGTCCACCTCTCCACATTTGGGGCATTTGTATTCCTGTGCTCTCGAATCTGGCGATAATTTTGAGGGTCATATATGCTCTGTGTGTTATATGGGATTAGTTTCTTACCTGTAACTCCATTTCTCCAGAATTGGTATCTTTCATGGATTCACATGCTTAGACTATTCCCCGTCGTCATGCTGGGAACCCTCGGTACATTTATAAAGACGTTTTCCATAAGAAAAAAATGTCGACACTTGTGTCCCATCTACGTCGTTTTGGGCCGCTTACGCCTGCCCCAATAGGACGTAGCCATATACATATCCCCGCCCCCGCGGCTCCCTTTAGATTTTAACCCCCCCAAAGTAGTCTGGGTTATAACTGTTTGCATACAGGAGAGGCCGGCGGGCGCATGTGAATCCATGAAAGATGCCAATGCTGGAGAAATGGAGTTACAGGTAAGAAACTATTCCCTTCTCCAGCGTTGGATCTTTCATGGATTCACATGCTTAGAATAGATTGTATAGCAGTACTCCTGATTTGGAGGTGTGTATGCAAACCAATACCATCAGCCATACATGCCCTTTGCCCTGGAAAAACCTTTAGTCGTATGTTAACATTAAAACACACATTAAGATACATTGATAGAAGGATATACCCCTGCATGTTGCTGCCCGAGGCAATAATGGCGGGTAAATGTATGTGGCACCGACCAGGATGCCGCCTGACATATCTCCCAGCGGAATCCGAGACCACAATGCCGCCGGAGATGAAGTGGATCTAGTGGAATGGGCTCTTGGACGCTTTTCTAGCGGCTTCCCCGCCTTCGAGTGGCAAAAAGCAATTGTCGACGAGACCCAGCAAGCCAGTCCTTGTTTTGAGATTGCTTTTCCCTTTGCCGATGGGCCATAAGCCACAAATAGTTGTTTTGTATCTCTAAAATCTTGAGTACGATGAAGGTAAAACTTTAGAGCTCTTTTCACATCCAATGTATGGAGAGCTTTTTCCATGACAGATGAAGGAGTTGCGAAGAATGTCGGCAGTACAATAGACGAATGCTTATGAAAGACAGTTGGAACTTTTGGTATGAAATGAGGGTTGGTTGCCAACACTACTTTGTCTTTGAAAAATCTCAAATATGGAGGATCAATGACCAACGCCTGTAGTTCCGAAAGTCATCGTGCAGAAGTAATAGCCACCAAAAAGGCCAATTTCCACGATAAGAATTTTAAAGATGACGACGACATAGGCTCGAAAGGAGCTTTCATTATTTCTGCCTGTACAGGGCAGTCCAGTTAAGAGGAAACTTTTTAGTTGGGGGAAAGGTACGAAATAAGCCTTTTGTGAAGTGTTTAACCGATCACTAAACAGTGGTGTTGAATCTCTTTTACGAGTGAACCTTGAAATGGCTGCCAGATGAACCTTTATCGAAGAAAAAGACAAACCCCTTTCTGCTAAGTGTAGGAAGTATGGAAGAAGCTGTTCTGGCGCGATATTCAGGGGATCCAGTCCTGGTTGATCTTTGCACCACATGCAGAATCTCCTCCATTTACATGCATACGAAGTGTTCGTGGACGGAGCCCGTGCGGCTTGTAAAATTCGACAGTCTGATGAAATGGTTAGAGTACTAAATTCCGAGAAGTCAGGAGCCAGGCTGTCAGACTGAGTCCGTCCGGATCGTGATGGCACACTGCCCCCCTTGTCTCGAGATAGAGGGTTCGGAATCTTCTGGAACCTCACTGGTTGCGCAATCGACAGCTGGAGCAGGTCAGAGAACCACGACTGTCTTGCCCAATAAGGAGCCACTAAGATCACCCGACATGGGTATTTGTGAATCCATTGTAGAGCTCGTCGTATGAGTGGAAACAGGGGAAACACGTACACAAACTTGTCCGTCCACGGGAAGGAGAATGCTTCGCCCAGTGAGTTGGGTTGTGGCCACCTGCTCGCGTACTGTGCACACTTCTTGTTCTCTCTCGTCGCGAAGAGATCCAGGGAGGTTGGCCCCATTTTTTGAAAACATTCGCCAGCTGTTGGTCGTTCAACTCCCATTCGTGCAGCCGATTCATCTCTCTGCTGAGAGAGTCCACTTGTACATTTTTTTACTCCCAGCAGATGGAAGGCGAATATACTTATCTTCTGTTGGAGGGCCCAGTGCCATATTTCTTGAGCTTCGGTCAAGAGAGTTCAGGAACGAATACCTCCCAGCTTCCTCAGGTAGAACATTGTCGTATTGTCCGTCAATATTCTCACAACCGATCCTTCTATGTGTGGTAAAAAGGACTTCAGGGCCCAACGTACCGCCCTCAATTCCAGCACGTTGATATGAAGGGTTGACTCTTCCGACGACCACAGGCCTTGCACCTGCAGGGACTCCAGATGCGCTCCCCATCCAGTCAGAGAAGCATCCGTCACTACCGTCATTTGACACTCTGGTTCCTGCAGAGGCATCCCTCTCGATAGGTTTTCGAAGAGTTGCCACCATT
Source organism: Ambystoma mexicanum (assembly GCF_040938575.1). Taxonomy (NCBI): domain Eukaryota; kingdom Metazoa; phylum Chordata; class Amphibia; order Caudata; family Ambystomatidae; genus Ambystoma; species Ambystoma mexicanum. The sequence continues at coordinate 142,450,536 of NC_090922.1, read as the reverse complement.
GCAGTGCCCGTAGAAGCCCGTTGCTGATAGTCAATTTGTCTGACCAAAGCCCTCGACTCTGGGACCATCAGTCTGCTAGAAATTCTTGAATTGGTCTCATAAAGAGACAGTTGTTTACTAAGGGGATACATGATGCCATGGTCCCTAGTAGTGACATATTTCCTTGACGACACCCTGGTGTTGACTTTCCACTCCTTTGCATGTAGCCTGAGTTTGTGAACTCTCTCCACAGATGGTTTCACCAATCCTGACTGCGTTTCAAGCTCCACGCCCAAAAATACCAAGAAGTTGATCGAAAAGCCTAACTGTTGCAGAAGTTGCATGGTGGCCTTTAGACTTGCTTGCGCTATTATTGGAGACGACCCCCTTACCAACCAATCGTCCAAATAAGGGTAAACATGATGACCTTGTCTTCTTAACCAAGCTGCTACTGGAGCCAAACACTTTGTGAACGTCCTGGGAGATGACTTTAGTCCGAATGGGAGTACTTTGAATTGATAGTGGGTTCGTCCAACTACGAACTGCAGAAATTTTCTGTGTCGTCGATGCATTGGTATATGAAAATATGCGTCCTGTAAATCTAACGACGCCAGAAAATCCCCCGGCTGGATATATCGGATAACTTCCTGAAGCGTAAGCATCTTGAACTTCAGATTTTTTTAGTGTATTGTTGAGATCTCGAAGATCTAGAATGGGGCGCCACTTGCCTTTGGGTTTTTTGACAACGAAGTACCGGGAGTAAACTCCCTGACCTCTCTCCGCCACCGGGACCAATTCTATAGACCCTTTTTGTAGCATAAGCACCACCTCTTGTTGTAATATTTGAAGATGGGGCTGCGCCGAAAACACAGGTGGAATGTGCAGTGGCATACTTTTGAACTGCAGAGAGTGGCCTAGTATCACTGTGTCTAATACCCACCGGTCTGATATCTTCTCCCACTAGTCGACAAGGCGAGACACTCTGCCTCCCAGGACGTCCTGAAGCTTGTCATTGCTGGGTCTTTGACTGCTTGCCCTTCGTGGACGATCAATAACCTCCTCTTCTTCTTGAAGCTTGATAGTCTCGTCCTCTTCGAGCAGTTTGGGTAGCTCGCCTACAGCCTTGAGAGCAGTACGATGGCCTACTGAAGCCCCGATCCCTGGATGACACAAATCGGGAATTTCCTGATGCCCCTCTAAAGGGACGAAAAGAACGAAAACTTCTGCCACTCTGAAGGGCTCCAAGAGAGCGTGCTGTGTCCGAGTCTTCTTTCATGCCTTTTAAGGCCTTGTCTACTTTCTCCCCAAATAATTGTTAGCCTTCAAAAGGCATATCGAGCACTTTATATTGTACTTCTGGCCGAAAATTCGTACATTTGAGCCATGCTTGCCTCCTCAAAACCACTCCCTTGTTTATTTGTTTAAAACCTGATTCCGGCGATGTTTGAGTGGTTTGAAGCCTCTTCCCCCTCACGCACAAGCAACATAGCAGATTTTCTGTGCTCGTCCGGTAGATGTTCCAGTATGGGGGCTAAACGATGCCACATCTCTGTCGTATCTCGCCATAATAGCTAGAGACTTGGCTGCCTTTACCGTTGTTACTCCTACCAACACTACCTTCTTGCCAAAGATTTCTTGCCTCATGGCTTTGTTGTCCGGGGGGGGGGGTTGTACATTTATGTTGTGACCTTGCCTTTCTTGCAGCAGCTGGCGATACCACCGATTCCGGAGAAGGTTGAGAAGACCAACATTTTGGCGTAGACTCCGGAGCTTTGAATTTCTTTTCCAGTCTACCTTTAGTCGCAGGCTCCGAAAAAGTGGCGGTGATGGTTGAGCAGGACTTCTTGGAGCTTCCATCTCAGCCTCCGACTCCCATGATGTCGGGTCTCTTGAAGGAGATGATATGTCAGATAAAGACTCTTCTCGTTCTGACTCGGACTCTGGTAGTTCTCCTTCCTCCGCGTGAGCGCGTGGGGATTGTTCATCAACCGGAAGGCTGTTGGTACCCTAGCCATTGACCGGGGGGCAGGACCTGGCTCGTCGTCGGCTGGCGTAGCATGTACCACTGCTGGAGCACCAACTTGAGGCAACTTTGCGTCCAATCGGCTCAAAGTCTAATGTGGACAATATCTCCAAGGACAACACTGCTTGGGGATTGAGTAGAGGCGTTGTAACTGGGATACTTCGTCCAATCGAGACTGTCACCGAGCTGAACCCCTGTAATCCAAGCTCTGTTGGCCCAACCACTTGTTCATGGTCATCTTCTACGGATGATATGGAAAAGGCCGCCTCCTGTTGCAACAGGGTCTCTGGTAAAACCGGATCGTACACCTCCAGCTGCCAGCCTTCCCGGTGGGCCACCGTCGACGATGCCAACTTTTCAACAGTCGTTGCAGTCTGAATCGACGGAGCTACTGTGGGAATGCCCAGCATTGATGGTAATGAGGGCGTCAACGATCAAACTCCAGTCGATGACAATGGTGGTTGTGGCGCAGAATCCTGGGGCGTTCCTGCCTTTTTTGAGCTTGACTTATGCTTCGACGAATCTCGACTCGGGGATGACCTATGATGGTCACTTGAGGAGGTCTTTATCAGGTCTTTTCCCTCCCTTTTTGTTGAGGAGGAAGACTAAGCTTTTGTTTTTGACGACGATTCCCTCGTAGAATATTTCTCAGAGGAAATTTACTCCGTCGAACTTGACTTCTTCGCCGGTGGCTCTGCAGATAGAGCGGCGGGGAACCACCAGAGATTTAGCTCTCGAGGCCAAACTATGTGTAGAGCCTACCTCCGAGGGAGGATACGCTCCCGCTCCGTCATTCAGCCACGTCACCAGACATCTATTTCGGTCTTTCAGGGTCTTCTGCAAGAAGCCTTTACAAATTTCAAAATTGTCCGCCGAATGATGGGGATGAAGACAATACAGACAGTCCATATGGCCATCTCCTTCGTACACCTTTTTTAATACGCATTTAGCACACGGACGGAATAACGCCTTCCCAGACATTGGGAAAGAAAGCGAAAAAATCAACCTTGTAAAATAGTAGATGACACTAGGTGATCCCACTACTTTGGAAGACGGTTGAAATCTTAAGGGAGCCGCGCGGGCAGGGATATTTATATTAATAGGGCTACGTCCTATTGGGGCAGGCATAAGAGGGCCCAAACGACGTAGACAGGACACAAAAGTGTCAAATTTTATTCCTATGGAACACGCCTTTATAAATGTACCGAGGGTTCCCAGCCTGACGACGGGGAATATTCTAAGCATGTGAATCCATGAAAGATCCAATGCTGGAGAAATAGTTGTATCTGTTGCAGCTTGGCATTCCTGGACACTTTTTTATGGTAGCTTTGAGCTCTTTCCCATTGCCCATCCTGCATTGGTGACCCCCGCATCCTCCTCCCAGTCCCGTCTCAGCTGGGGCAACTCCTTACTCACCCTAGACATTACCAGTTCAAAGATCCGTGATACCTCATGCCCTCCTTCCGAGATATCATATAGTGTTTCTATAGCCATATATAGCCATGGTTGTTCTGCTAGTGCTATTTCGGGCCATGTCTCTTTCACAACTTGAACCCGTTTGGTGTAGGTGATATATTGCCCCAGATGTATCCCAGTTTCCTCTACTAGCCTTTGGAAGTCCACTGTTGCTCCTTCCAGCCATATGTCCCCCAGGTTTGTTATTCCCTCTGTCTCCCAGTGTTTACGAATTCCCTTCCTTAATTGCTCGTCCACCCCGCGTAGCGCCACGAGTGGCGTTTGCGGGGACCATGGGGTCGGGTTTCCTATAACTCGGCATGCTTTGTGCCATGTCTTCCAACCTAGTTCCAGTAATCTCGATCGCCCTCTGAACTCTAATTTGGGTAGCCATATCATTTCTCTCAGGAAGTACGGATCACATTCATCTTTTAGTAATCTAGTTTCTGCTGTTGCTTCCTCTGCCAACCACCTAGCAACATATTGTAGTTGCCCAGATAGTATATCTCGAAGTTCGGTAGGTTTATTCCTCCTCTGTCATATTAGTTCTGTAATTTCCATAAGACAATTCTATTTCTGGTGTTGTGCCACAGGAAGCCTCTACATATACTCTGGAGTTTACTAAAAAAAAAGCACCTGGGGGGGCGTGTATGGGACGTTTATGAAGAAGTGTAGCAGCCTAGGCAAAGCCACCATCTTCAGCAAGGCCGCCCTCCCCACCATGGCTAATGGGAGCTTCGCCCAAAACCCCACGCCATTTTTAATTTTCTCTACCGCTTTTTCTGTATTATGTATATGCTCGTCTCTTGCCGTATGATATAGGACGATCCCCAGGTATCTGAACGTTCTGGTCTCCCAGGCTATCTGCAGGATTGGTATGTTTTCTTGTGAGACTCCTCTATATCTTCCCAAGGGGAACATGCAAGATTTTTTGGGGTTGACCGTTATGCCGGAGAGTGGCGGTTGGAGCTCCATCGCCTCCAAGATATACTGGAAGTTTTCTTCTGGGTATCGCAGGTACATTAACACATTGTTTGCATATAATGAAATGAAGTGCGGTCCTCCCTTCCTGTGGACCCCTATTTCTTCATATTGTTGTCTTAAGTAGATCACCAGGGGTTCCAGTGCCAAGATATACAGCATCAGGGACCATGGACAACTAAGTTGCCATTTGTCCGAGATAATTGCTCCGGTTTTCACCCTAGCTAGCGGGGAGCTATACACCAGTTTCACCCACCTTAAGTACCCAGGCCCCATTCCATATTCCTTCAAAGCTGCCATCAACCATGGCCATTTTACAGAATCTAAAGCTTTCACCACATCTAGCGAAATTATTGCTATTTCAGTTGGGTCGCTCTGCGCCTGTTCTATGACGCGGTGAAGCCTCCTATGGTTATCAGAGATGCTTCTGCCCGGGACATATCCCGTCTGGTTGGGGTGTATACATTTATTACCCTTTTGAGTCTATTCGCCAGAACCGCAGTGAGTATTTTACTGTCCTGATTTAGCATGGATAGCGGTCTGTACGACCCACAGTCTGTACTGGGCTTGGTTTCAAGAGTGGGATGATTATCGGCACCCTTAGGGATTCAGGCAGTCTCCCTCTATCAAAAGCCTCATTTAGCATTGCTAGTAGCGGGGGGAGCACCTCCTGCCTGTATGTTTTGTAGAATTCGCTCGGGAGTCCGTCTGTCCTGGGTGCTTTGCAAGTTGGCAGACCTTGGACCACTGTATTTCGTCTATTGTGATGGGGGCATCTAAGTTCTCCCTTTCTTCTGCACTCAATTTGGGTAGCCTTATATCCTCCAGCCTCTCCCGGGTCTGTTGCTCTGCCGCCTCCCCAACATCCTCATAGGTGTTGATAGAATTTGAGGAACCCTGCGTTAACACTCTCGAGTATTCCACCATTCCCCTGTTTCTCCCTGTATCTCTCTAATTGCTGTTCTGGGTGATTCGTTTTTATATAACCATGCTAGCAGCCTTCCTGGTTTATCTCCTCCTGCATGTTGTCTCTCAATATATGTTTTATAATTCAGGTTGCATAGCTTTTCCCAATGCCCGCTACATTCTTGTTGTAGTCGGCTCATGGTCTCAGCCTCCTCCTGTGTGGTACTCCATCTTTGCATGATTGTTTCTATTTTCCGTTCTGTCTCCTGTAGTTTCTGGGTTATGCCCCCTTGGCCTTAGATATAGCCGCTCCCCTCACCACCACCTTAAAAGCCTCCCGCAGAGTGCCCTCCGATTCCACGCTGCCAGTGTTATTCTCAAAATAGTTGATTATCTCCTCCCTTCGGTCCTCTCGGAATATGGCATCTTTCAGCGCTTCGGCTCTAAGCCTCCATGTTGGGATCTTGGCTCTAGGGGGCTGGTGTTGCCACGTCAAACCCAGGGGGGAGTGGTCTGATAGTATTCTCACTTTATATTCTGATCTTATCTCCCCGATGAGTTCCGGCGTGGCGAACACGTAGTCTAATCTCGTATATAGCTTTTGTGGGGCGGCATAGTGCGAGTAGGGTCTATCATTCGTGTGCTGCTGCCTCCAAATGTCTTCCAGCCGGAAATCTCTCAACAAGGCCTGTAGGGTCCTGGCTGCGGGAGTAGGTCTTTATCTTTCTGTCTGATCTGTCCATTTTGGAGTCCCCTCTCCTCATTTGTCTGACCCTCCTATGTGGGGGCTGAGCTTATTGTATAGTGTTTTATAGTAGGCCACTGTGTCCTGGTTTGGGGCGTATGTGTTTATTATGCACAGTTCCCTATTTTCCAGCAACCCCCGCACTATTACCATCCTCCTATCTGGTTCCTCTATGGTTTGCAGCACTTGGAAGGGTACATGTGGCGCTAACCAGGTCATCACCCCCCTGGCATATGCTGAATATGTTTCCCCGATAGTGGTCCCTTTCCATTTTTCCTTTATTACCTTCTGTTTCTCCTTGGTAAGGTGGGTTTCTTGCAATAAGGCTATGTCTATTTTTTGCCTTCTCAGGTACATCATTACCTTGTTCCCCCTGACATTCCTGGTCACTATTCTGAGGTCACCCATTTCCACCTACGCCTCGTTTAATCTCCTCCTCTCCTTGTCCTTGTCCCTTGCGTACTTCTGCGTGGATATAAGCTCGCTCTCTAACTAATTTCACTACAAACCCAACACCCTCCCCTCCCCCCCAGGCCCCATCCCTGAATCTCAGGCTTTCCCACATTTAGCCCTATCATGGCTACGCCGGTGTTAGGTACTCAACAGGGTGTTGCCTCTCCATAGGCAACCGCACCTAACTATCAACTGGGGTGTGGTTGTGGGCACTCAGTTTCTACTATATTTATGCTAATTTGTGCTAGCCCGCCCATATTCTATCATCATCTACTGGTTGCTATTTATGATTCTATATTCCAGTCCCATTGACAATGTTTATACAGCACCTCGGTCTCTGCATGTCGTCGTTTTCAGTTTCTCCTCCCATCATCCCGCTGGCCGTCTGTCCCTGGCGGGCCATTCTGCACATCCAGCCACAATGTAGCTTCTTCTGGAGTTTCGGAAAAAAAGGCTCTGTTTTTATGAAATACTTTCAATTTCACAGGGTACATAAGCATGTATTTGTAGCCCGTCTCGAGCAGTTGTCTCTTCACTATCCCGTAGTTTAGCCGCCGTCCCTGCACCTGGAGTGTGTTGTCTGAATATGCTGTTATAGATGCTGAAGCTCTCCGTATCGCCCCCCCCCCTTTCCAGAAATGTTCTAGAATTTTCTGTCTCTATAATTCAGTATCTTGGCGATGATCGGCCTCGGGGGGGCTCCAAGCGCAGGTTTCTTTGATAGTGCCCGGTGTGCTCTTTCCACCGCGAATCCCTGAGTCAGAGCTCCTCCGGTAATTTCTTGCAACTGCATGGTTTCCACATAGTCTGTGGGGTTTTCTCCCCTCCTCACCTTCAGGCAGCCCTACCATACGGATATTATTTCTTCGGGCCCGCCCTTCCGCTTCCTCAGCCCTGTTTTCCAGGTTGGTCACTTGTTGGCACAGCGTGTGGATCTCCGACGTGTGTGTTGTGCAGACAGTTGTATTTGATTTAACTTCCTTTTCCAGCTCCCCCGTGCGCTTAGCCATCTTCCTCACATCTTGCCGCAGTAGGTTCACATCCATTTGTACTGCACCGATTTTGAATTTGAGCGATGTTTTGAGGGTAGCCATGGTTGCCTCCATTTTAGATACCCATGACGCCTTCAGGTCTGCGATTGCGTCCAAGATCCGTTGATGGCTGCGCTCAGGCGTAGTCTCAGGTAGCGTGTTTTTGTCTTTGCTTCGGGTGTCTTCCGTTGTTTGTGGCATCTTGGTGTAATCGTCCATGGTGGGCTGCTTCCCTTTGGATTTAGGCAGTTTGAATGCCATTCCCACAGATTGGGGTTGTATCCCTGAGGTGGTTGGGGCCTGATGGACCAGCACGTTAATAGCCAGCAGCTGGTTCAGCTCTGCAATGTGTTTGGAGGCACTTGGTTGAATCCGCCGTCAGTCGTGTTCGCCACTCCTCTCGGGAGTACCTATCCTTATAAATGTTCGTGTTTGCTCTTCACTTGCTTTGCTGGGTGTGGTTCCCTGCCCCACTCACCGTTACTATTCCATTCCTGCGGGGGACTTTACGCTGTTGCCTGCGTCGCTTATCCCTTTTGGAGACAGCCCCTCTCCGTGTGTTACCTGGGGGATGACCAGGTGTATCCAAGGCTCCAGCCCTTAATTAATGCTTGATAGTCTTTTATGCGCCGCAGTTCGGCTATCAGGCCCCCCAGGGACCTCACCTTCCGTGGGGCTCCCACTTCTTCCGATTGTCGTTGTTCCGGGTCCCTATCACCCAATTTGTTCCCCAGCTTTCGGTCTACTTTGTAGTGGGGAGTGATTGAGGGTGTCAGGAGTGGTCGACTGTTTTGGGTTATCCGCCATTTGGTTGCTCGGGAGCGTTCAGGGATGGAGAAGTCAAAGAGGTGAGATAAGGCTTCTTAGTTTCAACGGGGCCCAGTTACGCTGTTACATCTGTTAGGAGGCCAACCCTATTCATCCCTTGGTCTCATTGTGCTATATTGAGGCGCTTCCGCGCCTGTTGTGCCCTCGGTGTGCAGGTTAGATGCTGGGTTTGGGATCACTGGGCTCAGAGACGTGCTCTTCCCCTTGCGCACTGGGAGGGAGTGATCTTAATATTTGTATGTTGTGCCACTGTTACTGCTGGGGAGTAGAGACGGCAACAGGCCTCCGAGCTGCTGTCTGGATCCTTCAACGCTGATCACAGGCAGGGCCTGTTTTCTTAAGTGAGGCGCTATGTTCAGGGTTTGAATTCCCAGCTCCGTAGGGGGCAGGCCCAGAATGTCGCAGCGGCCTCTCCTCGCCTCTGCCAGGGCGCGATATACTGCTGCCAAGTGTCTGTGGCAATAGGTCCTCAGGACTCCCTATGCTCATTATCTGCTATCATATGTCCTGCGATGTGGGGAGCCTCCAGTCTCTCGCAATTCCAGCTCGCGCTTCTTCACCAGCCTTTCTCATTCTCACCGCGGTATGCTATGGTACTTCACGTATTTGCTTGATCGTTCCGTGCTCGGGGAATTCGGAGCTCCCGAGGTGCTGTGGGTGTGGGCTGCACTGTCTCGCTCTGCGGTCGCGGTGTCGGAAGGTCTGCGATTCTCTCCGCCCGACTTACCACGCTGATTGGGGTATGATATTTATTTTTATCTTTGCCCCCTGCCCCTTCCTCACTGTCCCGTCTATGCGCCAAGTATTGCGGTAATGGCTCCCGCTTTTCTCCGTCGGTCAAGCTTTGCACTTGCTTGGCCTCCGCTTCAGTTTGGCTTATGATTATAGCATTGCTGATTCCTGTATATGTTCATAAGGCCGCTCTCAGCGTTGGAAATTGTTTTGTTCGGTTCCTTTGTTTGTTTAGTTGGCGAGCGGCCATTTTGCTGCTATCAGTACTGAAGATTCCGCGGGCCGCTCGCTGCGAGTATCTTCTCCGTTTCTTCTTGGATTTGGACGTGGTGCGGCTGGCTGTGTTCCGCACATGCGCGGTGCCCGCATTCACGGGACCGGTGTTTCCACACCCGCACATGCGCGCTCTCCCGTAACATTTTAGCGAATCACGCGCGCTTTCAGCATTTTTAAACAGTGCTTTTCATTGTGCACTGCTCACTTGCAACACGGGATGCGGACCGGCGCGCATCCTCGGGATTTCTTTTCAGCGACGGCTTCATTCGACACGCTGCTTAAAGACGGGTACGCTAGGGCTCTAGCATTTCCCTCTCTAATGGGGTCACCTTGCTTCTTAATTATGCTAGCATTTATATAGCCATCACCAGCAGCCTCATATTTACTTCAATACTTTGGTCTGTTCTTACTGTAGGATCTCCAGCTACACTTTGATTTCTTATTTGGAACGATCCACTTACCTACAAGCATGAGGTTAGACTGATTGATGCATACACCGGATTCTGACATGAATTACAACATGTCTGTAGTAAGTGTTGCCTTTCTGCTATTTTCCGGTGCTACACATTATTTGATCTGCACGGATGCAGTCTAGAGATGCTTCCGTAATTTCTGATCCTTTCTCCTCTGTTTCTTGTATTCCCTCAATAGGCCTCCCAGCTTTGATACATTGGGTCTCTAACTCACCCTTTGCTCGACTGATTCCGGGACCCCACGGAAGCACCAGTCTTTTGTAACCACGGTTCCATATAGTACCTGTGCTAATTTGGCACGGGCCGCCTCCTCGGTCACCCTGACCATTGGAGCTTCTTTCCACTTTCCCCCTTTGTTCTCTGTTCAGGTGGGTAATGCCAGCTTACAGGTGCCAAATGTTCTCTCCTTTTGGCAACCTTTTTTAGCTTTATGTCTCTTTCTTTCCCGAACCCTTCCCTTTTTTTTAATACTTGTACCTCATGTGGTCTACCATTTTTAGGCATGCATAGATTGATGAGATGTTGGGGGTGACTTGTCCTCACCCACTCTCCCCCTCTGATTTCTTTTCTTTACTCTGTTTTCCCATGTAGAGCTACATCCGCAGGTCCAGATGAAGGCAGCCTTCACTGCCCGCCGAAACGTCTTATTGGACACGCAATTGATATACGGCCCATTTTTCAAATTAGCAGGAATATAACCACCGACGTTGACCTAGGATTGGTCTCTTGACAAACTCCCACCAGCTGACCCTCCAAGGCATCAGGAGGACCTGACCTCTGGTATTAATTTGGAACCACACATGCTCTGGGCTCCAAACCCGAGGACTTTTCAATCGGTTCTTTGGCCGAGGCCAGTAATACATCAGACTCTGGCGGGGGTCGCATTTGGTTGCTTTGCCCTATCACATAAAATCAGGATGTGTTAGGATTTTGTTCTTTGTTGTTTTACTTTCTTCATTTTGTTTTTTCAACTCATCATATAGGCTGTGAATTCAATCACACATTGTGTGGATGGTCTTTTGTTTGAAAATGTTTATTTCTTGTCATATGTCAAATGTTCCATAGTATTTGATGTAATTCACTGTGTTTTTTAATGTTCATGGTTTCGATTTTTGAAAGTACCATTTTTTTGTAAAAGCTCCTTTGGGAGATTATGTTTATTTGTTAAACAACAACTGTATTATTAAAAATAGCCACTAAGCTATCACAGCAGTTTTCTCTACATATTTTCTTTTGCTCCAAGGTAGGAACACTCGATGCTCCAGGGTAGCCTGAGATATCAAAGTAATTAGATATCCAGAGCATTTGGGTCTAACATTTACTGTTTCTTTGTTTCATAGGCGTACTAGTTTTTAGCCTTTATTTGCAGAGTACCACACGAAAACAGTGTGTGTAATAAGAGCAATATTGTTTTGGGTTATGGTCAGTTCCTTGTTTGTATAACAGCACTGGCTGTGTTCCGCACACATTCCCCTTAATTTCTCTCCTTTTTTAAGCGATTTTTGTAAGGTTAGTCGGACGGACTTGCCAAGGATTCTGAAGGATCATCAGGATCTCCGGAGATGCCCTATCCTTCACATGGCTAGTTAGCCACGCCCCCCCCATCAACTTACATCTATAAACTAGTATGCTGCTATAGTCCCTCGTCTTTCAATGCTGCTCTTCAGCAAAATGAGCAGCATTCCTCACGCCCCCCCCAGTTTCTTCTCATTTCAGAGTAATGTTAATGTCAAGAATTACGATTATCACAGTTTAGACGTAGCATTCACTTGAAGTTAGTTTGCTTGTCCAGACAGTCCACACAGTCCAGTTTCTAAGGGTATGCAAACCGGGCAACGGCCCGGGGCACAGTAGGGGGCAAGGGGTGCAGCAGGCACCATGTTAAATCTCCCCCTTCCACCTCGGAGTGCAGTAACCCATCGCATGTAACATTATGAACCACTCAGTACATGGACAGAGTCAGGGGACAAAATCCTGCCAATACCTTTGCACGCAACGTGGGAGTCCACGTAGAGTGAGGTTTGCTGGACCCAGATGCTGTTTTACTCCGTGTAGCCCTGTTGCTCTTTGCTGGATTACCTTTCAATACGGACAACCACCCTGATCACTGATTATTGGTGGCCACACCACCCCTTTCTTTGAACAATTCCATACAGCTTGGAAGCTGTGCCCATCGCACACACGCAGCGTGAGTGCACAGAGTGCTGTTTGCTGGACCCAGATGCTGTTTTACTCCGTGTAGCCCTGTTGCTCTTTGCTGGATTTACTGGATTACCTTTCAATATGGACAACCACCATGTTCACTGGTGGGCAAGACCACTTAGAACACAAACTGCTGTATATAAAACATCAATTGTACTTTCTAAACAGAGTGCTTTTTGCTGATGGCTGGGACGGCGCCCAGCCACTCTGTGCTTTCCCACGTTTCGCCCCTCCATCGGTGTGTCCACTCGCCCACTTTGATCAATGGTATACCATCCGACGGCAGCTATGCTGACCAATGCGAATGCCTTGCTCTAAATGGCTCTGGAGCAGACAATACAAACCATGGTGGTTGGTCAAAAGGCCGAAAAAAAAATCCCAAATAACAAAAATCTCGAAAAAAAAGGGTCAGGTAAGTAAAAAAAAGGGTTAAAATTTAAAAAAAAAAGGGGGGGTTCCCCCCATTTCGAAAAAAAAACGTGATATTTTTTTTTCAGCCTTTTTTTCCTGATTTTTTTTCAAACATCGATCTACCAAAATTAGGACTTTGTGGGCGTTCTCCTCGAACACGACAGAGCGAATAACACCTTGCACTGTCCATATCACAAGTTTCATCCAACCAAGAGATTAAGATCACAAATAATCCTCCTATAGAACGACTGAAAAACATACTCATTGTACACTCGTCAACTCAATGTGAACATATAAAAGATTTTGGCTCACCAATAACAAAGCCTGGTATGAGAACCTATCCGCAGGTACTTACCGACGATAATGGAACCTCCTTTCATCAGGACTCCGCAGGCTTGTCGATGCCGGAGTCTCCAAGAACTCAGAAGGCTGTACCAGCCTAATGTACTGGAAACATCGCTCCCATCAGCTCAGAATTATGAGGAAGAACAGCAAGACCCTAACATGCCCAGTTAGCCACATAACAATCCCTGCCACTGTTCCAAGACTCTCCCGCTACTTCCTGCGAGTCTATGGAATCCAACCAAACCTTATTTTCCAAACCAGTACCTGGGCCATCCTTTGGTATGCATTCACAATCGCAAAGTTCCTGGAAGGTAGCGGTGAGCGCAATAACTACTGGCATGCACACCCTTCGGAAAATCCCTGATATCTTAGAAACGAAGGTGGATGCTCAATCATCATCAATTAACCTCTTAAGTGCAAAAATAGACTGGATAGCAACTACTTCCCAATCGCTACAAAAACCATCCAACTTACATGCTACATCACAAGCTGGCACTAGAAATGACATCTCTACTCAATCTATAAAAGCTTTGACCACGGCGTGGCTTGGAGAGCCATGGATGTGGCTGCTCCGATGATGCAAGCCGTACGAAGCCCGCCATGTTAACCCTAAAAATGCAGCTTCCTGAGATGCTGTCGGGGCCCCAGTAACACCGGGGGCCGTCGGAACATGTGGGGCATGGATTGGCTGCAGATTAGAGCATAACGCTCTTTAGGTACCCGGCTACGCCGCCGCTTCCTCGCAGCGCAGTATGGCTGCGAAATTCCAAAATGGCGGGCGCTCTCGGCCCGCGGACCCAGAGACGACGTTGAGAGTTCAGGGGCGGCCCTGCACATGAGGGTCCCCCCGGTCTGCCATCCAGCTCCAGTGTGCCCGATCCGGGGACCCGCAGCGCCTACCAGGCACCAGAACTGAAGGGAAGACGCCCGCCCATCGCTCTGATGCGGAGCTCAGGCTTCGGCCCTGTCGCCGGCACAGAGGGCTGCCCGTGGCGCGGCCCCCGGTACCGTGGGGGGCGCCCATCCAGGTGGGTCTCGCTGGGGGTGAGGGCCTCGGCGCGTCTCGCCTGGCCCCCTGCCAACAGGGAGGGGATTCCGGCTCCACCGGGCTCCTCCTCCCGTGATCTCACGCGGGCTGCTCTGCACTGGGAAGCGCCGCCGGCACCATTCTCTGCAGGCCTGCGGGCCCAACTCCAGGGGCTCCCCGGCCCATCTCCGCCTTGGCCCCACTCCCCTGGGACCCTAGCCATCCCCCCCTTCAAGGGCCGGTGGGAGCTGACCCAACAGTGGGCCTGCTCCTCCGGCATTGTGGGAGCACGGCATAATCTCCAACCTGGCGCCTCCTCTTCAAAGAGCAACACAAGCAGAGGTTTTACCTTCCCCCAACGGACTGGGGGGTCCCACGTCAGCACCAACTCGACCCTGGGAATCTCCAGCCGGGGGCCTGCAGGGGTCCTGCGATGCTCTCCTGCAGCTCCAGTCTCACCCCATCAAGCACCCCCCGCCCCGGTGGGAGCCCACGGCCACCCGGCCCGGCACGCATCCAGGCCAGCCGGGGCACCCCCGGCCCTCCACAAAGCTCACAATCAATAACCCGGGCAGTGGGGTCTCCGCGGTGGGCTCCTGAGGTCCTACTCTTCCCCTGAATCTCTTTTTCCTGGGGCGCCCCGGCCCATCTCTTTCCCCCCTCACCTCTACTGGCTGTCTCCCGTGTAACCTTAGTAGGCGGACTCCGGACCCGGCGCTCCCCGGCCTGGGACAGCGTCCTCAAGGCAGAACACAAGCCAGAACACAACCTTGCCGCCCAACTCAACATCCGCCCCACTCCTGGCACCAATTCCAAACAAGCAAAAGTGACCAAGAATGCGGACATAGCCACCATGCTGACGGCCTCAAACAAGGGGAGGAAGCCCGATCTTGCCGGACCCACCATGCAGGACCAACAAAAGGAGGGCGATCCCCCGGGCCACCAGAGGCGACCTACTAGCATTTATGGCGGACATTAAGGCCGAATTCAGAGCCTGCATGACAGAGCTCTCCACCAACCTGGAACAAACCAACAACAGAGTCACTGAGGTGGAGCAGAGACTGGGAGAGGTCGAGGAGCACACACAGGACCACACAACAACGCTGGGCGAAATCCAACAATCAGTCAGAGCCCTTCAGGATAGGTGCGAAATTTTGGAGTTCAAACAGGAGGACTTGGGGAATAGGGCCCGCCGCAACAACCTCCAGATTTGAGGCGTTCCCTCCTCGGTCTCGGACAAGCAACTGGCTGAATATGTAGGAGACTTCTTCCAGGCCCTCCTCCAGGACCTGGATAAGCACCTATTATTGCTGGACCACACCCACGGACTGCGCCCTCACCAGGGGGTGGAATCAGACCCCCCCCCAGATGTCATCACCAGGGTCCATTTCTACTCCACTAAAGAGGCCATATCCGCCATCAGTCGCTCAAAAGACGAGCTCAACTTTCTGGGCTCGCGCCTCCAGATCTACCAAGATCTCTCGCTCCTAACCCTCCAGAAGAGGAAAGCTCTACGACCCTTAACCCTTTTCCTCCAAGAATGTCAGGTCCGGTACAGATGGCTCTTCCCAACAGCCCTGCAGTTCTCATACGACGGCACCCTGCAGAGAATTGCCCATCTAGAAGATGGCAACAAGATTATGCACCCTTCCTCCCCCACGGAGGCTGCCCCGTCGACCTCAGTGGCAACAGAAAACCGGGAGTCCACCCCCGCCCTGCAGCCCAGGCGGTCCGCATGGTCGAGAACCTCTCGAAACAGGAAGAGGTGAAGGGCACACAGGCAGATAACAGGAATCAATGCCACATGATCAATCTAGGGGCCCTGCTTCCCTATACAACTACTCGCCCATTCCGACGCAGCCGAAGGTTGCCGCAGCTTAATACGGCGGTCTTCGCTTACGGCCCATGCCCATTCCAAGGTTCGTTCCACCCTTATGTCTTTAATGACTCAACTGGCCCCTTTGGCCAGGGGTAAGGCCGCACTCACAATGTCGACCACCCCGCCAGTTAAAAAGGTAGCCCCCGTTGGGGGGCTCCCTTTAAAACCCCAAGAGCAGGACATTTCAATCTTATCCAACACCAATGATGGCGGCCGACCACCTGCCCTCCGGCCCCCTCCCACCAGAACTCAACACAGCTGGGTCCCCAACCCAAGAAGCTCAGACATTACAGTGCCTCTCGCTAAACATTAACGGGCTGAACTCCCCCCCCCCGCTAAGCGGAAATCGATCCTCCAGAAACTGCAGGATGAGGAAGCCGGGGTGGCAATGCTGCAAGAGACTCACCTCCTCCGAGCGGACTTTGGGCGCCTTCGCTCACGTCTATAGCCACTTCAATTCCTCGCCTCGAGGGATCCAAGAAGGGGGGCACGGCGATCCTCTTTAGAAAGGGCCTCAATCCCCAGATCTTGGACTCTATTATGCCCAGAGGGACGCTTCATAGCAGTGAAATGCCCCCTGAGGGGGGGATCTATATACCTTTGTCTCAGTCTACGCGCCCAACTCGGGACAAGCAAGCTTCTACGATTCCCTGGGCTCTGCCCTCCCGGGCTTCATGGAAGGACAGACAATTCTGGGGGGGGACTTTAATGGAGTACCGGACCTCACCAAAGATAAATCTCACTCACCTTCCCCTGGCGACTTCGCCCTAGCCCTCCGCCTCCTACGCCTGTTCAGAACCTTGGAGGTGGTAGACACGTGGCGGGTGCTACACCCTACCGAGAGGGACTTCTTTTTTTCCCACGTCCACCGAACCTTTGAGGATAGACCTAACCTCGCCCCATACCTTCTCCGTAGCCAACGAAGTCTCCATCGGCCCAATCATTCTGTCAGACCACGCACCAATTTCTTGGAGGTTCGAACCCAGGACCCCAGAGCCAACTCTACACGCAGATGGTCACTCTACGACCCCATCCTTAACGACATGCTTGTCAGGGATAGGATTGCAACCTCAATTAAAAACTTCCTCGAGGACAACCCTGCTACGGACACTGCCCTTGCAAATAACTGGGATGCGATGAAAGCAGTGTTCAGGGGAGCCCTGATAGCCCAAGGGGTGGCTTTCCACCGCAATCGCCGACAAACCCGGCAAGTCCTCGAAGAGGAACTGCAAACGGCAGAGGAGGCCCAGAAAAAGAAGGGGTGGTCACCCAAGTCTCACCGAGCCATCCGCATAGCCAGAAAGAAATTAGAGGCCCACTACGCTGACCACACCACACAGTTGATGGCCAAGACTAGGCAATTTTACTATGCCAAGAACAACAAAGCTAATACGCTCCTAGTAGCCAAACTGGCCAAAACGAGATGCGTCAACACCATCACGGGGCTCCGTGACCCGCAGGGGAGGACGCACTACGCCGAACTAGAAAAACAGCGGTTGGCAGTGGACCACCTAACTCAAGTAATGACTGTGCCCCCACGGGACCAGTCCCAACAGTAGGAATACCTACGGGGGGGGCGGCCCTACCACGCTTGCCCACTGCAATGAGGGACATCCTTGAAGCCCCAATCACGGACGAGGAGGTCAATGAAGCCATTAAAGCACTCAAAACTCGGGCCCAGACGGCTTCACCTCGAGATTCTACAAGTTATTTAAACCTCAGCTGATCCCCCCCCACCCTATGGTAACACTCTTTAACTCATTAAAGGAAACTGGATCGGTGACACCATCGATGCAGGAGTCCACAACCATCCTCCTCCCCAAGCCCGGGAAGGACCCGAGGGACCCGGCCACGTACAGGCTAATTGTCCTGCTGAACATAGACGCGAGCCTCTATTCCAAGATTATGGCTAACCGGCTGTCGCACATCCTCCCGACCCTAAACCATCCCGACCAAATGGAATTTATTCGGAACAGAGCGGCTGGGGACAACATCAGAAGAACCCTGAACTTGACGTCGCCCACCGTACCGCCCAGGGTATCGCACTGATGGCCCTCGATGCCACCAAAGCCTTCGATAGAGTAGACTGGTCATCCATGAAGCTCACCCTGGGTGCCTTTGGCTTTGGCCCAACCTTCCAATCTATGGTAATGGCCAACTACGCATCCCCCAAGACCCTCCTGAGGATCAATGGCTCCTTATCTTCCCGATCCCCATGTCTTTCGGGACAAGACAGGGGCTGCCCTTTATCTCCTCTCCTCTTCGCATTAACGATGGAGCCGCTTGGCAAAAGAGTTAGACGGAATTAGTGCATTAAGGGACCCCCAGGTAGGAATAGCCGACTTCGGAAAGGTTAATCTCTCCAACTCAGTGGGCCTGGGCATTGGCCTTCGCCAGGCTATGCCGGAACCGATGGAAGAAACAAGCTATCCCCTACTTGGGAGTCCATATCCCAGTGAACCCAAAGGACACATACCAGGCGAATTTCCCCAGATTATTCAGCGAGTTGGAGGGAGACTTGAGGCGCTGGTCCTCCCAGGAAATCTCTTTAATGGGGCGGATCACGGCTGCAAAAATGAACCTACTTCCGCGATTTATCTATGCCTGCTTCGCCCTTGCGGTGGTCATCCCAAGGCAGGCGCTCCAGGACCTGCAAAAGGAAATGCTGAAGTTCATTTGGAGAGGCAAGAAAGCCAGGATCCCCCTCAAACCCCTGCTGGGGAACTCGAGACTGGGGGGTTGGGGGTCCCCGATCTTCGGCCTATAGGGCTGCAGCACAGCTAGCACACATCCACGCCTGGCAAATCGTTACAGACCGCCCTAGATGGGTAGAACTAGAGCAAGCCCAGCTGCCGCTCCCCCTGCGATTCCTCCCACAAATCCAGGCCCCCCTGAGAGAACACTGGAAGACGCTCCTGCTAACCACCAAACATACCCTGAGCTCATGGGACTGGGCCCTAAAACAAAAAGGAATCCCAGGGGGACAAAGCCCTCTCTCCCCTATTTTCCACAACCCAAACTTTTCGCCAGGATCGAGCCCCCGAAACTTTCAGAACTGGATCGACGGCCTCGAGACCCTGGAGCAGCTATATGCCGGAAACACGCCATGCGCCTTTGAACAATGTAAGGCGATGTTTCAACTTCAGGAAAGGGATAAATTTACATATTGCCAACTCCGTCACTGGTGCGCTCACCCCCAGACCCTCCGGGCGCTGATCCGCCCCCTCACCGCCCTGGAACTAACACTGAAGGATCTGCCATCCCGGAGTAGGATTTCAACCCTGTACAGACGCTTCTTGGGGGATTTCTTAAGCGCAAGAACACGATGCATGGCCCAATGGGAGGCCGACTTGGGTCACCCGATCGAGGACCAATCCTGGGTAGACATTTGGACCCGCACCCATTCCTCATCTACCTGTGTGACCAACAAGGAATGCGCATACAAGCTGTTGCTTCGATGGTACTACCCCCCCTTAGATTACACCACATGAACCCCCGGGTGGACCCCTCTTGCCAGAGGGGGTGCTCCCAGCCGGGTTCCTTCTTCCATATGTGGTGGGCTTGCCCAAAGATTCAGCGATTCTGGGAACAGTGCCTGGCGACGATCGAACACATTACAGGGATATCTCTCCCCCTCGAGCCCGAGAAGGTCCTGCTGGGGGTCCCGACCCCGGGGGTCTACCTACGCTCCGGAAACAGAGCAAAACTAGTGACGCAATGCCTTTTGGTGGGCAAAACCGTGCTAGCCCGCTTCTGGAAGTCCCCGGACGGCCCGTGCATGGCCCATTGGTGGGGTAAACTTTGGGACATCCTGATCGCAGAAAAGGTGATCGTGGCAAGGGCGGGTGTCCTGCACCGCTTCCAGAACCTATGGGCCCCAGTGCTGGAGTACGACCGACGTTTCCCCGCCTTAACATTTAAACCCCTCAGCACGCGATAGACTCAGATCAAGAGCCCACCTGAGGGATGGGGGCGACGGTCAGCCCTGCGGAGTGCGAGGATGAGGGAGGGGGGGGGGGGCCAAGGGGTCCGAGGGTAAGGTGGGGGGGGGAAGGAGGGAGGGAGGGAGAACACGAACAAAAGACTAAGGTTATTGGTGTGAAATCTCTATGCAATGTGATATGTAAATTGTCCTGCCTTGGTTTAAAATAAACATTTGTTTTAAAAAAAAGCTTTGACCACGAATCAGGATGAAATAATAAACATCACTGATCATCATGAAGCAGCCCTCCATATAGGCACGGTGAGGGAAATAAGCTATGCAACCCTACTGATGATAGGATCACAAGAACAATCATCCATGTCGGATGATCCCGACCCCATAACAGGACCACTATGTGAGGTTTTTACCAATAAAGCCTCCAAACAAAACAAAAAACTGTAAAAACAATAACAAATCTTCAATTGTAATAGTGGATGAGGACCCAACAGAACCAGAGGCAAACAAAATGGGAAAAAAAAGAAATAATTTTTCACAAAAGTTTGCATCAGCAATATGTTAGCAATTCTTGAACAGAATTACAACATCAATACCATCTAAACAAACGGGCCGCAAAATGAGAAAAAAAAAGAAACAAAAAATCTCCCAGGAAGACATCGTTTTAGAGACAGATGTGATCATGATAGAAGAAGCAGAAGTTCAACCAGCAGCCAATAAGGAGGACTCGCAATTAGAAGCTCTTATGAATTTATCAACATATTCTATGACCTCAAATCAACATATAGCCAGCATGACCATTGAGCAAGAAAAATGAATCTATCACTAATAGCACAAACTCTAAATCAAAGGCCAGAAGAATATGAACAAGGTTTTCGTACTCTAGATCAAAAGAGCAAAAATACAGATGATCAGACCCTCAGCGAATCATTGTACATCATCAGTTAACCATCAATCTAGCAACGATGATGAACCAAAATACAGAAGATCATGCACAATTCCACCGGATCGAATCATACCAGAAGAGGAAGCTTCAAATATGACAATCTTGCAGAAATGATTATGTGACAATGCAAATGACAGAAAGACATCACAAAGATCTTTATCCAAAGAGAACAATTCTATTGAACTTTTTCAACCTCATCCCAAGTCTCCAACTAATTCAATCAATGGAATCGTTTTGGAAGTCCCAGTAGTGTCTTCCAAAACAGGCCTTCTAGTAGGCTCCAGTTTGGCTGCTGTTTTGGAGATTTTGTATGAGCTCCGTATATGAGGGTAGGCACGACTTTTTGTTCATAGAACATCATCACCAGCATATAGGACAATTTGCCATATTTGGATTGAATTAGTCTAGCAAGAGATGTTAGATTATGCATCTTTAATCTATCTTAAATTCTGTACAGGCGATCACTGGGGTCGTTGTTGACATTTTGACCAAAATATTTATATACATTTACAAGGAAATCTATCGACCATCTGTAATGCAATTTATTTGTGCCTTTTTTAGTTACTGTCATTGTGTTAGATTTTAGTACATTAATCTGCAAGAGGTTTTGTTTGGCTTAGATCTGAAGGGCTGCTAATTTAAGCTGTAGGCCGATTGGTTTAAGATCTATTAACACCAAATCGTCAGCATATAGTAGCCACGATATGAGAGTTTCTCCTACTTTGGGTGGAAATGATCTAATCAAATTAAATGCTGCATTGATATTTCTTATGTAAACATTTAATAAAGTTGAGGCAAGGATACATCCTTTTTTGAGCCCTCTTATGTCCTAATTTTTTTTTGTTAGTAAGCCCTCTTCATTTAATTATGCATTAATCTCACTTCAATTTTGTACTATCTACTGAACTTAATATAACAGTTATACATGAATACCACTGTTCAGATAAAACTAAATAAAGAGGGCCTACTAACAAAAATAAAATTGAACATCAAGATGGCTCAAACAAGGATTTATCCTTGCCTCAACTTTATTTAATTTTAACTTCGTTGGTCTTCTCCTATTGCGCTTTTAACTAGTGTCAAGGCGTTTTTTGTAACCTAACCTTACTTAATATAGCTGGGAACTGCCTTTCTCATGACTGCTTAACTCTTTCCCTTTATTTCACACTTTTCTGTTATTTGGCCAGAAAATTTGGAACAGTCTTTGAGTGCTGTGTTCAACTCGAGCGCTATTGGGTCTTTTTACAGTTTCATTTGAGAGCAAAGTTGTTGAAAGAAAATAGATCACGCAGCACCAATAGACACTTTTGCAACAGCATCATCTAAGACAGTGCCATCCATTTAGACAACGAACCAACAAACAAAAACAGGAGAAAGCAAATGAATTCCTGTTTAAAATATTGTTGCATACATTGTCTACCTATTCATTTTAAATAAAGTCAATAACACGCTATTTAAAATTCCAAAGTTTTCATGATTTTTGAGACGGAGCGCAGGATGGCAGTAGAGGATCAAGGTGGGGTGGGGGAGTATTCTGATATTTCGCTCTGGGCAAAATATTTCTAGGAACTGTCCTTTTTGCGCATGGGCGACAAGCAGACTCCCGTGGCCCACATATTTTTTTTTTACTTTCACTGCAGAACCCAAACTCTTCTGGAAGTGGACAGTGAAGGGAGCACCAGCAGCACGGAAAAAGATCAGCAGGCGCCCACAAGGAAGCAAAAGGACTGCACCGAAGTCCCCTTAACAGGTTTCCAGGCACACATGGAAATAGCAGGCCAATGTTATGAAAGATTTGTGGCCACAGGTGTTTCACTTTACATGGTGCTCTGGTAGGTCTATCCGGTACAGGAAGCATATCTGCAATTGTTAGCACATACTGTGAGCTAGACCAAGAGTTGAACGAGATAATGGCGGCTAGTCCAGTGTAAAGCTCCAATCACTTTGCTTGTTCTCCCACCATCCACAGTCTTTGAACCACACAGTCTACATACAAAGGCGGTCACAAATACAGCGAGTGGTGTCTCCCAGTCAAGAATGGTCTAATCAGAGGTGGTTTTGTTGGAGGACAGGAGCAGCCAATAGCAGTATAAGATTATGAATTCCCAGACAAAACCAAAGCAAGTTTTCAAACGGTTCTTTTCGGCTCACTCTAAGCGGTTTCAGAGGTTATCTGATCAATACAAAAAAGACAGGATGCATTAGAGCTCGTACGGGGCCGCAACCCCGGCAAAAGGGATACAAAACCCAGGCAGCAAATACAATGTATGCATGGTGAATAACCGACCACTACATCATTCCAGTGAGGAGGATGGAGGGATGGGCGGGGGGTGGATTTGTAAGCCATATGAGATTCCTCCACTTCTCCCCTGGCCCAGATTTTCCAGGAAGACACTTACCTAACAGTCCCCATCTTCAGGTCATGCAGGAAATGTCTCCAATTAAAATGGAACTGTCACACTTGTAAATTCGAGTGTCATGCATCAGTGCCCTGGTGCTTCCCTAAACTGATGAAACCAGAAACAGAAGCACTCGGAAAGATGGGCCTCAGTTTGATAGTTTATTTCAATGACATGATCTTCATATCTCTCAAGGTGCCAAAGCATGTTAATTGGGCTAAACATTCTCCAATATCTTTGTTACATCCAGAGATTGAAATTCTAAGCTTCATAGTGGACATCACCATTGCTGGTACACAAAATGAAATCAATAAAATGTGAGTTCAGATCGGCCATCAAAGTGCAGTCGCTCAGTTGGAGAGCTAGCAAGGATTGAGGGTCTTCTACCCTCCCTGATACTAGCCACATTCTACAGTCCCTTACAGATCTCTGCAGAAACTAATCCCCACTTACGGTGAGTGCTTTTTTAGCAAGAGTGTGGCCTTCAACTCTAAAAGACCAACTAAGCTGCACTGGTTGCAACAAAATACAGAGGCATGCACCACCCAGACCATACTTAGAGAAGCCGCAGCTGTTGTGGTAATAGAGTCAACTTCGCAAAAGGATTCTTGAGCACCATCAGTGGCGAGGTGTCCACCAGATGGTATTGAAAATAATTGAATGTACCCATATTGCCCAAAAACTATTAGCACATGGTTTTGTAAAGTGGTTTCTTTAGGGAAAGAGTGAATTGTTGCATTCTTTTAAGAAAGGAATGTTTGAGCAGTAAGGTACATCAAACACATGCATGCCAACAAGTAGCGGCTCGAAGCAGAATTGGCAAAGGACTTCTGGTACCATTGCATGTTCATGAGGATCTATATTGCAGCAGAGTATCTTTCAAGGATGTCCAACATGGTTGCAGAATTAATTTTCCATTACTTCTTAGACTGCAGCGAGTTTCTTCTCTCTTTCATATCTCTGGGGATTGTTCGAGTTGGAGCTTTTTGTGTCCCATCTCAATGCACATTTGCCCCACATCTTGAAGACGATATAGGAGCATAAAGGATGGATATATTTCTCTAGGCACGGTGGAAAGAGAAACTATACATTTCCTCCATTCTCAGGGAAAGGACCAAGTGTCCATGGCTTTGGCGATTCATTGGTGGACATCTCAAGCATGGTTTCCACTGTTTCTGGAACCTACTATTGATTTCCTATGGATTCTTCTCCAGATCCAAATGATACTGAAAAGATCAAAACAGGAGGTGAGCCTGAAATAGTAAATGGATCCTTAAGACTGCTCGCCTGAAAGATTCCAGGAGTGTGGCTTTCAGAGTCTACATGGAAATGCAAAGCCTCCTGGTTCCTCCGACACTACAAACAGCTATTACACTGCCTGCGCAGTCTGGGAAAAAAAGATATATGGAAATGCATCATATGTTGGTTCTGTTGGAGGATGTACTGACATTCCGGCCGCACTGTTGCAGGAAGGTAAATACTTCTTGACCTTAAGAGTCAAACATTCAGCTATTTTCAGAGGCCATGATCATGTGGACAGAGCTCCCGGGATGAGCATCCTGGTGTATGCAGTCTGTTCCAGGGGGTACGGTTTCTCCAACCCCTTGCATTCTGTTATTGTACTTTGAGACATTAACTGTGTTAGAAGAGGGAGAAGGGATTTAAAGGGTAATACACTGTGTGCGAGTGCGCTTAGGTCGTCACACTTACTGTGTGGCAAGTTGCGTATCTAGTAGAAAGAGTGTTTACCCAAAACCTCTTCTGTTGAGTACGGATTGGTTACTTATGCTGGTGATTCGCGCTTTACCTATGCTAGATATCACGCACAATGCTCCTCAGTCTATTTAACAGTACATAAAATGTTAGTCATATTTTGCTGTCCCGGATTTATTCTCTTGTTACAGCAGACACGTGTTTCGACACTTGGTCGTTTTCAAGGCAATAGTAATCTCTTGGTATTGTCCATGTAGCACGTTCTATCCCCGTTTTACAGGCTCAGACCCGTTTTAAACCATCAGTCCCTCAGCTGGGCTAAGACCAATTTTAGTTTACAGACAATCAAAAACGTTCGAATATGCACAGTTTTCAACTTAACCCGCTGCAGGACCACTTCGATTTCACTGTTCAATAATTCTTCCTGCTCGGGGGGGGGGGGGGGGGGGGTTTGGGGGGGGGGGGGGGGGATTCCAAACAGCGACCTTTGAGTGAGCACCCACATGGCGCCGGACCAGTCTGTATCTGGTACCTATTTAAGTTTCATAAAGTCCAATCGTATGCAAGTTCTCTTTCTTAATACAATGTTGCTGCTTGCAACCTTGAGCATAACCGTGTGGTCTGCCATTAGTTTCTCCAACTCACCGGCTGTGCAGAACTTGCTGGCGTTGCTTTTCTGTCGGAGTCAAGGACAGTATCATGGCGGCAATCGCTTCCCCCTGCCTTGGCCATCAATGCGGGAGGGCCCTGTGTACCTTTGACACACTACACTATTAGTCAGATGCAATTCCCGGTATTATGTTTCTTTTCCTTGAAAGTCACGGTTCTTTGTTGAAAACGGCAAGGGTAATTCCCTTCTTGGCTTTTCTGGTCTCACCGCCTTTCTCCTCCGTCTAAACTGCCATCTCAGAATTGCTGTTTCCTCATGCATTTTGCCTTTCTCAGAGTGTGCTTTGATGCTCCATCTTTTATCCGTGTGGGGAAGTGTGATGGAAGTCCGATGTGTGTAATTATCAGTAATTGCCTGACTCTGCCTGACCCTTGCGTTGGGACAGGTCAGGTATATGGCTCTGATGTTAGTCTGTTGTCTCTCACAATGAATAGTCTGAGAAAATGTTTGTGTCAGAAAAGGGGCTAGGGGAGGTTGAGTTTCTAGGTATCCTACCTGGTAGTATGGAGAAAAGGTGTCATAAGGAAGGGCATACAACGTCTCACCCTTCAGTGTCCCACTTCCACTCCCCGATGACCCCCCCCTATCCAGGTGATCCTCCCGCACTGGGTCCAACCCCAGGAATTGGTGGTATACTGAGGGAATAAAACTGTTTGCTCTAAAAGATGCTGGGTTATCCTGTCATAGCTGTGTTAATGAGACAACAAAAACTCCCACTGAGATGAATCATCCTTAATAAAAAGAGCACTGGGAACCCTGTCTGAGATGATAACCAATATTTTGGATGTTTCATAGGCAAGAGCTGTGGGTTTTAACCTAAAACTGAACCCTCACATCTTTGAATTCATGTTATTTTTTTATTTAGCCATCTCTAGGGATTTGAAAGCTTGAGAAGGCTAATGTGGAGCTTTAGCGGGAGTGATAAAAACAAAAAATGAAGTTGGGGATTTTGCAGTCCCTACACCAGTCTAGCATTTTGGCAGCATCTTGTATTTAGAGGGAGCAAACAACTGCTTACCACCTAACAGCAGAACAAGTAATAGGACGTCTTATAATAACGAGGACATTTCGCAGCCATGTACACCTTCTCATTTCAAGTACAATCATAGCCTTTGGGAAATCCATGTTATGTTTATTAATCTGCAATTTAGACATGTCCACGTACAGGACACTAGAAAGCAAATTCTAGCAGCGACACAAGAGCAAAACTGAAAGCCTGTGAATGGGTATTGAGTGTACTGCAATTCCTCCGATTGTAGCAGGACCAACGCGTTAATGGAATTTAGATGTGGTAGGGATAGTGTGGCATTTTTTTCCATTCCTCCTCATTTACGGATTATTCTGTAGGGATTTTGTGTTTATGCTATTAAGACTTTGAAACATGCACTGGGTGTGGTTTCTGTCACGCTAGCAAAGGCGTTTTAATACAAAAGAAGAGTACCACAGATTTGTTGCTTAGGGGTTGCCGTTAGTCTCTAGAGGGGAAAATATTACAAAGGTGACCATTTTATACTGACTGATAGACCACAGGAAAGACAAATCCTATTGATCAGAATTTGCTCTGTATCAGTAGCCAGACTTGATTTGTTACTTGGAATTGGACAGAGTAAATTCAGTTTTTTGTATTTTTTTGTAATTTTGCTCTGCATCAACTTGCAGATAACTGATTTAAATTAAGGGTGAGGGTGATATAAAAAGGACAGGATGGGGAGCTATATTGAGGTTGGGGTAGCAAGGATTAGGTAGGTTATCCCATGTATGCCTTTCAGATATGAAAAAGAAAAACCGGAACAGATGAGGTACGACTTAAGTTAATCATTCGCAGAACATAGTAGGTGGGATTGCTGATGACAGAAAACTTTTTTTATTAAAAGTGCTCAAGTCAACAACAGTAGGAGGGCAAGTTCCTTGTGTGTGTGTGTGTGTGTGTGTGTGTGTACGTGTGTGTACGTGTGTGTACGTGTATGTACGTGTGCGTGTGCGTGCGTGTGTGTGTGTGTGTACTAAGCAGTTGGTGCCTCAGTCAGAGGGTCCATGGTTCAAGGACAATTGCAGATTTAGAGTTATCTTTTGGAAAGGAGTCATTTTTAAAAGCTTGTTTAAACAGCAATGTTTTCAGTTCCGTCTTTCAATGTACCCATGTTCCAGTTCTACAGGTGGGTTTTTGCAGCATTTGAAATTTGCCACCGCTAGGTTCTGCCTCTGTGCTGGAGTATTTCGAAAGCCGCGAAGGACAAGTTACTGCTCATTTATGACCTTAGTTTTATTCCTGGGTTGTACTGATAACGCAGTTCTCTATGATGGGCATAGTTGATCAAGTTTCTGCTGAGTGATGCACATGGTCTTGAAAAACGCTTTGTTTGGTAGGTTAGCAGTGTACAGCAAAGAGGACCTAATTGTGTGGTTTAAAGAGCATGCTTAGCCGTGTCGCTTTCCTTATAGATGTTTGTCTACACAATTAGATATTGTGAAAGTCCAAGCTTGGTAGGACGAAGGCTCTGCTTAACTTATATATTTGGGTAATTTCCAAATAAGTTGTGAATTGGCTCAGAACGTAAAACTGGAAGTGGTACTTTTGTTATAAGGGGCTGCTTTGGGATTGGAATTGTTCATCAAACAGTATTCCACAGATGTTAAAGGAATAGTGCGCTCAAAAATACTATTGTCCCGATGGTTCGGGCATGTGTTTTTAAGCATACGTTGATCAATCGTACAAACATTTCCTGTGCACCTTACCGTAGTTTTCCTCTTTTTACACATGCGAAATCAGGCAGCAGGGCGCGGCCATCTTGTGCTAATCTTATCCATTACCGCATCGCCCTAAGGTGAACTGCCCTGGCGGCACTAAATCATATCCCCCACCCCCAAGGCTGAGATCACTAGACGCCTACCGCCCATTTCACAACGCCAATGCACATCTCGTGTCAACATTCTCTGCACTTCAGCTAATGACGTGTCTCCATGGAAATGGCAGGACGCCTCTTTCCTCAATAAGTATAAACAGACCGCTTCTCATCAGACATCAGATTTGCTTTTCAAATCATTTCACTGTCTTTTTTTGTATTCTGTACCTCGTTTCAGCTACCTTCGTTGCTCGTATTCCGTGAGATCAGATACTAGTACCAAACGAGTATTACGAGGCGGAATTACTCAAAAGAGAAAGATGCGGAAATGATGGGGCTTCGGACGACAGTTGGGAGGAGGAATCAACAGATCCAGAGCCTGAGCCTAGTCACATGGACAACGTTTCCACCTGGTGTACCTGCAATCGGTGCGCGCTAATGCCAACCGCGGAGGAGAACTGCTGCTGTCGAGAAAACTCTGGATGCTTGTCCAACATATCGGAAGGTGAGGCACGGCCGCAATGCGTTACCGAGCTGCATGACTACAGGGAAGCCTGCCTCACACGGTCCGTGTTGAGGATTATGATGGTGCTCATGCACAAACTTGGTGCAACAGATCGCCCTCGCAATCCAAGTAACGAGTAAGTGTACTCTAGTTGCAATGTCACTTAGGCCACTACCATTTCATGCTTGTCTCCTATATTGTCGTAACTTTGATCTATCAATGCCAAATGATTGTAGTCTTGCAATTCTATACATCACTCGCAATTTGGGGAAATCATAGTGGTCTTCTTAGGATTAATTCATGTAGCAATATTTCTTTGTGTCCCAAATGTAATGGAATGCATAGTTGTTCAATATTGTAATGTGTCTACACTTTAAAGCCCAAGTGGATTGATCCGTGAAGTAACATTTCTACTGGCAACAATGCCATTGGATACAAGATTGCATTTTCAAATAAGGTTTAATACACTTAACTTGTTCATTTAAAAACCGTTTGTATCTTTCTCTTCCACAGGTGCTACAGGCTGGTGGCCTATCGTTAGTTTACATGGTGGCTTCATGGGAGGCTTGGACACAGCGTTCGACGAGTAATACCTACCTGTGTCGTTGGTGCCATTAGAGACAAATTCCCCAGTGACAGCAGTCAGTACAGCAGGGGATTTTCCCATACTGTGCTATAACCCGAAGTTTATAATATGTAGTACATTTGTGTAATCAAAATCGGCAACAAAATAAAATACAACTGAACTTTTATGAATGGTCCTTTCAATTTTTCAGTGAATCAAGTGCATCTCCATTCAGCAGTGTTCCGGCCCTTTGCTGCATGCCCCTCCATCCACCCCTCCAGAAACAATGACTGTTAGCACCTGTAGCTGTGCTCTCCCAAGGGGGGCTGGCAGGGTTGGGAACGGCCAAGGTGCCAAACACCATGTGCACTTCAAAGGTATCTTACACCCAGGGGCCATTGTACACATTGTCTAGCCAGAACCAGTGGCTCCATGCATGCTCCCCTGAAGCAGGCCGCGCCCCTGCTATCCACATAAGACCACGTCAATCATTCATATACACACCCACTTTTCTAATTCTTTATGAACCCCTTGATATTTATCATGAGAACATCTGTGAGCACTGCAGGTCAACTCGTGAACGTGCTACCTGAGAACTTCTGTGACCACGGAGTGTCAGCTCGTCATCGTGCTACCCGTGAACCTCTCCCTGTTCTCCGGCTACTAACTACCCTGCTTGCTGAATCAAACTGTTTGTTGGTCAAGGTAAGGGCAGGTCACCTAATCATATCTCCTTGATCTTTAAATTTCTATCTATTTCGAATGAACGTACCCACTAGTGTAATGTTCATTCATCTCATTGCCATTGACTTGAGTTTAATTTGTTCTGTTCTCAATATATAGCAATTGTCATCAGTGTCAATTGGGATCGAATTGCATCCCTCGCGGACCGTGTCTATAAGGTGGTTTCCTTTTGATGCATGATAGTACATTCAAGGGACGAGTAACCTGTTACGATTTGCGTCACATTTATCAATTGTGTATGAAAGTTATCCTATAATACAGGATGTCGGCTACGCTACACAGGTTTTGCTTCGGTGAGCAAAACAGATTGCATAGAAAAATGTATGATATAATTCCATCTTTCTCACGCTTTTATGCAAAATAATGTTTTAATGATGTGGAACCTTTTTTTTATTTTTACAGAATTTTCAACAATGCCTGCATGTATGGTTTACGGTTGCCGTTCTAAGACCCATATTAAACCTAAAGGCACAATTATGCATATATTCCCGAGGAATATAGATCTAATAAGAGAATGGGTCAGATACTGCGGATTTGCGCCGGAAAAGCTTGAAAGTAGAGCCCAGGTTGTATTGGCGGACTTGGGGGGTGATCGATTCCGCATCTGCAGGTTGCACTTTACCACAAATATGTACGACCAATCGCAGTACACAAAGAAGCATCGACTCAGAACGTCTCGTAAATTGTTTCCAAATGCAATTCCAACTCTATTCATGCCCACGCTGCCTCAGGTGAGTCACGGTTCATGATTTAGCTGTAGGCCTTGGGGTACTGAACAGGTAACTACATGGACGGATTGGTGGCTTAGGTGTAAATGTCCCCTTTAATACTTTTCATATTTACAAGATTGTATTGCTTTATAAATAAACCCCATTTTGCTATACATATGTCCTTGGTTTTAAGAGCATCATAGAAAACTATTTATGGGCACAGATAACTATGCTGCAGTGCCCTTGGAAACAAGCATAATCTTTTCGGAATCAGTTGCTTTACATGTCCATTATTTTAGGTTTGCATTTCTAATTCAAATTTAATTTCCCCTTTACTACTCCATGACAATGGACTGAATATGAAGGAGCATGATTCGACATCCATGTCATTGAGCGCGTATCAGGTAGTTTTATTTCACTATTCAGTTCTGGAAATGTATTATGCATGGAATTAGAGATAATATGATAAAGTTTACGTATTCTGTCGTTTGTTTACATAATGTTTCATTTATGAGTTTTTATTGCTATGTACCATTGTCTGTGCTCAATTTCACTTTTTTCATCTATACTAAAACAAGTACTGTGTTACAGTGTGATGCTGGTACTTTGACTACAATTACATCATCTTTTCAAGCTGATCCAGAGCCTAAGGTATGCGTACTGACAGTTCCCTTGAATGAAAGAAAGTATATTGTATATCTGATACTATTAGACAGTGACATAATAAACAAGCAACTTTTGAAAAACGCGAGTGTAACATTACAATCATTGGGTTTCGCACAGTGATATCTGATCGAGTACACTAGCCATCAATCAGGTGCAATTTGAAATGTATATTTTGACTAAATGACGTACACAGTGTACAAGGGTATCTATGTAAGCCGTGTGTGCAAGGAAATATTTTGATTTCAAATACGATTTACTTTTTTTATCAATATTCTAGGCATGTAAACAAGAGGAGGCACGTGGATCCGAGGTGGCGTACCAACTTGCTGGTGCAGGCGTTACAGTGAAGAACACTGTTTCAAAGAAAATCAAGAAAGCAAGCGTAACTAGCAAACAACTGCGATTATAAAAAGTGCTTTGGGCAGGTGTCTTCATAACATGCTTTATTTCTTCATAACATGCCTTGTTAAATCTAAAGTGCTATATACTGTATGTTGGTTTTACATTGAACATGTTTTCACAACCCATCTCCTAGAGGCCCAGAAGTAAACGAACTTTGATGACACAGACAGCTAGTAAAGGTAGAGATGCTGCTTGCCAAACTGATTTCACCATGGAGCAACTATCATTTGAGGCGCAGAGTGTTCAAATCAATAAGCAGACTCGAGATGCTTATGCCCAATGGCCAGAAAATGAATTGAATGTGACCGGCGAAGCCAGAAAAGTGTTGTTGGACCATTGCTACAAGATGAAGACGAAACTGAATATGATGAGGATGCTTTTGAATTATTCGCAGACCACTTGACACAATCGACACCAGCAAAAAAAGGGCCACCCAACATACAATCGACATTGATGTTTTCTTTGATTTGTGTTCAAATAACACAAGCTGAATTAATAGAGACTGAAGCCTCAACACAATTGACAGAGGAACTTGCTAAAGAACTCGACTACAGTGCGTCCTGTTCGGGCGATATGTCCACCACAGTTGAGTCACAAACCACATTCATGCAGGACGATAGTCTAATACAGGAGCCCAAATACATTGTATTCGACAGCTGCCTGATGGAGATTATACTGATTCTGAAATGTGTCCATCCAGTGAGGGGGGGGAGCGGGGGAGTATGCGGGAAGCCATTGTTGAATGTGACTCATGTATCACAAGGCACTAACTTGAAAATACAAGCCACCTGTGATCTGCTCCATGCAAAATGTTCATGGTCCGCTCAACCGATGCTGGGGAAAGTGGCAGCTGGAAAACTACTGTGTGCAGCAGCTTTACTTTTCAGTGTCTCTACTTTTAATAAATTGTCCAGTTTCTGTCAATTTGTGGGACTCCAGTTCCTTTCTAAAACATAGTACTACAAATATCAACATGAATATTTATTCCCTGCTATTAGTGAAGCATGGAAAATTGAACAAATGTCAACTGAAAGGACATTCTCTGACAAACGGTTCAGGCTAGCTGGCGATGGACAGTGTGACAGCCCTGGATTTTCAGAAAACTACTGCACATACCATTTTCAGGACATGGAAACTAAAATAATTGTGATTTTGGTGGTCGTGCAGTTGTCCGAATGTAAATCCTCAGTGGCCATGGAAAAACATGGTTTCATCAATCCCTGCAAGATCTCCAATCAAAGGGAATGCAAATTGACCTCATAGCCACGGACAGACATGTTTCAATAGCCAAGACCATGAGAGAGCAGTTTCCAAATATTCGCCATCAATTTGATGTATGGCACGTTGCCAAATCAATCAAAAAAATGTCAGGTGCTGGAAAAAAAAGAAGGTTCTGAAAATATTTTACAGTGGTCCTAGTCTTTCAGCAACCATCTTTGGTGATGCTGCAAAACTTGTGGTGGGTCTGTGGAAATTCTACTAGAAAAATGGCGGTCACTAATGCACCACTGTTCCAACGTTCACTCTTGGACAGAAAACCAACATTTCCACCAATGTGCACATGGACCTTGTCGCGGGAGCAGAAATGCAAGAAGAAGTGGTTGATTCCATCTTCACCTCCACACAAAGCTCTTGAGAAGATCGTGTTTGATAAAACTCTCAAGAGCTCTGAAGGGACTCTCAGAATTCTGTCACACGGGAGATTTGGAGATGTTCCACAATATGTGCCTAAAGTACAGGCCCAAGAGATTGCATTTCGGCATAGACGGGATGCAATATAGGACACTACTAGAGGTATTAGCGCATAACTAGAACGTAGGGCGTGAACAATCGAGGACTGCGGGAAACTTTGGAATGCTTCGTTACACAATGGCCTTTAAGAAAAGAAGCAAAAAATGGTCGGTCAAGCCAATATACCAGGAAGGAACAAGTTACTTACCTGTAACTGTTGTTCTCCAGCATGGGTCTGGCATGGATTCACATGCTCATGAATATTCCCCGTCGTCAGGCTGGGAATCCTCGGTAAAGAAAAAAATCAGTATCAGTTTCGTTTCTGATCTGTCTTTCGTAGTAGTAATCAATCACTGATCTCTGCATCATACTGACCACAGCCAATGACTGCCCTCTACCTAAGCCCCGGCCTCTGGCAGCCATCTTCAGATTTGGTAGCACGTGAAGTGGCAGTATGACCAAGTGAAGAGCCGCAGAGGGGTAGGCGGGAGGGTTCGCATGTGAATCCATGCCAGACCCATGCTGGAGAACAACAGTTACAGGTAAGTAACTTGTTCCTTCTCCAGCATAGGGTCTGGCATGGATTCACATGCTCATGAATAAAGAATACATAGCAGTACACACATGCACACCCACGGGAGGTGGCAAAGGCTCAACATTAAGCATTACATCAAACTCAACATTAAGCAATTCTTACCTCCTCACCAGGCTCACCTTAGGCGAACAGGTTGCGCAGCACTGCTTGGCCGACCCTGGACTCCTCCCTGGAATCCCGATCGACGCAGTAGAATTTCGTGAAGGTGTGCGTCGACCTCCACGTAGCAGCCCTGCAGATGTCCAGCAAGGGCACACCAGACAGGAACGCCGTGGTAGCTGCGATCGCTCTGGTGGAATGGGCTCTCGGACGGCCAGGCAGCGGTCGGTTTGCCAACCGATGACAGTACATGATACAGCTGGAGAGCCATCTGGAAATGGAGGCCTTCGAGAGAGCCTTCCCCTGATTAACAGGTCCAAAGTTCACAAAAAGTTGTGACGACTTCCGAAAACACTTTGTGCGGTCCGCGTAGAACTTCAGCGCTCTAGCCACATCCAACGAGTGCAAAGTCATTTCGGCCGGCAACGAAGGCGACGCGAAGAAAACAGGCAACACCAAGGGTTCGTTGAGGTGGAAGTCCGACGGCACCTTGGGCATGAAGGAGGGGTGCGTCCTGAGCACTACCCTCGTGTCGTGAAAAGTCAAGTACGGGGGCTTGCAGGAAAGGGCCTGGATCTCTCCCACTCTTAGTGCGGAGGTGATGGCCACAAGAAACGCTGTTTTCCACGACAAGAACTTCAGCGGAGCCGAGTGCAGAGGCTCGAATGGAGGTCCCATGAGCTTGGTCAGCACCACGTTGAGCTCCCACGCCGGGGCCAGAGCCTTCACCGGCGGGAACGATCTGAACAGTCCCTTCATGAATTCTTTCACCAGACGATGAGACCACAAAGACGTCCGCCCCGTGGTTCTGGTGTCTCGGGAGATCGCAGCAAGATGAATCTTGATGGACACGTGCGCCAGTCCAGCCTTGGCCAGCGTCAGAAGGTACAGCAGTACCTGGGGAGCCGTAATCCGTAGAGGGTTAATCTTCTGTGCGTGGCACCAGACAGAGAACCTCTTCCATTTGTGTCCATAGCATTTAAAAGTTGAAGACGCCCTGGCCTTTGCAAGAACCTCTCTGCAGTCGGCTGTTATGTCGTAGCCTCTAAACTCTAATGCTGCAGGAGCCAGGCCTGCAAGTTCAGCGACTTCGGGTCGTGATGGAGGATGGCGCCTCCTTCCCTGGAGAGAAGATCCGCGACCACTGGCAGCTTGATTGACGGGGACACTGACAAGTCCAGAAGGTCCGGGAACCATATCTGCCTCGGCCACGCAGGTGCGACGAGGATCATCCTGCACCGTGACCTCTTGAGCTGGTTGATGAGCCGGATCAGCAACGGCAATGGATGGAACGCGTATAGAAAAAGGCCCTCCCAGGGGAACGAGAAAGCATTGCCCATGCTCCTCGGCTGGGGAAGCCTGCTGGCGAACCTCCGGCACTTGGAGTTCGTCGCCGTCGCGAACAGATCGATCTGGGGTGTGCCCCAGCGTCGGAAGAGGCGGTCCACTAGATCCTGTCGTAGTTCCCACTCGTGGCACGAGCGCAGCTCTCTGCTGAGCGAGTCGGCGATGGTGTTTTTTATCCCTGCCAGATGAAAAACGGCACCAGAAACATCCCTTGGGCGACGGCCCAATGCCACAGATCCTGCGGTATCTGGTACCGCCCTGCTTCCTGATGTAGAACATGGTGGTGGTGTTGTCGGTGAAGATCCTCACCACCTTGCCCTTGAGGGACGGAAGAAAGGACCGGAGGGCCCAAAACACTGCACGGAGCTCCAGGACGTTGATATGGATGGACTTCTCCGTCGGAAGCCAAAGGCCTCTCGCGTGCAGGTTTTCGGTGTGCGCTCCCCACCCTTCCAGGGAGGCATCCGTGGTCACTGTCTCCTGGTGGCCGGGGGTCTGGAAGTCCATGCCCGCCGTCAGATGCGCGCGGGTGCCCCACCACCGGATCGCTCGTCGGAAACTCTCGTCCAGTGTGATCCTCTCCTCGAAGCTGCCCGTCGTCTGGATCCAGCGCGCGTCCAGGAACTCCTGCAACGGGCGCATCCGGAGCCTGCACAGGCGGATGAGATAAATGCAAGAAGACATCATTCCGAGGAGGGACTTGATGGACCTCACCCTGGCCGCGTCCGCAACCAGCATCCGCTGCACCTTGCCCAAGATGGCCCTCGTCCTTTCCTCCGACGGAGAGGCCAGAAGCGACACTGTGTCGAGCTTCGCTCCCAGAAACAGTGCGCCTTGCGCGGGCACCAGGTGGGACTTGGCGTAGTTTATGGAGAATCCCAGGTCCGTGAGTAGTTGGACGGTCCTTGCCGTGTGCTCCACGGCGAGCTCCTTCGTCTTTGCTCGGATGAGCCAGTCGTCCAGGTAGGGGTAGACGTGGATCCCCTCTCGGCGCAGCTGCGCCGCCACCGGTGCGAGGCACTTGGTCAACACCCTGGGTGCCGACCTCAATCCGAAGGGAAGGGCTCTGAACTGGTAGTGACGCCCTTGGACCACGAACCTGAGAAACATTCGGTGTCCCTTTAGGATGGGAATATGGAAGTAGGCATCCTCCAAATCCAACGACGACAGGAAATCGCCCTCCTCCAGTTGACGCAGGACGTGTTGGAGGGTGACCATCCGGAACTTCTGTGCCTTGATGAATTTGTTCAGTCGTCATAGGTCCAGGATGGGACGCCATCCTCCCGTCTTCTTCACGAGGAGGTATCTTCAGTAAACTCCGGAGCCCCGAAGCCTCTTTGGGACGAGCTCGATGGCGCCCTTCTTGAGCATCGCCTTTACCTCCAAGAGAAGTTGAGGGACGTGATGCTCTTTCCTGGCCACAGGGGGGACGCGCGGGCACCTCTTTAGAAACTCGAGCGCGTGACCCTGAGCGAGGGCGTCCAGCACCCAACGGTCGGTGGAGATGGACTCCCACACGCTGATGAAGCTCGCCAGCCGGCCTCCCACCGGGGTGCTTCAGTGGGGGCCCGACCCCACGGCCGGTTCAGTCCTGCTTCGACGAGGCTTTGCTGCCTTGTCCTCCTTGGCGACGACGGCGGGGTCCGCCTGACTTGCCTCGCCCCCTGTAAGCTTCCTGTGACGACTAACGGGCCGCTTGACGGTAGGTGGAAAATCCGCCGCTGGAACCTTTGCAGGCACCCTGTTTGCCTCCGCCGCTCCGAAAGGGCGGCCGCCGTTGCTGGAGAACCCCAAGAGCCCGGGCCGTCTCCATGTCCGCCTTGATGGCTTGAAGGGAATCGTCCACTGTTTTCCCAAACAGGTTGTATCCCTCGAACGGCATGTCCAAGACTCTGGTCTGCACGTCCCGACGGAAGTCAGTAGCCTTGAGCCATCCACGCCACTTAAGGCACACGCCGTTGCCCAACTGGCGAAATCCAGTGTCAGCGATGTCCGTCGCAATCGTAATGGCGTGGTCCGACGCCACCTCTCCTTCCTGCAAGATCTCTAGGGCTTCCGCCCACTTGTCTGGTAGGAAGTCCAGCAGGGGGGCCAGTTTGTACCACAACTCCCTGTCGTAGCGGGCTACGATAGCCAAGGCGTTGGCCGCCTTAATCGTCGTCGCTGCCGACGAGATGACTCTGCGTCCCATCGTGTCTAATTTCTTTCACTCGCCGTCCGGCGGGGATGTTGACGTAGAGGCCGCGCCCCCTCGCCCCCGCTTTCTTCCTGGCCGCCGCGGAGACGACCGAGTCCGGGGTCGGCTGTGCCCGAAGGCACAAGGAGGCCGCGTCCGGGACCCGGTACTTCTTCTCGTACCGATCCCTTCTAGCCGGCGTCGTGGATGGGTTCTTGAGGAGGGCGAGGCCCTCATCCCAAATATCGTCTAGTAGAGGTACAGCGAGGACCGTCTTCCTCTTGGTCTCGCGCCGTTGATAAAGGAAACCTTCCTTCTTCTTCTCTTCCGGGCAGAGTTGGAAAAGCTTCGATGCCCTGGCGATCATGGAGTGAAATGATCCAATCTCGTCGGGCGGGGAAGCCCGGGTGGGAGGTGACGACGGGAGATCCTCGACGTAAACCTCATCGTCTGTACCCGTCGCGGCCGTGTCAGTCCCCGTATCATCCCCACGTGTCGTGGACGGGGAGGAGGGCTGAACAGGGCGCGATGGCTGAAAAGGAGGTGGAGGATGAATCCTCCTCCTCTTAGGGGGAGGGCTCCCAGAAGGGCCTGGCTCCGGGTCCCCCGTCGGGAGCGGTTCCTCCGTTGGTGGTAACGGCAGTCTCGTCCTTATCTCCGAGCATAAGGACTGTATCGCCAACAAAATGGCCGCCGAGTTGTCTTGGGGCACTGGTTGAGGGAGATCTGACGGGCGATCAGGAGCCCCGTCGGCACCCTCGACGCCCTCGTCGTCTTCCACGTCGGGGTCCCTCCCGACAGGATGGCCTTCTTCCACGCCAGAGCCGTGGCCTAAGACTTTGAACAGCTCCTCCTCAGAGGTTGAGGCCGAGTCCACGACGACCTCCTGCCCCCCCCCCTTTTTCTTCTCCGTCGGAGGTTTCACAGGGGTCCTGTCGATGGGCATGAAAGAGGACTCCCTCCGCGGTGGCAGGGAGATTCTGGGCCCCGGGGTCGCCACCACTGGTGTAGCCTCCACAGGCTGAGCCAGGGCCGCCGCGACTGTCTCGATAGAGGCCTTGGCCGGATGGATCAAGGCTTTCACCACCTTAGGTGCGCTCACCGCCTTCTCCTTGGGGGAGGGTCACCACCTCGCTCCCCCTCCGATGGGGCCTTAGGGCACGACCGGGGTCTCTCCAGGAGTTTCGCCGGGTGCTTGGCCTTCCCCTTACCCGAGCCAGAGCGTTGGCTCGTGGTTGATGGTGCCGGGGAGGATGCGCCCTGCCTGGCGCCCGTAGAGCCCGACCGTTCGGCGCTCCCGGTGCCAGCGGACTCGCGGTGCTTGGCCTTCTGTTGGACCCCCGTCGCCGGGGCGCCTTCAAAGGTCTTAGAAGACCACTCGGACTTCTTCTTCTTCTTCTCGCCTGACGGGCTCTTTCCTTCCAGCCAGTTGGCGAGACGTTTATGGCGGTCCTTCATGGTCCGCTCTGACATATTGCCGCAAAACGCACAGTCCTTCTCCACGTGCGTCTTGTCCTCATGTAGGCAGTAAAGGCAAAGGGAGTGTTCGTCCTCCTTAAAGACATTCTGAAGCTGGCATCCAGGGCAGACCCTGAACAGCTTTCCGGGCGTCGAGCTTCCCTTCTCCTGGGCCATGTCCGAGATGGGCCTGAGAAACTTCTGGAGTCCTCCAAAAGCGTGGCTCGACGAAATCTTCTCCCTTGAGGGGCGTAGACGAATCCGTCACGGGTCCCCGTTGATCGGATGAAGAAACGGTGGAGCTTGAGGCTCTTTTGACCGAAAAGAGAGATTTTTCTGAGAAAAAACGCGAAAAAAAGCACTAATGCTCGAGAGCAATAGCACGAGGATCCCAACACTTGAACGTGCAGTAAAAATCTGAAGATGGCTGCCAGAGGGCGGGCTTAGGTAGAGGGCAGTCATTGGCTGTGGTCAGTATGACGCAGAGATCAGTGATTGGTTACTACTACGAAAGACAGATCAGAAACGAAACTGATACTGATTTTTTCTTTACCGAGGATTCCCAGCCTGACGACGGGGAATATTCATGAGCATGTGAATCCATGCCAGACCCCATGCTGGAGAAAGGGAATTCGATTTTGTGAAAGATCTTATTACGACTGTCTTGGACATACATACTCATGGAATCGCGCACAATTTTGTTCCGAGGACACATGCATTGCCACAAAACATTGCAAACGTGCCCTGTCCACCTAAAGCAGTGCTTGTGGAACAGTTCACTTTCCGGTTCAAATGATTACCATCTATTTCTTTGTTCAGCAATGTTTATATAATGTGTCCAAATAAAGCATTCAATTTGTTTTTTGAAATCTATCCTCTGTCATATTTTTTTTCAACAAGTGCCTTTTTGAGAATGCCATACAATGTAACACTGTGCTTTCACACTTCCCAGTTTCGTCGAGCTATTGTGGGACCTTCACTGATTGTGGGAGGGTCATATGGATAACAGCATGAAAGCAACTTTGGGGTACTGCAGTTGCCAAAATAGCTGAATAACTATGCGTCCCACAAAAGGAATGAGACCTTGGCTAGATAAGATACTCGACATGTAAGAACTACTGACTGTAAGCAAAACAGCGCATCAAGGGGGTTTTTGGTGAGAAATAGCTGTACTCTGACCTATATTTTCATGGGGGCATGTGTTAGGGGGTCGTTGCTACTGTAAGGAAGGAGTGGGTCAGTTGAGCCCCACACCCCATACATTCTACGCGAAAGTGACACCTTGCTCTTGCACTCATGGGTGACACCTCCTTTGCCCTTCAGCAGCCATGTGGAAGAAGTCCCTGACATAAGCAGCGATGGGGCTGTTGCTAGACACACTTGGACTCCATTTTGTGTACCCTCGACTCCAACTTTGGACTAGACCGCATTCTGGCATTGGGAAGCTCCCCCTCGCCCTCAGCAGTGCTGCGCACAGCGAGCACTGACAGCCCCCACCTTTTCCTCCTGCGCCTATGCCTCCCAAGTCCCTTTCTCACAGATGCGCTGAGACAAGATGTTGCGAACAAAGAATGTATTCATTTCATTCTTCCTCTGTGATCACTCTCCTGTGTGAGACAGGGCCAAACCATGACTTGTAGTTGTTCATCCATCTCAACAAATGTGCTCCTACA
The DNA here is from genome assembly GCF_040938575.1 of Ambystoma mexicanum. Taxonomy (NCBI): domain Eukaryota; kingdom Metazoa; phylum Chordata; class Amphibia; order Caudata; family Ambystomatidae; genus Ambystoma; species Ambystoma mexicanum. Next base: position 142,409,611 of record NC_090922.1, on the reverse strand, counting down.
CATTTCACCACCGCTGCTGGAAAATTACTGCTTGTCCAACCTTGTGCCCCTCCAAAGCTATTCTTTTGATGTACCAGAAGTGTGACCCTTCCTATCCGACCACCCCAGAGTGCCTCCTAATAAAACAAGACCCCAGTCACAGTATATTCTGTCCTAAACTAACATGCGTCACTCCAGCCCCTTTCTTGCTCGATGTGCCGGACCTGTCAGCTATCAATCCTGACCCTCGCAGGTTACCTCAGGGGCAAGACCCCCCCTCCTCCAACACCCTTCACCTCGCTAGTGACCCAAAGTGGTATAGTACAAAAACACATGTGCAATTTATAGGCTTCTAATATATACTTAAAAAGTATACAGATGAACATTATTTAATGCATGTCTAGGAAAAGAGTGTAGATCAGTGTGGGGAGTGAGCACCTTCACTATAAGATGTCTTATCACAGGGGCCGATCTTTGATTTGCAGCCCTCAGTCTTAAGATTTCAAACGCAGTGGGGGTGGGTGTCAGCGTTACCAGAATATATGACCAATACAGAATAGGTATATGGGGGGTGAGGTGGTGCGGGGTTAGGGTCTAGAAACCAGATGCGTTCAAGGAGAACTGGGGTCATGGGTTGAGGGGACAGCGGCCTTGCAGGAGGGGGTTGCAGCAGGGCTTGCTCGGACATTCTCGAACGAGCATATTTTGTCAGGGCTCGAGACTCGCTCCTTGTGAAAAATGTTTACGTGATTTGCCGTGTGAACAGGAGACAGGCTGAGATGACAAGTGATATGGGCTAGCTGTGGGAGTCGCTGAGAGAGAGTGAAGTTCTCCAGAGGAACATTAAAAATAAGGCTTTTGGAAGTAAACTGTTTTCATTAAAAAAAAAAGTAAATTACTCGAAATTCCGTGTGGCATTGTTGGATGGCAGCAAACAATTCATTTGTTTTTCAAAAAAATGTCTAATGCCACTATGGTCTGAAGGGCTATTCGCTCGCATTCAGAGTGAAGGTCAGCGGCTTTGATTTTTGCTTGCGAGCTGAGCAAACCCACGCATTGGACACAGTATAAGTTTCAATTGTTTTTCGACATTGGAAGAAAGGGAGGATTCCGAAAGGAATGATGGGAGGGGTGTAATACCGTCAAATATGATAAGGTTCACCATTCCAAAACTGGACAAAGGAACATGTAATTTAATTTTATAAAAATGTGTTGATCTGAACGGAGTCTCTGCGTTACGCCGAAAGAATGGGAATGCTGGATATTATGTACGTTTTACTGTAGACGATTGTATAGACCAACGAGTCAATGTATCATTAGCCGACCGTTATTACTGGTTTACGTTGTACTGGGTTGTTCTTTGTGGCATATTGCAACGACACGCAAATAAATCTGCGTGTGTACTTGTCTTTGTCCCGGGCACATGGGAAGTACAGCATCGAAATGCAAGTAGTCCACATCTGGGTTCCCTCAGGTTCCACAAATGCCAAATTCTATTTTAATATTTAGTTAAAATGCCGTCTATGTGTTCTTCGAATTGTAAAGTCAGCTTCCGCATCCCATTTCGAGCTGAACATACTCCATAGCACTAACCTCTGAAGCAAATTGTAGACTACTTTCCACGTTTTCTCTGTGTTCCAATTGTTTCACGTTTGTGTTCATCATTAGTTTTCACACGGTGCAGAATTAATGGGTAAAATGATAAATTATAATAAAGATCGGCTACTGAGACTCATTTCTGTTATGTTTTTCAAACAGCTACATCCTGCCTTTCAGCGACTGTCATGGATTTTAGATACCAATTGACAGCTTTTTAACAGGCAGCTGCAGATACACTTAAATGGCTGGATCACCATGACGCTGTTTTGGGACAGTCGCCACGGGCCGATCTGCCCTTACGAGGTACCACCGATAAGGAGCAACCTCACATTGTTTACAGTGGCCTAGCGCCAAGTTGATGCCAAAGCCTTGATATTCAAATGTAGGAATTTGTTGATGCACAACAAAACAGATAGCCTCGCCCTTTCGTCGCAGGGTTTACGATGACCTGCCCCAATTTAGATGTTTATATGACCTGCCCCAATTAATTAGTTTTTTTGGTTACCAATTGCTCTCATTTTAATGAAAGGTTCAATTTGCACATCATCCTTGATTTTTAGAAGTGTATACCTATACAGTTTCCTTCTCAGCAATATTAGCATCAAAGTTGGCGTTCTATACCTTAACGAACGGGTTAACCATGATGTTACTATTCCTAATATGAGTCTTGGATAGATGTATACAATGTAAGATTACCCAGGTTCAGTCACCATACTTTGAATTAGAATTATCAAGATCAGGGACATAGTTTTCCAAATGCCTATACACAAGAGTATTAAATAATTTGATGTTACCAGCCAAACATTTTAGTCCATTTAGTGTGGAGTACAGAAGGCTTCACTGAACACGAAGTTACGTCTAGTGCAATGTTGGATTTGTATGTTCACCTTAAGTAGGCATGATCACTTCTATTGATGACGGTGGAATATTCAGAAACAATTTCAGCCAGTGGATAGGATACATACATGTAATCAATCTTAGATCTAATATTGCCTCTATACCAAGTATATAAATTGCAGTTCCTGTTATAGTTAATCTTTTCATCAGGGTTGATAAAGGACATATTCCAACTATTCATAAACATAGACAAGGTCATAGCTCCATTTCGTTTAGTGCAGGACGAATCAAAGATTGCAGATGGATTGTTATAATAGCCTACATTAAAGTAATTCACTACCAGAAACAACTGGCCTTTCTCATGATGAATCCAGTGATATAGAATCAAGTTTATATGGGTTTGTATCTCCCCAGGAGTATCACCCCCAGAGGGTCATACATGCCAATCACCAACAACTTCAACAGTTCATCTTGGGCCAAGTCAGTAATTGAAGTTGATGGAGCATTCTTAATTTGCCATTGCGGTAAATACTCAATTGAGTTGAGATGGACTCTTACTCCAGTGATAAGACCGATAGAAGGCCTACCAACAGATTTCTGGCGGCAAATACATCAACATAGCAGGGACCAGTAAGCCATGTCCCCTGAAGGCAAAATATATTAGAACATAACAAGTAGCTATATCCTTCATGAAATAAGAAGGATCGACAACCCCTCAAGTTCCAAGATAAAAATTTTATATCACCTAATATAGCAGAATGAATGACATTGGCCTTGGTTCAATTCAGATTAAACACAGATCCCTTCTGACTTAGGGCAAAGTTTATAAGTTGTAAGTTTAGATTCCATTTCTAATGACAGTCTTGACTATCTCCCAGTTACTCAAATTTTTTTATTTCCATGCAGAGTCAGCTTCAAGGTCAGCCTTAATCGTTTGTATTGGCGTGACTTAAAAGCCATTGATTTTTTTGTAGTTCAGCTTGCAAGAAAACATGTTCCACAAATAGTGGAGAAGAGAATAATGGCCCAATTTTGATCAGTTACAGAATCAGGAAGGCTCAATGAATGTAATGTCGTTAGTCAAAATTACTAAGTTGTGGTATACTTTGCATACTTTCGAGAACACATGATCTTTTTATATATGGACTACGGTTCGGTGTGCATGGCTCTAATATTTGTATTTTTATAAACATTCCTTTCATTAAGCTTGACTGTAGCCAGAATAGCCATTAAGTTCCCTTAAGGCAATTTGTTGGAACTTTTGAACATCCCTCACGCAACATATATTTTGGTTAATAGCCAAAGATGAATCCCTTGAATCTAGATCTAGTTGTGAATCCCAACCGCTTCTTGTAAGGAGAGGTAATAACTCTGCCTTTAATCAACCATTGATCCATGGAGCTAATGGTCTTTTTGGATATATGTGAAAAAAACAAAAAATATAACAAGGCCGAAAATATATTTATCGAATTTTCAAAATGCCTTTTCGTTTTTTGCACTTTTAAAAATTTGAAATGCGGGGGAGACCACTTGCAGGCCCCCCAATGTTCCCCCAACCTTAATGTATTTATTCCCTTACCTAAACCTCCCATCTTATTGTATACAAAAGTGCACAAAAGACGAAAAATTCAATTACAAAAAGAATAGAAATCGTCTTTTTCTGCCTCATTTTTTTAGTTCAATTCTTTGAGGGAATGTCTTTTTCACCTTAGGTTTTATAGTGAATTGAGCAATTTCCATAGTTGACTTAGGAACTGATATAGCAGCAACATAAGTATTAAGCAACAGAGTTATTATGCCCCAACAAATAGAAGTCATTCCTCCACTTGGGTTTATTTTTAATGTTTTTAACCTTCAACGTTTCCTCTGTCTTTAAAGTCACATTTTTCACGATCAGTGAATATTATCAGTGACTTCAGTAGCAGGAATGTATGATGAGGACTTAACACTAGTCTGTATTAACAACATCAGGTTCAAGTATTATCAAGTCATCGTCACCTTGGGCTAAGTCTCCATGTTTATTGGTGTATGTTGAACACTAATTAGTTCGCCCTCAGAATGCATACCACTATTGAACAGAATTATATCAACAATCTTGCTAGTGACAAACAACTCTTTTTGCTCAATGGGCATTTATTAACAAAGTATGTAGCTGATAATTCAATCACTTCATCATGGAGAGAACCAGAATGATTGAATATGTCCATTGGGTCAATGGCTCTACAAACATCCTCAACAATGCTTTCCAACACTGCAGGAATGATAATATTACCCTGAATCGAGGTAAACAGTGATATACATTCACTCATAGCCCCACTCCCTCCACTCTCCCCAAAGAGTCCCTCGGAGTGAATAACACATTCAGTAGCAAATGGTTATTGTCAATGGGAGACAAGGCAAAAGTGCTACTGATTGGCTGAACAGAGGGTGACGAAGTAATCGGAGCGGGCTGTTTGAAGGACACATTTGTTACAGCAGCAGGTTCTCTGGCTTGAAAGAACACAGTCATTTTCCCAGTATGATCCATTAAAACACTGGTTACGTCAGCAGAATCATCATTAATAGGCGATTAGTCAATATCAGCAGTAATGTTCTTTCCAGAGAACTTATTCACAGAATAAAGCTTAGCAGTTTCCGTGCATACAGCACTTCTCTGCTGATAATTCCTTGTTCTAACCGGCATGATGAAAATAACGATTTATAAACGATCACAAATAAAAGAAATACAAGGTCAAGCAATAAGTAAGGAAAAGAGCTTAGCCAGCTTTTGCAGCTTAAAGCTACAAAACAGCAGGAGGCAGAGTAGCACCACAGTTTTGCAAGAGGAGAAGAGCGGTACAGGAGCAACTCCTGTAATTCTGTCAAAAAGGCTCAAGTACTCAAAAACAAGAAAGTCGATTGGTCTTACAGTATCAGCCAGGGACAGCACTCAAGATGCACTCACTAGATGCATGCACGCAGATGCGTGCCGTCCGCTTATGAGAAGTTTCCAGGTCCAGGAAGCGAGATCACCAGCATAAGCCAATCGAACGAATGAAGCTTGTGACTTCCACCAATTAGGTGCAAGGTGGTTTGCTTCAATTACGAATCCTCCAGTAGCGTAGCAGTAGTAAATAGCAGTGATAAGCTTTATTTTCCTATAATCACTGTAAAGAAGAATCTCTCACAGCGAGACAGCACTCCTGATGCCCTTGCTATTTAATTAGAAATGGACTTGGCCAAAATGCAATTTACTTGTCATCAAACGCTGCTGGTCTGCTCATCTTATCCAGCCTGATCAGAACCGAGCTTAGCAGGTGATGCTGTAGCCAATTACCACATGTCAAGTTCCCCCTGCTCTGGGAATTTAACTGGGAGAACAACAAAGGCACTGAGCCTGCAGTCCTATTTACTCCTATTTAATTGACAATAGCGCTCGATAACAGTGCCCTTTCTCGATTAGTCTTGTTTGGGAGCTTTCCAGGAGCTCACAAGCTAAACACCATCACACCGACCAATTAGTGAGCCTGTTAAGTAAAGAAATAGCTTAAGACAAAGCTGCTCTGAAACGGCTGTTCTGCTTTTTCTCAATAACTCTCTGACTGCACTTGTTTATAGCGGCACTACTGTTTTTATCATCACACTAGAAGTGCTTTCAGTATATTTGCTGCTGGATTGTGAGTCTGTGTGCTCAAAAAATGTCAGTAATTAATGTTCAGTTAGAGGGTAAATGCCAAACGGAAAAGAAAATAATGTTGCTTATCCCTCTCTGACCCACTGCTGTCTCGTAACAGTCTATCTGGTCTTCGATCCAAGTTCACGTACTCAGATTTCCATGAATTGCTTTGAGGAACCTGCTGACATTAAATAGCCACATGCTGTGTAGCACTGTATCTTGCCGTGGCTTGCAGGAGTGGGTCTGTTTTCACTTTTGCTTTTCTGCTCGTTTTCCAACGACCAGGAATCAATCAAGCTGAACCCCCTTTACCCCTGCCCCTTAGGCTCTTAAGGTCATAAATGGCTTTGCTCCACCGGTGCCACTACTGATTATGGGGTTTGTACCCCCAAAAGCAAAGTGGGAGAGTGCTCCCCACTCCCCTCTCACTGCCGATAACTGCAGACAACTGCCAGCTACACCGGTCGCTATCAGAGAAACAGCCATGGGAGAAGACTACTCACAGGACACATCCAGCTAAAACCCCTACCAGAGAAAGGGAGGTAGCAGAAAGAGTCAGAGGCCATACTCACCTGCTGCTGGTACTGCAAGCCAGCCTCAACCCACCCTATAAAGAGTTGCGTGCCCTCCTACACCTACATTGAGCAAAACCCCATCAAATAGGGGAGTCTTAATTTAAGGGCAGCCTGAGCCCCCTGGCACTCACCTCCCTTCCCCCCCCCTTAAACTGGGACACTGTACAGCACAAACCACCATTGCCGATCGGGGCAGCTCCATGCGGAGAAAGGAGTGGGGGCTTAAAGAACTACATGAAAACAATGTTGTTTGTAACACTTCCTGGATGGCGCCGACGTGGCTAGATTGGCGAGGGCCACTGTAATACCCAGGATAGGGAGGGGGTTAAAAGAGCACATAATTCAGTAAGTTATGGGTTGTTCATGTGGGGTCAGAGGGTGAGGTGGCAGACCAAAAGAACAATGGGAGGAAGAATGGAGCGGACTGTGGAGCCAGTTTTGGAGAAGGTGAGGCATTGGTTAGTGAATGCAAATTGTACTGTGTTGTGTGTGCACGAAAGAATGATGAGTGTGATTAGGTGGGGTAGCCGGGATGTGGTAGAGGGAGCCAGGCTGTGCTAGAAGGGGGGGGGAGGATGGGCCACGGTAGAGGGGGGGGCCCGGGCTGTGTGGCCTGCGATGGGGGGCTTACTGCAGAAGGGAGCCAGGCTGTGGTACAGGGCATCAGGGAGCAGGTGTGCGGTAGAAGAGGGGAAGGGGTGCTGGGAAAGAGGGAATTGCAGTGGAGTCGAGGCAGTAGTAACATCAAAAGGTGGAGGCAAGGCTTTTAAGGAGTGAGATATTTCAGCGACAGAGGGGGAAAAATGCAGAGTAGAGGAAGAAGAGGCCAGTGGTCTTCGAAGAAGGAGATTAGCAAGAGATGGACATCAAAGAGGCAGAAGATTATGTGAGCATGGTAGGAAGAAGACAATCAGTAAGAGTGACAAATAACTACTGGATATTGTAGGGTCAGTCTAGGAAGTTCCTGAGGGAGGACAGACAGATAAGGTGTTTGGCCTTTATGTTTTCACCGTTAGCTTAAGTCAGAACTTAGAGAGTAGACGTCAAAATTCTGTAAAAGCTAACCTGAGGAATATGGATGCCTGGGAGGATTTCTGCTTTCTATATAAGAAAGAGCGGGGCGTCCCAAGAAATCTTAACAACCCTCGAACCGTCTCTCGAGACCAAGTGTTCCTTGAGCCATCTGTGACAGAATAATTAGGGTTACAACTCTCACATTGCTTGTAATGATTGCAATGACCACAGTTTGTGGTCTTTTAGTTCAACTCGAAATGTTAACTTTTTTTCTTTATGTGTGTGCATGTTGGCACAGTAACCTCACATTTAACAAAAAAACAAACAGTAACTGGTCAACTGAATCACACTGACCCCCTCTTCTCATGTGTATAAACACACACTTCACCATTTTCAATCACATCAAGTTGATGTTTGAGCCATCTAGACATTATCATTTCATACACCATCGCTTGATATTCCAAGAAATAGAAGAAAGTTAAAACTGCTGAAAAAGAAAATCCTGTAAAAAAGCAAATGAAGGAAGGGTGAGGTAGAGGCTAGAGGAACATACCTCTTGTTTGGTTTTTGTGGTGTAACCCTGGACAGACTCTCTCGCCACCAAGCTTTCCAGTGCATCTTGCACTGTGCGAATCTTGTCTGACTGGATGTCCAGCTGCAGGGTAAAAAATGGCTGCAGAGTGGCAGACTCCTTTGAGCTCTGTTGGTAGACCACAGACCTGAGGAAAAAGGAAGGACTGTTAGAGATGATCCCACTCATGCTGGCTTCAAAATTAACCTCATGTCTGAACCACAGGCAGGGAATTCCTGTTGCTCATTTTCAGCAAACAGATGTTACTGTCCTGTTCGCTAAGAGAAATCATCATTTGACAAGTTAATCTACAGGGCTAAGACGGCACCCTTCATCAAAAAAGCTCAAACGTCTGTTCATAGTTTAAAGATATCTTTGAAGACATGGCTGGCAGTGCAATCATTCCTTTCTATAGACAGAAGTACTATATAGTTGATCCACATCAAAAGTGAGAAAAGAATAAAATTATTTATTAGCTCATAAAATCAAAGTACTGGTCAGAGGGTGATGTGAGCAAACCTCCCCTCTTAACCAAGAGGGAATTTGCATGCAGGCAGACTATATAAAGTGACACAGAAGCCAGTGTCGCAAGCCAGAGTCCACTTATGAAAGCTTGAGTCACTTCTCAAGATGCTAATTTCACATTAATATTTTGAAGACTTCGCTTTAACAGAAACTGTGCAATGCAACAGATTTTTCACCGGCCTAGTCCCCACTCCACCCTCTACGGAATGTGCTTTTTTTTGCCCAAGAAAGTGATTGCTTGCAGTATAAAAGCTCTGCGGCTAGAACAGGGATGTCATTTCACCAAAACGCCAGGGGTAGCGGAAGTGACATCACACGTCCCTTGACCTCTAATGACATCACATGAAGTGATGTCATTTGATCGGACCCTGAAGTGACATCACAGGAAGCAAGGGAACACAACCTTTCACCCCTGGTTAAAACAGGAAGGGGCATCACATAGCATTGTTCCTACGTACACAACGAAAAGAACAAGTTACTTATCAACTGGTAAATTTCTTTCGACTGGATGTTCCTCCAAGGTATTTTAGATCTTTGACATGTAATGTCCACAACTGTGCACTTCGGAAACATTTTCAGCAGAGGGCGTCCTGCGTCAATGACGTCAGGTCAATGTCCCTCGAAGGCCTCCATCGAGGGCGACACCACCGGATGTTACAAATAGGACGCACGGCGCCCGCAGCCTCAGTTTAAGTTTTTTCCCTCAGAACATGTGGCACCAGCCTCATGCCTGCTTGACAGCACTTAGCCTTGCAGAAACGGAAGCTGCAATCGCATAGGAAATTCTCCAGAGGGGCAGGCTGGGGGGGAAGGGGGGGTGGAGAAGATGTGGAATACGTTGGAGGAACATCCAGTTGAAAGAATGTTACCAGTTGGTAAGTAACTTGTTCTTCGAATGGATTGTGTATTCCAACGTATTCCACATCTTTGACAGACTCCCAAAGCAGTACCAGTAAATGGAGGAGGGAAAATAATTTAGAGTACCCAATAAGATTGTGGAATAAAGAACCGCCTTCCCAACGGCCATATCCTGACCATGGATTGTATCCAAGGAGTACTGTTTAACAAAGTTGTGGATTGAAGCCCATGTGGCTGCATCACAAATATTCCTAATAAGAACACCCTGCTGGAGGGCTGTGGAAGTAGTCACGCCCCTACTGGAATGAGCTTGCAACCCTTGAGGAGGGTCCTTACCCGCCACTCAGTAACACTCCGTAATGGTGAGGATAATCCACCTGGACAAGGTCTGTTTGGTAACCGCCTGGCCCAATCGGTGTCCAGCATATCCTACAAAGAGTTGATTGTCCACTCTGACCCTGGACATCCTAGAAATGTAAAAGCTCAGAGCTCTCCTAGGATCCAACCGATGGAGTCGCTCCTCTTCCTTACCAGGATGAGGAGGAGGGTAGAAAGATGGAAGAACCAACTTTTTATTCAAATGAAACTACCTTAGGTAGAAAAGAGGGACGTACCCCGCAGTACAACCCTGTCTTTATGAAACACAGTAAAGGGTGGCTTAGATGAAAATGCCTGCAATTCACTTACTCGGCGAGCGGAAGTAACGGCAACCAAGAACACAGTCTTGAAGGACAGTAATCGCAAAGGACAGGAGTGCAAAGCTTCAAACGGAGCACCCATGAGAAATTTCAAAACCAAAATCAAATCCCAATCCGGCACCTGGAAAGGAGACGGCAGGACTACACTAGTCAGTCCTTTAAGAAACTGAGAAATCCAAGGAATCTTAAAGTAAGAACACTCTTCAGACAAGCACTTAAAGATAGACAGCACCGCCAGGTAACCCTTAATGGTACCCATTTGAAGGCCCCTGTGGACCAAAGAAAGAAAGAAAGAAAGACAAAACCATAGGAATGGAGCACTGAAAAGGAACAACATTGTGACCTCTGCACCAGTCACAGAACTTACGCCAACGGTATAGGGATTTTGTTGCAGGCCGCCAGGCCGAAAGCAACTCCTCCATCACGTCACCCGGGAGGTCCCAATCCTTATAGCTCAAACTTTCAGATACCAAGCGTAAAGGTAGAGAGTCTTGAACTCTGGATGGTGAACCTGTAGTTGAGGTAGGGTTAGACGTGAATTCCCCCCCCCCCCCCCCCCCGTCGCCTGAGATACACTGCCACCACCATTAGCTTGGTGAAGACCCTTGGGGCGGAAGTCAATCTGAATGGCAGGACCCGAAACTGAAAGTGCGAGTCTCCAGCCAAAATCCTCAGGTACTTTCTGTGCTCGGGATGAATCGGCACATGAAAGTAAGCATCCTGTAGGTCCAGAGTCACCAACCAATCCTGAAGTTGAAGGGCATCGAGGACTTGAGAAAGTGTAACCATCTTGAACTTGTCCTTCCTGAGAAGTTTGTTCAACCAACGCAAGTCCACGATGGGTCTCACTCCCCCGTCTTTTTCGGGATCAAAAAATAAGAGGAATACCATCCCTTGTTCCTCTCCGCTACAGGCACTAGTTCTATAGCCCCTTTCTCCAGCAGGGTAAGGATTTCCTTCGCAAGGAGCAGATCTGCAAGCTGCAAAGAGTTTTTCCCCCAGTGGATTGTCGTGAGGCCGCTGAAGGAAGGGAAGGCAGTAGCCGTGGGCAATGGTATCCAGCACCCACGCATCTGAAGTAATGGCTCACCATTCTTCGAGATGCTGAGAAAGTCTGCCCCCATCTGGCAAACCATGGGACATGGCCGCATGACTGTTTGGAAGCGGCTGCGGCAGTGCCTGAAGGCAAACAGGCACCACCTGAGTGGCTCTGGCACCACGATTTCCCTGACCACCACAGGTACTTTTTCGCTGGCCCTTTAGACTGGTGGCCCCTCTCAATCTAGCAGAGTAGTAACGAAAAGAACCTCCCCTCCATTGCTGTCCCATAGGACAAAAAGGCGGAGGATGACGCACAGCTGCGCTTTAAGATTTAGCTGCAGCTTTCGAGGTCTGCAACCTCTCAAGGCTCTCGTCAGCCTTGCTGCCAAACAAATGTGCGCCATCAAAGGGCATGTTGAGAAGACGGGCCTGCACATCCAGAGCAAAACCAGACTTCCGCAACCATGCAAATCTGCGTATAACGGTGCACACAGCCATGGATTGGCTAACACTGTCGGCCGTATCCATACCCGACTGAAGGGATTCGCACATGGCATCCTTGCCGTCCTGCACGAGAGCAAGGATCCCATCCTTTCTTCCCCATCGGGAATATGCTCAGCCGCTAAAGAGAGTGAGAACCTTGCCAAGGTACAAGTGGAGTTGGGCGATTTCAAGGACATGCTCCGATTAGAAAATACCTTCCGGGCCCAACCGTTGAAGCGCTTATTGTTCCTATCCAGAGGGATGGTAGGGTACGCCGCCTGAATCGAGGTGGCTGAAGCCGCCTGAACCACCAAATTCTCAGGAGTGGGGTGAGTAGATAAATAGCTGGGGTCGCTAACGGAAGGGCGGTATTTCTTGGTCAAAGATTTATGCACACAGCTGGAAGAGATTCTGGGGACTGCCAAGCAGCTGCCACCCTTTTCTGTAAGGTGAGATGAAATGGTAAAACCGGGTCAGAGGACGGACCTTGATCTAAGGTGTCCATTAGATCATCCTGCACAAAGTCTTCAGGAGAACTGGACCAGCCCAGACACTCCAAGACCTTAGCCATGAGCCTCCTGTATGAAGAGACTGCATGAGCCCCAGGCTCAGGCCTACCAAATTCCACTTTCAGGGAAGTGTCCAACCCACTGGCATCATGGAAGGTCTGCCTCAACTCCTACAACTGACTGTCTCCAGAAAAAAATTGGAGCTTCATCAAGTTCACCAGGGTCCTCAAACTCAGACCTCTCTTCCTCTTCATAAATATCAGCCAGAGGGAGTTGAAACCCAGGTCTGGTAACAGAAGAGGGCCTGGAGTCCAAAACAGGCCTCACAGACTTCGCAGTAGCCTTCAAAGGAGGATCCACCACATCGAGGTACTCCAAAGGTAGATTGCGGGCAAAAATACCTGAAGGAGTCTAGAGCGCCAAAGGCTTCGGCGTCGACACAGGGGCCGACGGCGCCGTGGGCTGATACAATGGCAAAGCGTCGACGTCCGAGTCAGACTGACACGGCGCTGACCGAGTCGACGCCGGCATTGAGCCCTCAGTAGGTTGCTGCTGTCTCGCTGGGGACGAGGACCGAGAACTAGAAGCACGTCTCTTGCGACTTTTCGAATCCTTGTCCATACGGGACCTCGAAGGCTCCCGATGCGAGTCATGTCGTGGACCCGAGCCCGAAGGCGTGTGAGCCACGGTACGAGACCGATCCTGCCCAGCTTCGTTAGAAGGTGCAACCGGACACATGCCTGCTATTGAAAAATCGCTAACATTTGTTCTTTAAACGCAGCCCATTTCTCCAGAGTCGAGCACTTCATCGGGCATGCTACCTTCCTCGAGGCACCATCCTCCGAGGTGGATGGGGAAGGCGACCTGAGACGGCGCTTCCTAGAGTGTCGGCACAAGGAAGAATGGTGGGAACCACTCTGGGACCGAGATCCCCGGGACTTCTTCCGATGCGGAGAGTCGCCCCTCGAGTAGTCAGTGGCAAAACCCTTGGATGATTTGGATTTACAGGATTTAACATGCTAGAGGCCCTACCTACCTTGTTCTTCCCCTTCCGCAAGGCCTTGGCAGTCAGCGACAGGCATTTCGAGCAGACGTTTGCGTCGTACGACTCGCCCAGGCACCATAAACAAATGCGATGTGGGTCGGTGATCGACATTTTCGACTTGCAGTCCCGGAAGGTCTTGAAGCCAGACCGCAGAGTCGGAGGGGTCGAAGAAAAAGACATCTCAATGATAACACACAAGGCGCGTCGAGTTTCACGAAGCAACACCTTTGCGGAAAAAAAACGATCTGAGGCTGCGGGTGACGTGCGTCCTATTTGTAACTTCCGGTGACGTCGCCCTCGCCGGAGGCCTTCAAGGGACATCGGCCCGATGTCACTGACGCAGGAGGCCCTCTGCTGGCAAAGTTTCCGAAGTGCACAACTGTGGACATTACATGTCAAAGATGTGGAATACGTTGGAGGACACAATCCATTCAAAATATGGTTACAATATCTATGTGATACACATTTCATACAAGAATGGATCACCATATGTATTGTTAATATCAGTATATATAGGCCCATATTACCAGATTTCTGTGAATGCAAGAAGACATCCAAGGCCAAATGACAATGACTTATGCTGAAGCGCTTTATATAGAATAAATATACATACAATATCACCCAACCAGTGTTGGTACTCATTTATCGACCCCAGAAGGATGAAAGGCTGAGTTGAGGTGTTTAAGAACAGTACATCTGGGATTCACCCGCTGAAGTGTGCCTGAAATAAACCTTTAGTCTAGCAATTATTGTATAGAATTCCAGAAAGACATTTTTTGTTATTCGTATTCATTCTTATTTAGGGTCACTACTCAAAGTGTTACACTAGTGCAACCCCATGTTTTTATTTAAGAGGCCTGAGCAAGAAAGCCAGACACTCCAGAAGGGAATAGTTTCTTACCTGTAACTCCATTTCTCCAGCATTGGTATCTTTCATGGATTCACATGCTTAGAATATTCCCCGTCGTCAGACTGGGACCCTCGGTACACATATAGCCTTTTCCTATAGGAAAAACTTCCGACACTTGTGTCCTATCTACGTCCTTTTAGGACCCGCCTACGCATGCTCCGTAGGCCGTCCCAGTATAAGAGCCCCCCCCCCCCCCCCCCCCGTGGCTCCCCTTCAGATTTCGGCCCCTCCAAAGTAGGAAGGGTTAAACTTATCAAGCAAATAGATTGCATTCCGGGTAGGCTGGCGGGCGCATGTGAATCCATGAAAGATACCAATGCTGGAGAAATGGAGTTACAGGTAAGAAACTATTCCCTTCTCCAGCATTGGATCTTTCATGGATTCACATGCTTAGAATAGATTGTATAGCAGTAACACATGAAACGGTGGTGAGAATGTAATGTAATATACCCTCACCATAATACACAATGCATATGTACAGCAGGAATAAGTTTACTCATATAACCTTACCCACATAAAGTATACTGTCATCAAAAGGTACAAAACAGACTCTCCACAGCGTGGAGCTTACCTTACTGAAACAGATGGCGCAGGACAGCTCTTCCCATCTGCACCTCGTCCGCATGCTGCCTGGCAAGGCAGTAATGGCGGGTAAACGTGTGGGGCACTGACCATGCCGCAGCCTGGCATATGTCTGTTAGCGGAATTCCTGCCCATAATGCTGCTGAGGAGGACGTTGATCTTGTAGAATGGGCTCTAGGATGCCCTTGCAGCGGCCTTCCGGCCTTGGAGTGGCGAAACGCAATCGTCGATGAGACCTATCGAGCCAATCCTTGTTTAGAGATTGCTTTTCCCTTCGTCGACGGACCATATGTGATGAACAGTTGTCGAGTAGACCCGAGTTCCTGTGTACGATGTAGGTAAAATTTCAGAGCCCTCTTAACGTCCAAGGTATGAAGAGCTTTTTCTGCTGCCGATGATGGGGTCGCCAAGAAAGTAGGGAGAACAATGGACGAGTGTTTGTGATACACTGTCGGAACTTTTGGGACGAATTTAGGATTAGTTGCCAGGACCACCTTGTCCTTAAAGAATCTTAAGTATGGCGGGTCTACGACCAGCGCTTGCAGTTCCGAGATTCTCCTAGCTGATGTGATAGCAATTAAGAATGTCAACTTCCACGATATGAATTTCATGTCCGACGTGGCCATAGGCTCAAAGGGCGGTTTCATTAAGCCTGCCAACACTGTGTTGAGACTCCAAGTTGGAGGGAAACGTTTTACCGGGGGAAAAGTTCGAAATAAACCCCTCATGAAGTGTTTCACAAGTCTGTCGCTGAATAGAGGAGACGACTGTCTCTTCCTCGTGAACCTCGAGATGGCCGCCAGGTGCACCTTTACCGATGTGAAGGATAAACCCCTCTCCGCCAAGAGAAGCAGGTAAGGCAGAACTTGTTCTGGTGTCAACGGTTGTAGGCCTTGCTGTCCTCGACACCATTCACAGAACCTCTGCCACTTATAGGTGTAAGATTTGTTGGTAGAAGGGGCTCGAGCCGCCTGCAGAATTTTTTGACAATCCTCCGAAACCTTTAAAGAACCGAACTCCGAAAAGTCAGGAGCCAGGCTGCAAGGTTGAGACTGTCCGGGTCGTGATGCCACACCGTGCCTTTGTGCCGGAATAGTAGGTTCGGAACTCTCGGAAACGCTATTGGATGTTCCAGCGACAGGTGAAGCAGGTCGGAGAACCATGGTTGCCGCGGCCAGTACGGTGCCACTAGAATTACCCGACAACTGTATCTGGGTATCCACTGTACTGTCCTCGGTATGAGGGGGAACGGAGGAAAAGCATAAAGGAACATGTCCGTCCATGGGAAGGAGAATGCCTCCCCCATGGAACCCTCCAGAGGCCATCTGCTTGCGAATTGCTCGCATTTCTTGTTCTCCTTGGTTGCGAAAGCGTCCAGAGGGGGGTGACCCCATTTCTCGAACACTTTCATCAGCTGAACTGTGTCCATTTCCCATTCGTGTATCTGGGCCATGCTTCTGCTTGCGAATTCCTCACTCCCGGGAGATGGTGAGCCACGATGGAAATCTCATGCTTTAAAGCCCAATGCTATGTTTTCTGGGCCTCTATGGAAAGAGTTCTTGATCGCGTCCCTCCTTGTTTTCTCAAATAAAACATGGCCGTCGTATTGTCGGTCAGTACTCGTACTCGCGATCCCTTGATGTGTGGTAGGAATGCCTTCAAGGCCCATCGTACTGCTCTGAGCTCTTACACGTTTATGTGTAGGAGTGACTCCGTTGGAGACCAGCGACCTTGTGTTTGAAGAATACCCATGTGAGCTCCCCATCCGGTTAGGGACGCATCCGTGTCTATGGTTCGCTGAAACTCCGGTTCCTGTAGGGGTACACCGTTGTTCAGATTGTGGAAACTCTGCCACCACTGAAGGGTCCGAAGCAGCTTGTCGTCGTCAATGGTTATCTTGTCTGACCACGATCCTTGGGCCTGCGTCCATCGGTCCGCGAGGAATTCCTGGACTGGCCTCATGAATAGGCGACAGTTTGCCACCAGATGGATGCAGGATGCCATGGCCCCTAGGACCGAAACATATTTCCTCACTGAGAGCCTGGTGGTTTGTCGTAGTCGGCTCGCCAGCTGATTGAGTTTTGAGGTTCTGTCGAGAGAAGGCTTCACTAGCCCTAACTGGGTCTCGAACTGTGCCCCCAGGAACACCAACGTTCTCGATGGCCGCAGAGAGGACTTTTTGAAGTTTATGGCAAATCCCAGCTGTTGTAGAAGCTGCATGGTGGCTTGCAAACTTGTGTTCGTCGACGCTGGGGAGGATCCCCTTACCAGCCAGTCGTCGAGGTATGGGTATACGTGGTGGCCTTGCTTCCTTAGCCAGGCCGCTACTGGGGCCAGGCATTTCGTGAACGTTCTGGGGGAGGTCTTGAGCCCAAAGGGAAGAACCGTGAACTGGTAGTGAGTCCGCCCTATTACAAATCTCAGGAATTTCCTGCGTTTCCGACACATTGGAATATGGAAGTACGCTTCCTGTAAATCCAGGGACGCTAGAAAATCTCCTTCTTGAACGGCACGGATCACTTCCTGCAGCGTGAGCATTTTGAATTTTAGGCTCTTTAAAGACTTGTTGAGATCGCGTAAGTCTAAAATGGGACGCCATTTGCCGTTCGGCTTTTTTACGACAAAGTATCTTGAGTAGACTCCTTGACCTCTCTGTGATGTTGGAACTAATTCTATCACGCCCTTTGCTAACATGAGTGTTACCTCTTGTTGCAGTATCCTCAGATGGGAATGAGCGGTGAACGCAGGTGGAATGTGCGGAGGGCTGTGCTTGAATTGTAGAGTGCCCGTTCCTTATAGTGTCCAGCACCCATTGATCCGTCGTTTTTCGTTCCCATTCGTCGACATATGCTGACACTCTTCCCCCCCAGAACGGTGTGTTGTCTGTCACTGCTGATCTTTATTTTGCTCGTCTCTTGACGACGACGAATAGGATGGTCTCTTCCTGGACGTCTGGAAGTTCCGGCGTCGCTTTGCCGTTTGGGAAGCACGCCTGTATCCCTGGGAGGGGTAAGCCGATCTGTCTCCAGACGCAGAGAATCTGGAATTACCTGAAGCCCCTCTAAAGGGACGAAAAGACTTGTAGCTTCGGCCACTCTGGAGGGCACCCAATGAACGTGCCGTGTCCGAGTCCTCTTTCATTCCCTTTAGGGCCTCGTCTACCTTCTCTCCGAATAGAAGGTCTCCCTCAAAAGGCATATCTAATACTTTGTATTGTACCTCTGGTCTGAAGTAGGTACACTTAAGCCATGACTGTCGTCGTAATACGACCCCATTATTGACTTGCTTGAAGCCTGACTCAGCGAGGTCCACCGCAATGTTTATTGCGTGATTGGAGGCTTCCTCACCCTCTCGGACAAGTAACATTGCTGCCTTCCTATGCTCTTCTGGAAGATGATCCAGCAACGGCGCTAGTCTGTGCCACATCTCTGTCGTATCTGGCTACAATAGCCAGAGAGTTTGCGGCCTTTACTGTGGTTGCTCCCACAGATAGCACTTTTTTGCCAAAGGCATCCTGGCGTCTTGCTTCGTTTTCAGGCGGAGTCGTGCACTTGTGCTGGGCCTTCGCCTTCCTCGCCGCCGACACCACGGATTCTGGCGTTGGTTGGGAGGATAAACACTTGGGGGTAGACTCTGGCGCCTTAAACTTTTTCTCGGGGCGTCCTTTCACTGCCGGCTCCGAAAAGGGGTGACGCATTGTCTGCAACCCCTCCTTCCACACGTGGTCTAGTATTGGTATTGAGAACACAGACCTCCTTCTCTTACTCATGAGGTCGAACAAAAAACAGTCCTTTTTCTGTTCTTCCTGGGACAAACCAAATTCCTTACACGCCTTCTCCATCATAGAATGGAATGATGCAATGTCGTCCGGAGGGGACGGGTGAGCTGGGCTTCTTGGGGTTTCTAACTCCACCTCTGACAACCAGGTTGGATCCCTGGAGGGGGATGATGAGATATCCGACATGGCTCCCCTGTCAGACTCCGAATCTGGCAGCTCACCTTCCTCTTGGGGTGCCAGTGCTGAGATTGGCGTGCGTAAGTGCGTCGGTGGACGGGACGGGCCCGGCTCGTCGACGGTTGACTGTGGCAGGTTTACCTGAGGTAGTCTCTGGTCCAACGACTTTACCAAAGACTGAAGCGTGGACAGAATTTCCAACGACAAAACAGACTGAGGATTGAGAAGAGGGGCAGATACCGGTATACCGGATCCCCCCGTCGTCGACTTGTCAACCACTCGTAGCCTGAGGTCTGCCGGGCCAGCTATTCTCCCGCTCTCGTCCTCCCCAGAGGACAGCGACACAGCCTGTTCTTGCAGTAAAGTATCCGGGGGGATTGGATCAAAAACTTCAGGCCTCCAGGCTTCCTGTAGAACCCCCGTTGACGAGGCCACCGTCGCAGTCGGTGGGACGGTGGATACCACATGCGTCAGTGGCAGGGTGGAGGCCGATGACCGGACCGCCGTCGACGACGGTGACTTAGCAGGTGGTTTAGGCGGTCCCGCCTTTTCCACACTTGGCCTGCCTTTACTCGACTCTCGACTCGAAGTCGATCTAAGGTGATCGCCCGAGGAGGATTTCGGCCTTTCCTTGTCATGCTTTTTTGATGAAGATGACGATTTTTTCGACGAGGACTCTCTAGCTGAATGACTCCGAGATGACTCTTTTTCCGTCGGTCGAGATTTCATCGCCGGTGGTTCCGACGAGGCAGTGTGTGGTGTGATGTTTTCGCCGATTGTGTGGAGCCTACCTCCGAGGGGGGGGTATGCCCCCGCTCCATCATTCATCCATGCCACCAGCCGTCGATTTCGGTCTTTGAGGGTCTTTTGAGAAAACCCTTTGCATATGTCGCAGTTATCAGCCGAATGATGAGGGTGGAGGCAGTATATACAATCCATATGTCCGTCCCCCTCGTAAACTTTTTTCAAGCCGCACGTCGCGCATGGACAGAAAAGCGCTTTTCCTGACATGGAGGAACATTTTCCTCGAACTCCAACTCCAGGTACACAACCTTGTACAAAATAGTAAGACAACGCGAGGAGATCCCACTACTTTGGAGACGGTTGAAATCTGAAGGGGAGCCGCGGGGGGCGGGCCTCTTCTAGTGGGACGGCCTACGGAGCATGCGTACGCGGGTCCTAAAAGGACATAGATAGGACACAAAAGTGTCGGAAGTTTTTCCTATAGGAAAAGGCTATATATGTGTACCGAGGGTCCCAGTATGACGACGGGGAATATTCTAAGCATGTGAATCCATGAAAGATCCAATGCTGGAGAAGCACAGAGCCACATGGCACTGGCCACAGCCAGCCCAGAAGCTAACAAAAAAAAATAGGGGTAGCAAGGGAGACCTCAGGGGTTGCAGTTGCAATCCCCGACGACCCCCAAACGACATCCCTGGGCTAGAATTACTCACTGCTTATCATGGTCACTGTCACTTTCCGCATGAAGAACCATAATGGATGCTCAACACTGTCTATATACTGCAACCCAGAGAAAAAGAAAAAATCCATGCAGGAGGAAAATATTAGGTAAACTTCCTATGGTTAGTCATTGTACAGCCTAGGCCCTTCTAGGATCCCACCTTAGTCTGCCAAGAGCCCACCACAATCCTGTTCCATCTACCACCCACAGTAGACCGGGGAAACCCAATTCTGAATGATAATGCTCTACACCAAGCAATAGTCCCAACAAGTCTTAACTACACAATGACCTTCCCGTTGAAAAGCTGAACCGCGAAACCCAAGCAGAGGACTGATTCAAGACCTATGTCACATATGAACATACCTTTAAAGAGTAAGATCTAAGAGGGTTATATTGCACAACTAAAGTAGAATACCACTATATTTCCCTTTTGAGAATGCCAGTACACAAAGTTTGACTAGCCCAGCATGATTCTAGGTTACAGACTCCCAAGTGCAGTCCTAGTTTGGCAATACCAGAACAAAATCAGATCACATAACCACCACCTATCCTGAGGTTCCCTAATCAAGTATATTTCCAATTTGTCAATACCAGGAATTTCCAGGTTGACATCAGTATATGGCCTTTACCATTTTGCCAGTATATTCATAGCTTTACAATCCAGGAATGGCTATGTTTTATTGAATCCAAGTATGACCAGTTTGCCAAGCAGTGTTTCGACTGGTTTTGCGCAGTAACCCCGAACACAGGTTCCGTATACATACATTACTCTAAAGGCCAGCATACCGCCACATTGAAAAAGTGTGGTTATGGGATTTCTGCCCAATGCCACTACACTTACATATTTGTCAGTACCGTTATACTCAAAGGTTGAAAGTCTGTTTTCAAAATGCCAGTACATTCCCATTTTGACTAATATAGTATACACCTGGGTTGACAAATCAAGCGTATTCCTAAAATTCAAGTACAACTTCAGTTTGATAATCCCAGTGTACTTTCATTTTCTTTTCTGCTAGTAGATTCCTAGTTTTATCACCCAGGTTTATTTCCAGGTTACTAAACTCTATTCCCAATATGACAAATCCAACATTTCCTATTGTCCACAGAATGCCAGTATACACACCGCCATTACACTTCCAGGATTCACAATACATGTATATTGAAGGTTTTTCCAAACACTGTATATTTCAGGCATAGCAACTCCCAATTTGACAACAGTTTATATTGCCTGTTTGTGCTATTCCAGTATATATTCAATCTGTACAATTGCACTGTACACTCAGTCCAACATTAATAGTTACCATTTCAGCTCATTCCCAGTTTGACAAGATGATTGTACACCCAGTTCAACAATTTAAATGCATATTCCATGCTTGCACTAAACCAGTATATTAACAGTTTGACAATGTCACCGTACACCCGGTTTAGAAAAGTAGTTTGGCAATCAAAGGTGATTTATCATTTGACAATCCCAGTATCTCCCCCATTTACCAAACCAAGTATGTTTCCTATTTGACAATAACTAGAATACTCGCCTTTTAACAATCCCAGTACACGGTCCGTTTCACAATTCCAGGATAATCCTAGTTTGCACAATCCCTTTACACTCAGTTGAGACAATCTCAATACATTCTTAGGTTGTAGATCTGCCTATAATTTGTATTTGTATTTATTGTTTTATATAGCGCCTTAATCCACGGCGCTTTACACTTAAGAACACAAAAATGCAACAGTAGAAGCAATAACAGTAAACGTGAATCAAACCAGAAAATCGGCATGTAGAGCAATTTGCATGAGAAAAGAGGAAAGGAGAGAAAGGGTGTGTGGAAGGAGGGAAGGGGGAGAAACAGTAGCGAGTAAAGTGAATAGAAGGAGGAAGGAGAATTTAGAAGAGGAAAGAAAGAACAAAAGAAGGGTACTAAAGGGAGGGTGAGAGAGGGCAGGATGTCAGGGAGGGGAATGAAGGAGTGATTTCAATGAGGAGCGGAAGGAGGACTAGGTGAGGGAGGAGAGGATAGAAAAAGGTAGGGAGTTCCAGTGTAAGGGGGCAAGGAGCTGAAAAGAGCGGACACGTGAGGAGGCCAAGGGAAAAAAGGCAATCTTTTTTTTTTTTTTTTACAATGCCAGTCTGAAAAATCCCAGTATTACCAAGTTCTAGAATCCCAGGATGGATTCAGTTTTCAAAGTCCTTATACTCCAAATATAGAAATCACTGCTAGACAACCCTGTTATACTACCTCTGACATTTTGTGATGTTTTCACAATTGCAATAATCTCCAAGATTGACAATCCAAGCATACTCCTAGTTTAACAACTGCAGAACATTACTCCTTATACGAACACAGTATATTACAGGTTCACACAATCAAGATTTAATTCCAGTTCATAGAATGCAGTAAACTCAGAATATATACCAATATACGGTGTGCAAATGCACCAGTACATGTCCCATTTAGGACACCCAATGTAGTCCTGTATTGCCATTGAAGTCTACCAACAATTGCAGAAACACAATATATTTAAAGTTCAACAACATAATGCGCTCCATCTGGGTTAGGATTCGTCCAGTCCTGCCTCCAAGTTGCCCCTATCTGCTACTGCTAGAATGGGTTCACTACGCCTTGCAGCAATAAACACTGACAAATCTCATGCACATCATTCACATCCAAGGGTCCCGTCCATTCACAAAAACCTACGTCATTATTTTCCCCTTGCATTCTCCTAACTACGGCACCCAGAGAGCTGTGTGTCCTGGACGTTACGGCCCCAACTGGAGGTTGCCATGGATGTTTTGGCAGTTGTAATCCGATTCGCTCTCAAGGCACGCTTCCGACACAGGTTCTATCACGTGATCGATTCACGACATTTAAGAGTCGCATTCCCCGGTAACATTGCTTCTGAATTTGCGGAAGTGTGTTTTCAATTCCTGGAAATGTTGCCTTGTTCTTGGATTCTGTTTTTGACCTTAGCTACTGTTTTGCCTGGATTTCCCTTGCCTACTCCTTGCCCGTTACGTCGCCTTGGCTATGCTCTGTCCTGTATTGCTCCTGACCCGGACCGGCTTCACAGATTTCCCCGTTTGTTCCTTGCCTGCTACGGCGGCAAGCTATTACCTGTTAAAGACATTGCCAGACCCGGACAGTTTACTGGATTGCATCTACCTCGCCCTCTATCTTCCTGCCCTGTTTCTCAGCTACCCTACTTTTGGTTGGACGCCTCACAGGGAATTGCCATGCAGCAACCTCCCCATTGTTTTCTTCCGCCCGCAGCACACAGACTAGAGACTGCCTATTGTATGCCTATTGTATGCGTGCGGCTGGGATCCACTTGTCCCCGTTCCGTCGGGTTACACGTTAAGACTTGAGACTTTCCCTTTTAGGCGTACTCGTTTCGCCGGGAATAGGTCCCGGTGGTTGCTCCGTTGAACCTGAGGCTCCTGCATTCCCTTGCTCTTATTGGAACTCATGGTAAGAATCATTCTCCACTGTCTATCATTCTAACTACCTTGACCACTTCCCAGTCACAAACACCTGAACATATATATTACCATTTTCTATTACCATAGAGCAAGGAATAACAGAAGGGGCAGTTCCATTATTCCTCTCACCAGTCATCCTCAGCAGACCATTCACCACACAGAGGTTAGTCCGAGTACATGATAGATTGTTGTTGTTATATTTTGTTCTAACAAACTGAACTAAGTTGGTTTCTTTTGATCCTAGGTAACCTGGTGCTTACGTTGGGTTCCTTAATTTGAGGAAATCATCCTGGTGTGTTTGTTGGGTTCCTTCTTTCGAGGAATACCTTGCGCTGACTGTAATTTAGTACATTCAGTTGGTGGTATTGATAGGAAGAAATCTTCGGCTACACGACGTGGTCAAGTAGCCAATGAATTTCTGACATTCAGAAGCCGCTATCATGGATAATGCAGTTGATAACTGAGTTGCGAAATGACATGGCAACGGCTCATGCTTCCACGCAACGTGATATAGACGAATTGCAGACTGGACTAAAGCCTACCATTCCTCCCATGCCCGCACCGGCTCAGGCATCTGGTTCCGGGCTATGCCTAGACAAGAATTGGGCCCTGTTTATATGGCAAAGCATTTTCCTTTATCACCTCTGGAGAGATTTAATGGCGATCCCAAGACCTATAGAACGTTCCTGAACCAATTTCGCCTGAAATTCCTTTGTCAGCGAATTCACTCCACGACTCAACCACAAAAGCAGCCTTTCTATTGTCACATTTAGGAGGCACTGCTGCATCATGGGCTAATCCCTTCCTAGAATCCGGGAGTCCTTTGTAATTTGACTGTGATGCACTCATAGAAGCCATGGGTCGAGACTTCGATACCAGGTACAAGACCCAGGCTATAGATCTGGAATTATTGGGGTTGCAACAAGGCAACTTAACTCTCTTGTATTACCTAGCTATGTTTAATCATTCATCAGTCGAACCAGGCTGGCCGGAGGAAAAGAAAGCAGCTCTTTTCTACAAGGTATTCTTTGAAGGACGTTCTTGCTACTGTCCCCGTGGTTCCTATGTCTTTTCCCAAAGTTCTTGATTTAGTGCTTCAGAATGACGGCAGGAAGGCTGAACGTAAAGGCGAGTGAAGGGTGACTATACCAACGGTCATGACTTCAGCAAACCCTACCACAGGAGATAGTGAACCTATGCAGCTAGGTGTGGTAAGGGGCACTTTGTCCTCAGAGGAAAGAGAACTCAGAAAAAAGCTCAACCTCTGTTTTTACTGTGGTGGTTATCTTCTGCAATCATGCAATAAAAAGTCAAAGTCGTCGGGAAATGCCAGAGCTCGGCAGTAGAAGGAGTCCAACTACCGAGCATGAATCTTTCAGACTCCTGCAGAACAGCACTATTTATTGTTTACACAAAGTATTTGACGGCCTTGGGTCTTCAGTGTGCTATTGATGCAGTGCTCGATTCAGGCGCCACTGGTAATTACATCGACGGCAACTTTGTCAAGAGTCTAGGAATTCCTGTTATGACCAAACCCCATCCTGAGATGGTAAACGCGGTCGATGGGACCACCTTGCTCTCGGGAATGGGGACGGACCGTACAGTGGACTTAACTATAAGAACAGGTAACGGTCATACAGAGACCATCTGGTTTGATCTAATCGCTGCACCACAATATCAGTTGATTTTTAGGTCTCCCTTGGTTGGTACTCCACAACCCGTTGTCAACTGGCAGACAGGAGGAGTACAATTTGTTTCTGGGCATTGTGGAACTGCTCGTCTAGTTTCCCCTATCACCGTCAACAACCCATGTTGTCCTTTGTTACTCCGTACTCCTGCAATCGGGGCGGTTTCAGCCACCATCTTACAAAAGGAGTACAAAACATACAGAGACATCCTCGATGTCAAGGGAGCAGAGTCACTACCTCCGCACAGACACTAGGATTGCCCCATTGATTTAATTCCGGTGGCGAAGATACCTACGGGGCGGATCTACTCAACCCAGGAGGAGGACCAGGTCCTTAAGGAGTATCTCAATAAAGCACTTATGACAGGCTTTATTCGCCCCTCACGCTCACCTGCATCAGCCCCATTATTCTTTGTACCAAAGAAGGAGGGGGACCTTCGTCCATGCATCGATGATCGTGCATTGAACGGCGTGACCATAAGGAATCAATACCCCATTCCCCTGATTTCCGTCCTCCAGGACCAGCTGGGTTCCTCTGTTTTATCTGCTATGTCGCAGAGCTATTACCTGTTAAAGACATTGCCAGACCCAGACTGTTTACTGGATTGCTTCTACCTCGCCCTCCATCTTCATTTCCTGCCCCGTTTCTCAGCTACCCTGCTTTCTAGTAGGACATCTCCCAACGAATTGCCACGGAGCAACATCCCCATTGTTTTCTTCCACCCACAGCACAAAGACTAGAGACTGCCTATTGTGTGTGCGTGGCTGGGATCCACTCATCCTCGTTCCGTCGGGTTCCACGTTAAAACCTGAGACTTTCCCGTTTAGGCATACTCGTTTCACTGGAAATAGGTCCCGGTGGTTGCTCTGTTGAACCTGAGGCTCCATCTGCTAACAGCTGCTCTGCATTCCCCTTCTCTTATTGGAACTCACGGTAAGAATGATTCTCCACTGCCTATCATTCTAACTACCTTGACCACTTCCCAGTCACTAACACCTGAACATATATAGTACCATGTTCCATTACCATAGAGCATGGAATAACAGAAGGGGCAGTTCCATTATTCCTCGATCTAACCAGTCATCCTCAGCAGACCATTCACCACACAGAGGTTAGTCCGAGTAAAGGACAGATAGTTCAATTTGTTAGAACAAAATATAAGAACAAAGTTGGTTCCTTTTGATCCTAGGTAACCTGGTGTTTCCGTTGGGTTCCGTCCTTCAAGGAATCATCCTGGTGTGTTAGTTGGGTTCATTCTTTTGAGGAATACCTCCTGCTGACTGTGCTTTAGTACATTCAGATGGTGGTATTGTTAGGAAGAAATCTTCAGCTACACAACGTGGTCAAGTAGCCACCAGATTTCTGACAATTTGTACCACTTCAGTATACTTCGTTTGACAACCCCAGGGTAGTGCACTGGAGAAAAGAAAAAAAAAGTCCCAAATATTAGGGAAACTAGCTTCAATTGGAGAAAACCAGCTTGTGGCACTAAAACTGAAGATATAACACATGTATACACCCTATAAATCATAATAGCAAGCAGTGTGATGTGACTTGTGACTCGTCACAGACCTGGTTGCACAAACAAGCAGGAAACAAGTGTACCCATCAGAACATAAGTAACTGGCAAATCTATTTGCACCCTATTTCAGCCCAAGCATCTACAACTTTATTTAAAAACGAAGCCAGTTCAGGATCACTGAACCTCATCAAGGCTCAGACGCTGCCTGTATCAACCATCATAGAACAGATTACTTGCCTTCATTCAATCATGTTCTTTTTGATGGACATCATTATTCCTCCCAAAGTTTCCACATCCAGAAAGAAAGTTTTACAGCTAGTCACAAGGTGATACTGTGCATTTGAGGTCTGCGCCATCAAGACTCCCTGGCACCCTTTTTCAGCTGGAAGAGATCTTATCCATTTACGCCTACAAAGTCATAAACAGGCAGCGACAGTACTGTGTTGCTCTGTATTGGACAGGCTAGCCTACCTGTTTGACTTTGGAAATATCAAATAAGAAGGCAAAGTAGAACCGTCCACAACTTATTAGGTTCCTATACTTGAAGACATTTTCAATTGAGATTCAATTCACATTGAGAGACTGAGGCAGAAAAACTGGTATCACATTATCTTCAATGCAACTGCAAATTTAGTGTAGTACAATTTTGCCTCCAATATTATCATTTTCTTTTTTAAAGACCCTTAAGAAGCACGCACTGTGGAAGACTTTGTTATACTAAATGTAAAACACGTGTTGGGATGAGGCAGAGAATGTAAAGACAATTGGGTAACAGGGAAGGAACATAAATTATTGAGTACAAATCAAAATTATAAGGGAATATATAGAACATTTTGAGTAATGAACTATAATCTCAAACCAGGATTCTCATGTAAATACATTTATGACAATTAGTGCTTATTTTTCTTTTTTGATGTATATACTAATCCTATTCTCATGTTTTCTATTTTGGTGCTGTCAATACTGAAAATTATAAGTCCAAAATGTAGATACTAAGCACTCCTAAGGAAAGGGGTTATGTTTTTGTACACAAACCGTGATAAGGTTTGAAAATGTTTACATTAAAGTAGCAGAAAATGCTTACTATGCTTTTTAGGTGCAGAGGAGAAACATCAACCCTGGCATATGGGTTGTTTATAGAACAAAAAAGAGAAACAAGGTTCCCCGTTGGGGAACTCCCATCCCCAGCAGACTATCTGGGCTCAGAAAAGAGCCAAACACTTTAAGGGTGACAGGAGCAGTCCCTTGTAAGACTCAGGCTGTCAATTCTTAATTGGTTATTACTTTTCAAGATATTGTAACAATACTCTTCTATTCAAATCAGTGGTGTTTAGAAATATCATACAAATGACCATTCAATCAGTAATTCAAACTGGATTTATCTTTCTTTATTCAGATGGCCGAACGCGTTTCGAGAAACTCTCTTCATCAGGGGTGTACAATCATTTTTCTATTTTCTAAAAAGAATTTCAAACAAAAAACAAATAAGTCAATCAGTTGTTTGTCTGCTTATTTGACTATTTCTAGTATCTAATTAAGATTGACAAAAGTTAAACTCCACTATTAGACAAATTCTAGTATGAAATTGAGACGCCAATATAATTAGGTTACACTGCTGCATATAGAGTTTGTAATGCTGGGATTTATCAGACAATAGTCACATTTTCCTAAGGATTCACAGATTCTAAATTCATATATTATCTCAGAATAGTTTGTAATAAGCATGACTTGAAAAGCCTAACACACTTCAGACAGAGGTTGGCCAAACCCAATTGAGGTGAGGTAGCAGCAGAGCGGTCAAGGCTTAGTCCCAGAAAGGGTGTGAGAGTGGTCTAGGGCTACATTGAGTCTACACAGAGCAACAGAGAAAAATACAATAATTTCTTAGGCCTTTAGTATACACACCAAGCAGGTAAAATCAAAAAGGTAAATATTGTCACACAAAACCTTATAAAAGATACACATCCACTAGTGCAATACAGGTAAGAAGTCAGATGCATAGAAATAGACAGAACTCTTAAGAATCAACACAAAACAGCTTCCCTAATTCTTATAAAAAAGTCCAACTCTAAGATGGTTTGGGGCCTTGTGCACACAGTCTCCATTCCCTTCTTCAGGTAAGTTTATATAGGGAGTTGCAATGCCAGTGGTTATGATTATTAACGTTATTCAAAGTTCGATAACATTTAAAGTAAAGTTTGTGTGAGTACGTAATCAACACACTAGGATATGTGTAGGAAAAGATCGTTAACCCAGAATCACCCACCACACGTCAAATCAGAGTGAATTAGGGTCAAGGCTTTATACCTCTAGTTACCCTGTGGGAGGCAGAGGGTGAAAGCAACAGGCATGTAGACTTATGCCCATGGCTCAGAGTTCTCCACATACAACGGATGGAGGTTCCAGGCTTGTTCTTTGTTCCTACCACAAGGGTCATCTAGACAGAAGAGATACTTATTTCATGGGATTTAGTTTTGGTCGGTTGTGGTACTTGGAATTGTTTCCAGACAGCTTCCAATTGAACACCCAAACGAGGAAAGATGAAGGCTCCAGATCACCTCGGGACACTTCCAGTGACTGAAGCAGGAGTGTTGCAGCTAGAGGCAAGAACAGTAAGGTGACAACAGGCAATATCCATTGAATGAACAAAGGAGCAGGCCCAGCTCTGCTTCCGTTCATGCAAGAAGGTTGAAACTTCAGGAGCACAGGCGTCTAGTTCTTTAAGTTGGGGGTCCTTCAAGTTCCAGGAATGCACTTGGAATGGCGACGGCGGCAGCGAGGTAGCCCAGATGAGAGCTTGTCAGTCCACCACTTGCTCCAGGGACTCTTCCCAAAGTTCAGATCCTCAAGCAGGGGTCGAGACTGATTGTTCCCACTAGTCCAGAGGTTAAAGCAGCAATGAGGCACATACATTCAGGCACTAGCGGTGTGGATTTGGACTAGACAGTCCCAGCCCATTTCTCTGGCCACACACAATCCTCCCCTTAGCCGGTGTGGCTTTCCCCAGGAAAGGGTATTCCAGAAAGGGCATTTCCTGACTGGAGAATGAAGGAAGGCGGCCAAAGAACAAGTACAAATCCTTGTGCGACAGCTACCTTAGGGTGCTGGCCACCTTTAGTAGGCATTTGCGGTAAATGCAAAAGTGCACGAGTAAAACGTCACAAAACAGTAAAACAAAATATCACTGTTGCCGCCCGCTTGTCACATTGTAAAATTTACAACAGTCATATGACATACATTACTCACCATAATTTTATTTCTGATGCTTGTATCTGCTTAGATTCTCATGCTGTGCATATAGTCTGACATCTAGTGGTAACCGCAGAGTATTGAATCTTTTTTTCAAAGATCGAAAAGGGACATTTACATAGGCGTGACTAACACTTTCCCTAACGTGACAAGTAGTGTATTGTACCAAATATCCCTCATGCAGCGAGGTCCCACTGGTTGTTTTTCTTCTGCTACGAGGGAGCCTTACATAATGCACGAGTACAGAAGCAAGAAGGTGTAAGATGTCTATGTTCCTGCTCAAAGAGGGGAAGAAGGGTGGGCGCATGTAAATCTAAGCAGATGCAATCATCAGAAATACAATTACGGTGAGTAATGCATGTCTTCAGATGCTTGTGAATCTGCTTACAATCACATGCTGTGCACAGACTAGGGAGCAGTACCCAGAGATGATGGTGGCATGTGTGAAGGAACATGAGCAAAGAGATGTCTTTGGCACCGCTTGTCCCACCTGAGCCCCCATGTCCAGAGTAGAGTGAGCTCTAGGCATAAAGGGTAGATCTCTCTTGGCAAGAGTGTACCAGTGTGATGCAATTTACAATCCACTTGAAAATAGCGGATTTAGAGACAGGGTTGCCAATATAAGGCAGGAGGGGGTCGGTTTTGCCTCCCCCCCATACATTCTGCACGAAAGGGACCACCTGCTCTTGCACTAGTGGAGGGAGGCCTTCCTTGCCCTTCTGTGGCCTCATGGGATAAGTTACTGGCACATACAGAGGTGGGACTATTGCTAGAGACATTTGGACTCCATTTTGTGTACCCCGACTTCATCTTTGGACTAGGCCGCATTTTGGTATCTGCGAAGCCTCCTTTCTCCTCAGCCGCTCCGCGCACAGCGAGCACTGACAGCCCCCACCTTTTTCTCCCGGGCCTGTGTCTCACATGTCCATTTCTCACGGATGCTCCAGCACAAATTGTATTATTTTCATCCTTCCTCTGAGATCACTGCCGTGTGTGTGACCGGGCCGAATCATGGCATGTGGCCCCATGTATCTAAACAAACCCGCTCCTGCACCTCTCGCCCCCACGGTTAGAAAATGACTGCCTGTTCAACCCTGTGCCCCTCCAAAGCTATTCCTTTGATGTAGCAGAAGTGGGGCTCTTCCTTACTCAACACCCTAGAGTGCTCCCAATAAAACCAAATTCCTGTAACAGTAAATTCTGTTCTTAACTAACATGTGTCACCCCATCCCCTCCCGCTCTGATTTGCCAGACCCGACAGCTATTAATTCCGCC
This sequence comes from Ambystoma mexicanum, assembly GCF_040938575.1. NCBI lineage: Eukaryota > Metazoa > Chordata > Amphibia > Caudata > Ambystomatidae > Ambystoma > Ambystoma mexicanum. The sequence goes on along the minus strand of NC_090922.1, from coordinate 142,378,098 downwards.
ACCCCACATGTCACCTGGAGGGCAAGACCCCCACACCCTTCACCTCACCAATGATATAAAGTGAATACACAGGTACAATTTATAGGCGGCTCTTAAATACCAAGGTGTAGTAATGGTCATTATTTACTGTGTGTCTTGTGAGTGTGTAGATTACTTAGCCAGTACCAGACGCCTCTCCCGGACCCAACCCGACCTTCATCTCGCATGGACCGGCCCAGATGAACCACGTGATGCTCGACATCCCGCCAAGCCACCAACCAATCTCGTGGAGCCGGCCCCTACAGCACCATTCTAGAAACCATTCCCTCACCATTCAAAATGTAACTTGTAGACTGTATTGAAAACGTCACTGATGACGCAGTAACCCTTTAAAATATACTGCATTTGTATTGTTGGCCAGAACGCTCTCAAGGCAGCAGAGTTCTCTGGATGCTGAATCTTATATAAAGACATCGCACAACCAATCTCCTGGTTTCATTCCCTACTGGGATGTCCATTATTCAGAGTCTTATTTGTGATGTGGGGAGTGAGCGCCTTCACTTGGTGACCCCCCCCCCCTGACGTGATCGAGGGTGCACCGAGAGATACCCCTGAATCGTGCGGCGAGAACCAGAATGCCCCCCAGCAAAACCATCGCCACCTGCGGCTGACCAGTGAGCGCGCACAAGAGAGGTTCCAAGGGTCCCGACCATTGTGAATATCCGACTGCTCGCCAAGGCGGGTCACGGCTTGGTTGGGGTGCGGCCCCGATTGTGGATAGACTCAACCGAGGCTCTCGGATCACCCCGGACATGTGAGTATTGGTTGTGAGAACCTCAAAGGAAGGGGATCAAAAAAGAAGGAAATGAGTATAAGGGTAATGCTAAGGTAATAATGAGGAGACAGATTTAAGGTGGTAGGCTTTTTTCCTTCTCTTTTCTTTATATGGCAATTAAGTTGTGAATATAGAAGTAACGGAATACGGGAAGAGAATGGGAACCTAGGTCCGAACGGGGATGGAAGGCGCTGCCGCATAGTATTGTCTCGACCAGTGCAGGAAAGAAGTGGAGATAAAACAGAATTTTTTGTTTTTAGGAGTCTTGTGTAATGAATAGACTCGGAAGATAGTAGCAAATTATTTTTCTTGTGTGCATAACTTTTCTTAAAAAATTTTTTTTTTAAGAGGTCAGCCCAAAAGGTGCTCAGGAAAGGGGAGCGGGGAGAGCAAGTGGGGGAGAAGAATACGACAGTGTAATCCAGGGAAGGGCGGGGATGTAAATAGAAGAGCAGTGTTAAGTTAATTGTGTCAGTATGTCTAAGAGTATATGTAAATATGTCCTGTGTTAAATTGTTCAAATTCTACTTTATCTATATATATGCTGGAGTCGAAAAGGTGTAAGTGAAAAGTTCTTTAAATTGTGACATTACAAGTTGCTTATTAAGAGGTTGTAAGGTAAACATAAGTGTTTTTTATACTTTATTTTGGCACACATACAAGAGTGAAACAGGGAGTTATGGGGGGAGATGCACCCTTAGCCCATATTTGCCAGCAGCTCCCCCTGTACAGCGAGAAAATCCAAAAGTATCATGACCAGTGGCTCACTGAGATAAAGGGGGAGGGATCGTCCCAAGTGTGGCCAGAAGGAGAATCATTCGACAAAAGAATATTAGATCTTGTGACAACCCACTTGTTAGCAAAGTACCAGGGAACGCAACTTCAAAATAGACTAGAAGTGCGGGATCTCTGGAGGATGCTTGAAGAAACATCCCCAGTGAGTGGTGCAGACAAGGAAGCACCGTCTGAAATGGCACTGGCCTCTGCAAAGGGGGGGGGAGTGGACGGGGTAAATGTGATGAAAACGGGAGACGAAGAACTCACTAGGCTTTACCCACTGTTAATTAGGCCCGCTGCGGGGTACAGTGACCCATCTTATTTGCCTGCGACAAACGCACCCTCCACTCCGGAATCGACAGCCCCGCCTCCATATGACCCTAGAGGGTTGTTCTGTCCCACGTGCGCCCCACCAGTAAACGTTGCACGCCTAACAAATGATTTAGAGAGACAACTCGCTACCACACAAATGGAACTTGCATGGTTGAGAGCACTATGTGACAGGGGCCAAATCTTGCCTGGGGGAGGGGAGCCGCCATCCGTCCCGGCAGTTGGGCCATCACCACTCCCGTCCAGGGACCATCTAGCCAGCCGGAAGACGAGTGGAAATCGTGGATAAGAAAGGACAAGAGGTAGCCAAGCAAGTGAGGAGCAGGGAAGTGTAGAATCAGACAGGGAAATAGATGAGGTGTGGAGTGATCTAGATGAATACGAGGAAGGAGTGGCGGCGGCAGGAATGCCACTACCATTACAAGAAGAGCAGGAAGATGGGGCAGTACGGGCTGGGGAGGCTCTGAAGTAGGTTGGGAAACATGTCATTGAGTAAAGCGAAAGGAGTAAAGGTAAGTAAGAAAAGGAGCAAAACGAAATTGCAAATGCCCCTCATTCACAAGGGAGCAGGGAGGTCCCATTGCATACCATGGGCACAGATGGACAAGAACAATTTGTTGAAGTCATTGCCCCCACTTCCGGGAGGGGCAGGAAAGTAGATATATTCTTTTAAAAAACATACTGCAGGGGTCCCGCTGGCTTTAGGGGACGTGAAGAGTTTGTTGGTGTCCGCTGTGGGAGACCCAGCAGACAGAGTGTGGGTGAAGGCTGGTTTCCCGGGAGTGACGACAAATTGTGACCGCCATGATGGATCAGCATTTAACAATGTAAAGGCTCAAGTATGGAATGCACTGCGGAGGACCTTCCCTGTCAACCCAGATTTACATTTGGTGATGCAATGCACCATGGGGGACGAGGAAGAGGCTGCACAGTACATTCTCCGGGTGCAGAACCTGTGGAGATCGGAGACGGCCACAGCATGGGACCAATCAACCTCCCTTTTCTACTTTATAATCAAAAAAAGCCTCCTGAGGGAGGTACAGAAGGCCCTAGATAAAATTGCCGGGATGGAAGCCAAAGGATGGCCTGAAATTCAGAGCATTATAGTACACCACTGTAGGAGGATCAAAGAAAGAGAAATGGAAATTGCACAGAGGAGGTTGGCAGACGAGGCCAAACTTGTACAAAATAAGCTGGTGAAGGTCACTGCAGTAACAGCGGCCCTGCCTACTGACAGGGAGACGGAGAGGAGGGGTCAGGAGGTTCACTGGCAAGGATGGCAGCAACCTGGTCCGCAAACGGACAGAATAATGGGCTGGCGAGGAGCAATACGAGGGACCCCAATGGCAGGGAAGGCCTGGTAGAGGACGAGGTGGGTAAAGGGGACAGAGGTGGGTTTGGATGACCAGGACCTCGGGGAGGGGCCAAGGGACATGTTGGAATTGCAGGAGATGGGGACATTTTTTGAGGGAATGCCGCGCCCCACCTATGGGATATTATTAAGGGTCCCTCATCCGGGCAGTCCATATGGATTACTGATGGATGGTCATGGGCAACAGGAGCAATATTATTATAATTTTGAACAAGGAACACAACCAATTCAGCAGGGGCCACAAGCACCACAACAGGGCATGCAACCACAATTAGCAAGTCAAAACACCATGGGAAACACCCACACAAATCTTTTCGCTACTACAGTGAACAGCGCGCCAGCGCCATTCCGTGGAACAGCCATGAGCGGGGAAAGCGTTTTTTCTGTCCTGGGAACAAATACCTAGCCAGACATGGACAGTCCACAGAAAGCACTTGCATGTCTAGTCCTATCGACTACCCTACGTCCAGACGAGGAACCACTGGTGGGGGCAGAGATAGGAAACAAACAGTTCATGTTTATGGTGGATTCAGAAGCGGAAAAATCATGCCTTGTGGAAGGCCGGTTTCCACTATCGGGGCAAAATTTGCAAACGCTGGGATTCTCGGGGGCAATTTTGAATGTTCCCTGCACAAAAGATTTGGATAGAATGGTGGGAGGAAAAACGGTGCGGGCACCCCTGTTATACCCCGAAGACTCGCCCATAAATTTGCTAGGGAGATACCACCTTAGTAAGCTTAATATGACCATCTCCTTTACAGAGCGAGGGATAGTGTGCTCCACTCTGGGGGTATGTCCACTAAAAGCAATGCTAATGATCAGTACCATGACAAATGAAGCAGCAGTAAGGGGAGTGCCCAAAGATGTTGATATGTTCATTTATGGGCTACAGGTACTAGCTAGAGTTGTGCCTGAAATAACGCGAAAAGAATGGAGAGTACCATCAGATTAAATTTTTCGCCCAGTGGTAAACCCAGAAATTGTGCCTGGTACCATTCTCTCAATTGACCTACAAGGGGTGCAATTATCAGCTAAAACTATTGTGGCAATAGGACTGGACACGAATGGGTGAGAGTGGAGAACAGTGTTGTGTATAGACCCAAACATAGTGATGTGTGATCCTACTGATGAAGAGCTGTTCAGTGACACTGATGGGGAGATAATCATGGAAATGTGTGTGCCCTGCGACATAATGATTCAACATAGAGAAGTAAATAACCCCCTCATGGCCAGTGTCGGTGCACCACTTTCAATTTTTGATTAAGACATGAAACAAGTACTGCCGAATTTAAGGACAACAGGGCCCCACAATGTAGCACTCTTACAGGAAGTAACGCCCATAAAAATAAAACCCGGTGCAGTGCCACCCAGAGTAAAACAATACCCACTGTCTAGGGACGCGGAAGAAGGTATAATATAGATAATAAATGCACTACTACAACAGGGCATTATCGTGCCATCAAATTCACTGTGCAACACGGCTATCCGATCAAAAAAAGCGAAGGGCGGGGCTTGGAGGATGATACAGGACCTAGCCCACTTAATGATGTCATACAGAAGGAGTTCCCCCTAGAGCCAAATCCTGCATCCATTTTGTGCAGTGTCCCAAAAGAGGCCACGTGCTTCACAGTGGTGGACCTGAAGAATGCTTTTTTCTCAGTGCCCCCGACCCCAGTTCCCAATACCTAACAGCATTCACCCGGGGGGGTGGGGTGGTATGAACATTGCAGATTGCCCCAAGGTTAATGCGAGAGCCCTAGCATTTTTAACAGAATTTTGGACAAAGACCTTGGCAATATTGATGTAAGAAGCACAATAATGCAATATGTAGACGACCCTTTAGTTTGCAGTGAAAGCGAAGACCAATGTAGAGCAGATTCAATAACATTGTTGAATTTACTAGCAACAAAAGGGTACAAGGCAGACAGGGGAAAATTGCAGTACGGCCTGGCAGAAGTGTTGTATCTGGGGCAGTTAATATCCAAGGACGGTAAGAGAATAATACCAGACAGAGAAGCAGCAATACGCGCAACACTAATGCCCAAAACTGTAAAGGAGATGCAAAAATTTCTCACCATATACAACTGTTGCCATGCGTGGATACTGGATTACGCAGTATACATGCACACCCTTCTCCAGGCACTGAAAGAGGCTCAAAAGGACAGTGCCCCCATAAAATGGACACAGGAGATCGCACAATTCCTTAAATTAAAAGACATCATTGTAACGGCACCCGTCCTAGCGATACCAGATTATGATCAGGAGTTTTATCTGTTCTCCCACTGCAATGCTGCAATGGCACGCTAATGACAGCATTACTCGCACAAAAAACATCCCTAGGCCACAAGCCATTGGCCTATTACAGCGGCACATTGGACTCTGTAATGCAAGCGTACTTTGCGTGCATACAAGCCCTCGCAGCAGCCGCCTTCGCAATAGAACAAAGCGCCACCATAGTAATGGGATGTTCAGTGACGCTATTTGGCGAACACTCTTTGTTTGCCATATTAGAAAGATCACATTCCACACTCGTCACGCAGAGAGCCACTGCATATGAAATCATCTCAAGCCCAAACATACAGGTTGAATGCTGTAAGACTGTAAACCCAGCCACGTTCATCACAGAACCCTGCACAGTAGAAGAAATCTAAGTTCATGACTACGCCACATATGAGGGAGAAGGTGACTATATTCCTAAAGCCAGTGAAAATGCCCTAGAAGGAGGTGAGGTGTACTTAATGGACGGGTCAGCGTCCATTGATTACGAGACCAGAGTAAAACACATATGGGAAGAAGTGGTGAGAATAGATGGAGGTGATAGTGCAGAAATGCCTCCCTTTACATTTTTCAGCACGGGCGGCAGAATTTATAGCCCCAATTGAAGCATTACACACAGCCAAAGGATGCTCAGTGACAATATACTCTGACTCGGCATACGTGACAACGACGGTGTACTCCAGCCTGTCACGATGGCGAATAAGATGATTCAGGAGAGCAGATGGGTCTCCAGTACTGCATGCACACTTGTTGAATGACCTTACTGAAGCACTGGCAGCGCCATCAGTAGAGGCTTTAGTGAAATGCCAGGCCCACAGGAATAACACTGACGCCATCTAAATCGGAAACGCAGAAGCGGACGCGAAGGAAGCCGCATACTTTTTAACGCTCCCCAAGCAGTAGAATGTGTAGTAAAAACAACACGCAAAACGACAAGGAAGAGGGGTATAACTCCACGCCAATGATGCAAATAGAATTACAGAAGCGTGCCCCAATGGAACAGGAAATATAGGTAGAGAGGGGATGTAAACAGTCAACCACAGACGACCTCTGGCGTCAAGAAATGACAGGGAAAGTGGTGATGCCAGTAGAATTATTGCACGTGGACTTCCAACAGCTTCATTTCCCTGCACACGTTACGAAACGCATAGCAACACATATCCAGGAGGAATGGTTTGTTCCAAACATCCAATAACACCTTGCAAAATTAATAATGGAATGCATTACATGTCAAACAGAGTTCGAGGGTGACTCTTAGGATGCTGCGTGGAACACTGCCACACCCAAAAGGACCATTCCGCGAGTTACACATTGACTATGCCGACATGGGCGAAAGGTGCAATGAAGCAAGATTGTGGTAGTGTGCACCTTTTCACGTTGGGTGGAAGCAGGACCTTGTGCACACCGGGACGCCAAATGCGCTGCAAAGTTCTTGGTAAGGGAAGTTTTCCCTAGGTGGGGAATTTGCAATGTAACACGTTCAGACAATGGCACTCATTTTGTAAATGACCTTTTCAAGGAGGTGACGTTATTGCTAGGTGTAAAATACAAGCTGTGTTCGATTTATCACCCGCAGGCTAACAGAATGGTCGAGAAGATAGCCTCAAGCGCAGACTCTTCAAATTGTAGCACGCTCTAAAAAAGAATTGTGTGTACTGGTTGCCCCTAGCACTGTTTCAACTCAGAACGCGGCCTAGTAAAGACCATAATTTGTCCCAGCACGAGATAGTGACGGGAAGGCGCATTCAAATGCCATTATCTCCAGTAAGGAGGTCGTCAGACGCTCACAGAGCTGCTATAGTGCTGGGGGACGAGTGCAAGGAATATCTCACCCAACTGACACGAGCTGTGCGTACTATAGCCAAACCAATAGCACCCCCAATAACACGAGACAGTGAAACAGACACAAACACCCCAGCAGCAGACAGTCCGACGCTGCAGTTAATGCACAGTGAAAGTGTATATGTGCGCAGTTTCGTGCGGAGATGGAACTCTCCAAGATTCCACGGCCCTTACGAGGTAGTGTATTGCACACCTTCTGCAGTAAAGGTTAAGGGCCTGAAATACTGGATACACCTCACAGACGTAAGAAAAGCACACAATAGCACACCGCCCCATGGGGAACAGCCACAAGAGCAGGAAAGTGCAGTGCCATAATAAAAAAGGTACTGATAAACCACTGAGTAAATAATGGAGAAAAGTGGAAAATGTAATGCAAAATTTTGTTACAGTATTACTAAGAGTATATGATGTTGAAAAATGGTATAATAAATGTAGTGACCCTTTTCCCTCTCCCCTTCCTCCATCCCCTCCCCCTCCCATTGGTTCTTAACTAAATGCAAATACATTGCCTGTTGAGGAGATAAAAGATAGTATATGATTTATCTGTGTGTACTTAACCCATTCATATCTCCACTTCAGGTGGAAACAAGGCGGAAAGGAGGGCCCTCACTAACAGCACTAAAAATGTAGATAGCAGTAGGGAAGAAGTTAGTGCTACTAGAGCTTATAGTTACAAGTGCGGGCTATACTTTGTAGCCATTGTTTTTTCTGTAATGTATTGTTTTTGGGTGATACTGGAGTCTCATTTCTATATTGGGCGATATAAAAAGGGGGGTAAAACTAATACAAGATGGATCGAGCCTCATTTGGAATGGGTTTAAAGTAATATGGGCCCACAATGCCTCTGCAAATATTAATCTCACCACTGTGCACAAAAACCAAACTGTCAAAACCCCAAATCTTACATATGCTGCTATGTGTTATGATGTTGACGAAGTATCGAATAACTATAACGTTGACACTCCAACGTTTGATGTAGTGGCATCATCATATATACACAACCAGGGACCCTACCTCAGATGGCGAGATTCTGCACTTTAAGCCCCATGTCTCAACCCCAGAACCATATCCAACCTCTCAGTCCTGGCAGAGCGATCGTGAACACAATGAGGAAACATGGACAGACATTTTTCCTATATGATATCAGAGGGTGAAAATGGTATATAATGGTTTGGCGGGCAAATAAAAGACGTAAAAGGGGGGCGGAACGTAAAAGGTACGATGCGTACCATGGCCTGAGATTAGATGCTGTAGAAGACCTCCGCCACCCTGACCAATCCAATAAATAGTATTCAAATATGAGTGCCATGGCTAAACTGACGACCAACGAAAGTTATTACGTCTGCTCTCTGATACCCCATGCCTCTGGAACGCCATAAGTTCTCATACCCCAAGCAACGCCTTTGTCGGATGCCCAGTGTCTTGTTCATTTAGCCCTCTGTAGGATTCGGAGTACCTTCCAGGCACACACCGTAACAGTACAAATGCTGCAGAACGAGAAAACATGTAACTGCAAATCTCAAGGAGTACTCTGCGTGAAAGAGCCATTTATCATCAGAGGGACAATGTTCGTTGAAAACAAGTGGCAGGAAGAGACAATCGCATGTAAATCAAAGCACTGCGAGAACTGTCGGAAGACAAATTTAAATGGGTCGAACGAACATGCACTCAACATGGTCCCAACACTTCGCCAAACTGACCTGGGTGATAGCCCTTGAAAAAATAATCAAGATACAATGAGAAATACAGCATGAACTTTGCTTTCATGGAGAAGGGAAGGTGTCCATGGGCTCAAACAAACACTGCAACAAAACACTCATCCTCCCAGACATAAAGAAAGGCGCAGCAGCACTAATGGACACTTACTGGGTATGCGGCAAGCAAGCGTACCTGCACCTCCCACCGTCATGGAGAGGTACTTGCGACATGGCCACGTTGCATTCAGCCCCGATCGTGATCCCAGAAAGCCATGTGCAGGGGGGAAGGGTGCCAATCGAAATGTCTCCAGCACCCCAGCAAGCAACTTAAGAGCTCCCCACATACAACATCCTGTCGGAAGATATGTTGCAGGAAAGAGTGTCCTGCAAGAGGCGATCGTCAAACTATAGCTCAAGTAAGTCATCAGACCTCCTGGCAGAAATCCCGGACCAATACAGACTCTTTAACACTGCAGAAACCTTCTTCGCCTCCCTTGTGCAAAGTATCCAGGCGCGAGCAAATGCCAAATGGCTTCAAATCATCCACTGGGAGCTAACCCAGCTGGCCAACGACACAGAAGAGGGATTCAACATTATCAAAGTGGAACTTGAGCCCTGCAGTTGATGACAATGCAAAACCGGTACGTCCTAGACCTCTGCACAGCAATGGATGGCGGTGTTTACCGAAAAATCGGGAGTGCATGTTGTACATTCGTACCTTCTGCTAATGCTGACAACAGAACTTTATCACACGTGATGATATTAACAGTGCACAACCTTGGTGAAAGAATGAAGAAAAAAGGGGGATCCAACTCAGAAACTGGTTCAATGACATTTTTGACTGGGTCACTTCATGGTTCGGAACTATGATGAAAATATTTGTTCCACTTAGTTTTCCTGTTACAGATTTTTTGTGTGTGCCAGGTAGGGGTTTGATGTTGCGTAAAATCAATGCCTAGTTCTGCAATGATGATGGTGACAATGGGCAAACCGACAAAAGGTGCAAACTATGAAGGATGCTCAAATGCAGACCGCGGAGCCTAGCAACTCTAAATATCGTATGACTGCAGTATATCGTAACCCAGGGGACAGGGTGGATAGCTTGTATCACACCACAATCAAAGAACCCCAAGAGTTGCAATGGTATAAGGAGGTGTGGGTGGATCTGGACAGGGATGGGGGTATATACATGGCATGCACCCTTGATGAATATGCTAGAAGGGGCCAAAATATTCGAGGCGTTTGTAGAGCATGGATGCCAATAAAAGGAACACCTGCTTGGGATGAAGCGGTGCTGGAGGCGGAGCACTACAGGAATGCTAATACTAAACAGTAGTTTGTTACTTTAAATGTAACAAAATGGGGGAATGTAAGGAAGGAGGGGGTAGGTTTTGCCCCCCCATACATTCTATGCGGAAAGGAACCACCTGCTCTTACACTAGTGGAGGGACACCTTCTGTGGCCTCAGGGGATAAGTCCCTGGCACATACAGAGGTGGGGCTATTGCAAGATACATTTGAACACCATCCATTTTGTGTACCTCCGACTCCCTCTTTGGACTAGGCCGCATTTTGGTATCTGTGAAGCCTTCTCTCCTCTCAGCAGCGCCGCACACAGCGAGCACGGACAGTCCCACCTTTCTCTCCTGTGCCTCCCAGTTCCATTTCTCATGGCTGCTCCAGCACAAATTGTTGCAAGCAAACAGTGTATTCTTTTCATCCTTCCTCTGAGATCACTGCCCTATGTGTGACCGGCTGGAATCATGGCATGTGGCTCATCTATCTCAACAAACCCACTCCTGCACCTCTCACCCCCACTGCTGGTAAATTACTGCTTGTTCACCGCTGTGCCCCTCCAAAGCTATTCTTTTGATGTAGCAGAAGTGTGACCCTTGCTTGCTGACCACCCTAGAGTGCCCCCAATAAAACCAAACTCCTGTCACGGTACATTCTGTCCTAAACTAACATGTGTCACTCCATCCCCTACCACTCGGATGTTCCAGACCCAACAGCTATTAATCCCGCCGCCCCATATGTCACGTGGAGGGCAAGACCCCCACACCCTTCACCTCACCAATGATCTGAAGCGCGATAAAGTGAATACAAGTGTACAATTTATAGGCATCTCTTAAATACCAAGGTGTAGTAATGGTCATTATTTACTGTATGTCTTGTGATGGTATGTAGATTAGTTAGCCAGTACCAGCCGCCTCTCCCGGACCCAACCAGACCTTCACCTCGCACGGACCTGCCCAGATGAACCACGTGATGCTCGACATCCCACCAAGCCACCAACCAATCCCGTGGAGCCGGCCCCTACAGCACCATACTTAAACCCATTCCTTCACAAATCAAAATGTAACTTGTAGACTGTATTGAAAATGTCACTGATGACGCTGTAACCCTTTAAAATGTATTGTATTTGTATTGTAGGCCAGAGCGCTCGCAAGGCAGCAGAGTTCTATGGATGCTGAATCTTATATAAAGACTTTGTTGCCTCTCACAACCAATCTCCTGGGTCTCATTCCCTACTGGGATGTGTCCATTATTCTGAGTCTTATTTGTGATGTGGGGAGTGAGCACTTTCACCCTCTCTACCAGCTGCCACAGAGACAAAGAATTGGTTAGTCTTTCTCAGTGGCTTTGTCTTCTGAAGGTAGTAAATTACTGCCCTTCTCACATCCAGTGCGTGGAGGCTTCTTTCTGCCATGTTAGTGGGGTTTTGAAAGAAAGTGGGAAGTTTGATTGACTCACACAGAACTTCAAGATGAATTTATACGCAAAGCATGGTGTATTCAAAACCACCTTCTCTTTGTGAATACTCACAAAGAGATCTTGAACCGAAAGGGCCTGCAGTTCAGTAACCTTCCTTATTGAATTAATGGCCACTAAGAAGGCAGTGAGGGCCTTAAGGCTAGCCTTGCGCATGGGCTCAAAGGGAGGCCCCATTAGTCTGGTAAGGACAACATTCAAGTTCCATCCGGGAGTTGGGTTGGAAATTGGGGGATTAAGTCTTCACTCCTTACATGAAGGTCTTAATGACAGCAATCTTCCACCATGAAACCTTGCTCTGGGATGTGGTGTACGTAGAGAGAGTGGCCAGGTCCACCTTTAAGGAATTGAAAACGAATCCTAAGTTTAATAGGTGAGTTAGATAAAGGACAATATCTTCAGGGGAGCAGTCAATGGGATTGGCGTTTTTGGTATTGCACCAGATAAAGCGCTTCCACTTGTTGAAGTGGCAATGTCTGGTGTTGGGTTTTCATGCATCTCTGAGGGAGTTGAAGGTTCCCACACTCTATGATTTCAGGAGCCAAGCTGCTAAGTTGAGTGTTTGGGGGCCTGGATGCAGTGTTTCTCCCTTTCCTGAGACAGCATTTTGTACGGACGCATGCACCCTTTTTTTAGTTTGGTCTTTTATATTGTGTCACCCGTCAGCCGCCACTTTGTCCCTGAAAATACACTAACAGTACACTTTGAAGCGACATTTAACTTTTGAATCTCAAATGTGGTCAATGCACCTTTCAGCTGCTAGTGTGCCTTTCGACTGTGGATAAAGGTATGTGCGTACAAAGCTTTAAGTCACCTTAGGTAACCACTGACACCACATTTGAAACCATTTTATCTTTGTTCATAAAAAGACAACTCAGGAAAACAAACTGCCACGTGTGGCATTCTGTCTCATACACGATGTGAATATTCCCTGCAATCAGGGTGGGAATTTTCAATCATTTAGCAGCAGTTAGACCAGGTATCCTTTTAATTTTGGGCAATTTTCACTAGTCCCAATGCAGTGGGAAGGCTCCAAGCAGCATTCACTCAAAGGCCCTCTTAAGATTCCAACCACATGTTTTGCTGAAGGGAGTCCACAAGTTATTCTCTATTATTATTAGTTATTTACTCACTCACAAATTTTCCACGGAAACAATTTATCTGATAAAACTTTCTAATTTATATCTTTGAGGTGCTTTAAGGCACTTGTATTTCCAAGGCAAAAGGGTTCTGACCCCCATCAAAATCTCTCAGCCTAGTGAACACAGGGGCACAATTTAATCTTCAGTTCGCTTTCCCTTCTCAAAGAATGGATCTGCAAAATTACAAGAAAACTGTTTAAAACCTGCAGGCCTCAAGGCTTAAACATTTTGCCAGAAGACAAACACGAGGCGCGTTTAATTTGGTCTTCTGCATGTTGCCTAAAACTGACAAATCTCTGTAGGTTTCAACAGTAAAACCTTAAAGGACAGGGCCTGACCTGCTGGCTATATAAGAGTACTTTGCCTATATTAGCAGCACACTGAAGGAGCCAGTCATCTACTCTACAAAAGTCTTCACAGAAAATGGCGAGCACTGGAGACAGAAGGTCGGAGGTTGTGAATAAAATGGTGAAAGGAGTCGACCGCACTTGATTTTACCAGCAACTGTTGTACAACTGCATCCTAATAATGCTCCCAGCCTAAACAACCGCACGCAATGTGCTTCCTGAGAGAAAAGTCCTAGCTAACAAAGATGTCAACGTGCTCTCCACCAGCACCATCTAACACAAGCGCAACTTCTATTAAGAGAGCACCAGTCAACAAAGATCTTGTTGACAGCACAGGTGGCCAGGCAAGACAAGAAATAGGCAGCTTTTGAAGATTCAGTCTTTTAGGCTTTTGGCCACTCCATGATCAACTATCAGACAGGGATCATTGGTACACTTGCCAATCTGTGTACTGCGCCATGCATCAAATCTGACACTATCAATGCAGATTCAGACATTGCTGCCAACATTAGTATTTGAACTCATATCTCTGCAATTGCCTGTGGGTATACAAGCGCCAGTTGCCCCTACCCTCTAGCCCCCCCCTTCACTGGCAGTCCTATCACAGACACATTTCCTTACCTTATGTTAAGTTAATGTTTTTATACTGTGCCAAATTACCACTATAGTAGTTTCAAAGCACCTAGAATGGTCTATGGAGTGGCACAAAAAGGGAGGGATGCAGCGGAGAATGAATGTTTTGTGATAGCTTGGGTGAGTGCTAGTCCTGCTTGGTACACCACAGTTCCGCAAAGGGAGGAGGCAGAGATGTGGTAATTGAGTTGTATCTCCAAGGCTGATTTGGAGAATTTTAAGTTAGTACACCAAGTAATGTTGAATGCATGAGGAGCTTGAGTGTGCCATCAGGCAATCCTGAGAGGTTGCTGACTTATTTGCCTGGGCTTCCTTATATGTTGTACCACAGATCAAGAATGTTCATTCTTTGACTGCCAAGAAATTATAAGTTACTCACCGTAGTGACTAACGTACTCTTAGTCCATAGTCCCCTTTCCTCCATACTGTATGGGCGTCCCTTCCAAGGGACAGGAGACAGAACCTTTTTCAACAGAAAAAAACCTTCTTCCCCTTTAAATTTAAAGGCGCGTGGGATGCGGCCCAGGCAGCATGCGCTGCCCTGACTCCACCCTCCGGCGCCACACCTCCGTCCCCATTGACATGTCAACAATACATTTAACATTGCCTAATGACACCAGTATTATTAGGGGGGAGGTTGGTGGGATGTATGGAGGTAAGGGGACTATGGACTAAGAGTACGTTAGTCACTACGGTGAGTAACTTATAATTACTCTTACGTCCCGTCCCCTTTCCTCCATACTGTATGGGCGATTACAACTGATTGTAGCCCCAGGGTGGAGAGGAGACCCTCCTTAAGCAAATAGGTTCCTGAGAACTGCCTGTCCAAAAGCCGGCATCCAAACAATAATGCTTGCAGAAAGCCCTGTGTATGACTTGCCAAGGGACATGGCGCTGGAATGCGATGGCCGTTGCCTTGGCCCTGACAGCATGGGCATGCATGTTGGCCGGGAGCTGCTTGTGCTGGCCCTCATATGCTTCCTTGATGGCAGAGACCATCCAGCGGGATATGGAAGCCTTAGCGGCCTGATAGCCTGGTCTTGAGCCTCCGAAAGTGACAAACGGGGCGTCCGATTTGCTGAAGCCCTTGGACCTGTCCAAGTAGAATTTCAGGGCACGCCTGCCATCCAGGCAGTGCAGCCCTCTGTGCTTCGTCCGTGGGATCGGGAAAAAACATAGGAAGTACTATTTCCTCGTAAAAGTGGAAAGCAGAAGGAACCTTGGACAGAAATGCCAGGTGTGTCCACAAGACTACTTTGTCCTTGTGAAAGGTAGTATATGGTTCTGAGGCAACCAGCGCCTGGATTTCGCTGACTCTACAAGCTGAGGTGAGGATGACTAATAAGGCCGTCTTGATGGTGACCAGCCTGATGTCCACGGGCGCCATTGGCTCAAACGGTTTGTGCGCAAGAGCGCCCAAGACTATGTTAAGGTCCCACACAGGGTGCAGTCTCTTGAC
This sequence comes from Ambystoma mexicanum, assembly GCF_040938575.1. NCBI lineage: Eukaryota > Metazoa > Chordata > Amphibia > Caudata > Ambystomatidae > Ambystoma > Ambystoma mexicanum. The sequence continues at coordinate 142,362,637 of NC_090922.1, read as the reverse complement.
GGACGGGTAGAGTCTTGCAAGTCCCATCAGATGTTTCTTGATGATAGGATTGGAGGAGGAGAAGATGCCTTCCTCCGAGTTCCTGTAGGCCACAATAGCTGTGAGGTATGTGCAGTAGGTGTCCAGTTGCACACCCGAGTGGGCGAGGTGCGCCGAGAAGGAGAGCGCGTCGTCCAAGGTGCACGCCAGGGGGTCGATTCCCTTGGAGTCTGACCAGTGGCAGAATCTGGTCCATTTGCTTTTATACTGGGCCTGGGTAGCCTTGGTCCTGGCCCCCTGTATGATCTCCAGATTGGCCTGTGAGAGGCTGAGGTGCAGCAGCGTTACCTGCTCAGGTACCATGCTGTGAGGGCTAGTTTCTCTGGCGCAGGGTGGATGACTCTGCCCCCCTGCTGTGCCAGAAGATGTGCTGGACCCGTCTGAAGGTGAACCGGGGCACCTCCGAGAGACCGAGCAGCTCCGAAAACCATGGCCTAGCCGGCCACCATGGAGCTGTTAGAATGATGAGGAGTTGGCGAGACTCCTTGATTTTGAAAATTACTCTGAATCAGAGGCGTGGGAGGAAATACGTAGGCTTTCATGCCGGTCCACTAGAGGTGAAATGCGTCGCCCAGAGACCCGGGGCCCTGACCTTGCCAGGATGCAAACTGGGGACACTTCTTGTTGTGCCAGGTGGCAAAGAGATCCAACTAGGGGTGACCCCACATGTTGAAGATCTCCTGAATAACAAGGCCGTTTAGCTGGCACTCAATTGTCTGCTCCCAGGCTGCTGAGCCTGTCCACTTCCAGGATGGATTCCCCCGGGAGGTGGACTGCCGTGAGGTAAATGTTTTCCAGGGCCCACTCCCAAATGCTGATCGCCAGTCAGCACAGAGGAGGGGACCTGGTGCCTCCCTGCTTGTTGACGTAGTACATGCTGGCATGCTGGTAGAGTTGTCCGTCTGTATGAGGACTGCCTTGCCCCTGAGAAGTGGTAGGTATGCCCTGAGCGCCGGCCAGATGGCGTTCAACTCTAGCCAATTGATGTGGTATTCCTGCTCCTGTCGAATCCAGGTGCCCTGGACAGAGATCGTCCAGGGTGGCTCCCAGCCCTCGAGAGAGGAATCCGTGGTGACGGTGGCCTGGGGAGCGGGCGTTCAAAAGGGCTTGCCCATCTGTAGGTTAAGTCTCTGGACCACCAAGTTGGGTCCGGATAGAGAGATGGAGGAACGTTGATCATCTCGGATTGAGAGCCCCACTCCTGGTTCCATGAGGTCGCGAAGTGCAGCTGAATCCTCCTCATCCTTAGTCTTGTGTGCGAGACGGCTAATAGGACCGCTGCCATTAGACCCAGGAGATGTTGGTACCACCATGTTGAGGAAGTGGGTGGTGGCCCTATTGATAGCCAAGATTTTGTCCTCCGAAGGGAACATCTTCTGGGAGAACGTGTCCCAGATGAGGCCCAAAAATGTCTGTGTGGGTTGCAGCTGCGACTTCTTGAGATTGAGCGAAAAGCCCAGATCATACAGTGTGTTCATAAGGGCATGGGAAGAGTGGTGAACCACTTCCAGAGATGTATCCTGACGAACAAGTCACCCAGGTATGGGTAGATGTGGAGGCCTTGCGCTCTGAGGAGGGCCACCACCACATTCATGAGTCTGGTAAAGACCCTGGGGGCCGAGTTGAGGCCAAAAGGGAGGACCTTGTATTGAAAATGGTAGCCCATGATCCTGAACCATAGGAAAGAACGATGGGGCTGCCAAAGCGGGACGTGTAGGTACGTGTCCTTCAGATCCAGGGAGCACATCCAGTCTCCCCTGTCCAATGTCTCCGCTATGAAAGCTGGCATAACTATCTTGAATTTTTGCAGGGGTAAGGAGAGGTTGAGGGTGGAAAGGTCCAGCACCACTCTCAGGCCCGCCTGGTGGTTCTTCTGAATGGCGTGAATCCTGGAGTAAAAGCCAAAGCCTCGCTGGGACTTCCTGGGAAGGGGTGTCTCATGCCTTCTTTCCCTTGGAGGCTGTCACGGAGGAGGGGGACTGGAAAAAGCCCTTACTCCCCTCTGCCCCCTTTTTGTTGCTTGCACTGGTTCTGAGACGGTGAGCGAACCGACTGCCTGGATCTACGTTCCTGGAAGCCCCGGAAGCCTCCATACGCACAACCCCTCTCGGAGCGCTGCTGAGATTGGGTGTACACTTTGGGCGTGGTCTTTGTAAGGATGGATAAAGACTTAGGCGTTAGTGAGCTGTTTTTCTTTTTGTCCAGCGCCTCGTACGTGGAGGAGTGGAACAGGTCAGGCCCCCCACACCCCCACCCTCGAACGGTAGATCTAGTATGCATTCCTGGACGTCCGGGTTGAATTTTGTTGCCCGGAGCCAGGCTATCCTTTTCATGTCCGTGGCAATACAGATGTCAATATGGGCCACTGTGGATTCCATGAGATTGTGCGCCACCAGCGTAGCCTCAGCTAGCCCCGCCTTAAAACGTGATTGGCTCTGGGCGGGGAGTCCTGGAAGGAAGTTCGCAATTTCCCACCATAGTCTTTGGTTGGCGGCAGCCAGCATGGCATCTGCGTTGGCCTGACGAAGATGCAAGGATGTGTTGGAATAGAGTTTCTTGCCGTACACCTCCAAGATCTTGTCCTCCTTGCCTAGCAGCGCCGCAGAGGAGGCGGCGGAGGAGGATGACTGAGGCTTGCAGTACAGTGACGCTGCAGCGATCACCAAGGAGTGCGTCTGAGGATGGACCGAGAGCAAGAGTGTATCCCCCTTCATCTGCCTGTACTTGGCGTCCAGCCATTGATTGACCGGCTGGGCCGAGTGGTGTTTGAGCCAGCTCTTCTTGGCCAGGGAGACTACATCGGTCTGCATAGGAATCCCCGATTTGGCAGAGGGGCGTCGTGTGAGTACTTCAGCCAGAATCCCCTCTGCCGGCTGCTGGACCTCAGGTTGGGGTAGGCCAGATACTCCGCCAGACCAGCCAGACATTTGTGGAAGGCCTTGGCTGAGGATGGCGTGTCCGGATCCTCCTCCTCATCCGTATCCTGAGGATCTAGGGGAACCTGTGGAGGAGGAGTTGTTGGCGCCCGAGGCTGGGGTACAGGGGCTGCGGCCTGAGGCTGAGGAGGCGGCGGAGGAGTCGGCGGAGAAGTCGACGGAGCAGTCGGCTGGGGAGCCGAAGGAGGCAGCTGCGCCAGGGCCTTGGGCGCCGACGGGCATCTGTGGTGCCGCTAGCATGGTGGGAATGACTTCCCTGATGGCGTCTTTGAGGCTAACGCCCAACCGAGGTGACTTCATGAGGCTGGGGAACCTCTTGAAGAAAACCTCACCGAGTGAAACAGTGGTAGGGGGTGCTGACGGGGTAGTGGGAGGCTGCTGTGGCCGCTGCATACCCTGTCCATACGGACACAAAGGAAAGCTGCCCTGCGCATGAGAGGGGTAGGATGTAGTTTGCGTACCTGGTTGAAAACAAGCCCCACCAGACCGAGTACCTGAATGATAAAAAGACAAAAGAAGACAAAGAGAAGTATCCGCACATGGAATTACATGGGGGAAGCCAAACCCAGGAGCGCTGGTGAATTCGGCCCGTTCCCGTCGATGCAGAAAAGGGGACTGAGATGTGGCGCCAGAGGGCAGAGTCAGGGAAGCGCATGCTCCCTGGCCCACACCCCCACGTGCCTATGAATTTAAAGGGGAAGAAGGTTTTTTCTGGATGAAAAAGGTTCCAACTCCCGTCCCTTGGAAGTGACGCACATACAGTATGGAGGAAAGGGGATGGGACGTAAGAGTATGACAGTTTAAGAATAGACGGTGCAAACAGGTGACATTTTGGCAACAGAACGCAACGGGATGGAGTAGCGAAAGTAGCACCTAAATAAGGATATTAAATGTAATCTAACATCCAACCTTTTTTGATTTGATGGACAGGTCCCGAATACAGAGATATCTATTCCAATCAACATATCTGGAACAACATGATCTTAATCATAAAGAAACTTTTACCCCTCCACTTAAGTTTAGGCATCCATACGATGACTCCAAATGCCTTTATGGGTCACAAAATTCGAAATCCATCACCTCAGCAACTGCTAGGAGACACGGTTCTATGTCCTGTTTTTCGAAAGAGGCATTCATATTTTAATGCCTATTTAGCACCTTCCTTTAGTGCAGCATTTTTCACATTTTTTTGTTTTTTCTCAAAATTGGTGAGAAAGGTGAGGATTCACTGGCCATAACCCCATTTGCCTCCAACCTAATTTCTACCCGTTTCCCCCTTTTTTTCTTACTTTTATGCACCTTCGCGAATCATCATATATTCCCTGTCCCAGCCATGTTGTTTGTTATTTCGCCATGGTTTTAGCGAAATAAGGTCCAGAAGATATTCTGCAAAATGCTCTATTGCCTTGGACCGAGAGAGCAAGAAGGCTGACACATTTGGAAAGATTCCCGCTTTCTAATGAATTAGGAGCGTACCTTATTGGAACAGAATTGGTTTGTGATCAGTATTTTCAATTCAAGGTACTGTAACTTTTCCTTAAATCTGCCCTCTGCATATTAGTCACAAAGTGGCTTGTGCCATTGGCAGCAAAACTCAGGAGGCAAGATCACAACCATCTAGCCCTCCCTATTACGGTTGAGGACGTGCTCTTCCAGACAACAGACCGAAGCATCACTGCAATGAACAATGATACATACCACTGACAATTGTATTTTTCATTCAACTCAAGCAAACTGCAACTGAATGGGTCAGGCCTTTTAACATTTGCATAGGCAGTCATGAAATGCATCTCTTGGAAAAAAAACAATTTCTGGTGACACTCACGTCTATATGGCATATAGGAGACACCCAGGCATGTGCAATCAACAACCCTTACTTACAATTCTTCAAAAACAAGTCTGACTTGAGAATAAATCCTAGGTTTTTTCCTGACAATAACTTTGGATTTCCATCTGAATGAGGTAGTGGTGCCACCTACCATTTTCAAAGTACCATGTTCAGTTTAGAGGACCCTTCATACACTAGATATCAAGCGCACCCTTACACATATCATCACGGGAGAATGGTTTATGGCTTTAGGGTGGTATGCTTGTTTCCAGGAAAGGTCCGGTGGTGAAGTGGGTCACAGCAACTATCAAATACAATACAAATTCAAATGAGCAAATCTGGCCTGTGGTGGGTTTATCTGTGCTCATTCAACAAAAGCAATTTCTTTTGGGGCGGCTGCAATCGGGGTGCGATTCTCATTCCAAGTCTTTGCAAGGCAGCTACTGCCCGGGCATTCAAGCACAAAGCAAGGGTTCCACAAAGACTGCTGCAAAAACTCTTTAAAACAGGCGAGCTTCAGCATCCTGCCTTCCCTTTTTATTAATATGTATGTGCAAGGACTGCTTTTGAATCTATTCCAAGCATGTGAATCTATAAATGATCCAATGCTTGGTATTCTGCATAAGTTCATATCGAAGATTTGATCACACAAAGATTTTGTTTTTGGTCATCTTGCATGATATATGCATATTAATATAATTTGTCAGTGTTGACAGGGACTATGATTTCACAGTTCAACACTACTGGTTTTGCTTTGCAGTAAAATAGATGTCAATTTAATAACAAAATTAACTCTGGTCAAACGCCCAAAAGCAGCTCTTTTGTATGGTAGACAACTGTTGCATTTTGTGTATTCCATGTCACCCTTTATCCTAAAAACATGCCCAACACCAGTGTTTGAGAAGATATTGCACATTCATTTGTTAAACCAAACTGATGGATAACATCTACAACATGCCTTTTGGAAGTGAAAAAGAGGTCTAAAATATGATCAGGATTCTGGGAATATAATGTCCGCATACGTGTTAGCAACGGGTTAGTAGGATACACACAGCTTTTCTTACTCTACTCCCATTAGTGAATCACTTAAAATGTGTGCCTTGATTCAACTTCCCAGACATCACTAAGAAAATAATGCAATAAAAAGCTACACAACATAATACTATTCAGTTAAAATGTAGAAGAAAGTACCATACAAACTGATGCAGCATTACATTTTCTCAATTTTATTAATGTGATATAGTTTATAAATAAACTTTACACATACAATACATAGAAATATAAACAAAGTTTTAACAATTCCTAAAAATACGTAAAGATTATTATTAATCACATCTATAATTCCCTAACTTATAACAAACAAATCATGTATATAATAAATAGAATCAAAATAAAATCAACCTTACATCACTTTCGTTACTAAGAAAAAATTTTCGTTACTAAGAACAACATTTTCAATGGACTAGATCCACATAATACAGTATAGAGTACCTAATATGACTTCTACTGATCTTCAGTGATTGCATTCAGAGCGAGATTCCCAATAGACTCCCCATTACCAACCATACATTATACATTGCAATAAAGAGCTTAATGTTTGTTGTGTTAATACTGCGCCACCAGAAAATTGACCCTGCTATATACTCTGTCGTGCACGTATCTGCTGTACTGAGTCAGATACGTTGTTAACATTTTAGGGCACTTAGTTAACACATGTTTCCCTCTGTTTCATTATTCTTACATAATCGGCAGAAATGTTCGACAAATAGTATCTGGTTAATTATTCCAGTAGTAGCCAACAGCAGTAAGTAGCCCTGAGGAGTAATATAAAACGTCTTAATCTAACTGCAGGGTAGAATTAGATACAACTGTGGCTTTTCATAGGTACACAGCATATGCGTGACAAAATGAGAGTGCTTAAGGTTTTCCAGGTGGGTGTAATTTTCTAACCAATCACAATGTTCAGCTTTTTTAAAAAGAGCAGTCCTTGATGTTTGAGAAAATCCCCCAGTGCGAGTACTCCACCCAATTTCTTTCAGATAATTGTCTGCCTTGTTTTTTAGAAGCGAATTCCCAGTTTGCTTCAGGGTTTCCTGCCTCGTAGAAGCTGATAATTGGTTGCCCAAATTGCTCAGAATAGTCGAATACAATTCTGCCCTTTTTTTGAGTACTAAGGACGAAAACAGCCCCAACTCAAGCCCGATAATGGCCATTGGTATGCAGGTAGGGAGGCTTAGAATCTTTTTCCAGTACTTGCCTTCCACTACCTGCAACTATTTAAGATCCATCGTCAGTAAGGCTTGACGACCATAAATAATCATTGGGGCTAAGACCTGCTGGTATATAAGACAAGCAGCCCAGATGGTGAAGCCGTCATGCATGATGGTAAAGCGATAAATCAGGGCGGTAATTTGGGCGGCTCTAATCATTTTGGTTTGCTTACATTGGAGGTAATCCCCCTTTAATTCGACTTCAATTCCCAGGTATTTATAATTAGGGGTATAGAGGATCTCAGACTCCTGTACCATTAGCCTGGTACGAGCAATCTTTCTACTTGTAATCAACATCAATTGCGTTTTCTGCAGATTGATTACCAGTCCATTTCTTTTCGCATATAACCAAAAGGCTTCTGCGGAGGCCGCTGATTGTATTGTCTAAAATCACCTGATCATCTGCATTTGTGAGGACTGGACAATGTTTTTCTCCAATTAAGGGTTGGGGGGCAATTATGTACCTCTCCAATTGCAGCTGGTAAATCATATGTAAAAAGATGATATATGGTTAGGCAGTAACACAGCCCTCTTTGACTCCTATGTTCTGTTCGATTTGAGCAGTCATTCCCCTGAAAGGCGAGTTTAAGGGAGACTGTATTGTTATGGCGGAGAAGCCTCTAATAATAAAACAGACCTTGTGGACACCCAAGTAACTAATTTTGACCACAGTATTTCTCTGCAGACTAGGTCAAAGGTCGCTTTAAAGTCAACATATAGCGCATATATGGGGGGATACCCTTTTTACTGGCATTGCTATGCATGGTGTCCACGATGATCAGGTTATGGTGTAGTTGAGTAACCCCTCCTATAGCCACTTTGAAAACAATTAAACATTACTTCATGTCCGCCCATTCTTATAGTTCATCTAACAAAAAGCCAGCAAAGTTTACCCGTGCATTACATTTTGTTGTATCCATACTTCAATAGACATTAAAATAGGCCTTGTGAAATCTTCATGGTGACTATTCAGATCTCTTACCAGATGATCTTTGATACAATTAGGGAAAGCTACTCAGAGAGAGCAAAGGGGCGGCGGAGACTTCAGCCACTAATACTATGTGCTTCTCGTATGTAAAAAAAATAAAAGGAAAAAAAAGAAACATCTTTAAGCAAGACTTCCAGAAATGTCTGCCACAAATTAACAGCCACAAAAATGCATGCAGGAACTCCCAGCAGGATACATGAACCAATGTGTTAACCATTTTCCTACTGGGTTTTTCGATTTGTGGTGTTCGTTTGCTCGTCTGCTTCTGCAAATGTTGTATTCAGCTGCTTCCGATATCCACCCTGGAGGAACAGCCTTCCAACTACACCACAGGGGATCAGGTTTCCACAGAGACCTGCCTACAACCTCGAGTGACTGCTGAATAAGATGGGTGTGGTGCAAGCGCGCACCAGATGTGGGAAAGGACCGCGGTTGTTCTACTCAGCTTGAACAAACATTCTCTTTTTACTGTCCATTTAGTGTCTTCTTGGGTTTCTAAACATTTTAACAGAGGGTAGGGAAAAACAAGGCCCAATATTCGGGTGGACTGCGAAATAGCAGCAACGATTAAAATGTGGCGAGTGTATACAGAGCACAGAACACTGGAACATCATTGGATGTGAGGAAAGGTCTTCAGCAAACCCAAACAGGAAGCGGACATTGCGGGAAATATTAGGTGACACTGGGGAGAGGGCAAGGAGTGCTGCTGCATAGGACCCAATAGAAAACTGTCAGCAGTGATAAAATCGCGGCAAAAATGTCGCCTGAACCAAAAAGAAAATAATAATTTATCGCAGCAAAAATGCTGTGGTTTGACCAGTTAAAGGTGTACCCCATTACACCATTTAAGGGGAACAGGGGTTACTAGAAAACTGATGCCATTATTGTAAGCAAGCCCTGAATCTACAGTATTGGGATGTCAAATTTAAAGAAAGAGCCTATACGCATTACATTAGGTGTCTACTAAAATGGTGCATGGTTAAAACCGCAATCAATAGAAGGAAGGGCACAAGTACCTACATATATCAACATCAGAGGAAAGAGGAGAAACGGAATACAACAGAGAACATGGTTGTGTGTATTTAGTAACATTCTCCCTTTCTGAATACTGCATCCTACTACTGTTATATAACATGACAGAGGATTGTGGAATACACAATTTACGTTGTGACATCGCAGCACTAACTGCATAGAGATTCAGCATTTTTTCAGCCAGGTATATTTTCGTTCTACTTTTTTACTTGTTGTGGGTGAGGGGATAGCAAACTTTGCATAATTTATGTTGTATACAGTTCTCTCATGCGTGGGTGGGCGTGCAGTGGGGTATGGGGAGGCATATCAGACAGACAGTTGGGTACCTCAACCACAGAATGTATTGCACCACAGAGTGCCTAGTGATATTTAGATAACTCCTGCTTCGCTCTCGTTGATCAGATGTCCCCAAGAACCCCTTGGACAAGTATATTCCTGTATCTGATAGCTACTTATCTATGATTATATGCATTCCCAAGAGGAACTAAGTAATAAAAGCAAATACCTTTCAAATATGTATGTTACAACAGTATCCTGTGAAGTTAGTAGGGTCACAACAGTATCCTGATTAGTTAGTAGGGTCACAGGTTCTAGTTTCTTTATCTGCTTCATGTAGCACAAAGCAGGTCACAGTTAACATTTACACATCAGAAGGGAATAGTTTCTTACCTGTAACTCCATTTCTCCAGCATTGGTATCTTTCATGGATTCACATGCTTAGAATATTCCCCGTCAGGCTGGGAATCCTCGGTAAGTTATATAGACATTTTCCATAGGAAAAGATTCCAACACTTTTGTGTCCTATCTACGTCGTTTTGGGCCACGCACGCTGGCGCCACTAGGACGTAGAGGTATATATAGCCCCGCCCCTGTGGCTCCCTCAGATTTCAGCCCCCAAAGTAGTATGGGGGGGATCTCTGGTTTGCATGCTCAGGGGAGGCAGCGGGCGCATGTGAATCCATGAAAGATACCAATGCTGGAGAAATGGAGGTACAGGTAAGAAACTATTCCCTTCTCCAGCATTGGATCTTTCATGGATTCACATGCTTAGAATAGATTGCCCATTTACTATGGCAACACATTACATTATAGCATGTTAACCGTGAAAGACAACACTTTAAAGCATAGTTGCCGAAGGGTGTAACCCCACTTGGGGCTTACCTTATTGGAACAGGTGACGTAGTACTGCACGCCCCATCTGTGTATCTTCAGCATGTTGCTGTGCGAGACAGTAATGTCGGGTAAACGTGTGTGGTACCGACCAGGAAGCCGCCTGGCAGATATCCCCCAGCGGAATTCCGGACCACAAAGCCGCTGACGAGGATGTAGATCTCGTCGAATGGGCCCTTGGACGCCTTTCCAGCGGTTTGCCGGCTTTGGAATGACAATGAGAAATGGCCGAAGACACCCATCTGGGTAGTCCTCGTTTGGAAATCGCCTTACCCATAGCCGCAGGACCATAAGCTACAAAGAGTTGTCTCGTGCCTCTGAAGCTTTGAGTGCGATGGAGATAACATTTTAAAGCTATTTTTACGTCCAATGTATGGAGAGTCTTCTCTGCCCCTTTTGGAAAGAATGTAGGCAACACTATAGAAGCGTGTTTATGGAACACGGAGGGCACATTAGGTATGAAATGCGGGTTAGTGGCCAGCACAACTTTATTACTGAAAAACCTCAAATACGGAGGGTCGATCACCAAGGCTTGTATTTCTGACAGCTGTCGGGCTGAAGTAATGGCCACCAGGAAAGCCAATTTCCAAGACAAAAACTTTAATGATGTCGATGACATTGGTTCAAAAGGGGTTTTCATCAGGGCTGCCAGGACCAGGTTCAGACTCCAGATCGGAGGGAACTTTTTCGTGGGAGGAAAGGTTCGAAACAACCCTTTAAGGAAGTGTTTAACTAGGCGGTCACTGAACAATGGAGTGGAATGTCTCTTCCGAGTAAATCTCGAGATGGCAGCCAGATGCACCTTTATGGGTGAAACAGATAAACCGTTTTTTACCAGGAGCCATAAGTATGGTAGGAGTTGCTCCGGTGTGATCGCCAGCGGGACCAGACCTGGTTGACCTGCGCACCATATGCAGAACCTTTTCCATTTGTATGTGTATGAAGTGTTCGTGGAAGGTGCCCTTGCAGCCTGCAAAATGCTACGACAATCCGCTGGAATCGCTAACGTGCCAAACTCGGAGAAATCAGGAGCCAGGCCGTCAGACTGAGGCTGTCCGGGTCGTGATGCCAAACGACCCCTTTCTCCTGAGACAGAAGGTTGGGGATCTTCTGGTACCTCATTGGTTCTGCCGCTGAGAGGTGAAGTAGATTGGAGAACCACACTTGTCTGGCCCAATACGGGGCCACCAGGATCACCCGACATGGATATCTGTGGATCCATTGCAGAGTCCGACGGATGAGAGGAAATGGGGGGGAAGGCATACAGAAACTTGCCCGTCCACGGGAAGGAGAACGCGTCCCCTAGCGAGTCTTGTTGTGGCCACCTGCTCGCGTATTGGGAGCATTTCTTGTTGTCTCTCGTCGCAAAGAGATCGAGGGTCGGATGACCCCATTCCGCGAAGACACGTTGCAGTTGTTGGTCGTTCAGTTCCCATTCGTGTAGACAATTCATCTCCCTGCTGAGCGTCTGCTTGCACATTTTTTACTCCTGGTAAGTGGAACGCCAACAGATGTATGTCGTGTTGTAGGGCCCAATGCCAGATCTCCTGGGCTTCCGTTGACAGGCTCCTGGAGCAAGTTCCTCCCTGCTTTCGTAGATAAAACATTGTTGTCGTGTTGTCTGTCATGATTCTCACCACTGAACCCTTTATCTGTGGCAGAAAGGATTTTGGCGCCCAATGCACCGCCCTCAGCTCTAGCAGATTGATGTGGAGGGAGGACTCTTCCGATGACCAACGACCCTGAACCTGTAAGGAGTCCAGATGAGCTCCCCACCCAGTTAGAGAAGCATCCGTCACCACCGTCTTCTGGAACGCAGGTTCCAGTAGGGGCATTCCCTTCGTTAGGTGTATGGAGATTCTCCACCATTGAAGCGCCTGCACGAGCTGGCCGTTGATGGTCAACTTGTCCGACCAGCGTCCTTGACTCTGTGCCCATCGATCGACCAAGAATTCCTGAAGAGGCCTCATGAAGAGGCGACAATTGTCTATCAAGGGTATGCAGGACGACATGGTCCCCAGCAGGGACATGTACCTTCGTACTGACACTCTGGTGTCGATCTCCCATTCTGATGCCTTTTGTTGCAGTTTGTGAATCCTTTCGAGGGATGGCTTCACCAGCCCCGACTGTGTGTGGAACTCTGCCCCCAAAAAGATCAAGGTCCTTGATGGCTTTAACGAGGACTTGTCGAAGTTCACTGCGAAGCCCAAACGTTGCAGGAGGGACAGGGTGGCATCTAAGCTTTCTTGTGCCCTTTCCGGAGACAGTCCCCTCACTAGCCAATCGTCCAAATAAGGGTACACATGGTGATCTTCCTTTCTTAACCAGGCTGCTATTGGAGCCAGACATTTGGTGAACGTCCTGAGGGACGATTTGAGACCGAATGGGAGGACCTTGAACTCATAGTGGGTTCGTCCGATGCCGAACCGCAGAAATCTTTTGTGCCGTCGACGCATCGGGATATAGAGGTATGCGTCCTGAAGATCTAGCGACGACCAATAATCTCCGGGTTATATCGATCGGATCACCTCCTGAAGCGTAAGCATTTTGAATTTTAAATTCTTGAGCAGTTTGTTGAGCGCTCGTAGATCCAGAATGGGACGCCATTTTCCATTTGGTTTCTTGACGACAAAATACTGGGAGAACACTCCCTGTCCTTTTTCTGTCACCGGGACCAGTTCTATAGCCCCTTTCTGCAGCATAAGCGCCACCTCCTGCAGTAGTATTCGAAGGTGGGGCTGGGCCGAGAACACCGGTGGAATGTGTGGTGGCTTGTCCTTGAACTGTAGAGAGTGTCCCAGATGAATCGTGTCCAAAACCCATTGGTCTGTTATGCGCTCCCACTCGTCGATGCGACGAGAAACTCGGCTCCCCAGGACGTCCTGAAACATTTCATTGATGGTTCTTGGTTTGTTGATCTTTCGTCGTCGAAGGGTAGGCACCCCGCCGTCTGGAGGTTTGGTAATCTCTGCCTCTACGAGAAGATTGGGCAGCAAGCCTGTAGCCTTGGGACGAATAGGAGGGTCTGCTGAAACCTCAGTCTCTAGATGACCCAAACCGGGAGTTACCAGAAGCCCCTCTGAAAGGACGAAAGGAATGAAAATTCCTACCACTCTGGAGGGCTTCGAGTGACCGCCCCGTGTCAGTATCCTCTTTCATGCCCTTCAAGGCCTCGTCAACTTTTTCACCTAATAGTTGTTCCCCTTCACACGGCATATCCAAGACTTTATATTGCACCTCTGGTCTGAATGTAGTGCACTTGAGCCAGGCTCGTCTACGTAGAACTACGCCATTATTGATTTGCTTGAAACCGGACTCGGCTAGGTCGACGGCAATGTTTATAGCATGGTTGGAGGCCTCCTCTCCTTCCCGTACTAGCAACATGGCAGACTTTCTATGTTCCTCGGGCAAATGCTCCAAGATAGGAGCCAGTCAGTGCCACATTTCCCCGTCATACCTAGACATAATCGCCAAGGAGTTGGCTGCTTTAACTGTAGTCGCGCCGACGGACAGCACCTTCTTGCCAAAAGCGTCCTGCCTCCTGGCCTCGTCGTCTGGCGGGGTCGTGCATTTATGTTGAGACCTGGCCTTTCTAGCCGCCGCCGCAGATACCACCGACTCCGGTGAAAGTTGAGACGTCAGGCACTTGGGAGACGATTCCGGAGCTTTGAACGTCTTCTCCAAACAACCTTTCACTGCCGGTTCTGAGAACGGGTGACACATGGTCTTCAGGCCCTCTTGCCAGACATGGTCCAAAATAGGGATGGCGAATATGGATTTCCTTCTCATGCCCATATGATCAAAAAGAAAACAATCCTTTTTCTCCTCCTCAGGGACTAGGCCAAACTCTGCACACGCCTTACTCATCATGGCATGGAATGCCCCCACGTCGTCAGGCGGTGATGGCTGCGCCGGGCTTCTCGGAGCTTCCATTTCTGCTTCAGAGTCTCAAGTTGGGTCTCTTGATGGGGATAGTGAGATGTCTGAACCCGACCCTTCACGGTCTGAATCAGAGTCCGGTAGTTCTCCTTGTGGGAGAGGGCGATATTCCGCCGCGTGGGAAGCAGCAGTAATCCTGCTCGTCGAGCGAGGGGCCGGGTCCGGCTCGTCGACGAGTGTCGTAGACCGTAGCCGTGCCGGGGCACTAGGCTGGGGTATTTGTGTGTCCAAACGCTGCAATAGCTTTTGTAGCGTATTTAGCACCTCCAAGGACAGAACCACCTGGGGGTTCAGTAATGACGATGTTGTAGGAATGGTACCCCTACCCAAGAGCGTCAACGCGCTGGTCGGCTGCAACCCCAGATCGGTTGGGTGCGCGACCGGGCTGCGTTCCTCGTCAGCCAACGAGATGGAAAAAGTCGCCTCTTGTTGCAGCAACGCCTCCGGCGGAACGGTCTCGAAAACCTCCGGTTGCCATCCCATAGACGGCACCACCGTCGATGTTTCCTACAGCCACAGTCTGAAATGTAGGAGGAGCCGCCGATGATGATGCAGGCGTCGACGAGCGGGTCATCGACGAAGCAAGTGGCGTAGGGCCTTGAGGTGTTCCCGCCGCTTTCGGGGCCGACTTGCTGGTCGAGGCCTCTCGACTCAAGGTAGACTTATGACGGTCTCCTGAGGAGGATTTAGATGGTTCTTTTCTCTCCTTTTTAGATGAGGAGGAAGAAGACGGCGCCTTGTGTGAAGAGGGGGCCTTCGAATGTTTCTCCGAATGCTTCTCCGAGGGGCGTTTTACAGCAGAACGTGCCTTCTTCGTCGGGGGTTCCGACTTACTTCTTGAGGCCGTGGAGCCCACCTCCGATGCCGGGTACGCACCTGCCCCGTAATTGAGCCAATCGACAAGGTGTCTTTTTCGGTCGTTGAGCGTTTTCTGGGAGAAACCCTGACAGATTTCACAAGTGTCCGCTGTGCGGTGAGGATGAAGGCAGTAAATGCAGTCCATATGACCATCCCCTTCGTACACCTTCTTAAGACTGCATGTAGCACACGGACGAAACAACGCCTTTCCAGACATTTTATCGAGAAGAACAAACAGTCACAGAAGTAGAAAGCACAACCTAACCAAATAGATACGCGAGATAATCCCACTACTTTGGAAGACGGTTGAAATCTGAGGGAGCTGCAGGGGCGGGGCTATATATACCTCTACGGCCTAGTGGCGCTGGCGTGCACGGCCCAAAACGACATAGATAGGACACAAAAGTGTTAGAATTTTTTCCTATGGAAAATGTCTATATAACTTACTGAGGATTCCCAGCCTGACGACGGCGAATATTCTAAGCATGCAAATCCATCAAAGATCCAGTGCTGGAGAAATGATGCACCAAACTGTAAATTATTTAAAACAACAGTAAGTATAGAGCTGGAGACCACATGGCATGCGTGTCAAGAAGGGATAATGGCCGGATAGAAGATCAGGGCTGGCTGAGCAGCTTCTAGTAAATATTCTATGAACCTATCTCCCAATTGAGAAGAACTTCCGAAAAAGCTAGAACAATTTGATATGGCATGAAACGTGAAGCTTGCAGGTGACAGCTATGCATACGTCTGACTAAGCATTTGATTCCACTTGTGTTTATCAAAAAGACGCATTACGTTTTGAACAGAGTTGAGCGAATGATTCAAATGTTTTGCCTCATCCTGCCTTCCAATTGTTGGTCCGGAAAACTACTTTTGATAAAACATCCCCCTCTGGATCTAAACTTGGGAAGTTGTCTTATTAGACCACTCCTTACGGTATCAAGAGTACCATCACAAGACCATGCCAGTAAATCAGCATAATTATAAAATTACCTCTGGAGCCGTAACATAGGATCAACTCAAATTAAATATCCTGTTAACTTGTAATGAGGCCACGCAGATTACTTGTGAATCTAAAAGTGATGATAGCTACGAAACTGCAGTCAGATTGATACAGCTTATATTACACCTGATGTGCAAAGTATGCTGCACTACCTTTTTGTAAGATGGATTTGCGGTGGATATACTCGCAAAGAAGCTTCTTAACGTTTTTTCCAATCCGACCATCTCACTTGGTGTCTTGACTGTGCCTTGAGAGTAGGGGCAAGCAGTCCTTGTGCTTGGCAGACATGGACTGCTCTGTAAGCTGGAGGTCTCATACTTATACTAGATCCAACAACAATGAGGTACCTTCCGACTCCTGGTTACTCATTATGTGGCACTCCAGATCTTTTGTACTCCAACTCCCGTGGTCTCTAGCCATCAAACTGAAGAAACATGAGAGTTGTAGTTCAAAAAATCTAGAGGGCCACATAACAAGTAACCATGACTGAATAGCACCAACCAGGAATAGTGGTACCTTTGGACACAATATGCATGCCACAAGACACTGGCAAGTGTTTGCCTTAGCAAAGCTGCTGTTGGATCTCTTAAAGTACACCTTAGGACACAGACCAAAAGCAAACCTAAGGGGCTAACATTGCTGGATTTAGGCTTGTGCCACGTCTTGGCATCCTATGTGGAATTGGGCCACAACAGCAGCTTGTTACTGGTGTTAGGCCAGGAGTAAAGCATGTCTCCTAGTCAGGATTTGAGTATGTAAAGCAGTGTGAGCACTGAAATGCACACCCTGTTCTCGTTCCATGGCGCGCATTTCTGGAAACACTGGGGGGTCTGGATTCTGGAGACATATGTGGACCTATGGAGTAGGTACATCTTCAGAAAACTGACCAGGGAAGATCCTGCATCATTTAAAACAGACTCTTGGTGTAATTAACTAAGAACCAAAACAAAAGATGGCGCCTGCAGTCACTGACCTTTACCAATAAGCAGCTGCAGCGGGAGGAAACCTCCCGCTGCACTGCTTCCACCGCACCTAAAGTTATTTGCAAGGTATGGGGTGCTGGAAAAGGGTGGGATTCCCTTCCCTCTAACCTCATCTCCTGTTAGTGGATAGCATTTTTAGCCAGAGCTCCTGCTGGAAAGAGGACACATTTTCCTTGTCATAATTTCGGCCCCTGCCTCTGGCACACCTCAGTCCTTGCCTCAATTTGGCAGTGAACAGTTGAGCACGGGGGAGGCTTTCCCCAACAACATCTCCAATTATTCAATTATGGTTCTTCAGTGAATGACTGCTACAAGGCCATACACGCGGGCACTTACAAGCCTACTTTAACAATCACAACAGGAGTGTGATGGAGGGGATGGGCAACCTCAGGCAAGGGAAGTTGTACAATCCAACATTCTTCAAAGTGCTGGCAAAATGGTTTATAAGTCTTAAAGCAGGGCATTTATCAGCATAACTGCTGCTGCCTTCTTATTGACCCAAACCTTTGTTATCAATGCATACAATGTGGGTACGGGCCCTTGCAGAGTGCCAGAAAACAGTCATCTTTTAGAAATGTCCATCTCAAATTGCAGCATACATACAGTTAAGAATTCCCTATTATGCTCCAATGAGGCACTCTTAGTTTTTCAGAAAGCAGTAATATCATCCATAGGACTAACAGTTTTGCAAAGTGGGTGTTGAACAGGTTTCAGCAGACAGATGTCATTCAAGTGTTTAATCTTAATGTCTCCATACATCCACGCTTCATATGTTATGTTAGAGATTTATACAATGCTTTGCTGCAATTTACATAGTTTTCAGCCACTCAAATCTTGGTCTTCTGTTCAAACTAAACAATTCTATCAATATACACCAGGTTTCTATATATAGGTTCATGTGGAAACAGCACTGTTCTGCAGCTGTGATTTGTGGTAAAATATACTTCCACTTGGCAAGGACTCTGAGTGTTCTCTGCTGGCGCTATAGCTCCGTCCAACATTTCCAAAGCTTTCTTTTCACTTTGATCATTCTTTTTTAAAAGGCCTCATTTTGTGGCTCCTTTTGATCATTATGGTGTGCTTGCAAAGCATGGCAGGTCAAGCTGTTTCAGTTCAATATATAATACTTGTATTTTGACAATTTAAATTGAAGTGAAATTATGTGAGGAATGCAGAGAGGAGAAAATCACCATGTCGTATGTGTGTGCTTGGGGACTGTGTAAACAAAGAGGAGAGACACTTGAGATACAGTAGCATGGCTACAATCCTCAATTACTTTCCAAAAATAACAGGGCTGCCGAATGTTTCAAATAACACAGACATTAATGCATAGAAATCATTATGGAAAACAAGCATGTGTGGCCTTGTCGAGAGTGTGGTTATGATTTTGTCGATGAAACCGTTAAGGCAGTTTTTCTACCACCTCTGTTGAGGGTGCTACGATCACTGACCTTAAGGGGAGGCTAAGACACCTAATAAAGGGAAGCCAAAACTAACTATGTAATGTGCTCATAGTGATAAATCTTCACTCATGCTGGAGATGGGCATAGCACCCCAGAGGAAGATGCAGCAGAGAAAAACACCCAATAGAACTCTGACAAAACGGCAGTGGGCACTCGCCTCCAAGTACTCTCTACCCTGGATCATAGGGACACCCAAGGGTATTTTGAATAATCAACCACCCCTAACCCAAAAAGGTAGGTAACTCACATTGGTGGTTTCTGCAGAAACCGCTCCAGAAGCATGAAACAAAGCCGGTGAGCAAACAGCACTTTTCCACAGGTGTGGTTTTCAAGATTGTTCTCAGGGCCTTTCACACTGAGCCAGCAACGATCCCAGCAAAACAGGAAAGGGCAAAGGCTCTTCCCAGGACAAAAAACCTAAGCGTGCATAGGAGTTAGGGCTAGGAGCACATTAGGAAGATGTAGGAACCCATGAAAACTGCACCCAAGTTGCTCGAAGTCAGCTCACCAGCAAACGGTCCCATGACAGACAATGCTGCAGGCACTTTCGGCTTCCCAAGCTGAAGGAATGGTGGGGTGATGATAAAGTTTCAGCACCGCTTTGGACACCAGCAGTGACCCACAACCAAGCAGATGATCCTGGTCGGGAACTGCAGGATGCAGTGGTAAACGGCCCAAAAATTATTTTTTAGTGGCCGGCTCAACCCAGCACATCTGGGGAGTGACCAGGAGTCTTCAGGAAGCCCGTACATCCAGTGGCAAAAAATCCAAACCGAAATATGCCTAAGCCACTATTTTCTTAGCAAGTATTGCCAAGTGAGGGCTATAAAAATGCCGAAAACGACAGGATATACAAGAAACCCCCTTCAGAAGGTCAGCAGACCTGCCACCTCTAAAGTACACGAACAAAACAGCGTGAGAGGAAGGAGCAGACAAAGTCTAAACACAGCTGAAATGGACAGGCCACAGGCCAGCCAAGCATCAGTAAAAAGGACTGGGTGCAAAGTGTCACATGACTAACCATACAGGTTGGTCAGTAGGACTCCCACTTAGCCAAAGCCACCCCCACAGGAAGTGAGATAAAGTCCATGGACCTATACTGGGCTGTACCAGAATCCACTGGTACGCCATGGCTCCGAATCTGGTACATTGTACTGCCAATGAGATAAGATGCCTTGCACGGTGGGCAGTCATAATTTCGAAAAAAAAAATGTCGACAAACAAATGTCGAAAAAAAAAATTCCGACTTTCGTTTTTTTTAATTATATATTTATTTTAGGGTTTCGGGAGTTAAAAAAAAGGGAAAAATTAAAAAAAAAATTTAAAAAGAGGGGTTGGGGGGAACCCCCCCATTTCGAAAAAAAAAAAATGCATTGAAAAAAAAAGTCGACTTTTTTTTCGAAATTTTGACTTTCGACATTTTTGTTGTCGAAATTATCACTATGAACCGCCTTGCACCACTGGTGAAGACAAAACTAAAGTATAGCTCCCACCAACCTACTCACTAAAACCTGTTTATGGTGACAGAATGACCCTAGGGCTAACGGTGGGAGTCTGAGAAGCAGCCCAGGACTTTTTTCGGGTGACCCAATACGAGTCACAATGGCAGAAGGCCCCCAGGAGAAGTCCAGCTGGCCACAATAAAGAAAACAAAGACCCAAATAAGACAGGGGGGAAAAGGCAAAAGGTTGAGGGTCTAAAGTCTCTACTCGTCCCTACATTTGTGTATCTAAGTCGCTGAACGATGCAACTTCTAGAATATCACACTTTCCCTCGTAGTGTCTGCAATAAAGTAGACAATCCATCTAGAAATGCCTTCCAGGTGTGCAAGGACCATATACAAAGACAATAGTGGTCAGTTTGCCATCGAAACAAATGTAAGCCAGTAATAACCTCCCATCATTCTCCATAACAACTGTTCCAACCACCACATTCACACCTCTGTGGACCAATAAACATACACCCCTGGATTTCGAGGTGTAATTGTTAGAGTTTGTGTGTGTCTCGCATTTGTTCAGAATCCACATGCATCATCAACAGATGTTGTCTTCCTCCAGGAAACACATCAGCCTTGTCCGCCAGACGATTTTAAGATTATGATATAGTGGATGTATGAATCTTCAATGACCAACGTTCTGTAAAGTTTTGTTGATTTTTATTTTACGGAAAACAGGGAATTTGCTAGCATAACCTTGGTCTGGGATAGTTTCAAGTTGACAATGCGGGGCAAATTTATGAGTCAGATGTTTAGGGGTGTAAAGAATGCACAAGGCCTTCTAGTATTGAAGAATGTGGCCATTTGTGAATGCTTTTGCACCTTTTATTAGATGCTTTAAGAGGATGCATTTCCCTGTATGAGCTTTTTCGGAAAACTTGACATTACAGTACCAACACCTGAATGCAAACTCTCTATAGATGTTTGTATTGGCGAGGCAGAAGTTATAACAGCCATTTCCCAGCATAAGGTCGGCAAATCTCTAGCGTTGGATGGACTACCGGGGGGAGTTTTACAAGACCTTTGTCGCTCAGTTAACCATTTATCTATGCGAGTTGTATAACTTCATATTACAAAGAGGAAACCTGTGTCCTACTATGCGGAAAGCACCAATTACATCGATTCCCAAACCAGGTAGAGATCACACCAAGTGGGGGAATTCTCCCCAATCTCACGGTTCAATGTCGATATTAAAATATTTACCAAAATATTTGCGAATAGGTTAGATAAGTGTATGGGTGAAATAATACATAAATCGCAGGCTGGATTTATGAGACAGATTTGGTTACGATAACATCAGAACACTTGATATACTCTGACTTCGTCGTGGGGTTACGGCAGAAACTGCTTTGTGTTTTTAGATGCAGAGAAAGCCTTTGATGGGGTAAACTGGGTGTTTTTGGGGCATACTTTATTGAAGATGGGATTTGGTCAAGGGTTTTTAAAGGTGATGCGTTGCTTGCATACTGAAGCAACAGCTAAGGTTTGGCTAAATCGGGTGCTCTCAAGTGAGCTTACTTTGGACAGGGGGCAATAGGCAAAGGTGCCCTTTGTCGGCCATCTTTGTTCAATATTGCGCGACAACCTCTATTTCACACATCAGACAGGAGTAAGGGTTATGTGAAATATGTGCTGTAAATAGAGAA
Source organism: Ambystoma mexicanum (assembly GCF_040938575.1). NCBI lineage: Eukaryota > Metazoa > Chordata > Amphibia > Caudata > Ambystomatidae > Ambystoma > Ambystoma mexicanum. Next base: position 142,340,984 of record NC_090922.1, on the reverse strand, counting down.
TTCAAGGTGCTATTTTATGCTGATGACATGACTAATTTTGTCTAACCCTTGTGAGAGTAGTGTTTGGCTAAAAGGAATCTTTGATGAAGATGTTTATCTAGTCACAAGATAAATTGGGATAAGAAGATTCTCCACTTCCTTCAACTTGTAGGAGTAATTTCGGCTTGTGGAACTGCAATTGTCTGAACAATGTGTGAAATATTTAGGGACTTATATTGTATGGGACTTGAAAAAGGTTGTGGATTTCAATGTGAACAAGCTGATTGAGGTACTTACAAGGTGATGTGAGGAAGTGGGAGAGTTGCAGTTGAGCATTTAGGCTCAAATCAATGCTATTCAGATTACTCTCCTCTGCAAAAAGCCCTATATGTTATGCAGTCATTGCCGTTGAAGTTTACCAAAAAGAATAAAAGGATGATTGACCAGATTTTCCAGAGGATCCTGTAGGGCAGTGCTAAGAGGGCAAAGATCCCGTGATTCATGCTGGTACAGAGCGCTAAAGCGGTTGGGTTTGCATATCCTGACCTTGACAAGTACTACAAGGGCTTTCTTAAAAAATAAAATCTAAAAAATCTGCATGTTATTTTACATCAGGAGAGAGTTCAGCACCAGTCTGGATGGACACAAGGAGGTATTCCTCTATGCCATGAACTATTTATATTAATTGGGGAAGCTACTGAGCATGGGTAACAGATTGCCCTCAGTTGAGGCCACTCTGAGTGCTCTTGTTTGGAGGATAACTGTCAATCTGTGGTTACACAATGAGGCTTAGTTAGGGCTTAATACAGCGTTGCAAATTGAGAACAAGCCTTTATGTTGGCGAAGTTGGATTACCAGGGTGGTGTTGTAGATAAGATATGCTTTGCAAAATGAGCGAGTGGTGAGTTTTGGTGCATTATATCATGAGTGTTGGCTAGGGAGACGTTAGCTAGGAAGGTATAGAGCGTTCAAGAGCTTGCTGTTGCTTAGACTGGAAACGTTTAATGCTCCAGTTGCAGACAAGCCGGACGTATGCAAGACCTTTGATTTGCCACCGCAAAGGGTCTCGACATTTCTTAGGATGATCCTTGTGAAACCTGCGTATGTTGAATGTTGCGATAAACTGCGGCAGGTCGGGACAACAGAGTTCAATTGCAATATTTCGGTAGATCATTGGGATTTGATGATGAGGGCAGATTATAAAGAAAAGTTAGATCTGAATCAGACTAATTCACCAGAAGATGCTTGGATGCCTGTGCGTATGCACAAACTTGGACTGTTAGACAATGATTTGTGGTGGGGTTGTGACAAAGAAAGCGGCCCACTATTGCATGCATTATGGGATTGTACTGGAGTCTGAAATTTCAGGAACAAAGTATTAGACAGGTTGTACATGATAGGGAATATCCTTTCCTAGGTCACCAATGCAGGCTATTCTATTATCTAAGATGGACAGATGTGCAGTTTTCAGTCATAGTCGAAGGATTGATTGAGCATTAGTGGAGGCAAGAAAGCAGATATTGAAAGTTTGGAAGATGAGGAAAAAGCTGGAGGTGGAATGTGGAAGACATGTCTAGTTTTGAAAAGGTCAAGTTTTTTTTAGGCAAGACAGGGAGGATGCATATTTGGAATTGCAGGCACCTTTTATTGATTTGTATGGTTACTATTGTGCTTAGTGCCTTTATGCAAATGAAGCGAGGGAGTGTGTGTTAATGTTAAAGGTATTTATATAGCACACCGTCACCAACAGAGTTGGTCTCCAGGAGCTCAGGTGGATCTGTAAAGAAAAGGTGGACAGGGTGGGTTAGTGGGTGATGAGGGTGTAGGAAAGTGAGAGATAGTGTACTGTTGGCAACTTCAGTTCGGTTTTCACTGTGCGCTGAGCTTGGGTGTGCAAATAGGATCAAAGCGGGGCCTTGCATGCTGTTGTTGCGATCTGTGTGTTGGTTGTTTGTTTTTGGAAATGTGAAAATGTGAAAACAGTTTAAAAGAAAATGTTGAGGGGGTCCCAAAAAAGTGGCTCTAGAATCCCCAAAATAGGAATTCTGACTCAACAGCCACTAACAGAAGGAAAATTAAATACTAGTCACAAGAAGGGTAACTAATGGTTTGCAGAAGTTATGACTGCTATTGAGTAAGCGATGGTCTAGAATTTTGATCTACTGATGAGAAAAGACAAATTTAAAGAAGCTTTTTACAACCATCAACCTCGATAATAGGTGCGGGCTGGAGGATTGTTTGGAATTATCTTGTGGCATTCAAGGTGAATAAGTAACGACTAGAAGTACTCAAATGCCCATGGATAGTACATTTTGACAGATTTCCATTACTAATATGCTGTTCAGATAAACAGCGAGTGGTGAAAAAGCGTTAGTTGCATTCTCCATGCAGTGAAGTGCTTGTTCAAAGCAAGTCCATACCGAAGACATTTTTTTTTTAAACACCTCATAATTTTATGGAAACAATATATTTATATGTGGATGCACTATTCCGCAACAGCTGGGAGGGAAACCTACTATTTTTAAAAGTTGCTACTTTGCAATTGAAAAAGTTAAACAGCAGTAAGCTAGAACACTTTCCTTTATTTGGGATTCATTGATCATGCAACAGTTAAACCACGCATTCAGAGAATACATTAATAGTTCATATTAAAAATTACAATTGCTCCAAACCAGTCTCATTAACCAAAAGTGTTACAAAGCATTGTGCCCTCTCCCCACCCCCTTCCCGGGACATAATTATTGACTTATGAATGCAAACCTCAAGCATTTCATTAACAAATTATTTCCACCCCCCCAAGTTGGAAGTGTATCGTCTTTTTCCTCTCTCATTGAATACTAAAAAAAAAATAAAAAAAAATTGTTAATTAGAAGAAATACCTTATGTGGCCTCCAAAAATATCTGTAATTAGAGTCTTAACAAAGTCAGCCTGTCGAGTGACGGACGATTTGTTGCGGGGTCCCACCTGCTCCCACTCCTCCTCACTGCCTTCCCCTAGCTCGTCAAACAGGTAGTGCTCCTCATTCTTGGTCTGGGACTCGGGTCCATTAGATACTGAAAAGTCTTAAGAGGAAAAGCGTAGAGAGAGAAAATGTCAGAGGGATTGAACAAATTACTAAAAAATATTTAATCAGATATTTTTTATGAACAGCATTTTTAGTTTTAAGGCTACCATGACCTCTTGCAATAGCATTTATTTTGCAAATTCTGATGGTTATGGTTGACTAATATTTTTGGAAAAATCTGCAAAGCAATATGACTGCACTTGCTTGAAGTTAAAATATCTCAGCAAATCTTACAGAACTCATACATACCATCAAACTGTCAATGATTTTAAAACACTTTGGATGGGACAAGAGCAGAGTTAAGGGGAGAGACTGGTTTGTGCGTGAGCCAATGGCTTCACTCAGTTAATTCACAATACAAGTTGAAATTTCCTTATGCGTGAGAATGTACACTTCATGAACAGTGTCACAAAGGCTGCTTTCGATATCATGTATACATTTACAAGACTTCTATAATTGGCTATACACAACTAGGAGTGCAATTTTGTTTTTGTCAGTTGCCAGAAACCTTTGTTTTACTTGCTCTGACAAATCATGTGATCTAAGGAGACAGAATGGTAACAAATATTTCGGGTGTGCAGTCAGATTGATAAGCATGCTGTAATAAATCTAAATCTTTAGCCTGAATTGATACAGGCTAAAGCACTGAGGGCAGAAAGATGGTCATCTTATAGACTGCCTGTCACCACACTGTACATCTAATGTAAAGCCATAAATATTTATGAACCGTCCATAATCAAGCATTGAGCACAAGCTTCAAGGGCTGCAACTGGTGTGAACAGCCTGGGGTCCGAGTTAAAGGCCCGAGCAAAGCAAGGGCGTTAAACGAGGGCCTGGGATGTTAACGCCCATTACACCCATTGAAGCGGTGCTTAAAGCTATTAGCACCTGTCCTATGGGCTGGGAAGAGGCTAACCGGAAAGCATTTTCTTTCCATGAATGGATCACCTCGCGGCATCCTGTTCATGAAAAGAAAATGCTATCCGAACATGGCCGCCATGGAATAGGAAGGCAGGGCTCTGTACAAAGCCCCTCTTCCATTTCCATGGTGGGGAAACCGGGCTGGACAGAAGCTGCAGGCCGGGGCAACAATCAAGTAAGTGGGGATTGGGTGGGTGGGAACAAATTACTGCTGGGTTGTTGGGGGAAGATGCCGGCGGGGGAACCAGCCATCAGGTGGCTTTGAGCATGGGCTTAGTTTAGCACCTACATGATGCATTGCAGCACAACTAGGAAAGCCAATCACATGACTCAATCTAAGTAGAAAGGGAGAGAAAGGTGCCAATCTGAAGAGGATGAGTTGGTTTTTCAATATACTATCATGCTCCCAGCAGCCTATTGAATGATGCACACTCACCACAACGACTTAATCATAACAAAACGTCACCGTCTTGTTTAGTAGCGGACTAATGAAATCTTTAGGTGTCTGAAAGATCGCCTTTAAGTTTCCCTTTTTAGACAGAGCATTTGTCCCCTGGTGTCACTTACTTTCATTTTGCGGACAGAGAAATGTCTTCAACTCCAACATTTCTTCGTGCAGTCCATTCAGGATAAACCCCAGGTACTCTTCTGCATCTTCTTGGCGATTCTAAAGAAAACATCAACCCATGTAAATTCAGTTTCTGTGGTGAACTATAGGAAATGATACTCATTCTTGATGAAACACGTGAATAAAAACGAAAAGGTCGTCAAAGGAGCAAGAGTTAACTAGAAGTTTCCTGGGGACATATTCAAACAATCAAATGAATTTCACCTTCTTAAGAATTGTTTTTGTTTGACCCTTGCAGCAGTAAATTTTCCACCAGAAACCATAGGTGCAACCGTGGTATGAGAAGAATACATGGGCCATGTGGCTCACACAAACTAAAAGTTGTCTCAAATTGTGAATGTTCCGCCAGAGAGTTTAAATTATACCTATAGAAGGTAATAAGGCGAAGGATTCCTTGGGTGATACAAAAAGGAAGACCTTTTTGTAATGAGGGACAGAATTTTTCATTTACTTTATTGATAATCACTGTACCAGACAAAGGTCGGCTCAGCCAGTTGTGCGATACAAGCATTCAAAGTTGGAATTACTGGGGTATATTGAGATAGACAACCTCTTTGCCCGAAGCAAGAAAGACCTTCCTCCAGTGACATGTGTAATGGTAGATGCCTTGAATTGCCATCAAGAAAATTCCAGAAGTGATCACTTATTAGCTGGACTTGTTTAATCCAATGTCTCAAAAATCAAATATCTCAAGTGTATTTAGTAGAATCGGACGTGGAGCCTTTGAGATAACCCACCATTGCAGTAATTCACATTGGAGTGCCCCCGTTTTTCCCATGAAGGCTCGGCAACTAGGTATAAATTCCAGCTGACCATTCACAAATAGTTTCTACTGGATCCAGCTTCTCGCATCTCAGTTTTTCAAGCTTCTCCTGAACTGCTACCAAAAACGTGCCAGTGGCGATTTTGATCGATCAGGTACATTTCTATTGTTTCTGCAAGTTTTGGAAGTATTAGCTCGCTTGTGCCAAGTGCTCAGCCTTTCCGTAGCAAAGTCTAAGCCTAGCCGACTCACCCCCATCCTAGGTCGATTAGTCGAGTACCATTAAACTGGGTTACGAAGAATACCATTATTACAAACCTTAGAAGTAGGGGAATATGGCATGATGCATTGCATTAAAACCATGTTTTTAAATATCTATATACCATCCGATATAACAGTATATTTTTCCAGATTTCGTACTCAAGGGGCTCTCATTTTCAGCAAATATTTAACTATAGGATGCGTTTGCCATAATTTTTGTCTGCAGTAAAAACGCCTGCCACAGCAGTCATTTGCGCCAGATAACGGGGTGGAGTACATTTAGGGGGAACGGCGGAAGGGGATTTCATCACACTTGGGATTTCAACCTAAAATATGAAGGAAAATTCAGATGTGGACAACTTGCTCTCTGCACCTACAGACACGCTGCATCTCTAAAACAAAAAAGGGCTAGCATTTTGGTGCTGGACTGTTCTTGTAGGAAATACCATTCTCCTGACATCACAGGCAACCCACTGAAATCGAATAGGGGTATCCTAATATTCCCATATTTGAATAACCACAAGGATTTTGTGGAAAAAAATAATGCATAAGGGGTACTGAAAGTATTTCAAGATCAAGCACTGTTATTGGAATATCAAAATTAATTTAAACGTATCAGATGTACTGACAATTTCAAGGAAAATCAATCTGCTGCATTTGTACCGGTGTCTCCCTATGCCCTTTAGAACAGAAGGTCTTGTAAAAAACAGAAGATCCACATCAGTTTGTACGGATCATAAGTACAGACAAGCAATCTTAAAGGAAAGGTTTCTGCCACTGGGGTATCACAGTTACCTTAAGGCATTGAAGTAGCATGGAAACAAATATGGACAGCTGAGTATTAAACATTAGAAGGGTATCGTTTTAGGCATTATCAAAGAATGACTTATGCCTTAAGAAAACCAAATGGACATTATTTCCAATTTTGAGAATACTGATATGTAAGAGCTACACTAAGATTAAGAAACGAATAAAAATGTGTTTTAAAGACACCCTAAAATAGGTCATGTTTAATATGAAGAGGATTGGGCACTTGATTTTTAGCTGGTCTTTGCAGACAGAATAGATTACTAGCTGCAATATTAGCAAGCTCTCAAAGCTAAATCAGTGCAGACACTACCCTTTTTCTCTGCTCACTAGATTTAATGTAGCCACTGGTAGGGCACAGACAGTTAAAACCTGATCGAAGTAGACCCTTGTGAGCGGACACATACCACAGAACATGTTATTTGGCCTTATTCATTCTCTGTAGAAGAGCGTTCTCTATTGGCAAATATATGCGTGCACACGCGCATAGTTGTCAGTTGAAGTTCAATCAGCACACGCAATTAAGAGCCGGCAAAGACCCACATGTCATAGTCCTGTTAATGCAGGGATGTTCTGTTGTAAACTACATTTGACCATTTGGTTTATACTGGATCCAGTTGCTGACATTGATGTTTACGTACATCTGCTGAAAAGCTGTGAAGAAAATGTCAGTGATGTTCTCCCTCCCTCTCCGTAAATGTACAGACAGCGCCCCCCGAGCTGCAATTTGTTCGTCCCTCAGCTCTTTTGCACACTCTCACACTACTCACACTACTCACAGCCCCTTCTGGTCCTTGCTTTCTACACGCTCTGTGCGACTGTAAATAATATAAAATAAGATCAGGAAATACAGTTTAATTGGTAGGTCAGGGCGGTTATGAAATTAGTTGCTTCTAGCTGAAGAGAATAAAGTATATTGATTTATGAAAAAAGTTTTAAAAGCACAGTTAACAAGTGGCTTTCTTCATAGGCTACAATAAAGAGGAAAATGTGCAAAAAGTAGATTTCTTGAGGACGTGCAGATTATGCATATAGTTATTTATTTCGAAGTTCTAGATAAAATAAACATTTGAGACCGATATACCATATGATTGCAGCAGCTGCACGTGGTGTTATACCTTACCACATGGTGAGTATGCCACGCATATGATGGAATCATAGATGCATTTAAGGCTACGTTTGCATGAGAAACAAAAAAAACCTACTGCCATTATGAACGTGTGTTTTAGAAAGAAGAAGCTATGAGCCAACCAGATGGGGCGGGTAGTTATAAAGTAATGGAGCTGTGCAGGAGTACGCATACAGTACGTGTGGGGTTTCTTTTGGATGTGTGGAGAGAACCGAACCATGTGCTTTTGGAACCAACTTCAATTGATCTTGTCTTTCAGATATCGGTGTTCGCTTAACGACGTGCAACCTGCGGCTTTCACTGTTAGAGGGTGCCATTATAGAGAATGAGAAGTCAAACTCATTGATTCATAAAATCGGAGGGGTCTCGTGTCCCAATCTGTGTATGGGGCTATGCCCATCGCGGACTGAGGAATGCTGCTAGCTCACTCAACTATGGATCTAGCTTACTTCTGAAGCATTCAGCCGCTTGTAAAAATGTTACGGCAATCACAAAAAATTACTTCTTGCAAACATAATTTTCTACAAGGAAATACACATTCAAAGCTCCAAGGCAAATGTTCACTTACAGCAATAAAAGTTTAAAGCATATCCATACGAAGACCTCTTTATAGCAGGTCTGACCAATAACGGCGTCCACTGTGAGGACTTCCAATAGAGCCACTTTATGGCTCCAAGCAGGGATCGCAGTGTTTATTACCAAGGCACGACAGAAATAAAAAAAAAAACGCTTTGTTTTAAAGGATTTCGAACAGTGGGCGACAGCGGCCTCTTGAGGTGTTCTGCATTAGCTGCAGCAGAACTTTCGTGCTTACTCTAGGGTCGATTCTGTTTCACAATATAAGTTTGCTCTACCTGGCATTTACTACGGTTTAATTGTGATATTTCAAATTTATTTGAAAGTGGTACTGCACAAAAACGTGAATTGACATCTAAAGAGTTTTTTCCAGAGCCACCTTTGTGAGTCAATTGGTATGGACACCTTGGTAAATACTTCAGTGGACGGACACGTTCGACACGAAATGAAAAAAATGTATCCAAGAATTTACCATTAAATCGAAAAAGATCATTTTAACTCGTCTCATACCCCCAGTGCCCTTTGTTTGTAAAAAAAAAAAAAAAAAAAAAAAAAAAAGGGGGGGGGCAGGCTGGTTGAGAGATATATATATATATATATATATATATATATATATATGATACATTACTCACCGTAATCGTATTTATGATGCTTGTATCTGCTTAGATTCACATGCTGTGCATAGACCGACATCTAGTGGAAGCTGCGGAGTATTACAGTTTGTTTTTCGAAACTCGAAAATGGGCGTCGACACAGGGCGTGCCAGAAATACTATCCCTAGTGTGACGTCCACTGTACCCAAGACCCCTCACGAGTCTAGGATCCTCAGATTGTATATTTTCTGACATGAGGTAGCATGAGGAGTAGCGCGAGTACAGATAATCCAAGCAGATAGACAGAAAGGTAAGACTACAAGCCATCATGCGCCTTCTCTCAGAGGGGAGGAAGGGTGGGTCGCATGTGAATCTAAGCAGATACAAGCATCAGAAATACGATTACAGTGAGTAATGTATCCCTTCTGAGGCTTGTTGTCATGATCTCTGCTTCCAAAAGGTCAGGGTTTTCCCAACTCCCTTGGAAGCAGATCCATAACCCAGGTTCCGAGTGCCAACCAGTCCCAATTGGGACCTTTTGGACCCAGTCCTGGCGCCAGTGGCACCAGGCTCATAAATATGCCCAGTCCCAGCGCTGGAAGCGCCGGGCTCATAATGCTTGGGTGGACTTACCTGCAGCAGACCATGCTGCTTACTTGCCTGCCAGTTGAGCCTCTGATCCTCTTCTGTTTGGAACTACTTTTCCTGTTGGGTGGGGCAGGAGCCACTCCCTAGATTCAAAACACTGGAACTCTTCTGGAAAGCAGGAACTCTTTTATTACCTAGGCGTGGCTGTGGAAGGAGACACCTAAGCACTACAGGAGGCTATTTAAACCACACCCGATGGATGAATCTTGCTTTGCGTTATTCTGCATCCTCTGCAGCAGAACGCTCATCGTGTCTTCTGCATCTGATCCTGGGCCTAAGGAAAAAGGCTTACCATCCTGAATCCAGTCTTCAGCAACACCTATAAATACAAGAAAGAACAGGTTAGCATTACGGTCTTCAGTGACAGCTCTTCACTTACCTGGTCCATCGGCTGTCACCAACGCCTCGCGCTGCATTCCGGCATCTGAAAGACAAAGGCTTACCTACTCTTCGTGCGCTCCGGAGGTCTTCACACTGCATTCCGGCATCTGAAAGACAAAAGCTTACCAACTCTTCGCACGCTCCGGAGGCCTTCGGCGCTGCCTCCCGCATCTGAAAGACAAAACAAGGTGCGTTTAAAGACATTGGGGAACTTTAATACTCACGTGCCATTACTCCTTTCCACATCTAACCCAGTGGGTATTCAGGCACCCTGCAGCCGCTCCGAACTTGTACCTGCAAAATAAAAAGACAGACAGAGCGCATCGTGAAGCAGGCAACAAGCGATTACTTACGTGCTTCCAGGCGCTTCTATTCATCACACGGGCTCCATCTTCAACTCACTTCAGCCCGTCATCCGCCATCGCCGGAACCCTGCAAAACAAGAAACATCATTACTAAAGACTTTAAAGACATTAGAATTACTCGAAACTTACCGTTTGTGCAGTAAACGACGGACAGCAGTCCTCTGAAGTCAAGAGGCCTGCTCCCCTTATCCAGTGAAGAAACTGGTTACAGCACCCTGCCCCGAGGCAGATGGAGAGCACGGCGTTCACTTACCTAAGGTGAGAGCGTTAACCTTTGGGGTTCTACAGGAGAAGAGAAAGGGAAGAAGAGAAAGACATTCAATAACCCAGTTCCTTAAAGGAGAGTTCCGGGACTTTTTTTTTATTGTCCCTACGGGTCGGCCATGTGTTTGTAAGCATAAATCGGTAGATCGTAGGAAACTTTCCTATGGACCTTACCCGACTTTTCGCCCATTATCGCACTCGAAATCAGCCTCCATTTTGTGATAATCCTATCATTCCGCCGCATCGACCTGGCTCACCTGCCTTTGCGGCACTAAATCAAATCCCCCGCCCCTGAGCCTGACATCAGCAGACGCGTACTGCCCTTTTCAAGCACGTCTCGTGTCAACAATCGCTGCGCCTCAGCTATTGACGTGTTGCCATGGAAATGGCAGGACGCCTCTTTCCCCAATAAGTATAAACAGACCGTTTCACAACATACAGCAGCAGATTTTCGATTCCATTACTCTCTCTGTGTTACTTTGAGTATTCTGTGACTCGTTTCAGTGCTCTGGTCAGCTACCTTCGCCGCTTGTAGCCCGTGTGAACACCTGTACCATCTCTGTAAATTATTTTACTATCTTTACCGCACAATGGCCACAATAATGCCGTATATGTACGAGCCCGAGTACACCGAGGAAGAACTACTGGAAAGTCAAGCACGCGAAAACGATGGGGATTCGGACGGCAGTTGGGAGGACCAGTCAACGGATGAAGAGCCTGGACCATGTCGCATGGACGGCGTCTCCACCTGGTGCACGTGCAATCGGTGCGAGCTAATGCCAACTGAGGAGGAGAACTGCTGCTGCCGTGAAAATTCCGGGTGCTTGGCCTACATTTCGGAAAGCGAGCAAAGTCTGCAGGAAGGCGAGCAAAGTCCGCAATGCATCACCGAGCTGCCAGAGTTCAGGGAAGCCTGCCTCTCACGGACCGTGTTGAGGATGATGATGGTGCTTATGCACGAACTTCGCGGCACTGTTCGTCCGCGTAATCCGAGTAACGAGTAAGTATACTCTGTTTGTGATGTCAGTGATGCCACCACTATTTCATGGTCGTCTCCCACATATAAAATTACATTTACATATCATTCGAACGCATGTAAATTTGTTCCATATAGTGCATTTTCTAGATATAATTTTTTTCTAAGAAAAATGACATGTGTTACCTGAATCGACATTGATAAGAAAGTTTGGTCAGTTTAATACAGTTTGCATCTTTTTTTTTCACAGGTGGTACAGGCTGGTGGCCTATCGTTGCTTCACTTGGTGGCTTCACGGGAGGCTCGGACACCGCGTTCGGAGAGTAATACCTGCCTGTGCGGTACTTGCCATTAGACAACATTTCCCCAGTGACAGTGGACAATACCGCGGATTTTCCCTCGATGTGCTGCAACCTCAACTTTACAATGTGTAATGTTTATTATTTATGTTTAATTAAAATCTAAAATAAAGCCCAACATATATTTTAACAATGGTTGTTTTGATTTTTTAAATGAATCTAGTGTATATTCTCCTGGGAGGGTGAGGTATTTATAAACTCACCCCCCTGCATTCCATGTAGTAGATCCTGCAGCCATCCTCTTACATTCAGTTAGATGGCCTCTCCTTGGTGAGGCCCTGCGGCAAACGGGTCTTGTCTGCACGACCACCGCCCCGATCCACCCCCCGCCCTATCAAAGGCAGTTCGCACCGGGGTACTTGTGCTGGCAAGTGGAGCTGTCAGGGAGCGATAAAGGCCAAGAGGTGCCAAAGACCATGTACACTTCAAAGTGGTCTATAGAGCATGGGTTGTTGTTTCCATGTCTACCTCCAGACCCCGTGTCTCCTGCCAAGCATCCCCCCTCACGCTGGACGGCCCCCTGCAATCCACATAAGTGTGTCTCCATTCACGAGTCTTCCTGTGTCTTGTCTGCACGACCACCGCCCCGATCCACCCCCCCCGCCCTATCAAAGGCAGTTCGCACCGGGGTACTTGTGCTGGCAAGTGGAGCTGTCAGGGAGCGATAAAGGCCAAGAGGTGCCAAAGACCATGTACACTTCAAAGTGGTCTATAGAGCATGGGTTGTTGTTCCCATGTCTACCTCCAGACCCCGTGTCTCCTGCCAAGCATCCCCCCTCACGCTGGACGGCCCCCTGCAATCCACATAAGTGTGTCTCCATTCACGAGTCTTCCTGTGTCTTGTCTGCACGACCACCGCCCCGATCCACCCCCCCGCCCTATCAAAGGCAGTTCGCACCGGGGTACTTGTGCTGGCAAGTGGAGCTGTCGGGGAGCGATAAAGGCCAAGAGGTGCCAAAGACCATGTACACTTCAAAGTGGTCTATAGAGCATGGGTTGTTGTTCCCATGTCTACCTCCAGACCCCGTGTCTCCTGCCAAGCATCCCCCCTCACGCTGGACGGCCCCCTGCAGACCGCATAATGCCACGACATATACACGTCATTCATTCACAAACACACCCCTGTTTCGAATTCTTTATAACCCACTTCATATTTCTAATGAGAACTTCTTTGCGCTTTGCTAGTCAACCCGTGAAGGTGCTGGTTATCTGCTCTTCGTCTCTGTGAACTTCCGTGACCACTTTGAGCAAACTCGTCAGTTTGCATCCTGTGAACTGCTCCCTGTTCTACGACAAGAAACTACTCTGATCCCTGCATCTGTTTGTTCGTCAAGGTAAGTCCATGTACCATAATCATTTTGCGTGCAATTTTTTAATTTATATCTATTTGCTAGTAGTCATCAAATTGCATCCATGTTTTCTTTTCGTTCACGACAGTACATGCAAGGAACTAGTCACATGTTCTGAGTTTAGTCAAATTACTTTTTCTATTTTTTGAAAGTTATTGAAATACTTATCCGCATGTGAATAACATGTATAGTTCCAAGAACCAAAACGGACCTTGCATTGAACCTTTTATGTGTCATTTAATGTTTTAACACATTGGTATTCATAGAGAATTGTTGATCTTTACTTTTCAGAACTTTCCATAATGCCTGCCTGTTCCATTGGCGGTTGCCCTTCGAAGACCCATAACAAATCTGAAGGTACTATAATGCATGTTTTCCCTAAGACAATAGATCAGATAAGAGAATGGGTCCGATATTGCGGATATCCAGCCTCTGAGATAGAAAGTAGAGTCCTAGAAGTCTTTGCGGACAAGAGGGGTGATCGATACCGCATCTGCAGCAGGCACTTTAGCCCAGACATGTACTCCACATCATTGCTAATAAGGACGAAAACACCGCGAGCGAGGCGAAAATTGCTCTCAACCGCTATTCCCACTCTATTCGTCCACATCCCTCCACTGGTGAGTCAAGTTTACGTATTTATCTCTCGGCATTGCGGTAGTGTGTAGCATTAGCTAACAATAATTTCCCCATTTATGTATCCACTCAATATGAAGGCTGAAGATTCTCCATCCGTGTCGTTATTGCAGTCATCAGCCACTTCAAGCGCCTATCGGGTAATCTTACTTAGCTATTCTGACACTGACTTGTTTTAGGCATGTAAATCAATAGTTTTAATTGATCGTGTAATTATTTTACCTAATGGTACACCACAGTACTCGTCCTCTAGTCTTTGTTTTCAGTTATAATTATTGTTATCCAAAATAATGCAAGTACTGTCTTTCAGGGAGATGCTGAGGAGTCCAACGCATTGACGACAACCGTAGATGTCACTCAGATGCTCGAGGTACGTTTCAGGACAGTTCCATCGATGGAGATCATCAGATCTTGCATTCTTGTAGCGTGATTGTTACACACAATGTTTCTTTCGTTTTTAGCCATTGATATGTCCTTCTGTCGTCGCCCTCGTATGTGTCTTCTTTTTTCAATATTGTGTTCATTACTAATGAAAGTCCTATGTTTCAGGGAGTCGATGGAGCATTAGTCCAAGAAGAAGGGGGAGCGTGCAGTTACGGGTCGGCGCAACAGCTTGCAGAAGTGTGCACCGCAGTTACAGCGTCCCTTGATGTTCTTATGCATTTCGAGGTATGGATACTGACAGATCGATCAAGCGAGATCAAATGACGTGATTACATCCGCTATACTTCCTTCTTTATTAACGCAAGTACTGTGTTTCAGGGAGCTGACGGAGCTTCTTCAACAAGAACATCACCCCTAGTAGTTGATGCAGATCTCTGGGTGGTGACACTTCCAACGATGGAGCAAATCGAATCATATTTAGATATCCATTATTTATTTTAGACAACTGATCAAAGATTGTGCAGGTCTATTTAGATGAGCTGTTGACGCCTGCACAAAGTTTATGTTCTTTTTAACAAAATAGAAAACCATACTAATGCAATTACTGTGTTTCAGGGAGTTGCTGAAGCGTCATCTTCAATAATATCATCAATGGAAGTCTATGCGGAGCCCGAGGTATGGATCTTGACAGTTCAATCTAACTAGATCAACAATGCGTGAACTATTGTCGTTTGAATGTTCTACACAATGCGTTCATTCGTGTTTTGCTATTGAGATGTACGTATGGGTATTGGTCCCCAAGTACATTTTGTGTTTTCAATATTATTATACATACTAATGAAAGTTCTATGTTTCAGCGAGTCGATGGAGCCTCAGTGAGTGATGGATGTGCTTATCATGAAAGTATAGTCGTTGCAGCGCGAGAGGAAGTGGAGACATGCACACACGAGTCGGAGCAACAGCGTCCAGATGTTGAAGTTCGAGGAAAGAAAGTTTCAAAGAAAAGAAAGCAAAAGAAGGTTAGTGTCCTGTTCACTATATTATGTTGTCTTTCACTGTCAATAGTTCAATACTGTAAGTTGTGTTTAAACTGAACATCCCTTTTCTAATCTGTCCTCTAGTTGCGAGTGGGTGTAAGAACTAGATCTACACAGACAGTGAAGCGAACGAGAGATGTTGCTTGTCAAACCTTTTGGCAGGGACTTGAGACTGGAGATGCATCGTGCCAATGGGAAGAATATGAAGTGATTGACAACGGAGCTATACCACCACCAGCCATTGATAGTGAATGTCCTCCTGGTAGTTTGGATGCAGTCGTAGATCAATTCACAGAATCCACACCCGCAAAAAATAAGAGCACGCGAAAGTTGAAGACATTGTTTTTTTCTCCCATCTCCGGACAAGGAACAGATGTTGCAATGGAAGAGAATGAAGTGGACGACAATGAAACACCATCAATATCACTCAGCATAGCGGAAGACGATATCAGAGATTGTACCTTTCATGCGAGTGACATGTCCTCAACGTTACAGGCCGAACCAGCTGGGATGCAGAGTGACAGTATAAGGAAAGAGGCCAAATTCATTGTATTCGATAGCTGTTTGATGGATATTATTATGATGATGAAATGTGGGCATTGGGTTGGTGGGGAAGTATGTGGGGAGCCATTGATTAATGTGACTCGTGCAATTCGAGGCACTAACCTTAAAATACATGCCACCTGTACACAATATCATCCGTTCGCATGGTCTGCACAACCCATGCTGGGGCAACTGCCAGCAGGCAATCTACTTTGTGCAGCGGCCGCACTTTTTAGTGGTTCAAGTTTTAAAAAGTTACAGTATTTCTTTCAGTTTGTGGGAATCCATTTCATTGCGAAAAGTCAGTTCTACAAATACCAAACCGATTATCTATTTCCAGCCATCAGCGAAGCTTGGAGAATGGAAAAAATGTCAATGGAAAGTACATTCGCGGGCAAACGCTTCAGGCTAGCCGGTGATGGACAATGCGACAGTCCAGGATTTTCAGCCAAGTACTGCACCTACCACTTTCAGGACATGGAAAGTAAGAAAATTGTGAGTTCGGTGGTCGTGCAGGTGTCACAAAGTACATCCTCAGTGGCCATGGAGAAAGTTGGCTTTGTAGCATCATTGCAAGAACTACAATCGCGGGGAATGGTGATCGACCTGATAGCCACGGACAGACACGTTTCAATTGCCAAGACAATGAGAGAAGAGTACAAAAATATAAATCACCAATTTGACGTATGGCATCTTGCAAAAACAATCAATAAAAAATTGTCGGCTGCAGGAAAAAAAAAAGATATGCAAGGTATTTCACAGTGGTCCAAGTCAATCAGCAACCATCTTTGGTGGAGCTCAAAAACATGTGAAGGGTCGTTGGAAATTCTACTGGAAAAATGGCGGTCAGTAATGTTGCACTGTAGCAACGTACATCGATGGTCGACAAATGAGCATTTCCACAAATGTGAACATGGCCATTTGTCCACAGAGGAGGCACGGAAGAAGAAGTGGTTGATTCCTTCATCACCCACTCACAAGGCCATTGAAAAGATTGTATTTGATAAAACTATAACAAGAGATTTGAGGGGACTCACGGAATTCTGCCACACAGGAGATTTGGAGGTGTTCCACAATATGTGCCTAAAGTACAGGCCCAAAAGATTGCATTTTGGCATGGAAGGCATGAAAAATCGGACTCTTCTAGCGGTCTTGGCACATAACCATAATGTTGGCCGTCAACAAAGTAGGACGACCGGAACTTTAGGGACGCTTCGCTACAATAAGGCCTTCACTAAAAGAAGTAAACAATGGGTGATCAAACCAGTGTTTGAGGATATGCAATATGAGTTTATTGAGAGACTTATCGTAGATGTCCTCGATAGGCACATACATGGAGTGGTGAACGAACCTATGCAGGGGACAACTGCATTGCCACCCAACATTGCCTCTGTTCCATGTCCACCTAAAGCAGAGCTCATTGAGAAATACACATCACGGTTTAAATGATTGTAATTCGATTGTCTGTTCTCTCGAGTCTCCTCATGTTGCAGGCCCATTGCAATTAAACCAAACAGTAATATAAATCATTTTTACAAAAATTATAGAATGTTTCCGTATTACAAACACATGGCCGACCCATAGGGACAATAAAAAAAAAGGCACGCAGACAAGATGCCCTTACACTAACTGGAGCTAACTAGAAATGTGTGCTCGCTCAAAGTGAAGGTCAGCTGCTTTGATGTTTTGCTCGGGTGGCGGAAAGGCCCACGACCCAATATAAGGTTCTATTGTGATTTGACCTTGACAGGCCGGGACCATCCTGAAAGACTAAGAAAAGATAATGAATAAAATTTCAGAAACGAAACGATGAGCCACGTTCATTAGAAGAAGTAACGTCGGCAAAGAAGGAGTGGTGTTTCGGGTCTGCCCTACACAGAGACACAATGGAAAATGCAAATATAATGTAAGTAACTTTTGATGAGTTTATACCGCAATTTCATTACTATACAGTGGCTTTAAAGACGGGTTCAGTTGTACTTGTTCGTTCTATGTGGCATAGTGTTTTCTACCGCGCACTATCTGGAGGAGAACCATCTTCTTTTACTGAAGCACCTCAAAACCTTCCTCTTTGCTTCTGCTTTCTCTCTCCCTCTCCCCTGCTACAACTGGTCCACTGTCTGCGACCTCGGTCCTGGGCCCTTCCACTCTCCACCTGCACTGCCTCCCTGTCAACCCCTGCACTGGGGGACTGTCTCAGTATCCTACAGCCCCCCCTTCCCAGCACTTGTTCTGCACTTACCTTGCACTTGCCACCAGCTGGCCCTATTTATTTATTATTTTATGCTACTTACCTTGTACTCCACTCCCCCCCCTCCATGCCTCGCCACGCCTTTAAACACTTGTGTACACCCAGTAGCGCTGTCCTCGCTATGAAATGAATAATTTTAATAAGAATCTGATGGTGAGACTAATTTCATTTTTTATGTTTTTAGGTACATCATTCACTACTGTCTGTGTCACGAGTACCAGACACCGGCGGACGGCTTCTACAGCCGCCAGTTGCTTCTCCGCGTGAACAACGTTACCACCCTGACCATTTTATGGGACGATCGCCAAGTACAAGTATGCCCTTACGCGGTACTAACGGTTAGATGCAACATACCTACCGTTGTGGTGGCCTAGTGCCTCGTTGTTGGAACAGCCATGCGATTATCAGTGCGACAGAAGAGCTTATTTTTATCGTAAACCAACACCCTGTGTACTGCACACGAACATCGCTTCCCTCAAGACGAACTAATTTGGATCGAGAGCAAAGAAAAATGCAAATCGCTGAATATTCTCTAAACATTTGATGTCCAATAAACGTACTTTGCCAAATGTACAATCTTGCCGTTTGCTTTTAAACCACGGTTTCACATTCCGAATTGTGGTGCTGTATTGTGAGATGCTCTAAGACCCTGTGTACAGCAAAGGACCATCGCGTTCCTCAATACGAACTTTTTGGAACATGAGCAAATAAAAATGCAAATCGCTTAATATTCTCTAAACATTTGATGTCCAATAAACGTACTTTGCCAAATGTACAATCTTGCCGTTTGCTTTTAAACCACGGTTTCACATTCCGAATTGTGGTGCTGTATTGTGAGATGCTCTAAGACCCTGTGTACAGCAAAGGACCATCGCATTCCTCAATACGAACTTTTTGGAACATGAGCAAATAAAAATGCAAATCGCTGAATATTCTCTAAACATTTGATGTCAAATAAATGTACTTTACCACATTTACAATCTTGCGGTTTGATTTCAAAGTACAGTTTCATATTCCGAATTGTGGTGCGCTGTATTGTGAGCTGATCTGTGTTGATTTCCGGGGTCTGTGTGGAGTCGCGTAGAAGACGCCTGGGCGCGTTTGCCTACGCAGCTCAGTCACGTCACGGATAGAGGCGGGGAATATGAATGTTTTGATAAAGTCTGTTTCAGGGGCGGGGGATTTGATTTAGTGCCGCAAAGGCAGGTGAGCCAGGTCGATGCGGCGGAATGATAGGATTATCACAAAATGGAGGCTGATTTCGAGTGCGATAATGGGCGAAAAGTCGGGTAAGGTCCATAGGAAAGTTTCCTACGATCTACCGATTTATGCTTACAAACACATGGCCGACCCGTAGGGACAATAAAAAAAAAGTCCCGGAACTATCCTTTAATCCCATATTTTCTACCTGCAGACATCTTACCCTTCGAGTCAGACATACAGTGCACAGAGGTCCAGCCCAAAGAGCCAGCCGTGTGTTACACATCACCTTTGAAGATACGGTATACGCCCAGTCAAGACCGGCGCCTCTACGGGAATCAGGTGAGCGTTACACTTGTGGAATCTGCTTAGATCACATGCTGTGCATAGATTAGCGAGCAGTACCTGAAGAAGGAGGTGGGATGTGAGAAGGGTCATGAGCAAATAAGTGTCTTAGAACCGCTTGTCCCACTTGTGTATCTGCCTTGGAATGGGTGTCAATGCAGTAATGCTGAGTAAAAGTGAATAGAGCTCGAAGTAGCTGCTTTGCAAATGGTGTCAAGGGGTACATTTGCAATGAAAGCCAGAGTGGCCCCAATGCCTCGAGTAGAGTGGGCTCTTGGCGTGAAAGGCAGAGTTCTTTCAGGGAGTGAGTAACACAGCTGGATACAGTTAATAATCCACTTCGAGATGGCACCTTTAGAGACGCAATCCCCCTCTCTGCCTGTAGCTACGGAGACAAACAGTTGATCTGTTTTTCTTAGCGGTCTGGTTTTATTTACATAGTAGAGGACCGCCCTACGCACATCTAGGGTGTGTAGTTTCACCTCAGCCGAGCTTTGCGGGTTCTGGAAGAAAGCCGGAAGCTCGATGGACTGGTTTACATGGAATTTTGATATACATTTAGGTGAGAACCTAGGGTGTGTGCGTAAAACCAGTTTGTCTCTATGGACAGTAAAGAAGGGATCCTGCACGGACAGAGCCTGAATTTCACTGACCCTTCTTATAGAAGTAATAGCTACTAAGAAGGCCGTTTTATAAGTCAGGTGTTTGAGACTGCTTTTATGCATGGGTTCGAAAGGGGGGCCCATGAGCTTGGCTAGCACCACATTAAGGTCCCACCCTGGTGGTGGGTTTGAAATAGGAGGTGAAGTCTCTTTACTCCTTCCATGAAGGCTTTAACTACTGGTACTTTCCACCACGAAACCTTGCTATGGGAAGTGGTGTAAGCCGACAGGGCTGCCAGGTGTACTTTCAGTGAGTTAAAAACCAATCCTGCATCTAGCAGGTGGAGCATGTATGTAACAATAGTGGAAGGAGTGCAATCAACCGGGTTGATTTGTCTACTCTGGCACCAGATAACGAACCTCTTCCACTTGTCAAAGTAACAGTGCCTTGAGTTTGGTTTCCTAGATTCCTTTAGGATGTCCAGACATCTCTGTGGCAAATTGAGATGTCCAAACTCTATGACCTCAGGAGCCATGCTGCCAGGTTCATTGAGTTGGGTTGCTGGTGCACTGTTTTACCTTGGTGCTGGGACAGTAGGTTGTACCAGGCTGGAAGTTTGATGGGCTCGCACACCGCCATCCTGCGTAGGTGTGGAAACCACGGTTGTCTTGCCCACATGGGAGCAACTAGGACGAGCGTTATCGACTCTGTTCATCTTGTTCACCACTTTCCTGATGAGGAGTTTGTGGAAAAGCGTACGCAAACATCCCTGACCAGTTCATCCACAGGGCGTTCCCCTGGGAGTCTGGTTGGGGGAACCTGGATGCAAATCCTGGGCATTGTCTGTTTTTGCTTGTGGCAAATAAGTCTATAGTGGGGAAACCCCACTGAGAGAAGATATCTTCTACAACCTATCTGTGTAGAACCCATTCGTGTTCCTCTGGGAGGGAAGAGTCTGCTCAGAGCATCCACTAGGGAATTGAGCTCCCCTGGAACATGTTGTGATGACAGGAAGATGTTCCGTCTGAGTGCCCATATCCAGATTTTCTGGGCAAGCTTGGACAGATTTGGCGAGCAAGTCCCTCCTTGCTTGTTCAGGTAGAACATGGCTGTTGTGCTGTCCGTCCGGATTTGCACTGACAGGTTTAGTAGGTGGGGCTCGAACGCCTGAAGCGCTTTGAATACTGCCAGAAGCTCTAGCAGGTTGATGTGGTTCTTGGCCACTAAGTGAGACCAGAGAACCTGAGCTGTGTGGTGGAGATGGTGAGCTCCCCACCCCGTCAGGCATGCATCTGTAGTGACTATTGCCTGTACTTCGGGATCGTAAAAGGTTTCCCCTGTGCGAGATTCTCTCTTGTCCACCAGTGAAGGCTTTGTACCAGTGTTGGCGAAACGACCACTAGATCGTCTCACTGACCACTTGCCTGAGACCACTGTTCGCCAACCATTCCTGAATGGGACGCATGTACAGGCGCGCGTGGGGGACCAGGTAAATACATGACGCCATCATGCCCAGTAAACGCATTGCTTTGCGTACCGTTATTTGTTGACCGGACTGATAATGCGGAATTTGCAGTAGTATATTCCGAATTCTCTCTTCTGAAGGAAAGGTCAACCCCTCTTGAGTATCTAGGATTGCTCCTAAGAATTGTGTGGAGGTGCTTGGCACCAGGCTTGACTTTTTCTCGTTGATTGAGAAGCCTAACTCGTGGAGGAGGTCGATCGTCCTTTGTATGTTTGTCCTGCAAATTCCTGGGGTTTCCCCCTTTATGAGCCAGTGGTCCATATAAGGGTGCACTTGGATTGCCTCCCTGCGTAGGTGTGCAGCCGCCACCGTCAGTACCTTGGTGAATACCCTTGGTGCTGAAGCTATCCCGAAGGGCAGTACCTTGAATTGGAAGTGTCGACTGTCCACCTTGAAGCGCAAATACTTTGTGCGCTGGGAACATGGAAATATGAAAATAAACATCTTTCATATCCAAGGTTGCCATGTAATCCCCTTTTTTAGGAGGGGGATTACCTCTTGTAGTGTGGTCATACGAAATTTTTGGGGCTTGACATACTTGTTGGCAGGCCGTAAGTCCAATACTGGGCGCATTGTCAAATCTTTCTTTGGCACAAGGTAGTAAATTGAATAAATACCCTTGTTTACCTGGTGTCCCGGGACGAGTTCTATCGCGTCCTTTTTCTCCTCGAGGAGAATCTTCTGATGTTCTAAAGAGTGTACTCTTTGTCGTGAGGGATGGTTCCGGGGACGCTGCAGTAGTTCTATACAATATCCTGTGCATACTGTTGACAGCACCCATCTGTCTGATGTGATCCCTTCCCAAGCCTGGGTGAAGTTGGAAATGCGTCCCCCTACTGGGGTTGCGTGAGAAGGGACCCTGAACTGAGCGTCACTGCTTTGGTGGAGGCGTGCCGCCTCCCTTGTTGGGGCTGCCTCTGCCTTTACCACGACCTCTCCTATTACCCCTGCCGTAACCCTGGGTAGACTGTTGGTTGTTGTTCCACTGTGTACCCTGCCCTTGGGAATAGGTAGATCCTCTCTGGGAATTTTGGCCGCGTGGGCGACGAAAATTACTATTCCCTCTCTGGTTAGGGGGTTTATTGGTTAACTGGCCAAGGGACTTGAGTGTTTCGTATTCGTCCTTTGCATTCTTCAGTGCGTCTTCGACCGCCTTACCAAACAGATCGGTTTCCACCGGTTTGTCCAACAATGATGCCTGGGTTTCTGCTTTAAAACCAGACTGCCGTAACCAAGCATGTCTCTTGATAACAGTGCCTTCCGCTATCAATCTGCCTGCGTTGTCCGCGACGTCGAAGGTTGCTTTCAAAATGCAACCAGACACGGCTCTACCCTCTGCGGAAATCCGAGCTAACTGGCCCTTTAAAGGTTCAGGAGCAGAGGCTATGAGTGCCACGACTTCTTCCCACTGATGGCAGTTGTAGCTGGCCAACAGGGTGGTGGAGTTTGCAATCTTGCTTGATAGGCGGACGTTGAGGCTACTTTCCTGCCGAAACTGTATAGTTTTTTGCTCTCCTTGTCGGGAGGAGCTTCGGACGATGACAAGGGTGTTCCAGCCCTCTTACGAGTGTTGGTGACAAGTAGGGAGTCTGGCTTCAGATGTCCTCTTATAGAGAGAGGGTCAGACTGGGCCGCCCTGAAAAGTTTTTCAACCCTGGGATTGACTGCTCTGGTGAGGTTCGGGTTCACCAGGGACGGATCTATTCTCCGCTGAATAGATTTAAGGATAGGGATGGTCTGGGCAACAGGCCTCCTTTCTCCCACTAACTCTTCTGCGAAGTCCCTTTCCTCCTGGACACCGTGGGTGTCAATGTGGAAATGTTCTGCTGCGCGTGCGAGAACCTCGTTTAGGAGGGGTTGGTTATCGACCGGGGAGTCGGTAACCGGGGCTTCGTTGTCTACCGGGGAATCTACTCTGTATGTTTCCGGGTCCTCGTCTTCCTCTTCCTGGTCCTCATCATCCCCATAGTAGGCCGTCCCGGTTTGCTCTTCTATCATACCAAATTCTTGTTCGTCACAAAAGGAAGCCTCTCCTTGATACAGTGAGTATGGTCTTGCGTATGGTTGTACCTCGAAGGGTTCTGACCTCATCTGAGTTTCAAACCGGGGCTTTTTACTCGGGGGGATAGGATCAATAGAGCCTGAGGGTGTCGCCCCCTGTGGATCATACAAGAGGAAATGTTCTGGATTTTTATCATAAAAATCGGCCAAAGAAGACATTCTTGACATGACCCTATCTATGTCTTCACTGCACCATTTTTTGGAACTGGGGATGACTCTGTCAGCAAGTCTATGGGGTTTATCTTGAGTAGCCTTGCTGGTTTTAGACATATCAGCAGACCTGGTTTTGTCTGTCTGTTTAGGGGGAGTGGTGTGTTTCACAGGTGTGGAAGAGTGCAAAGGTTGTTCCTTCTGCTGTTTTCCCGCCTCCCCGTGAGTGGAAAAATGTTTTCCCTGTCCTTTAGTGGCTCCGGAGGTTTTCGACGCCTGGCGTCGAGGATCGGGGGTGGTGTCCCTGTCCTTCGAGCGTGGGGCCTCGCTGGTTTTAACTGCGGGCTCCGACTCCTGGAGCGCAGCCTGGGGGTGGAAGTCGTCTTCGTCTTCCGACGATCGAACTTCTGTTAGCCTAGGGAGCGAGGGACTGGCAAGAGTGGATGATTGCCTGCAGTCATGCGGCGATCTTGATCGAGAGCGCCCAGAGGACACCGAATCGGACCGTTCTGTTTGTGCCTCTTTCCGAGAACTCGACGTCGTCGAGTCTCAGTTGGACTTAGTGTGTTTAGTGTGTGTAGTATGTGAAGCGCTTGTGTGGCCGGGGTCCTTCAACATAGCCGCCCTGCCGGATGACCTTCCGAGGTCGGGGACCTGCGCTCGGCTGTCTTTCGACGCCGTAATGCCCTCGCCGTCCGAAAGTACGGCGTTGCTGCCGTCGCTGAAGGCGCCCTCCGCTGCCATGGGCGCCTGCCTGGCGTGGTGGGCCCAACGCTTCGTCGAACGGTCCTTACGTGTCTTAGGTTTAAACCTACTACACGCTCTGCAGTTCGCTTCGGGGTGGTCCCTCGGCAAGCAGAGATTGCACGTGGTGTGCCTGTCGACCCAAGGGTATTTGCGATTGCACTTGGGGCAGAATTGAAAAGGGGTACCCTCCATACGCACCTTGAGGCAGCGGGCTGTTAAGTGTAGGAAATGTATAAGGTGTATTATATACCAAGAGTGTAGAGTATGTACCACCCCCCACTCTCCCTACTTGCAGGGCCGAGGCCAGAGGCCTTCCAAGGCCCGGGCCGAGGCCAGCGGCCTTCCGAGGCCCAAATCCGTTTTGCAGCAGCCGACGGTTGATTTCTTCTCCAGCTGGCGTCGAGTGTCGAAGTTAGACGTTGGGGTGGGGAAGGATGTCAATAGATTATTATTTTAAAATTTTTAGCAAAAGTATGGCTAAGGCCAGGGGACTCTGCAAAATGCTTCCGACCAGTATGGCGGAAAAAAACAATCTGATGATCCTAGACGCGTGAGGGATCTTGGGTACAGTGGACGTCACGCTAGGGATAGTATTACTGGCACGCCCTGTGTCGACGCCCATTTTCGAGTTTCGAAAAACAAACTAATACTCCGCAGCTTCCACTAGATGTCGGCCTATGCACAGCAGGTGATCTAAGTAGAGTCCACAAGCCTCAGAAATACACACACACATACATACATGGTTCTCTGTCCGGATGATCTCCCCAGATTAGCCATGCAACACTTTTAGATACACTTGTTGAAGATTAGCCACGCACGTCACAAAGAGACTGTGAAATTAACCATGTGCATCACGATATAGAATAGTGTAGATCAGCCACATAGAAGAGTAGCTAAGGTACTAACCACCGGGCGCCTGCTTCCTCCAACACTCCAAAAAATACACCCACTATGCTACCCAACCTATACACTAACACACAAGTAACAAGCTTACAGCAATAAACATGGACACTGGACCTTACCCATATGGATACAAGCTAGGGTGCACAACCTGAAAAACCATCCAATCTACACATAGAACAGACAAACTCCTACATAACAAAAAAAAAAATCACAGAAATAACCCAGGCATAGGAACATACCCGTACAGATACAATAAGCCAGTGCATGATATGATATGGCATTTAGAACGCGCCTATACACAAGTGTTTCATGTGCAACCAACCATCTGCAAGCCAACACTCACAGACGCAAGTTTCTCCTGCTTCTGGACCTATCCTATCACTCTTCCTTCACTAACCAACCCCATCCTCTTTATTACAGAGTCACATGAGCACCAGAAGACTGCCCTTGGATGGTAGCGGTGTACGGTATAAATCAGCATAACAACATTTTGCATTCTAAAAAAACCCTATGAACAAAATGCTATATTTTGGTAAACACAGATCCACCCACACTTCAACTACCAATTGCAAAAGCTTAAATATTCTTATTCAGATGGTCAATAAGAGTACCTGCCGAATGCACTTGTCAATGTGAAAAAAGACCTGCGCTGTTTAACATATGCTCCTCTGGAATCAAGCGACTATGTGCAGACGTTTTACCAATGTATGTACACCAGTCTCCTCTTTTGAGAGAGACTATACACCAGTAGCGTTAAAGATGGTCTCTGCAAAGGCTAGTGTTGGCTTAGGTATACTAGGGGTTACTACGAGCTTACCTATTCAGCTCCCAAGGTCCAACACCCCTCCCCCAGTAACAAATGGAGGACTCAGCCAAGAGCAAGTTAGAACTGTTGTTCATTACAAAAACCAACAGGGATCATACAGGACATTGGAGCATTCCCAGAGTCACACCTCCAAAGCCTGTGTCAGGCCATTTTGTTGTCCCCTTGCATCACAATATGGGTCCTTCCCGGAAAAACTATCAGACCTTTTGGCTGGGTGATCAGAGTGGTATCCCTTATGGATAACCCCTATAGATTTTAGTTGATTGGCTCTCGCTCGTCAGGTGGCTGGCCTGCCCCTTCCCCAAGAAACTATGACATTGTTGCAGGGTCACAGGATTACCATTGGCCCTTGCTCCCCTGCCATCCACCCCTGGATTTCTGTCC
Organism: Ambystoma mexicanum; assembly: GCF_040938575.1. NCBI lineage: Eukaryota > Metazoa > Chordata > Amphibia > Caudata > Ambystomatidae > Ambystoma > Ambystoma mexicanum. The sequence goes on along the minus strand of NC_090922.1, from coordinate 142,314,325 downwards.
CCTGATTGGCTGGAACTGATCTCCTCAGGCCGGGGACCCAGCTCTGTTCTCAGCGCTCTGTGCACCTCTTTAAGATGATGAGAATGACTATGTGTTCCCAATGTATCTGTTAGCGGTACCACTTTTGCCTGTGAGAGTGCCCTAAACGTTGCAACATTGTAAACAATTCCATGTTTCACTTCATATCTGTGTTGCTGAGAACCGTTTGTCTTCCCACCGCTGGTGAATGACCATTGTCTAGCTTGGATGCATCACATGGTTGAGAACCACGAAATTGACATCTTCTGGTCTGCAATTTCTAAGGATTTATTCTTTTTTTCTGCAGATGGCCCATTGTCGTTTTAAGTTTGGAAAGGGTTTCTCATCTCGGACCATGGCAGCGAACCCTTGCCTGCTGTTCTGTGCAGCCTGGTTCTGCTTTCCCTCGTCCTGCAGCTTGTAGCCTCCACGTATTCATCATTATACTTATACTAGGATTTCTACATATCTATACCATGCTATGCTTTCCATAGGTTAGTCGTGTTTGGTCCTTCCAGGATCCAGTTGCCATAAGCATCTGCAAGCTTGCTCAGCATCACTTTGTTGCCTCGAGTTCAGCGTTTCTGCACTTAGCGAATGAGAAATATAATAAAGCTTTTGCTGGTATGTATATGCATCTGTCCTCTATCTACAGAACTGTGCAAGCATGTTCACCGTGTGTTCATGTGTATGTTTGTGTAACTTCCTGCATGGCTGCGAGTGTGCTTCATGACTAATGCTGCTATGTCGTGGTGTCACTAGTGACATCAGAAAACTGGTTTCTCAGCATTAGTCAACGTCACCCATCGAGGCATTTAGGTCCATGAATATATGTTGAAGCACCTGTGTCCATAAAGACATTGATTGGATAAGGTTTGAATGGCTGTTTAAGAGAATACCGTTCCGCATACGTGTAAGTCACTGGCCCTCCTGGGTGCGTTTTTGACTCTTCGGGCCGTCATGTTCATGGGGGTGAGGAGGGGCATTGCAGGGACCCTCTCTTCACTAGCATTTTCGGCACAATTGCTCCTACAATGCATGAAGGATTGTTCATGAAAAACCCACAGATGCGGAACGAAGAGAAAGAGCAACGGAGAAGGTAATCAGACCTGCTATAGAGTAGCTAAAAAATATTCCTTGAGAGCTATGGTAAAAGCCAAAGACGACAACACGTGTACATTGACAGATACAGCCATTACTCTCGAATCACTGACCGCTATACAACACAATGTAAACAAAGAAAGGGACCAGGTGAGAGGGCGGCCTTAACCCGATCATCAGTAGCTGCATTTTTGGTATGAAAAGGGAAGGACTTCGGCTGGAACAAGACTGATCTGCGTTCCTGCAAACATTGTCTTGCCGGTGCACCGTTCTGTGTAGACTCGAAGACCATGCCCAACCCTCCTGCCGACTACCCCAAATTAAGGAAGCTCTCTTACCCGACTCGAGTCTCCTGAACGCTGTGCGTTTGGAGCCTCAGTGCATGCAACAATATGCAAGAAGCATACAAGCCGCATCTGAAAGACAACCTTTGTATATTTGTTGCATGCTTTGCACACATTTTACTGTCAGGGTAACTATTCAGAAAGATGAAATGAACACCAGGCCCAGTGTGCATTACATGGTCAGAAGGAATGCCCATTTGAATTAATATCACAGACATGTTTGATAAATAGGTGGCTATTCTTATGTTCCCAAAATGCACTTTGAATGCAAAGCAGCCAGCATCCTATATTCAGGGTATCCACATTATTCGACACATAGCTCTGCCTCTCAGTCCCCAACCGCACCACTGACAATCTGCCCGCACCGCCATCGCCCCTCCGTGATGACCCCTCCCCTGCATGCAGAGGGGAGGGAGTTCCCCCAGTAAATGTCCATTTCCAGCACTAGGTATGAGTATTGGACAGCAGTGTGTGCCGAACATCTGCATACGAAGCAACAACTTGAGCATCCGGTTGATTGGATTACATTCTCCATCAAGCCACCCTGGACCGGCTCGCCAACATTCACTCGAGGCTGACTCTTGTGTTTTATTTTCCTCTCAGTAGAAGAAGGAATTAACTTTACTATTGGAAAAACGTTTACTCGCTGTTCTATTTTTCAATCTCACTGCAGGGGCCCAAACAAGGCACTTCGACTAATTAGTTCGCCTACCCTCTAGCTATGTGGTATTCAAACATTGTTATGCAGACCACCATTTCCCTTTAGTACAAATGTTGTCGAGTGCCCCTTGAGTAAAAATATCGCTGCTGGAGCACCCCAAGATCCCATATCTGCTTATATTGTCTACTAAAAGCAGTCACCTACTCGCATTTGGAAGAGCTTTGCACCCCCTGGACATTCTTCGAGGCCCCCCCATAGGTGGGCCGACCCCACAGTTTGAAGACCACTGCTATTTTGATGTCTCACATTTAATACTGAACTCCCCACAGTGTGAAAACTTCACATTTTTCAAAATGCTAATCACTTGGGTGCCATTCAACGAATCTTCACCAAACGGTCCCCAAAATGTGCACAGCCATCTCAATTTATTTCTAATGTTTTCAATCCATGGGGCACATTTATAGGGGAGGATACAAAACCTGAAACTCAAATGCAAATTCTCAAACAGCAATGTTTGCTCCCACCTACAGCATGAACCAAGGGACAGACTTGCACCAAACCTTTACGGGACACTTGCATATGGGTCCAAAAGCATGCTTTTTGCCTGTCTGGCGTAAATCCATCCAGTGTTTTTAGGGCCCTCATTGGTAAATTTCTGAATGTGGCCTAGGGTTAGGCACACATTTGAGGGGAAAACAGATTGTGTAGTTCAAAAACAGGCAATGTGATTAGTTGGGACCAATTATTCTTTTCCAACTGGCAGTGATTACAATCCACATTTTTGCAAGATCCGAGACACCCAATCCTGCAAAAACATAGTTAAGTGGCATACCACAGCCTTCTTTGCCCCACCCTAAGAGGGTGGGGTGCATGGGGAAATGTCAGCAGGTCCCATGAAAACTAATTTGATTAATTAATCCTTAATGTAGATACATACTACCCCTCTGGAGCTTCCCCTCACTGTCCTTGTGGGGGACACCAGAACGGCAGGGCAAGTTGTACCAGTTGACACACCATGGGCATTTGGGCAGCCCAGGGCTTTGCGGATGGCAGTAGCCCGAGATAACTAGCCACTGCAAACAACCCACTGTTCTGTTGGAATGGCTGACCAGTTCTACTGGGCTAGTGACAGCTTGCAGATCTACTATGGGGATGCTGTTGGTACGCTTGTTCAGAGGTGAATTGCCTAGCATTTCGGTGCTGGACTGCCCCAGGGCAGGACAAAGACTGATATGTTTGGGATATTTCTTCTCTGTGAAAGATAGTGAGCTAAAGACAATGGGTAAGTCCCTCGTAACCAGGACTAATGTCTGGCAGAGGGACTCCCAGGACCCCCTGTGTCAATATTCAAAAATATACACCTCAATAGTGGGAAACGTTCATTATAGAAATTATGAAGGATAAATTGATTTGAGACCAAATCTGAGAGAACCTCCCATTGCACATGACAAAATACATTGGACGTCTAGTAATAGAAGGGAGGAATATTTGGATTGTCAGTATCTGAAGAGGAACAATCATAAGACCTCATCCTCTAAGAAACAGTTAAATCAAATGATGCTGCATGAGTGAAATTGGACAGCGATTCAAGCTCAAACATACAAAGAAAATAGGGGATTTATTGGAACCTCTGCAGAGGAAGGGCCTCACCTAACTGGAGAGGTCCTAAGTGGGATTCCACCTTGGTTGTAGCTGATTAGATTTCCCTTAAAAATACCATTTTCCAGAGTGGGTCTGATGCAGAAACCTTGCCCACAACAGGACCCGAGAAGGATTCTGAAAGCAGGGGGTAGAATGAGAACAGAGCTTACCTGCGTGAGATGCATGGAGATGTTCATGTCCTTACCTGCAGGGTTGTAAATTGAGGGGAGCAGGGAGCCATTTAGCTCCTGCTTGTAGCCTAGAAGAGCGTGGTTAGCTTGACACCAACAGTGTACAGAAGCAACGTTTGGCTCCCCAGGCCAACTGATGGCGGACAAACATACCTATGCACATTTTATTCTGTTCATTTGGGACCATCTATAAACATTAAGAGACATCTACACACGTAAAGGGGACATGCATGTGGCCTCTGTTAGAGCCTCCTGTGATCCGATAAACTGCTACATAATATACAACCTTTTCTTACACAAGAGAACTTGCCGACTTTAGCTTCAGTTCTTATAAACACTTGTCTTGATTACTGCAACCGCTTGCTTAGCGGATGCGCTAATTCCGCTTTAGCTGCGCTTCAGGTTACCCCAAATGGTGCAGTACGGGCTGTTGCAGGTTTTGCCAGACGTTCTCATGTCACTGCTTCCAGAAGGGGCCTATACTGGTTACCAGTGAAACATCGCATCACCCACAACATTTTAACATTAACCCATAAATGTGTGGTGAATGCTGCCCATGAATATCTCAAAGCACGCAACCAGCCATATGTCCAGAGTCGTTCACTTAGATCACAACAGCATCGTAGATTGATCCAACACAGGTTCAAGCTGGTGAAGGCAGGTGGGCGTAACGCCCAAGGTCCCTGTGCATGGAATGCACTACTACCCAGTATCAGAATGGTCGATGCACCCACAAAGTTCAAGAAGGTGTTAAAAACCTTCCGGTTTAACATTTCACCTGATTAGTACCTTCTGACTTCTGAGCTTTGTCCTTGGTCTGCTTAGTGCATTGTTTTGTATTTTTTGTTATGATCATTTGTTTTTTTCTGTTTGCGCGCCCTGAGGCCAGCAGGCTTGGGGCGCAATGGAATAAAAATTCAAAAATAAAATAAATACATAATGGACATTATATGTTAACATCTTATGTAGAAGTTAGATTTTTTGTGGAATGCTATTTGCTAGCTCCTTGTTACCCAGTGGTAGCTTCTATTCACTGGTTAATGCTCGATACCGAGGTGCTGCTTTCAGCTCCTGCTCACCCAATCTTAATTCAAGCCATGTACCTACCCTGTGCTTTAAAAAGATAAACCAAAAGAGAGTTTAACAATCCCTGTGGAATAACATATCTGTCCCTAGAAGCAGTTACATGCCCGATAGGAATTACAATTCCCCTTCAGGGAAATCCTTAAGCAGCTGGGCCACTTAAAGGGGCCTGAAGGCTGCTTCCAGGAAACAAGCCGTAACTTTGCAGAACATAAAAGCTCAAATGGTTTGAGGATTAATGCTGTCAAGACACGTTCAGATCCCACACTTGAGTGGGACTGTGTATAGGTGAGAAGAGATGAAACAGCCCCACCAGCTGATGAAAAGCCCAAAAATCCTTTGGTTGCTAGATAGGTACGCCCCACAGTCACCAGCAAAGTCCTGCAAGAGGAAATCTAACCTGCATCTGAGTGTACTAGCCACAAACAGAAAGACAATAGGTCATCTAATGACACTTGCAAAGGGGTTCAGGTATCTGTGGAGCATCCAATGGCAGAATCAAAGCCATTTTCCTCTATACGGACACCTGATGGAACCTCTCCTGGAGGCTAGCATCTTCATATTGTCCGACAACACAAGGTGGCCAAATGTCAGTTCTTCAGGAGTCAGTGCGCCAAGGAAAGCATAGGTGGGGTGGAGCACATCCGCTTTGTTGGTGAAGGAGATCCGGAAAGACAAGGGAGAAGGAGAGGTTGTCCAGATGCCCTACACAAGTCAGAAATCCAGTGCCTCCTCGGCCAGTGTAGTGCAATTAAAATAATCTGGCAATTCTTGTCCCCCCAAAACCTGTGTCGAACTTTGGGGATCCGATGGAGATGTCGAAAAGTGTACACCAACTTGTTTTCCCAAGCACACTACATTGCATATCTTAGAGAGCGCACTTCCCCTCCGCGTCCAGGAAGTAAATACAGCACTTGTGTTTTGCTTACATAGCAAGGAGCCACCGGTGGGTGGTGGTCTTGGCAAAAATCTGCCCGCAGAACTTGCGTATGGAGCCCCCCATTGATGGTTGTCGTCCCACAATGTTAAGGCCATGTGCTTCCTAGTTGTCCATCCCTGGCTGATGGGCTGCCTGCAATAAGATTGTTCTGCAGGGACCATTCCCAAATCTGAACCACCAGACAACATAACTTTACTGACTTTGTCCCCACCTTAGTTGTTTAGATAAAACATGGTCAGCAGCCTTAATTGTCCCCAGATCGTTTATATGGTCCACCTCTTCCCAGGATTGGTCAACTTAACTTACCAATCATTAATCCAACTTGCAGGGGTTGTGCATGGGGAAATTCTTGCAGAGACTCATAAGGACATGTGAGCCCCACCCCCTTCTCCACACAGGCCTGCCCCATTCCTGACATGGACGATATGGTGATCCATACAGAACTTCTGTTCCCCTTAGCCTAGCAGTAGGCCATGTTCAATCAAGAAACTATATGGGTGGGCTAGTGGTGCTTTCTTGTATCTATTCTTCCTGGAGGCCTTTGTTTAAAACATCTGTGTTGTTTTAGTGAGTTCGTCCATCCGGTGGACTCCCTGGCTGTTAGAACCTTGTGATGGGCCCTTTTCCACTGCAAACTCCATGCTGGTTTAGTGGGTTAATTTCTACATCAGAACTGAGCCCACAGTGGCTGTCTGGGTTCTTTCTTTTCATATACCTGGTGGTCTAGAGGAGTTGTATGTGGGCACAGGCTCCACCCGGGGTAGCCGGAACAACCCACGGCTCCTCTGCCAACTTAGGCAACATCACACTAATACCCCGTCTTGACCGGTAGCAAGGTACAGCTATTTTGGGATCGAACTTTGCAGTGGCTCGTGCAGCTTCTTCCTCCGCCCCACGCCATCGCTCCAGCCTCTGGCACAACGCCAGAGCTGGTCCCGCTGCTCCCCGCAGGGATATGCCGCAACTGCTCCTGCATTGAGTCTGTCGGCTGGACTTACAGGTGGGGCGGCTCCTGTTCTCAATTGCAGCGCTGTCACATCAGGTAAGAAGGGCAGTCTTCCCACACGGACTATGGCACATGAAGGGCGTTAAAAGTCTGTCTTCTTCCCACCCCAACAGGGTCTGGAGGCAAAACCTATCACATGAGCCACAGCACAAAGTATCTTATGGGCATTATCCATGCACGATTTGTTCTGCTTGATGAGCAATGCTAAGGGCTCAAGATATCAGGCAAAAAAAGCAGCAGAGTGAAAAGCGCTTCCAGCCATCAAAAAAATGCGGTAGAATGCAACAACTCAGTTGTACACCAGAGTGGCTGCCAAAACTAATTTTTGATATGGAATCATAAAAGTAATGTTAAATGTTACTAAAGTGCATAATTAAAGTAAATATATTTCAATTTCAGATGTGGTCGGAGAAAATAGAGGACTTACTCTGTGGACATTTTGTATGCTATTACAAAGGGTTCAAATGGCAAGTCGTCAGACGAGCCAATCACAGAATAACTAGAAATGATAATTCGAATGGATTGTGTTCTCCAACCTATTCCACATCTTTGACATGTAATGTCCACAGCTGTGCTGCTTCGCAAATTTTCTTTGGCAGAGGGCGTCCTGTGTCGATGGCGTCGGGCCAGTGTCCCTCGAAGACCTCCGTCGAGGGTGAGGACGCACAGCGCCCCTAGCCTCAGTTCCGGTTTTTCCGCAAACTTGTTTGCTTCGAGAATTTGGCACGCTTCGTGTGATCTCTTGGAGAAAATGTCCATCATCTACCCATCTGACTCCGTGGTCTGGCTTTAAGACTTGCCGGGACTGTAAGTCAAAGAGGTCTATTACGGACCCGCACTGCATCTGCTTGTGGTGTCTGGGCAAAAGTCTTGATACAGACGACGGCTCGAAGTGCCAGTCGTTGACTGCTAAGGCCTTGCGGGAGCGTAAGGGGAAGTTACAAGTAGGTCGAATGTCTAAACCTAGTAAGTCCTGAAAAGCTGCGGGTATTTCCACCGACTATTCGAGGGGTGACTACTCGTCGGAAGGAGTCCCGGCGATTTCGATCCGGGAGTGGGTCCCGGCACTCGTCCTCGTCTCGGCACTCCCGGAAGCAGCTTCACCGGGCGCCTTCCCCGGCGTCACCGGTCACCGTCCTCGTCGGATGATGGCGCTGCGAGGAAAGTGGCTTGTCCCACTAAATCCTTGACTCCTGAGAAGTGGGAGGCCTTCAGGGAACAAATGAAGTTGGTCCAGTTCTCCGGTTGCATTTGATTAGGATGACCTAACTGATATATTGGATCAGGGTCCGTCCACTGACCCAGTGTTGCCTTTTCATTTGGCTTTGCAAAAAAGGGTGGTGGCTACTTGGCAGACGCCGGAGACTCTTCCGTCGGTTAACAAGTCGTAAACTAAAAAATACAGCCCTTCCAGTAGCAACCCCATCGACCTATCCATTCACCCCACTCGGGGGAGTTTGGTGGTTCAGGCAGCTATGGCCACCTCGAGGCAGGTGGCGTACCCTACCATCCTTCCTGATAGGGACGACAAGCGCTTCGATAGTTCGGCACGCAAGGTGTTTTCTGCGGGGAGAATGGTGCTGATGTCAGCAAACTCCACCTGTGCCTTAGCAAGATTTTCACACACTGTGGAATTGTCTCTCTCTAGCAGCTGAGCATATTCCCTAGGGGGAAGAAAGGGATGGGATCCTTGTTGTCATGCAGGATGGCAAGGATGCCATCTGTGAATCCCTTCAGTCTGGGTTGGACACAGCCGGTCCATGTCTGCGAGCAGCGTTATATGCAAGCTTGCGTGGTTGCGGAAGGTTTTGTTCCGGATGTACAGGCCCGCCCTCTGAACATGCCCTGTGATGGCTCATTTGTTTGGCAGCAAGGCCGACGAGAGCCTTGAGAGGTTGCAGACCTGTGCGTCAACCTCCGCCTTTTCGTCCTAGAGGACAACAGTGGAGGGGGGGGGGGGGTTCCTTTCGTTACTACTACTCTTTTGGTAGAACGAGGGGAGCTGACCAAATGAAAGGGGTCAACGTAAAAGTACCCGTGGTGGTCAGGGAACTAGAAGTGCAAAAGCCGCTCAATCAGCTTCCTCGGCCTTCAGTGCCGCAGCCGCTCCAAAGCAGCTATGAGGCCATATTCCATTGTTCGCAGGTTGGGGGCAGGTTATCTCAGCATCTTGAAGAATAGCAAGCTATTACTTTGGTTGCGTGGGTTCTGGATACGATAGCCCATGGCTTCTGCCTTCCCTTCCTAAAGCGGCTTCACGACAATCCACAGGGGAATCTCTCTTTGAAGCTTCCAGATGTGCTCCTTGTGCAGGAAATCTTGACCCTGCTGGAGAAAGGCACTATAGAACTGGTGCCTGTAGTGGAGAGGAACAAGAAAGACAGGGGACTGAGACCCATCTTGGACTTGCGTTGGTTGAACAAACTTCTCAGAAAGGACAAGTTCAAGATGGTCACTTTTTCTCAAATCCTTCAGGCCCTTCGACTCCAGGAATGGTTGGCGTCTCTGGAGCTACAGGATGCTTATTTTCATGTGCCGATTCATTCAAAGCACAGAAAGTACCTGAGGTTTGCGGCTGGCAACTCTCAGTTTCGGATGCTGTCATTCGGATTGACCTCCGCCCGAGGGTCTTCACCAAGCTAATGGTGGTGGTGGCAGCATATCTCAGGAGAGAGGGGGGGGGGGGCGGGGAGGTGTTTCACGTCTACCCCTACCTGGATGACTGGCTGATCCGAGCGCGCTCTCCTGAACAAACTATGGATCATCTCAGCCTCACCCGCCGCTCCCTTCAAAAGTTGGGCTTCTCCCTCAATTTCAAGAAGTGGCATCTGACACCTTCCCAAAAGCTCCAGTACATCGGGGCTTTGTTGGACACGTCATTGGGACAATGCTCGCCTCCCAAGGTGAGCGCTTATCACATTGTACAGATGGTGAACACATTTCACCATGACAGCGTCTTCCGGCTTTCGAATTCTTAAGGTTCGTCAGCCTCAGGGCATCCTGCATTTTTCTGGTGCCAGAGGCCAGACTGAGGATGAGATCCCTTTAATGGGTTTTCAAGATGCAGTGGTCACAGTTCTCAGGCAAGGTGTCCGATCCCAGATTCCACTCTCAGTCTCGCAGGATCTTCTGTGGTTGGCCAGAGAAGGGAATCTGATGAAGGGGGTGCCGTTTTGGCAACCATGGCTGGAGGTGACAGTGGTGATGGACGCTTCCCTCACAGGATGGGAGGCTCATGCAGACGATCTGACCGCCAGCGGTTGTTGTTCTCCATCGGAGTCCAAACTCCACATCTACCTGTTGGAGCTGAGGGCCATCAGGCTGGCCCAGAAGGCTTTTCTGCAGTCTTTGGAGGGGAAGAGTGTCCTGATCTTGATGGACAACACAGTGGCCATGCCTAACCTCAACAAAAAAAAGGGGGGGTATGGTCACTCCCGCTGTGCAGAGGTGATGCAGCTCTGGCTCTGGGTAATCCAGCAAGGAAGATCACTCTCGGCAGTCCATCTGGCTGGAGAGGAGAATGTGGCAGCGGATGCTCTGAGCAGGCAGAGCACGGTCACTCACGAGTGTGAGTTGGCTCAGGAAGTCCTTTTGGAGATCTTCGCCCTTTGGGGAACCCCACAAGTGGATCTGTTCGCTACCGGTGCCAACCGGGGGTGCGAGAGATTTTCCTCAAGGGAATTTCCTCCGAGAGGAGCCTTAGTGGACGCATTCGTAGTGGATTGGTCATTCCCACTTCTGTACGCGTTTCCTCCGGTCCCCGTCATTTCTCAGGTGCTAAGGAGGATGCAGAGGTTCGGATCCCACATGATCCTCATTGCTACAGATTGGGCCAGGAAAGCGTGGTACCCAGACCTCCTAGAAATGTCCATCTGCCCTCCACACCGTCTTCCCTACCGAGAGGATCTTCTCTCACGTGAGTGGGGTCGGGTTCTCCATCCAAAGGTCAAGACTCTCAACCTTCACGCTTGATTTCTGAACGCGTGAGATATAAGGATTGGGACCTCATGGATGACGTGATGGAGGTGTTGCTTTCGGTAAGGCGGCCGGCAACCAAATCCCTGTTCTATTGCCGTAAGTTTAGCGACTGGTGCAGAGGACGCAACGTCGATCCTTTACAGTGTTCCATTCCAATGGTTCTTTCTTTCTTGTTTTCTTTGGCCCACAGGGGCCTTCAATTGGGTACCACTAAAGGTTATTTGGTGGCGCTGTCTATTTTTAAGCGCTCGTCTGAAGAATGTTCTTATTTTATATTTCCTTTGATTTCCCAATTTCTAAAAGGGCTCACTAATGTTTTCCTGCCATCCCTGTTCGAGGTGCCGCTTTGGGTTCTGAATTTGGTCTTGAAATTCCTGATGGGTCCGTTTGTACCTCTGCATTCTTGTCCTTTGAGACGGTTGACCTTCAAGACCGTTTTCCTGATTGCAGTTAGGTCTGCTCGCAGAGTGAGTGAATTGCAGGCACTTTCATCTAAGCCACCCTTTACTGTGTTGCACAAGGATAGGGTTGTACTGAGGGTACGGCCATCGTTTCTACCTAAAGTAGTGTGAGTTTCATTTGAGCCAGAAAGTGGTACTTCCTGCTTTCTATCCTCCCCCGCATCCTGGAAAGGAAGATGAGCGACTCCATAGATTGGACCATAGGAGAGCTTTGAGCTTTTATATTTCTAGGATGTCCAGGGTCAGAGTGGACGACCAACTCTTTGTGGGGTACACTGGACACTGATTGGGCCAGGCTTACCAAGCAGACCTTGTCCAGGTGGATTAACCTCACCATTACTGAATGTTACAGATAGGCGGGCAAGGCCCCTCCTGAGGGTTTGCATGCTCACTCCACTAGGGGCATAGCTATATCCACAGCCCTGCAGAGGGAGTTCCTATTAGGAATATTTGTGATGCATCGACGTGGGCTTCCATCCACACCTTTGTCAACCATTACTCCCTGGATACGCTCCATGGTCAGGATATGGACTTTGGTAAAGCAGTGCTTTATTCTGCCTTCTGATTGGGTATTCTAAATTCTTCTCCCTCCTCCATTCACTGATACTGCTTTAGGAGTCTGTCAAAGACGTGGAATATGTTGAAGGACAATCTATTTCAAGAACAAGTTACTTACCAACTGGTAATGTTCTTTCGACTGGATGTTCCTCCAACGTATTCCACATCGTCCTCCCAGCTTTCCCCTCTGGAGAATTTCCTATGCTATTGCAGCTTGCGTTCCCTCAAGGCTATGTGCGGTCAAGCAGGCATTGTGTACGAGCATGTCACACGTTATGGAGGAAAAAACAATCTGAGGCTAGGGGCGCCGTGCATCCTATCTATAACATCCAGTGACGTCTTTCTCTATGGAGGCCTTTGAGGGACATCGACCCAACGCCATCGATGCAAGACGCCCTCTGCCGAAAAGATTTCCGAGGCAGCACAGCTGTGGACATTACATATCAAAGATGTGTAATACGTTGGAGGAACATCCAGTCGAAAGAACGTCAACAGTTGGTAAGTAACTTGTTCTTCTTCATAAGGTATTCAACATGTTTCGTTGAAATGCTAACAGGAGGAGCAATCAAATTGCTGCTTGCTCCATACCTTGGCTGAATCACAAGTTCTCTGCAGCCCAGTTCAGTTCTTTTTCTAGATCAATAATGATACTTAAAAATGCACACAGCCCCTGTTGTCTCCCCTCACACTGCTTTCCCTGCACTACTCACTCTGTACCGCTGCCCCCATACCAACACATTGGCGCATACATTCTCAGACTCCATGAATTGGTGAACTGGATTGGGAAAACCCATCTGAAGTAAAACACCTACGTGAAATCCCAGTAAACTGGGTCAAAGATTTCTTGGTGTCCAGCAGACGTAATATGCAGCTGGACCTTCTAAGGTGCTGCCTGTTGGTAGAAATACCATCAGATAATGTGCATTGGCAGCCAGTTACCAACCAGGAATAAAACCAGTCTGATATTGTATATTGTACTTCAAAAACGTTAATGAAAATTGTAGAGAGTTAAAAAGAGAAATCGAGCCTTAAGACTTGGCATTGCCTGCAATTCTAGCTCAGATTCAAAAACACCAAAAGGTTAAACGCTGAATTGACTCTGCAGGGGCTACTGCCTACCTAATACATTCTTCAGTTTAATAAGTCATTTTCACACCGGACCCGTCAGACCGAGCCATTGTAAGCCCGGGTTTCATCCAGGGTGCAAACAGCTTTCTTTTTTTCCTCCGGAGATTGGCTGCTGTGAGCGATGCCAATAGCCGAAAGAAAAAGAAAAAATTCAAGACTAAGTGCCTTTTCCATTTCTATGGCGCTTGCGGGAGCAGGAGATGCGGTGGACCGGCACATATAGCTACGGTCCTGCAGGTAAATGGGCTGGAGAAGGGGTTGGGATATTGGGGGGCAGGCAACAGGGAAAGACTCCATGTTGCCTCCCCACATTACAAAGAAAAAAAAAAAAAGATGGTGCCTCCTGGGGTATGGCCTTCAGGTGGCCGGAACAGCTGGCAGGGAATTTGTATTCTCGTCCGCTGCTCCAGCCACCAGACTAGCTGAGTGCCCTTACCCAGGTGCAAAAAAAATTATTATACAGCTCAAAATTAAAACAATCAGTGCCATATTTACCTGGTGGCACAGAGCATGTGGCAAATCTCTTCACAGGTTAAATGGTTACTGGGATATTACTAGAATACCGGCATCAAGCTTGGCCAATGTAGCATATCCAAAATGTTAGTTATCTTCGATACATAAAGTACAGTTTAATAAACTGCTCTCATACGCCCACACCATGCACCAATGCTTTACAAGTAGATCTGTTTTTCGATTGTGAAACACAGTAACGCCATTAGATATTAGGCTTTGTTTAACCAGCTAAATGAGCAGACGCCCCACTGTAGTGCCTTCTTCATATGGATTGTGAGCATATCATGTTTGCTGCAGTAACCAAGATGACAACCCTGACTTCTGTTTTTAATGTGGTTGTAAACCCAACTTTTTTTTAAAGGCAATGCTCTGTTTAAATAGAATAAAAAGATATAACACTGGACATTTTTTCACCAAACCAAGTGAAGTTTCTAAGTTAGATCTGGCTCTCATCCAAGTTTAGTGTAAACTGCTTCACCAGTTCATACACAGCAAGAGAGAAAGCGTAAATGAGATTGGATTTGACACACGATAGGACCCTGCAGTTGGTCATTTCCTCAAGGGACCAGGAACACTTTTGCCAGAACTGCTTGCTGTTCCATCTTGGGACCTTAATTTGTACGTTTGTTGTATATGGCTGCTCCACCTTAGCCTCTGCAGTCAAGTCCACTTCAACTTGAAATGCACAGTGCAATATGCTACTTTTTGCCACTGTTCATGAGGGTTTGGATGGCTTTGTGAAGGCTTCACCTTTGTGCAACATGCCATGCCTCCCGCACACTCAAATTCAATAGATTAGCACCTGCCGATATATAGACAATAGGGAATTGCATGCTAGCTTGCTATTTAATAGATACAGTAAACCCTGGACAGCATCTGATTGCATATTTGGAGGCGCTTCCACCTGTTGCTTTCTACACCAGAATGCAAACGGTTTATAGTGATTACACGAAAAAAACAACAAACCAAAGCATATAATAAAAAGGATTGAATGCCAAAGCATCGACAGGCTATCATTTACATGTAAAAGTGCCTTTCCATCTAAACCAGTCCATCGAAAATATAAATGGACTGGTTTCAATGGAAAAGCACTTTTACATGTAAATGATAGCATTTCAATTCTTTTTTCAATGACTTTAAAACGTTACTTGGAGCTGTCCAGTGCTGAAATTCCGTCACTGGCCAGCTCCTTGGAACGTTAAAAAAGATTTTTTTTTATATTGGTTGGTGGTCCCTCCCAACTCCCCAAACCTCAACCCTAACCCCAACGTAACCCTTAATCTAACCCTAGCCCCAACCCTAACCCTAATGTAACCCCTAATCTAACCCTAGCCCCCAACCCCTAATCTAACCCTAGCCCCCAACCCCTAATCTAACCCTAGCCCCCAACCCCTAATCTAACCCTAGCCCCCAAACCCTAATCTAACCCTAACCCCCAAACCCTAATCTAACCCTAGCCCCCAACCCCTAATCTAACCCTACTAATTTCGATGGATCCATCGAATTATATACAACTAAATGGCTATTGGATGGAATGGAATTTCGTTGCATATAATTCGATGGTATGGCTGTCAATGCTTTGGTTGTCAATGAATTGACCAGATACCAACGCAAACCACTCCATTTATTAATGTAACAGTAAATTGCGAAAACGGTGTCATTAAGCTAAACTGTTAACTTTAAGACTGCAGATTTACAACCAAAAGGAAACAGTTTGGCAGATTCACGAGTGGTAAATCTGGCAAACCGACAACAAGGCTGTATATGTCTTGTGTTTTCACTTGTTGAATATGCCCTCGAGCGACTTGTGTTGTTCAGTCTCATGCTATTTTTGTGTTTGTCGACCGAATACGGTCCAGGAAATTCTGTTTTTCCGGCACATGTGGTGCAATCAGGGAACTTCCGCAGTGTAGGTACAAAACCTGCTATGCTACAATGTTTGTGATAGGTTGTGTGAATGCATTCCTTCCCAATTAAGTGCATAGAAGTTCTATTGTGCCTTTTTCAAATCTATTGTTTCTCCTTTCTTGTTCTCATGTTTGTCGTCAGCTCAGAACTGGTGATTCCAGATGACACAAATTGCATTCTCTGATTTACAGGTTGAAAGATATCTGGACTGGTTTTAAAGAAAAGGGGATTTGTATTGCAAGTCATTTTATTTTTAATCAGCACTTTCCTAATAATCCGAAACTGCTTAACAGTGATTACTCTGTGCAAGGACATACTGGTTTGAATGTATTAAGTTGTGCAGCTAATCATTGCAATAAGAGCTTTTTCTTCGCACCCTCTAAGGCAAAATAATGTTATTTAACAACATTAACTTAGCGGGTCAATATATAAATAATGACAGAATTGGTATTTTAGACGTTAAATTAATATTGACCACTGTTTTGGGATTGGCATTAGCGTAGAAGGAATTACTTCGGGACTCACAGGGAGGCCATCTGGCAAGGTGGTTCTTCTAGATTTCATTGCCCTTATTGTTTCCATCCCTTCAATAAGTATAACTGGGGCGACAAAAATAGACTTTTCAGCCTCGGACAACCTTTGGCCATCTAAACTGACTACCCTGACAATCAGTCTTGAACTTCATGTAATCCATGTGGCCAATGGAAGCATGTATGGACACTTCCAAGTGCTATTGAAACTGCCAGTATCTCCAACACATTGATGTGAAGTGTTTGTTGTTCAGACCAGAGCCAGTAAACTCATGGACCATAGAAGTGCCCCCACCGCATCTGGACACAGAGGAGTCGGTTACTGTCACTTGCAGATTTGGGTTTGCAAATGGTATTCCCAACTTCCATGTTAAAAGTACTAAATCACCCCAATTCTCCTACATACAGGCCTCATTGTCGGACAGAAACACTTGGTAAATGGTAAGCTGTTGCTGTAAAGGCATCTTTCCTTTCCTGCGAGTGAACCCCAATTCCAGTGTACTGGTGTGAGGACTTCTTCCCCACTGTTAGGGAGTTTTACACAAGTTACTGTCTGTGACAGAACTTTGAAAAGCCCACCTTGAATGTACAGGGTTCCACCAACCTTTAGGTTTGGCCTGAACCGCACGAAGGTTTGGTAGAATGGCTGAGCAGCCAGGCTTAGTCAGGGGCGGGCGGAGGACTGTAGGAAGGTACAAAGAACTGAGCATACACTTATTCGGGGAAAACGAAAAGTGATCTAAAAATAGTAATTTATTATATATCTACAGTACACTTAAATATTTGCAAGTTAGGTACACAGCAATACATGCAGAACACTATTGGAAGTTCCTTAAGAAATAGACCATAGGTGTAGGAACTTATAGAATAACTTTTACAGTAACCCATCTCTTAGTAAAACCATCTGGAAATGTGAAAACTTTTCCAACTTGTAACTTTCTATAACTTTGCATAACTTTATTACAGCCTGTCTTAAAGAGTCAAACCTTAAGTTATGAGATTTTTGCAATGTTCAGAGGGGCACTAGACCACCACAGGTTAGGAGTCTAGCAGGATACAATGTTCAAGGTTCAAGGTTCAACAGTGGCAGTCCAGCAGGATCTCTTCTGGGTTTGTAGGTAGGTAAAGTTAGGTTTTTCAAGTGAAAGAAGCCTAGGGGTTTCCTTGTGGAGTTGCTTCAAGGACCAGTGCCCTATGGCAGGAGTACTAGCGGTTGTCCACCTCAACGTATCCCTCTGGGAGCTATAGAGGGGTGTGAGATACAGCTATCTGCAGCCCCCACCAATACAGGATCAGCAAGCCAAGCTCCAGGTAAGTTTTACAGGGAGCAGGACTGTACCTTAAAATAAAGAAGTTGATGATGCAGGTCGGTTCCAGCTGTGAGGTGACAGCAGACCCTGTAACAGGATTCTCGGTCTTGGTGACAGAAGGCACTTTGGTGGATCTGGTGACAGATCTTGTGCATATGAATGCCCAGCAAAGGATCTTCTCTGTCTTCTTGGAGCCTTTTACAAGCTTGGTTGAAGGACAGATGTTGCAGCGGTAGACACTTATTTTCTCAGCCTCGTCTTGTGTGAGGGGGACTTTGAGGAGCTTGATCAGGTCTCTGGAGGTCAAAAAGGATGCCCACAACGTTCTAGGAAAATTCCTTCTTTGGGTGACGATGCACAGCACAGTGGCACAGTACCCGCAGTATTGGCGAATTACAGACTGTGAAGGTGCAAGCTCT
Organism: Ambystoma mexicanum; assembly: GCF_040938575.1. NCBI lineage: Eukaryota > Metazoa > Chordata > Amphibia > Caudata > Ambystomatidae > Ambystoma > Ambystoma mexicanum. The sequence continues at coordinate 142,296,535 of NC_090922.1, read as the reverse complement.
TCCAGGGATGGCGCCAAATGCAGTTTGTCTTGCGACTGGTTGGGCCCACCAGTCCAAGGGGGAAAGTAGTCCCATTCGGATCTTCCTCGTCACTCAGAAGTGAAGGTCGGGACAGCAACAGTTACTTGGCGGGCTCCGACAGTCGCTGGGGTCTTCCTTCGGGCTTCTTCTTCGGATTCTTCTGTTCCAGTGATCGACCACGTTTCTGCTCCAGGACCTCAGAATGCATGCAGTAGCACTGGCTGAGCCCACCAATCATATCCCATGCAACAATCAAAACATGGGGATGACTGTCCAATGGGGACAGCCAGCCTCAAAGTCAGAACTGGTTTCACCAAGGCACTCTGCAGGACAAGGTCTGGTAGCTTTTGGTTAACCTTTCCCACTTCCTGTCCTTTCAGACAATCAAAGACCCATTGCAGGATTTTCTAAGGGAAGTCCAGGAAAGAAAAGAACTAGATGAACCCTCCCCGACCAAGGTAAGTAGAAGAAGATCTAAATAGACAGGCCATCTTGTTCAGGGCTTAAAAAATGACAGTCACCATTTTGGGTCAATGGTGACCCTGGTGTCCCCTACCACAGCAGCGATGACAGCCTGCGATAAAAGTGCCCTAAAAGTCGTGAAAAGGGTACACTGCCACCAGCCTGAAAAAGGGGCATGTCACAGTAACATAAAGTTACTGGAGAAGTAAGAAAAGGAAGACAAGGTTTCCCCTCAGCATTCCACATAAGTTGGGGTGTGCGGAACTCACAAGAGAAAGTACAAGTATGATAAAAAGCATCCCCCAGAATTGGTAACAGTGTGTTATAAACAAAACGTCATTTAAACACTATGCACACCCTATTTTTCCAAAAGGTAATATTTTTCTAATTTACGTTGGTGATTAACTAGAGGTAGGATGTTTTTAGTATAATTCGAGGTGCAGAGGAGAAATAAGCAACCTTGACATCTAGGTTGTGGGACATGAATAAACAAAGAAAAAAGTTCCCAATGAGGGAACTCGTGTCCCCTGCACATTATCCGGTGTCTGTTCTGATAGTGTGCAGGGGACGTGAGTTCCCCAATTGGAAACTTTTTTCTTTGTTTAACAGTGTGTTATAACCAAGGGAAAATAAACATTACAGTGGAAGCTCAAGGAGCTTCCACCAACATTGCACAGAAAGTGCCTCTATAGAGTGGCGCACCAAAATACTGGCAATACGGACGTGAGCACGCTGCTTGATCGCGAAGCGGAAGGAGCCACAAGAACAACTAGACGCAACTATCACGGGAACGGAGAAGCTGCATCTCCCGACGCTCAACTACAGGGCAAGCAGTGTACAGACACGTGCGCAGAGACATCTAGCTCTGAAATAAGTGCGGGTACTTAAAATTGACCACAGTCTTACCGCCTCTCAGACTAACTATGAGCTCCTTGCTAAGGAAGCGGAGGTGTGTATCCAGTGGAGACCCAGCAAGACACTGTTCTCCAGACTGAATTTGTTTCACCATAAACATCATTGGTCCTGAAGAAGACTATCTAAACTACTTGATTGATGAAACCGGTCGACCCCATTAGGCACAAGTCGAATCATGCTTGAAAAGATGTCCAGCAACAGATAATAAGGACACTTACAACAAACAAATTTCTTTTGAAATCACAATTGTTGATATTGATTTTAAGTAATGGTGCCCTGTCGACATAGCCCATTTTTCATAATCTCCAGCAGAATACTGTCTACTGTTCATGGCATACTTTCTAACGAGCTGGTTATTAAAACTGATTGTAAATCCAATAGTTGGATTAGGCCATAGGTACTTGGAGACACAATATATAGTAGAATTGTTGTCTTTGAAGAGCCATTGCGGCATTTTGCAGACCTTACCTGTTTTTTATGTCGAATGAAGGCGAACTGGGGACAGCTTCTCTTCCATCCCTGTTAGATAGGCAGACAGCACACTCAATGCCTAGGAAAAGCTTGATGTAAGACAGGGACAGGGTGGTGTTCTTAGCAGGGAGAGTATGTATGTGAAAAATTGGCCAGCAGACGATTGATGAATCGTTGATACATTGTTCTCCAATACTGTTCTATCGTGCTAGAAACTGTAACCATAACAGTTGGAAAGTAATTGGGACTTCAAGTCCCAATATAATAAGCCCATGTTGTGTTTTTTTTCACCCCCAAAAAAGCGTCACACCTTAAATAATACGCTAATGATGGAAGTTGTGAAGGGTTGAATGGGTTTGTTGGTTTGAATGTTTTATGTAAACACTTTGGAAAAATCAGATAACATTCCAGTTCAAAATCTTTGTTTTAAAAACTTCCAAGAGACGGACTGACGCTATCTGGGTGACATCAGTATCTATGTTCCAAACAGGGACGATGCGGGTCATTGTCTGTTTCTACCCTTTCAAACGAAAGGTGCCGTGAGCCTCAAGTGTGTGGGGCGGGGGTAGTAATTGCTCCCATTTTGCCAGTCAGCAGTCTTGTATGAGCAAAATATTAATTTCTCTATTTTTGTTCAGAGGCTTAAAATGTGCCCCTCTGCAGCGCTCACATTCAAAACGGTGTTTTCTCTATACTGAAGTGTTATCACCTCATTGCCTTCTAACACTGCTTCCTCCCCATCACCGCTTGCCGACAAAGAAGGGTTTATAGCTCTTAAGTAGCCATTTAGTATGTAAACTGCCTGCTGGATAGCTGAGTCATGGTAATCAGCGGTTATTAACCTTATCTTTGTCGCCAAGCCTTTACTCCTTGAAAGCTGCACCGCCCTGCTCATTAGACAATAATAAATATAATTATTATTGTTCTTTTATAATGCGCTTAATACCGGAGACCAGTGTTATAAAATCTCTTTGGTGTCACTCTGATCATGACTCATACACAGAACTGCTGGGGAGACTCAATATTGATCCAGGTAGACTATTATACAGTATGTACATTATCCTGTTACTTTCAAGTATATACAGTGACCATGATGACTGGACAGGGATGGTTAAATACACTACACACAAAGGAGCAGACCTACCGGCCATCCTACTATACCCAATTCAGGCCCCAACTGACACTCCTAGAACATTCACACACAGATCTACACAACATTCTACTGAGCTGCTCATTCATACATCAACATTCTGATAGCAAGCACTCCAAGCCAGTGACAAGACTACAATATAACAACCAGTTTCTAAGTGCAAGAGTTTCTAATACTGTATTCCATTGGCCATTACCCGGTGGTGACACTTTTGGCCCAGGTAGGTACCATCTCTTCTGCATGCTAAAGGAGAGTACCTCATGAGGATAAATATGTCACGTCACAATGGCATTATTCTAGACAAACCTTCCACAGCCTTGAGTGTGGGAGTTGTAGAGAGTTCCCTTCTCCAGCCGGTGTCCCACCTGCCCTTTATCCTCATCGTTATCCTCATCTCTTCACTAGGAGAGGCCGGTGTTGTGCCAGTGTAGACTGCTGAAAGATCCCAGGCCTCTGTGGGAGCGAGCCACACTCACTACATGAGCCTTTGCAGAGTGTCACAAGATTTTACGTGACTGAAAATCCATCACGACCCCTGTAACTGCCTCATGGAACTGAGTGGAGATGGTGTGCTGCAGGAAACAGAGGTCCAAGGGTGCAAAATAGAGGGAGGGAGAATGAGCGCAGACAGAGTGGGGCACGCACATGAGGAGACAGGCACAAGCAGAGAGGGGCACAAATTGGGGTAAACACAATGGCACACACAGAATGGGACATTACAGGAGAGGGGCGCACATACAAAGAACTGTACACACAAGGGGGTATACCTAGAGAGGGGCACAGTATCTGCAAAGGTGAGAATGTGCGACAGACAGAAAAAATTGAGTGCAGCAGGAAGGTAGGCACACAAAGGAGGAAATCTATAGAAAGCGGTATAAAGTAAAGAGAATTGGAAAAATACAGGGAGAGGAATAGACCGGACAGGAAGTCCAATAAAGTGAAAGTGCGAGTATAGAAGCGGGCCTCAAGAGTGAGAGGAACAGAAGTCAAAAGGAACAGCCGCCATTGCTCAGTATAATGTATGCACCCCACGGCCACGGGTGCCTCAGACTGTATTCGCTCAGTCTCAGCAGGGGGCTCCCCCCCCCCAACCATGATAGTTGAAGTAATCCCTGGCCCCCACACATCTTCAGCAGGGTCTGGCAGCCGCATCAGTAAGTCAACAAAATAAAGTATGCAACCTCAATAAGTTTCTGCCGAGCTGCTCGAGAACCATACGCTTCTATGAGTTATATCCATGCATTTCAATGCACGATACATGCCTGCCCTTAATTGGCACATAGCTGCAAATATATGCGCAACATAAATTGGGAGCCCAGAGCCAAGCATAGCAGCCCCCGCAGTGTCTTCTGCAGCCGAAAGGTAGCATTAGTCTCCAGCTTGCTTCCCCATGCTGGCTCGCTGCTAGCCATCACCTCTTTTTTGTCCTACTTTTGTAGGCCCAGTCACCCCCTCGGCCAGTGGTGTAAATGGAAAAAAAATGGTGGGGGATCCCACAAGGGCCACGGTGGGGGCAGAAAAGGTGCCCAAGGAGGCAGGGTTAAGGGGGCAGAGCTGGCAGTTAACCTCCGATCATAGGAAATGTCCAAAATAATAGTTTGAAACGGCACTATTTATTTCATGCTGCTTCTTTTCCAAACTATATATAAATTCCACTTTGAACCACTTCAATGGCACTGGTGATGAGTTACTTCACTATGCAGATAATAGTTTTGACCAGTGTTGTTGAGTAAATATTCTTTAAAATGCACAATTTGCATCCCATTTTATAAAAAATAAAACTCCCCCCCCCTTGGGTACTATTCTGTTCGCCATAAGCAACGTTTTACTTGAAGCACACCCAGCACAGCTCCTGCTGCTCCCCTCGGGCTGCATCGTGTGTGATGTTAATAGGGGTATTTATGCATCGTGTGTGATGTTAATAAGGGTATTTATTCATTCAATGTTTGTCGGATACCGGTATCCGACAAACATTACATAAATAAATGGTCTGGGTCCATGTGGGACTAACACTGCATAAATAAACTGGGTCGTGACTGAGGACTGTAACTCCCTCTTGTGACCTCTTGCATGGGGTTCCCCAGAGGACGTTAGTTTGCTCGCGGGCGTTTGAGCTTTTTTTTGCTTTTTATTCTCCCCAGCGCAGAGCAGGGTTTTGGGACGGCTGACTCTGGCCGGATCCCGAGATCTGGCTCCACATCTTGTGCCGGATCTGGGATCCGGCGAGAGCCGGCCCAATGACCAGTGCTGCCCTCAGCCTAAGACTGCCTTTATATAGGGTCATAGTTCTCAGTCCTCAAAGTGCTTACTTGTGTCTGTGGACAACTGTCAACTGATCGAGCCAGGAGGACTCATCAGGAGTCAGCCACCCATCTTCCTTATTTTTCTTTTTTTTTGCTCCTTGGGCCTAGGCTGTCGAGTGCTTCTGCCTACCTCTGCTCCTTCTCACCTGCTGCAGCCTGCAGGTGACTGGAGTTAGTTCCGGATCCGGCGTTGCTTGCAAGGAGACGGGTGCCTCCGTGCCTGTCTGAATACCACATCCTGGCGCCCACGCCCAGCAGCATGCTCATGAGCACAGAGCCTTTGCTTGCTCCAGGAACCCGAACGTGCGACATCATGCCAAATGTCAGGCTACTGTTTCCGGGGTGCTTGTGTGAGGAGCATGGTGGAACCAAGGTGGCAGTGGGATGTCAGAGCTAGAGCCAAAGCAGAGCAAGGGTGGGTGGATGGATGGATGTTGGCCTCTGCCTGTCAGCCAGTTGTTGTTACCCATTACATGTCAGACGGGGTAAAAAAAAAAAAAAAAAAAAGTTAAGTTAAGCCAGCCAAGAAAGAAATGTAGAGAGTAAGCACTGCACACGGCAGCCCACGCTGCAGGCATGGAAAATATGTTGTGTACTAGTAGTTTTACGGTGACATCCTGGATCGATATATTATGGTGTGCATTTTTTCAGCCCCCAGTGCAGCTTGTAAAAAAGTCCCAAATATCCCATCTCATTCGGACCAAGGATAGTCCACAGATGAAGATCAGAGAAAAGGAATGAGTGTGGAAAAAAGGTCCCACTCGCTCAGGAGAATCAATCAAAAATCTAATAGTCCAGCAAAAAGTGATGTGGGTGGTGAGAATTTCACTCAAGAAGGAACATCTACTCTAACACCCCACACTGTTTGTGCAACCCCATTTGTGTAAGAGTTGCAGTGGCGCATATGTGCTCTGGGGAAGGATTGGCATCCCGAGCCAGACTTGTAAAAACATGGTGGGCATCAGACAGTGGGGAGATTATGTAGGGGAGCGAAAAGACCTAAACGCATTCAAGAGCAATGAATTACGACTAAAATGCAGTTGAGCAAGCAAGTGAAAATGCAGATAAGAACTAAACAGATCTTCCATTCAGTACTCTCACACATGCTCCAAGCGCCATTCTCTCTCCCTTCCAATCAGGGCAAGCCATTGTTGATAACTATTGTGCTCAGCAATTCCTAGAAAACAAATTAATGGGAAAGATTTTTTTTGCTGCTTTTCTATGGAACACCCTTTTTTGCTTTTTTTTTTAACACCCAACTTGACTTTTGAAGGTAAATAAAGCCTCCTGATTTACCTCATATCTTTTTTCTCATTCTTTTGGGGAAACTGATCAGTCCATAAGACTATAAGTACTGGGACACTATGTCACACTTACTGGATTTCCTGTATTTTTGACGCTGCACACATCAGCTTGAAGCAAAGTGTGGTAAGTATATTTTGTACCCTTGTAACTGTGGTTATAAATGCAATATGTCCAGGAAGGGCTGGTGGCAGCAGATATTTTTTCTACTATGTTTTTTACATTTAACTTGCGGTAAAGTGCACATCATGCCATAGAGAGTACCATATACTCTAAAATGGCTGGGACACAAGATTTTCACCTGTCCTTTGCCTTTCTTCATGCCCTCTAGTGTCTGAAATGGAAATTTCTGGAATGCCCTTTCCCGGGCAAAGTGGCAGTTTGTGTGACTGGCCGGATGTGGTGGCTGGAACTGTCTGCTTCCAGTCCACATCTGTGTTTTTTAGTGTCAGTTGCTGGGCAGATTGTGGTGGCAGTGACTATCCATTATTAGATACCCACTGCCAGTTTGAATGGCACAGATTGGTGGTCCTAGACGTGCTTCCAGTCCAGATCTTGGATAAAAGGAGTACTCCTGCACCCATTCAACAGAACATCGCTGGGGTGAAGCCCCTATGAAGTGCAGCCTGCTGATGACCAGATGACAGTTGCAGCTGGCCAGCACTGCCACCAGCCAAGTTCCGGTGAAGCACTGCTCCTCTGTCCTGATCGCAAGAAATGCCTTGTCTGTGCTTCAATCCCTAGACCGGTGGTAACAACCAGTCTCGGCCCCTGCTTGTAAGTGTGCCTGGATCACCCAATGGACTAACAAGCTCTCTCCTGGGCTACCCCACTGCAGCAGTCGCCATTCAGAGTGTATCCTTGGAACTTGGAGGATCTTCACCTCACGCTACAAGATACCTGCTTCCTTTTCGGCCTTCCAGTCACAACCAAAGTCATGCAGGGCCTGCTCCTTTGTTCACCAACCAAAGAGCACCTGTCGCTGCTTGAACATGGGGACTCCCGTTGCAATCCTTCCCACTCTGGTGGCCTCTTGCTGCACAGAAGTCATCTTTCTTTCGTGACAAGTGTCAGCTGAGCATCCCCTCGTACAGATATTCAGTTACTGAGTCTAACCTAAATAAAATCCTATGTCGTAAGTGACCTCAATAGCAGTGACTGCTGGGCCTCTCTCGACGTGACCAAGCACAGAAGGACAGGTTCTCAATGGAATATGGAACCTCAGAAGTGGTCTCGGGAGAAATCAGAGTAAGGGGGTAAGTTTACATACCTGTTCCACCCCACCCCCCCATCATCCATACGGTTACATGTGGGTAAAGTCCTGGCCCTATCTCTCTCTTGCCTGACTCAGATCGGTGGAGGTCTAGACTAGGATCCCCATCAAAACCCTCCTTAGTTTAGTGGGACAGAGAGCTACTTATCATAACTTTCCCTAACCTTTGGATCTCTAAATCGCAACCACTGGCATCAGCCAATAAAAGCATAAGCCTACTTGAAAAGTATCTCTTTTGGAAATTATGATTTTAAAGCAATAGGCCCCAATACATCTCAGGGCTGGACTTACTAAGTATTAGGGAACAAATCTAGTGTTGCTCTTAAGGGTTTCTACTGTGTTTTCTGAATCCGATTACTGACCTGTATAGCACACATTTTTAATTACATGCTTTTCTATCTTCTGACAAGAGAGAATGCATATATGTTTTATTGCTTAGTGTGTATTTTAAAGGCCTAATAAATAATTATCTATTGCTTTACTTGTCTAACAGGATTCATTGCAGTGCTCTATGTATTTGCCATGTTGGCCCTATATCACTCATTCCCCTCCTAAGCCTGCTACCTAGCCTTGATTGGTTTTGGCTAGACTTTAGTGTCTTTCCTGTACACCACAATAGATTGGTCTCCCAAAGTCCAAGCCCCAGGATTGATTTTGTAAATCCATGTAAGAATGAATCATCAGTCTCTCCACATATCTTCCAGTTAAAGTCTCCCATAAAGTCTACTGGTCCCCCTTTTGAAGCTACCAGATCAGTAGCTGGATCCACAATAGCTGTTAAATGATTAAATACAACCTTATCCTAGGAGGACATGCCATTTCATATATATTAATAATTAACCTCCAGGGTGTCACTTCTGTCCCTTTCAGTACTATGTAAAGAACACTTAAGGTAGTTAAATTGACATGCATGCCAAAGCTGCAAGTTTGGTGGATACCCATACTAGCAAACCCCCACTGAGATTGACCTTTTCATGTGGTAATAAATATGCAACGTGTGGTATATGAAGCCTGAGAGCCACAGTACCCTGCACATCACCTGCCTGTCCGAAGCACCTTCGAGACATTGGCACTTGTTGAACTGCACTGCGTGTTAGACCTAGTCGCTCCAACTCGCTATCCTCACTGTGAATCACCACATTACAAGGCACCTTGAAGACTGGCGCAAAGCTGGTGAACCCTGAAAGACAATAACTAAATGTATTTGTAGTGGCCCTGTCCACCTGCTCTGCCTTAGAAGATCCTAGAGACTTAAGCTACTTCCTTTTTGTATTCACATTTTTCTTAAATATAAAAAGGACCTGTGAAGTAACTGACATTTTGCTGCGGAAATCCTTGCCTGCGCATTTGCCAATGCAGTGTGTCCTTTTATTTTAATATCTGTATCTGTGTTTTCCCTTGAGGGGTGGGCCAGTTCTATTAGATGAGTGCATGTTTACTAGTTTAATTAAAGATCCTATTTTTACACGACCTTGGTTGAACATTCTCTTTTCTTTGTGTCGCTTCTGTACCAGCTTGACTGAAGAGTATAGCTTGCCTTCAGCCTGCACTACCACAAATATTGAGTGAGGTACACCTTTTGGGCTGCACCTGTTTCACCTTTATGATTGGGATCACAACTGGTTTTAGTACAAGTGTGATGCTGAGTAGGCACTTTACAACTACTTGTCACTTCACTGCAGAACAATAGTCATTTTTATCACAGTCATTCTTTCAGAGAAAGTCTAGGTTAAGCCTGGCTGGGAGGAAAATTTGTCATAATCAAAACATGACTAAATGTACAGCACATAGATTAAAAAGGGTGACTTTCCACCCAATGGAGATTGCATATAAATCTCTAGAACTGAAGACGCTTGAAAGAGTTAAACTAGGACATCTGACAGAAGTCAATGTTTTGGTGATTTGTCCTGCCCATTAACGTATTGGAATTTGGTTTCTTCCAAATCCCTGTACCAACCATAATCATGTCAGGAGCATCCAAGTTAGTGCTTTCAGATACCGCACATACTGGCCTAGAAACCCATTTACTGCCGGAAAATAGAACTCCTTCTGCCTTAACCAGTGCATTCAAATGGAAATAATGGGATAATATAACCTCAACCTATAGACATGAGTCATTCTCCTTCTCATCTAGAGAAATTGGGTTATCAAATTTAGGATCCATGTCAGAATATCCTATGGGACATTGGGATGGGAGGAAAAATATGTTTTAACCCGTGGGAGCCTCAGGTGGAAGGATTCTTCTTAGGAAAACCGATCATCTCAGAGGTTATGGACTTTGGGAGTGAGCCCAACAGCGAATCTAAAGATGGCTGTGGTTGAACATGAAAGTGAGAGCAGGTGAAACATTGCCCACACAAATTAGATGCACTTTCTTAACTATTAAGCAAAGAGGCAACAAAGACACTGGAGCAGGCCAGGTCAACGTTGGCTAGGCCTGCTGCTCTAAAGTGCCTGGAATTCCTAGACATTCCAAGGAGAAAATTTAACGTCAGCGCAAGATCAGTTATGGCCCTGCGGTTTCCTAGGGCATTGATAATAGGGAGAGCTAGGGCAGAATGAGGTACTGGGAAAAGGAGACCACCCACACCCTTATCTGCTGCTCTAGTGGAAGGAATTGTGATGAATCAAGGGAATGTGTCCCTTCTCCCAGGGGGGAGCCCCCACCCTGTGAGGCTAGGGAGTCGAGCCAAGTGGGACCTCAATGGGAGACTTCCCCACACCCCTTAGGGCACAAAGACTCCCGCTCCTGTGAGGAACTCCCGAAACCATTAACCAAAATGGCATTCATGGGACTCTCTAAAATATCAAGGACTTACAAGTCCCAAGACTTGGGTGAAGAAAAAGCCAATCTATATTATTATCAAGAAGAAAGAGAATGTATCCCTTTAAAGATAAGTCTCCAATCAACTGAGATGAGTACGTTGAATAGCGAGTACGAACAACATAGAGCAAGACACGCATACGCAGACAATGGAAGACCCCTTTCTGCGCAACACCTCAGGGAGGCCCCCTTCCAGCGTATGACCAGAGGAAGGCAGAGCAGAAGCGAACCACAGAGCTTGCAACATTTAAACTTGCGCTGGACCGAAAGGGGAGATGCCAGAGACACTGTGTATCCCAGATGCAAGAAGCAGAGAGGGCTGGAGGCCTAAACAAGGTGGTGGCATGACAATGAACGATACTTGGTGGGCAGAGGGCCCTCAAACCAATGCTGGTACCATCCTGAGCACGAAGCTGCAATCTACCTGGTTACTTGAAGAAACACCAGGATGCCACAGGAACGACAGAGAATCTCGGGAAGAGGACGCTGAGAGTGAGCCGATAGCAACGAGGAGAGAGAGAGTAGCTGCGAGACACAGAGCCCAGAGACATTCCCCTACATTGTTAAATGCAACCGCGAGAACGGGAAGGCCAGGGGGCCCAAAGTGAATAGTTAAACTCATCTCAGTACAAGTAAAGAAGAGTTGAATACAAAACTGATGTACTTAAATTGCCTTCCGCATGTGGGAAAGTGCACTACGCGGGCCTGGGCTCAGCCTGCATGCCTAAACATATTGGCTCTCATCCACCCGGCATCTCAGGAGTGGGCCTGGTAGGCAGTTGGCCCTCGGACAAGGGGCCGGTAGTGCTATCTGCGCTGCGTGAAGGCGCCCCCCTCATGCTTGTGCCAGTAACAGAGGAGGCCCTCGGGATATGTCCCGGTACCAGAGTCAGTAGGGTCCTCGGCGGCAGAATCAGTAGGGGGTGCGAGGGTGCAACTGACCCCTCCCATCAGCAGGCTTTCCCAGGAAGGAGTTGCCTCTGCAGGGTGCTTTTGAGCACGCTTACATTCTTGGTCTTCCTGCGTACGTATTCCTTAATGCTCTCCAGCGGAGTCCTGGGGAACAACTCTCCACTGCGCAAGCCGGTTTCTGAGGGACCGGGGCATGAGAGCGTTGCACGCTGAGCAGCCATCCTCATCCATGGTCTTCCCCCAAAGGCACCAGAAGCAGAGCGCGTGGAAATCCGAGGTGGGAAAGGAACCGTCGCACGACAGGCACCTGCTGAAGCCAGCCGCGGTCAACATGAGCGGGGAACAGACTAAAGCACCAGTGGCCTCTGTTCCCAAAACCTGAAAATTGCAAAAAACAAAAGATTAGGGAAAGCACATGGAATTGCGAGGCTTGAGGCCTCACCCAGGAGCGCTGTTGAAAGCGGTCTGCTGCGTCGACGCGGAAAAGAAGACTGAGGTGTGGCGCCAGTTGGCAGGGTTAGGATAGCGCATGCTCCCAGGGCCGCGCCCCCACACGGCATACATTTAAAAGGAAAGTGTCATTTTCTGTTGAGAAAGATTCCGTTCCAGTCCCTAATGAGGGACGCCCACACAGCATGGAGAAAAGGGAATGGGATGTAGGAGTAAGAAGAATTGAAGTCTATGAGAGGGTGATAAAGCAACCCTGGATATCACTACCCTGGGAAAAGGGGAAAATACCCAAAACTTCAACAAAGAACGAAGGCAACATAAGAGAAAGAATTTTATGAATGGAAGTACAGACAAACTATCAAAGTAGACCATGTAAAAGACCGAGAACATCAAAATAAGGTGTACCACAATTGTCTAGAAGGCCAGAAGTACAGAAGAAATTGTATATGCCAGTAAGATGGCTCAGGTTAAACGTCGATTGCTGTGATCTGTTTTTGATCCGTGTTTGATCTGCAGGTTGGCCTCAGGTCCGTTGTGTAGATTTCGATGGCTGGTCCCTCGATCTTCTCTGACGTCTATCTTCAGCATAGGATGGAAGATAACGGGGAACATTTTTAACAATATTTAGGTATAATTGCCAAATGCCAAGGGAACTTCGCAAAATGCGTCCGACTAGTATGGCAGAAAAAAACAATCAGTAGGTCCTACACGCGTGAGGGATCATGGGTACATGAGACGTCAAACTAAGGATAGTATTACTAGCACGCCCTAGTTTGACACCACTTTTTGAGTTTCGAAAAACAAACTAATACTCCGCAGCTTCCACTAGATGTTGGCCTATGCACAGCATGTGATCTAAGCAGATTCCACAAGCTTCAGAAATATATATATAAAAAGAAAAATCCTCTGGTTGTGCGGAGTCCTTTAATACGTTCTTTGATCCTTTTCAAACGCCAAGGAGAAACATTCTTCAGGAAGAGAGGAAGGCTAATAATCTCATGAAAGAGCTGCATGAATTGATACAGCAAGAGTAACCAGAGAAAATCTAAAGATTGCCTATTAACAGGAAACCCAGAGAATGATACAAGAAGTATCCTCAGGAGAAGGGAGCCATTCTCCTGACCTTAGTTTATTTAGAGTGGTGATAGGGTCATTTAGATTAGTTTGGACAGCAGACGTAATCCTTTGGACATTCACGGACGACTGACAGCCCCCCAGTTAGATATATAGGTAGGGAACATCCCATAGCAAAAAGGAAAGTCAGGCCTTATTTTTCTTTAATAAAACATTTGGAACATGTCCTCAGAATGCCAGTTTCCTTCTTCTGATCCTCCACAGAATGCTCAAGTCAAGGGACATCTGAGGGGGTCACACCCAGACTAAAAGAAAGGCGAGGACCTGACAACCCAGCAAGGACAAACCAGTTCAAGGTCCTGTCCACTAATGTCTAGTAGACAGGACTTTGAATCCTATGACATATAACACAAGGGATACTGGACCAAGAAACCCAAGACTATCTTTGTGAACCCTGGTGAGCTTCCTGAAGGACTAGAAAGTGCTGCAGTGGCAAACGAGGTGTTCACCACCAGCAGGTTTAGGTTCTGAAACACAGAAGATTCTGGAGTAGGGCATGGAGTACACCCCTGAATCCTCATGAAGGATTACATGGATTACGTATAGACTGGGCTCAAGATAATCTAATGACAAAGACCTCTCCCCAGATTGCTGTAATGATGCCTCGTGGCAAAACAAACTGCCACATGTGTGAGCCTGTGTTTGTACTAACCTGATTCTTTATGATTTTTTGGTTTTCGGAATAAGTTCCTGAAGTATGTGTGCAGTGGCATAAAACAAATAAATCCACAAAGAAGCATGTCAACAAGAGGCTGAAGTAAGTGCAAACTACAATGGGCCCAGTGAAGCCAGGGATGCCCAGGCCCTATACCATACACATACAAACCATGTTGATTTGTTGTTGAAAACTAGACTCCTGTCATTCACCATTGCTTAAAACCAGTCCTTTGCAGCAAGGGGGAAAACAGTAATGTAGCCAGGATTGATGTCCAGTGGGGAGAGAGAAATTATGAAAGTGAAATCTCAAAAATGTAAATTGTAAAGCACACCTTTTGGTATACTTTGCACTGTATGCTCTTAGGTTTAACAATGGAAGTTTGTAAATATTGTTTTTCCTTGGTGCACGCGTTTGTTAATGTTATTTTACATAAGCGTTTCCTTCTGATGCCATTTTAACATTTCCATGGCAGCTCTCGCAAATCCTGGTCTCTGCACATCCTAACAATGGACCCATAGTCACCAGACTTCTTCCCACCTGATTTTTAATGGTGGCTTTTTAACAAAAAATATTTTAACTACTTCTCACTTTGCTTTTAATTTTGAACTTTTTCAAATATTCATCTTTTTAACTTTTATCAAATTATGCACCAGATAGTGTAGGCATGAAATACAAAAACAAAGTTATAAAACGCAAGTCGTGGAAGGCAAGCCCAGATTTTAGTGTGGTGAGTCAGCCAGTGCTGAGAGAAGTAGAGTTGAGGGCCACACCATGGGTGCAGTATTCCTGCCAACTTCTTTTTGTTGCTTGGCTATAATGGAAGCCAAGGACATTGCCACATGTCTAGAGGAAGGGGGACTGATAAGTGTTGTGGTTGGCACTGATAAAAAGCAGATTCCTTAATGGAAGAAGGGAAGATTTGTGTTGCTTAATCTAAGGTCCAAGTGTTAAGGACTACCTGAAAGATACCTTCGCTGAGGAAGTTTACATAAAAAGACAATCTTCATGGCATTTGTAGGCACATCTACTTTGGTGGTGCAGGCTTTTTGCTAGAATGGCCAGAAGCATAAAAGTAAGATAGGCACAAGCAAAGGACATGTACTAATAATGATGGCCACCGCACAAAGCCATTGAACCTCTGATGCACTAGCCAGGCTGGAGACCCATTGTGCAGGGTCAACTCAAGGCCCTTAAATAACCTAGTTTCAGAGTGCCTACGCTGTGCTTTAGTAACACAAAAGAATAGTTTATTCAAAAATTCAGCAATGTTTCCGAATCACCCAGAGCAACCAAGGAGAAACCATGCATGTCTCATTCCTGCTATCTGCAAAGGTAGTCAACTATATGTGGCAGCACATGAACAAAATGGTGACCAGTGCTGTTGTGTTTTTGCTTATCAGATTGCTCCAAACTTAAGTTCATTTCCAGTATAACCACGAGCCACATGTAGTCTAAGTGGCCTGGCATGGGCCTGAGCTGCACCCTTTGAAATACTCACCGTTGGATGATGATCCCTCCAGGCCAGACCTTCTACCACTCAGGGTCAAACAAACTGTCAAGGACCGTCTCCCGTCCGGGCTTCAACTGTAGGCAATACAGTTTGTGGTCAATCAAGGAGTGAAGTAAATATGGGGAATTCTGTTGGATACAGCCAGACTAGCTTCAAGAACCATGCACTGAACAAATTATCACCACAAGGTTTTGTGGAGTGATAAATACATAATGTCTAAAATGTGTGGACATGCTTATTTAATTAGGTTGTTTTACCATATTCCATGCAGTTTATATAGCTATGTTAAAAGTAAATAGATGCTTTGGTGCTTGCTCACAAAGGTCACTGAACTCAATTACACAAAGCCCTGTTTGCAATACACTGCCAAGTAGCAATATTGTACAACACAGTAGTTGTGTAAGCTCATGGTCAAACTTTTAAAGCATTTGTCATAGGTCATTTAGTTGTTACCTTCTCCGACAGACTGGATTTGGTGACGGTGAGCAGGTTGTACATGTAAGAGGGTTCGAAAGCAACGCCTGGGCGGATATCTTTTACAATCTTGTCACCAGGAACTAAAAGGGAAAGAGGTGAGGAGCTGTAAGAAAGGGTGCACCTAGCTAACAATTAGCAATGTTCGTAGGAGAAACAGGCACGCATAAGACATTCAACTTTGTTTCTGATAGTATTAATTTTGGATCCATGCAGGGTTCGAAATTGAGATTCGGTGAGCAGGAGCTAAAACCAGCTCTGTGGTGTCAGGCTTCACCCTGTAGACATGAGCTACCACAGGGTAACCATGGATGCTCCTTTGACTTTTGTCCACTTTGTATGAACTGTTGTGTTTAAATGTATATTAGATGTGTTCTAATTCTTCTTTATTAATATTCTCAAATAAAGGTTAGTCACATTTACATGTTTGGAAGTCACCAGTTGGCTGTAGGAGCCAAAAGTAGCTACTGGGAGTTGTTGGTTTCAAGCTAACCAAGCTCTACTATGCTAGAAGCAGGAGCTAAATCGCTCCCGCCGTGCCTCAATTTCGAACCCTGCCACGAGAACAGATACCCAAATATAGACAAAATCAATTTGAAGAATACCCAAGTACCTACACTATTTTTAAAATGTAACACTGCAATAGGAAGTAGTTTAATCAGCCTGACCTCCACATCAGCAACATGGTAAACCTCTGCACAAGATACAAACAGTGCAAACAAAATGATTAGGTTAAAACAGATGTACAGTTTCAGAGCCAGCCAAACAATCAACAAGATTAGTTGATGAAAATCTGTGACCACTCTTCTGCCCCCATGGCAATCCCGGAAACATTAGCACAACATTGAAGATTTTTTTTGGGGCAGATGAGTTTGCAACTAAAACATGAATGTTGAATATCCCAGATACCTAAATATATCAAATTGGCAATTTTTAGAGTTTGCAAAAGGCTGAAAAGTGCAACAATACAATGTATGTTCTTAATTACACATATATGGGAATATGTAGAAGGAATATGTACAAAATTACCAGTTAAGTTAAAAGGGAATGTAATGATTGGAGACAAGTGCTGCAAGTTATTCAAGTCTGTCTGGCACAAATGGTTTTTCGTGGATATATGGCATTTATAACGCGGGTACAGACAAGAGGTTCAAGGCGCGACGACGCAAGGGAGGAGAACAGCGGGAATACAGACAACCATCTTACTAGGCTAAGTGACATTGAGCACGCGCAAGTGCAGAGGAGGGGGTGTGGTGGGGTTAAAAGTGCGAGGGGGAGGGGAAGTGCAGTACATAGGATAAACAGTAAATAAATAAAAACAACGAATAAGAACAGTAAATAAGAAGTGCACCCAGCTGGTGGCAAGGGTAAGGGCAGACATCAGTTGTCAAGTGCTGGTAGGGGGCCGTAGGGATGCAGAAACAACCCCAGGGTGCAAAGGTTGCCAGGGGGGCAGTGCATGTGTGCAACTGGCAGGGAGGGGACCTGGGCCCGAGAACAGAGGGTAGCCAGGGGACCAGTGCAGTTTCTGATTCAGCCAGGTGTTCAGCAGGGGAGAGGAGGACAAAAAAGCAGAGGCAAAGAGGAAGGTTTTGAGGTGCTTCCGGAACCGGAGATGGTTCTCTTCAAACATCAGAAAGGCAGGGAGGTTGTTCCAGAGGGAGGCCCCAGCCAAAGAAAGATCTACCACCAACTTGTTGCTTGGAAAAGCGACTGACCCAGAGGGAGTTGGAGGCGGATGAGCGAAGAGCTCGAGAAGCAAGATATTTAGGAAGAGAGAGTTGAAGGTATTGAGGCACCAGGCCCGAGAAGGCCTTGTGGACAATGCAGAGGGTTTTGAACTTAATCCTTGCAGCCACTGGGATCCAGTGCAGAGATTACAGTCCTGGAGAGATACGATCCCTGGTCTTGAGGCCAAGGACAGATCTCAAAGTCCTGTTCTGGATGATTTGCAGAGGGTGGAGAGTAGAGGCAGGCAGATTTAGAAAGAGGCTTTTGCAGTAGTCCAGCCAAGAGAGAACCAGAACTCTGGAGAAACGGAGCTTCTGGGGGAAGGAGAGGAAAAGAAAAATACCTCTGAGGAGGTGCAGCTGGTAGTGTGACTTCTTGGAGACGTCAGAGATGTGAGGAGAGAAGGAGAGTGTTGAGTTGAAGATGACCCCAACGGTTTTTCACCTCACAGGTAGGAGCAGGAAGAGGGCCAAGACAGGCCGGCCAGAGAGTGACAGGAAAGCAGGGAGCGGGTGTGCCGATGAGGAGAAACTCAGTCTTACTGGCATTAAGGCAGAGATCATTGGCGGCACACCACTCCTGTATAGCAGACAGTCAGCAATGAGAGGAGATGAGGTGGCTGAAGGGAGCCTGAAAGTGAGCCGAGTGTCATCCGCATAAAACTTAAAGTTGGGGCAGAGAGCGGCAATGCGGTGGGGAAGAAGTGCTGGGTATTGGTTGAACAGCCAGGGAGAGAGGTTAGACCCCTGGGGAACACCACAGGCGGAGATAGAGGAGAGGAAGGACCCTAGTTGGACCTGGGATGGTCGATCAGAGAGGAAAGAAGTCAGCCAAGCCAGGGCCCGATTGGTGATACCCAGGTTATCACGGAGACGGTTGAGCAGGATGGCATGGTTGACTGTGTCAAAGGCAGAAGAGAGATCAAGCAAGATGAGGACACAGGGTGTGTTGGAATCAAGGTTAGAGAGCAGGTCTTCACGGATGTTCAGGAAAGCAGTTTCCGTGCTTCTGGCAGCTCTAAAGCCAGACTGATGTCATGGAGACAACCAACAGATTCCGTGTGAAGTTTAAGCTGGGAGATGGCCAGCTTTTCCAGGAGTTTGTCCGGGAAAGGAATGATGGAGATTGGGTGATAGTTAGCCGGGAAGGACGGGTCGGCAGAGGGTTTCTTACAAAGAAGGTGCACAAGGGAGTGCTTCGGGGGGGGTGGGGGGGAAGACTCCAGTGGCGAAGGAGTGGTTGCAGAAGAGCAGGAGCCAGGGTGTCAATGTGGTCCTTGATGGTTTCGGAGGAACAGGGGTGAACCTATTTTGACGAGTCTTTCATAGATCAGACTTGTCTAGAAACCTTGTCCGGGGAGAACAGGGGAAAGGCAGAGGAGGGAGGAGAGGTGGCCGAAGAAGGGCTGCAGGAAGTAGAGGGAGGAGGGGGAGAGGAAGAGCAAGAGGACAGGATGTCCTGACTTTTAGAGATAAAATGAGAAGCCAGTGCAGAGGGCCTGGGAGGGGATACGAGAGGTCAAGACTGCAGCAGGGTTGGCCAGTTCCTTGCAGATTTTAAAGAGTTCGGCCGAGTTGTTAGATGCCACAGAGACGTGGGCTTGGATATGAGCTCTCTTCTTGGTGCGGACAGAGTCGGTATTGCTTTTTGGAGCAGGCGGCAAGCCAGTTTGTCAGAGGATGTGCAGGAAGCACGCCATTTGCTCTCAGCCACCCTGCACTTGCATTTGAGGGTGACTAGGTTTGAGTCGTACCGGGAGTTGCACTTGGCGTTGGGCTTCAAGCAGAACTTCATGACAGGGGCAAGAACATTAAGAGTATCAGATATAGCAGAGTGGCGCATGGAAAGGGCTGTGTCAGGGTGTGAGTCAGCCAAAGTGGGATGGGGGTGAGAAAGTGGCGGCGAAAGCCTCAAGTGACATGCTTAATGGGTCGGATAACCGAGAAGGGGGGTGGCAGTGCTGGAGGTGGCTTGGCCTGAGGGGTAGAGAGGGTGAGCTGGGAGGAAAGGATAAAGTAAACACTCCAGGAGACAGGAGTGGCGAGAGGGATAGAGAGGGGAAGGACTATTTTTTTTAAATAGTTATCTGTGACCCCAATTGAATATATAATTTGGCAATAGGCATGTTGATAAGGTACTTGGGGGGGGGATTTTACTAACAGGCTTATTTGTCTCCCGTTACTTACTTGGCACACTATTGCAAGACGAGCCTTGTAGAAGGGAACTACATTTTCCATCGCTCACGGTGCTAGACGCTGTTTGTCCTTGTCACTCAAGGCCGACAGGCCATAACTGATTTGCGTCCGCGGGCCTGTTTACGGCCTGGAACGGCAGTCGGCAAGGGTGGCTGACGGTTGAGGCTGTCATTTTAAATCCAAGTCATGACTCGGGTGAGCTGTGTTGCTTGGAAGGGATGGCTACTACAGTAGGAGGGAGAAGGCTCATATACGAAATATCTGTATTAAAGACCCTCAATAACAAGGGGGCCATTACATTGAGAGAAGCTTAAAAATAATTTGAAATTTGGGAATTTCTACTCCTATGGAAATATTGTCTATGAGAGAAGCCGGAAGGCATCAAAGCTGGCCTAATTAATTCTAGATCTGCGTGTGCACATTCCACTGAGGTGGCTACTTTAATTGAGGAGCATACACTTGATGTCCTTTTTATAACGGAAACGTGGTTCACAGATGTCTCGCATGCTATTTTCCATACCTTAGTAACTGAGAATTTTCAGATTCAACATATTGATTGTGTGGGTAAACATAGTGGCGATTTCACAGTTATTTACAAAAATATACTGCATATCTCCCATCTCAATCCGCTCGAATGGGGAGGTGAACCAGAAGTAGGGCAATTCACTATTGAGCCATCCCCAAGCACAGCTGTCTATCTGGTATTGGGTTACAGGCCCCAGGATCACAGAATTCCTGGAAGGCCTGGACCTCTTTCTAACTACCTCTGGGAGTAAATATGGAGAAATATTACTAGGGGACTGGAATTTGTGGTTGGGTGACTGTAATCACCCAGGCTCTACAGAACTCAGGGATATTCTAGAAAATCAGGGCCTTTGGGAAAAACATCCACTTATAACAAATGTCACTATCTTGACTATAAGTAAGGTGTGTCTGTACTTCTCGCTTAGATAATATACTGATTAACTGGTCAGATCATACTGTACAAATATTCCTAATAGCTGCCAAATTGAAGACTACCTAAGGTCCTAAAGAGGATATCGGTATATTAACACGAAGGCATAAAGATTTGGACAAAATATCTGCACAGGAAGAGATGAAACTACTCTCAGTTGATAATTCATTACCTAGCGAGGATTTCTTTCTGACTGGAACTAAGCTTATGGATAACATATGCTCTAGGGTTGCACCTAGGAAACCCATGAGAAAGAGGCTCTCTAAGCCTTGGTTCACATAGAACTTGACTGCGCAAACAAGTTAGTCTGACCGTGTGTAAATGGCAAAATCATCATACCGGAGAAAATAGTACTATAGCTAAAACGTCTCTCTTGGTCTATAAAAAGGAAATTGAGGCTAAACAAAAGTTCCTACACAAAGAAATTAGTGAGGTAGGTAATCATTCAAGGGAACTTTTTTTCAATTATATCAAAATTCCATCATCCCATAAGCAATAATTCGTCCATTATACCATCATTGGCACAGGCCAACACCTTTAAAAGTTTTTTTGAAGAATAAATTGCTGCAATTAAAAGCAATATTGCAGCCACAAACCAGACTCCATTTAATTCTTTGCAATCGAGCATGGATCTAGATCTTTGTGGACACAATCAAGATAAAATCACTGCGCTCCCAAAGCAGTTTAATTTCTATCATGTGACTGAGGATAATATATGTACATTGATAAAAAACTTTGAAACCAACCAATGATTGATTGATTGTTCCCACTTCCTGCAGTGGCAGAAATTGCTCAGTTTATTACCACTTTTGTTAATAAATCACTAGATCAAGGATCAGTACCTCAGATGCTTAAATACACCAAACTAACAGCCCTATTAGAAAAACCTAACCTGGACCCCTTGGGCCTCCAGAATTACCTCCCCATTGCTGGCCTTCCTTGGCCGGGGAAGATTCTGGAAAAAGTGGTGACTCAACAACTGCAGGTTTTTGTTGAAGAGTCACTTCTAGATTCTTTGCAGTCCGGGTTCCGCCCTAAATTTGGCACGGAGACGGCTTTGCTGGCAGTTTATGATGAGCTGTTGAGGGTGGCAAATCAGGGCAAGCTTTCACTTTTGGTGATGCTTGACCTGTCAGTCGCTTTTGATACAGTTAATCATGCTATTCTCCTAGACCGACTAAGGTCGGTCGGTAGAGTTTCGGAGCATGCCATTCAGTGGTTCAGATCCATCATGGAGAATCACCAACAATGAGTTAGACTGGGAGCCTTTGCTTCAGACCCCAGTATTATGGTATGTGGCGTCCCACAGAGGTTATCGCTGCTTCTCTTAAATTTGTATCTTCGACTTTTGATGGAAATCTTGAGACGTCACAGAATGAGCTTCCAGTCGCATGCAGATGACACTCAGATTTTCATTACAATTGATAATGTCGAGGAAACCTTTGCCAGGATCAGGGAATGCCTCCAAGAGATTAGAAAGTGGATGGCTTCCAATCAACTGCAACTAAACGCTGCAAAAACAGAATTTGTCTCGTTTGGTCCTGAACATTTTTGTACCGCCATGGAAAAAAAACATTCCGGAAGAGGATCTTGCACTGGTGGTGGGAACACTTAAGAATGCCCACTTAGATTATTGTAACACTCAACTGATGGGCATTCCAAAAAAACAACTTTACAGACTTCAAAAGGCCCAGAATGCAGCAGTCAGGCTGATCTGCAGACTAAACACTTCCCATGTTTCTCCTTCACGTCGATTACTCCACTGGTTAGCGGTTGAGGATTGCATTGAGTTTAAGGTAGCAGGTCTAGTATTCAAATGTTTGAACAATCCAGCACCTGACTACTTGAAGGACAAGCTCAAGCAATATCAGCCATCCAGATGTCTACAATCAAAGGACGAAGCTCTGCTGGCTATTCCTACATCTACATTTGTATCAAGAGGGGATAGAAGATTTGCAGTGTTTGGCCCTAGACACTGGAATAGTATACCTAGGGAAATTAGGGCCCTTGATTCGAACTTCAAGTTCCGCAAGTTCCTAAAAACATTTCTGTTTAAATAAAATTACAGCTTTCTTCAGGCCTGTCATAAACTTTAGGAGGGGATGCAGGGTATCTATACAATTCTGGTAATTTGTCTTTGTGAATGTCATCTGCGCCATTATATGGTTCAGTCCGTTTCGAGCGCGTTATAAATCCCTCAAATCCAGAGATCAGAACACCCAGAGTGAGTCGGGCCATAGGGGTGAACAGAGAGTGAGAGCGAGTCACAGTGGTTGCGAAAGAGTCCAGAGGAAGGACAGGAAGCATCCAGGTGCATGCTAAAGTCTCCAAGAAGGTGGAGTTGAGTGGTCGGGAAAAGGAGGGCGGAGGAGAGGTTCACCCACTCAGAGAGGAAGGAGGAGATCTGACCAGTGCCTCCCAGCAGGTGCTACCATTAATGGTAGAAGGAGAAAGGAGAATTTTAAATACTTTCACATTTAACAACCGGTGAAAAACACACCCAAGTCTGAGAGTCCCGTATAGTGGGGAAAAGGCCTAGGTTTCACATTGCAATTTTTCGAGACTTTCACAATCCCAATGCAATTTTAGAATACTTAAAATTTTTCGAGACTTTCACATTTAACTACTGGAGAAAACACACCCAAGTTTGAGAGTCCTGGGGGGCGTGGCTAACTACCATGTAGGAAGGACGCACACTCTGCGAGCTCCGCACAATGTGACCAAGATATGCTGGTAATATACTTTTTTTTTTAAACATCTGTTTAATTGCTCTAAATGATTGCAGAAGACATCGAGTGGCTCTTTCCCGAGTTTCGTGATCCAGGGAGTCCCATTTGGCATGTGACACTAACGCTGAGCTGGGGAGCCGGGCTGAAAATGGCGCCTGCTGCATGAGAGATCGAAACGGCGCTGCGCTGACCGACCCGAACCACTGGGCTGAATGCTGGCAAGCCCGGATGAGCTGGAGGGCGGATTGAGAACCCGACGCACAGTCTAGCAGCTGCAGAGACGGGCAGGTCGCTGAGACGGAAGAGCGGAGGCGCGAGTACCTAGCAGGGCTGACCGGCGCCGGCAATCCCGGAGCCCCGTGTGAGGACCGAGACTTGAGGGGACCAAGAGAGCTGTACTGGCGGAAGACGTGCTGGGACCCGATCGCTACACACTGAGCCTGCGACGGAGCTCGGAGGCGCTGGAGTGTGGCGGGCGGAGGCTAACCCCTGGAGAGCGGCTGCGTCAGGAGGACCCAAACCAAAGGAGGCTTGCAGAGGAGAGCGGGAATCGAACTCCACGGGAGCCGTTAGAGGGGCCTGGCAGAGCAGCAAACACAAGGTGAGGGGCTAGTGGTGGGGGGAGACCCAGCTAGATCGCTACACACTTGCCCCCAGAAGGCAAAGTGAACCTCCCCCCCGCTGGTCCTTGCTGGACTTAGTGGAAATAGAGACTTCAGCACTTAAGCTGCAAGGGGCCTGTAGAGGAGCGACAGGGCACAAATGGAGGCTGAGAGGAACAGGCACCGAGAGCTCGGAGAGGAGGGGAGTGGGAAAACAGGGGGTGAACTGACGCCGGGACTGACGTGGTCCACTCCACGGTGCTGGCCTAGCTGAGAACACCGCTGAACCTGAGACTCCAACTTAGTTGGAACAGGGGGTTATCCCATACATTAGAAGTGCGCGTAGCGGGCGTCTGAGCATATGTGAACCAACAGCGTCCTGGCTGGGCGGTGATCCCAAGAGCCAGAGCACATCATTCGCCCTAAAATACATCATACAAAACTGGGAGATTCAATAACAGAGATACAAGGTGCAACACAACTCAATCGAGGAGAAACACATAAGATAACACCAAGCGCCCCAGGGCTACAAGGACGTCACTGTTTGGCACCTCGACTACGGTGACAACCGAGGAGGGCGCAAGGAGACGCTGCCTCACAGCTGTGCAGCAGGCACAGAAGACGCAGAGCCCCACCTAGGAATCCACAGAGCCCCTTACCCTTGGTGTAATGTCCTCAAAGGGGGCGAAAGCCAAACAAAAACAGACCACTATAGAGACCTTCGCCGCTGGAGGGTCACCAAGACCTGAAACTAACATTAAAAATACTGCAGCGGCGCGGACTGAAACGCCTGAAACTATGATCGAACCGGGCAATTCACAGATCCTGGAGGCCATTAAGATGCTCCAGACAACGATGGAGAACAAAATTGATGCAGTGGGCATAGACCTGGGCCTATTGCGACAAGCTGTCCGCACGATCGCTGGCAGGACTGAAGTGCTTCAAACCCAAGTTCGAGGAAACACAGAAGCCAAAGCACTGCTTCTGAAAGATGTTAAACTGGCACAAAAAGTAAAACTAGAAGACAGGGTTGAAGAAGCTGAAGTGCGCGCACGCCGAAATAACAGAATTCTAGGCCTGCTGGAGGGAATTGAGGGGACTGATCCCACTAACTATGTGGAGAGTCTTTTGATACAAGAGATCGGAGCGCAGAAACTCTCACAAGACTTCACCGTCGAGAGGACCCATCGATCCCTCACTAAACTACCGCCGCCTGGGGCTCCGCCTAGGTTGGTGATAGCTAAAGTGCTCCATTATAAAGACAGAGGAACAATCTTAGCTTTTTTCGAGATCGGGAGGCCAGAGCCAGAGAGACTTGGCGAAGATATCCATATATCCCGATTACACCTTCCAAGTCCAAATGAAGAGGGCACAATTCATCTACACAAAAGCAAGATTGAAAAAAGCAGGCCTACGGTATATGCTCTTATACAGAGCGAGATTGAAAGTGCTGCATAACAAACGAGCGCTTCTGTTCGAGACACCTGCTGAAGACAGGGAATGGATGGACGGAGAACAGATCCAGGACCTTGAAGTAAAAGGGCGCAACACCCGCTAAGGACTGCCTGGTGAGGTTGCATGCAAGACTAGTTATCAAACTAAGCAAACACAAATAGCACACTGAACCCATATCTAAATACAGCAAGATCAATTACATACAGGAGCCGCACGAAGGATGGTCTGTTCCTAATGTGAGGACAGACAAAGCGGACTTCCTCTAGCCCCAGAAGTTAGTTGGGTATAGTTACCCGCCCATAGGGCACCAGGAGACCAGTACACGGTTGAATGGAGCGGAAACGGGATAGTCTTAACAGGGGGAACCTCGCTGGACAAGTTCTGTTACTGGGGTGTTTAAAGTTGGGGAAGGGTGGGTATAAGGGAGTTGTTATTGTGGTTGGAAAAACAAAAAGGCCAAGGTAAGACCACCCAGAGCTCTAACAATCATCAAAACCAGTAGAGACGCCACCAGATGCGCCACCCACAAGAACACAAGTTTCCATACATTATGGCTGACCAGATCAGAATCCTGACGTGGAATGTCAGAGGAATGAACAGTTTTGTCAAGCAACGCAGAATCCACGCACATATAAAGCGAAACAAGGTTGGAATCGCCTTGCTACAAGAGACCCACCTTGATGCACGTAAGCTAGATGCTTTAGCAAAGACTTCGAGAGGGACACTGATAGGCTCCACATACTCGACCTATGCCAGGGGGGTCCTGATCTGGATAGATACAACCATTCCCATTAAAGTTATAACCACGAAAATAGATAACGAAGGTAGGATGGCCTTGATACACGGCACTATAGAAGGAAAGGAGGTCTTCTTAATCAACACTTACGCCCCCAATCATGACGCCACAGTTTTCTTCCATTCACTATACAAACGGCTAAGTCCTTTCAGAGATAGCACCCTGATATGGAGGGGAGATCATAATTGTACCATGGAGCCCCGCAAAGACAGATCGGATAACAAACATACCCGCCCATCACCACCTGCCAAAATATTAGCTGCACTGACAACAGCTCAAACTCAAAGACCTATGGAGGGAGCAGCATCCAGAAAATAGGGAGTACTCCTATTATTCTACCCCGCATGCTGTCCACACTAGGTTAGACAATATATTTGTAAGCGAAGAGCAACAAGCTGTGTTCGAGGACACGCAATACTTAGCCAGAGTCCCATCAGACCCTGCCCCACTCATGGCCAACTGGACAGTTTTTGCAACTAGACCCCCGGTACCTGTATGGAGGCTTAGAAGTGAGGCCTTGCTAGATGAGGCTTTTCATGAACAGATTAGGAAAAGCACACAGGACTTCTGGCAGATAAATGGAAAAAGCGTGCAATATATTGGCACAGTGTGGGAAGCATACAAGGTGGTCATGAGGGGAGAAATGATTGCTGTAATAGGGGGAGCCCAGAAATCCATCGAAACCTCATTAGTACACACCGAAAGGGAACTGAGGAAACTAGAAGCGGAGGCCAACTCAAACCCTGAACATTTGAAGAAAGAGGTCGAGCTTAGACAAGCTTGTTTAACATATTAGGAAAAATTGGGGAAATATAGCTACACGAAACACATTGAAAGAAGCAACGCCCTTGGTGACAATCCAGGGAAATTACTGGCCTGGCTATACAAACGAGAGGCCCCTAGGACGCCCATATGCCGTGTCCGCAACCCGTAGGGTGGGGTAGTGCAAACAGAAATAAACTGTTTTCTAAGTTTTACCAGGACCTCTATGCCAGCACCCCGTTGCCCACAGACATTGAAATAGAGGACGTTTTAGGCATCATTAAGCTGCCCAAATTAGATGCAGTTAGCAGATGCTCTAGATGAACCCATTACCCCAGAAGTAGTACTGGTTACCATTAGATCCCTACCATCCGGAAAAACCACAGGAATTGATGGGCTCCCAGGAGAGTTTTACAAAGCGTATGAAGACGTCCTAGCGCCACTCGTAGCCCAAGTGTATAATGCTGCGTACGACGCAGGCACCCTCCCAGAAACCATGAGGGAGGCTGTCATCATTCCACTACTAAAACCTGGAAGGGACGGGGAGGAGTGCGTGCGGTTCATATAGGACCTTATCTATGTTGAATCAAGATAACAAGATTCTGACGGCACTACTGGCGAGGAGACTACGTAAAGTGATCCCTCTATTGATCCACCAAGATCAGACGGGTTACGTGCCAGGGCGGACCATAACTGAAAACCTGCGTAGACTACACCATGTCATATACAGCACTAACAGACCTGAGAAACGCAGTGGCGTCTCTGGACGCCACTAAAGCTTTCGATCCAGTCAGGAGGAACTGGCTATATGCCACCATGACAAAAATGGGGATTGGACCAGCCTTCTTAAAGTGGACCAAACTCATATACACGGGCCCTACGGCTAGAGTGCGTACGGATAAAACATACTCTGACAATTGGCATCTACACAGGGGCACAAGACAAGGATGCTCACTTTCTCCCATGTTATGTATCATAGCTACCGAACCTGTAGCCGCTTACCTACGACAAGAATATGGGGATGCGGGCATAGTAATAGACTGGGTAACTCATTTAGTCTCAATGTATGCAGACAACACACTACTACACCTGAATAAAACTGAACACATACTACCATATATATTGAAGACACTAGATGGGTTTTATAGATGCACAGGGATCCAAATCAAACAAAAATCATGCCTCTTCCCCCTTGCTGCCCTAGGCGAGGACGGAATTGAGAGTCTCCCTGCTATGGCCTTCCAGTGGAGGACCGCCTCCTTCAAATACTTGGATTCCCACCGTAATCCAAAAATTGAACACATTTTGAACACAGTGAAAGCCAAAGAGGGCCTAGAAAAATCAATAGACTTCTGGAGCAAACTACCGCTGGCAGGAAGGGCTGGACTTTTCAAAATGGTGGCGCTGCCCCATCTACTACACTGTTTTAGCAACGTCCCATTCAACGTTCCCCCACAGTTCTTCAAAGACATACATACGCTCTGCAGAAGATTCCTCTGGCAGGGAGGGAGGCACAGAGTAGCACTACAAGTACTACAGAGACCCTACGAAAAGGGAGGCCTGAAAATCCCCAATTTTGAACTGTATCACTTGGCAGGTCAACTGCGACATGTAGTGAAATGGATGGCAGATGAGACCACGACAGACACCCGACTCTTACAACCAGCTATCCCTCAAATGCTCTTTAGGGATCTGCTCTGGGCTCCTGCAGGCGCAACACAGAATTGCCCCTATTTGGTGAAACTGGGGATCCAGATTTGGAAACTGGTCTGCAGGACGGTGAAGGTAAATGACCAAATCTCCCCCCATATTCCTATAGCAGCAATTATGGCGAGCAGACCCTGGGGACAAAAAGAGTTAAGAAATAGATGGGAATCCTGCGGAGTAGCTACATTGGGTGACCTAGTGAACGACCAGGAGATATTAACTTTTGCTGAATTGCAAGAAATCATGGGACTGCCTAAAGGACAGTTTCTGCTTCACGGAGCAGTGGTGCAAAAGATTATTGACAGATGGCCTGACGTCAAGAATCTAGAAACAGACAATAGAGAATATGCTGAATGTTGCCGACGGTGGGCACGAAACCTCGAGGCTTTACGAAACATTGTTGGATAGTACAACCCAACACGAGCTTAAATGTAAGGCGAAATGGGAGCACAAACTAGGCTTGGAATTCGAGAACACGGCATGGGGAACCATAACCCACTGTCATAAGAAGGTCTCCAGGAACGCCCGATTACAGATGATGCAGTTCTATATAACCAACAGAGCGTACCTTACACCGGAGGTGGTTTCCAGGTTTAGGGGAGCGGGAACCAAAGAATGCCCTAAATGCAATGAACCCAGTGCAGGAATGACGCACATGTTTTGGGGATGCCGGGTAATACAATCCGTTTGGACACCGATAGCTGCAAGGGTGGAGGAGGCAGATATTGTACTGGACGTACAAACTCCGAGGGCATGCATCCTGGGTAGATATAAAAAGAGCCGGAAGAACAAACCACTAAACCAGCTCAAGGATTTGATGTACATACTAGCGAAAAGACGCATTGCTATGGGATGGAAAAACACTACAGGCCCAAGTGTCGTATTGTGGTGGCAAGACCTTCATAAGTGGGTAACGGCAGAATCTGGGGCGTGGGAGAATGCACTTCGAGAACAGAAGCTGGACACCAGCGAAGACTTACATCAATGGGTGGCATTCACAGTGCAACTATTCAACCCAAGGAAAGCCAATACTTGCTCACAATTGGAGTCTGGTAAAAGCAGAACTGAAAGACAATCACTGGTCTTGGGAGGGAGGGAAGGGGGTTATTTGTAAAAATGATCAATAACGCATTGATGGTAATAACAGTTTGGTTGATGTTGCATAGAATCGAATATATATTTTTTTAAAGTTTGAGAGTCCTATATAGAGGGGAAAGGGCCAAGGGGTCTCAATGCAATTTAAATTGCAGAGAGAAAGAAAAATAAAGAAAAAACACCCTCAAGTCTGCACAGCTGCTATGTGCCCAGGTTTACAGGGTATGGTGAAGGCTCTATGCCTGACCCGGGCCACTTCTACCTTACTTAGGCGCTGCTGGTTGACGGCTGGCAACTGGCTTGCCCTTCGGACACCTGCAGACACAAGATGGACCCGCCTCTGTAGGAGCCGCCCCTTTGCCTAGGGGCCCTTAGCCGCAAGGGCTGGAGGGACAGAGGGCTGCCCTGGGAGGGTCAGTATTGACCAACAGAGAGACAAATCAGGGGAAGTGGGCGTGCAGGGAGGGGGGAGGGATCACAGAGAGACCAGGAAATGGATGCAGGGGAGGGAGGGAAGTATACAACGGCGCTGAAAGCAGCAAAACAGGATAAAATAAAAAATAAGGCCCAGGAGGGTCTCGTGGTACGCAAGGCTCGCTCACCTAATGGTTACGCCAAAGAGGCGAGAGCAGAGCTCAGCGGGCCGGTAGGTTCAGTGTACTGCAATCAAACCGCCAATCAGGGGAGGAGGCGGGAGGGAGGAGCATGGTGTAACTCCTCGAAGGCTCCCTGTACACATTTTTGGTATTTCCATGCAAATATGGCTTCAGTTCATTAATGAGGACAGGAGGAATCACCCTCAAAGAAAGGTCATGTCCACTGTCAACTTCAGCTGCAAAACCCTCCTCCTGCAAATAAGCTAAAAGAAAAGGTTCTCGTGTGAAAGGTACACAGATTTCTTGTACAGAACACACCCTTTATTGAATCTCCTGCAGCTTCATCATGCCATGCTAGGAGGGAATTTACATTTGCTTTCACCTGTTCAATCTGTATTTTATCACTGTATTCAGTGTCTATAGATCACAATCGACTGTGCT
Organism: Ambystoma mexicanum; assembly: GCF_040938575.1. NCBI lineage: Eukaryota > Metazoa > Chordata > Amphibia > Caudata > Ambystomatidae > Ambystoma > Ambystoma mexicanum. The sequence continues at coordinate 142,265,612 of NC_090922.1, read as the reverse complement.
CAAAACATTGGTTACAAACCGTTCAATGCATGGAAAATATGAATAGATTCATTTAGAATTTCTCAATGCAGTGTAAGTGCTGTCAAGGAAGTGTTTGGAAAATATTTAAATTGTGTCTGAACAACTTCTTTGTAAAAAAGAAAAAAGAACATTTTTTGTATTTTGGTACAAATAAAAACAAACGGCTGGCAACTTTTTAATCTTCCTAAACTGCAAACAAAAGCATTTTACTTTACTTATCAATGGACATAGATGTCATCCTGTGGACTTGACATTTTGAGAAACCCCAAAAACAAATTATTGCTACTTTTCATGCATCTGAATACCTTACTGGACCCCTTGCAAGAAAGAAACACCTTTAATGCATATAGTTAATTTAAGTTTTAAGCCTGTTGGGGGAAGAGGTACTGGGGATAGGGGGACTGGGGGAGGGGAGGACGTGGGTGAGTGGGGGGGTGGGGGGGGTTGTGGTTCTCATTGTGTTATTAAAAAATGCCAATAAAGAGTGTTTAAATGTTTAGCAAAGGGTTGGCAAAATAAACAGTTGTTGCTGGGGCATTTGTGGATTCTGAAAAACTGATCAGGCTATGCCGTCACTTAGATGAAACTGCACAACTTTAAAAGGCTACTGACATAAATAAGTTAGTGGAGGGTTTCTCTACCTCTCTTGTGGATCTCTGTTTTTCCATAGTAAAGTGCTGCTGCACTTTTATGAATATTCTCCTACATAGTCAGAACTTGTGGATCCCAGATTTACCTAGTGTTTAGAGTCTGTGGGCCTCATTACAACCCAGGCGTTAAGGGTTTAACGGCGCCGTCGGTGCCGTTAACCCTTAACGCCCGATTACCATTTTAACGCCTGCTTTTAGCAGGCGTTAAAATGCAAGGCGCTAACCCGCCTTGGTGCTAATTACGGCACCGTAATTTACGGTGCCGTAATTAGCGCCTTCCCCACTCCCATTATGCCCTATGGGGCAAAAATGGGAATGGGGAAGGGTAAATGGGGAATGGGGATTTACCACCCCACTCATCTTGGAATGGGGCGGTAAATCCGCCATCCACCAAACTGAGTTTACACCATGGTGGTAAAGTAGGGAACTTACCGCCTGGGTTGTAATGAGGCCCAGTATCATACTTTAAAGGTATGAACATCTATGAAATTAACAAGTGGAATGAAACTTCTATTACTCAAATCCTTACACTTTCCTACTACATAGACTATTGGGAAAAGGGCCTTACATTTCTGTCAATGTGTTTTGTGTCCTCACTATACCTGCTTTAGCAGTACCCTTACCAGTGGCCAAACAAGCCACATAATATATTGGTCAGAGTCTTGAAGGATTCAGGTAGTCTTTTAAAAACAAACTGAGCCATTCACCCAGAAAATATACAGAAGAGCAAGAAAGAAGAACAAGTTACTTACCAACTGGTAACGTTCTTTCGACTGGATGTTCCTCCAACGTATTCCACATCTTTGACATGTAATGTCCACAAGCTGTGCACTTTGGAAACTTTTTTCGGCAGAGGGCATACTGCGTCCATGACGTCGGGTCGGTGTCCCTCGAAGGATAAATAGGACACACGCTGCCCGTAGCCTCAGTTTATGTTTTTACCCCAGAACGTGTGGCACCAATCCTATGCCTGCTTGACTGCACGTAGCCTTGCGGAAACGTAAGCTGCAATCGCATAGGAAATTCTCCAGAGGGGCATGCTGGGAGGGCGATGTGGAATACGTTGGAGGAACATCCAGTCGATAGAACATTACCAGTTGGTAAGTAACTTGTTCATCGAATGGATTGTGTCCTCCAACGTATTCCACATCTTTGACGGACTCCCAAAGCAGTACCAAAAAATGGAGGAGGGAAAAGAATTTAGAGTACCCAATCAGATGGCGGAATAAAGAACTGCTTTACCAAAGGCCATATCTTGACCATGCTTCCTATCCAGGGAGTAATGCTTAACAAATGTGTGGATAGAAGCACATGCGGCTGCATCACAAATATTCCTAATAGGAACACCACGTGGGAGGGCTGTGGATGTAGCCACGCCCCTAGTGGAATGAGCTTGCAACCCTTCAGGAGGGTCCTTACCCGTCAATCGATAACACTCAGTAATGGTGAGGATAATCCACCTGGACAAGGTCTGTTTGGTAACAGTCTGGCCCAATCGGTGTCCAGCATATCCCACAAAGAGTTGACCCATTCTGACCCTGGACATGGTAGAAAAATAAAAGCTCAGAGCTCTCCTAGGATCCAACCTATAGAGTCGCTCCTCTTCTTTACCAGTATGAGGAGGAGGATAGAAAGAAGGAAGAACCACTTTCTGGCTCAAATGAAATTCAGATACTACCTTAGGTAGAAAGGAAGGACGTACCCTCAGTACAACCCTGTCCTTGTGGAACACAGCAAAGGGCGGCCTAGAAGAAAGTGCCTGCAATTCACTCCCTATGCGAGCGGAAGTAACCGCAACCAAGAACACTGCCTTGAAGGACAATAACCTCAAAGGACAAGAGTGCAACGGTTCAAACAGAGCACCCATTAGAAATTTCAAAACCAAATTCAAATCCCAAACCGGCACTTGAAAAGGCGTCGGCGGGAACGCATTAGTCAGTCCTTTAAGGAATTGAGAAATTAAAGCACTCTTAAATTAAGAACATTCTTCAGACGAGCTCTTAAATATAGACAGCGCCGCCAGGTAACCCTTAATGGTACCAACTTGAAGGCCCCTGTGGGCCAAAGAAAGCAAGAAAGACAAAACCATAGGAATAGAACACTGAAATGGATTAACATTTTGTCCTCTGCACCAGTCGCAAAACTTACGGCAACGGGGGAGAGGGAGAGAAAAGATCCTTTCGGTAGGGAAGACGGCGTGGAGGGCAGATGGACAGTTCTAGAAGGTCCGGGTACCACGCTATCCTGGACCAATCTGGAGCAATGAGGATCATGTGGAACCAAATCTCTGCAACACTTGAGGAATGGCGGGGGACTGGAGGAAACGCATACAGCAGTGGAAATGACCAATACACTACGAACATGTCTCCCAAGGCTCCTCTCGGAGGAAATTCCATTGAGCAGAAGAATCTCTTGCACTTCCGGTTGGCACTGGTGGCAAAGAGATCCACTTCTGGGGTTCTTCAAAGGGCAAAGAACTCCTGAAGGACTTCCTGAGCCCACTCCCACTCGTGAGAAACCATGCTCTGCCTGCTAAGGGTATCCGCCGCCACATTTTCATCTCCTGCCAGGTGAACTACTGAGATAGAAATTCCCTGCTGGATGGCCCAGAACCACAGCTGCATTGCCTATCTGCACAACGGGAGTGACCCTACCCCCCCAACCTCCTTTTTTGTTGAGGTAATGCATGGCCACTGTGTTGTCCGTCATGATCAGGACACTCTTCCCCCACACAGACGGCAGAAAAGCCTTCAGGGCCAGCCCGAAGGCCCACAGCTCTAACAGATTGATGTGGAGTTTCGACTCCAACGAATACCAACGACTGCTGGTGGTCAAGTCGTTGGCATGATCACCCCATCCTGTGAGGGAAGCATCCATCATTAGTCACCTCCGACCACAGTTGCCAAAATGGGCCCCCCCCCCCCCCCCAATCAGGTTCCCTTTGTTGGCACACCACAGAAGATCCTGGGAGACCGAGAGTGGAATCTGAACGGGATCCAACATCTTTCCTGAGAACTGCGACCACTGCATTTTGAGGATCCATTGCAGGGATCTCATCCTCAGCCTGGCCTCTGGCACCAGAAAAATGCAGGATGCCATGAGGCCGAGCAACCTTAAGAATTGGAAAGCTCGGAGACTGAGCACGTTGAAACTTGTCCACCATCTGCACAATGTGATGAGCCCTCACCTTGGGAGGCGAGCACTTCCAAGGACGACTCCAACACAGCCCCGATGTACTGGAGCTGTTGGGAAGGTGTCAGGTGCGACTTGTTGAAATTGAGGGAGAATCCCAGCCTGTGGAGGGAATGGCAGGTGAGACTGAGATGATCCAGCAATTGCTCGGGAGACCGCGCATGAATCAGCCAGTCGTCCAGGTAGGGGTAGACGTGAATCCACCCCTCGCCTGAGATACGCTGCCATCACCACCATTAGCTTGGTGAAGACCCTCGGGCGGAGGTCAATCCGAAAGCAGGACCCGAAACTGAAAGTGCGAGTTGCCAGCCACAAACCTCAGGAACTTTATGCTTTGGATGAATAGGCACATGAAAGTAAGCATCCAGAAGGGTCCAGAGACACCAACCAATCCTGAAGTCTAAGAGCCTGGAGGAACTGAGAAAGAGTGACCACCTTGAATTTGTCCTTCCTGAGAAGTTTGTTCAACCAACGCAAGTCCAAGATGGGTCTCAATCCCCTCCGTCTTTCTTTGGAATAGAATAATATGGGGAATACCATCCCTTGATCCTCTCCGCTACAGGCACCTGTTCTATAGAGCATTTCTCCAGCAGGGTCAAGAGTTCCTGCACAAGGAGCGGATCTGGAAGCTTCAAAGAGATTCCCTGGTGGATTGTTGTGAGGCCGCTTTAAGAAGGGAAGGCAGTAGCCGTGGGCTATTGTATCCAGAACCCATCCATCTGAAGTAACAGCTTGCCATTCTTCGAGATGCTGAGGCAGTCTGCCCCAACCGGCGAACAATGGAACATGGCCTCATGCTTATTTTGGAGAGGCTGTGGCAGTGCCTGAAGGCAAAGAGGCAGCTGCCCGAGCAGCTTTGGCACCCCTATTTCCCAGACCACCACGGGTACCTTTACTCTGACCGCTTTGACTGGCGGCTCCTCTCGTTCTACCAAAGGAGGAGTAGTAACAAAAAGAAACTCCCCTACACTGCTGTCCCCTAGGATGAAAAAGCAGAGGATGATGCACAGCTGCGCTCAAAGATTTTGCTGCAGCTTTTGATGTCTGCAACCTCTCAAGGCTCTCATCAGCCTTGCTGCCAAACAAATGCGCGCCATCAAAGGGCATGTTCAAAAGATGGGCTTGCACATCCGGAACAAAACCCGATTTACGCAACCATGCAAATCTGCGTATAAAGGTGCTCGCAGCCATGGACCAGCTAACACTGTCGGCCGTGTCCAAACCCGACTGAAGGGATTTACACATGGCATCCTTGAGGGCTTGAAAAACAGAGTGGAAACCACCCCGTAGCACCCAGTGCTCACTATTTGCCTCCTGCCAGGAAGCTAAATTCAATCTTTAAAACTGTATTTAATTGTTAATTTGGTCACTTTGGTCTTGGAAATGCATATGGTCCTATATCTTGATTAGTTCAAAAATGCGATTTAAGCCACTTTGTTTTTCAAAACGTTACTTAAATAATTGTGTTCGAGTCACACAATTCATTAGGCGTGTTCCCAATTCCTCTACATAAAGTCACAGCTCTTGCCAATGCATTTCGGTGACTATCACCATCTTCAGGGCTTAGCTGTCTTGTGTGTTCGTGAACGCCTCATAAATATGGAAACATCACTACAGTGTCTCTTGACGCTGCTCTGTAGCAAACTGCTCGTAGACCGGGCGCCGAGGGCTGGTGTGAAGGCAAAGCTTTGACATCTGTATCCGATGGACACTGCACCGGAGTCGACGCCGACCTCTAACCCTCACCAGACTTCTGCTGTCTCGCTGGGGACGAGGACCGAGATCTAAAAGCACATCTCTGGTGATCACCCTGAACCTTATCCGAATGGGACCTCGATGGATCCCGATGAAAATCGCGCCGAGGGCCCGAGCCCGAAGGCATACGAGCCACGGATCAAGGCCGTTCCTTGCCGGCTTCTTGCGAAGGCGCGGACGGAACTGTGCCCTGGGATTGGAAAATCACCAGCATCCGCTCCCTGAAGGCTGCCCAATCCTCTGGAGTCGAGGACTTCGTCGGGCAAGACACTTTCCTCGTGGCGCCATCCTGCGAGGACGACGGAGAAGGCAACCGGTCACAGCGCTTCCTGGAATGCTGAGACGAGGAAGACGAATGGCGAGAACCACTCGGGACCGAGATCCCGGGACTCCTTCCGACGCGGAGAGTTGCCCCTCGAGTCGTTGGTGGACATCCCCTTACAAGGTTTACGAGACTGGGTTTAGAACCAATACCTACCTGAAGCTTCCCCTTAAGCTCCCACAAGGCCTTAGCAGTCAGAGACTGGCATTTTGAACAGTCGTCAGCGTCATGACTCTCGCCCAAGCACCACAAACAAATGCGATGCAGGTCCATTATTGATATCTTCGACTTGCAGTTTCGGCAAGTCTTAAAGCCAGACCATGGAGTGGGAGGGGTTGAAGAAGAAGACATTCACGAGGAATACACAAGGCACGCGTAGTCTCCGGAGCAAACACGTTTGCAGAAAAAACGGAACTGAGGCAACGGGCGCCGTGCGTCCTATTTATAACATCCGGTGACGTCGCCCTTGACGGAGGCCTTCGAGGGACATCGACCAGACGCAATTGACGCAGGACGCACTCTGCCGAAAAGATTTCCAAAGTACACAGCTGTGGCCATTACATGTCAAAGATGTGGAATACGTTGGCGGACACAATCCACTCTAAATAGGGTTACGATATCACTGTAAAGTGATATATATTCCATACAAGAATGGATCACCATTTGTATCGTGAATGCAAGCAGACATCCAAGGCCAAACGATAATTATGTGTTATTATATAGCACTTACGCTTAAGCACTTCATATAGAACAAATATACATACAATATCACCCAACCTGTGTTGGTAGTCATTTATCAACCTCATCAGGATTAAAGGCTGAAATGATCTTGCCGGGAGCCGAACATGCAGATCACACACACATTGCAGCAGCAAGCGCTCAACTCACTGAGCTATCTTGCCGGGTAGAGCTATCAGAAAACCAGCCACTCCAGAAACAAAGTGCCACATGCTGCTGGCCACAGCAAAGGAGCCTACATTAAAACTTTTTTTTTTTTTTTTTTTTTTTAGGGGTAGCAAGGGAGATCACAGGGGTAGCAAGGGAGATCTCAGGGGTCACAGTTGCCACCACTGGCAACCACGAAATGACTTCCCTGGGTCTAGTCCTGAACCAAGTAAGCAGCAAGAGCGAGAGGAGCATACAACAAGATACGCACCTCAATACGGGAAAGCAATTTCATGTATAGATAGAAGGGAAACCACTCACTGTTAAAACCCACAAAGCCAAACCTGCAGCATATCGGGGAAGAAAAACAGAGGGAGGGAGTGAGAAAGGAGAGGGCGAGAGTGAGGAGAAGGAACACGTTACTTACCTCTAACTATTGTAATCCAGCATGGGTCTGGCATGGATTCACATGCTCATGAATATTCCCTGCCGTCAAGCTGGGAATCCTCTGTAAAAGAAAAAACGGTCACTTTCAAACTGTATTTCTCCTTTACACCAATCACTGTCCTCTGGGTCATACATATCCCATCCAATGACAGTACTCTCCCTAAACCCCTCCTCTGGCAGCCATCTTCAGATTTGGTAAGCACTTAAAGTGGCAGTAGGACCAAGCAGAGCCGCAGAGGGGTAGAAGAGAGGGTTCTCATGTGAATCCATACCAGACCCATGCTGGAGAACAATAGTTACAGGTAAGTAACTTGTTCCTTCTCCAGCATGGGTTCTGGCATGTATTCACATGCTCATGAACAACAATTACACAGCAGTACATATACACAACCACGGGAGTTGGCAAGGCTCAAGAGAATTAATAAACACTCACCTCTGGAACAGACTCATCTCAAGCGAACAGGTTGCGTAGCACTGCTTGGCCGACTCTGGACTCTTCCCTGGAATCGCTGTTGATGCAGTAGAACTTCGTGAAGGTGTGTGGAGCTCCATGTAGCAGCCCTGCAGGGGCACACCAGACAGGAAAGTCATTGTCACAGCGCTCGCTCTGGTAGAGTGAGTTCTTGAACAGGCGGCTAGTGGTTGATTCGCCAACCAATGACAGTGTACGATGCAGTTGGAGGGCCACTTTGAGATGGAAGCATTGGACAAGGCCTTCCCATGGTTCACAGGACCAAAGTTCACCAACAGTTTAAAAGTCTTCCGAAAACTCTTTGTGTCACATAGAACTTCATTGCACAGGCAACATCCAGCCAGTGCAAGGCCCTTTCAGCCGGTGACAAAGGCTATGGAAAAACACAGGCAACACCAAAGGCTTGTTGATGTGGAATTCCGACGGAACATGCCACATGAAAGAGGGGGGCGTCCGGCGCACCACGCTCGATTCGTGGAAAGTCAGATCTGGCTGCTTGCAGCATAGGGACTTTATCTCACCCAGATCCTAGCAGAGGTGATGGCCACAAGGAAAGCAGTTTTCCACAAGAGGAACTTGAGCGGGGCCTGATGCATAGGCTAGAAGGGAGTGGCCCATGAGCCTTGCCAGCACCACGTTGAGTTCCCACACCGGCGCAGGAGCCTTCACCAGCGTGAAAGAGTGAAACTGTCCTTTGAGGAACTCCTTGACGAGATGAGACCAAAGTGAAGATCTTCCTGGAGACCTGGTGTAACGGGAGATAGCTGCCAGATGTACTTTGATGGAGGCGTGCGCCAATCCGGCTTGGTCAAGGATAGCAAGAATGGAAGAATCTGCAACGCCGTGTCCCTTAGAGGGGTAATCTTCTGAGACCCGCACCACGTCGCAAAATGCTCCCATTTGTGAACACAGCACTTCAAAGTCGACGCCCTGGCCTTGGCAAGGACCTCCCAAAGTCCACCGGCAACTCATGCTCAAAACTCTATGGCTGCAGGGGCCAAGCCCTCTGGTTCAGTGATCATGGGTGAAGGATTGCGCCTCCTATGGTGAGAAGATACGGAACCACCGGCAGCTTGACCAGAGGCAACCCAGACAGGCTAACAACGTCCGGGTACCAAATCTGCTTCGGCCATGCCGGGGCATTGAGTATCATTCTGCATTGGCACTGAGTGCATTGATGAATCATAGCAGGAGAGGCAATGGAGGAAACGCGTACAGAAATAGTCCTTCCCGTGGGAAAGAACGCGTGGCTCAGGCTCCTCAGTTGGTGGAATCTGCTGGCAACCTTATGGCCTTTGGAGTTTGCCGCCGTTGCAAACAGATCTATCTTGTGCCTGCCCCACTTGAAGATGCAATCTAGCTCTTCCAGCCTAAGTTCCCACTTGTGGCAGGAGCGCAATTCCCTGCTGAGGGAGTCTGCAATGGTATTCTTGACTCCTACCAGGTGAAGAGGAATGAGTAACATCCCGTGTCCGAGGGCCCAGTGCCACAAGTCCAGCGCCTCTTTGGAGTGTGCTGGGGAACGAGTGCCCCCCTGCTTCCTGATGTAGAACATCGTGGTGGTGTTCTAGCTCCAGGAAATTTATATGAAGACCCTTCAGCACCAGTCCTCTGGCATGCACGCATCCGGTGTGGGAACCCCAGCCTTCTAGGGAAGCATCCGTAGTGACAGTCTCCTGGTGTGGGGGTTTTGAAACCCTGTGCCTCTGGCGATGTTGGTGTGAACGCCCCACCACCCTATCGCCCGATCGAACTCCTCGTCGAGCGGGATCTTGTCCGCAAAGCTTCCGGACACCTGTATCCAGCGAGCGTCAAGGAACTCCTGTAGAGATCACATCCGTAACCTGCAGAGCTGGATAAGGAAGCTGCAAGACGACATGCCGAGCAGCGACTTGATGGACCGCACTGTGGCGGTCTTCATTGACAACAGTTGTTGCACTTTTCCCCTGAATGGCTGCTACTCTCTCCTCTGAGGGCGACACCAGGCAGGAGACCATTTTGAGCCTGGGTCCTAGGAACAGCGCGTTTTGCAATGGTGTCAAGGAGGACTTTGGATAGTCGCAGTGTGTCCAACTGCCAATTCTCACGAGCGGCCTGGATAAGCCAGTCGTCGGGGTACAGGTACATATGTATCCCCCATAAACGCAGATTGGCCGGTGCCAGGCACTTTATGAACAACCTGGGGGCAGACTTCAAGCAGAAAGGAAGGGCCTTGAACTGGTAGTGCCGTCCCAGCACTACAAAGCGTAGAAACTTTGTGTTTCAGATGAATGGGGATGTGGAAGTAAGCGTTCTCCAGGTCCAGTGATGCCAAGAAGTCTCCTTTTTCCAGCTGGCAGAGCATGTGCTGCAAGGTGATCATCCTGAACTTCTGTGACTTGAGGTACCTGTTCAGACGTCTCAGTCTAGATCGGGCCTCCAGCACCCAGTCTTTTTGAATAAAAAGTATCTGGAATAGACTCGGGAGACCCGGAGTCAGTGGGGAACTAGCTCCATCACCCCTTTACGCAGCATGGCCCACACCTCCACCAAGAGTTAAGGGATGTGCTGCTCCTGTCGGGCCACCGGAGGGATCCGCAGATACCTGTGCTGAAACTCCAGGGTATGTCCTTGGGTGAGAGCATCCAGCACCCATCTGTCGGTGGTGGTCTTGCCCCACTCGCTGACAAATCCCGCCAGCCAGCCTCCCACCTGAGTGCACGGGTGGGGGGCCCGACATCCTGGCCGGTTCAGACCTGCTTTGTCGCCAGCGTCAAGCCTTGCAGGAGACGGCGGTGTGGCCCTCCTCCACCATAGGCCTGGGAACAGCCTCTGTAGGCTTCCTGAGTCGTGGACCTGGAAAGCGGACAGTACGCCGATGAAAAGCCTTTTGACGACATGCTCGACTTCTCAATGGAGGAGCGAAAGGAAGAGCGGTGCTGCTGGAGCGTACCCAGGGAACGGGCCGTCGCCATATCTGACTTGATGGTCTGTAGGGACTAGTCGACCGCTTTCCAAAAAAGGTCATCTCCGTCGAAAGGCATATCCAGTACCCTTGCCTGGACCTCCTGTTGGAAATGTGTGGCCTTCAACAAGCCTTGACGACAAAGGCAGACAACGTTCCCCATCTGCCAGAACCCAGAGTCAACAATGTACAACCCCACCCTGATCCCATGCTACCTCTACTCCTGGAAGAGGGCAATCGCCTCCATCCTCTTGTCGTCGGGGAGGATCTCCAGAATCGGGTCCAGCTTGTACCACAGCTCCCTAGGATCGCCGGTGTGCTGGCTGCCTTGATGGTGGACACTGCAGTATAAATGTCCGGAGGGAGTGACGACGACAAGGACGGGTTAGCTGACCGTGTCCTCGCAGCTGCTGAAACCACCAAATCTGGTGATGGATGCGACCTCAGGCACTTGGGTGCAGATTCCGGCACCCGGTACTACTTCTCCAGCCGATGCCGTTTGGCTCGAGCCATGCAAGGGTTCTTCAAGAGTGCCAGGCCCTCTTCCCACACGTCGTCCAGAAGGGGCACCGCCATGATAGTCTTCCTCTTAGCCTTGCACCTCTGGTACAGGAAACCCTCCTTCTTGGTTTCCTCAGGCACAAGCTGGAAAGCTCGGAGGCTCTGGCGACCATGGAATGGAACGACCCCATCAAAGTGTGGAGGGTCGACAATGTCCAGAGATGCATCCCTCGGCTGAGCTGGTGTGATCGGAACACTAGGCCCACGCTGTGGTCATCACTCTCCACATTCTTGTGGACTATGTGCAAGGACTCCAAGTCCTCGTCCGTGGATGAAACTTCCATAGCCTGGGACATAGTCTGGGGCAGTGCTGGGGCCTCCTCTCCCCCCCCTCCCCTTTTTGGTGCCGGGCTCAGAGAAGACATCCTCTTCTCCGGCGTGCCAGCAGACTTTGCCAAAGTCACTGCAGCGGTTTCTCGCCTCGGAGGCAGGGACACCTGTGGGGCCTACCTTTACAGGGTCAGCCCCTTTTGCCTTCGTGAGAGCAGCCGCCACCAGCTCCATCATCGACAGAGACTTCTCCTGGGCCTACTGGGCTTTCATGGGCAGTTCGGCTGTCTTCTCCTCCGTCCATGGCTTCTCCCGCAGCTTGGCCGGGTTGGATGATTTTCTTTGAGGAAGAGCTCGATTGCTTGCTGGCAATTGAGGCGGATGGTGATGTCGATCGTTCCCTGTCCATCGCAGGACCCGCTTGCCCAACGACCCTGGTGGACCCAGAATTGCGGTGCTTGGCCTTGTTTTGGGCCCCCACGGATGAGGCGCCCTCAAAGGACTTAGAAGCCCGCTCCTCGAACCGGCCGGTCCTGGGTGAGGCATGACCCTACTTGGAGCACGGGGCAGAAGCCTGCCTGCATGGCAGAAGTCATGCTGCAGGTCTACTGTGCCTATCCTTTGTCTTCTTGGAGAAGCCGAGGCAGATCTCGCCCTCTCGTTCCTTGTGGTCCAGATGAAGACAGAGGCAATGCAATTGCATGTCCTCCACAACACGTTTTGTAGCCCGCACTTGGAGCAGGGCTTCAAGGGGGGTCTATCTTCCTTCTCGTCTATCATGGTTGGAGAGCGCGAAGTAGGCCCGATGGCCTTCTGGAAACTTCAACGAACTTTGCCCTTGAGGAGCACTGAAAGTCACCGACAACGGTTCCGCACTGTGGGCTGAAGGAGAGAAGAGCACACAAGCTCTTTCAGAACAAAAATAGAACCTTATTTCGCAAAAACATTTAAGTAGCTTGCAGAGCAAATCTGAAGATGGCTGCCAGAGGAGGTGGTTAGGAAGAGGACAGTCATTGAATGGAGGCAGTATGAGCCAGAGGACAGTGATTGGTTTAAATGAGAAATACAGTAAGTGAAAGTGAAACTGTTTTTTATTTTACCGAGGATTCCTGGCCTGACGGGGAATATTCATGAGCATGTAAATCCATGCCAGACACCATGCTAGAGAAAGAGGGAATAACATCCCGGTGAGGAGAGAAAGGGAACAACAGAAGGAGAGCAAGAGTATCTGACATAGGCACAACATTAAAGAACCACACTATTCTTTTTGGGAAGACCTGGGAAGTCGTAGGTTAGAGAATCAAACATGAGGGAATTTAAATACACATCAGGCTTACTTTGTTACACCCGAGCAATTCTCTTATGTGCAACCAAGTCAATCTGCACTGACACCTTCCATTACTGCTAAATTCATTTAACTGGTTCTGGGTGAGTGCTTCCAGTTTAGAGGGCTCTTCTGAAGTAATAATTGGTCAGCCAGACTGAAAGGTTAATAGGCCAGCTTTGAAGTTGTGCAGTGGCTTTCAACTCCTTGATGCACAGCCACAGCATTCCTTTCTTCCAAAGCTCATCCACAGGGATTTGCCGTCTCCTTGGGGGTATTAAACCACACCGTAAGTCTGCCAAACCTCTTAGTTGGTTCCTTTGGAAGTCTCAGAGTGTAACATCTATTTTTTTTCTGTAAACAAAATAGATTTAGGGTAAACATGGTTAAACAATATTTTTATTTTTAAAAAGGCGGCTTATGTGGAAGTGAGTAGCCAGTTTACTCCGACACAATGTAAGTCAGACTTGAACCATCTAGGCAGGGTGAGTATACACCAAAGTGCTGAAGTATTAGGCACTCTTGCCTGCTTCACCCACACTTTAGTGGGCATGCCACAATCTGCATGTTTGTGTAATGCCCTTCAATTCCATAATACAGCACCATCAGAGCCTAGGTGGGCTGATCCTTAATATTACACTACCAGTAACAGACTGCTTTGCCATTGGCCTCCTATTACTCCGCTGTCCACCAATTAATTAACTGGTGGACAATACTTTTGAATGTTGACTGTTAAGAAGGACTCAGTATGGCGTAATATTGAACCAGTTTAACCCTGATATGGGCCGGTGATTATGCAGCAGTAGAATACACTGTGGTCGAGGAATTTGCTGCCTTCTTTAGACTGTGCCATGCTGTTCTTCACCTCAATAGATGTGATCGGCAGGATTGGCCCCCATTTTCCTTCTCTTGGCAGCTGCACTCAGCTCTGCAAACGACTGCAATGCCTCATTTTTCTGCCCCATATTCTATATAATAAAAGGCCAGAAGTAGGTTTGTCTGATGCAGTCAAGCACAGTAGAGACTGCCTGCTTCGCCTGTTGTCACTGCTAGAGGGAGCTATTACCTTAGGATATATATAGTGGTGCTACTGTGTGACTGAAAACCTACTGTATAAGATTACATGAAGATACACCACATAATAAATGAACACTGAACACGTCTTTCTTTATGCACTTTAGCCTGTGTACACAGACATTCACACTAGTACTGCCATAAAAGGCTAATCAATCTTTCTCTGCGACAAAGCACAGTGCCTCGACTCATCTGGTTTACCCCAGAAATGTTTCATTTGGAACTTCAAGTCGGAGACCGGACATACTCTATTCCAAGGACTGAACATGGAGCCTCAGGCTTGAGCCGTTATTTAAGGCAATGTCAATTAGACTGCATTGTATCGACTGATGCCCTTGGGTCGACATAGGTTTGTTACTTCAGTAGATGCACAGAACCTTTGTGGGAGACATCCATACTTAGTTTGTGTGGCTCTGTTTTCCCTATTAATCTTGAAGTATCAAACCCGTGAAATCTTGCACTGCCGCCCTCAAGTTAAAAGAAAGTAAGCTGGATGTTAAGCTTCAAAATTGGAGCCGAGAGTCGAAGTCCCCAGTTTCTGCAAGCTTGTGAAGGTAACCACCCAGCCTGCCATTCCCCACGCTAAAGTCAACAGAGCAGAGAGATTGTAGCAGCTGAAGCCTGGGTACGCACTCCAAATGGACAGTGCTTGTAAATGAGGTTAATCCTGCTGCTCTGCAAGTTCTCACGAGTGCCCAAGGCAGTGCTGGAAATGGGATGGGTGATTTTCTGGTTTTCTAGTGATGGAGGGTGGGTAGAGGGATGGGGCGGCATAGGGGTGGAGTCATTGAAGTAAATCATTATAAAACACTTTTTTTTACAGCTGACTTGAAACGTGCAAATAGAGACTATATAAATCCTTATAATAACAGGTTGCGCAAATGGAGTATTACATTAGCTTTATTTTCTATATCCTGAATGGATGCCTACAATTACCAGCGTGACCCAGGACCCCCACCTCCTGTGGTAAGGCGTATGCCCCAAGCTGCTTGACTGCACGGCAACCCCTCTGTCCCCCATTTTTCACTGCGCTCTCCGTGCCTTCTGTGTTCCTCCCCCTACTCACACCCTCCCCCTAGCATGTCCACTCCCTTCCCAATTGGCTGTTTGCTTCCAGGATGCACAACTTTAGCCCCGTTGCAAGAAGCCATCTCCTTTTTCAACGGGAGCCTCGTGTGACGTAGGACCACCAACCCCTGAGGTAAAGCATGTGGTCCGAGCCGCTTGCCTGCACGGCATCCTTTTTTTTCCCTTTTCCCCCCATTTTTCAACACGCTCCTTGTGCCATACCCGTTTCTACCCCTCCCTGATTGGCTGATTGCTTCCAGGAAGCGCAGCTTTTTTAGCCAAGAGACCCAGGGCAGCCTTGCCCAGGCAGCCGGCTAAGGGCTCAGGCAAAGGGCACCTCCATTGTCTGTTTGACCTGGGTACCCATGCCAGGCCGCCAAAACTGTCTGCAGCAACTTCCAGGTAAAAGAATACTATTTGGTTACATACAGTTGACCACTCCATCCTAATCGGTCTGCTGGTAAAGAAAGGGGTATCAGGCCTGGTTTTAATGTTTTCTGACGGCCCGGGTTCAGACTCTCTCTCTCTTTATACATTTCGTTCTCTCTTTATACATTTCGTTCTGTTCTGGTGACTCTTTCCTGTGGCGTTTCCTAGGGCTTCGCCCTGTCCCCATGAAATTTAACACCTATATTCAGCCTTTGGTCAAGCTCATCCATGCCTCTGGTGCCATTTGTATGCAGATTATACGCAAATCATTGTTCAGATCTATCTTCATCAAAATGATCCTGCATATCAGCTGCATAGCTGCCCGGAGGCAGTGGGAAGGTGGATGAGCAATAATTGGCTTAGGCTGAACAGCGACAAGATGGAGGACCTGTTGGTGGATCACCCATATGCTGCTGCTCTGTGGACTTCTGATTTCTGGCCTGTCTCCCTTGGCTCCCTCATGCCCTGTCCTAGTGGTGAAGGATCTTGGTATTGAATTATCTGTCTAGCTTTCATTGGATGTGTAGGCTGCAGCGGTCTGCCAGTCTGGACACTTTAGATTAAAGATCTTGCGCAACGTCTTATCTTTTATTCCCGCTCACTTGCATGCCCCTGTGGTGGCTTCTCTTGTTTTGAGCTGTGCAGACTACTGCAATTTGCTATTTTTATCCCAGCCGCAGTACTTGCTACAACGGCTTAAAGTCCTAAAAATACGGTAGAGCGAGCTGTGATTCGTGTTCAGTTTGCCTCCCACATTTCTCCTGTGCTCCGCCAAATTCACTGGCTCCCTATTGGAAAATGGGTTCAGTTTAAATCCCTGTGTTTTGTACACAGGACTTTATAGGTTGGGGTTAGAGTACCTTCAGCAGAAATGCCAGCCGTATGTTACCTGTGGCTCTCTTCAATTCCAAGAGAATGCAGTTATCTTTGTTCCAAGGATTCAACTTTCTCGTGTTGGCGGCCGTGCCTTTATTGTGGCGGCCGCCAAACTTTGGAATTCACTGCCTCGGTAGATGCAGAATACGTAGTACCATCTGTCTTTTCGCCAAGCCCTAAAAACCTTCCTTTTTTAGGTGGGGGTTGTTGCTGGTTACTGTTCCGCTGGTCTTAGCACCAAGATGCCTATTGGTGAACGGACGCTTAATACATTTTTTTAACATAACAGTGATGTATTGGTGACTCCTGTTTTGAATTTAGTTGCATTCTGTGATTAAAACATAGCTGCATATTAAGAAAAACACATGGTATTGAATCAAGGTGCATTTTGATCATAGCCACTGTATTGAATTGAGGCTCATTTTTTGCATGGCCACTGTATTGAATCCAAGTGCATTCTTTTATTGAATAGGCTATTGCTGGCCTTTGAATCATGCCACTGTGTTGAAAGCTAGCTGCACTCTGAAGTATGCCACTGTACTTACCACCCTGCGCCTTGCTCCTCTCCAACACACCTCCCAAGTACACTACATGCCCAAAGGGCCAGCCACACTAGACACAAAAACACACAAACCACACATCTACCAGAACAAACCACCTCAGGAAACAACCAGCCAGTGCACACAATCAAAGCACACACAGAAAGCTGACATGCACAGACACCGGTTTCTCCTCGTTCTGCAAGCATCAACGGAAGAGCACAACCTCCGTCCTATCCCTCTTCTGTGACTAACTTACCCCGCCCTCTTTCTTACAGAGCCACGTGGAGTGCCTGGAGACCATGCAAATGGTAGTGGTGTGTGGTATAAATCAACAGAACATAATATATTAAAGTGAATTCCAAAGATGTAGTAATCATTAAGTTATGGTGAATGTAAGTGACAGAGCGGGTTTTTAGTCTGTTGCTGATGGACTTTATTCCTAGTTGGTGTCATATGGGTGTGTTAAACTAAACATCTAGCACCAAAAAGACCGATGTTGTCTCGACGATCCTTGATGTACCCTGGTAGGATTTTATCCACAGCATTATATTCTAATTTATTACAACAGTTATGGGTCTAATGCAATAAATCTTCTTTTATTGGTTGATTTATTGACTGCAACCAACGTCTTGCCCAAGCAACATCATGCCAGGTGTGTAAAGGTCGTCAGATCAGAGCCTCCAAAAGAGCCTATATGTAGGTGAACTCCAACCACAGCAAAATGGACTGTATGCCCCTCACAGTCCTAACATTAGTCAATGCCCAGCCACACACAGCATATGTACCAAACCAGAACCTAAGGACATAAGAATGTGAGAACAATATCACAGCTTACTTCAATGTACTTAGCCCGTAGAGAATATCACAAGATTGAAATTCCCTAATGAGCAATAAAAGCCCAATTCCTACAAAACCATACACACATCCCAAAACTGCCATATGGAAATACAGGTCAACCACACTTTTGCTCACCACAAATAGTTAAAATGTAGAGCAAATTTCCCCACTCCCCTTGCCCCCACCAACTCTCTCATACAATGGTGGAAAGGTTGATCTCAACAAATCTGCATTAAGCTAAACCTGAATGGAACCCAAGTACTAAAAGAAAAGCTAATCACGAACAGCACTTTCCCCATATCGCACATGCTTGTGGCCGTCTCAGATCTGCCAGTCAAGACTTGCCATGACAAAAATAGTGTGAGCTCACTGCCCACAGAACCACGTTTGTTGGGGAAGGAACAAGTTACTTACATGTAACTGTTGTTCTCCAGCATGGGTTTGACATGGATTCACATGCTCATAATATTCCCAGTCGTCAGGCTGGGAATCCTCGGTAAAGAAAAAATCAGTATCAGTTTAGTTTCTGATCTGTCTTTCTTAGTAGCAACCAATCACTGGTCTCTGGGTCATACTGCCCCTAGCCAATGACTGCCCTCTCCCCAAGCCCTTACCCCGGCAGCCATCCTCAGATTTAGTAGCACGTAAAGTGGCAGTATGACCAAGTGAAGAGCCGCAGAGGAGAAGGAGGGAGGGTTTGCATGTGAATCCATGCCAGACCCATGCTGGAGAAGAACAAGTTACTCTCTTACCTGGTAACGTTCTTTCGATGGGATGGTCCGACGACTTATTCCATATCGCTCCCTCCCTACCTTCCCCGCTACAGAATTTCTTATGCGATTGCAGCTTACGTTTCCGCAAGGCTTTGTGTGTCTGACTGGCAGAAGACTGGTGGCACACGTTCTGGGAAAAAAGTACAACTGAGGCTACAGGCGTCGTGCCTCCTACTTATAACATCCAGTGACGTCGGAGGAGGTCCTCGAGTGCGGCGTATCGACGTCATTGATGCAGCACGCAGAAGATTTTCCGAAGCAGCACAGCTGTGGTAATTACTGTCATAGATATGGAATACGTCGGAGGACCCAATCCCCCCTCGAACAACAGTTACAGGTAAGTAACTTGTTCCTTCTCCAGCATGGGGTCTGGCATGGATTCACATGCTCATGAATATAAGAATACATAGCAGTACACACATGCACAACCACGGGAGGTGGCAAAAGGCTCAACATTAAGCATTACATAAACTCAACATTAAGCAACTCTTAACTCGTCACCAGGCCCACCTTCAGGCGAACAGGTAGCGCATCACTGCTTGGCCGACTCTGGACTCCTCCCTGGAATCCCGGTCGACGCAGTAGAATCTCGTGAAAGTGTGCGTCGACCTCCACGTAGCAGCCCTGCAGATGTACAGCAGGGGCACACCAGACAAGAACGCCGTAGTAGCAGCGATCGCTCTGGTCGAATGGGCTCTCGGATGGGCAACGGTCGGTTTGCCAACCGATGACAGTGCATGATGCAGCCAGAGAGCCATCTAGAAATGGAAGCCTTCGAGAGAGCCTTCTCTTGGTTCACAGGTCCAAAGTTCACAAATAGCTGTGATGTCTTCCGCAAACTCTTTATTCGGTCCATGTAGACTCTAGCTACATCCAGCGAGTGAAAAGTCCTGTCGGCCGGTGGCGAAGGAAAGAAAACTGGCAACACCAAGGGCTTGTTAAGATTGAAGCCCGACGGCACCTTGGGCATGAAAGAGGGGTGCGTCCTCAGCACCACCCTCGTATCGTGAAAAGTCAGGTATGGAGGCTTGCAGGATAGGGCCTGAATCTCTCCCATGCGTCATGCAGAGGTGATGGCCACAAGGAACGCTGTCTTCCACGACAGGAACTTCAACGGAGCTGAATGCAAAGGCTCGAATGGCGGCCCCATGAGCCTGGTCAGCACCACGATGAGCTCCCACGCCGGGGCTGGAGCCTTCACCGGCGGGAACGATCGGAACAGTCCCTTCATAAATTCCTTTACCAGCCGATGAGACCACAAGGACGGCCGTCCTGCAGTTCTGGTGTATCGGGAGATCGCTGCCAGATGTATCTTGATAGAAGCGTGAGCTAGTCCAGCTTTGGCCAGCGACAGTAGGTATGGTAGCACTTGAGGTGTCGTAATCCGTAGAGGGTTGATCTTCTGTGCACGGCACCAGAAAGAGAACCTCTTCCACTTATGTCCTTAGCACTTGAGAGTTGACACCCTGGCCTTTGCAAGAACCTCTCTGCAGTCAGCCGGGATATCGTACGCTCCAAACTCTAGTGCTGCAGGAGCCAGGCCTGCAAGTTCAGCGACTCTGGGTCGTGATGAAGAATGGCGCCTCCCTCTCTGGAGAGAAGATCTGCGTCCATCGGCAGCTTTACTGGTGGGGACGCCGAGAGGTCCAGAAGGTCCGGGAACCAGATCCGTCTCGACCACGCCTGTGCGACGAGGATCATCCTGCACTGGGACCTCTTGAGCTGGCAGATGAGTCGAAGCAGCAGCGGCAACGGAGGAAACGCATACAGGAACAGACCGTCCCAGGGGAACGAGAAAGCATCGCCCATGCTCCTCGGCTGGGGAAACCTGCTGGCGAACCTCTGGCACTTGGAGTTCGTCGCCATTGCGAACAGGTCAATCTGGGGTTTGCCCCATCGTTGGAAGAGCCGATCCACTTGATCATAGCGTAGTTCCCACTCGTGGCATGAGCGCAGCTCCTTGCTGAATGAGTCGGCGATGGTGGTTTTTTATTCCTGCCAGATGGAAGGGAACCAGAAACATCCCCAGGGCGACGGCCCAGTGCCACAGATCCTGGGCCTCCTTGGATAGGGCTGGGGATGAGGTGCCTCCCTGCTTCCGGATGTAGAACATCGTGGTGGTGTTGTCGGTGAAGATCCTCACGACCTTCCCCTTGAGGGACGGGAGGAACGACTTGAGTGCCCAGAACACGGCGCGGAGCTCCAAGATGTTGATGTGGAGGGACCTCTCCTGCGGGAGCCAAAGGCCTCTTGCATGGAGATCTCTGGTGTGCGCACCCCATCCCTCCAGGGAGGCGTCCATCGTCACTGTCTCCTGATGTGCTGGGGTCTGGAAGTCCGTGCCCGCCGTGAGGTGTGCACAGGTGCTCCACCACTGAATCGTCCGACGGAAAACCTCGTTGAGCGGGATCTGGTCTTCGAAGCTGCCCGCGGCTTGCATCCAGCGGGCGTCGAGGAACTCCTGTAGAGGACGCATCCGTAGCCTGCACAGGCGCACTAGATAGACGCATGAGGACATCATGCCGAGGAGGGACTTGATGGATCTCACCCTGGCCACATCCGTGGCTAGCAGGCGCTGCACCTTGCCTAAGATGGCCTTCATCCTTTCCTCCGACGAAGACGCCAATCGTTCCACTGTATCGAGCTTCGCTCCCAGTAACAGTGCCACCTGCAACGGAACCAAATGGGATTTTGGGTAGTTGGAGAAACCCAGCTCCGTGAGTAAGTCAATCCAAATGGTAGAGCTCTGAATTTGTAGTGGCGTCCTTGGACTACGAATCTGAGGACTTTCGGTGTTCTTTTAGGATGGGGATGTGGAAGTAAGCATCCTCCAAGTCCAACGACTATAGGAAGTCGCCCTCCTCCAGCTGTCCCAGCACTTGCTGGAGAGTGACCATCCTGAACTTCTGTGCCTTGACTTATTTGTTCAACCGACATAAGTCCAGGATGGGGAGCCAACCGCCTGTCTTCTTTCTGACGAGGAAGTATCTTGAGTATACTCCGGAGCCTCTTGGGGACAAGCTCAATGGCACCTTTGAGTATCGCCTTTACCTCCAACAGCAGTTGAGGGATGTGATTTTCCTTCATGGCCACGGGAGGAATGCGGGGACACTTCTTTTGGAATTCGGGAGTGTGCCCGTGGGCCAGGACATCCAGCACCCAACGGTCGGTGGGGGATGGACTCCCACACGCTGACGAACTTCGCCAACCGGCCTCCCACCGGGGTGCTTCGGTGGGGGCCCGACGCTACGGCCGGTTCAATCTTGCTTGGAGGCGGCCTTGCCGCCTTGGCCTCCATGGCGACGACGCAGAGATCCTCCTTGCTTGCCGCGACCTCTGTAAGCCTCTTGGGTTGAGGAGCGGGCCGCCTGGCTGTACTTAGAGGAGCCACCGCCTGATCCCTTGGAGGCCCTCCGTCTGCCTCCGGCGCTCCGAAAGGGCCATCATTGCTGAAGGACTCCCAGGGCTCGGGCCGTCTATGTGTCGGCCTTGATGGCCTGCAGCGACTCATCCACTGTTTTCCCAAACAGGTTGTTGCCGTCGAACGGCATGTCCAAAACCCTGGTCTGCACATCCTGATGGAAGTCTGTTGGCTTGAGCCAGCCTCGTCGTCGAAGGCAAACACCGTTGCCTAACTGGCGAAACCCGGTGTCTGCAATGTCCGTTGCCACAGTTATGGTGTGATCCGATGCCACCTCACCTTCCTGCAGAATCTCCAGGGCCTCTGCCCTCTTGTCCTCTGGTAGGAAGTCCAGTAGGGGGGGGGGGCTATCTTGTACCATAGCTCCCTGTCGTAACGGGCCACAATCGCTAAGGCGTTGGCCGCCTTAATTGTCGTCGCCGTCGACGAGATGACCCGCTGCCCCATGGCGTCCAATTTCTTACCCTCGCCGTCAGGAGGGGAAGTAGAGGCTGTCGCCCCTGCCGCCTTCTTCTGGGCCGCCGCTGAGACGACCGAATCCGACGTAGGTTGAGCCCTGAGGCACAAAGGGCCGGCTTTGGGGACCCGGTATTTCTCGTACCTGTCCCTCTTAGCAGGTGTCGTGGACGAGTTCTTCAGGATCACAAGTCCCTCGTCTCAGATATCATCGAGTAACGGGACCGCGAGGACCGTCTTTCTCTTGGCCTCTCGCCGTTGATAGAGGAAACCATCCTTCTGTTCCTAGGGGCAGAGCTGGAAGAGCTCGGATGCCCTGGCGATCATGGCGTAAAAGGAGCTAATTTCATCGGGCAGGGAAGCCCGAGAGAGTGGTGATGGAAGGTCCGTCCGGTCGTCTCCACCGTCGTCATCCGTCCCAGTCGTCGTATCCGTCGCCGTGTCATCCCTGGGGTCCGCTGAGGGGGATGAGGGCTCCACAGGTCGTGGGGGCATGAAGGGCGGGGAGGGGTGAACTCTCCTCCGCTTGTTCGGAGGGCTTCCCGAAAGGCCTGATCGTCAACCGGGGTACGTGGTAATCTCGTCCTCTCTTTGCATAAGGTTTGGATTGCCATCAGAATGGCCGCCGAGATGTCCTGAGGCTCGGGCAATGGCTGCGACAGGAGGGATGGCTGCTCCTCCATAGGGGCCTCATCAGCGCCACCGTCGCTTTCTTCGACCACCTCTTCGGGTTCACTCCTGTGGGATCGTACCTTCTCGAACCTCTCGTTGAGGTTCTTCACAGATTCCACCAGCTCCTCCTCAGAGGCTGAATCCATGTCTGTGATGGCCACCGCCCCCCCGCCCCCCTCTTTTTCCACTGCGGTCTTCACGGGGGTCTTGCCGATGGACTAGAAAGAGGATTCCCTCCGCGGTGGCAGTAAACCCTGGGCCCCGAGATCGCCTCCACTGGTGTAGCCTCCCCAGGCTTCGCCAGGGCTGCTGCGACTCCCTCAATAGAGGCCTTAGCCGGGTGAATCAAGGCCTTCGCCACCTTTGGCACGCTTGAGGCCTTCACCTTGGGGGGGAGGGTCACCGCCTCGCTCCCCCTCGGCTGAAGAGCCCGACCGTTCAGCACTCGCGGTGCTTAGCCTTCTGTTGGGCCCCCGTCGCCGGGGCGCCCTCACAGGATTTAGAAGACCGCTCTGACCTTTTCTTCTTCTCACTGCTGGGCCCTTCTCCAGCCAGCTGGCGAGGCGGGAACAACAATCCCTCATGGTCCGTTCTGATAGGTTCTTGCAGAACGCAGTGTCCTTCTCCACGTGCGTCTTGTCCTCATGAAGGCAGTAGAGACATCTCGAATGCTTGTCCTCCTTGAAAACATTCTGTAACCCGCATCCAACAGCTTGGATACGGGCGTCTAGCTTCCCTTGTCCTGGGCCATGTCCATGGTAGGCCTCAGATCTTCTGGAATCCTCCAAAAAGCGTAACTCGACGAAAACTTCACCCTTGAGGGGCATAGAAAATTCAGAAACAGGTCCCCATTGATCGGAAGTAGAACGGTGGAGCTTGAGGCTCGATTTAACCGAAAAATGAGAAAATCTCTTTGAAAAAAGCACGAAAACGCAGTAAAAGTTTGAGAGCTATAGCACGAGGACTCCAAACACTTGAACGTGCAGTAAAAATCTGAGGATGGCTGCCGGGGGAGGGGCTTAGGGAGAGGGCAGTCATTGGCTGGGGGCAGTATGACCCAGAGACCAGTGATTGGTTGCTAAGAAAGACCGATCAGAAACGAAACTGATTTTTTCTTTACCGAGGATTCCCAGCCTGACGACGGGGAATATTCATGAGCATGTGAATCCATGCCAGACCCCATGCTGGAGAAAAGATCCTCCACCCTGAGGCTCGCTCAGTAGACATCCTGCCAACAAAAAGATCTCTTGATTGGGCCCCGCCCTCGTCCCCCACATACACATTTAAACATAGGTGTTGGTTTACAGACCTCAATCCCTCTGATGTCTCTACAGTGGACAAATTTACAGACAAAAACAATGGGCAGTGGAGACATCCAACAACTGTGCTGCACTTGTCCATCATCTACACATGCAAAGAAGTGGGAAGACAGCTCACATTTACCATTTAGAAGTACACATGTGATGGGGAAACTCAAAGGCCCAACCACTCCACAAGTTTCCATCGCGAGAGAAACCACTAAGTGGATAGATGTCAGTGGCAATGAAAACAAATCAATACCCCTTGATTCCATGACAAATACACACACACCAGACGGACAGTGTCAAACCTTTTTTCTGGACAGATCCGCTGAGAAACCCACAGGACACAGATCAAACTTACAATAACCATCAGCACCAAGTAGCCACGAACATTTAAGATATTGAACTCTGACACATCCCACTTCAACTGGGAAACATTGCTTGAAACGGTGCAGAATCAAACAATGTTGCTATGCAGGACATTATAAGCCAAGCGAAGCAGAATCTGAGTCTCCAGCAGAGTTTGTATGAGTGATGTTTTATGTATGTACTAAGCTATATTATCTATGACCAGCCCCAAGTGCTACACTGATTTAGGTTTGGTATGCTACGCTATGTCATGTTTTAAGCTGTAGAAGAATGTTTGTAATATTCTACTCCGCTGGGATCAAGGTATTCTTTCCCTCAAGCTAAATGCATGTTATCGCGGATCTACTGTACGTACTCATTCACTCCTTTTGGGGGAGGACAAGAGAATATGATGTCAGTTTCCTTTTATACTTGCTGGTTAGGTCATTTTAATGTTGAGGTCTCAATGTTTTTCTTTAAACATGTCATGTTGAAGTGCTTTTCAAGAAGCCATAAAACACCAGGCAGCAACCCCTTAAAAACACCCACAAAAAAACAAACAGAAGGTAGACCTGGAAATCTAATCCAATAACTAGACCATACACCCCTATTTTGACCCAACATTCACATGATGCCCTCTATTAACAGTACACAGTAGCTGGGGCCCAGGCTGAGAAGGGTAGTTAAAGGCTGGATTATGTAAATTAACTCCTATAAGCGCCCAGCCTAAAAGGATTACTGCCTCACACACCAATAGAACAATTACCTTAAAGTCCTTAGCAGGACTCAGGAAACTCCAGTAAGGCCGGACTGGGCTTCTGCTCCCAATTAAGTTATAATCGAAATCCCACCCTCAGTTAAATGAGCCCATATTTTCCTTGCAGCTTTCCAATATATAGAATATAGCCATCCATGGCATAGGGGAGTACATAGAGGGGCTTTGCATGCTGCATTTTCATGTGCATTGTTTCCACATGCCTAGGCGCACATTGACACTGTGGAAGGCTCAAATTCTTGTCATAAGCACTTTGCGCACAAGCATAGGGTTGTGGTAACCATGACAATGAAGAAACCCAGAAATGTGAGTTTTTTTTGCTCCCTTTTAAGGGAGCTTTTGCAAACTTGGCAAATCCGGATCTGTGACATACAACCTCTTCCAAATGTTGGGGTCCTAGGGAAGAGTAAGGGCATTGTTGCATATGATTTCTTGGACATGGCTTCAACATGTGAAGAAAGGTAGGTTCTGAGAGCTGATTCACAGAAACACATGTGCAGAGAGTGTAGTGCACCCCTCCCGATATACATTTTGGCAATTAGATCCTTGGCCATGGCCCACTGTGGATATTCAGTCTCCTCCTCAGTCACCATTATAAGGCTAAAATGATACAATTAATGTTGCAGGGAGAGGGAATACGGAGATCTAAGCGTTTGAAGGAATGGAAAATAATAGAGTTAATGCCTGCATCACTCACTAACATGCCTGGCAACCTGCCGGTAGAATTCATACTTTGTGAACGAACTGGGCATATGCTCAATTCTCACCCTGAAATTACATTGTTTGAATTTTTATTGGAAGATGGTTAACTCTAAACCCAACACACTAATGAAAATTGTTGCAAGTGAGTATACCATAGATAGAATTAGACAGGAGTTTACTAATAGTGACTACTGGCAGAGGCCATGGCCTAGTGTAAACGTTTAAAGATCGATCCGTATAGGATTTCAGAAGACAAATTCAAAACTGTATTAACAACCCATATTGGTGCCCTTGATTGGAAGCAAACTATGCTAGCCCTCGCCTCTAAACCACAAAGTAGTTATTACATTCTGCATATTCAGTTTTCATCATCCTCCTAGTTATCTTAATGAATTCCGATCTGTTATATTTGTCAAGAGTACATGGAAAATAAATGTAATATTGGTAACGGGAGTACTTCCTGGTTTAAAGGAGACTATCTGGGATATATATATATATATATATATATATATATATATATATATATATATATATATATATATATATATATATATATATATATATATATATATAGGAAATTATATTTGTCTAATTTATCATTTTACAAAATGTTGGTATGTTAAAGAATTATTGGATTGAGGTCTTAATTAAGGATTTGTTTTACTGTTAATGACTTTTAAAGTACATTAATGTATTTGTACTAATGATTTTGTATGCATAAAACGTCACAAATTGACTATTACAGTACTACTAAAAAAAAAATGATCAGCTAATCTAGGACTTATTCCAGGTAACGCTCGAGTGAGAGTAGCTCTTGTTAGTTGGAATGAGGGCATCATAGCTTAGACCGGGAGGATAGTTCAGGGGCAGCATGCCTGTCTTTGAAGCAAGACAATGCAGAGCAACACAGGTTCAAATCCCTGTCCCATACTTAGAGAATGGTCTCCAGTGTTAAACATGCTACAAAATGTAACACTTAATTGTTGGTACTTTGGATCGAAGGAGTCAATGTAGTCTAAAGAAACCCTTAACTTTCTGTTGCCTCCTCAGTTGGATGCTAGAGAACAAATCTTTTGGCTATTGTATTGGTCCTGAAACCCACGAAGCAAGCACATGTGGTCTTTGTTTGGATGTTAAGTGGCTGTCGGTTGCTTGTCGATGACTGCTCATGTCTTTGCTGTCAGGGTGCTTGTCATTACTTTATTAATGTCATCCATAATGCAGGAAGATCAACACTAAATTGACACCAAGAACATTGTCCTGCATGGCCAGCTGAAGCTTAACAGCCTTTGGGCCAATTCTATCAGGATAAGTGCAATGCACATGCCACAAGCATGTTTTTAACATGATACAAAGTACACTTCAGAATAGCCCCAAAAAAGGTTTCATTTCACTCAGTGCACAGAGCATGTTTTAGGTGGGGTAGAGAGGCTGGCAAGGGAGCTAGTTTGGCAAGGTCTCTACCACCAAATTATGTATTTATTTTGTTAGCTGAGCAGGGAATCTGCAGAGCATCTAGAAACCTAGATATTCAATTTCTTCTCCTTGCTAAGTCAGTGAATTTGGGATCTGACTAAAGAAATCTCCTCACCACTTTAGTTGGGAACCAAGAAATTGCTAAGAATGTGCACCAGGTGAGGGTGCATCGTGGTGAGGGAAAGGTTTAAACTAAAGCGCAAACATGCAATCACCTGCTTGCTATGCAATCACTCAGAGCCCTCCTTGCATATAAAAGGAATGCTGCACAAAGACCAAGCCCATGTGATGGGTTAGACTGATACAACACACCCAAGCTAAAAAAAAAGATTTTGCTGTGCAAATGAACTTGGTCCAGGCCTTGGAAGGAAGGTTGTCGCATCAGTATGGAGGAATGGGGACGGGGCTTAAGAATATTTACCAGTTTATCGTTGACCATGATCTCTAAGCCTCGTAGGCACCCCGCACATGAGTCTTGGAGGCTAAATGGTCTTCCACCAAATATCCCATCAGTGTACAAGCTATGCTTACCTTGCTTCGGTTTAGGAGGTATTGGCATGTTTGTGAACTCGTTCATTAACCGGACACTGCAGTGGAAAAACAAAAATAATGAGAAGGAAAGGTCACTAATCTGATTCTTTGGAAAATGGTATAAAGTTACATTGGTTGACATATTTGCTTTCATAGGATTAATTGAAGGCCTTCACCTGCAGACCAAAAGGCCTTTGCGAAATCTAAATAGGAAAATATCCACAGGTAGAATCAATGTGATTTTTCTGCACCTTGCATATTCATAACACCCAAGTGAAGAACATAGTAAAAGCCATTCCGTAAATATTGCTTTTGAAGTAGAAGTACCATGTACTGCAGAAATCAGCGTGCACTACAGTTTTAGAATGTGAGCCCATCTCTTGTAAACTATCTACATGAGAAAGTGGGTTTTATCACCAAACTAAGCATCCCCCATTTGAAATTAAAGGTCAAAATGCATGGCTTCCGTTTAACAGCCTGTCAAGAACAATCCTTTTAATCCTTTTGAGTAGAGCAAGGACAGCATAACACAGGAATGTTTGTCAAAAGAAAGCAGCTGGAGATTTTCACAACTACAAGCCTGTATACCATGGTTTTTGCTGAAGTAAATTATTTACTTCAAAAGCATTGCTTCATGGGGAAGTATATTTTAATATGCGTTTTGATGGTTAGGGTGTATAGGGAAAGGATATGCAGTGATTTTTTAACTAATGAAAACTTAACGAATTTGAATTTTTAACGTACCCAAAACATCTATAAAAAAAAAATACGAATTATTGAAAATATATATATATATATATATATATATATATATGGGATACATTACTCACCGTAATCGTATTTCTGATGCTTGTATCTGCTTAGATTCACATGCTGTGCATAGGCCGACATCTAGTGGAAGCTGCGGAGTATTACAGTTTGTTTTTCGAAAGTCGAAAATGGGCGTCGACACAGGCGTGCCAGTAATACTATCCCTAGTGTGACGTCCACTGTACCCAAGATCCCTCACGCGTGTAGGATCCTCAGATTGTATTTTTTCTGACATGAGGAAGCATGAGGAGTAGCGTGAGTACAGATAATCCAAGCAGATAGACAGAAAAGGTAAGACTACAAGCAATCATGCGCCTTCTCTCGGAGGGGAGGAAGGGTGGGTCGCATGTGAATCTAAGCAGATACAAGCATCAGAAATACGATTACGGTGAGTAATGTATCCCTTCTGAGGCTTGTGGAATCTGCTTAGATCACATGCTGTGCATAGATTAGCGAGCAGTACCAGAAGAAGGAGGTGGGATGTGAGAAGGGTCATGAGCAAACAGGTGTCTTAGAACCGCTTGTCCCACTTGTGTATCTGTCTTGGAATGAGTGTCAATGCAGTAATGCTGAGTAAAAGTGTGAATAGAGCTCCAAGTAGCCGCTTTGCAAATGGTGTCGAGGGGAACATTTGCAATGAAAGCCAGAGTGGCACCAATGCCTCTAGTAGAGTGGGCCCTTGGCGTAAAAGGCAGAGTCTTGTCAGAAAGAGAGTAACACAGCTGTATACAGTTGATAATCCACTTCGAGATAGCGCCCTTAGAGACGCGATCCCCCTCTCTGCCTGTAGCTACGGAGACAAACAGTTGATCTGTTTTCCTTAGCGGTCTGGTTTTATTTACATAGTATAGGACCGCCCTACGCACATCTAGGGTGTGTAGTTTCACCTCAGCCGAGCTTTGCGGGTTCTGGAAGAAAGCCGGAAGCTCGATGGACTGGTTTACATGGAACTTGGATATGAATTTAGGTGAGAACCTAGGGTGTGTGCGTAAAACCAGTTTGTCCTTGTGGATAGTAAAGAAAGGATCCTGCACTGACAGAGCCTGAATTTCACTGACCCTTCTTATGGAGGTAATGGCTACTAAGAAGGCCGTTTTATAAGTCAGGTGTTTGAGACTACTTTTATGCATGGGTTCGAATGGGGGTCCCATGAGCTTAGCTAGCACCACGTTGAGGTCCCATCCTGGCGGTGGGTTCGAAATAGGAGGGTGAAGTCTCTTTACTCCTTCCATGAAGGCTTTAACCACTGGTACTTTCCACCACGAGACCTTGTTATGGGATGTGGTGTAAGCCGAGAGGGCTGCCAGGTGTACTTTCAGCGAGTTAAAAACCAACCCTGCATCCAGCAGGTGGAGCATGTATGTCACAACGTTGGAAGGAGTGCAATCAACCGGGTTGATTTGTTTATTCTGGCACCAGATAACGAATCTTTTCCACTTATCAAAGTAACAGTGCCTTGTATTTGGTTTCCTGGACTCCTTTAGAATGTCCATACACCTCTGTGGTAATTTGAGATGTCCAAACTCTATGACTTCAGGAGCCATGCTGCTAGGTTCATAGAGTTGGGTTCCTGATGCACTGTTTGACCCTGTTGCTGGGACAGTAGGTTGTACCAGGCTGGGAGTCTGATGGGTTCGCACACCGCCATCCTGCGTAGGTGTGGAAACCATGGTTGTCTCGCCCACATGGGAGCAACTAGGATGAGCGTCATAGATTCCTTGTTCATCTTGTACACCACCTTCCTGATGAGAGGAGTTGGTGGAAAAGCGTACGCAAACATCCCTGACCAGTTCATCCACAGGGCATTCCCTTGGGAGTCCGGCTGGGGGAACCTGGATGCAAATCCTGGGCATTGTTTGTCTTCGCTTGTGGCGAATAGGTCTATAGTGGGGAAAACCCCACTGAGAGAAGAGATCTTCTACTACGTCTCTGTGAAGGACCCATTCGTGTTCTTCTGGGAGGGAGTTTCTGCTTAGAGCATCCGCTAGGGAATTGAGCTCCCCTGGAACATGTTGCGATGACAGGAAGATGTTCCGTCTGAGTGCCCATATCCATATTTTCTGGGCAAGCTTGGACAGATTTGGCGAACGAGTCCCCCCTTGCTTGTTCAGATAGAACATGGCTGTCGTGCTGTCCGTCCTGATCTGCACCGACAAGTTCAGTAGATGGGGCTCGAACGCCCTTAGCGCTCGGAATACTGCCAGAAGCTCTAGCAGATTGATGTGGTTCTTGGCTACTGAGTGAGACCAGAGACCCTGAGCTGTGTGGTGGAGATGGTGAGCTCCCCACCCAGTCAGGCATGCATCTGTAGTCACCACGGCTTGTACTTCGGGATCGTAAAAGGGTTTCCCCTTTGCGAGATTCTCTCTTGTCCACCAGTGTAGGCTCTGTACGAGTGTTGGCGAAACGACCACTAGATCGTCCCAATGACCACTTGCCTGAGACCACTGTTTCGCCAACCATTCCTGCATGGGACGCATGCGCAGACGCGCGTGGGGGACCAGGTAAATGCATGACGCCATCATGCCCAGTAACCGCATAGCTTTGCGTACTGTTATCTGTTGACCTGACTGATAATGCGGAATTTGCAGAAGTATATTCCGAATTCTCTCTTCCGAAGGGAAGGTCAATCCTTTCTGAGTATCTAGGATAGCTCCTAGAAACTGTTTTGAGGTGCTTGGCACCAGACTTGACTTTTTCTCGTTGATGGAGAAGCCTAATTCGTGGAGGAGGTCGATAGTCCTCTGAATGTTTGACCTGCAAATTCCTGGGGTTTCCCCCGTTATGAGCCAGTCGTCCAGATAAGGGTACACCGGGATTGCTTCCCTGCGTAGGTGTGCAGCCGCCACCGCCAGTACCTTGGTGAATACCCTTGGTGCTGAAGCTATCCCGAAGGGCAGTACCTTGAATTGGTAGTGGCGACTGTCCACCTTGAAGCGCAAGTACTTTTTGTGCGCTGGGAGCATGGAAATATGAAAATAAGCATCTTTCATATCCAAGGTTGCCATGTAATCCCCCTTTTTTAGGAGGGGGATTACCTCTTGTAGCGTGGTCATACGGAATTTTTGGGGCTTGACATATTTGTTGGCAGGCCGTAAGTCCAATACTGGGCGCATTGTCAAATCTTTCTTTGGCACAAGGAAGTAAGTTGAATA
Organism: Ambystoma mexicanum; assembly: GCF_040938575.1. Taxonomy (NCBI): domain Eukaryota; kingdom Metazoa; phylum Chordata; class Amphibia; order Caudata; family Ambystomatidae; genus Ambystoma; species Ambystoma mexicanum. The sequence goes on along the minus strand of NC_090922.1, from coordinate 142,233,523 downwards.
GATACCCTTGTTTACCTGGTGTCCTGGGACGAGTTCTATCGCGTCCTTTTCTAGCAGAATGGCGATCTCCTCGAGAAGGATCCTTTGATGCTCTAGGGAGTGCACTCTTTGTCGTGGAGGATGATTCCGGGGACGCTGCAGTAGTTCTATACAATATCCTGCGGATACTGTTGACAGCACCCATCTGTCTGAGGTGATCCCTTCCCAAGCCTGGCTGAAGGTGGAAATGCGTCCCCCTACTGGGGTTGCGTGGCAAGGGACCCTGAACTGAGCGTCACTGTTTAGGTGGAGGCGTGCCACCGCCCTTGTTGGGGCTGCCTCTGCCTCTTCCACGACCTCTCTTGTTACCCCTGCCGTAACTCTGGGTAGACTGCTGGTTGTTATTCCATTGTGTACCTTGTCCCTGGGCATAGTTGCCTCTTTGTGAATTTTGGCCGCGTGGGCGACGAAAATTATTGTTCCCCCTCTGGTTAGGGGGTTTGTTGGTAAGCTGGCCAAGGGATTTGAGAGTCTCATATTCATCTTTGGCATTTTTAAGTGCGTCTTCGACCGCTTTCCCAAACAATAGGTCGGGTTCCACTGGCTTGTCTATTAAAGAAGCCTGGGTTTCTGTCTTGAATCCCGACTGCCGTAACCACGCATGTCTCTTGATAACAGTACCTTCTGCTATCAATCTCCCTGCGTTGTCAGCGGCGTCGAAAGTTGCTTTTAAAATGCAACCAGACACGGCTCTCCCCTCTGCCGAGATCCGAGCCAGCTGGCCCTTTAACGGTTCTGGAGCAGAGGCAATGAGCGCCGCGACTTCTTCCCATTGATGGCAATTGTAACTAGCCAACAGGGTGGTGGAATTCGCAATCCTTGCTTGGTAGGCGGACGTTGAGGCTACCTTTCTGCCAAACCCGTAAAGTTTTTTGCTCTCCTTGTCGGGAGGAGCTTCTGATGAAGATAAGGGCGTGCCAGCCCTCTTTCTAGTGTTGGTCACCACTAGGGAATCTGGTTTAAGATGTCCCTTTATATACAGAGGGTCAGACTGGGCTGCCCGGAAAATCTTTTCAATTCTGGGGTTGACAGCTCTGGTGAGGTTAGGATTCACCAGGGAAGGATCTATTCTTCGTTGGATGGATTTGAGGATAGGGATGGTCTGAGCGACCGGTCTTCTCTCTCCTACAAACTCCTCCGCGAAGTCCCTTTCCTCCTGTACACCGTGGGTGTCGATGTGGAAGTGTTCCGCTGCTCGAGCGAGAACCTCGTTAAGGAGGGGCTGGTTATCAACTGGAGAGTCAGTAACTGGGGCTTCGCTTTGTACTGGGGAATCTACTCTGTAAATTTCCTGCTCATCTTCTCCCTCCTCCAGGTCCTCATCCTCTGCATAGTAATCTGTCCCGGTTTGTTCTTCCATAATTGCAAACTCCTGGTCCTCTTCAGGGAAAACTTGTCCCTGATAACTGGGGAGTGGAGTAGAATATGGAGTGGAGTAAGGCTGAACCTCGAAGGGTTCAGGTCTTTCGACCCGGGGCTTTTTACTTAGCGGGATAGGATCGGAGGAGCCTGAGGGTGTGGCCCCTTGAGGGTTATATGAAAGAAAGTGTTCTGGGTTCTTATTATAAAAATCAGCCAAGGAAGACATCCTAGACATAACCCTGTCTATGTCTTCACTGGACCATTCCCTGGAACAGGGTATTACTTTAGCAGGTGATTTATTTTCAAGGGTAGACTTGTGTTTGCTTGTCTGCTTAGGCTTTACAGGGGTGGAAGGCTGTGCTTTCCGCTGTTTCCCCCCTTCTCCGTGCGTGGAAAAATGTTTTCCCTGTCCCTTGGGGGCCCCAGAGACTTTCGACGCCTGGCGTCGAGGGTCTGGAAAGGTATCTGTGTGCTTCGGGCGTGGGGCCTCACTGGTGTTAACCGCGGTCTCGGTATCTTGGAGCGCGGCCTGGGGGTGGAAGTCGTCTTCGTCTCCCGACGATCGAACTTCCGTTAGTGTGTGTAGCGAGGCACTCTTGGCAAGAGTGGATGATTGCCTTGCGTCGTGAGGCGATCTCGATCGAGAGCGCCCAGAGGACACCGAGTCGGACCGTTCTTTTTGTGCCTCTTTCCGGGAAGTCGACGTCGTCGAGGTCCGGTTGGTCTTAGTGTATATATATATATATATATATATATATATATATATATATATATATATTTGGGAATGGGAATAGTAGTTTGTGGGTGGGGGAAAAGTATGAATAAAAAAAACAGGCAGGAATGGGGGGGGGGGGGGAACCCCACCAAACACCCTGGCAGCCATCCTCAGATTTGGTAGCACGTAAAGTGGCAGTATGACCAAGTGAAGACCCGCAGAGGGGAAGGAGGGAGGGTTTGCATGTGAATCTATGCCAGACCCATGCTGGAGAAGAACAACGTTCTTTCGATGGGATGATCCGACCACGTATTCCATATCGCTCCCTCCCTACCTTCCCCGCTACAGAATTTCTTATGCGATTGCAGCTTACGTTTCCGCAAGGCTTTGTGTGTCCGACTGGCAGAAGACTGGTGGCACACGTTCTGGGAAAAAAGTACAACTGAGGCTACAGGCGTCGTGCCTCCTACTTAGAACATCCAGTGACGTCGGCCGTCGGAGGAGGTCCTCGAGCGCGGCGTATCGACGTCATCGATGCAGCACGCAGAAGATTTTCCGAAGCAGCACAGCTGTGGTAATTACTGTCATAGATATGGAATACGTCGGAGGACCCAATCCCCCCTCGAACAACAGTTACAGGTAAGTAACTTGTTCCTTCTCCAGCATGGGGTCTGGCATGGGTTCACATGCTCATGAATATAAGAATACATAGCAGTACACACATGCACAACCACGGGAGGTGGCAAAAGGCTCAACATTAAGCATTACATAAACTCAACATTAAGCAACTCTTAACTCGTCACCAGGCCCACCTTCAGGCGAACAGGTAGCGCATCACTGCTTGGCCGACTCTGGACTCCTCCCTGGAATCCCGGTCGACGCAGTAGAATCTCGTGAAAGTGTGCGTCGACCTCCACGTAGAAGCCCTGCAGATGTCCAGCAGGGGCACACCAGACAAGAACGCCGTAGTAGCAGCGATCGATCTGGTCGAATGGGCTCTCGGATGGGCAACGGTCGGTTTGCCAACCGATGACAGTGCATGATGCAGCCGGAGAGCCATCTAGAAATGAAAGCCTTCGAGAGAGCCTTCTCTTGGTTCACAGGTCCAAAGTTCACAAATAGCTGTGATGTCTTCCGAAAACTCTTCGTTCGGTCCATGTAGAACTTCAGCGCTCTAGCTACATCCAGCGAGTGCAAAGTCCTCTCGGCCGGCGACGAAGGTGATGGGAAAAAGATTGGTAACACAAGGGCTCGTTGAGAGGGAAGTCCGGCAGCACCTTGGGCATGAAGGAGGGGTGCGTCCTCAGCACCACCCTCATCTCGTGGAAAGTCAAGTATGGAGGCTTGCAGGATAGGGCCTGAATCTCTCCCACGCGTCCTGCAGAGGTGATGGCCACAAAGAACGCTGTCTTCCATGACAGGAACTTCGACGGAGCCGAATGCAAGGGCTCGAATGGCGGGCCCATGAGTCTGGTCAGCACCACGTTGAGCTCCCACGCCCGGGGCTGGAGCCTTCACCGGCGGGAACGATCGGAACAGTCCTTTCGTAAACTCCTTCACCAGGCGATGAGACCACAAGGACGACCGTCCAGCAGTTCTGGTGTATCAGGAAATCGCTGCCAGATGTATCTTCATGGAAGCATGAGCTAGTCCAGCTTTGGCCAGCGACAGTAAGTACGGTAGCACTTGAGGGGCTGTAATCCGTAGAGGGTCAATCTTCAGTGCACAGCACCAGACAGAGAACCTCTTCCACTTGTGTCCGTAGGACTTGAGAGTTGAGGACGCCCTGGCCTTTGCAAGAACCTCTCTGCAGTCAGCCGGGATATCGTACCCTCCAAACTCCAGTGCTGCAGGAGCCAGGCCTGCAAATTCAGTGACTCCGATTCGTGATGAAGAATGGAGCCTCCTTCTCTGGAGAGAAGATCTGCGTCCGTCGACAGTTTGACTGGTGGGGGCGCTGACAAGTCCAGAAGGTCCGGGAACCATATGTGTCTCGGCCACGCTGGTGCGACGAGGATCATCCTGCACCGGGACCTCTTGAGTTGGTTGATGAGCCCGAGCAGCAACGGCAACTGAGGGAACGCATACAGGAACAGGCCGTCCCAGGGGAACGAGAAAGCATCGCCCATGCTCCTCGGCTGGGGGAACCTCTGGCACTTGGAGTTCGTCGCCGTCGCGAACAGGTCGGTTTGGGGTTTGCCCCATTGCCGGAAGAGTTGATCCACTTGATCCTGGCGCAGTTCCCACTCGTGGCTCTAGCGCAGCTCCCTGCTGAGTGAGTCGGCAATGGTGTTTTTTATCCCTGCTAGATGAAAAGGTACCAGAAACATCCCCTGGGCAATGGTCCAGTGCCACAGATCCTGAGCTTCCTTGGACAGGGCTGGGGATCTGGTTCCTCCCTGCTTCTGGATGTAGAACATTGTGGTGGTGTTGTCAGTGAAGGTCCTCACCACCTTGCCCATGAGGGACGGGAGGAATGATCTGAGGGCCCAGAACACTGCTCGGAGCTCCAGTATGTTGATGTGGAGAGGCCTCTCCTCTGGGAGCCACAGGCCTCTCGCGTGAAGATCTCCGGTGTGCGCTCCCCACCCCTCCAGGGAGGCATCCATCGTCACCGGTTGCTCACAGACCTGGGATTCTCCATCAACTTTCCCAAATCCCACCTGTTCCGTCGCAGATCACGCTGTTTCTGGGAGCCAAACTCGATACAGTGGCGAGTTGGCCTCGCCGTCGATATCATCAAACGTGTTCCTCCCCTAAATGAAGCCTGACTGTCTTGTGGAACCAGAGCAGGTAGAACCCCCTCAAGCCTCCTTGCTAAGATTCTCGTGTATAGCTTAGCGTCCAGGTGGATAAGAGACTATCAGCCTTTAAGAGGAACATAACTGCACATCCTTGCTTCGCTTTGGTATCCGGGTAATATGGGCCATGTCCATAAACACTGATATTTTACCCTTTTCGCGGAATTCATTAAATAACCTTGCCAAAGTATCTACCAATTGTTTACTAAAGGTCTGCTAAAATATTACCATAAGGCCGTATGACCAAAGACTTTTATGCAGTTTCAGCCTGCCTATAGCCTTCTAGGCCTCCTCCCTTGTTAACGGCACCTCCAGAAATTCTCTCTGCTCACCTGACATCTTCCGCCCCGTCCAGTCGCCCAGATATGCATCCTGCTCTTGTTCCTCACATGGCTGCTCGCAATATAACTCGACAAACAAGTTCTCCATTAGCCTTTGTAGAGGAGGTCCCAGATATGGCCTGCACTCAGCCACCCATTTTGAGGTCCCAGGAACATACTCGCCAAGATATGTGACGTCTGAAGAACAAATAAACCAACAGAGAGCAGCACTTGGACTCTGCCCAGTGCCCATCAGAAGAGCAATACCTGTTGAAGTGCCTATAACCAGACAACCATGGGCAGCTCAGTACCCGCTGAGACAACCGTACCAGCAGATGACACTAAATGAAGATTACCTACAGGCTGTCCCCGAAGAGACCCAAAGAGCCTTAACGACACAGGGGCCCAGACAGACTCACAGATGAACTAAACGACAAGCAAAGAACGACCAAAGACGAAATGTAAAGAATAATGGTGTAATAGACTTAAAAGAAGAAACGATGTTGCAACACAAAGAACGTAACCATGAAAGAAGGATGAAAATATGCAACTGGCTAAATGCCTGTAAATAGGCTTGGAACGCAAGAAGCTAAGAAAACAGTACTGTTTGCTATGCTTAGTAGAAGAACAGAGCGGCAAGTGCCACCTGTATTTTTACCTCAAAGAAGCACATTATACAAAAGTGCAACTCCATTTTACAAAACCAGAATTAAGCACAGGATGCAAGGGGCCAACCAGGCCGAGATTCATATTCCAGCTAAAGCCAGAAGGAAAGAGCAGAATCGAAACGGAGAACGAAGCAGCTCATGCCTGGGAATTTGAGGTCAACCTAAGGAAGGGAGCAGAGCAGCAACTTCGAAGAATAGAAACTTCAGAGCATAGCAGCCTGCCCCGTGAAGGTCAAGATAAGGAGGCCGAGGCAGGTGGCAAGGCCGAAGAGGAATGAAATACATAAAAAGAAGGAAAATGAACCAGATTCACGGTGAACTGACATGTGACCAGCCAGGCGTGAAGAGGTACCAACGTCTGATGTCACCCAGAACTCGAGGATCCCATAACTCTTCTGATAAGAAGCTACAGTTTCGAGGCCAACCTCAGCCAACTAATTGACACAGAGCCCTAAAGTACTGATTGAACGGAGGCAGGGTGAATCTTGGGGCACACCGCATGTGGGTGTCCATTCTGCATGCTGCTAATTAAAGTGGAGATTTATGCCTAGGTGTGTAACCGACCCAATCACAATGGACCAAATAATCTAGGGTCCTATAGCTAGTAGAACCAATGAGACGTCGTACTTGTAGTGACATCTATCACAAGTGATGTAGAGGGATGGGCGTAGACGCCCACCCGATAATAGTTATCCAATCCTCACGCTCTGTTACCATATACAGATATAGTACCTATACTTATGTTACCTTTTCCAACCAATAGAATTCCATGACAAACTGAGCGTTACACGTCAAATGATGACGAATTTTGCCTATAAGAACTGCTGTCTGAATGAAGAATTTGGGAGTTGAAGCGAGACGGGCGATCGCATCACTGTTTATTTCCATTGTTTCCTGGTTTTTTTGTACTTGTCATTAAACAGACTTCCCTTTGCCAAACTACTGAGTTGTCCTTATTGATTGGTGTTGGAGTAAGAGAATCCTGCAACCCATCCTCCTCAAGGTGCAGCTATCTCGTTTTATAAGTACTTGAGGGCGAGCTCTGATCCCATGGGCCCGTCAGAGGTCGCTCCGCCCTCCTGTATATTCGCCCCCCAATCTCCGACATTACCACTCAGTCCCGCAGGCACGTTATAAAATGTCTGTTCCCTTACTCTCAGCTATCTCGCTAGAATATTACCCACTTTGTTCTTGTACTCTTAAAAAAGGTTGTTTACATCTTAATATGGTGCTCTGTCGACCTATTGCCGAGTTGTCACAATTTCCCTTTTAAGTGCTCCAGCTGCCTGGATAGACGTGCCAACTGCGACTCTCCCCATCTCTTCCAAAGAGTGATTATATAGTTTTTGATATGATCTTTGAATCCATCCCACATCTCCCCTCCTATCTCCGGGTCCCTGGCTGCTTCCAAGTAATTACCCATCTCCCCCCTAGTAAATACTGATCAGGTTTCTGGCCTCTTTACCTCTAAGAAAATACTAAAGGTGCAAGCCGATCAGCTAAGTGTGGGTCGGGGGGCCTGTGCAAGTGCAGGATAAGAGATGGGGGGTGAGAATAAGTGCAGGGGGAGACTGGGAAGTGGAGGGCCTGGCACCCTGCAAGAAACACAAGGAACCAGACCAAACAGTCTCAGGCAGAGGGGAACATTGGCAGGGGAGAAGGAGGGGGGAGGAATAAGAGAAAAGGAAGGTTTTGAGGAGCTTCTGGAACTGAAGGAGATCCGGCTCAAGTCTGAGCGGGGCAGGGAGGCACCTGCAGAAGAGGGATCTACTTCCCACTCTCTGCTTGGAAAAATGTCTGACTTGCAGAGAGTTCGATCTAGCAGAGCGAAGGACTCTAGTAGGAGGTATTGAAGGAGAGAGAAAGAGTTGGATATTGTTAGGAAAGATTTCGTAATTGTAGGTAATTTTCCTTCCATGTGGCAACCCCTAAACTTTTTGCTGTTGTTTTTCACCTTGTTCTTGACTTTGCCAGAGAAGTGCAGCCTTCTGCCGCACTCCTCTGGGCTTTCGCTCCTTTCTTACGGGGAAACTGACATGCCCTTAAGACAGTCAGTACCGAGGAACGCTGTTTCCCGTAGTTTCTTTTATCATGTTGCGGCTTTAGTGCAACATGACACAAGAGGGCACTGTAAGCTAAGTTACAGCTCTCTTGGGTCTCTAGCCTTGTACAGACCCTAGATACTCGTTTAGGATTGTATCTGATCGGTGCAAGTGATTCAGGGACGGGAATGGTGGCAGCGATCGTTTCTTTGTATTTTGAGCTTCTTTTGGCGTTCTATGCGCGTTTTCTGCGCTTAACCCAAAATGGTGGCCTGGCTCCCAAAATGGCCAGACCACGAGGCTCCTTTGTCCTGTCCGCTGACCGTCTTGCTCCCTTCACCTTCCCCAGGTCGAGCCGACCCGGGGCCTTCCTTATTTGGGCATGTACTTTCCCGCGAAACACGAATGCTTTCGCGGGCTTCTACATGTCTTTTGTGTGCCTCCAGGGTGTGGGCTGGGATGTCTGGTCCCAATACACATCCTGGGTGCCAGAGAGTCTAGGGTGGTGTGAATGCCTGGGACCACCGTGGTCCGTGATTGGTCCACGAATGGTGTGAGTGTTGATGAGCGGATCTCCCATTGGGTCCCCTCCGTTTTGGCGCGAAGGGAACCGTGGATAAGAGGGGGCTGGAAACACCACTACCATGTCGATCTCCTGAGTTCTCACGAACGAAGGAATACAGGAGCCAAGTATCCTGCAACCAAGAGGCTGGACCGAGGAATCGCTGGTGACCCGCTGAAGGACTCCTGCTTTGCACTGCTGTCGTCCTGTGAAACCCTTTCCTCCTTTGATCGAACCAGAAGGCCTGTACTGGTGCTTCGACCTTTGGAATAGCAGGAACAGCTATTCTCGGCGACTTCATCCTCTCCTGCCAGTAAGCCTTCGGAAGCGTCTCTGGGCCATCCAGTTGACTGACCAGCTTACACGGGAGTCCTGCTCTGTAACCGCCGCCAGGTTGTGTAGTATTTCGAGTCCTTGTCACTCTCACACGCTTCGTACACTTGGCGTTCCCAAGTCTGAAGTGAGTAGTGTACATTTGGCTCAGATACACACGGCCGCTCCGTTGCCCTGCTGTGGTGACAAAACTGTGCAGGTTTCTTCGATTGGGACGTCTTTTTTCTCTACACGACGACGAGGCATTCCCGGCTCTTCTGAAACTGCCAGCTGCTGAAACTAACGTGGAGAAGCCTGGGTCTGCTTGCATCGGGGACCGGTGAGTAGTATAGCTAGGATCTGGTCGCCCTCCTGCAGTAGCCCATTGCTTTTCCCTGCTGTGTAAAAACAGCACCCTTTTGTCCGTACTCGCGCTCTGCTTCTGCTCACTGTGGAGGCTGCGCTTGAGTCGTGGAACCTGTTGTTCTTCTGTTGTGCACTAACCCGAACTGCCTGACTTCCTCCGAAGAGCTTCTCCTTTTGCCCGTTGGCACCAGCGTGTGCAGGTACTTTGAGCACAAGGCTCCACTCTTCGCAGGGCTCGGACTTCCATCTAGTTAGGTGCCTCTGAAGGCGAACTGAGTCTAAAGCATTTTCGCACTGCCTGTTGTCCTTCCCTTTCAGGTGGACTACACATTTCGTGCATATAACGCTTGCGACTGTCGTATTTGTATATATATTGTGTTGATCTGGTATGTGTTGGCTTAATATTGTGACATTGTGATTTTCTCGCTACAGTCATTATTTTAAAGGCCTTAAAATAAATGTGTATATATTTTTGATATAACACCTGTTTGGAGTAGTTTGTAAGCGCTCTTGCTTTGTGTGCTCATTGCGGGCTTTCAGTCACCCTCACCCCTCTTGAGACCTAGTCTTGACCCCCGCGATCGCTACCTCGATTGGTCTGGCTCGTCCAGAGATTACCCTGTTCCAAGTAATTAGGTTGGCCTTCTGAACTTCTGCGCCACCAGGACAGAGTTCAGAAATCCGTCTTAACAGATATATAGAGTGGTCCAAAGACCCCAGAAAGCCTTGGGGATTATTCAGGGGTCTTGAATTTAATCCTTGCAGCCACCGGGAGCTAATGGAGAGATTCAAGGGCTGGAAAGATGCAGTCTCTGGGCTTGAGGCCAAGGATAAGTCCTGCAGTCTTATTCTGTATTAGTTGAAGGGGGCGAAGGGCATTGTTAGGAAGATTGAGGAAGAGGCTGATGGAGTAGTCCAGCCTGGGGAGAACCAGAGCTCTGAAAACATTGAGTTTCTGGGGGAAGGCGAGGAAGGGAAGAATGCCTCTGAGGAGGTGAAGCTGAAAGTGGGCCTTCTTGGCAAGGTCCATGATTTGAGGTGAGGAGAGGGAGGATATGCAAAGACGAAGATGACATCAAGGTTCTTTGCTTCATAGGAAGGTGAAGGGATTGGGCCCAAGGAGGGTGGCCATAGTGTAGGAGTGAAAGAGGGAGCAGGGGTCCCAATAAGAAGGGTGTCAGTCTTACTGGCGTTAAGGCAGAGATCCTTAATAGTGCACCATGCCTGAATAGCAGACAGGCAGTCAGAAATGAGAGAGGAAGGAGGAGGAGGGAAGCTTGAAGGAAAGCTGTATATCAACAGCAGAACACTGAAAGTTAGGAGAGAAGGTGGGGATCAGATGGGCTGTGGGACAGGTAGATATTGTAGGGCCAGGGTGAGGATAGATCCCTGAGAGACACCACAAGTGGAGATTAAGATGGTGGAGAGGAAAGGGCCCAATTGAACTTGGGAGGGACGGTCCGAGAGGAAGGAGGTCAACCAATCCAGAGCCAGGTCTGTGATGCCAAGGGTATCACGTAGCCGAAATCAGGGTGTTCAGGAGAGCAGTTTGTGCCTCTGGCAGCTCTGAAGCCAGACTGGTGGTCGTGGAGACAACCAACAGTTTCTGTGGGGTGAGTAAGCTGGGATATGGCCAGCTTCTCCAAGAATTTGCCCAGGAAGAGGGTAGTAGAGATAGGGCGATAGTTTGCTGGACAGGATGGGTCGGCAGAAGGTTTTTTGAGGCAAGGGTGTATATGGGAGTGCTTGAGAAGTGAGGGGGGAAAGATCCAGTGGCAAAGGAGTGATTGCAGAAATGAGCCAAGGCTGGAGAAAGTGAGACAATGTTGTCCTTGGTAGTCCTCGAGGAGCAGGTGAGTACCTGTTTAGAAGAGACTTTCATAGAGCAGACTTGTCTAGAAACCTCATCGGGTGTTATGGAAGAAAAGGAGGAGAGTATGAGGGCGGATCAGGGGCCAGAGGAGGCCTGAGAGCGGGTGAGGGAGAAGGGCGTGGGGTAGAGGAAAGGGAGGACAAGATTACCTGAGTTTTGGAAAGGAAGTGAGAGGCCAGAGAAGTGCAGAGTGCCAGGAAGGACAGAGGGGAAGTGGAGACAACAGTAGGGTTGGCAAGTTCTTTGCAGATTTTGAATGAAAAGTTCTGCCGTATTGTTGGTGGGCGCAAAGATGCAGGCTTGGATACAAGTCCTCTTCTTCGAGGAGATGGAGTCTGTAATGCCTCTGGAGCAAGCGGCAGGCCGGTTTGTCAGAGGATATGCTTGAAGCCTGCCAATTCCGCTCAGCAGCTCCGCACTTGCATTTCAGGATGTTAAGGATTCCAATCGGGCATCACACACTGAACCAGGACACTTAGTCTTAGCCTGGGAAGTGGTGCTCAATAGGAATGCTTTTTCTTTAATTTTAACAAATTCAAATTGAGCCGTTACCCGACCCGTCTCGCACCCCCTTTTACAAAGGCCCCGGGTCGCAATGGACCATGAACCAGGCCGGTTGATGAAAATACAATATTTTTAAAATTCACAAAAATCACACACATTTTAATATTGGGCAGCAATCACCAATGTGGTAAAATTGCAATAGAAATTAAAGAAATGCACTTGGCTGACCTTCTAATAGACCATGCCAAAGCACAAGTGAATAGGAGCACTTTTTTTTGTTTTAAATATATTTATTTTAAACCAAAGCAGAGTGACAACAGTGTAGAAAATGACAAAGACCGCAAGATATATAAGAGGACAATAAATCCCCTCTGCTCCCCCTCCAACAACACACACGATCATCAGTCTGGGGGCGCTGCCAACTAGTGTGTCTCCTCTTTTCAGGAAGTATTCTGGTCTCTCAAGGCCTGCCAGACATTGGTGGGTTTCTAAGTCAGTGTGGGGAATCTTTGGTTATACTCCAGCACGGGGAACCAAATGTTCTGGAAGCGGTGGAGAATTCCAGTCCTTGCCGCTGTGACCTTCTCTGCAATCAGTATGTTCCATATCTTTCCCCACCAATGGGCCATAACAGGTCATTCTGAGGCTTTCCAGAAGCAGGAGACCACTATTTTTCCCGCCAGAAGGCATTGAGTCAGCAGTTTGGCTCTACTTCCGGAGCGTGGGTAAACCCTGGAGACCGGGCCCTCAAGAGGACGGGTTCAGGCTCCAAGGTGAGGTCGGGGTGATTTGTTCAATAGTGGCTAAACAGTTCCCAGAACTGTTGGATCGTCGGGCATGCCCACCACATGTGGAAGAAGGAGCCCGGCGGGGCGCACCCTCTCCAGCAAGCATGATCAAGGAAGTGATTCATGTGGTGGAGCCTGAGGGGGGAATAGTACCACCGCAGCAAGATTTTATATGCGCATTCTCTGTTAGTGACACAGGCGGATGACGTATGTGTTCGAGACCAGATGTCCACCCAGGTCTGATCCTCAATCGGGTGTCCCAGTTAAGCCTCCCATTGGGCCATGCAGCGTGTTTTTGAAGCTAGAAAATCTCCCAGGAATCGCCTGTATAGAGTGGAAATCCTTCCTCGAACTGGGAGATCTTTAAGGGTTAGTTCAAGGGCAGTAAGAGGGCGTGTAGCTGCTTGGAGAGTTTGGGGGTGGGAGCACCAATGGTGCAGCTGAATGTATGCGAATCCGTCTCTTTCTTGGAGTCGAAACTTTTCCTTACATTGTTCAAAGGTGCAGGGTTGGTCTCCCTCGTATAACTGGTCCAACGTTTCGAGGCCTCCCGCTATCCAATTCTGGAAGTTTTGGGAGTTTGCCCTGGGCAAGAAGGTCGGATTATGGAAGATCGGAGATAGCAGGCTCAGTCCTCTCGGGATTGCCTTCTGTTTCAGCGCCCAGTCCCAGGAGCTCATAGTATGCTGTGTTGCCAGCAGAAGGCCTTGCCATTCTTCTCTAAGAGGCGGCGGAATATGTGGGAGAATCCGCAGGGGTAGGGGGAGCCGTGATTGTTCCAGTTCCACCCATCTAGGGCGGTCGGTGGTTATTTGCCAAGCGCGGATGTGCGCTATTTGCGGTGCTACCCTGTATGCTTGTAAGTCGTGGACACCAAGACCTCCCAGTCTTGCGTCGCCTAGCTTTGACTTCTGAGGAATCCTGGCCTTCTAACCCCTCCAAATAAACTTAAGCATTTTTCTCTGCAAATCACGAAGAGCGGGTGCCGGAATTGCCACTGGGAGGGACGAGCAAGTGTAAAGGAACCGTGGGAGCAAGTTCATTTTACAGGCTGTTATTTGTGCCATCAACAAGATTTCTTGGGTTGCCCAGCGTTCCAGGTCGCCCTCTATTACCTTGAAAAGCTGGGGGAAGTTGACTTGATATGTGTCCTTTGGATTCGCCTAAATAGGGAATGGCCTCCTTCCATGCGATTGGGCACATCGGGATTAGTACTTTTCGTTCCCCCGGGGAGAGACCCACGCCCAGTGCCACCCATTTGCTGAAGTTGATGGAGAAGCCAGTGACCTCCCCGTAGCTGGCTATTTCAGCTAGAGCGTGCTGTAGTGAAGAGCGGGCCTCCGTAATCATGAGAAGGACTTCATCTGCGTATAGTGCAATTTTGTGCTGGGATGAGCCAATCCAGGGGCCCTTGATGGAGTTATTAGTCTGATATTTTGGGCAAACGGTTCCATAGTGAGTGCGAACAAGAGTGTGGATAACGGGCAGCCCTGCCTGGTTCTACAGGAAAGGGTTATCAGAGTGGAAAGTGAGCCATTGATCCAGAGGAGGGTCCTTGGTGATTTATAGTTAGCCAGGATCATTGCCCGAAACGTCGGGCCAAATCCAAAGGCCTCCAGGGTCAGGCTCATGAAGGACCAGTCCACCCTATCGAACGCCTTGGTGGCGTCTAAGGCCATCAAGACCAGCCCCTGGGAACTTCGAGAGGCAAGGTCGACCAGGTTTAGGGCTCTGCGGATGTTTGTAACGCTCACCTGATTCCCGCAGAGGCGCCGGTCTTGACTGGGTGAATGCCGTATCTTCAAAGGTGATGTGTAACACACGGTTGGCTCTTTGGGCTGGACCTCTGTGCACCGTATGTCTGACTCGAAGAGTAAGATGTCTTAGGTAAGTGAACGCCGAGCTCTCCATCTGCCTCGGGGCAGGGTGCCGTAACCAGTTTCTTCACTGGATAAGGGTGCAGGCCTCTTGACCTCAGAGGACTGCTGTCCGTCGTTAACTGCACGAACGGTAAGTTCTGGGCACTTCAAATGTCTTAAAAGTCTTTTGTAATGCTATCTCTTGTTTTGCAGGGTTCCGGCGATCGCGGATGGCGGGCTGATGAGAGTTGAGGATCGAACCCGCGTGAGGAATAGAAGCGCCTGGAAGCACGTAAGTAAGCGCTTGTAGCCTGCTTCACGATGCGCACTAACTGTCCTTTATCTTGCAGGTACAAGTTCAGAGCTTTAGAGAAGCTGAAGGGTGCTGGAATACCCACTGGATTCGGCGTGGGAAGGAGTAATGGCACGTGAGTAATAAAGTTGCCCAATGTCTTTAAACGCACCTTCTTTTGTCTTTCAGATGCGGGATGCAGCGCCGAAGGCCTCCGGAGCGTGCAAAGAGCTGGTAAGCTTTTGTCTTTCAGATGCCGGAATGCAGTGTGAAGACCTCCGGAGCATGCGAAGAGTAGGTAAGCCTTTGTCTTTCAGATGCCGGAATGCAGCGCGAGGCGTTGGTGACAGCCGATGGACCAGGTAAGAGATGCGCTGCCACTGAAAACCGTAGTGCTAACCTGTTCTTTCTTTGTCTTTACAGGTGCTGAAGACTGGATTCCAGGATGGTAAGCCTTTGTTCCCTTAGGCCCAGGATCAGAAGCTGAAGACACGATGAGCGTTCTGCTGCAGAGAATGCAGAATAACGCAAAGCAAGATTCATCCATCGGGTGTGGTTTAAATAGCCTCCTGTAGTGCTTAGATGTCTCCTTCCACAGCCACGCCTAGGTAAGAAAAGAGTTCCTGCTTTCCAGAAGAGTTCCAGTGTTCTGAACCTAGGGAGTGGCTCCTGCCCCACCCAACAGGAAAAGTAGTCCCAAACAGAAGAGGATCAGGGGTTCAACTGGCAGGTAAGTAAGCAGCATGGTCTGCTGCAGGTAAGTCCACCCAAGCATTATGAGCCCGCCTCTTCCAGCGCTGGGACTGGGCATCTTTATGAGCCTGGTGCCACTGGCGCCAGGACAGGGTCCAAAAGGTCCCAATTGGGACTGGCTGGCACTCGGAACCGGGGTTATGGGTCTGCTTCCAAGGGAGTCGGGCAAGTCCTGATCTTTTGGAAGCAGAGATCATGACAGCACCCCCCCTCAAGGCCCCTCCCAAACCGGGCTTCTCCGGGGGTTTGGGCGTGTTAGGAAATGTTCGATGAAATCTTTTGATTAGACGAGGCGCGTGGACATATTCTGCAGGTTCCCAGGATCTTTCTTGGGGACCGTAGCCTTTCCAGTCAATCAGGTAAAATAGTTTAGATTTGGAGATCTTGGAATCCAGGATGCTTTTGACTTCAAACTCGAGTTCTCCATCAACTAGAATAGGTTTTGGAGATGTAGTTAGTCGGGTTTGAGGTTGCACGGGTTTTAATAGAGAGACGTGGAAGACGGATGTATCTTCATGTGAGGGGGCAAGTCCAACTTCACCGCTACTGGATTTACTATGGTAGTGATGGAATAGGGACCAAGGTATCTTGGGTTGAATGTGCGTGGTCCTTTTAGAGGTAGATATTTGGTGGATAACCAGACTTGATCTCCTACTTGATATTGGGGGGCTTCCTTCCGATGTTGGTCTGCTCCTTTCTTGTATTGTTCTTTAGCCCTTTGAAGGTGAGAAACGGCTTCCTTAAAGGCTTGGGTGATTGTAGAATGCAGGTGGTCTACTGCTGGTGTTCCAAGATCTTGGAGTGGATCCAACTCCGAGGTTCGAGGGTGACTACCGTATAAAAGAAAAAACGGGGTCTTCCCAGTTCCCGAGTGGACAGAGTTATTGTAGGCATATTCGGCTATCCAAAGGATATCTTTCCAAGTTTTTTCAGTTTGTTGTAGCATGCAGCGCAAATACTGTTCCAGAGTTTGATTGGTCCTCTCGGTTTGTCCGTCGGTTTGAGGGTGGTGGCTGGTCGAAAGTCTCACATCAATTTGAGCCGACCGACAGCAACTTCGCCAAAAATGAGAAATAAATTGACTACCTCGATCCGAAATTAGAACTGAAGGAAAACCGTGCAGTCGGACGATGTTTTCGAGAAATTCTCGGGCCAGAGTTGCTGCTGTTGGTAAGCCTTTGAGTGGAATGAAATGCGCCATCTTGGAGAATAGGTCCACGATTACTAGGATCGTATTGTATCCGGAGCATGGAGGTAGATCGGTGATGAAGTCCATAGAAAGCGCATGCCAAGGGCGAGGCGGGATGTCAATAGGGCGTAAGAGGCCGGCTGGTTTTTCCTTTTGACTCTTGTTTTGGGCGCATACTCCACAGGACATTATAAAGTCTCTGATATCTTTTTTCCAAGACGGCCACCAGAAGTAGCGCTTGATCTTTTCCGAGGTCTTGGTCATACCGGGATGTCCTTCCATTAAAGAATCGTGATAACAAGAGATTACCTTTTTCTGTAAATCTGTGCTGGGCAGGTATAACCGTTCTTGGAAATATAATAGGTTGTCCTTCACCGTAAAGTCCTTTCCCTGCAGATGCCAATTCTGTATGTCTGCTGGAGTTACCAGTAGCCTGGCTTTATCCTTAACTTCCTCTATGGATTGTGTGGCAATTACACCTAGAATTCTTTGTTCGGGAATGATAGGTACAGGTTTAGGATTGATCAAATGTTCTTCCACTTCCATCCCAGAAAGGGCATCAGCTTTACCGTTTTTTGTACCAGGTCGATAGGTAATTATGAAGTCAAACTCGGCAAAGAATAGTGCCCAACGGAGTTGCCTAGAGGATTGAGCTTTTGCGGTTTTCAAATATTGCAGGTTTCGGTGATCTGTAATCACAGTAACGGTGTGTCGGGCCCCCAGAAGATAATGCCTCCAAGCCTTAAAGGCGGACTTGATAGCTAGAAGTTCCTTATCAGTAATAGTGTAATTGATTTCAGGAGGCGAGAATTTGCGGGACCAAAATGCCACGGGATGCAACTGATTGGTTACTGGGTCCTGTTGTGATAGAACTGCCCCCATGGCAAGGCTCGAAGCATCAGTTTCAACAATGTAGGGGAGTTCTGGGCGAGGATGTTTTAAGATCGGTGCAGAGATAAATCTAGTCTTCAAATTCTGGAAAGCTTGTTCCGCCTCGGTAGACCATTCAAAACGTTTGTTTTTCTTTAACAAGGCGGTGATGGGCTGGACTATTCGAGAGAATTCGGGGATAAACCTGCGGTAAAAGTTAGCGAAGCCTAACATGCTTTGAACACCTTTTACGGAGGATGGCGATGGCCATTTGAGAATTGCATCGACCTTCTTTGAATCCATACGCACTCCGCTAGGTGATAATATGAATCCCAAGAATTCAACTTCAGTCACGTTGAAAAAACATTTTTCCAACTTAGCGAAAAGTTTGTGTTGACGCAATCTCTCGAGGACCATTTTCACGTGTTTCCGATGTTCAATTTCCGATGAAGAATAAACGAGGATGTCGTCAATGTAAACAACAACACACACATCTATGAGCTCTCTGAGGACATCGTTCATAAAATATTGAAAGGCGGCCGGGGCATTGCAAAGTCTGAAGGGCATGACCTGATATTCAAATAGCCCATACTTGGTGCGGAAGGCCGTCTTCCATTCATCGCCCTTTTTTACTCGTACCAAGTGGTAGGCTCCTCTAAGATCCAGCTTTGTATATATGCATGCTTTTCTGACTTGGTCCAGGAGTTCGGGGATCAAAGGTAACGGATATCTATTCTTAACGGTGATCTGGTTCAGGGCGCGATAATCTATACAAGTTCTAAGGTCCCCTTCTTTTTTTGGAACGAAGAACAAAGCTGAGGAAGCAGGGGACTTGGAAGGACGAATAAACCCATTCGCTAGGTATTGATCCAGGTATTGTCGGAGGTGAAGATTCTCAGGCTCGGTGAGGGCATAAATTCTACTACAAGGAGGAGTAGATCCAGGTATCAGGTCTATCTGGCAGTCATAAGACCTATGAGGAGGTAGAGAGTTAGCCTGATCCTTCCGGAAAAAATCTTGGAATTCTAGGTATTCAGGAGGTAACTGGGGAGCCTCCGAGGAAATTGCTGCCAGTGCAACACCAGGTCGAGGGTGACAAGTAGAGACACATTCTGGAAACTGAACCGTTCTTGCTCGCCAATCGATCTGAGGATTGTGCTTCTCTAACCAAGGAATTCCTAGAATAATCTGGAACTGAGGGGCCTTGATCACATCGAACACGATCTTCTCATGGTGTCCATCTTGACTTACTAGCGTCACTTCTTGGGTGGTATGTGTTACTGGTCCGGAGGCTATCTCCGTACCATCCACCGTAGTAATGATGTCCTTTACAGCCTTTGGACAAAGTCAGATTCATCCTCAAAACCATTTCATGATCCACATAATTGCCGATGGCACCGCTGTCGACGTAAGCTTCAATTGCATGTAATCGATCCGGATGTTCAGGGCTAATGAGGACCATAGGTATCACGAAATGCGAGGTCACGGAACTGGTTTTAACGCTCGGCAAGAGGACCTCTATTCTTGTCGGGCGAGGTGGTTTCCCTGCTCAGAGTTTGTGACCCTGGTAACTGCAGCTCCTACTGCCTTCTTGGCTGGTTTCACCGGACAATCTCGAAGAAAGTGCCCCGAGTTTCCGCAATAGAGGCATAATTGCAGCTGTTTTCTCCTTTCCCGCTCCTTTTGTGTTAGTGGTCCTTTCAGGCCCCCTATTTGCATGGGTTCCCCGGAGTCTACTCCTTTGGTAGGAGTTGGTGGTTTGGAAAATACTCGAGCATCAAACTTGGAACGATCGGCCTTCCTGTTCTGCAGTCTGTGGTCTATTTGAACGACTAAGTCAATATAGTCCGAACAGTCTTGCGGGGGATTCACTACTTGGGCTAACACATCTTTGAGCTCTCCACGTAGACCTCTATAAAACAGCGTAATCCTTTTGTCCTCAGGCCATCGAGTTTCCACTATCAGTCTGTTGAAAGACGCAATATAAGCCAAAAGGTCTTGATTACCCTGTCGCAATGAAAGGAGCTCATTGTCCAAGGCCTGCCCCTGTGAATGTCTTGCAAACAGTTTTTCCATACTGAGCTGAAAAGCTTGAAAATCATGGAGAACCGGATCATCTTGATTAACTAGAGGGATCGACCAGTCTGCCACATTGCCACTAAGGTACGAAAGCACGAAAGCTACCTTAGCTTGATCAGTTGGAAAGGCTGCTGGCCGGCATAAGAAGTGCAACCGGCACTGATTAATAAATACTGCAAACCTCTTTGGGTCACCAGAAAATCGTTTGGGCA
The DNA here is from genome assembly GCF_040938575.1 of Ambystoma mexicanum. NCBI lineage: Eukaryota > Metazoa > Chordata > Amphibia > Caudata > Ambystomatidae > Ambystoma > Ambystoma mexicanum. The sequence goes on along the minus strand of NC_090922.1, from coordinate 142,213,917 downwards.
GAGCCAGAGGTACATTCCCAGGTAGGTTGATCTGCACTGGGTTCGTAGAGGATGTTGAAGGAAGATTTGCCCCTGATGCGGGTAACAGAGTTTGTCCGGCTTGTGACTGTAGCAATTGTCTAGCGAGATCGTCTGTTCGCTCCTTGGAAATAATCAGTTCCCTTCTTAGAGCATTCGTTTCCTGACAGGCTGCATGCACTTCTGCTCTTAGTTCCCCAAGTAACTGGGCTAGCTGGTCGGTATCCGAGGTTTCCGTAGCGCCTGGGTGGGAGTTTTGCGGTGGTCTTTGCGTTCTATAACGCTCACCTGATTCCCGCAGAGGCGCCGGTCTTTACTGGGTGAATGCCGTATCTCCAAAGGTGATGTGTAACACACGGTTGGCTCTTTGGGCTGGACCTCTGTGCACTGTATGTCTGACTCGAAGAGTAAGATGTCTTAGGTAAGTGAACGCCGAGCTCTCCATCTGCCTCGGGGCAGGGTGCCGTAACCAGTTTCTTCACTGGATAAGGGTGCAGGCCTCTTGACCTCAGAGGACTGCTGTCCGTCGTTAACTGCACGAACTGTAAGTTCTGGGCACTTCAAATGTCTTAAAAGTCTTTTGTAATGCTATCTCTTGTTTTGCAGGGTTCCGGCGATGGCGGATGGCGGGCTGATGAGTTGAGGATCGAACCCGCGTGAGGAATAGAAGCGCCTGGAAGCACGTAAGTAAGCGCTTGTAGCCTGCTTCACGATGCGCACTAACTGTCCCTTTTATCTTGCAGGTACAAGTTCAGAGCCTTAGAGAAGCTGAAGGGTGCTGGAATACCCACTGGATTCAGCGTGGGAAGGAGTAATGGCACGGGAGTAATAAAGTTGCCCAATGTCTTTAAACGCACCTTCTTTTGTCTTTCAGATGCGGGATGCAGCGCGAGGCGTTGGTGACAGCCGATGGACCAGGTAAGAGATGCGCTGCCACTGAAGACCGTAGTGCTAACCTGTTCTTTCTTTGTCTTTACAGGTGCTGCTGAAGACTGGATTCCAGGATGGTAAGCCTTTGTTCCCTTAGGCCCAGGATCAGAAGCTGAAGACACGATGAGCGTTCTGCTGCAGAGAATGCAGAATAACGCAAAGCAAGATTCATCCATCGGGTGTGGTTTAAATAGCCTCCTGTAGTGCTTAGGTGTCTCCTTCCACAGCCACGCCTAGGTAAGAAAAGAGTTCCTGCTTTCCAGAAGAGTTCCAGTGTTCTGAATCTAGGGAGTGGCTCCTGCCCCACCCAACAGGAAAAGTAGTCCCAAACAGAAGAGGATCAGGGGTTCAACTGGCAGGTAAGTAAGCAGCATGGTCTGCTGCAGGTAAGTCCACCCAAGCATTATGAGCCCGGCGCTTCCAGCGCTGGGACTGGGCATCTTTATGAGCCTGGTGCCACCGGCGCCAGCACAGGGTCCAAAAGGTCCCAATTGGGACTGGCTGGCACTCAAACCGGGGTTATGGGTCTGCTTCGAAGGGAGTCGGGCAAGGCCTGATCTTTTGGAAGCAGAGATCATGACAATGTTGTCGCCTGCCGCTCTTTTCAGGATAAAGCCTGCCTGATCCAGGTGGATAATGTTGGGTAGGATGCATGCCAGGCGGGTTGCGAGAATCTTCGAGTACAGGTTGGCATCGATATTGAGCAGAGCTATCGGCCTGTAGGAGGCCGGGTCTCTCGGGTCCTTCCCTGGTCTGGGTAGAAGGATGTTGGTGGATTCCTGCATAGAGGGGGTCACTGCCCCTTTCTCATGAAAGGAGTTAAAGAGCACCACCAGGGGGTGGGGTGTTCAGCTGAGGTTTGAAGATTTTATAGAACCTAGGAGAGAATCCATCGGGGCCCAGGGCCTGGGATTTGAGGGACTTAATGGCTTCTTCGATCTCCTCACTTGTGATTGGAGCCTCCAGTCTCTCTCTAGTTGCATCATGTAGTCGAGGGAGGGCTGCTTCACGCAAGTATTCTTTTTGTTTACTCTGGTCCCGCGGGGCGCCGTCATGACCTGGGTAAAGTGGTCTGCCGCCAGCTGTTTTTTCTCCTCTGCGTATTGGATCACCCCTTGTGGATCTCGAAGGCCAATGATGGTGTTGCTGCGTCTTGCTTTGGCCAGTTTAGCTACGAGCAGCTTGTTCGCCTTGTTATTCCTCGCATAGTAGCACTGTTTAGCTTTGACCATGAGTTGTGCGGTGTGTTCGGCGTAGTGCGCCTCTAGCTTTTTCCTGGCGGTACAGATCGCTCGGTGAGTCTTGGGAGACCAGCCTTTTCTTTTGTGGGTTTCCTCTGCTGTTTTAAGTTCTTCCTCCATGGCCTGGCGGATCTGCCGTCTGTTACGGTGGAATGCCACCCCCTGTGCGATCAGCTCTCCCCTGATTACCGCTTTCAAGGCATCCCATGTGTTTGCAGGGGAGGTGTCTTCGACTGGGTTTTCTCTAAGAAGGTTTTTAATCGCTATCACAATCCTATCCCTCAATGGAATGACGTTAAGGATAGGGTCATATAGTGTATCTGTACGGGGAGTTAGGCTTGGTCACATGTGCACGGATTTCCATGATTACTGGGGAGTGGTCAGACAGGATCCGCGGACCAATGGATACCTCATTGGTGTAGGCAAGCAGCTGGGAGGATGTCAGGAGGAGGTCAAATCTTGAGAAGGTTCGGTGGACATAGGACTAGAAGGAATAGTATTTTTCAGAGGGGTGAAGCACCCGCCATGAGTCCACTACTTCCAGGGATCTGAACAGGCTTAAGAGGCTGAGCTCCTGAGTGAAGTCTCCGGGGGTGGGGCGGGGCGTGAGATTTATCTGATGTGGGGTCCGGAACTCCAATGAAATTAACCCCAATTATAACTTGGCCTTCTATAAAGGGAGAGAGGGAGGAACCCAGTGCGTCGTAGAACGCTGCTTGCCCCTAGTTGGGGGCATACACCGAAGCAAAAGTGTATAGATCTCCCAACAATAGGCATTTGACTGCTACAAATCGCCCTTCCGGACATGTTTTTCTTTCCAACACCTGGGGGTTTAGTCCTTTCCTGAAGAGAATCTATGTGCCTCCCTTCTTAGAGCCCGCTGAGGCAAAAAGCTGAAGAGGTTAAGATTTGGAGAGGAGGTGCCCAAAGTCCACTGGTATTAGGGTGGGTCTTCTGAATCAGAGCCATTGCCGCCTCCTAGTCTTGGAGCTTTTGTAGGATCGATTTTCTCTTAGCAGGGGAGTTTAGTCCATTGACGTTAAGGGTGAGAAATTTCAGAGTTTGATGCTCTTGGGCCAAGACACACTCCGCTATCGCGCCTAGGGGGAGAGGTCAGGGGGGAAAGAGTTAACCGCCATCTTGAAGAAAAGCTGGGAATATGTCACACTACTCTTGGGATTTTTAACACGTGCCCCCAACGGGGGGCCGTAACTTCAACTGGTCGGGGTGCCGACATTGTAGGTTTGGTGGTCCCCCGGCCAACAGGGCCAAGCGTATAAGCAAATGTTATGTGGGATTCCAAGGACTTGTATGTGAAATGTGCCTTGGAAATGGGCATGGGCCAAGGGTGGGGCCCGCAGCACTGGTCAGATTTGTTCGTAGGCTAGGGCTAGGTTGGTAAGGTTCCTTTAAGATGGTTCCTGGAGGTTGGCGAGAGCGTCAATTAGAATTCCGCTGGTTAGGGCCGGCCCCCAGCTACCGTCGACTGCTACTCTGCGATGTTTTGGACCATGAGGCACGTCTGGGTTTCGAGAGGGAGCCAGCTCCCGGGTCCACGGTGACCTCTGAATTTGGTGACATGGCCTCCTCTGGCAAAGAAGGATGCAGGATTTTGTTGCCATCCTCAATGTGGGTGATTCTGCGCACAGTGCCCTTGTATGAGAATTGTAGAGCGGTTGGAAATGGCCATCGGTAGCGAATTTGCTGCTCCTGAAGAAAAAGAGTCAAAGGTCAGAGAGCTTTCCTCTTCTGGAGGGTGAGAAGGGAGCGGTCTTGGTAAATCTGGAGGGGTGAACCCTGGAAGGAGAGTTCGTCTTGTGACCAGCTGATTGCTGAAATTGCCTCCTTTGTGGTGAAAAATTGCACCCTGGTTATGACATCTGGGGGGAGGTCCGAGTCCACTCCATGGCGTGGGCGCAGCCTATGGGTGCGATCCAGGAGAAGCTGGGGTTTGTCCAGCTGTGGGAGCAGAGATTGAAAAAAGTCCTCCACGTATTCCGCCAGGTTCTTGTCTTGAACGTAGGATGGAATCCCTCGGATTCTGAGATTGTTGCGTCAAGCCCTATTTTCTAAATCTTCTTTTTTAAATTCGAGGATTTCACATTTATCTTGTAAAGATCTGATTGAGCGTTAGACTTCCCCTAGAGTGGTTGTATGGTCTTGGGAGCGGTCGGCAATCTCCCCCCAGCCTTTGTTCCTTCTCTGCCACTCTTTGGTAGGTGTGCTCTAGCTTGGTGGAAAGCTCTGTCATGCAGGATCTAAATTCAGATTTAATGTCGGCCATAAAAGCCTGTATGTCCTCTTTAGTGGCAAGCGCTTCTCTGTTCTCCTGAGATTTCTGTGGAGTGAGCTTGGGGGGTGGGGCCGGGTTTCTTTCCTTTGTCAGATGACGTAAACATAGTGGCGATGTCTGGATTTTTACCTGCTTTTGATTGCTTTGCCATTGCAGGTAAGTAGAGCTGAGAGCTCTCAGAGGTGTAGAGTGGTGGATGCTGTTGTCCGGGACCAGAGAGCGAGTTGCCGAAGTGCGCTTACGTGCATTGAGGGCACCCTGAGCTGTGGGATTGTGAAGCTGGCCCCAGCTCCTCTGCGCAGGGAGCAGAGGAGGGGGTCAAGGGAGTGGGCAGGGGCGCCCCAGGAAGAGTCGGACGCAAAGTCACTCTTGACACTGAGGCGTTTTCCAAGGAAAAGCAGTTAGGACTACCACCTACCACCTAGTCTCTCCTCAGTCAAGCCTCCAGGTATGAGATTCGGGCAGTGGGTGGTTTTGCCGGGCCACCTCTGGGTGCTCTAAATGGCTATTCCTCCTTAGATGGGAGGGGGGCCAAGGGTGTTCCAGGCACAGTGGCAGGGGCCGACCCGCCGGGGGTAGTTATGGGCTGGGGCGCCCCAGGATGTAGCTGTAGCTCCAGAAGTCTTCGGGCTCCTACGGGGGGCTGTAGGCATGGGTATAGTAGAGTCGTGCCTTTCTGAGCCCCAGGCTACTGCGGAGACGTGGACCTCCCCCAGGAGTCTAGTGTGGCTCCCAAATGTCGGGTTGAGATGCTGGGGATGCTGTGGGCTTACCAGCCGCGAAATGCAGCCAGAAGCCAACCACCTCTCTGCTCCAGATCAGCAACCCCCCTCCCCATTGGGAGTCATGTATGCCCGCGTCTGTGCCTCTTCGGAGCAGGAGCACCATGGGCCGGAGCAGATGGCACCCCTCGCTGGCAAAGCCAGAGGCCCCTTGGGCTCCGGACGAGCTCCTCGCCAGGGGGGCAGGAGCCCCGGATGGTAATCAGCTGAAGGGCCGGGGCGGTCGCGCACTCACCAGCCGTGGGGCGCCTCTCGTCAGTTGGGGCAAGAGGCCTTGAGGGCTCTAGTCGAGGTCTCCGCTGGAAAGCTGGTGCTCCGGTTGTTGAGCGGCTGGAGCGTTAAGGAGGCCGCGGGCTCGCCCGCTTTGGGGTGCTTCCCGTTCAGCTGAGCCAGGAGACTAATGGGCTCCAGCCCGGGAGCACCCAGCCAGCTGCGACCCCTCGCCCGAGCACCTCTACGCCCAATCTCCGTCGGATCTTCTCTGTGTGGCGTCGCATCGGCGCTCCCCCTGGCCTGGTCGCCATCTTGGGAGACTTGGGTGCTGTAGCTGCCCAACTTGCCTGCTGCGATCTCGATCCTCATCTCGCGTTATGGGCTGAAATGTATGCCCCAGGTAGCTTGGGCATTCCGCTAGCGGGAGCCATCAATTTTCGTTCTTATGGTGGCAGGAACCTTCCAATCTTTATGTAAGCTGCGGGCTTCACACGGAGGCCATCATGGGAGCAGCCACATCGCTGGCACTCCAGACCACGCCCCCAAAAGGAGCACTTTTTGGATTAGGATAGATGAGCACCCAAGTTAAGGTTTCCCCCTGCAATGTTCCCTCAACCCACAAATAAGCGAATTCTGAGTGGATAGAAAGAAGCAGCAGGTAGTCAGGGATAAGAGGCAGCAAACAATCAAAATCCAACCTTCCCTCACAATACAAGAGGCAAAAAGGCCTAAAATGACACTCGGATTTTGACAATTATATGTGTGTTTAAATAAGGATATACATATGTTTTATCACACTATTTGGGATGTTACATCACTATCAACCATCAGGCAAGGTATCACAAAAGCATACAGTTCACATAACAGATTGAAATTGAAAACCCAGTGCAGCCGAATTCACACATGGAAACGTTGAATTCTCTCTAGTTTGCAGTTTTAAATGCAAAAACGTTTTTTTTAAAAAAACGGGTAAAAAACACTCAATTGGAATGCGGTTTCTGGGCAGGGGGATGGATGCACAGCAGAGGGACAATATAGAAGTGAAAGGAGGGCTAGAGCTGGTGAATTGAGAGATATTTGGAAGGTAGAATAAGGTTTGTTTTTAGGAAAATAGAGCAGTGAAAAAGAGAAAATCAGTTAAAAAATGGAAAGGCAAATTTTACTTAAACTAAATTATTTAGACTATATTGTTAAAGAAAGCCACGATACGTTCAAAGATTGATTCGCAACGTCAACCTTTTCCCACCGGGTTCTGATCTATGTGGGAATTAATTTAAATTACTCCAAATATCACTAATGTGTTACAAGGTGAGGTGAATAAATGAGTTGCACTAACACTAGGAAACAAGAACAGGGTGCACAGAAAATTGGAACAGTCTATACAAGTTATCAGGGTATGGATAGGGCTACTTAGAGAGTGGCACAATGACAAAAGTCAAGATGGGGTAGGGGATACTCGCAGACCGCTTTTAAATTTGGGATTAGGAACAGTCAACCGGGTTCTGGACTCCACGGCTCGGGTCACCAGGTAGCGGCAGACTTTCCTAGCAGAACAGCAGCTGGACCTGTCTGGTCACCAGATAATCAGGACAGCTGGATGGCAGGGTTGCAGCGGGCATGCAGTTAGTGGGCAAAATGCCAGTCTGGTATCAGGATGCTTCCCAAAAGAACACCACAGCTTTTTCCTTTGGTTATTGGGATTTTTTTAGTGGGATCTCTGGATTAAGGCCTTGCTGGGATGGTCAGTAATGATTTGGCCTTGGAGTGGAGTCTGGAATCTGGCAAGATGAATGTAGAAGATCAGGAACACAGGCGCAGGAAATTCAGGAAAGAGTCTGTCTAGAGTTTTGTAAGCCACCCTTCTTATAGAGCATTGTGACATCATAGAATAATACGGCAGGGCAGGCTTAGCTAAGCACGCCTCTAAACAACTGGATTGGTCAGGGGAGATAGTCACCACCTTCCTCCCAGCACGTTGAATGTCCGGAACCTCCCACAGTTACTTTAGCTAAAATCCAGTTTTGCAATAAATGGCATATTTGTACAGTTGGGGCCTTTTAACAAATTACATACGCAAGTTACATATTTAAGAACATGCCAGTCCAACTCTACAATTTGTAAGACATTGTTTTGCCCTTCTAATCATTTTTTTGTAATTTTAAGTGTGAAATATTCAGCCTAAAATTCTATAACTTTACATGTGTGTATGGATTATTATTAGGCATATCAGTGTTGAATTTTACATTGGCATCATGTACACTTGCCTTGGAATCCCCCATTCTCTGCTATTTTTGTTCCGTATATGGCAGTGAAGGCTATGTCTTAAATTAAAACCCACAAAATTACATAAAAACTCAACTTTACATTCCTGTGAGTTTCTGTTGCAAAAATAATTTCTTGAAACACATGGGCATCCTTTGTCCTTCACTTCTCTTCAGCTACCTTCAACTGTCACTTCCCCCAGTGTGGGGAGGGGTTTTCCCAGTTTGATTGAAGTTTTATGGCTGCTTCCACTTCACAGGTTGGTGTCCCGGAACTTCCATTGTAAGAGGCCTCAGCCCAGACGAAAGTCTGCCAAAGTAGCAATTTTGTGTTCTAGCATCTACTGTGAAGGGCCTTCTGTTTCTGGCAACCCCCAAGCAGAAACATGCAATTTAATTCCTTATTTTATTTATTTTTGTTATAAATCAAAATACAGCCTGTTGAATAAGATCTCCCATTTCTGTTTCACAGCAGAAAACCCCTTCACATTGCCATATAAGGGCAGGGCCTTATCCAACATACACTTGAACAAGTATTTTTCTTAGTTTGCAAAAGTACATTTTAAACGTGTGGTGACTACATTTTCCTTGCAAATTCGATTTTTCTCTTCCATCTGAATTCCCACATTGTTTTGTAGCCATAGTGAACTTCTGGTATGCAGCAATGTGTTAAAACACAGATGCACTGAAATTGACATAGGCCCGGAGAGCCAGGGCCCTTTCGACACATTGATCCTTGACATTTTGTAACCAAAAAGTAAAGCATTGGCCGTGCAGCTAAAGGAAAACTTCTTTTGATTTCTTCAGATCTGAACAGCCGCCTGTCATTCAGGAATACTGCCCTTGTCTGCTGGAGCATAATGTGAATGTGGATATGCATGGCAAGGTCTCATTGATAAAAGTATTGTGATGAGGAACAGAGGAAAGAGCATCAAAGCGGCATCATTTTTAAATGTAAATATTTCCCCTTTTCAATGGGAACTTTACGCTTGCAGCAAAGCAGCGCTGCTTTTTATTCGCTCCCCTTCTTTTGTACATGTAAGAACACGCTGGCAGGCTTTCTCAGTGTGGCCCTTGTTCCATCCTGCACAGTATGTGCTTGGGAAGCTGGGGCAGCCATATTTTTTTTTTAGCTGAAAACGCAGTTTTGGTTAAAGGCAGTGGTGCTCACAGGAGCCAGCACAGCCATTTTGCTGCTTCTGCTGAAGTGCAGCTTTGTTATGGAAGCGAGTACAGCTGAGTGGGTAAATATATCCCACAAGAGCACCCAGATAGGAATCATAGCAGGCGTTGCACTTGGAAGCAGGCTTCAGGCGGATCCTCATGACAGAGGAAAGTATATCCAGAGTGTTGGCGATACAGAGTTGAAGGTTAGAGATGACAGCCAGGGTGAGAGTCAGTGGAGGGAGTAGGAGAGGGAGTAAAGGTGACAGCAAAACGTGACAGCTGACATTCACTTCATCAGTCAAATGGAGAAGGAGTGGCAACACAGGCGAAGGCTTAGCCGGAGGACCAAGTAAGTCCAGGTGAGAGGAAAGGAGGGCATGAGCAGACCAGGAGAGAGGAGGAGGCCGTCTGAAGAGATGAGAGCATTCAGGGCGCAGCTGGCAGAGTTCATCAGACCAGAGAGAATAGAGAGGGACAGAGAGACACATAGGTTGCGGAAATAAGCATAGGCCACATCATGGGAGTCCAGGTGAATTTTGAAGTCTCCAAGGAAGAGAAGCTTGGAGGAGGAGGTCACAAAAGGGGGAGAGAGGGGGGAGAGAGAGAGAGAGAGAGAGAGAGAGAGAGAGAGAGAGAGAGAGAGAGAGAGAGAGAGAGAGAGAGAGAGAGGGGGGAGGGAGAGGGAGAGGGGGAGAGAGGGAGAGGGGGAGAGAGAGGGAGAGGGGGAGAGGGAAAGGGGGAGAGGGAGGACGGGAGACAAGGGATTCGAAAGAGGAGCAGGAACGAGTAGGTATGATAGCAGCAGGGACCTACTCAGGGAATATTAGAGCCACTCCGCCCCCACGCATATTAAGCCTCGGTTTAGAGAGGATATTATAACCCTCTAGGGAGGCGAGTGTCTAAACTTGTGAGAGAGCTGTCCGTAAACCTTTCTCATTGAGAGCAAGTACATCTAGATCACAGTCCTCAAGGAGGAGGCATTTGTCAGAGGAGCGTTTGAGGGTAGCTAAGTGGAGCAGGTCGCCCCTTTTGTAGGTCTTCCGAGGAGGGGTACAGAAGTGTGGTAAACCCCGTCTGAGATGGCAGAGGAGCCAGAGGGAAGGCAGAGAGCGGAGCCGGGGAGGAGGAAGTTAGTGAAAGTCGGGAGACTCCCATCACTAAGCCATGAGTGCCATTCTGATAGAAATTAATGAGGACCCTGGAGGAGAGGAAGGATGCCAAGTGTACCGCCCAACGGGTGCCACCATTAATGGGGGAGGCAAGTATGAAAAATAGGATATCGGTGAGGCAGCGTTTCCATAGATGTCAGCAATGGGCAGGCCCGGGTTGCTTCGACAGTGCCCCTGTCACATGGGGGCCCCTTCCCGACCGGTCCCAACTCAGGTCAAAAGCTAGGTTGAAATCTGTTGCGACCAACCACTCCCTCTCACTAAATACTTACAAATCACCTAGCCAGGCATCTAAAAAGTGTTGCTATCCCTGGTTGGGAGCATATACCGAGATGTATATGTCTGCCCCTTCAGTTTTCCCTTCACCATTATGAACCTTCCCAAGGGGCCCTTCAGACCTGTACCCACATACAGTGCGATGTCTCTGTGCAACAAATTGCTACCCCTGCCTGTTTGTTCTTACCATGCACATGGAACTGGGTAGGGTATTCCCTACTATCATCTTCACTCTTGAGATGAGTTTCCTGCAGGCATTCATTTATCGAGCCCCCCTCTTAGCAATTTCCCTCAGTATGCTGAGCCTCTTGCTCGGGCTATTTAGCCCCCCAACGTTCCAAGATTCTAATTTAGGGTTTGCCATGTTTCAGTTGTACGCTCGTGCTCCTTACAGACTCTCTCCAGACACTCCCCTGCTTGACCTTGACCTCCTGACCCCTCACCAGAACATTCCCCCAGAAGCTATTCCATCTTTCTACTATAGCGGATGCCCCTGGAACCTCCGTACAGTGTCTTGGCATGTCCCCCATCTGTGAACTGACCATCTTGGTCCCCCATTCCCACCCCAACCAAAGTGATCACCCCCCCCACACCACCTCTAAATAACCATCACAACATGCACAACATTAACTTCTTTTAAGTGCTACCCTGTTGTGGGCCATGCTAGAGGCACAATTCTATATTTGCCCCCACTGCGACTAGAGAACGTCATTGGTCTAAAATTGCCTCCTCCAAGCGGCTGCACGGTCAACTTTTTCTTGGCCTTTCTACTCCACCCCTCTTGGCTCGGTCCAGGCCGCCCCATCCCCAATACATTAAATCCCTCCTCCACACTGTCTATGACCTTCTCATTTCCCAGCAGGACTTGCAGCTTCGTCGGGAAGAGTCATCGATATTTCATGTTTATCCTAGTGAGCTCCTCCGTAACCCCTTGAACTATCTCCGCTTAGCCAAAGTCACCAGCACCAAATCATCAAATGGCTGGACCTCGCTGCTTCTAATGCGCGCCTTGCCTCGCTTCCTGGAAGCTGTCATCTTCTGCTTGTCCTTGAAATGGTGCAGCTTCACCAGGCAACCCGTGGGCACGCTCCCGGGGGACCCTGTATATGCCCAGCTTCTGTGTGACCGTTGTCCACCAGGTCTATGAATAACTGACAGAGACTTCTGGGGCCGTCCCCCCTGCTCTTTCCTTCAGTTCCTTAATCCTAATGTTCTCCCTCCTGGACCGTTTTTCCGAATCTTCGCACTTCTCCAGCATCATTCTCTCCTCTGCTGCACATGCTTGTGATAAATCTGGGATCTTCTCCACCGCAGCAGATAGATGGCCTTCCATGCCCATTGCCCTTTCCCCCAGGTTCTCGAGATTCCTCCTGTTCACCCCTATGGCTTGTGACAGGGCCTCTTTGCTAAGCACTGCCTCTGCCATTACAGTATCTGTAATGTCACTTTTAAATCTGGCCAGTGTGAAGTCCAAGTCCTCCTTCGTGAGCGGCTTTTCTTCAGCTCCCCCTTCCCTGAGAGAAAAATCGGATAGTCAATTGCTTGGTGTTACGCACAGTTGCCCTGCTCCCCCTTTCTCCAGCTGTCCCCTCTTCTTCTGTACCATTTACATACTGCACACTTGTCTAGGGGATATGCAGGAGCCCTCAAGGAGTCGGCCACCAACTATCACTGGCTTCACCTGCCTCGGCGACCTGTAACGTCTTTAACCAGCCATGAAGGCACACTCCTACAGCCCAGACAATCTGCCATACACGAGGTCTGCAAGTGTCCATGAAAGCACTTCTTGGCGTTTAGTAGTGAGCAGCGCTGACCCCACAGCTTCCAGGGAAACTCACGTGGACCCACCTCAATCGCAGTACTCTCCATGGCTGGCATTGTTTAACCACTTGCAAACGTTTATGCCAGGTAGCTGCTTCAGTGCTTGCACACCGATCGGCACATACTCTGCTGCGCTCGCCACCAGCTATGGGAATCTGGCCCCATACTCCTCCAGAATGATGGTCATCACATGGGTAATTGCCTCCAGCTGGCACTGCTAATCTGTGCACCACCCGCAGGCAGCACAGTCCTTGGTTTGCAAAGTGGCAGCCATATATCTCCTCTGCTGCTGCAGCGCCCCTCTCACCTCTTGTTATGTTGGTAAAGCTACCACCGGCGCTGTGCAAGCCTAACAAGGCAAGGCGCTTCCACTTACAAGTGCTCCATCAGGGGGGCCAGTTCTCGGCCTCCCCCTGCTCTTGAAGTCAGTCATGGCTCACCCGCCATTGCTCGCCTCCCTCATCTTCGCCGCTGCTCCTGAGTGCGCCGCCACCGCCTCCTGTCTCCTCCAGCTCGCAGTGGTCTTGCTCGCCCATACCGTGCTCTGCTCTGTGGAGCTCTCTCCTGCCTCTGCTGCGCACCCACTGCCAGCAGGCTCCCGAGGAGTTCAGGCACCGAGGAAGTCAGGCGCCAGTTTTCTCTGTCACTACGTCCGCTCTTCTCCACCAGGATCCCCTCGCACCACCGCCTCCACTATTGCTGCGGCAACGCGGACCTAGCTACTCTCTGGTGCTCGTAACATAGAAATTAGGGGGAAATTAGGGGCTTTAGGGGCGTTGCTTCCCGACTCGTCGGGACGGGAGCGAGTGCAGGCTCCATCCACTCAGCGCGCCATCTTGGCGACGCCCCCCCCATGAACTCCTATTTTTAAAATCATTGCACCCAATTGCAGGTTGTGTTCAAATCTAATACAGGGAATAAGGCACATACAAAACACTACAGAAGGCAGCAGTTTCTTTGTTTCCCATCTAATCCTGAGAAATGAGTTGCCTCGTTTTTTTTCTTAAAAGGAGACATTTAAAATAACACATGCTTTTAACATTGCGAAAAAAATTAAGTGTTACTGACCGGAGTGACTAACATACTCCTAGTCCACAGTCCCCTTTCCTCCGTCCTGTATAGGAGTCCCTCGCAAAGGATGGGAATGGAACCTTTAAACACCAGAAAAAACATGTTCCCTTTAAATTTCCAGGCACATGCCAGCGCATCCCGAGGACCACTGGCTCCCTTGACCATGCCCGCAGGCGCCGCACCCCAGTCCCTTTTGACGTGTTGGCTGTATTATGCCGAACAACCTCGCTGCTCTTTTTAGGGGGAAGGGTGGTGGGACGTATGGAGGAAAGGGGACTATGGACTAGGAGTAAGTTATTCACTCTGATGATTAACACATTATTACTCCTAGGTCCCGTCGCCTTTCCTCCATCCTACAACTGCCCTGGGGAGGAGAGCTTGCCATTCTAGGTGAAAAGATTACACAGGACTGCTTGGGAAAATGCTGTGTCAGTCCTGGCACTGGTATCCAGGCAGTAAAGTTTGCAAAATGAAGAAGGGGAGGCCAATGTTGCCACCCTGCTCATCACCTGCCATGGTACATAGCACAGAAAAGCGACTGCCGCTGCCTTGGCCCTGATGGCATGAGCATGTATGCCCCTTGGTGGATCCTCATGCTGTACCTTGTATGCCTCCTGGATCGCTGCTGTCATCCAGCTAACTATGGCAGCTTTGGACGCTTGCTGACCTGGCATTGAGCAGCCAAATGTGACAAACAAGGACTCTGTCTTGCGGAAACCCTTTGTACTGTCCAGATAGAATTTAAGTGCTCTTCTGATGTCTAAGCAGTGAAGAGCCCTTTCTGCCTCTTCCATTGGGTCTGGAAATAAAGTTGGGAGCACAATCTCCTTGTTAAAGTGGAAAGAAGAAACCACCTTCGGGAGGAACTTGGGGTGCGTGCGGGGCACAACCTTGTCCCGATGAAGCCTAGTATAGGGCTCCGAAGCCACCAAGTCCTGGACCTCACCAAGTCTGCGAGCGGAAGTAAGCCCCAATAGGAGAGCTGTCTTTAGCGTGATCAGTTTGAGATCTACCCTGGCCATGGGCTTGAAAGGTGTGTGTGTACGAGGGCACTGAGCACCACGTTAAGATCCCAGGATTAGGATTGGTAGAAGAGAAAGTAAACCTGTCCGAGTTCCTGTACACATCAATAGCCGCTAGGTAAGTATGGCAAATGTCAACCTGGACCCCTGATCTAGCCAAGAAGGGCAACACCTGGTCAAGCATGCAGGCCAGTGGATCCACACCATTTTCCTTGGACCATAGGCAGAGCCTGGTCCATTTGCCTTTGAGCTGCATGCATGTAGTTGGACTCCTGGCTCCCTGTATGATATCCAGGTTGTCACGAGACAGCTGGAGCTGTTGAAGAGTTACCTGCTCAGGTACCAGGCTGCTATGGTTAGCCTCTCCGGAGAGGGATGCAGGACTGTGCCCCCTTGCTGCATCAGAAGAGGGCTCTTCCCGAGCGAGAGGCGCATTTGTGGCTGGGCTGAAATCAGACAAATGTCGGAGAACCAGCGCCTTGCATGCCACATAGGTGCTAGGAGGATGAGAAGCAACTGCTGGGATTGCCTGATCTTGCTCACTATCTTGGATATGAGCGGTGTGGGGGGGAGGAATGCATACGTCCCAGGGTATTTGAAGCACATCCCTGAGGGAGCCTCGCCCCTTCCTGCCCCAGGACGCAATCTGCTGACAAGTCTGGTTGCTCTCCGTCACAAACAGGTCTGTGACCGGGTGTCCCCACTTGTTGAAAACTTCCTGGAGCACTCTCCCATTCAGCTGCCACTCGTAATTGTCGGAGCCCAACCGACAGACTGACCGCCTCAAGGTTGGATTCTCTCGGCAGATGAACTGCTTAGATCCATACATCTTGTACAATTGCCCACTCCCAGATGTCTAGGGTCAACCGGCATAGAGGAGGGGATCTGGTGCCCCCGTGCTTATTTAGGTAGAACATGCAGGTGCAGTTCGTTTTAATACACACTGCATGCACTGCCCCGATTACTGAAAGGAAAAACTTGAGTGCGAGGCAAATGGCCATCAATTCTAGCCACTTGATGTGTTTCTGTAGTTCGGTTTGAGACCATAGCCCATGCACGGCATGTGCCCCCAGGGACCTACCCCACCCCTGAAGAGAAGAGTCTGGTCAGAGTATGCTGTATTGGAGGCGGCCGAAACAGCCTGCTCACCATGAGGTTCACATCCTGGGTTCACATCCTGGGCCTACCATCTGCAATCCCACCGTAAGTGAGGGGTAGGTTGATCAGCGCCCCCGATGACCAGATTCCTGGTCCCAGGTAGCTGCGAAATGCAGTTGCAGCCTCCTCATCCGCAGCCTGGTGTAAGGAATAGCTAGGACACATGCTGCCAGCACTCCCAGCAGGTGCTGGAACCACCACGCCGTCGTTACTGTTCTGCTGAGGAAGTGATCAACAGAAGCTTTGATCGCTGCCACCTACTCCCAAGTAGGGAATACCTTCTGCTTCTTTGTATCCCAGAGCAGCCTCAAGAATACCAGAGTTTGAGTAGGGCAGAGCTGCGATTTCTGGTAGTTGATCGAAAAACGCAGCTTGTAGAGAGTAGTCATCAGTCTGACGGCTGAGGACATGACCTCCTCTGGAGACGTCCCTCTGACTAACCAGTCGAGGTAGAGATATACATGCAGGCCCTCCTTTATGAGCAGGGCCGCCACAGCGTTCATGAGTATTGTGAACACCATCGAAGCTGAATTCAGAACAAAAGTTAGTACCTTGTATTGAAAATGCAAGCCCATGACCAAGAACCTGAGGAAGGCACGGTGAGATTGCACTATGGGGACATGAAGATATGCGCCTTTCAGCTACAGGGAGCACGTCCAGTCTCCCCCACACAGCGCCTCGGCTAGGATAGCTGTTACCATTTTTAACTTGTGCAAAGGTAGGTACAGATTGAGGGAGGAAAGATCTAGAACCACTCGCAGGCCCACTTGGTTCTTTTGAAAGGCAAAGATGCGGGAGAAATGATAAGTTACTCACCCTAACTAACTTAGTCCCCCATTCCTCCATACTGCATGGACGTCCCTTCCTAGGGACGGGAGACGGACCCTTTTTCACCAGAAAAACCCTTCTTCCCCTTTAAATTTAGAGGCACGCGGGGGTGCGTCCTGGGAGCATGCGCTACCCTGACTACACAACCGGCACCACACCTCAGTCCCCTTTTCCGCATCGACGAGAACGGGCCAATTTCACCAGTGCTCCTGGGTTTGGCCTTGCCCTGTAATTCCACGCGCTCTTCCACAGATACTTCTTCTATCTTATTGTCTTGGAAGGTTGGGGAGCCACTCTGGACAGCCACAGCGTCCACAGAGTTTGGACCCGGCAGGAGTCACGTATCAATTGGCTGGAGCTCAGGGCCATCTGGCTAGCCCTCAGAGCTTTCCTTCCAATCATTGGGGGCAGGACTGTCCTTATCCAGACCGACAACTTCACCAGCATTTACTATGTCAACAAGCAGGGGGGGTACCAGGTCATCTCTGCTGTGCAGCCTAGCGGTCAGCATGTAGGAATGGGCCCTGGAGAACATCTACCTCGCGGCCGTCCTCCTCCCGGGGAGGCCAACTTAGAAGCGGGCAGGCTCAGCAGACTGGGAGCGGACAATTACGAATGGCAATTGAACGGCAGGTGCTGCAGGGGTCTTCAACACATGGGGCCACCCTTGGGTGGATCTCTTTGCCTCCTGGAAGAACAGGAAGTGCCATCAGTTCGCATCTTGGCAGGGACGGGCTCCCGGCTCCCTGGGCAATGCACTGCAGATTCAATGCTAGGGCATGACAGCCTATGCCTTTCCTCCCACACCTCTGATCCCCACAGTAATATGCAAGATAAAGAAAGCTTGTCACCTCAGCATCATTTTGATAGCTCCCCGGTGGATGGCGAGACCGTGGTTCTCCGAGATGCTCAGCCTCATGGACAGACCACCCATTCACCTTCCGCTGGGTCCAGCACATTTCCTGTCCCAGCAGGGGGGCAGGGTCCTCCACCCCGTGCCTCAGAAGTCAGCCCTTGCAGCGTTGTTCCTGAGCAGATCACCCTCAGGCACCTGAGCCTATCTCAGGCTAACCTGGAGATAATTCAGGGCGCCAGGAGCAAGGCTACCAGGAGCCAATGCAAAAGTAAATGGAGTAGGTTCTGTCATTGGGTGAACTCGAAGTAGATCGACCTCCTTACGTGCACGTTGGATGATGTGCTCTCCTTCTCAGCACACCTCACGCACTCAGGCGCCATAGGGGCCTACAGGAATTCGCCGGAGGAAGCCTTCTCCTCTTCCAACCCGCAAGTCAAACATCTGGCGGGCTTGCCAGGCTCTACCCACCCATCAAGAAGCCACACCCCATGTGGGACCTCGAGTGGTGTTGGGCGCCTTGGCACACAAACCCTTCGAGCCAATGGCGTCTGCGGACATCAGGCTGGTCACCATTAAGACAGCTTTGTTAGTTGGACTCACCTCTGCTCACAGAGTCAGCCAGATACAGGCTCTGGTGGCCTCAGAACCCTATACCACTTTCCACAGGGAAACGGTGGTCCTTGGGACTCGCCCGGCATTCCTACCTAAGGTACCCTCCGCTTTTCATCTAAATGTGGAAATGGTCTTACCCACTTTTTTCGCCAAGGACGAGGCTCGGAGAGTCTTGCACTGTCTGGATGTCAGGCACGCTCTGAAATTCTGGATTGTATCCAGGGAATAATGTTTTTACAAAGGTGTGGATGGAAGCCCAAGTAGCGGCATCACAAATATTCCCAATAGGAACACCCCGCTGGAGGGTGGTGGAAATATCCACGCCCCTAGTGCAATGAGCTCTCAACAAATCAGGAGGGTCCTTACCCGACAATCGATAACATTCTGAAATGGTGTGGATAATCCACCTGGACAAGGTCTGTTTGTTAACAGCCTGGCCCAATCGATGTCCAGTATATCCTGCAAAGAGGTGATCGTCCACTCTGACCCTGGACATCCTATAAATGTAAAAGCTCAGAGCTCTCCTAGGAACCAACCGATGGAATCGCTCCTCTTCCTTACCAGGATGAGGAGGGTAGAAAGACGGAAGAACCACCTTTTGACTCAAATGGTATTCAGAAACTACCTTAGGTAGAAAGGATGGACGTACTCTAAGTACAACCCTGTCCTTGTGAAACACAGTAAAGGGTGGCTTAGATGAAAGTGCGTGCAATTCACTCACTCTGCGAGCGGAAGTAACCGCAACCAATAACACGGTCTTGAAGGACAGTAATCTCAAAGGACAAGAATGCAAAGGTTCAAACGGAACACCCATAAGAAATTTCAAAACCAAATGTAAGTCCCAAAACGACACCTGGAAAGAAGACGGCGGGAATACATTAGTCAGTCCTTTAAGAAACTGAGAAATCAAAAGGAATCTTAAAATAAGAACATTCTTCAGACGAGCGCTTAAAGATATACAACGCCACCAGGTAACCTTTAAATGGTACCTACTTGAAGGCCCCTGTGGGCCAAAGAAAGTAAGAAAGACAAAACCATACGAATGGAGCACTGAAAAGGATCAACACTGTGATCTCTGCACCAGTCGCAGAACTTATGTCAACGGTACAGGGATTTCGTTGCAGGCCGCCGGGCCGAAAGCAACACCACCATCACGTCATCCAGGAGATCCCAATCCTTATATCTCAACCTTTCAGATACAAAGCATGAAGGTTGAGAGTCTTGACCTCTGGATGGAGAACCTGATACCACCCTCACACCCATGTCCGCTTCTCGCACGCGCTAGAGAGAGCAGATCCTCTCGGAGGGGAAGACGGCGTGGAGGGCAGATGGACAATTCCAGAAGGTCCGGGTACCACGCTCTCCTGTCCCAATCTGGAGCAATGAGGATCATGTGGAAACCAAACCTCCGTAACCTCCGCAACACTTTAGGAATGACAGGGACCGGAGGAAATGCGTACAGCAGTGGGAATGACCAATCCACCACGAACGCGTCTCCTAAGGCTCCTTTGGGAGGGAATTCTCTTGAGCAGAATCTTCCGGTTGACACTGGTGGCGAAGAGATTCTCTTGCGGGGTTCCCCAAAGCGAGAAGATCGCCTGAAGGACTTCATGAGCCAACTCCCACTTGTGGGAGACCGCGCTCTGACTGCTCAGAGCATCCACCGCTGCATTGTCTCCGGCCAGATGAACTGCCGAGATCGGAAATTCCTGCTGGATGGCCCAGAACCAGAGCTGCATAGCACAATGGAAGTGACCCTGCTCCCCACCCCCTTTTTATTGAGGTAATGCATGGCCACTGTGTTGTCTGTCATGATCAGGACACTTCACCCATACAGAGGGCAGAAACGCCATCAGGGCTAGCCTGATGGCCCTCAGCTCTAACAAATTGATGTGGAGGCTGGACTTGGACAGAGACCAACGACCGCTGGCGGTCAAGTCGTTGGCATGAGTGCCCCATCCTGTGAGGGAAGTATCCGTCACTACCGGCACCTCCGGCCAAGGTTGCCAAAACTGTTGCCCCCTCATCAGGTCCCCTTTGTTGGCCCACAAAGATCCGTCACATCATCATGCAAAGTCTTCCGGAGGTCTAGACCAGCTCCAAGACTCGCGCCATGAGTCTCCTATAAGACGACTCCGCATGAGCCGCAGGCTCAGGTCTACCAAATTCCACTTCGGGGGAAGTGTCCAGTCCACTTGCATCATGGAGGGATTGCCTCAACTCCTCCAACTGACTGTCTCCAGAAAAAAGTGGATCATCATAAAGGACCCCAGGATCCTCAACCTCAGACCTTGCCTCCTCTTCATAAATATCATCCAGAGGGGGTTGAAACCCAGGTCTGGGGACAGAAGAGGGCCTTGAGGCCAAAACCGGCCTCACAGACTTCGACGTAGCCTTCCTTGGGGATCCACGATGTCCGGGTACTCCAACAGCAAATTGAGAAAAAAATTCCCAGAGGTGCCGATAGCGTCGAAGGCTTTGGCGTCAAGAGCGTCGACAACCTCGACGTCATGATGGCAAAAGGCTTCGGCGTCAACGGCGCCGTGGGTTGATACAACGGCAAGGCGTCGATGTCCGAATTGGAAGGGCACGGTGCCGAACGAGTCAACGCCCGCCCCAAACCCTCAAGCGGTTGCTGCGGTCTCGCTGGAGACGAGGACCGAGACCACGAGACATGTCTCTTGCGACTTTTGGAATCCTTGTCCGTAGAGGACCTCAACGGCTCCCGTTGTGTGTCACATCACGAACCCGAAGGAGTGCGAGCCACGGAACAAGACCGATCCTGGCCGGCTTCGTCCAAAGGCATGACCGGACCTGTGTCCTGCGATTGCAAAATCGCCATCATGGATTTCTTAAACGCTGCCCATTCCTCCGGAGTCGAGGACTTTGTAGGGCACGTAACCTTCCTCGATGCACCATCTGAGGAGGACGACGGGGAAGGCACCGGTAACGGCACTTCCTCGAGTGCCGGGACGAGTGGTGGGAACCACTCTGGGACCGAGATCCCCAGGAATCCTTCCGATGTGGATAGTCGCCCTTCGAGTCGTCAATGGAAATCCCCTTGGACTTGGAAGCACGGCACTTAAGAGGCTTCAAAGCCCCTACCTACCTGGAGCTTCCGCTCCCGCAAGGCCTTGGCAGTCAGCGACTGGCACTTCGAGCAGTCAGTGTTGTGCGACTCGCCAAGGCACCACAAATAAATGTGGTGGGGGTCAGTGAGCGACATCTTCGACTTGCAGTCCCAGCAGGTCTTAAAGCCAGACTGCGGAGTCAGAGGGGTCAAAGAGAAAGACATCTTCTATGAAGAAAAAACACGAGGCGCGGCGAGTCTCACGAAGTGAAAATGTTCGCGGAAAAAACAGAGCGGCGGGTGCAGTGCGTCCTATTTATAGCACCATGTGACGTCGGCCTTGATGGAGGCCTTTGCGGGACACGGCCCCGACGCAGGACGCCCTCTGCCGAAAAGTTTCCGAAGTGCACAGCTATGGACATTACATGTCAAAGATGCGAAATGCGTTGGAGGACACAATCCATTTGAAGTAAGTTTCAAGAAAACGCAGGAGTTCACGATAGGCTGCTTATTTAAGAGCACAACCCCCGGGAAAGCTCTACCCCTAAAATACGGTTGGTTTGTTCGGATACTAGCAGTTATGTATCCACCTGCTGCGCCCACGCATCAGAACATGCCCCTGGAGCGAGAGTGAGAAGAGGAGATGCCTGAGCGCGAGGTATTGAGCTGGGGAATTGTTGGGAAGAGGGTGGGTATGGGAGTTAGAGTAGTTAGCTGGGAGTTAGCCAATGAGTCCACACTCATGTGTATACCAAACTTGACCATTGATCTGCTGATGTGTCAGAATTTTCAAATGTGATGGGGGAACTTGTTTTGGAAGATCAGACCTATATAAGGCGCCAGAAAATTGACATTGCACTCCTCCAATTAAAAGCGTGTAGTTGAGGGACCTCCAGAAATGGTCACTGACAGAAACGGCTGTGTGGCAAGAAGTATCCCGCCGGGGCCAGGAGGAGCAGAGTATGAATCTAATGGTCTAGAGATAAATGATACAAGAATTGGTGCCTCGCGCGCATGTGGACATTGAGTCTCAAATACACAAACCACCGCAAACCGCGGAATAGGGTTATGGTGAGGAGTTCAAGCAAGTTAATACAGATCGGCGGTAGACATAAGTGGTATTGGCTGGGGGGCAGTTGGAGAGGGCGGCGTGGGGTTGGTTGAACAGGCGAACAAAGTGATGTATCATTAATGTGATTTACAAAGTCTATGTTATTTGTTTTATGAAAAATGTATAAAAATGGTTAAAAAAAGGTCCTTTAATCAGTAACACGTCATGCAAAGGATGGGATGCAGAGTAACTCTTACACCAAACAATCAAACCGACTTGGGAAGTTGGCAAAGTCTCATTCGACTGTTTTAATGTCAATTGTCTAAAATGGAGTTATAACGGACATCAACAGATGTTCGCTCATGTTCTCTCCTAGCATTTCACATGAAAATACACTCAAGTACTAAAAATTCATCATAAGTAATGTCATACTACATGGCATATAAGAAAAACCTATGCAGGATTGTGGTAGCCTAAAGGGGAACATCTAAGTATACTTTCTATAGGGACTGGTATTGTGATTGGGTCTCTACAGTCAGGTGGACAACTTATGCCCACCCCTAGTACAAGTCATCTTCAATAGCTATCAAGTACACAGAATACTATTGGGTCTTAAACTATAAGGGCTTTCGTTATACGGCCTTCTACAATTTGTTGGCACGCTTTTAACATTCGATTCACGTAAGCTCAGACTGCAGGTGCTGGGAATCGGACATGTCTACTTCCCACCCAATTAGCCCCTCATCTCTCATCAACCATGCCTTCTGCCATGAAGATCATCTTTGAACTTGGCCTTGTAGTAGATTCTCTTGTGTAGGCACACTTACACTTCTGGTCTGCATGCCCACCTTCTATTTCCATCCACGGCTCACGTGACAGGAGACCGCAATTCAGCTAATTTTCTAGCATTTGTCTTGAATTAACTAACTTGCCAGTCATGGTGTTCTTTCTTTGCAACTTAACAAGGGATGATTCAGCGCCTTCAGTTCACTGTTCTTCATGGATAGATAACCAGTTCTTGGCTGCTTCAGCCTTTGATACCTGTTAGGCAGAAACCTGTGCAGTTCCCTCTGGGACCACTGCAAAAGATTTAGGACTACAGGTGTTTGGCAGTAAACCCACTTGGTAGCAGTCTGTACCACACAGATTCACTTGGTAGCTGTGGCTGAGCAGTCAGACTTCCCTCAAGAAGAGTTAGGCAGTATACAGAGTATTCACAATAGGTCAAAAGAACCTAATAGAACAAGTAAACACTGACCAGAGCTTGGTGTAAAAGAGATATAATTATTTATTTAAAACCACATCTAGAAAAACACACAGGCACTAATAGTAAGCAATCCAAAAACATGGTCACTAAAAGATATACACTCCCTTAAAAGAATATTAGACAAGTCTTAAGTAAAGCCCCACTTATTTTCAGACAGCGGTGAGTGCTTAACGTAGATGGCACTCTAATAATTCGTTTTAAAAAGGGAGAGAAAAGCAGAGAATAAATTGAAACAGATCCCAACACTTTTTCACGAACACAACAAGAGAGGAAGGCAAAGTAACACCGTGAGTTTAGAGTCAGTAGGCCGGATCCGCTTTAAGAGGATCAAAACGAAAGCCGGTCTGGGGTGCGAAGAGTAGAAGGTAAACTGGTTGTGCCCAACAGTCAGGGGAAGAAGCCTCTCCAGCCGGGAGATCTTCTCTGTCGTCGGGAAGTGGTGAGTCGGTTCTGCAGGGCTCCACCGGTGGTGTCATCGTGGTAGGTCGGCTCAGCTTCTCCCTCGTCGGATTCTCAGGTCCTGTGGTGACTTCTGAAGTTCTAGTCCCCAAAGCCCTGCTTTTATGCAGCATACCCCCATTCACTCAGCCTAGCTGTCAATCAAATATGCTAAGTGGTGGGCCAATCACACAAGAGTGCGACTTGAGTTACCAAGGTAACTCAGTCCAGGGTGCCTAAACCCCCTCCCACACCTCCTATGTTCCCAGACAGAGTGGCACCACTTTTGGAGGCTTCTGTGGAGAAGCCCGCCAAAAAGTGGAACAAATGGCTCGACTTGGGTTGGAGTCACAGAAGAGAACACAAACGCCCTTTTAGAATAGAGTCCTGGCAAAAAATACCAACCGGCGAATTAATATTAATTAAATAAACCGGCGGTATGTTTGAGGCTATGAGAATTAAATAATTAAAGTTGGTAGCCTCAAACAATGGGAAAATCCCATAGGGATATATTCGCGGTCGAATATAAAAAGTAGTATCCACTGCCACCAGCCAAAACTCGATCAGGGGGGACGGAGACATGCCCCCTCGACTAACAGACCCCAGGGCAATCGAATTGCCCCGACCAGTACGTCCACAATATGTTGGTTTGTACTGGTTTCTGTTAATAATTTGGGACTAGTAAAGCCAATGGTGACTTTACATGCCCTGGGAGACAGTCAGTCAGTCCCAGGGTATGGAGTCTATGGTGGGGTGTCATTATGACACCCCTGTGGCACTGCACGCAGGGTGCTGTGTAACACATAATAAAAACACATGAGACCCTATGGAGTAAAGGACCACATAGCCCATAAAACACATTAACAGTCAAAGGAACACCATAAATCATGTCCAAGAGTGGGAGAAAAAGAGTCTCACTCTTGGCAGGAGAAAAAAACAAACTCCAGAAATCGAGCAAAGCTGCTGGGGGACTCACTAGGTTAGGAAATTCAGCCTAAAGAGAGAATTCTCCCTAAGAATACCAGGCCAAACAGCTTCACCCTTCAAGTCCGCAATGTTCAGCAAATTAATTCTTTGCTGTGACACACACAGCTCTCAATCCTTCTTTCTCTGTGGGTTTTGAGCTTACTAAAATTGTGACATCGAAGTCCAGATTATATATAATGGTGGCACCACCTGCAGTCTGTTCACTATGTATAGCCAGCTTTTATGATTACTTAAGTCTACTTGCGTTGCTGCATTTGTACAGTTATTAAACAGTTTGCATTTTCTGCAGTGTGTCACACACATATTACTGCATTTGGATGTTCACTCGATTCCTTAACTTGTCATCAGCTTCTATAAAGTTCCATACATCATCTCTTATCTTCTTAGCGTGTCCCTCTCACTTCTTTTGACATCACCAGCTTCTTTCTCCTTTTTTCATTTTCCTTCAGGGATCTTTTCCACAAGTTTGTCATCCGTTTGTGCATACATCTAGTATGGCTTTCTTAA
Organism: Ambystoma mexicanum; assembly: GCF_040938575.1. Classification (NCBI taxonomy): domain Eukaryota; kingdom Metazoa; phylum Chordata; class Amphibia; order Caudata; family Ambystomatidae; genus Ambystoma; species Ambystoma mexicanum. The sequence goes on along the minus strand of NC_090922.1, from coordinate 142,188,879 downwards.
TGAATACCTTTGCGCGAACACTCGTCGCGGTACGGTCACAATTACTGGTGTCAAGCATGGTGCAGTTTCAGACGTCTAACATATAGGCAATAGGGGCGGGGCTTCTAGCAGAGGCATTCGGCTGTTCTTCTAAAATGTGCTTAATCATCCCATTAGCATGGTTGAAAGGCCAACACGTCCCATCCGGTCAGGCTTCCAAAAGACCCTGTGCAGTACCGTGAACTCATGGACCTGGACATCACAATCCAAAAATTACTCTGAAGGAGGAACACCAGCCTAACAACCCCATTAGTGGCTCAACCCTTCTCACATCCTGCAACCAGCCTCAATCCGTCCCTGTTGTCAAACTAGTCTCCTTCCAGTAGCTCTACATTGATGGTTGAAGCACTGTGAGGCTTACTCCATTACTGCCTAATGCATTCCAGCAATGGACGTGGATTTGACTCTAGAGCCAGGCGCTCACAGAGCGCCAACAAAATTATTTTCTGCTTCTGGTATCAACCGAACGTGCAGTTGATCATGCTGTTCAGTTGCCTGATATTTTATCGTACGTCAGCCATCAGTGCAAACTCACGTGTGCATCTCACTCTACTCGAATACAATTTTCTGCCATAGGAGGAGAGCCCAGATTGCTGGATTGCATCAGAACTATACTTATGAAAACAAATGTAGGTGGAACCCCTGGATTCAACACATCTTGAGCCAGCAGAACCTCAAAGTCAGTGAGCAACTTTTTGTTCGACATCAAATGCAAGATAGAAGGTGCTAATCTGTCGGTTTCACTTCGGCTAAGACCCAAATGTCGGCCATTCCCCCTATGCTCACTGGCCACCGGTCCAGATGCTGAGCAGAAAACACCAGGTGATGTTTCTCAAAGTCTGGAAGGCTGTATACTCCACATTCCAAGAACTACTGCAACTTCCTCAGAGTGATGTATGTAGGCTTGCCCTCCCAGATGTATTTCCACACCAGGCTGCATAGCCCTTTAAACACCTTCCCCAGTGCACAAAGTGGAAGCATTGACAGAAAGCTTTACTTTCAAGAAACAGTTAACTGGAGTTGCTATTGCCCCAAAGACAGTTTGATGGCGGCCCACCTCTTAACATCACATTTCAAGCTCCCTATGAAATACCCCATGCTTTGCCTAGATAAGCCAGTAACATCCGCCTGCAGGGAAATCCTCCTGTATTTCAGTTTTCTGGCACAGCACTGCTGACCGATTGCATCCAGATCACTCCTGACAGGTCTTGGATATAGTGAGGACCTCAGACCTGTCCCATTAATGAGATAGCATGAAATACTTCTGAATGAACTCCAGGGTTGCTTTCATGGAGAACACTGAATTCTTTACAACTAAAAGCGGGCAATCTGTGTTGAACCAAACCTTCTGGAGAAACCTGTTGTAAGCTCACATCTACAGCTTCTAGGTTTCCTAGTTCCACTGCCAGCACTTCCACAGACAAGAACAACAGGAGTTGTTGGTCTTAAAACCTGTAAGTACCTCTTAAAACAGTACCGTGATTATTCTTGGTACAGCATTGGCCTCTACAAATGAAGACTACTGCATACTTATCGAACCTTCATTGCAGTCAGACAACCGAAAACAACTTGCACCAGCCAGTATTTATAGATCCATAGAACGTCTTCCAAAGATGGTACTTTAACTTCTATGCTTTCCTATTAAACACAATAGCACAAAACTGACAATATTAAAAAGACAACTGATTCACATTCCTGCACCTTTTACACAGCATCTTTCACAAACTTGCTCTGTGCAATATACCTGCCACTGCATTTCGATTACAATGTTTTATCGGAAATCATTTTTATCAAAGAAATAGCAAATCATTTAATAACGCAAACAATATTTTTGTTGGACATTAAAAAATCCTTAATTTTTTTAAAAAAAAGGAACTAAATACTGCGGCTAAAACTTTGTAACAGAAAAGGTTTACACATCCAAATTAAAACAGATAAGAGTGCTTTCTGGACGGCGTAGTAGATATGGGCCATGGAACAAAGACAAAGTGCAAAAATGTGCCTAATAAAATGCATGCAACATTAAAAACTAAGAATAAAAGGGCAGCTGAAAACAAGGGGAAAAACGGGTCAAAAAGTGATCAAACGGTGGTCCAATTAGCGTGCAGTTCAGATTAAAACTCTTATTCAATGTTTATAAATGATATGAGAGGTCTCGGAAAACATTAAAGCTAGAGCCCATCAGTTGTAAAACTGCTCCAGCTTGGCACACGCCAGGTTTTGCATATGAACCAGGGTACTGTCCAAGGTTGTCAATTTGCATTGGAGTTGAGACTTGGATCTAGAGAAAGATTCAGATATTATGCACATTTAAAACTACTTCAGCATTATATCAATGCATTGTACAGGAGGAAATAAAAAGTAAAAAAAGGAATTATTTCTAGTCTTGAAACAGTAGAAAAGATCAAGCGCTGGCATTCAGCAATGCTATCAGGGGGTGGGGCTCTAAATGTTAACGATAAAGAATATTTATACTGCACATTATCAACAACGCAGTGGTGCTCTGGTGGCACTGAAAACGTAAGAGGGTGGGTTAGTAGCGCATAGCGGGACAAAAAGGTAGAGCAAAATGTTTTTGATGTTCTGTTTGCAACTTCAGTTCAGTTAGCACAGTTCGCGGAGCATGGGTGTGGGTTATGGTTCGGTAAAGTCGCATCTGCTGTTGTGCGAGACTATCGATGTGTGGTTTGTTTTGTTGTTGCAGTGAAGTATGTGCGGATTGCTGTGCAAGGATGTGGTTGTGTTTGTTTAGAGTTTGAGAGGTGTATCCAGAGAGGAGAGTTGAGCTTTAGCGATTGGTCAGTGGGGCTTTTATGTTGCTTTGGACAACCGTCACTCGCCGAGTCCCTCCTCGTGTCCTGCACATAGTGGTATTGTCTCCATAACTGGTTGGTGGTCTATGAGTGGGAAGGCGGTGAGGGCTCCTCCCTTCCTTCCCAACTTTGGGTCGATAAGTGTGTGGTACTATGTTTGCTTTTAGGTTGCCAAAGGGGTTGCCTGCCATCGCCTCAGTATTTGTAGGGCAGGTTCCCTCCCTCTGATTTGTCGGTGCTCACTGTGTCACTGGGCATCATTAATTGGTTAGTGCACCCTTGTCTGCAGCTATGGTGTCTGTCCTTAGGCGATGCCTAGAGTAGGTGTTGGCATGGGAGTGGGTATATCCTGGGTTCCTTCCCTTTTTTACTACTCTTTCCCGTCTGATTGTGAGCTGAAGAGAATTTTGTACGTTGTAAACAAGCCAGAAGCTTTATTTTCCCAATCAGAACATAACTACATAACTGCATTTGTTTTTGTTGTGATGCAGTGGTGACAACAAAAGAATAATGTTTTTGAATATGGGGGTAGGGGGGGTCGCATTTTGAGCACTCAGAAGTGAAAGCCGTTAAGTTAAGTGACAAATACAAGGCCAATGGAAGGTCTGCTCCGAATTACTCTTCAGATTGGAAAGGAGTTGGAATTGGTGATGGTTTATTTTTGCACAATATCTTCCCAAAGGTGAAGACACAGCAGCATGCTTAGTGGGTCGATTTGAACCATTTTTAATAGGAGCACTATTCACTCTCGATTTACATCATTGCATAATTGTCAGCATTTACAAGTGTTTAAATTGACATGGACTATGCTGTTCTTGGGATCAAACATTTTTTCATGCTTAGTGTATCTTTTTAAACGTTGTTCCAAAAGCATCAAAGCAAGTTAACTAATTGTTCTTGTGTTTTTGATTGTTGTCCGTTTCTCACCTCTCGGCCCCCACTCCTGGTTTTTCTTTCTCCCCCTTTTTTTAAATGCCTGCTGATGCCCATATGGATGATCAATTTATTTGCTGGGACACTTTTTAAATATTGGTATTTGAACATATGGTCTGGCAATATTGATTGCGTTTTCTAAAATTGAAATTCAGTACGTTGGAAAACAATATATGTGTTATATGTGTATCATGTGAGAATACTGGTACATGATATGGTCCGATAATGCACATTTGGTGTTTTTCACTTGGAATTCTGATAATCGGGAAATATATGGATAATGTGATGATTCGATATGACATGCATTACCTACTGTAATAGCATTTCTGATGATTGTATCTGCTTAGATTCACATGCTGTGCATATAGTCCGACATCTAGCGGTGATCACGGAGTATTGCATCTTTCGAGGATCTAAAGGCGACGTAGACATGGGCGTGCCTGTAAGACTGACCCCAACGTGACATGTAGTGTACCCAAAATCCCTCACGTGTGGAGGTCCCTCTGATTTTTGTGCCGTGAGGGAGCCTTATGACTACCATGAGGGAGTACAAAGAGAGAAAGGTGCAAGATGTCCTATGTCCCTTCTACTCCAAGAAGGGAGGAAGGGCGGGCACATGTGAAGAAGATATATTTATCAGAAATGCTATTACGGTGAGTAATGCATGTCTTCTGAAGCTTGTGAATCAGCTTAGATTCACATGCTGTGCATGGACTAGCCAGCAGTACCCAGAGATGGTGGTGGGATGTGTGAAGGAACAGTACCAAAGTGATGTCTAAGCACTGCTTGTCCCACCTGAGAGTCAGATCTAGAGTGGGTATCTAGGCAGTCGTAATGTGTAAAGGAACTCCAGGTTGCTGCTTTACAAATGGACTCAAGAGGAACATTTGCAATGAAGCCCCAGTGCCACGAGTAGTGTGTGCTCTAGGCTTGAAGGGCAGATCTCGCTTAGTAAAAGTATAGCACAGTGGGATACAGTTTACAATTCACTTTGAAATGTCTGATTTAGAGACAGGGTCACCCCCCCTCAACCAGCTGCCACTGAAACGAAAAACTGGTTTGTTTTTCTTAGTGGCTTTCTGTTTTCCAGATAACAGATCACTGCTCTCGTCATATCAAGAGTGTGGAGGCTTCTTTCTGCCACGTTAGTGGGGTTTTGGGAAAAAAAGTGGGTAGTTCTATTGATTGGTTCACATGGAACTTTGAAATAAATGAAGGCGCAAACCGTGGGTCAGTGCGCAGGACCACCTTATCCTTGTGAATCGTGACAAATTGGTCTTGAACTGAAAGGTCCGCCTTCCTGCTGGCAGTTCACTAACTCTCCTTATTGATGTGACTGCCAGCAGGAAGGCGGTCTTGTAAGTGAGTGCTTTAAGACTAGCCTTATGCATAGGTTTAAAGGGTGGCCCCATTAGTCTAGTCAGTACAACATTCAGGTCCCATCCGGGAGCTGGGTTGGAGATGGGGGGATGAAGTCTTTTAACCTCCTTCCAGAAAAGCCTTGATCACAGGAATTTTCCACCACAAAATCTTTTTCTAGGATGTGGTGTAAGCAGAGAGTGCAGCTAAGTGGACTTTTAGAGAATTGAAAACCAGGCCTGAATCTAGTAGGCGAGTCAAGTACAGGACAATATGTGTTGGTCAGCAGTCAATGGGATTGATGCTCTTGGAATTGCACCAGATGACGAAGCGTTTACATTTGTTGGATTAGCAATGTGTTAGGTTTCCGTGCTTCTTTAAGTATGTGCACGCATCTTAGATGAAGTCGGAGGTGTCCAAACGCTATGACTTCAGGAGCCAGGCTGTAAATTGAGAGTGTGCAGGCATGGATGAAGTGTTCCCCCCCCCCTGCCATGTGACCGCATGTTGTACGGGCATGGCCACTTCCTCGCAGGTGAGACTGACGTAGCCATCAGATGAGAGCGCCAGGGTTGGCAGGCCCACATCGGCCACCACAATCATCGTTACTGGTTCCTGGTGCATCTTGTGCACTATCTTGTTGAGTAGGGGAGTTGGGTAGTAGGAAGGGGATTGGGGGACGCATAGACAAATTTCCCTGACCATGTTTTCCAGAGACCATTACCCTTGGAGCGGTTCTGCAGGTACCTGGAGGTGTAATCTGGGCATTGTGCGTTCTACAGAGTCGCGAACAAGTCGATCTCTGGGAAGCCCCATTCTGCGAAGACGTTGAGAACAAGGTCTTCGGGCAATCGCCACTCATACTCTATGGCTAGTGGTAAGTCTCTGCTGAGCACATCCACCAGAAGATGGAGTTCCCCTGAAACGTTTTGTGACAGAAACATCATCTTGTGTTTGAGAGCCCTTTTCCATATGTTCTTTGACAGTTTGGATAGCCCTGGAGAGTGAGTGCCCCCTTGCTTGTTCAGGTAATACATGGCTGTGGTGCTGTATGTGAGGACTAGGACTGTCTTTCCCTGGAGGTGTGCTTGAAAAGCCTTCAGGGTTTTGAATATGGCTAGCAATTTCAACAGGTTTATGTGGTTGGATGCTACTGCTGGGGACCAAACGCTGTTTGCCGTCTGATGAAGAAGGTAAGCCCCCAACCCCGTCAGATGCATCTGTGGTGAGAGTGGCTTTTACTGTGGGAGTGGTGAAGGTATTCCTTCGACCACCACTGCAGAGAGAGTACGAGGGCTGCCGAGACAACCACTACATCGTCCTATTGTCCGCTGGCCTGACACCATTGGCTCGAGAGCCACTCTTGCATGGGGAGCATGCGCAAACGTGCGTGTGGGACTAGATAAATGCAGGAGGCCATCATCCTTAACAGTTGCATGGCTTTCATACCGTCACCTCACGATTGGCTACATGGTGAGGGATCTGGAACAGCATGTTTTGAACCATCACGTCGTAGGGGAATACGAGCCAGTCTTTGGGCCGAATTAGAGCCCCCAGAAATTGTTCGACTTGGATGGGGTCTAGGCTGGACTTTTTCTCGTTGATCGAGAATCCAAGACTGAAGGAGATCTACCGCCTTCTGGGTATTTCATAGGTATGTTCCGTACAAATCCCCTGTTATTAGCCTGTGATTGAGGTACAGATAGACTGGCATCGACTGCCTGCGCAGGTGAGCCGCTACTACCACCAGTACCTTCGTAAACACCCTTGGTGCTGAGGCAATGCCGAAGGGAAGGACTTTGAGCTGTCCTCTATCATGAATCTTGGGTACTCCCTGTGCGCTGGCAACATTGAAATATGAAAGTATGCATCTTTCATAACAAATATTGGCATTTAATCCCCCTGTGTTAACAGTGGGATTACTTCCTGCAATGTTGTCATTCTGAATTTTTGTGGCTTGACAAATTTGTTCGCTGGGTACAGGTCTAACAAAGGGCGCATGGTGAGATCCTTTTTGGTTACAAGGAAGTACACTGAATAAATACCATTGTTTACCTGATGAATGGGGACGACCGCTATGGTGCCCTTTTCCTGAAGGATCTGCACCTCTTGCAGCAGAATCTGCAGGTGTGCTGGCGATAGGCATCTGGTTCATGGTGGACGGTGAAAACCAATACAATAACCGTGGGAGACTGTCTTGTGCACCCACTTGTCTGAAGTGACCCCCTCCCATGCGCGAAGAAAGGATGTTAAACGCCCCCCCAGCCGGGCAGGCATGGGAGGGTACCCGGACTGGCGAGTCATTTCTGAGCAGAGGCTGGGAGCCTCTTGGGGTGGAGTTCCTACCACTGCCTTTGCCTCTTCGCTGTCCCCTCCGCTGGTATTGGCTGTTGCCAGCTGCACCTTGTCCGGAGGACCATAGTGGACCTCCTGTGCCATACTGTTTGTGTGTAGAACAGGAAAAAGACTGGTCAAGAAAGGAATAGAGAGGGTTACCTCCCCGTTGATAGGGTCTAGCAGTGACCTGATTCAGAGACTTAAGAGTCTCGTGCTCTTGTTTCACAGTCTCTAAGGCATCATCCACAGCTTTTCCAAACAAATTTGTGTCTTCCACCAGTTTATTAGGGATGCCTGGGTTTCTCGCTTAAAACCAGAGTTCTTGAGCCAGGGGTGCCTTTTGAGAAAAGTCCCCTTGGCCAGTGACCGCCCTGCTGTCTCTGCTGCATCCAAAGTGTTTTTTAGGATGTTGAGGGTTGCCAGTTTCCCTTCCGAGACAATCGCCAGTAGGCGTGATCGTAGCGGTTCCAGGACTTCTTGGAGACCCTCCTGAAGTAGGTTTGACTGCACATCACTATAACTCGCAAGAAGGGTGGTATTATTATCGATTCTTGTTGAATATGCAGCTGAAGTTGTGACGCACTTGTAGAGGGCGTACAACCCTTTTCAGTAATTTTTCGGGTCTCGCTTCTGCAGTAGACAACGGCACACCGGCCCTCTTCCTGGTAGTAGTGACGACCAGGGAGTCTGGAGTGGCATGCCCCCGGATGTAAAAAGGGTCAGAAGGAGAGGGGCGAAACACCTTTTCAACCCAAGGGTTGATGGCCCTTGTAAGTGAAGGGGACATCAAAGAAGGTGCAATGCGCTTTTTGATGACATTTAGCAGTGGGATTGCCAAACGTGTTTTTTTTCCTTTAGGATGTCCTCTACAAAGTCAGTGTCTTGTACAGCTTCCTGCGTGGCAATTTGGATATGGTCCGCAGCCCTTGTCAGGATTGCATTAAAGGCCATCTGATCATCAATAGGCGAAGCTTGCCTCTGTGGAGGCAAGGAGGAAGGATCCAGACAAATGGAGTCAGGGGTTGGAGTGGGGGAAAGCCAAGGTGCTTCTTCTACAGGCTGACCTGGACCCCAATCTGGGCACTGGTCGGGTGTGTCCTGGCCAAAAGAGTTGTCTTCCTGACCATAGGGATCCTCTTAGACCTCTTCAGGTTCTGAGAACTCAAAAACGTCTTCTGGGGGAGTTTGACTTGAAAGCTTCTGTACCTTTGGAAAACTAGGGCAGGAATCCTCCTCCCTAGGTCGCTTAGGGGTAAATGTCACAAACTGATAGTTTGTACATATAGCTCTCAAACCTCACTCTGCTCCAAAGGCATGAACCAGAGGGGTCAGGAGGCAGGAATGGCTTTCCAGGAGGAAGAGTGTCCTTAGAAGGAAGGGACTATCAACCAAAGTCTTAGAGAGGGGCTGGGACCCTTCAGAATACTCCTCATGACGAGAGGATGTGGTTTCCGGTTTATTCGCCGCCGAAACAATGTTTACGAGACTCTCGAGTAGCTCTGGTGGATTAAGAAGAGATTTTGACATGCCTGTAGGTGTCGACGTCTTTGTCTCCGCCAAAACCTTTGGGGCAGGTGCGCTCTCAGACAGCGCGTCGGCACTCGTAATTTTTTTTACAAGAGATGCCCTTATGGGTGGAATGCCCGGATGCATGCCGAGACGATGGATGCGGGGAGGGCGGGCGATCGTGAGGATCGGTAGGCGCCGGCAAAACTTTCGATGGGCTTATTGGTGTTGGATGCTTCCTCAACGTATCCGCTAAGGGAGCTTGTGGGGTTGTCTGCTTAGCCCTAGGTGCTGCGGGTGTGCCCAAGTCGCCAGGGTGTGATCTCCCCATAGCAGTGTTGGCGGGCCTGCCCGTCGGGGGTGGGGACTGGAAACTGGGAACCAGATGGTTCGACAGAAAGGTCCATGGCCTCCACATCAAAGCCATGGGTGCCGCTAGAATCCTCGTCACTCGAGGCGACGGCGCTGACGGGGAACCACATTATGCCTGCATTGCATAGGCCGCCCACCGTTTTATCTGCCTGTCTTTTAGCGTCTTTGGACGGAAAAGATTGCAAGACTTGCAGTATCGCTCGTCGTGGTCACGAGGGAGGCACTTGCGATGTGCGTCTTTCCACAGGTATTTGCCTTTACATGACGGGCAACATTTAAGTGGTGTCCTCTCTTTAGTAGAGGTAAAGGGCGGCAGCCAGACCAGAAAGGGAAAGAGGGGAGAAGGAAATGCATTCTCAGAGAATCAATCCCTGGGACCTACTCTCCCTACTGTATAGGTCTGGCCAGAGGGCCGAGGCCACGCGGTCGACAGCATCGACCGATTCAACAGTCACTGAAAGCAGTAGTCTTTGGCATCGGGGTCCACAAGTAGCCATCGAAGGTGAAAGTCGAAGACTAAACTACCATCGGTCGTGGGACAAAAGTTATGAATCTGCAATATATCTTTCACAAGCTCCGCATAAGGCGAGCAACTAGTTGGGTGGAAAAAAAACAATCTGAGTGTCCTCGATGTGAGAGGGATTTTGGATACACGTCACGGATAGTGTGACAGGCAAGCCCATGTCAACATCCCCTTTCGATCCTCGAAAGAAAGATGCAATACTCCGCGATTACCACTAGATGCCGGACTATATGCACAGCATGTGATTCAAAGCATATGCACAAGCATCAGAAATGTTTATTATGCATCAGGATGGGTATATATTTCAAACAGCCCTGACCTACGCCAAGGAGTGGCCAAAACATGTGTTTGTTGTAGAAGAATTGTTTGAATAACGAACTTATAAAAAACACCATTGCCAAGCATAAGTGTGTTGGAGTGATTATTGGATTTGAATTTTGCTTCAAATAGATTAGAAGGGCGCTTGGGCGCGGACATCCTGGGTTTATCCCCAAACGTACAAATCTACATGTTCACCACAGATAATTCAGTAACGCATTAAAAAACGTATTCAGCAAAGTAGTTAAGTAAACAAAACACAATAAATGATGGAACCAGGACACAAGTTAATTCCCTAACTTAAGCAGTCCAACCCTAAGAAGAATGAGGCCTTGCAATTTACTTGTGTTGGCAATAGTTAAAAAGGTTAGTTGACAATTCTTACTAAAGGGAAGTATTTGAGTTCTTATATTTCAAATACTCAACCCAGGGTTGACCGCCAAAAGGTGAGAGGAGACAAAGGGAGTTGTTCCCAATGTTATTTTATGGAGAACAAGAGCAAGGCGGATGGTGCGGGGGGTGGGTCACTGGGGACTCAATCTTCTGCCACTGATTACGGTCAGTGATGCCCAGGAGTTGTGGGTACAAGGATTCTTCTAATCGGGTACAACTGCAAGATGCACTGATGCTGGCCTCCACAGGCTACTTCATAGGTTGGAGAAAGGAGAGTACCGCTAACGGTCTTCGCACACAGAAGACAACCAGCTCCCTGCCTGTCATGGTCACAGAAGCTACTCCAGGACAGGATGCCTTTATGCTGGGACACAAATGCGGGGAAAAGGCGACTTGTGAAACAATGTAGTGACCACCAAAGTTTCAGGCTTGAAAGTGGAATAGGGATGCTTCTGCCGAATTAGCCCACAAGAGAGCTGGTCAGTCCATCGTGCAGTCCAGGGACACTTTAAAAGGCTCAGAAGGGTAGGATCCTCGAGAAGGTGTCAAGACCAGATGGTCCTACTACTCAAGGGCTGAAGTACTGATCAAGGCCGTCGGGAATCAGGTAGACACACAGGGCATCACTAAGCCGGACAAAGGAAGGGATGCTGAACCACTGCAAGAGTGGTCTTCGGATTATCATCAGGCTCTTCTTCGAGGGATTCTCAGTTCCAACGATCTCAAGAAATGTGTGCAGAGACCCTCCTCTCTTACAAAATCTGAGCTGGAAACAAGTCCAAGCTCACCAATAGTAAGGATCTGCACCATTCAAACAGCCAGTCGTTGTCCAATCCGGGACAACTACTGGTTTCATATTTGTCCCACACTAGACTGTTACCATGGATTTTGAGTGGGACTAGACAGTCCCATCCCCTTCTGGGCCACACACAAACGCATCACTAGCCCGCAAAAGCAGCAGCTTTCCCGGGCAAGTGCTTGACCTTATAAGGGATTTCCTGAACTGGCAAGGCAGAAAGAAGGCGAAACGACAATATGGCCAAAGAAGCCAGCAATAATCTTGTGAATCGCTATTTTAGGGCACTAGCCACATTTAGTAGCCACACGCACACTAAAAATACTGCATAAATGGTAAAAATATATCTGTTGCCACCAGCTTGTCTTAAGGCACATATAAAAGTATCCCCCTTGCACTGCACTCTAAGGTGCTGTGTGCAAGGTTAAAAAGCACGAGAATTCAGTCTGAAGGACTAAGCTGTTCCCCATAACAATGATCAAAAGGGAAGTGAAACTGAAGGTTTTACTTCCCTTCAAAAAGTCAGAACAGGTTCAAAATCAGAACAAAAAGATGGGGAAATCCATAGAACCTATTGAGGGAACATTTCAAAAAGAGAAATCTTTCCCAACAACCATCCCCATGGTTAGGCAACGGGCTCCATCACAGATGGTATAGAAGTCATTGCACACATCATTCCAGTAAGACATTCTCATTAAATTTAGCAAGACACCATGAATACAATTGGTTGTACATCTAAGGGCTTAGGGCACAGCTCTACAACACAGTAACCTAATAAGAAGCTAGGATTGTAAAGAAGCATACACATCCCATCTTATTCAATGCATGTTATTTTCCATGCATTCTGGAGTTAATTGTTTCGTCTTTCCCCGTATAATAAATCATGCACTACAAGTCCGGGAATGCAAAATATGGAACAAATTACTTACCTGTAACTGTTGTTCTCCAGCATGGGTCTGGCATGATTCACATGCTCATGAATATTCCCCGTCGTCAGGCTGGGAATCCTCGGTAAGGAAAAAATTAGTATCAGTTTTGTTTCTGATCTGTCTTTCTCAGTAGTAACCAATCACTGGTCTCTGGGTCATACTGCCCCCAGCCAATGACTGCCCTCTCCCTAAGCCCCGCCTCTGGCAGCCATCTTCAGATTTGGTAGCACGCAAACTGGCAGTATGACCAAGTGAAGAGCAGTAGAGGGGCCGGAGGGAGGGTTCGCATGTGAATCCATGCCAGACCCATGCTGGAGAACAACAGTTACAGGTAAGTAACTTGTTCCTTCTCCAGCATGGGGTCTGGCATGGATTCACATGCTCATGAATATAAGAATACATAGCAGTACACATGCACAACCACGGGAGATGGCAAGGCTCAACATTAAGCATTACATAAAACTCAACATTAAGCATCTCTTACCTCCCCACCAGGCTCACCTTAAGCGAACAGGTTGCACAGCACTGCCTGGCTGACTCTGGACTCCCCCCTGGAATCAGGTCGACGCAGTAGAATCTCGTGAAGGTGTGCGTCAACCTCCACGTAGCAGCCCTGCAGATGTCCAGCAGGGGCATGCCAGACAAGAACGCAGTGGTAGCAGCGATCGCTCTGGTCGAATGGGCTCTCGGACGGCCCGGCAAGGGTCTGTTTGCCAACCGATGACAATGCATGATGCAGCCGGAGAGCCATGTGGAAATGGAACCCTTCGAGAGAGCCATTCCCTCGGTTCACAGGTTCAAAGTTCACAAACAGCTGTGATGTCTTCCGAAAACTCTTCTTTCGGTCCACGTAGAACTTCAGCGTTCTAGCCACATCCAGCGAGTGCAAAGTCCTCTCGGCCGGAGACGAAGGCGACGGGAAGAAAACAGGTAGCACCAAGGGCTTGTTGAGGTGGAAGTCAGACGGCACCTTGGGCATAAACGAGGGGTGCGTCCTCAGCACCACCCTTGTGTCGTGAAAAGTCAAGTATGGAGGCTTGCAGGATAGGGCCTGGATCTCTCTCTCACCGTGCAGAGGCGATGGCCACAAGAAACACAGTCTTCCACGACAGGAATTTCAGCGGTGCCGAATGCAGGGGCTCGAATGGTGCCCCCATGAGCCTGGTCAGAACCACGTTGAGTTCCCACGCCGGGGCTGGGGCCTTCACCGGCGGGAACGATCGGAAAGTCCCTTCATAGATTCCTTCACCAGGCGATGGGACCACAAGGACACCCGTCCTGTGGTTCTGGTGTATCGGGAGATCGCAGCCAGATGTATCTTGATGAAGGCGTGAGCCAGTCCAGCCTTGGCCAGCGACAGTAGGTACGGCAGCACTTGAGGGGCCGTAATCCGTAGAGGGTTAATCTTCTGTGCACGGCACCAGACAGAGAACCTCTTCCACTTATGTCCGTAGCATTTGAGAGTTGAGGACGCCCTGGCTTTTGCAAGGACCTCTCTGCAGTCAGCCGGGATATCGTACCCTCCAAACTCTAGCGCTGCAGGAGCCAGGCCTGCAAGTTCAGCGACTCTGGGTCGTGATGAAGTATGGCACCTCCTTCTCTGGAGAGAAGATCCGCGTCCGCCGGCAGCTACAGTGGTGGGGACGCTGACAAGTCCAGAAGGTCCGGGAACCAGATCAGCCTCGGCCACGCCGGTGCGACCAGGACCATCCTGCACCGGGACCTCTTGAGCTGGTTGAGGAGTCGGAGCAGCAACGGCAACGGAGGGAACGCATAAACGAACAGGCCTTCCCAGGGGAACGAAAAAGCATCGCCCATGCTCCTCGGCTGGGGAAACCTGCTGGCGAACCTCTGGCACTTGGAGTTCGTCGCTGTCGCGAACATGTCGATCTGGGGTTTTCCCCATCTTCGGAAGAGTCGATCCACTTGATCCTGACGTAGTTCCCTCTCGTGACACGAGCGCAGCTCCCTGCTGAGTGAGTCGGCGATGGTGTTTTTTATCCCTGCCAGATGAAAGGGCACCAGAAACATCCCTTGGGCGACGGCCCAATGCCACAGATCCTGGGCGTCCTTGGAACGGGCTGTGGATCTGGTTCCTCCCTGCTTCCGGAAGTAGAACATCGTGGTGTGTTGTCGGTGAAGATTCTCACCACCTTGCCCTTGAGGGATGGGAGAAAGGACCCGAGGGCCCAGAACACTGCACGGAGCTCCAGGATGTTGATGTGGAGCGTCTTCTCCTCCGGGAGCCATAGGCCTCTCGCGTGAAGTTCTCCAGTGTGCCCTCCCCACCCTTCCAGGGAGGCATCCGTCGTCACCGTTATCTGGTGGGATGGGGTCTGAAAGTCTGTGCCTGCCGTCAGATGAGTGTGGGTGCCCCACCACCGGATCGCTCGTCGGAAGGTCTCGTTGAGCAGGATCCTGTCCTCGAAGCTGCCCGTCGCTTGGATCCAGCGGGAGTCGAGGAACTCTTGCAGAGGGGCGCATCCGAAGCCTGCACAGGCGCACGAGATATATGCAGGAGGACATCCCGAGGAGGGACTTGATGGACCTCACCCTGGCCACGTCTGTGGCCAGCAGGCGCTGCACCTTGCCCAGGATGGCCTTCGTCCTTTCTTCCGACGGTGAGGCCAGGCGCGCCACTGTGTCGAGCTTTGCTCCCATAAACAGTGCGACAGGACCAGGTGGGATTTGGGAAAGTTGATGGAGAATCCCAGGTCCGAGAGCAGCGGGACGGTCTTTGCTATGTGATCCACGGTGAGCTCCCTTGTCCCTGCTCAGATGAGCCAGTCGTCCAGGTAGGGGTAGACGTGGATCCCTGCAGGCGCAGTCGTGCCGCCACCGGTGCGAGGCACTTGGTGAACACCCTGGGTGCGACTTCAATCCAAACGGAAGGGCCTTGAACTGGTAGTGCCGTCCTTGGACCACGAACCTGAGGAACTTTCAGTGACCTTTCAGAATGGTGAAATGGAGTGTACGCATCCTCCAAATCCAACGACAGGAAATCGCCCTCCTCCAGTTGTCCCCCAGCACGTGCTGGAGGGTGACCATCCGGAATTTCTGTGCCTTGATGTATTTGTTCAGCCGTCGCAGGTCCAGGATGGGGCGCCATCCTCCTGTCTTTTTTTTTTTACTAGGAAGTACCTTGAGTATACTCCGGAGCCCTGGAGCCTCTTCGGGACGAGCTTCATGGCACCTTTTTTGAGCAACGCCCTCACCTCCAAGAGTAGTTGAGGGATGTGATTTTCCTTCCTGACCACGGGTGGGACGCAGGGGCACTTTTTTAGAAATTCGAGGGCGTGCCCAGGGCCAGGGTGTCCAGCACCCAACGGTCGGTGGAGATGGACTCCCACACGCCGCCGAACTTCGCCAGCCGGCCTCCCACCGGGGTGCTTCGGTGGGGGCCCAACCCCGCTGTCAGTTCAATCTTGCCTGGCGGACGCCTTGCTGCCTTGGCCTCCCTGGCGACGACGGCGGGGTCCCCCCGACTTGCCTCGTCCTCTATAGGCTTCCTGCGACAAGCAGCGGGCCGCCTGGCGGTACGTAGAGGAGCCACCGCCGAATCCCTTGGAGGCACTCTGCTTGCCTCCGACGCTCCGAAAGGACGGCCTCCGTTGCCGGAGGACGCCTAGGGCCCTAGCAGTCTCTGTGTCCACCTTGATGGCTTGGAGGGACTCATCCACCATTTTCCCAAACAGGTTGTTCCCGTCGAATGGCATGTCCAGCACCTTGGCTTGCACATCCTGGCGGAAATCCGTCGCCTTGAGCCAACCTCGTCGTCTAAGGCAAACGCTGTTGCCTAGCTGGCGGAAACCGGTGTCGGCAAGGTCTGTTGCCACCGTAATGGCGTGGTCCGACGCCACTTCGCCTTCTTGCAAGATCTCCAAGGCCTCGGCCTTCTCGTCATCCGGTAGGAAGTCCAACAGGGGGGCGATCTTGAACCATAACTCCCTGTCGTAGCGGGCCACGATCGCAAGGGCGTTGGCCGCCTTAATCGTTATTGCCGCCGACGAGATAACTCGTCCCATTGCGTCCAGCTTCTTCCCTTCGCCGTTCGGCAGGGAAGTTGACGTTGAGACCGACGCCCCCTCCCCCCGCTGCTTTCTTCTTGGCCGCCGCTGAGACGACTGAGTCTGGGGTAGGTTGTGCCCTAAGGCACAGAGGGGCCGTGTCTGGGACCTGGTACTACTTCTCGTACCAATCCTTCTTGGCAGGCGTCGTAGAAGGGTTCTTGAGGAGGGTGAGACCCTCGTCACAGATGTCATCCAGCAGAGGCACGGCGAGGACTGACTTCCTCCTGGCCTCGCGCCGTTGGTAAAGGAAACCTTCCTTCTCCTCGGGCAGAGCTGAAAAAGCTCGGATGCCCTGGCGATCATTGCGTGGAAAGATCCGATCTCATCGGACGGGGAGGCCGGGGCTGGTGATCGGAGCTCCGTCCCATCGTCACCGCCGTCGATATCTGTTGTGACCGTGTCTGTTCACGTGTCATCCCCAGGGACGGGGACGTGGGTAAAGGCCGAGCAGGCCGCGAGGATGCGAAGGGCTGGGTGGATTCGTCTTCTCTTGTTCGGGGGGCTTCCCATCGGGACCGGCTCTGGTTCCTCCGCCGGACCTGGTACCGGGTCCTCTGTCGGTGGTAAGGGCAATCTCGTCCTTATCTCTGAACATAAGGATTGTATCGCCAACAAAATGGCCGCCGAGTTATCCTGCGGCTCCGGAAGCGACGGCTGACTATGACCCTCACCGCCGTCACTTTCATCGTCACCCTCGTCGGGATCCCTCCCGTGGGGACGGGCCTCCTCGACGCCCTCGTCGAGGCCCTCTAGGACTTCTGCCAACTCCTCCTCGGATGTTGTGTCCGTGTCCACAATGGCCACCGCCCCCCTCTTTCTGCCGGGGTCTTCACGGGGGTCTTTTCGATAGGTCTGAAAGAGGCTTCCCTCCGCGGAGGCAGGGAGACTCTGGGCCCCGAGGTCGCCTCCACAGGCTACACCAGGGCCGCCACGACTCCCTCGATAGAGGCCTTGGCCGGGTGAATCAAGGCCTTCACTGCCTTAGGCGCGTTTGAGGCCTTCACCTTGGGGGGAAGGTCACCGCCTCCCTCCCCCTCGGCCGAATCCTTCGAGATCGACCGGGGCCTCTCCAGAGGCTTACCCGGGTTCTCGGATTTCCTCTTCCCCGAACCAGAGCGTTGGCTCGTGGTTGATGGTGCCGGGGAAGGTGCAACCTGTCTGGCAGCCGAAGAGCCCGACCGTTCGGCGGTCCTGGTGCCTGCGGACTCGCGGTGCTTTGCCTTCTGTTGGGCCCCTGTCGCCGGGGTGCCCTCACAGGACTTCGAAGACCGCTCGGACTACTCCCACTTCTTCTCACCTGACGGACTCCTTCCTTCCAGCCAGTTGGAGAGACGAAGGTGTCGGTCCCTGATGGTCCGTTCCGACATGTTCCTGCAAAACGCACAGTCCTTCTCCATGTGCGTTTTGTCCTCATGAAGGCAGTAGAGACATTTTGAATTCTCATCCTCCTTGAACACATTCTGTAGCTGGAATCCAGGGCAGACCCTGAACAGTTTTCCGGGCGTCGAGCTTCCTTTCTCAAGGGCCATGTTCGGGTAGGCCGCAGAAACCTCTGGAATCCTCCAAGAAGCGTAACTCGACAAAATCTTCACCCTTGAGGGGCGTAGAAAAATCCGACACGGATCCCAGTTAATCGGATGTAAAGACGTTGGAGCTTGAGGCTCTATTTGACCGAAAAATTAGAAATTCTCTTTGAAAAAGCGCGAAAATGCAGCAAAAGCTTGAGAGCTAAGTACGAGGACTCCCAACACTTGAGCGTGTGGTAAAAATCTGAAGATGGCTGCCAGAGGCGGGGCTTAGGGAGAGGGCAGTCATTGGCTGGGGGCAGTATGATCCAGAGACCAGTGATTGGTTACTACTGAGAAAGACAGATCAGAAGCGAAACTGATACTGATTTTTTCTTTACCGAGGATTCCCAGCCTGATGACGGGGAATATTCATGAGCATGTGAATCCATGCCAGACCCCATGCTGGAGAAATATATATAGAAATGGACTAACATTACCCACATAGAATGGGCCATGTTGGCATGTGTACAATACTAGCCTCTCATTAGAATGTGTTACGGCGATCTACAACAATTATTTCCATCTTCAAGAAGAGGAGAAGATATGGACCCCTTAGCCGATCACCTAATCATTTGTTGGCATGTATTGTGTCGAAGAAATAAAAAAAGTAAAAAAAAAAAGACAAGACCATAATGAATTGAAGCATGAATTAAATCAATGGGTATGTTATTTAGAATTGTTTTACCCTGGCTACAGCGGGAGCGATTCACTTCACTGTAAACTAACGGCATGATGTACTTTCTCTTGGTAACAACTTAGTCAACTAAGTCTTACCTGTTATTAAAATGAAGTTTACAAAATACATAACAAAATTGATATCTGTTGGCAAGACCCAGTTAACGCCTAAAAAGGAAAGTTAAAAAAGACTTCAGAACACATGGGCATATGTGTGTCCACGATCATTGCCTCCAGATATTAATTTGATTTACTCCCAGGGGCCGGGTCACAATTTACCTACAAAGTCTTTGTAGTATAAAAGACTATTAGCATAGTGTAACATGAAGTAGAGCTTAAAGCAGAGTTGACCAAAATGAACCTTCATCATATAGGCAGCAGCCACAGAATTTCACGAAGTTGGCTATTTACCAGTTTCCATCACCTTTGCCTTCTATGGCATCTATTGTGTTCACAGGGTTTAATGAACTTGAATGAAATCTATTTTGTACAGAATGTATTGAGAAGTGGGACATGCATGTCTGTGTTCCCATTCACCCTCAAACTCCAGCAGAGAAAAGTCGTCCATGATATCGGTATTAACTCAGCTCATTAAACATCTATTCATATTCAAAATTGGTCAACTTTCCCCAAAAACTGGAGTTGCTCTCACACTGTGTAAAAAACACTTCCACAGCTCATTAAAATTGCACTACTATAGGTTGCTAAATGAATTCAACTGTTCTGCAAGATTAGTTTAAAGTGCCAATCGCCAACATGTATCTGAGCCAAACACCAGATCAACCAAAAATGTTATCGAACATTACACTTTTGAGAATAAACATTAGGTTAAGTGACTTATGAATAGGCTAACATCGAATCTAATGTGCAGCTTTGAAACACTGGAAACAAAAGAAAACGTTATTAAATACATTTATATTAGTCCAGTGTGACGAGTGCCAAAACTGCACAAACTATAATAATCTAAAATATAGATTACTAAACCAGCACTTTATTATAGGATTTAGTTGGTTACTTACAAACTGTCCATCATGGGTGTCGACGTGCACGGGCGCTCTGCTTTCGTGAAAATTGGAATGGACTTCATAAGGTGATACATCGGAGGGCAAGCAACTAGTGCCTGTAATGTCTAGTAAACCATATTAAGGAAGAATCATGTGACACAAGTATGTAATTACATTTGAATCCGGAATTAATATTGCACACATTCCTATAGAGTTGCTTCCCATCTAACTTTGCAGGATCGAGAAGAAATTAGATCAGCTGCAACCCAGTGCCAGCATTACTTCAAATGTTGCACAGAAATTAGAAACCCATCCAAATGCTGCCCAGAAATCAACAGTCTTTAAAGCAGGCACAAATAATTATTCTGCCTCGGAAATGTTACATCATTCCGTATTCTTCACTTTAATTCCTGTACATTATCAATTATGGGTCACATTTGGGTACAAATATTTTTAGCATCGTACCTTCCTGAATAAAAGTAATTTAGTTTTACAATTGTTGCAAAGAAATATTCAATACATTTTGTGTGGTGGAAAACTTTTGTGCACCAAACTGGCACAAGGTTTTGACACCAAATGTTCTAGTGTGGGAAACAAATGTTACTCTCCACATGCAGGTAATTAATACATTTTGGATAAGTTGATTGCCAAATCTGCATAATTGTTCTTCGCTTTGGAAAATGTGACTGGCAAATAGTCTTAACATTAATTGGCAAAAATGAACGCAACCTAGCAAATAGCATGTGCAAAGGCAGAGTCGGACGCCCTGAGCACCGGATCAGTCATTTTTCAATAAGCTTTCCCTTCTTAGAGGTATTTCAGCAGTTTTTTCACTGCTGTTTTCTCCCGTGCTGCTCTCTTTATTATTCACTTTTCTTCCTGTGTGCCCCCTTTTGCTACATTTTTTCTGTGAAGTTAAGGGGACACATTCTAGTCACCAGAGTTCAAATCAATGCATAGAAGCGGGACATATTCTGCTGATGTGGTAACATGCCTTAACATATGTGGTTCACAACCTGCAATCATTTTTAAAATGAGGCAACCCAGTCTTTTATGAAGAAGGCATGGTGGAGCTAGGGCATTGATGGGTAGATCAGAGCAAGGAACACTGGTTTGGCTCTGAGTGCCAAACACAAGGGCTAACAAAAGACCCATATCTGGTTACATGCCTCCCCAGGCCCATAACACAAGCACCACCCATGCCATGCTGCCACCTATGCCTCACAATACAAAACATGGACAATATGGCAAATCTGGAACAGAGACACAAAATGATTTGACCAAATTGAAACACAATAGTGCAATCAGGGAATAGAGCCCTGAATACACTCTGAACAGTTTGCCACATATCGAATGTTTTATGGCATTTACTTGAAAAATTACATCTAAACCAATCTGAGGGGGACTCTGGCGAGCTTGTGGCAAGATAGCGCTGACATCTGAGCTCCAACAAATCACAGGCAAATCCTGCAGTCCCTTTTGTGACGAATCCCAGAGTACTGTCACTGCTCCCTGCTCCCCTGGGGGTACTCCCTACTCAGGAGGCCAAAGAGGTGAGGCCGAAACCAGACAGTTTCCCACCCCACCCACTCGGCGTGAAACTCATGGGGAGTGAAATCCTCTGAGGGACCAGTGACGACCATCCTGGGAGAACATGGTATGCACCCCGTCCTACTGCGTCCCCTCGCTCCTCTCAATTTACTCCAAGCTCTACAGTTCCCCACAAGTCTATATATTTTTGAAAGGTAGGAGACCCCTCTACACAGACCACACTGGGATGAGGAAGAGTGAGAGCTACCCAGATGACGTTCTTATCACAACTGACAAGAAAATTAGGCAAGGAGGAAAAAGTCTATTGGGGAACCAACATACATGTTACAGTCAAAAGTCCAACTCAATCATAAAAAGGGAAGGGGCACTGTATATGCTGAGGCAGATCCTCCTCCGTGGAGGAAGCGAGAGATGGCTGGATGCTTGCAGCAGAGAATAGGGGACACTGTTGAAGCCTTGCTGAACACACACAGTGTACAGAGCTATCCAGGCTGGAGGTACAGGAGCCGGACCACACGGTCAGATTAGGAGACGCAGGCCGAGAGGGGCCAAACCTGGAAGCATGGCAAGGTGACACAGAGATTGAAGGAAGGTGTGCAGTAGTCCACAGCAGCAAGAGAGAGTCCCGCAAAGGTACCCGAGCAAGCTTGTAACGCCACAAACGTTACCAGGGTAACCGTAGAGGGTGGTAGTGATTACGAAGAATGAAGGAGGCAGTTGGGGAGAGAAAGAACCCCATCTTCCTCGTACCAGTACTCAGGGAAATATACAAACCGGAAATGTGAGAAACAGTGCGTGGCAGGTTAGTGAACCAGGCCTGAGCATCAAACCTGAGAGGGAGGTCTGCAAGTACAGTACATCAGGATCTGCCACCCACAAGAAGGCAGGTAAGTCCTGCATGAACAGTGCAGAAGGGCCAAGGACCCAATACAGTCTAAACAAACAAGCAAACAAGGGGCTGAGGTCCATGGCAAGTCGGGGAAGCCCTGCAACAGCATAAAGTGGTCGGTGGTGCACAGGAAAGGGAAGATACGGAGCAAGCCGGGGAGACCCCAAGCCGCCTCAAAGGGGTATGGGACCCACACTAAAGTGAGAGAGAGAAGTACGACGAATAAATAGAGGGCTCGAGAACCCAGTGACAAAAAATATCTACTTTCTGTAACAATAAGAGCTACAGTAAAGTGTCAGGATAGTAAAACAGACTTGATGCTACACTTGTCAACTTTGCTTTCTGGTATTTTGTGTGAAATACCACTTCCGGGGAAAATACTACGATAAGAGCTACAGTCAAGTCTGGCGGAGAGGAAGAAATACAGTCAAGTCTGGCAGGATAGTGAACCAGATTTGATGTATGGCATTTTTATGGAAAGATGCAACTTGGGAATAAGTTACAAATCAAGTCTGGCAGAATAGAGAACCAGACTTGCTAAGACATTAGTGAAGTGGAAGGAGAACAGGGGAAGGGACTCCACCAACCCATACCCTCCTTCCTTCCTTGTAACTTGCGAACTGTATTTTTGAAGGTAAGACGAGAGAAAAGAGGAGGGAAGGCAATTCCCTGCTAATGTTATGTATGTTTATTTATAATTTTGTATAGCGAACCAAACCCGAAGGTAACTGTGTGCAAGCAGTACAAGTAGGCTTTAGGCTTAGGTTACAGGTTAACAATCATAATATTAAAGATACAAAAGTTGGAGAGATTTACAGTTCACCATATTGCAGGGTACAATGTTAAAGATATGTACAGTTGCAGAAATGTCATTGAAGTGACGACATAACAATCAGAGAGATTACAAGGTACAGTGAAGGAAGTATTTACAATTATGAATTTGCAGTATGAGTGGTAAGTAATCAGTCAGACAGGTACATACAGCCCTCAGTATGATTAGGCGTTAGGATAGATACTATAGCCAGTGCTTATAGTAGCACGTCATTTTAATGTTGGGCCCTGGGGTGAGCGTCATTAGTTCTGATCCATTTCTGAATGTTACGTCTGATATGGTTATAGTTTTGGATATGGTTGCAAGAGCATTCAACACCAGGAACCTATAAAGTTATAACGGTAAGATAGCGCAGCGGGTATAGCGCTCGCTGTTGCGATCTGAGCGTGATCTGCAGGTCGCAGGTTCGAATGCCAGCAAGGCCAACTCAGCCTTTCATCCTTCCGAGGTCAATAAATGAGTACCAATTTCAGTTGGGTGATATTGTATGTAAATATGTGCTCTGTAAAGCACTTTGTATAAAAGGTGCTATATAAATACCACATCATTATCATTATAAGTTACAGAAACTGGCTGTATTTGCTTGCCAAGAAGTGAAGAAAAATTAAGTTGGAATCCAGAATGAGAGAAGCCTCCTAGATCAAGAAGACCCCAGTTTTCCTTAGTTGATTTAGCGTGTAAGGAACAGAAATAGGTTTAGACACAGGACTGTGGACATCTTACATTTACAGATATGCTGATAGACTCTTTAGTCTTTTTGTTGAGATAGGGAAAGCCCTCTTACAAATGGGGCCTGGTAGATTTTCCTTTTCTTCTATTAAAGTCAACAAATATGCCACATCTTTGTCAGACTGAGACTTCTGCCTTCTTACCCCTTCCTAAAAATCCTGAATATTGCTACGTTAGAGGAGTTGATTTGGGGTATGAACGTTGAAGCGTTTCAAAAATATTCAAACTGCAAGCAGCCGCGAGGGAAGAGACTGCGCTGACACCAGCAAGGAATTATTGGCAGCAGGAACATCCCTGGGATTGCCTGGCTTCATCCTTCATACCTGTGATGCTATAGGGCTAGGTGACTAGCTGAGATTTTTGAGGTTTATTCAGAAAGTACTCCGAGGTACCTAGCAGGTAAAATGATGTGTGGTTGACATCCAAATGACCTGCTGAAAAAGACGAGAGACTGGAGCTTAGTGTCCAGCAGCCGCAGCCCCAGTATGAGGATCGTGAATGGTCCTCCTATCTGGGTAAACCCTGTAGGAGAGCGGGGAACGGCCGCAAGGCTATGTAAAGTGGTGAGGCCCTTACCCCAACCCATCGCAGAGGAGCCCCCGGATTCGGGATGTAGTAAGTACCCTTGGGGAGAATTGCTTGTGGAAACAGAAGGGTTGTAATAAAGAAACTAAACAGCTGAGCAGAGGGAACCAAGAGGGCAAGATCAGACAGGTGGGCACAGTACTCATTTGTAGAACACTCCGGGAAGACACACAAGGGTTCTCCAATATCCCAAAGTCAAAGATTTGCAGATAGCGACGTGGAATAAGAGTATCTACTTCTGGGAACTGTGCGCAGAAAGTGAGGTTTGGTTGTTTCAACCATCCCCAGCATGCGCGGTAGTGAACAGAGGGAGTTTAAACTCCATTTCAGGGTTGATTGTACCTACAATGGAGAAGTAATTGAGTCAAAGAATGAAGATCTTGAGGAAACAACAAAAACCAGGAGTGGCAGAATCTACAGAAAAGTTGAACACAAAAGCATTTATCGAGGGGCATGCCAAGAGATATTTTCGGGGCACGGATATTCTTTTCAGTTCTTGGCTGTGGAAAGAGCTCATCAGACCTTGGGCACCACCAACCAGTGCCGGGTGGCCCTCACTGTGCGATTATTGCCAAGCTCCTTAATTATAGGTACAGGGATAAAATACTGAGATTGGCAAGGGAGCAAGGCACGATGAGATAAAATTTTAATTTCCTTATACACAGATTTCAGCAGTACAAGCCAAACGACCTCAAAAATCATGCAAGGGGTTGAAACAGCAGTTGAAGAAAATGCAAATACAGTACTCAATGATGTAACCAGCCAAATTGAGTGTGATCCAAGTGGGCAAACGCACTTCTTTGCCACACCTTTGCAGGCTGAGGATTTTCTGACGGGACAGAACAAAAAAGATCTCCCCAGAAGGCACAGAATTGCATATCTGTGCCAGACAGGGAGAATGGCAATGTAAAAGGGATAATATGATCTGTTCCCAGGCAGGTTTGATATGGTAGAGCAATGTAGGCTAAAGATAAAAGGATCTCCCGATACATCGAGAATATCCACAGAGAAGCTCTGGGTGATTTGTGATGTAATGGCCCCAGCTAAGTGCATTGATCTTTCACGAGGGTGGATATATTGCCTGGTGACTACGCAATTACACTTCAACAATGGGCGGTAGTCATAAGTGACTAGCAGTTCCCCAGGCCCCCACGTGTGTGTGTGTGTGTGTGTGTGTGTGTGTTGGTGGTGGGGGGGGGTGGGATGGGGGAGCTGGGGACGGTTGGAAGGGATTTAGAATCACAAGTTTGGGGGCTGATGCGGATGGATAGTGGGCCGAATCAATGAGTAGTTATGCTGAAAGAATAATTAGGTTGGGGTTTAAGTTAGTTGGTCAATAGTACAGGAATCGTTGGACTTTGCCAAGGGATAGTAGTAATAATGAAAAGCTATTAAGCATTGGACTAAATGACAGACATTATAGAACCCAGTACAGTTCAAGGGGTACAACAGGATAGATGGAATTGAAGGTATCATCTTGTAATGTGAGATGGTTGAACCACCCCATGAATGCTCACAATATATTACAGTATATTGAGGGCCATAAGATTAATGTTGCCATGCTGCTCGAAACCCACTTCATTGATTTGTCCAACAGTGGGGTACTAGGTAGGGTGATCTGGATTTATTTTCGTCTTTTTGGACCATGCAAGGAATGTGGCGAGTCTAGTGCACAAAATGTTGCGTTTTAGACTTGGTGGGATCCTGGAAGTTGAGGAGGGTAGGCTAGGCTATTGGTAGTGACTGGAAAAATAGTGTAGTGACTGGAAAAATAGTGTAGCATCAGATGACATTTGTGAAAATGAGCATGCCTAATGTTGACACACCAGAGTTTTTCCATAGCCTATCGTCCAAATTAGCACCTTTCGCAGATTCATCAATCATATTGGGGTGACATGAATATGGTGTTGAATCAGTAACCTGGAGAGGTGGTCAGGAAGTGAAGGCAGTTGGATGGCCGGAACCACTGACAGATGGAGAAGGCTTGAGTACCAGATTTGCCTTCGCCACGCTGGTGCAATGAGGATCATCCTGCAGTGGCAACGTTTGAGTGTATTGATCACACGTAGCAGCAGCAGAATTGGAGGGAAAGCATGCAGGAAGAGACCCTCATAGGGGAACGAGAAGGCATCCCCCAGGCTCCTTGTCTGAGGGTGCTGGCAAACCTCTGACATTTGGAGTTGGCAGGTGTCTTGCAGAGGTAGATCCAAAGAAGATCACATTCGCTGTAGAGGCGCGACACCCATTCGTGGCAGAACAGCTACCTGCTGAGAGAGTCTGCGATGGTGTGAAAAAGGACGATGAACATGCGTTGAAGAATGGCCCAGTGCCATAGAGACTGTGCTTCCAGGGAGAGAGCACAGCACATCCCACCCAGTTTCCTGATGTAAAACATGGTGGTGGTGTTGTCTGCGAAGACCTGCATCACCTTTCCCTGGAGCCGAGGCTGGGAAGACTTGAAGGTCTAGAAGACCACCCGCAGTCACAGGGCGTTTATGTGCAACACTTTTGCTTCGGGGAGCCCGAGGCCTCTGGCATTAGAATCTCCTGTGTGGGATCCCCAATCCTCCAGAAAGGCGTTGGTCGTGAATGTAGCCTGGTATGGAGCGATCCGAAAGGGAGCTCCCAGAGTGAGGTGTGGGTGATCTGACCACCATTGCAGGGTCTGACGGAATGCACGATCGAGGGTGATCTTGTCCGTCCATGTGCCAGTGACTTGCTGCCATCTGGCATCCAGAAATTCTTGAAGGGGTCTTATTTGAAGCCTACAAAAGGGGGCCAAATGGATGCAGGAAGACCTCAACCTCCAGCAGAGACCTGATTGACCGGACTGTTGCAATGGACGCTGCCAACAGCTGTTGGACCTTTCCCGGGATGGCCTTATTATTCGAATTGTTTATGTATAAACACACTGAATATCAACGAGTAGTTTCTAAACATGGGATCAGGATTCAAACGTGTGTTGCGCTGTGTTGTCTTGCTTCCAAGACAAACGTGTTGCCCCTGAGCTATACTTCCACCCCATCACCTTCTCTTCTGAGGGAATTGCCAGACACGAGACTGATGATTCAGCCGCCCAGGAACAGTGCTTTCTGAGATGGCAACATGCAGGACTTTGGATAGTTGATCGAGAATCCTAGCGACATCAGAAGTTGGATGTTCTCCTCTGTGTGCTGGGTTGCCAGTGCGTGGGAGCGGGACCGAATAAGCCAATCGTCCAGGTAAGGGCAGACGTAGATTCCTTTGTGGCATAGATGCACTGCCCCCGGGGCCAAGCATTTGGTGAACACCTTCTGAGCAGATTTTAGGCCCAAAGGAAGGGCCTTAAACTGGTAATGTTGCCCCTGGATGACAAAGCGCAGGAACTTCCAGTGCTTGCGAAGAATGGGGATGTGGAAGCGCGCGTCCTCCAAGTCGAGAGTTGCCAGAAAATCCCCCTTCTCAAGCACATGCTGCAAAATGACCGTCCTAGGTTTTTGAGATTTTAAGAACTTGTTGGGGCGCTGCAAGTCTAGGATTGGCCCTCACTCCTGACGACTACCAGAAAGTATTTGGAGTACACTCGGGAGCCCAGAGGTGTTGAGGGACTGGTTCTATTGCCCCTTTGCGAAGCATGTCTTGTACCTCCTGCAGCAGCTGTGCCATGTGCAACGCGTGATGTGAGGCATGGGGGGCACCGGTCTCTAAATTCCAAAGCGTGCCCCCTGCTGTTGAACGTCCAGCACGCATTTGTCTGTGGAGATCTTTCGCCACTGATCAACAAAGTTTGATTGTCGAATTCCCACTGCGGTGCAGAAGTGGGGGCGTGGGTCCTGGGCTGGTTCAGGCCTGCTTTGGCATCTGCATCCTGGATGGGGGGCTACGACACTGGCACACTGCCGTAGGCTTGGGTGCATCCCCTATTAGCCTCCTGGGTGGTGGAGCAGGACGGCTGATATGGGGTGGTGTAAACCTTGGAAGATCTGGAGACTCTCCCCTTTGGGAATGAAAGGATGGCCTAGTCTGCTGTAGGGTCCCCAGAGGGTGTGCCATCTCAGTGACGGACTCTATGGCCTCGAGAGTTCATCGACCGCAAATAGGTAGTCTCATCAAACGGCATGTCAATGTTTTGGTCTGCACATCCGTTCAGAAATTAGTAGCTTTAGGCCAACCTTTGCGTCAAAGAGCCACCCCATTGCCCATCTGGCAGAAGCTATGTTAAGAGCGGCAGTGATGGCATGGTCGTAAGCCAATTCCCCTTTCTGGCTGGAACAGAGCCAATGCTTCAGCATTTTTATTGTTGGGAAGTAAGTCAAGGATGGGCCCCAGCTTGTAGCACAGCTCACTGTCATACCTTAACAGTATGACTAGGGTCGTTGGCGTCCTTGATGGTGGAAGCTGCTGTGCTGATGAGTTTCCCTGCAGCATCGAGCTTCTTGTCCTCTTGGTTCAGAGGCACCATGGACGACAACGAGGGGTTGGAAAACCTCTTTCTGGCGGCGGCCAAAACCACCGAATCGGGAGAGGGCGGAGGCCTCTAGGGGCTGTAAGGCAAGGCTGGTATCATTAATGAAGACAGACACAAATGAGACACAGTTCAAGGGTGTTCACTGAATTTTAAAGGGTTGGTTAAACGTCTACCTAATAATAATAACACCGTCCTAGTCGAGTCGGTCAAAATAAAAGCGCCTATGCTAATAAACCTATTCCCAATCCTTACTTCTAAATACAAAATGGTGTGGGACAGTAGCGTATGCAAAAAAGGAAACGTGTTCAAGAAACAATGTGTCAGGACAGTTGAGCAGTTGGCCTCCCTTCCCCGTGCTTTCAGCACGAGACAAGGCAGCACACTCAACCCTTGTACACACTCTGGCTTCCTCAGAACGAGGACAGTTCAATGGTTCAGCTGGTCTCACACCACTCTGGCAAAGTCTTTAAGAAACAAAAAGGATTCTCAAACGAAATGTGTCAAAACAGAGGCTTCCTCCACCTTGAAATAGAAGTTCACATTACTTGTCAAAACACACAGTATAACCTTATTTCTCAGTGACTGCTGGTACTTGTAGTTCCTTTTGTTACTCGCACAGTTCAATATCTCCGTATCGGGACCTTCTGTGTCAAAGTCTCTTTACCATTCAAAGTCTCGTACTGCGGAGTGTGTGATGTAGCTAACAAAACACAAAAGTTCCTTTCCTTTGTCAAAATTCTCACATTCGTAAATTCATGACTGGTCCCCCTCGTCCGGGCTCAGACCCCTTTTCTACAATGTTCACAATTCACAACTTGGTCTGCCTCATCCATGCTTGGACCATGGATCCCCCTCGTCTGGGCTCAGATCCCTTTTCACACAATGTTCACAATTAGGCCTCCCGCAGCTGGTCTCAGTCTGTGAATTCCCCTCTGCCGGGCTCCGATCCCTTTTTACACCAGAATCTAAGACTTTCGACTGTGCGCAGGATTTTACTTGACCCGTCGCAGGACCACTTCGATTTACAATTCTTTACAACTCTAACTTTCACTTCTGCCACTTCTCAGCTGGATACCTTACCAAGACGTTCGATTGGGGGCGCACACACAGTGGCAAACCACTCTGTCTCAAAGCTTTGCTCTTTTAGACTACAAGTCCCTGAGTGCACATTCAAGATTTTGTTCCAACTTCGCAGCTACAGGCACTTTTGGGATTTACGCAACGTTCTTGACACAACGTGTTATCCCGCCTTAGCTTCCCTCATGTCACAGGGTCTCCATCAGTGATTAAGCATTAGCGGTCCTCACTTGAGGTTAGGGTCCCAGCACCTGCCCCTCAACTACCCAGGGAGCAGGCACTGATTTAAACACTACCAGAAAAGTGTAGCTGGAGTTCTGGCTCCCTGGGGCACTGTTACCCTGCCACACTGTAGCTCCCTTGGTACTCATAGGCCTTAGTTTCTTGGCAGTCCACCCCCTCCACACCCCCACTAGCTTCCCAAGGTTCTGCCAGCTGCTAACTTCTTCTGGTCTTCACAGTTCCTTTAGCAGCCCCTGCTCGCTCAGATTGTGCCTGGGTGTCTAACCTTTTATACTATTTGAAAGAGTTGGAGTCAATTGTGAGTAGTGGTCCCCTCCCAGTCTGACTCTGCCTAACCTCATTATCGGGACTGCCTATAGGAATCCATTGCCCGTAGATTCCTATAGGTAATCCTCATGATTCATTTGCCTCTTCTTCGTCTCATTAGTTGGACTTCTAGACTGGAAATAGGGATTGTGGGACTTGTAGGTTTTCCTGGAGATCATGGAAAAAACCCATGTAGGTTTTTGTCAGGATGAAGGCAGTAAATGGATTTTCTATTGGGTTTTAATTTCCCTGGTCGTTTTCTCTTTTTTCTTACGGAAAGGTACTCCGGTATGATAGGACTTTGCTGACAATATCCCATGACAACTGAGGGGATGGCGGGTCGGGGTGTATCGGAACGTGAGGCATACCATGTCTCGCCAGAAGGCGTGTCTCCCATAGTCCCCAGGGGTCCCCTGCCCAGGTGATCTTTCCTCGCACGTCCGCCCCCCAGGATTGGGGTCCAAGAGTGATGGCCCTCCCAAGGCCAACTGAACAAAAGGACCAGCAGGAATAGCCTGGTGTCTCACAGGTCCTGTATTTCCCAGTATTTCTTCAACCAGTCACGCTTGCAGGCGTGGTATGAAGAGCCTTCAATACTGCCAAGTGATCTGTCCATATGTCACCTAACAAAGTGACCGATATGATGGTTTTCTTGGCTGACTCCCACCGCTCAAAGAGAAAACCCTCCTTATCATCTGGCACCAGGTTGAAGAGTTTGGCCACTTTTGAAATAAATGGATTGTAAAGAGCCAATTTCGACCAGGGAGAGGCTGTTGTGGTCTCATCGACATCCAGAGGTTCCCCATACATCGGAGCGTAGTCATCAAACTCATCTGTACAAGTACCGGTGGTGTTGGTGTTTGTGCCAGTTTGAACTGCCACCTACACGACAGTAGGCAGAGCCGCTGGCGCAGGCCGAGGGGTAACAGGGGCCTTATGAGACACTGTCGGCTGATGCCGAGGAGGCCTTGGAGGGCTCCTGCCCAGAGCAGGTACAGGAGCAGTAGGCAGTTGCTGTTGAATTTCCAGCACCAGAATGTGCAGGGGCGTTTAAGATGTCCAAGGGCATGTCTCTTGGCGCAGGAGCAGCTGGTACAACAGGAGCTGGGCCTGAGCCTCTTTGAGGGCTAAACGGCTGGGAAGGCCCACGGGTCAGCGGCCCCTGATGAGGCATGGACAAAAATGGGATCAGGCCCCCATGGCCCCCTTCCTGATCCAGATAAAAATCTTCTGTCAGGTACTCTTCAGAACTGGTTTAGATGGCTGGGTCACTCTGTGGGGTTCCCAGATGAGGCAGAGTAAAGAGTGGGGCAGCCTTGGTGAGCATGGGCAGGAATGCCAGAGGCATGTCTCTTACCAGATCACAGCCTTTTGGAAAGGAGGCAACTGTAGCCTTCGCAGCAGGAATAGGTGCTGTTGCCAAAGGGATTCTCATCGGGACTCCTGTCGGCGGTGCCATGGGCTG
Source organism: Ambystoma mexicanum (assembly GCF_040938575.1). Lineage (NCBI taxonomy): Eukaryota > Metazoa > Chordata > Amphibia > Caudata > Ambystomatidae > Ambystoma > Ambystoma mexicanum. The sequence continues at coordinate 142,157,120 of NC_090922.1, read as the reverse complement.
AAGATCCAATGGTGGATTAAAGATCTTCACCGTCAATGGGTCCCCACTGCCGGTAGTTCGCCACGTGGCAGTTGACAAAGATGGAGAATTTCTTCAAAAATCAGCAATAACTATGTTCAAGCAGCGAAGCACAATGACTCCCAACATTAGAAACATGCTGTAAAATTGGAAGATGGCCATCAGCCGTGGAGCTTCGGAAGACGAATGTCCTTGGCTGGGGACAGTATGACCCAAAGGACAGTGATCGGCCATAGAGGAGACTAGCAGCTTTGGTTTAAAGTTAAACTGCTTTCTTTTTTACTGAGGATTCAAGAGCATGTCAATCCATGCAAGACCCCATGCTGGAGAAGTAGCACTACAGAGGGCTCCCCTGTATGCAGCGTATATTGACCAATAAACTGCCTTCAACTCTGTTCATAGAGACCAACTATGTTCCTTACTACACAGTGGTTGGTTGATGCCATATATAACACTGTACTGCAACTATTTTGCTGTTGTCCGGTGGGGCCCTAATGCACAAGACCATTTTCTATTGGCAAGGGGGAATGGGCAAGGGTGCTTGCCATTCTGCTTTTTTCATTATATATTAACGATCTTGCACGGAAGATATTTAACTGACGCCCCAGAAGATGCATTTCTAATCTCTAAAACACACATGGGATTGCAGAGACAATTAAACATGTTCCATGACTGACATTTGTCAGGAGAAAGGGATGACTTATCACCACCAAGACAAAGATTGGATTCCCATTCAGGAAGTCAACAGCTACGATTACCTTGGAATACGACTGAATCAGTCACGCAAAAGGGTAGAACAAGTTACCAAAAGTAAAATGACCCTAGCTAGAAGCAGCACAGCTGGGGCTGGCTTCTCCAAGTGCTATGGAGGCCGCACACTTTCTCTGCTAGTGAGGTTTATGAAATGCAAGCTATTTCTGCCGCAGTGTATGGTAGTGAGCTTTTGGGACATTCCAACAGATCACAGCTGGAAAAGGAATAAAACAATATCCTGAAAGGCCTTTTGAGAGAATTTAGATTTACACTCACAGCGATCGCATGTACACATGGTGTATATTCACAGAGGGATATTTTTTACAGGTAACCACTTCCTAGAAAAAAGGGATTTGCACTAAGTAAGGTGGGGAATCCTAGGAGAGGGACTCCCTCATTGAGGTACGACCGGAGTTAATAATTAACACTATGTTAATGTTAAAGGACATTTGTACTGCGCACTATCACCACCGGAGTGGTCCCCTGGCGGCTCTGAGAGAGGGGAAAGGGAGGGTGAGTTAATGGGAGGAAGCTGGATAAGTGCAAGAGAGCAGTGATGTGCTGTTGGCAGCCTCAGCCCGGTGGGTCCGTTGGCTGGGCCTGGGTTGTTTGCAGCCGGTAGTGCTCATGTACTGTTGTGCGAGTGTCAGTTTTTGTTTTGTTGTTGCAATGTAGTGAAGTTTGTGCGGTTTGTTGTGCTGTAGGTTTGTGGTTGTGTTAGGTTCAGAGTTTGAGAGGTGTAAGCAGAGGGGGAAATTGTTAGTGGATTGGTTAGTTGGCATTTCTGTCTCCAAGTGAGCCGCTTGGTTTGCGTAATCGCCCTAGGTGGGTGTGGGGGCATTTATGCGCCACTGTCCTGATCTGGGCTTGTCCGGTATCCATACTGTCCTGTACATATCTGACCTTCCATTCCATCAACTTCCTTCATAAACATGAACCTTACCTGGCATCCTTTTCTACTCATACGGCTGTTGTACCTGCTAAAGTCCACAACTCAGTTTGAGTGTGGTGATTGCTAACATATAGAAACTCTATAACAGTGTCCCTATTGTGACGTGGAGTGTACCCAAAGCCAGTCATGCGCTGAGGTCCCTCTGATTGTATTTTTTCTGCCATGAGAGAGCCCAGGGCTATTGTGAGAGTACATGAAGAGAGAAAGTAGTAAGACGTCCATGTTCCTTCCACCCGAGCGGGGAGGCAGGGTGGGCGCATGTGAATCTAAGCAGATACAATCATCAGAAACGCTATTACAGTGAGTAATGCATGTCTTCTGATGCTTGTCAATCTGCTTAGAATCACATCCTGTGCATATACTAACGAGCAGTACCCGGAGTTGGAGGTGGGTTGTGAGAAGGAACAGTAGTGAAAAGAGGTCTTAATAGTGCTTTTCCCACCTGAGAATCAGATCTAGAATGAGTGTCTAGGCAATAGTGTTTTGTAAAGGTATGTGCAGAACACCAGGTTGCCGCTTTCCAAATGGACTCAAGGGGAACATTTGCAATGAATGCTATGGAAGCCCCAGTGCCCAGAGTAGTATCAATCTACATCTAGGGACATCTACAACCTGTGTGTCATGCCAGAGTATTAAATACAAACATAATTTGACCAAACAGGAAAAATAGCCTTATGCAATCTAAAAGAAGATAAAAGCATCGCCATCAAGGAGGCCGATAAGGGCGGGAACATTGTCATTATGGATAGAAAGGACTATATCTCAATGGCACTCGAACATGTGTCAACACCATTCTGTTACCAAGAACTTCCAAATAATCCAAAAAAAGAAATTGTACAACAGATTGAAGAACAAATTACATGGTGGCATCGGAAAGGCCTCATCGCCGAAGATGAAAAATCTGCTTTACTCAACAAACATCCGATTCTACCAACCATGTATTTTCTTGAAGGTGCATAAAATGCTTGAAAATATTCCGGAAGGACGACCAATCCTAAATGGCATAGGGTGGGTCACAGAGGATTTCGGAGTACATCGACAATGCGTCCACTAGTACCAAAGCTAAAGGCATATATTAAAGACACTACAGATCTCATAATAATTATAGATCTAATTGATTGGCAATCATCTTACTTGCTGGCTACCTGGGACGTTTGGGCACTATATACAATTATCAAACATGAGGCAGCCATTCAAACTATTGATTTAGAATTTCAAGATGACTGCTTCCCACTACCACTACATACAGATGCTAAAGGAAATGCTTACGGTGACCTTTGAGAACAACATATTTGTGTTTGATAAATTTTGCCAGCAGAAAAGAGGAATTGCCATGGGCACCAAATATGCTCCAGCGTTGGCCAATTTTTTTATGAGGATGTATGAGCAGAAGACAATCTATACAGATGAGGCATTAATTACTAAGGTTGTATTATGGGTCAGATATATTGATGATGTTTTGTTAATTTGGGATGGCACAGCTGATGACTTGGACGATTTCAGACTAAAAATGAACTTGAATGATTTTGGAATGGAATTTCTGGGAAGTGCTAGTAAATCAACAATCAATTTCCTAGATTTGATGAACTATGTATCAAACGGGAAACTATCGACACGCATCTACCATAAAGATACTGAGGTGAATTCCACATTATATGCCAACAGTTGGCATCACAGACCAGTAAAATGAAACGTTCCAAATGGAGAATTCATAAGAGCAAGACCCAATTGTAAAGAGATGAAAGCCTTCAGGGCAGAATGTGAATTATTGGAGGATAGATTCAAGCAAAGGGGCTATTCGAAAGCATGTATCATAGCAGCTAGTTCAAAGGCCAATAACATGATGAGGGAGCATACATTGATGCCCAAAGTGAAGAAGACAATTCAAGAATCAGAGAAGGTCAATTTTAATCACCATTTACAGTATGAACAACCCAAATATTGAAAAATATTCTCAGAAAAAATTGGCACCTTCTAAAATTGGACTCTCACCTAACCAAATGGATCCAAGAACAACTGAGGATTCTATTCAGAAAAGCCAAAACACTGAAAATGACTCTTAGTCCATCATTACTTCCGGAAGAATATCAAGAAACCAACAGAACTTGGTTTGACAATCAAGTGATTGGTTTTCGTAAATGAGGCACTTGTACCATGTGCCAGTATGCTCATGTGACCCCTAAATCATTCCAAGATGCAAGAGGAACTTGGATGGACATCAATTAATATTATTATCTGCAGATCTAAGTATACAGTGTACGCCATAATATGCCCTTGCAATTGTCTTTATATTGGTAGTACCATAAAAGAGGTCAGAACTCGGATACAAGAACATTTTTCGACGATTGGGAGCCAGGATGCTTCGCTACCATTGGCACATCATTGGCAACTTAAACATCAAATGCACAATAAACAAGACCTCAAGTTTATAGGACTCCAGAAGGTGAAACTGGGTAAAAGAGGTGGCAATCTGGAACAGGCACTTAGACAGATTTGTAAATTCAAAACAATTGAATACAGATTGAACAAGGACAATGAGATGGTGCATTTTCTCTGACCATAATCGTGATGGACTTTTATGATGTCTAGTGATGGTTAGAAAACTATATATATATATATATTTCTATATGCTTTTCTCTTGCATTTCTATTTTGATTGATTTGTATACAGTGGCTATATATAGTTGAGATGCATTTCTCTTGCGTTTCTCTTTTTTCCTTTTCTTTTTTCTTGAATAAATTTTTTTAAACAACATTGCTTGATAAGATGGTGTAGGGTACAGGATACCGCACCATCGTGATGTAACAAGGCCATGCGCAAGAATGACAAATGCTGGATTTATTACTTGAAGTGAGTATGGGTTGCAGGGATCTCTAATGGGGTAAATTGGATCCTTGAATTTATACGTTATCTTGGTTTTAAGCCTTGAACATGAACATCCATAAATCATTCTTCTATTCCCACCAAGCAACATTAGTTCAGTGAATAATATTGGTCTTATGCATAACTAGCATGTTTCCAATCTGAAAATCGACTAATCCATAGCACATCAATACATACAAAGACGTTCACTAATTCCAATAACACTGTGCTTTTGGTTTTCCAATCAGTATATTAATGTGACCATTTAGAGGTATAATATAGACTTTTCACTAATTACTGATGTTTCGCGACCATGTAGATTATATGTACTTCAATGATTATTTATAAGTCACAATGTATTTTAGGAGACTTATGCGATTACTAATTTGCAATTTTGACTATTCAAGTACCATTGGTATGAATCATTAAAATTTTCCAGTATAATTCACTTTGATGTGCATCAGCAATGTAATCACAATGTTTTAAGATGAGTTAAAGATGGCGCTCATCAAACTAGGGAACGGCAACTGAGAAAGGACTTTTAGTTGCCATGGCAACGACAGCCATAAACATAGCATGGAGCTGCGCGCCGGCGTTCATAGTTGTAAAGCCGACGTACGGAGTTTCTATGCAGTTCTCGGCAGGTAGGCCCTAGAGGGGACGGCATCAAACTGGTGGGGACACAATGTTATGGTCATGGAGCGCTGGATGTAACAGCACACCGACTAGGTTGTGTGTGAATTGAAGAACTGCATTAAACATATCATAAAACAAAGAAAGATTACGGCCGTGAATATGGCACTTAGATGTAATAAAGGATACAAATAACATGGTTTCCTTGGCATACCGTACTGTCATTGGAAATGTGTATGCAATAAATATCAACTTAAAATTTTGGGGACATTGTTCAGTATAACAATGACAATACGGATCGGATTGTACCATGTCCATATCGTATGTTTTGAGCTTTTTTAACATATTATATGACAGTAATGAACGAAAATGGACACTGTATAGTTTATACACAGTGCGGACATTACATGAGCATTCAAAAGTGACAGACTTATTTGGCATAGGTGGGATTTAACCCGTGACTCTTTCATCAACATAATGGAATTTAGTGTTCTTCACGTGGATTTAAGTTACTGAAATAGGTAAGCCGACATTATATGTAGCCACTGATCACTTAACATAGTATGCTTTGGAATAGTAGTACCAATATTAGTTTAACTCATGTTCAAGGTATAACCATAGAATGAATTGAAGAGGTTATTTTTGTACCAAGATTGTTCATGATCAGTACTTACTGTTTAGCTCAATGGATGAATTGTGTACTAATTGATTGTACGGGCCATTGTGCCAGGCCACCACCTTAAGTCTAAATAACTGCTTGTTTTTTCCCCCCCTTTTCTCTTTTCTTTCCCCCTTTTATTCCTTTTCTCTCCCCATCCCCTTTTTGTTGGTTGATTTTGTAACATATGTAATTTATTTTGTTTAACTCGTATGACCAATTACCATGTCCAATCCTTCTCTTTGTGTCTCCCCTTGTATTAACACTAAAGCTTCTATTGTAATTGTTATTAGAATTATGCCCTACTTTGTTATGCGACAGGCTCAAGTGTAGCCGAAACACATGTAAAATGAAGGGCAACACATTTCCTTTTTGTAATAAAATCAATACAGATTTTCGGAACAAAAGATCTAACAAACAAGTGTGGCGCAGTTACTTTGTGGGGAAACCTTTCTTCTTGCAATTTAACCACACAGGTAGGGGTGTTGGTTCCTCCGTATCACCCCACATCAACGCGACACATAACTACGGAAACAATATCAAGTCGCAGGTATGAGAAGTTGTTCCCCGGCCCGACCCCTCACTTCTACATAGTTTGTGCTGTAGGCTTGAAGGGCAGTTCTCTCTTAGCAAAAGTATAACAGTGTGATGCATTGGACAATCCACCTTGAGACAGCTGATTTAGAGACAGGATCGCCTTACCAGCTGCCACTGAAACGAAAAACTGGTTTGTCTTCCTCAGTGGTTTCGTTCTTTCCAGGTAAAACATGACAGCACTGCGCACATCTAGTGTGTGTAGGCTTCTTTCCGCCATGCTAGTGGGATTCTGGAAGAAAGTGGGTACTTCCAATTCATTGGTTCACATGGAACTTCAAAATGAATTTAGGCGCAAATCGGGATGAGTGCGCAGAACCACCGTTTCCCTTTGGACTAGGGCCTAGAACTGACAATGCCTGAAGTTCACTAACCCTTCTAATAGAAGTGAGAGCCACTAGGAAGACCGACTTATAAGTAAGGGCTTTTAGACGTGCTTTATGCAATGGTTCAAAGGGAGACCCCATGAGTCTGGGTCAATAGCACATTTAAATCCCATCCGGGAGCTGGGATAGAGACAGGGGATGAATTATCTTAACCCCTTGCATAAAGGCCTTAATAAAAGGTATTTTCCACCACAACACCTTCTGTTGTAATGTAGGCTGAGAGCAGCTAGGTGAACCTTTAGGGAATTAAAAACCAGTCCTGCATCTAACAAGTGTGTCAGGTACAACACAATGTGGGGAGGAGAGTAGTCAATCGGGTTGATGCCCTTGGTATTGCACCAGATGACAAAGCGTTTCCACTTAATGGAATAGTAATACCGGTTGTTAGGTTTCCTAGCTTCCCTAACTATGTCCATACATCTGAGGGAGTTGAAGGTGTCCAAACTCTATGACCTCAGGAGCCAGGCCGCTAAGTTCAGAGTTTGCGGGCTTGGGTGTAGTGTTTCCCCTCTGTCCTGAGACAACATGTTGTATGGGCAGGGCAACTTCATAGGAGGGGAGAGGGACATCTCCATCAGATGAGAACCAGGGTTGGCGGGCCCACATGGGGGCCATCAATATCATGGTGACTGGTTCCTGGTACATCTTGTGCACAATCTTGTTGAGTAGGGGAGTCGTGGGGTGGGGGGCCGGTGGTAAGGGGGGGGGGGGGGGGGAGAGTTAACAAATTTCTCTGACCATGTTATCCAGAGTCCGTTCCCCTCTGAGCGGTTCTGGGGATACCCGAGGCGTAGTCTTGCCCTTCTCCTGAGTGGCGAAAAAGTCGATCTCTGGGATGCCTGTGATGCTGGAAATGCATCGGAGGGACAGAGCCTCTGTATCCTTGTCCTTTACTGCCTTTTTATCGTGTGTTGCATCATATTTTCCGCGCAGGAGTTCATGTGGGACTCCTGGCGGTGCAGCTCTCTTTTGGTTTGGTGAACAGACCCATGGGATACCCTTACAACACCCATGGGTGGGGGTACAACCCTGTGCCCCTAGTGTATGTTTTTGGGCACTTGTGGGTGGCCCGCAGAGCAGGGTATGGGCTGGTGGCAGCTCCATGCCGACTTTGACAGGTGCGCTGAGTATCCTCCATTTTGGGATCCCCAGGCCCTGCCATTGGAATCAGTTGATTCCTGATGGAAAACAAAATGGCCCCTGTGGCCTCTTGCTTTCTATTACCTATTACCTTGTTTTCCCAAAGTCCTGGGAAGCCCTGACTCTGCCCCTTCCCCCTGACTGGCTGTTGGGTGGACGTTCCATATATGGTGTTGTTGTGAAGTCCAGTCCAGACTGACTGGAGCCTTCCCAGTGACTGTATGTTGTGGGTACCTCCTGTGGGTGGGACTTGGGTGAATGGAGTGTGTGACCAATATGCACTTCTTGTTGTGGCTGTCTGGTTTCTGGTATGAGAGACAAAGACTGAGACAGCCCTGCCCGAAACTGGCCTGAATGCAGTGTGTAGTGATGAATGGCTGGGTACTCGTCCTAATCCACATTCCTTGTTGTGAGTGTCTGAGAGGGAGGAGGATGGCCTGAATGCATTGTGTGCCCGATTGGCTGACTGCATGAATGCCCTTCTGTATGATTGGCTGCTGAGAGTGACCCAGCAGTGTGGATGAGAGACAAGATAGTATATCTGGGGACCTCTCACCACTGGAAATTGTTCAGAAGCTGTGTCTACACTTGAAGAGTAACTGGAACTGTTGATCCTCGACGCCCAGCTGGAAGACAAAGACTTGCTGTTGCATTTGCTTCGACCTGATCTGAAAGCTGCCGAACTCGTCAAGGACTGATCCGAGAGAGGACCTGGTAAGGCGCCCTCTTCCCGTGCTCCGAGGGACCATCGAGCACCGCTAACCTTCGCCGAAGCTCCCTGGAAGTCAGACCCTCGAAAGGCTGCCGACCCGAGACAGGACCGCTGAGGAGAACGAAGCAAAGCACCCGGACTTCGCCGCTGTCTAAGTCCATTGCCGTCGACGAGGGTTCGCAGGTTTGTGTAACCGCTGGAGGCCCATCGAAGTTGTGTTGCCCAGCCGTGGGGACCACTTGACGCTGTGCCGCCGACGACCTGAGTCGCCCGCTCCTTTTGCCCATGAACATTTGAATCCAAGGACTCCCTTGTCCGTAACGTCGACCGCTTTGTCCCACCGGAGAAAGTCGAGGACTACCAACGCGCCGAGGAGTCTCTGCCGGTGGGTTTCCCGCCACCTGAAGGCCACAAAGACTTTGACGACTCGACGCCCTTGTTGGGCCACAGTTCTTCCGAAACTCTTTGCGGCCCTGAACAATCTATCGCTGAGATGCCCTGCACACCTCATCCTCGCAGGACGTCGCTGACTAGCACCGCCTGGATCGACATCGGGGTCTCGACACCCTTGAACTTCTCATGGCCGCCGTCAAGTTCACCATCTTCGAATCCTCTCGACGATCCGTGGCTCCTGCTTTAAAGGGAGTCACTCAAGAAGGATCCTTCGACGCGTCTTCGAAGAACTCTACTCCACCAGGTACATTTGGGGGGGGGGGGGGGGGGGGAGTAAAACATTATAGGAGGAAATAAGGCTATTGAACAATATATAGACTGGGTTTGTGCTATATATCTTTATTTTACAGGTTGCCCAGGTTGGGGGGGGGGGGGGGGATCTCCACACAGAACTGTGTCCATCCGTAGAGGCCAGCCTTCTGCCTATTGTTTCAACCAATTTACGTTGCTTCCTATCTCTATTGCTGGATTCCTCGTTATTGATCTGGGTGACATTTTAACCGTACAGTTGATGCACTTTAATGAGATTTGATAACATAGGTGGTACCACGTTAGAATTGATTATATTTATCATTGTTGATTTCCGAGTACAAAGTGCATTATTGTGATCGTGTACATACCTTTGAATATTAATTATATAAAGACTGTTTTTAGTAATACAGTGTGTGGACATTCCTTTGTGGGGGTTCGGGAACTACAGTGTACTTAAGAACCAGCCTGCATCACCTCCTGAGAAGCTAGGCCTTGATTGCTCGTCCATTGCTACTGCTTGAGAATCTTGGCTGGGGTACTCTGTGCCTCTCCTTTACCATATAGAGAGCGGAAGTACAGGAACCCCCCACCAGTATCTTCACAACGCCCCATTCTGCAAACACATTGGAGACAATATCTTCATGTAGATGCCATCCGTACTCTATGGGTAGTGGGAAATCTCTGCTGAGCACGTCCGCTATAAGGATGAGTTTGCCGGTAACGTGTTGGTACAGCAGGAACAATATGTGTTTGAGAGCCCACATCCAGATGTTCTGGGACAGCTTGGGTAGCCCTGGAGAATGTGTGCCCCCCGGTTTGATTAGGTAATACATGGCTGTGGTGCTGTCTGTCAAGATCAGAATGGTCTTCCCTTGTAGCTATGCCTGAAAGGCCTTCAGCGCTTTGAATACTGCTAATCGCTCTAACAGGTTTATGTGGTTGGACGCTACTTGTGGGGACCACACTCCATGCTCTGTCTGCCGTAGCAGATGAGCTGCCCACCATGTGAGATGCGCCTGTCGTGAGAGTGGCTTCTACTGCATGGGTGGTGAAGGTCTTCCCCCTTCAAGAGGTTTTCCCTCGACCACCACTGCAGAGAGAGAATGAGGGCTTGCGAGACAACTATCAGATCCTACCACTGTCTGCTGGTTTGACACCACTGGCTGACACTCTTGCATGGGATGCATGCACAGCCGCGCGTGAGGAACTAAATAAATGCATGACACCATCATTCCTAACAGTCGCATGGCCTTGCGTACCGCCACTTCCCGACTGGCTACATACTGAGGGATCTGAGAAAGCATGTTCTGAACCCTCCCGTTGAAGGGGAAGACGAGGCAGTCTTTGGTCCATTTTAGAGCCCCTAGAAACTGTTTGACCTAAGTGGGGTCTAAGCTGGATTTCTTCTCATTGATGGAGAATCCCAGACTGAACAAGAGGTCTATTGTCTTGAGTGTTCAATAGGCATGTTTCTTAAGAGTCCCCTGTTATGAGCCAGTCATCGAGGTAAGGGTAAACCGGGACGGATAGTCTGCACAGGTGTGCTGCCGCTACTGCCAGAACCTTTGTTAACACCCTTGGCGCCGAGGCAATGCCGAAAGGGGGTACCTTGAATTGATAGTGCCTGTCCTCTATCATGAACCTTGGATATTTTCGGTGCGCTGGTAACATTGAAATATGAAAGTATGCATCTTTCATGTCTTGAGTCGCCATGTAAGCCCCCTGTTTCAACAGTGGGATTACTTCTTGCATATTTACCATACGAAACCATTGAGGTTTGCCAAATTTGTTTGCTGGGCGCAAGTCTAGTACAGGGCGCATGGTGAGGTCCTTTTTGGGTACAAGGAAGTACACTGAATAAATACCCTTGTTTACCTGAAGAATAGGGACGGCTTCTAAGGCGTCCTTTTCCAGAAGTGCTTCCACTTCTTGTAGCTACATTCGCAGATGGTCTGGCGTCCGGTGTCGTGCTTTGAGCGGTCTGAAATGTGGTGCTCGGGTGAATTCCCCGCAGTACCCATGGGCACCCGTCTTGAGAACCCACTGGTCTGATGTTATCCCCTCCCATGGCGAAAGGAAAGATGTTAATCGCCCCACCTGACAGGGGTGACATGGAAGGGGACCTGGATCCATAGGTCATTTCTGACCAGAGGCTGTGGCTCTCCTGGAGTTGGGGCCGCTGCCTTTCCCGCGCCGCTGTCCCCTGGGTGGATAGTTGCCAGGGGTGCTGGATGCTTGTCCTGAGTTCCAGGTGTTTCCTGTATTATATTTGTTTTGTGTGGAATAGGATTAGCCGCGAAAGGACCGGCAGGAACCGTTTCCCCTCTGGGGGGAGGGTTTTTGGGTGATTTGCTGAAGGGACTTGAGTTTCATGCTCCTTCTTGGCAGTCTTGAGGGCATCGTTGACTGCTTTACCAAAGAGATTTGTCTCCTCGACAGGCTTGTTAATAAAAGCTGCTTGGGTTTCCGGCTTGAAACTAGAGTTCCTGAGTCAAGTGTGCTGTTTAAGCAGGGTGCCCTGAGCTAGGTATTTTCCTGCTCTCTCTGCAGCATCCAGAGTGTTTTTCAGTATGTTCTGGTTGACCTGCCTGCCCGATGGCAAGCAATTTAGTTCTAGCGGGTTCAGGCACCTCCTGGAGACCTTCCTGCAGTAGGTTCCACTGCACATCAGCATAACTGGCAAGCAACGTAGTGTTTGCTATGCTCGTGGAAAAGGCAGCTGCCATGGTGATTTGCTTACCCAAGGCGTACAGCCTTTTCGACTCCTTGTCGGGGGGTGCCTCTCCCATAGCAGGTCCTTAATGTATGTAGAGCCAGTAGGCGATGAGCGAAATTATTTTTCCACCCTCGGATTTACTGCTGTAGTCTGGGCTGGTGTGACCAAGGAAGGAGCCAATCTCCTTTTAATGGAATTCAGAAGAGGGATGGCTTGGCTGGAGGGAGCTTTTCTTTGAGGATATCCTCCAAAAAGTCCTTTTCAGGCAAAGCCTCCTGGGTGGCAATTTGAAAATGCTCAGCCGCCTTTCTTAATATGGCGGTGAACGCCATCTGGTCGTCCACTGGGGAAGCTTGGCGGGCCGGGGTGGAGGGAGGGGAATCCAAACATAGGACATCTTGGTCTTGAGTGCCGATGGTTCCGTCTCAACTTGGTGACTGTCCTCCCAGTCAACCGTGGGATCCGCCTGGTCATCCACAGTGTAGTCTTGTAGCAAGGTAGTATTCTATCTGGATCTAGTCTTCAGGGATGTAGTCTTCAGGGATGATGGAAGTGTCACCTTCCTGAGAAGGTCTTAAAGTTCTTTGAAATTTAGAAGCAGGCACATATGGAGGGTCCGCCCGAGCTCTCTTGGGGGTAGGTTGCTCTGAAAGTGAGACAAATGTCTCCAACCTATCCATACACCCTTTGAATTTTTCACTGGTCCATCTAGACGAACCAGAAGGGTGGAAAATGTTTATTTTCCTCCTTATGGCGCCAAAGTTTGTCACCAATAGAGCTATACAAAGGCACAGGACTCTTAAGTAGTCCTTGCGAGTATCGGGGCGCTGTGGCACGTCTTTCAGCGCGTCTGCACCTTGCGCTTTATCATCTCTTTAAACATCTCCTTCAGCCCCACTGCCGAAATAATCCTAGCAATGCTTATGGAGATATCCGGCGAAGCAGGGCGGTGTACCGGTTGATTTAGAGGCCTAGGCGGCGGCGGCGGAGCGTCAGCTAAGCGCGCTTCGACAGCCGGATGCATTTTTGAGGTAGCGCCCTTTTGTTTAGAAGGCCCAATCGCAAGACGCTGCTGCAGATGCGGGGAAGGCTGTTTATCTTGAGGATCAGAGGATTCCGTAGAAATCTTCGGCGGTCCCGTTCACGCTTTCGCCAGTTTCAGCGGTACCATTGAAACCGGGGCTGGGGTTGTGTGTTTAGTGTGGCGATCTTGTACGCCCCTGTCGCCGGGTGTTTCCCCCATAGCGTGACTCGCGTCAGGCCTAGCGGAGACAGGCATGGCAGACCTAGGAATGTCCATCGTGAGGTCAATGGCATCCGACACGGATGCCTGGTCATCACTAGTACCCCCATCACTTTCGATGGGTGAAGCGGTGGGGGAAGAGGATCCAGCCTGCGACATGTCGTAGGCCGCCCAACGCTTAACGCTGCGCTCCTTAAGCGTGTTAGGATGCAGGAGTTTACAGACCGCGCACCGCGTTTTGTCATGGTCAAGGGATAGACATTTGTTGCACTTAGCGTGCTCGTCCTTTCAAGGGTATCTAGCCCTGCAAGAGGGGCAAAACCTAAATGGTGTCCTTTCCATAGCCAAAGGCAATAAAGGCGATGACCAGACCTAGAGGGGGATAGAGGAGAGATATAGCTGAAAGGATATGGCCACCCTGACCCCATTCTCCTTACTTTGTAGGCCGGCCAGAGGGCCCGGCCACATGGACGGCTCTGCCGCCGGATCGTAGGCGTCGAAAATCCACTGCAGTCAGCATAGTACAGGAACCACTGTTGAAATGACTAAGGGAATAATCGACAAAGTCGATATGATAACAATTTCTCTTATGAAAGTAACCATCTGACCCAGTTTGTGGCCGTATAGCCAAAGAAAAGTTGATTAATACAGAGACTTGACAGTCTTAATATATAAAGCTCTACGAGGGTCCAACCTATGTCACCTCTCCTCCTCCTTGCTAGGATGAGAGAGAGTGTAGGGCGGGAGGGGGCGTGGAATAGAAAGAAGGCAAAAAATGTTTTGTCCTATGTGGAAATCAGAAATGATTAGGGGAAAAAATAAAAATGGTTTAAGCCTTAGAACAACCCTGTCCTTATGAAAGATAGTAAAGGGTGGCTTGGACAAAAGTGCCTGCAACTCGCTCACTATACGGGCTGATGTTAGAGCTAATAGAATGGTTTTAAAGATTAACAACCTCAAGGGACGCGAGTGTAAAGGTTCAAAAGGTGCACACATTAACATTTTTAGAACCAAATTAAAACCCCAAACTGGAACCTGGAACTGAGATTGGGGGTGTGGAGGGCACATTGGTGACAAGTGGAATTTGGAAGTATAAACCTTTCTCTGACTAGCGTTTAAAAATGGACCGCGCCGCCAAATATCCTTTAATAGTACCAATCTGGAGCCCCCGATTGGCTAAAGATAACAAAAAGGATAAAACATCCAGTGCTTTACATAGAAAAGGATCTACATTCTTTTCTCTGCAGCAGTTGCAGAATGTATTCCAACGGCACAAAGCCTATGGTTGCTGGCTAAAGCAAAATCTCCATTATGTCATCCGGGAGGCCCCAATCCTTGTATCTCAGCCTTTCACAAACCAAGCGTGAAGGTTGAGTGTTTTGACCTCTGGATGGAGAACCCGTCCCTCCTCTTGCGAGAGACAGTCCTCTCTTTGTGGAAGACGTATTGGCGGACAGATGGCATGTCCAGAAAGTCCAGGTACCACGTCCTCCTGGCCCAATCCGGTGCAATTAGGGTCATGTGTTTCCTGAACTTTCTCAACCTCCTGATCACGCGAGGAATGACGGGGACTGTAGGAAACGTATACAGGAGTGGAAATTCCCAGTCCACCACAAACACGTCTCCTGGAGCTCCTCTTGGGGGAAATTCCCAGGAGCAATACAGTTCGCACTTCCGGTTGACACCGGAGGCAAACAGATCCACTTGATGTGTTGCCCAAAGGGTGAAGATTTCTTGAAGGACTTCCTGAGCTACTTCCCACTCGGAGGCTGCTTTGCCTGCTCAGAGCGCCCGCCGCTGTGTTCTCTCCAGCTAGGTGTACTGCTGATGGGGAGATTCCTTCTTGGATTGCCCAGTACCAGAGCTGCATTGCACCTCTGCACAGTGGTAGTGACCCTACACCCCCTCTCTTGTCGAGGTATTACAGGGCCACTGTGTCGTCCGTCATTGTCAGGACATGCTTTTTCCCTTACAGAGGGCAGAATGGCCTTCAGCGCTAGTCCGATTACCCTCAGCTCTAAAATATTGATATGTAGTTTGGACTCCGATGGAGACCAATGACTGCGGTCTTTCAGATCGTTGGTGTGGGCTCCCCACCCCATGAATGAGGTGTCCGTCACTACAGTATTCTACGGCCATGGTTGCCAAACCGGTTCTCCCTTCAAAATGTTGTCCTCGCAGGCCCACCACAGAAGATCCTGTGCGACCCTGCTTGGAATCTGAAGTAGGTCCGACATCTTTCCTGAGAACTGGGACCATTGAGTTCTGGGAGTCCATTGAAGGGATCTCATTCGAAGGCGGGCCTCTAGCACCAGAAAAATGCCATGAGAGCAAGCAACTTCAAAAATAAATAAATAAATGAGAAAATCGAAGGCCGGGAGACAATAGGCACTTTGAAATGTGGTGACCATCTGTAGAATATCTTGAGCCCTCACGTCGGGTGGCAAGCTCTTTCCCAAGGATGTATCCAGAACAGCTCAGATGAATTGGAATTTCTGAGAAGGCGTCATATGGTACTCCTTGTAATAGAGGGAGATGGCCAGTCTGTGATGGGAGCAGCAGGGCACATGGAGATGATCCAGCACTTGTTCGGGAGAATGCGCCCAGATCAGCCAATCGTCTAAGTAGGGGTGGACGTGAATCCCCACTCTGAAACTCGCTGGCTTGGGGTGGACGACAGCCCGAATGGCAGAACTCATAATGAGAACCGCCAACTGCGAACCTCAGGAATTTTATGTGCTTGAGATGAATTGGCACATGAAAATAAGCATCCTGAAGGTCCAATGACAACATCCAATCCTGGAGTTGGAGGGCCTGAAGGATCTGAGAAAGTGTGATCATCTTCAACTTTTCCATCCTGAGGAACTTGGTGAAGTATCTCAAGTTCAAGATGGGTCTCAGTCCTCTGTACTTTTTGGGTATTGGGAAATAAGGGGAATATCAACCCGTGTTCCTCTCCACTACAGGCATCGGTTCTAGAGCACCATTCTCTAGCAGGGTTAAAATCTCCTGCACAAGGAGCGGATCCAGGAATCCTCAAAGAGGGGTTGCCCCGGTGGATTGTTCCAAGTAAATGTCTAGCCATTCTTCTAGATGCTGAGACAGTCTACCTCCCACTGGTAAACTGACTCAAGAACGCAGAGGTTTTGAGGCGGCTGATGAGGTGGCAGATGGTAAAGATGCCCCTGCTTGAGCTGGCTTTGCACTTCTTTCCACCACGAGGAAATCTTCTTTGGCCCCTTTGACTAGCCATTCCTCTCGCCCTTCTAACTGAGGAGTAGTAGCGAAAAGCTCTACCCCTCCAAGGTTGTCCACTAGGTCGGAAAGGCTGACGTTGTCTATTAGCGGCACCTAAAGATTTGGCTGCCGCCTTCGAGGTCTGCAACTTCAAGACCCTCGTCAGCCTTGTTGCCAAAAAGATGAGACCCCGTCAAAGGGCATGTTGAGAAGTCTGGATTGCACATCCGGTGCAAAACCAGACTTCCGCAACCACACAAACCTGAGCATAACGGTGCAAGTAGCCATGGCTTTGCTGATGCTGTCAGCAAAATACAGACCTGACTGAAGAGACTCACACATGGCTTCCTTGCCGTCTCAAACTATGTCTAAGAACCAGTCTCTTTCAACCCCCGTCGGGAATGTGCTCTGCCGCCATGGCAATGCAGTCCCGTAGAGTGAACTTACATTTTGCAAGGGCATATGTGGAGTTGGCACATTCAAGTGCCATACTCCCTGCAGAAAGTACCTTCCTTGCCCATCCATCTACTCTTTTGTCATCCCTATCTGGAGGGATGGTAGGGTAAGCCGCTTACTTAGGATGTTGCAGTAGCTGCCTGCACCACCAGACACTGAGTGGGGTGTTTCGACCGATAGTCTGGGTCACTACTGGAAGGGCGGTACTTCTTGATCAAGTTTTTATTTACAGCCGGATTAGTTTCCAGCGTTTCCCAATTCATTGCCACCCTTTTTTGCGAAGGCAATATGAAACCGTAATATAGGATCTGACTGAGGACCTAGGATGTCTGTTAAATCATCCTGTTTGAATAGCAATGGAGGCCTACTCCATCCCATGTAGTCCACTACCTTGGACAGGAGTTGTCTGTAGGATGCATCAGCATGCTTCCCAGCACTGGTCTCCCAAACTCCAACTCAGGTGAGGTGTCCACCCCACTTGCTGTCAGTAGGTTGTCAGAGGTCTCTCAACCTTGACTCCTCTTGCTGCTTGGCGTACCATATAGGCAGCCAAATAGAGCCTTGTTATCCGATTGTTCATCCTCCTCATACATATAGAAGCGACCTAAAATAGTATTTTCTTGGTAGAGGTACATATGTCTTCTCAGGTATGAGAGGTTTTATAAACAAAGGATTCGACGCTGGAGGAGTTGTCAAACCTTTCACTGGCGCCATAGGATTCAGTGGGGGCGGTCAGCGTTGATGGCTCAGCTGGCAATGATGGCGCAGCTGGCATCAATGTGTTCGGCGTTGAGGGTTTGGCTGGCGTCGAAGGAGACGACAACCTCGACTTATGCTTTTGGCTCGACAGCCTTCGATGTTACGTCATCGGATCTAGGCCTCGACAGATCCCGATGTGGATCGGGCCTTCGTGACGGACTCGAAGGCACGCTGTATTTAGGTTGAGTCCTTTCCTTCCCGGCTTCTTTCGAAGGCGCGTAGGAGCATGGCTTGGAGGCTTCTGCTTTTCAGATATTTTGTGCATCTCTGCTCTGAAGGCCTCCCACTCGGCCGCAGTGGATTTTTTAGTTAGGCAAGATACCCTCTCCGGGGAAGCGTCAGACTATGAAGTCGACTAGGTGACCTATGGTGCCTTTTCTAAGATTTCTTCTAGGATGAGGAGTGGTGAGAACCACTCCTTGATCTCGACCGCTTGACCTTCTTCCTCTCAGGAGAGTCACCTCTTGACTCGGTCAAAGGTTTATTGGCTGGGGTAGGACATGTAGAGATTCAACCTACCTTAAATTTCCCCTTTCGTTCCTTCAAGGCCTTTCCTGTCAAACTGGCCCTTGGAGCGGTCTGTGGTGTTATGGTTTTCTCTGAGGCACCACAAACATATGTGATGTGTACCGGTCAACGGCATTTTCGAATCACAACACTTTTTGAACCCGGTCATCGGAGTTGTCGGTGTTGACGAAGACATTTTCTCTACTCTCTTTTGAAATAAAGTGGTCACGAAAGTGAAGAAGCACGCCATATTTCTTGAAACTAAAGCTATCGCGGAAAACTGAACTGAAGCCAACGGGTGCTGCGCGTCCTATATATGCCCTTGATGACAGCGAGACAAAGGCCCTCGAGGGACATCGAGTTCACGCCATCGACGAACAGTGCACTCTGCAGAAAAAGAACATTCTGAAGCAGCTGAGGCTGGATAACGAATATCAAAGATGAGGAATACGTGGGAGGACACAGTCCATTCAAAGTGTCAATAATAGGTTAAAATAGATACATTGTAGAATTAAACACAAGCAAACAAACACCTAAAAGACTACACAAAATAAACCCGGAATTACCAGTCTCCTGTACAACGTGTTGGATAGTGGGTTTCTCCATGTGGGATGCGAGTATGCAAGATTGCAAAATTCTGGAACAAGCTCTTTCAAGCAGCTTCCAAAATGATCAGGATGAAAGTGGAGGTGTCTCCATTTGTAGGGATACTTGGTGGGAGAGGCGAGATACCGGCAGGGATACAGAGGTACTAGGAATTAAAAATGGGGCTTGCAAAACGATGTGTAGCTCAAACCTGGGTGAGAGGTCCCACGCCAATGGTTAAAATGTGATTAAAAGGCGATAACCATATGTTTTGACTATGAAGTAGCATACAGTAACTCAATACTGCCTGCTTGTAGACCTAGGGCCATTTGGGGCCCACATCATTTATGTTGCAAAATGATTAAAGTGGGGTAAACGTTGGTATTGAATTGTGAGCAGCTAAAAGCCTATGGTTCGGTTCTCTGTATTTGATTGAGCTGTATTAAATATCAGTCTCTTTGGTGCAATACTTATTCTTGACTTTGTGAAACGTGAATATCGAATCAAGAAACAAAGGTAATGTTTAATAAAAAAACAAAATAAAAATAGTCTGACAAACATACCACACAAATCCTTATGTTAAGCAAAAATAAAAAATAGAAAGCATTTAAGCTCTGCTCTCCCAGTACTTAATATGAAAACCAAAATAACCTGAATGCAAAGTAACAGCCTAAAAGAAATACCTTTTGAGTCTTGCACCTTAACTTTCAAGTCTTACTGACACCAACAAAACAAACATGCAGATCAAAATAACCTTGTAATGCTTGCATGACACAAGAAGGCCACTTGTTCTGATGCATGATGTACAGAAATTGTGAAATTCCACAAAAAAGCAAACTGTATTCCTGTCAAACTGGCAGATACCATGGATATAAGTATTTTATCCTGAGGGAAGGCACGAGTTGACTGAACCTCTGAGGGGAGGAAAAGGTTGCAGTGGAGGGCGTTTCATGTACAAATGTCACAAAGATAGTTAGTACACTGTCACACTTGGTATTTCCCTGGAGACCGAATGTAAAGAGATTCTCATTTAATGCACAGCTATCACAATAAGACATGTAAAAGGGTGATTTTTGAGGCCGTGCCAGACCTCCTGCTCTGCATGAACACATTCCTACAATGATAACGACTGCTGCAGACAAAGACTGAGGAGGTTCAATGGAGTAAGGCTCTGTGCTGGGAATGGGCCAGGACATCAGACAGGCACTGCCTGCCCCCAAGTCAGGCAAGTTTTTTTAAAGACCATTTTGTAGAGGAGCATGTAGGTCTTGGCTTCTGTTTGCTGTAGTCAGTGGCTTGAAACTTGTCGAGCTAGAGGCAGCCTCTTGGGCAAAGCAGTGCCGTCCCAACTCTACGTAGTACATCAAGGAAGCATGCCGAGGCAAGGTGGAGGAATTGGCCTCCGCCAGATTAGTAACATTAGTTGGATCTGTTTAGTGCAATAATGCCATAAGTATAAGACAGTGTGAAACCTCATGCATTACCAGGGTAACTGCAATTGATACGGTCATCAGCAAAGTCTTAGGTCTGATTTCGGAGATGAAGATATTTCAGCGGTCGCCCTACAGCAAATTTCTATAGTTGTGGTTGGGTAATCTGTAAGGTGTGCTTGAGTGTTGGAGAGGGAGTCTATTCAGAAGGTGCATGCAAGTAGCATCTGCAAGTGAGTTTTCAGAGATGCACAAAGAGTAGCTATGATGAAACTGGTAGAATATCAGAGATTGAGGCCTAGGGGAATATTAGTGATCGTGGAATGGACATGTGGCTCTTAAGAGCACTAAGGAAAAGAGTAGGATCTGTAACTGTGGTAGGGTGCGCGGGAGAGGTAAATTCAAAACCAAATTACTTTTAGTTTATGAAATCTTTTACTTATTACCTAAAATGATAGATCAGGTGACTGGGCTTCATCTGCAAGCAGTGCTCTAACTCCAGCAACAGGGCCAGAGGAGCAGGGGAAAAACAAAGTCTGAAGTCTGGCGCTGATAACCGGGTTAGAAGGGTGATGTCCCAATTCAAGCACCTGGCTAAAGAAAGTAAGATCCAGAGACTATGAAAGAAACACGCCCTACTGGGTGTTTATATTATGCACCTGCTCTCATTCGAGTACCTGGCCTAAGAAAAAGACAGAGGCTGTTGTTTACATCATTAGGATTGGCATACAGGTACAGGTGCCAGGGTTGTCATTATGGACGTAAGTGTTACACACAAGGAGACAGGGCTGACCTTACTGAAAGCAATCATCAGGGGGCAGAATTGTGAGAATAGTAGTGATTTTCTTTCTGTCAATTCAACATTTCAAAACATTGTTTGCATTTTAATGCTCTATGTTATTTTCTATACTAGAATTATATTGTTCATTCTCAATACATTCAGTTAATAAAGGTTCTATGCAGTGGAGCAGCAGATTCTGAATGTTTTGCTTCACAGTTGGTGGTTTAATATATTTATTATTTACTTATGTCTAGACATCACATACCATAACGTGGGCATCTTCTCTGTTCATTTAGGTAAGAGACTAAGGTTATCAGTCTATAAGCCTAGCAGATTAGTAAGTTAGTTTTTGAAGCTGCGTCACAGAGAAGAACAAGTTACTTACCAACAGGTAACGTTCTTTTGACTGGATGTTCCTCCAACGTATTACACATCTTGGACATGTAATGTCGACAGCTGTCCTGCTTCGGAATTTTTTTCGGCAGAGGGCGTCTTGCATCGATGGCGTCGGGGAGATGTCCCTTGAAGGCCTCCGTCGAGGGTGACGTCATTGGATGTTATAAGTAGGATGCACAGCGCCCTGTAGCCTCCGTTCATGTTTCTTCCCTCTACAACGTGTGGCATAACCGCACACCAAGCCTCCATGACTGCACATAGCCTTGTGGGAACGCAAGCTGCAATAGCATGGGAAATTCTTCAGAGGGGCAGGCTGGGAGGGCGATGTGGAATACGTTGGAGGAACATCCAGTCGAAAGAACGTTATCAGTTGGTAAGTAACTTGTTCTTCGAATTGGATTGTGTCCTCCAACGTATTCCACATCTTTGACAGACTCGCAACGGAACGGAGGAGGGAGAAGAATTTGGATATACCTAATCAGATGGCAGAATAGAGCACTGCTTTACCAAAGGCCATATCTTGACCATGGAAAGTATCCAGGGAGTAAGGCTTGACAAAGGTGTGGATGGAAGACCACGTTGCAGCATCACAAATATTTTTAACAGGTATTCCCCGTTGTATGGCTGTGTATGTAGCCACGCCCCTGGTGGAGTAAGCTCGCAAACCCTCAGGAGGGTCCTTGCCAGCTTATCTGTAACATTCATTATTAATTAATTATTATTATTAATTCAGCAATGGTGAAGATAATCCACCTGGACAAAGTCTGTTTGCAAACAGCCTGGCCCAATCGGTGTCCAGTGTATCCCACAAAAAATTGGTCGTCCAGTCTGACCCTGGACATCCTAGAAATATAAAAGCTCAAAGCTCTCCTAGGGTCAACCTATGGAGTCTCTCGTCTTCCTTACCAGGATGGAGCAGAAGGATAGAAAGCAGGAAGTACCACCTTCTGGCTGAAATGAAACTCAGACACTACCTTAGGTAGAAAGGACGGACGTACCCTCAGTACAACCCTATCCCTGTGCAACACAGTAAAGGGTGGCTTAGACGAAAGTGCCTGCAACTCGCTTACTCTGCGAGCAGATGTAACTGCAATCAAGAAAACTGTCTTGAAGGTCAACAGTCTGAAAGGACAAGAGTGCAAAGGATCAAACGAAGCACCCATCAAGAATTTCAAGACGAGATTCAGGTCCCAAACCGGCACCTGAAAAGGGGACGGCGGGAACACATTTGTGAGCCCCTTTAGAAACTGGGTAATTAAAGGAATCTTAAAATAAGAACATTCTTCAGACGAGCGCTTGAAAATAGACAGCGCTGCAAGGTAAACTTTAATGGTACCCACTTGAAGACCTTTGTGGGCCAACAAAAGCAAGAAAGAATGAACCATCGGAATGGAACACTAAAAAGGATCGACATTGTGTCCTCCGCACCAGTCGCAAATTTGGTTGCTGGACGCCTGGGCGAAAGCAACACCTCCATCACGTCATCCGGGAGGTCCCAGTCCTTATATCTCAACCTTTCAGAAACCAAGTGTGAAGGTCGAGAGTTTTGACCTCTGGATTGAGAACCTCGACCCCCCTTGCGTGAGAGAAGATCCTTACTGTGGGGAAGACGGCGTGGAGGACAGATGGACATTTCTAGAAAGTCCTGGCACAATCTGGAGCAATTAGGATCATGTGGCACCCGAACCTCCGCAACCTCCTTAGAACTTGAGGAATGACGGAGACCGGAAGAAAGGCATACAGACGCGGGAATGACCAATCCACAAACGCGTCCCCTAAAGCTCCTCTGAGGAAATTCCTTTGAACAATAGGTCTCGCACTTCCGGTTGGCACCGGTCGCAAACAGATTGTCATGCGCTTACCACTTTCTGGGCTGCCCGCGTGCATCCCGTCCCGCTACAGCATTGGGTTGCGCTCGCGCTGTGGGCAAGCCCCGGGGATCCTGCTTGGCGGCACTGGCCGCACCGGCATTGGCAATTGCCAAAGTGGATTACGGCAGTCATGGTGGCAAGTCCTCATAGTGCCTAATTCACGGAGAGAACAGTCATGTGTATGGGGCCGGGGCCTTCTCCCTTCCATGTCCTCTTCTGCGTCACGCAATTCCTCAGCTTCCAATCACCGCCACTCAAGACGACCACGTGTTTCCCCCTCACGCGTTACTCACGCGCTCATTAGCAGGAAGTACAAAAGGATGCCAAGCATGCCACTCTATGCTTCTCAGCTGTTTTTCTTGCAGCATGTGGCGTTCGTTTTGCTTCTGGTTTGTTTCTCTGGATTTTGGACTTGGAGTTGTTCCCTTGGATTTCTACCTGGTTTTGCCCCTTGGATTTGGCGCCTATACTCGGATTGATTAACTGAACTGCCTTGACCTCGGATTTCGGATTCTGGACTGCTTTGGAACTTGCATCTTGGATATTTGGGTTCGGGACATATCCCCTGCTCTGACCCTAACTCTGAACTACCCCGCTCTCACTTTCAGGATACCCTCCATTTCCCCTTTACCCTATGGTGGTGTCCCATGGCTCTCTAGTGTTACTTCCTGTTTTGTCCTCATCTAGACACTAGGAGGGAGCAACTGACACCTGTTGGTAGGTGTCTTTATGTTTTCTATTTTTTGGGGTTCTGTAACAGTGATATTGCTTGTTTAACATTTCTTTGCCTGTTTATCCTTACAGTCATCCGGGACCCAGAGCTTGCTGTTCCTGCCACCTGTGGCCTCAATAAGCAGTCAGCGAGTTTGTTTCTGATTGACTGGTGCATGGGGACGGATGTATCCTAATCTACGTGGATCTCAGTTCCAAACACAGATCCACTTGAAGGGTTCCCCAAAGGGCAAAGATCTCCTGAAGGACTTCCTGAGCCAACTCCCACTCGTGGGAGACCACGCTCAGCCTGCTCAGAGCTTATGCACCCGCATGCTCCTCTCCGGCCAGATGAACTGCTGAGAGTGAGATTCCCTGCTGTATTGCCCAGAACCAGAGCTGCATCGCTGCCCTACACAGTGCAAGCATCCCTACACCCCCCCACCCCCTTTTTGTTGAGCTAATGCATGGCCACTGTGTTGTCAGTCATGATCAGGACACTATTCCCGCGCACAAACAGCAGAAAAACCTTCACGGGTTGGCTGATGGCTCTCTGCTTCAAAAGATTTATGTGAAGTCTGGACTCGTATGGAGACCAACGACCGCTGGCAGTCAGCTTGTTGGCATGAGCCCCCCATCCTGTGAGAGAAGCATCCGTCACTATCGTCACCTCCGGCCACAGTTGCCAAAACGGCTCTCCCTTCATCAGATTCCCTTGGCTGGCCCACCACAGAAGATCCTGTGAGACTGAGCAGAATTTGAAGGTCGTCCGACATCTTGCCCAAGAACTGGGACCACTGCGTCCTGAGGGCCCATTGAAGGGATCTCATCCGCAGTCTGGCCTCTGGCACCAGAAAAATGCAGGATGCCATGAGGCCCAGCAACCTTAAGAATTGGAAAGCCGGGAGACTCTGGGCATGTTGAAATTTGTCGGCCACCTGGACAACGTGCTGAGCCCTCACCTTGGGAGGCGAGCACTTCCCCAAGGATGTGTCCAACACAGCCCCGAAGTACTGCAGCTGTTGGGAAGGTGACATTTGAAACCTCTTGAAATTGAGGGAGAAGCCCAGCTTGTGAAGGGAGTGGCATGTGAGGCTGAGATGCTAAAAGGCCTGTTCAAGAGAACGCGCTCGTATCAGCCAGTCGTCCAGGTAGGGGTAGACGTGAATCCCCCCCCTCACCTGAGATCCGTTGCCACCACCACCATGAGCTTGGTGAAGACCCTCGGGCGGAGGTCAACCCGAATGGCAGGACCCGAAACTGAAAGTGCGAGCTGCCAATGGCGAACCACAATTTTCTGTGCTTCGGATGGATTGGCATATGAAATTAAGCATCCTGTAGGTCCAATGACGCCAACCAATCCTCAAGTCGAAGGGCCTATAGGGCCTATCTTGAACTTGTCCTTCCTGAGGAACTTGTTCAAGCAACGCAAGTCCAAGATGGATCTCAGTCCTCCGTCTTTCTTGAGAGTCAAAAAATATGGGGACTAGCCCATATTCTATAGCACCTTTCTCCAGCAGGGTCAAGATTTCCTGCACAAGGAGCAGATCCGGAATATTCAAAGAGGTTCCCCGGTGGATTATGGTGAGGCCGATTTAGGAAAGGTAGGCAGTAGCCATGGGCTATTGTTTCCAGAACCCACGCATTTGAAATAATGTCTCACCACTCTTCGAGATGCTGAGACAGTCAGCCCCCAACCAGCGAGCAATGAGACCTGGCCTCATAGCGGTTTCGGAGCAGCTGTGGCAGCGCCTGAAGGCAAAGAGGCAGCTGCTTGGCGGCTTTGGCACCTCGTCCCCGTCCACCGCAAAGACCCTTACAGTGGCTCCTTTGACTGGCCGCTCCTTTCGCTCTACCAAAAGAAGAGTAGTAACGAAAGGAACCCCACCACTGCTGTCCCCTAGGACGAAAAGGCGGAGGTTGACTCACAGCTGCACCCAAAGGTTTAGCAGCTGCTTTGGAGGTCTGCAACCTCTCAAGGCTCTCGTCGGCCTTGCTGCCAACAAATGAGAGCCGTGAAAAGGCATATTGAGAAGAAGGGCCAGCACGTCCGGTGCAAATCCCAACTTCGCAACCACTCAAACCTGCGTATCACGGTGCACGCAGCCATGGACCGGCTGACACAGTCTGCCGTGTCCAACCCAGACTGAAGGGATTCACACAAGGCATCATTGCCACCTGCACAATAGCAAAGAACCCATCCCTTTCTTCCCCTTCGGGAATATGCTCAGCTGCCAGAGACAATTCCACAGTGTGTGCGAAAATTTGGACAAGGCACAGGTGGAGTTGGCCGATTTAAGGGCCATACTCCCAGCCGAAAATACCTTGCGTGCCCATCCATCCAAGGGCTTGTCCCTATCTGGAGCGATGGTAGGGTACGCCACTTGCCTCGAGGAGTGGGGTGAGTGGATAGGTAGCTGGGGTCGCTACAGGATGGGCGGTATTTCCTAGTCAATGACTTGTTGACCGCCGGAAGAGACTCTAGGGTGTTCCAAGCAGCAGCCACCCTTTTCTGTAATGCCACGTGAAAAGGCAAAACTGGGTCAGTGGACAGACCTTGATCTAAAATGTCAGACAGGTCATCCTGATCCAAATTCAACCGGAGGGCCGGACCACCCCAGGTACTCCGTAACCCTGGACATCAACCTCCTATAGGAGGACTATGCATGAGCCCCAGGCTCTGGTCTGCCAAACTCCCTCTCAGTAGAGGTGTCCAGGCCACTGGCGTCATGTAAAGACCGACGCAGATCCTCCAATTGACTGTCCTCAGAGAAAACCATGTCAGGAGCGCCAGGAGCATCAAAAGGCTCCAACTACACATCAGACGTCTCCTCATAAATATCTTGCAGAGAGTGAAAGAACTACGTCCTATGTACAGGAGTAGACCTGGAGTACACCGGGAGCCTCAAAGTCTTAGCCAGAGCCTTTGAGGATCCACAGCTCTAGGGGCCTCCACCGGCACATTCAGATCTGTAGGCCCAGGTGGCGTTGAGGGCACCAATGGCTTCGACAATGGCATGAGGGCTCCGAGGGCCTGGTCGAGGGCAAGGCCCTGACAGCCGCACTCGATGCGCACGGCACTGATGTGTCAAAACCTTCCTCGACACCTTCCCAGGCTTCGCCCGGGACGAGGACCTGGATCTGGCACGTCTCTGGTGATCTACCAAAGCCTTGTCCGAATGTGACCTCGACGGTTCCCGATGCTTAATTGCATTTTGAGAGTCCACCTAATAGCATATCTGTGGTTTAATTGCTTGTTGAGAGTACACCTAATTGGCATATCTGTGGTTTAATTGCTTGTTGAGAGTCCACCTAATAGCATATCTGCGGTTTAACTGCATTTTGAGAGTCCTCCTAAAAGCATATCTGTGGTATATAGCATTTAGAGAGCCCACCCAATAGCATATCTGTGGTATATAGCATTTAGAGAGCCCACCCAATAGCATATCTGTGGTTTAACTGCATTGAAAGTCCACCTAAAAGCATTCTGTGGTACATAGCTTTTAGAGAGTCCACCCAATAAATGCATTTTGAGAGTCCACCTAATAGCATTTCTGTGGTTTAATTGCAAGTTGCATTTGCACCAAAAGCATCTAAAAGCACATCATAGGCTTAGTTACAGATAGAAAATCGCCTTATAGCATATCCGTAGTCTAGTTGCATTTAGAAAGTCTGCATAAATAGCATATCTGCGATTTACCTGCAATCAGAAAGACTGGCCAATAGCATATACTTGCTTTAGTTGCACTTGGAAAGATCGACTATTAGCACGTTCATGGCCTAGCTGCTGTAACGCTCACCTGATTCCCGCAGAGGCGCCGGTCTTGACTGGGTGAATGCCGTATCTTCAAAGGTGATGTGTAACACACGGTTGGCTCTTTGGGCTGGACCTCTGTGCACTGTATGTCTGACTTGAAGAGTAAGATGTCTGCAGATAGAAAATATGGGATTAATGAACTGGGGTTATTGGGTGCCTCTCTCCTCTTCCCTTTCTCTTCTCCTGTAGAATCCCAAAGGTTAACGCCCTCACCTTAGGTAAGTGAACGCCGAACTCTCCATCTGCCTCGGGGCAGGGTGCCGTAACCAGTTTCTTCACTGGATAAGGGTGCAGGCCTCTTGACCTCAGAGGACTGCTGTCCGTCGTTAACTGCACGAACGGTAAGTTCTGGGCACTTCAAATGTCTTAGAAGTCTTTTGTAATGATATCTCTTGTTTTGCAGGGTTCCGGCGATGGCGGATGGCGGGCTGATGAGAGTTGAGGATCGAACCCGCGTGAGGAATAGCAGCGCCTGGAAGCACGTAAGTAAGCGCTTGTAGCCTGCTTCACGATGCGCACTAACTGTCCCTTTTATCTTGCAGGTACAAGTTCGGAGCTTTAGAGAAGCTGAAGGGTGCTGGAATACCCACTGGATTCGGCGCGGGAAGGAGTAATGGCACGTGAGTAATAAAGTTGCCCAATGTCTTTAAACGCACCTTCTTTTGTCTTTCAGATGCGGGATGCAGCGCCGAAGGCCTCCGGAGCGTGCGAAGAGCTGGTAAGCTTTTGTCTTTCAGATGCCGGAATGCAGTGCGAAGACCTCCGGAGCATGCGAAGAGTAGGTAAGCCTTTGTCTTTCAGATGCCGGAATGCAGCGCGAGGCGTTGGTGACAGCCGATGGACCAGGTAAGAGATGCGCTGCCACTGAAGACCGTAGTGCTAACCTGTTCTTTCTTTGTCTTTACCGGTGCTGCTGAAGACTGGATTCCAGGATGGTAAGCCTTTGTTCCCTTAGGCCCAGGATCAGAAGCAGAAGACACGATGAGCGTTCTGCTGCAGAGAATGCAGAACAACGCAAAGCAAGATTCATCCATCGGGTGTGGTTTAAATAGCCTCCTGTAGTGCTTAGGTGTCTCCTTCCACAGCCACGCCTAGGTAAGAAAAGAGTTCCTGCTTTCCAGAAGAGTTCCAGTGTTCTGAACCTAGGGAGTGATTCCTGCCCCACCCAACAGGAAAAGTAGTCCCAAACAGAAGAGGATCAGGGGTTCAACTGGCAGGTAAGTAAGCAGCATGGTCTGCTGCAGGTAAGTCCACCCAAGCATTATGAGCCCGGCGCTTCCAGCGCTGGGACTGGGCATCTTTATGAGCCTGGTGCCACTGGCGCCAGGACAGGGTCCAAAAGGTCCCAATTGGGACTGGCTGGCACTCGGAACCGGGGTTATGGGTCTGCTTCCAAGGGAGTCGGGCAAGTCCTGATCTTTTGGAAGCTGAGATCATGACAGCACCCCCCTCAAGGCCCCTCCCAAACCGGGCTTCTCCGGGGGTTTGGGCTTGTTAGGAAATGTTCGATGAAATCTTTTGATTAGACGAAGCGCGTGGACATATTCTGCAGTTTCCCAGGATCTTTCTTGGGGACCGTAGCCTTTCCAGTCAATCAGGTAAAATAGTTTAGATTTGGAGATCTTGGAATCCAGGATGCTTTTGACTTCAAACTCGAGTTCTCCATCAACTAGAATAGGTTTTGGAGATGTAGTTAGTCGGGTTTGAGGTTGCACTGGTTTTAATAGAGAGACGTGGAAGACCGGATGTATCTTCATGTGAGGGGGCAAGTCCAACTTGACCGCTACTGGATTTACTATGGTAGTGATGGAATAGGGACCAAGGTATCTTGGGTTGAATGTGCGTGGTCCTTTTAGAGGTAGATATTTGGTGGATAACCAGACTTGATCTCCTACTTGATATTGGGGGGCTTCCTTCTGATGTTGGTCTGCTCCTTTCTTGTATTGTTCTTTAGCCCTTTGAAGGTGAGAAACGGCTTCCTTAAAGGCTTGGGTGATTGTAGAATGCAGGTGGTCTACTGCTGGTGTTCCAAGATCTTGGAGTGGATCCAACTCCGAGGTTCGAGGGTGACTACCGTATAAAAGAAAAAACGGGGTCTTCCCAGTTCCCGAGTGGACAGAGTTATTGTAGGCATATTCGGCTATCCAAAGGATATCTTTCCAAGTTTTTTCAGTTTGTTGTAGCATGCAGCGCAAATACTGTTCCAGAGTTTGATTGGTCCTCTCGGTTTGTCCGTCGGTTTGAGGGTGGTGGCTGGTCGAAAGTCTCACCAATTTGAGCCGACCGACAGCAACTTCGCCAAAAATGAGAAATAAATTGACTACCTCGATCCGAAATTAGAACCGAATTGAAAAATGTGCAGTCGGACGATGTTTTCGAGAAATTCTCGCGCCAGAGTTGCTGCTGTTGGTAAGCCTTTGAGTGGAATGAAATGCGCCATCTTGGAGAATAGGTCCACGATTACTAGGATCGTATTGTATCCGGAGCATGGAGGTAGATCGGTGATGAAGTCCATAGAAAGCGTATGCCAAGGGCGAGGCGGGATGTCAATAGGGTGTAAGAGGCCGGCTGGTTTTTCCTTTTGACTCTTGTTTTGGGCGCATACTCCACAGGACATTATAAAGTCTGATATCTTTTTTCCAAGACGGCCACCAGAAGTAGTGCTTGATCTTTTCCGAGGTCTTGGTCATACCGGGATGTCCTTCCATTAAAGAATCGTGATAGCAAGAGATTACCTTTTTCTGTAAATCTGTGCTGGGCAGGTATAACCGTTCTTGGAAATATAATAGGTTGTCCTTCACCGTAAAGTCCTTTCCCTGCAGATGCCAATTCTGTATGTCTGCTGGAGTTACCAGTAGCCTGGCTTTATCCTTAACTTCCTCTATGGATTGTGTGGCGATTACACCTAGAATTCTTTGTTCGGGAATGATAGGTACAGGTTTAGGATTGATCAAATGTTCTTCCACTCCCATCCGAGAAAGGGCATCAGCTTTACCGTTTTTTGTACCAGGTCGATAGGTAATTATGAAGTCAAACTCGGCAAAGAATAGTGCCCAACGGAGTTGCCTAGAGGATTGAGCTTTTGCGGTTTTCAAATATTGCAGGTTTCGGTGATCTGTAATCACAGTAACGGTGTGTCGGGCCCCCAGAAGATAATGCCTCCAAGCCTTAAAGGCGGACTTGATAGCTAGAAGTTCCTTATCAGTAATAGTGTAATTGATTTCAGGAGGCGAGAATTTGCGGGACCAAAATGCCACTGGATGCAACTTATTGGTTACTGGGTCCTTTTGTGATAGAACTGCCCCCATGGCAAGGCTCGAAGCATCAGTTTCAACGATGTAGGGGAGTTCTGGGCGAGGATGTTTTAAGATCGGTGGAGAGATAAATCTAGTCTTCAAATTCTGGAAAGCTTGTTCCGCCTCGGTAGACCATTCAAAACGTTTGTTTTTCTTTAACAAGGCGGTGATGGGCTGGACTATTCGAGAGAATTCGGGGATAAACCTGCGGTAAAAGTTAGCGAAGCCTAACATGCTTTGAACACCTTTTACGGAGGATGGCGATGGCCATTTGAGAATTGCATTGAACTTCTTTGAATCCATACGCACTCCGCTAGGTGATAATATGAATCCCAAGAATTCAACTTCAGTCACGTTGAAAACACATTTTTCCAACTTAGCGAAAAGTTTGTGTTGACGCAATCTCTCGAGGACCATTTTCACGTGTTTCCGATGTTCAGTTTCCGATGAAGAATAAACGAGGATGTCGTCAATGTAAACAACAACACACACATCTATGAGCTCTCTGAGGACATCGTTCATAAAATATTGAAAGGCGGCCGGGGCATTGCAAAGTCCGAAGGGCATGACCTGATATTCAAATAGCCCATACTTGGTGCGGAAGGCCGTCTTCCATTCATCGCCCTCTTTTACTCGTACCAAGTGGTAGGCTCCTCTAAGATCCAGCTTTGAATATATGCATGCTTTTCTGACTTGGTCCAGGAGTTCAGGGATCAAAGGTAACGGATATCTATTCTTAACGGTGATCTGGTTCAGGGCGCGATAATCTATACAAGTTCTAAGGTCCCCTTCTTTTTTTGGAACGAAGAACAAAGCTGAGGAAGCAGGGGACTTGGAAGGACGAATAAACCCATTCGCTAGGTATTGATCCAGGTATTGTCGGAGGTGAAGATTCTCAGGCTCGGTGAGGGCATAAATTCTACTACAAGGAGGAGTAGATCCAGGTATCAGGTCTATCTGGCAGTCATGAGACCTATGAGGAGGTAGAGAGTTAGCCTGATCCTTCCGGAAAACATCTTGGAATTCTAGGCATTCGGGAGGTAACTGGGGAGCCTCCGAAGAAATTGCTGCCAGTGCAACACCAGGTCGAGGGTGACAAGTAGAGACATTCTGGAAACTGAACCGTTCTTGCTCGCCAATCGATCTGAGGATTGTGCTTCTCTAACCAAGGAATTCCTAGAATAATCTGGAACTGAGGGGCCTTGATCACATCGAACACGATCTTCTCATGGTGTCCATCTGGACTTACTAGCGTCACTTCTTGGGTGGTATGCGTTACTGGTCCGGAGGCTATCTCCGTACCATCCACCGTAGTAATGACGTCCTTTACAGCCTTTGGACAAAGAGTCAGATTCATCCTCAAAACCATTTCATGATCCACATAATTGCCGATGGCACAGCTGTCGACGTAAGCTTCAATCGCATGTAATCGATCCGGATGTTCAGGGCTAATGAGGACCATAGGTATCACGAAATGCGAAGTCACGGAACTGGTTTTAACGCTCGGCAAGAGGACCTCTATTCTTGTCGGGCGAGGTTGTTTCCCTGCTCAGAGTTTGTGACCCTGGTAACTGCAGCTCCTACTGCCTTCTTGGCTGGTTTCACCAGACAGTCTCGAAGAAAGTGCCCCGAGTTTCCGCAATAGAGGCATAATTGCAGCCGTTTTCTCCTTTCCCGCTCCTTTTGTGTTAGTGGTCCTTTCAGGCCCCCTATTTGCATGGGTTCCCCGGAGTCTACTCCTTTGGTAGGAGTTGGTGGTTTGGAAAATACTCGAGCATCAAACTTGGAACGATCGGCCTTCCTGTTCTGCAGTCTGTGGTCTATTTGAACGACTAAGTCAATTTAGTCCGAACAGTCTTGCGGGGGATTCACTACTTGGGCTAACACATCTTTGAGCTCTCCACGTAGACCTCTATAAAACAGCGTAATCCTTTTGTCCTCAGGCCATCGAGTTTCCACTATCAGTCTGTTGAAAGACGCAATATAAGCCAAAAGGTCTTGATTACCCTGTCGCAATGAAAGGAGCTCATTGTCCAAGGCCTGCCCCTGTGAATGTCTTGCAAACAGTTTTTCCATACTGAGCTGAAAAGCTTGAAAATCATGGATAACCGGATCATCTTGATTAACTAGAGGGATCGACCAGTCTGCCGCATTGCCACTAAGGTACGAAAGCACGAAAGCTACCTTAGCTTGATCAGTTGGAAAGGCTGCTGGCCGGCATAAGAAGTGCAACCGGCACTGATTAATAAATACTGCAAACCTCTTTGGGTCACCAGAAAATCGTTCAGGCGGAGCCAGAGGTACATTCCCAGGTAGGTTGATCTGCACTGGGTTCGTAGAGAATGTTGAAGGAAGATTTGCCCCTGATGCGGGTAACGGAGTTTGTCCGGCTTGTGACTGTAGCAATTGTCTAGCGAGATCGTCTGTTCGCTCCTTGGAAATAATCAGTTCCCTTCTTAGAGCATTCGTTTCCTGACGGGCTGCATGCACTTGTGCTCTTAGTTCCCCAAGTAACTGGGCTAGCTGGTCGGTATCCAAGGTTTCCATAGCGCCTGGGAGGGAGTTTTGCGGTAGGCTTTGCGTTCTGTAACGCTCACCTGATTCCCGCAGAGGCGCCGGTCTTGACTGGGTGAATGCCGTATCTTCAAAGGTGATGTGTAACACACGGTTGGCTCTTTGGGCTGGACCTCTGTGCACTGTATGTCTGACTCGAAGAGTAAGATGTCTGCAGATAGAAAATATGGGATTAATGAACTGGGGTTATTGGATGCCTCTCTCCTCTTCCCTTTCTCTTCTCCTGTAGAACCCCAAAGGTTAACGCCCTCACCTTAGGTAAGTGAACGCCGAGCTCTCCATCTGCCTCGGGGCAGGGTGCCGTAACCAGTTTCTTCACTGGATAAGGGTGCAGGCCTCTTGACCTCAGAGGACTGCTGTCCGTCGTTAACTGCACGAACGGTAAGTTCTGGGCACTTCAAATGTCTTAGAAGTCTTTTGTAATGATATCTCTTGTTTTGCAGGGTTCCGGCGATGGCGGATGGCGGGCTGATGAGAGTTGAGGATCGAACCCGCGTGAGGAATAGCAGCGCCTGGAAGCACGTAAGTAAGCGCTTGTAGCCTGCTTCACGATGCGCACTAACTGTCCCTTTTATCTTGCAGGTACAAGTTCGGAGCTTTAGAGAAGCTGAAGGGTGCTGGAATACCCACTGGATTCGGCGTGGGAAGGAGTAATGGCACGTGAGTAATAAAGTTGCCCAATGTCTTTAAACGCACCTTCTTTTGTCTTTCAGATGCGGGATGCAGCGCCGAAGGCCTCCGGAGCGTGCGAAGAGCTGGTAAGCTTTTGTCTTTCAGATGCCGGAATGCAGTGCGAAGACCTCCGGAGCATGCGAAGAGTACGTAAGCCTTTGTCTTTCAGATGCCGGAATGCAGCGCCAGGCGTTGGTGACAGCCGATGGATCAGGTAAGAGATGCGCTGCCACTGAAGACAGTAGTGCTAACCTGTTCTTTCTTTGTCTTTACAGGTGCTGCTGAAGACTGGATTCCAGGATGGTAAGCCTTTGTTCCCTTAGGCCCAGGATCAGATGCAGAAGACACGATGAGCGTTCTGCTGCAGAGAATGCAAAATAACGCAAAGCAAGATTCATCCATCGGGTGTGGTGTAAATAGCCTCTTGTAGTGCTTAGGTGTCTCCTTCCACAGCCTCGCCTAGGTAAGAAAAGAGTTCCTGCTTTCCAGAAGAGTTCCAGTGTTCTGAACCTAGGGAGTGGCTCCTGCCCCACCCAACAGGAAAAGTAGTCCCAAACAGAAGAGGATCAGGGGCTCAACTGGCAGGTAAGTAAGCAGCATGGTCTGCTGCAGGTAAGTCCACCCAAGCATTATGAGCCCGGCGCTTCCAGCACTGGGACTGGGCATCTTTATGAGCCTGGTGCCACTGGCGCCAGGACAGGGTCCAAAAGGTCCCAATTGGGACTGGCTGGCACTCGGAACCGGGGTTATGGGTCTGCTTCCAAGGGAGTTGGGCAAGTCCTGGTCTTTTGGAAGCAGAGATCATGACAGCTGCATTCTGAAAGTCTAAATAGAAACTATAACATAGTTGAATTTAGAAACCGTGAATAATGCCACCCTTGAGAACGGTGAATAACCGTCACCTTGTGATATAATTGTACTTAGAAACTGTGAATAACACAGTTGAATTTAGAAACTGTCAATCTGACCGGGGTTATACTTATACATATATATCTACATCACCTATGGTATAGTGGAATTTTTAAAACAGTGGTTAAATCTCACCATATGGTATAATTGAACTTAGAAAGTTTGAATATTATCAACCTGCAAACAGTAAAACTTAGAATACGCGAATAATACCACCATGTTTTAGTTGAACCTAGAAACTGAATAATCTCTCCCGGTGACATAGTTGAACTTAGAAAGTGCAAATAATCACTTGATACAGCTGTACTACTGTTAATAGTAGAAGTGTGAGCAACTAAACATCCAGTGATATAGCTAAAATGGGAAGGTGTGAACAAATCATCCAACCCCAACTATATCACAGATCAAACTATTCCAAACCATGAATACACCCTATCCACCACCGTCTGCCGAAAATTACCCCCGAGCGCCCCCCCTCCTCCCACCAGCCCTACCTCCCACCGCCCCGTCCCAAACCATCTCACCCTCCACCACTTCCCCTTCCCATCCCCTCTCCAAACACCAAGCCAGAGGGGCACGATGGCGAGCCAACCACCCCAAGAAACTGCTCCTCCCATCCCCTCCACCCGTCAACCTACTATGATCATACCCACCCCCCGCTAGCCTCCCAATCTCACCCAGCCCTACAACCATGCAACCCCCGCTTCCCTCATCTACTCCCACACCATCCCCCTCCGACCACACGCCTTCCCCTCCCTAACAACTGCACACCTCGCTCCTAGCCAGAACAGTAGCCTCATCTCTTTCCCCCTCGATCCCCCCCTTACCCTATGACACACCAATCGCAACAAAGACACTGAAGAGAAAACGCACCTGGTCCCCCTCAATCTCTCAGTACTCATCGCCCCCCCCCACCATCTCGACCCACCACCTCATCCTCCCAAACATCACCACCCTCCCCCCCTGCCTACCCGGCCTGAAACCCCTCTCCCTCGAATTCTCACCGTCCACAAATGAAACTCCTAACACCCCACTCCCCACATTCAAATCCCCCGTGACTAACCCAATCACCCCCATCCAAGCCCTCCCCCCAAAACCACCAACTAATTTGCTTGCCTACTCTTTCCATCGACCACCAACCACCCCATCCCTCTCCCATTCCCACCCTCTCCCCTCCCACCCCCCATCTCTGCCTCTCCCACATCATCCTCCTCTACCGATGTAAATTGCATCCTTTTTAATGCTTGAACTGTATCGAAAAACAAACAGCATATATGACCTCCTCTCCTCTGACAAACCAGAGCTGGTCTTTATCACGGAAACCTGGTTCTTGGACGACTTTGCCCCTATCACCAATGAAGCATTCCCCCTGACTACTCCCTCATCCCACTGAACCGTCCCTCCAAAGGAGGAGGAATAGCAATCGCCTTCAAGTCTCACTTACACGCCTGAATCATCAAAAACCAACCGTCCATTCCATCCTGCAAATCTCTCTTCGTAAAACTATCCCATCCCCCATCGTTCTCCCACAGCTTCCTAATCATCTACAGACCCCCTGGCTACGATAGACAATTCTCAAACAACCTCTGTGACTGTATTGCCACCCTCCAACTAAACCATCCCAAGCTCACCCTTTAAGGAGACTTCAACATATGGCTTGACATTCCCACCAACCCTATGACCCCACTCTCTGGTTGACGGCCTAGACGCAATTAACCTCCAAACCCACATAAACGGCCCGACTCACAATAAAGGACACACTCTTGATGCCATCTTCAGCTCCCACAACCTGATACATCTAAACCCCCCCCTCCCCTGTCATCTGGTCCGATCACTTCATTGTTTCTTTTGCCATCCGCTCACCCAACCCGCTCACCTTACCCGAACAAGAACCTCTGAATCTACGTAAATGCTGTTAGAAACAAAAATTCCTTCCTGACCATGCCGACGCACGCCTTCAGTCTCCTCCCCCTACCCACCTGCCCAACAAGCACCTAACCTCCAACGCCTTTGACTCATGGCTCAACACCTCACTAATACCGCTCACCCCCTCTTGCAAACCATCAGCTCACCATGGCCCTTTTCCTAGATGGCTCACCCCTGAACTGAAGACCACTAAACAACTATATAAATCCCTAGAACGCAAATGGCGGAAAGACAAAACACCCCTGAGCAGATCCACATTGGCCCGGCAATATCGCCTGTTCAAGGCTGAAATCCGGAAAGTAAAAAAATAAAACAAAAAAAAAAAAACACACTACAACTCCTGCATCCTAAACTGTAAAAACCCCAGCAAAGAGATTCACAAAATCATCGCCGAATTCACCAAACCTTCATGTACCACCACTCTTCCGACCCCCTCACAATCACTGTGCGACTGACTTGCTCTCCACTTTTACACCACTGCTCTCGAAAGAACTAAAACTCTAACCAACAAACTAGCTCTTTTACACCCACCAGGCAATCCGCCCATCATACTGGCCATTCCACCGCCTGCAACCACTACCCAACTGACGTTCGACTCCTTCAGTTCAATATCAACCGACCAATTTCTCAAACTTCTCTCTGCCCGCAAACCATCTGGCTCTCCGCTGGACCCTTGCCCAGCCACAACCCTCAAAGAAATGTTCACGTTTACCTGCGCAGGAGAACACGCAAGAACCATCATAAACGACTCCCTTTCCTTGGGAATTTTTCCCGATGCATTCAAAACGGTTCATGTCAAACCCCTTATAAAAAAAACCCTTCACTGAACCCTCTCAAGCCCAAAAACTAACGCCCCATCTCAAACACCAGGTTCCTTGCCAAACACATTGACCGAACCGCCTACTCCCAACTAAATGCCTTTGTCGAAGCCAACAATCTCCAAGACCCCGCTCAATCAGGCTTCAGAGCCAGTCACAGAACCGAAACCACCCTAACCTCAATATGGGATGACCTTAAAAACACTGCTGTCTCAGCGGGATGCGCCGCATTAACCCTTCTTGACCTATCCGCCGCCTTTGACACAATCAACCACTCAATCCTCCTTGACCGGCTCCACTCCCTGGGAATCCATGGAAACGCTCTTCAATGGATAGCATTCTTCCTCAATAATAGGAACCAAATAACTGTACTCTCTGCCTATTCTTCCCAAGCCCGACCAGTCAGTCAACACTGGAGTTCCACAAGGAGCATGCCTATCAGCCCTGCTATTTAACCTCTATATGGCAACCCTTCCACGAATCATCAGTTTGCACAATATCCTGTGCTACAACTACGCCGATGACACTCAACTAATTCTAAAACTCCTGTATCCAAAACCCAACTGCCAACCCGACCTCGCCTCCTCGACATAGATCACTGGATGACCACAAACCACCTCTTGCTAAACCCCTCCAAAACTGAAATCATGGTGTCAACACCAAAACTTCTTCCACACCCGCTACCCTGGCCATCTGCAACTCACCAACACTCTCTAATTCAGTAAAAAACCTTGGATGCACCCTAGACTCAGTCCCAACATTCTTGCACCAAGTCAACAACGTCTCAAAGTCCTGCCACTACCACCTTAAAACTCTTAAGCACATTTTTCCACACCTCCCCTTTCCCAACAGACTCTCAGCGGTCCAATCAATTGTTATGTCAAGGCTGGACTTAGCTAACCCCCTCTACGTCGGAGTCCAAACATACCAACTGACTAAACTACAAAGAGCACAAAACGCTGCAGCCAAACTGCTACTAGCCCAAGAGATCACATCTCCCCAGCCCTCAAAACTGTGCACTGGCTTCCGGTTGCCCGGAAGGTGACCTTCAAAACCTTATGCATCTCTCACGGAGCAGTGCATAAAACCAGACTTCAATATCTTCAAGACAAACTAAAACCTTATCATCCTGCACATACTCTAAGATCCAGCTCGGCCGGCCTCCTAATCATACCAAAAACAAACTCAGTCAGGTTAGGTGGATCATCATTCTCAGCCCTGGCCCCCACTCTGTGGAACGCACTCCCATCCCACATCCAACTCACAGAGGACCTCATGTCTTTCCACAAATTACTCAAAACATGGCTCTTTCTCTAAAATCGACTCTTAACTCACACATGCCAACAGCAATCCAATAACCAAAAATGCTCTGAACGAGAAATCGAAAACTAATAACCACAAATGTAAATTAAAACTGACAAACTGAATGGAACGAGTAAAGTGGATGAAAGAAACAAACTGTATGAAAACAGTAAAATGGTTGAAATTAATGAAATAGGTGAAATAAATGAAATAGACGAGAGGAATAAAATTGACGAGGAATAAAGTTGACGAGAGGATGGAAAAGATGAATGCATGTTACGGATGAGTGCAGAGTACATGGAAGGAACAAGTTACTTACCTGTAACTGTTCTCCAGCATGGGTCTGGCATGGATTCACATGCTCATGAATATTCCCCGTCGTCAGGCTGGGAATCCTCGGTAAAGAAAAAATCAGTATCAGTTTTGTTTCTGATCTGACTTTCGTAGTAGTAACCAATCACTGATTTCTGCGTCATACTGACCACAGCCAATGACTGCCCTCTCCCTAAACCCCGCCTCTGGCAGCCATCCTCAGATTTGGTAGCACGTGAAGTGGCAGTATGACCAAGTGAAGAGCCGCAGAGGGGAAGGAGGGAGGGTTTGCATGTGAATCCATGCCAGACCCATGCTGGAGAACAGTTACAGGTAAGTAACTTGTTCCTTCTCCAGCATGGGGTCTGGCATGGATTCACATGCTCATGAATAAAAGAATACATAGCAGTACACACATGCACAACCACGGGAGGTGGCAACAGGCTCAACATTAAGCAATACAACAACTCAACATTAAGCATCTCTTACCTCCTCACCAGGCTCACCTTAGGCGAACAGGTTGCGCAGCACTGCTTGGCCGACCCTGGACTCCTCCCTGGAATCCCGGTCGACGCAGTAGAATTTTGTGAATGTGTGCGTCGACCTCCACGTAGCAGCCCTGCAGATGTCCAGCAGGGGCACACCAGATAGGAACGCCGTGGTAGCTGCGATCGCTCTGGTGGAATGGGCTCTCGGACGGCCGGGCAGCGGTCGGTTTGCCAACCAATGACAGTACATGATACAGCCGGAGAGCCATCTGGAAATGGAAGCCTTTGAGAGAGCCTTCCCCTGATTGACAGGTCCAAAGTTCACAAAAAGTTGTGACATCTTCCGAAAGCTCTTCGTGCGGTCCACGTAGAACTTCAGCGCTCTAGCCACATCCAGCGAGTGCAAAGTCCTTTCAGCCGGCAACGAAGGCGACAGGAAGAAAACAGGCAACACCAAGGGTTTGTTGAGGTGGAAGTCCGACGGCACCTTGGGCATGAAGGAGGGGTGCGTCCTAAGCACTACCCTCGTGTCGTGGAAATTCAAGTACGGGGGCTTGCAGGAAAGGGCCTGGATCTCTCCCACTCGTCGTGCAGAGGTGATGGCCACAAGGAATGCTGTTTTCCACGACAAGAACTTCAAAGAAGCTGAGTGCAGAGGCTCGAACGACGGTCCCATGAGCTTGGTCAGCACCATGTTGAGCTCCCACGCCGGGGCCTTCACCGGCGGGAACGATCTGAACAGTCCCTTCATGAATTCCTTCACCATATGATGAGACCACAAGGACATCCGTCCCGTCGTTCTGGTGTATTGGGAGATCGCAGCAAGATGAATCTTGATGGAAGCGTGCGCTAGTCCAGCCTTGGCCAGCGTCAGTAGGTACGGCAGTACTTGCGGAGCCGTAATCCGTAGAGGGTTAATCTTCTGTGCGTGGCACCAGACAGAGAACGTCTTCCATTTGTG
Organism: Ambystoma mexicanum; assembly: GCF_040938575.1. NCBI lineage: Eukaryota > Metazoa > Chordata > Amphibia > Caudata > Ambystomatidae > Ambystoma > Ambystoma mexicanum. The sequence continues at coordinate 142,115,940 of NC_090922.1, read as the reverse complement.
TCCGTAGAATTTAAGAGTTGAGGACGCCCTGGCCTTTGCAAGAACCTCTCTGCAGTCGGCCGGTATGTCGTAACCTCCAAACTCTAGCGCTGCAGGAGCCAGGCCTGCAAGTTCAGCGACTTCGGGTCATGATGGAGGATGGCGCCTCCTTCCCTGGAGAGAAGATCTGCGTCCACTGGCAGCTTGATTGACGGGGACGCCAACAAGTCCAGAGGTCCGGGAACCATATCTGCCTCGGCCACGCGGGTGCGATGAGTATCATCCTGCACCGTGACCTCTTGAGCTGGTTGATGAGCCGGGTCAGCAACGGCAAAGGAGGGAACGCGTACAGAAATAGGCCCTCCCAGGGGAACGAGAAAGCATCGCCCATGCTCCTTGGCTGGGGAAACCTGCTGGGGAACCTCCGGCACTTGGTTTGTCGCCGTCGCGAACAGATCGATCTGGGGTGTGCCCCAGCGTCGGAAGAGGCGGTCCACTAGATCCTGTCGTAGTTCCCACTCGTGGCACAAGCGCAGCTCTCTGCTGAGCGAGTCGGCGATGGTGTTTTTATTCCTGCCAGATGAAACGGCACCAGAAACATCCTTTGGGCGACGGCCCAATGCCACAGATCCTGCGCCTCCTTGGACAGGGCTGGGGATCTGGTACCACCCAGCTTCCTGATGTAGAACATGGTGGTGGTGTTGTCGGTGAAGATACTCACCACCTTGCCCTTGAAGGACGGAAGGAAGGACCTGAGGGCCCAAAACATTGCACGGAGCTCCAGGACGTTGATATGGAGGGATTTCTCCGTCGGAAGCCAAAGGCCTCTCAACGTGCAGATTTTCGGTGTGCGCGCCCCACCCTTCCAGGGAGGCATCCGTGGTCACTGTCTTCTGGTGGCCCGGGGTCTGGAAGTCCATGCCCGCCGTCAGATGCGTGCGGGTGCCCCACCACCGGATCGCTCGCCGGAAACTCTCGTCGAGTGTGATCCTGTCCTCGAAGCTGCCAGTCTGGACCCAGCGAGCGTCCAGGAACTCCTGCAACGGGCGCACCCGAAGCCTGCACAGGCGGATGAGATAAATGCAAGACGACATCATTCCGAGGAGGGATTTGATGGACCTCACCTTGGCTGCGTCTGCAACCAGCATCCGCTGCACCTTGCCCAAGATGGCCCTTGTTCTTTCCTCCAACGGCGAGGCCAGAAGCGCCACTGTGTCGAGTTTCGCTCCCGGAAAGTGCGTCTTGCGCGGGCACCAGGTGGAACTTGGCGTAGTTTATGGAGAATCCCAGGTCCGTGAGTAGTTGGACGGTCCTCGCCGTGTGTTCCGCGGCGAGCTCCCTTGTCTTTGCTCGGATGAGCCAGTCGTCCAGGTAGGGGTAGACGTGGATCCCCTCCAGGCGCAGCCACCGGTGCGAGGCACTTGGTGAACACCCTGGGTGCCGACCTCAATCCGAAGGGAAGGGCTCTGAACTGGTAGTGCCGCCCTTGGACCACGAATCTGAGAAACTTTCGGTGTCCCTTTAGGATGGGGATATGGAAGTAAGCATCCCCCAAATCCAACGACAGGAAATCGCCCTCCTCCAGCTAACCCAGGACGTGCTGGAGGGTGACCATCCGGAACTTCTGTGTCTTGATGAATTTGTTCAGTCGTCGTAGGTCCAGGATGGGAATGCCATCCTCCTGTCTTCTTCACGAGGAAGTATCTTGAGTAAACTCCGGAGCCCCGAAGCCTCTTTGGGACGAGCTCGATGGCGCCTTTCTTGAGCATCGCCTTTACCTCCAAGAGAAGTTGAGGGACGTGATGTTCCTTCCTGGCCACGGGGAGGACGCGCAGCCACTTCTTTAGAAACTCGAGCGTGTGACCCTGGGCCAGGGCGTCCAGCACCCAACGGTCGGTGGAGATGGACTCCCACACGCCGACGAAGTTCGCCAGCCGGCCTCCCACCAGGGTGCTTCGGTGGGGGCCCGACCCCACGGCCGGTTCAGTCCTGTTTCGACCAGGCTTTGCCGCCTTGTCCTCCCTGACGACGATGGCGGGGTCCGCCCGACTTGCCTCGTCGCCTGTAGGCTTCCTGTGACGAACGGGCCGCTTGACGGTAGGTGGAATATCCGCAGCCGGAAATTTTGGAGGCACCCAGCTTGCCTCCGGTGCTCCGAAAGGGCAGCCGTCGTTGCTGGAGAACACCAAGAGCCCGGGCCGTCTCTGTGTCCGCCTTGATGGCTTGCAGGGAATCGTCCACTGTTTTCCCAAACAGGTTGTTCCCGTTGAACGGCATGTCCAAAACTCTGGTCTGCACGTCCTGCCGGAAGTCCGTTGCCTTGAGCCATCCACGCCGTCTAAGGCACACGCCGTTGCCCAACTGGCGAAAGCCAGTATCAGCGATGTCCGCTACCGTAATGGCGTGGTCCGACGCCACTTCCCCTTCCTGCAAGATTTCTAGGGCCTCAGCCTCTTGTCGTCCGGTAGGTAGTCCAGCAGGGGGGCGATCTTGTAACACAACTCCCTGTCGTAGCGTGCTACGATAGCCAAGGCGTTGGCAGCCTTAATCGTCGTTGCTGCCGATGAGATGACACTGCGTCCCATCGTGTCCAATTTCTTTCCTTCGTCGTCCGGGGTGGTGGGGTACAGACATGGAGGCCGATGCCCCCCCGCTTTCTTCCTGGCTGCCGCGGAGACGACCAAGTCCGGGGTCGGCTGTGCCCGAAGGCTCAAGGGGGCCGCATCCGGGACCCGGTACTTCTTCTCGTACCGATCCCTTCTCGGAGGCGTTGTGGATGGGTTCTTGAGGAGGGAGAGACCCTCATCCCAGATATCGTCTAGTAGAGGTACAGCGAGGACAGTCTTCCTCTTGGTCTCACGCCATTGATAAAGGAAGCCTTCCTTCTCTTCCGGGCAGAGCTGGAAAAGCTTGGATGCCCTGGTGATCATGGCATGTAACGATCCAATCTCGTCGGGCGGGGAAGACCGGGGAGGAGGTGACGACGGAGGATCCTCGCCGTAAACTTCGTCGTCTGTACCCGTCGCGGCCGTGTCCGTCCCCGTGTTATCCCCCGGGTCGTGGACGGGGAGGAGGGCTGAGACGGGCGCGATGGTTGAAAAGGAGGTGGAGGATGAATCCTCCTTCTCTTAGGAGGAGGGCTCCCAGAAGGGCCCGGCTCCGGTTCCCCCATCGGGAGCGGTTCCTCCGTCGGTGGTAATGGCAATCTCGTCCTTATCTCCGAGCATAAGGACTGTATAGCCAACAAAATGGCCGCCGAGTTGTCTTGCGGCACTGGTTGAGGGGGTTCCGACGGGCGGACAGGAATCTTGTCGGTACCCTCGACATTCTCATCGTACCCCTCGTCGGGGTCCCTCCCAACGGGCTGGTCTTCCTCCACGCCAATGCCGTGGCTTAAGACTTTGATCAGCTCCTCTTGGGTTGAGGCCGAATCCATGATGGCCTCCTGCCCCCCCCTTTTTCTTCTCCGTCGGAGGTTTCACAGGGGTCCTGTCGATGGGCTTGAAAGAGGACTCCCTCCGCGGTGGCAGGGAGACTCTGGGCCCCGAGGTCGCCTCCACAGGCTGAGCCAGGGCCGCCGCGGCTGTCTCGATAGAGGCCTTGGCCGGGTGGATCAAGACTTTCGCCAACTTAGGTGCGCTCACCGCCTTCTCCTTGGGGGGCGGGCACCGCCTCGCTCCCCCTCCGAATTGGCCTTCGAGCTCGACCGGGGCCTCTCCAGAAGCTTCGCCGGGTGCTCGGACTTCCTCTTACCCGAGCCAGAGCGTTGGCTCGTGGTTGATGGCGCCGGGGAGGTTGCGCCCTGCCTGGAAACCGAAGAGCCCGACCGTTCGCCGCTCCCGGTGCCGGCAGACTCACGGTGCTTGGCCTTCTGTTGGGCCCCCGTCGCCGGGGCGCCCTCAAAGGTCTTAGAAGACCGCTCAGAATACTACTTTTTCTCGCCTGACGGGCTCTTCCCTTCGTCAGTTGACGAGACGCAGATGGCGGTCCTTCATGGTCCGCTCCGACATGTTCCCGCAAAACGCACAGTCCTTCTCCACATGCGTCTTGTCCTCATGCAGGCAGTAGAGGCAAAGGGAGTGTTCGTCCTCCTTGAAGACATTCTGAAGCTGGCATGCAGGGCAGACCCTGAACAGCTTCCCGGGCGTCGAGCTTCCCTTCTTCTGGGCCATGTCCGAGATGGGCCTGAGAAAGTTCTGGAGTCCTCCAAAAGCGTTGCTCGACGAAATCTTCACCTTTGAGGGGCGTAGAAGAATCCGACATGGGTCCCCGTTGATCGAATATAGAAACAGTGGAGCTTGAGGCTCTTTTGACCAAAAAAAAGAGTAATTTTCCTATGAAAAAAGCGCAAAAACGCACTAAAGCTCGAGAGCAATAGCACGAGGATCCCAACACTTGAACGTGCGGTAAAAATCTGAGGATGGCTGCCAGAGGCGGGGCTTAGAGAGAGGGCAGTCATTGGCTGTGGTCAGTATGACGCAGAAATCAGTGATTGGTTACTACTACGAAAGTCAGATCAGAAACAAAACTGATACCGATTTTTTCTTTACCGAGGATTCCCAGCCTGACGACGGGGAATATTCATGAGCATTTGAATCCATGCCAGACCCCATGCTGGAGAATAAACGGAACGAATGAAAAACTAATCAAATGCATGAGATGATTGTAGTGTATAGGAAAGATCGAGTGTGTGGCACGAATGACGTGGGTTGAACGGATAATGCGAGTTGAACGGATGAAGTGAATAGAGCAGATGAGCGTGGCGCACGTGGGCGGGTCTAGAGCATGGGGCGGGTGGAGTAAGCGCGGTGGAGTAAGCGCAGGGTGCGGATGATGTAAGCGCGGGGCACGGATGACGTAATCGTGCAGAGCGGATGTAGAGTGTGGATGAAGTAAGTATGTCGATTGGATGAAGTGTGCGGAGCGGATGAAGTGAGTGAGTGGAGCAGTTCCGTGCACTCCAAGCGTTCGTGCACTCCAATTCCTTCTGATGCACTTTGTCCGATCTATGCATGTTACGCCCTCATCATCCGGTCGACCTACTTCACCTGTTCCATCCATTTCATCCGATATAGCCACTTAATAGGCGTTCTCCTCAGGCCTAACGCAGCCAGAATCGGTCTGGATAACACCCTGCCAGAACGAACACATACCCATGATCTTCCAACCACCTCACCTACCGCTAAGAAGCAGCCATCATACGAATACCACACCTGCTGCACACGAATCTGGTTCTGGTTCTGTCTCGATCTCTCTCTCGATCTCTCTCTCGATCTCTCTCTCGATCTCTCTCTCGAATTGAACTACGGTTCCCGAGGGCCCTCGGAACAACGACAGCAAAGGGTAGCTGAGCGCGGCCCCTTGAACGATCCTGTATTTGGTGCATATATCCTGTATGTCGGGGCCTGGAACCGAGTGGTCCGGCTCAGAGCTGGCATCTCCTCCCAACCGTTGCTTCCCGACCCCTGTAAGCAGAGAACGAGGGCACCGGGCCTTGATTCGCTCAAAACCTGCTGAGGTCTGCGATTGACAGAGGGGCCAGACGTCTGCATCTTCCCGAGAGCAGCCCCATGGAGGTTGCAGCATGGCACACAGTGAGGCTGCCGGGGGTCGTAGTTTGGTTTGGCTCCCCTGAGGGTGCGCGTTGCAATCCTGGGTTGGAATAATCAGAGGACGGCAGTTCCGGAAACCCCCCACGCCTGAAACGAGTCAAGGGCACACTGACAGAGGAGGCCTGGTTGCCCAGGGCTAGAGTGGCCAACTTTTTGATAGTCTTTTGCGGGACACTTGCCCACAAGGCGGTGATGACGTCACAACGTCATTCCCGTTTGGCCCTCCCATTTTTGTAATTTAAATTTGTTAATGGCTCTTAACACCTGGCTTAATTGAAATGCAAATGGTTTGTCCTTGGGAGGAGATGGTCACGTTTTTTAACTGCAAACATGACGACCCCAGGAACAAAGCATTAGCATTTGAATGAAGCCAGGTGTCAGAGCGTTACAGCTCGACCTGCAGGCTCAATAGGAGCTTGGGCTCTGGAGCCATCAAGAGAAAAAGCAGCAGGTGGCAGCGTCGTGCTGTGTACATGCCCACTTCAGTTTGCAGAGTGGCTGTGCTGGAGGCAGGTTTTTCCGACTCAAGTCGGGACAACATGTGTTCCGCATAGTCACTCTGCAAACTTCAGGACAGAGTGTCCAATTATGGGACAATCTGGCAAAAAACGGGACAGTGGACTACCCTGGCCCAGGCAGGATACAATGAAGTTCATTTTCAGAGGCAGCTGCACCGTCATCCCACAAGAGCGCAGCTCCCGGCGTGCTGCAGAATAAGGTCTCAGGTGGTGCTGGGACGCAGGTGCATAAACGGCGGCCGGGACATTGCGTTGGCCACTGAATGAGACGACCACATTGCTGACAGCCGTTGTGCAGCTGTGGTTTACTGGCCACAGGATTGGTGTCTTTGAATCCATGATGGGCAAAACCGAAAACACACTCTGCACTTTATTTTTTGAAGGGGGTCAGGGGTGATCACTAAAAAAAATCCAAGACACCACAGCAGGTGTCTGATCCTGATGGGGACCGGGAGGAGGTTGCAGCCGCCGGTGGGGATCAGGACACCAGTATTAAAGAACTTCTTCTCCAATTAAAAGCCGGCATAGGTGGCCTTGATTCAAGCTAGAAGCCCTCTCCTCTAAAGTGTCAATTGTGGATGGATAAACATGGGGAGCGGCTGGATGAAGCGGAAACCAGAATATCTGAACTGAAGGGTATTCGATTCACCAAATTGGAGTGTTAATGTTAGTTTGGAGCATCTAGGATCAGGAGTTCATGAAGGCACAATGCTCTTGCAGGGAACCAGTAATCCTCCCCGGAAGGTTGGGATGAACCTAAACATGGTAGTTAAAATGGACCATGGCTTAGAGCCTTCGAGGCATTAACTTGGAATAGTGAGGTGTGGGGCATGGAGTTGGCAACCAGCCAGGGAAGATCAGGAAAATTCTCCTCTATATGCAGCGGCATAAAGTCACTCCAGCCACACCTTACACCCACAAAATATTCCAGGCGGGGTAGCCATTCTTATTCACAAATCACTTAAATTCCTTCTTTCACACATAGCAAGGGATCAGGAAGGAATAGCCCTATTGCTCAGTGGCTCCCTGGATGGGTGAAGGTGGTACCTGGGAATTTGTAAAACTTGCCCAAAGGGCAGCTGCTCAATTCGGTCCTCAACACAACCTTGGGCAGATCGAAAAAAAAAACCTGCAACACAGTCCTAAGCTAGCTAGAGGATAGCGGATATGTGCAATACGTATGGGGTTAGTGGATGCCTGGCGGGTGCAGCACATGATGGAACGGGGATACACTTTGCACTAATGGGTTCACGGATATGCTTCCAAGATAGATTCTTTCTTGAAATGGGGGTTTCGATGGAACAATGCAAGATCCTCCCTAGAACGATTTCCGACCATTCCACAGCAACCATGGATTGCCCTCCCTCTGGCATAGAGGGCGAAAATATGGCAGCTTAAATCTGAGTCCCTCAAGGACTGCCTTCCATAGAGAAATAAGGGACAAAATAGTCTACTTCCTTAGCCGCAACACAGGCTCTGTTACGTCACATAGGATAGTCTGGGAGAGTCTAAAATGCTGTATTAGAGGAAGATGCATGCCTAAGCAGGCAGTAATATCTAAATGTATTTGCGGTGAGTTGGAAGCTAATGAACTCACAATGAAAACAAGGAGTTTTTTAATCTCCAGGGACGATATTTTACTCAACAAGATTAAACAAGTATTAGACAAATGTAATGCTCTGCAGGAGGTGCTCTGTTGGCCAGGCTAACTATGGATCGCAAGCCAAAACACATTAAGGTCATCAAGGATTCCCAGGGAGTATGTCAAATATGAAATGGCTTGCATCACGGAATCCTTCCACTGCTTCTATAAAAGGCACTATACACTTCATGTACCACTCGGACATCGACACCATGCACAAAATACCTGCAAGACATTGAGCTCTACTCTGTGGATCATTCTCTATGTGAGATAACTCGGAGGAGATACTAGCAATCATTAATGATCTACCAGGTGCGTACGAACCAGGGCCTGATGGTCTCTCCTGCGAATTCGATAAAGCATATTCGGCCATCCTGGTGCTGTTCCTCCTCCGCATTTATGCAGTATCTGTGGAACTAGGATTCCTTCCTCCCACCCTTAGTGAGGCAACCATAACACTATTGTACAAAAATGGCAAACCCCATGAGGAGTGCACATCGTATCTGCCCATATACCTTATCAATGTGGATAACAAAATATTCGCCCAAGTCTTGGCAATCCTGCTTCGCCCATTGATGCCGGGTTTAGAGCTGGCAGAACAATCTGGTTTTGTCCCTGGGAGGAAAACATCCAATGGGCAGAGGTGATTCTTTGGGGTTCTTGCAGCAACAGTCCCTCAGTTGCAAACCGGGACTGTGCTGATGAACGCTGAGAAGGCGTTTGATCGGTTGAGTGTCCCTTTCTTTTTTTGGTGTTGGGGAATCTTGGAACTGGGTATATTAAACTGGTGCAAATCCTTTATACTTCCCCTTCCGCCCAAGTCTTGTTGGATGGTTGCCTTTCGGGAGTAGTCGGAATGGGAAGAACTAGACGGGGTTGCCCCCTCTCTCTGCTGCTCAGCACGTTGGCAATGGAGACTTTGGCAGCCTACCTTTGTGGAGAAAATCTGCACAGGGCTATACAATTGGGCCTCACAGGCTGCTAATTTCTCTCTAGGCTGTGCGGCTTCTATGTCCGCGTGTCATCTCATCACCTGCAGTTGGTCATAAAGTCTACAAATTGGAGGAATCACTTGGCTGACGGTTCCCACCTTTCTAGCAACTGCTTCTCTGGTGATCGCAAATGGTGCGTCTTCGCTCACTTATGATCCCGCCAAGTCAGAGGTTTTGTGTCATTCAAAGCAGCGCTGCAGCAAATAAAGACTGCATTGTGTGATGACCTCCTGCTTGAGCCAATTGTAGTAAGTCTATTCTGCTTTTGATGCTTGTTCAGGAGTTCGTTTTCAAAAGAGTACCTGGCAGGTCTACAAATCATTTGGAATGTAGCCATCAATTTTGCAACCTCAGTCTGCTTTCTCAAAAAGTCCAATACAATGAGTCAGGCAATGAGCAAAGCAAGGTACATGAAAGCAACTACCATCAGTCAGTGCACACAGAAGGTTTGTGTGACTGTCCAAGGATACTCGCCCGATGTTTAAAGCACTTGGTCTAAGCCATTCCTGAATCTCAACATTACATTTCACCATGAGATTTACTGATTTATGCAGCTTTTAAAAACTGAACATAGCAATAGTGTCAAGTTGGTGAACACTGTATAACAGTGCTGGTCATGCTTGCCCAAAGTGTGGTAATAAACAGTCAGTGACCCGATCATTGCACCAAATATCTGTTATGTGAATGTGGTCAACTGCGGACAGTCGCCGTGTCCCTGAAACAATGTCACATATTGCCCTGTGAATCTCAGCCATTACAATAAAGGAGAAATACATCCTACGGGGTGTCTAATATTTGGGACAATGAGCCTGGACAATTTCTCTGAAACCTTTTACAGAAGAATGTGGAAGGTGGTCCAATGGCAACATTTTAGCCAGCAGCCGCTTGTAGAAAGCGGTATGTTTTGAGAGATGTCAAACCTGACTTGGAAAGAGGAGATGGTGTCACTCCTCCACCCACCCCGATCTGGACGAACTACCGGATGCTCTGATGGCATTAGATAAAGGATAATTTACCCTGGCAAGATCAGCTTTACCATTTCTTATCGGCAGAGATAAGTGCATAAGAACTCGCAGACTGCAAACGTTTGTGCTCTTACTCATGAGCACGCGATTTAGCTGCATGTGTTTCAGCATATGACGACTCCTTGTGTGCCCAGTGTCGAAACAACTTGCTGTGTTTCCAGGACTCCCTTTATGCAACAGGATGTGGTCTTTGTTGATGAAAAAAATACCAAATCATGGATAGTGTCTTTCTGAACATCCCAAAGGCACCTTGGGATATTGCAGTATTGATGCTATGAGATGGAGTGCCCTTTGGGAGTTCTTGTCACAGCAGTGCTGCAAATGCCTGCAGCAAGAAATGCAATTGAAATAGGGATTCGACAGTGGTGAATTTTTATTTTCTTTGCTGGCAAAATAAAACCACATTTCTTCAGCACCGTTACTGCAACAGCAGCATAGTCATGGGTGTCATTTTAGCAGGGGGTCAATGTGTTTGTCTATCCCCAACTTTTCTGACACACCATTTTGTCCCACTCATTTGGCAGAGGCCTCTTTCATTTAGACACGACACCCCCAACAATTTCAGCAACATTACTCCACTGTGCATAGTCTTCCTCATTGCCAGGCACAGTGATCAATTGCGTCACAGTAGCCACTTTCCAGGTCGTACATTTTCAGTTCAGAACTTTCTGTTCTGCAGTAATTTTGCCCTCTTCCTCTTCACAGGGAGGGTCGACTTCGGATCGTATGTCTTTTTGTCTTATTGTTCAGCTGGCATGGATGACCAATTGTTTGTTTCAACATTGTAACCTTCGTAGTCAGGTCTTCGTTAGTAAAGCCGTATATCTTTGCTAGTTTGTGTTGATGCAATGTACTCCTTTGATGTGCTCCTATGACTCCACCTCCTCACCGAGGAGTCTGTCAATATCAGATGCCATAACATGATACAGCCTTCCCATTGCAGATAGAGGTGAAGCAATCAATGCTGCCAAAAGCTGCTGCTGGTTGAAAGCTGGGCTAATGAAAGCACCAGCAACACCCTGCTGGACATTTTCATAGCTTTTTCAACCAGAGCTCACGCTTTATTCTGTTTTACTGGTGAGACTTGGTAGCTTCAATTTTTGGGCCAATACAGATGCTTTATGTTATTATAATAAAATGCAATCGAACAAAACAAATGCCAAGACAAACTTTGCTGGCCTGCAAGGAAGAGAAAATGCGTGTCCAAACTGCAACAGTGAAACCCATCACATTGATATGAATTTCTCCTTGGCCTGTCGCCAGTTAAAATGCTGAAATAGGCTCACATTTCCAATAAAGCCAACAAGCTACATGTTCGAGATGATCTTGCAGTCCTGCCTTTTATTCTCCGCTTTATGTGAGTAGTTTAGCTTTCCAATTATATAGGACTATAAGTCATAGGAACAAAGCAAAGAAAATGGGGAGAGATTCTGTCACTATGACATGGAACATCTTGGCGTTACACCTGGGGTTATAGCTGTGGAAGCATACAATTAAATACAGAAAATAAAACCTGTTCAGTACCACAAGGCTGTGATAGCAGCCAATCGCTATAAAACCAATTAAAATTAAGAGCAATCATCATCACATTGCACAAACAAAAAACCAAACGTTCCACACATCCCATCCCGCTGTTCAGCCCAAACACAAGAGTTCGTTATATGCATCACACACAATCTCTGCCCCATTCCCCCAAAGCTGCCACCAGTATCCCCATACACCCCAACATTTGTGTCCCCCTACAAACCCAAACAGTAAAGGCTCTCCTACTGTGAACAGCATACCAATGCATGCTACAAATAAAAACCACTCTCGTCTTCTCTACACCGGACTATTGTGCCAGCATCCTCGGTTGTCTCCCCAACTATGCTTTCTGTCCTCTGGACAAGATAATTCACTTCGCTACCAGGATTCATTGAACTCCCTCACTTCACACCTACTTCCTCGTACCATCACCAGGCTGGATGGCTGACAATGCAAAATGGCCAGATTTAAATGTTTTCTCCTGCTTCACAAATCTATCCACGGTAAGGCTCCACTGTATCTATCCTCTATCCAATGCTACAAGCCTTCCTGAAATCTCTGTGCTGCCTAATCGACTATCCTTGCGGTTCCTCGCCCTCCCTGTGCTTCCTCTCGCTTCCGCTCTTTCTCTCTTCTTGCTCCACTTGCATGGAATTCTCTTCCCCAGGACATCCGAGAAATGGTCCACGTGGAGTTGTTCAAAACCAAATTAAAAGCCTACTTCCACACCTCTGAGTTGCCCTCCTAACCTACCTCTCAACTGCTTGCTAGCTAACGTTTTTCCCTTGCCTCTAACCTGCCTTTGTCCCTCACTCTGTCTGCCTCCACTCTAGCACTTCACCATTCATGATCACATCGCAAGCACAGCTGGCTGTACCGCCTACCTGCACTTAAAATGTCCAATGTTCATTGTCCTTAATCTATGTACATCCATTTATGTATTGTACCCAGTAACTGTTTCATTTACTCCCCTACGCAACCTAGTCCCTCAAACTCACCCCATTGTAAGAAGCTCACTGCTGCCCATCAAATCTGATTTCTTATCTATGGCATGTTTTCTTGTGATAAAAAGAGCATTGTTCCTCCCGTAAATAAAATAAATAGTAAAATTCCCCAAAAATCTACAAAAGTAGTAATTTCCTTTTGTATACCTTCCCTTTTAGCACCAGCATGCTGCAACACTTGAAATCAAAATGCTGCCTGTATACCTGCAACGAAAGGACAAATTACTGCATTGCAAGCTTTAAACAAATGACTGCAGCATTAGTCAAATGTGTCGAAATCAGTAATAAAAGAAAACGCACATCCCCAAGCTCTATTTATGGTGATTTCACTGTATCGGGATTCCCCTTTCACTATTTAAGATTTAATTGAGCAAGATCTGCACCTTCAAGCTTGACCCTGCCCCTCCTTCCATGCAAAAAAAGTACCAAAAATCAATTATTTCCGGGGGAGAGAGAGAGGGCGTGTGTGACTGACCACCATTCATTCATAATCTATCCAAAACAGAAAAAGCAAAATAAAATGCATTTACCGGCTCCGCTGGACCTGAAAGACACCGAAAGCTGAAACACAGAAAATCGATTCTATGCAGCTGGTCAATCCAAACTCAACGTACTGTGAAGTATAGAAAAATCCTCCTCTTCTTCTCCATTGCTCCATCATATCTGGCATGGAACAGGAAAAGGTCACAGAAGACGCATCTGCGTGGAATTAAACCTTTTGGTTTATAGTCATAATGTCGAAAACAAAAATGTCGAAAGTCATAATGTAGAAAAAAAATGCCGAAAAAAAAAAAGTCAATTTGTTTTTCAATACGTTTTTTTTTCGAAATGGGGGGTTCCTCTCCAACCCCCCCTTTTCTATTTTACCCATTTTTTATACTTACCAAACCCAAAACATACATATAAATAAAATAATAGATTCGACTTTTGTTTTTCGACATTTTTTTTTCGACATTTTTGTCATTCAACATTTTTTTTTCGACATTTTGACTGACCACCTTCGCATAGCACTAGCAGGTTCTGTTATGACCAGTTACCACAGTAGCTGTAGATTGTTTTTCAGTTTCATTATGCCCCGATTAGCACAATGTCAAATTCACTTAGCCCACTTAGCTCAGAATTGCTGGATTCCGTACTGTCCACAGAGTACACCAGTGCCAAACTTACATCCACTTAGCACAGTAAAGCCAGATTCCTTTATGCAAAGGTAAAGAAAGGATGGATTCCGAGTTAGTAAAGTATTGCTCGATTTCATTAAATCCATGTTACTCAGTAAAGATGAAAGAATATGACTCTGCACAAGAAGTGGGAGGGGCTGCACTTGGCCGAACTTTTATATGCTATGGATTTCCGAACACTGCGTCTAGCAGGGATGTAAAGCAGCTGGTCCTCATCATTCCTTAATTCATCCATGTTGTCATTGTATGGCGCCTTTCAACATCATTATGGTCCTAACGCGCTATTGGATGAACGCCCTTGGAGGGACCAAAGTCCAAAATATGGGAAATTGGAGCTGCTATTATGCATGTGTGCATTTTGGCCATTAAAGTTATGAAAGGGTGGCCAAGACCCTGCTAGTCATCCATGTCTGAATGGCACATGAAAGGGCGGAAAGAAGGTATCCTATATGCGGGAGGGGTTGTGTTTAAGTGGATAGATAATTATGTGAATAGCTACCAGGTGGTGTGCAGAATCTGAACTGAGTATTTGGGTACAGTGGTAGCGTATGACTGTTTTGGAGGAATGCAGTGCATTTGTTATGAATGGCATGGTGGGAAAGGCACATGGCTTTGTATTATTTTTATAAAATGTATGGAGCGCCCAAAGGCATCTAGGCGCTAAGAGGGGCAGCAAGCCCAACACATCCAAAACTTCATACTTTAAATTGAGGAGTAAGGAACTATGATTAAAACAGATTGGTTTTCAGCACTCTTCTAAAAGGGAGATATTCAGCAAGTGTTCTCAGAGATAACGGGAGAGCATTCCACAAACTGGTGGCCAGGACTGAAAAAGAGAGATCACCCAATCGCTTTTGCTGATATTTGGTGATCTTGAGAAGCAGAAGGGACGCAGAGCGCAAATTTTTCGCTGGGCAATACCACTCTAATTTCGCTTTCAAATATTGGAGATAAACGTTGTGCACAGCACGATGGACAACACAAAGAATCTAAAATCCAATTCGGGCAGCCATCGGCAACCAGTGCCGACAGTGCAGGAGCACTAGTGAAGGTGTCAAGCGGGGCACCATAAGGGCCAATGGCGCTGCCGAATTATGCAGTACCTGCATCCGTTGGATCTGGTACTTGAGCTGTCCCAGGTAAATACCATTGCACTAGTCCAATGAGCCCATAATAGTGGGCGTCACCAATGTTGTTCGGTTTGCTGGGGGAAGCAAAGGGAGAAGCTTCCCCAGAGCCTTCAGTCTCCCAAACCTAGCATTACAGATCGCAGCAATCTGGGCCTTGCGCGAGCCATTTGGTATAAGTTTCACTCCCAGGCTCTGAGGCGCAGGGAACCGGACAAGGGCCAAGTGACTCGGGATATTACTGCGAGTTTCCAAAGACGACCCATCCCATGAGGACCGATCACCAGGACTTCCGTTTTGCATCCATTCAATTTCAATCAATTTGCCAACATCCAGCTGCCTACTTTCTCCAGACAGTCCCGCAATTTATTGGGGGGTGCTGCTTGAGAGGAGTCCAGCTGAAACACCAGCTATGTAACATCGGCATACGAATAAAACAGGACTCAACATTCCACAATGAGTTCAGCCAGGAGTGGAACATACAGGCTGAAGAGAAGGGAGACAAAGCTAACCCCTGCATAACTCTGCAAGATAGTTCCACAGGAGAAGAAAAACATGTTTAAAAGGAAACAGTTTGACAACGGTCTTCAATGAGAGATTCAAAACATGCTAAAAGAGGTCCAGTAATCCCTGCTTGCTCCAACCTGGTCAATAGAATATCATGGACCACTGTGTCAAAGGCAGCAGAGAGATCCGGGAGGATAATAATCTGGTCTCTCCACAGTCGTGACGCAGCGCAAGATCATCTAGCAATGAGATCATTACAGACACTGTACCCATCTTGGATCAAAACCCAGATTGAAACGGCTGCAGACAGTGTTTTTCTTCCAGGAACTTGGAAAGTTGCAGAGTGATCACAGCTTCAATCAACTTCATCATTACTAGAAGAGAAATAGGGCTATAACTGGCTGGCGGCACATGATGGACCGTATTTATTTTTTTCAGAGGGGGCAAGACCACTGCATGTTTAAGAACATCGGAAAAAAAGAGTGCTCCAATGCATCAGTAAGCATTCCAATGGCCATCTGAGGGAGAGCCTTCAGGATGTGGAGGGGAACCGCATCAAGGGGAGAGGTCGATTTCAGACCCTGAAGAGCGTTCCAAGTAGCCTCATAATTTATTGGCTCAAGATTAAAAGTATTAACCAAGAATGAAGAGGGGAGTACACTCCCGGGGCTGTAGCATCTCCTCATCAGTTTGACTGTCTCTGATGACTTTGCAAACGTCTTGAATTCTTTCAAGGAAAAAAGGAGCTAATTTCATTACATCGCCGCTGGGCATCAGGCGGTTTAGCTGAATTACAAACCGATAGCTCCTTAGCTAAGAATAATTCTCTAGAAGTTATCCAGTTGGCATAATGTTTAGATTCAGCAACCCAAATCATCTAATGGAGCACGGCTTACTTATAGGTATTCCGTATATCAGCATCATATTTCATCCGCCATTTCCTCTCAAGACAGCGACATAGCTGCTTTTGCGATCTCAGTTCTGGAGGTGTACCAGGCCTCGCTAGGTTTTGTTCTACTAAAATGGGGAAGACTCTGGCCCACTTTGTCTGCTACCCTCTCTAAAGAGCTAAGGAGAGAGGAACATGGGTCAGTCAGCTGATGGGCAGCCAGTGAAGTACCCTGAGTGCAGGTGAGATGTGTTCTCTGGGGGAGAGTGTGAGGAGGAGCCTTGCTGCAGAGTTTTGGATCCGTTGGAATTTTCAGAGTTGAGATGCAGGAGTGCCTAGATAGAGGCAATTAGAACAGTCTAGGCGCAAAAGGATGATGGCCATGATCGCGGAGACTATGG
Organism: Ambystoma mexicanum; assembly: GCF_040938575.1. Lineage (NCBI taxonomy): Eukaryota > Metazoa > Chordata > Amphibia > Caudata > Ambystomatidae > Ambystoma > Ambystoma mexicanum. The sequence continues at coordinate 142,099,542 of NC_090922.1, read as the reverse complement.
GGGTAGGAGCGATAGTTTAAGTTACTTAACTTACTATTGTTCTCCAGCATGGGTCGGGTATGGATTCAGATGCTCATGAATATTCCCAGTCAGGCCGGGAGTCCTTGGTAAAAGAAAAAAAACTTTTACTTCAACTTTAAAACTTTACTTCTCTAAGCCAATCTGTCCTCTGGGTCTTACTGGCCCCATCCAATGACAGTACTCTCCCTAAGCTTCACCCCTAGTGGCTGTCTTCAGATTTTGGTTAGCACCTAAAGTGGCAGTATGAACCAAGAACAAAGGGGAGGGAGGGTTTGCATGTGAATCCATGCCAGAGCCATGCTGGAGAACAATAGTTACAGGTAAGTAACTTCAACCTTCTACAGCATGGGTCTGGCATGGATTCACATGATAATGAATAACAATTACACAGCAGTACATATACACAACCACGGGAGATGGCAAGGCTCAACTCATTTATGGAACAGACTCACCTCAAACATGTTGTGTAGCACTGCTTGGCTGACTCGGGAATCCTCCCTGGAATCCCTGTGTGTGTGCGTGTGTGTGCGTGTGCGTGCGTGGACCTCCACGTAGCAGCCCTGTAGATGTCAAGCAGGGGCACACCAGAAGGAAATCCTGTTGCTGCGATGGCTCTGGTGGAGTGGGCTCTCGGCCAGGCTGGCAGTGGCCTGCTAGCCAGTCTATGGAGGTGCATGATGCAGCCGAGAGCCACCTGGAGATGGAAGCCTCGACTAGGCCTTTCCTTGATTTACAGGTCCAAAATTGAAGAACTGAGAAGTCTTCCGAACATTGCGCCACGTAGAACTTCAAAGCACAAGCAATGTCCAGCGAATGCAAGGACTTTTCTGCTGGCGATGACAGATTCGGGAAACAAAACAGGTAACACCAAAGGTTCGTTGAGGTGGAATTCTGACGGTACCTTTGGAAGGAGGGGTGTGTACACAGTACCACCCTTGAAGCGTGGAAAGACAAGTAATGTTGCTTGCAAGACAGGGCCTGGATCTACCAACCCGCCAGGCCAAGGTAATAGCTACGAGGATGGCCGCCCTCCACGAGAGAAACTTGCGAGGGGCTTGATGCATAGGTTCAAAAGCAGCTCTCATGAGCTTAGTTAGAACCAAATTGAGCTCCCAAGCCGTGGCAGTACCATTCAAAGGTGGAAAAGTCCTGAAGAGTCCCTTGAGAAACTCCTTGAAGAGTCTGTGTGACCACAGCAAAGGTCTACCTGGAGACCTGGTGTACCTGGATATGGCGGCGAGATGCACCTTTATCGAGGTGTGAGCAAATCCCGTTTTGGCCAAGGAAAAGCAATTATGGTAGAAGTTGCAGGGCTGACACACGCAGGGGAGTAATATTCTAAATTCGGCACCACACTGAGAATTAACTTTGAATTATTTATATGGAGCACACAACGTAATCGTACATGGAAGAAGCGCTTCCAGTTATGGCCGTAGCACTTCAACATTGACAAGGCTCTGGCCCTCGCCAGGTTGTCCTTACATTCTACGGGTAAAGCATAACCTCCAAACACTAGGGCTGCAGAAGCCATGCCCCGCCCTTCCCCCTGGTGAGAAGGTCCAGGAACAGAGGCAGGTGGATGGATGAGGCAACTGACAAACGCAGCAGGTCTAGGAACCAGATATGTCACAGCCAAACTGGGACGAGTATTATCCTGCAGTGGCACTGAGTGTGTTGATCACACATAGGAGGAGTGAAACAGGAGGAAAAAAGTACAGAAAAACGTCCCAACAGGAATGAGAACGTGTCACCCATGCAGCTCGGCTGAGGGAACCTGCTGGTGAACCTCTGGCACTTGGAATTCACTGCCGCCACAGAGATTGTTCTGGGGTTGGCCCCAATTGCCAAACAGGAGGTCCACCTGGTCCTGGGGAAGTTCCCACTCGTGGTAAGAACGCAGCTCTGTGTTGAGCGAGTCCGGGATGGTGTTCTTGGCGCCACCAGGTGGAAATGGACAAGTAACATGTCCTGACGAATGGCCCGCACCACAGGTCCTAGGCCACCTTGGAGAGTACTGGCAAACGGGTCCCTCCTTGCTTCCGGATGCAGAACATGGTGGTGGTGACTGAAGAGCCTCACCAGCAGGCCCTTCAACAACGGCAGAAAAGACTTGTGGGCCCAGACTACGTCCCGCAGTTCCAGGGCGTTGATGTGGAGAGCCTTCTGGCGTGCAACTGTCCGGTGTGGGCTACCAGCCCTCTAGAGAGGCATCTGTGGTGACTGTCTCTTGGTAAGGCAGTACTTGAACCGGAGTCCCTTGGACGAAATGCGGCCGTACACCCCACCACTAACGCCCAACGGAACTCCTTGTTGAGAGAGATCTTGTCTGCAAAGTTGCCCGATACTTGCATCCACCTCGCATCCAGGAACTCCCGAAGAGGCCTCATCTGAAGTCTGCAGAGGCGGATGAGGCTGATGCAAGAAGACATGCCCTGCAGCGACTTGAATGGCCTGCACTGTTGCGGTCTGCGTCCTTGACACCCTTACTTACCCTTGTATGGCTACGACCCTCTCCTCCGAGGGGGATGCCAAACACGTTACTGTGTTGAGCCGGGCACCCAGAAATAGCACATTCTGACATGGCATGAAGTAGGACTTTCGATAGTTTATGGAGAACGCTGGCTCGGTGAGCAAATGTACGGTCCTCGATGCGTGCTTGCTCGCCAGCGTGTGTGACTGGGATGGCACGAGCCAATCGTCCAGGTAAGGGTATACATGGATGCCCTGAAAGCAAAGATGAGCTGCCACTGGGGCCAAGCTTTCATGATCACAGGCAGGGCACTAGGTGTTAATTCCCATAAGAAGGTCTTGAAAGGTTGGGCATTGGCATGGTATGGTTAGCTAACTGCTTCAGAAAAGGTATAGGCTTTATGTGTAATGGTAACTCTCTGCCACCTGCATTGTGCCCTTGAAAACTAACATTGCTGGTGTAGGCTTCAGACTACGTTCCTCTTTTAAGCCCAGCCCCCCTGGAGGTCCGCGCTTCACGTCGTTACTGCTTCAGCAGAGCAACGCTTACCGCGGTTTCAGAGTTTCCTCAGATGTTCCTTAGAATATCCAAACTCTATCCAGTATTTTTGGTCACAGTTCGCAGTCCCTGTCCTGTCTGTATAATTCTGTCTGGTCCTAGTTGTTATCTTCCGTTATTCCTTCCTCTAGTTTCCTGTCACTCGCAGCTGATAATTCCTGTCAGCCGCAGCTGTCACCTTCCGAAGTGTTTCTTCTTAAAGGAACAAAGTCCTGTTTCCGTGTCACACAAGTACATTTTTTCTCTTTATGTAGGTCGACACATGCGCAGCATTCATAGTTATTGTCCTTAGTGTTCCAAGGGCTAATTAACACGCACATCAGGGCATCAGCGTTTTTAGTGACATTTATTTGTTGAAGGGAATTGAGTGCTGTTCACTAGCGTTTATTTTGGCCATTGATAAGCTTCCTGCACAGTTAACCTTGGGTAGGTTTTGGCTTGATGACGAGATTGGTTAATTGTCCTTCCTTATTGTTGCCTACAGATGGTGCGCATTGTAAGCACATGTTGCCACATTTAGCGCCAACCTTGTCAATGCTCAGGTAGGAAGTCCATTCACTGGTTGTTTCTCTTTCATCCTTTACATCTTACATTCTCCTTTTTGTCCAGTCAAAATTAACCTTTCCTGAAGTCCACTTCCCAGAATTGATTCGCATTTACTTCAGAACAAGCGCCCCTGCTTGAGTTCAGGATGGATAGTTCCACAAACTAAAAGTTAAGGTGAGCCTTGGTGTTTTTTTCTGAAAGATAAAAGGAGTCCTATGGTTAAGGGTTTTGTGCTGAGATTCAACAGTTAGCTAGATAGCTAAGCCTTCCATGTTTTCTTACAGAATTAACCTGATGGTCTAGGAAGGAAAATACCACCTCAGACTTCCAGGGCGCTCCCGCAGAGTTATTTCAGGTAAGCGTTTCACAAGCACTTTGCAAAGCCCCTCAGAGCAGATTTTAGGCCCAAGGGCAGAGCCTTGAACTAGTAGTGCCGACCATGAACCACAAATAGTAGGGATTTGCAGTGTTTCTTGTGAATGGGGATGTGGAAGGTGTCCTCCAGATCCAATGACGTCAGAAAATCCCCTTGCTCCAGGTGGCTGAGCACGTGTTGCAACGTGACCTTCCGGAACGTTTGGGACTTTGGTACTTGTTGAGGCAACGCAGATCCAGGATTGGCCTCCAACCCAGTTTTCGTGATTCTACCCCTGGATTCCAATCTCCCTTCTGTCCTGTGCCTTTGACATGGTCAACCATGCCATTCTGCTCAATCATCTCCGGGACAACCTTGGTATTAGTGATCAGGCCCTGGCCTGGTTGACCTCCTTTCTCACATACTGACCTTTCCTCTCATCTTTCGCTCTCTTCTTGTGGCGTTTCCCAGGGGTCTAACCTCTCTCCCTGGCTCTTCAATCACTACATGGCAACTCTTGCCCACATCATCGCTGCCTTCTGCTCCAATTTTCAATCTTCTGAGTATGACACTAAGCTCTCTTTCAGGCTCCCCTCAGCCAAGTATTCTTCTTCTCTCATACCAGACTGACTGGCCACAATTCAGGAATGGTAAGCCGCCAATGTCATCTGCCTTAATGCCAGTAAGACTGATATCCTCATTAGAACACCCGCTCCCTCCTTTAATCTCTCTCTGGCTGCCCACTGTGGCATGGGCCCTCTTCCTGCTCCTTCCTGTGAGGCTAAGAACCTTGGTGTCATCTTGGACTCCACCCTCTCCTTCTCTCCTCAAATCTCTGACGTCTTTAATAAGTCAAACTATGAGCTGCACCTATTCAGAGGTATTCTTCCCTTTCTCACTTTCCCCCGGAAGCTCACTGTCTCCAGAGTTCTGGTCATATCTAGGCTGGACTATTGCAACAGCCTCCTTCTAAATCTTCCTGCCTCTAATCTTCGACCTTTACAACTTTTCCAGAACAGGACTGCAAGACTTGTCCTTGTCCTCAAGCCCATGGATCATATCCCTCCAGCTCTAAATATCTCTTCACTGGCTCCCTGTGGCTGCAAGGATCAAGTTCAAGACCCTCTGCATCGTCCACAAGGCTTTCTGGGGCCTGGGACCACTCTACATCCACCTGTCTCTTCAAAAACAACTTCCTTCTCAAGCTCTCCGCACATTCACCTCCAACACTCAGGGTCAGACGCTTCTCCAAGCAGAGAATTGGGGCAGATCTATCTCCTCGGCTGGGGCCTCCCTCTGGAACAGCCTCCCTGGCTCTCTCAAACTTGAGCAGAACTACCTCCGGTTCTGAAAGAAACTTAAGACCTTCCTTTTCGCATCCACTTTCTCTTTTCCTCTCCCCTGCTGATGCACCAGACTGCTCTGTGCACTGGCCACCTGGTCACCCTCTAAACTCGGGCCCAGGTTGCTGCATGTCCAGTTGCCCTTGCAATGCCTCTGGGCTCCCCAACACTTAAGGGTCTGTATCTACAATCCTACAATACCTTCTTACTGCACTTATGAGCCACCCGATGGCTGCACTTTTGAGTTAACTGCGCTCAGTCTTAATAAAATAGTAACTTCTTCATACAAGATGTGTACAACTTTCTATGTATATAGCATATTTGCACTTTATGAATGAGTATGAATGTATTGTGTAGAATAAACCATGTATGTTTGGTAGGTTTATGATATCTTGTACATTGGAATATTTGAGTTTTTTTGCAAGATAGTCAGGGTGCTGCAATAATTGAAAAATAGCGGAATATTGTTTTTCTCCCCGCTAGTATTGTAGACACTAGACATGTGGCATTGGACAAACTATTTATTGAATGAACTGATGCAACACTGACAGAGCATTGATTGTCTCAGACACATGGGATGTTTTGTCTATAGATATTTAGAACGCACACCATTGCAGTTTGTATGGTGTCTAGGTGGTCTCTTGGATCAGAAAGGGAAAGTAAGTGAGGGGAGGCTATGGGGGGGGGGTATAGGAAAGTTGAGGAGTTGTGCTCAACTCGTCTTTTAGAAACGTGAGTAGCTGGCAACTGCGCAGTGCGTTTTGTAGGTGGGTATTTATTTTGTACACTGTAGGCATTTGCTTCCAGGTGGGAGGCCTCAAGTGTTGAATTTGTCAGGACGCTTGGTTGGTAAGGTTTGCAAGTTGTTTCAGGAGATGTAGAGTTCTGAATTGTTTAGATCTAGTGAGAGGGTTTTCTGTAGCTGTTCGTTGGGGTGCCTAGTCAACATATGGCAAGAGAATGGTTGAAATATAAGGTGGTTAGTGTGTTTCTAATGGATAGCTATACGTGAAACTGGGCACGGTATATATATTGTGTACAGTGCAGGACATGAGATTTAGGGGGCGAGCTCTGATGTCGAAAGCTTAAGCATGTTCATACGATATGTGGGATATAAGGTTGTATCCCAGATGTCTATAGCCTGACCATGAATGCTGCAGGATTGGTGGCCAGTTTACAGAGGTAAGGAAAATGAGGCTAGCAAGCTTTATTATCCTGACTTTTTGCTCCGTTTTCTGACTTTCTCACATAGGAGTAACGCTTTCCGTCAGTGCCAGATCATCAGGCTTTTACTGTTGCTGGAAAAATATGTCTGTAGTAAGTTTCAAGGCTGTAATTAATTGGTTAAGCACCAAGACAACTGTAGAGTTGGTATGGACAAGGCAACATGCACAAATTCCAAAGAGTAAATCACTTAAACGCAAGTTGAATGTAGGGTCAAGAGGGAAGGTTGCAATCGGAGTGTTACAAATGGCTTTCATCTTACAGAAAATATTGGATGCAAGAAACTACAAAACAAATGTGTACAGAAAAAAAACTATTGGGATATTGTGATCTTTTAAAGACTTGATAAAAGTAAGTAATGTTTGCGGAAATATTTGAACAATTTGGTGAGTTGTGTTATCGCTTTGTGAAAATAGTACAGCAAGCACATATTGCATTAGACAATATTTTGAAGTACAGAGATTATCAGCAATGCATTATACATTGCTATTTTAGAAACTGCTCACTTTATGAAAACCACATGACAACATTGTGAACTTTTTGTTATGCCTCAAATACTATAAAGATCAATGAATACAATATTTCAGGGCACATTTCAATGGGTCCACAGGGAAGGATACAGCATTGATATAGCACCAGTTTCCTTTGTTGATCAGCCCCCGCGGTTGTAAAGAAACAGGTTTGTGGACTAATTTGATATCCTCCAGCAATTCTGTTGAATTAAAAGAAGAATGTAAGTTTCATTAACTCAATGTACAGAAATTACCACAATAGTAATTATTTCATTTACTGCAGGGATTCTCCACAAATTAACAAAATAAGCTGGAGCTTGAGTGTAGCATCCATGATACATTTTTGTTGATTTAACAATACTAGGAAATGTTAAACATAAAAATCTACTTTCAACCTTTAACCCAATATTACATTAAAGTCTCATCACTGGATCACACGCAATAATACATGGCTACAAGAGTGATTTCCCAAGAGTACGAGACCATAAAGGGACTCCTTTCTAGGGTATGCACTAAATAGGACTAGTTGGAAACTAGTAGGACAGTTCTTGTGTATATGATGTGTATATGATTTGTACTAAACCTAGGGAAACTATTTTATTCATGCATTTTTATTTACTGCCTATGGTTTAAATTAAAACCCTTACAATATCAAGCATTTACAATATTAAGACATTTTAGCACATACATGATAACCATTAAGATAAGTAACATTACTCACACAGTACTATTACAAAGAAGTTTAAAAAATCTTTTACAAACATTTTATTTCACTAAAATCAACTAAACTTCCATGTCTAAAACAAAGCTAGAGTTATTATATATGGAAACGAGTCACTGAACAGCAATATGTGTTTAAAAAAAAAAAATGATTCCTCAGTATATAAAAAGATGAGTAAAATTATGTAAGCAAATCACTGAACAGCAATAGATCAAAGACCAGAGACCTGCGTCAGGCCACAAATTTGTCAGAATTGGACTACAGCTATATAAAGAAATCGACCAGCCTCCCAACATTTGAACCAGAAGATTCTCTCCATCTACCAAAGTGATGTTATGAACACATTTTCCAAAGAACTGGATGCAGCATGCAGTGAGGTCTGTGCTTTTAGTTAAACCCCTGCGAATACATGGAAATTCGGTTGTATTTATAATATTCATGCGAAATGTCATGAAGACATTATGGCCCTCGTGATCAGGAAATTTCTGAGCATACAACTCGGCCACCCCATACTTTGTGTGCCAAGACCACACTCAAATGCAAACGATGTTCCCCAATGGAATTCTGAGTAGCTATCCAATCATTCTGCAGAATTCTCACATATACACGTGTTGGATCTTGAATCAACCAATCTGTACTTACATCATGTTAATGCATTTTACCCATACAATATTCTACAAACTTTTACAGGGTGTCCCTCCACCCAAACTGGTCTTCATTCATTTCCTAGACAGTTGTAAAGGGTTCTGAGGGGGGGGGGGAAATACAATTTTTTGGAGCAATGACAAACAGCACCACTGAATAACAAAGTTACTCACCGTAGTGCCAACCTTACTCCAAAGTCCATAGAGTCTCCTTTCCTCCATACTTTTGGGACATTCCGTCCTGTGGGACGGGAGCACTTTTTGAAGCATCCAAAAATAGTGTCCTTTTATTTTTACACGGGGCCACCACATGTGGCTGTAGCCCCGCCTTCCTGAGCCCAGCCCAGCGCATCACCCTTCAGTCCTGTTCTATCGGCAAAGCCAAAGGACAATTTAGCACATAGAGGAACCATTTCAGAGGGGCGGGCGGGCGGTTAGAGGAAAGGGGGACATGGGTTAGGAGTAAGGTAGTCACTATGGTGAGTAACGTTTTTATGCTCCTACGTCCCGTCCCCTCCATACTTTTGAGATTCCCAAGCACTGAACTATGAAACGGGTGGATTGAAATCGTTGACAGGAAAAGGTTTTTGAGCACTGCCTAGTCGAAATGGGCATCAGCCTGGGAACTGAGATCAAGGCAATAGTGCTTAAAGAAAGCCGAAGGCGAGGTCCATGTAGCTGCTTTGGCAATGGTCTTCCATAGCACAGATTTCTGAAAAGCAACAGCCACTGCTTGCCATCGCATCAGATGTGCCTTAATGCCTTTTGGAGCTTGCAGGTCATGTACCATATAAGCATCCGAGATACACAAAGCAATCCAATGCAAGATGGAAGCCTTGGAGGCAGGGGTTCCTTTCGGATTCCCAAAGGTAACACAGTTGAAGTTGAGGAAGGAAGGAAGCAGAGCACCACCTTGTCCTTCTGAAAAAACAAGAAAGGATGCTCAATAGAGAGGCCTTGCAGCTCACTTATTCTTAACCGCTGTGAAGGAGGCCATTTTCCAACTTGAGTTCTACAGCAGCCACTGCCTCAAAGGGTTTGTGACAGAGCGCCAAGGATCACATTGAGATCCCATTTAGGATGAGGTAGCTTGACCGGAGGAAGATGATTAAGAAGCCCAGTGAAATGTCTCTGATGAAATTTTCTAGAGTGAAAGAGCAATTATCCATGCAAAATTAAGCCCCAATGGCAGAAAAACATGTTTTGCATGTCAAAATGTGGATGCATGTGGCAAATAGATGTGATATGAATGACAGGACAGTCAATAGAAGCTAGGCAATGGTCAAGCTGCTTGGCAAGGCACGAGTGACAGAATTAAAATCATTTGTTTTTGTATTGAGCTCTTGAAGGTTTGCACGTCACCTGAATTATATGCATATTGTCATCCGAGAGACTAAACTGCATTAAGGAATTGAACTCAGGAACAATGCTGCTAAACTGAAGGATTATGGGGATAGATGTCACACATGTTGATTGTTCCGGTGCAGATGATTGAGGATTTGTGGCAACCTGATCTGGTTGCCGATTGACAGGTGCTGAAGTTCTGAGAACCAGAACCTGGCTGGCTACCAATGAGCTATGAGCAGCAGAGTGCAATTGTTGGCACTCCTGAGTTTCCAGAGCAACATTCCCCAAGGAAGATGCACCAAGTCCGCCCCCCTTGAGGCGTAGCACGGAAACTTTTTGTTGGCTGAAGTCACAAACAGGTCCACCGTTGGAAGACCCAACTGCGAGAAAAGGTGGAAAAGAACATTCTCATTGATCTTCCACTCGTGGTTCGCCACAGACTGATGGCTGAGGGAATCTGCTGCAATATTGTTTCTCCCCGGAATGTACCCTGCCCATAGCCAAACATTGTTCTGCACTGACCATTCCAAAATGTGGATGGCTATTCACAAGAGGGGGAGCCCTGGTGCCTCAGTTTGTTCACATAGAACATAGCACCAAATTGTCTGTGCGTAATCTCGTTATCTTGTTGACAATGGAAGGCCGAAATGCTTTCAATGCCAGAAGCACTGTCAAGAACCCTAAGTAATTGATATGAGACAGCCTGTCCTGCGGTGTCCATAGGTCGAAAACCTCCAGATGAACGTAGCCCCCAGCCCAGAAGGTAGTAGTCAGTTATTGTGACTTGCTGTGAAGGCTCCAGAAAGGAGGCTCCCCCACTGGAGGTTGGCGGGAGTTGACCACCATTGGATATCTGCCAGCATAGATGACGTGATTGCCATCATTTGGGAGTCTGTGTCTCAAGCTTGAGACCAATTGCTCCATAGCGTTAGTTGTGTGTGTCTCATCTTTAGCCTCGCCAGAGGAAGAGCCGGAATACAAGGCCATGATGCCCAGAAGCCGTTGAAACCAACAGGCTGACCTGTGGGACGAGCTGAGAAACAGCAAATTACTAAAAAGTATGTAATACTGTCCCGTTAGAAAGATCTTGGCTTTGTTGGTAGCCCAGCGAAAACCTGAGAAAATCTGGCCTTGAGAAACCGTCTCATAACTTTTGCCAGTTTACTGACAGCCCAAGTCGGAACAGTAGTTGGCGAAGGAACGGAAGATGGTTTGCTGCAGTGTGCAGACAGTAACTCCAAAGGAGCCAGTCGCCCAAATCTGGATTCCTTGGAGCCTGAGAAACGCTGCAATGACCGCCATCATTTTCGTAAAGACCAGTGGTGCTGAACTGAGACCAAAGGGGAGGACTCAATATTTGAAATGTTCCGTCCCTAAAGCAAAGCAAAGGCATTTGCAGTGTTAGGGCCATATTAGGATATGCATGTAAGCATCCTGAAGATCTACCACGCTGATCCAATCGCCCTTCAGAAGAGCGGATCTGATCTGGTTGGGTGAAATTATATTTAATTTCTCTTGGGGAAGGGAAAGGTTGAAGTTGGACAGGCCTAGGATAGTGCACAGGCCCAGTCTAGTTGGGTTAGGGCAATGTGAACAGACAGAATAAAATCACTCCCCTCGTTCCGACGGAGTGACATGCTCAACCGACCTGAGGTCAAAGAGCTTCTGCACCTCGGCCCTTAGAGAAGGAGAGCCTGTCTGTTGTAAAGGGGGGGGAATGAGAAGGTGGAGTATCTGGAAGGGGTAGCCGAAAGCCTGCTCAGGCCACAGACACAACCCACTTGTCTGTTATAGTCCTCCATTCCTCCAGAGGAGACAAAATCCGTCCGCCCACTGGAGACTCATCTAAAAGATGAAAAACATAATTTTGTATATTTATCGGAGGCACCTGTAGCCGAAGAGGAGGCTGAGGACTAGGAGAAAAACCATTTGCCTTGTCTCTGCCGGTTGTACCGAGACCCACTGTTGTAACGATCTGCCTGGCGTGATCTTCGTTCCTGAAACCCTCTGAAACCAGAGGATCTTGTTCAGGATTCCGACTGCAGAGTGATTTGAGTTTAAGGCATTGTAGACAGGGCAGGTATTGATGAACCAGACAAAGACTTGACAAAAGCGAGTACGTTGACGGCCTTTAGTTCCTCATCAGTGGAGGATTGTAAAAGGGAGTCGTTTCTTAACTAACTCCATTTCACCAGCGTCGGTATCTTTCATGGATTCACATGCTGTGTATATTTCCCGTCAGGCTGGGAAACCTCGGTAACTTTAATATAGTGGTTTTCCTACGGAAAAACGTTGACACCTTGAGTGTCCTATCAACGTCTTTATGGGTGCTTTAGGCAGCACCAATGGGACGTCCAGTATATATAGTCCTGTCCCTGCGGCTTACCTTCAGAATTTTACCTCTCCAAACCAAGAGGGCAACACAAGAGGATGTTCGCCTGAAGGGGGAGGCTGGGGGTGCATGTGAATCCATGAAAGATAGCAACACTGGAGAAGAACAAGTTACTTAACTTATCTGGTAACGTTCTTTCGATGGGATGTTCCTCCCACGTATTCCTCATCTTATGATATTCGTATCCCAGATTCAGCCGCTTCAGAAAAAATGTTCACCAGGGTGTGCTGTGTTCGAGACCGTGGAGTCGAAGCCCCTCGAGGGCCGCCGTCGGGCGTCGACATCATCCGCTGTATAAAGGGCTCGAGCAGCGGCCGTTACCTCAGTTCTGTTTTTACGGTGTTCATGGTTGATCAGGTCTTAAGTCCTCAGCTCTTAAGGAAGTTAGAGTGCAACTGGCGTAAACTGTACGGAGGGGTAGGATGGGAGGGTCGATGAGGAATACGTGGGAGGAACATCCAATCGAAAGAACGTTACAGTTGGTAAGTAACTTGTTCTTCGAAATGGATTGTGTCCTCCCACGTATTCCTCATCTCATGATAAATTCCCATAGCAGTGGTCATTTTGGAAGTGGGAGTACTAGAAATGTTTATTATGGACTGAATGATGGACAGCTTTTGCAAATAGTCCTCCTTGATATGAGGTAGAGTCCAAGCAGTAATGCTTTACAAAAGGTGTGCATTGACGACCAGGTGGTGGCAACACAAATATCCTGCACCGGGACACCCCTCTGAAAGCTATGGAAGTTGCCATGCCTCTGGTTGAATGAGCCCTTAAACCATCTGGAGCCTCTTTCCCAGCTAGTTTATAGCATTCAGAGATTTCAAGAATTATCCATCTGGATAGAGTTTGTTTAGATACAGCAAGGCCCAATTTGTGCCCAGTATATCCAACAAATAGTTGGCCACATTGTGGGAGATTTGCCAATCTGGAAATGTAGAAACACAGCCCTTTTTGGGTCCAGTCTATACAACCTTTCCTCTTCCTTACTAGCGTGAGGCGGAGGATAAAAGAAAGGTAAGACTTTTTTGTGACAGATGAAAATCAGACACTATTTTAGGCAAGAAAGATGGTTCGACTTTTAGAATAACCTTGTCCCTATGGAAAATGGTGTGAGGCGGATAACAAGACATTGCCTGCAACTCAATTACCCTGCGGGCTGATGTTATAGCCACTAACCGAATTGTCTGAAGAGTGAGCAGTCTTAATAGACAAGAATGTAAAGGTTCGAAAGGAGCACACGAGAAATTTTAAGACTAGATTTAAATCCCAGATGGGCACCTGAAAAGGTGTCGGAGGGTATATAGATTTGTCAGCCCTTTCAAGAATTGAATGACAAAAGGCATTTTAAAATAGGACACCTCTTCCGAGGAGCGCTTAAAGATAAATAGCGCTGCCTTTTATAGCTCCAACAAGGAGGCCCAAATTGGCTAAGTGTAAGAGAAATGAAAGTACTGTTGGAGTATTACAAAGAAATGGATCCACATTCTTATCCCTGCACCAGTTACTGAACTTGGTCCAATTACACCGATACAGGGATACAGGGATTTTGTTGCTGGCCTTCTGGCCGAAAGCAAGATCTCCATTACGTCATCCGGGAGGTCCCAATCCTAATATCTTAGCCTCTCAGAAACCATGCGTGAAGGCTGAGTGTCTTGACCTCTGGATGGAGAACCCAACCTTTCTCTTGCGAGAGAAGATCCTCTCTTTGTGGAAGACAAATTGGAGGGCAGATGGACATGTCCATAAGGTCCGGGTACCACGTCCTCCTGACCCAATCCGGGGCAATTAGGATCATGGTTTTCCTGAACTTTCTCAACCTCCCGATTACCCGAGGAATCACAGGGACTGGAGGAAACGCGTCAAGGAGTGAAAATACCCAATCCGTAACAAACGCGTCCCCTAGAGCTCGTATTGGGGGGAAATTCCCTTGAGCAATACAGTTCACACTTCCGGTTGGCCCCAGTCGCGAACAGATCCACTTGAGGGGTTTCCCAAAGGGCAAAGATCTCTTGAAGGACTTCCTGAGCTAGTTCCCATTCGTGGGATACTGTGCTCTGCCTGCTCAGAGCATCTGCCGCCTTGTTTAGCTCTCCGGCGAGGTGAACTTCCGATAGAGAGATACCTTCTTGCATTGCACAGAACCAGAGCTGCATTGCCTCTCTGCACAGTGGAAGTGATCCTATGCCTCCTCTTTTGTTGAGGTAGTACATGGCCACTGTGTTGTCCGTCATTATCAGGACATTCTTTCCCTGTACAGAGGGCAGAAAAGCCTTCAGCGCTAGTCTGATTGCTCTCAGCTCCAAAAGGATGATGTGTAGTTTGGACTCTGATGGAGACCAGCGTCCGCTGATTGTCAGATTGTTGGTGTGGGCTCCCAAACCCGTGAGTGAGGCGTCCGTCACTACCGTTATCTCCGGCCATGGTTGCCAAAAAGGTTCCACCTTGAGGATATTCTCCTTGCAAGCCCACCATAGGAGATCTTGAGCCACCTTGGTCGGGACTCGTAGAAGGTCTGACATCTCCCCTGAAAACTGGAACCATTGAGTCCTGAGGTCCCACTGAAGGGATCTCATCCTATATCTGGCCTCTGGCACCAGATAAATGCAGGATGCCATGAGGCCTAGCGACCTTAGAAAGTCGAAAGCCGGTAGATGTAGGGCATTTTGAAACTTCATTACCATCTGCAAAATGTGGTGAACGCTCTCCTCGGGAGCCGAGGCTTTCCCTGAGGAAGTGTCCACGATCGCTCCGATGAATTGGAGTTTTTGGCTTGGAATCATTTGTGACTTCTTGTAATTTTAGGGAGAAGCCCAGACTGTGTAAGAAGTGGAAGGTCAAAGCCAGATGTTCCTGGGCTCGTTCAGATGAACTCGCCCTGATTAGCCAATCGTCCAGATAAGGGTAGACGTGAATCCCCCTTCTTCTGATACTCACTGCCACCACCGCCATCAGTTTGGTGAAAACCCTCGGGCGGAGGTCAGCCCAAATGGTAGAAACCGAAACGGATAATGAGAACCACCAATTACGAACCTCAGGTACTTTCTGTGCTTGAGATGGATTGGCACATGAAAGTAAGCATCCTGAAGGTCCAATGAAAACCAGCCAGTCATGAAGCTGAAGAGCCTGAAGGATCTGAGAAAGGGTCACCATCTTGAACATGTCCTTCCTGAGGAACTTGTTCAAGCTTCTCAAGTCCAAGATGGGTCTCAATTATCTGTCCTTTTTGGAGATGAGAAAATAGGGGAGTACCAACCCTTGTTCCTCTCCACTACAGGTACATGTTCTATTGCACCTTTCTCTAGCAGGGTTAAAATCTCCTGCACAAGGAGCAGGTCTGGAATTTTTACAGAGTTGGCTCCCGGTGGATGATCTTGAGGTCTTTGATGAAAAGGAAGACAGTAACCATGGGTCACTATCTCTAGTAACAATGGTCTACAGGAAGCCTACAGATGTTAATAGCTTATTCTTCACGAGTCACCATCCTCAACATTTGAAAAATAACTTGCCCTTGAGCCAATTACAAAGAATTAAACGGATTGTCTCAAAAGAGGATAACTACTTGAAAGCAGAAAAAGACCTGATGTCACGATTTGAGGAGAGAGGATTTCCTCAAAATTTACTCACAGAAGTGAAAGAAAAATGTCAACTCAAAAAGAGATCGGATTTGCTCACTCAAAAGACCAAAGAAGAGAAGGACAATCCTCCATTGATTTACTTGTCACAGTATTCCACCAAAAGTACACAAATCAAAAGGATACTACATAAGAATTGGAAGATCACCAGGTTGGATCCCCAACTTAGCAGTTTGTTCCCACAACCGCCATTAATGGCCTACACCAGAGGGAGAAACCTACGAGACTCACTGGTCAAAGCAGAGAGGGTGAATATAATACAACAACGACTTTTGCTCAAGACAAAGAAAGGAACATTTCCTTGTCTAAATTGCAGCCAATGTAACACTGTCCAAAAAGGGCCAGTAATTAGACACCCATACACAGGTCAGAAGATCAATCTACAACATTTTGCTACCTGCGACAACAAATGTGTAATTTATGGACTGATATGCCCATGTGGCAAGTATTATGTTGGCCAAACATTGAGACGTGTAAAGGACCGTATTTCGGAACACAAGTCCACATAAGAACAGGAAATTTAAAGTCACCAGTTACCAGACATTTCAGGGAACAAACACACAGTTTCACAATTAAAATTTGTAGTTCTGGAAACGATAACACGACCAGCTAGAGGAGGCAACTTACAACAAATTTTTATCTCGTAGAGAGATGTTTTGGGTGCACAAATTGGACTCCCTAGAGCCTAGAGGGATGAATGAGGAGTACTCTGAGTGTTTTCTTGTAAAAAGTACTAAACAGTAGTGATGTGATTATTTTCTACACAAAGAAACACGAGTATGGAAAATTCACAGTTATTCTCAAATTGTGTTTAAACTCTTTCTGTTTTATAGTTGCCATATGTGTATGACCACATTTATATGAAAAACACCCTCAATAGGATCTGCACTGTACACGTATCAATGTGACTAATTGTGGATAATTATCTGTTTCCTACTTACTTTTGTGGAATGATGGCAAGACAATCTATAAACAATTCCTTTGTCCTTACCCACTCAGATTAATATGATTCACTTTCCAAAATGTAACTCTTAGTGATCCCATGGCGACACATTTAAGCATCACCAAATGAATAAGATGGGCTTAATTTGCATAAATCCCTCTGGCCTAAATAGACCGTGAATTAAGTGAAACAGTTTACTTCATTTGTGAGCTAAATAAAGGCTACACATATAGATCAGAAAATTAAGGACCACAACTCCCAGAAGTCAGTCTGGCTAAAAATAGCGGTTTAGTTTCACTCGTGACCTGAGTAAATAACAGCACCAAGAAGACTCCAAGAGAGATAAATAGGACATCTGTTATGCATTTTTATAAACTAGATGGGTATGACAATTCCCAGAAATCAACAGGGCTATAATCAGCACAAAGAATAATTGAAGCGTGCTGCTTCACTTGTAAGTCGTTATGACGACACACAGATAAAAGCACACAACCAATATGACCTTTGTTGTATAATAATGAATTTATACAGTCGGCGTGATCTCGCATATGAGCTCGCCAACACTACGATTCCCAGAAGTCTAAATCACCTGACCTTGACAGACACATGACTGAATGTCACATGACATCAATCAGTAGTAGTGGATCTAAGTAACGCACGGTTTACACAGATTTGTGTGCAGAGACTGCAGGTTTCAGGTTATGGAGTGAATGAATATTACCAGCAAGGTAAGAAAGGCATGGGGGAATCTACATAATGACCGTGAGTGAACTGAAAATTAGACATACTGACAGAACGTTTTTTCACGTAGTTTTTTCCTGTAACGTTGAGGACAGAACCACGAGGTGCTCACTGTTGCAGTAGCACTAACAGGACACACAGGTAACACATTCACCTTTTGCTAAGGAATTACGCTATATTTCTAGTAAAATGTGTGATTAGATTTTGACACATTATTTCAACACAAACAGAATGAAAACTGGGCAGATGCCACGGATGCCAACAATTAATGGTTCACCTTTGAATTTCGAAATACAAAAGACATGACCAGGAAATACAGGTACGAACAGTGCTTCTTTCCGGGCTGATAATATATCGAACATTTGAGTGCAACTAATAGCTAACACACACATTACTGTTATTTACAGCTCCTCTTTAAACTACACCATTAGATGACGTTTGCCATCATTCCACAACAAGAAGGGGTGTTTGAAGTCGTAAAGACACAGAGAAAAAAGAAACCAAATGAATATATTGTTGCTTTAACTGTTGACTTTGAATTATGATAATGACAAAGAAGTATTGAGTTTAAAAAGGAAAAGTTATTGCTCCTGAAGAAGAGAGGCACACTCTCGAAACGCGTAGAGCTCTGAATCAAGAATGTTTTTCTATTTTCTTGAATGTTATATATTTCTTTGAGTGAATTGAACTCAAACATTTGTTAACACATGGTATTAAAATACTATTATTTTGGTACAAACATTTCCTTAAAAATGTTTGTATACATTGAAATAAGCTGGTTCACTAAATGTTCATACTTAATATTTTCGCAAAGCCAGTAGACTGAGTAGTTAAATATCAGTAAAAGATTGACATAAAATTATATGTTGTTTGGATACTGCAATCCAATATTTAGAGGTGTGCAGGGGACGGGAGTTCCTATTATCAATAGGAACACCATTTTTTTCCACTTCACTATCTCTAGTACCCAGGCATCTGACGTAATGCCCCGCCATTCGTCCAGATACTGAGTGATTCTGCCTCCCACCGGGGTTTTGTGGGTTAAGTCCTCAAAGTGGCTTTGCAGCGGCTGCAGTAGCAGCAGCAGCAGCTGAGGAGGTAGTAGCCGCTGCTGTGGCTGATCTAGCACCTCTCCCTTTTCCACCACAAAAGGGTTTTTTCTGTTGGCCTTTCTGACTGGCCTGCCCCCTCCCTTTTCCAAAAGAGGAATAGAAGCGAAATGGGTGACTCTTCCAGGAAGATGAGCCTACGTAAGAGTGTTGTTGAGGTTGCCTTATAGCGTCGCAGTGATTTTGCTGCCGCTTTCGAGGTCTGCAGCTTCTCCAAGCTCTTGTCCCCATTGCTGCCAAACAACCTCAAGGCGTCAAAAGGCATATTTAGTAATCTAGACTGCACATCAGGTGCAAACCAGATTTCCTTAGCCATGCAAATCTGGGCAAGACCGTGCTAGATGTCATGGACCTGCTTATACTATCAGCAGGGTCCAATCCTGACTGAAGGCATATAAGTAAATCTTGCTAATGTGCAAGTGACAGTCGATTTCAGGGCCATGCTGCCCGAAGAAAAAGCTTTCCGGGCCCATGCATCAACTTTTTTATCGTCACTGTCTCGTGGTATTGATGGGTAAACTGATTGCCCAGTGGAGGTTGCAGCTTGCACCACTACACTTTCAGGAGATGGATGTTTGGATAAATATTCTGGATCTGATTAAGCTGGCCTATATTTTGGTACCAGTTTCTTATTTACTGCTGCAATCGAATCAGGAGTGTGCCAATTTACCATTACCCTTTTTTGCAGTGCTTTATGGAATGTGAGAACAGGATCTTTTAAAGGACCATCATTCAGGAGGTCAGTCATGTCATCCTGGTCAAAATCTGGGGAAGCTGCTTTTCAACCCATAAAATAAATGACCCTTCCCATAAGGTTCCTATAATTGGGATCAGCATGATCTCTAGGATATGGCCTTTCAAAATCCACTTGAGGTGAAGTGTGTAGGCCACTGGCATTTTGGAGACGGTCAAAGGTCTGTTATTTTAGACTGTGGTCCACTAGTTCTTCAGGAACCTCTCTGGCTCCAAATCCAACTCCGGCTGGAGTAACATCCTCTTCAGAGGAATGTTCTTCATATATAGATGCCATGGATCTAAAAAATTCCTGTCTAGGTTGAGGGTGGAAAGTCTTTTCAGGCAAAGAAGGTGGAATTTGCCTAGGTATGGACAATGGCGTTGAAGGCCTCGATAAAGGTGTTGAAGTCGTCGATGGGGGGTAGACGTTGGCTTCGACTGTGTCAAAGGAGGCTTCGATGCTGTCGAAGGAGGCTTCGATACAGCTAAAAGGTGTCAACGGTATCTTTGTCAGCGGTCTCGACGCTATGGTAGTCGACGGTGTCTGGCTTCGACGCTGATTCCGCTAGCCCCAATTTATGCACCGGAGGCTTAGATTTAGCGCGAGGCGTCGGGGAACTTTCCATTTAAGATACACTCTACTCTTTTTCAACCCTTGTGTGTTTAGATCTTGATTTTCCTCTGTCACTTTTAGAGTGAGTAGAGGCATGATCACCTTGCGGCAACTTCGAAGGAGTCCAGGCCGCTTTCTCAAAAATTGTAAGCATCAAAGCCCTGAAGGCCTCCCATTTTTCTGGGGAATCGTGCTTTGAAGGGTAAGTTACTCTCCTCTCAGAAGAGGACGAGGAGGAAAAAGACATATGATGTTGCTTTTTTGACTTTTTAGTCGAAGACGAGGAAGATTTCCTCGAGTGACCCTCTGATCTCGACCTCCTCGACTCGCGACGAGATTTTCTACTGGATTCGTCCAAATCCTTTTGTCTTTTCGAAGACTTCTATTTCTCCTCCCCCACAGCCAGCTTACCTCTGCGTTCCCCAAGAGCCTTATTTGACATGGCCTGACAGGACCCACACTCATCAACTCGATGGTCTGGGCTGAGGCACCAGAGGCAATTCCGATGGGGGTCGGTATCTTCCTGCCACACTTCACAAATTTTTTTAACCCTGTCGTGGGTGTGGAGGGAGTTGAAGACGAGGACATCGTCGAAGAAATTCTTGATGCGTCGTTCGTAACACGAAGCAGTTGCATCAGAAAAACGGAACTGAGGTAACGGGCGCTGCTCGAGCCCTTTATACAACGGATGTTGTGGATGCCCAATGGCGGCCCTCGAGTGACTTTGACTCTGCGGCCTCGAACACAGCACCCCCTGGTGGAAAAAAAAATTCCAAAGCAGCTGAAGCTTGGGTACGAATATCATAAGATGAGGAATACGTGGGAGGACACAATCCATTCGAAATAGAGTTACAGGTAAGAAACTACTCCCTTCTCCAGCATTGGATCTTTCATGGAGTCACATGCTATGAATAGACTACGTAGCAGTAACAAGACCTGGTGGTGCACAACAGGCAAACATAACTTAAAAAAAAGGTAATATAAACCACCATCACAGAAAGATAAACCGTCAGTTAAATGGATAGTGAACATATGAGCAAAAGTCTAATCCCGGAAGCTGCGGCTTACCTTACTGGAATGAGCGTTGAAGCACAGCACGCCCAACCTGCACATCCTCCGCTTGGTGCTGATGCAGGTATTAGTGTTTGGTGAACGTGTGCGGCACCGCCCAAGTCGCCTGGCAAATGGCACTGGGCGGTATGCCTGCCCAAAGTGCCGCCGCCGATGCTTGTAGAATGACACCTTGGAGTTGACTGTAGAGGCTTATTGGCTCCGTTGTGGCAGAATGTTATCATAGACACACATCTTGAAATGCCTTGGTTCGAAATCGGCTTCTTGTTGGAGGGGCCGAAAGCCACAAACAGTTGCTGAAAAGTCCTGAATGACTTAGTCCTGTCTAGATATTACTTTAAAGCCCTCTTGACATCCAAATAATGCAACGCTTTCTCCGCTGGAGTGGAAGCCTTAGGGAAAAACATCAGCAAAGCTATTGTCGCATTTATTTGAAAGTCTGACAGAACTTTAGGAATAAAATGGGGATTCGTAGAGAGGAGAACCTTGTCCTTCATGAAACGCAGGTATTGTTACGACAGGCCTTTGGAGCGGATCATTGTGGCACTGTTGGCGGCTTCAGCCTAAGATGAGGATTTGTACCTCCAACATGGCGCCTGTGACAAGGAGGAATGGTGTAGTTCCTCGGACGGAGCGACGCCCCTCCTCTCTACCCGGAAATAGTACTTGGTTCCATGGCTCCCGAACAACAGTGCGTTGCTACTGTCTTCAGAGACTCTGCTCTGTGAGTTACCGTCTTTAGCATTGCAAACCTTGTCCGACTTGCTTTCAGACTTCTAACCCTCATCTCTTCTGTCCACATTTCCGTTTAGGGAGGTGCCGTCCCACTATCCGTATTCATCAGCTCTGCAGTCCTCCGTCTACCAGAAGCGGGTCGGATTCTCATCAGATCCCATAAGCAGCTATACCTTACCTGGCCACAAGTCCTTTTTCGGGTCTCCTCTTCCTCCCTTCGTTTTTTGTTTCAATCTCTTGTATTATTACCCCCAGAGTAAAGTTCTTACCGGTTACTTCCCGACTTCACTCTCCAAATCCTGCCGCGACTCTCCGGAACTTCATATTCAAGTTCCCATTCTCACACCAGCATCAGTAGGTGCTCCCTCAGACATACGCCATTCTTCCATCTTTTCCATTCTATTCCATTACTAATTCTTTTCCTTTTATTTACTTGGTTACTTTCTTTTCGTAAGATTGGGCATTCTTCATGAATCTAAGATAACTCCTCCTACTAGCCTTTCATGACTACAAACCAGGTATATTTACACATCTTGAGATCAATCAGGAAGATCCCTATAACTACCTTCGCTAACCCTTTCTTTCCATCTCCAGTTTGCCACACGAATAAACATCCCGAGAATACCCAACTCCTTACTTACCTACAAGAGCGTCACAACGCACGACGATTAGAAGCCGATACAGATCCTCCTTCAGCGCTCTCCAACTACAGCCGGGTTTTCTTCCACGTGAGGGTTTCCCTTGAGCTTCCTTTCGGTGCCTGTGTTTGAAGGCGCTGGAAGATTGATTCAGGTGGACTTCTCCAATCCTCGCTCCCGTTCGAAGAGCAGGTAGGAAAGTGTTTTCTTGTTGTCTGCGGGATTGATTTGTGGAGTCCCTCCAGAGGTAAAACAAAGGGTACCAGTAACAGGTATGGAGGTTATGAGGGCCGCGAGCACCAAGTCTTAGTTCTTACCTGTAACTGTATTTCTCCAGCATTGCTATCTTTCATAGATTCACATACTTGAATATTCCCCGTCAGACTGGGAATCCTCGGTGATAAAAATAATGATTAAACATTTTTAATATACATCCATTATTCCTTGGAGAATGCATGTAATACCCCCATTGTGGCCTATGAGCCATTCTATTGTGTAGTCCCTCCACCTCACTTTGGTCCTTTATGGCCCCAACCAATGAGGTGGTAGGGCTTAAGCTCTGTCCCAGTCGGCCATCTTCAGATTTTGAACCGTAGGAACTACAGTATGATGGGTGCTGAGCATAGGAGCAGCCCCTCAGGGGAGGCGGGTGGGCGCATGTGAATCTATGAAAGATACCAATGCTGGAGAAGAACAAGTTACTTACCAACTGTAACATTCTTTCGACTGGATGTTCCTCCCACGTATTCCTCATCTTGTGATAATTCGTTATCTCCAGCTTCGCTGCTTCGGAAAAAATAATTCTCGGCAGAGGGCGCTGTGCTCGAGGTCGTGGCGTTGATTGTCCCTTGACGTACTCCGTACTCTGTCGACGTCACCGATGGTATAAATAGCTCGAGCCACGCCGGTTGCTTCAGTTCTGTTTTTTCGATGAAATATATATAGGAGGAACACCCAGGCGTGCCCCATGACCGATACATTCTTCGTGAGAGGAAAGTGTAAGAAAACGTAAACTGTACTGTGGGGTAGGATCGATGAGGAAAACATGGGAGGAACATCCAGTCGAAAGAACGTTACAGTTGGTAACTTGTTCTTCGAATGGATTGTGTCCTCCCACGTATTCCTCATCTTGTGATAGGCTCCCATAGCAGTATCAATTTTTGGAGACGGGAGTACTAATTTCAGTTTTCGTGGACAGAATGCAGAACTGCCTTGGCAAATAAACCCTCGTTAGAGGAGGCAGTATCCAAACAATGTTTAACAAAAGTATGCACTGTTTTCCAGGTTGCAGCTGCACAAATATCTGCTGCTGGGACTCCCGTCTTTAGAGCCGCAGAAGTAGCCATTCCCCTTGTAGAATGGGCACGAAGCCCATCTGGTGGTTCTTTTCCCGCTAATCTGTAGCATTCAACTATGGCTAATATGATCCAGCGGGAAATAGTCAGTTTTGTTACAGATAAGCCTAATTTATGACCAGTATAACCCACGAATAGTTGATCATCTTGTCTCAATTTAGCCATCCTTGAGATGTAAAAACTAAGAGCCCTCTTGGGATCTAATCTGTGTAATCTTTCCTCTTCTTTGCCCAGATGGGGAGGAGGATAAAAGGTTGGTAGTATTATTTTTTGTGACAAATGGAAGTCCGAGACTACTTTTGGCAAGAACGAAGGTTTAACTTTAAGGTTATCCTTATGAAAAATAGTATTTGGTGGTTTGCATGAGGGAGCCTGAAGTTCGCTAACCCTGCGGGCTGATAGGGCCACAAGAAGGACAGTTTTTAGAGTCAAAAGCCTCAATGGACAGGAGTGCAGAGGCTCAAAAGGTATGCAAGTCAAGAATTCTAATACTAAATTTAAGTCCCAAGTTGGTACATGAAAAGGTACTGGAGGGTATACATTAGTAAGTCCTTTTAAGAATTAAATTATTAACGGTATTTTGAAATATGAAACCTCTTCCAAGGAGCGCTTGAAAATGGACAGCGCAGCAAGGTATCCTTTGATTGTTCCTATCTGGACCCCCAGATTAGCTAGATGTAGTAGAAAAGGAAACACCATTGGGGTGCCACACTGAAAAGGGTCCACATCCTTGTCCTTGCCCCAGTTACTAAACCTGTTCCAGCAACATCGGTACAAAGATTTTGTTGCTGGTCTTCTGGCCGAAAGCAAGATTTCCATTACATCATCCGGAAGATCCCAATCCTTGTATCACAACCTCTCAGAAACCACGCGTGAAGGTTGAGTGTCTTGACCTCTGGATGGAGAACCCGACCTTCCTCTTGCGAGAGAAGATCCTCTCTTTGCGGAAGACGTATTGGAGGGCAGATGGACATGTCCAGAAGGTCCGGGTACCACGTCCTCCTGGCCCAATCCGGGACAATTAGGATCATGGTTTTCCTGAACTTTCTCAACCTCCTGATTACTTTAGGAATCACAGGGACTGGGGGAAACGCGTACAGCAGTGGAAACTACCACTCCACTACGAATGCGTCTCCCACAGCTCCTCTTTGAGGAAATTCCCTTGAGCAGTACTGATCGCACTTCCGGTTGATCACGGTGGCAAACAGATCCACTTGAGGGGTTCCTCAAAGGGCGAAGAACTCCAGAAGGACTTCCTGAGCCAGCTCCCACTCGTGAGAGACCATGCTCTGCTTGCTCAGAGCGTCTGCCACCGTGTTCTTCTCTCCCGCTAGGTGAATTGCCGATAGAGAGATTCCTTCTCGTATTGCCCAGAACCAGTGCTGCATTGCCTCTCTGCACAGTGGCAGTGACCCTACTCCTCTTCTGTTGAGGTAGTACATGGCCACCGTGTTGTCCGTCATTATCAGGACATTCTTTCCCTGTGCAGAGGGCAGAAAGGCCTTCAGAGCTAGTCTGATTGCCCTCAGCTCCAACAGGTTGATGTGTAGTTTGGACTCCGATGGAGACCAACGACTGCTGATTGTCAGATCGTTGGTGTGAGCTCCCCACCCATGAGTGAGGCGTCCGTCACTACCGTTATCTCCGGCCATTGTTGCCAAAAAGACTCTCCGCTGAGAATTTTGTCGTTGCAAGCCCACCATAGAAGTTCCTGAGCAACTGCGCGCGGTACTTGCAGAAGATCCGACATATTCCCTGTGACCACTGAGGTCTGAGTGCCCATTGTAGGGATCTCATTCTCAACCTGGCCTCTGGTACTAGGAAAATGCAGGATGCTATGAGGCCGAGCAACCTGAGAAAATCGAAGGCCGGTAGACTTTGGGCATTCTGAAACTTCGTTACCATCTGCTGGATGTGGAGAGCTCTCACTTCGGGAGGCGAGGCTTTTCACGATGAAGTGTCCAAGACTGCTCCGATAAACTGAGCTTCTGGGATGGTATCATATGGGACTTCTTGAAATTGAGGGAGAAGCCCAATTTGTGGAGGAAGTGGCAGGTGATCGAAAGATGTTCCTGAGCTTGTTCTGGAGAACTTGCTCTGATCAACCAGTCGTCCAGGTAGGGATATATGTGAATACCTCCTCTCCTGAGACTTGCTGCCACAACCGCCAACAGTTTGGTGAAAACCCTCGGGGCGGAGGTCAACCCGAATGGCAGAACTCAAAACGGATAATGAGAATTGCCAATCGCGAACCTCAGGTACTTTCTGTGCTTTGGATGGATTGGCACATGAAAGTAAGCATCCTAAAGGTCCAATGATACCAACCAATCTTGGAGTTGGAGAGCCTGAAGGATCTGAGAAAGAGTCACCATCCTGAACTTGTCCTTCCTGAGGAACTTGTTCAAGTTTCTCAAGTCCAAGATGGGTCTCAGTCCTCCGTCCTTTTTTGGGATGAGAAAATATGGGGAGTACCAACCCGTGTCCCTCTCCGCTACAGGTACCAGTTCTATGGCATCTTTCTCTAGCAGGGTTAAAATTTCCTGCAACAGGAGCGGATCCGGAATTTTGGCAGAGTTGGCTCCCGGTGGATGATTCTGAGGCCTTTTTAGAAAGGGGAGACAGTAACCTTGGGCTACTGTTTCCAGTGCCCAAGCATCTGAGGTAATGCCCCGCCATTCCTTCAGATGTTGAGAGATCCTGCCTCCCACTGGTGTTTTGTGTAACAAGGTCTCAGAGGGATTTGGAGGCAGCTGCAGGAGTGGCTGAGGATACAGATGCCGCTCCTGAGGCTGATTTTGCACCTCTTCCTTGTGCTCCATGAGGGAAGTTTCTTTTGCCCCTTTGAGAAGCCCGTCTTCTTCCTCTACCAAAAGAGGAGTAGTATCGAAAAGAACGACCTCTCCAGGAAGATGAGCCGGAATAGGGTTTTAGAGGCTGGCGCAAAGAGGCGCTAGGTGATTTAGCTGCCGCTTTTGAGGTCTGAAGTTTTTCTAGGCTTTCATCAGCCTTTCTGCCAAAGAGCCTCGACCCATCAAAGGGCATGTTGAGAAGTCTGCACCTCAACCACGCAAATCTGCGTAGCACAACGCTTGCAGCCATGGATCTGCTGATACTATCAGCAGTATCCAGTCCAGACTGGAGACATTCCCCCCCATTGCCTCCTTCCCGTCTGACTATATTCAGGCAGCCTTCCCTTTCCTCGCCTTCCGGAATATGATTAGCCGCCGCAGAAATACAGTCCCACAGGGTATGGGTAAACCTAGCTAGGGTACAGGTGACATTTGCCGACTTAAGTGCCAGACTGCCTGACGTGAAAACTTTACGTGCCCAGGCATCAATTTTAATACCTCTCTATCTGGAGGGATAGTTGGATAAGCAGTTTGTTTTGAAGTAGATGCTACCTGAATGACTAAACTCTCTGGAGTCGGATGTTTATTCAAATATTCAGGATCCGTTCCAGCCGGTCTATATTTTCTTGGAAAAGTGCTATCTGCAGCAGCAATAGTTTCTGGCTTCTCCCAGTTTTTCTCCACAGTCCTTTGGAGGGCTTTGTGGAAAGGGAGAACAGGATCTTTCTGAGGTCCCTTGACGATTATAGCAGTCATGTCATCTTGTTCAAAAATGGGTGAAATTACCCCAACCCATATATTCAACTACCCTGGTCATAAGACCCCTGTACCCAGCATCTGCATGCTCTGCAGGATCAGGTTTGGAGAACTAATTCTGGGGATGTGTCAACTCCACTGGCAGAATGTAGAGTATCACTCAGGTCTCTCATTCTAGATTCCTGGTCAATAAGTTCCTCAGGAACTTGTCTTGTACCATAAGTAACTCCCAAAGGAGTAACCTCGACTTCTTCTGAAGCAGACACTACATAGATTGCTGACATAGATTTGAAAAAGTCTGACCTGGGCAAAGGAGTGAATCTCCTTTCTTCCTCTTCCATCTGCTTCGAAGGAATTGGCAAATCCTTCGAAGTTGTCGAAGGGGTCTTCGAAGATGACTTCAATAATGGCGTCGAGGATGTTTTTGGCTTTGGAGTCGAAATTATCGACGTCGAGGGCGTCGACGAAGTTGTCGAAGTCTTCGACGACTTGTGTTTCTTGTATGGCACTGGAGAAGTGCTCGACTCTCGAAGAGTCGTCAACGGTTTTACGTCGACTCGAGGTTTTTTGGATTCCTTGATGCTACCAGTCTTTGCCATGGTAGCCTTGGACTTCCCTTTGTCGTCCAATGGAGCGACTTTAGGGGTATGGCTTTTTCGAGGGGGTGGGGCCGCATTCTCGAAAACCTCCATCTTTTTGCGGAATTCTTCCCACTTACTGGGAGAATCTGATTTAGTCGGACAAAGAATTTCTTCGGTCGACTCTGAAGAAGAAGATGGTGATGAGGGAGATCTAGGTCTCCTCTTAATTTTTTTTGAGGCCTCCCTCCCCACCGACAGTTTACCTCTCCACTCACGAAGAGCTTTTTCGGTCATAGATTGGCAGGACCCGCAGTCGTTGGTTCGGTGACTGGAACCAAGACACCAGAGACTAATCCGGTGGGGATCGGTGATCGACATCTCAGATCCAAAATCTGCACATTTCTTGAACCCAGTCCTGGGTGTCAAAGGTGTCGAAGATGACATTTTCTTCACAGAAAATAGAAGTGCGCCGTTCTCGATCGCGAAGCGATCGGAAAAACGAAACTGAAGCAACGGGCGCGGCTCGAGCTATTTATACCATCGGTGACGTCGACAGAGTACGGAGTACGTCGAGGGACAATCGACGCACGACCTCGAGCACAGCGCCCTCTGCCGAGAATTTTGTTTTCTGAAGCAGCAAAGCTGGAGATAACGAATTATCACAAGATGAGGAATTCGTGGGAGGACACAATCCATTCGAAAATACAGTTACAGGTAAGTAACAGACTTCTCCAGTATTGGATCTTTCATAGATTCAGATGCTTGAATAGAATACCAAGCAGTTAAAACATTCCACCATCATATATATATACATATATAAGCATAAATGCAGAAAAAACATTTCTGCCAAATCTTTACCATACAGCAACACAATGGTTCCATCCTCAGGGAAAGGTGGGAAAAGAGACTGGTCCTACCTTATGTAAAAAGGTGGCGGAGCAATGCCTGTCCAACTGCAGATTCTTTGTTGGTATCCTCAGCCAGGCAGTAGTGTTTAGCGAACGTGTGCAGGGTGCTCCAGGTAGCGGCACTACATATGTCCTTCAACGCTACCCCTGCGTGAAACGCTACTGAAGCCGCTCTCCCTCTGGTGGAGTGCGCTGAAGGAGGCCTGGTGAGGGGGTCGCACTTCGTTTGATGACAGTGGGTGATATAGAGGGACCCAACGTGCCAGACCTTGTTTGGAGATATGCTGACCTTTTATGCGACCAGCCTGTTAGAGGAGTGGAACTCAGTCTTCTAAGTAGAATTTCCAAACTCTAGCCACAGCTAGAGAATGAAATGCTCTTTCTGCTTTCGAGGTATGGTTCTGAAAGAAAGACGGTAGGACAATACGATCCGAGTGTCATTTCCGATAAGATCTTGGGAAGGAATTTAGGATGTAAACTCAAAATGACGTGGTCCTTCTGAAACAAAGTAAAAGGAGGTTCTGAAGACGAAGCTTGTAATTCACTGATCCTCCTGGCCGATGTAATGTCCATCAAAAAGGCTGTTTTCCAAGACAAGAATTTCATGTCACCTCTGTGAATAGGCTTGAAAAGGGGTTCCATGAGAGCAGTTAGTACGGTGCTTAGACTCCAGGTAGGGACTGGTGAGGGCGTAGGAGGAAGTACGCATCAACCCCTTCAGGAAGACCTTGACAGACGGAAGAGAGAGTAATGACTGTTTCAGGAGTCATGTATACTGATATGGCCGATAGGTGAACTTTGATAGAGGACAGTGAGAGCCCTGCCCTAGCCAAATGCAATAAGTAAGTAGTACCTATTCTACCGAAGCTGTAAGTGAGTTAATTGTAGACGTCTCACACCACTTAGAAATGCAAGTCCATTTCTGGATGTAGGTAATTCTCGTAGAGGGGGAGCAAGAGGCCCTGATTATGTCCCAGCAGTCTGCAGGGAGATTCAGATTCATGAGTTTACGCTGATCAGGAACCAAGCCTTGAGGGAGAGGCTTGCTGGGTCGTGGTGAAGGACTTTGTGGTTCTGTTGCGTCAATAGGTATAGATGAGCCATCGGAATAGATGCTGTAGAGTCGGGTACCAGATCTGTCGCACCCAGTACGGCGCTATTAGGATCATAGAGCAATTCTGCTCCTTCATTTTGCGTAGAATTCTCGCTATGAGTGGAATGGGGGGGTGGGAAGGCATACAGGAATTTCACTGTCCAGTCCACCGAGAAAGCATCTCCTGCTGGCTGATGTTCGGGTACCTTGAGGCGAATTCTTGCCATTTTCTGTTGACTCTGGTGGCAAAGATGTCGATCTGTGGATGGCCCCATATAGAGAAAATCCGCTTGACTTCCTTTTCGTATAGCTCCCATTTGTGAGATGACATGTACTCCCTGCTGAGTTTGTATGCTAGGACATTGTCCACTCCCGAGAGATGTTCTGCCCTGATATGGACTCTGTTGTGTAAGGCCCATGCCCATACCAGCTGAGCTTCTTGTGACAAGACCTCTGATTTCGTGCCCCCTTGCTTGTTTGTGTAGTGCATGGAGGTTCTATTGTCTGTCTGGACGGTCAGTACCTGTCCAGCTACTACTGGAAGGAAGGCTTTC
Source organism: Ambystoma mexicanum (assembly GCF_040938575.1). Classification (NCBI taxonomy): domain Eukaryota; kingdom Metazoa; phylum Chordata; class Amphibia; order Caudata; family Ambystomatidae; genus Ambystoma; species Ambystoma mexicanum. Next base: position 142,069,093 of record NC_090922.1, on the reverse strand, counting down.
AGAGCCCACCGCATCGCCCTGAGCTCTAAGACATTGATGTGGAGCTGTGATTCCTGGTCTGACCAAGTCCCTTTTGTTTTTGAGACCAACCAGGAGAGCTCCACAGCCCAAAAGGGGCGGATCTGTCCTTAAAAGAAGAGTATATGTTGGTGTCTGGAATGGCATTCCTTGTAGCAGGTTCCGCAGAGTATTCCACCTCCGAAGTGCCTTGTGTACTGTTGTCGGTATCTGGACTACAACCTCCCATGAAACTATAGCTTGTTTCCATTGGTTGGCCAGGGCCTCCTGGACTGGTCTCATGCGAGGTCTGCAATTTGGTATGAGAAATATACACGAGGACATCATGCCAAGGAGGGATTTGAAAGAGCGGACCGATGATGTACCTTTTTCCAGGAACCATTAGGTCGAGCAGTGGATAGCTGTTACTCTGTCCGCCGATGGTCTTACCCTGGGAATGCTGGTGTCGAACTCAGCCCCCAGGAAGAGAACTGTCTTGCTGGGTACTAACCCTTTTAGAGTTTTATAGTTTTCGAAACTGCCAATCAAGCGTGACTGGAGGCGCTCGCCCTTATCAATATATATTAGGAACCAAAGCTGGTGTACAGATGCTAGAGTTTAAAAACTATAACTCAGATAAGGGGGGCCAGACATTGTTAAAAGATCAATATCAATTTTAATAGTTAGTCAGAGATTAAAACATAATTAAATAAGATGGTCCACAATACAATACTTAACATCCAATATAAAACAGGGGGTGCGTAACAGGCTTAAATAGCCAGTTAAAACAAATTCACAGAAAAAACATACACAATTGGTACTTTGTAAGGCAAATACTCAAGTACCAGATTCTATTGAAATAAGTGTCATAGATTTATGTCTCTGTTTTTAGTCCAGAGAATTGTCTCGACATGTTTGTTCTTTTAAACATTAGTGTAGAACATTCATCAGGAGAAGGTAGTTTTACGACATAACCTAATTCTTATTGGATCATACATATAATCAACGTCTGTCTCATAGCATCTGTGGAATTAAGACTTAAAACAAAGGGTCAGCTTGTGAGTAACTAGATACTTTGATAGGTTCAAATGAAAGAACTAGGTTACCATATAATGAGGGATAATTACCTTTAATGGTGCTGGTGGGGGGCTCTCTACTTGTCAGTAGGTAGGTGTAGGAGAAATATTTAGTCCTACAGGGTGTATAATATATATACGTTAAGCATAGAGTTTCTTAAAGAAAATAAGCCTTATATGTGCTCACAACACAGTAGTAGAATCAGAAGACCGTCCCGCTATGCACAGCTAAGTGGCGCAGTTGGATTGAGTGGCCTTAGAACTAGTTAGTAGTGAGGAAGATCCCTGGTGTGGGGAGATAGATAGGATAAGGTCCTGTGGCGTGCTTACGCTATGGTAAAAAAAATGGAGAGTATTGCAGATACTATCTAATACAGTCCTGAGGAGTAATATGAAATCTATACAGAAGGTCTATATAAAAGAAAATGAATTGTGAACAGATTGCGGAATGGTGATAGCGGAAAAGTGTGGCCTATCACCTTGAAGGTAAAGTCAAGGGTGGGGGGCGAGGTGCCGTAATAAGAAAACCGATTAGAAAGAGCGAATACGATCACCGCACCCAGGGAGTATTAGAAAGGCAAGTGAAAAACTACTGGTAGTAGTATATAAATAGTTGTGAAATTCTAGGGGTCACAGTGTAGTACCTGCTGACTGGAACAAGAATTCTCCACTCGAGGTAGATACCACAGTGATGTAGCAGGCGGTCGGGAAAGGATCCCTTACTCCTCGCTGTAACTGAGCAGGAATAGTCGCGTTAAGTAAATGAAAGGGATAAAAAGCGTTAATGATATAGGACGCGCATCCGTAGCAATCGAGCCGGGGGCTTACCGATTCATGAGTATCCGTGGCGTGAAATGCCGGGTGTCAGTCAAGCAGGTATCGTAGAAGCGAGTGAGTGCGCGAAGGAGCCGATGCTAAATGTCGTCATGGTGACGCAGGTAGTCCTTCTTCCGTGTTAGTCATACGAAGGGTGGTAGTGAGGGAGGTGAAAAAGTGGCGGCCATTTTAGTCTAGTGTGTGAAAGTAAACACGTTAAGGAGGATTAATGAAGAGTAGCTAAGTAGGTTGCAGTACGTGAAAAGAATAGAATCCTAGGGCGGTCTACCAAGTGTGTGGACCTAATTGGATAGAAGGAAAAGATTACATAGTGGTGTCACATCGGGTGGATGAAGAAGAAAAGGGATATCATCACTGTGGGTAAAGTGTAACATATAGATATGTAATAGTTAAGGGGAGAGAAAGTTTACAGTAGCGAAGAGTGAGCTACTTGGATATTGGTATAAAGAGAGATTATGTCCAGTCCTAGTAGCAAGCTAGTAGAGGGATCAAAGTCAAGGTTTATGATTTATACCCTGCATAGTGATATCAAAGGTCTTAATGAATCCATTGAATGGCATAACATCTAGTCTTCACCCCCTTCTACATTACATATACGTTGCTAGGCTCACACCATACTTCATCTTAGAGATCTTTTCTCCACCCTTTCACTAACTACCAGCCTACTTTTTAGACTACTCTTATTATTCCAATTTCCAAGTAGCTCACTTCGCTACTGTAAACTTTCTCTCCCCATTAACTATTACATAACTATATGTTACACTTTACCCACTTCTTACACCCACAGTGATATCTCTTTTCTTCTTCTTCATCCACCCGATGTGACACCACTATGTAATCTTTTCCTTCAATCCAATTAGGTCCACACACTTGGTAGACCACCCTAGGATTCTATTCTATTCACGTACTGCAACCTACTTTTCACTAATCCTCCTTAACGGGTTTACTTTCACACACTAGACTAAAATGGCCGCCACTTTTTCACCTCCCTCACTACAACTCTTCGTATGACTAACACGGAAGGACTACCCGCGTCACCATGACATTTAGCATCGGCTCCTTCGCGCTCTCACTCGTTTCTACGATACCTGCTCGACTGACACCCGGCATTTCACGCCACGGATACTCATCCATCGGTAAGCCCCCGGCTCGATTGCTACGGATGCGCGTCCTATATCATTAACGCTTTTTATCCCTTTCATTTACTTGACGCGACTATTCCTGCTCTGTTCCACCGTGGAGTACGGGATCCTTTCCCGACCGCCTGCTACATCACTGTGGTATCTACCTCGAGCGGAGAATTCTTGTTCCAGTCAGCAGGTACTACACTGCGACCCCTAGAATTTCACAACTATTTATATACTACTACCAGTAGTTTTTCACTTACCTTTCCAATACTGCCTGGGTGCGGTGATCGTATTCGCTCTTTCTAATGATCGTTTTCTCATTACGGCACCTTGCCCCCACCCTTGACTTTACCTTCAAGGTGATAGCCCACACTTTTCCGCTATCACCATTCCGCAATCTGTTTACAATTCATTTTCTTTTATATAGACCTTCTATATAGATTTCATATTACTCCTCAGGACTGTATTAGATAGTATTTGCACTACTCTCCATTTTTTACCATAGCGTCAGCACGCCACGGGACCTTATCCTATCGAATTCCCCACACCAGGGATCTTCCTCACTACTAACTAGTTCTAAGGCCACTCAATCCAACTGCACCACTTGGCTTTGCATAGCGGGACGGTCTTCTGATTCTACTACTGTGTTGTGAGCACATATAAGGCTTATTTTCTTTAAGAAACTCTATGCTTAACGTATATATATTATACACCCTGTAGGACTAAATATTTCTCCTACACCTACCTACTGACAAGTAGAGAGCCCCCCACCAGCACCATTAAAGGTAATTATCCCTCATTATATGGTGCACTAGTTCTTCCTTTGGCTTCTAGATGAAACAGAAGTCTCCTGTGTCTGTCCTGCAGGGTTTTGGTGGAGAAAGACCTGCAAATGTCACATTTATTGATGTCATGAAGGTATAAGGCAGTAGATGCAGTGGTCATGTGGATCCTTCATGTAGACCAGTTTTTTCCTGCACCTCGTGCAGTCCGTGAACAGGGAAGGCTTCTTGGCAGCCTGAAGTTTACTACACAAAAAAGGAGAAAAATATTCGAAAGCTCAGAGAGCTGGAGGATTCCCTGTGTCTGTTAAAATGCGGTGAAAAATCTGAAGATGGCTGACTGGGGCAGAGCTTAAGCCCTGCCACCTCATTGGTTGGGGCCATAAATGACCAATGTGAGGTGGAGGGACTACACAATAGAATGGCTCAGACCACAATGGTGTATTCACATGCATTAACTATGGAATAATGGATGTATATTAAAACATTTTAATAATTATTTTATCACTGAGGATGCCCAGTCTAACAACTGGGAATATTTAAGAATGTGAATCTACGAAATGAAAGATTCCAATGCTGGAGAAGTTGAGGCTCCAGACCGGAGAAAACCTCCTCCTTGAGGAAATGTTTCACCAATCTGCTACTGAACAGAGACACAGTTGCACCGCCGCATGAACCTTCAAATGGCTGCCAAGGGGACCTTGATCGATGACTATGCCAGACCTTCCTTTGCCAACATGAGAAGGTAAGGAAGGAGTTGTGGAGGTGAAACTCGCAGCGGCTGCTAAGAACTGAATGCACAGAATCTCTTCCACTTACGGGCGTAAGATGTGTTGGTGGACGGCACCCTTGTCGCAGCCAAAATGTGGCGACAACCCAGAGGAATAGTCAGACTCGAATTTAGAGTTTTCAGGAGCCACACTGCTAGGTGAAGTGAGCCCGGATTGTGATGCCACACCATCTCCTGGTCCCGTGAAAGCAGATCCAACTCCAAACCCAGATGAAGAGGGTCGTCCCACGCTAGGTGAAGGTGGTCTGAAAACCAAGTCTGTCTGGGCCAGAATGGGGCCACCAGGCTGATCCTGCATGGAACCTTGTGAATCATCTGAATCGCCCTTCTGATCAGTGGAAATGGAGGGAATGAGAAAGTGTCCCCCTTCAAGTCCGGATGACACACTCGGCTGGCAAAGACTGACCTACTTGTTTTCGGGGATGGCGAACAAGTCCAGAGGAGTCGTCCCCCACTTTTCGAATATCCTTGCCACCTGCTCGTCCTTCAGTCGCCATTCGTGCATCTGAGTGGACTCCCTGCTGAAAGATTTGGCTTGAATGTTTTGAATCCCTGGTAGGTAAAATGCCCTGAGCTGAACCCTGTGTGCCAAGGGCCAGTGCCAGATGGCTTGAGCCACCTGGGACAGGGGCCCCAAATGCATGCCCCACCCCCACCTTGCATAGGTAGAATATGGTTGTGGTGTTGTCAGTGAGAATCCCAACCACCGAGTCTTGCATTAGGGGAAGAAAATATTTCAACCCCCAATGGACTGCCCTTAATTCTAGAATGTTGATATGTAACAAGACTTCCTTGTGGGACCACAGTTTTCACCTGAAACTCGTCCAGGTGAGCTCCCCAACAGACTTGGGAGGCATCAGTCACAATGGCATACCGGAACTCTTGCTCCACCAGGGGCATGCCTTTTATGAGGTTGTCGGAGTGAGTCCACCACCGCAGGGCCTTGGCTAGAGACGGGGAGATCATCACCCTGTCGGACCAGGAGCCGTGGATCCGGGGCTAATGGGACGGGAAAATCTCCTGTGCAGCCCGCATGAAAAGACAATTCGAGATGAGTGGGATGCAGGATGCCATGGTGCTGAGTAGACACATGTACCTCCGGACCGTGACAGAGGTTCCTAGTGCAAACGAATCCGCTAAGGACAGCAGCTTTTCGATCCTTTCTTGGGCCGGCTTGACTTGATTGAGTTCCTTCTGGAAACAAGGCTCTGGAAACGAGCCCCCTGGGAGGCGTCAGAGCGGATTTGCCGAAGTTGACTGTAAAGCCCAGACACTAACAGGCGCATCGCTGCACGAGTTTGACGCCTGCTGACGAGTCTCCGCTCTGTTCAACCATGGTGTCCTCTGGGAGATAAGCCGCCACCGGAGACAGGCACTTGGTGAAAGTCCTGGGAGCTGACTTGAGGCCAAAGGGAAGGACGCAGAACCAATAATGCTCATCACAGACCATGAACCGTAGAAAACATGCGGTGCTTGGGGTGCATAGGGATGTGAAAATACACATCCTTGTGATCCAACGAAGCCAGAAACACTCCCGGGTGAACTGAGCAAATGACGTCCTGCAACGTTAGCATCCTGAATTCTAGGCGTTTTACATCCTTTTTGAGCGGCCGCAGGTCCAGAATGGGGCGCCATTTGCAGTTCGGCTTCTTGATGACAAAAAAACAGGAGTATGTACCTTTTCCTCTTTCCGACGCCGGCACCTTCTCGATCGCCCCCTTTTGCAGTATCAGACGCACCTCCTGGCGCAAGACCTGCAGGTGTGGTTGAGCCCTTTGCACCAGTGGAATTGGAAGGAGCGGACTTCATCGAACGCCCATCTGTCCGTCGTGATCAAACGCCACTCGACGTGGTGCACCAAGCTCCCTCCTAACCTACTGCCCCTGAGCATTGTTGGGGCTTGGACTGCAGGCCTCTTTGCTAGGAGGAAGATCCCCTTTTTCTCTGGCCTTGATATTCCTTGCTCCTCTGCGAGGACTGGAAAGACGGTCGGAAGCTCTGTGAGAAATAGGTAGGCTTACAGTATCCCTTATCGCGGGAGCCTGCAAATCCGGCATTCCCTGACATCCCCGAAAGGAGCGAAAAGACAGTTTCCCTGCAGGGCAGTTAAGGACCTCGCTGTATTATAGTACTTCATCTTCTTGAGGGAGTTGTCAATCTTCTCACCAAACAACTGCTCCCCCTCGCACAGCATGTCCACCACCTTGTGCTTCACCTCTGGCCGGAAATCAGTACAGCGCAGCCAGGGCTGTTGTCGGAGCACCACTCCAATATTGATCTGTTTAAACCCAGACTCCACCAAGTCAACCACAACATTGATACTGTGGTTCAACACTTCCTCCCACTCACGAACCAAAAGCATTGCCTCCTTCCATTGCTGCTCCGGCAAGTGGTCCAACAGGGGTGCCAACCTTGGCCACATCTCTCCGTCGTAGCGTGCCATGATTGCCAAAGAGTTGGCCACCTTGATCGTTGTTACCCCACCACGAGGAACTTTTTCCCCAAAGGCGTCCAGTTTACCGCCTTCATTTTTAGGGGGAGTCGCACACTTGTGCTGGGAACGCGCCTTATGACTGGCAGCAGCCGAAACCACCGACTCCGGAGTGGGCTGTGACGTTAAGCACTTAGGAGTAGATTCCGGTGTCTTGTACTTCTCCAGGCAGCCCTGCCTCTTCCCCATTTGGTCAAACAAAAACCAGTCTTTTCACTCTTCCTCCGGGATAAGGCCAAACTCATTACAGACTTTCAGCATCATTGCATGAAAAGCACCAATATCATCCGGCGGCGATGGCTGGGCTACTCTGAGCATCTACATCTGGATCAGTGTCCCAGGTATCCGCCCTATGGGGCGACGACGAGACCGTCGAAAGTGTCCTGCGGAACGCTGTCCACCTCAGACTCCACCAATTCACCTTCCTCCTGACCCTGCCAGGGTGGACTGAACCCTATGGGAGGAGGTGGAGCAAACCTGAACACGGAAGACCCCCATGGAGGAGGCCCCCTAGTGCGAGCGGCTGCTGAAGCTTCCCATTGACGAGACGTGGCACTGGAAACAGGCCCAACCATCTGGCCCAGATGCGATTGCAGCATCATCAGTACCTGCATCGAGAGCACTGAATGCGGATTGACCAAAGGGTATTGACGGGGGCGGGGGGGGGGGGGAAGGGGGTACCCCAGGCCCCCAGACGTACACAGGCAAACAGTTTGGCAGACCCAACACCCAAGGGTCCAGAAATGGATGTCCTTCCTTGCAGAATATCCATCAGAAGAATGGACGTGAACGCTGCCCCAGACTGCCACGCCAAATCTCTAGATGACGGGGGCTCCACCTCTACCAGCAATCGTCCCCCGGACTGGTGCTTCTCCACCTCCATAGACAGGGCGGTCGTCGACAATGCCGTCACCAGCAAGGGAGCAGATTGGATTACCAGCAGGGTTGTCGACGGGTTCACCATCTGCATTGTCATCGACTGGGCCATAGATGTCAAAACCGTCATCTCGAAGTGCTGTCGCTGAGGAAGACTTCGCCGGCGGAACAGACGATAATATATCCGCCCTCGGCGCGGTCTGCGGCACCGACCCATCCTTAGACGGAGAAGAGACCCTTCTGGACGAAGACTATGAACAGGGTTTAAAGGACTTATAGGCCAAAGAAGAGTGATGTTTCTCCATAGAAGACTACTTCTGCAAAGAGGAATGAGACCTGTACTTCTCCTTGTCTGATGTTGAGGCCCTGCAAGGCGAGTCTCCTGGCTTCTCCGGCCAAGACCCCGAGTCCTTCGGCCTGTCAACCCTCAACGACACACCAGACGCCCACTTCTTGGCCACTGCTGATACGCCGCCCTGAACCAAATCGATGCCGGCCTGGCCTCTGTGCGCGGCTTCTTAGGCGTCGGCTCGGCCGAGCGTGCCCTCTGGAATGCTGGCGACCTCTTGGTCGAAGATGTGGAGGACATGCCCCCACAGGTAGAGCCTACCTGCGAAGCTGGATAGGCCCCCTCATTCAGCCAGCAAATCAACTGCCGATTGCGGTCCTTGAGTCTTCTGCAAAAACCCCCAACAGATGGAACAGTTGTCGGCAGAGTGATTGGTGTACAGGTAGTACAAACAGTCCACATGTCCGTCCCCATCATACACGTTCTTAAGGCTGCAGGAAGCACATGGACAATACAAAATTATTTCTTCGGTCCCACAGATGACATCGGGGCCCAGAAGTATCACAATGGAAAGAGCAAAACTGTAGAAAAGGAACGAATGCTTGTAGCAAACACGAGGTGATCACAACAGTTTGGTAGACGGTTGAAATCTGAAGGGAAGCTGCAAGGGCGGGGCTATATATACACACGACGTCCCATTGGTGCCACCTAAAGCACACACAGTTTTTCCATAGGAAAACCACTATATTAAAATTACCAAGGTTTCCCAGCCTGACAGGAAATATTCACAGCAGGTGAATCCATGAAAGATCAAAATCTGGAGAAGCTATTTTCCTTCAAAGGCAAGGTCAAGCACATTCTCTTGGACCACCCTTGAAAACCTTGTAGCATGGAGCCACGCCTGGCGGGATCATATCGACCCAAATCATAAGGCCCCATGTTGAAGTGTCCAAAAGATGGGCCGCAACATCGAGCAGATTCTGAGTCAACACCCTAACATCAGATGGGCCTTCCTTGAAGTCCTCCAGCTTGTCTTGAGGAATACAGTCTTGATATTCCGACAATTCCTTCCATAACTTGAGGTTGGCTGCCGCAAGTACGACCTCCGTTTGCCTGCCGTAGCTGAAGTCCCACATTGGCAAATGGTTATTCCGATACCGTCGCAGATCTTGTCTTCTTTAGACAAAACCTGCGAAGCAGCGGTGGAAGAGGAGGCGGAAGGCTTAGATTGAAGTGTAGCCGGCGCCACTACCGTACAGGAAGGAAGTGGACAGGAAGCTAAAGGAATGGTTTCTGATGACTGGAGCTTATAGCGAGTGTCCCACATGCCACAGATTCCTCATCTTTGAAATCCCCTCAGACACAGTCTGCTCCAGGAAATGTTTTCAGCACCCCACCAGGCGGCTCCACATGGCTTCAGGGCAGCTCCATCATAGCTCCTTGGTGTCCTCTTGCACTGCCATCTGTACAAATATCCTGAGCCATGTTCAGTTGTTCATTGGTGTGTCAACGCCATCAGGGAGTGAGCTGCAAAACTATTGTTGGTGGAGAGCAATAAAACACTTAATTAGCTTTGGCGACAACTAGTCCCTACTATAAATGCGCTCTGGAGACACCTCTGGGGGTACCATTTCTCAAAGTCTGGTGCTATAGGGAAAGAACCGAAAGCGGCACTGCCCTTCTTGGAGTGCGTCCTCTTACTCAAGGACAACCTCGTCAAGAAAGCATATGAGAGCCCAGCTGAGTTAACCCCTTATACTTCAGGAGGACTCAAAACTATTTCTCTTCCTCCTCCTTTCATGATGAGTGGAGGAATTTAGGGTTGCATGCTAATGTCTTCGAAGCACCACAGTCTTCGAAGCACCACCAGATGGTTCAACCCCTGGAAAGGCTTACTGCTATGTGCATTGACCGCTCTGCCCAGAAGACTACATCTGCATGGATAAGGCATGGATCTTTGTACCTTGCCAAAGGAGTTGGCAAGCCACCATCGTCCTGTTCAGAGAGGTTGAAGATTGGTTCATCCCGAAATGTTGATTTGTTTGGGGAAAACAAGAATGGAGAGGATTTGGAGGACAACCCTATGGGCGATAGCAAGCATCCCTTGCAATGCCATGCTTTTTCAAGGATCTACCTGAGGAGGAGTTGGAGGAAGCTCTGTTAGTTTGCTCAAGACATTTGCAGCACCAGTGGATTTGATATTTCTCCGGCTTCAGAGACTACCAGTTATGCCACTTCATTCTGGAGACCCAATTGTTTCAAGGAACGATAGAAACCTTAGATGGTAGCTCCTGCAGAAGAGAAACACACATGGCATAATCTTGGCATCCAAAAACTCTAAGGTGCCTACTCTTCCATTGAAGGCGAGTAGTTCTGGCAGAGGAGCCTGGTAATTGTAGACAATTACCATCTGCTACCTTGCTAGTCATGCTGAAGGCCTTGGTGATGTAGTGTAACCCTTTTGAGAATCGCTGCACACTCCTGAAAGACAGTTTTGTTCCTAAAAGAAAATGTTAAGTATTCATACAAAAAAAGAACTAAATATCTTGCAAGCAGTAAGCTAGGAGGATAGGGAAGAAACTACAGTTTTAAATGGAACCAGAGTCCGGGTCTGGCAAGGCATACCTCCCACAACCTTTTAACCTATACATTTATGATCTCTCCAGACAGTTAGTAGCCTTGGAGGTAGGGGGTAAGGATATTCGCATCATATTCATGGACGACTGTCCTGGTAACAAGTGAGGGCATGCAGAAACTTCTAGGGACTTAAGTGCATCCATTTGATGTAGCCCAAAAACACACTGCAATGGTTCTGCTCAAAGAGATTCCTATGGGTAATATTTGAAGATCAGTCATGTTTTTATTACTTGTGATCTTGATTTACATTCTATGCATTGGTCACAATCAGGAAAACTCATTGTTCAGATATCGTTTAAAAAAAATCTGATGCTACCATTCAATAGGGTATAGTTTGTGCTCAAATTGCACTGAATAAAATTGTTTCTCTCAGTACCGAGTATAGGAGAGCTGCAATCATTTACTGATTTAAGCGTTCATAGTTACCCGCATGAATAGTGACAGGTGACAGTGACCCAAGGACAGAGAATCCCACATGCTGGCATTAAGAAGCAGATATCTCAAAGGGCTGGAGGTTAGTAAACTCTTGCAGCTTCTTCCAAAGCTGCATTCTTCCTCCTCACATTGTCATTCAGCCTTGACGCGTGCAAGTGTCAACATTTAGAAGACCGCCAAGGCAAAAAGAATGGTTATTCCTTACAAATTGAGCATGTAAGCCTATAAACAAACGTTGGGATATTTAGTGAAGCTCATTGAGGAGAAAGGGTGTGGAGACAATGAACTATAACAACTTACCACTATAAAAATAGTTTTCAATGGACAATGCAAAATGTTGGCCACCCAAACAAATGTTTGCACATGTAAAATAAACTTGTAAAATGTACACATTAAGAAATTCTTAGTCAGACTTCCAAGAATAATTTTGAGACCCTGGGCTGTAGGATACTGGAGCAGCTTTGCTGGTGTCCAGTGATAAGGTTGCTGACAAAAAACCTGCAGTCAAAAATGCGGTTTAAAAAAATTCACTTAATGTATATATGTGGGGTGGGGGTGGTTTGGGGTAATAATTTAATGTAAAGGGAGAATGGGATCAGGGGGGGGTCTCTCCCACACATAAATGCGCTGAACAGTGCAAAAGAAAAAGAAATTCTGTATTTTTGGCTGCAGGATTATTCCGGCGAACAAATCTCAGAAAACCAATTTACTGACTTAATGTGTCCTTGGTAATGCTACTACTACATTTCCTCATTTATTTTCGGTTCTGAGATGTATTCTAACACCAATGCAGAAAGTTCAAATTTGGTACAGATAAAAAGCAAATTGCTATATTGGACAATGTGCAATTTTGCAAATGTGTGTGATCAGCACAAAGAGTACCCAAACGGAATCCTGTACCAAAGAATGATGCTTGCCATTGCTGAGGCACTCATCGTATGCTTTCAAGTAGAGTAATGAAGAGGATCAGTCGAGCAAATATATGCAGAAATGTGTCCTGCACCTGTGCAATCTCTTAAACTTGGCAGAAAACGATGGCACCCAGTAGTCAGTGTTAAGATGGCAGTGTACAGAACGTGTGAACTCCAAACAGGTTTCGCGAATTTTAGAATTCTGGGGCTCTGGCATCTGAGAGGTTGCTTTGGAGGCTTGCATAAGCTTTGCTAAATATAGAAGTACCTACAAATGGCATCACAGCAGGACACAAGCTATCTGATAAAAAATAAATTCATAGGAAAAAAAAATAATCTGATGTGAATCAAATTGGACATGTCCAATATGAACGCATAGAAAAAGCTAGAAGATCCTACAGGCAATGTGCATTTCCTTTTCAATAGTGATGACCAATATGAAATAATGAAAGATTACCAAAACTGACTCCATGCTGTTGACTTTTGTATGGTTATGTGCAATTACAGTTATGTTACAATCTTTGACTTACTGTAGAATTTTGCTAAAAGTTCAACATTTACTGGTGTCTGTGGGAGGACTAAGAAGTGGAAAAGGCAATTTGCGACTCTACTGTGATGTACAAGCACATTGCCTAGGGCAAAGAGCAATCTCTTGATAGAAAAACTTACCTCACCTGCTCCATGGTCTTCTTTCCACTATACTTTTGGGACATTCCACCATAAGGGGACAGGATCACAGAGCTTTTGCAAGCACAAAGTTAATAGTCGTTTCATTTCTATGAAAAGCTGGGCACATGCACAGCAGCTAAGCCCAGCCTCCTCAAGCTACGCCCTTCAGTCTCTTTCCATCCACCTAGGCCATAACCGATTGCTGAGTTTTAAAGAGGCATGTAGGCAAGTGTATGGCGGAAAGGGTGTGTGGAGATGGACTATGAGTACACTAGTCACTATACCGAGCAACAATTTTACTTTGTCTTGTTCCCTTTCCTCCCTACTTTTGGGAATTTGACAAACACTAAATGCTTTAAATGCTTAAGGATGGTTGGCACAAATTGAGCATCAACTCTTTGAGCTTTCGTTCAGACAACTGTTCTCTCAAAATACTGTTGAGTAGTCCAAGTTGCTGGCTTGACAATGACATCATGGGGAACTTGCAGTTGAAAGGCCACCAAAGCGGCCCGAGTCTGCACTGCATGGACATGCAGACATTTGGGAGGCATATTCCTCTGGGCAGAATCGCTCTCTATAATGCATGAGCCTAACCACCAGGCAATTAGGTATCCAGTGAAAATGTCACCAGCAAAAAAGTTGTGGTGAAAATACCTATAGTGAAAAAGTTGTTAAGCCAAAAGTAGTAAAAACATGCAGCTGAAAAGCAGCCAAAAATGTACTACCCCTAAGGTAATTGTTAGGGTTAATGAGGATTTTGTGAGCTTGCGATTGCCTGGTTTAGGATCAGGGATTAGGGTTGTAGTAAATATTTTGGTTAGAATTAGGCTAAGAGTAAGGGTCAGGGTAGTTGCTGCGGGGCTGGTGTTTGGAGTTAGTTTAGTTGTTAGGCCACATCAAGTGTCGGGTTAAGTGATAGGCCTACCTTTACCATCACCCCCACTCTAATATAGTAATAGTTGGGCAGGGTTCAAAATTGAGTGGCACCTATTCAGCTCCTGCCAGTACCATAGAAGAGCCTGGTTAGCTTGACACCTAACAGAAGTTACATTTGGCCCCCCAGGTCAACCAATGGCGAACAAACGTACCTATGTTAATTTAATTGTGTGTGTTTGGAACAATCTATAAACAAACATTGGGATACATCTGCACATTTAAAACACAAAGTCTCAGATGTTTGGGACTTAGGCCTGGAGTGCAGAGTCTTCCATATCAGAAGATGCAGTAAAAGTCACACAAGGCTAGTCTCCCATCCAGCAATTCCAGCTCATCCCCTTATATGCAGTGCTTTGTCTGAAAGCTTACGAGGTGGTTAAGGTCTGTCTAAGTCTTGATAAAACAAGTCACTTAATTGCAGTAAGGAAAACCCACAGAGCAGTAAAACTGCCAACTCTAGTGAGATGTGTTTGTTGGACCCTTGCACAGGCGGGTAGGGATATCTTGAGGTCCAGGGGTCATTCACCTATAGCTGCCATGACATCAAATGCTATCCAGGTGCGAGTTTGTCAGGAAGATATAATGAAGACTATTAGTCGAGCAAGTCAATCTTCAGAGATTCTCAAACCAATCGAAAGCCGGCTTTGAGGGCAGCAGGGGAAGCTTTAAACAAGCATAATGTTCGCCTCCGGTCTTTACCTAAAATGAAAGCTTCCCAAGAAGGCTTACAGGAAAGTCTGGATTCTACTAAAGGCAAGAGCATTATCCCATGCTTGATTATCGCCAATTGTCATGTTAAAGTGAGTTGTGAGCAGTACTGAGGCACATGTTGCTCAAGAAATGCATAACACGATAATCTGGAAAGTTTAGTAATTTGTTCTAATATTGAGATTTCCCATGGCTTAGGGGTCATTACGATCTCCACCCTTACACACATTTGTTTTTTTTGGCTGTGTCATAAAACAACAAGTTGTAAAGCGCGTGGAAGTTGAAATTGTTCTTTTGGGAGTTATGATCGAAGTTCATATTCCGCTGTGTTACTACCCATTACAGAAGATACCAAATGTAGGCACCTCGAAAAGGAAGGATCACAAGAAGTGGATTTTTAAAGGCAATGTAGGTCCTGATTGGCGAAGAGAGATTAGATGTGGTCAAACAGGTAGACTACTTGAGCCCCTAGGGCTGTTGGGAGTTGGAGTTTAAAGTTTATTTTTTTGTTTCAGGAAAAACTATTTAACAATGTTTTAAGGTTTTCTGATTGAACTGTTTCAGAATACTATTAAAGAAAGCATCATAATACTCATCTCAGTATCTTTAATAGAATCAAGACTTTCCTGCTAGCATTCTTGGAAAATCTTAATTAGGTAAATGAGAGTTTATCTTAATTTATGTATCCTCTGGGGAATTAATATCATCAGATCACTGAATTGAAATGTTAAAAAATGTACACAGTTATCCAGTTTGAAAATGGTTTGTTACATTGCTGTATGAGAAAGGACCTAAACCAGGGTCCAAACCTTCAACACTGTTGCCAACAGAGTATTCAGAGCTGCCTGACGTGAAGAGTTTGAGGAGAAGTTACAGTTGGTGGCCGAGGCTGTGCTGACAGTAGAGCATGGCATTTGAACACGATCATTCAGGCTTAGTTCCCTCAGCTGGACCACCAAACTGTGGTCTCAGCCGTCTGCAATCAGCCCATTCAGGTAGTCCCTTCGGCTGCCTGACCAGACCCATTAACAGGGACACATAGCCGGGTAAGCTGTGGGGCATCAGCAGTCCAGCTGCCTGTGTGGCAGTGAAGAAAGCAACCACCATGTAGTAATTTGGGCTGACTCCGGACCAATAGAGTTACACTGCTGTGTACTCCAGAGCGCTGTTTGGAGTCCACAGACGCCTGGCTAGGAGCCCATCTGAGGTGACCCAGGAGGCACGTTCACTTCAGTGCAACCATAAGTTTAAGGGACCAGATGTCTGGAAAGACCAGGTTGAACAGTAATCTTTACGATGTCATGTAAGCAGAAACAAGATATATCCATATAGTAATTTAGCAAATTGAAAGAGTGCACCACCGTTGACCTTGCCTAGCAAAGTGCAACAGCAAGCCCACTATAGTTAAGCCAACGTTTCAGTTTTCACTTCCCTCACATACTAATACAAGCCCTGAATCCCTGTTACTAGATTCAAGACAAAGAATCTAGAAGATCTATAGTGCGGGGAGTATGCTGCAGAAAGAACAAGTTACTTACCAACTGCAACATTCTTTCGACTGGATGTTCCTCCCACATATTCCCTAGCTTTGAAAAATCAATTTCCAGCTTGCTGTCTGCGGAACATTTATTTCAGTAGAGGGCGCTGCGCGTCGTGATCCCTGGAAGGCCTCTATCGGCGCCGACGTCACCATAGGTATAAATAGTCTTGCGCAGCGTCCGTTGCTCAGTTCCGTTTTGAGGTACCGTTTTGCCTTGTATGAGATGGTTCACTTTGAAGGAGCGTCGGCTGCAACTACAAGGGAAGTTTTACTGCAGGGAAGGATGGGAGGGGCGATGAGGAATATGTGGGAGGAACATCCAGTCGAAAGAACGTTACAGTTGGTAAGTAACTTGTTCTTCAAATGGATTGTGTCCTCCCAAGTATTCCTTATCTTTGATAGACTCCCAAAGCAGTAATGAAAAATGGAGGTGGGAGTAAAATTAATGTGGTCCAAGTGTGCAGAGTGCAATACAGCTTTCCCAAATTTAGTCTACTGGCTAGTCGAGGAATCTAGACTGTAGAATTTGGTAAAGGTATGTGCAGACGACCATATGGCAGCCGCACAGATGTCTTTTACTGGAACTCCTCTCTGGAGAGCTGACGAGGCTGCAACACCCCTGGTTGAATGAGCCCTGAGGTGTTGCAGGGTCTTTTCCTGCCAATTTATAGTATTCTAGATTAGTTAGAATTATCAATCTTGAGATGTTCTGTTTGGTGATGGCTAGGCCTAGTTTTTGTCCTGCATACCCCACAAACAACTGGTCTGCTTGGCTAATTCATGCAAATCTGCTGATGTAAAAACAAAGCACGCTTGGGATCCAGTCTGTGCAATCTCTCTTCCTCTTTCCCGAGATGAGGAGGAGGGTACAATGAAGGTAAGGTTATTTTTTACGTGATAAGGAATTATGAGAACCTTTTGGAGGAAATTAGGCTTCACTTGAAGAACTACTTTATCTTTGTGGAAAATAGTATTGGGGGTTTGCAAGATAAAGCTTGTAGCTCGCTCGCTCACTCTTCTGACAGAAGTTATGGCCACTAGGAAAACTGTTTTGAGAGTGAGAAACCTTAATGTTTATGGACCGGAATGGAGAGGCTCAAAGGGAGTGCCCATTAGAAAGTTTAAAACTAGATTTCAATCCCACAGGAGAACTTGAAAAGGAGTCAGTGGGTAGACATTAAGTCAACCCTTTCAGAAACTGAAGGACTAGAGGCATTTTAAAATATGAAGGTTCCTCAGCCGTGCGTTTGAAGATTGATAGCACAGCAAGGTAACCCTTGATTGTGCCAACTTGAAGTCCTAAATTTGCTAAGTATAGCAGGAAAGATAACACCATTGGAGTATTGCATGAAAAAGGGTCCATATTCTTATCTCTACACCAGCTGCAGAATTTGTTCCAACGGCAGTGGTATAATGATTTGGTTGCTGGTCTTCTGGCCGAAAGCCACACCCCCATTACGTCATCCGGGAAGCCCCAATCTTTGTATCTCAACCTTTCAGAAATCATGCATGAAGGTTAAGAGTCCTGATATCCGGATGGAGAACCTGACCCTCTCCTCTTGCAAGAGAAGATCCTCTATTTGTGGAAGACGAATCAGAGAACAGATAGACATGTCTAGAAGATCCGGGTACCATGTCCTCCTGGCCCAATCCGGGGCAATTAGAATCAAGGATTTACGGAATCTTCTCAGCCTCCTTATTACATGAGGAATTTCGGGGACTAGAGGAAAAACGTATAGAAGTGGAAACTCCCAACCCACCACAAACGCATCTCCTAGAGTGCCTCTCGGGGGAAATTCCCTTGAGCAGTATCGTTTGCATTTCGTGTTGACACTCGCTGCGAACAGATTACCTGAAAATCTCTTGGAAGGACTTCCTGAGCTAGTTCCCACTCGTGGGAGACTGAGGTCTGCCTGCTCAGAGCATCCGCCGCCGTGTTCTTCTGTCCGGCTAGGTGAACTGCCGATAGAGAGATTCCTTCCTGTATGGCCCAGAACCAGAGCTGCAATGCCTCTCTACACAGTGCAAGTGATCCTACGCCGCCTCTTTTGTTGAGGTAGTGCATGGCCACTGTGTTGTCCGTCATTATCAGAACATTTTTTCCCCCCAGTTTCCCTGTACTGATGGCAGAAAAGCTTTCAGTGCTAGCCCGATTGCACTTTACTCTAATAGGTTGATGTGTAATCTGGACTCCGATGGAGACCAACGACCGCTGATGGTCAAGTCGTTGGTATGGGCTCCCCACCCTCTGAGTGATGCATCCTTCACTACCGTTATCTCCGGCTCTAGTTGTCAAAAGAGTTCTCCTTTCAGGATGTTCTCCCGACAGGCCCATCACGGGAGGTCTTGCGCTACTCTGTTTGGGATTTGTAGGAGATTGGACATCTTCCCTGAGAATTGCGACCATTGGTTACTTAGAGCCCACTGGACAGATCTCATTCTCAGGCGAGCCTCTGGCACTAGAAAAATGCAGGATGCCATGAGGCAGAGCAACCTCAAAAAGTCCAAGGCTGGTAGACGCTGGGCATTTTGAAATCTGGTCATCTGAAGAATATCTTGAGCCCTCACCTCTGATGGCGAGGCTTTTCCCAGGGCTCCAATGAATTGGAATTTCTGTGATGGTATCATATGTGACTTCTCTAAATAGAGGGAGAAGCCCCGCTTGTGGAGGAATTGGTGAACGTAATATAGATGAATTTGAGCTTGTTCCGGGGACACTGCTCTGACCAACCAGTCGTCCAGGTAGGGGTAGACATTAATCCCTCCCCTCAGACTTGCTGCCACAACCGCCATTAGCTCGATGAAGACCCTCAGGGCGGATGTCAGCCCAAATGGCAGAACTCGAAATTCATAGTGAGAACTGCCAATGGCGAAACTCTGGTACTTTCTGTGCTTGAGATGGATAGGCACATGAAAGTAAGCATCCTGAAGGTCCAGATATACCAACCAATCCAGAAACTGGAGGCCTGAAGGACCTGAGAAAAGGTTACCATCTTGAACTTGTCCTTCCTGAGGAATTTGTTCGATTTCCCTAAGTCCAAGATGGGTCTCATTCCTCCGTCCTTTTCCGGTATTAGGAAGTATGGGGAGTACCAACCCTTGTTCCTCTCCGCTACAGGTACTGGTTCTATAGCACCTTTCTCTAGAAGTTCTAAAATCTACTGCATAAGGAGCAGATCTGGAAACGTCAGAGTTGTTCTCCGGTGGATGACTGAGGAGTGTGTAGGAAAGGGAGGCAGTAACCTTGGGCAATTGTCTCCAATGCCCAAGCATCTGAAGTAATAGCCTGCCATTCTGTCAGATGTTGAGTTAACCCTGCCTCCCACTGGTGTTCTGTGGTGAGACCTCAGAGGGGTTTTGGGGCGGCTGACGCAGATGGTGAAGGCAAGGCATCACCTGCTGATGCGGACTTGGTACCTTTTCCCCGTCCACTACGGGTGAATTTGCCCTCTGCCTTTTCCGAATGCGGAGTAAAAACGAAAGGGCTTACCCCTCCAGGACGTACCTGTGGGGCGGTTTGGAGTTTGACGAATTGCAGCTCCAAGGGATTTGGCCGCCGCGTTGGTGGTTTGCCATTTCTCTCGTAGCCTGGACTACTAAACTCTGGGGACGGATGCTTGATAAATACAGAGGGTCTGAAACCAACGTTCTGTATTTCGCAGAAAGTTTTTTATTAACTGCAGGACTTACTTCCTGAGTCTCCCAGTTTGCAGTCACTTTTTTCTGTAATGCTGCATAGAAAGGAACTATAGGGTCTTTCTGAGGTCCCTTATTTAAGATGTCTGTTAAGTCATCCTGGTGAAAAGTGGGTGTAGGTGTCTAGCACCCCATGAACTCCATTATTCTACCGGTAAGTGATCTATAAGATATCTCTGCATGGTCACCAGGCTCCAGTTTACTGAAATCTACCTCTGAAGAGTTATCTATGCAACTGGCCTCCTGTAAAGACTCTTGAGGTCTGACCTCTTCTGATGTCAGCTCTTCTGGTAGAGCAGGTCTTATGGGTTGTAAACCAAAAGGTCTTTCTGAATCAGAGTCTTCCCCTTCCTCATAAATAGAAGATAAAGCTCTGAAATAATCAGAGCGTGGGAGAGGTGTGAAACCCATTTGAAGTGAAGGGGGCCATACTGGTCATCGCTGCTTGAGAAAGAGTCAGTTGTCAATGTAGACGTCATGGGTCTCGACATAATCGCAAAGGGCGTCGATGTACTCAAGTAGGGTCTCGATGTTGTCGAGGGAACTGGTATTTTACTCTATGTCATTGATGGAGTCGATGCCATCTTCGACATCCTTGAAGGACCCTTCGATACCTCGGGTGCTGGCGGCGCGGACGGGGCATGAGGTTTTGATACCTTTTCTTTTATCGAAGTCGGCATCGATGATGCAGGGTAGTCGAGGTTTTATGCGTCAAAGAGGCCATGTCTCTATTCGAGGGTGACGCTCTTGAGGATTTTGCCTTGCCGAGGTAGACGACTCACAGTGCTTATTTTTATCGGGTTTTTCACCCGGGGTATCCCCTCTAGGCGTCTGAGGGGGCAAGGCCGTGTTCTCGAAGACCCTTAACATTTTCAAGCTAAATTCTACCCCCTTAGCCGGAGAGCTGTATTTCGTGGGGCAGGTGACTTTGTGAATTGGAGGATGAAGAGGAGGGCGATCTATGGCGCCTCTTCTTGCTGTGTCTCGATTTAGACGAGTGGTGAGAACCACTATGAGATCTCGCGCGGGAATGTTTTCTCCTTCGACGAGGAGACTAATGTTTCGACTCGCCCGAGGACAATTTCGAAGGGGTAGAGGATTTAACGGTCTTACCTTTTTCCAGCTTCCCCCACGCTCCCTCAAGGGTTTCACTGTCATAGACCTACATTCCTCACACTCCGAGGACAGGTGCTCTGGGCCCAGGCACCATAGGCAGACCCTGTGAGGATCGGTCAAAGACATCTTTTTACCACAATCCCGGCATTTTTTTAAACCGGATCGGGGCAACGATGAATCTGACGAAGATGCCATCATAGATTGAAGATTTTCTTCGCAGAAATTAAAAGTGCTTTAGATTTTCTGAGCAACCAAGCGTTACGTCTGAGGCTTACGAAGCGCCGAAAAATGGAACTGAGCAACGGACGCTGCGCGAGACCATTTATTCCCATGGTGACGTCTGCGCCGATACGGAGGCCTTCGAGGGACACCGACTCGAGGGACATCGACGCGCAGCACCCTCTACTGAAATTTGTTTTCAGAGGTCAGCAAGCTGGAAATGTATTTGTCAAAGATAAGGAATACGTGGGAGGACACAATCCATTTGAAAGTGCTTTACTTGATAGGGGAAGGTGAACTATCCAGAGACGCTCACCAAGGGAACCTGTATATATTTGCTATAGCTATTCACATTATACAGATGGGGCATCAAAGTACATAGGGACCACACAATGAACAATAAGAAAGGGCGTGCTCTCCAAACTATAGGACAGATTAGACAATTAGAAAGGATGATGGATGTCTGAGGAAAGGTGGCCTGTAGGTCTAGGGAATCCACAGCAATTGTTTAGTTCGCTCTACCCTACTTTGCAGAACACACTGCTAAAGACTAAAGTAAGACTGGCAAGCATTATATAAAAATCACAAGAATCCAAAGAGCTTAGCTAAAATGGTTCCAGAGCACTGCATGAACAAGACCGACATTAGTTAACATCCATTCAATTCAAAGCCTTAATAAAACATTAAAGCCAAAAGCAGCAACCTACATATCCTGGAGTAGAAAGAGCAGTAGAAAAACCATCAGCCATGCCTTAGCCCTCAAAGCATTTGCATTTATACTCAGTGGAGGCATTTAACTAGAAATAAAATTACACTTAAAATAAAAAGATAAAGTTAGACCAGAGTAGTGGAGGACATGAGAGGCCTATTTTGTTACATTGGGGTAGCATACAGGACCAACATTCTCTTTGATGTCCAGACAGAATTTGCATTGAGAGAAGCAGAGTCATTCAAACTACTAGATTGTGATGACTGCGCATTTAAGGGTCAAGTTGAAAATTAAATAGAAAGCAGATTGAAAGGGCCATACAATAATAAATTATGTCTGCAAATTAGCAATTCCCCAACAGAGCTGTCACATATGTATCCTGCAACTGAACTAGTTTGTCACTTGATGACAAGATCACAGCAGTTTCATGAAACATTACAGAAAAGCAATACACAAGAGTCCCCAGTTGGGTTCACTATTTTCTGTGGTAAAATAGCACAATCGCCAACAGGAAGAATTCATTAGCCAGTTGGGGGAGAAAAAAAATACAATCTAAGCCACTTGCTTTTACTATGGCGCCTGGCAGAATATTTACAGTATGAAAATAAAAAGTTGTGCATGTTTCAGAAATAAGCAGCAAGGATCGGCAGTGAAGGTTGAGTAGAGAGAACCAACGCCCAGTGGGAAGGTAAAAGATTACCACTTTGAAGCGGAGACTAGGAAACTGTTCAAAACTAAGCCTAAGAACCAAAACTGGATTGGAACCATGTGGCAAACTGGATAAATTAGCATCCTTCGATTTAATGAAATTTGCGTTTGAACTTCACAATCAAGTTAACTGTAGGAAATATATATCAGTAGTTGATGGTACAAGGAGCTAGTATATACACCCCTGCCCACCTCCCAAACCAATTCCGCCACACTTCCACCCAGGAGGCAATCCACAAGTATTTTAGATTTTTCATAGAGGCAATACAGTTTACCCTAGTGAATCAATTTCTAGAAAACTTACCTTGTGCGATAAGGTAACAGCCCAGGCACATTCTGTATTGCAGTTAGAGGTGGCAGGTTAAGATGTTCTTGTTGAATGGGTAATTGTAGAGCTCCACTGCTGGTCAGCTCACAGAAGACAATGGCTGGTCTCTGGATATTTAATACTACAGTAGAGCTGGCGGTTTAATAAAGGATCAAGTCACCCTTATTTGACTACAGATTCGTTTTTAGGCTTAGGAAATTGGTCAACTGAAGCATGCCCATTTGAAGAACCTATGCAGCAAACCAGAGACAGACTAGCTGGACCCTAGATAAAGGATCACATGGGCCGAGTATGCTATGATTAATTTCCATCACTCATTACAGCTCCACAGGCATGTTAGTTGTGGCAAATCACCTTTCGAAATGTGAAAACTGGTTTAAAGTCGGTGGTTTGATTGAGGAAGGCCTGGTACCAATGTGTGATAACTGCAGTTGGGCATGTTTGCTCTTCACTGTGTTAAACTAGTGCCCTCCACTCACTTCCTGTCTGCATACTCGTGTCGTTCGCCTCCCCTCCTATTCCATGGTGCTCTCCATCTCGCCTATCTACTCTAACTGCTTCTCCATTGACTATCCTGCTCTCCTCACTAAATCCGGTAGGAAAAAGTTTAAAAAGGACATCCTGGTCTCCAACCCAGGCCTCCCTATCGCTGACACCTACACGAGCGCCTGCTCCAAGGAAACTCTCACTGACATTCTCTTCTTCGTGCCTTCACCTGACCTATGGACCCTTCACATGGTCGCTGTGCTCTCTCCTTTCTCCACCTCTCCCATTAATGGTGGCACCCGTTGGGATGTCCTCTTGGCCCCTTTCCACTCCTCTAAAGCCATCATTAATGTCTATGCTAACGGGACCGTCTTGGTCCAAGGCCCTCAGGCCAACCTTCACCTCTTTGATAGACGCTTCCCATGCCTCATCAACTTCCTCTCCGCTCCCGCTGTCCCCCCTCCTCTATCCTCAGCTACCTTGCCTCCCCCCTCCCTCCCTGCCCCCTCCCTTGCTCCCTCTTCAACTCCTTCTCTAACACCTCCGCAGGGTGTACCTCTGATCTGTACCCCTCCCCGGAAGTTTTTCAAGGGTGGCAACCTTCTCCACATTGCCACTCTAAACTCCCGCTCTGCCATCAAGCACTCCTCTGATATCTGTCGCCTTCTTGAGGAACTGGACCTCGACATCCTCGGTCTCACTGAGACTTGGTTCACTGCCAGCTCTGCCACCAGCTTCGACACACTCCTACCTGACGGCTACAAGATCCTCTCCGTGCCCAGGCCCAACCGTTCAGGGGGTGGTGTTGCCCTTATCTTCCCTGAGTGGATTCCTGCCACTGTCACTCCTACGCAGACCTACTCCTCTTTTGAATGTCTTGTCTGCCGACTTTCTCTCTCTCCTAGCCATTCCCTTACCGTGGCTACTATCTATCGGCCACCTGGTCAAATTTCCTCCTTCCTCTCTGAGTGGGCTGATCTCTCCTCATCACTCCTGTCCTCAACCACCCAACTCCTCTTTCTCGGCGACTTCAACATCCACCTTGATGCCTCCTGTCCCCCCACTGGTCTCTTTCGCGAACTCTGCAACTCTCTCTCACTCTCTATTCTCCCTTCTGGTCCTACTCACTCTGCAGGGCACACTCTTGATGCTCTGATCTCTTCTGACCTTCCCCTCTCCCTCCCTCTCTCCACTCCTCTCTCCTGGAGTGACCACTTTCTTCTATCCTCCCACCTCTCCCTCCCTACCCCACAGGCAAAGCCACCCTCTTCACTGCCACCCACCTTCTCGGTCATCCGACCCATGAAGCGGGTGTCAGTTGAGGCTTTCGCTGCCACCTTCTCGCCCCCTCCTCCCCCCTCGGCTGACTCCCACCCCGACACAGCCCTCTCCATGCTCTATTCCTCTATATCTGATACTCTCGACATCCTTGCCCCCGTCATGAGAATCCGCCTGAAGCCCAAAGCCAAATGTAATTCCTGGTACGACTCGGATCTCGTCACCCTAAAACGCAAGTGCAGGGTGGCAGAGAGGAAATGGCGTGCTTCATGTTCATCCTCTGACAAACTGGCCTGCCGCCTGCTCCAAAGGCAATATCGGCTCTCCGTTCTCACTAAGAAGAGAGCCCTTATCCAAGCCCGCATCTCTGAGGCATCAAACAACTCGGCCGAACTCTTTAAAATCTGCAAGGAGCTGGCCAACCCTGCTGCAGTCTCTACCTCTCCTGTCCCCTCACAGGCCCTCTGCACTGCACTGGCCTCGCACTTCATCTCAAAAACTCAGGACATCCTGTCCTCACTCTCCTCCCCTCTCCTCCCTCCCTCTCTTCCTGGCTCTTCCTCTTGCTCTCTTGTAGCCGCCCCTCCGCCCTCCTTCTCTTCATTTCCACCTTTTTCTGCTGACGAGGTTTCCAGACAAGTCCGATCTATGAAAGCCTCGTCTAAACAGGTTCACCCCTGTTCCTCCAAAACCATCAAGGACCACATCGTCTCCCTGGCTCCTGCCCTGGCTGACTTTTGCAACCACTCATTCGCCTCTGGAGTCTTCCCATCCCCCCTCAAGCACTCCCTTGTGCACCCCCTCCTCAAGAAACCCTCTTCCGACCCCTCCTGCCCGGCCAACTATCGCCCAATCTCCATTACTCCCTTCCTGGGCAAGCTCCTGGAGAAACTGGCCATCTCCCAGCTTAACCTCCATGCTGAATCTGTTGGTAATCTTCATGACCATCAATCCGGCTTCAGAGCGGCCAGAAGCACGGAAACTGCTCTCCTGAACATCCGTGAGGACCTGCTCCTGAACCTCGATTCCAACACTCCCTGTGTTCTCATTCTGCTCGATCTCTCCTCTGCCTTTGACACTGTCAACCATGCCATCCTGCTCAACCGTCTCCGTGATAACCTGGGTATCACTGGTCAGGCTCTGGCATGGCTGACCTCTTTCCTCTCTGGTCGACCCTCCCAGGTCCAAATGGGCTCCTTCCTCTCTGACATCTTTTTCTCCACCTGTGGTGTCCCCCAGGGATCCAACCTCTCTCCCTGGCTTTTCAACCAGTATCTGGCACTCCTTGCCCACCGCATCGCCGCCCTCTGCCCCCACTTCCAGTGCTATGCGGACGATACCCAGCTCATTTTCAGGCTACCCTCGGCCTCCTCCTCTCCTTCCCTCATCTCCGACTGTCTGTCTGCTATCCAGGAATGGTGTGCCGCCAATGACCTCTGCCTTAACGCCAGTAAGACTGAGATTCTACTCATCGGCGCACCCACTCCCTCCTTCCCTGCAGCTCTCTGGCCGGCCTCCCTTGGCCCCCTTCCTGCCCCTACATGCAAGGCTAAAAACCTCGGGGTCATCTTCGACTCCACACTCTCCTTCTCTCCTCATATATCTGATGTCTCTAAGAAATCACACTACCAGCTGCACCTCCTCAGAGGTATTCTTCCCTTCCTCTCCTTCCCCCAGAAGCTCACTGTCTCCCGAGCCCTGGTTCTCTCAAGGCTGGACTACTGTAACAGCCTCTATCTTAATCTCCCTGCCTCCACTCTCCGCCCTCTGCAACTTATCCAGAACAGAACTGCGAGACTTGTCCTTGGCCTCAAGCCCAGGGACCGTATCTCTCCAGGACTGAAATCTCTTCACTGGCTCCCAGTGGCTGCGAGGATTAAGTTCAAAACCCTCTGCATTGTCCACAAGGCCTTCTGGGGCTTGGGGCCTAAATACCTTCAACTCTCTCTTCCTAAATATCTCCCTTCACGAGCCCTTCGCTCATCCATCTCTAACTCCCTCATGGTCAGCCGCTTCTCGAAGCAACGTGCTGGGGGTAGATCTCTCTCCGCAGCAGGGGCCTCCCTCTGGAACAGCCTGCCTGCCTCCCTGAAACTTGAGGAGAACCATCTCCGGTTCCGGAAGCACCTCAAAACCTTCCTCTTCGCTTCTGCCTTCTCTCTCCCTCTCCCCTGCTAAACCTGCTTAACTCCCCACTGAATTCTGCACTTAACCTGCATCTGGGCCACTCTCAGCGACCTCGGTCCAGGGCCCAGCCACTCTCCACTTGCACTGACCCCCTGGCTCCCCCTGCACTGTGGGACTGTCACTGTATCCCTACAGCCCCCTGCCCAGCACTTGCTCTGCACTTACCTCGCACTTGCCACCAGCTGGCCCTTTTTATTTATCATTTATTATTTCATTACGCCACTTACCTTGTACTGCACTTCTCCCCCCACCTCCTCCCCCTGCACTTTCTCCTTTTTCCCCTTACCTCTGCACTTGCGCGATCTGAATGACACCTGGCCTAGTAGGATCGCTTGTCCGTCTTCCCCTTGTTTCCCTCCCTCCCTGCCTCGTCGCGCCTTGAAACACTTGTGTATAGGCGCGTTACAAATACCATATCATATCATATCATATCATATCATATCATGCAATATCCTAAAGTGAGTGTCTGGAACAACCTGATAGAAGAGACTAAACCAGAAGGCCACCTGAAAACAACAATGCAGTGGGTTGTGGGGTTGACTGAGGGAGTGACGGGTCCGGTTGAGATAGCCCAGTAATCGCTCGAGCAGAGGGAACCTTCAATCACAACAATCAGCACAGCAAGGATAACAAGTCTAAAATATGAGCCACACAGGAAAAGCATAAACTACAGTACAATGGAACCTCATGAAACCTCATCTCCTTTCACATGTTGAAGACACTTGGGTTTGAACTCAAACTAAAGGACAGCACAAATCCACTTTTACTTCCTCAAAACAGGGAAATACTCCCCAACAAAAAATAACAGGTAGTAACAATACAACATCCATATAGCTCCATGCAAGTCTCAAAATGTGAGCAACGATATATGACACTTGGCAAGAAATGGAGTGCTGCCCATGTGAAGATTGAGGTGGCAAGTGACTTCTATGTCTGGCTAGTTGCTTGCAACTTTACATTTTTACACTTGGCTCAACATATATGTTCTAATCAGCAGTGCTAGCAAGGTCTCGGGAAAGAGCTCCAATATTGCCTAATGCCATGTGTAACTAAGATTAAAAAAACGCACCTTTTCGTTTATATGAATTCGAGCTAGTTGTATGGATTACAAAAAGATTTTAGTAATCAAGTTAAAATAGGCAAGAATGGTACCTAAGAAATAATGTTACACATACAATAGGGCACAAAATACTCCCTTTTCCAAATATTATATGGGCCGCTGACTTAGAACTGTACTTCAAATTCAGTCACACAGTGAACTAATCTGCTGTGCAGGTCGTAAGGGAGCGTGAAAATGAGTACTATTTAATTCCATGGCACACAATTAATGGAGGTTGGAATTTAAGCCATTGTGGTCAACTTGGACATGTATAGAATGTAAAGGTTACTCACTGGTGAATAGTTTAACCCCTAGTATTCTATTGTTCCGTTTCCTCCACCTTTTGTGCACTATATACCCACTATAACCTTAGCGAAGCCAGCACACACAGGAAGGACTGTCCCACTATCCCATGCAAAGTCTGACACTTTGTTTTCACTCTCCCAGGTCAAATACGACAGCTAGCTAATTTAGAGGAGATGGAGGCAGAGTGAATAGATTGAATGCGCTTGTACTTTCACACCTGAAAATGGAAATTCACTCTTTGCAGGTACCTCCACCAAATGCCTTCTGCCACCCAATGCAGTACAACATGCTGCAGCCAGGTCTAGAGGTGATCCTTATGACTGATGTAACAGCTATAAAAAAAGGTCTTTCATGAGACCAACCACATGTCGCGCCCAGCAATAGGATCAATGGGTTAGTGAGCGAGGGCTGATTTGCAACATGTTCCGATGCCAAACAAGATGTGTGCTAAAAACAGGAGGAAAGAGCAGACATCCCCTACAGAAGTCTTCAATATTGGATTGTCAGCTGAGAAATACTTTTAGGCAAGCCAACAGAGAAGCCATTCTGGTATAACCTGGATCATCCTACACAATATATCAAGACACATGAAACAAAAAGTCAAAAAACCAATCATCCTTCAATATTGTTGACAAGTAGGTGGTATTCTATGCACCAGAATAACAGCATGTCGTCTCAGGACCCAGAAGCCACATGGCAATCAGTTCAGGAACCATACTGCCATGCTCATTAAGCTCAGCAATCTCTAAGACGCATCAGAGGACAGGTTCTCCAACTCTTAGAATTCAAATATTGTCTGAATCACTGAGAACAAGTGCAGCTACCTGGAGAACAGATCGAGGAGGGAAAATGTGCGATTGAAATTCCTCAGAGAGGGAGCCGAAGGTGGCGAGACAGATGACTGCGTACGCAAGCTCTTCACAGATGTCATACGCAACAGCCGCCTCGGCTCTATAAAATCGATGGGGTTCACAGTGTCGGCCCTAAGAGAAAAGAGGATAACCACCCTGCCACACGCACTAAAGAAAAGGGTCAGTGTGTGGAATCCTGGGGCACGACTCAATGGCAAAAAAAAAAAGACGGATTGATAACACTGACCACGCATAGGGCCTTTATGTATCTATCGGGGCTCCTGTTAGGATGTGGGGGGGCGCAATTTGGTAAGGAAGCCAAGGGTCATGCTGGTAATGGAATTGTTATTTGACGGTTCGAGGTTTTCTAGTTATAGAGTTTTACCACTGATTTATATATATGCATTTTTTACTAGCCGTACGGATGTAGCTGGGAATCTCTTCCAAAGAAGATAGTTGGTCTAATGGAAGTAAAAAGGAGTCATGTTCAGGAGTTATACAGGTTTTGTTCAATGAGTAACAAGCAGCTGCATGGAGGGTAACGGGACAGGGGAAAGGGGGCTGGTCTTGCAAGTTATCAATACGCACCGGTATAGAAGGGGGGAAAGATTGGAGGCATGAACCCATCTCCACTTATGGCAGTTAACATTGGGACCCTAAACGTTCTGGGTTTATAAGCCCCAGGCAAACGCGCTTTGCTGTTCAGGGAGCTAGCTAAAAAGACTGCAAATTCAGATGGTAGCACTCCAAGAAACCCACCTATTAAAGAAGGACCAGGGCAAGCTTAAGAATAGAAACCTTACACATCAATATCACTCCACCGATAGTAAGAGGGCGGGGGTACCGAGCCTCTTACATAGAGATATGCTTTTATACACATTCTTACCAAAAAAGACAGATGGCAGATACATAATGGGGGTGAGAGATCCAGGGTAGACTGATTACAATCCTTTCTCTATTCACCAAATACAGAATAAGAACCTATTATGTTACGTATGCAGTAACAGCCGAGCTAGACGGGACAAGAAGACTTCCTTATACTTGGTGATATGATCCTGGTAATGGATGGGTTGAAAGATCGACACAAACCACTTACTCCACAACTGGGTCAGCATCACAAACTACGCAACTGCCTGGCGGACCTTAATTTAGTAGACATATGGTGGACTCTGTACCCCGCTGCTACAGCGTACACGTACAATTTCCATGTGCATACATCTGGCATGGCCAACCTTGTTCTGTCCTCAGAAATTGAGCCTGTGACCCTCACCAACCACAGCATGCTGAAGTTGAGGGACTGGTTTTACCGTCATAAAACCTACCAATGGAGGCTCCCTACGGGAATACTACGGGATCTGGTGCGTCTGGAGGACCTAAACTGAACAGTTGGGACTAATTAGATAAGAATCGCCCCGAAGACAAGGCGGCGAGTGTCCACTGGGACTCCTTGAAAGCGGTTGCTAGAGGAACCGTAATGGCCAGTGCATCAGGGACATTGGTGAAGAACAAGAAAAACGAGCCAACAATACTTATAACGAAACTCCCCCCACCCCCGCGACTAGACGTCACTTTACGGCACTCACAGCAAACAAGAGTCTGTTGAGACTTATGGACCCAAAGAGCAGAACGCACCATGCTTATGGTAGGGAACAAATTCTTCAAGCTGGCAATGTGCCCAGGAAACTCCTAGCCCACCTGAGCAGACAAAACGATTGCTCATACCTACTATAGTAGATAATCAGGGTGAGGGTATGGGTGGGGAAGGAGAGTGCAGGAAAATAACTATTCCACAAATTTTACACCAAGCTCTACACGTCAAGTGAAGACGGGGGCAAAGACATCAAATCTCATTTGGAAGGAGTTGAACTACCCCGGCTGGCTGATGGGGACAGAGTTCCTGGATGCTCCGATAGAACCACAAGAAATTCTCCAAAACGCTAAAGCCTAACAGATTTACGGCCAACTACTATAAATCAATGAATCAGGTGCCAGCTAAGCCTTTGGCTGCCTTCTTCAACTATCAGAAATCGCAGCAGCCTCCAAACTTCCATTAGAGGCCCAAGTGAACATAATAACCAAACCTGGCAAAGACCCCAAATAATGCTCCTCCTACAGGCACATAACCTTATTCAACTCTAGGAGTTTTTCTAACATCCTCACTACTAGGCTGGAGAAGTGTATGCCAGCACTCATAGACCCAATCAGGGTTTATCTGGGGATGGGGCACGCTAGACAATATAAGTAGAGTGCTACATTTGGCTGACAAATCTGGAAGAAACCCATACCACTGGCTCCTATTGACGCTCAATGCTTTTTTTTCTTTTTTAATGGGAAGTATTACATAAATTCAACTTGGTCCCCAAAATTTCAGATGATTCTCTCCATGTAAATCCGTTGACAGGGTTACTAGTTATCGGGGTCATGATCGCACCGATTCAACTAAGCAGAGGCACTAGGCAGGGATGGCCCCTCTCACCAGTGTTATTCGTAATGGTGATGGACCTCCTTGCAGCACGAATAACAATTAATGAGCGCATTAGGGGAATAACATTTTGGGCAATAAAACAAAGTCAACCTTTTTGTAGATGTTATCGTGACTAGAACAAACACCCTTAATTCACTACAAAACAGAGGAAGCAATAGTTCGATACGGACGGGACTCCGGATTTAAAATGAATCATTCAAATTCAGAAATCCCTCCCCACCTGAGGGAGCAACTTAAAGAGAAGTTCCCCTATACATGGGAGACCAATCAATTAGATATCTTGGGGGGTTGATATACCCTGTAAGATCGGGGGGCTCTTTGAGGCCAACTACCCTGCCCTGGGGAGAGGCATCAAGAATACTCTAGACCGCAGGAGTGCCCTTCACTTGTCCGGGTTTGGTAAAATGGCAGTTAAGATGAATGTCCTCCCATGATTCCTTTATTTTCTGCAGTCTTTTCCCATAGCCAAATCTAAAAGTACCATTGAAAACTGGGATGCTGTACTACTGCAGTTTGTATGTAAGGCAGGGTCGCCTAGAGTTAATCATCATACACTTTACACAGCTATGTCACAGGGGAGGAGGCGTGGAGGGGGAAGAGGGTTGTCCTTCCCCAAACTTTGGAAGTATTATGGAGCAGCAGTTATTCAACCCCTGATAGATTGGGTACAAAGGGACGCTTAAGAAGTTAAGAGGGACTATGTAGCAGGTGGTAGCGGGAAGACACTTATTAACACAGCCCTGGCTGCCCTGCCACATGCTGAGCCAGAGCCTTTACTCTAACCCAGTCACTCAGGCCTCTGTAGAGGCATGGGCTAGTGTTAGCAAAATTAAGGGTTCAACTACCTTGACCTCCCCAGATACCCTATTGCTACACATACACAACAAAGATGTTGTTCCTGGGTGGACGGACAGAGTTTATGAATTGGCTAGACAAGAGGGTGAGTAAAGTGTGGGAGGGGTCTAGTTGTGAATTGAAAAATCAGAATGTTCAAGGAATGCAAGGGGGATCTGGGTCTCGAGGAGACCGATAGGTTTAGATACATGCAGGCTAGACATTGGGTTCTGCACTCCACTAATGTCACATTATCAACTATAGAAAACTCAGTTGAAGCTGGAATTTCAGGAGGCGGCAGAATCTAAGGAGTTAATCTCCAGGCAATACAAATCAATAAGTCCACTCAACACATCTGAGCGCCAGTCGTACTGTGAGGTTGGGAGCTAAACTTGAGGTTATGTGTGCACTTAAAGGATTGGGAAAAGATCTATGAAGAAGCAGGGATTACGGGCTGTCCACCTCTACTAAAGACCCAGTCTAAAATACTAACCAGGTGGTACAAAAAACCAGCTCCATTACACCAAATCGAACAACCCTAACATTGGTTGGAGGGCCATGGACTAGAAGGCACACTATTGCATGCATTGTAGCGGTGTCCTGCGATACAGAACTTCTGGCTGGAGGTGAGGTCCTAACAGAGATCCTTAGGGTTGACATCCTAGGTGATCCTATGGTGTGCATCTTGGGTCTCAACACCACATTACGACAGGTCTGTACATAGAGAACTTAAATTGCTGACACATCATCTATTGGCGACCAAACTATATATTCTCCAGTTATGGGGTGGACGGAACATCCATCGATACATTTTGCTCTACAAAGTTTAGAACGTTTTGACAATTGGGAAATTGACAGCCAATATGAAAGACGCCTGGTTGCCCATCAAGGCTATATGGACACCTTTTTTTTTTAACTATATGCAAAAAAAGTTAACGCCCTATCCTGCCCATTGAGATTACATGAACTGAATCTAGTAGACTTGCCCTAAATAGAAAGCCCTATATATTATATTGCATATGTTGCTCATAAGTTTGGTTTGGTTGCTTGCTGGAATACTACAGAGGGAGGGGTGGAGAGATGAGGGTGGGGGAAATCGCACACCGTTATTGAAAATGTTTTGAAACACCGGCGGGTAGCCAGAGTATGTTACGATTATAAAAACCAATAAAAATACATTAATTAAAAAAAAGGTTGGCTGATACTAGAGAGCTAGCAGGAAAAAAAACATCTTGTTCCTCGAAGACCTCTGTACAACTATGGATCAACAGGATTGGAAAGGAAGATCAGCATTCAGTTGTCCCAATACATATCAGAGCGTCTCCCAAAGATAGGGGTCCTTGGCCTACCAATGAGGACACAGTGGATAGATGGCTAACCGATCCACTTGAGGGATCCCCACTACTTTCAGATGAGGCTCCTTCATGGTTCAGGAGACAGAAGTTATAAATCTGCTTGTGCTAGGGCCTAAGCACACCAAGCAATAAGCATGAAGGTTCGCAGCTACCAACTTCTGTGCTAGGGCCTAAGCACACCAAGCAATAAGCATGAAGGTCCGCAGCTACCAACTTGTATTCAAAGGACGTGCAGAAGGAAACATTTATGCGGCTTGGGATGTGGAAAATAGAAGGTCAAAGCCAGGTGCAAATTGCCACAACAAAAAAATGAGGAAAAAAATGAATCTCAAAATTCCCCTACTGTAAGAGATTAAGCATGCACCCAACCAGTGGAGAGAAAAGTAATGGTGGGCAAAGCAGGAAGGCTAGACCTGGGAGGCTTTTGTAGCTTCTCGGCTCGCTTTACAAACAGTATGGAGCAATTGCTGACTAAATAAATTTGGACAGTGGCAAACAATTCTTAGTACACTAGCTCGGACCACATCACTATTTATTTATACATTTATAGAGCGTGCCCAACGCTTAGGCATCGGCAGCGCTTATGCTTGAGAAGACGGTTACATTACATACATAGTTGCATTACATTCTTGGTTAGGATCCATACAGTGACATTGCATACTTGGTTGCGATACATTATTGCTCACGAAACAGGAAATGAATACATGGGTAACGACAGTTCGAGTGAATAGTTCTTGCATACATAGGTTGAGCATATTATTAGCGGGGGGCCTTATGCACACTTATAGGTTAGGGTTGAGTTCTCAATATCTTGGCTAAATAGCCACGTTTTGAGTCTTTTACGGAAAGAACAAAGTGATGGGTCTAATTCTCAGTTCCAGGGGCATAGCATCCCAATATTTAGCTGCAATAACCGGAAAGCTGGAGCCTCCTGCTTTTTGTCATTTGAATCTCTGGGTGGTTAGGTGGCCGACATATCGAGCGGGTTGGTCAAAATTATTGTGTTTTAGAGATTTGTTTTGTCAGGTATAGCGGGGCAGTGTTGGACCGACATGTGGAAGGGATAGTATTTTTAACTGGTAGCCAGTGGATGTTCCTTCAGATTGTGGTAATGTGGTCTGTTTTGGGGATATTAAAAGCAGCTCCGATTGTGTTATTCTGTACTGTCTGGGGTTTCATGTTTTTCGCGGTGGATCTTGCAAAGATGGCATTGCAGTAATCGATCCCGGAGAGGATAAGTGCTCTGGCAAGTGTGATAGTTATCCGTAGTAAGGAATGGTCTGCAAGCAGTGATCAGATTGGCAGTGTAGGCTGAGGCCGAGGTGATGGCATGGAGTTGTCTAGTTAGGGAGAGTGACATATACAAATACATAATGTTTTCACTTCTTTGGCTACCGTGATACTGTTGCCGTCAATGTCAAAAGATTTGTAGGCTTGTGGTAAATTCTTTAGCCTTGGTAAGATATCCACAATGAGGATCTCTGTTTTATCGTCGTTAAGACAGTTTGTGTTGTGCCATCCAGGCTTGGATGGTGTGGTAGATGGTATTCAAGGAGTTAGAGTCTATGTCATGATTTCCCATGATAGGCAGCAATATTTGGGTGTCATCCGTGTAAGTTAGTTTACGTGACACCCAGTTTGTCAAGGAGGTCGAAGAGAGGTTTTGTGACTACATTTTACAATGTTGGGGAGACGCAGAGCCCTTGCCTGACTCCGCACATGATGGGGGTGGGTGGTGCTGTGGCAGACAAGGAAAAGACTTGTGGTGCGGCTGGAAAGGAACGATTCTATCCAGTTTATGGCATTATTTGAGAAGTGGGCTGCCTGGGCAAGGTGCAGGCACAGGATGTTGTGGTTTACCAAGTCAAAAGCCACCGAGAGATCCAGGAGGAGGAGGAGGAGGAGGATGGCTAGATCGCCCCTGCCTCTAATTTGATCCATTTGGATTTTAATGTCCAGAAGGGGCATTTCTGTTCCATGGCCTGGGCAGAAGCCCGATTGGCAAAGGCCAAGAAGGTTATGTGTTTCGAGGTAGTTTTGAATCTGTACATAAGCTACTCTATTATTTTTAGTAGAAATGGAACAGTGGTAATGGGTCGGTAGTTGGTGGGCACATTAGGGTCTAATGTGGGTTTCTTCAGCAGTGAGCACCCAAGCTTTCGGTACTTTGTTGGAGGCAAAGGAGTTCTTGATCAGAGTTGTGACAAATGGGGCTAGATTGTCAGCGCAATCTTTGATAAGTGAGGCCGGGCAGATATCATCTTGGCACCTCGAAGGTTTTAAGCCCTTTATGATTTTGATGGTTTCTGCTGTGGAGATGGGCAGGAATTCAAACCTAGGATGTGAGGTCAGAGTCTCGGATTCCGCAGCTATAGGCTGAACAGTCGGGGCAAGCTTGTTATGTTGTTTTGCTTATAAAGCGCCAAAGCCCTAAGGCATCCAGGCGCTGAACAAAAGGACAGAGCTACGTAACGGGAATTCCAGGATTCTCAGGTTTCATTACATAAACAGCCTGGTCTTAAACTTTCTAAAGGCAAGTAGATTTTCTTCCTTCCGGAGTGATTCTGGTAGCTCATTCCAGGCCTGTGCCACCCGAACAGGGAAAGAGCAGCCATTGCCCCAGGCTCAGAATCTATTTATTCTAAGGAGACATGCCTTAGCTGAACAAAGGTTCCTAGTGGGTTAATCGATTACTACCTTCTCTAAGATATTGAGGGGCAGTCCCAAAAGTACACTTATGTCCTAACGTTAGCAACTTAAAAATGACCCTAGCTGCACCAAGAGCCAATGCAGCTCTCTCCGAGCTGCCGTCACTGGTTGTCTCCGTGCCATGTGGTCAACTATACGCACAGCTTTGTTTTTTATTTTCTGCAGTTTCTGTATTGCATCCTTAGTGGCACCCCCCAGCAGAGAGTTACAATAGTGCAAACGCAGTAAAATAATAGCTCAGCCAATTTTGC
The DNA here is from genome assembly GCF_040938575.1 of Ambystoma mexicanum. Taxonomy (NCBI): domain Eukaryota; kingdom Metazoa; phylum Chordata; class Amphibia; order Caudata; family Ambystomatidae; genus Ambystoma; species Ambystoma mexicanum. The sequence goes on along the minus strand of NC_090922.1, from coordinate 142,032,375 downwards.
GCTGTTATCCTTTGTGACCATAGGACCAACCAATCTCAGTACTTTGAATAACTAGTATTCCTCATAATATAGTCCACATGGGCATTCACATTAAGATTAGCCTCCATGCAAGTACAGAGAGTCTTCACCTTGGTAGCCACTACAATCAGGCTACCGTCGATCAGGAAGATGGAAAAATCCTGACCTAAACTCTCCCTAGCGTGCTTGGACCCATAAATCATCAGCTTGGTTTTCCCAGCATTTAAACATAGCCAATTCATGAACATCCAATTCTTAATAACTAGGTAGATATTTAACCTCTCCTGGTCCTCTGCACAATCACCACTAAGTTCCATTGATCGCTGAAAATCATCAGCATAGTGTCTGAAGAAAAGCCCCAATCTCTCCAATTCCAAGCACAGGGGCTGGATATATATGTTAAAAAGTGAGGAAGACAGACATGCCCCCTGCGGGACCCCACAGACAATGGGTTCCGAATCAGACGAGACATCTCCCCAATGAACCCTGGCTCTACGTCCCTCCAGAAACTACCCAATCCACCTGACCGCCTCCCCCGAGTATCCCCTTGTGACAGCCAATCTCTCCAACAGTATTTTACGGTCCAGTAGATCGAAAGCTGCTGATAAATCAAGCAAGATCAGCAGCCCCAATCCACTCCTCTTCAGCAAGGTCAACATCGGTGTTTGGCGGTCGACCAAGGCACTCTGTGCCATAGGTGCATCGAAAACCAGATTGTTTCTTGTATAACATGCCTACAGCCTCCATATGTTGTTGGAGCTGCATGGTGGCCCCTTGTCGATCAGTTTAAGAAAGAAAAAGGTATTGGATTTGTGCCGCAAGTTTGCTGCATCATTAGGATCCACACCATGTTTTTTCAAAAGGCGCGTCATCGCAACATCTTTGATGTTTTGAGGTATGACGCAGTGATTAAAGGAGGCATTAGCAAATCTACACAAGAATGGTGCAAAAACGCCATGATGTTCCAGAATGGCGTTCGATGGCAACAGATCCCCTGTGCAACTTGTGGGATGCATAGCCTTTAGGATTTCTTCACTTTCTGAGGTTGTTACATTTGAAAAACTAAAGTGCAGAGAAGGTGCCACAAGATTTTGTACCCGGGGATCAGGGGGCATTTGGTCAGCCACCATTTCTTGTTGCCTATTCCCTGTAGTATCACCCACCGTTACAATATTCAACCTGTCCAGCTCTCTACAAATCTTAGCCTGAGCAAACACAAGCTTGTCTGCAAATGCCTTTTGAGCTAGTGTGCAATCTTCCTTTTTAGGGTTTATATTTTAGTTTAGTACTTTAGGCTTTTCTCATGTTGTAAACAGTTAAAGAGTTCCTTCGTTTCATTTCCTGCCCTGCTTATTTGTTCATTATAATGGTTATGTTTGGCTTCTATGAGCTTGTCTTTATACTCCTTCACGCTACGTTTCCATTCTTCTTTATTTTTAGGAATTTTTTCCTTAAGCCATATATGCTCTGCCTGTCTTCCTTATCTTTAGCTGGACCAATTCCGGGGAGAACCACTTTTGATGATTGGGAAGATCTCTAGCACTTCGAGACTTGTTAGGAGCAAGCCTGTCAAGCAAAGCTGTCCTGTGTCTATTCTAACTATCAATATGTCGGGGTGATCCAGCTCATTTGTCTGCGTCATCAGGGCATTTATACATCCCGCAAGATCATCAAGCTTGAGTTTTTTAATTTCGTTTTTGTATTGAGTGAAGAGACCTTATCCGTGAGGGCCTTTTGAATGTTTTCGCTCCATGCTCAGCCCTTAGTACAGTGGTCTGGGGCCAGGGAGGTTTTTCTTTCAGTTCCCGCAGGATAGAAAAGAGCTCTCTGGTGCCCGAGTTATCATTCTAAAGTTGTATGCATTACTTTTAGCTTGGAAGGTGGCTTCTTTGTATTCTGCGGCTAGAGTGATGAAGTACTGGTTGTTGACGTGACTGGGTGTTTTTCTCCAATTACTCTCAGCATTTCCAGGGGCGCCACTTGGTAAATAGCTGCCTCCAGAGTTTAGTTGTTTAGAGCTACTAAGGATGTGAGATTAGCGGGGTGATCCATGTGGGAGGTGAGAGGCAGTAACACGGGAAGCATGTTGTCTGGAATGATGTTACGATGGTTGCGTGTGGGAGCCGCAGGGGCGAGGGAGTGCTGAGTTGTGCGGGGTGCTGGTGGAGAAAAGTATATCGTGGTCCGACCAGGGACATGGATCATTGTTAGAAATATTGGTGATGCAGTAGAGGTCGGCAAGCCAGTCCAGGGTGCGGCCTTTAGCATGAGTTGGGTTCGAGATGCACAGGGTGAAGCCTTGTGCTTCGATAGTGTAGGCTACTGCAAGAGCATGGGTGTCAGTGCGGTCATTAAGCACTGGATTAAAATTTCCTAAAATGATTGGAGATAGGCTTTGTGTCTGTTACCAGAAGAGAGGCTTTGTCTTCCTTAAATGAGAAAGTGGGTCCTGGTGGCCAATAGATGCGTTGTAGAGATGAAGTGGCCGAAAAAGGGCTAATTTGGCAGATATCAATTCTCCTACCGGGGAAAGCTTGGTTGGTTGTTTCTCTTAGACCAAGGATAGTTTTGGTAATGAAAGGGACTCCACCTCCTTTGGCTGTTATGTCTTTTCTGATGATGGAGTTTCCATCAGTATGATTAGCGCGAGGGATGGGCTGGCAGCAGGGTGCGGCCAGGTTTTGGTGATGGCGAGGAAGTCCAAATCCTTCGTGGTAATAAGGTTGGCAATATCTAGGGCATGTGCTGGAAGGGATTTGGCGTTCATGAGAGCATCCTTAACATGTGTCTATGATCTGAAGGGCATGATTTAATTGTAGGTACAGTGCCTTTGTGTTCCCAGCTCGGTAGTGTGGAGTCGGTGGAAAATATCGGCGAGGTGAACTGCGAGGCTGGTGAAAATGGGATTTCCTGTGTGATGCAGGGTGTGGCCAGCTCCTGGTTAGTAGGTTGGGTAGTCAAAAGGGTAGGGGGTTTGGGAGGTAGTTTGAAAGGGTGCGTCTGAGGAAGGAAGGTTGATGGTGGGATAGTAAGAGGATTAGGGAGTACTTTGGCCATGCACAATATGTGACAGCAATTCATCAGACGGGGGCGGGGGGATTGGTTGGGTGCGATGATTATTTATTTTTTTAGTGCTGGTGTTACTGCGGTCGGGATGGGTTGATTAGGGTATGGATACCTCAGGTAGTCGTAACTGTTAGTAGGGGTTGGTGACGCCTTAAGTATTTGTCTGAGGTGCCACCTCAGTGGGGTGGCAGGTCTGTGTGGGTGGGGAGATGCTCATGTGATCATGGTTTGTGCAGCCAGTTAATGTAGCCAAGGTAGTCGTGGGCTTCGGTCGTAAAGGTCTGGGTGGCTGGGCAACAGAGATAGACAAGATGATACAATATTGTATTGTGCCAATAATCACGGTGTGCAATAACAGGTTAGCAGACATGCAATGAGCTGCAGCCAGGGGACATTAAGTGAGATACATTAATGCAATGATGCAGTGGTACACAGTACTGTAGGTCAAGGCAACTAGTCAGCAGTGAGCTCTAACGGGTTAGCAGGCGGGCACAGTACAGGCTGTTATGTGCTATAATGGGCTAATACACAGTACAGTAGGTCAAGGCATCTGATCCACAGTGAGTTCCAACAGGGCTGGCAAGAATGCAGTAAGTTATAATCAAGCAGCCCTTAAGGTACCTCCTTTATAGTTTGCAAAAGTACATAATGCAGGGTTACAGCGGTGAGCTTGACGCGGTACAGTAACCGGCTCTGGGCATAAGAGCGGGTGTGCCGTAACCAGTAGCTAGTGCGAGGACAGAAGGTCTATCGTGTGACTAGATGCTTAAATCTAGGTGGCATGATGACTCGGATGTGCAGCGACAAGTTGTGACTGGGGAGGTAATACCGTTACAGTATGGTGAGGTAGACTGGTGGGCTATGTGGGGTGGCTTAGGTGTACATAGCGCTCAACTTCAACTTCTCCAGTGGTGCAGGAGTTCAGGAGTCCAGGAGTCGGAAGTAAGGGGGATTTTAGGGGTACAGTAAGGTTATCACAAGGCCTGGGCGCTCCCCAGCGCTCCGACAGGGGCCTTGAGAGTGGGCATTTGGTGGGGGCCGGCGTTCGCCTGTCGGCCTCCGGATTGGCCTGCTTAAACAGGCTGTCAGCCAATCAGTGCAGCTTTATGCTGCAGTGTGCAAACTTTCTGATGCAGGTGGTGCGGTGGCCATTTTGAAAGGGGTATCTTTCCTCGGTTGAAGTAGGCAGCTCGGGGTGCACAATGGAATGTAGAGGCAGCCGCTTCCTTCACCGATTTAAAGAGATGCACCGGATCATATTCCCGAAATTGATGAAAGTGAACTTTTACAAATAATTTTGGCATATTTGCATTCAAGTAGCGGTCAATCCCCAATTAGCCCGGGAGGGTTTACCTTATGTAAAGGTGCAAGGGCCATCAGGAGCATCGGTCACAGTGGTTCATTAGGATCAGCACATGGCAGCTTCCACGGTTGCTGCGGGTCAGCAAGCAACTGTGCCAACCAACTCCTTTGGCTGTTACCCCATTGACAATCAGATTATAGGAGTGTACAAGTTTTAAAATGAGAAAGTCTATGGCAGTTAAGTCGTAGATGCAGGGTAAAATGTTCTATGTTAGGCTTCAGTGAAACTTAGTTTCGTAACAGAAAAATGGCAATACTTCAGGACACCATTTGGTGGACAGAGATTGGAACCTCCCTCCAACACACATTACTTCAGAATACATCATTTGAGGTGCTAAATAGTGGATCGCGCATGAACAAATGGCCTGGATCGAAGACAAAAATAAATAAGACGGGCCAGTGACAAAAGTGTAATCAAACCAAATGTCAAACTTCTTTGTATTTCTTAGCTGACCCAGAGGACTTGGGAACTCATCAACTCCAGGACACACAATTTTGATTTCATCAGAAAGCCCTGAATTAGAGTTGTGCTGCTACCATGAAGGACATCCTACAATTTATAAAAACCTATGGGTTTCAAGAAATCCACCACCATCCATGTTTGTTGCTGGACCCTGCTTGTCCCAAACCATGAGAAAGAGGTCAACCAGATATATCATGTAGCTGCCCCTCCAACACAGCAAAGACCCAACAGGGCAGAATATCCGGGTGGAACAAAAAGGAGCATACAAAAGGATAAACGGAAGTTGAGCCTTTTCTCCCCAATAAAACCACTGAATATCTGATGATGGCACACTAGAGCACGATCATGTAGGAGTCCTTCAGATGCAAATACGCCAACCTGCCATATTGCAGCAGAGTATCCTTCAAGAGCAATATCCCTTCCATCTTCTAGCATTTATACCAATCTTACAGTTAAATGCCCTGAGATTTAGAACAGCGATCCTAACGGTTGTCCTCTTCTGCAAATACAAATTGAACTAAAAAACAAAATCTCAGCACTGTCAGTAACCTATAGGACGGCCCTCTTTGCCAGCAGAGTTGCAACTAGGGGAACCATGTTTACAGAAAACCGTGAGGATGTCAAACTGGGACACTCGAGATTTGGGCCAAGTTGGCGGAACTAATCGCTGCAACAAGATGCTTTTAAAAATAATCCTGTGTCATCCTACTTACAGAACGCAGCACAAGCTCACCAAAAAAAGGGTTTAGGGTTTGCTAAAGCCCCAAAGATCAATTAAGGGGGCCACAGATCTGGCCGGCAACCCAACAAGATGCTAGCCAATATCATCAAGAGAAGGTAGAAGGGAGCGGGGAAGCTGGCCGGTAGCCATGGGTGCCCTCAGTCCTGCCGACTTAGTGGAGCACAGCCAAGAGCACCACACAAAGTAGGACCCAAACCTGCTGCAGGACACCTGCAGCCTCCCGCAATTGGAACTGCGCACCAAATTGCATTCTCAGCCACGGAGAAAGTCCCAATAATGGAGGGGGGGGGAGGGGAGCTTGGGCGGGGCACTGAGCTGCCCGGGTGCCGGCATGCCACAGCGTGAACTGGGAAAGAGCAGCAGGGTCTCCAGCAGGTTTAGTGGGGCGCGCATTCATCGAAGGGAAGAAAGAGGAGCGAGAAGCTAGTCAACCCTTATGGGCACCCTCCGAATGGTCAGCGCAGCGGGGTGCAGCAGAGGGTACCCCATTGGGTGGAACCAAGACCCAAGGTTCGACATCACCGGACTTGCGCTGCAGACCTGAATTTCATGGCCCTGGGGAAAGGGCCTTCAATATAGATGGGGGGAGGGCTTGTTCAGGCACGGCAGGGTGCAGGTGCCAGCACACCATGGCAGGTTGTGATGGAGAGCATTAGTGGCCTCAGCCAGCATCGGGCGGCGCCATGAAAGGTCTGAACGGCGGACATGGCACCCCGATCTGACAGGCTCTGAGGGTCGTAGATGGGAGTGGCGTGACTCTCGGTGTGAGGAGCCGTGTGAAGCAAAGGGGGCAGCCTGAGTGCAGCTGAGCCAGGGTGCACGGCGAGAAGCAGATAAGAGAACCCCATCAAGCCCAGAGAGAAATAAACCAAATCTTGTGAGGGGCTTCCATATGGCCACTGCCATGTCCCCGGGAGTCACGCTGCACGTAGTCTGGCACGCATTTGAGGAGAGGATGCCAGCAGCTGCGTGATTAAGCAGAAAGAAACTGCAGAGGAATGTACATCAATACAATGGGCAAGCAAGAAAAACATTAAGCTAAGCCTCTCCTTTGACATGAATGCCAGCACTAAAAAGTGAAGACGCGCAAAGTTCTACGCAGCCGCAGCAGACTGAGACAAATTATCTGTTAGGCAGGAGAACAATCTGATTTGCTGGAAATTAAGGAAATGTTCCCACAACTAAAAGCTGGCATAAGCTTGCTGGATGCCAAAATTGACTTGCGTGCAAGGTCAACCAAGGCCAGGCTGGACAAGCACACAGACTGGCCCATTGCCGCAGAGGAGAGAAACTCTGCAGCAGAGAATACACTAAATGCGAGGTCACCAAATGTGAAGGAGATGCAAAAAATCCAAGACAGACAAAAATAACGTCCTGGAAAGTCAGCTAGGCAGGAGTAATTCAAATACCTGGCGTGAGCGAATATGAAGCAATAACACAAATGGAAACGTTTATAGGACATCTGATAAAGGAAGTGCTAGACCCAGGGCAGTTATCAGCAATATTGATAGTGTAAAGGGCTCAAAGGCTGCTTGGAGCGAGACCGATATCTGGAGACGAGCCCATCATTGTAAAGGTATTGAACTTTAGAGACCAGTACACGATCCTTTGAATGGCCAGAGAAAAAGGATCAGTACAAAAAAATACAGGGAAACGGATCCACATATTCCCCGACTTCTCAGCGAAAATTCAAGCCTCCAGGAAAACCTCAGGCATGTAGACACAGGGCTAAGAACCTAAAATACGCCTTGATGTTCCTAGCCAGGCTAGGAAGTCCTGCAAAGGGGAAAGTGCGATTTTCTGATCCTCCTGGGGCTGTACAAGACTATTGACAGTATACATGTCAAGGCCGCTCCCCGGGAAGGGTGACTTGAAGAAAAGGCTTCATATTCCTAACGTGGGGTAAAGATGGAATGAAATGTGCATAACCTCTCGGTGGGCATGGATGGCCTGGCAGCAAAAACAGAGTGACTGACGGACTTGACTGTCTTCGCTCATCCGTTGTTTGTTGTGCTGCCTGGCTGCTGTCTTTTCACCTCAACTTTTTCTTTACTGCAGTATCAAGCTATATCCAAACATTGGGTGTTTCTGGGCATTGTGTGGTGCTCCAACACCCTTCCCAACCATGTGCCACTACAAGGTGACACATTTGATTCAATGGGAGGGGTTTACCGCCGACTATTGGGGGATGGTCAGCATGGGTGGGGGTGGAAGGAAACACAAGTTGCTGTTATGCAGGTGTGTTAATGATTTAGGGGAAGGAGATGTTGCTGAGTGTGGTCACACTGGTGGGGAGAAGGTCAAATCATAGATTAAATGTGGTAAGGATTATTAACACAGATTATCTCCCGTAATGGGGAACCAGAGCGATATTTACCAGGCAGGGTAGCTGGGAGCCTGGTGGTGATCCCCGTTAAAGAAACTTAAACAGTATCTACTGTGAATGCTGATGAAAAGATCCTGGTCGGGGCAATAACCTGAAAGGTTAGAAAGGTCAACCAATACGCCAAAGCCAGGAAAATTATGTTATATCTAGAAAGACACAAGATCAATATGGTCTTCCTGCAGGAAAAAGATTTAACAATGGAGCAAAGCTTTGCAAAGGTGTGGGGTGTCATCAATATTTCTCATCATACTCTACACACACATGGGGAGTAGCAATTCTAATCTACCACTCCTTGAACTTTAGGCTGAATAGGCTTGTGACCAGGAAGGGCAATCCCTCAGTGTCCGGTGAAATTAACGGAGTACAGGTCACACGGGCCAACAATTATGCGCCCAACAATGACAACCCCAAATACCACGACTGGATAGCAAACCAAATGTTAAAAGTTTAGTGAAACTATACTTATTTGAGGGGTTGACCTCAATACAGTTCTAGACACACAAGGGGATAAAATCCACACACCCCCGATCCAAAATGTCGCACAGAATTTGACAAATTCAAAGCCTCCACAGTCTTGTAGATATCTAGAAGTGCCGACACCCATGGATTCTGTAATACACATTTTATTAGTCAGTCCACGATGCAGCATCTTATATAAATCACCTCCTAATGTCCGAGGCAGGCACCAGATGGGTCATGGATGCCTGCATCTACCCACAGACAATCTCAGATCACTCCCAGGTCACCGTGCAAATCAGCATCCCCACCAGTAAATGCAACCCCAGAGGATGGAGGTTTAAAGCAACTGCTTTAACAGATACAGCTTTCCGTTCAGACCTGCAAAAGGAAACCTTAGATTTTTTTTTAAGTAAACACTGGGATGGCAAACTCCCAATCTACATCATGGGAGGCGTTTAAATGCTGGGTCAAGGGGATATGCATTTCTAAGGAAGTTGGAGTGCTTCATGCCATAGAGGGAAGTTGAACTAGAGGAAACTAAAAGACAGAAAAAGAGCATTTCCCAGACAAAGACCCCAACGGTCTGGCAGAACTGTGCATTGCAAGAATTCATAGAGATTGTGTTGCATGATAAATATTTAGGCAACCAGAGTAGCGCAAGACAATGTAGAGAGGGGCAGAAGCCGGGCAAACTACTCACGTGGCTGGCTAATGTCGAGAGGGGAAACGCGCAGTTAAAGGTGATGGAGGTGAGCTAAAACAAAGCAACTCTGAACTCCTGAAGGAATTCACAAAACTTGACACTAAACTATAAACATTGCAGGCACAGAAGACCCACCCCAAAATAATCGGTGTCTGGAGCAGGTGGCCTTTTAGTGACTTCAGAATATAGAACAGAAGCCATTAATGTGCCGATTACACTCGGGGGGGGGGGGGGGGGGGGAATGCACAGAGCGATCAAAGATCTCTCCAGCCGGAAACTGCCCGAGGCAGATGGCTGGTCAATCAAATTCTATAAAGCCTTTGCAGGGATATTCTGGCCACATCTCCTGAATGTGTATGACGAAGCCATTAGAAAAGTGAAATTACTAATGACAATGTGTGAAGCAGTATTAGTCCTGTTGAATCCAACCAAGATACCCACTGAGTGCACGTCATTCTAACCTAGCTCAATTAACAGCGACAATAAGATTATTGCTAAATTCCTGGACGAATAGACTCCTGCTAATAACCAATTGTATAGTGCCGAGCCAGGCAGGATTCATCCGGGGCAGGTCAACATCATACCACCTGCGCCAACTGTTCTGTGGAATTCAAACTCTCCTGCCTGATCTTTAAGCAGTCGCAGTCCTGCTGGGCACAGAAAAAGATTGCTTAGAGTGGGGGGTATCCATTTCACAGTGTTCAATAAACTAGCGTCGCTCTGTTCTTTTCGATGGCAAATCTAGATAACCAAGCATCAGCCAAGATATGCATGAACAAATGCATGTCTCGTGGTATTCCCCCAGGGCTAAGGAAGAAGGCAGGGCTGTTTGCTTTCACCCTTTCTATTTATTATTGCAATAGAGCCACTGGGGTACCAGTCTTCATCGAAAAATGGTTCATCTAAACCTTTTTATCGAATATTTTCTAACAAAACCATTTTCATCTAATGCATTTTTGTGTGGGGTACATTTTTATATTTGTATTTTGGCATTTATAAAGCGCACAGAACAGAATAAACCATATAACGGCGCAGATAACAAATTATTGGGGAACATACAGGACCCACTAGGTGTAAGACTGCTCTATCTGAACAAAAAGGTCTTTAGTGCTCGATGAAACTGAAGTGAACTCAAGGTCCTTATTTCTATTGGTAGAGAGTTCCACAACTTTGGGCCAAAACAGAAAATCTTCCACCCCCCCGTGATTTGTATACTGAGTGGGGGACAGCCATAAGGTGACCATCACTAGAGCACAGTTGTCTCACAGGCTGATATGGCTGAATTATCTATCTCAAATACAGATGGGAAATACCATTTACACATTTAAAGATGATACAGGCTAGCTTAAACCCGATACGATCTTCAATTGAGAGCCAATGTAGCTCACAATGAAGTTGAGACATGAGCAGCTCTGTTCAGCTTAAATATCATCCTGACAGCCGCGTTCTGTGCTTTAAGTCGTTGAAGTTGTTTAGATGGAACACCCAACAATCGACTGTTGCAATAGTCCAAGTGGGTGCTAGTTAAAGCATTAAAGGGTTAATCTTGTTAGCAAAATGTTTGGGGTGGGTTTTTAAGGGGCCTAAACGAGAGGTTGGGACAGGGACCAACCCCCCACCCACCAAAACAACTGAACAAAAAATTGCATATGACGAAATTTTCTCATTATAAAATATTAGATGAAATTGTTTCGATGAACCATTTTTCAATGAAAAGACATTGAACCAGGCTAATACGTGACAAGCATAGACCGAAAGGCAGACTGCTATATTCCCATAAAGTCATTATCGTACGAGATGTTTGTGAAAAACCCTAGACATAACCTGCACTGTTAGGAGAAATGTCCCTTCGATGCCATTTTGCCTCCATTTTTGCACACTCCAAACTTTTTGCTTTTGTTTGGCTTACCTAGCCTGACTTTTTCCAGTGGAGCACAGCCTCAGCTGCACTCCTGCTGGCTTTCTCTCATTTGTTATGGGGAAACTGAAACGTCCTTCAGGCTGTCAGTACTGGGAAACTAGGTTTCCCTTAGTCTTCGACTATGCTACAATTTCTTGGTAACACGTATCTATGTGCCAATAGGGGCCCTTTTGTTTTATGGCCCTAAGGATTTTTTGGTGTTTGTACAAGTGTTCCGAGGACAAACTGGTGGCTGCAGTTTACTTTAAAGTATTTTTACTTACTGGCCAGTGGCGAAAACAACTGTGCCACAAAGTCTTTTGTTCTGTCCTTTGGCCATTGTGTCTCTTTGCCTTCCCCAGGTCGAGAGACCCGGGTACTCCTTATTTGGGCATGCAGCCTCCCACGAAAACTGCATCTTTCGCTGGCTCCTGCATGTCATGTGTGCTGGTGCCCAGGAAGAGGGCTGGGACGGTCTGGTCCCAAGCCACACTACTGGTACCAGTATGTCTGGTAGCCATGAATGACAGGAACCACCGTGGGCCACTATTAGCCTACGTCTGCCGTGCATCCAAAAGAGCAGATTTTCCATGGGCTATGTGAGATGTGTGCCCAAACCGAATCTTGGATAAAAGAAGGGGCTCTGCATCCATTCCAGGTCGATTTACTGAGGTTCACAACAAACCTCATAAGGAGCCAAGTATCCTTAACAAGAAAGCAGACTCGAGGAACAGCCGGTGACGTGCTAGGAAGGTTTGGCACCCTGACCCCGATGTTGTCCCGTCAGACCAGTGGGAACAACTGCTCTCAGCATCTCCTACATACCCTCGCAAAGAGCCTCTTCAGAAGTGTTCCTGGGCCAGCCAGTGAACTGACCAGATCGAACACAGGGTATCGCACAGGAACGCCACTGTCCCCAGTTGAGACTCTGGGAATCGCTAGCTTGTGGCCCTGGTCCCTCTCCCGCCAAAACTCATTGTCCTAGCTCATCTGGGTCGCGATTTAAGAGTGTGCCACGCCACAAGCATTTGCGGTTCTTGCATCGCTCGAATGTGGTGTCCATCGCTAAAAGTGCCTGCAGTTCTTGTCTACCAGACGTACAGCACCAGAACTATCCTTCTCCTTTCTTTGAGAACTGAGTAAAAGCTACTGTCCTGACACGGACGATCGTCCCATCCCGCAGCTGCTGAGAGCTGCAGCGTCCTGAAACTGCAAGGTTAACATCTACAAGCGAAGTGGGCTAAACTGCCAAAGTTTGGTCCGGACTGTGTCGAGGGTCAGTGAGTACTTTCCTAACTTAGCCGGTGGCCTCCTGGAACATCAATCCTTTTTACACACGAGTATCCCTCAAAAGATACATCCCTTGGCTGGGATAGCCTGCGCTCCCCAGCTATTCCTGAACTCATCAGGTCGCTCTATCCCCAAGGGTAGACCCTCTTCTAGGAATAGGAACTTTTTCTTCATCGTCTCAAGCCCCTTCCTGAGCAGCTACAGCCCCCTGAAGAGAATCTGCTTTTTCGTTTATTCACGATCACGCGTTAACGCACAACCGTACTTTGGGCACTAGGCTCCTCATTTCGTAGGGCTGGACTACACAAGTTAAGGATTTGATGAAGGACTGCCTAAACTGATATATGTGCCGAACGCCTTTCTATTGCAGGTTGTGGTTATTTTCTCCCCCATCATCAGCCTTAGGCTAATCGCAGTATTGTATATGTGACATAGCGAATAAGCATGTGTGGTAATTGTTTTCTCGATAACTAGTTTAATTGTGCTTTTGTTACATAGGCCTATAAATGTATATTTGCTATACATCTGTTAAAGGGTAATCTGTGGAGTTTTTCTAAGTGCTCATTGTGGGCTCCCGATCCCTCTCGCCCCTCCTGAGACTTAGTCTCGACAGCTTGCCAAGCTACCGTGGATTGGTCCCGTTTGCCCAGAAGGTTCCCCTACTCCACTAAACTAGAGTGGCCTCCTAAACGTCTGTCCACCAGGTCAGAGTTTAGAAATCCATATTAACACACTGCATAATGTGTGAAGTACGAATATTTGGAGACTACTCCAGCCTTAAAATAAACACCAGTAAATTGGAACTGTTCCCCCTCACACATGAAATAGTATGTCGGGACCTATTCGAATTGCAACATACTAAGACCAAATACCTAGGGGTGACCATTGCCAAAGACCCCAAAACCCGTTTTCCAGATAACTCAGTGCAGAGGGGGTGGGCCTGAAAAAAGAAAATGAAAAAAAAGTAAATTATCTCCAAGTGGAACAATCAACCCCTATCTTTGTATGGGAGGATGTCCTTAATCAAAATGGTAGTCCTCTCCCAAATTGAATGACCTTTTCTTGAATGTCCGTCTGGTGTTACAAATGCCCTACTTCAAAACCCTTACAGGTATTCTGACGCAATTCCTGCTGGTGGGTAAACGAGCAATGGTGAAATGGGAAAATGGTTGCTCCCAGGGAAAGAGGGTGCCAGGCCCTGCCGGACCCAGAAAGCCAATATCTGGGGTCGCAAGAAAACTTTCTTTTGCACTGGTATGCACCACACTCAAGCCAATGGCATGTGGAAGATGAGCGCGCAATAGCAGCAATAGCGCTACTGACAGTTTTCCTCAAGTATGTACAATGACAGTTTTCCTCAAGTATGTACAAAAAAAAACAGCTGTCAATATTGTAGCTAGTACATACAACACCTGGGAAAGGAGGAAGTTACAAATAAGTTACCTGTACTCCCCACTTATTCCTGTCACCAATGTAGGTGGTATGGCCATCACCTCAGAAAAAGTATTCATGCAGACTATGAGCAAGATTGGTATTAAATTCTTTGGGGAGGGTCTATCGTGGCACTATTTCTGTATTACCCAACACCAAACGTTTCAACTATTGCAAAACACGATACTTGCACAGGGAGCGGGCTGCGTGTAACATTTGTAAACAGACTATGAATGTTTCAAAGCCTGGTATAAGCTCATTCATTTCAATTAGATGCACCAAATGTACCACACCTTGGCCAAGCTACATATATACTACCCTTGCGCCCCCTAATACTGTCCTAGATGTGTGTACACATCCGCAGATGTATGCACCTGCCATGGGATTGCAGCGCTAGTGGGGTATTGTGGAACAAAATGTTCAAGGTATTTGGAGAGATGGCATGGGAGGAGTTTGAGATGTTTCACGTCAGGCTGTCAGGATACAAAAAGGAAATCTCGTGTGGCCCTCAGAAGCTGGTTGGACTCCTGTTGGCCCACAAATGCGTGGCCATGTCCTAGTGGAACGGTCCAGATCCTATGCTAAAGCAATGGCTTAATGATATAACAGCCACAAAACCATAGAAATGTAAGTTGGCACAATGCCAGACACATTTGGACCGATAGTCACCAGGGCACCCTATAGAGGATACCGAATGAGAAACTACGGCAAAAGCCAAACAGACTTGTAGATGAGAGCGAAAAGGTCTGCTTATAATCATAACAGCATGCTAGCAGACACAGGCAACCCCTGTGTCATGACCTAGCATGCAACCTACTTGAGAAAGACTGTTTGATGGCCCAATTCCTGTTGTATAATGTACAATGATGTTCAAGTGCCCTGCCAATTACTGTAACACTATCAAGAATCACCCCAATGCGGCTGATGTGACCATGTTGTAATGCAAAACACATTAAAAAATCATTCTCAAAGCATAGTTTAGTTCTAACTGTATGGAGTTAAGCGTCAGAGCTCCCACCAAAATATAACAGCTCTGGCCTCATCCCCAAAAACCATGACTAAGCCTGCCGAGATCTGCAGTAACGGAAGAAATGTGAAAACAAGGTAGAGGCCCCATATAGTTCAGGACAGAGATTACAGCCCATTCAGGGTAAAGACCCATGCAAATATATATCGAATTTGAATCTTGAAATACTTTGAGTATCCCTTTGTGCCCTACGAATTGTGTTAAGGCCACCCATACACTTGCAATATCACAGAAGGATTAACCAAACAGCTTGCACTACATTAAAGGGGTTCAAGAAGAACACACCTTTTCAATTACGCCACGCCCAATTGAAATTTTGTGGCAGACCCATTGACGATTCCAAGAAAAGGACTCTTTGAAGCCAACCTCTGATGACTAGTTCCGAATAACAACCACTAATATAGGCATCCTCCATAAGGCCAGAAACCTTGACCAAGGGGCCATAGAGTTCCAACTAGTTGATCCAGTTAAGACGCATGATCGTTATCCAGATCCCAGAAGTGAAAACCTTTGAAGCCAACAATGGCCTGATGCACTCTGGCTTCAGGTGGGCTAAATGCAGTGCATACTACCAGAGGACTCTGATTCACACATGGTTTAGGTAGACTGCAGCGGCGGGGCACCATTAATGGTTCAAAGCCCTGGTGACAGTGTGCACCTTTGGGAAACTAAACTGACCGCTTAGAACTGGTACAACAGGATCCAGTGAAGGATAGCCATTCCCCACTTCTGCTCCTGAAGAATTCACAATTCATTGAGAAAAATGAAGGATCTTGAACGCAGGAAGTTTTAGGCCTGCTTAGGCAGTAGGTCTTCATTTCTACTGTCGAGAATTAACTGAAGAGAAGAACTTAAAATACAAGAAATTCCAAACTACTACATCGAACTGGCAGAGGAGGCAGAAGTGACACCTCCCAGTCACCATGCGTCTTTTTTGAAACAGGTCTGTATTTCAGTAAAAGTAAATGGTGGCATTATTTAGTTTCTAAAGCCTTGGCTCCATGACAAGGGGTTAGTGCAGTGTGCTCCTCCCCCAAACGATGGACATTGTGGGTATAGGCGTAGGGCAAAAAGGTTACAGGGCATACATCCAAAAGAATGTACTCTTAAGTTTAATAAATTAAGAAGAAAAGTCTAAAAAAGTAAAATTTATACAGCAATTTGGATTGTTCGTTCAATGAATAAGAACACATGCGGCCATGATTCCCAAGAAAACACCATGCTGGAGCACTGCTCCAAGCTAAACAATTAGATTGCCTTCCTGATTTCCAAACTAACAGATGGAAAACGTTATTATTTAGGTGTTTAGCACCTTGGCTATTATTAAGGAGCTGAACATGTGAAATTGATAAACTTCATAAGAATTTAACGTACAGTAAAATCCCAGGCACTGGCTGATCTGACAGAGTATGATGCACACTCTAAGTAAGATGGTTTAAATATAGTTCAATATATTTCCGGAGTATGATTTAATACCATTTAAGGTGCAGGGGAGAGAAAACTGCCCTTGCACACGAACATTGTGAATACATATGAAAAGTGAGTTCCCAAGACGGGGAATACCCAAAACCTGCACACTGTATAGGGCTAAACGCTAAATTCTTGAACCTGTAGATTTGCAAATACATATACAAAAATTGCTTTAAATGCTTTGAAAAAAAACAAAGATTTTTGGCCCAAAGCGTTTCGAGAAACTCTACATCAGGGGAACTTTCCCTCAAAATATTCTAGAAACAATCCAGAAAAATGTTTAGTGAGAATTTGCCATTTATCAAATCATAAATGGTACAATTTTTGAATACGTACACGTAAACATACAGATTCAAGAATTTGGCGTTTAGTCCTGATCCGACAACACCGAAACTTCAGAGAAGGCCACAACATTTTCAGTCGCCACTAGACACTGACTAGAGATAATCTACTGTTGGCGAGTAAGAAATGGGATGCTGCATGCATAGGGAGAACAGAGGGGGGTAAGGAGGTAGAGGACTATGCCTGCTTTAGAGTATGGGCTTCCATTGTCAAAATCAAAACATACAATGGCTGTCGTCTACCGGAAACATGATTCATACCAATTCTCTGGTGCTCCTGGCATTAATCATGAATGCTAGAAAAAATCTCTCCTTCACTGAAATGTTCTACAGGCAACTACAGAGAAACAAACATTCTCAGCCATCAAAAACCTTGTCTCTGTCCAACTAGCTAGAAGGACGAATATGAAAGGAGAAGCTATGTGCAGTGTCCATCCGGCATTCAAGCGTACGCCTAACCCAATACTGAGGACTCCTTTATGATAGGATATATTTATAACACACTTAATACCCAGAGGTTTCTAAGCGCAGACCTGGGGATCGAACCTGTATTGCTCCGTGTCATCTTGCTTCCAAGGCGAGCACGTTGCCCCGGAGCTATCCTCCCGAGACTAAATCACAGTCTTTGCAATCGGAGAACATTCTGACATCCTCCAAATGCCTGCAGTAGGCGGTCTGAGTTCTAGAAAAGCTCATCTGGTCTTGGAAAAGTTGCAAGTATTTTCTTAAATCATTAGGACTCAAAACTTGGCAGAATGAATTCTATTTTTTTCAAACCCTCCAATCGACAGCCTGGACCTTTAAAAATTATACTCCTCTCTAAATGTTGAAGAAAGTTTGGCCACCTAAGTGCTGCCGGTCATGCACATATGTTAACAAATAATTAGGATTCGGTCAAAGAGCACCAAATAAAAATGACATTTATTCCCTACCAAAGATAACAAATGCCTTTCTACAAGAATTGCTGGTATGCTCAGGTAGCTTTCAGCTAGACAATAGAAGACACCGCCTCATTAAATGAACAAATTACTTACCCCTGGAAATGTTCCGATTATGTTCCTCCCACAGATTCTGCATCTTAGATCTAGTTTTCAGCAAGAGCAGCCCAGTTTTGCAAACATTTTCATCGACCAGGGGGTGCAGTGCAGCTCCGGCATAGAGAACTCTCGACACTCGTGTCCAAAACCGAGGCTGACAACATCGATGCTGATCTAAATAGCTGGCAATGTGCCGAGTTAAATAAATGTACTAAATTTTTTCCCTTGCTCAGCCACGTAGGAGAATAATTTATTGGCCTCCTCAGAGATCATGTTTGCAGACCAGCATGGGCCTTCCATGAGAGCAGGGGAGATTTCTACAAGCAGGTGGCTCATTGATTTGAGGGCCAGTTTGGGAGGGCAATGAGGAATCTGTGGGAGGAACATCATCAGAAAATATCACCATGGGTAAGTAATTGTTCTTATGGATTGTGCCCTCCCACAGATTCCTCATCTTAGATAGACTCCCATAGCAATTTTCTTCCAGGAGGTGGGGAAGACCACATCCAGCCATAATCCTTTACAAAGCATTTTGAAATGCTGCTCTGTTGAATCAGGCCTTTTGACTGTCCCAGACGTCCAAGCAATAATGCCTAGTGAACGTTGAGGGAAGACCAGGTCGCTGCTTGGCAAATGTCCAACATAACTCCCCTCTACACAGCTGGGGATGTTGCCACTCCTACTGGAGTGTGCCCTCAGTCCTTCTGGGACTGGTTTTCCTGCTATGTAGTAACAATACGAGACTGCCAAAACAATCCATCTCCAAATGGTCTGCCTGATAATGGCTGACCTGTGTATCCGACAGAAAGCTGGTCCTCTGGCCTGAAAGCTTTTGTTCTTGCAATGTAGCAGCTCAGGGTAATCTTAAGGTCCCAATATCTGCACCCTCCCCTCCTGCTTGGAAGGATGAGGGTGAAAAGCCAGAAGCATAAATGACAGTGAAAGGTGGTTTGTACGAAAGACCTTGGCGCTTGCTCACTGTTAACGTCAAGTAGGAAGGTTGTCTTCAAGGAGAGAGGCCCGATTAGGCCAGAGTGCTTAGACATATGCGCCCATAAAAAATGTGATCATCAAGTTCAGGTTCCATGCCAACACCATTAAAGGTATTGGAGGGAACTGGTTTGTCAGCCCCGTGACAAACTGCATGACAAGATGTACCGTAAAATAGGAGCTTTGGTCTGGGGTCCTTTTGAAAAGGACAACCTCTTAGCTGTCGCCACCTGCATCCCCCGACTCGCAAGGTGCAATGTAGGAAAACAGTGTAGCGATGTCAAATTACAAAGGATCCAACTCTGTGGCTATTCACCAGCTACAAAATATCTTCCATCAGCAGCGGTAAAGAGCCTTTGTTGCTGGTCTTCCCGCCAAGAGCAACACCTCCATGACGTTTCCCAGAAGGTTCCAATCTCTGTACCTCCTCCTCTCAGTAACAAGGCGTGGGGATGGGGGTTACTGACATTGGGGTGGAGGTTCAGACCTTCTTGCGAAAAGCAGGTATGCTTTCTTTGGGAGGCATTGTGGCCACATTCTCCTGGCCCAATCTGGGGCAGGATCATGGTTGTGCCGAACTTCCTCAAACTCCTGATGGCATGAAGCATAACTGGTATCAGTGGGAATGCATAAAGTAGTGGATTCTTCCAGTCCACTACAAAGGCATCCCCCAGCGCTCCTCTTGACGGCGGAAATTCCCTGGAGAACAATAGCTTGAATTCTTGTTGAATTGAGCTGAATGAGAACAGATCAACTCAAGGGTTTCCACAGAGAGTGAGGATCTCCCTGTAAGGACCATCTGGTATTGCTCCCACTTGTGGGAGATCAAGCCTTTCCTGCTCCGGGTGTCGCTCACGTGTTCTCTGCCCCAGCTTGATAAATTGCCAACATGGAGATTTTTCTTGCCTCTCTGCAGTGGCAGTGACCCTATCCTGCCTCTCTACATGGCCACTGTGTTGTCCATCATGATCAGTCTCCCCCTGTATCGAGGGCAAAAATGCTATCAGCACCAGTCTGATTGCCCTCAACTCTAGAAGGTTATCTGGAGTGTTGTCACTTTAGGGCACCACAGAGCACTCACCGGGAGTACGGTGCATGCCCCAGTCTCAGTGAGGCATCCGTCACTATTGTCACAACCAGCCTGGATTGCCAAAGGGTTCTCCTTGCTGGACCACCACACAAGGTCCTGTAAGATCCTGGTTCAGACCTGCAACAAGTCAGTCATGTTGCCCAAGAAATGTGACCACTGCAATCAGAGGGCCCACTGAAGGGATCTCATTCTGGCCTCTGGAGAATGCAGGATGCCATGAGACCCAGTGTTAGGAAAGATGACTTTTTTATGCAACTTCCCCTCCATATTCTAGGGACCCCACACATTTTGATTGTGTTTTACACCTGGTCTTAACTTTTTGAAGTGAAGCTCACCGGCCTTTTTGCTAATTTGTTATGTGAAAACTGACTAGTCCTTCAGATGGTCAGTACTGGGAAACTAGGTTTCCCTTTTTGTCTTTCGACATGTTACCTGCTTGGATAACTTTTTCATATTGCACACAGCATCTTTCGATGCAGTGCAATAGGGATACCTTTGCATCACCCTAGACGTTTACCTAACAGATTTTTGGTTACTTTTAAATGTGCCTAAAGACAAGCTGGTGGCAGCAGGTAAATATTTGCTATAATTTTAGTTAGCACATTTGCGTTTACCAAATTTGGATATTAACAGTGGCTAGTGGACAAAGATGGCCGTACCACAAGATTATTTGCTGGTTCTTTAGCCATTTTGTTCTTTGGCCTTCTTCCTGCCTTCTCAGGTCAGGAATTCCCTTTTATGATCATGCATTTACCCGGGAAAGCTGTTTTCACAGGCTAGTGCATGCCATGTGGTTTATGGGCACAGGAAGAAGGCTGGGACTGTCTGGTCATGAGTCAGCCCCACAGTGGTCCCCGATTGGACCACTGTTGATGTGCATGAGGGGTGCAGATACTTGCCATTGGAGGGCTGAGTTTGATCACTCACCTAAAGTTAGGATAAGAAAGGAGCCCTGCAGTCATTCCAACAGATCAGAAGAGGAGCAAAGTATACTGTGTAGATTTGCAAATGACGGAAGAGGCCTGGCGACCATTTTTGCTGCAGTCCCAGTGAAGCCCTGCTGGACTACCTAATCTCAAAAGATCCTTGCTGGTGCTTCAACCATTTGGAATGGTGGGACCAACCAGTCTCAATGTCTTCGGATGTTCCTGGAGCCTTCTGAAATGTCCCCTGGACCACCCGGTGGCCAGACCAGCTCGGTTTTCGGCTACCATGCCAGAAGCGTCGCCGTTCCGCATTTAAATCCCGACCTTCAGGGGTTTCCAGCTGGTCCTACAAGTCTCCTTCCTGCCAGGTTTCAGCATCAGCGGGTCCTGTTCTGGAAGCCTTCCTTTGTTTGCGACTGTTAAGACGCCTGCTCTCGCCAGTGTGCGGTAAGTGACGTTGGAACCGGCATTCGCCTGTCAGTGTTATGAAGAGTCCTGCATCAGTGCCTGTTACATTTATTCGCGGGAAAGCGTTGGACTACACTCCGAGACCTGACCGGAAAATGTCCTTGCACCTGTAGCTCCTGGGCATCTTCTACTGGATCCAACGGGGAGAAAACCCACCTCCAGAGACCCCCATTCAAAACTGCCAAGTCCTTTGGGAACATTAGAGCAAGGGTGACTAGTAGTCTCAATACTTACTTGTGCCGCCATCTCCTCCATTATACAGTTTGTGAAGAACACATTTATATTCCATTCCATTGCTTTTTAAACATTTGTTGAAAAAGTTGCTCTAGAAGCTAGGAAAAGTACTTACTTGTAAATCCCTATGAAAGACGACTTCTGGAACAATCTTCACACCCACAGGAACATTTCCTAACTTTGTCCCATCTTCTAAATGTACTTTGTGAACTTTTGGGCAGAAGGCCCCATTCAACAGAGTTGGACTCAAAGTTAGGGCTTCGATACCGGTGGAATGGTTGTACAATTGCTTAACTACTTACCTTTCCTTTCAGGTGCAATGGTGAATTATATGCATTTTATTAACCGACTGAATATGTTCTATAATTAAGAGTTGTATGATACTATTACCGGCTTGAATCATTTTCTTAAGTGTGTTTTTAGGCCTATAAGGGTGTATTTTTGTGCTTGCTGTCCAAGTGTAATGGTCTATTTCACTGTGTGGACTCACTGCAGACACCTGATTCCACTTACTTCTTCTGCGATTTAGCATTGACCACCCCTTCCATGCTTAAAGTTATAGATTTGGCTAAACTCCCAGAGTTCCCCTGGTCACTATGACTAGTGTGGCCACCTAAAAGCTGTCCACAAGGCCACACTTTAGAAATCCAACTTAACACCCATCAACCTAAGAAAGTGTAGGGCTGGCAGTACTTGGGCGTTCTGGAAATTGTAGACCATCTGCTGGATGTTGGTAGCCCTGTCCATGAGAAGAAAAGCCTTTCCATTAGAGGAGTACAGGACCACTCTGAGGAATTGGAGTTTGTGAAGGTGTCACAATTGGGACTTAAGTTGAGGGAGAAGCCCATTTTGTGCAGGAGGTGGCAGACACAGTGTAGAGGATCTTGGCTCTTCTCTTTTGAGTGGGCCCTGATGAACCAGTCAATCAACTAAGGGAAGACATGAATCCGTCCAACAACAGCTTGGTGAAGACCCTCAGGCAGAGGTGAGCCGAATGGCAGTACCCTGAACTGGTAGTGCACACTGACAATCAAGAAGCTCAGGTACTCCCTGTGCTTGGGATGTATTGGCACATGGGAGCAAGCATCCTGAAGATCCAATGACAGCAGCCAATCCTGAAGCACCAGAGTCTGCATGATCTGCGAAAAAGTTAACATCTTTAATTTGTTCTTTGAGGAACTTGTTCAAGCGCGCCCCTGGCCATATATATATTGCAGCAGTCTGTCCTCCTTTGAGATAAAGAATTTATGTGAATACCATCCCCAACTCCTTTTTGCTAGACGGACAGACTTTTCTCCAGCAGGGAAGGAATCTTGTTTTAGTAGCTGGTCTGGTGGTTTTGGAATCCAGGTGGCAGGGGCGCATCTGATAAGACCGTACCCTTGCAAGACTGTCTGGCCCACATGTCCGAAGTAATGACTTGCCATTCTTTGCAGTAGCAGTTTAGATGCCCCCCCCCCCAATGGAGAGGTGTGTGGAATGAGATCAGGAAGGCTTTGCTGCAGCTGTTGCAACTGAAGGGACTGAAGCAACAGAGGTGGACTGACTTGCCTACCCAACCCATTACTAGGTTTTGGAAATCTTGGTCTGGAGGCAGGTTGACCTCTTCCAAATTGGCTGAAAGATAAAGATAGTAGTGAAAGGGCCTCTTCCATGCACAAGTAGTTGACTTCGATGGTTGCTGACTAATTGCTGCCCTCAACGATTTAACAGCCGACTTGGAGGATTGCAGCTAATCCAGGCTGTCATCAGATTTTGTGCCAAAGAGGATGTGGCGGTCAAAGGGCATGCCCAGTAATTTTGTTTGCACATCTGGTACAAAGCCGGACTTTGAGCCAGAAGAAACATTGCAAAACTGAATTCCCAGACAATTAGAGGTGCCTAAGCCAGATTGCAGAGCCTGAAACATTGCTTCCTTGCCATCAGTTAGTTGGAAGCAGTCTTTTTTTCCACTACTGGGATGTCTTCGGCTGCTTGCTTTATAACTGACCGTAGAGTAGGAGCGTACTTCGAAAGTGCGAAGGAGGAGTTCACTAGCTTGAGGGCCATGTTCCCTGAAGCAAGATTTTCTTTGACCAAGCATCCACCTTTTTAGCATCCCTATCTAGGGCTAAGGATGAGTAAGCCGAAGACGTGGCTCCTGATGTGGCAGCCTGGACCATTATGCTCACCAAGGGAGGCAAGCGAGAGGAAGTGAGAAAGTGAAGCAGTGTGGCAGGCCGACAGTTGACGGCAAGGCACCAAACATAAGTGCCATTCTGTGAAGATGATACAGAGTGGCCTGCTTATATTTATGGTATACACCTTAAGGAGTAAAAGGCGGCAAATTGAGGAAAAAGGAAAATATGGTAAAAACTAGCAACGCAATACGCTCTAATGCCGATATCGTGAGCCTAAAGAGCTTCTAAAACCCTGTTGGCAACATTTAAAGAGCAACAAAAATAAGGTGCCTTTGTGGAAAATGACAGGTGGTGGTTGGGTCAGAAAAGGCTAATCCTTTAACGGCTGGGGTGATTACAAATTCAATTTGGAGTATGTTGCTTCAAAGTTTGGCTCTTGAGACAGGTGCTGGATGGAAAAAGCAGCTAAAGGTTGTTGACCATGACTAATTGGGAACCTCCTGTTACTTGGAGCATCTCCGCCCAGAGGATTTGGTCGATTGTCCAATTAAGAATTCAGATGTGTCTATTTTATCCCCTATCATTTCGCAGGAGCTTGCAGAGAGTGTACCTTTCTTTGGATGTGCGACTGATGCGAACTCTGGTGTGGTATGGTAGGGAGGAGGTGCAATTACACAGTGTCACTAGGCCGGTCAATTAGAATCGTCGCCAATACGGTTTGGAAAATCCTCACAGTGCAGAAAGGTCTGCCGCGAGATCACAAGGCTTAGAAAAAGGGATTGCTTGCCCCTCAAGTAATTTACGGCTGGACGAACAGACATGACAATCCAGTTAACACATCCCCAAATACAAATCCAGTGGAAGTAGTGGATGCCTTCTCTTTCCCAGTCCGCTTAAGTTTATTAAGCTCAATGAACAGAGTATGACACAATTCACTATGAGATTTGTTAGGTAAGGTGCACAAATGAACTTCTTGGACGCTTTTATTACTGCATGTGGTAGATCCATTAAACCTGAGAGGGGGAAAAATCAGCTCAATTTGTGAGATAAGAAATGAGGGCGATGATGGTTGGACCCTTCCCCATACGAAGTAAGTCGAGACAAACCGGAGTTGAGGAGGATGATGATTCAGGGTTACCGGGTGAATCGCAAGCTATCCCACTTTTGCCATTCTGCCGGATCCCTGCCACCTCTAGTGGTGGAGTATGGCCTGGTAGGAAATATTCCAATAGGGTCGTCAGTCGGCTGTTGAGGCAGTCGCTCCACTAGTGACAAAATGTATTTATTTTTTTATTGTATTTGGTTTATTAAAGTAAAAACCTTTACAAAACAGTAGAATTAAACATTAAAAGATTTGTAAAAACCAGTAATTAGGAAATAACATTATACCGTAACTTTTGAGAAGAAAAATGCTTTCCCTAAAGGAATATAAATAGTAACGGAAACATTAAAACATAATTTTGAATTAGCAAAAGATGGGAGTACCAAGTTTCCATTTAGTCACTAGAACTAATACAAAATAAGTACATTTAAATTAGAAAAGGAACATAAACAGTCAGAAAATATCAAAAGACGTCAACCAAATGACATTCAGAATACAAGATTACGATTCGGTACATAGTATATATATCGTGAACTCATAGTATAGCAATTTGATATGTATTACATTGAATACTCATTCCCACCCAAATACAAGATCTAGATGTAGGGTTTGCTCATTTTTATTCGCCCTACAGGTCTTCTGCCAACTTAGACTATCAATGCCAGCAAGTTAGTCAGACGGAGTGTAAGATTCTGACTAAAACCTTCCATACAGCGTTTCCATAAAAGTTCTTTTGCGGTTACAGAGTTCGAGTAAAAGTACTCGAGGAGTTGGATTTGTGGGCCTTCAAAGAATGGACAGTTAAGCACTAGATGTTTCAGGGTTTCTAGCACTGTGCAATTTTTACAAAAACAGCAACTAGTGTCAATGTTACTGTTTGGATAACCAGTCCAGTGTTTGGATCGTTCACGTGTGTGAAATTGGTTGAGACGAAATCGCATATAGATTTTCCTTGAGCGAGCAGAAGGGAACTGTAAGAGATATTTTAGTCGAATTCCCCATCTGCCGCGAACTTCATTGTATTCTTTGAAGGAAGAATATTTACCCATTTCATCCAAAATTATACACCAAAAGAATCTTTGAAATTTAAGTTTTTGGCTTGGTAACCACATGCTCATAGATGGAGATTCATTAATGAGCAATAGTATTTTGGTTAATTTAAGCGAGTAGGTGTTGAGTGATTTAATGTGTGATTCACTCAGTAATTGATTCAGTTTGACATAAAGCATATTTTTCCGTGGATTATAAATCTTAATTAGATTGGTAATATTTCGCCATGTGCGTTTTACTGATAATTGTAATAGATTTAATTTGTGGCAGATCATAACGTTGGGAATCGAAAGTGATAACCCTAGAACCGTTTTCTATAGTTTCCCCTGTAAGATGTTTAAATAGGCATCTAAATCATATGTACAGATGTCCAGGAATATAGGATAATGTGTTCCACCTTCTGCAAATAGAATTGAATTAAGGGTAGTAAAGAGAACATACAGTATTTCTGATGGATAATTTTCATTTGAGATGTCAACCCCCTGATCTTTTGATTAAGGTAGTTTTTCCACATAGTAATTGAATATTGGTCAGTGGATATCCCAAATAGCGAAGCATCGGAGAGTATTCGATTTTAATATCGTTCATACACAAAGAGTATCGATGAGTCTAATTTTCTATTAGAAAAAATCAATATGAAAGTTTTCGTAGGGTTGGGAGTAAGGTTATGATTAGAAGCGAATTCAGAAAATAAATCCAGCTTTCGTTGGAGACCAAAAGGGGTTCTATCAAAAAATAAATTATCTGCAAATCCTAACCAATCTAACATTAGTGAGCCAAACTTCACTGAATAACATTCCCCAGCAATCCAATTATCGTCCAATCCTTACAAGTACAAATTGAACAGTACCGCTGCCATGTTGCAGCCCTGTTTCACCCCGAACTCAGTCAGAATGGGATCAGTCAGGGCTCCTTCCTTAGTAAGTCTCATATGATAGTTTGTGTTTTTATGGAGTAAGGCAATCAAGGCAACCAATTTGGTTGGAATGCCAATATGGATCATTTTTTTCCACAGGATTTCACGAATGACGCAGTCAAATGCTGCGGTCAGATCCAAACTAGCCATATAAATTGGCCCTGAGTGACTGACTGAAGCGTGGGCTTGAAGATGGGAGAGAATTGTAGCATTTAACTGACAACCAATGAATTTTCTGAATCCTACCTTATAAATAAACAACATATCTTTGTCGCTCATATGAATTTGTAATTGGTGGAGAAGAAGAATGGAAAATATTTTGGAGGAAGAGTCTGTAAGAGCAATGGGGCGATAATTAGAGGGACAGTCCGGAGAGCCCTTTTTGTAAATCGGAATAACTAGCACAGAAGACCACGACAGGGGGGTTTTGCCCGTTTGTAAAATCAAATCGAATTTGATTTGATTTTAAGAATGTGAGCCCAGAAATCTGGTTTCGATTTGTACACACAAGATAGAATACCATCGGGGCCAGGCGCTTTGGAGGGCTTCAATCTGCCGATGGCATCAATGATGTCTTCTATGGACCATAGTGATGGAGAATCTAGGTCCAAGCGTGGTTCGCTACCCTTTAGTGAGAGAAAACGCTCGGGCATAGTATATTTGAGTTTTACATATGATACCCAATTTTCGGCAGAGATCACGGAATCAGAAATAGTTATAGGTTCAAAAGTAATAGAGCGAAGAGTATTCCAGATTTTCCTGGAGTCGTGCTTGAGTAAATGGTAGAATAATTTTTGATTATCCGCGTAGAGAAGATGTCTTTTTAACCGTTTAAGTTTGTTGCGAAATCTTTGTCGCACTGCTTTGATCGATTTTTCACGAGTCAGGTAGGAAAAAAAGGTTCTATTGATTTGACGAATTTCTTTATTTTTTTGTGTTTTTAGGAAAGCAACTTGATTATTGAATTTGTGCGCATGAACACGAATAGCTTTTTCATGCTTATCCCTTGATTGGAGCATAGCATCTAGATGGAATTGGATTCTAATAGAGTTAAGATTATCCAAGTGACCAAGTGAAAAGCTAGATGGTAATAAAGACAAGAAAATATTAGAACCGCATTCCAAATTCTGAATAAAGATTGCACACACTTTAGGATTCCATCTCACTGTAAGGCGGTGCCGGTCAGATTCTACCAAAGATAGAAAATAATTATCATTGAAACGAGCCAAAGGGATATTCATCTGCATAGAGATAATCATATGGTCTCCTAGAAGTGGATTTATGATTTTGAGAGCATCGATAGTCGAGTATAAACTCGAGGAAATGAAAAAGTAATCTATAAAGGAATTGTAGTTTGCTCTAATCCATGTATATGTGAGGTCGTCCAAAGCAAAATAAGGGGTTTGTATATCCCATTCGAGAAAGAAGGAATTCCATATAGTTCCAAACTTTTTGGAAGTTAATGAGTGCTTATCCCTAATTGCATTATTGTGAACACCTATTTAATAGCAATAGCAATTGAAGTCTCCACCTACGATAATTCTTGCCGAGGGGTATAAAATAAAGCCCTTTTCTAATACATCTTCCTCAATGATGAACTCAATGGGAGTGGACAATTTATTCCAATAAATACAAACCAACAGGAGTATCATGGAGGGATCCAAATCATCTTTCATAATAATAGCTAGTATGGAGTCAGAGCTACTAATCCTCTCAATGGAGCATTGAAAGGCAGAATTGACAAGTATGGACAAGCCGCCTGAAGGACGACCCTCGGTACCTCGCCTTGCAACCTGAATAAATGCTGAATATCCGTCTATCGAAAAGGAGGATTGATTCATGGTCTCTTGAATAAAGATGAAGTCAGGTCGATTGAATTGATTTAGGCGGTACCATTTTTTAAAGTTATTTATACCACAAGAATTCCACGAGATAATGTGGAGTCGGAGTAGGCTAAGAGTCTTTCATCGCTTTTTGTTGGTTTGGTTGCGAGGCGTTTATAGGATCCCTCCAAGACATCTCCTTTAGAGCAGACATAAATGACAAACTGTTTCATTGTATTGGCGTCAATATTTGCAGAGGTACCCTGGTTTGCACTATGTGTAACGCTTTCAGCTATCAGAGGAGTAGTTTCTAGATACCTTTTTGCATCCTCAAATGATGAAAAAATGATACTGTGAAACCAATAAATGCTAAGTCATCAGAGTGATCCCATAGCATCTTCATAATGAAAGGAGACATAAATTTACAAATCATTCTGTTATTAATAGCAGCCAATTTCACCCAGTCTATGTCGTCAGATCTAACAATTCGCAAGGCGGGAATGTCCTGAAAAACAGTCATCATAAAGGTGCGGTCCAAGCGAGCCTTACCAAAGCGAGCTTCATCGCTTTCCCAACCCATAATTATAGCAGATTTTGAATCATTATAGTTATGGTTGGTCAGTGATTCCTGATTATCCATTGTGGATTTAAGATTGGTCAGTTTAGGACACTCATTGGCTTGTGGGCGTTGCAGACTCAAAATTGGTAGCTTAGTGCTAGTTCTTTTTCGCTCTGAGTTCGTTGTTTCACAAATTAATTGATTGCCGATTTCAACATCTTTATCTAAGGTTTTGTCTTCAGACTCGCTTGAACTCGCTCCCTCCAAATTTTTATTTTGAGATTCAATTGGATTATTAGGACAAATGGTTGTTTTGTTTTCTCTTTGTCCGTTGGCTTTACCCAAAATCACTTTTGCAGTTTTTTTGATTTTCAACATTGGATAATAATTGGAGAGGGCAGATTGAACTCGGTGTGGAGCCTCTGCAATTGAGTTGGGTACCACACCGAGATCAATGGTTCCCCCTTCTTCTTTATCCATTCCCTTTTTTACCTTAAATCGTGATTTTTTAGATTCTTGACAGGATGGTTCTGTAATCAAATCCTCCTTTTCGTTAGTTTTTTTGTTTTTTGGTAAAGAGTTAAGAGGTTTTTGAAGTTTAATTAAAAGATTTCTCTTTTGTACGCGGGCCAAGGCCCTTCTTTGTTTTTTAGTAAGGGCAATAGAAGGAACTTTATGAGGCACCTCTTCAATATCAAATATTTCTTTTGTTTCCTGAGGAATAAGGGGTCTACTCCGGTTAAGTCAATAAGATCAGTTAGAACTGATGGACTATCTGGAGGAGCCCTTTCCTCTACACTAGGAGTCGACAGGGATTCTTTTGTAATTGACTTGGAAAGTGTGGCAAGATTAACTGCCATTTCCCTTACAAGAATAGTCAGAAAAGCGAGGTTGGACTCATTGGAGTTTTTCAAATTCACTGCTTCTGGGTTCACAACCTTACTGATTTCTGGTTTAAAAGATGGTTCTTCTGTCACTACCTCGGAGAACAATTTAGTTTGAGTACCTATAGTTTGAACATGAGCCGTCAAATCTTTTTTGTTTATGATGGAAGAAAACATGTGGCAGGCAAATAACATGCCCTCCATTTTACTGAGAGTATTCGTGAGGTCAGTCATTTGCATCTGTAAAATTTGTATTTCCTCATGAGTCTGCTCATGACCTTTGTCAAGTAAATTAAGACTTCTGGTCATGACCGGAAAAGATTCGAAAGAGTGTTGCAATTCGTCATTCCCTTTTCTTCTTCAATGGTAGGGCAGTTAGGCTGTGGATGAATTTTACAATGAATGACTCGTTGGGATCAAAACTAGGTGCTCTAATTCCTTCGTGACTAGAAGGATATTGGCAAGTATGGATCAATGGTTGTTCCAGTATGGGGGAACTATTTGCCGTCGAGGAGGGTCCTCCTATGTTATTTCTCTGGGTATTGCGCCCTCCTCCCCCCCCCCCCCCCCCCAAGGATACGTGCTTCCTTCTGTGCACTAAAGTGTGAAGGTACGGAATATGTATATGATTGGGGATTATTAAATAGAAACACATTTTCAATCCCGTACTTGCTTTTATTCACTGGAGTTGAGGGTTCATTGGATAGACGAATCAGTTTACCCAGTTCTGTCTCAATTGCCGGAGCTAATATGGAGAAATCGGCAGTACGAGGATCAAATTGCTCAATTCCCATTATTTTTTTTATTTCTTCTCTGTCTAGACTCTGATCGGAATTAGTCAACATTTTCCGAATCATTTGAGGAAATTTCATTGACTTCTTTTACCGACAGAAATACTGATGCAATTTTAGAATCTATACTTTTTCCTACCAAATTGGTTGGAGGAGTCTCACAATCGATGTACACCGACTGTTTTTTAGACAAGATTTGTTCTTCAGAGTCTGCAGGGACATCTTCATTGGATTTCTGTAAATCATCAGGATGAAAGTCCTCTGCCGTCAATTTAGTTGACAAAGAGGCTGGTTTCTTGGGACCCTGTATATTTTTCAATTCCTGTTTATTGTTATACTCAAAAGAAGCAGGTGCGAGGATAACTTTATTCTCGACATTGCTCTCTGGTCTTAGAGCCACTATCGGGTTTTCAGACAGCAGAATGCGGCTATGACTGGAGTCGAGCGGAGGTTTAGATTCTATGTTCTTCTCTTGATCAGGCCAGTTTGAGGGCTTTGCAGAAGACGGTTTAACTGCGTTAGAGTTCACCTCTATTTTTTTAGGGTTTAATAGGGTCTCTTTTTTTTTTACACTACGGAGCCCCTCTGCCATGATCAAAACAAATCTAGATGCAATGGGAAACTTTTGGGGCAAAGGACAGTGCAAACAAACTAAAGTAGCTCACTATGTCACCCTTTAAACAAGATTTGACACACTATAATACAAGGGCATAAAGAGTCACCCTGCCACCAAACCACCTTACCGCCTAACAGCCTAACAGCCCAACAGCCACACTTTGCAGGCACTTCCGGATGCACACGTCGGATGCGCGGGTCCGAGTGCTAATAAGGAAGTGGCCTGTGGGCGGGCAGAGAGGCGGGTTCAGGGGGGCGTGGCTAAAGGAGAGAAGAAAGTGGCGTCAGTAAGTTGCACAGCACACAGAAACCCGCGGACACTTGGATAATGGAACAGAGATTACACCAGTAAATACCTTCTGTGAATGTCCAATGAAGTCCAATGATATGCGCGTTACGTGCGAAATTCAAAGCAAATGCTTCCTCTTGCCGACGGCGACAGCACCGAAGGCAGCAAGTCCAACAGAGCAGCAGAGCAGCGCACACAGCCCAACAGCCACACTTCGCAGGCACTTCCGGATGCGCGCTAATGACTAAATTAGCTGTCCCAACACGGGAAGAGGAAGAGCCACAAAAGTTACAAAAATAAAAAAAGTTAAAAAACTACAAGAACATACTCAAGTAAGGTACTAAAGGGTCAAAGTTCTTGCGTGGACTGAAATCACATGCGAGTGAAACTGCACAGGAGCAAGAGTTTCAAGTGGCAGTAGCAGCAGCTGAAAAAGGTACATGATCTCACCAAGGCTGTGGCAAAAGGAGAAGTGGACTTCATTGCTGACACAGGACCAGATCATATTAAAAGTAGTTAAGGCAAAAAAGAAAAAAAAACATATCACACCTGTTAAGGGAAAAGGTGCGATTACAAACTTTCTGAAACCAAACATTGTACTGGACAGTTCTCTGGGCCTTAGTATCTTTACAACGCATTCAGATGTGATGCATTCCGAGTCGGTCAGTCCAATGGGCCCCAAAATAGATCAGGAAAAAGATGATTTGAGAAGTGCAAATGCTTGTAATGTGCAACACTGCGAATGACTTGGTAGCTAGGTGCGAGTCTCAGGTGGTGCCAACAGTGCCTATTTTTATCCTGGTTCAGTAGAAATCAGGAAGACAGGATATTCTTCATCCTCAGCCACTATCGTTGGAAGAAAAAAACAATGGTGCAAACAAGTTCATTTAGTTTTGACAACCAAAGGGTTGCCCCAGTAACTGACATCAAAATGAGACAGCCTTTTAGGCTGCCAAAATCTGCAGTCAGGTGCAGGATTTGTTTGGAAATGTCCCTCAAAAAAATAAATTAGTAAGGGGTAGTGATATGTTCAATTTATATTTGGAATGTACGTTTAAAGGGAACGGGGTCTATCCTTTGACTAGACAATATATCTGAGCATTACTTTTGAAAATACCTAGGCTGAGCTTCATATTATCTACAGACTTGGCACAGGTTGAGTTCATAGATAATGCACGTGTTGATTAAGCCTTTTTTTTCAGAATTGGTCAGAAGAACAAGTTACTTTCTTACCTGGTAACGTTCTTTCGATGGGATGGTCCGACGACGTATTCCATATCTATGACATGTAATCACCACAGCTGTGCTGCTTCGGAAACTTTTCGGCGTCTGTGTCCTGCGTCGGTGACGTTGATGCGCAGTCGTCTAGGACCTCCTCCGACGTCATCCGATGTGATAAGTAGGACGCACGACGCCCGTAGCCTCAGTTGTAGTTTTTTCCCCCAGAACGTGTGACATTAGTCAACTGCCAGTCAGACACAAAGCCTTGCAGAAACGTAAGCTGCAATCGCAAAAGAAATTCTGCAGCGGGGAAGGCAGGGGGGGAGCGATATGGAATACGTCGTCGGACCATCCCATCGAAAGAACGTTACCAGGTAAGAAAGTAACTTGTTCTTCGAGGGGATTGGGTCCTCCGACGTATTCCATATCTATGACAGACTCCCAAAGCAGTACCAGAGCAAGGAGGAGGGAAAGAATTTAGAATCAAAATTTAGAATAGCCAATCAAATAGCAGAGCAAAGGACCGCCTTGCCAAAGGCCAGATCCTGTGCTCGGATGGAATCGAGGGAATAGTGACGTACAAATGTATGTACTGAAGCCCAGGTGGCAGCATCACAGATGTTGCGAATAGGAACACCCCTCTGCAGGGCAGTAGATGCAGCCATACCCCTGGTAGAATGGGCCCGTAAGCCAGCCGGTGGGTCCTTACCTGCCAAGCGATAACACTCCGAGATGGCCAAAATAATCCAGCGAGACAAAGTCTGTTTCGTCACAGCTTGCCCCAAACGCTTTCCAGCGTAACCAATAAAGAGTTGATCGTCCACTCTGATCCGGGACATGCGTGAAACATAAAAGCTTAAAGCTCTCCTAGGATCAAGCCTATGGAGCCTCTCCTCTTCCTTACCAGGATGCGGAGGAGGATAGAAAGCCGGAAGAACAACCTTCTGGGCCAAATGAAATTCCGTCACTACCTTCGGAAGAAAAGGACGAACTCTAAGGACAACCCTGTCCTTGTGAAATACAGTGAAGGGAGGCTTAACTGAAAGTGCCTGTAACTCACTCACTCTGCGAGCGGAAGTAACCCGCAACTAAAAACACAGTTTTCAGAGTTAACAGCCTCAAAGGGCAAGAATGTAAAGGCTCAAACGGAGCACCCATAAGAAATTTAAGAACAAGGTTTAAATCCCAACCGGGCACCAGGAAAGGTGATGGAGGGAACACATTAGTGAGCCCTTTCAGAAACTGTGAAATTAAAGGAATTTTAAAGTAAGAACACTCTTCAGACGAGCGCTTAAAGATGAACAGCGCCTGCCAGGTAACCTTTAATGGTACCTACTTGCAAGCCCCTGTGGGCCAAAGAAAGTAAAAAGGACAGAACCATGGGGATGTCACATGCAAAAGGATCCACATTCTAAACTCTGCACCAGTCACGGAACGTACGCCAACGGTACAGAGACTTGGTTGCTGGCCTTCGGGCCGAAAGCAACACCTCCATCACGTCTTCAGGGAGGTCCCAATCCTTATACCTCAACCTTTCAGAAGCCAAGCGTGAAGGTTGAGGGATCTGACCTCTGGATGGAGAACCCGACCCCCCTCCCGTGAGAGCAGATCGTCTCGGTAGGGAAGACTACGTGGAGGGCAGATGGACAAGTCGAGAAGGTCCGGGTACCACGTCCTCCGAGCCCACGCCGGAGCAATGAGGATCATCCGGGAACCGAACTTCCGTAACCTCCGCAGCACTTGCGGGATGACGGGGACTGGAGGAAACACGTACAGCAGCGGGAATGACCACTCCACCACAAACGCGTCTCCTAAGGCTCCTTTTGGAGGAAATTCCCGCAAGCAAAACCTTTCACACTTCCGGTTGACACTGGAGGCGAAGAGATCCACTTGAGGGGTCCCCCAAAGGGCAAAGATCTCCAGGAGAATCTCCTGAGCCAACTCCCACTCGTGAGAGATCACGCTCTGCCTGCTCAGAGCGTCCGCCGTCACGTTTTCGTCTCCGGCCAGATGAACTGCCGAGATCGAAACTCCTTGCTGGATGGCCCAGAACTCGAGCTGCATCGCCTCCCTGCACAGGGGAAGTGACCCTGCCCCCCCCCCCCCTTTTTGTTGAGGTAGTGCATGGCCACTGTGTTGTCCGTCAGGATCAGGACACTCTTTCCTCGCACAGTCGGCAGAAAAGCCTTCAGGGCTAGCCTGACGGCCCTCAGCTCCAACAGATTGATATGGAGTCTGGATTCCGACGGAGACCAACGACCGCTGACTGTCAGCCTGTTGGCATGAGCTCCCCATCCCGTGAGGGATGCATCCGTCACGATCGTCACCTCCGGCCAGGGAAGCCAAAATGGAGCCCCCTTCAACAAGTTGCCTTCGACGGCCCACCACAGAAGGTCCCGGGCGACCGAGGGCGGCACCTGAACCGGGTCCGACATCCTGCCGGAGGACTGCGACCATTGCGTCTTGAGTGCCCACTGCAAAGATCTCATCCGCAGGGGAGCCTCTGGCACCAGAAGAATGCAGGATGCCATGAGGCCGAGCAACCTCAAGAACTCGAACGCTGGGAGCGTCTGGGCATGCTGAAACTTGTGCACCATCTGCTGAATGTGAAGAGCCCTCACCTGGGGAGGAAAACACTGCCCCAGGGAAGTGTCGAGCACTGCTCCGATGTACTGGAGCCGCTGTGTTGGCGTCAAATGGGACTTCTTTAAATTGAGGGAGAAGCCCAGCCTGTGAAGGGAGTGGCAGGTGACGGACAGATGATCCAGGACATGCTCGGGAGAGCTCCCCCTGATCAACCAATCGTCCAGGTAGGGGTAGACGTGAATCCCACCTTGCCTGAGATGCGCTGCCACCACCACCATGAGCTTGGTGAAAACCCTCGGGGCGGAGGTCAATACAAACGGCAGGACCCGAAACTGAAAGTGCGAGTCGCCAACCGCGAACCTCAGGTACTTCTTGTGCTTGGGATGGATCGGCACATGGAAGTAAGCATCCTTGAGGTCGAGTGACACCAACCAGTCCTGAAGCTGAAGGGCCTGGAGGACTTGAGAGAGTAACCATCTTGAACTTGTCCTTCCTGAGGAGTTTGTTCAAACCGCGCAAGTCCATAATGGTTCTCAATCCCCCGTCTTTCTTCGAAATCAAAAAATAAGGGGAATACCATCCCTTGTTCCTCTCCGCTACAGGCACCAGTTCTATGGCGCCTTTCTCCAGCAGGGCTTGAATTTCCTGCGCAAGGAGCGGATCCGGACTCTGCAAAGTTCCCCGGTGGATTGTCGCGAGGCCTGTGCCGAAAAGGAAGACAGTAGACGTGGGTTATGATCTCCAGAACCCACACATCTGAAGTAATGGCTTGCCACTCTACAAGATGCTGCGCCAGCCTTCCCCCAAACGGCGAACCATGGGACATGGCCTCATGACTGAGTGGGAGCGGCTGCGGCGTTACCTGAGGGCAAAGAGGCAACAGCCCGAGCGGCCTTGGCACCACGGGTACCCTGTCGTCCACCTCTGGTACCCCTGCGTTGGCCTCTTTGACTGCCAGCTCCTCTCGCTTTACTGAAGGACGAGTAATAGCGAAAGGAACCACCCCTCCACTGCTGTCCCCTAGGACGAAAAGGCGGAGGTTGGCAAACTGCAGCGCCCAACGACTTCGCTGCAGCTTTTGAGGTCTGCAACCTCTCAAGGCTCTCGTCAGCCTTGCTGCCAAAAAGGTGTTCACCATCAAAGGGCATGTTGAGGAGCCGGGACTGCACATCAGGAGCAAACCCCGACTTCCGCAACCACGCAAACCTGCGTATCACGGTGCTCGCCGCCATGGACCTACTGACGGATTCAGCTAAGTCCAAACCCGACTGAACGGACTCACACATGGCATCCTTACCATCCTGGACCATAGCAAGGAAACCATCCCGTTCGTCCCCTTCGGGAATATGTTCAGCCGCTAACGCAACACAGTTCCACAGAGTGTGTGTGAAACGAGACAGGGCACAAATGGAGCTGGCCGCCTGAAGCGCCATACCACCAGAAGAAAACACTTTCTTCGCCCAGCCATCAAAACGCTTGTCGTCCCTATCAGGAGGGATGGTAGGGTACGACGCCTGCTTTGCCGGGGCCGCCTGCACCACCAAACTCTCCAGAGTGGGGTGCCTGGTCAAGTAGCAGGGGTCACTACTGGCTGAACGGTATTTTCGCGACAAGGATCTGCCCACCGCCAGGAGACTCTCCGGAGCAGTCCAAGCCGCCGCCACCCTTCTCTGTAAAGCCATATGGAACGGCAGTACCGGGTCAGTTGGGGGACCAACATCAAGGATGTCCGTTGGATCATTCTGCACAAACTCCCCTGGGGGAGCAGACCATCCCAAGTACTCAGAAACCCTAGCCATAAGGCGCCGGTACAAGGAATCGGCATGAGAGCCAGGCTCAGGCCTACAAAACTCCACCTCCGGAGAGGTGTCCAGTCCGCTGGCATCATGCAGGGACTGCCTCAAATCGTCAAACTGACTATGGCCCGAGACAATTTCATCTGGAACCTGACTAGGAACCAGGCCATCAGAATCCTCCTCCGCCTCTGAAATGTATTCCAGGTGGCGAAAAGAAGGCACCCGAGAGTGCTTGCTCTTAACCAGAGCCTTACTAGGGGGTTCCCCCATGCCACGGGGTACCTCCGACATGAAAGGCGTCGAGCGAATCGGCGCCGTCGTCGAGAGAACAGGCATCGGCGGCGGCGACGACGTCAGATGCAGCGCCGCCAGCATCGGCGGCGGCGACACAGCCCTCGAAGCCGGAGCCCCGAGCGTGTCCTTCGACGACCTGAGCGTCGACGGCTTCGACGACTTCCTCGGAGCCTCGAGAAAGCCTGTCGACGCCCTCGACGCCTCAGACGTCGATGTCTTCCTCGAAGACCTCACAGGTGCACACGGTCTCGAACGCGTCGAGGACCGGGACCTGGAACGGGTACGTCGAGAACGAGTCTCCTTGTCCGAACGGGACCTCTCCCGTGACTCGTGCCGACCACTCTTGCGAGCGGTGTCTCTCGACCTCACACGACCGACCCCACTCGGGGGCGCGGACGGCTTAGTACCCTGCGACTCAAGACTTGCCAGCATTTTCTTCCCGAAGGAAGCCCATTCCTCCGGCGTCGCACGGCTGGTGGGGTAAGCGACGTGCTGGTCAGAGTCCTCCGAAGAGGACCTGGAAGACGACCGGTGTCGGCGCTTCCGAGAATGCCTCGAAGAGGCTGAGGAGTGGCAAGACCGACTCCTAGAAGGAGA
The DNA here is from genome assembly GCF_040938575.1 of Ambystoma mexicanum. Taxonomy (NCBI): domain Eukaryota; kingdom Metazoa; phylum Chordata; class Amphibia; order Caudata; family Ambystomatidae; genus Ambystoma; species Ambystoma mexicanum. The sequence continues at coordinate 141,994,329 of NC_090922.1, read as the reverse complement.
CCCACGAGACTTCCGACGATGACGCGGAGAGTCACCCCTCGAATCATCCGTCGAAAGCCCCGCAGACTTCGACTTCCGGGGCTTGGACACCCGACCTACCGACAACTTCTTATGTTCGCGTAAGGCTTTGGACGTGAGCGACTGGCAGTCGATAGTCATCCGTGTCGTGGGCCTCCCCGAGGCACCAGAGGCAGGCGTCGTGCGAGTCCGTCACCGACATCTTGGACCCACACTCCCCGCACTTCTTGAAACCCGGACGCGGGGTCGAAGACGAAGTAGAAGACATCTTCACACGAAGGATTTTCACAAAAACGAACAGGTTCGAAGAACCGAGAAGAACAGAACTCCAAAGAGTCGGGGCGTTAACCGAGATTCACGAAGCAACACGTTCGCGGAAAAAACGGAACTGAGGCTACGGGCGTCGTGCGTCCTACTTATCACATCGGATGATGTCGGACGTCGGAGGAGATCCTCGACGACGGCGCATCGACGTCATCGACGCAGGACGCAGAAAAAAGTTTCCGAAGCAGCACAGCTGTGGTGATTACATGTCCTAGATATGGAATACGTCGGAGGACCCAATCCCCTCGAAATACAACATTGTCAAACCCCAGCGTTGAAACAACTGGGTTATGAGAGATTTTGCAACCTATTTTCAGGACATATCTTCAAAGATGATGGTAAGTGAATACCTGCCTATTCCACAAGACCCGTTGGTTATAAATGTTAAAACAGGGATGATCCTAATTCGACGGTGGCAAATTTGAGCTCTGTAGTGTATGACTCGACTCTTATTTCAAATACTCTGCATAAAAACGGAAATGATAGGCATACCAGGAACAAGTTCTAATAGTAGGCCTAGTGGAAGACACAGGGCTTTATGCGCCTTGCAAGTAATCTTGATCTGTGGACCAACTGACCTAATTTGCCTACAGGAGACTTGGTTAATGGACACCACAGTACTGGAAGGTGTTTTTTGTTTGCTATGAGCCTGCCAATAGGGGTTTTAAAGGGAGACCATTCAGGGGGCTCTTCTGTGCAATCAGATTGGATACGGGTATCTCGATGGAAAAGATACTCAAAAAGACTTCACATACTTGTGGTAATACTTAAAAACGGTGGGATGAGTATAGAGCCTGTCAAGGAGTTTGCCTTGTGATTAATGCATATTACAAACCCCTTTCTACAGATTTGTCTAGCGTTCTAAAGGCTACATCGGGGGTATTAGTAAGCCATATTCCAGATAAGGGTATGTCAATTATTCTGATGGGAGATTTAAATAGTGAATGTCTATATGCTGGACATTAGAATATTGGAGAAGGTAAAGCGTCAGCTAGTTTAAGATAAAGAGGTAAAAAACATAGCCAAGAATTGGATGCGTGGTATATGACATTTTGCGTGGGATATGATATTTGTCAACAGCAACATTTCGGTAGGTGTGCCCTCTTAGTTCTACTTGGTCTAGCTCTTGCCAAATCAACTTTGGACTACATTTTATTTCAAACTATCAGTTTAGTACGTGCAAGAATTTGGAAGTAGTACATCAGTTGGCAAGTAGCAATCAGTTTATTAGTGCTGGCATTGGTTTGGAACAGTCACGTAAACACACGATTTTACCCCCTTTACCTCCCACCCCCTTTAGTTGAGATAAAACAGATCTCGCTATTTTATGGAGACCAACTATGGCAGAGCAGTTTGTCTGGTAGATGAATGTTATCATTGGGGTTGTTTCAGCAGGGCGACCCCATTGGAATTTGAGCATATCGTACAACGGCTGCTTAGAGGTCTCACCTCGGTTAAGAAATTAAAACAGGAATGCAGTAAAAAAAATGCATCATACATTTGATAAGAGGACCCAAAAAAGAAAAAAGAAAAATCTCAGGAGACATACGAAGGAAGCAATGAATGAGGACTGGGGTGGTTTGGCTATGTAAAAAAAAAAAAAGAAAAAACTGAAACACTGGTATGCCAATTGGGCCAAGTCAGGGACATTTGAAGATTCAGTAGGTTGCAGAAAATATGCTGGCCTGCCTGCAGCGTACAGATGGAGTTTGTTTTTGGACTTTAAGTCAATGCGGCTTCAAAATTACTTGCAGGCTCAATCAATATCTGGAGGAGATTGGGAAGTGCACTTATTTATACTAGTCTCCTAATATAGGTGGTAGGAACTCTGGGTACTGTACAGTAGGATAGTTTGAGCATGGACATTGACAATATTCAGGTGGGCATTAGGTGGTGGAATTTCTTTTTTAAAAAACAATTTATTCACTTTTAACACATTACAAAACCATATCACATAACATTTTATATATACAAATATACATGAACTATTAAAACAGCAATTAATTAAAGAAGAGGGGGAAAAAAAGGGAGCAGGAATAAAATCTATTTTTTTGTTTTTTTTAAAAAAAAGTGGTCTAATATCAAATGCCCCGGGACCGGACGGGTTGTCAAATGTTACCCCTAAAGTCAGCACCGAAGTATGGGCTAAAGTTTTATTAGATCTGTTCACAAATATATGTGAACGGAGCTTGTCCCGTCCTCATGGAGGGATGCTCTTATTGTAGTAATTTACAAAAAAGGGGGCAGAGCTAATCCCAACAATTAGAGACCTCTGTGAAATGTCTGCAACCTTTCTTTGGAAGCAACTCAAACTTTGGGCTACTTTGGTACACTGTTTAGACGAGTGCCAATTGGGGTTCAAGAAGGGTGTAATTAACTCACTAAATTGCATGGTGATCCAGTTACTAGTAAAAATTACAAGTTACTCACCAGAGAGACTACCGTACTCCTAGTCCAAAGTTCCCTTTCCTCCATACTGTATGGGCGTCCCTCGTTAGGGACAGGAACCAACCTTTTTCACCAGAAAAAATTGTCTACTCTTTAAATTGGAATGCGCTCCCCTGATTGCGCCCACCGCTGTCACTCCTCAGTCCCCTTTGACGCGTCAGCTATGTTACAAAGCCTAATGACAAAGGTTTCTTAAGGGGGAGGGTGGTGGGACCTGTGGAGGAAACAGGACTTTGGACTGGGAGTATGACAGTTACTACGGTGAGTACTTTAATTACTCATACTTCCCGTCCCCTTTACTCCATACTGTATTGGCGACTACAACAGAATGATTCCCTGGGCAGGAGAATTGCCCCTAAAGGAAAACCGGTTTCTTAAAACTGCCTGGCCAAATGCTGCGTGTGATCTGGCGCTGGCGTCCAAGCAATATGCTTGCAGAAGTCCGATGGAGAGGCCCATGAAGCAGCCTCGCTGATTGCCTGCCATGCCCATGCCTTCGGAAAGCCACGCCCGTGGCCTTGGCTCTGATCACATGGGCATGCATGTTTACTGGGAAGGTCATGTGCTCCCCCTCATAAGCTTCTTTGATGCCCATCAGCATCCATCTTGCAATTGATGCTTTAGATTCTTGGACGCCTCATTTTGACCCACCAAAAGTTACAAACAGGACATCTGAGTTACAGAAGGTCTTAATCCTGTCTAGGTCAGCCAGACAGTGCAGCACTTTCATCTGCCTCATCATTCTGATTTGGAAGAAGGTTGGAAGTACTATCTACTTGTTAAGGTGAAAGGATGACAACCTTTGGGAGGAATGAAGGGTGTGTCGTAAGCACCACCTGTCCTGGTGGAATGTGGTATATGGCTCTGATGCCACCAGGGCCTGGATCTCACTAATCCTGCATGCTGATGTGAGGCCGACCTGAAGCATAGTCTTGATGGCAACAAACCTGATGTCCACTGATGCCATGGGCTCAAAAGGCTTATGGGCCAGGGCAGCCAGCACCACATTGAGATCCCAGACTGGGTGTGGTCGCTTGACTGGAGGATACAAACTGGTCAGGCCCGCTAGGTGTTTGTTGACCACCTGATTGGAAGAGAAGAGGTTATCTCCTGAGTTTCTATAAGCCCCAATAGCTGCTAGATAAGTACGGCAGGTGTCAACCTGGACACCTGAATGAGCTAAGTGTGCTGAAAAAGACAACACATTGCGTTTGTATGGACTCCTTGTGGAGCTGCTTCTGGCCCCTTGAATGTTGTCCAAGTTAGCCTTTGACAACTGTAGATGTCTTAGGGTGACATGATCAGGAACCAAGCTGCTAGGGCCAACTTCTCAGGCGCGGGATGCATCACTATGCCGCCTTGCTGGGATAAAAGTGGAGCTGATCCCACTCGGAGGAGGACTGGAGGCCGACACGTCAGCCGGAGGAGCTTGGAGAGCCAAGGTCTAGCCGTCCACCGCGGCGCAAATCAAACTGAGGCGAAGCCGCTGCGACTCCCTGACCTTGTAGATGATCCTGTGTATCAACTGGGTCAGAGGGAAGGTGTATGCCCACATGTCGTTCCACTGAATCTGCAACACGTCTCCCAGTGAGCCTCTGCCCTAACCCTTCCAGGACGCATACTGGTGACATCCTGTTGCTCCCGGTGGTGAATCGGACCACCTGAGGATGTCCCCTATCTGTTGAAGATCTCCCTCAGGACATGCTCAGTCAACTGCCATTCGTAGTTGTCGACCCCCAACCTGCTGAGTCTGTCCTCCTCCAGGTTGGACTCCCCTGGGCGGTGGACAGCCAAAAAATAAAGTTGTGCGAGTCCCCATTCCCTTATGTTGATGGACAACCTGCAGAAAAGAGACCACCTGCTACCCCCGTTTGTCGATGTAATACGTGCTGGTGGAGCTGCCTGTCTGAATGCAGTCAGATTTGCTGATAATAGGGAGGAAAGCTTTGAGGGCAAGCCAGGTGGCCATCATCTCGAGCCAATTTATGTGCTCTAGCTGTTGTTGCTTTGACCAAAGTCCATGTCCAAGTCTACTGTCCAGGGTAGCACCCCATCCTTCCAGGGAAGAGTGTGAGAATGGTGACTGCTGGTAGAGGCAGTCGGAATGGCCAAACCACTAACAGGTTGGCCTCTGTTTTCCACCACCACAGACCCTGGTGAAGGTGCAGTGGTATGCTGACAAGGGTCAATTGGGAGCCAGTCTCCTGATTCCAAGAGGCTGAGAAGTGTAGCAGCAGGTTTCGCATTAAGCCTTGTGTGAGGCACCGCCAGGAGACATGCCGCCATTATCCAGAGCAAGTGTTGATGCCACCATGCCGAAGTCACTGTCCTGCTGAGGAAATGCCCTGTTGCAGACCTGATTGCATTAATTTTGTCCTGGGGGGGGGGAGAGAATCCTCTCCGCCCTCGTATCCCAAATTAGGCCCAAGAGAATAAAGGACTAAGTGGGAAGGAATTTCGATTTCTTGAAGTTTATGGAGAACCCCAGCTCGTATAGTGTGTGCAAGAGACTGGTCGCAGTGTGCTGAACTCCCTCGGGAGACCCCGCTCATACTAGCCAGTTGTCAAGGTATGGATAAAGGTGGTGCACTTTGCTGCCACAGCATTCATTAACTTTGTAAATACCCTAGTGCCAAATTTAGGAGAATTTTGTATTGGAAATGGAAGCCCATAAACGAGAACCGGCGAAGGAAGGATGGGGCTCCCAAAATCGGGACGTGCAGGTAAGCACATCCAGTGTCCCCCGCAGTGTGTCTCTGCTATCAGTGCTGGCGTAACCTTCTTGAACTTTTGAAGGGGTAGGGAAAGGTTCAAGGTTGACGGGTCCAGTACAACTCTCAGGCCAGCCTTGTTCTTTTACTGTATGGCAAAGATAAGGCAATAGAAGACCCTGCCTCATTGTGAGGCAGGAACCTCTTCCACCGCCTGACTTGCCATGAGCGAGCGGATCTCCGCCAGTAGAATTGCCGTCCCAATCTGTGGGAGTTGGGGGAGGGGGCAGATGGCGGTATGGGCAGGAGGAAGCTTAGAAAATAAAACAAATTTAGATGTAGACTTTTCATTTCTGTCCAGTTACCTCCCTCCCATTTTTGGGGAATTGTTTAGAGAAAGTTATGGTCATACAAATGAACGATTGAATAAAGAGAACCTATTAGCCATGTTCCAATACGGTTTTTAGGAGGGATCTGGCATTGAAACAACAACTTTGCATATAATGAATGTGTTAAAAAGTGTCCAGTAGAACCAGAACGCAACTGTCCAGTAGAACCAGAACGCAACCATGAAAGCAATCCATATGTAATTTTTCACTATATAGCGTACTTTCCACCAGTGAGCAATAAGTAAAACAAGAATTCAATGTAGATAAAAAAAACCTGAAAAAAGAACCCCAGGTAATGTGGCAGTCTCAACATTGTCTGTAGGTTAATGACTTGCCATATCCTCTTTTTGTGTAAAGCGCTAATAATGCCAATGAAGTAATAAAAATAATAAAGCCAGAGATTAACCTTCTGTGTACAGCTCCATTCCGAGTCACATATCTAGCTCCGCGGCCCTCCACAGCCCACGCGCCCAGGGCAAGGACTGCACCCGAACAGAAACGGGACAGTCCGCATGCATGTCCCACAGCATCCGCTCACCCAGACCCCACTGGTACACCACGCCAATCCCTCGGGTACGCATGGCCAGAATAAGCATCGGCACATCTGAGCACCAAGAGCGCTGACGCAGCAAGGACAGTTATGGTGGAATTATACTTTAATAACCTTTTTCTGAATCTCGGATAATCACACATACTATGGGAGGGCCTTATAGATTGTACCTTGCCAGCTTTGATTCATATACCTGTTCCATTAATCTCTTTTGTGCTTGATGTGCACCACAGGGAGATTTCTTGGATTAGGTGATGTTGTGGACAACTTTGTATTGGTTTGGCCTATGACATCGGGGATTGCCCTGGTTCCTTATTTTCAGAGATTTAGATGAGTTGCCTGGTATGATCTTGGGGTAGTCGTGCATGGACAATGCCTTCTCCTCAGGTAAATACCGAATACACGTTGAATTGCTCATTTCGAGTGCTATTACCTGGCACAATGATATGGGGGAATGGGGTCTTTGCAATTAGACACATTCAGGGGAGACATTATGATGCCAAGCTTAGAGGTGCAACTCTGGGGATTTGTCATTTTTGCAGATAGGTTATCACTTTCTCACAACTCTCCTGTTATTACCATAGTTATTTTACACAACATTTAGGGTGTCTGGGGTGATAGATCTAGTTTGGGGTGCTTCTATTTCCAAGGATTGAATATGTATGATTTTGCGTTTTTTCGTGAAGGTTCATGGAGTACAAACAACTTGCACTTAATTGTTTTTTCATTAATAGAAGCTCGCTTGTTAGTGTTTCATTGTGACGGGCATTACGGCTAGCGCAACTATTTATCGGGTTTTTCAGTTTGGGGATTAATGCATGGCACTTTATTCCTTGCTTTTAAGGATACTTGTTGATGATTATGTTTTCAAGATAGAGGGTTATAACGTTATCAGTTTAATTGGTTTTGGATTATAGGGAGTCTTTGCTCTTTGCTGGGGAGGGAAACAGTTTTTACTTGTTCTAATCTCAGTACAGCTCCGTGTAGTGGTTTCTTTAGATTTAGTTTTGAATACTCTTTTCTTTTTTTTAAGTTACATGTTTGGCCTTTTTGAAGAACTCTTTCTATTTTCCTTTTTTTTCCCTTTTCCTATTGAGCCATACGGGCTTAGTTCCCATTGGTCTATAATGGCAGATCAAAGTAGATCTTCTAAGGACTTTATACAAGTGGTATCTTGGAACATTAATGGGCTGAATAACCCCATTAAAAGAAAGAACATTTTACCACACTTGAGGCATCTTAAGGGCGACATACTCCTACATGAGACTCATCCGTCAATGGACGAGGCCTCTAGGTTTGAGAAGTGTTGGATAGGACAGATGTTCCATTCAGTTTTCAGTTCGAGCTCCAGAGGAGAGTCGACCTTATTTAAGAAAAATTTCCAAGGGAAAGTTGTCAGCTCTAAATCAGACATGGATGAAAAATGAAAATAGAAAGAGTTCAAAAAGGCCAAACATGTAACTTAATAAATCCAATTACAGATTCAAAACTTAGAATTCATCATTTGTAACATCTATGCAGCAAATATAAAACAGTGGGGTCTTTTTTAATGGTTTGGGCAGACATCTGTTTGATACGAAGATGAAAGATATGATAGTGAGTGGAGATTTTAACATGGTGGTTGATCCTACTCTTGACAGAAGCGGACGCATGAGAGAGAGAGGGAAGTTCTACATCTGCTGATGAACGATTTTGGCCTGTGATGTGTGGAGTTTTCAACATCCCACTGGGAGGGAATATACCTTTCATTCTGGTGCTCATAACATTTACTCACGTATAGATAACATGGTAACATCAAGTCTGGTTACTCAGAATGTGGTTATTTGTGAAATGGGCTCCATCATCATTTCTGACAATGCACCCATTTCATTGGACCTTTCAGTACCTCGAGTAACAGATCTAGGGTTTGGAGATTTAACACCATGTTCTTGAAAGAGGATGATCTTAGGGATTTGATGGTTGACAAGGCAGTGGGATATGTTGAATCTAATTTGAAATGGAGAAATTGGATTGGACACTGTTTGGGAAGCCTTCAAGTGTGTAATGCGTGGTGTGTCCATGGGAATGTCTGGCATAAGAAAAAAGAAGAGGGATGAGCGGCCTAAGGATTTAGAGACATCAAATATCTGGAAAAGGGCCTAATGTGTAATTATGAGGCAGGGAAATCTGTTCAGCCGATGAAAATGAAATATGATCTGAACAAGATTTTAAGCGTAAAGGCTGAGTTGACAATATTTAGGTCCAAATGTAGATATTACGAAGGAGAGGAAAAATGTAGTACATTATTAGCTCACAGATTAAGGTTGAGGGAAGCAGATAGGTCAATAGTTGCCATTAGAGGTGACCAGTGATCCTGTTGAAATAAAGGACACCTTTGCACGCTTTTACAAAGACCTTTACAATGACCAGTCTCTAATGGACATGAATCGCTTGGACCAGTTTTTTGGATCTATACAGATCAAACAATTATCAGATGCCGATAGAGACTTTTTGGATTCTGAGATTTCCCTGGACGAGTTCAGAAAAGCGATATGGGGGCTAAGCTTGGGAAAATGCCCGGGACACGACGGACTTCCGATTGAATTCTATTGCGTGATGCCAGAAAGTGTTATTTTTGCGAATTGCAAATCAAATGGGATATTTCCTCCTTTAAGACATGCTACAATCTCTCTTATAAACAAACAAGGTAGTCCAGAACTCGACACAAGCAACTACAGACCAATCAGCCTAATAAACTGTGATGCTAAAATACTTTTAAAAAACCTGGCTAACAGACTGGAGAAGTTGCTCCCTGAGTTAACTCATCGAAACCAAGCTGTATTCATTAGAGGTAGAGCCCCTGCCTTGAATATGAAGAGACTACTGCTCACCCTGGAAAAGTGCCGGAAGCTTGAATTGGATTCAGTGGCTTTATCTCTGGATGCTGAGAAGGCTTTTGACAGGGTGAAATGGAGCTTCTTGTTTGATACTATGGAAAGAATTAACTTTGGCCTATTATTTATGAGATGGATCAGAATACTTTATGCAGAGCCTACTGCTGAGGTCAACACAAATGGAGTGAAAGCTGGGAAATTCAAGCTGAGTCGGGGAACAAGGCAGGGTTGCCCCTTGTCTCCTCTTCTCTTTGTAATATCAATTGAACCTTTAGCTGAAGCCATTAGATCCAGTGACAAAATTATAGGAGTCAATTACAATGAGTTTACCAGAAGTTGTGGCTGTATGCGGACGACTTGTTGGTCATCCGGGACCTTGATTCTTCTGTCTCAAAGTTAATGCTCTTGCTTGAAGACATCAGCCTTATATCTAATTAGAAAATCAATTGGTCTAAATCAGGGGCTCTGCCATGCTCACACCTGGCTAGTCGTGCGCTACTGAAGGATATGGGCTTCAGATGGAGTCCTACACAAATGAAGTATCTGTGGATCTGGATTACAATGAATATAAAAGATGATGAATCTGGAAATTGTGACGTAGAGAATGAAAAACGGAAGTGGACCGCTGGAATGAACTAAACCTATCCATTGGTGGCAAGGTGAATGGAATCAAAATGGTTCTGGCCCCAAAGTTGAATTACATATTGGGCATGCTTCCTCTTCCCGTTAGTAAACACAATTGGAGAAAAGGTGGATAATATCTTGCAAACCTTCTTATGGAATAGGAAACAGCCAAGTGTAAACTCTGGAAGTTGCAATTGCATGGCGACAGGGGAGGATTGAATGTTCCAGATTTTGAGCTGTATCATCGGGCATTTTCATTGCGTCATGTCATGCGATTCTTACAAGAACAAGGTGATGAGTGGTCCAAGGCAGAGGCCAGGGGCGCTGGTCCTCTAGATTCGGAAGTCCTGCTCTCCACGGTACCCCTGGAGTGGCCACTGTTTTAACAAACTTTCTCAGATCCACTTGGAAGATATATGAAGTAGCAGCAAAGGTATCTCCTTGCAAATCTGAATTTTCCTCCATCTGGTTGAATCCAGCAATCAAAGTGAACAATAAAGTCATATACTGGCCTGATTGGCATGCTGCAGGCATTAGTAGGATTGGGGACCTCTTTGAAGGAGTGAGATGGAAGTCGTTTCGTGAATTGAAACTCGAATATGGAATGTCTGAATGTACATATGGAGAATACAGAAAGTTGAAAAGAGCTATGAACACTCCATCCTTGGACAAGTCTGAATTATTGTCCACGATTAAGAAAATTGCCAACGGTGATCACTCAGCATCTAAGATGTTTATTTTTCTGAAAGGCTTCACAAAAGGGAAATGATCAAATCCAGTGTGCCTGGTCTAGATGCCTGGGGGAAGAGATTACACTGGATAGATGGTGTTATATGTGGTAATATCCAAAAGATGTCCTTGAATGTAGGTGAAAGATCTTGTCAAGTTATGATCTTAAATAGAGTGTTTTGGACACCAGTGAGGATGAAAGAACAAAATTTGACAGTATCGGACTGCTGTTGGGGTTGTGGTCACGTTCAAGGCACGATGGAACATATGCTATGGGAATGTCAAAAAGTGAGACTTCTGGAGTGAGATCACATCTACAATGAACAAAGTGCTGGAGGAGAATCTGGACTATGATTTTGAGACTAATTTTGGGAGAAACCTCTCGTTTGGAGTCGTTGAATAATCACCAGATCACATGGTTTCTGAGAGGGGCAATGGTGGCAAAGTTAATTCTGCGAAACTGGAAATCTGCCGATTATCGGTCAGTCAACTGTTGGCTGGAGGAGAGGTTTTGTATTTGTAAAATTGAAAATGTCATCTACTCAATGCAAAGGAAGGCCTACTTTTGAGAAGATATGGGGAGCCTTCTTGGATGCAGATCTGGACTAAGTGGTAATCTGGTGCCGTACAGATATATGTAGATAAGTAATCATTTCATCTTGTTTGATTTATAATGTATTGCATTGTGCTTCACTTGTTTTGTAATTTTGTGTGCTCTTTGTATATCTAGTATGCCATTATGTAATTTTTTTTCTTTCTTCCTTTTCCTGTTATTTGGTATGCTGCAAGTATACTGGGATATCCATTTGTAATTCGTTAATTCTTAATAAAATAGTTCTCCACAAAAAAAATGAATGTGTTAAAAAGTATAGATGGTGAATGTCAGAGTTCTGTTAGAGCTATCCGCTGAATTTGACGATTGACAACGAGACACTACTTGTAAAACTTCAAAACCGAATGGGGATAGGTGGGGAAGGTACTGGATTGGTTCCAGTCTTCCAGGAGCATGCAGTTTCCATTGGTGAAAGCGCTTAGATCCTCTTCCACTCCCATATGGCGTTAACCAATGCTCCATTTCATTGCCATTTTTATTCAACCTGTACATGGAACAGTTAGGAGAAATTGAAGAAAAATGTCTGGTTGATGTGCACCAATATGCAGACAACACCCAGCTTTATTTTAAAATCATGTCTGCTGGTGACTTAACAAGATTGGGGAATTGTCTTTATGAAATGGAGAATTGGATAGCACAAACATTTTAAAAAATGAATCCCTCAAAGACTGAGGGCCCGATTTACAAAAATTTCTCAACGAGGGAAATTCCCATTGAAAACATTTAGCAAAACAGCTAAATCGCTGGGGTTCATTTTAGACCCTGTGAAAGCATCATGAAGACAGACACAAGGTTCAAACAAAAGATATTAACTTAAATGTCAGGATGGATGACGGCCTGCCTTGCCCTATGCGAAGGTGAGATGTCCCTACCTGAATTAAACTAAGGAGTCAAAGGTCAACTTAAAAGTTTGTGTCCAAAACCTATCCTTGCCCTCACAACTAGAGCCAACAAGTGTGTAAGGATGTCCAAGTTAAAGGAAATAGTGTGCAACTCAAAGTTCTGAGCTTCTTCCAGCTCACAGCTTTCTTCAGCTCCCCTTCCCAAAGCATGAGAAAGTTTCATGAAAAAGTCTCAAAGTTTACCTTTCTCCAGTTCATGGCGCTACAGTTCGGAACCAATCTTGGGGTTCCCTTCCCCAAGTTTTAAGTAACACAATCAAAAACAAAAGTTTGAGATTCCGCTCCCAAGACAACAAGTATGGTCCTTTAAGTCTCAGGGTTCCCTTCCCCAAGACTTCAGTTTCATCACTTACACTTGATTCAGTATTTTCAAAAGTCTTAACAAAAACACCAGGTCAACCTGACCCTCTTTCTGGCATACCTCGCTAGTTTCTCTGCAGTGGTTTCGTTGGGCTGTTCCACAGTGTCCTCATCTTTCACCATTCAGGGCCCTCTGGTCTAGGCTCAGTCGTCAGACTGCATGGTCAACCCATCACAGGTCACGCACAAAGTATCCTTGGGCTCTTCAGCCCACACAGGTTCCTTGGCACTTGCTCCTGTGCACCAAGTCACCTTCACTTAATGCCTTTTATTGGCCTCCTGGCTTAATGTGTAATCTTGCGCTACTCTGGCTTCGCCTTGATAGCCTCTTGGCACTGCCACCACATGTCACACACCTCTTGCCAACCCTTGGCCTTGCCACACTGCATTCACTTGGCTCCCTTCAGCCTTTAATGTATTTGATTTCAAGGTTTAAGTTACATCGCTGTGCAACATATACTCAATATTGTTTACTTTCAGTTCGGTGTCCAATGGGCACTTATTAAGCAATAAGCCCATTGCCTGCGGCCATTAGCGCATAAGGTAATGCCCCCAGGGCCCATAGTTACAGGCCCGAGCGCAGGCGAGGGGCTTATTGCCATTAGTAACCCGGCCAGTTAGACCGGAGTACTAAGCGTTTTTTTTTCGGCTGCGACTGTTGTGTTTCGCAGCAAGGAAAAACAATGGCCGCCGGACAGTAAAACATAATGGCAGTTTTCTCTTTCCATGGCGGCAATAGTAATCAAAGAAAATGGCCGCCTTGGAAGGGGATGTCTCTTCTCCCCTTCCATGGTGGAATGAAATGGCAAAGTTACTCACCATAGTGACTACCTTACTCCTCGTCCATCCATAGCCCCCTTTCCTCCATACTTGTGGGAAATTCCGTCCTTCAGGATGGGACCGGAGCACTTTAAAGCATCATAAACTTGTGTCCTTTTATTTTTACGTGGGGCCACTGCATGTGACCATAGCCCCGTCTTCCTGAGCTGCGCCCCGCGCACCGCCCTTCAGACCTTTTCTCTGTGCGGCCGGGGTCGGACGCACTTGCAACACAGGGAATATTTTTCTTTTTGTTCCCTTGTCCTTCATTCCTGCTCCAGTTCCACTGTCATCTTTCTTCCATCTATGCCATAGCTTCTGGGATTTGTGTCCTATGCATCGTGTGACTGTCGTTTCGCAAGGGTGGATCCCCACTCTCTTTGCCTGTAGTGCTTAGACCCAGAACACCGATGAAACTCATGCTTTTACAGCAACTCCCTCTCCCGGCGGGCAATCCAGCATCGGCTTGTCAGGTGGAAGGAGGTGTTTGAACGCGTTCCTCGTGCCACATTTACAGCAGTTCATTGAAGAAAAAAGCAAATGGCCGGTAAGTTCATTCATTTCTAGGGCACCCCGACCAGGGGACTCCTTCCTGGGGTCATCTGGGTCCAGGAGGTGCTCAAGCGGCTCTATTACCAGGGATCTCCCCGAGGTGTCCCAAAAGGGATCCAACCAGCGCTCCAGAGTTTCCTCCGAGGGTCCCTTGAAGGGTGCTGCAAAACCAGATCTTGATCTGAGGTTCCCCTTTTGGCTAAAGTTAAGCCCAGTACTTCTGGGGGTGTTGTCACCGGGGTCAGCCCTGAGGTGTCCAGATCTGGAACCAAGTGTACAGAGTCTCGGCGTCCCTCTCAAGGTGACTAAATGTGCCGGGGTGACTCTAAGCCTTCCCACACTAAGACCTACGGTGGAAGCGATCCTGCTGAGGGGGCAAAGAAGCCGGTTAAGCACATTAAGTCTTCAAGTACCGGCTCCGCTGAGGTTCCCTCGCTTTGGGGCCAATTCATCAGCAATCTCCAAGGTGTCTCAAACACTGTAGATCTGGTAGCACCAGCTCTGCCGAGGTTCTTTGTCACAACACTAAAATGGAACATGAGACCCCTGACTCCACTGTGGTGACCACTGCCTCACACCTGTGACGCAGTTCGCTTCAGGCGTTAACAAAACGGCAGTTGAACCTCCGCGGTCCACAGTGGCCATTTTGACCATCTCTCTTACACTAACATTCACCACGGCTGGTGTGGAGGGGCCTGTTTTTGGGGCAGAGCAGCCTTTTCCACTTTGTGGATAAGAACCCATTCCGCCCGCAATTAATTGGTGTGCTCGGACACCGCTGCCGCATAGTCACGCTACGTCCGCGCCTTTGATTTACGTGGATCCAGTTGGTGAAGGACCATACTGGCAACCATCCTCTTTGCAATCCTGGGGTTATGCCCCTTCCGAGTGGCCTCTACACACTCCAGCGCCTAGACCTTGATCTGAGGATGCGTTTTTTGGCAAGTTTCAGACGCTTATGCATTCTGGTCCCAAAAAGGTGTACTTTAAGGATTTAAGGAAAAGTATCCTAAGCCGCCTGTACCAGCCCCTGCTCCGGCAATCCCTAAGCAGGTCCCAGTAGTGCCACCTCCTCCACCACTTCGTATGGGGCCTCTTCCTCTGCCTCCACTTTCCCCTGTGGAAAAGACTCCTGTTGCAGTCAACCGTGCCTTCGGGGCCCAGGCGCCACGTGCGTCGGATCAGACTTCTGTTCCCACCTCATTGAATGAGGACCAGGCGCACCAGGACAGCGATGACCTGCCCCGCTCCATTAGAGCCTTTGACGACCAGATTGTGGATATGATGGCATTGCTAGACATCCCAATACCCGAGCCCCCGCCTCCACAAGATGTACTAAAGGTGTAAATAAATAAGGGAGGGAGGTTAAAAGGTAGTTACCCTAATCTAGAAATTGCTGCAAGATGGACCAAAGTGGGTGCTTTATTCAGAGATTGTCTCCAGAGAGTAAGGCTTGGTGAAGTGATTGAATTAAGCAATGTGGTAGCGTGTCTGATGTTCAGAGGAACTGCTCTCAGCAAAGTGGAAGTAGGCACTAGCCCCTTGACCAATGTGCGCCAATGGTTGATCGGACTTCCCTTCCACGCCAGTCTGTAGCAAGGTTTTTAGGCACATCACTATTGACCTAAAGAAGATTACTTTTTATATCCAGGCCATTAAGAGTCCGAACAGAAAAACCTACAATATTTGATGGTCAAACATTTCATTCAGAAGCCAGTCATCCAAGTATTTGTAGACTGGGGAAAATTGCACAAATCCTGGCAGTTGCGCACAATGGAGTTTGGTGACTTGTACCAGGGGTGCCATTCTGTAGCTTTGCCTTTTCAGTATTTTATTCAGAAATAGGAGATTATAAAAGTATCTGTTAAACACCTCAATTTAGTAAGAGTATGTAGGAGCCTTGCCAGATTTCCTGCCAAGACACTAGCATACCCAAAGCGAATAGCTATTACATTCTGGATAAGAAGGATATCTTTTGGTAGGTGAAATTGTCTGGGAAATGAAGGGTTTGCCCCTGCCATAAAGAGAGGGAGGCAACACCCATACAAAACTACATTGAAGACACACTGGGCCAAAACATCACTCACATTCTTGACGAAACAGTTATCAAAACCCTATAAGTGTTGCAGTATGGGTCATCCTTATAGATTTTTGGTTAGAAAATCCAAACAGCAAGGTAGCCACTGTGGATTAACGGCCCACGGGAGAACCTTTGCTTGACATAGGAAAAAGTTGACAGCCAAATGAAAAATACTACCTTTAACAGATTCAGTTTTCTCTTAATAGGGGAACACCGAAAGCAAGCTATGAAACAGAGGGAATGTGCGCTTTTGAGTGAAAATAGGTACTGCCTCTCGAAGGGCATAGCCCTAAGCTTATTTTGTTCATTCCCAGAAAAAAAAATTGCAGACAAAAACCTAGTCCGATCAGAATGCCGGTGTTCAGCCAATAGTTATTTCAAGGGTATTTATATGTTATTCAAGCATGTGTTTAGATGTAATCCCAAGTGATATTCTATTGTATGTGGAAAGCTAGCCATATGTAGATAGCCTTTGCAGCCATAACAAGGCGACACAGATGAAGTGGACTTCAAGTTTCTCGGAACCCCTATTGTATATATTGTACCTTTAAATATAGCTTGCAGCACCAAACTTTGATGTAGGGTGAGCCCACGAATAGAAAAAAAAGGAAAGTTAGCTAGTGCTAGCCTACCCTTTTTCTAAACCAGCATGCAGACAGGGGACCGATGAATGATTACTCCACAAAGTCAGCGTGTACACATTCCTTTCGAAAAGGACAGCATAATGTCCAGCAAACAGTGCCCGAGCTATTACGAATGAAAAGAGGTGAAATCCAAAAGGTCCTGAATAGGGATAGTCCAGATCAGGGGCATTCCAAAATATAGGCATTTTGAAGTTACAAGGCCATATCACATTAGGTTCAGGTATAAACTCTTCACTACAGTCCTCTTCATCTCTATGACAACTCTAAAACCTCCCTTCCAATCTTTCTTGAGACGGCCATCTGTTAACCTTCTCAACCCATGGAGCGCCTGGTTTTAATAGCAAAAGATGGCTCTGAGACAGTCAAAGGTTCTGCAAGAGGTAAACATGTAGTGAACAGCCTGTGCCCAGTGGTGTTCTGGGCAGACAGTATTTGTCAGGAGAAGTGCATTTGTACAGTCAAGTCCTACCCATAATGGTGTGGGACTGCAGTGGGAACCAGGGCATTCTTCCAAAAGAAGCACTATTATCAAGCCCAGCAATTCAAGGGCAGACATGGCTAGAAGACTAAGGTTGAGGACTCCATTGGAGTACATTAACAGGAAAGCGCAGACTGTCTCATGGCCCAAACGCAAGATTCACATGCATCGGATTCTGGTCCATGGACCGTAACAGACTGGTTAGAGCCTCTGCACAATTTTAATGCACGAGTCGGGTAATATACCCCAAACCCAAGAAAAGATTTACAGACCAAAAAAAAAGAATAGAATATCACAGAATAATGTGCAGAATAAAAGCCACCGAGAAAAGTTCTCATGAAGAAATTCATTAAAATATGCACTTCCACCTTCAGCCCTCCATGTTCACAGGTATACAGTCAAAGTTGAAGCCCCAACTATATTCCCGGTGGTTGCATTTAGGTTTACCAGAGACAGTCTAGTCTACAAGAGGAGTGTATATCATTTGATAAAAAAGGCATCCATTAGACCACATGGCATTTGCTGAAACCCACAAGCTGTGGAGAGTTGCTGAAATGTGGAACAATGACATTCAGTTCAAATAACTTTTGGGGTTCCTGAAAGGAGATTGTGGATATTGGTTGGACATGAGGGGACAGCGAGAAAAGTGAACTTTCAAGCCTGAAGCATTTGGAGATTAGAGATGGCCTTAAAGTCAATCGTAATGTACGTCCTAGATTGAAGTGATTAGAAACCTATCACCCACAAAGAGGTAAAGTTTAAGCAGAGATAAACATTACAATAGCCAGGCATAAAATGTCAAGCCGCCTCACTCCTAGTACTCAGCAATGACAGTACACCATTTCTTACTTGCCGAGAGTTATTAATAACTAGCTAGCGTCTTTCTTTAAGGAATGGGGGCAGAGGCAAGCAAATATCTACTATGCTTAACCAGAAGTTGCTTTGAAGGACACACTTCTGGAGGCCTTCTGTTTCACCAAATATCTGTTCCCTCCATTGGATAAACCTCAAATCCCCTAAAACACCATACACCCATCTTTGACTAAGTCATGGATTATGTTAAATTTGGTAATCCATCCATTCTGAAAATGCCTTACTATCAAATTTAAGATTGAACCTTTATTTGGGTTCTTTAGTGAGCCATGTGGAGCATAACCAGGTTAGCTTCCTAGGTGTTATTTGCATGCACTGAAAGTGTTTGTTTGTTTGTTTGTTTATTTATTTATATTGCGCACCAGACCCTTAGGTTACCGGGCGCAGCAACAAGTATATGCGAAGCTTACAATGTTACAATGTTATATAAATGAATTTACAATATTACACCATATTACACAAATTACTAGAATGTACAGATAAAGAATTGCCGTATTTACATGAATGTACAGTTAACAATATACAGAATTAGCAGTAATAAACATAAGGGTTAATGTCGCGTCAGGGTACATTGGATAGGACTACATATTAGGTAGGACTACACTTGTGAGTGTTCGGGTGTTAAGTCGTTGTTGGCGATGATGTGTTTGATAAGGTTCCTTCTGAAGTGAGGGAAGGGTTGGTCAGCTCTTAGGTTAGGTGGCAGGGCGTTCCACAGATTAGCAGCTTTCACAGGAAAGCTGACACCACCAATTTTGGCAAGTCTGAATCTAGGTACTGCCAAGCAATTGGAGTTGGCGAGTCTCATGGGTCTATTAGAAGTTTTTCTTTTTATTTTGTCCATCAAGTAGCTAGGAGCAGCATTATTTAAGGCCTTGTGGGTTAATGAGATCATTTTTAGCTGGATTTTATTCTCAGTAGAAAGCCATTTATGTTGCCGCCTAGTCGAGGAGATATGCTCCCTCTTTTTTATTCCTAATGCAGCTCTAAGAGCATTATTTTGTAGAGTTTGAAGTCTTAGGGTGGTGGCTTTATTGGCGCTACTGTATAGGGCATTACAGTAGTCAAGTCGGGAAAGAATTAAGGCTCTAGCCAAGATTAGGCAGCTGGTATTGGACAGGAAGGGCTTGCCTGCTCTGATCAATTTACAGGTGTAAGCAGTGGTGGAGGCTAGGGAGTTTACCTGTTTAGTGAAGGACAGGGTAGAGTCGAGATAAAAACCAAGTGTTTTTACTTCCCTCGAGACTTTGATGACATTTCCGTCTATGCTGAAGGCTGAGTAATCCGGGCCCAATTTGTTAATATTGGCTTGTGTGCCCAGAATGATCAACTCTGTCTTATCATCATTCAGGCAAAGACCGTGAGTAGCCATCCATGCCTGAATGATGAGATACACTCTATTCACCAACTCCCCATCCTCGCTGTGATCCCCAGAAAGTGGGAAGAGAATCTGTGTATCATCTGCATAGTTAGTGTAGGTGATACCGAGATTGTCCAAATCATCGAACAGAGGTTTGGTGAATATATTGTAGAGGGTCGGAGAGACGCAGGATCCCTGAGGGACTCCACAAGTAATGGGTATAGGGTCAGCTGCTGCTGATGGGGAAAAGACTCTCATAGTTCTCTCACTCAGAAAGGATTCTATCCAACTGATAGCTTGGGTGGAGAAGTGAGCGGCAACGTCCAGGTGTTTACAGAGGACTTTGTGGTCCACAAGATCAAACACAGCTGAAAGATCTAGTAGGAGGAGGAGGGCTGTCTTACCCTGATCTCTTAGTTCGTCTATTTGGGCCTTTAAGTCAATCAGGGCTGTTTCCGTTCCGTGTAGTGGGCGGAAGCCAGATTGTCTAGATCCTAGTAGTTTGTGCAGTTCGAGGTAGTTTTGAATCTGTATATAGGCCGCTTTGTCCAGGATCTTCAGCAGAAACGGAACTGTGGTGATTGGGCGGTAATTGGTGGGGATAAGAGGATCTAAAGTTTGCTTTTTAAGCAACGGGAGCACCCAGGATTGTTTAAGGTTAGCTGGGATGATGCCTGTGGAGAAGGATGCATTGACAAGTTTGGAGATAAATGGTGATAAGTCTCTGGCAGCGTCTTTTATTAGCTGTGCTGGGCAGATGTCACCTTTGCAGTTGGATGGTTTGAGGGTAAGGATGATTTTTTCAATCTCAAGTGTGGAGGTTTTGGTGAAGGAAAATTTGGTAGGTTGAGGCATGTGGATAGCCTTAGGTGGTGGCAGTGTAGGGAGTTTAAGCAAGTCTTTTTTCAGTTGAATTTTATTTTGGAGGGTCGTAATTTTATTAGTTAGAGCATATTGGATGTCAGAGCACCAGGTCTGATCTTTGGAGCAAGTGTCTGGTATGGCAATAGGTGACTCAAGTTCCTTTAGGATGGAGAAGAGTTCCTTCATACTTGATTTGGAGTTAGCAATGCGATTATTGTATGAATTTTTCTTAGCCAGACAAACTGCGTTTTTGTATTGACGGGAGATAGATATCAGGTTAGCCTTGTTCTCAGCAGTTGCACATATTTTCCAGTTGGATTCATATTTTCTCTTGGTGAGACGTAAAGCCTTGAGTTCGGGCGTAAACCATTTATTTAGATGGGCTTTGGGTTTACTTGTACGCATTTTAAGTGGGGCAATTTTGTCCAAAGTATCAATCATAATTTTGTTATACTCATGAACTAAAGTGCCGGGGTCTAAATTGTCAGGCAAGGCGTTTAAAGTTGGAAGAATAGCGGGTATGACATTTTCTATTGTCATATTCTTTTTGTTTCTTGTAGGGCATGAGAGTGCCATGGGGACGACTGTAGAGGATGGTTGGTAGGTTAGGAGGTCAAAGGACACTAATGAGTGGTCAGACCATGATAATGCCGAGATAGAGGAGATGACTGTAGTACAATTAGAGTCAGCGACCCAGTCTAATATTCTGCCTTTCGTATGGGTAGGGTTGTTGACTTTTTGGGAGAAGCCTAGAGAGTTAATAGCTTGGGCAATGGTCGCAGCATGCACATCTGTTTTGTCATTAAATCCTAAGTTGAAATCCCCTAATACCAGCAGTTGAGAGGTAGTTTTAGCATTGAGGGTTAGTAACTTGTGTAGATCCTCTTCGAAGGTCCCAAGCGGACCTGGAGGTCTATAGATTAGGTGAATGGTTAGGGATTGATTATTATTTATAAGGAGTTTAGCAGTGAGGGCTTCACAGGATTGTAGCGTTAGTGCAGGGGCTATTCTTAGTGAGAGGCTTGATTTAGAGATAATGGCAATTCCGCCTCCGCGGGAGCCCTCTCGGTCTTGTCTACATATAGTGTAGCCGTCAGGTATGGCTAACATGAGTGAAGGGCCTGCTGCCTGGTGTAGCCAAGTTTCAGTTATAGCAATGAAGTCCAGATTATTCTCAGTGATTAGATCTGCTATCTCAAGGGCATGTGCAACTAGTGACCTGGCATTGAGAAGTGCTCCTTTATAGTGTGGATCTGCAACTGTGATGGCATCAGTTTGAATGGTTGAAGCTTATCTAGATGTGATTCACCAAGGTGTTTTAGTAAATCTTATGCAATCGACTGAAATAAATCAAGACCACCTAATCCAGAGAATGTCTAGAACTACCGCTTAAGGAGAACTTCTTCCAGATAGCCAAGCTGCTCTAATGAGAAGCAAATCCACATACTAATAGCACAGGAGAACAAACGCAAAGGCTGTTTCATATGTACGCCTGTGGGTGTAATCTGTGTCCCTCTGCTGCCTCTTCAGTTTTTAGCAGTTTACTGCTTACTTGATGAACAACCGGCCCCTTCTCTCAGCTTGCCCGCGGCGAGACCACAGGGTACTACACTACTGCCGGGCTACCTGCTCCACCTACCCACATCACCTGCGATGACACCTACAGCTATGGCAAATACTACCCCATAAGATCTTCACTTGCTTGCCAACTGAGGTAGGAACGCCCACTCCAATTGCTTTGCTACTACTGCACCTGGGGAGACCTGGCTGCAACAGTGTGCCTGGACCACTATACAGGCCCCCCCACCTGCTGGCCCACTGGAGATCGCTTATTTAGGTACAGGTGGGCTCCTCCTTCACTCCCATTGGAGCTGATCTCCCGGCGTGGCAACCTTCCTGCTCTGGATTCCAGGGCTGAGCCTCTCCCCTGAATCCTGGTCCCCCACCTCCGGCTTGGTCTATTAGGCACCGAACTGGCACTCTGCTAGCGAGCGGACGTCTGCACTGACTCCCTCGAAGGTGTCTGCTGCCCCTGGACTACTTCCCGACCACATTGCCACGAGGGCACATCCCCTCTGCCCTTAGATGCGGGCGCTGCATGCTCCCTACCCAAAACCACTTCTGGCACTTGTTGAATAGCATCATAACCTAGGAGCCACGCTTCTTCACATTGGACAGCTCATACAGCCTTGTGTTGCTCACCAAGCTTCACCTGTGTCGCATAGGATAATAGACTAAATAATTGACCCCCATTACAGGTTCACCACACATACCCTATTGTCGCTCCATCTCTCCCTACACCCCCTTGTTGTGTTGCACTACTTCCCCATCTCCTGCCGAGGCCTCAACCCAGTGTTTCACCCCTTCCCCTTCAGCAGCGCCATAGCCAAAGGCTGTGGCAAAAAGCAAAATTACATAAATATGTTTGCCAAATCCAACCCGAAGGACGTTGCTGGCATGTCTGACATTGTGGCTGCCGCCCCACCCGGCCAGCGAAGAACCCACGGAATTGCAGAAAATTATGGACTTCAAACGGGATGGGTTTACAACTCTAAACACAAAACTGGACGACATGAGTGGCACGATCAGCGCAATAAAGGCCTGCATGGAAAAGACTGATGCTCGGGTTGAGGAGGTCGAAAGCAAAGTCTGAGTGGTTGAAGATGACAATAACGCTCTGAGAACAGACCCGACTGCACTCACTAAAGTTCAAATTGTTAGCCGGAAGAATGACTACCTTGAGTCCAGGTTGAGACGCAACAACATCCACATCATTGGCGTCCCGGAGGATAACATCTCAGGCCCCATCGAAGATTTTGTTGAGTACACTCCTCTTTGCTCGATAGTCCCAAGTTGTCGTCCCATTTCGCCGTAGAGCATGCCCACAGATCCAATGTGAAACCCAATCCCGGGGGACCCGCTCGCCCCATCATCACAAGGGCCTTGAATTATCGTGATGGTGAGACACTCCTGCGAGCGGCCAGGACCAAGGGTGAACTGACACTGTGCTCTAACAGGATCCATCTTTATCCTGACTTTTCGATCACAGTACAGCAGGAGAGCAAATCCTTCTTTGCCGTGAAGAGGCTCTGACGCCGTCAGGATCAGATACGCCATATTGACGTACCTTTCCACGATTCCAGAGGCGGCAATGAAGTTCCTTGATCAGCACTTCCAGGGCCGATCTCTTTAGCCTTGCAGCTATGTTCATTATCACAACTGCAGCACAGATACGATTGAAGACCGATCACCCTGTTCCTGTTATGGGCCTGTACAGATCATTACTTTCTGCTCCCCCTCTTGTGATTGTTCAAGTGATATGGCGCCAATGACACTAGTTATACAGTTCTTGCTGTGTTGCGAAGCGAACTGCTCGTGGCACGCAGCCCCCTATGCAAAGTTGTGATGGTTTAATTCATCTTTGTTCAGGGGTTTTCATCCCCCTGATTGGGGGTATGAGGAGGCTGCGGTTGGTGGGATGGGTGTTATGTAAAATGCTTGACGTAAGTTGTGAGGCCGTTGTATGGCACATTTCTATTTCTAATTGCTCCATGGGGCACCAACTAGACAGCCCCCTGACAAAGATGCCTTCTACTCACTGGTGCTAGATGGAGGCTAACACGTTAAAATGCATAACCTGGAATGTTAGAGGTATGGGAAACTACACTAAAATGCGTAAGCTTCAGCTACATGTGGAAAAGCACAAAGCCCATATCCTCTTCCTACAAGAAACTCCCACGCTGCAGGATGTGAAAGATTTGCCAAAAACTGGGGCCCGCAGACTCGTCACAAAGTAGAGGCGTGCTGACCCTTATTCACAAATCAATAAAATTTGTACCAGAGGCTAGTTGGATTGACCCCTTGTGGCGGTAGGTTGTCGTGTATGGTGTCCTGGCGCGGCTTGAGATTGTATTGCTTAACATATATGGGTCCAATGTCGATGACCCAGATTTTTACAAACAGATCTCGGACATGCTTGCACTTCACCCTGTCATTCCCATTCTCTGGGGTAGGGATTTCAACACTATATCTGTCTCGATAGATCCGGGAATAGTGCCCGCAAATTAACCAGGACTGCACAGGTAATATTGGAAAAGCAGGCGGGACTGGGTTTGATTGATGCATGGAGACTGTTACACCTGAGAGCCCGACACTATACATTCTACTCAAGCGTACACAAATCACTCTAGAATAGACCATTGGCTTGCCTCCGATACCGTGATACTGTATAGATGATGCTGACATACTCCCACGAACATATTCAGACTACTCTCTCCAATCACATTATACCTGACCTGGAACGGCAAGCAATCCCCAGGGAAGTACATGGAGGCTCAACCACAGTCTCCTTCGGACCCTGTTTTTAGGTCCGAATATGGTGAATGCATTACTGATTATTTTGACATTAACACGAGCACAGTGGACTCTCTCGCCACACTCTGGGATGCCTTCAAAGCTTAAATCAGGAGCATGGCCTTGGCCAAGGAAGCTGGTATCCTCAAGGCTATACATAGGAGCACTCAGAACAGCAAGGCTTCTCTTAAACACCTCGAAACTACTTATGCTGCAACCCGACCACTGCAACCCTGGGAGCAATAAAAGATGCGCTTGATGCATTTAAAGATGCAGCCAACCGGAAACTTAAGTTACTCGAAAATCCGATAATGGCGCGCCAATTTGGAGAGGTCCATCGTCCGGCCGGACTTCTGGCTAGGTTGGTTCGACGGGAAGAGAATGTGCAACACATTACACTGATCAACTACTCCGAAGGGCTCCCTGTGCACACAGACACTGGTATGAACGAGGTGTTCCGCTCCTATCGTTGTATACTAATAATGACGTGGTATCTGCCCCTGCTGTAGAGGCGTTCCTGGAGGAGCTGCCCCCGCAGGTCCCATCAGCCGAAACTAGAGAGGTTCTGGACCTCCCGCTTGCCGTCAGGGAAATACTGCATGTGAACGAGGCCTTGCCCCCTAGTAAAGCACCCTGGCCCGACGGGCTAACCGTGGATTTTTGTAAGTTCTACAAGTCCACTCTAGCACCCTGCTTGGCGGTCTTGTGGGAGAAGTCCTGCAAGCGTAAGGTGCTACCTGCCACACTCAGGGAGGCAGGGATAACCGTCCTACCCAAGCCCGGCAAGCCACCCGCACAGTGTAGATCCTACCAACCCGTCTTTGATCAACAGCGACGACAAGATTTTGCTAAGGCCATTGCACTTTGCCTCGCCCTATTTGATACATACTGATCAGTCCGACTTTGTCCCCGGCCGGTCTACTGCTCTTAACTTGAGACGATTGTTTAATATCCTCTCCCAGATTGACCCCAAGGTTAATGCGGTGGCCGCTCTGCTGGACATACAAGAGGCCTTTGACTCTGTATCTTGGAAATTCCTCTGGGCTGTACTTGAAAAATACGATTTCGGCCCCCTCTTTATTTCATGGGTTCAGTTAACTACGCCCAACCTGTGGCCGCTGTTTGCAGGAATGGCCAGCTCTCGAAACAAGTTGACATTCAGAGGAACCCAGTAGGCTGCCGACCCAGAGACATATGGACCCCCCTTTCGTACATACTTACACTGAGGCTACTGAAGACAACTTCGCTGCCTGCCCCCCCCCACCCCCCGACCCCCTAAACCGCCATTATTCCCCATAGAACTTAGCACTGTAATGTTCTTGTGTCTTTGCTTTAACCCATGTGAGAGCTCAGCTGATGTGTGTAACATGTACTTGCGGATGTAACCCATGTTGTAGCAATGCAACTCCTTCGACTGTTGATACTATGTCAAGCAACAATAACTTTTTTTTTAAAAAAAGAAAAACTTGAAATTGCTCATAGGGAAGTGTATGAAGAGCAAACTGGAAACATGCTCACAGAGCATGATCATGACAATTTGCCCAGTTTTTACAAAACAGCCCTGTCAAAAATGTGCTTATGTAAACTATTAAGGAATCACCAAAGCCTTGATGTGCCTCTCCTGCAGCGCAGGAACAAAAACATCTTTCAGAGAAGCAAATAAACTGACAATGGTGGGGCACCCCACATGAGCATATTGTGGAAGGATGGGAAAGGAAGGGCTTTGTAAAGAGCACAAACAGCTTTACAGTCAATGGGCCTGGGGCCTAAAACACTTAATTCAATATAAAGTGGCACAAACCGCATCACTTAAAACTGATAATTGCAGAGGAGATGTTCTGACGATATTCAGAGGTTCACTGTATTGAGACAAAAATATAATAAGTTTTAAGTTACTTACCTAAGACAATTGTTCTCCAGCATGGGTCTGGCATGCATTCACATGCTCGTAAATATTACCCGCCGTCAGGCTGGGAATCCTCGGTAAAAGAAAAAACAGTTTCACCTTAAAACTATTTCTCCTCTAAACCAATCAATCACTATCTTCTGGGTCATACTGCCCCATCCAATGACAGTCCTCTCCCTAAGCTACACCCCTGTTGGCTATCTTTAGATTTGGTAAGCACATAAAGTGGCAGCATGAACCACGAAGAGCCATAGAGGGGAGGGTTCATATGTGAATCCATGCCAGACCCATGCTGGAGAACAATAGTTACAGGTAAGTAATTGAAACCTTCGAGCATGGGGTCCAGCAGGGATTTACATGCTCATGAATAACGATTACACAACAGTACATATACACACCAGTACATATGCACAACCAAAGGAAGTGGCAAGGCTCGACAGAAGTAATAAACACTCCTTTGGAACAGACTCACCTCAAACAAACAGGTTGTGAATTATCACTTGGCCGACTCTGGACTCCTCCCTGGAATCCCCGTCGACGCAGTAGAACTTCGTGAAGGTGTGCATGGACCTCCATGTAGCAGTTCTGTAGATGTCGAGCAGGGGCACACGAGAAAAACACTGCTGTTACTGCAATGGCTCTGGTGGAGTAGGCTCTTGCCAGTCCTGGCAGCGGCCGGCTAAGTCGTTAATAGTGCATGATGCAACCGGAGAGCCACATGGAGATTGAAGCCTTCGACAAGGCCTTTCCTTGATTTACAGGTCCAAAGCTAACTAACAACTGAGAAGTCTTCTGAAAATTCATCGTACGTGCCACGTAAAAAGGCACAAGCAATGTCCAGCAAATGCAAGGCCCTTTCCGCTGGAGACGGATTCGGCAAACAGACATGCAAACCAAAGGTTCGTTGAGGTGGAATTCTGACTGTACCTTTGGCATAAAGGTGGGGTGTGTATGCAGTACCACCCTTGAAGTGTGGACAGACAAGTAAGGCTGCTTGCAAGACAGGGCCTGATCTACCCGACCCACCTGGCCGAGACGATAGCTACGAGGAAGGCAGTCTGCCACGAGAGAAACCTGAGCAGGACTTCAATCATAGGATTAAAAGGAGATCACATGAGCTTAGCTAGCACTACATTGAGCTCCCAAGTCTGGGCAGGAGCCTTCACCGGAGGAAAAGTCCTGAAGAGTCCCTTGAGCAGCTCCTCGACGAGTGTGTGACCACAGCAAAGGTCTACCCGGAGACCTAGTGTACCTGGATATGGCAGCGAGATGCACCTTGGAGGCGTGAGCCAATTCCGCTTTGGTCAAGGAAAGCAAGTATGGTAAAAGTACGCAGAGGGCAGTGGTCAAAGTGGGCGGGAGCGGTGCTCCTCTACTTCTTTTAATTACGTTTTACCGTTCCTATACTTTTATTTTAAAAAGAAACCGTTCCGGAACGGTTTCGTTTTAAAATAAAAGTGTAGGAAGAGGTTGAAACTTGCACTTTCAGTGCACTGCAGAGGATGTTTGCTTAAAGAGCAGGAACATGTGTTTTGGTTTTTTTACTGTGCATAAAAGAGGGCGCGGTGATGGGGTCTGTGGGGAGTGATACCGGCAAGTAGGGAACATTGTTCCACTACTTCTTTTCATACACTTCGACCACTGGCAGAGGGGGTAATCTTCCGAGTCAGACACCACGCAGAGAAGCGCTTCCATTTATGGCCGTAGCACTTCTACATTGACGAGGCTCTGGCACTGGCCAGGATGTCCTTACATTCTGCTGGTAAAAAATAACTTCCCAACTTTAGCGCTGCAGGAGCCATGCCCTCAGGTTCAGCGAATCTGGGTCGTGGTGAGGTGGTCTGGGAACAGTGGCAGCCTGATGGATGGGGGCACTGACAGAAGCAGCAGGTCTGGGTGCCAGATTTGTCGCAGCCACGCTGGGCCGACAAGTATCCTGCGATGGCACCGAGTGTGTTGAACATACGTAGGACGACGGTAAACAGGAAAAGCGTACAGGAACCATCCTTAACACAGGAACGAGAACGCGTCACTCTATGCTTCTCGGCTGAGCCAAACTGCTGGCGAACCTCTTGCACTTGGAGTATGCCGCCACCGCAAAAAGATCAATATGGGGTTGGCACCATTTAACGACCGGAAGGTCCACCTTGTCCTGGCAAAGTTTCCACTTAAAAAAAGAACGCAGCTCCCTGCTGAGCGAGTCCGCAATGGTTTTCTTGATGCCGGTCAGTTGAAAAGGGACGAGGAACATGTCCTGATGAATGGTCCAGCGCCACAGGTCCTGAGCCTCCTTGGAGTGCCAGCGAGCAGGTCCCTCCTTGCTTCTGGATGTAGAACTTGTTGGTGGTGCGGTCTGAAGATCCTCACCACCTTGCCATTTAACGACTGCAGAAAAGACTTGATGGCCCAGAATACGTCCCGGAGTTCCAGGACATTGATGGGAAGCCCTTCTATTCCGGTTGCTCAAGGCCTCTTGTGTGCAACTGTATGGGGTCGACTCCCCAGCCCTGTAGAAGGGCACCCACGGTAGCTGTCTTTTGTTAAGGTGGGACTTGAAACTGAGTCCCCTGGACAAGGTGCGGCCATACACCCCACCACTGTACCGCCAGACGGAACTCCTAGTTGGGGCAGATCCTGCTGCAAAGTTCCGATACTTGCATCCACAGCTCACATCTAGGAACTCCTGGGGAGGCCGCATCTGAAGTCTGCAGAGGCAGATGAGGCTGATGCAGTAGGACATCATGCCCAGCAGCGACGTGATGGCCTGCACCGTTGTTGTCTGCATTGACGACAAGCGCTGTACTTTCCCTAAGATGGCTACTACCCTCTCCTCAGAGGGGGACGCAAAACACGTTACTCTGTTGAGCCAGGCAACCAGAAACCGCACTGAGATGGCGTCAAGCAGGACTTTGGATAGTTTATGGAGAACCCCAGCTCTGTCAGCAGATGTATGTCCTCAATGTGTGCTTGCTCGCTAGTGCCTGTGAGCGGAATCGCAGGAGCCAATCATCCAGGTAAGGGTTTACGTGGATACCCTCTAGACGAAGATGCGCCGCCACCGGGGCCAAGCACTTTGTTAAGACCCTCTATGCTGATTTTAGGTCGAAAGGCACAGCCTTCAACTGGTAGTGCTGACCCAGAAGCGTGAATCGCAGGAATTGGCGGTGTTTCTTGTGAATGGGGATGTGGAAGTAGGCGTCCTCCAGATCAAGCAATGTCAGAAAATCCTGTTCCTCCAGCTGGCTGAGCACGTGTTGCAATGCAACCATCTGGAACTTTGTGGACTTTCTTGCTGAGCCGACGCAGATCTAGGATTGGCCTCTAACCCAGTTTTCTTTTGAACCATAAAGTATCTGGAATATACTTCGGAGCCAAGAGGTGCTGAGGGCAGGTTCTACCACCACCCCCTTTCAGTAACATGGCACGCACCTCTCGCAGAAGCTGTGTACCGTTTTCTTGCTGCAGCACCAGTGGAATACGAGGATGCCTGCATTGGAACTCCAAGGTATGCCACTGTCCGAGAGAGTCCTGCGGGTGGTGGTAATCTTCCATGCTCTAATGAACTTGGCCAGTATGCACCGTAGTGGGGGGCAAAGTGGGGGATAAAGGTCACAGCAGGTTCAGGCTTGCTTGGGGTCAGGCTCTGCCCTGTGGGCGGCACAGACAGTCCTCTGCTGCCTTGAGAGCAATCCATGTATGCTTGAGTGGAGGAGCGTGAAGGCTGTCGTACAGGGTCTTCTATTCCTTTTTACATTCTGCCGGGGTTTCCTCAGGACGAACGAAACTAAGGCATCCAACGTTGTTGCATGGTTCCCAAGGAGCGTGCCATCTACATGTCTGTCTTTATGGCTTGTAAAGACTCATCGACGGCCTTGCCAAAGAGGTTCTCACCATCCAACGGCATATCCAGCACCTTAGCCGGAACGTCCTGATGGAAGTTTGTTGCCTTCAACCACCCTTATTGACTGAGGGACACGCTGTTCCCTCATCAGGAGAAATCCTGCGTCTGATGTTCACCGCAATGGCATGGTCTGAGGCAACTTCCCCTTCTTGAAACAGTTCCAGTGCTTCTGCCTACTTGTCCTCAGGCATGAAGTCTAGAATAGTTCCCAGCCTGTACCATAGTTCCCCGTCATATCAGGACACAATGGCTAGGGCATTGGCTGATGGTAGAGGTTGCTGTATAGAGTTTTCTCTTGCCCATTGGGTACAGCTTATTCCCGGCCAAGTTCGGAGGTATCATGGCTGCAGACGATGGGATTGCCGAGTGCTTCGTGGCTGCGATTGAGACTACCGGGTCGGGATAACGCCGAGATCTTAAGCATCTGGAAGCTGAATCTGGTATGCTGTACTGTTTCTCCAATCGGTCACCTATCAGTCGCAGCCTACTGCATCAGCCCAGAAGCTTCCGGAGAAGGAAAGAGGTGGGCAAGGCACCCCAGATTGAATCTCCATGGTAGTTGGACCCACGTGCTGCTCCAGTGAAACCGGAGCAGATTTATTCAAGCTCCGATGATGGCAATGATGATTCTCCCCCCACACCCCCCCCTCCCCCCGACTACTATACAGAAATCTGAGGGTGGTGAGCCTTCGTCCCCTGCATGCAAAGGGAGGTGCGTCAGTCTTGACCCTACACCACTGGCTCCTTTCAGCCATTAGCCATGGGATGTGTCGCTGGATATTATAACTACTCTAAAACTACTCTAAAAACCCCAGGGTGCCTGCCTTTTTCCCTGCCTTTGTCACTTCCTCTGCAGCTGTAGAGTGCTTCGGGGCTACAGACACGTGGGGTGGCCGTAGTAGGTACCACCTTCACGGACCCGCTTTCCTTCGATGCGGTCATCATTGACTTTGTCGAAGATGTTCTCATCGGGGCCCTCGTTGAATCGGTTGACTTGGAAGGCCGAGGGGTCTTAGTTTTGATGGGACCTTCCCAGACTTCTCCCTCGTCAGTTTGTCAATGAACAGTTTGGACGGGTTAAGGGCTTTATCCTAGAAGAGGCCCCTTTCATCGGCAGGTTCACTGTGGAGACTAATGGTGATTGCAATCGCGCTCTACTCGACTTGGCATCGGCGGCGAACCCAGCGGAGTCAGGGTCGGAGCTTTGCCTTCTTTTGGATATCCACAGGCCGGGCGTCCTCAAAGGATCTCGACCTTATCCCAGAGGAAGTTCGCTCCTCGGACTGGCCAGTCCTGGGTGAGGCATGAATCTGCCCTGCGTGCCACCAGTAGCGATCCTTGGTCTTCTTTGAAAAACCACGGCACACCTCGCATCCCTCCTCGTTGTGGTCCGGATGCAGGCAATAAGCATTTAAGATGCAGATATTCCACTAATACATTCCTTAATCCACATGTTGCGCAGCGTTAGAAGAGGGACCCTGCTTTCCTGCTCCTTTTCAGACATGGTGGAAAGGCGCGATGTAGGTTAAAGACCGGCTTTCTTAAAACTAGGATATACGATCCGACGGTTAATGAAGATAGTCGGCGGCAACAGATCCCTGCTGTCTGTAGCCGTTTTGTCATTAAGCACAAAAAAAAAGAAAATGTTTTAAAAAAGCACAATTATTCAATTCAAAACTGCAAAAAAAATTTAAAAACTCAGAGCTAAAGACTCCCAACACTGAAGCGTGCAGTAAACATTTTGAAGATGGCAACCAGGGGTGGAGCTTTGGGAGATGACTGTCATTGGATGGGGCAGGGTGACCCAGAGCACAGTGATTGGTTTAGAGAAGAACAGGTTACTTACCAACTGGTAACGTTCTTTCGACTGGATGTTCCTCCCACGTTTTCCTCATCTTTAATATTCGTATCAGCTTTGCTGCTTCGGAAAAAGAATTTCCACACCAGAGGGCGCTGTTCTTGATGGCGTGGAATCTATGTTCCTCAAAGGTTGTCGTAGAGCATCAACATCATCGGTAGTACAAATAGCTTGAGACGCGGCCGTTGGCTTCTGTTCTTTTGAGATTCTCAAATGAGGAGTTGACCAGACGTACCCTTAGACCGTAAACTCTCAAGGAACACCGAGCGTAATTCACGTAATTTGTACAGTGGGGTAGACTGGGAGGGTCGATGTGGAATACGTGGGAGGAACATCCAGTCGAAAGAACCTTACCAGTTGGTAAGTAACTTGTTCTTCGAATAGATTGTGTCCTCCACTTATTCCTCTTTGATAGACTAACTCTAATCATGGACCGTATAAGAACGGTCTTGGCAAAGAGACCTTCTTGGGACGAGGTCAAATATAAACAATGGTTCACAAATGTATGCATAGACGACCAAGTGGCCGCTACACAGATAGCCGCCACCAGAACACCCCTTAGAAGAGCTGACGAAGTTGCCATGCCCCTGGTGGCATGAGCTCTTAGCTTTTTGGAGGTTCTTTATCCGCCAGTCTGTAGCATTCTGCGATTGTCAAAATTATCCACCTAGATAAGGTTTGTTTCGTTACTGCAAGGCCCAATTTGTGGCCGGTATATCCAATAAAATGTTGGTCACTTTGCCTACATTTTGGGGGGGGGGGATAGAAAGAAGGCAAAATGATGTTTTGAGACAATGGAAAATCAGAGACTACTTTGGCTATAAATGAAGGTTTGACCTTGAGTATTACTTTATCTTTATGGAAAATAGTGTGAGGAGGCTTACAAGAGAGCCTTTAACTCACTCACCCTGCGGGCTTATGTGATTGCCACTAGGACGACTGTTTTCAGTGTGAGGAGCCTTAAAGGACAAGAAGGCAAAGGCTCAAAAGGAATGCATGTAAGGAATTTTAATACTAGATTTAAACTGCAAACAGGGACATGAAATGAGACTGGGTGTACACGTTAGTGAGACCCTTCAAGAATTGTACAATTAGAGGTATCTTGAAATAAGACACTTCTTCAGACGAGCGCTTAAAGATCGAAAGCACTGCTAGGTATCCTTTTATTGTTCCAATCTGGAGCCCCAGATTGGCTAAAAGTAACAGGAAAGAAAGCACCATAGGTGTGCCACATAGGAATGGATCCACATTAATAGCCTTGCACAAGGATTTTGTTGTTGGCCTTCTGGCCGAAAGCAAAATCTCCATTATGTCATTCAGGAGGTCCCAATCCTTATATCTCCGCCTCTCAGAAAGCATGCGTGAAGACTAAGTGTCTTGACCTCTGGATGGAGAACCAGATCTTCCTCTTGCGAGAGAAGATTCTCCCTTTGTGGAAGACATTTTGTAGGGCAGATGGACATGTCCAGAAGGTCCTGGTACCACATCCTCATGGCCCAATCCAGGGCAATTAGGATCATGGTTCTCAACCTCCTAATCACGTGAGAAATCACAGGGACTGGAGGAAACTCCCAGTCCACTTGGAACGCGTACCCTATAGCTCCTCTTGGAGGAAATTCCCTTGAGCAGTACTGATCGCCCTTCTGATTGACCTCAGTCGCAAACCGATCCACTTGAGGTGTTCCCTGTAGGGTGAAGATCTATTGAAGGACTTCCTCAGCTAGTTCCCACTCATGGGATACTGTGCACTGCCTGCTCAGAGCGTCCGCCACCGTGTTCTGTTCTCCGGCTAGGTGAAATGCAGACAGATTCCCTCTTGTATTGCCCAGAACCAGAGCTGTATTGCCTCTCTGCACAGTGGTAGTACATGGCCACTGTGTTGTCTCATTATCAGGACATTCTTTCCTCGTACAGAGGGCAGAAAAGCCTTCAGCGCTAGTCTGATTGCCCTCTGCTCCAAAAGGTTGATGTGTAGTTTAGACTCTGATGGAGACCAACAACCGCTGATTGTCAGATCGTTGGTATGGGCTCCCCACCCTGTGAGTGAGGCGTCCGTCATTACTGTCATCTCCGGACATGGTTGCCAAAAAGACTCTCTCCCGACTATATTGTCTTCGCAAGCCCATCAAACTAGGTCTTGAGCACTCTGCTCAGAACTTGCAGGTGATGCGACATATTCCATGAAAAGTGGGACCACTGAGTCCCGCGAGCCCATTGAAGGTATCTCATTCTCAATCAGGCTTCTGGCACCAGGAAAATGCAGGATGCCATGAGGCCGAGTAAACTAAAAATAAATAAAAAATGTTTTTAAAAAAAATCGAAGGACGGAAGATGTTGGGCATTCTGGAATTTAGTAAACATCTGCTGAATGTGTTGAGCTCTCACCTCGAGAGGCGAGGCTTTGCCTGAGGAAGTATCCAAGACCACACCGATGAATTGGAGTCTTTGGAATGGTATCATACGGTACTTCTTCTAGTTGAGGGAGAAACCCAGTCTGTATAGGTTGTGGCAGGTGATGCGGAGATGTTTCTCGGCTTGTTGGGGTGAACGAGCCCAGATTAACCAATCATCCAGGTAGGGGTAGACGTGAATCCCCCCCCCTCTCCTGAGACTCGCTGCTACTACCGCCATCAGCTTGGTGAAAACCCTTGGGGCGAAGTTCAGCCCGAACAGCAGAACTGGAAACGGATAGTGAGAGCAGCCAACCGTGAACCTCAGGTACTTTCTGTGCTTGAGATGGATTGGCACATGAAGGCAAGCATCCTGAAGGTCCAATGATACCAACCAGTCTTGGAGTTGGAGAGCCTGAAGGATCTGAGAAAGGGTAACCATCTTGAACTTGTCCTTCCTGAGGAATTTGTTCAAATTTCTAAAGTCCAATATGGGTTTCAATCCTCTGTCCTTCTTGGGAATGAGAAAGTAGGGAAAATACCAACCCTTGCTCCTCTCCGCTATAGGTACATAGCGTTCTGTTGCACCTTTCTCTAGCAGGGTTAAAATTTCCTGAAGCAGGAGCGTATCCGAAATGTTGACAGTTCTATCCCAGTGGATGGTCCTGAGGTCTTTTCTGTAATGCCTCGCCATTCTTTCAGATGCTGAGAGATTCTGCCTCCCATAGGGGTCTTGTGGGGTCAAGACCGCAGAGTGGCTTAGAGGAGACTGCAGTAGAGGCTGTGGGGACAGTTGCCGCTGCTGGGGCTGATCTAGCACCCCTTCCTCATCCACCACGAGGAAATCTCTTGTCCTCTGACTAGCCTGTCCTCGTGCTCTTCCGAATGAGGAATAGAAACAAAAAGGACAACCCCTCCAGGAAGATGAGTACGAACGAGTGTTGTTGAGGTTGACGTATGGAGGCGCCAAGTGATTTAGCCGCCGCTTTAGAGGTCTGCAGCTTCCCCAGACTTGTATCCGTCTTGCTGCCGAACAACCTCAAGCTGTCAAAGGGCATATTGAGTAGTCTGGCCTGCACATCCGGTGCAAAGCCAGACTCTCAGCCACGCAAATCTGCGTAGCACGGTGCTAGAAGCCATGAACCTGCTGATGCTGTCTGCAGTGTCCAATCCTGACCGGAGACATTCCCCATTGCCTCCTTTCTGTCTTTCACAATAGCCAGGAAACCATCTCTTTCCCTGCCTTCCGGAATGTGCTGAGCCACCATACTAATACAGTCTCACAGGGTGTAGGTGAATCTGGAAAGGGTGCAAGCAACGTTGGTTGACTTTAAAGCCATACTGCTTGAAGAAAAAATTTGCAAGACCATGCATCAATTATTTTATCATCCCCATCGGGGGGTGGAATTGATGGGTAAGCAGACTGCCTTGTGGCTGTAGCTGCTTGCACCACTAAGCTGTTGGGTGCTTAGTTAAATAGTCTGGATCAGAGGAGGATGGTCTATAATTTTTTCGCAACATTTGCTTACCGCAGGTCCAGATTCTGTGGTCTCCCAATTAGCTATGACCTTCTTTTGAAGGGCTGTGTGAAAAAGGTAGTATTGGATCTTTGAGGACCCAGGCTCAGAATATCCGTCACATCATCTTGTTCGTATATGGGTGAATTTCTGTTCCAGCCCATGAACTCTACAACCCTATTCATAATGTTCCTGTATGCTGAATCAGCATGATCAGTTCGGTCAGGACTGTCTAACTCTCAGGCGAAGGGTCTATGCCACTAGCTGATTGGAGACAGATCGGAAATTTTTGATTCTGGATCAATTAGCTCCTCAGGAGTGTCTTTTGTACCATAATTCTAACCCATATGGGGAAGAATCCTCTTCAGAGGATTGTTCCTCTTCATAAATGGAAGTCATAGACTTGAAAGTCTTTTCTTGGTAAATGGGTGTAAACCTTGGCCGAGGGTTGAGGCCATGAAGCAGTTGGCATAGATTTCACGAATGGTGTCGATGACACCATAGGAATCGATTTTGTACCTGACAAAATAGTCGATGGCGTCTATATTGTCGACACTGGCTTCGATAAACACGAAGGTCCCTTCGACAAAGGTGTTGAGAATGGTGTCGATGGAACCTTTTTGTCTGGCTTCGATTTATGCACAGATAGGCTCGACTTGCTCTTTTTCTTAGGTACCAGAGAAGGTTCTCTAGACGGTACCCTCGACGATTTCTCATCGATTGAGTGTTTAGTTGTCTGTGACCTTCCTCTGTCATCCGAGGGATGAGCTGGGGCATGGCCTTTGCGCTACTTCTTTGAGGGGTTTGGGCTGCATTCTCAAAGATTTGCATCATTGATGCTCTGAAGGTCTCCCGTTTCTTCGGGGAATCAGGTTTAGTTGGACAAGTAATAACCCCTGTGGGGCCAGAAGACAGAGGGAGATCAGGGACGTCTCTTCTTCGAAAACGATGACGACAGATTTCGATCAAGACTTTGACTTACGCCGGGAGGACTCCTTGAGAGCTTTAGGCGTCATGGCCTGACAGGACCCGCATTCATCGATCCGATGGTCGGGACTCAGGCACCAAAGGCAAACTTGATGGGGGAATCAGTGAGCAACATCTTCCCGCAATCCTGGCATTTTTTTTTTTTTTAAGACAGTCCTTGGGGTAGAAGGATTCGAAGATGAAGACATTTTGACGAAAGACTGAAGCGCCGTTTTCAAACACAAAGCAAAAGCTTTCGGAAAAATGGAACTGAAGCCAACGGGCGCGGCTCAAGCTATTTGTACTACGCATGACGTCAATGCCACCGAGGACAGCGCCCTCTGGTGTGGAAATTATTTTGCTGAAGCAGCAAAGCTGATGACACGAATATCAGAGATGAGGAATACCTGGGAGGACACAATCCATTTGAAAAACAAGTTACTTCTTACCTGGTAACGTTCTTTCGATGGGATGTTCCTCCGACATATTCCTTATATTGATAGATCACTTCCAGCTTGCTGGCCTTGGAAAGTTTTTCAATAGAAGGCGCTGCGCGTCGATGTCCCTCGAGTCGGTGTCCCTCAACAGCCTCCGTATCAGCGCCGACCTCATCCTGTGTATAAATAGACTCGTGCAGCGTCCGTTGCTCAGTTCTTTTTTGTAGCTTGGAATTATCTGTTCATGAATTGGTTATTGACCATGAAGGAGCGTAAGCTGCAACCACAAGGGAAGTTTTACTGAGGGGATGGATGGGAGGGGCGGTACGGAATAAGTCGGAGGAACATCCCATCGAAAAAACGTTACCAGGTAAAAAGTAACTTGTTCATCAAAGGGATTGTGTCCTCCGACTTATTCCTTATTTTGATAGACTCCCATAGCAGTGGTGTGTAAACGGAGGTGGGAGTAAAATTGTCATATTCCCTTTCAAGAGTCAACAGAGTGTAACACAGCTTTGCTAAATCTAGCCTCTTGACTAGAGCAGGAAGCCAGATTGTAGAACTTTGTAAAGGTATGTGCGGACGACCATGTGGCAGCCGCACATATGTCTCGAATCGGTACCCCTCTCTGGAGGGCCGAAGAGGCTGCGATACCCCTGGTTGAATGAGCCCTAAGATTTTGAGGGGGCCCTTTCCCTGCCAATTTGTAACATTCTAGAATGGCTAAGATAATCCATCTGGAGATGGTCTGTTTTGCGATTGGCAATCCTAATTTGTGCCCTGTGTAACCTATGAAAAGTCGGTCTGCTTGCCTGATTCTAGCCAGTCTGCTGATATAAAAACTCAAGGCTCGCTTTGGATCCAGCCTATGTAGCCTCTCTTCCGCTTTCCCTGAATGGGGAGGAGGATAGAATGAGGCTAAGGTAAGGTTATTTTCTGAGTGATGCGGAATTCAGAAACCACCTTTGGGAGGAAATTAGGCTTCACTTGCAGGACAAGTTTGTCCTTGTGAAAAATTGTATGAGGGGGTTTGCAAGATAGGGCTTGTAATTCGCTCACCCTCCTGGCAGATGTCAAAGCCACTAATAAGACAGTTTTAAGGGTGAGAAATCTTAACGAACAAGAGTGGTGTGGTTCGAAAGGAGTACCCATTAAGAAATTCAAGACTAAATTTAAGTCCCATAAGGGAACTTGGAACGGTCTCGGGTAATAGACATTAGTTAATCCCTTCAGAAATTGTATTACTAATGGTAATTTGAAATATGATGGCTCCTCTGCAGTGTGCTTGAAGATAGATAGCGCTGCAAGGTAGCCCTTGATTGTACCAACTTGAAGACCTGAATTCGCCAAAGAGAGTAGAAAGGATAACACCGTTTGTGTACCACATGAAAAGGAGTCAATATTCTTTTCTCTACACCAGCTGCAGAATTTGTTCCAACGGCAGCGGTATAAAGTCTTTGTTGCTGGCCTTCTGGCTGAAAGCAACACCTCCATGACGTCATCTGAGAGGTCCCAATCCTTGTATCTCAACCTTTCAGAAACCAAGAATGAAGGTTGAGGGTTCTGATGTCTGGATGGAGAACCTGACCTCCCTTCTGTGAGAAAAGATCCTCCCAGTGTGGAAGACAAATTGGAGGGCAGATGGACATGTCCAGAAGGTCGGGTACCACGTTCTTCTGGCCCAGTCTGGGGCAATTAGGATCATAGTCTTCTGGAATCTTCTCAACCTCCTGATCATCTGAGGAATGACAGGGACTGGAGGAAACGCGTACAGAAGTGGAAACTCCCAGTCCACTACGAACGCGTCCCCTAGAGCTCCTCTCGGGGGAAATTCCATTGAACAAAACTGATCGCACTTCCTGTTGATACTGGTGGCGAACAGATCCACTTGAGGGGTTCGCCAAAGGGCGAAGATCTCTTGAAGGACTTCCTGAGCTATCTCCCACTCGTGAGAGACTGTGCTCTGCCTGCTCAGAGCGTCTGCTAAATTCTTCTCTCCAGCTAAGTGAACTGCTGATAAAGAGATTCCTTCTTGGATTGTCCAAAACCAGAGCTGCATCGCCTATCTGCACAGTGGCAGTGATCCTACACCTCCTCTTTTGTTGAGGTAGTGCATGGCCACTGTGTTGTCCGTCATTATCAGGACATTTTTCCCTTGTACAGATGGCAGAAAAGCCTTCAGCGCTAGTCTGATTGCACTCAGCTCTAACAGGTTGATATGTAGTCTGGACTCCGATGGAGACCAACGACCGCTGATGGTCAGGTCGTTGGCATGGGCTCCCCACTCCGTGAGTGAGGCATCCGTGACTACTGTTATCTCCGGCCATCGTTGCCAAAACAGTTCTCCTTTCAGAACGTTCTCCTGACAGGCTCACCACTGAAGGTCTCGAGCCACCTTGTCCGGAACCTGAAGGAGATCCGTCATTCTCCCTGAGAATTGCGACCACTGAGTTCTTAGTGCCCACTGGAGGGATCTCATTCTCAGGTGAGCCTCTGGCACAAGGAAAATGCGGGATGCCATGAAGCCAAGCAACCTCAAAAAGTCGATGATGGGAGACGTTGGTCACCAAGTTTCAAAATGCCCATCTGCAGAATATCTTGAGCCCTCACCTCTGGTGGCGAGGCTTTCCCCCGGGAAGTGTCCAGGACTGCTCCAATGAACTGGAGTCTCTGTGATGGTATCATCTGTGACTGCTTTAAATTGGAGGGAGAAGCCCAGTTTGTGAAGGAAGTGGCAGACATAATCTAGTTGGATCTGAGCTTGTTCCGAAGATACTGCTATGATCAACCAATCGTCTAGGTAGGGGCAGACGTGGATCCCTTCCCTCAGGCTTGCAGCCACTACCAACATTAGCTTGGTGAAGACCCTCGGGGCGGAGGTCAGCCCAAATGGCAGTACTCGAAATTGATAGTGAGAGTTTCCAATTGTGAACCTCAGGTATTTCCTGTGTTTGAGATGGCTTGGCACATGGAAATAAGCATCCTGAAGATCTAGAGATACCAGCCAGTCCTGAAGGATCTGAGAGAGAGTTACTATCTTGAACTTGTCCTTTCTGAGGAATTTGTTCAATTCTCTTAAGTCCAGTCCTCCGTCGTCCTTCGGTATCAAGTAGGGGGAATACAAACCCTTGTTACTCTCTGCTACAGGTACCGGTTCTATGGCACCTTTCTCCAGCAGGTCTAGCATCTCCTGTAAAAGGAGCGGGTCTGGAAACTTCAAATAGTTCTTCCCCGGTGGATGACTGAGGGGTGCGTAGAAA
This sequence comes from Ambystoma mexicanum, assembly GCF_040938575.1. Classification (NCBI taxonomy): domain Eukaryota; kingdom Metazoa; phylum Chordata; class Amphibia; order Caudata; family Ambystomatidae; genus Ambystoma; species Ambystoma mexicanum. The sequence goes on along the minus strand of NC_090922.1, from coordinate 141,953,530 downwards.
AGGCAGGCAGTAACCTTGGGCAACTGTCTCCAATGCCCAAGCACCTGACGTAATAGCCTGCCATTCTGTCACATGTTGAGTTAACCTGCCCCCTACTGGTGTTCTGTGAGTAGAGTCCTCAGAGCGGTTTAAAAGCGGCTGATACAGATGCCGAGGGTAAAGAGGCACTTGCTGCTGCTGCGGCTTTTGTACTTTTAACCCGTACACCTCGGGTAAATTTCTTTTGGCCTCTTTGAGCCGGCTGTCCCCTGCCTCTTCCGAATGCGGAACAGAAACAAAAAGGACCTACCTCTTCAAGAGGTTCCTGAGGGGTGATAGGGAGTTTGACGGATTGCAGCTCCAAGGGATTTTGCTGCTGCCTTAGAGGTTTGTAACTTCTCTAGAATGTCATCAGCCTTATTACCAAATAAAGAAAAGCAGTCATAGGGCATATTCAAAAGCCTGGCCTTTACATCTGGACCAAAACCAGACTTTCGCAACCATGCAAATCTGCGAATTGTAGTACTTGCAGCCATGGACCGGCTGATACTGTCAGCAGAATCAATGCCAGTTTGAAGGTATTCGCACATTGCGTCTTTACCATCTTTAATGATGTTCAGAAAAGCTTCCCTTTCTTCTCCTTCCGGGAGGCAGTCAGCCGCTGATGAAGCACACTCCCAAAGTGTATGGCTGAATCTTGCGAGCGTACAAGTAGCATTAATGGATTTAAGTGCCATGCTACACGCAGAAAAGACTTTTTGACATAGCGTCAAATCTCTTATCCCGGTCTTGTGGAACAGTAGGGTATGCAGATCTACTGTTCGATGAAGTTGCTGCTTGAACAACCAGACTCTCTGGAGTGGATGTTTTGACAAATATTCAGGGTCAGAAGCAGATAGTTTCTTGTTAACTGCCGGGATAACCTCAGGAGTTTCCCCAGTTGGTCGATATTTTCCTCTGCAATGCAGTATGGAATGGAACCTCAGGGTCTTCCTGTGGGCCTTTAATCTTTCTGTAAAATCATCTTGTTGAAAAGTAGGTAAAGGTGTAGACCAACCCATGAATTCTATTATTCTGGCCATTAAAGTTCTATAAAGGGTCTCAGCATGTTCCCCTGGGTGTGGTTTGGCAAATTCTACTTCTGGGGAAGTATCCAACCCACTTGCATCATGCAAGGAATCTTGCAGGTCCTTCAATCTATTTTCTTCAGAGATAAATTCCTCTGGTACAGGTGTTGTAGTTCTCTGCAACCCAAAAGGTCTTTCCTGATCAGAATCCTCACCTTCATAAATGGAGGACAAGGCATTGAAATAATCTGACCTTGGAAAAGGCTTAAAACCCATTTCTAAAGCAGAAGGGGCTAAGCTTGTGGTAAACGGTTGAGAAAACGTAGACGTCGTCGACGCGGAAGTTAAAGGCTTCGAAGAAACCAAAAAGGTATGAAGCCACCTTCAAGAACTCGAGAGGATCGGAATCCTACTCGGAGTCATCGAGGTTATCGATTACATTCAAGGTCATGATGGGAGCCTTCGGTATGACTATTGACTGCGAGGTAGTGACAGTTGTAGGTTTCTCCTTGATCGGCGTCGATTCGACCGATCTATGCGTCGATGGGCCCTTCGATAATGGCGTCGATGACGCAGATTTAGGAGTCGAAGGGGCCTTCGACGAAGACGTCGATGACGCAGTCTTACTGCCTTTTCTCGAGGGTTCGGGACGCTCTCGAGTAGTTTCTTTCGCCGGGTGCAACGACTCGCGGCGTTTCGACTTTTCGGGTCTTTCACCCAGGGTATCACCTTTAGCCGTCTCCGAGGGGGTCGAGGCCGCTTTCTCGAAGACGCTAAGCATCTTTTTACGGAATTCCTCCCACTTGGCTGGAGAGCCATGTTTTGTGGGGCAGGTGACCCTTTCAGGGGAAACAGAAGACAAAGAAGAGGGAGATCTTTGATGCCTCTTTTTCGAATGTTTGCATCTCGAAGAGTGATGGGAACTGCTTCGAGACCTTGAACGAGAATGTTTACCGTGACGGCGAGGAGACGAATGTCTCGACTCTGCCGAGGAAACTTTCGAAGAAGTAGAAGTTTTAAGAGTCTTAACTCTTTCGAGCTTCCCCTTACGCTCCTTCAAGGCTTTCGCCGTCATGGACATGCAGTCCTGGCATTCTGAACAATGGTGCTCCGATCCCAGGCACCACAAACAGATCCTGTGAGGATCCGTCAACATTTTCTTTCCACAATCTCGACACTTTTTGAAGCCGGACCGTGGTGCTCACGGTTCAGATGAGGAAGCCATCGAAACGAGTAAGATATACTCGAGGAATAAGTAATATACTTTGACTAACGAACTGAGCAACACGATTCTGAGGCCCACGAAGCACGGAAAAACGTAACTGAGCAACGGACGCTGCGCGAGTCTATTTATACGCAGGATGACGTTGACGCCGATACGGAGGCTGTCGAGGGAAACTGATTCGAAGGACATCGACGCGCAGCGCCCTCTACTGAAAACATTTTCTGAGGCCAGCAAGCTGGAAGTGATCTATCAAGATAAGGAATACGTCGGAGGACACAATCCCTTCCAAATACAGTTTTAAAGTTAAACTTTTTCCTTTGTCTGAGGATTGCCAGCCTGACAAGGAATATTCATGAGCATGTGAATCCATGACAGACTCCATGCTGGAGAAAATAGAGCACTAAACTGACAAAGGAACTTGAGAGCAGGAACAGCAGGAGCTGGGGAGCACCCGAGCACTAAAGCCTGTAGCATTATATACTGGCCAAGGAGCGGTCCAGTAAGTCTTAGCAAACAGGGCAATCCTTCGGGGGGGCAAGGATAATGAAAATAGTAGGAAATTAAAGTACAATGCCCAATATAATAAACTTTAGTAAATAGTAAAGTTCAGTGCAGAAGGAGGCTGCACTAAAACAGAGGAAAGCTGCTGGAATATGTTAAATTGTGTAGACTGAGTTATTTATGTAATACCAGAGCGGCAGTAATAAGAGTAGTGTTTAATTTTGAGATCATAGACTGGCACAAATGGGTCAAACCACCAAGCATGACTTTAGTTGTGAATGAGGAAAGACTGTACAAATATTAGAACAAAGGACCATAGAGGGCACATTCCCCTTATTTCATTATTTATTCTCGAATTGTATGCTTTTAATGCCGGTGGCGCAGCTGGGCTAAAAGCATACGCTTGGGATGCTAAGAAGTGGAGCAATTCTCATTTACTTTGAACGTAGGGAAAACAAGTTTTGATAAATGTGGCCTTAGTCTGGTCAACAAGAATTAATGGAGGTGCTAGGGCTGAGCGACCCTTGAAGCATAAGAGCAAGACCGTCTAATAAACACTGCAGCAGACATACCAAAGTAACTTTCATGAACGATTTAGCAGGTCAAATCAACTTCAGGGCGGGCAGGCAAAATTTGCCTTGTCAAACCAAACATCTGGAGAGATGTACGATACCAGAGAATGCAGGCCAAGAGGAGCGATACTAATCCAGATAAATGGACCGAAAACCAGGATAAACCTAACTGATGCAAACTGCACCACCATATCCTTATCAGAAAGCAATAGCAAATCTTTTCTCTAGCAGCTGGAGAACGGCCTCTTCCAGGATGAGCGGACATGCAATTTTAAAAAAAAATAGTAAATTACCTATGAACAAGAGCTCTTCAGACAAGCTATTCAAGTTCAGATCATATACAAAGAACAGTCTGCGTTAGACAATTTGAAACTGTACAGGAGCATTGAGAAACCCGTCTAAAGAGAAGTTTGAAAATAATGAACTGCATTATGCAAAGTTTGAGCCAAGCTGCTTAAAAAAACACACAAAGTTCCAAAGTAAAAATCCACACATAACCAGGTTACTGTATTTAGTTTGACAGAAAAACGAGCTTGAAAGTTGTTTTCCTCACTGCAAAGGAATAAAAAAAAAAGGTTACTCACCATAGACTACCTTACTCCTAGGTCCATAGTCACCTTTCCTCCATACTTTTGGGACATTCCGTCCATCAGGATCGGACTGGAGCACTTTTGAAGGATCAAAAATAACGCTGTCCTTTCATTTTTACGTGGGGCCATTGCAGGTGACCGTAGCCCCGCCTTCCTGAGCTCTGCCCCGCGTATCACCATTCAGTCCGCCAAAGTCAAAGGACCATTAGCAAAATAAATGATACTTTTTAGAGAGAACGGGGGGTGGGCGTAGGAAGCAAAGGATACTATGGACTAGGAGTAAGGTAGTCACTACAGTGAGTAACTTTGTAATACTCCTACGTCCTGTCCCCTTTCATCCATACTTTTGGAAAATTCCCAAGTACTGACCAAAGAAATGGGAGGGTGGACATTTCCCTTACTACAACAGGTTCTGAAGAACTGCCTGGCCGAACTGGGCATCAGCCCCGGAGCTCAGTGAAGGCAATAGTGTCTACAGAAAGCAGAGGGAGAAGCCCACCTAGCAACCTTGGCTATGGGCTCCCAAGAACGTATTTCTGGAAGGCAACAGCAGCCACTTTGCCACAGACGTAATGTGCATGAACGTCCCTTGGGGACTGAAGGCCTTGAATTGTATAAGCCTGTGAGATGCATGAAGGGATCCAGCTTGAGAGATGCTTTTGAAGCTGGTTTCCCCCTTTTTGTCCCCGAAAGTAACAGAGCTTCTAAGTTTACTTGTTCAGTCAAGGTAAAACTTTAGAGCTCTTCTGACATCCAAATTATGTAGAACCCTTTAAGCATCTGAAACCAGAAAGAAAACAGTTAGGGATATGAACTGATTTATGTGGAACAGAGACCATTTTTGGAAGGAAAGAAAGAGTGCGAAGCACAACCTTCTCCTTGTCAACGGTCAAGAAAGGGTGGTTTGACAGAGCTTGAAACTCGCTTATTCTTCTAGCCGATGTTACTGCAATCAAGAAGCCCACTTTCCAGGACAGAAACTGGAGCTCCTTACTGGCCATTGATTCCAATGGCTTGTGACAAAGCAGTAAAGACCACGTTTCGATTCAATTTTGGGTGAGGCCTGACAGCAGAAAGCCTGCGAAATGCCTCTGGATTACTGAAAGTCAGAGAAAAAGAGCAATTACCTGTAGAAAGAAGCTACAATGGCTGACAGATATGTTCTGCACGATAAGACGTGGATTTCAGAGGCTGCAATGTCTGACATAAGAGACAAGGACAGTCAACAGAAAGCCATTTACCTTTGCAATGCGCTCAAGGGCTTGCGTGCCTACTGCATTATGACCGCATTATGAATTATGACCACATGGGTTGAACCGCCTGAGTGATCTGCGTCACAGGTTTTAGTGAGACCATTGTCACCAGAGGGATTGTAGGGGTTTGTAATCAATTTTAGCCCTTTGACACAGAACCTCCGAATAGCATTTATTGGCAGACGTGGGGCACTTTTCAGCCCCTTCCGTTTCTGCAGAATTAGCCCTCAGTGGGGGAACCTCGGCAGGGCCAGTGCTTGAAGACATGGGGCCCTTGCCCTCCTTCTTTGCCCCCTCAGCAGGACCAGTAAACCACAAGACTGTTTGTGGGAAAGCTTAGGGTCACATCCGGAAGCCAAAGCCCATAAATGTGGCCCTACGATACTGCTGGTTTTCATTATAGCCCCTGTTTGGGGATCCTCTGAATTAGCCCCGGTACTTTTAGTCACTTTGCAGAAAAACTTGAGACTAGGGTCGGTACATTTTAAGATGCAGACTGGGAAACCTCTGGAATAACTCCAGGTGAAGCAGCCCCAGACATTGTGTTGGGCTGCCCAATTTCAAATCTGGATAGTTCGATCCACCAAAGGAGGCGCCCTGGTGTACCCTGTTAATTGACATAGCACAAAGTACAGAATTGTCTGTGCGAATTTGCACCACTTTTTATAGAAAGCTGAAAAGCTTTCAATGCTAGAATAACTGCCAGGAGTTTGAGGTAGTTAATATGAGACATTCGGTTCTGGGGCGTCCACAGATCGTACACCACGAGGTGACCCCAACGTCACTTCCCGCCCTAGGTGGGAGGTCTATTGTAACCGTAATCTGTGGGAAGGGCTCCTGGAAGGAGGTCCCAACTGAAAATTTGCTGGAGGCCGACAACCATTTAAGATCCGCTGCCATGAATGATATCAACCATTTTGGAGTCTGGGTCCAAAGCTAGGGACCAGCAACTCCGCAGAGCGAGTGGTGTGCGCCTCATCTTCAGTCTTACAAGAGGTAGGGCTAGAACACATGAGGCCATCAGGGCCAGGAGTCTCTGAAACCACCATGCTCAACTGTGGGAGGAGTTCAGGAAAAGAAAGCACGTGGTTGATAAATCTGCAATTCTCTCCTGCGTTACGAAAACTCTGGAATGGTAGCCAGCCCCTACCCCCTCTGTACCAGCCATTGAGAATGTTGTAGGAGAATTCGGCAAAATGGCTGCTTCAGACTGCATGGGTTGAACCGCCATTTTGTCACTGCCTGAAGTGATCTTCGTCACAGGTTTTAGTGAGGCCATTGTCACTACAGGGATTGTAGGGGCATCGGGTTTAGTCCTCTGACAGGGGACCTCGGCAGAGCTGGGACTAGCAGACCTGGAGTGCTTTTTTAGCCCTTTTGGTTTCTGCAGAATTAATAGCCCCTCAATGACAGAACCTTGGCAGGGCCGGTGCTTGAAGACTTAGGGCCTATCACCTCTTTCTTTGCCCCCTCAGTAGGACCACAAGATTGTTCGCGGTAAAGCTAAGGGTTATGCCCGCTAGCCAGAGCTCCTAAATGGGGGTCCTCGATCCCGCTGGTCATTGAAAATGCCCCCGATTGGGGATCCTCAGGGTTTTACCTCAGTACTTTTAGTCGCTTCACAGGAATCCTTGAGATTAGGCTTGGTAAATTTAGTCCCAAATCGAGAAACCATAGGCATCACCCCTGTTGAAGCAGCACCAGAAGCGTGGGGCTTAGTCTTAGCCCCCAGATGGAGAACCTCTGAGGAAAATCTAGTCTTTGTGGTCCCAATTGATCTTCTGTGAGGTCTGCCACTCCTCCAGATGAGACGATATACGCCCTCCCACTGGAGTCTCGTGTGACCGATATAAAAAAATAATTTGGATGATTTATCTGGGCAAGACCTTTTGCAGAGGAGGAGGCTGACGACTGAGAAAAACCAGCTACTTGGCCTTTCCTGCTTGCGTCGAGGTGCACTAGAGGACGCTTCTGCCTGGCGTGCTAGACACTCCTGGAACCCTCTAAAACCTGAGAAGGACATTATCTGGGTCCCCGGCCTCTGCATATAGACCGCTTTAGCTGGGGGTTTTGCAAGGACCGACCAAGATTGTTTGCGTGCTTCAATTTGTTTTATTGAGTTCCTCATCGGTGGAGGAGTGGAACAGCTCTTTACCTTCGAAGGGAAGGTAGAGTACTAGTGAATGAGAACTTTGTCGCATGAAGCCACGCTTGGCGGGAAAGGTCTACCACAACCATAAGGCCCGAGCAAAATTATCTCGATAATGGGTTGCGGCCTCCAGCAGGGCCCGAGCCAGAACTCTGGCATCGGATAGTCACTAAAATCTTCCAGCATGTCCTGTGGGATACATTGCTGAAATTCAGAAAGCTCCTTCCATAGCTTGAGATGTGCAGCTGAAAGGATGACACTGGTATTTGCCTGCCGCAGATGAAGACCAGAACAGGAAAACACCCACCCCCACCCACTAACCCCCAATGGCATCAAGAACTTTGTCCTCGTTGGACAGGACCTGAAAGGCAGCCGTGGAGGATGTTAACAGCTTAGACTGGTGTGTAGCTGCTGCCGCTACCGTCGATGGGAGGAGTGCACATGCAGCAAAAGTTATGTCCTCTGAGAAATGTAGCTTGTAGCCAGCATACATTTTCATATTTACATGCTGCCTGTAGTGAGGTTTCTCCCAGACCTTGCAGGCTTTAGCAAGCACATCCTTTTGAAGGAAAAGGCCTGTGTGCTTCTGTTTAAGAGTTAACCCTCCTGAAAGTACTCCTTGTGGAGCCGGAGGCTCGGGTATTGGAATATCCAGCAACGCCATCATATCCAAGACACAGTCATGAAAAGCTCTGACAGAGTGGGGGCAGGTCTTCGCTGTCCTGGTCCTCTTTGTCCTCTCGTCAGTTGTGGCGGGAACAGAAAACTGATCCACAGCACGTGGTACACACAACTGCCGTCTTAAGCACGGATGAAAGTGGGTGCAGTAGTGGCAGTGTAGGATGGGGCCCCACTGGAAGAGGTGGCACTACCAAAACCTGCTGAGGAATAGGAGGAGCAGGCTGCGGGCTGAGATGCTTAGGATACATTTCTTTGAATAGATCCTTAAAGTAAAACTTCATCAGGTAAGAGTACATAAGGCCCTGGAATTTGACAAAGAACGCGTCCTCAGAGGAAGGTTGAGGCAGAGGAGTGGAGAGAGGCCGCTGTGGAGGGGCATACCCTCAAGATTGTAAAGAGGCTGGTTGTCAGGATGGCCCCCCCTAATGGATCCACAAACTAAGGGGGTGGACGCAGGAGAAAGCAAGACTGTGGCAGCGGAAACCGTGCATGCCAATCCATTGCAGGGCGGAAAGGATTCCTATTGTCCACATTCCATGGAAAATGGTGCTAACACACAAAAATAGGCTCCTCTGCCACAGTCGTGGAGAACGGAGGTGATCTGCATCACACGTTTCAATGAGGCCATCGTCACCACAGGGATTTCAGGGGCTTTTTAAAAAAAATCCATTTTAGCCTTGTGACAGGGAACCTCAGCAGAGTCGGTAATTAAGACTTCAGGCCTTTGCCCCCTCAGCAGTATCGGTATGACCAAAGATTGTTTGTGGGAAGGCTTAGGGTCACACCCTGTAGCCAGTGCCCCTAGAAGAGGCCCCTCAATCTTGAAAATTTTAATTATAGCCCCTATTCAGGGATCCTCCGGGATAACCCCGGTACCTTTAGTCACTGTACAGGAAACCTAAAGACTAGGCTCTCTCCTCGCACCCTCCCCCCGCACCCACATCAAAAAATCATGCATCACCACCGAAACCATCAAAGGTGCACTCATCAATGCGAGATCTGTAGTCGCCCATGCCCTAGACATAGCCGACATTATTTCCTTCAATGATCTCGACTTCATAGCTATTACAGAGACCTGGCTCCACCCAGCGTCTGGCCCCTCTCTATCACTTGCTATACCCAATGACTATACCATCTACCGTGCAGACAGACAAACAGCTAAAGGTGGTGGAGTAGCCATTATTGCAAAAAGCTCCATCAACATAAGACACATACAAAACCAATCACTGCCATCAGCGGAACTACTCACCCTCAAACTATACACAACGCACACAAGCACTATCACCATCCACCTCATTTACAGACCGCCAGGCCCTATACTATCCTTTAATGACGACATAGCCCTTTTACTCTCTGACAATATCAAACCTAACTCTCGACTACTCATCCTAGGAGACTTTAATCTAGGTCTCAATGATGAGAAAGATGACAAAGCTCACACTGTCGCCAACACAATTTCAGAATTAGGACTCACCCACCATATCACACAACCCACACACAACAAAGGCCGCATCCTTGACTGGATAGCTGACCTCAACTGCAACACTACCATCCTTTCCAACACTCCATGCGCTTGGACTGATCACCACCTTATTACCTTCACCATCAACAAAGGCACTCAAACACCAGGGCCTTCCTCCAATGCCCCACCCACACTCACAAGAAACAACAAAAATATCACACTAGAGAAACTCCTCCCGTTACTCCAACCCATCATCGACTTCTCACCCACCATGACCAACCCTACTGAACTAGTAGAGTTATACAACACAACTATCCTTAAGGCCATAAACACCATAGCACCACTCAAGCTTCGGAAAGCCAAACCACGAGCACACCTCAATTCTTGGTTCACCCCCAAACTAAAAACACTCCGCAAATCCAAAAGACAAGCTGAATTAGCATGGAAACAGTCACCATCCACTATTAATAAGACATCTTACGCACTGGCATCGAACATCTATAAATCAGCCATCATCCAGTCTAAAAAAAACATGTACAATGAAAGAATCAGCAACGCCAAATTTAATACCAAAGAGCTCTTCAATATCCTGAGAGAACTCGAATCACACTCCCCCACTCCAGACACTTGTAACAAAGACATCCACTGGTGCACGAGCATCCAGGAAGCACTCCTAGGCAAAATTGCCACACTACAAGCCAAAATCCTGACAAAGAAAGAAAGCCTCACCCTCACTGATAACATCACCCCCTCTACACACCCACACCACCCCCCAAAATGATGACAATAACCTCTTTGAGTTTTCCACCATAACCATCAAAGAGGTTGAAGAAATAATCTACTCTCTTAAACCGTCCAAATGCCAAGGCGATACCTGCCCAGCCCCAGTCATTAAAGATGCAGCCAAACAACTTGCTCCCTTCATCACTTCCCTCATCAACTCATCTTTCACCTCCAACATAGTGCCCAACAACCTCAAGGACTCCTGGGTTCTTCCTTTACTTAAGAAGCCCACCCTTGACCCTAATGTCCCCACCAACTACAGACCCATTACGACCGTACCCTTCCTACTAAAAATCCTCGACAGAGCTGCCTATCTTCAGATACAGAACCACCTTGAGAAAAATAACTTACTAGGACTCCGACAATCAGGATTCCGCCCCAAACACGGCACTGAGACCGCCCTGATTGACCTTAAGATACAGATGGACAACATTAAAGACAATGGTAAACTAGCCATCCTTCTCCTTCTTGACTTATCGGCCGCCTTCGACCTGGTCAACCACGACATCCTCTGCAAACATCTATCCTCAGCAGCCAAATTTTCAGATAACGCCAACGCATGGATCCATTCCTTCCTTAACAACAGATCCATGAGAGTCTACGCACCCACAGCCTCTGCCATCCCAGCCCCAGTCACTTGCGGTGTCCCCCAGGGCTCCTGCGTCTCCCCCACTCTATATAATGTGTTCACGAAACCCCTCTTTGACATATTGGACCGCTTGGGTGTCATCTACACCAACTACGCAGATGACACCCAAATACTGATTCCCTTTAACAGGCGACTACTCCACCGACCTCACTGCTCTCAACAACATTTATTCCATTATCCAAGAATGGATGGCCAAGCATGGCCTATGCCTCAATGACGACAAGACCGAACTTCTTCTCCTAGGTTCCCAACCCAGACTTAATAAACTCGACAAACTCTATCAAGCATTCACTATAGACGGCAATAACATCATCGTCTCTAACAGCGTCAAAACCCTAGGAATCTACCTCGACTCCTCCCTCACACTGACAAGACAGATCAATTCCATCTCATCAGCCACTGCTTACACCTGTAAACTCATCAGTGCCAGCAGACCTTACCTCTCACCATCCAACTGCATCACCTTAGCCAGAGCGCTAGTCCTTTCCAAAGTTGACTACTGCAATGCGTTATACTTGGGAACCAGTCAGAAAAACATCAACAAACTACAAGTCATACAAAACAACGCCTTGCGAGCAGCCCTGAACATACCCAAACATGAACACATTTTGGACGCCAGACGCACCTGCCATTGGCTATCCATACCACAAAGAATTGAATATAAAACCATCTCACTCACACACAAATGCCTAGCTAACCAAGCACCCAGATACCTATCCGACAATCTCAATCACCACACCCCAGCGCGCCCTACCAGATCAGCTCAAACACATTGCTTAAATATCCCAAGATTTAAGCTCCAAAAAGCAGGTGGCTCCAGCTTCCCCGTGCTTGCCTCCAAACTTTGGAATTCACTTCCACTCGAGCTGAGATCAGAACCTTCCTTTCACAGATTTAGACACAACACCAAAACTTGGCTTCTATCCAAAGAAACGTAAACTGCCTAGCCCTACCTTACTAGCATGCACCAAGACTGTAAATTTGTAAATATGTAATCGGTTTGTACATTTCTGTTGTATTATTCTTGTTGTATTCATCGCAAGCGCCTGGATGCCCTAGGGCCAGGCGGCGCTATACAAATAATAAACTAAACTAGGCTCTGTACATTTAGTTCCAGACTTGGAAACCTCAGGAATAACCCCTGTCAAAACAGGCACAGAAACTTTGGGCTTAACCTTAGCCCCCAGATAGGAAACCTTCGATGAATATCCGGTCCAAACAGCCCCTTGCCAGGAGGCCTAGAGGGAAAACTCCAGAATCCAGAATAGATCCCTTTCGGGACACCTCAGGGAGAACCCTGGTACCAGACCCACTTGTGCCCATCCCGGAAAAAGACAACCCCAGGAAGGAGTCCGATGGCCGGCGTGCCGTAAAAAGAAAGGAACTTCCAGGACGCTTCAGTTTTTCGTCGATCAACTGCTGCAAGTGAAGAGGAGGAAGCCATTGGAACACCTCCCACCTGATGAGACTACGCTCGAGTGCCCAGATGGAGAGAGAGTTGCAGTAGAAGTTAAGTCCCCAATGATGTTCCAGGCCCAAGCACTCAGCAGAGATCCGCCCTTGTGAAGAGACGGTCGCACGAAGAACACAACACAAATCCCATACTCTCTGGCACAGGCTGAGATAAGACAGTGGAACCGGAGCAGGAAGATGAAGGACAAAGGAACAAAAAAGAAAATTCCCTATGATGCAAGTGTGTCCGACCGCGCAGCAAAAAGGACTGAAGGGTGATGCGCGGGGCAGTGCTCAGGAAGGTTGGGCTATGGTCACGTGCGGTGGCCCTGTGTAAAAATAGGACAAAAGGTTATTTTTTGATGCTTCAAAAGTCCCTCGGTCAAGTCCCAATGGACGGAATGTCCCAAATGTATGGAGGTAAGGGGACGTAGGAGTACATGTATTCATGGAGCTAGCAGCACATTTATTTGTTTACCTTTACAGAAGCACTAAAAAGCAGTTTCTAGTGCTTTTGCACATCATTGTCATGTTTCCATGAGTTGGTAATAGGAGACATTTAAGTGCTATTAAACAAATTCAATGGCTGGTGCATATGGTAAACATCTTATTAAATCAGTCTGACAAAGCTAACAAAACCCACTTGTCATCTGCAAAACACATTTTCCTAAAGCAAGTGTGAGTTGACCACACTTCTGCAGGACAATTTATAATCGAAGCACTGGGGATATCTTTTAAAACAAGGACCCTTTAAATACCACGTTAAATATCTAAAATCTCATTTTGTAGTTCTAACGTGAACATGTTTGTGTCATATATAATATTGGAAGAAGGCGCACAAACCATTGCACAACAGATGTGACCACTATAAAATATTTGTAAGAAAGCTGTACTTTAGTGCCTGTGGTAAACACTGGGTTTAAAGGAGAAATTAGGAATTTCTCAATATTCTAAGAGAAACGCAGATCATAGATTTAAATCTATAACTGCATTCTCACTATTGCAGAGAGGAACATTTGGCTATGACTGTGGAAAGTTAATTGTCTTACAGGCCACTTTGTTTCTCCTTTGAAAACCATCATGAAAAATGGCACAGCAAAGGCATTCTTTGATTTTTACTTAATGTTGTCAAAAACAAAATATGATCCAGCCAAAAATAATGCCCTCACAATCCAAAAATATAAAATTTATATTGTCAAATTTAAGGTCCCTGGGTTGTTTAACAGTTTCAATACCCCTTCCATCCCTGCATGATCTGACAAAGTAATCAGATATTGTTCAATTGCATACATATATAAATCTAGTAAATTGTTAATTCATGCAAGAGCAAAGACCACACAACAATTAGGAGTTTTAATAAGGTTTTTATAGAACTATTGAACAGCCACTACATATAGCAGTACTATTTACATATCTGTAAATTAGATGCGTTTTGCATTACAGTACATACTTCAAACAATTATGTAGTGATCAAGGGCTGTTATTTGGTGCAAACGGAGAGAGGGGCTATCGCCTACCAGCTAGACAAATCAGGGAAAAGCAATGCTTAATTTAGTCAATTTTAAATGGTGTTCCTGTCAGTTTACAAAACAACCCTCATAGGTGCAAACCTGGTTCACAAACCTGTCCATTGGTACCAAATTTGCATAGAAATTGTAATTTGAGAAGAACACCAAAGTGTAAAAAAAAAACCTGCATCACTACTATAATATTGTTTCTGGTTGTAAATATATTTGTGAGGTATTAAAATACATGGCAGCTATGGATCATGTTTTCCTGACAGTCCAAGTGAGAAGCTCAGCTGTAGGAAAAAAAAAAAGCTAAGCCAAACGTACAGTAGTCTTCACCACAAGGTTATAAACCATTTCATAGAGCATGTTAAATTGTTTTAAAGTTAAAGCACTCCCTGCATTATCCATCAAAGTATAGAGGATAGTTCTGCAATGCGTCTGAAAGAATGGGATACAGCAAAACACTGAAAATGCACTTCACACCAAAGCAATAATGTGCAGGAGCAGGGGATAAAGGTTGTTCCACAAGAATAATTCATCTCAGTTATCTTTTAACTGAGTTTTGCCCTTTCAAATAAAATTATTAAACAGTTTTTAAATCCGATGCCGTTTCGCACTGTTAAATGATTTTATGGCAAATAAAATTAGAAACGTTCTAAATATAACTAGGCAGCAAAATGATCAATACAGATAAATTGTAGCTGCTGAATTAAAAGAAAAAAAACGCCCAAACTAAAAGTGAACACTAAGCTCATTTATGAATAAAACACCAACAAAGTGGTGCAATTCTGTTTCTGCACCCGCACCCCCCCCCCAACCTCCCCCCCGGACCCCACCATGTGCCCAAATTGCTATATTAGGCATCTGACAAACACAGACAAGGGGGTGTTTTAAAATGTTAGTCTTGGCATTGAATGAATTATTTTGCATCACAAAATCCCAGTTTAATTTAACAGTTAAACAAGGAACAAACATCTTGCCAATCAGCACCAGTGCTATTAAGATGCTGTCATGTCTTGTGGTGTAACACACGTATCATCAAAATGTTGGCTACATAGATTGGCATGGAGGCGGGTATAAAAAAAAATACCATTAACCTTGTGACCACGCCAATTGCGCACAGCTATGACAAAGCTGCTCCAACCATAATAAAGACCTCACTTCAGTAAACAAAATCTGCAACGGTTTATGAACGTAGCAGGGAACTCAAACTTATTGGTATCATTTGTTACACTATAGGTCAATACACTTCAAAAGATAACTGGCCACCCTCCACCTAAGCCCTTTCAGAAAGAAGTAAATCTTTGTGTCCCCTCCATGAATGGCATGGTACTGATACACATCCATCTGTGGTCCAGCATGTAGCAAACAAATCATGCCATAGATACACAGCATTACAAAGGTTTTACTACATGAATTAAGTTGTATCTGAAAACAATTACATTTGCAAGTGTAACAAAATATTGGGCTACGTATATCACAGCCAGTGGGAGAGTGACTCGGTCACTGCACTATGACGATCTCTCAACGGCAATAACATTCCTCCTGGAACGTTTGAGGCATCTTCCACAGCTACTGTGGTTAAATATCTCATGAACTGCAGACACATCTGATGAACCTGCTAAGAATTGTCTTAAGCCCAAATGATCACCAAAGGAGTTTTTTGGATTCAAGTTAGATGGAAAGAATTATGCCAAGCAGTATTTAAGATCTCAGCTCTTCCCACAAGCGATTAATCAACCTATGGAAGAGAGGCACAGAGCCACATTAATTTGACAGTGCATTGTGTCTCTGCCAGAAAGAGTTACTTCCACCAAAAAGGTAAATGGAAGAACAAGGCAATGAGGCACAGAAGACCTCAATATTCAGAGGACCCCATTTTTGACATTAGGATTTTTTTTTAACCATGAAAATCAATCATCTGTGTGGACAGCAATGTATAAAATGCAAATAAAAACTGGTAATGATTTACTCCCTCTCCTTTAAAAAAAAAAAAAATAAAAACGCTAAATTATTTTCATAAAAATGTATCTGAACTAACAGTCTAGTTTTCTTTTCATTACAGGGGTGGAAATACTGCACAGTAACGCATTGGGCATTTAGGTATTGGTTGCCAATGCCAATTCATATAGCGTTTCTATCATGATTGATGATGTACAGATCTGACCAATTGCAAAATGAAAATGATTCCAATGTAGTGACTGGTTAAAAATCATGAATTGGTGTGATTTCAAAGGAAGAAAAATGCACAATCGAGTGTTTAGTAGCCCTGTTAGTGAAATGCATCTGTACTTACAACCCCCAAACCTACTTTGAAATTTAAAAACATACCGCACTTTAACAATTCATATTATTTGAAATGTGGCTGAATTTTGTTCCAAGGCAAGTGTTGGCCAACATTCTTCATTTTACTCTGGTCGGAGTAAACTATACCTGCAATTTTTATGGCTACGGAATCCTCTGAAACTGGAACAGGCCCCTCTTTAACTTCAACCTGTTTTTCAGGGACTAGAGATGTGGTAGGCGGGGCATATTTAGTCTCAACATAGGATACTGGCGACGATGCAGAGGGCTTGGAACTGTGAAAAAGACTAGCCCATGATTTAGCAGGCTGGTTAACAGAGACCGATCCTAAAACGGTGGCCGCTGCCTCAGCAGTAGATGACGTTTCCTCTTGTTTGGTTAGCTCCGAGCAAGTGCTTTCCGCAGTGTGCAGTTCTACCCCATTGGCAGTGGTGCCTTCCTCAGCGAATTCAAGTATCGGACCATTGGTAACTCCATGATTCTCAGTAGTATCAATTCCAGCATAAGGCAGTACAACTGTCCTTTCTGGGAAATCCCCTTCACACTCTGTGGGGATGCATGATTGTTCATAACATATAACACTGTCTAAGTCGGGCTGCCCTGCAGTCCTGGTATGTTCTAGTGCATTGGAAGCTGAAGCATCATCAGATAGAGCTTCATTATAGTCCACAGAATACTCTGGGCTATTACAAGTCCTAGGAGAGGTTGAAGATGCTAGTATGTTGCCTGTAAATTGCAGATCCTCTGTGCTTATACTGTTGAGTCCGGATAAATCTACATGGCCATTGACAAGGGTCTCTGTAACTCCAGCACCATCGCTAGCATCCTCCAAATAACTGTAGTATCCAGGAGGTCGTTTTTTTTTCTTTTTGCGCTCTCTCTGTCCAAGACATCCAATCCCTTCATTTTCAGGATTTGAACCACTATCCAAAGAGTGTGTGTGTTCCGAGAAATGACAGTTCATAGATTCATAGTTTTCATCAAGCAGATCATCCTCATTGTTTTTCTGTGAACAGCCAAGAATGAATTCTGGAGCCTGCGGGTTCAGAGTACTTGATATACTGTAATCTGTATTATTCATCAGGGACACATCAGTGTTTATGAATTCAGTAACACCAAACTCTATTTTCTGGTAATCGTCGTCATCATCCTCCTCCTCCCCTAGATGAAAATAAGGTAATACGTTATTGACAATATTACACAACTGCCAGAAATGATTGCAGCAAGAATAAAGGCAGAAAGCTTGGAATAAAGGCAAAAAGGAAAAGGAAAGAGTTGGAGTAAACACATTATTCTTCAACTGTTTGCACTGTTTTCAGCCAAACCTCATTAAACAACCCAGTGCATTCACTGAGTCAACTTAGAAATGTAACATAATTGCTGCAGCATCCATCTGTAAAGTATCAAAGGTTTTGTAAAAATAACCCGCACTACGTTTCAAACATTGTCCAAAGAAATCTACCATTCATTTGTATATAATTGAAACATTGCATGCAAAAGCATTCTTTCATATTAAAAGGGTACTCAACAAAATACAAGTGCCTTCTTAGGCAGACTTTCCACCATGCTTTTAGTATTTCCAAGGGAAATCTATAGCATTTACAATTTTGTGTACTCTTGCCAACATCGTCCATCGATGTTTTAATGGATCCTTCTGTGCATGGCTCTTTTCTCTTCTCGCTATATACCTCCTTCATAGCCCCAATCATTCTACTCTGATGACACCCAACACTTCCTCTTCCTTCACTCCCGACAACCACATCAAACGCGCTTCCTGTCTCGCTGCTTTCAAATCCTGGATGTCCTCCCACTTTCTCACCCAAAATATTGACAAAACTGAAGTTTTATTCCTTCCTGCCAACACCCTTCCTTCCCCCTTACCTCCTTCCTTCCACCCTCTTTCCCCTGCACAACTCTCCATCTCTGCCTTCACTTCGATTCGAACCTCTCCTTTAATCACCATATCCCTTACCTCCCGCGTTGGTCGCTTCCATCTCTACAATGTTCATAAAATCCAATCTTCCCTCACCTTTCACTCCACCAAACTCCTAATATCTTCCCTCATCTTTTCTTGTCTCTTCTACTGTTCAACTCTCCTCTTTGGCCTCACATCTTGCCCCCTTAAATCCGTCCATCCTTCTGCTATTCGTACTCTGTTCCCTCTCTCCTCATGACTCCATCTCCTCTTCACTTGGCTAGCTCTCCTTTCACTCTCAACTCAAATTCAACTTCCTCTGTCTCGTCTTCAAATCCCTTCCTGATCTTGCCCCTCCCTACCTTTCCTCACTCCTCTCATTCTACTCTCCCTCTCGCCCCCTCCGTTCTGCTGATCACTTCCTACTCACGGTCCCACCTGCGCCTTGTGCCCCTTCCCGCTTCTTCCAGCTCCTTGCCCCACTCCACTGGAATTCTCTCCCTCTCCGCTCCATCTCCTCTTACTCAACATTCCGCTCCTCAAAATCCCACCTTCTTCAATCTCCCTCTTGACAGCTCTACCACTTCCTCACCTGCTTTAGCCGACTTAGATTTTATTCTAATGATCTCGCCAAATTGCTCTGCATATTGTTCTTGGTTTTTTGACTCATGATTTGTATTATATTGCTTATGTATTCCTGTTTCATGTAAAGCACTTTGGCTTAAAGCGCTATATAAAATGTAATAAATACAAATATAAAATATAATCCCTGCCAAAGACAACTAACCCAAAAAGGCGTTCGACTTCTGCCAAATACCTTTGTGTCTCGTCAATCACAAAATTCATTGAGGTGTTAGTTGAGAGAACTGGAAGAGCGGTTGTGGAGGTGCGGATGGAGCATATGGCATTGGCAGGGCAGGATTTGACAATACGTAAATCAAGTAGAGCCTTTCTTGAAGATTTTGAGGAGGCACAATTGGTCAGGGAGACAACTATTTTATATTGCCATTCCCCCTGAATGTTGAACTCATTTAGTCTGTTAGAAAATATTTACATATTAACAGGGGTTTATCCTAGTTACACAGACCCTAAATTAACACTTGAAAGTAAAAACAGTATACCACAATATGATAGAAAATGTATAGCATGTAAGTGCACCAGCCGCTGTGAGAGTGGTGGAAAGGGAGGTTGTGTGGGTGCTTATTATATAAAAGGGGAAATAGAGAGCATTTGTCAGGTGGAGGTGGGGAGGCAAAAAGAAATATAAAAAAAATACACAAAGCATTTCTGCTGCGTCTGGCTCTATCCAAATTAGAAAACTAATGACACGGCTTGAGGGGCCATGACCCTATGTCAACCTGCTTTGTGCGTTTTCAAATAATTTCTGCAGAATGTTCTGGTAGGAGGAGGAAAGGGCAGGCCAGAGTAGTAAGAACTGTCATCAGCATTTCTAATATGTAAATTACTTGATCTTACCAATAGATTAAATCACAATGTCAGAAGTGCCAGAATCTATTTCTATCATTCCTGATGAAAAACTATTAACTATGTTTCCAATCAAAAACAAATAGAGTAGTGGGACAACAGCTTTATCATGGAATGTCGATGCAGCTACAAATTCCTTAGTTGAAAATCAAAAAGCTGTAATCAACTGCAAAACACAGACCGAAAAGCACTTAGTTCCACGTAGGTTAATTTTCAAACTCCTAGTTTGCTGTCAGTTTTACACCTTGGTGATTGTGGTACTTCTATACTACATAGTTCCCCATCCTCAAACATACTCCATAACCAGATAAGCAGTGGAATGACTTGATCCCAGAGACAACTCTTCTACTCTTCTTTCATGCCAAAGACGTACAGAGAATGGTGATCTGAAGTTGGCTCTACGGACAAAAAAGGATTAAGGACTATTATAATAGTGAATTACTTGGATGGTCTGCATCATTCACTCTCATGCAAACTACTGGGCACATTGAAAAGGAGAGTTTATATTCTAAGGAGGGAGAAAAAGGAGCAAATTAAAAACAGAAGCTGAGCCATATATTTAACAGAGCTTAGGCAAACTGTCCAACAGCTTTATGTCCAAATTGAAGCATAGCCACAATGTACTTCAAGAAAAACAAACCTTAGTGAGGTTTCTGGAACCACCCTTAATGCAGCATAAGACAGAATATTACACGTGAACAGGAGGGAGACATTACATACATCGGGGTCAGGCCGACGCAAGAGTGTAGGTTCTCTCTACAGGACAAAATTATCTAGTTATTTTTGAAAAACTCAAGGAGAACTGCAGAAAGTGCCCTGTGGTATTATGGTTTGGGCAGGGGGGCTTGATATTTTAAAGTGAATATTCACACACCTACTGTAGGTTTTCCAATAGTGTGTCCACTCGAGGAACACAAATCTATGCAGGAGAGATTGTTGAGTCTACATGGAATAATAGGTGATAATGAAATTATCTTCATGCATCCCAAAGACCAGGGATACTTAGATCTTTGTAGATGATTCTTAGATGGATTTTGGGGGTAGAAAATGTGTCGCACTAACTAGCCGTCCTAAAATACACTATTCTGCATACTCTACCTCAAACTATAAGCATAACCTTACCTCTACCACACCACAAACTGCACACTTCACAACACCCATCATGTAACCAATCACAAGCACACACAAAGCACCCATGCACAATCATACCGCACCACCACGTGACTGCTACCAACCAAAAACGCACCCATGGTCAGTGACCGGTTTTTCCAAACTGAAGCTGCCAACAGCACATCACAGCTTGCTTGCTCTTCTCCCTCTCAATCTCACTAATAAACCCAGCCCAAACCTCCTTCCATTGCAGATCCGCCAGAGTACCAGAGACCACGTGGCAACAGTGCGCAGTACAAGACCACATAACATAGTAGTGCAGATAAGGGTCCTTACAGAGTGGATGACAGGGGACCAAACACTGTTGAACAAATAGTTAATTGATTCCACCTATGGCTTTAACCATAATTGCATAACAGTCAAGGGTGCCATCTCAGTCATTTAATCCTATTACTAAAAGAAAACTCAGATTGGCATGAGGCAGTGCCACTGAGTTACCCTAATTTCCTTTCACACTGCTTTTTGAAAATCCACATGTCAAGCTTGGCCTTGGCCAAAATACATTCAGCCATTGAAAACTGGGCATGTGCCTTAAAGTAGGAAACACATTAACTGAGGATACTTTGACATATGAATGCATGAGGGTACAAAAGTGTAGAACTCTGATATATACGACATTGTCAGCAACACTGCTACACAAGAGAAGTGGTTGTTTATGACTAGCTGGGAGAAATCTGTGGGGAAAGGTATCCCAATTGACATGTGGGAACATTTTGAGAGATATTCCTGTTAACAAAGGCCATACAAATAGACGAGCAGTTGTACAAAATGATATACAGATGTCACTTTATAACAGTCAGAAAATGTTCCCGAACTCATTTGAATGTTGGAGGGAATGTGGTCACCGCTGTTACATGGGATCACATGGTGGGAATTTCCCAAGCGTCTGAATTTTTCAGGAGACTATAGGAGCACAATCACTTCTTTGCATGATGTGGATGAGGGAAGAATCCCCATGGAAGCTTTATTGGGAATATGGGAGCAAGGGAAGGAACCTCCAACTAGAGCCACGCGAAGGCCCGTTGCTGTTCTGATTATAGCTGCTTTTTTACTCATAGCCCAAAGGTGGAAAGGGAATGGAGGAGCCCACGCTCCAAGAATGGCTGTGAAAAGTGTGGGAATGTGTTGCTTTGGAATGGGTGACATATGTTTTACAAAATGAGAGTGCAAGATTCTCTGATGAGCGAAGAGAAGTCCTGTTTTTTTTTTTTTTTTTTTTTTTAAAAAGGAGATTATACGGTCCAGAGTTTTTACACAAAGACTAAAGCTGTTAGATTATAGGGTAAAATAGTCTTTTGTAACCTCGATTTGGTTATCTTCCTTGCGTGTTGATTCAGGGATAGGAGGGGGTGGGACAGGTGAGGGAGAAAATCTACAAAGTACTACGACATTGTAAGTGGTGTTCTTTTGTGGATCATTGTATTGGGGGGGCGGGCTAAATTAAATAAAAAAGACCCCCCCATAAAAACTCATGTTTCAAAAAAGGTAGCAGGTGCCCCTCTCCAGAAGGAACATGGCATGATAACCTCTTCTGTGTTTTTCCCCCCACTTTGAGAGTTTGCAGCCATCGCTTTTTGCTCACTGTACTTTTCACAGATGGGAAATATTCATTTGCATATCAGTCTTTGTCCCGCCCACATGGGCAGTCCACCACCGAAATGTTGTGGAAATTCCGTTCTGAACAAGAGTACCAACAGCAACCCCATTCATATGTTTGAGCCTTGTTGGGCCTCATCAGTGAGGTGGATCTGTGCCTCTCTGAGCACAGTGAGCCGAGAGTCCATGTCTGGGTTCCCCCAGGTAACTCAGGGTGACTAACCCCAAGTTCCTTGCAAACATTTTTCAAAAAAGGTGTCAAAACTCACTTGGTCTACTACCGAAACACGGTACCTGAATTTCTGGAACGTCTGCTTCTCTAGGAAGGACTGAAGCTCTGCACAATCATCCTTTGATGCTCCAAAAACAGAGGAAAAAGCTCTGCTTTCAACCACCACCAGAAGAACCCCTCTGTGGCGGTCCTTTAACTTGATAAAGTGGGAACAAATCGCACCATTCCTCCTCGAAGACCTTGTTGCCCCGATGATCCAGATTGTGGCTGAATCGCCGTTCTTAGAAGCAGGATCCCCTTTACCACCAGAATGGAAAGACTCTTCAAGACATACTAACCGGGGAATTTTCATCGCAGGACATCAGGGAAGCTCTATGGTTCCAAATCTCCTGACCAGGAAGCTCTAGGGGGCTGTGCTGCCTTTGTTCCTGCATCCGCACTCCACAACTCACGCACCAGACCCTTTGTCCATGGCTGACTCCTCTCTGGTGTGTCTTTAACCTTTCTTCAATACTAATGGTTCTCTCCAGGGGTCTCTAAGCCAAACCCATCCATGGGGCCAAGACCTGAGCCAGACGTGGGACCCCTGCATCGACAACTACCAGTGACTACAGCAGACTCCTTTCCACTCCTCTTGTTCAGATCCTCGACCTGGAGAATTGTCAAATATTCAATAATCATACTTCCCAAAGGTCCTGGGGTCCCCGCTTTTCAATCCCATGCTATTGCTCTTTTGACAATCCGGCACTGGCTGGAGTGTCTCTTCTTACTTTAATTCTTCATCCCTGCACCTCTTCTTTCTCACCAAGGGTCTCATGAGGGGCACATTGCGCGGAAACTTCCAGAACTTGCTCTTTGGAACACTATACTCATTGCCCTTGGCCTCTAAAACCTTTTAGCCTAGATAAAGCAGTTTACATGCCTGTTGCTGCATTCTTTTTTCTAGAAAGAACCCTTATTGAACTCTAAACAACTTGGTAAAATATTTTACTTACCTGATTAATTCCAGCATCTTTTGTTTTACAACGTTTATTTACGTCCAAGTGTAGCGATTTCTCCATCATTGCCTTTTCTCTCAAAGATTGTTTATAAAAATATATAATGTGTGGACATTTTCTCATTGGGTATACACAAAAAGTGGGTACTGCACCAGTTAACCCCACTCCGACTCCTGGAGTTAGGCCTGGGCTGCTCCATCATAACTACCTATTGGAGAACTTGGTGAGCTTGAAGGACCCAAGTCAGGAAGAAACACGTAACACAAGGACCACACCGCTTAAAGAAAATCTAACAAGTGTAGTGGTACATTTGGCTCTAGCTGAATGCATACCTTTGTCCACAACATTTATATCACATTCCACCGAGTCATAAAGGACTAACCTCTCCCGTGAAGGAAAATGTAATCCCAAGCAATGTAATAGGAGCTCTGTGGCATTTGGGAGTACATTGCATCGAGATGTTGTGCTCTTTACCAGCTATACGCCTGGGAACACTTGCCCTAGCCATTGGCTAGTGATAATTGACACTTGGCAAGTAAGAAATGGAAGGCAATCTGTGAGGCATACCTTTGGCTATGCCTGTCAACTGGAGTAATGCTATTCTCATTCTGCTTCCCTCTGCCCAAAATCATCCAAATCTCCTGACACTTGAAGCACTTGTAGTTACAACTTCCTGAAAACCCTAATCTGAATAGGGCTAATAAAATGCAGAATTATCTTAACTTGCCCATTTTTAGTGTACGCTTTTGTCCACGTCTCCCATTGAGAGAAACCATCCACTGGCCTCAACAATACTCTTATGGTGTGCAATTACCCTGTAGGAAAGAACTGAATCCCATCTCCTAGATACCAGTGATCTAAGCTGCAGGCGGTGGTGCATCGCTTTCTTTAATCGTTCCCAACTGACATATCAGACCAGCCAGTTGTTGAGGTATGCCTGGTAATCTTCTCTTTGTAGCTGGACTACAAGTGCGAGGAAATGTGTAAACACTTGCAATCATTGCAAACCAAAATGACAGCACGAGAAACTGCCAATGATCATCTAACCACAAACAGCAACATCCAATGTTTTTCGTGAACAGAGAAGTAGACATCCTATAAGTCAAAAGAAAAACTGACATTCAACAGCTGCATTTGCTGTATAAGATCCACCAATATTTACTTTCAAAATGCCAGCACTTTAAGAAATTGAGATACCAATATTCATGGTAGGGCTCCCTGTGTGGGTTTGACGGACTTCCTTTTTCGGCATGGACAAGTCAATGCTTTTTGTGGCTGAGGCATCTCTTCAAACTCTTACGCATCTTCAAGTTGTATAACTTTAAATCTGAACTGCCTGACCATCTGTTTTCCCATTTTGAGGCAAAATTCGGCTTCCCACTGATAACATTTGTAGTTGTGGTGGGGGGGGGGAGGGAGGAAAGAGAGAGAAAGTCAAGCTTTCTTTGTTTGAGCAGATTTTTGTCGAGTGTTACCAATATAGGGCTTTACACTATTCTGCATGACTGGTTGCTGAGATGAGTGCAACTAATAGCTGATGGCCAAATGGCTGGTAGGACCCTTGTTGTTGAGTCGATGATCCAGTAAACTGGGGCCTGTGGTGTCTACCCCTGTATCTTCAATAGGAAGGTGTCAGCAGATGCCTTAAAACCCATAAACACCAGCTGATGTATTAAAACATTTAACTGTTTTAATCCCCTTGATATCTGCATGTGTTCCCAAAAATCAGAACTATAAAAAGATGAATGCAAAATGTTATCTTGAACATCTGGTTAGAATTTTTTTTTTGTTTTGTGTTTTTTTTTATTTTATTTTTTTTACACAGACATGATTGCCTATGTATCACTGCCGAAACTGGTATTCTGATATAGCAAAGTCCACCCATCAACAAATGTTTGGAGGCCAGCTTGCCCTCTCAAAATGTCACTTGGCAGGTAAGCATTCCAGAATTTGCCATATTATCCCATTGCTCCCCGTTACAGTTTGTCAACAATATACCAGCATTAGTCACCAACGAGAAAGCATATGTTTAAGAAATCTTGCATCCAAGGCAATCCAACTTTCAAAACTATCTTGTGGTGCAGATGAAACCATCACCAGGTTGTAAGACTTCCTCTGACCACAGTTACTTCCACCCCTATTCAGGGGTAGTTAGACCAAGCACATGGGGGCATAGGTTTTTGCCATCTCCTACAGCCACAGAGGCAGGTGTTTAAAATAAGTCTATACGGATTATGCACAATCAAGTGTCCTTTATCTCCATTCCTCAAGAGGCTGTGATAAATGACCTGTGGTCATTAGTCATTCATGTCTGAGCCTCATTAAGACAATGGCAGAGCTTATGCAAATCTGTGCATAGTTTTACAGCGAGTTCAGCATGATCAAAAACAGTCAGGGAAAATGAAGGTTCATAACCCACTCAGATGACATTTGACTCATTGCAATTATTAACACTGACAAAGAGTTGTCTTGATAATGCAGTTTAATATCCCTAATCTCCTAAAGGCTGGTTTATTCAGTAAGCATGCGAGTACGAAGGCAGATATAAAATACCATATTATTAATCCCATCAGAAAAATCATCAGGTAAGCAAAGATCATTGTGGAAATTAAAAATAATGGCAAAAGTAATGTTTAGTTTAAATGCACAGAAACATTTCTCCTAAACTACATGCCCAGTTTTCACATGTAACTACAGACATTGTACTCGCGTTGGAAAGAAACAAAAGCGTCGGGTTAAAAGGCTTCCTCATCTCTCCCTCTGTATTACCTCTCCCCGGCCTACCTGATTTCAATGCCACTCACACGCTGGCTGACTAATACTGAACTCCCCTCCTTGCTTTGTGGTCTGTATACAGAATACATTACTCACCGGAATTGTATTTCTGATACTTGTATCTGCTTAGATTCACATGCTAAGCATAGGCCAACATCTAGAGGTAGTCGCAGATTATAAAATTTGTTTTCAAAACTCAAAAAGGGACGTCAACTGGACGCAATAGTAATACTATTCCTAGTTCGACGTCTACTGTACCTATGGTGCTTCACGCGTCTAGGTCCTTCAGATTGTTTTGTTTCTGACATGAGGTTGCATGAAGTGTAGCCTGAGTACAGATGTAATGAAGCAGAAAACAGTATATGCATCTTCGACTCCAGGATAGGAGGAAGGGAGGGCATTTGTGGATCTAAGCTGTTACAAACATCAGAAATACGATTAAGGTGAGTAATGTATGCCTTCTAAGGCTTGTGGCTCTGCTTCGATCACATGCTGTGCATAGGTTAGCGTGCAGTACCTGGAGAAGGAGGTAGGTTGTGAGAAGGTACAGCAGCAAATGTGTTATAGCACCACCCACCTGTGAATCTGCTTTAGAATGGGTGAATGCAGTAATGCATAGTAAAGATATGTATGGAACTCCAAGTAGCTACTTTGCCGTTTGCAATAAATGCTAAAGTAGCTCCTGTACCTCTGTTAGAGTGAGTTCTTGGTGTGAAAGGTAGGTCTTTTTTGATAGTGAACAGCACAGCTGAATGCATTTTACTATCCAGCTGGAGATGGCATTTTTTGAAATGGGATCACCTTCCCTACCGCTTGCTATGGAAACAAAAAGCTGGTCTGTTTTCCTTAGAGCTTTTGTTACATCTAATGTATGGAGGCTTCTTCCAGCGAGTCGGATGGTTTTTGGAAAAAAGTAGTGTTAGGGAGAATTCACATGTCTGTGCCAATTCCCTTCAACCCTAGAGAGCCCCAGCCCATTTTGGTGGATTTAAGAACTTTTTAATTTGAACCCTGGAGTGAGTGAGCCCTTTTTCCCCACTCTGTGCGTTTTGATCTGATTTGGATTATGTTTCATCTTTATTTTTACAGTTCACCACTGAGAAGAACAACCCAAAAAGTAAACTGAATACTTATTTTAAAAAAAGGTCCAGCTAGCCCAAAAGGAAAATACATAGTAACAAAATCCAGCTCCATGGATTGTTTGGCATGGAAAGTTGGATACGAATTTTGGTGAAAACCTAGGATGTGTTCCAAGGACCACCGTGTCCTTGTGGATCACAATGATAGGGTCTTGAACCGATAGGGCCTGTAGCTCACCGACTCGTCTTATCGAGGTGATGGTTACCAGAAAGGCTGCTTTGTAGGTTAGGCGTTTTAGGCTGGCAGATAAAGCATGTAGCTTAGAATGTTGGATGGTGAACATTTTTGGATTTAGAGATTGTGATCTGCACCATACCACAAAGCTTTTCCACTTGTTGAAGTAACTGTCTCTGGTGTTGGGTTTCCGTGCCTCCTTTAGGATAGCCACAAACCTTTGAGGAAGGATTAAGCGCCCAAACTCTATGACTTCAGGAGCCAATTCATAGACTGAGGATGGAGTGTTGTTCCCCTTGTGCTGGGACATCATGTTGGAGGGGCACAGAAGTTTGATTGGTTTGCTCATTGCCAGTTTGAGCATGTGTTGAAACCATGGTTGTCTTACCCACATTGGAGCCATCAGGATTAGCGGGGCTTGTTCCTGGTGCATCTTGTGCACTATACTGCTGAAGAGTGATGTCGAGTGATTGGGGGGTGGGGGGGCGTCTGACATTAAGCAAATTTCCCCAACAAGCTCATCTACAGGACGTTCTCCCTTGGACTCCGATTGGGGAAACATGGCCGCGAAGGCTGGGCATTGTGCGTTTTGGCTTGTGGCAAACAAGTCTATAGGAGGAGAACCCCACAGGGAGAAGACGTTGTCTAGAATATCTGATGATTTGCTAGTTATGCTCCTCGGATAGAGGATTTCTGCTCAGAGGGTCTGCTAGAGCATTGAGTTCCACTGGAACGTGTTGAGAGACTGGGAACATGTTCCACTTGAGTGCCCACTTCCAAATGTGTTGGGATAGCCTGGACAGACTTGGAGAGCGTGTGCCTCACTGTTTGTTTAGTAAGAACATGGCAGTGGTGGTGCTGTCTGTGAGAACTTGCACTGTCTGACCTGATAGATGCCGAATAGCCTGCAGAGCCTTGAGAACTGCAGAAGTTCTAGAAAGTTGATGTGGTGTTGTGCTGTCTCTCCACTGGCCCTGAGCTGTGTGGTGAAAGTTAACTATTATTCTCCAGCATGGGTTTGGCATGGATTCACAAGCTCGTGAATATTCCCAGTCATCAGGATGGGAATCCTCAGTAAAAGAAAAAAGGTTTCACTTGCCCTTAGAAAACTGAATTTCTCTTTTAAACCAATCACTGTCCTCTGGGTCATACTGCCCCCATCCAATGACAGTCCTCTCCCAAAGCCCCTCCTCTGGCAGCCATCTTCAGATTTGGTAAGCACGTATGACCAAGAAGAGCACAGAGGGGACGGAGGGTGGGTTTGCATGTGAATCCATTCCAGACTCATGCGGGAGAACAATAGTTACAGGTAAGTAACTTGTTCCTTCTCCAGCATGGGGTCTGGCATGGATTCACATGCTCATGAATAACGAATACATAGGAGTACAACATTACACAACCAGAGGAGGTGGCAAGGGTCAACACAAGCAATCAACTCTTACCTCTGGAACAGACTCACCTCAAACGAACAGGTTGGGTAGCACTGATTGGCCGACTCTGGACTCGTCCCTGGAATCCCCATCAACAGTAGAATTTCGTGAAGGTGTGTGTGAACCTCCAAGTAGCCATCCTGCAGATGTCAAGCAGCGACACACCAGACAGGAATGCCGTTATCTGAGCGTTCAATATGGAGTGGGATCTTGGACGTCTGGGCAGCAGACGGTTCGCCAACCGATGAGCGCATGATGCAGCCAGAGAGCCACCTTGAGATGCAAGCTTTGGACAAGGACGTCCCAAGATTCACAGGACCAAAGTTCACGAACAGTTGAGAAGTCTTTCAAAAACTTTGTGCATGTCATGTAGAACTTCTGGGCACGAGCAACATCCAGTGAGTGCAAGGCTCTTTCAGCCAGTGATGAAGGCTTCGGGGGAAAAAACTGGTAACACCAAAGGCTCGTGGAGGTGGAATTCAGACTAACCCTTCAGGATAAAAATGGGGTGCGTCCGCAGCATCACCTTCGATTCGTGGCAAGTTGGGAATGGCCATTTGCAGGATAGGGCCTGGATCTCACCTACCCTCCTGGCAGGGGTATTGGCCACAAGGAAAGCAGTTTTGCATGAGAGGAACGAGAGGAGCCTGATGCATAGGCTCGAAAGCCCCTCCCCCCCCCCCGTTAGGTAAGATTTTCACAGAACTGGTAAATCTTCCCGACCTGGGTCAACCCCAGAACTTTTTGCTTTACTAGTGGGATATTTTTCCTTAATACCTCAGTGAGTGGGAACCTTTTTTCCACACTCACAGAATCTTTAACTCTTTTTATGGGTGTCATTAAGACTCTCCATAGTGTCTTTTTAAAGTTATCCTCTCTAACAACTTATTGGCAATAAGTGCCTGTTGTTGCTGGGTTGCCCTAGGGGCTCCACTTTTAACTTTAGTTCACCCAAGGTTAGTAAAAGACAGTTCCAAAGGGTAGAAAGGATCTCTTACATTTTATTCTGTGAAGCAAGCACACCCCACCTTATGTGGGGTGCTGGGGAGATGCAAGGTATCCCCTTTCACATTAAAACTAACAATTCTTTTACAGGGACAAGCTTACCTTTAAATGCTGGTGGGAGTGATACCTTGTATTAATTTGGTGGACCTTTACCATGGGCTGTATTCACAGCTGCAGTAAAGGAACCCAAGGGTGCTCATTTTAAGTGCAAGCCCCCTAACCCCCCGTCTTCTTCGCCATTGAAGTGTTTGTTGTTTCTTGTTCCTTCCCCTGACATCCAGGGCGAGAAATTCCTTTGTGTGATTTTTATCTTTGACCGGAGTCGCCTGGACTCTCCGCACAAACTCCAGTCTGAGGGCAGGAAGTGAGGGAGTCTCCTCAGCCCTTTGTCTTATGCCTTATTTGAATGGGTAAAAATCCCAGTGAGGGCTGGCTGTCCTGATTGGACAACCAGACCGCCCCTTCTTGTAAAATGCGGGGAGAATGCAGAGGTTGTGCTGTAGTTCCCGATAAATACTGCAAACCTGGAAGCTGAAAAAAAGTCGACCACTGGAACCAAAACCGAAGAGGAGGATTAAGGAAAAGCGGCTGAAACTATTTCCAGTGACCGGGGACTCTGCATTTTGAGCCATCCCACACCTTGCTGCGACCCTTGTTGCAAAACCCCAATACCCTGGGACGTTAAGCCATTGTCCGGTCTTCCAAATTGCGAATCTCGCAGAAACTTTGTGGGCATCCTGGTGGATCTCCAGAGACACGAATCGAGTCTGAAAAAAGTCCCCTCAACAGAGTGCTGGACCTTTGTAACAACGAGAATTCAACCGTGATTTTCTGTCTTCTTCTGTGCTCTTTGAAAAGGCACCAAATCCCCAGAACTGCATTCAGCCGCGAGTGAAACCTTGCCTAGAGCCTTCATCGATCCCTGCTGCAAAGTTCCTTCTGAGGGCTTGTTTTCAGTCAAGACAAGGAATCCACTGACCGGGAATTTGGCTGCAGACCCTGAAGTCCTCCTGCTGCAAAATCTTCAATGCTGAGGTACTGTGTTGGCTTGGGTATGTACTTAAATTAAGCCTGTAAGGATTTCTATGTAACTATGGGTTGTTTTCTGTGATGGGGAGGCTCATCCAGTACACCCAGTCCACTGCTAGAATCCTGCTAGGGTGTCTTCTGCGAAGCCCCTTGACCCTCTTCTAACTCTGAAGTAAAGACCTCGCCAGTTTGCCCAGTTTCCCTAAGGAACTCCGACTTTTGCTACTAAAGAACCTATTCTGACACTGCCCGTTGGTCACTAGTCCTTCTGCCACTGAGAACACTTATGCTCCAAGAAAAAGGGAAAGACTTCAAAGGGATTGGGCCTTTTTGGCTATAAAAGAAAATAAGTGTTTAAAAGTTAGTAACTGTAACTCTAAGTTGGTTGGTAACTTTAATTCTAAGAGTGAATAGTTACAAAAGTTCTTACTTGTGATGCACTATTCTCAAAAGTATGGTCAAGATTTTGTCTTCCTTAGAAACTGTTTTGCCATTCTAATAGAATGTAGATGTGAATGTATTTTACTTTACTGTGATTAGGTTGTGCCTCTTCCCAAAAGTAAAGTGTTGGTTTCACCAGATTATTCCTGCAGGGTAATAGGAGGAGTGTACCCCAACTGGGTCTTGCTTCCCCTGACTTGTTGCTAGCCTGTCCAGGATAAGTCTATTAGGTTTTACTTTCCCCTTCATTGTGAGGTTAAAAAAGTATGTGGGTTTTACCTAACTTGTGCTTGCTGTGTGCCATCAAAAAATAAGTTAGAGTTATTGCTCCTCTAAAATCTGTGTTTCACTGATCTCAAAAACTTGTAATTGAATATTACATCCTTCGGATTTACTCACCTAGTATAACTTATCACAAAAGTAGTTTTTACTGCACCTAGAAGTAGTGTTTCACTACTCACAAAAAGTATATTGTGAAGTTGACTGATTGGGTGATTTGTACTAAGACAGTGTATAAATGGTAGGGTCTACTGCCCTTGCATCACTGAATGCAATTGTGAAAGTAACCATTGGTTTTTACTCCCCGAGAATAGGTGTGACCTATACTGAATGTGCATGGAAATGTTTAGACTTCCCTAAAACTACTGTTAGGCATTTCCAAATAGTCTAATCTTCTGAGACTGGCGCCACATAGCGAAACGCTTCTACTTGTGACCATAGCACTTCAAAGTCGACGCCCTGGCTTTGGCGAGGACCTTCCAACAGTCAGGCAACGCATATCCTCCAATCTCTAGGGCTGCAGGCGTCAAACTCAGGCCCAGCGATCCTGGGTCATGGTGAAGGATTGCACCTCCTTTCCTGGTGAGAAGATCTGGAACCACTGGCATCTTGACTGGAGGTGGCGCCGACAGGCTTAGATTGTCCGGGTACCAAATCAGCCCCGGTCACACCAAGGCGATGAGTATCATCCTGCATTGGCACGGTCCGAGTATGTTGATCACTCGTAGCAGGAGAGGCAACGCGTACAGAAGAACAAGTTACTTTCTTACCTGGTAACGTTCATTCGATGGAATGGTCCTCTGTCGTATTCCACATCTATGACAGGTAATCACCACAGCTGTGCTGCTTCGGAAACATTTTCGGCGTCTGACTCCTACGTCCTGACGTCGATACGCTTTCCCTCGTGGGCCTCCGTCGAGACGTCGTCACTAGATGTTATAAGTAGGATGCACGACGCCCGTAGCCTCAGTTGTAGTTTTTTCCCAGAACGTGTGGCACCAATCTGCCAGTATGACTACAGAAAGCCTTGCTGAAACATAAGCTGCAATCGCATAAGAAATTCTGTAGAGGGCAGGCTGGGAGGGTGTAATATGGAATACATCGGAGGAACATCCCATCGAAAGAACGTTACCAGGTAAGAAAGTAACTTGTTCTTCGAAGGTATTGCGTCCGCCGACGTATTCCACATCTATGACAGACTCCCAAAGCAGTAACAATGTATGGAGGTGGGAAAAGAATTTAGAATTTTATAATGCCCAATTAAATTGCAGAATAGAGGACCACCTTGCCAAAGGCCAAATCTTGCCCCCGTCTGCAGAGACGTAGATGCAGCCACACCCCTAGTACAATGGGCCCATAAACCCACCGGTGGGTCCTTACCCGCCAAACGGTAACATTCAGAGATTGCCGAGATAATCCATCTGGACAAGGTCTGCTTAATAACAGCTTGACCCAAACGCCTTCCAGCGTATCCTACAAAGAGTTGATCGTCCACTCTGACCCGGGACATGCGTGAGATGTAGAAACTTAAAGCTCTCCTAGGATCCAACCTATGGAGCCTCTCCTCTTACTTACCAGGATGCGGAGGAGGATAGAACGCCAGAAGAATGACCTGGCTCAAATGAAATTCCGACACAACCTTCGGAAGAAAAGGACAGACCCTAAGGACAACCCTGACCTTATGGAAAACAGTGAAAGGTGGCTTGGCGGATAGTGCCTGCAACTCACTCTGCGAGCGGAAGTAACCGCAAACAAATATACAGTTTTAAAGGTCAACAGTCTCAAAGGACAAGAATGTAAGGGCTCAAACGGAGCTCCCTTTAGGAATTTCAGAACTAAGTTCAAATCCCAACCAGGCACCTGGAAAGGCGATGGTGGGAACACATTAGTTAGCCCTTTCAGAAACTGAGAAATCAAAGGAATCTTAAAATAAGACCACTCCTCAGACGAGCGCTCAACTATGGACAGCGCCGCCAGGTAACCCTTAATGGTACCCACTTGCAGGCCCTTGTGGGCTAACAAAAACAAAAAAAAGACAGAACCACAGGAATGGCACATGAAAAAGGAGCCACATTCTTTACCCTGCACCAGTCGCAGAACTTTCTCCAACAGTACAGGAACTTTGTTGCAGGCCTTCCTTGTACCTCAACCTTTCAGAAACCAGGCATGAAGGTTGAGAGACTGGACCTCTGGATGGAGAACCCAACCCCCCCCTCCCGTGAGTGCAGATTCTCTCGGTAGGGAAGACAGCGTGGAGGGCAGATGGACATGTCTAGAAGGTCCGGCTACCAAGCTCTCCTGGCCAGTGCCGGAGCAATGAGGATCATTCGGGAACCGAACCTCCGTAACCTCCGCAGCACTTGCGGAATGGCGGGGACTGGAGGAAACGTGTACAGCAGTGGGAAGGACCACTCTACTACGAACGCGTCCCCTAAGGCTCCTCTTGGAGGAAATTCCCGCGAGCAGAATCTTTCGCATTTCCGATTAACACTGGTGGCGAAGAGATCCACTTGTGGGGTCCCCCAGAGGGCGAAGATCTCCAAGAGAACCTCCGGAGCCAGCTCCCACTCGTGAGAGACTGTGCTCTGCCTGCTCAGAGCATCCGCCGCCTCGTTTTCGTCTCCGGCCAGATGAACTCCCAAGATCTATATTTCCTGCTGGATGGCCCAGAACAAGATCTGCATCGCCTCTCTGCACAGTGGTAGAGACCCTGCCCCCAACCCCCTTTTTGTTGAGGTAGTGCATGGCCACTGTATTGTTCGTCAGAATCAGGACATTCTTCCCCCGCACAGACGGCAGAAAAGCCTTCAGAGGTAGGCTGATGGCCCTCAGTTCCAACAGATTGATATGGAGTCTGCGTCCGTCACGATCGTTACCTCCGGCCAGGGTAGCCAAAAAGGAGCCCCCTTCATCAGATTGCCTTTGACAGCCCACCACAGAAGATCCGGGGCGACTGAGGGCGGCACCTGAACAGGATCCGACATCCTGCCGGAGGACTGCGACCACTGCATCTTGAGAGCCCATTGCAGAAATTACATCCACAACCTGGCCTCTGGCACCAGTAGAATGCAGGATGCCAAGCGGCCGAGCAACCTCAAGAACTCGAACACCGGGAGATTCTGGGCAAGCTGAAACTTGTGCACGATCTGCAGAATGTGATGAGCCCTCACCTGGGGAGGCAAGCACTGATCCGATGTACTGGAGCCGCTGGGTAGGCGTCAAGTGGGACTTCAAGTTGAGGGAGAAGCCCAGCCTATGAAGGGAGTGGCGGGTGACTGACAGATGATCCAGGACTTGCTCAGGAGAGCGCGCCCTGATCAACCAATCGTCCAGGTAGGGGTAGATGTGAATCGACCCCTTTCTTGCGATACGCTGCCAACACCACCATGAGCTTGGTTAAGACACTCAGGGCAGAAGTCAATCCGAACAGCAGGACCCGAAACTGAAAATACGAATCGCCAACCGTGAACCTCGGGTACTTCCTGTGGTTGGGATGAATCGGCACATGAAAGTAAGCATCCTTGAGGTCGATAGACGCCAGTCCTGAAGTTGAAGGGCCTGGAGGACGAGAGTAACCATCTTGAACTTGTCCTTCCTGAGGAGCTTGTTCAAACCACGCAAGTCCATGATGGGTCTCAATCCCCAGTCATTTTTCGGGATCAAAAAAATATGGGGAATACCATCCCTTGTTCCGGTCTGCTACAGGCATCAGTTCTATGGCGCCTTTCTCCAGCAGGGATTTGATTTCCTGCGCAAGGAGCGGATCCGGACTCTTCAAAGAGCTTCCCTGGTGGATTGTCATGAGGCCTTTGCCAGAAAGGAAGACCATAGCCGTGGGCTATGATCTCCAGAACCCACACATCTGAAGTAATGGCACGCCATTCTACAAGATGTTGCGCCAGCCTTCCCCCCAACCGGTGAACCATGTGACATGGCCTCATGACTGAGCTAAAGCGGCTGCGGCAGTGCCTGGGGGCAAAGAGGCAACTGCCCGAGCGGCTTTGGCACCTCGAGTACCCCGTTTTCCACCTCTGGTACTCCTACATTGGCCCCTTTGACTAGCAGCTTCCCTCGCTCTACCAAAGGACGAGTAGTATCGAAAGGAACCTCCCCTCCATTGCTGTCCCCTAGGACGAAAAGGCGGAGGTTGACGAACTGCAGCGCTCAACGACTTCGCTGCAGCTTTGGCGGTCTGCAACCTCTCAAGGCTCTCGTCAGCCTTGCTGCCAAAAAGATGGTCACCATCAAAGGGCATGTTGAGAAGCCGCGAATGTACATCAGGAAACAAACCCAGACTTCCGCAACCATGCAAACCTGCACATCACGGTGCTCGCCGCCATGGACCGGCTGACACAGTCTGCCATGTCCAGACCCGACTGAACGGATTCACACATGGCATCCTTGCCATCCTGAACGAGGGCAAGAAAACCATCCCGTTCCTCCCCTTCGGGAATATGTTCAGCCGCCAAAGATAAGCAATTCCACAACGTGTGAGTGAATCTAGCCAAGGCACAAACGGAGTTGGCTACCTTTAAAGCCATACCCCCAGATGAAAATACTTTCTTCGCCCAACCGTCGAAACGCTTGTCGTCCCTATCAGGAGGGATGGTAGGGTACACCACCTGCTTCGCTGGGGCCGTAGCCGCCTGCACCACCAAACTCTCCGGAGTGGGGTGCAAAGACAAGTAGCCAAGGTCGCCACTTGCTGGACGGTATTTTTTCGGCAACAACTTATTCACTGCCGGGACACTCTCCGGAGCATCCAAGCCACCGCCGCCACCCTTCTTTGTAAAGCCATATGAAATGGCAGCACCGGGTCAGTGGGTGGACCTTGGTCCAAAATATCTGTAAGGTCATCCTGCAGAAAATCCACAGGTGGAGCAGACCACCTCAAGTACTCAGACACCCTCGACATGAGACGCCTGTATGAAGACTCGGCGTGTGTACCAGGCTCAGGCCTGCCAAATTCAACCTCCGGGGAGGTGTCCAGACCACTGGCGTCATGCAAGGATTGACACAGGTCTTCACAGGCTATGACCAGACAACAGTTTGTCAGGAACCTCAGGAGGGACAAACCTACACATCTGAGCCTTCATCCACCTCTGAGATCTAATCCAAAGGCTTGAATAAATCCCTGGATGAGGGCACAGAAAAAGGTTCAAACACAGGCCTCACCGATTTACTCAGGGCCTTCCTCAAGGTTTCCACTCCGGGGCTCCTCCGATAAAGTCTCCTCAAAAGGCGTAGACGGAATCTGCGTTGAGCGAGGCGCCGACGGCTTCGACAACTGATTCGAGGCCGGAGCCCCGAGCGTGTCCTTCAACAGCATTGATACCTTCCTCGGAGGCGGAGCCTCGAGAGAGCCCCTCGACAGACATGGCACCGATGGCATCGATGCCTTCTTAGAAAGCCTCACAGCTCCAACGGTCTCGAGGACGTCGAGGACCGGGAGGGACCTGGAGCGGGCATGGCTAGAGCGATCTACCTTGTCCCATCGGGACCTCGGCTGCTCCCGATGATCGCGCCGACCGCCTGAGCCCGAAGGCGTGCGAGTGGTGGCCCTAGCGCGTTCCTTGCTGGCTTCTCTTGAAGGCGCGGACGGAACAGAGCCCTGCAAATCAAAAATCGCCATCATCTCCTTGCGAAATGCATCCCATTCTGCCAGAGATGAATGCTTGTTGGGGCAAGTTACACGCCGTCTCGCTGAGTCCTCGGACGAGGAAGGCGACCAGTGACAGCGCTTCCCAGAGTGCCTAGAAGAGGCAGAGGAATGTCGGGAACCACTCCGGGACCGAGATCCCCTGGACTTAAGCCGATGCGGAGAGTCGCCCCGCGAATCGTCGGTCGTAAGCCCAGCGGATTTCGACTTTCGGGGTTTGGAAACCCTACCTACAGTCAACAACTTCTTACACTCCCCCAAGGCCTTCAACGTCAAAGACTGGCATTCATCGCAGTCATCGGTAGCGTGGTCCTCGCCGAGGCACCAGAGGCAGACGTCGTGTGGGTCCATCAGCGACATCTTGGAACCGCAGTCCCGACACTTCTTGAAGCCCGACCGTGGGGTAGAAGACGACGAAGACATGATACTTCACAAACAACCAAGTTCGAAGAACGGATTCAATCAGGAGAAGAACCGAGGCGAGCCGGGATTCCGAAGCGAACACGTTAGCGGAAAAAACGGAACGGAGGCTACGGGCGTCGTGCGTCCAATTTATAACTGTCATGATTCCTGCCCCTCATGTCCCCAGCCCTCCAAGATGTCAAGCTGGAGCCAGGCCACGGTCACCTAAATGGCCCTCAAGGGCCTCTCCATCCCTCCAAAGACCCACTTGGAGTCAGACTTGGCGCTTGTTGCACCAGACTCACTTACTCCCAGAGGATAACATTGGGGACTGGACTTGTAGTGCATTGATGGGGACAAGATGGATGCCCCCACATATTTCGGTTCCCAGAACTGCATGTGCAGTCTAGTCCTTTGGGTGTAGTTCAACCCAGAGACACCTGGGATACCCAGAGACTATTTAAGCCATGCCCAGGCTGAGAAACATGGTTTACGTTTTCTGCACCTGCAGCGTGACTCACCATGTTCGGATCGGTCTCAAGTAGGCCTGCATCTTTCTTCTGCGCTCAGCTCCTGCAAGAACAAGAACACTGTTAGGAGCAGCCTCACCTTGCGGCGCTCCTGCCCATCATTCATCGCTCCTTCTGTTCTCCAGGCATCTTCGGTGGCGCCATTCTCATCCCGGCACGCCGCTTCCTAAGGAAAAGGGAAAAGAACAGAAAAAAGGCATTAGTAAGCATTCAGCAAATCTTTGCTTATTTTTAAAGACTGTACGAGCTTCAAACGCTTACCTGAATCCAAGCTGCTCTGGGGGAACTCGGTCTCCGGAACTGCTCATCCATCTGCAAGAGGGAAAAGACACTCCAGGTTAGCGTGGAAACATCTAGAGGCACCGCATACTGCACTTACGGAGTACATTTCTTCTTCATAACCGGCATCTACGCTGAAAACGTCACGGCACCTAAAAGACACAGAAAAAGGACTCAGTTCAATACAAATACGAAAGCGTTGCATCGCACTGTCACTCTCCTTCAGCGCTACTCATCTCAGCAGCACGTCGTCATCCCTAGACGCAAGCCATCATCTAAGGAAGGAAAGGAATGAAGTTAAGACAACTGTTCAAAAGACTCATACTTACCTGTCGGACTCTTGCCAGTGAAGTAACTAGGCAGCAACGAGCCCGCATCAATCAATGCGCCCCTGCGCTGAAAGCAGGACGGAGAGCACACTTTCCAAGAAAACAAGGTGAGCTGTGGATCAAAGGGAAGGGTTGGGCCCCAGGGAAGAAGGAGGTCAAGCACACAGAGACAATAGGGAGTTAAACTATCAATCCTGTGTTTTCAGGCCCAGTCTCCAGTCGAGTAGACTCCAGGGAAGGGTTCAAGGTCGTAAGAGGTCAGAACAGGCTGAGTGACGTCCCAGTGGATACCAGGTGAGCGTTACAATAACATCCGGTGACTTAGGCTCGACGGAGGCCCTTGAGGGACAGCCTATCGACGTAGAAAAGTTTTCCGAAGCAGCACAGTTGTGGTGATTACCTGTCAGATGCGGAATACGTCGGAGGACACAATCCCTTCGAAACAGTCCTTCCCATGGGAAAGAGAACGTGTTCCCCAGGCTCCTCAGTTGGTGGAATCTGCTGCCAAACTTCTGGCATTTGGAGTTTGCCGCCATCGCAAACAGATCGATCTGGGGCCTGCCCCACTTGAAGATGCGGTCCAACCTGGTCCTGTCGAAGTTCCCACTCGTGGCAGGAGTGCAATTGCCTGCTGAGGGAATTTGCAATGGTGTTTTTGACTCCCGCTAGGTGAAGAGGAACTAGGAACATCTCTTGTCCGACGTTCCCAGT
Source organism: Ambystoma mexicanum (assembly GCF_040938575.1). Lineage (NCBI taxonomy): Eukaryota > Metazoa > Chordata > Amphibia > Caudata > Ambystomatidae > Ambystoma > Ambystoma mexicanum. Next base: position 141,913,773 of record NC_090922.1, on the reverse strand, counting down.
GCCACAAGTCCTGCGTTTCCTTGGAGCGCTCGGGATTGAGTGACCCCAGTTTCCTGATGTAGAACATCGTGGTGGTATTGTCCATGAAGATCCTCACCACCTTGCCCATTAGAGAGGAAAGGAATGACTTGAGGGCCCAGAACACTGCCCGTAGCTCCAGTTAATTGATCTGGAGACCCTTCTACTCCTGCAGCCACAGGCCTCTGGCGCGCAGACGCCTGGTGTGGGCTCCCCAACCTTCCAGGGAAGCGTCTGTGGTGACAGTTTCCAAGAATGGAGGGTTTTGAAACCCTGTGTCCCGGGCGATGTTGGAGCGGAAGTCCCACCACCTTATTGCCTGACAGAACTCGTTGTTCAGTGTGATCTTGTCCGCAAAACTTCCGGACACTTGTATCCAGCAGCATCAAGGAATTCCTGAAGCGGTCGCATCTGCAACCTGCAGAGTCGAAAGAGGTAGATGCAGGACATCATGCCGAGCAATGACATGATGGTTCGTACCGTGGACGTCTTCATGAACAGCCGCTGCACCTTCCCTTGAAAGGCCGCTACCCTCTCCTCAGAGGGCGACGCCAGGCAGGACACCGTATTGAGTCGTTCTCCTAGGAACAGTATGTTCTGTGATGGCATCAAGCAGGACTTTGGATAATTGAGGGAGAATCCTAGATCCGTCAGCAGCTTGACGGTTGCCTCTGTGTCTGACAGGCAACCCTCGCGAGAGGGGGCCGGATGAGCCAGTCGGCAGACACTGTTCTAAATCTGCCGGAACCCTGCGTCGGCAATGTCCAGCACCACTGATGGCGTGATACGACACTACCTCCCCTTCCTCAAAGAGTGCGATTCACTCCATCTTCTTGTCATTGGGGGAGGAACTCCAAAATCGGACCCAACTTTTACCACAGCTCCCCGTCGTACCAGACCAGGATCGCCAGTGCGTTGGCCGCCTTCATGGTGGACGCCGCAGTGTAAATCCCCTTCCCTCCCATGGCGTCCAACATCTTCCCCTCGCTATCCAGAGGGACTGAAGACGAGTTAGCTGACCGTTTTCTTGCAGCCGCTATAACCACGGAATCCGGCGATGGTTGCGACCTCAGGCCTTTGGGTGCAAATTCTGCCACCCTGTGGCACTTCTCCAGGATATCCAGTTTGGTCAGAGCCGTGCAAGGGTTCGTCAAGAGGGCCAGGCTCTCCTCCCACACATCTTCCAGAAGGGGCAGCGCCATGATTGTCTCCCTCTTGGCCTCACTCCTCTCGTACAAGAAAACCTCATTCCTGGTTTCTTCGGGCACAAGCTGGAATAGCTCAGCGGCTCTGGTGATCATGGACATGAACGACTCCACCTCATCTGGTGGGTACACCTGGAGACCTGTCGCAACAATATTGTCAGTCACCTTCATGGCCGTATCCATCACCGTACCAGTGTCTGCTGGTAGGGGGGGGCCAGGGGCAGATGTGGAGGCTGAAATGGGGGCATCAATGACTCTTCCTCCTCTTCGCTGGTGGCTGAACGGGGGCCTGGAGGACCATTGGAACCAGGCCTTGTGGCATACTCTTCTGGATCTCCAACACCAAGGTGTGGAGGGTTGACAGGATGTCCAGAGACACATCCCTCGGCTGAGTTGGCGTGATAGGAACACTACCGTGGGGGGAGGGGGGAATTGTGCTGTGCCCACCGTGGGACATGCTTCCGCGGCGACCCCGGTGGACCCAGACTTGTGGTTCTTTGCCTGGTCTTGGGCCTCCACAGATGAGGCACCTTCAAAGGAATTAGAAGTCAGCTCCTATGACCCATAGGTCCTAGGTGAGAAGGCATGACGCTGCTCTGAGCACGTGGCAGAGGCTTTGCCATTCAGCCACCCCGCCTGTCTACTGTGCCTATCCTTCGTCATCTTCTTGGAGAAGCAGAGGCATAGCTTGCATTCTCCTTCCTTGTGGTCTGGATGCGGAGAGTAGAGGCATTTCATGTACTTGTCTTCAACCAACACAGGGATCTTCCTTCCTTCTCCATCATGGTCGGAGGGCGTGAAGTAGGCCGGCCCAATGCCTTCTGGAAACTTCGACGATCTTTGCCCTTGAAGGGCGCTGAAATTCACCAACATATCCCTGCTGCCGGCAGATGGAGAAAAGAGCACACAGGCTATTTCGGAACAAAAAAAAAAAAAACAAAAAAAAAAAAAAAGAATCGAACTTTTTTCCCCCCATCGAAAACACACAAAAACGTAGAAGTAGCTCAGAGCAAACTCGAGTACTCCCAACACTGAAGATGGCTGTGAGAAGAGGTGCTTAGGGAGCGGACCGTCATTAGATGGGGCAGTATGACCCAGAGGACAGTGATTGGTTTAAAGGTGAAATACAGTTTGGAAGTGAAAGTGAATTTTTTTTTCTTTTACCAAGGATTCCCAGCCGGACGACAGGGAATATTCATGAGCATGTGAATCCAAGCCAGACCCCATACTGGAGAAGGAGCTCCCCATCTTGAGAGTGAGGCATCTGTAGTTGGTCTCGTTTGAACTGGTGCGTTGCGAAAGGGTTTTCCTTTTAGCAGGTCGTCCTTGGACCACCAGCGAAGAGCCTGTACTAGGGTTAGCAGAAAAACCACTAGAGGGCCCCAATGACCACTTGCCCAAGACCATTGTTTGGTTAACCACTCCTGCATTGGGCGCATGTCCAGCAGCGCGTCTGGAACTAACTAAATGCATGAGGTCATCATCCCAAGTAGGTGCATTGCCTTGTGCATGGTTATCTGGCGACAGACTAGATACTGAGGTACTGCAACAGCATGGTTTGTACTCTCTCATTGAGGGGGAAGACTAGCTCCTCTTGTTTTAATGATTGCTCTCAGGAATTTTCAATTTAACTGGGCAGTGGACTTTATTTCTTGTTGATAGAGAATCCCAATTGGAAAAGGCGGCAGATTGTTCTTAGGGTGTTGTATTTGCAAATTTGAGGAGACGCCACCGTTATTAGCCAGTCTATGTAAGAGTACACTGGAATTGTCTCTGCGTAGATGTGCCACTACCACGTTTGGGTACCTTTGTGAATACCCTTGGAGCTGAGGCTATGCCGAAGGGAAGAACTTTAAACTGGTAGCGTTCCCCCAATATTTGGAAACGCAGATATTTTGTGTGCGCTGGGAACACTGAAATATGAAAGTATGCATCCAGATCTCAGTAATCTTTGATATGCAGCTACAGGCACTTAGAATAGAAATCATGGGAATGGCTTGTCAATAGAATGTTCCTGCAATCTAGAGGACAAAGGGACCAGAGCAGCCTGGATACACCAACAACTTTATTGTATGAGCCACCAGTAACATGTCCTCGGGTGATAGATGTGAGGCGGTTTTATTAATCTTAGTCTGTTCCTCCTGAGCAGAGGAAACCTTTTCAAGTGCTGTTGAAGAATGCACTCCCGTCGTCTTGTCCGACTTGGACAAGTTTTCAAACTCCTGACCAGACATTCCCACCATTTCTACCTACGCGGTTTCATGCAATTTTACTAATCCTAAAATGTAAAGGTTTCTGTATTGAGAAGGGTTAAGCGGGCGAACAGGTGATAAATCCAATTACCTTGTTTGTGCAGCCTTGCGACAGGTACCAGGGAAAGTCCACCAGCACTGATCCAGTTCAGCCTCCAGACAAATTTGGATAACAGGGACAGTAATGGCAGCCCCCGGAAACCACACCACACGTCTGCATTGGAGCAGGATTCAGCCACCAGAGAGTTATTTCACGGAGTACCCTGGTTTTACATGTCGATGATCCATTCATCTCAGGAGCCGAAGTTAAGCCAGTTTGGATCCTCTGTCTGGTATTGGACAGTGGTATAGCCCCTTCCCTACTCAAAGAGCCAGGAAATGTTCCCATCCCTCCACAGGGAGTCTGAAAAGAGATGTTCTTACCTTACCAACCATTAACTTTTGAAACCCTCCAGAGAAAGTTCATACAGCTGTGCAACACACAAAGTGCAACTGAGCCAAAAATGACCCAGGCCAATATAGGCAAAGCAAGCAGTGTAGATCTGTGAGGCTGCAGAGCTCCTCACAGAGCACTTCTTAAACAACCCCAGAATACAGGGCATAAAAAAAAAACACTAGGGAAAACAAAATGGCAATTTGGGTCAACGCGATAATCGGCCGCACAGCTGCTCCAATATGCTGTCCACGTAGGGATAGCAATGAGGTTGGGCTTTGGAGCTTGCACAAGGCAAGTGCGCCAATAAGGCGGGACCACATAAGCACTCTTGCACCAATTTTTTTTTTAATTAATGTTGCTATCCCTCATGCTTCAGCCCCAGCCCTGAGGGACGAAATGCCCACAAAAGTATGGTATGTAGGAATAAGAATATTTTTTTATTATTTAGGGCCTGGGAGCATGGCTTTGTGGGACTACCTACTCCGCCAAACCGGGATTACGATCAGGCCCTTCCTTCCTCATCCAGTCCAATTTTGTTGGCCACAGTTACTGATAGAGCAGATGATTGGGGGGCTCAGGCCAAGCCCCCGGTACAGAGCAGATTTTATATCTGAATGTAATACTAGCAGAAAGCAGTCCTGAACTTAAGGAATGACAAGCACTCCCTTGCATAGTCCTCCTGTGAAAAGACTCATACTTCTGGACACTGAGGATGGCCACAGAGGTGTGCTGGAATAGGAGGATGACACAGATGCACAGATAAGCAGCAGCAGAGAAGGTTGCCCTGAGTGATACTGCATATAGAGAGGACACGCAAGACAGGTTGTGTCTGACAATAGAACCATTTAAACGTTTGAAGCAACAAGATGGACGGTGAGGAGGATACAGATGCTGTGCTTTTCATACTGAATTTGTTAAAACATTATTTCGACCTTGCCCACCCTTTTTCCCCCCTCCATTGGTCAAATGATTTCAGGCTGTGACTACAATTATCCGAGGCAAATCCTAAACTGAGCTCCTGGATTGGCAGGTCCACCGCTGAGGTGTGGTGTGTGGAGGCGCTGGACAGAAATTTATTGGTTTCTATTCAGTTGGGTAGAACAAGAAATGGGAAAATGGAGGATACACCTCAGGACATGGCTGGCCTAACGGATTCCCCCAACATTGCCACATTTTGAGTGCCGGGTGATCTGCTGACATGGTGTTATTACCAAGCTCGAGAGTGAGAAAAACTGAGGTTTACGCATGATTGAGAAACTTTCTTTCAATGGAAAACCAGATCACAACCATTAATGGCCTGGTAGCACACACTGTGTCAAGTGGCCGTCATTAATTTCAAGTTTGTGTTTCACCTCCAGAGAATGGGCCCAGAGATTCAATAACAAACATCTAGGATTACAGCATAGATTGTGCAAGACAAACAGCATAAAGGGAATAGAGAGGTTATCCCTTCTAAATGCACAGAAAAAATAAAGAAAGCAGACAACTTTAGCATAGGTTCCTAGTGAGTGTATGAATTCAGTGTTCCGGCTACAAAAAACAACTTGCTACTTCTACTAGGAGAAATAAAATATTCAATCCAAGGTAGCATTTTGGAGTTGACAGAAAAGGTCTCAACCAGACTAAAATACTGGCAGCCGACAAAAGACTGCAGCTTCAAAACATGGATACAAACCATCAGAACTTTCATGAAAAGGTGGGCGTTGTAAGCAATACGACCCAGAGAACAGATTGTGACTTAAGAACGTTCATGTTAGAGTAATTCGCTGACAGGTTAAAGAGGTGGATTTAAAGAATTTTATTCAAGAATTCCTTCACCATATGCTGCAATTAAAAGATTAGGCAGGAATAAAGACTGACAGGGCACATTGTACCTATTCTACAGTGCAGCAGAGAGAAAAGCCCATTTGCAATGTTCTCTCCATTAGGCATCTCTCAAGAGGCTATTCATCTTAATGCATGCAGCAGCCATGATCTTTCTTCATGCTACAATAATGCTCAAATCACCCTTTCAGAACTGGACCCCTCCTTCTCCTATAACAAAATTCATGCCTCTATAATAAGTTACAATGGTTGAAACACAAAGGATAACAAATCTTCCATCACAGTTGCCAATGGCCAATATCAAGAGTGATGGATGCTGATGCCCTTTTACATCATGGAGAGGGCCGCGATCATCTCCACCACTGGTATCCTCTCTGGCTAACTCCGGGCATCAAATGCCCTTTTTAGGGAGTGTACTAAGGCAAGCAGGTCTAAGGGAAGGTGTCAAACAAAAGTGAGACCTTGCATTCCACTACGGAACACTTCACCATTACTTGTAAATATGAAACTTCAATATGGCTGGATATGTTCAACAATTATACGCATGATTATTCTTTATAATTATATTTTGGATTGACGATTTAATACTTTGAATTTCACATTGCCAGTTCCTGTTGGGCAATGCTCAAATATGATAGTATTGTGAGGGGGTTGCCCATTTTGGAATGGGCATTTGAATGGTCGCTTTCTGTGCAGGTTTCAGGCTGCTTGGTCTGCCGATTAGATTTTTGATAAGCAAATGTTATCAATATTTGGTCTTTTAGTGGGGGTGGGCCCAAGGCCGGGCGTGGGTCACAATTCCAGTAGAAAAATCAATGGTAGAAGGTCAATGGGTCTGTTCCAACTGTGCTTTTGGTATTAGTAGGGGGTCGGGAGAGGAGATTAGACACAGATGTTGGTCTTAATATTTTGATCTGGTTGGAGACCATCTGAACCAACAGAAAGGGAGGTTAACTCTCCCAGGGCCATTTCAGGATGAGATGCGGAAGAGTTTATTTGAAGGTTGCCTTCCTCCAACCCAAAAGCTGATTTGAGAACACAGACCTGTAACACTCACTGGCTGCAATCTGTCAAAAGAAAAACCAGCCTGAAGAGAAGGGAAGCTTTGTAAGAGGGGAATCGGCATGCTTCAGTAAACCCATTAGCCCAGTGGATGAAGTTTGACTGCACCAAAAGGGATCCCCAACTCAATGGTGGGCCTTTAGCGGAGGGGGAGAAAAAGAAAAAAAAGCACTGTTATTTTGATTGCCCGCTTTATACATGAAGTGTCCTTAGCAGATTTATAGATCTCTAGTGATGGCTTCCTCTTCTTGAAGCACATACCTTTTGGGGCTACAAGTAACTATAGCGCCAAATGAAAAACAGGCAAGAGTTTCTCTTAAATGTCCTTTCCATTGCAGCAGTTTTTACAACAGGGAAAGTAAGCAGTGGGAGATTTTAATTTAGTCCTGGATTTTTGAAAAGCAAATGCTTAGCAAGATTGAGAGCTGGGGCTTGCTGAAGTGTGGAGATTCCTCGATTGGTTTCTTACTACACCCCAGCTTCTTCCACCCTACTTGCAAGTGGCCCATTTTAATATTAATGTATACATTTTAAAGTGCAAAGCATGTTCTGGAGAAATGGAGCACTGTACAAGTCATAGCGTACAACACTGGTAGCGATGATTTAACAAGTCATCAAAAAAACAATTATAGTAAAAAACATGGATGGGACATGCACAAGATAGCTGGAATATAGATTACACCAAGGTGTTGTTGCAAGAACCAAGTCTTCAGTTCTATCCAACACAGATTTGGAGCAGTCTGGATTGCCTCCGGGATGGAGTTCCAGAGGACCAGAGTGTAGAACAAGGATAGTTTCCTTTTTTCTCCATAAGGTCACATCTCGAGGACCTTTAAAACAAAGGGGGACAAATAAACAAAATGTATAGTTGGCATCATATGCAAACTTTCGATCTGCAGCATGCTAAGTACTTGCTCAGCAAAAGTAACGTCTTAAAAAGAGGCCCGACACCCAGTAGCTGCATAAGGCCTTGCTCATCAACTCCTTTGACCTGAGAGTGCTGCCTGTTAACTTGAACGTGCTTGCTTTAAATAGGGTGCGTGTGACTCATAGATTTGGGCCACGTGTTGATAAGTTCCCAATTGTCTAATCAGCCAAATGGTTTTTATATTTGGTCAAAAAGGAAGAAATCCCAATTGTCTCAAATTGTTGGAGCCTAGTCTCAGTCATTTGATACAGAGCACCATCTACTCTGCTATGGTGCCTATTGAGTATATGAATCTCCTTGCACATTTTGAACATGTGCAATATGAATGGAGAAATGTGAAAAGAGTATTTTAAAGCTCCTATGCCAAAGTTATATAGCACATTTACACAATTAAAATATATATCTGACATTTGCACATTGCATTTGATAGCACGGTTCTTAGTGCAAGGTTTGTGCGTCCACAGGGTGAGGAAGGAAATGCACCAAAGCAGGGAAAGAACAAAGACAAGTTGTTAGTGGTATTGTCTAACCAAGCCCAAAATACCATCCTGGTTAGACAATACCACAAACAACTTGTCCCAGCGCCCAGGTGTTTGTGGTTCCACCAACCTTATTCCTTCCTTTACATTTGGGACAAATGAGCACTGTCCCCTGGGAACCGACAAACTGGCAGAAAGAACTATGCTCTAAAACTACGTTTATCAGCGCAGCATTGCAGTGTTCCTAGTGCTCTACCTCACACCCTAATTGAAGAGGCATAATATGGAGCTGCTTTTAGCTCCCACTCAAATAATCCCTATGACAGCATTAATTTTCATAATGTTCCCAAAAGTGAGGTTACAAATCTCTGAATGTCTTTTAAACTTCGATTTAAGGGTAAGGAACAAGTTACTTACCTGTAACTCCTGTTCTCCAGCATCAGTATCTTTCATGGATTCACATGCTCAGGAATATTCCCTAGTTGTCAAGCTGGGAATCCTCAGTAATATTAAAGCAGTTAAGCTTTAAAGCTTAAAACTGCTTGTGACTTATATAGCCTATTGCTGTCACTTTGGGTCATACAGTCCCAGCCTATGATATTAGTCCTTGGCTCCACCCCTAGCGGCCATCTTCAGATTTGGAAGCACACGTAGCGTGGCAGTAGGAACTAAGAGCCATAGAGGGGTAGGCAGGAGGGTTGCATGTGAATCAATGAAAGATACCAATGCTCGAGAACAGGTATGTAACTTGTTCCTTCTCCAGCATTGGATCTTTCATGGATTCACATGCTCATGATTACGATTGCAGACCAGTACATATACACAACCAATGGGAGGCGGTATAGCTCTACAGAATCAACTGAACTCAGCCCTGGAACACTCACCTAATGCAAACAGGTTATGAAGCACTGCCTGGCTGATACAGGACTCCTCCCTGGAATCCCCGCCAATGTAGTGGAATCTCGTAAGGTGCGGCACGACCTTTATGTAGCCGCCCTGCAGATGTCGAGATGAGGAGTGCAGGGGGGAGGGGGGTGGGTAAGAACACCATGGTAGATGCTACAATGAGTTCTTGGCCTTCCTGGCAGGGGCCCATTCACAAGTTGTTGGCAACGCGACCAACAGCTAGGCTGCCACCTGGAAACTGAAGTCTTTGCCAGGGCTCTACCTTTGCACGAAGGTCTGAACGAAACAGGCAGTTGTGTTGCATTCAGAAATCCTTTGTGCACGAGATAAAAAGCTTCAAAGCATGTACGACATCCAGCGCGTGAAAGGGTCTCTCCACTGGATAAGTGGGAGTACCAAAGAAAAGTGGGAGTAAAGGTTCATCGGGTGGAAATCGGAGTGAACTTTTGGCATGAAGGAAGGATTTGTGCCATAACTTGTATTGGTAAAAAAACAGGTTTGGCCATTTACAGGAGAGGGCTTGCAGTTCTGCCACATGCCTGGCAGACGTAATGGCCACTAAGAAAGCAGTCTTGCATGACTGCATCTGTAGTGGAGCCTGGTGAAGCGGTTCAAAAACGGGGGACACATTAACTTGGAAAGAAAATTGAGTGCCCACACTGAAGCTTTCACAGGGGGAAAAGCACAGAAGAGTCCCTTGAGGAATTATTTAACTAGCCTTTGGGACCACATAAAAGTATGCCTGTAATGGGAGTGCAACGAGAAATGGCTGCCAGATGTACTTTAATGGATGTGTGTGCTAGCACTGCTTTTGACAGAGCCAGGAGATATGAAAAGACTTGTGCAGCTTTGATCCAAATAGGATTTAGCTTTTGCGACTTAAACCAAATAGTAAAACGTTTCCATTTGTGCTTGTACTCTTTGCAAGAATCATTCTGGAGGCAATGAAAAGTGTATGAATTCCTGGGCTTCAGGAGCCAAGTCCTCAAAGTTAGGGATGCTGGATCGTGATGCAGCACCAATCCTCCATCTCTCGAGAGGGGGTCCGATAGAGTGGGCAGCTTGATGCAAGGAGTGACCGTCAGGTTAAGTAGGTCGAAGTACCAGATCTGGTATGGCCATGCTGATGCGATTAAGATCATCTTGAAGCGGCTCAGTTTGAGTGCATATAGTACTTGCGGTAAAAGAGGGACTGGAGGGAATGCATAGAGGAACCGACCATCCCACCATATGGAGAAGAAGTTCCCAGAAGCCCTTCTTGAGGATACCTGCTGGCCAACTGAGGGCACTTTGAGTTTTACACTGTGGTGTGCTATATGTATAGAATGGAGGTGGTGAGGGCTTTTGATATGCCTGGCCAGTAGCTTGTAACTTACATTTTTGCCCCCTGTTAATCCCTTATGCTCACACACTAGCTTATAGTTTGGTTAGTGTTATAGTAGCTATGCAACAGAAGAGCTTGGCAACTGCCCTGGTAGCCATTAGGAAATTAAGGCAGAGACTGCAAGGGAATTCTCTTGGCAGAGCCCTGTTTTTGCATGACAAAAGACCTAGCCTCTTACTGCACAGGTTTTCCCTTTACAAAAGTAGAATTTCGTAAGACTGCCGCACCACTTTTATAATTTGCTGCTAAAAGCTTAAGGGCAATTTAGCAAATTAAAAAAGTGGAAATCTTAATGCTTGCAGTCCCACTGGTGAACATGTTCCTCCCCCAGCAAGATTCCTTGCAGCTTTTGATGCTGGAAAGCAGAACATCTACCGCTCCAATTCTTCAACCCACCTCAGAATGGTGGTGCTGGAAAATGGAGAGGAGCAGTCAGCTTTCTTCACTACTTTTACCAACAATTCAGAATTGGGCCCTCAATTTCCAAATTCAGAGTGTGGTCAGTGTTCCTGGAGGAATTTTATAGAGTATATTTACGTTAACAAAACGTGTGAATATATGTACAAATTAACAATAGTATTAATGACTGTTAATGGCAAACAATGTTAAAAGGAAGAAGATACTCCAAAATACCAATGCCAAAAAAACGGATATTGCCTTAAATACAAGGCAAACACTAGACTCCGGAACGAGCAGATCAACTTTGAGACTGGGTAGGAAAAGTGATACAAGGTAGCTTGCCTAGAGTTAATAAATGTGGTGTAGCACCATTGCTAAAGTGCTCCAGTGTAACATTTTAAGTACATGGTCAGACATGGAGTGGTGCATAGGACTAAACATGCATACAAAAAGATTGATAATAATTGGCTCCATTTGTGCACTCACAGGAGAAACGTGATTTTCTATTATACCTCAAAAGGATTCTAACAGATTGGTAATACTCAACCATTGATAAGTAAAGAATGAAAACGTGCAAGATGGATAGTCGGACAAAAGGAATATTATTTTGTCAATAGTAGAGGAGCATTTTGAAATAATGTCAGCCGAAGGAATGACTGAAGCATGTCATATAATACACCCATACAGAATTCAGATGTCTGGTTACCTAGGTGAAACTAGACTTTTGAAATATGCTCATTAGTTAATACAACAGCTGACAATTACTTCTCCCAGTAGGCATTATTGACTATGCGCTTCTGTCCTTATACAGGTTGCGATTGACCCTTTTTTTACCATAAGATTAAATATGGAGGATGTATGTAGGACCGATCTTTTACGCACAAAATTAATACAAACAATAAACAAATCAAAGAATAAGCACTGAAACTCACAGAACCATCTGCTGGTATCTTGTGGGCTCTTGCAAGGCATGTATGCAAGGTAATGATATATTTGTATCGCTCCCGTACACAAGTGTTTGAGCGCGGCAAGGGAGGGGAACAAAGGAGAACAAAAAACAACGATCTTACTAGGCCCAGTGACATTGAGAAAACGCAAGTGCATGGGAGAAGAAAAGGGGAACAGTGTATGGAAGGGAGAGAAGTAGAAAGTGCAGAGCAAAGGAAAAAACAAATAAAATAAATCCAACAAAAGAGCGGTAGTGCAGCCAGCAAGCTGGGTTGAGGCAGCAGACAGGGTATGTCTGATAAGTGCAGGGGCGGTTCTGTATGGTTACAGATACAGACCCCAGTGCAGGGATTTCCAGGAGGCAGTGCAGGTGGGTGGCAGGGTGACCAGGTACCTGGGCTCGGAAGGCAGGGTAGGCCAGGTGCACGGTGCAGACACCAAAAAGATCAGCAGGGGAGAGGAGGGGCGAAGGCAGAAGCAAAGAGGAAGGTCTTGAGGTACTTCCGGAACCGGAGGTGCTTCTCAAATTTCAGAGTGGCAGGGAGGCTGTTCCAGAGGGTGGCCCCAGCCGAAGACCAAGATGTCCCCAGCTAGTTTCTTTGAAAAACGACAGACCCCACAGGGAGGTAGAGGACCAAAGAGCTCGAGAGGGGAGGTATTTACAAAGGGATAGCAGAAGGTATTTTGGACACAGGCCCCAGAGAGCCTTGTGGAGAATTCAGAGGGTTTTGAATTGAATCCTTGCGTCCACTGGGAGCCAATGGAAAGATTGCAGGGCTGGAGAGATACGATCCCAGGGCTTGAGGCCAAGGACAAGTATCGCAGTCCTGTTCTGGATGAGTTGTAAAGGACGGAGAGTAGAGGCAGGTAGATTTAGAAAGAGGCTATTACAATAGTCCAACCGAGAGAGAGAACCAGGGCTCAGGAGACAGTGAGCTTTTGGGGGAAGGAGTGGAAAGGCAGATTACCTCTGAGGAGGTGCAGTAGGACGTTTGACTTTTTAGAGACAGATGTGGGCAGAGAAGGAAAGCATGCAATCAAAGATGACCCCGAGGTTCTTAGCCTCACAGGTGGGGCTAGGAGGAGGGTCAAGGGAGGCTGGCCTGAATGAGAGGTGAAAGGAAGGTGAAAGTGTGCCGATGAGGAGGATCTCTGACTTGCTGGCATTCAGGCAGAGATAGTTGGCAGCACACCAACCCTGAATGGCAGTTAGGCAATCAGAGATGAGAGAAGGAGAGGAGGTGGCCGAGGGAAGCCTGAAGATGGGTTGTGTCATCCGCATAGCACTGGCAATTGGAGCAGAAAATGGCAATGCAGTGGGCGAGAGTTGCCAGGTATTGGTTGAAAAGCAAGAGCGAGAGGTTAGACCCCTGTGGACCACCACAGGTAGAAAGGGAGATAGATGAAAGGAAGGACCCAAGTTGGACCTGGCAGGGTTGATCAAAGAGGAAAGGTCAGCCAGGCCAGAGCCTGATTGGTGATACCCAGGTTGTCACTGAGACAATTGAGCAGGATGGTATGGTTGACTGTCGAATGCAAAAGAGATCGAGTATGAGGACAGAGGGAATGTTAGAGTCAAGGTTGGCGAGCAGATCTTCACAAATGTTTAAGAGCAGTTTCCGTGCTTCTTGCAGCTCTAAAGACAGACTGATGGTCATGGAGACAGCCAACAGAATCAGAATGAAGGTTCAGCTGAGAGAGGGCCAGCTTTTCCAGAGGTTTGCCCAGAAAAGCAGTAATGAGTAATGGAGATTGGGCGATAGTTAGCCGGCCAAGAAGAGAAGAAGAGGATGCACAAGAGTGCTTCAGAGGGGAGGGGGAAGGCTCCTGAGGCAAAGGAGTGGTTGCAGAAATCGGCAAGGGCTGGAGCGAGGGTATCAATGTGGTCCTTGATGGTTTTAGAGCAACAGGGATGAAGCTGTTTTGACGAGGCTTTCATAGATCGGACTTGTTTAGCGTCCTCGTCAGGGGAGAAAAGCGGAAAGGGCGAGAAAGAGAGAGGGGGTAGCTGAAGGAGGGTCATCGTTCACCGAAGGAGAAGAGGAGAGGGTGGACAGTATGACCTGGGTTTTTGAGATTAAGTGAGAGGCAAGGTCATTGCAAAGAGTCGGAGGCGACAGGAGGGGTAAAGACTGCAGCAAGGTTGACAGCTCCTTGTAGATTTTAAAGAGTTTGTCCAAGTTATCGGATGCTGTAGAGACACAGGCTTGGATGTGGGCTCTCTTCTTGGTGTGGACAGAGTCGGTATTGCCTTTGAAGCAGGCGACAGGCCAGTTTGTTTGAGGATGAACAAGAAGCCCTCCATTTCCGCTCAGCCGACCTACACTTCTGCTTAAGTGTAGCTAGGTCAGAGTCATACCAAGAACTGCATTTGGCTTTGGACTTCAAACATATCCTCATGATAGGTGCAAGAGCATCAAGAGTATCAGAAATAGAGTAGAACAGAGACTGGGTTGTCTCAGGATGAGAGTCAGCCAGAGGTGGAGGGGGACGCTTCATGGGCGGATGTCCGAGAAGGTAGGTGGCAGTGTTGGGTAGGCTTAGCCTGGGGGGAAGAGAGGGAGAGATGAGAGGGGAGAAGGGAATGATCGCTCCAGGAGGGAGGAGTGGTCAGAGGGATGGAGAGGGGGAGGTCAGAGGAGATGATCAAAACATCAAGTGTGCTCCCTGCAGAGTGAGTCGGGCCAGAGGGGAGGATAGAACGGGAGAGGGAGTCGCAGAGGTCACGGAAGAGTAAAGAGGATAAACAAGGAGTGTCAAGATGGATATGGAGGTCACCAAGGAGGAGTTGAATGGCTGATGCCAGGAGGGAGGAGGAGAGGTCGCCCACTCAGAGAAATTAGGTGGTCTGACAAGGAGGTCATAGATCGTAGCCACAGTAAGAGAATGGCTAGGAGGGAGAGAGCCTGCAGACAAAGCATTCAAAATAGTGAGTCTGAATGGGGAGGGAGGAATCGCTCAGGAAAGATCAGGGCTATACCCCTCCAGACCGAGAGGATCTAGGTGCAGAGAGGATCTTGTAGCCATCAGGGAGGAGTGTGTCAAAGTTTGTGACAGAGCTGGCTGTGAACCATGTCTCGGTAAGACCGAGGACATCGAGGTGAAGTTCATCAAGGAGGTGGCAGATGTCAGAGGAGTGTTTGACAGCAGAGCGAGAGTTGAGAGTGGCAAGATGAAGGTTGCCACATGTTGAAAGACACTTTAACCACAAGAAAGCCACTGCAGGCCAGCTTGGGAAATAAAAAGATCTCACTCATCGTTATTTAGCATATTCCAGACAGTCATTGCTGAAAGAATGAATGCAAAATTTGACCTGCAAGTGGTTTCTCTAAACCAGCATAGCATGCCTTATTTTGGCTTAAATATACTCATTTTTTGTGTTTTGATTTCCAACTACAATAGAAAGAAATCTTTCACAGTTTTATAACAATTCACACAGTTCCAAAATACAAAGGGAAACATTTTAAAGTAATAAAAGTTCAGCACATCAAGTATCACATAGAAAAGAGGGAGAGGGAAGGGGGGAGAAGGAGAATGAACC
Organism: Ambystoma mexicanum; assembly: GCF_040938575.1. NCBI lineage: Eukaryota > Metazoa > Chordata > Amphibia > Caudata > Ambystomatidae > Ambystoma > Ambystoma mexicanum. The sequence continues at coordinate 141,898,391 of NC_090922.1, read as the reverse complement.
AGAAAGCCGCAAGAAAGAAACAAGATCAAAAAGTTTCATAAACCAATTAACGCACCTTTCCTTGCACTCATTTACATCGTATCATAGTCCTCAGATACCCTGCGCATTGGGGAGCGGGGGAGAGCTGCAGGGAGGCCTCTTAGTCAGCCTCCTAACTTAAAGTCCTCTTGTTCCCTTCCACCCCCACTCTGCCCAGTTTTTCCAAGATTTTGTAGAGCAGATCGCATAAAACTAGGATACGGCTCTGTGCTTGTCCCCCCACCACCCTCCATCAGGGTAGCCCAGCATGCCTGTGTACCCCGTTATATGTCCAAAAATCTCAAACGCTCAAGTGCCATAAAGCCAAGAACCAGAAGCTTGGTTTCTTTTAGTGTAGCCTCTCCACACAATCTACAACTTAGATCTGTCATCGAGCCGTACCAACCTCCAACCCTCTAGAGTGTCGGTAGTTGGTTCAATGGGTATAAGTATAATGTTCTTCTCACTCAACTCAAAAATGGCAGCTGAAGCACCCTTCCTAAAAGATTCAGATCATATGACATGCATTAGTTACCGTAATAGCATTTCTGATGATTGTATCTGCTTAGATTCACAAGCTGTGCATAGGATAGGTCATTTATAACGCGCTTAATAACCAGAGGTTTCTAAGCGCGGACCCAGAGATCGAACCTGTGTTGCTCAGTGTCGTCTTGCTTTCAAGGCGAGCAAGCTGCCCCCGAGCTATCCTCCCGAGACAGACATCTAGTGGTTATAGCTGAGTATTACATCTTTCTTTCGAAGATTGAAAGGGGACGTCGACATGGGCGTGACTAACACTATCCCTAACGTGACATGTAGTGTACCCAAAATCCCACACACGTCGAGGTCCCTCTGGTTGTGTTTTTTCAGCTGTGACGGAGCCTTCTAGTCAGCGTGGATGAGTACAGAAGAGAGTAGGTGCAAGATGTCTATGTTCCTTCTACTCCATGAGGGGAGGAATTGTGGGCGCATGTGAATCTAAGCAGATACCGTATTAATATTTCTGATGATTGCAAGAAATGCAGGTCTTCCGATGCTTGGGAATCTGCTTAGAATCACATGCTGTGCATAGACTAGCGAGCAGCACCCAGAGATGGTGGTGGGATGTGTGAAGAACAGTAGCAAAAAGGTCTTGGCACTGCTTGCCCCACCCGAGAATCGGACCCAGAGTGTGCATCTAGGCAGTAGTGCAATGTAAATGTGCGTACAGAACTCCAGGTTGCTGCTTTAAAAGTGGACTCAAGGGGAACATTTGCAATAAATGCTACGGTAGCCCCTGTGCCCTGAGTAGAGTGCAGATCTCGCTTGGCAAGTATGTAACCGTGTGATGCAGTTTACAAACCACTTTGGAATAGATGATTTAGAGACAGGGTTCCCTTCTCTAACAGCTGTCACTGAAAGGAAAACAGGTTTGTTTTTCTTAGCGGTCTTGTCTTTTCCAAATAGATAACCGTTCTCCTCACATCTAATGTGTGGAGGCTTCTTTCAGCCACATTAGTGGGGTTCTGGAAAAAGGTGGGTAGTACTATGGACTGGTTTACATGGAGCTTTGATGTAAATTTCAGCGCAAATCGTGGACGAGTGTACAGGACCAACTTATCTTTGTGAATCGTGAGGAATAGGTCCTGAACTGAAAGGGCCCGCAGTTCACCAACTCTCCTTATTTAGGTTATCGCCACCTGGAAGGCGGTCTTGTAGGTGAGTGCTTTAAGGCTAGCCTTCTGCATTGCTTCAAAGGGAGGCCACATTGGTCTGGTAAGTACATCGTTCAGGTCCCACCCGGGAGCTGTGTTGGAAATAGGGTGAAGGATCCCTTTCCATCAATGCTTTAATTACTGGCATTTTCCACCACAAAACCTTGCTTTGGGACGTGGTGCATGCTGAAAGCGCAGCTAAGTGGACCTTTAGGGAATTGAAAACCAGATCTGAATGTAACAGGCAAGTCATGTACAGGACAATATTTTGTGGTGTGCAGTCAACAGGCTTGATGCCCTTGCCATTACACAAGATGACAAAGCGTTTCCATTTGCTGGAGTAGCAATGTCTGGTGCTCGGTTTCCATGCTTCCCAGAGTATGTCCATACATCTTTGAGGGAGTTGGAGGTGCCTGAACTCAATGATCTCAGGAGCAAGGCTACTAAGTTGAGAGTTTGAGGGCATGGATGTAGTCTCTCTCCCTGGCCTTAAGATAGCATGTTGTAAGGGCATTGCAGCTTCCTGAGAGGGGAGAGACATTGCCATGAGATGGGAGCACGAAGGTTGCCGGACCCACATCAGGGCCACCAGAATCATCATGACTGGCTCTTGGTGCATCAGGTGCACGATTATGTTGAGCTGGGAAAAACAGGGGCGTGGGAGGGGGAGCTGGGGGAAGGGATGAGGAAAGTGCAGACAAACTTCCCTGACCATGTTATCCTGAGACCGTTCCCGTTGGAGCGGTTCCGAGGCTACCCGAGGTGTAATCTGGCCATTGGGTGTTCTCCAGAGTTGCGACCAAGTTGATTTCTGGGAAACACAAGTCTGTAAAGACATTATTACAATATCCTTATGTAGCTGCCACTCTTACTCTACGGGAAGGGCGAAGGGTCTGCTGAGTCCGTCCGCCAGCCAGCAGATTGAGTTCCCCTGAAACGTGTTGTGACAGGAGGAACATCTGGTGTTTGAGAGCCCATTTCCACAAGTTCTGGGACAGTTTTTACAGCCCTAGAGAGTGAGTGCCCCCTTGTTTTTTTACGTAATACACATGGTGATAGTACTGTCCGTGAAGTCTAGACCGGTCTTCCCCTGGAGGTGCGTTTGGAAAGCATTCAGGGCCTTGAACACTGCTAGCAATTCCAACAAGTTTATGTGGTTGGATGCTACCACTGGGGACCACATGGCGCGCGCCGTCTCATGAAGGAGGTGAGACCACCTTCACCCCGCCCCCCACCCGGCAGAGATGCATCTGTGGTAAGAGTGGCTTCCACTGCGGGGGTGGTGAAGGTTTTCGCCTGCAGGTGATTTTCCCTTGACCACCACTGCAGAGAGAGAGAACGAGGGCTGTCGAGACAACCACTAGATTGTCCTACTGGTCGCTGGCCTGACACCATTGGCTTAAGAGCCACTCTTGCATGGGGCGCATTCACAAGTGAGTGTGTGGACTTAGGTGAGTGCAGGAGGCCATCATCCCTAACAGTCGCATGTCTTTCCGTACGGTCACCTTGTGACTGGCTACATAGTGAGGGATCTGGAACAGCATGTTTTGAACCCTCCCGTTGGAGGGAAAGACGAGGCCGTCTTTTGTCCGAATTAGAGCCCCCAAAAACTGGTTTACTTGGCTGGGGTCTAGACTGGATTTTTTCTTGTCGATCGAGAGCCCTAGGCTGAAGAGGAGATCTACCATCTTTTATGAGCCAGTAGTGAGGTAAGGATAGACTGGAATGGACTGTCAGCGCAGGTGAGCAGCTACTGAACACCCTTGGAGCCGAGACAGCTTAAGGGAACGACCTTGAACTGATCGTGTGTGTCCTTGAACTGATAGTGGGTGTGTCTTCTATCATGAACCTTAGGTACTTTGTGTGCTGGCAGTATTGAACTATGAAAGTATCCATCTTTCATATCCAATATGGCATGTAATCCCCCTGCACCAGCCGTGGGATTACCTCCCACAATGTGTCATTCTGAATTTTTGCAGCTTGACATATTTGTTGGCTGATCGCAGGCCTAACAGGGCGCATTGGTGAGATCCTTTTGGGGTACAAGTAAGTACACTGAATACCATTGTTTACCTGGTGAATACGGACAAATTCAACAGCGCCCTTTTCCAGAAGGATCTGCACCTCTTCCAGCAGCATTTGCTGGTGATAGGCGTCTGCTCTTTGGTGGGTGGTATCAAGGTGGCCGGTGGAACTCGATGCAGTAACTGTGGGTGATAGCCTTTAAAAAACGTACTGTCTGATGCAATCCTCCCTCCATGCGTGAATGAATGACAAGCGTCCCCCGACCAGCGAGGCATGGGAGGTGACGCGGATTGGCTAGTCAATTCGAGTTGGAGGTCGGGGAGCCCCTTGGAATAGAGTTCCTGCCTCCATGTTGCCCACTTTGCTGATACTGGCTGTTACCAGATGAGCCTTAGCCAGAGGACCATGGAGTACTTCCAGCGCCATTTTGACCATGAAGAGACCGGGAGAAAGATTGACCTCAAAAAGGAACGAGAGTTTGAGCCTCCCCGCTGTTGGAAGGGCTTGGCCGTGATCTGACCGAGCGATTTCAGCACCTCATGTTCTTTCTTAGCAATCTCCAAGGCGTTGACAGCCTTACCAAATAAGTTGGAGTCTTCAACAGGTTTATCAGGGAGGCACAAGCCTCTGGTTTAAAGCCAATGTTCTTCAGCCAGGGGTGTCTCTTTAGTAGAGTCCCGAGAGCGCCCGCAGTTTCAGCAGCATCTAGAGTGTTCTTTAATATATTATGGGTCACCCGTCTGCCCCAATTCACGACCACCAGCAGGCATGGTTACATGGGCTCTGAGACCTCTTGGAGGCCTTCCTGGATCATGCTCTATTGGACGTCACTGTAACTAGCAGACTTGACTGCGCATCAGGAGTCTTTAGCACAAGTGAAAGTGGCGGTGGCCCTACTGAAAGTGGGGAGGAGGTGGCACTACCGGGACCAGCAGTGGAGTAACCGCAGCAGGTTGCGGTTCAGGTGTCTTAGGATACATTTCTTTGAAAAGATCCTTAAAGTATGCATTTATCGGATCAGAGTGCATAAGCGTCTGAAAATTGCCAAAAAACGTAAACTCAGAAGGCGGCACTGGAGTGGTTAGAGGCCGCTCTGAAGGGGCATACCTCGAAGGATTGCAAAGAGGATGGTTGCTAGGAAGGCCCTCCACCAACTGGGTCCATGTGAACCAAGGGAGCGGATGTAGGCGGGAGAGAGACTGTGTGGCAGTGGAAACCTAGCATGCCAATCCATCAGAGGTCGGAACAGATTCTTTTTATCCACATCAAGGTGGAAAAGGCTGCTCGGCCCCAAAAACAGGCCCCTCTAATCCAGCCGTTGAGAATGATGGCATGAGCAAGGTAGTCAAAATGGCTGCTGCAGACCGCAGGGGTTGGTCCGCCATTTTGTTACTGCCTGAGGAACTGCGTCACAGGTGTCAGTGAGGCCGTTGCCACCACAGCAGTATCAGGGAACTTATGTTCCATTTTTACCTTGGAACAGGGAAATTTGACAGAGCTGGTGCTAGCCGATCTAGAGCGCTTTTGCGACCCCTTAGAGCATGCTGGAATTAGCCGTCAGTGAGGGAACCTCGGCGGAGCAGGTACTTTAAGACTTAAGGTGTTTAACCGCCTTCTTTGCCCCCTCAGCAGGATTGGTCCTACCACAGGCTTGTGTGTAGGAAGGCTGAGGGTCACCCCCAGTAGCCAGAGCCCTCGGAGGGGGCCACTCGATCTTGCCAGATATAGCCCCAAGTTGGTAATACTCATGAGTAACCCCCGGTGCATTTAGTAAGCTTAACGGAAACCTCGAGGCGAGTCTCTGTACACTTGGTTCCAGATTTGGACACCTCCGTAAGTATCTTGGCGAAAACAGCACCAGAAGTACTGTGCTTAACCTTAGCCCCCAGATGGGGATCATCAGAAGATCCATTGATGGAAGCCCCCTTGCAGGGAACCTCAGAGGAAAATCCAGAATCCACGTTAGATCGCTTTTGGGACACCTCAGGGAGAACCCTGGTACCAGAGCCACTTGGGCCCCTCCCAGAACACTCTGGGAAGGAGTCCCCTGGCCGGGGTGCCCTAAAAAGGAAGGGACTTACCAGCTGCGTCCTTTTTCTCTTCAATGAACTGCTGTAAATGTGGAGGAGGAATCTGCTGGAACACCACCTCCAACCTGACAAGTCGACGCTGGAATGCCTGGACGCAGAGGGAGTTGCAGTTGCGGTGTTCCGGGCCCAAGGACTCCAGACAGAGTGGGGATCCGCCCTCGCAAAATGACTTTCACATGAAGAACAGGACATGAATTCCAGACGCTCTGGCATAAACTGAAGAAAGACGACCGTGGAACCAGAGCAGGAATCTGAAGGACAAGGGAACAAAAAGAAAACATTCCCTAAGATGCAAGTGCTTCCGACCCAGACCGTGCGAAGAAGAGGACTGAAGGACACCATTTTCTGATGCTTAAAAAAGTGGTCCGGTCCCGTCCCGATGGACGGATTGTCCCACAAGTATGGAGCAAAGGGGAAGGGACGTAGTAGTATGATGGTTATGTTTAATCTATTGTCTGGGCGCACAATTAATTGGCTTAGGAGTAAAGCTCATCCAATAGCCAAGTACAATTGCAAATATAGCTGTATATAGCTTTAAGAAGATGCCAACAAAAAATATTTAATATTTGTCAATTCAATATATCAAACAAACAGATCTTACTGAGATTCAACTCTGGAAAAAGTACATGAATTAGAAAGCTGGCAAACCCCTCCTTCCTGGTTCTGTAGTTTACAAATTATAAAAAGGGTTGTTTACCACTAGTTTATTTGCAAAAATATCACAAAGGATTTGAACATTTACATGTGGAAACTCAGGTATAGAGGGCAGATGTTCTGAGGGTACCACAGTATGCTCAGATTTACTCTACCCATATGGAATAAGGAGACTGCAATTTGACAAGACTATATTAAAAGTAGGCCTCTGATGCTGTGGTGCTTAATTTGGATAAATCCTCAACTGACCTAATCTGCATGCTACTCACTGACCTTAGCATTGCAGTTTGGTGAAGAGTAGAATGGTTAAGTATATGAAGTTAGTTTTAACTCGCATTGATTTGGTATCGTGGTTTAGAGGCACTACACCATATAGGTCAAAACTGGCAGTCCCTCCCAAAAGAATGTTATTTTGGATCCCAAAAATACCTTTGACAGTACAGCGAGATGGTTCGATCATGCCTACATATCGAGTTACCTCCTCATGCAGCTTCTCATCTACATTGGATAACAAGCCTGCACTACCACATTACAAAATGAAGGTTTGCCTGCTTCCACCAAAGGCTTTTTCTCGTAAGTGGAAGTGTGCCATAATTACTCATAATAAATGTATATGTGGGTCTCGGTGTTCTTTTGTCCTTTATATAAATATTTATTATGCATTATACACTTTAGGCAGTCAGGTCCTGCTCTGATGTTTCTAGCTATGCTTAATACTCCAACGGTGAACTGGTTTGTGGAAAGCTTTTTAATGAATGCTTTTACAAGGAGCTCAACAAATTGAAAATGGCACGAATGGTTAAACTGTTTTGGAACCTTACTTGTTTGATCCTTGAATTGCCATTTATGCGGACAGTGATCTTTTATTGCTTGCAAAGACTAATTATTCACTGCTTTAATGGAAATTTTGCATTTATTTCTGAAATAAAGCTAATTGATTTATCCAGTGCAGTTAAGTACAAACTGTATTGGGTTCCAAACTAAATCGGCATGACGTCAGCCAACATTGAACTTTCCAACCCAACTTTTAAAAGGACTCCTTTTGTGGAAGCCTTTTCTGATATTGGCAATTTTTAAGAGCGTATGGTATCAAATACTATTGAACAGCTCAAATGCTAGCATGCTCTTATATTGCAAGAAAACTCACCTAATATCTCATCCATTTACCGCTTCCACATATCAGAGTTGCATTAGGCTAATATACTATGAAGAGTAGGCTCAACTACATTTACATTCCCAGATGTGATCACAGGAAATAAAAATGGATAAACATCCCTTTAGATGTTCCAAATGGTTTCATCACTACTTTCCCTGAGAAGGCTTCCCCCTGTGTGGCCAGGGGACAGCAGCCACTACCCGATCCAGACCCTGGGGGGAGCTATATGAGGGTGGCCCTCCTGGGGGAAGGGGGTAACTTGGGGGAGAACAGGTGTCATCATTGGGAAAAGTTGTATGCCCCGCCCTTCTCTTCCAGGGATGTTTATTCTATGCCCCATGCTGTAAAGGCATACTGTTACACTCCTCCCCAGATTTATGTAACTCTGCTTTTGTTACTCCAACTCCCATGAGGGATAGTGTATGGACAACTGGGAAGAGGCAGGAAGTAGTGAGGATTACTTCCAACCAAGTCCTGCATCCACTCATCACTGACAGAAGCAAGAATAACAGAGTAAAGAAGACAGAGTCGTCTAGTTGTTGGAAGAATAATCAAGTCGTGAAGTTCAAATATAGCCCGGCTACACCAGACAGTGAGAAGGAGAGATGAACTGCAGATGCTGAACGGCAGTGCGATCCAAAATCGCGCTGAGTATCTGGCAGGGGAAGAGCATGCCAGGGCAGGCGACGTGAAGGTGAATCCGAACTAAGAAAGGCAAAACCTGGGTGCAGGCGGCGGACCGCTGAGAGCGAAAGATCAGCAGGAAGCGCGCCCCACGGAAAGAGACGGGGAGGTCACAGCGTTTAACCGGATGCACACGAAGCCAATACGCAGACTGAGCGAGGAAACGCTGGAGGAACCCAATTATCTCTGGGAGAATAAGAGGGTTACCGGGTTGCCAGAGACCAGGTACAGCTCCATAAATTGGACCACTGTCAGAAGAGAACCAAAACAAGGGGAGGACACAGGCTACCAGTGAAACCGAAGAACCCGAGTGGGTTACCTGATGGCATAATAAAGTTAACGGCTTCTTGAAAAGGCAACAAGGGGCCAAAAGCAAAACTGTTAAAGAAATAAAAGGATTTGAAAAGCAAACCATGAATGGGTTAGATAAACCCAACCTTAAAAAGAAAGTAATTTATGTGAAAGTCCTAGCAGGAAAGTATAACAGGTGAAGTGAAATATGTGTTTAACAAGGACTGGCAAGAGAAGATCGCAGGTGAAGATTAATAGAGAAAATTCATAAAGAATCTCGAGGATCATGCCCTTGGGATTATGAACGGTTGTGAAAATATATAAGGAAAGTAAAGTCCTTAGGAAGAGACATACGCTCAAGATTTGTAATGTGTTAAAGGTGAAAACAAAGCCTGAGAAAGGGAACTGTTACCCAAGAAAGCAATGATACCAAGGGAAGAGGGCAATCTTTTGGGAGCCCGAACATTATTTTTTTCAACTTATAATATTGGAACAAGGAATCTGGGGAAGGAAGTTAGTCTCTGGAACTTTGACCATTGTTCAATGGAAACCTTTACATTGGATTTGAACTTTTGTCTTGAACTGGAACATTTGGGCACTTGTGAAAATCAAGACAATCTCCTTTACACTTTAGAATTTAGTTCTAGTACGAGGGCCAGAATAGGATTACAGACACAGGACATATTTTTTGTTGGGCATCTTGACACTGGACAGACATTTGTTTTGGTTGACATAGGGAAACTTCCTAGATTAGAGATAAAGATGTTTTCCGAACCCCATTTGAAACAAGCACAGCTCCTCTGTGTCTGCATCTCATTCCTGGCTCCTCACAATGGCAATAATGGTTTCAAACTTGTACAAGTTAGATACAAAATGTTTAGAAAGGTGAAATTCTCACATTTAAGGTCTTGCAACAGGGTCATGTTCTTATTGCACAACTCGAGACATGTACAATTTAAAGAAAGCATGGAAAATGGAGTGGCCCGACAAGGACAAGTTCACCCTGGGATCCTGGAATACGAGCGGTCATATGCATTTCAAACGCCGGGAGATGTGAACTTGGGTGCATATGACATACTATGTCTCCAGGAGACATGGCTGCTAGATAAACCCACTCTGGACGGTTTTTCTGTGGAAATTTCTCCAGCGATCAAGGGCCTCTTAGGAAGACCGTCGTCGGGCCTATTAACAGCTATCAAAACAGGCCTCGACTTGCAGCTCCCCAGAAGTGGGAGGAAACCTACGAAATGCTGGTGATCCTGACAACATGGTCTCAACTCACCTGGAAGAAACGAGGACGACGGTTGAACCTTTTAGCAATTATAAATTGCTATTGGAACCCCCAGCGGACAACCTCAAAAGCATTCTGCTCAATCATGGGTGCAACCATTGACCAACTCTATGAAGAGTTTGAGGAAATTAAAATCATGGTATGTGGTGATTTCAATGCAAATTGTAATGAAGAGCAACAGGGTCCGTCTACTGTCAAACAGAGCCAGGAGCAAGGGGACGCAACCCTGGAACGCGGGAGTGTGTGGAGGGAAGTAATCAGCTCAAGAAACATACAAAACATAGCCAAACTTTTTCCGAAACAAATGAACATCCCTACCTGGGAACGGGGTGCCTCAAAAGCGACTCTAGATTATATATTCATCACAGCCGGCCTCATACCAAATATAGTGCGATTCAAGGTGCAAAAAACAGCTAACAGTGACCACAACTTACTTGCATGTACCTGGCAAGGACGGAGACCAGAAAAAGCAGCCTACCTTGTCACAACTGAAGTAAATTGTCAAAAAACACGGCTACGCTTAACAGAAGCGGACATCTTGAAAATTAAAACATCTTGGGATGAAAACATTCTAGCCAACCGGTCAAGTACGGCAAATGAGACCGAATTACCTTCCGCTCCTATTGCCCTACCAGAAACTAGCAGGAGGAAGACGGAGGACAAGACCAGCCAAACCATGCGTACAACAAAGCTCTGGTGGAGCAAAGGAAAATATGGCGACAATTGATCAGAAGGGCAAGAAAACAAACACCAAAGAAGACTGGTCATCTTGGCAACGGGGAAAAAAAAAAAAAAGATATGCTGGCGGGCGGAAACAAAGGGCCGCACAATATCAACAGGATGTGGAAGAAATGAAGATAGGCAACCAATAAATCTAGCGAATTTTGGTCACTGATTGAGTTCGACGAGCCAAAGGATTCTCGCGTTGCGAAGGAACGCAATATCAAACCGTCTTGGGTGAACATTTCGAATTCAGAAGACATTGAAACAAAAATTAGAACTCTCAAAACATCCAGACGGCTTGACAAATAACCTCAAGCAATTCCCGAAAGAGTGGTCAGAGGTGATCGGAAAGATCTTCGGGGAATGTGAAAGAAAACATCAAATTCCCGAGACATGGCAGAAAGCCGTTATTGTCCCGATTTATAAGAAGGGCAGCCGGGAAGACCCTGAAAACTACCGGCTGATCGCACTGCTGGATATTATAGGAAAGATCTTCTCTACTCTTCTACTCGACCATTTCAGAGTTTGGGAAAAAAAACGGCCCGTGAAACGACATTCTCCAAAAAGGCTTTCAAAAAAATGGCACCACAGCAATAAACATCCTGATAATCAACAACCTGAAATCAAAAGTAAAGGAAGGGGCACCAAAGGTCTACTTCACTTTCGTTGACTTGTCGAAAGCTTTCGACAAGATAGACCGTAATATGCTGTGGATGAAACTCGAAACTTGGAACTGCCCTCAAGCAGTTCTCGACCCTCTTAAAGCGCTTCACTCGCAAACCACCATAAGAGTGAAGCTCAACCAACAAGGAACTCTATCAGAGGAAATCCAGGTGAAAAGGGGTGTCAAACAGGATTGCCCCTTGGCTCCTGCTCTGTTTATTGCATTCTTGGGAGACTTCCAACACGTGGAAACAAACATCAGGACTTTTCCACCTAAAATAGGAAAAACCATCATCCCGCTACTGTTGTACGCGGACGACGTGATCCTGATTGACCAGACGAAAGTCGGACTGCAGCGAAAATTAACGAACCTGGCAAAATATAATCGAGGAAAATCATCTCGAAATAAACCAAAAAAAAAAAAAAAATCAAGACATTTGAGAAACTCCAGAAGAAACTCAAAACAGGAATCGTGGCATCTGGATAATACAAATATCGAAAAGGCAAAAAATATCAGATACCTGGGTGTTCAAATAGACAACTCACGAACAGACATGGCAATGCAAGACCTGCTCTGGGAGAAAGCAAAATGACTAACATCGCAAATTAGAACTGTGGACAGGAAGTTCGGTAAGTTCTCACTAAGGCCTGCAATCAACTTTTACAAGTTGAAAGTAGTACTGGCGCTAGCGTATGGAATGGAGGCTTCACTCTTCATCCCCCACACGGTATGGAATAAGTTGGAAGGTCTGGCCTGGAAAGCCGTTCTCGGCCTACCAAAGTCGACCTCAATGGCGGCTATTCGAAGAGAACTGGGTTTATTTTCTCTAGCCTCGACAGTTGACCAAAGCGCCATGAGACTTTATAGAAAAATAATCCTAGCAGAATCGTTACCCGCCTACGCTATCAAAGAGGAACTGGAAAACGGTAAATGTAAAGCTCTCAAAAAGTGGGTCAAAATCAGAAAAGAAAGGTTGTCCGAAATTGTATGCACAGAATTAGATCTAAAAGAAAACCCGGACAGAATCAAACAGAAAAATCGAAGAAATGGATTGGATCAACACGATACACAAAGCAGTAGAAAACAAACTTTTAGTCCATCTTCCTCCAACGTTTAACAAAGTGAAAAAGCCACTGAAGTACGCCGACAAATTGCAGATAAAAGGAAAAGAATCCTGTTTATGAAAGCAAGATTAAACGTACTCCTAACGCGAGAAATTCTAACAATACGAGGGGTCGTAGGCAACCAGGGCTGTCGGCTATGTAAAAAAACGACGGTGGTGGAAACACTAAAACATCTGATCATAAATTCTCCCAACACCAAACAAAACAGATCTACCTAGCTTCTGCCCTTGATCTCGAATCTGTGGATATTCCAAGAAGATGAGCTATGGAATAAACTGATATCTGGAGAAACCACCAGGTGGACGGTGACAACGGCAAACCTAATCGATCTGGCTTTTCGGCAGATCAATGAGGCATCCTCCACCCCCTCCACCACCATCTAGAGGCTCACAAGGACTCGGCACTGCTGAGAAAATCGGCCAGATGTTTAGGTAGACCTGTACAAAGCCTTTTTTGTGAAACCAGATAGCGGGACGTGTGAACAGAACTAGAAACTTTGATAAAATTCAGGTATTCCCTGAATATATGTCCGTAAATAAAAAATGCAATGAAGTCAAAGCGTAGAATATCTTCACTGATAATGGAACTTGTGCATACGCAGCAGGGGAGCAGCCTGATGTATGCCAACATTATGGATGCATTATGGTAAACTAATGCTCTTCGATGCAACTGGGAATTAAATCTAAAAAATGAACAAGTTACTTTCTTACCTGGTAACGTTCTTTCGACGGGATGTTCCTCCGACGTATTCCTTATCTTTGATATACGTTTCCAGCTTGCTGGCTTCGGAAATTTTTTCTGTAGAGGGCGCTGCGCGTCAACGTCCGCCGAGTCGATGTCCCTCGACGGCCACCGTATCGGCGCAGACCTCACCATGCCCATAAATAGACACGTGCTGCATCCGTTGCTAAGTTCCGTCATGCCTGACTTGGTTAGTAACCTTGAAGGAGCAAAAGCTGCAACCACAAGGGAAGATATCACTGTGGGGATGGATGGGAGGGGCGATAAGGAATACGTCGGAGGAACATCCCGTCGAAAGAACGTTACCAGGTAAGAAAGTAACTTGTTCTTCGAAGGGATTGTGTCCTCCGACGTATTCCTTATCTTTGATAGACTACCATAGCAGTGGTATGTAATTGGAGGAGGGAGTGATAGTGTTATGTATCCCTTTAGGGATGGACCGAGTGTAATACAGCTTTGCCAAATCTGGCCTCTTGAGCAGTGGAGGAATCCAGATTGTAAAATTTTGTCAATGTATGTGCGGACGACCATGTGGCAGCTGCACATATGTCCCAGACCGGTACCCCTCTCTGGAGAGCCGAAGAAGCTGCGATACCCCTGGTTGAATGAGCCCTTAGGTTTTGTGATGGCTCTTTCCCTGCTAGTCTATAACATTCCAGGATGGCCAAGATAATCCACCTGGAGATGGTTTGTTTTGTTATGGTTAGTCCCAACTTGTGACCTGAGTATCCTACAAACAGCTGGTCTGCTTGCTTGATTCTAGCCATTCTGCTGATGTAAAAGCTGAGAGCTCGCCTAGGGTCCAGCCTGTGTAGCCTTTCCTCCTCTTTCCCCGGAAGGGGAGGAGGGTAGAATGAAGGCAAGGTAATTTTCTGAGTAATATGGAATTCAGAAACCACCTTTGGGAGAAAATTAGGCTTCGCCTGGAGGACAACCTTGACCTTGTGGAAGATTGTATGAGGGGATTTACAGGAGAGAGCTTGTAGCTCACTCACCCTCCTAGTCGATATTAGTGCTACAAGTAGGACAGTTTTAAGTGTGAGAAATCTTAATGCGCAAGAGTGAAGTGGCTCGAATGGAGTGCCCATTAAGAAGTTTAAGACTAAATTTAAGTCCCATAATGGAACCTGGAATGGTTTTGGGAAGTAAACATTAGTCAGACCCTTGAGAAATGGTACCACTAGAGGAATTTTGACATACGATGGTTCCTCCGCAGTGCGCTTGAAGATAGAAAGCGCTGCGAGATAGCCTTTTACAGTGCCAACTTGAAGGCCTGAGTTTGCCAAGTAGAGTAGAAACTATAGCACCCTTGGTGTATCACATGAAAAAGGGTCGATATTCTCTTCCCTACACCAGCTGCAAAACTTGAGCTGCATTGCCTCTCTGCACAGTGGCAGTGATCCTACGCCTCCTCTTTTGTTGAGGTAGTGCATGGCCACCGTGTTGTACATCATTATCAGGACATTTCTCCCCTGTACTGATGGCAGGAAAGCTTTCAGCGCTAGTCTGATCGCTCTCAGCTCTAATAGGTTGATATGTAGTCTGAACTCCGATGCAGACCAACGACCGCTGATGGTCAAGTCGTTGGCATGGGCTCCCCACCCTGTGAGCGAGGCGTCTGTGACTACTGTTATCTCCGGTCATGGTTGCCAAAACAGTTCTCCTTTCAAGATGTTCTCTGAATAGGCCCACCATTGAAGGTCGTGGGCTACCTTGTCTAGAATCCGGAGGAGGTCTGACATTCTCCCTGAGAATTGCGACCACTGACTTCAGTGCCCACTGAAGAGATCTCATTCTCAGGCGAGCCTCTGGCACAAGGAAGATGCAGGATGCCATGAGGCCTAGCAACCTCAAAAAGTCAAAGGCTGGGAGACGTTGGGCATTTTGAAACTTGGTGACCATCTGTAGAATATCTTGAGCTCTCACCTCTGGTGGCGAGGCTTTTCCCAGGGACGTGTCCAGGACCGCTCCAATGAACTGGAGTCTCTGAGAGGTTATCTGTGACTTCTTTAAATTGAGGGAGAAGCCAAGTCTGTGAAGGAAGAGGCAGACATAATCTAGCTGGGTCCGGGCCTGTTCCGAAGATACGGCCCTGATCAGACAATCGTCCAGGTAGGATGTGGATCCCTTCCCTCAGACTCTCCGCCACTACCGACATTAGCTTGGTGAAGACCCTCGGGGCGGAGGTCAGCCCAAATGGCAGAACTCGAAATTGAAAATGAGAGTTGCCAATTGCGAACCTCAGGTATTTCCTGTGCTTGGGATGGATTGGCACATGGAAATAAGCATCCTGAAGGTCCAGAGATACCAGCCAGTCCTGGAGCTGGAGGGCCTGAAGGATCAGAGAGAGTTACCATCTTGAACTTGTCCTTCCTGAGGAACTTGTTCAATTCTCGTAAGTCCAGGATGGGCCTCAGTCCTCCGTCCTTCTTTGGTATGAGAATGTAGGGGGAGTACCAGCCCTTGTTCCTGTCCTCTACAGGTACCGGTTCTATGGCACCTTTCTCTAGCAGGGTCATAATTTCCTGCAAGAGGAGCGAATCTGGAACTTTTCGGGAGCTGTTCCCCGGTGGGTGACTGAGGGATGTGTAGAAAAGGTAGGCAGTAACCTTGGGCAACTGTCTCCAACGCCCAAGCATCTGACGTTATAGCCTGCCATTCCGTCAGATGATGAGTTAACCTGCCCCCCACAGGTGTCTTATGTGCGAAGGCCTCAGAGTGGTTTGGGGGTGGCTGATGCAGATGCCGAGGGTAAAGAGGCACCTGCTGCTGCGGTCTTAGTACCTTTGACCCGTCCACCTCGGGTGGATCTTCTTTGGCCTCTTTGAGCCGGCTGTCCTCGGCCTTTTCCAAATGCGGAATAATAGCGAAAGGACTTTCCTCTCCCAGAGGTTCCTGAGGGGTGAAAAGGTGTCTGGCGGATAGCAGCTCCTAAAGATTTTGCTGCTGCCTTGGAAGTCTAACTTTTCCAGACTGTCATCAGCCTTTTTTAAAAAATAACGAAGAGCCGTCAAAGGGCATATTCAAAAGTCTGGCCTGTACATCTGGAGCAAAACCAGACTTTCGCAACCACACATGCCTGCGGATGGTTGTACTAGCCGCCATGGCCCTGCTGATACTGTCAGCGGAATCGATGCCAGTTTGAAGAGACTCGCACATGGCATCTTTGCCATCTTGAATGTTAAGCAAGGCTTCCTTCTCCTCTCCATCGGGTATGCAGTCAGCTGCTGGTGAAGCACACTCCAATAATGTGCGACAACCTGGCGAGCGTATGGACTTCAACACCATACTACAGGCAGAGAAGACTTTCTTTGCCATAGAGTCGTACCGCTTGTCATCCCTGTCCTGAGGGACAGTAGGGTAAGCAGTCCTACTGCTGGATGAAGTTGCCGCTTGAACCACCAGGCTCTCTGGGGTCGGGTGTTTTGACAGGTATTCAGGGTCAGCAGCCGCTACCCTATACTTTGTCGACAGTCTTTTATTGACTGCTGGGATGACTTTGGGAGTCTCCCAATTGGATGCAATTTTTCTTTGCATGGCTGCATGGAAGGGGACCACCGGGTCCTCCTGTGGGCCTTTGTCCAATATATCCGTTAGATCATCCTGTTGGAAAACAGGTGAAGGCGCAGACCAGCCCATAAACGCAATTATTCTTGCCATCAGGGTTCTATATGGTGTTTCGGCATGTTCTCCTGGGTCTGGCTTTACAAATTCCACTTCTGGGGAAGTGTCAAGTCCACTGGCCTCATGAAGTGAGTCCTGTAGTTCCTTCAGCCTCCTTTCTTCAGAGGTGAAATCCTCTTCAGCAGGCAATGATGATCTCTGTAAACCAAAATTTTCTTGGTCAGAGTCTTCTCTTTCTTCATAAATGGAAGAAAGACCAGGGTATTCAGATCTCTGAAATGGAGTAAAGCCCATTTCTAGGGCTGAAGGAGCCAAACTCGTCGTTATTGGACGAGAAAATGTCGAAGTCGTCGACACCGATGTAACCAGCCTCGAAGGCGCCGAAAATGGCGTAAAAAAAACTGGAAGGGGCCTCAAAGAATTCGAGAGGATTGGGATCCTACTCGAGGGCATCGACAACGGTCTCGGCGGCGTGCCGGAGGCCCTTGAAAACACTTGGCTGTGGAGCCTTGGTCCCCTCTTTCATCGGCGTCGAGGAACCCTTCGACGACGACGACGGCAAAGGAACCCTCGACGACGACGGCAAAGGAACCCTCGACGACGACGGCAAAGGAACCCTCGACGACGACGGCAAAGGAACCCTCGACGACGACGGCAAAGGAACCCTCGACGACGACGGCAAAGGAACCCTCGACAACGGCGAAGACGGTGCCTTCTTACCCGATGGCTCATGGCGCTCTCGGGTGGAATGTTTCGCCGGGTGCTGCGACTCGCAGCGTTTTGATTTTTTGGGTTTTTCGCCCAGGCCATCACCCTCAACTGTCTTAGAGGGGGTCGAGGCCGCCTTCTCGAAGACGCTTAACATTTTCTTTCTGAATTCTGCCCACTCAGTTTGAGAACTGTGTTTGGTGGGACAGGAAACTCCTGTCATGGACATGCAGTCCTCACACTCCGAACAATGGTGCTCGGACCCCAAGCACCATAGACAGACCCTGTGCGCAGTCTCGACATTTCTTGAAGCCGTATCGCGGCGTCGTCGGTTCTGATGAAGCCATCGAGAACGATAAGGAATATTCGTCGAAATAGATAAACCTGACTGAACTGAGCAACGACATTCCAAGGCCCCACGAAGCACGGAAAAACGGAACTGAGCAACGGACGCAGAGCGTGTCTATTTATGGGCATGTTGACGTCGGCGCCGATACGGTGGCCGTCGAGGGACATCGACTCGGCGGACGTCGCCGCGCAGCGCCCTCTACAGAACAAAAATTCCGAGGCCAGCAAGCTGGAAACGTATATCAAAGATCAGTAATAAGTCGGAGGACACAATCCCTTCGAAAAAAGCTTTTACAGGTGCGAAGTGGAATAGAATTCTCATATGCCATACTGAAGGATTTTGGGATACTGTAACAAATGTGCACAATTTAAAAATGTTGGTTGGCGCTAGTCAGCAAATATTACATAGAAGAGGTCTGAGAATTAATTATAATTTTTGGGGATGTAGTAATTCAGAGGTCGTTAACATACATATATGTCATGCCCACATCCACAACCCTTCTGGATACAGCTCTAGATACAATTGACTCCGTGATGGGAACTAAAATAGAAAGGACAGCGCACGTGATTTTACTGCATTAAATTTCAGACAGGCTAAATTCACATTGAAAGAGGTGGGCTATTAATAGCCTGATCTACAACCAAATTACGGTTGGCATACATTACTCACTGTAATCATATTTCTGTTGATTGTATCTGCTAAGTTTCACATGCTGTGCATTTAGTTCGACATCTAGTGGTAATCACAGAGTATTGAGACTTTTTTCAAAGATTGAAAAGGGATGCTAACATGGGCGTGACTAACTAGCCCCAGCATGATAGGATGATATGACATTTATAGCGCGCCTATACACAAGTGTTTCAAGAGGCGACGAGGCATGGGAGGGGGAACAGAGGAAGACAGACAACGATCCTACTAGGCCAGGTGTCATTCAGATGGCGCAAGTGCATGGGAAGCGGGGACAGTGCAGTACATGGGATAATAGAATAAATAAGTAAAGTATGGCCAGCTGGTGGCAAGTGCAAGGGTAAGTGCAGACATCAGGTGTCAAGTGCTGGTAGTGGACTATAGGGATACAGAAAACAGTCCCCAAGTGCAGAGGTTGCCAGGAAGACCGTGCAGGTGTGCGACTGGCAGGGGAGGGGCCCTGGTTCCGAGAACAAAGGGTGGCCAGGTTACCAATGCAGATTCAGTTTCAGCCAGGAAGCCATAAGGGGAGAGGAGGCGAAAAAGCAGAAGCAAAGAGAAAGGTTTTGAGGTGCTTCCGGAACCGGAGATGATGATTCTCAAGTTTCAGGGAGGGAGGCCCCAGCCGAAGAAAGATCTACCAACTTGATGCTTGGAAAAGCGACTGACCCTGAGGGAGTTGCAGGCGGATGAGCGAAGATCTCGAGAAGGAAGATATTTAGGAAGAGAGTTGAAGGTATTGAGGCCCCAGAAGGCCTTGTGGACAATGCATAGGGTTTTTAACTTTATCCTCGCAGCCACTAGGAGCCAGTGCAGAGAGTTCAGTCCTGGAGAGATACGATCCCTGGGCTTGAGATCAAGGACCAGTCTTGCAGTCCTGTTCTGGATAAGTTGCAGAGGACGGAGAGTAGAGGCAGGCATATTTAGAAGAACAAGTTACTTACCTACTGTAGCGTTTTCAACTGGATGTTCCTCCCATGTATTCCTCATCTATGATATTCGTATCTCACCAGTTTCGATGCTTCGGCGAAAAATTCTCGGCAGAGGGCGCTGTGCACGAGGTCATGGCATCAATGTCCCTCGACAGTCTCTGTAGCGTGTCAACGTCACCAGCAGTATAAGTAGCTTGTGCCGTGCCCATTGGCTTCAGTTTTGTTTTTCGTATAAACTATTAAACATTCAGTTGTGCCCCAGACTGTAAGCTCATTGTGAACGTAAAGTGTAAACCACGTAAATTATACAGCGGGGGAAGGATGGGAGGGGAGATGAGGAATACGTGGTAGGAACATGCAGTCGAAAGAATGTTACAGTTGGTAACTTGTTCTTCGAATGGATTGTGTCCTCCTACGTATTACTCATCTATGATCGACTCCCATAGCAGTGGTAATTTAGGAGGTGGGAGTACTATTTAGTTTTATCATGGATAGAATTAAGTACAGCTTTTGCAAACAATCCCTCATGGGACGAAGAGGCATCTAAACAGTAATGCTTAACCAAAGTATGGATTGATGCCCATGTTGCAGCTGAACAGATAACTACAGTGACTCCCCTCTGAAGAGCGGTGGAAGTTGCCATACTCCTTGTGGAATGGGCACAAAGCCCTTCTGGTGAGTCTTACCCGGCTAACCTGTAACGCTCCACAATAGCCAAAGTAATCCAGCTGGATATAGTTTGTTTTGTCACAACTAATCCCAATTTATCACCAGTATATCCCACGAAAAGTTGGCCATCCTTGCGAAATTTTGACATTCTTGAGATATAAAAACTCAGAGCCCTTTTTGGGTCCAGTCTGTGTAATCTCTCCTCTTTGCCCAAATGAATGATGGAAGTTTTATTATTTTGTGACAAGTGAAAGTCAGAAACTACTTTCACCAAGAAAGAAGGTTTAACTCAAAGTACCACCTTGTCTTTGTGAAAGGTAGTAGTAAGAGGTTTACATGAGAGAGCCTGTAACTCATTAACCCTGCGGGCTGATGTTACAGCCACAGGAAGGGCAGTTTTAAGTGTTAAGAGCCTTAAAGGACATGAATGTAGAGGCTCAAAAAGGCATACTAGTCAGGAATTTCAACACAAGATTTAAATCCCAAGCAGGGACATGAAATGGTTCTGGAGGGTACACGTTGGTGAGCCTTCCTCTTGAATTTGCATCGAGGGAATTGAAGGAACCTTCGAAGACGTCGATGACTACTTCGATAACAGAGTAGATGTCTCCGTAGGCTTCGGAGTCGAAGCAATCGGCGCCGATGGCGTCGAACTTTTCGAATGCTTCGACGGTTTATGCTTCTTAGCGAGAGAATCACTTGGCTGTTGAGGAACCTTCGACGTTTTAACATCGGGTCGACAATGTCGAGCCTCTGCCTTACTACTGGTTTTAACAAAGTAGTTTCTGACCTTCCTGCATTCTCAAAGACCTTCATCATGTGCACTCTAAACTCTTCCCAATTTCTAGGGGAATCCGACCAAGTTGGACTTCATATCACCTCGGTAGAGGTATCTGACGAAAAAGAGTGAGACCTATGTCTCCTCTTCGCCTTGTTGGAAGAAGACTAAGAACGTCTTGACCTACTACTAGAACGAGACGTATTCCGAGTGCTTGTGCCGATCCGAGTCTTTCAACTCAGCAGACTTCCTATGCTTCTTAGATGAGGCCTTCGAAGCTTCCCGCCCCACCGCCAATTTACCTTTTCATTCACAAAGAGCTTTCTCATTCATCGACTGACAGGAGCCAGAGTCACTAGTTCGATGGTCCGAACCTAAACACCAAAGGAAGACACAGTGAAGGTCTGATCGACATTTTAGAACCGCAATCGATACACTTTTTAAACTCTGTTTTAGGAGTGGAATGGGTCGAAGATGATATTTTACTGAGGAAAATACGAAACATGCCATTAACTTGATTGCGAAGCTATCGCAAAAACGGAACTGAAGTCAACGGGCATGACACGAGCTACTTATACTGCTGGTGACGTTGACACACTACAGAGACCGTCAAGGGACATCGACCCCACGACCTCTGCCGAGAAATGTATTTTCCGAAGCAGCGAAGCTGGCGAGATATGAACATCATAGATGAGGAATACGTGGGAGGACACAATCTATCCGAAAGAGGCTATTGCAATAGTCCAGCCTAGAGAGAACCAGAGCTCTGGAGACAGTGAGCTTCTGGGGGAAGGAGAGGAAGAATTCCTCTCAGGAGGTGCAGCTGGTAGTGTGACTTCTTAGAGAAACAGATGTGAGGAGAGAAGTAGAGTGTGGAGTCGAAGAGGACCCTGAGATATTTAGCCTCAGTGGTGTGAGCAGGAGGAAAGCCAAGAGAGGCCAGCCAAAGAGTGACAGGAAAGGGGGGAGTGGGTGTGCCGATGAGGAGAATCTCGGTCTTACTGGCATTCAGGCAGAGATCATTGGCAGCACACCGCTCCTGGATGGCGGACAGACAGTCTGAGATAAGAGAGGGAGAATAGGTGGCTGAGGGTAGCCTGAAAGTGAGCTGGGTGTCATCTGCATAGCACTGGAAGTGGGGGCAGAGCGCAGCAATGCGGTGGGCAAGGAGTGCCAGGTATTGGTTGAACAGCGAGGAAGATGTGCAGTGTACCCAAAATCCTTCATGCGTCGAGGTCCCACTGGTTGTTTTTGTTCTGCCTTAAGGAAGCCTTACAGAATGCTTGAGTAGAGCAGAAAAGGTTTAAGGTGTCCATGTTCCTTCTACTCCAAGAGGGGAGTAAGGGTGGCGCATGTGAATCTAAGCAGATACAATCATCAGAAATACGATTACGGTGAGTAATGCATGTCTTCTGATGCTTGTGAATCTGCTTAGAATCACATGCTGTGCATAGACTAGAGAGCAGCATCAGGAGATGGTGGTGGGATGTGTGAAGGAAAAGTAGCAAAGAGATGTCTTAGTACCGCATGGCCTACCTGTGTGTCCAAGCAGTAGCGATAGGTGAAATTATGAACAGAACTCCAGGTTGCTGCTTTGCAAATGGAATCTAGAGGAAAACTTGCACTGAATGCTATGGCAGCCACTGTGCCCAGAGTAGAGCGAGCTCTAGGCGTAAAGGGTAGCTCTCTCTTGGCAAGAGTAACAGTGTGATGAAATTAACCATCCATTTGGAAATTGCTGATTTAGAGACAGGGCCCCTTCTCTACCACAGACACAAAGAACTGGTTTGCCTTTCTCAGTGGCTTAATCTTTTCAAGCTATTAACATCACTGCCCTCCTCACGTCTAGTGTATGGAGCCTTCTTTCTGCTGAGTTAGTGGGGTTTTGAAAGAGTGTGCACAATACCTGATCTTTGTGAATAGTCACAAATGGGTCCTGAACTGAGAGGGCCTGCAATTCAACAACTCTACTAATCAAGGTAATGGCCACTAGAAAGGCAGTCTTATATACTGTTTGCCGTTCACAGTAGAGCTCAATCCGTGGGAGAAGAGGGCCGGAGCCCCCATCACTGCACAAGCAGTGCAGCAAAGTCCGACCCCCAACACCACCCTCTGCCGACAACCTCAGTGTCTCCTTCATTCACCGGAGCCGCTTCCTGCTCCATCTGAGGGGATACCCCTCATTGGTTGATTGCAGCCTGTTTTGCTGAAGATATATTGCATTCTGTCCCAAAAATTGCTTCATTTTACCTGCCGCTCGCACAGCCGCCTGATTCCAAGATGGCCGGCGCAGTGCGGCACCACAATGACGCTGCCTCCGTATCGATAGGCAATCGACTACCTTCTTAGCCAATCCCCTGTGCCGACAGGCGGAAGCCGGCCAGCGGGAGAAGGCTACGGGAAAAGGTTACTGTTTGCTGCTGTGAGCTGCGTGAGCGGGCAGATTAATCCACTGGGTAAGCTACGAATTCTGCAGCAAATCGTAGCTGAGCCCAAGGACCACATACACGTCCTCACCTATCAGACCAATCGCTTCAGCAGACCACCCCTGCATCATCGTGCCACCGGATGCTGGGCTCCACTCACTACCGGCCTGACTTTAATGCGCACCGTTCTTCTCAATTAACACTTTGGTTCACTGCCTGAGCTAAATCCGCAGGAACCGCAACGTACTCAGCAGGAACACATGCTGCCGCGCGTTCACGATGTACTCAATTAAAACCCTTCTGCTCGCTAGCCCACAATAGCAGACCAAATATCAGTAACATCTGCCTGCAACATATATCCCAGCAACGTATCTGGTATTTACGATATTAACTGTGTCTAACCAAAATCCTGTGCCCAATACCCCTAGGACAGATTCCTGACTTTGCAACCAGCCATACTAGCCTTGTTATCTATACTGAACTAGCTATACTAACCCGAAACACACAGGCTCACCTTGTATCACCTAGTGCTTGCTACTTTTGTCAATCTATGTATATTGTGCCCTCGATTCAGCCTGCAACATAGCAACCATAACTAGTTAGCCCACCACACCTAATTCGTGTTTCTCGACCATTATTTTTGCTTCTGTACCCAGCTCACGCCACTCTGCCTGTACTTTGCCTGCTGATCACCTGAACTTACTTGTGCTACTCTAAGTCTTCGCAAATGTGCTCACAGGGCCCACCTAGCTTACGCCTTTTCGCTTGTACTCATGCTTACCTGATTACCTAAATTAGAGAGTACTTCTCTGTAAATTGTTTTTGCTGTCACTCGTGCGTATCTAATCACTTTATTTAGCTTGCAATGCCATTGTTGCCACCATTTCTGTATTTTTTGAGGTAACTGCCCAGCTGAACTAATCTACGACACCCTGATTGTATTTTTCTATTTATACTGATCGAATCAGCCCACTCCTTTTCCGTTTTATCACCTCCAACTCAGGTCTACTCGCCTCAACCCTTGCCACTATGCCTGCTTCCTTACATTTGAATCAGCAAAGCCCACCTGTTTCAATTATGCCTATCTGAAATTGTCCCGGGCTTTCACCATCAGATTGCAATCCCTGCCATTAAAAAGGAACTCCATTGGCATCTAGCCCCTTTGAAATTTAGTAATTCCACCTTAAGCCATACTGCCTGCAACTCGGCCTATCCAGTCTAATTTACACCAACTGTCACCAGTGGAACCACCTTCCTTTGTAGCAGTACTTAGACTAACTAGCACCGACCCCAATCTACCAACTCTAATACACTATGTATGTCACTGCATATCAGTCAACCTTCTTCTGGACCATACTGAATTTAATCCTAGATCCAACTGACTTCTAGTACTCTAAACGCCAGGGCAACCAACACCATGGTCACACCAGTTGGTGTAAGCATCCCATCTAGCTAAGTCATCCTAGCTTATCTGCATCCATCTTCAGTCACACCGAGTCCACCTAGAACCAATATACTCTGACATTATACAAAGAACCCTCAGACTCCATTCTAAACTGACAAAACTATTCAAACCACCTGCCAGCTCTAAAACTACTGCCCAAAATAATAAACACCTCCTTAACTATCTCACCAAAAAAAGCTAAATCCTGCCAACCTAGGTACCACACCCAAACCTAACCACAGAACGTCCAAGCAGAATAAACCTCACTCCTCATCCATAACGGTTGATGACAATAATGCTTCTCTCCTATTGGCAGGCACTCATGCTCCCTACCTTAAAGGGGGCTTAATAAATGCAAGGTCCATAGTAGGACATGCCATAGAGGTAGCCGACCTGTTTCAGACAGAAAATTATGATTCCCTTGCCATCACAGAATCATGGCTACACCGGCAGCAGTGCCAGACAACTATATTATCCTCAGAGAAGAGCTGAAAACCGCAGAGGAGGTATAGCTATCATGGCCAAATCTAGCCTAGCAAGGAGACTAGTTGCCCCCCTGCATGTCAAATCCTGTGAATCCCTTACCGCCAAATTACAAATTTCAAACACCCAACCCCTCACTATCCATCTAATATATAGGCCCCCACACCCCATTGGCACATTCGAGGAGGACATATCCACAATCCACTGATAACTTAAATATCTCGCAGGTACTCCTACTTGATGATCTGAACTTGGGATTCAAAGACACTAAAGCCCAACAAGCAGCCGCTATAGCAAATGTCCTTATTGAGCTTGGCCTCACGCAAAACGTGACACTACCAGCTCATGAGAAAGGCAGAACGCTTGATTGGGTGGCTGATTAGAATTGTGACACCACTAACACTGCCATTACCCCTCAGGCATGGACTGACCACTCACTCATAGCATTCACTTTGAATGTCAAAACTCACCCAGCTCAAAATAACCCTATCGCACCCCCCTCTCTAACGAGGAACCAAAAGAATATAACTACTGACAAACTCCTACCCTTTCCAGATACCACTGATCCATTGTTTTAGTAAATGAATACAATAAAGTTATGACAGAAGCCTTAGACACCATTGCCCCCTTAAAAATGACAAATAGCAAACCTAGAGCATATCTGAACGCCTGGTTTACCCCATACCTAAAAACCTTGAGAAAAGAAATACGCTAAAGCGAAGCTACCTGGAGGTTAGTGCCATCGGAGGTAAATAAAGTGAACCTTAACATGTCCACCCAAATACAAATATTTCATACAGCGCTCTAAGAAGGAAACATACAACAGGATCTTGCAAGCTAAATCAGGCACAAAGGAACAGTTTGCGATCCTTAAAGAACTTGAGAATCCGATCCCCGTACCTCATAACTCTGTAAAAGATAAAACAGTGTTCTGACCTACAGAAGGCCCTTACAGACAAAATCTCCACCCTCCAAGTCAAAGTCTCTAAAAAAACGAAACATATCAATTACAATTCCACAGGTTTCCACGCCACCTACTCAACTTCAACCAGCACAACGTTTCAACTTTTCTAAAGACTCAATACTAGATGTCGAAAAAATCATTCTCTCAAAACTCTAATTGTCAGGGTGATAAATGTCCTCCCAAATCATAAAAGATGCAGCCAGAGACTTAGCACCTTTCATC
Organism: Ambystoma mexicanum; assembly: GCF_040938575.1. Classification (NCBI taxonomy): domain Eukaryota; kingdom Metazoa; phylum Chordata; class Amphibia; order Caudata; family Ambystomatidae; genus Ambystoma; species Ambystoma mexicanum. The sequence goes on along the minus strand of NC_090922.1, from coordinate 141,871,950 downwards.
TCTAGGCTTATTAATGCCTCATTTACTACGGGCACTATCCCAAGTAACCTAAAGGAATCCTGGGTCCTTCCGCTCCTTATGAAACAATCTCTAGATCCCTCTATACCCACCAATTACAGACCCATCACAACGGTGCCATTCCTTCTAAACATTTTAGACAGGGTGGCATACCTACAAATTCAGAAATAACTCGAGCAGAACCAACTTCTAGGAGTCTGACAATCAAGTTTCAGGCCCCAAAACGGAAGAGACTGCACTTATCCACCTTAAGGCCCATGTTGACGAAAGGGAAATCTTCATTACTACTACTCCTCGATCACTCAGCAGCGTTTGACCTGGTGGACCACAAGGTCCTCTGTAACCATCTAGACTCAGCCGCACACTTCTCTCAACATGCCATAGCCTGGATCCAATCATTCTTAAGCCGTAGAATGCTGAGAGTCTTCTTGCCTACAGCAGCAGCTGACCACATTCCCATCACATGTGGAGTTCCTCAGGGGTCATGCATTTCCCCCACATGTATAATATATTTACCAAGCCCCTTTTTGATTATCTGGATCATCTCTCTGTCACCTACACTAACGATACAGACGACACCCAGATTCTCGTACCTCTTACTGGGGATTATGGTAAGGATTTGGCCTTGGTGAATAGAATATACCTCATCATCCAGACATGGATGGCACTCCATGGACTATACCTGATGACAGAACAGAACTCATCATTCTGGAAACTATGACTAATTTCAACAAACTTGGCCATAAATACACCTCATTTGATATAGATGGTAACACTATCAAGGTCAGTTTCTACCTGGATTCCAGCCTTACCTTGGCGAAACAGGTGAACGCGATGGCATCCTCCACAGCCCAGTCATGTAAACTGATTAGATCGGCCAGACCCTTCCTATCAACAAGCAGTTGTACTACACTGGCTAGAGCACTCATTCTGTCCGAATTGGACTATTGCAAAGCCCTACATCTTGGCTCCAATAAACCACCACAAAAATTCAAACTTTACAGAACGTCCCAAGAGCAGCTCTAGGAATAGCTAAAAGAGAACATCTCAGGAGGTAAGGAAGCAGAATAACTGGCTCTCCACTATTGATAAAATCCTGCTAAAAACCGCTTCATTAACATTCAAGTGCCTAAACAACGAGGCACCCAGCTATCAGATAGACTCAATAGAAAACCTACCCACCGACCTACCAGAGCGGCCTACTAACTGACAGACCCTAGCTTCAAACTGACTAAAGTTGGCGGCAACAGCTTCCCTGTCAAAGCTGCCCAACTCTGGAACATCCTACCCCCTTCTCTGAGGGCTGACCAAACCTATTCCAACTTCAGACTTACATCATCATGCCATGTTATCATGCCATGTTCTTTCTGGAGAGGAGCGCCTTCTACCTTTTTTTTAAGTATTTGCAATGAACTTGGGGTTGGTCACCCCGAGTTACCTGGGGGCAACCAGACGTGGACTCCCTGCTCACTGTGCTCAGAGAGAAAGCTTCACCTCACTGATGAGGCCCAACAAGGCTGAAACACGTGTATGGGGTTGCTTTTGGTACTCTTGTTCAGAGAGGAGTTGCCATAGCATTTCGGGGCTAGACTGCTCATGTGGGTGGGACAAAGACTGATATGCAAATGGATATTTCCCCATCTGTGAAAGGTACAATGAGCAAAAAGCGTGTGCTGCAAACTCATCTCAGAACAGGTTATCATGCCATGTTCTTTCTGGAGAGGAGCGCCTGCTACCTTTTTTTAAATTTTTACATCATCAACTGGTTCAAAGAAAATGACCACTAACACCATTATGTCCTACTCCCACTTCCACTTCATGACTAATTTCACCTGCTTCTACCCCTCCCTCTCACCCTTACTGTAAATCGACACTCGCACTCCTAACTATACTCATCACCTCTATCTCTCCAACTACTATGTGTATATATGTATTGTAGATACCTATTTCTCTATTGTATTCCAACTGTCACTTTATTACCATTGACTTGGTAACCTGTATTTTGCAACACCTACATTGTATGTATTTGTAACTCTGTAAGCTGAATACATTCTTGTTCCTGTGCCCAGATACCCTCGGGTATAGCGCGCATTATAAATAAACATAGGCAAGGGCCTTAAGGACATCCTTGTGCATGGGTTCGAATGGAGGTCCCATTATTTTGTGAGCTCATTCAATTCCACCCGGGAGTTGGGTTGGAAATAGGGGGGGGGGGCCTTTCTACCCCTTCCATGGAGGCCTTAAATCACAGGAATGTTCCTCCATGGAAACTTGCTCCGAGATGTTGTATACGTGGATCTTTGGGGAATTGAAAACAAGTCCTGAGTCCAATAGGAGTGTTAGATAAAGAACTATATCCTTAGGAGAACAGTCAATGGGATTGACTCTTAGTATTGCAACAGATAACAATGCATTTCAACTTATTGGAGCAACAATGTCTGCGGTTTAATTTCCATGTCTCCCCGACCACCCAATATGTCCATACATCTCTGAGGGAGTTGGAGATGCCCAAACCCTATGACTTCATGAGCCAAGCTGCCAGGTTGAGTGTTTGGGGGCACGGATGCAGCGTTTACCCCCAGTCTTGCGACAGCATGTTGTACAGGCACAGCAGTTTACTGGGAGTGTAGATTGACATTCTCATGAGATGGGCGAGCCATGGCTGCCGAGCAAACTTTGGTGCCACCAGGATCATTGTGACTTGTTCCTGGTGTAGTGGATCTTGTGTACTATTGAGAAGGGGAATCGGGGTAGGAGTGAAGTGTAGCAAATCTCCCGGACCATGTAATCCAGGGACAGTTCCCCTTGGACCGCTTCTGTGGGAACCTAGAGGCATAATATGGGCATTGGGCATTCTACAGAGTCACGAACAAGTCCATGTCTGGAAAATCCCACTCTGCAAAGATGTTTAGTGTGTGCTCTTGCAAGCTCCACTCGTGCTCTACGGGTAGATGCAAGTCTCTGTTGAGCACATCGACCAGAAGATTGTGTTCTGCTGGAAAATGTGAGAAAGGAAGCAACACTTGTTTCTAGTGCCCATTTCTAGATATTCTGGGACAGTTTGGATAGCCCTAGAGAGTGACTGCCCCAGTTTGTTCAGGTAGTACAATGCTGTAGCACTGTCTGCATGGGCAAGAACAGTCTTCCCCTGTAGATGTGCTTGGAAGGCTATTAGCGCTTTGCAACAGATTGATGTGATTGGATGCTACTGTTGTGTGCAGTCTGTTTAAGAAGGAGTGCTCCCCACCCCGAAAGATGCATCCGTGGTGAGAGTGGCCTCTAATGCGGGGGTGGTAAAGATTTTTCCCTGCAGAAGGTTTTCATTTGACCACCACTACAGAGACTGAACAAGGGCTGTCGAGAGAACCACTAGATCATCCCAATGGCAGCTGGTCGGACACTATTTGCTCGAGAGCCACTCCTGCACGGGGCGCATGCGCAGGCAAGGGTGTGGAACTAGGAAGACGCAAGATTCCAATAACCCCAACAGTCGCATGGCCTTTCATATGGTTACCTGGTGACTGGCTACATGAGGGATCTGGAACAGCATGTTAACCCTCTTGTTGAAGCGGAGGACAAGCCAGTCTTCTGTCGGAATTAGGGACCCCAGAAACTGTTTGACTTGACTGGGGACAAGACTGGACTTCTCGTTGCTAGAGAACCCTAGATTGAATAGGAGATCTACTGTCCTCTGGGTATTCCTCCAGACATGTTCCGTACGAGTCTCGGGTTATGAGCCAGTCAAGGTAAGGGTACACCGGGATGGACTGCCTGTCCAGGTGAGCCGCTGCTACCACAAGTGCCTTTGCAAACAGGGCTGAGGAAATGCTGAAGGGGAGTACTGTTAATTCAGAGTGTGTCCTCTATCTTTAACGGCAAGTACTTTCTGTGCCCTGGCAACATTGAAATATGAAAGTATGCATATTTCATGTCAATGTGGCCATACAATCCCCCTGCCGCAGCAGTGGGATTAGTTCCTGAAGAGTTGTCATCCTGAAATTTTGCAGTTTGACATATTTGTTCGCAGCACACAGATCTAAAACAGGGTGCATGGTTCGATCCTTTTTGGGTACAAGGAAAATACCCTCGTTTACCTGGAGAGTGACTACTTCGATGGTGCCCTTTTCCAGCAGGACCTGGACCTCGTCTAACAGGATACGCAGATAGTCTGCTTCTGGGTGGATGGTAGCGTGTGGCTGGAGCAACTCTATGCAGTACCCATGGGCGACAGTCTTGAGTATTAACTGATCTGATCCACTTGCACGCGTGGGTAAAAAAAGTTAGATGTCTCCCGACTGGGGGGGGAGTAGACCCATACAGCCGAGTCATTTGTAGGTGGAGGCTGGGGAGCCTCTTGAAGCAGAGTTCCTACCACTGCCGCTCCCTCACCGAACCACGGTTGTGGAAACCGAAAACAACCAGAGGAGACCTTCCCGGAAGCCCAGTGGGTCCCCGCAAAGTCCCAGCCATACTGTCCTTGTGGAGAGCAGGAGAAGGACTGTCCGCAAAAAGGGCCGGCAGGTGTTGAAACCTCGCTTGACGAAAGGCTTGGCCGAGAATTCATTGGGCGTAAGGTCTCGTGCTCCTTCTTGGTGTTTCCAAAGCTTCGACTGCCTTGCCGAAAAGGTTGGCATCCTCGACTGGCTTAATGAGGGAAGCCTGGGTCTCCGGCTTAAACTCAGATTTCTTCAGCCAGGCGTGGCGCTTGAGAAGAGTCCCCTAGGCAAGGGTTTGTCAGAGTAAGGTATGCTGAAGTAGATTCTGCGTGACTTGCCGTCCCTCCGCAACCATGGCTAAAAGGCAGATGCAAGTGGGTTCCAGAACATCTAGAAGACCATCTTGCACTAGTACCTACTAAACGTCACTGTAGCTCGCCTTCTTAAGAAGATTATTAAACAGCATCTGGTCGTCGATAGGTGAAATTCTGCGTCCAGAAAAATGTTCACAGGGTGACGTGGGGGTGAATGCCATGTGCCCCGGTCTTCTGTGGGGTTCCAGTCTTTCATGATAAGTATGGTCCTGGACGTAGTTCAAGTCTTGGTTGGGATCATCTGGTTAATCCAGAAAGACATCTACCTAGGGGTACAGAGGATGGGATTCCTCCAGGGTTGCAAATGGAGCACTTGGGGAGAGGGGCATCTGACTTAGAGGGACAGGAATAAACAGACCTATGGCGTTTCAAATTATCATCAAATTGGCCATTTTGACTATACAGCCATTTTGTCTATACAGGAGGATCCAAATGTATCCCTTGCTCATTCAGAGGAGCCTGAAGCATCAGGAGGAAGGGGGGGAAGGGAGGAGGAGGGCCGGGTAGATGGAGCTTGGTCCTGCTGCAGGCCCCTGGAAAGAGGACGACAGGCCAGACAATAGTCCTCACGCAAAGAGGAGGCCTCCTTGGGGCCCGAAACGAGTAAACTGGCTTTAGAAAGCTTCTCCCAAAGCTTCAGGAGCGTTTGCCGAGTAGACCCGTCTCTGTGCAGATGCTAGCGTGTCTGATGCCATGAATTTAGTGAATCGCCCGCTGGAGTAGAAGGGTGTGCCGAACCGCGAGGTATGAAGGCTCTGCCGAAGAATTCTGCGTGCATAGAAACTTTCAATATTTCCGCCGGGGGAAGTTTAGGGGTTGTGTGCTTTTTAGCAGTCCGCCGGGGTGTGAACCCCCCCACGGCACTGCCCACTGCATGCTTGTTGGAGACAGGGACTGACAGACAAGTGGGAATGCAAGGGTTCCACAGTTAGATCAACGGCCTCGGAATCAGAGCAGCGGCTGCCTTATTAGTCTGAGGCGCCGGCAGGGAAAGGGCTATCGGCCTGCATTGCGTAGGGGGCCCACCGTTATGTATGCCTTGTCTTTCAAGGTATTAGGTTTGCAGACTTTACGTCGTGATCACGAGGGTGCATCAGCAATGGGTGTCTTTCCAAGGAAACGTGTTGCAAGACGGGCAGAGTTTAAAAGTAGTCCTCTCCATAGAGGGAAACGGCAGCCAGACCAAAGAAAAGGGAAGAGAAGGGGTTAGGAAAAGCCATTTGAGAGTAATTAGTCAGAACAGGGCCCCACTCTCCCTACTGTAAAGGGCGGATGCCACGACCCCGTGGAACACAGTTGCTGAGCAGTCAGGATGGATAGCAGCGGGCACGATCAAGTGTTGAGCAGTTGTCGATAGGCAAGCGAACCACCGAAGAACAGGATCAGCGATATAAAACTCTTAGGAGCTCTGCATTATGGGCGACTGACTAGTTAGGCGAAAAAAAAACAATCTGGTGGGACCTCAACGCGTGAAGGATTTTGGGTACACTACACGTGCTTAGCTCTCAGGAGGTGATGCGGCTGGTTCTTAAGTACAGTTTAGTCCGCAAGCACCCACAAACGATCCACACACTATGTTAGTGAAAACACAGTCTTTATATAAATATGGTTCACGCTATATATGCACAATCACACTTTGTGCTCCGACAATTCTAAAATGGTAAATATATACAGTTCTAGATAGTACCACTATTACTCTGATTTCATTAAAATGCATCAACTGTACTCTGTTCATATAGCATACGAATCAACACAGCAAAACTATATCAACCATAGACGTAGGAGGAAAACAAGTTGGTTAGACAATTGGCAGAATACTGGGCCCCTACCGGTAGGCACAGTTCTGTATAAGGATTCCCCCCACTGGGGCAGCCTGTAAATGAAGACGCACTGCAATGTATTGTCTATTAGAGTCTCATCTCCTATAAAAGTTCTACTACCCCAAAGACCCTGGTTTCGTAGAGTTCTTCAGTGAGTCGTCAACAGGCTCTTCTTGAGCGTACTCCTTTAAAGGCAGGAGCCACGGGTCGAGATTCGGTGAGGAGAACGTTAGACGTTGAGGGAGCAGCTTCGATCTTCGCAGTGCTCGTTGACGAAAGCTCGTGAACGTCCTGTGAAGAGGCATGCGGTGCACCTCGTTGACGATAGTTCATTGCCGCAAAGAGTCAATGAAGAACTTTGACCCAGCAAATTTGGGCGTCGAACAGGACGGGACCACGGCTGGCTTCAGTGGCTTAGTCTGCGTCCTCGGCGGCCTTGACTTTCTCCAGCAGGGCGAAAGCAGTCGACGAGGATGAACAAGGGAGTCCTTGGATCATATGTTCTTAGGCAAAGGGAGCACTGCGGCTCCAGTCAGTGACGGAGGACGGCTGTCCGGTGCTTCTCTTTGTTCTCCTCAGTGGCCCCCTTCTCCGGTCGGCAGCCTTTTGTAGGTCCGTCTACCAGGGAGCTTTGGCAAAGATCAGCTGGTGCACGATGGTCCCTCAAAGCTCGGGAAGAGGTCTCCTAGCCAGGTCCTCTTGGATCAGTTCTTGAAGGCACACCAGCTTTCAGCTTACAATGAAGGGAACAGTGAGAGGCCTCCAGATATACCGTTGATCTCCCATTCATTCTGCTGGGTCACACTCCGCAACCAATCATTCAGAAGGGCATTCAAGCAGCCAATCAGGCACACAGTGCATTCAGCCCATTCTTCTCCATCCAGACACTCACAACAAAGAATGTGGATTCGGACAAGCACTCTGCCATTCAGCACTACACATTGCATTCATACCAGTTTCGGACAGGGCTGCCTCAGTCATTGTGTCAAACACCAGATACTAGACACCCATAACAGGAAATTCATATATTCACACTCCATTCACCCAGGTCCCACCCCACGGTCGTACCCGCAACTTAGTCATTGGGAAGGCTCCGGCCAGTCTGGCCTGAACTTCCCCACAACACCATATATGGAACTTCCACCCAACAGCCAGTCAGGGGAAGGGACAGAGTCAGGGCTTCCCGGGACTTCGGGAAAAGTAAGCCAACAGGCAATAGAAAGCAAGAGGCCACAGGGGCCATCTTGTTTCCTATCAGGAATCAACGGATTCCAATGGCAGGACCTGGGGATCCCCAAAATGGAGGATACTCGGCGCACCTGTCAAATTCAGCATGGAGCTGCCACCATCCCATACCCTGCTCTGTGGGCCACACACAGGTGCCCAAAAACACACTAGGAGTACAGAGTCGTACTCCCACCCATGGGTGCCATAAGGGTATCCCAAGGGTCTGTTCACCAAATCAAAAAGAGGAAGAGCGTCACCGCCAGGAGTCCCACATGAACTCCGGCGTGGAACACAAGACAGAACATACATAAGGCAATAAAGGACAAGGATATGGAGGCCCTGTCTCTCCAATGCATTTCCAGCATCGCACCTGCATACATGCCCCACACAACAATGGATAGTGTGATGCTTATAGCAGCTTTCAAACAGATGTATAGAATACAAGATGCTACAAGTCTATTTACTGGGAGGTATGGGATGCTTTCTTAGAAAGTACGAGTGAAACTTATCACAATGGAAAATGTTGATCACATGGTTTGATATTGAAGGGGAACTGGGAACTATTGAGCTCCTGACTGAACTCGACCAGAGACAGGTTAGCTTGACACCAACAGCTACCAAGAGATACATTTGGCTCCTTAATCCAATTTAGGGCAAAAATCCACACGTGTGAATTTTTACTCGGTTTGGGACACAATATAAATATTATGACAGCCCTATGACATTTAAAGCACTAGAGAGGTCATAAATAATGGTCAAAATGATAAATTAGCCTCTCATGTGGAAGTTAGATTTGCTGAATACTAGGTACTAGCTCCTCGATCCTCAGTGGTAATTCGTGGTCACTGATTCATGCTGGATAACAAGGAGCTGCATATCCAATCTTAATTTTAATCTATGATCATAATCTAATTGTACTCTGCACTTAAAAAGAATATATAGTCGAGGCACACGCTCTCACAAGGAGGATCTGTTTTTCCAGATGTAAATACACCTTACACTGAACTGTTGAGTTGCCATTGTTTGCAAGTTCTAGCTTCATTTCAAATATGCTCATAAAATTCAGGGTGTATGTATGGGTTTGTTTAATGGAATAGGTTTGAAAATATTCAATTGTGTAAGAGTGATACATTTTGATGATTTCATGGCAATATAAGGAGTACAATTGGACTTAAATGGTGCTTATTTGGTGAAATTCTGTAATATGCCATTGGTTTCATTTATTTCAAAATGACTATATAGCTTGATGAATCCCTGCAATGGAAACGTTACTGACCGTTATGTATGAAAAATAAATGTAAAAATTAAAAAACTATCTGTAGATAAATAAAGCAGCGTCTTTACATATGTCTACGGGAAATGGTCTTCAAAAGACCACTGATGCTGCATGGTTTGGTTCTATTTGACCTAAAACATTTGACCTAATCAGATTAGATCGAATTCAAACTTTCTTCGGTCTAAAATGTGGGGGGAGCTGGCCACCAGGGGGGAGCAGAGAAAGTAGTCTCTGTGCGTAGCTCCACATCCAAGGGCCGAATCTAAGTTGAGTCCCCCCCGTCCCCATGAAGCCCCGCCTGAGGAAGCTACCCCCAACCCCAGGACTGCATGAACCACAGATGCACCCCCGGTCAGACTCCCAGGTCTTGGGGTGAAGGGAAGCTTCTTTGGAGTCCATTCGTAGCAGCAGCGGGGTGTGCAGCGGCCCTGACCTAGCAAAGTGAACCAAGAGACAGGACACTGTTCAGGCATCACCGGCCTTGCCACCCTGTGCAGTTCGGTGGCCCCTCTGGAATGGAGAGGCCGCCATAGAGCCTATCACACGGCCCCCCGTTCTCTCGCTAGAGGAAGATCTGGATGTGTGCCGGGGGTAGCCAATAGGGGCGAATGGACTGCAGAACTTTCCCTGGTGCATCTGGGAAGAGCAGGGGCCGGCCGGGGCCCCGCTATGCCGGCAGGAGAAAGGAGCAGAGGACAACCCTCATGACGCCCCAGAAGGATCTGCCCTCACCGCAACGGAGCTCAATTGGATTACAGTGCTCCTCCCCTCCCAGCCTTGGCACGGGGCTCGGGTTGGGGACCCCGGACCCCCGCCTCCCCCCGGTGGAGGGGGAACTCGCTCTGGGCCTCCCCTCTGCCCCCCAAGCTCCACTTGCCCATGAGCAGGGTAGAAGAAAGTTAACCCCAGGGCTGCTGGATCCACTTGGAGGGTGTCGAGAGCCGGGCCCAGCACCCAGACAGCCCATCAAAGGCAAAGGGTACTCTCCACCCTTAATCCAGAAGGCACCCTAGGAGTACCCACCACAGCGGCATCTGCTCCCAGCCCTTCAGATTGGCCTTGCTTCGTGGTGTGGTGCGCCCCCCCCTACACCCCCGGCACCAGAGGAAAGAGGGGATAAATGCAAAGGTGGAGGGGTGTCCAAAATGGCGCGCACAGCTGGTTTTTGACCCTGCAGAGGGCCTAGACAAGTGGTCAGTGAGACGGTGTAACCACTGGGCAGACTTGAAACACCCCCACCACCCCTACGGCATACGAGCAAACTGCGGGAGACCCAGGGAAGGTGTGGGCCCCCAGGTGAGAGCCTGGGGCATGTGCACGCCTTAAGGAAGACTCTCCCCCCTCGTCCCCCCAACCCACATCCAGTAGCAGAGAGCCCCGGCAGGGGAGAGAAGTAGAGGACAGGACAACGCGGAGACCGTGGTTAGGGTCTTGCCCCCTCGAGCTGGCAAGTAAGGGTCTAGGATAAGGTGAGGGCCCCCGGGGCATGTGCCTGCCAAGCGGAAAATCCCATTTACTACCCGGCACAAGGAGACCTAAGAGGAGGAGCTGAGTTGGTGAGAAGGATCCATAAACTATGCGGAAGTGCAAAGAGGACCTTGCAGTGGCCAACAGGAGTCTGAGGGCCCCTCAGGATTCAGGGGCAGGTAAAAGGGGTACTGGCCACTCAGAAGGAGGTGCTCCCACCCCACTACGACCCACACTTCAAAAGGGGTGCAGATTTCGGAAGAGAGAATTCCACATAGAGTAACCTCAAAAGTAGTGACAAGAAAGGCACTGTACTCAACTACCAACCCTTGCTATAAAAATAGGGGCCGAGGGGACCCCAGTAGGAGCGAATTCAGATCCCAGAAAAGAAGCCACACCCACTGATGGACTGGAGGGCACAGCTGGGACAGTTTAAGTTTAGAGAGAGTAATCCAGGATAGTAGCGCAGCCAATTCCAACATGTCAGAGGCGGGGGGGGGGGGGTGATGCCAGGGAGATCAGGGGAATGAGAGCAGATAGAGGAAAAGTTGATAGAATAAATGTGAGAATTGACAGAATGGACGAGAGACTCCATGCGGTTGAGAACAAGCCTACCTCGAGACAATGGAGAGCCAAATAGACATGAGGCTGGCGAAGCTGGAGAGAAGGGACGATGAGGTGGCCCTGAAAATGGACGATTTCGAAAACCACGAGGAGGAACTTTAGATTTTTTGGAATCCCCGGAGAAGTAGGGTTAAACGGAGAGGGACTTTAGGAAGACCATCCATGAAGTGAAGGTATTGTTCAGAGACGAAAACATGGACGAACCAAAAATTGAAAGGGTGCACAGGGCGGGGGAGGGGGCCACGCTCAGTGCTTCCACAACTACCCAGACTGACAAAAAATCCTGGGAAAAAAGCGAAGGGGCTTGGTTCAGTGTCTCTCGGAAATGTGAAGATAGCGATCTATCAGGACCTGTCTTCGCTTACACTAACAAAGAGGTGCCTGTGCCCCCCCCCCTCACGAAATGGCTCTGTGGAAACGGGGTAAGATACCACTGGGGTTTTCCCTTTTCTATATCCTTTGAATTCAATGGTTACAACTATAAACAGGTAACGGAGGACGACATACAAAGGGTCCGGGAGGAGTTGCTGGGAGGGGTCAAGGATGGAAGGAGATTAAGTCGTGAGGACAGGCGATGGAGCATAAAGGGCCCAAACAGGCACAAAGGGGGAGTTGGGATTGGTAATGTTCAATGGGTGTGTGTTCTCAAAGGCTAGTGCATAACAGAGGCCCCGATTGTAGGCTCCCGACCATGGCTGTCTCGGAAGAGGTGGTAGTAATGGAAAGCCCCGGAAAAGGGGCGAGGTCTAGCCTGGGTGAAATGACCATTGGCTCCCTCAATGTCTGGGGCCTTCATTCGCCGGCCAAAAGATTGTTGGTACTACGGGAGCTCAAGAGAGCCCGCCTCGATTGGATGTGCCTTCAGGAAACACTGTCAGGTGGGTGGTGAACCTAAACTACACTCCCGGGAGGTGGGGGAAGTGATTATGGCCTCTGATAAGAAGCTGGGGTCGCAATTCTGATCTCTTCCCGATTGGGCTTCATGGTGGAATCGATATGGTCTTTCCTGTATGGAAGATATGCGTTTGTAAAGGGTAAGCTGTATGGTACTAGTCTAACTATGGTTCAGTGTATGCGCCCAATGTGACTTCTGGAAGAGGGTTAGGGATAAAATCGAATTTGCAGTGGTCGGGGAGGGGGAATTTAACATGGTGCTAGACGCCATGAGGGACGTTAAGAGGATGGGAGAGGGACAAACAAACCAGGTAAATACGGGAGCCATGGAATCTTTAATGATGTTAATGATGTGCTGGGCTTTTGTGATTCCCTCTAGCTGACACTGGTGAGAGATAGGCCGTTTACCTTCTTCTCTGCGGTTCATGAATCCTTCTCACGTATAGACCTTATCCTGGTGGAATCAACATTAAAAGGCGCAAGTTTAGTAATCCTGGGTGGATTATTTCCCTTTGTTCGACCACGATATGATGAGAATTTCCATGGAAATGGGGTGGTCGCAGGGCCTCGGGGGAGCTGGAGGTGTGATGACTTCCTGCGAAAAGATGCGGTCGTGCAGCAGGAACTACTCACGGAAATCTAGGAGTATTCACTTCAATGACACTGGGAAGTTGGGGATTAAGTCGGTCTGGGAGGGCTTTAAGGCAACTATTCGGGGACTCTGATAAGAATTGGCTCTACGAAAAAGGAAAGAAAGGAAAAGGAGAGCAGGCTCTGTCAGAAAATAGAGCAGATACAGCAAGGGGGTAGCCAGGGAAAGTATTTGACACCTGCAGAGGTTAAGGATCTCCGATGCTTTAAGACGCAATTGAAGGCCATCATAACTCAGGACACAAAAGAAATCTCCTGTTCCTGAAACAGATACCACGAGAAAGGGGACAGGGTGCATAGGATCCAAGCACGGAGACTAAAGGAGGAGAAGAAGACAAAAAAAGGACCAGGGGGGTTATTAAGGCTGGAGAAGGGAAGGTGCGTCTAAGATCCCAAAAGCATTGGGAGTGAGTTTGTCTACTATAGCACCCTCTGTGCCTCGTAATGGAACGTTGAGGAGGCGCGCATAGACAAATTCCTGAAGGGGCGCCCCCTTCCTGGGCTCCCAAAGGAAATGGTGGAAGGCCTGGAGAAACCCATACCGGTGGAGGTCGTCTTGCGAGCCATCACGGGGATGAAGTCAGGGTCGGCTCCAGGGAAGGAACAAATTACTTACCTGTAACTGTTCTCCAGCATGGGTCTGGCATGGATTCACATGCTCTGAATATAATACACAGCAGTACACACATGCACAACCACGGGAGGTGGCAAAGCTCAACATTAAGCAACTCTTACCTCCTCACCAGGCCCACCTTCAGGCGAGCAGGTTGCGCAGCACTGCTTGGCCGACTCTGGACTCCTCCTTGGAATCCCGGTCAATGCAGTAGAATCTCGTGAAGGTGTGCGTCGACCTCCACGTAGCAGCCCTGCAGATGTCCAGCAGGGGCACACCAGACAAGAACGCCGTGGAAGCAGCGATCGCTCTGGTCGAATGGGCTCTTGGACAGCCGGGCAACGGTCGGTTTGCCAACCGGTGACAGTGCATGATGCAGCCGGAGAACCATCTGGAAATGGAAGCCTTCGAGAGAGCCTTCTCTTGGTTCACAGGTCCAAAGTTCAAATAGCTGTGACGTCTTCCGAAAACTTTGTGCGGTCCACGTAGAACTTCAGCGCTCTAGCCACATCCAGCGAGTGCAAAGTCCTCTCGGCCGGAGACGAAGGCGATGGGAAGAAAACAGGTAGCACCAAGGGCTCGTTGAGGTGGAAGTCCGACGGCACCTTGGGCATAAAGGAGGGGTGCATCCTCAGCATCACCCTCGTGTCGTGAAAAGTCAAGTATGGAGGCTTGCAGGATAGGGCCTGGATCTCTCCACTCGTCGTGCGGAGGTGATGGCCACAAGAAATGCTGTCTTCCACGACAGGAACTTCAACGGCGCCGAATGCAGAGGCTCAAATGGCACCCCCATGAGCCTAGACAGCACCACGCTGAGTTCCCACGCCGGGGCAGGAGCCTTCACCGGCGGGAACGATCGGGACAGTCCCTTCATAAAATCCTTCACCAGGCGATGAGACCACAAGGACGCCCGTCCCGTAGTTCTGGTGTATCGGGAGATCGCAGCCAGATGCATCTTGATGGAAGCGTGAGCTAGTCCAGGTTTGGCCAGCGACAGTAGGTACGGCAGCAGTTGGGGGGCCATAATTCGCAGAGGGTTAATCCTCTGTGTACGGCACCAGAGAGAACCTCTTCCACTTGTGTCCGTAGCATTTTAGAGTCGAGGACGCCCTGGCCTTTGCAAGCACCTTGCAGTCCGCCGGTATATCGCACCCTCCAAACGCTATTGCTGCAGGAGCCAGGCCTGCAGGATCAACGACTCCGGGTCGTGATGGAGGATGGCGCCTCATTCTCTGGCGAGAATATCTGCGCCAGTCGACATGCTAACTGGTGGGGGGGTGCTGACAAGTCCAGAAGGTCCGGGAACCAGATCTGCCTTGTCTGCGCCGGTGCGACGAGGATCATCCTGCACCGGGACCTCTCGAGTTGGTTGATGAGTCGGAGCAGCAACGCCAACGGAGGGAACGCATATAGGAACAGGCCGTCCCAGGGGAACGAGAAAGCATCGCCCATGCTCCTCGGCTGGGGAAACCTGCGGGCGAACCTCTGGCACTTGGAGTTCGCCACCGTCGCAAACAGGTCGATCTGGGGTTTGCCCCATCGTTGGAAAAGTCGATCCACTTGATCCTGACGCAGTTCTCACTCGTGGCACGAGCGCAGCTCCCTGAGCGAGTCGGCCATGACGTTCTTTATTCCTGCTAGATGGAAGAGGACCAGAAACATCCCATGGGCGACGGCCCAGTGCCACAGGTCCTGGGCCTCCTTGGACAGGGCTGGGGATCTTTTGCCTCCCTGCTACCGGATGTAGAACATCGTGGTGGTGTTGTCGGTGAAGATACTCGCCACCTTGCCCTTGAGGGACGGTAGAAACGACCTGAGGGCCCAGAAGCCTGCTCGGAGTTCCAGGACGTTGACGTGGAGTGACCTCTCCTCCGGGAGCCAAAGGCCTCTTGCGTGTAGATCTCCGGTGTGCGCTCCCCATCCATCCAGGGAGGTGTCCGTCGTCACAGTCTCCTGATGTACCGGGGTCTGAAAGTCCTTGCACGCCGCGAGATGCGCGCGGGTGCCCCAACCAAATCGCTTGGCGGAAAACCTCGTTGAGTGGGATCCTGTCTTTGAAGCTGCCCGTCGCTTGTAGCCAACGGGTGTCGAGGAACTCTTGTAGAGGATGCATCCTTAGCCGGCACAGGCGCACCAGGTAGATGCATGAGGATATCATTCCGAGCAGAAACTTGATGGATCTCACCCTGGCCACGTCCGTGGCCAGGAGGCGCTGCACCTTGCCCAAGATGACCCTCGTCCTCTCCTCCGAATGCGAGGCCAACCGTGCCACTGTACCGAGCTTGGCTCCCTGAAACCGTGCGATCTGCGACGGGACCAGGTGGGATTTCGAGTAGTTGGAGAATCCCAGATCCGTGAGAAGTTTAACAGTCTCCGCTCTGTGTTCAACGGCGAGTTCTCTTGTCCTTGCATGGATGAGCCAGTCGTCCAGGTAGGGGTAGACATTGATCCCCTGCAGGCGCAGCCACGCCACCACTGGCGCGAGGCAATTGGTGAACACCCTGGGTGCCGACTTCAGCCCGAATGGTAGGGCCTTGAATTGGTAGTGCCGTCCTTGGACTACAAATCTGAGAAACATTCGGTGTCCTCTTAGAATGGGGATGTGGAAGTAAGCATCTTCCAAGTCCAGCGACGATAGGAAGTCGCCCTCCTCCAGCTGTCCCAGCACGTGCTGGAGGGTGACCATCCTGAACTTTTCTGCCTGGATGTATTTGTTTAACCGTGACAGGTCCAGGATGGGGCGCCAACCGCATGTCTTCTTGCTGACGAGGAAGTACCTTGAGTACACACTCCGGGAGGAATGCAGGGGCACTTCTTTTGAAATTCGAGAGAGTGCCCGTGGGCCAGGGCATCCAGCACCCAACTGGCGGTGGAGATGGACTCCCACATGCTGACAAACTTCACCAGCCGGCCTCCCACCCGGGTGCTTCGGTGGGGGCCCGACACTACAGCTGGTCCAGTCCTGCTGGGAGGCGGCCTTGCTGCCTTGGCCTCCTTGGCGACAAAATCCTCCTGACTTGCTGATTCCTCTGTAGGCCTCCTGCGACAAGGAGCGGCCCGCATGTCAGTACGTCGAGAAGCCGCCACCGGACCCCTTGGAGGCACCCAGTCTGCCTCCGGCATTCCGAAAGGGCAGCCGTCGTTGCTGCAACACTCCCAAGGCCCGAGCCGTCTCTGTGTCAGTCTTAATGGCCTGAAGCGACTCATCCACTGTTTTCCCAAACAGGTTATTCCCGTCGGAGGGCATGTCCAAAACTCTAGTTTACACGTCCCGACGGAAATCAGTTGCCTTGATCCATCCCCGCCGTCGAAGGCAAACACTGTTGCCCAACTGGCAGAATCCAGTGTCAGCGATATCCGTGGCCACCGTTATGGCGTGGTCCAAAGCCACCTCACCTTCCTGCAGGATCTCCAGGGCCTCTGCCCTCTTGTCGTCCGGTAGGATGTCCAGCAGGGGAGCAATCTTGTACCACAGCTCCCTGACGTAGCGGGCCACAATCGCTAGGGTGTTAGACGCCTTAATTGTCGTCACCGCTGACGAGATGACTCGGCGACCCATGGCGTCCAGCTTCTTTCCCTCGCTGTCCGGTGGAGAGGTCAAAGTAGAGGATGACGCCCCTGCCGCCTTCTTGGCTGTCGCCGAGATGACTGAATCCGGGGTTGGGTGTGCCCTAAGGCACAACAGGGCAGAATTGGGGACCCGGTACTTCTCGTACTGGTCCCTCTTGGCAGGCGTCGTGGACGGGTTCTTCAGGAGAGCAAGTCCCTCCTCCCAGATATCGTCAATCAATGGAACCGCGAGGACCATCTTCCTCTTGGCCTTGCGCCGCTGATAGAGGAAGCCTTCCTTCTGTTCTTCGGGGCAGAGCTGGAACAGCTCGGATGCCCTGGCAATCTTGGCATGGAAGGAGCCAATTTTGTCAGGCGGTGAGGCCCGAGGGAGTGGTGATGGAAGACCCATACCGTCACTACCATCGTCATCCATCCCCGTCGTGGCCATATCCGTTCCCGTGTCATCCCTTGGATCAGGGGAAGAGGATGAAGGTTGAGTGGGCTGCGAGGGCTGGAAAGGCGGGGGTTTAGTAAACTCTCCTCCACTTGTTTGGAGGGCTTCCCGACGGGCCCGGTTCCGCTGGGTCATCCGTCGGGGTGAGGGTCAATCTCGTCCTTTTCACTGCATAAGGATTGGATTGCCATCAAAATGGCCGCCGAGCCGTACTGAGGCTCGGGCACTGGCTGTGACAGTTGCTCTTCCTCCACGGAAGTCTCGTCGGCGCTCTTCGTCTGCCTCCTTAGGGTCTCTACCGTGGGATCGGACTTCCTCTAACCCCCTGTTGAGGCCTTTCATGACTTCAACCAGCTCCTCCTCAGAAGCTGTATCCGTGTCCACAACGGTCACCGCCTCCCCCTCCTTTTTCCAAGGGGGTTTCACAGGGGTTTTCTCGATGGGCTGAAAGGAGGATTCCCTCCGCGGTGGCAGGGAAACTCTGGGCCCGAGGTCGCCTCCACTGGGATAGCCTCCACAGGCTTTTCCAGGGTTGCCGCAACTCCCTCGATAGAGTCCTTAGCCGGGTGAATCAAGGCCTTCACCACCTTGTGTGGGCTTGAGGCCTTCAACTTGGGGGGTTGGGGGAGAGGGGGGGGTCACTGACACGCTCCCCCTCGGCTGGTTCCTTCGAGATCGACCAGGGCCTCTCCAGAAGCTTAGCCGGGTTCTCAGATTTTCTCTTCCGAGCCAGAGCATTGGCTCGTGGTTGATGGCGTCGGAGAAAGCGTGCCCTAACTGGCAGCCGAGGAGCCCGACCGTTCGGCGCTCCTGGTGCCCGCGGACTCACGGTGCTTTGCCTTTTGTTGGGCCCCCCGTCGCCGGAGCGCCCTCACAGGACTTAGACCGCTCAGACTTCTTATCACCTGCTGGGCTCTTCCAGCCAGTTGGCAAGGCGGGACCAACAATCCCCGATAGTCCGTTGCGACATGTTCCTGCAAAACGCACAGTCCTTCTCCACGTGCGTCTTGTCTTCGTGAAGGCAGTAGAGACATCTCGAATGCTCGTCCTACTTGAACACATTCTGAAATCCACATCCATGGCAGTTCCTGATCAGCTTTGATCCGGGTGTAGAGCTTCCCTTGTCCTGGGCCATGTCCACGAGGTATGCCGCAGAATCTTCTGGAATCCTCCAAGAAGCGTAACTCGATGAAAACTTTGCCCTTGAGGGGCGTAGAAAAATCTGAAACGGTGGAGCTTGATGCTCGATTGATCGAAAAATTTGAATAAACTATGAAAAAGTGCAAAACGCAGAAAAAAGCTTGAGAGCTAAGCACAAGGTCTCCCAACACTTAAACGTGCAGTAAAAATCTGAGGATGGCTGCCAGGGGCAGGGCTTAGGGAGAGGGCAGTCATAGGCTGGGGGCAGTATGACCCAGAGACCAGTGATTGGTTACTACCAAGAAAGACAGATCAGAAAAAAAATTGATACTGATTTTCTCTTTACCGAGGATTCCCAGCCTGACGACGGGGAATATTCATGAGCATGTGAATCCATGCCAGACACCATGCTGGAGAAAGATGGCTTTACGATAAAATTCAATAAACTATTTAGGATGGTGTCAGTCCAGTGCCTGGCAAAGGTGTTTAATGCATGCCTCGAAGGCGAGCCCCTCCCCTCCACGATGCTCTCAGCAACTATTGTGGCGATGCCAAAGGTGGGGAAGGCCCACACCAGGTGCTCTTCTTACAGACCCATCTCTCCCCTGAATGGGGATGTAAAGATATTGGCAAAAGTCTTGGGAACAAGACTGGAGGCGGGATTGCCACTTCTTATACATGAAGAGTTTCATCAGGGGGAGACAAGGATCAGATTAGTGCAAAATCTTGCTCTTTGCAGACGATATATTGGCCTACCTAACGAACGTCCAGGATTCCCTTCCAGCACTCATGGCCCAAATTACAGAGTACAGCTGCCTCTCGGGGAATAAAATCAATGTAGGGAAATCAGGAATCGTGCTGATACTAAAGCAGAGTCCCCTTTTCGATTCACAGAAGAGTTACCAAGACATGAGAGTGGATCAGAAAAGCATTCAGTACCTGGGTATCCGGGTCACTAGGGACCTGGTTGTGATGGTGGCGACTATGATCCCTTCAGAAACCAAATTGACGGCAGAATTAAAGAGATGGGACCCAATGGTATTGGTATGGTAGGATAACCTCAAAAATGAACGTGCTCCCCAGACTGCTATACCTGTTTGCAGCGATCCCAAGGCGACTTCCGGAGAAATTCTTCATGGAAGTCACAGGAGAGCTTGACAAGAATAACAATGGAAACCCTGACCATCCCAAGAGACAAAGGGGCATTTGGGTTTCCAGACATCTGCCTGTACCATAGAGCAGCCCAAATTAGGGGGATGCTAGAGCATATGAGGGGCAACTTGAGGACCTACTTGGAAGACCTAGCAGAACACCCATTAATGGTCAGGGACCATTTCTGGCCACCTTACAAATCTATACCGGAACAGCTAAGGTCTCACCCCACTCTGGGGGTTTTATGGTCAGTCTGGCATGAATCCAAGGACCCACAGGGCTACAAAACATGGTCCTCCATATGGGTCTTCCCCCCCACCCCCCATTTGATTTGGGACACCAGGGACTAGCCCGCTCACAGTCATGGTCCGATGCAGGCCTGGAAAGGGTGGGATAACTGTTTGAGGGTGGAATCTTCCTGGAATGGGCAAGACTACGAGAGGTACTGGGAGGATATCCGATTTTAGTATTTGAATATCTCTGCATCAAGGGAATTCTGACAGACCCAAAGGGGCGGGGGGCTGCGGCGCTCGCTAGGGCCTTAACAGCAGTGGTAAAATTCCTTGGCTTGGTCACAACCAGAAAAGGTATACAGTCCAAGTTATACAAAGCCATGAATGAGACCTGCCTACAGGGGAGACTTTCCAGATATATTGGGTAGATATTGTGTGTGAGGGGTGGGGGGGGGGCGCAGAGACATTTCTGAGGCGGACTGAGCACAAATTAATAAAATTGTTTTCCAGGGGGGATTGTTTAACGCCATGATTGGACATAATTTCAAAATGCTAATGAGCTGGCATAGAAACGTCCATCTAAGATGTTTGCGGGCGCCTCTCCTACGTGCCCCAGGGGTTGTGGGAGCCGGGGGACCCTACCACACATGTGATGGCGGTGTCCCATGGTGCAAGTGTTCTGGAAAGAGGTGCTGAGCTGGATGGAAGAGATTACAGGGATCGGACTGGGCCTGGTCCCGCTGCAGTCTCTCGTAGGGATCCTGCAAAGGGCTAGGGAAGAATATTGACTGCCAAAGATGTGGGAAGCAATGTTAAGGGCAGGGAGACTCGCCATAGTCCAGTATTGGAGAAGTGAAACACTCCCCTCGAAAGTGGCCTGGGGGGGGGGGGGGGGGGGGAGTACAAACCATGAAGATAATGGAGAGGTCGACGGCGGCAGTGTATGATAAGATGAATGAGTTCCATGCAGAGTAGGTCCCCTTGCTGCTCAAGTGGGGACTGCAAGATGGTAACCTTTTAGATCGTACAAGCAAGTGAGGGGCACAGAACTGTGGGTCAGTGGGGGAGCCGATGAGTAACAGGACATGGTGTACAACCTCTGAGACACTGAAGGAAAAAAGGGACCTGCACCTTGATCAAGAATTTAAGGGGGGTAAGGGAGGTTTTTTTGGGGGGTTGGTGTGGGGAAGGGGGGGCTTGAAAGAGGGAGACCTTGACCGTTGAAGTGAGTTACATTTGTATTCTTTGTTTCATTGAAATGTCTCTTCTTTATAAATGCAAATTAAAGTTAAATAAAAGTCGGGGGAGACCACCCCGCAACCCCCTCCTACTTCCCCTTAACCTAATCTATGTCCTTACTCATATATATATATATATATATATATATATATATATATATATATATATATATATATATAATTACATTTGAACAAAAAAAAAGGTCAAAATAATTTGATCAAATGTTTTAGGTCAGTTATGCTAATACCTGCTGCTTTAGTCCCTACTGCATGTGCAAGAAATCCTTTGAGACCAAATTAATGTCAGCTTTTAAGTGTCCATAATGCAACAAATTATCCAATATTCAACTAGCTACTGAAGACATTTCAGCCAGTTTGGAAGGCTAATGGGCAAAGTAAAAGGCAAACAGTGCGATATGTTTTCCTAATCACATTGTCAACTCTGTATGTACATCATGGGAATGCAGCATTCTTTCAAATTCAGATGGGTTCGGAGAGGGTGGGGTGTGAGTGAGCAAGTTTTCTGATTAATGTGAAACTAAGTGGGCCTTAGGCAGAAACGAAGGGGGGGTGCCAAGGCCCACCTTGCCGCCATCAGAAATTAAGAATCAGATAAACATATTGATGCTCGTTAACCTTTCTGGGCGAAGATTATGCAGTATTCCATGCAAATATGTTAAAATTGACTATGGCCACAGGTTCAAAAGGCTTGAGAGTGATGGCTGTAAGAA
This sequence comes from Ambystoma mexicanum, assembly GCF_040938575.1. Lineage (NCBI taxonomy): Eukaryota > Metazoa > Chordata > Amphibia > Caudata > Ambystomatidae > Ambystoma > Ambystoma mexicanum. Next base: position 141,850,050 of record NC_090922.1, on the reverse strand, counting down.
CATTATTAAAATCTCAAATAGAATGTGTAGTCATCACTGGAGAGAACAGTCGTGAAAGACGGTAGCACCTTTTCCACACAGGATTTTTTCTAATTAAAGTACTACTGAATTGTGACAAATGGCCCGAGAAGTAGTCTGAAGCACTCTGTATGTGAAGCTACTGCAAGGCATCTCTCCTTTCTGATAACTAAAAGGTAAGTGAGTCAGTCGCAACTGCAGGTAGAAAATCTATAAACATACACTTTAAACACACTTTTGGCAACCTTTACTGAACTTTGTTCCCGGCGAATTCCTTTGTAGCTTTTTTATGATTGTAGGGTTTGTCAGCTGTGGTATTGTGTCAATACCTACATTGCCATAGGTAGGGTTAAGTCATTTTTCAAATTTTTATACATTTGCACTTGCGACTCCCCTTAAAATATTCAAATTCTTACGAGTGTCGAATAATTTTCTTCACACTTGGTTACTTTTTCAAAATCCTTGGTGTATTTATTTCATATTCAGCACTTTTTTCAATTTCTTATTTATTTCATATACAGCACTTTTTTCAATTTTTTCTCTACATGTGTTTCACCTTTGTTAGTTTCACAAAGGATCTTCAGGAGAGATACAATTGCTGTCTTTTCTTAAAAACAAGGGAAAACATACATTTTATATTCTTAATTCACAAAAGGGTTATTTAACTTGAAAAACAAATGACAAGAACATTGTTCAAAAAACAAGTTGTTGACAAAATAACTCCATGTATATGACACTCGCCTATATATAAACATAGTTTTACAGAAAACACACCATACCAAAGACTTAGTGAGCCAACAAAAGGTAAGGATAGCATTCTGGAAAGCTGCCTTACACCTTGGTTCTCCTAAGAGCTAGCCAAGTACAGAGGATGACAAAGTAGTAGATCCCCGATCTTTCCATAGGGCTGCTGTGACTACTGCCAACTGGGTAGGAAGATGGCCAGTCATGTTATATTGAAGGACATAATCTGGGTTGTGCAAAGAAAATCACTGCTACTTTGTATCTGTTGGTTTCATTCATAAACAGTAATATTGATTAGTCTATAAACTGTTCCAGAATTGAGTACAAATAAAAGTCCAATATCTTCAAAATCGTTTTTTGTAGTGATGAAACTTTTCGTTCCGTGGAGATAGGCATTCTTATGGTGTTCAATGCATTTTGGTCGAGTTGACCATCTTCAGGGACCAATTTCTACAAAAATACTGAAGAAAGTAGCGTTGACTATACATGCACAATCTAATTGTTAGGTGCCACTGGGTCAATTACCTGCCTGTGCTTCCGTCTCTTATAGGCGTTTCACTTTCTAAACTTATCTTTGGCTCGTCTGGACTGGACCCGGGTCCTAGGCAAGGACCTTGGTTGGGCTCTAGTAACCTACAACAAAAAGGTGTGTGTTGGTCGCTGTCACTGCAGAAATGTTAGTGTTGTCTGAGGATGATGTATACAATGAATAACATATCTTGTTATTACAAGGTGTTCTCCCCATTCAATGTCAACTTCTTGTTGAACTACCTTTCACAAGACAGAACCCTTGGAAAACTGTATGAGTCACCGCCTGTGTTTGTTATTAAGAAGTGACTGCAATAGACCACCCAAAAAAAAAAAAAGAAAACTAAGCAATGTGGTATCTTCCCGTGCCTCCAATGCACTTACTGCAAGCTAGTACAAAAAGGTGAGAATATTCCACCCCAATATAGGAGAGAAAGAAGCACGGGCAGATAATTGACCCAGCGGCATCTAACAATTGGATTGTACATGTATACTCAAAACTACTTTCTTTTTAAACCGAGTTATCTGTATTTGAGGAAATTGGCCCCTGTAGACTCAACTCGACCAAAATGCATTGACACCATATGAATGCCTGTGTCCACTGTGAGGAAGGCAGTGTATCAAACAGTGAAGACCGACAGGTGATCACAGTTCAAGGGTGTTTATCGAACTTCAATGGGTTGGTTGAACGCCTATCTAAGCCTAAATCTAAGGACGGGAGCAAGCAACAACCATCAAAGGCCGCCAACAGCACATCACTGCTCTCTTGCACTTTTCCTGCTTCCTCCCACTAACTCAACCTCCCCTCCTCTTTCAGAGTCACCAGAGCGCCAAGGGACCACTCTGGTGGTGATAGTGCGCGGTACAAATTTCCTTTAACATTAACAAATAACGCAGTCCTATTGGAGTCTGTCAAAATAAAAGGGCCGATACTAATAAACCTATTGCGGATCCTTACTTAAAAATACAAATGGTGTGGGACAATAATGTATGCAAAAAGAAAAGTGTACAAGAAATAATATATCAGGATAGTTGAGCAGTTGGCTTCTGTTCCCCACGTTTTCAGCACGGGGCAAGGCGGCACGTTAGAGCTTCGCACAACCACTGACTTCTCTGCCACGAGGATACAGTTAAAAGCATAGGTATCAGGGCCTTCTGCCAAAGCCTCTTTTCTAATAACAGTCTCTTATTGCAGAGGGCCAGTCGTAACAACAAGCACCAAAGAGTTTATCAGGATTTTCACATTCACAGGTTCTTGTTAACATAATTTCACAATTGGTCTCCCTCGATCAGGCTGGGACCATGGAACTCCCTTGTTCGGGCTTGAGTCTCTTAGCACAATGTTCACAATTGGGCTCCCTGGTTCGGGCTCAGACTGTCATGTCACTCTTGGTATTTAGGAAAAAAATAAATAATATCAAAGACTTTCGAATGTGCGATGGGTTTCGCTTAATCCGTTGCAGGACCACTTCGATTCACTTCACTTCTCATACTTTCTATCTTCTACTTTCATTTGTGCCACTTCATGGCGGGATACCTTACAGAGACCTCGATTGAGCACCTTTGCGGTGTCGGACCAGTCATTGGTATTGTTGCTTTCTCTGTTAATGTTCAAACATCCATCAAGAATTAAGCTTTCCTCACGTGTTTCATCACACGTGTTACCAATCTTCGTTCTTGCTCCCTTTATACAATGTTGCCGCTTGCAACCTTGACTTCCAACACAGACAAGTCTTGCATCAGTCTCTCGAAATAACTGGCTGTGTTGATCTCTCAGGACGGTACCACAAGAGCTGCTGTTCCTCCCCGACTAGGTCAGCCGTGCAGGAGGGCCCCAGGTATCTGAGACACAATACAGGATTTCTTCAGTCTGGTTTCCCGGCCTTACGCTTTCTAATCTGAAGGGTTCTGGAAAGTAACGGTTTCTCGTCGGGAAGGTCAAGAGTATCTCCCTCCTTGCGCACCCTTCTTGGTTTGCAGTCTTTCGTCCCTTGTTCAGCTGCCGTCGGGAAAACACTGTTCCTTGGTGTGCTTTGCCTCGCTCAAGAGAGTGCCCTCGTGCTCTGCCTTTTATCCGTGAGAGGGGGGTAGTGGGGAGGGAGTTTAATGGCAGTCAGGTGTGAGTGGTTACCAGTAATTGCTTGACCATAATAGTGGGACATGTCTGGTACAATGCTCGGGTGTGAGCATGTATTCTCCCAGAGGGTGCAGTCCATGTGAAAGTGTTCATGAAGGGCAAGTGGGGGTAGGGGGCAGGGATACAGTTCCTAAATATCCTACCGGGTAGGATGTGGCAAAGGTGTTTACAGGGAGCGGGATACCGCTTCTCGGCATCAGGTGTCCCACTCCCACAAGACCCCTCACCCGGGTGATCCCCCAGGGTCTAGATCCAAAGGCAATGGCAGTGCCATGGCCATCTGAGAGTGAGAGAGACCCCTGGGGACTAGCACGTGAGACACCTTCTGGTGTCTCACAGCACAGAATAAAAAGCTTCATCACTACAGAAAACGATTTTGAAGATTGTGGAAATGTATGTGTACAACATTCTTGAACAGTTTATAGACCAAAATTATATTATTTGAATTAAACCAACTGAGAAAAGGTAGCAGTGATTTTCTTCGCACAAGGTCCTTCCAGACGTCTGGGTGATTCCAACCCAGACAGCGCCCTTCAGTTACTCACTCACCCCTCAGTGCAAGTGGGTTTTTTCTGGTGACAGAACTACAGAATATCCACCACAGAACCACTACCATAAAAAAGTAAATATAGCAGAACATAGCTGTGCCCCCTCCTCCATTACCATCTACACCAGTCATGTTACATTGCTCATTTTTGGAATCTGGTATATTAAAATCAAATCATTTGAAATGGGAGACTAGCGCAAGATCTTTCACAAGGCCACAGACTGTTCAAAGAAGGAAGTGAGCATCCATCCCTAGAATGGATAAGATTACAGGTGGCAAAAGAAACCCTAAGCAAGAGCCTTCTTAGGTGGTAAAATGTTTAACGACTGCGTTGCCATTTCCCAGAATAACCTGAAATTCATTGGCTGGATGGCAGAGGAAATGTGTATAAACCTGTATCCTTATGCATTCTTGTCCCCTTATCTGGTATGCAGTTCAGTGGAACAGATTGTACTTGTAAAGCATCTTTAGTAGAAGATGAAGGGAAGGTATAGGTTCAGGAACCCAAGAAAAGCTTAAGTGGCCTTATACATGTTTGATCACTTTTAGAAAATGGTCCCATAGCATACAGTCAAAGCCCTTGGTAGTGACCCTCTGAACACTCTTCCAATTCAAAGGGGAGTAGAAGGACATGAGATCAAAGGATCTAGCAATCAAAGTCACGCTTCTCAGAGTGCGAAACATGCTTTTGTATAGAAAAGAGGGAGCTATGTTTATATAGGAGATAATGTATCCTAGAAGTGAAGCCAGAAAAATAGATTTGATCAAAATCTGAGGTCTCTGGAAGGGGAAAAAAGCCCAATGCAAATAGTCGAGTCAGAAAACTTACCAGTTGCCCCAGAGGCAGTGTAAAGTAATTTGAAGCTTCAAAACTCAGTCAAAGAAGTTGAGGGGATTGCCTCTCAGTACACGAATAGGCTTGCACTGTGGTTACATGTGGAGTTGTTATCAGGGAAGACATTTGATTTGACAGAGGGATTCTTCGAGCTGTACTTTTCAGTGTGAGGGGTGTTATGCCCAAACGGTTTTGAAAACTAATGAGCTGAAGGTGTAAATGGGTAATTGCTCATTTATTTTGCTCAGATTGTAGTTCAATGTTTACGACCAAAGAACAAGTTACTTCTTACCTTGTAACGTTCTTTCGACGGGATGTTCCTCCGACGTATTCCTTATCTTTGATAATACTTTTCCAGCTTGCTGGCCTGGGAAATTTTTTCTGTAGAGCGCGCTGCGCGTCGACGTCCGCCAAGTCGATGTCCCTCGACGGCCACCGTATCGGTGCTGACGTCACCATGCCCATAAATAGCCACGCGCTGCGTCCGTTGCTCAGTTCCGTTTTGTAGCATAAGAAAAGTCATGCCTCAATTGGTTATTGACCTTGAAGGAGCGTAAGCTGCAACCACAAGGGAAGTATCACTGCGGGGATGGATGGGAGGGGCAATAAGGAATACGTCGGAGGAACATCCCGTCAAAAGAATGTTACAAGGTAAGAAGTAACTTGTTCTTCGAAGGGATTGTGTCCGCCGACGTATTCTTTATCTTTGATAGACTCCCATAGCAGTGGCATGTAATTGGAGGTGGGAGTGAGTATTATGTATCCCTTTAGGGATGGACCGAATGTAATACGGCCTTGCCAAATCTGGTCTCTTGACTAGTGGAGGAATCCAGATTGGAAAATGTTGTGAATGTATGTGCGGACGACCATGTGGCAGCCGCACATGTCTCGGACCAGTACCCCTCTTTGGAGAGCCGAAGAGGCTGCGATACCCCTGGTTGAATGAGCCCTGAGCTTTTGGGGTGGCTCTTTCCCTGCCAGTTTGTAACATTCCAGAATGGCCAAAATAATCCACCTGGAGATGGTTTGTTTGGTTATGGGTAGTCCCAACTTGTGACCCGAGTATCCTACAAACAGTTGGTCTGCTTGCCTGATCCTAGCCATTCTGCTGATATAAAAGCTGAGAGCTCGCCTTTGGGTCCAGCCTATGTAGCCTTTCCTCCTCTTTCCCCGGATGGGGAGGAGGGTAGAACAAAGGTAAGGTAATTTTCTGAGTAATATGAAATTCAGAAACCACCTTTGGGAGGAAATTAGGCTTCACCTGTAGGACAACTTTGTCCTTGTGGAAAATTGTATGTGGGGGTTTACAGGAGCGCGCTTGTAGCTCGCTGACCTGCTTAGCAGATGTTAGTGCTACCAATAGGACAGTTTAAGCGTGAGAAATCTCAGCGAAAAAGAGTGAAGTGGTTCGAATGGAGTGCCCATTAGGAAGTGTAAGACTAAATTTAAGTCCCATAAGGGAACCTGGAATGGTTTTGGGGGATAAACATTAGTTAATCCCTTGAGAAATTGTACCACTAGAGGAAGTTTGAAATACGATGGTTCCTCCGCAGTGCGCTTGAAGATAGAAAGCGCTGTGAGAAAGCCTTTTACAGTGCCAACTTGAAGGCCTGAGTTTGCCAAGTAGAGTAGAAACGATAACACCGTTGGTGTACCACATGAAAAAGGGTCGATATTCTCTTCCCTACACCAGCTGCAAAATTTGTTCCAACGGCAGCGGTATAAAGACTTTGTTGCTGGCCTTCTGGCCGAAAGCAACACCTCCATGACATCTTCAGGGAGATCCCAATCCTTGTACCTCACCCTTTCAGAAGCCAAGCGTGAAGGTTGAGGGTTCTGGTGTCTGGATGGAGAACCTGACCCCCCTTCTGCGAGAGAAGATTCTCTTTGAGTAGAAGACGGATTGGAGGACAGATGGACAAATCTAGAAGGTCCGGGTACCACGTTCTCCTGGCCCAATCCGGGGCAATTAGGATCACGGTTTTCCAGAATCTTCTCAACCTCCTGATCATTTGAGGAATAACAGAACACGTCTCCTAGAGCTCCTCTCGGGGGAACTCCCTTGAACAGAACAGATCGCACTTTCTGTTGGTGCTTGTGGCGAACAGATCCACCTGAAGGGTTTCCCAAAGGGGGAAGATCTCTTGAAGGACTTCCTGAGGTAGCTCCCACTCGTGGGAGACTGTGCTCTGCCTGCTCAGAGCGCCCGCTGTCAAATTCTTCTCTCTGGCTAGGTGGACTGCCGGTTGAGAGATTCCTTCTTGGATTGCTCAAAACCAGAGCTGCATCGCCTCTCTGCACAGTGGTAGTGATCCTACGCCTCTTTTGTTGAGGTAGTGCATGGCCACTGTGTTGTCCGTCATTTTCAGGCCATTTCTCCCCTGTACTGATGGCGGGAAAGCTTTCAGCGCTAGTCTGATCGCTCTCAGCTCCAATAGGTTGATGTGTAGTCTGGACTCCGATGGAGACCAACGACCGCTGATGGTCAAGTCGTTGGCATGGGCTCCCCACCCCGTGAGTGAGGCGTCTGACTACTGTTATCTCCGGCCATGGTTGCCAAAACAGTTCTCCTTTCAAGATGTTCTCTGGATAGGCCCACCATTGAAGGTTGCGGGCTACCCTGTCCGGAATCCGGAGGAGATCTGTCATTCTCCCTGAGAATTGCGACCACTGACTTCTCAGTGCCTACTGAAGAGATCTCATTCTCAGGTGAGCCTCTAGCACAAGGAAGATGCAGGATGCCATGAGGCCTAGCAACCTCAAAAAGTCAAAGGCTGGGAGACGTTGGGCATTTTGAAACTTGGTGACCATCTGTAGAATATCTTGAGCTCTCACCTCTGGTGGCGAGGCTTTTCCCAGGGAAGTGTCCAGGACCGCTCCAATGAACTGGAGTCTCTGTGATGGTATCATCTGTGACTTCTTTAAATTGAGGGAGAAAGCCCAGTTTGTGAAGGAAGTGGTAGACATAATCTAGCTGGGTCTGGGCCTGTTCCGAAGATACAGCCCTGATCAGCCAATCGTCCAGGTAGGGGTAGACGTGGATCCCTTCCCCTCCTTAGACTCGCCGCCACTACTGACATCAGCTTGGTGAAGACCCTCGGGGCGAAGGTCAGCCCAAATGGCAGAACTCGAAATTGATAATGAGAGTCGCCAATTGCGAACCTCAGGTATTTCCTGTGTTTTAGATGGATTGGCACATGAAAATAAGCATCCTGAAGGTCCAGAGATACCAGCCAGTCCTGGAGCTGGAGGGCCTGAAGGATCTGAGAGAGAGTTACCATCTTGAACTTGTCCTTCCTGAGGAACTTGTTCAATTCTCGTAAGTCCAGGATGGGCCTCAGTCCTCCGTCCTTCTTTGGTATGAGAATGTAGGGGGAGTACCAGCCCTTGTTCCTGTCCTCTACAGGTACCGGTTCTATGGCACCTTTCTCTAGCAGGTCCATAATTTCCTGCAAGAGGAGCGAATCTGGAACTTTTAGAGATCTGTTCCCCGGTGGATGACTGAGGGATGTGTAGAAAGGGTAGGCAGTAACCCTGGGCAACTGTCTCCAATGCCCAAGCATCTGACGGTATAGTCTGCCATTCCGTCTGATGGTGAGTTAACCTGCCCCCTACAGGTGTATTGTGTGGGAAGGCCTCCCGAGTGGTTTGGGGGCGGCTGATGCAGATGCCGAGGGTAAAGAGGCACCTGCTGCGGCCTTAGTACTTTTGACCCGTCCACCTCGGCTGGATCTCCTTTGGCCTCTGAGCCGGCTGTCCTCTGCCTTTCCCGAATGCGGAATAGCGAAAGGACTTTCCTCTCCCAGAAGTTCCTGGGGCGAAAAGGAGTTTGGCGGATAGCAGCTCCTAAAGATTTTGCTGCTGCTTTAGATGTCTGCAACTTTTCCAGACTGTCATCAGCCTTTTTTCCGAATAGTGAAGAGCCGTCAAAGGGCATATTCAAAAGTCTGGCCTGCACATCTGGAGCAAAGCCAGACTTTCGCAACCATGCATGCCTGCGGATTGTTGTACTTGCCGCCATGGCCCTGCTGATACGGTCAGCGGAATCGATGCCTGTTTGAAGTGATTAGCACATGGCATCTTTGTCATCTTTAATAATGTTAAGGAAGGCTTCCTTTTCCCTCTCCTTCGGGTATGCAGTCAGCCGCTGATGAAGCACACTCCCATAGTGTGTGACTGAACCTGGCGAGCGTACAGGTGGCGTTAGACTTCAATGCCATACTACAAGCAGAGAAGACTTTCTTCGCCATAGAATCGTACCTCTTGTCATCTCTATCCTGAGGGACAGTAGGGTAAGCGGTCCTACTGCTAGATGAAGTTGCCGCTTGAACCACCAGGCTCTCTGGAGTCGAGTGTTTTGATAAGTATTCAGGGTCAGCAGCCGCTACCCTATACTTGGCTGACAATCTTATTGACCGCAGGGATAACTTCAGGAGTTTCCCAATTAGATGTAATCTTCCTTTGTAAAGCTGCATGGAAGGGGACCACAGGGTCCTCCTGTGGACCTTTGTCTAATATGTCTGTTAGGTCATCCTGTTGAAAAACAGGGGAAGGCGCAGACCAACCCATAAATTCAATAATTCTTGCCATAAGGGTTCTATAGGGTGTTTCGGCATGTTCCCCTGGGTCTGGCTTAACAAATTCCACTTCTGGGGAAGTGTCCAGCCCACTTGCCTCATGTAGTGACTCTTGTAGGTCCTTCAGCCTTCTTTCCTCAGAGGTGAAATCCTTTGAAATAGGCAGTGTGGTCCTCCGTAATCCGAATGTTTCCTGGTCAGAATCTTCCCCCTCTTCATAAATTGAAGATAGTCAAGGGTACTCTGACCTCTGAAATGGTGTAAAACCCATCTCTAAGGCAGAAGGAGCCAAACTTGTCATTATTGGGCGAGAAAACGTTGATGTCGTCGACACCGATGTGACAAGCTTCGAAGGCGCCAAGAACGGCGTTGAAAAAACTGGAAGGGGTCTCGAAGACCGAGAGGATCGGGATCCTACTTGAGGACATTGACGGTCTCGGCGTCGTGCCAGAGGCCCTTGGAATCACCGTTGGCTGTGGAGTAGCCTTGGTCTTCTCTTTCATCGGCGTCGATGTCGGCATCGACCGATGCGTCGAGGAACCCTTCGACAACTGCGTCGATTGTGCCGATCCATGCGAAGGAATCTTCGACGACGGCGAAGTTGGTGCCTTTTTACCCGATGGCTCGTGGCGCTCTCGGGTGGAATGTTTCGCCGGGTGCTGCAACTCACGGCGTTTTGATTTTTTGGGTTTTTCACCCGGGGTATCACCCTCAGCTGTCTTCAAGGGGGTCGAGGCCGCATTCTCGAAGACGCTTAACATTTTCTTTCTGAATTCCTCCCACTCAGCTTGAGAGCTGTGTTTCGTGGGACAGGAGACCCTTTCTGGGGACACAGAAGATGAGGAAGGGGATCTTCGACGTCTTTTTTGCGTGTCTTGATCTCGACGAATGGTGGGAGCTACTGCGAGATCTAGAATGGGAATGTTTGACGGCAAGGAGACAAATGCCTCGACTCAGCAGAAGAAACCTTCGAGGAGGTTTTGATTGACATCTCTCTCGAGCCTCCCCTTGCTCTCCTTCAAGGCTTTCGCCGTCATGGACATGCAGTCCTAACACTCCGAACAATGGTACTCGGATCCCAAGCACCACAAGCGGATCCTGTGTGGAACCGTTAGACATTTTTTTCCACCGCAGTCTCGACATTTCTTGAAGCCGGATCGCGGCGTCGTCGGTTCCGATGAAGATGCCATCGAGAACGAGTAGGTATTATTCGAGTAGATATAGAGTTATCCTGACTGAACTGAGCAACGACGTACGAGGCCCCACGAAGCACGGAAAAACGGAACTGAGCAACGGACGCAGCGCGTGGCTATTTATGGGCATGGTGACGTCGGCGCGATACGGTGGCCGTCGACACGCATCGCCCTCTACAGAAAAAATTTGAGGCCAGCAAGCTGGAAAAGTATCAGAGATAAGGAATACGTCGGATAACACAATCCCTTCGAAATGTAGATTGGGGGGGCGGTGGGGGAGCCAACCTTCTAGATTCCATATAGCCCGGTACCGGTTTGGATTGATGCAAATTAATCCACGTCCTGCTGCAGTACCTTTGTAACCTGATCAGAAGAATAATCAGCCCCATACTGCAGGACATTTGGTCGTAGATCAGTAGATTTACCACCAGAAGGGTACTCACTTGCTTCAGCGTTTGGAATGATGGATTCTCCTGACCGGGCAGTTGAAGGCCCTGGAATAGGGAATGCTACCCTTACACCAGCACCAGAATAGGCTGTGAATATTGACACTGCACACTTGGTATGGAGCCTCAATCCCTCCCCACAATTAACTATGCAGTGGCCACCGAGCCTTGCAAAATCAGACAGTAGCTTGCAGACCAGGATCCTTTGCAATAATTAGTGTCAAACACCCTTGAACATACAGAAACTCACCAGTTATTAAAAGTAAGGCACATTACGCAGGATCAGTGCAGTTTAGCTGCAGATGTCTACGGCTTCAACATTTCTTGAAAACGGTTGTAAATGGCATGCATGAAGGCAGGCTGCCTCAGAGGCAATGGGCAATAAAAAAATTATAAGTGCAGGAAAATAATCTGGGTAATCTGTTTTTTCCCTAGTCTGCCAGTGGAAAAAAGTGAACATACATATGGTTAAGGCCAACACGCTGAGAGTTGTGGCACGCACAGCCACATTGCAAGGTCTTACAGTCACAGCACATGTTTTGTATCAAAAGCTTTTCCGGCCCTTTTCGTAGCACGAAAGGCAATTTTCAATCATTTGTGAAAAAAGGAAAACAGTATGCCAGACTATATCTCCCCGGAACGACACATGTTGCCATCCTTTGCTTTTTTGGTACACAGATAGGACCTTAGAGAATGCCGGGGGATCGGACGTGCCATTACTCTATTTGTTGGAACACCTTGTAGCTGAAACCCTTAATCCTTGTGTATGTTAAAGGACATTTATACCACGCACTATCACACATGCATATACTATGTAAAACAAAGAACTGCAGCAAATGCACAAAACATGAAATACTATTAAACAAGGACTGGTTGATAGGATGGTGGCCTTTGAAATTGGAGAGATTGGTTCTGAACCAGCTTTGACGCCAGCAATGTTTGCCCCTATCTAAATGTGTTGACAATTGTAAATGTGCGAAATCTGCATAGTCTACTTTCGAATACTGTTCCCAAATGCATGTATCCGTGCCCCGCCAACTTCCATCATATACGGTTTTCTTAAGCCATGTCACTGTTCAACTCCATACCAAGCCATGCATTGTATACAGCACACCATGCTCAAGAGGCATCTGTGCATCTTTCCTGTAACAAATGCATCGATGCTTGGAGCAGAATGCAAACCTTTTCAACCCACCTCTGGCACTGAAAAAACATGTCGCAATATAAAATGAAGCAAACTTGCAGGACCCTTTGCTGAAAAAACAATTATTTGATGGCACAATCGCAAAATGCGGCAACTAGTTTCCTGTGACAGTATTGTAGGTTCGAAATGAGGGATGCAAGAATCGTATCAAACAAAAACGGATCCTTTAAGATGTGACAAGACTAGATTTATATTTTGTTGTAAACATGGGCAAACCTAAGCATTCATTTTTACCAATAACTCCTACCTCATTTAAATTGTATGACTTAAAATGCCATAAAAGGACAACCAAAAAATACAACTATACAAAACCATTTTCTTACCATCACTGAGTTCATCTGTAGGCCGACTAGCACACAACATGCTTTCATTATATGGGGGTAGCTGAAATGAAAAAGACCTCGATTAAAATCAAAATCTCAATTTCTCTTTAAAAAAAAAAAAGACACTGAATGAAAACTCCATTATTGGACAAATAAAGCAGGAGTTACTCACCATAGTGGATCTCTTACTCCATGCTCATGGTCCTTTCCTCCATACAAATTCTGTGGTGAAGCACTATGGTAGTGCAACACAGCACAGATGGGTCAAAAATAGTCTAGTCCACGACAGACCAGACAGCTTTTAAGGTCAGTGAATTCAAAAGGTGCTTCACCTCAATGAAAGCACCTCAACCCCCAAGCATAGCGTATTGAGAGGGGGATATATAGGCATGAAGCCCCACATGTTTAGATGCTCTTGCCCACTGTAAAGACTGGTAGGGGGGTCTGTACTTCCGCTCTCTATATGGTAGAGGGGAGGCACAGAGGACCCCAGCCAAGATTCTCTAATATGGTAACGATGGACGAGCAATCAAGGCTTAGCTTCTCAGGAGGTGATGCAGGCTGGTTCTTAAGTACAGTGTATCCCCAAGCCCCCACAAAGGAATGTCCACACACTGTATTACTGAAAACACAGTCTTTATATAATTAATATTCAAGGGTTATGTACACTTATCACAATAACGCACTTTGTGCTCAGGAAAATCAGCAATGGTAAATATCTACAATTCTAAAGTGGTACCACTAATATTAGACCTCATTAAAGTGCATTCACAATACTGTTAAAATGGCACACAGATCAATAAGAAGGAAACCAGCAATAGAGAGAGGAGAGATAACAGAGGGTTGAAACAATAGGCAGAATACTGGCCCCTACCACTGGACACAGTTCTGTGTGGAGATCCCCCCACCTGGGCAACCTGTAAAATAAAGAGATATAACACCAGCCCAGTCCATATATTGTTCAATAGTCTATTTCTCTCCTATAATGTTTTTACCCCCCCAATGTACCTGGTGGAGTCGAGTTCTTCGAAGAGGCGTCGACAGATCCTTCTTGAATGACCCCCTTTAAAGCAGGAGTCACGGATCGTCGAGAGGCGTCGAGAAGCGTCGAGGAACTCGGTGTTCGGTGTCGGGGAATCGACGGCCCTTCTTGAATGCCTTCCCTTTCAAGCGGGAGACACGGGGCGTCGAACGTCCGACAACAAACAAGGTAGAACGGCGTCGATGAGGCGGCAGGCTTCGATCCGAGCGGTGCTCGTCGGCGTCGAGATGTCGGCGTCCTGCGAGGAAGAGGCGTGCGGGGCACCTCGGCGACACTAGTTCTGGACCGCAAAGATTGTGGGTGACGGTGGCCCAGCAAGGGCGTCGAGTCGCTCGAGTCTTTGGGGTCGTGAGGTGGCGGGAAACCCACCGGCGGATTCTCCTCGGCGCGTTGGTCGTCCTCGACTTTCTCCGGCGGGACAAAGCGGCCGACGATGCGGACGAGGGAGTCCTTCAAGGCAAATGTTCTTAGGCAAGGAGCGGACGGCTCCGGTCGTCGGCGGCACGGCGTCAAGTGGTTCCCACGGCGGGGCAACACAACTTCGACGGGCCTCCAGCGGTTACACAGACCTGCGAACCCTGGTCGACGGCAATGGACTTCGACAGCGTCGATGTCCGGGTGCTTCACTTCGATCTCCTCGGCGGTCCCGTCTCGGGTCGGCAGCCTTTCGAGGGTCTGACTTCCAGGGCGCTTCGGCGAAGATTCAGCGGTGCTCGATGGTCCCTCGGAGCACGGGAAGAGGGCGCCTAGCCAGGTCCTCTCTCGGGTCAGTCCTCGACGATTTCGACAACCTTCAGTTCCGTCGAAGCAAATGCCACAGCAAGTCTTCTTCTTCCAGCTGGACGTCGAGGATCAGCAAATCCAGTTACTCTTGAGTGGAGACTCAGCTTCTGAATGCTTCTGAACAATTTCCAGTGGTGAGAGGTCCCCAGATATACTATCCTGTCTCTCATCCACACTGCTGGCACACACACAGCAGCCAATCACACAGAAGGGCATTCATGCAGTCAGTCAGCCAATCAGGCACACAGTGCATTCAGGCCACACTCCTCCCTTTCAGACACTCACAACAAGGAATGTGGATTGGGACAAGTACCCAGCCATTCAACACTACACACTGCATTCAGGCCAGTTTCGGGCAGGGCTGTCTCAGTCTTTGTCTCACATGCCAGAAACCAGACAACCACAACAAGAAGTGTATATTGGTCACACACTCCATTCACCCAGGTCCCACCCACAGGAGGTACCCACAACATACAGTCAAAGGGAAGGCTCCAGTCAGTCTAGCTGGGCCTTCACAACAACACCATATATGGAACTTCCACCCAACAGCCAGTCAGGGGGAAGGGACAGAGTCAGGGCTTCCCAGGACTTTGGGAAAAACAAGACAACAGGCAATAGAAAGCAAGAGGCCACAGGGGCCATCTTGTTTTCTATCAGGAATCAACTGATCCCAATGGCAGGGCCTGGGTATCCCAAAATGGAGGACGCCCAGAGCACCTGTCTAATTCAGCATGGAGCTGCCACCAGCCCATACCCTGCTCTGTGGGCCACCCACAGGTGCCAAAAAACATACACTAGGGGCACAGGGTTGTACCCCTACCCATGGGTGCCATAAGGGTATCCCATGGGTCTGTTCACCAAACCAAAAGAGAGAGCTGCACTGCCAGGAGTCCCAAATGGACTCCTGGGCAGAAAACATAACAGAACACACGATAAAAGGCAGAAAAGGACAAGGATTCAGAGGCCCTGTCCCTCTGATGCATTTCCAGCATCACACCCACACCAAACAAAGGACTGGCATTTGGGGACAGGTACATATACCAGGGAGGTAGAGATTTTTCAATTCAACCAATGGTGCTCTGCATCTTGCTCCCATCCCCAGAAGATGGAAAGTCCCACAAGTATGGAGTAAACAGGATGTACGAGCACAGGGCATATTCCCGGTTGACAAGAGGGTTAATATTCATGCCTAGATTCCAAAAGGAAGCAAAAGAACTTGGACTGCTTAGGAGGACCACCTTCATCGCTGCAGTCCTGACAACTAGTTACTTATCTGAAATTATCAGATGGGCGCATGTTAACTTGAGAGATCGCAACCTGAAAAGCTAACTATATAAAGAGTTGAAGAATACCTGAAAAGCTAACAAACTGTATAAAGAGTTGAAGAATGCACCTTTTTGTGGATTAAAGAGATCTGTACCCAGAGATGGTTCTAGTATCCTATCTTTTGGGAGATAAAGATCTAAATACTAAAAATGCCAATAGCGTCTTAGGACAACCAGAATTAGGAGTTGAAGGTTTCCTGAACTTCTGTTGAGTCATCAGAACGAAATGAGTTGGTGGAAAGGCATACAGTTCCCTTTTCAACCAACATAAGAGGAATGCATCTACCAGAATGATGTGAGCTTGAGTCTGTGGCAGGGCACATATTGGCAACACGGATACCTACAAGCTCCATTTGAACAACGGAATCAAAAAAACAAACATGGAAGATAATCTGTTCCGGTCAACCTTTTATTGAAGTGAAACTTCATTTGTTGCAAGGGACAAGTCTAAAGCTGGAGAAAGGAGTGTCTACATGAGCTCCTGTTGAAGTTTAAGGCGAGAAAAGCAATCAAGCTGTTGAGATTCATTTGTGAACTCAGTCTTGTTCCATTGATAAAATTATAGAATGTCAAAGCTACAAAATGGTGCGCGAGGCTCACAAGAGCTACCATAATCTGGCTACATGCTGGCCCATATAATCTGGCTACATGCCGGCCCATACTCGCTATTGAGCACCAACATGTCTAGCCCACATGGGATCTTACTGCAATGCATTAGCATGACATACGTGCAAATACAAAGAACCTTGAAAAACATTTACAACACTTTGCAGTTGGTGAACGGTTATCAAACACCAATCTAAATCATGTTGTAATAGACATGGTAAATACAGAATGGTGAGTGCAAACAAACTGCAGCAACAGGACTCTTACCTCTTTAAAAAATTAAAAATCTTACCAGTTAAAACATCCTCTGGGGAACAGATGCTTTTAGTCAACATTCACACAGAGTATCAAGGGATCTCAGCTTAAAGTATCAACTGTGACATTAGAGGGAAAGAACATATCCACTGGCAGAAGAGTTAATGTTGAAGTGCCCAATCCCAAATCTCTTTAGGTTAACAGAGGAAGACAGTCATGAATTTGTCCTGCCTTTTTCGCTTTCTTCCGACAGACCGTTTTTCCATGTTTAACATCGTTGCTTTGTTGACAACATAGATGCAAAGGAGACTTCATTAATGTTTCTCAAAATGCGTATCTGGTAAAAGCAAGTTTCAAATCGCTTTACGAATTTACTCTATTTTGCTGGAAATCCGAGCCACTTTTCAGCATCCATCGATGTTCATTTGTAGTCTGCCTTTTTGATATTTTTAAAAGGTCATTTGTTTCCCCTGGCGACCATCATTACCCCAGATCACATCATTCTATTTACCTCAGACAATCTTCCCGGGGTCAGTCTGCCTTTACCACTTTGATTACTACCAGCCTTTATTCCTCTTGCTGTGTCCCTGAACTTCATTTGTTAACAAGCTATATTATTCAGTCTTCTTTGTTCACTTTGTTATTCAACTGTTCCCCCTTAATACTTTACTTTCCAATTCATTTTCTTTTTGTATCCGCCGCCCTCACAACCTACCATTTCCTGTGCTTTTACATGGTGCCAGCCTGCACCGTCCATGAATCTTGATTTTTTAATTTCTTTTAGGGATTTTATTTTTCCCAATTTTTGTTGTCACAGTTTGCCTCAATAACACACCAACTCTGAAAGACTGTTCAAATGATTTATTCTTATTTTCAAAAGGCATCAGACTAAGGGCAATCCATGCGCTATCGTACCCCCCTTTGGGCATCCTCCAGTCTAGCCTATACTTCCACTACCCCCCCAAGATCACTAGTGATTGGTAAATCCCATGCCAAATGTTAATGGCTAGATATGAAGGCCTAAAGGAAACTGCCTTATCCATTTAACTACCTCTGGGTTGTTCTACTGGTTCCTAGCAGCGGGTCCAGGCGATTAATTGACATCTGGCAGGGGTATGAAATACCTGGCTTTTTTTATATCACATAAAACTATGCAAGTTATTCCATCTCTGAAAGGGTACTCTGATAAATCCTACGGAGCCTCACAGAATCTCTGCCTAAAGTCTCCATCCAGGTGGCCAGGGAAAGGCAGGCGCTTTCTTATTTTTTTATGATGCTCTTGATTTAGATTTTAAACCGCCATAACATATTAAAGCAGTACAAAAGCAACAAGGTCAACATGCAAGATGAATATCATCATTGAAACCGGAAATTAATAAACTCAAGAAAGATAAAACAATCAAATCAATAGAATCATCCAACTAACAGATTAAATTATGATATAACTTAAGATATATACATTAAATTGACAAACAAAAAACACAGGACATGACAAACACCACCTCCCACAACAACCCCCCCTCCGACCTTGAACTGTTAAACCATACTCTAGCATATCATTGTTCATGAAACTCGTTAAAAAAAGTTCCCCACTGTTCCTTATAATCATTTTCTCTATGTCGTTCACCAAATATTATCTTCTCAAAACTCGAAAGCTGTACATTCACGTGCCATTCCTCAACACTTGTTTTTTTCCTGGTTTTCCAAACTCTTAATATTAGTCTGGTTGCTGTCAAAAGAACCTTGCAAATCAAACTCAATATCGTATAATCAACATATCGGCTACATTTTGCGGATTTTCAGAAGCACAGCTGATGGAGTCCCAGGGAATACAATATTCCATATCACGTCAATCCTATCCAATACATCATTCCAAAACCCCATCCCTCTGGTACAATTCCACAGCCTATGTAGCAAGGTTCTCTTTTTGACATCCCCAGCATCTTTCACTGTCTGACAAGCCTAACCTGTTCATCCAAACCGAGGTCCAATAAAGGCCTCCCAAAATTCTTTGATGAATGTAGTGTAGATTCAAGTCAACTTTTGCCCTAATGGGAACCTTCCATAGACTTTCCCATTCCGTCGGTGGGATAACCCTGCCCAATTCTTCAGACCAAGTAAGCCTCAACTTGTTCCAAACCGGTTGGACCTCCAGTGGGAGAGCTTAAAAAATACTATGTGGCATAGTCTAAAGGAAATCACATCTTTCAGGCCTCTGCATCAATGGTACATCCATTTGTTGTCTTTCGGATATCAGAGCCACAATTCATTTCTCAATTCCCTTCGGTGTAAACCAAATTGCTCTCATACTCAAATGTTAGCATTCCTCCACCACACCAGACGTCTCAATTGAAAATATCCCTCTGTTAATCCAGCTCCTCCAACATAACATTTTATTATTAATCTGCAATCCTGGATTGTGCCAAATGGAAGCATCACTATAAAGTATAATCCTCGCCCACTTTCCAATATCAGTGATGTTATTGCTTCTTTGTTAGCAACCACAGTTTGTAAATCAGACACATGTCTCAATAGCTTCCCCAATGAATATAAACTCTATACGATATGGCCACATGCTTTGTATCTCAATCTGAGCCCATAATAGCACTTTCGGATATTAACCATGGGGGTGGTATTAGCTGGGTGGATCACCTGAGAAAAGCCCACCAAGGGAATAAGAGGGCTGTTAGGAGAGACGCGATATTCATCTTCGGATGGTGAGACTTCCATAATGCCAGAATATCAGAGTCAGGCTCCCCTTTCCAAAAGCACCCAGTGTTAATAGAAAAAAACTTATGGGTCAGCATTGGAAAAGAACATATATGGATCAGATCATCAATACCATTCCGATAGGAAATGTACCAAATTGTTGCCCCCCAGCACTGTGACCATGGCACGACTGCCTTTGCGTCGTACTAAAATGCAGAGGCTCCCACTACACCAATTTATTTCGTTTTTATTTGAGCATTTGTATGGCGCCTACACATCAAAAAAGTGTTTCCAGGAGCAACAAAAAAAGGAGGGTTGGGGGTACAGAGGAGAAAATAACAGTAACAGCCCTACTAGGGCCTTGTGATATTCAGATCGTGCAAGTGCAATAACAGGAAGTACAAGGGAGAGGGGAGGAGGAAGAGATGCAGGGGGCCCAATGGTCTAGGCAAGTGCTAAGGGAGGCCCAAGAGGGCCAGTGCTCAGGGAACAAGCTAGTGTGAAGGAGGGGGGTGAAGCAGACTGAGTAGGCTAGTCTGGGAAGGGTGCCCGAGCGCAAGTGCTGGTGGGAGGGGGGGGGCTAATGGTGGAAGGAAGGCCTGGCCCATGTAAGGCTCAGAGATACAGGCAACCAGACAGAGGCAGGTAGACCTAGCAGGGGAGTGGGAGGAGGGGTGGAGGAGGAGAAAAGGAAGGTCTTGATAAGCTTCCGGAATTGAAGACGATCCAGCTCAAGACAGAGAGGCAGGGAGGCTGTTCAAAAAGTAGGCTCCTGCTGAAGAAAGATCTCCACTCTTCTTGGAGAAGCGTCTGACTTGCAGAGAGTTAGAGCTAGAAGACCGAAGAACTCTAGCCGGGAGGTATTTAGGGAGAGAGTTGGATGTAGTGAAGTCCAATGCCCCACAAAGCCTTGCATATGATGCAAAGGGTCTTGAATTGGATCCTTCCAGCCACAAGAAGCCAGCGGAGCGATTTTAGGGCTGAAGAGATGCAGTCCCCGAGCTGGAGGCCAAGGATAAATCTCGCAGACCTATTCCGGATTACTTGAAAAGGGCGGAGGGAGAAAAGGGGCAGATTAAGGAAGAGGCTGTTACAGTAGTCCAGCCTGGAGACAACCAGAGCTATGGGGACCGAGTTTCTTGGAGACGGTGAGGAAGTGAGAATGCCTGAGCAGGTGAAGCTGAAAGTGAGATTTCTTGACAAGGTCAGCGATGTGAGGGGAGGAGAGAGTAGTCGAAGAGGACACCCAGTTTTTTGCCTCATGAGGGGAGGGGGCCCAAGGAGGGCAGCCTGGGGCGGGGGGAGAAGGAAAGAGGGGGTGTCCCCCACTCCCATTAGATGTTAGCGAGGGATAAAGAGAAAAAAAAGGTTTTTAAATAAAACAAATTTTTTTAAAAAAGGACCCTGGTCCGCCAGTTCATACCCACGTTAGTGGGAGAGAACTGACGCTGCAGTGATGTAGGAGAAACAGTGACACAGAAGTGTGCTGCCAAAAAAGCAAGTGGGTGGGGGGCGGATACGGGGATGCGGGGCACAGTGATCTATGTGATCACTGTGCCGCACCATAATGGCGTTTGGGAATTTGAAAGTGGACATTTTGGGCGGCGCATTGATCACATAGATCCGTTTTGATACGATTCCACTTCTATTAGAACTATGAAATCAAGAATCAACTCCTTTAAAGCCCTTTTCTAGAAGATCATTCTATAAACAGATTGAGTTAGAGAAGGTTAAAATTGAAAGCTTTGATAAAAAGGTGAATAAGGAATACGAAAATTAGTCCCAAAATGCCCCAAATACTGGGACGACGAAGAGGTGCTTAGAGGCACAGAACTGCATTAAGCATTCTAAGGTTTCTAATGGCCCACAACAGAGCAGGACAAGATTTAAAGCCCTTTCAGGTGGTGCAGGCCATTACCAGCAGTAGGAGAAGTAGTCAGCAGCCGTGGATGCATCAAGGGCAGATAAATGAAGACACCAAAATCGCTGCTGTTGGTGTAGCGGATTATGGTACTGAGGGAGTCGCAAGAGCAAGAAGCTTAGACTGTAGAGGGCCACACAACGGAAGTGTTGGTATGCAAGGCTGCCCTGTGAGAAAGAGAAGCTCTTTGTTCCCTGTTCTTAACTATGGTGGCTGGCGAGCATCTGAGAACGCTAGGAGCAATACAGGCTCCTATGGTGAAAAGCGAGGGATACAGGAACACAGTGGTGTCAGAGGCTCTGAACGCAAAGATCGAAGAAGTTGCAGCAGCAGCGGGTAAAGTGGAAGCGCAAGGAGAGACGGTGAGTTGGCCTGTGAGAGATGACTCGTGGTCATCCGTGAAAGACCGCTGGCTGTTTGCAGATGTTTTGAATGCCAAACTAATTAAATAAGAATTTTTGGAAGAATTCTTATATTAAGAGGAAACAAGGAGGAGGAGGTTTACAACTATCATTGATCACGTAACAAGGGGACAATTTTGAACAAGCTGTAACCAACATTGCCAAAGTAAAAGGGGGTAATATTTAAGCCAAATAACCAAAATTGGCTAAGCCAAAGAAAGGCGTGTACAGGAGGGCGAAGTGACCTCTGACGTGCCCATAGAATCAGAGCTCACCCTCTAGTACTTTAAGAGATAGATGCACCTGGAGGTGGATGGGGTGTGGGATTATCTTACTCCAACACAAGTCAATAAGGACAACTCAATGGTTTGGCAAAGGGAAGTCTGTTTAATGACAAGTACAAAAAACGGGGAAACATGGAAATCAACAGTGATGCGATCACCCGTCTCACTTCAACTCGCAACAATCTTCATTCAGCAGCAATAGTTATAGCAAACATTTGTCATCATTGACGTGTAACACTCATAAGTTTGTCATGCAATTCAATTGGTTGGAAAAGGTAACTTAATTATAGGTACTATATCTATATATAGTAACAGAGTGTGGGGATTGGATAACTTATCGGGTAGGCGTCTACGCCCTTCCCTTCTACATTACTCATGCAAACGTCACTAACCGTACAACGTCTCATTGGCTCTACTATCTATAGGACCTTAGATTATTTGGCCCTCTGTGATTGGGCTGGCTACAATAAATCTCCACTTTAATTAGCAGCATGCAGAATGGTCACCCAGATGCAGTATGCCCCAAGATTCACCCTGCCTCCCTTCCATCAATCAGTACTTTAGGGCTATGTGTCAATTAGTTGGCTTCGAAACTGTAGCTCGTCAGGAAGAGTTATGGTATCTCCTGCTTTGGGTGACAGACGTTGGTACTTCTTCGCGATTGGCTGGTCACATGTTAGCACACTGTGAATAGGCTTGGTTTTCCTTCTATTTGTGCATTTAATTTTCCCTTTCGGCCGCCACCTGCCTGGGCCTCCTTATCTCAACCTTCACGGGGCAGGCTGCTCTGAAGTTTCGATTCTCCGAAGTTACTGCCTGCCTCCCTCTCTTGGTTTGACCTCGATTTCCCAGGCACAAGCTGCCTCTTGCCGAGTTTCGATTCCGCTCTTTCGTCTGGCTTTGAGCTGGCATACGAATCCTGGCCTGTTTTGACCCTTAGTAACCTGGGTTAATTCTGCTATTGTATAAAGCGGACCCGCACTAATATGTGCTTCGTTGAGGTAGATATATAGTTGGCGCTTGCCGCTCTATTCTTCTACTAAGCATAGCAAGCAGCACTTTTCTTAGCTTCTTGCGTTTCAAGCATATGTACAGGCGTTAGCTAGTTGCATACTTTCATCCTGCATTATAGTTACGTTTCCTTGTATTTCAACATAATCTCTTCTATATCTACTATGTTATTTTCACACATTTCGTCTTTGTGCGTCACCCTTTTGGTTGCGGTTTCTTTCATCGGTGAGTCTGTCCGGGCCCTTGTGTCGTCACCATCCGCCTTCAATTAAGGCCCTTTGGGTCTCTTCTGGGACAGTTTGTATGTAATCTTCATTTCGTGTCAGCTACTGGTACGGTTGTCTCAATGGGTATCTTACTGCCCATGGTTGTCTGGTTACTGGCACTTCAATAGGTATTGCTCTTCTGACGGGCACTGGGCAGAGCCCTAGTGTGGCTCTCTGCTGATTTATTTGCTCATCATACGTCCTATCTTGGTGTGTACGTTCCTGGTACTTTAAAATGGGTGGCTGCAGGCCATATCTGGGACCTCCTCTACACTCCCCCCCTCTGGTCAGTTCTTCGACCACTTCTGCTTCCACCTTTGGATTCGTCTTACTTGGTTCTTCTGTATCCATCTCTTCATCTTCTGGTTTTGTGCACGATGGTGTGAAGGAGTGTGTCTTTGGAGTCCATATTTTTATCACTCCTTTCAAGTTTCCTGCTGTTTTCACATGTTTGTCTTTATTCCATATCATTAGTTGACATTGTCCATTTGGGCTACAATAGATCGATTTTCCTTCATAATTTCTACGTTTCCTGGGGTACAGGAACTTTGTTCCTTCTGACACATTCGCTGGCCATCACAAAGTCTTATTTCATCAGTCAGGTCTCTGGGCTTTCAACCTGGTTTGACATTGATCATGATCTTCATCCCTATGGCTTTTTTCGCAGTTTTCTGGCATTGTGAGATTATTTTGATAAAACAAAATCCTAGTAGTATCAAAAGCAGGGCTCCCGGGAACTTGAATAGGTCTGCCATCCATTGTGGAACACATGAGAATAGTGATCCAAACCAGCTGTCATGATCAACTTCGTCAGTTTCATCGATCATCTGGTTCTGCAGGTTTGTTAGCATACCTATGGCTTCTGTTAAGGTTCCATTTTCTACGTCATGAGAAGGTATAAAAGTGCAACATGATTCTCCGATTTTTGCACAAACTCCTCCATCCATCCATCGCTGTGATCATGTCAAGTACATATCTGTTCTGGAGAGTCATTAGTCAAATGCTCTCAACTCTTCCTTGATCGCATTGAATACTTTTATGGTCGAGTTGATGGTCTGTAATAACTCCCATCTGGTTATTTGCAACCATTTGGTGTTGGCTCCAGCCTGGAATCTTGGCATAAGGATTGTTGTGAACACTGATGAGGTTAGGCTAAACACCCTGTGCTCATGGGATGGCAAGAAATGCTTCCTCCAATTTGGCAGAAAAGTAATTCTCTCTCTTCATTCGGGATATCAGCTCCACAGATCTCCTTTTCCTCAGGTTAGCATCTGCTTTCGGGAAACTGTCAATATTCAGGTCACTTTATGGGATCACAAGTGCTGGAACATGGACATTCACTATTGTGCATATGCCTCCCCAGTTTCTCGGCAGTCTTATGTATGCTTTGGATCCACATGCCCAATAATGATCCATAATCACTGCAGTTCTGTGAGTCATTCCTGGAGCTTCAAAAATGTGTCTGCAGTTCCGATTCTCTCCCATCTTTCTTGTGCCATTGTTGCTGAAGCACAATTTTGGGCTTTCCAGTGGAATCATCTGCAAGGGTCCTCCTCTGTCTTCGACCCATGTCAGTAATCTGGTGAGTCTCCGCCACAGAGGTTTGCACTACCTCAGAGTTTTCTACTGCTTCTTTGCAGACTCCAAGGACCATCCATGCTCAGCAGATTACCACTCCTTCCCATCCGTTGGGGAAAGCACTATTCCCCAAATCTGCATCTCTTCTGGGGTTTTTCCTTGGACGTTCAGTCTCGGGTTTATTTCCCATTTTGTTCCTGTTCCTTTAACTTCAGGCTTTTCGTACCTGATCACGCGATTCCTAGTATGGGCTCCATTTCTAGTCTTAATGTCCTGAACATAATCATCTTCATCGGGGTAGTCGGTTTCAGTTGCCCATATCAATGAGGCATCCCTCCCCATGAACTGACCTCTGGTGTTGCACATTGCTATGTGTGACAGGCAGTGTGCCGTCGGGACATCAATTTCTACAGCCAGGAAGATCTTGGATTTCCCCATGCTGTATGGTAGAAGTGCACAAACAAAGCATTCTCCTTCTGAAGTTTGTCTATCAACTACTTTTATGTAATGGTAGCAAATGTTGTTCCCTAGGTGTGCCGTCTAGGTAGTCGTTCAGTTCATTGTTATCTTCATGCAGGCTTCTCTTGATTCTTAGTGTCTTCCTGTAATTTGCTATAACTACATTCCTAAATGCATCTTTGTGGCTTTTTCTTTCTGGAGGATTCTCGGGTATCCCGGTCCAAGGTGCAGGACTCTTCATCTGCACCATTGAGTGGAAAAGAGTCCGGCTGCTCTTTCCAGGTCCTCATGCATCTTTTCTCTGCTACGTGCAAGTGCCCATGCTAACCAGCCTAACACTGGTCCGGTGTATGGCTGTATGGTATGCCTGGTATTGGTCTCTTGCGTTGGAATATGCGTGCTGGATAGTACAGCCTATGTTGTTTTGTTCTTCAGTTCCTCTTGTAGTTTTCTTACTCTGGCTAAGTTTGGTAGTAGAAGATCTACAAACATTTGTGTCCTTGCGGAGAGTCCTGCTGCAGCTGCTTCTGTTTTCCGCAGAGCGTCTGTCAGTGCTACTTCTGTTGACTCTCCTCTTCATTTCGTTTTTTCTCACCATCTCCTGTGAAGGCCTTTTGGATAGGCAGTCTCGTCTTTTCTGTAGCTTTCGTTTGAGGTTCTTTGGTTATTGACACTAGGCCTGGTTCGTGTATATTCAGTGTGTGTGCGCATGTGGGTGTCAGTGCTTTGTCTTCATATCTTTCGTGCCGACCCGGTCTCCGGCTTTCCTGGTCATTCGTTACTTCAAGTGTGTATGTGTCACTGTTAACTATATTCATTCTCAGGTCATTTACCTTACCATCAGATTTTCTCGGGACTGGAATTACTATATAGGGTCTGGGTGCTTTTGTGGATTTTTATGCATACATCATCAGGTGGGTGCACTGAAATTGGACCGCTTCGTGGACCAATAAAAAATGCAATTCTGATCGTCAATGACAGCAAAATAATGATAAACACAATGCATAAATACATGAGTGCGGTAAGTAAGGTGGCAGCATTTCCTTCCAGAGAAGCGAGAGTGGCCCTCTGCTTGCGGGAGGACCAGGTTACTGTTCTGGGCCCCCATCTTGATCATTTACCAAATGTCAATGTTATTGTTTTCTCTTGCTCAATGTTCCTTGAACAGCTTGTGTCATAAAGTGTCACATGCTTCACAAGTGTCCCCCCCTCTTGCGGAAGGTAATTGTCTCTTGATACAGGATACAGTTCCTTTGCTACTATGGGAAAATAAATTAGAATACTTCTCTTGATAAGTCACTTTTACTGTGTATGTTCAAAATAGGCGAGTTCCCAGTCCACCCCCCGAATCTGCTTCAGTCCTGAGGACATGCTGGACACTGATCAATGTGAAGAAATGGGGAAAATATTAACAAATACAACAAAGGTTTTGATTCTGCTTCCTCAATCTGTCCCTCAGCAGAAAGTTTCTTCAGAATCTCCTCAGATACTCTCTGAAATTTAGAAAGCTCCACTTGTAACATCATGCCATGGAGGAACATTCCCATCTGTGCGATATTAGCTGGATCTCTGATGAAGGTGAGGACGTCAACGTCGATAGGTCTCCCCACCATCTCTGGGAAGTCAGCGACTAGGCGAAAATGGACATTATGTGCCAGTCTGCTGTCTTCGAGTGACAGGGACATTTGTCCTGCCTTGCTGGGTTCGGGATTATAACTTCTTTTCTTGACGTGAACAATGTTTGCACTGTCCAGACGCATGGATTGCGACCGATATACTAATTTTGTTTAACAGTTGGCTCAAATGTTCAGTGTTTGCTGGATCTCGAATAACGGTCAGAGTGTCAGTTCTCCCGACAATAGATGGACAATCTTGGATTATGCGAAAGAAAAGTATTGATGAGTTCATCTAGAATCGTCTGTGGTGGAAGCATGTGTGTCCTTTTCGCTGTACTCTGGTAGTACAATAAAGGCTTCCGCGGTGACAGTGAGCAGGTGCCAGATTACTTTCTCGTTGGCAGTATCTTGGATAAAGTCTGACACTGGGGACCCTTCCCACCAGCGACGGATATGATGCCAATACTAAATGGAAGTAGGTAAAAACGTCCTTTGTGATGGTTCTACTGGGGCACACCATAAGTGTGGTCGAACAAGGTGTTGGTATCTGGATGATTCAGGATACTGTATCTTGCT
Source organism: Ambystoma mexicanum (assembly GCF_040938575.1). Lineage (NCBI taxonomy): Eukaryota > Metazoa > Chordata > Amphibia > Caudata > Ambystomatidae > Ambystoma > Ambystoma mexicanum. Next base: position 141,822,666 of record NC_090922.1, on the reverse strand, counting down.
CTCACTGTAAAAGTCCTTGGTCAAAGTGTGTTATAATGTTTTCCTCAACAAGGCTGAAGTGTGATTTGGTTCAAAGGTTCGTGTCATAAACGTGCTGTGGCTTACATGCGCAATTATCTTCTTCACCCTGCAACTAGGATGCACAGTGTGTCCGTTTTTTATGTCCTTATCCTCTTTTTACTTAGAGGGAATGTCCAAGCCACAATTTGCAAAAGGGGTCTTTGTCTTGCTTTACTGCTCATGCGTCGTCCCTCGTCATGGATCTCGTCTGCACGTGCTGTGGTTCTTCCCCGTTGTCTGTGGTCTCTTCGCGGTGGGGGCTTTCTCAGATATAAGGCTTAATGTCATTGAGAAAAATCCATGCTCTCCTGCCTAGTAGTTTCACAGCTGATGGAGTGCAGTCCTCCACGATGAAAGGACCATTGAATCTTGGCTCATCCCACCTTTTCCTCATATGGCTCTTCAACACAGCATCTCCAGGGAAGAGGAGTGGAACACGTAGCTCTTGAGTTGGGTCTGTTGCAGCGTCCCCCCTCTGTGTTTTGTGTTGTGTTGCACCCTTTTCGTCGTCGCTGCAGCTGGTCTGAAATTACAGTAAGGCTGGATGTCATGCAGTTCAGGTACTTTTGCATTTCGGATCCCAGGACCTCTCGGGTTGGTTGAGCCACATCTAGCTCTATCTCAGGGGGTACAGGGAGTCTTCATCCTCCTCTCTGTGACTATCTCATGTGGCGTAAAATGATGGCCGGAACCTGGTTGGTTCCGAAGAGCATACAATGCCAATGGAAGGCAGTGCAACCATCCCCTCTTTAGAGTGAGCTTCAACTTGGCTATCCTTTCCTTTAACAAGCTGTTGAGCCTCTCACAAATAACATTACCTTCTGGATGATACACCGACGAGAACTTGTGCTTTATACCAAGCAACAAGCTAATCTGTTCAAAGACTGCATTTACAAAATGAGCCCCATTATCTGATCTCATCACTTCACAGCCCCCCCCCCACCTAGGGAACACTTCCCTCACTAGGAATTTGCCCACATAGGTAGAGTCTGGGTGTGTACATGGACCTGCTTCTATCCACCTAGAGAATGGACACACCACAACAATTAAGTATCTGTACCCGTTGCATACTTGAATCATGTCGACGTAATGGACATGCAGATGCTGAAAGGGCCCATTTGTCCTGGGGATAACTCCTCTCATTACTTTTAATGTGTGCCCAACGGTGAATTGCTGAAAGAATGCAGTTCACCATAAAGAATGCAACATGCTCAGCAATTCGGAATGAACCAGTCTTCCGCGAGCGTTGCTGCTAGATTCTCTTTTGACATATGTATTGGGTAGTGTAACTGTTCCAACGCTATTTTTAGTAAGGCTACAGGCATTACTGGTTTACCAGTGCTGTCTTGCCGTCACAATCCGGAGGAGGGGTTTAAAGAACACCCTCGATGTTTCCACAAGTTCTTCTCGTCCTGTGGTGCCTCCACTTGAAGCTCCATTAATTTTGTCTGCCCCAGATTGCTATATGCTTCAGGTGTGGTCCGTGCCACCATCATTCTCATGGGTGCACGCCACTTCCATAACCGTTTCACTCTTGGATGTCATACGCTTGGCTTCCGCGTCTGCTGCGCGATTTCCACGCGACAAAATCTGTCCCTTTTGTATGGCCGACGCATTTCACGACTGCTATGCCCACTGGGAGCTACAGTGCCTTAATCAGCCTGTCCAATAAGGCTGTGTGCTGCACTGGTGTGCCGTCTGCGCGGAGGTAGCCCCCTCCTTTTCCAGCACGCTAAACCTTTGTGCGCTGTCAACGTCACATAGTTGGAGTCGCTGTACACCGTTACTTCCTGGTCTGCGTGACTCTCGATGTAGTCACAACTCCAATAATTCTGCCGCCTGTGCCGAATAATTAGATGGAATTCGTGCACTGACGAGTACTCAAAATTCTCAGTTTGCCATAGGTTTCATCACAGCAACGCCTGTACATCTTTGTCCATCACTATGTTTGATTCTCGAAGACCCATCAATAAAGATGATACCACCCCTCTCCCCCAGCAGGGCATTTTCTTTCACCCTGGGGATTTCAACATAGAATTCTTCATAGTTTGCACAGTCATGTATCGGCTCTCCTTCAGTGACTGGCTCAGCTATGAATGTGGCTGGGTTCACCGTTTTACATTGAACTATTTTGATCGATGGAGTTGATATGATCACTTCATAAGCAGAAGCTCTGAGAAGTCAGTGTGCCTTTTGGTTTCTCCAAAATGGCAAATGAGTGCTCGACGTATATCGTCATGGAACATCCCATTACAATGGTTGTCACCTTCTCTATGGCGAACGCTCCGGCAGCTAAACTTTGTTCGCATGGGAATTGACCTTTCGTAACTGGGTCCAGGTTCCCACTGTAATATGCCAGGGGCTTGTACCCCAACAAGGTTCTTTGAGTGAGCACTGCCGTCATACGCTGCCATCTATGTGTGATAATAGGTAGAATTCCTCTGCATAATTAGGAATTCCGAGAACTGGAGCCGTACAAATCGCTCTGAGTTCTGCAAACCCTTTTTCCATCGCCTCAGTCCATTCAATCCGTCACCTGGTGTAACGCTTACCTTGACTCTGCGGGGACCCTCAAGATAGGAACTACTGGGCACGAGTCTTCTCTTCAACTTCCTCTCAACAAGTACTCCCTAAATGAAACAGAAGATTCGGTAGGGTGTGAAAGTGCGCTACGACAGGGGATTCAATGAACATTTTCTTACTTCAGTATAATGCAATTGTTCAATTTTATTTATATCTTTACCTTGTTTATTGTTAGGGCGAGCTCTCCATCCTGCATCAGTGCAGGGGCGCTACTTCTGCAGAGGGACAAGGAATGGGGAGAACTACTCAAGGTTGTGCTAAGAATGTAAGGAGGGAATCCAATGACTAGCTCTGGCAGGGAGTTTCGCATAACCCCTATGAGGAGAATTCCCATAAGGCAACTCCAACAATAATGGAAGGGGCTGAGTACAATTGAACCACAGCAGACAGCACAGTGAAATAATGGGGAAAATGATAACCACTACCCCTGTAGACCCCCACTGGTAATGAATTCTGTATGTCTAAGAGCTATAATGGGGAAGACCCACAAATGAGGAAGAATGCGGGCATAGGGCGCAATAAACGTTCACAGAAAACTGTTTAACATTCAAGGAAATGTGTGAACAACATGAGGAGCAGGAACTGGCTCCATTAACAACGTGCACTAACTGCACTTCACAAAATAGAAAACGGCAAGAACCTTTCAGCAATATGCTCGTCACCAAGGCGCAGAAACGAGCTCTATATACAGTGCGAGCCAAAACTCACTTCACAATTGCGCTTAAACAATTAACCTGTCACACGTGCAATGCTCATAAATGAGGAGCGGGAAAAGCTCTGTTCGCTGTGCGCACACACGCACCTCACAATAACATGGAAGCAATACTTTGCAACAATGTAAATCACCTAAAAAGTCATATTACTTTCACCTCAAGTCAGAATGAGGAAAATAAATACTTGCGAATGTAGCAGCTGACTGGAATCGAGTGGAAAAATGTACGCAGGGAACAGCACAGGAAAACAGGACCTTAACTGACTGGAATTTGTACTAAAGTAATAGGCTGTGAAGGGACTAGAAAAACACTAGGAGCGTTAAAGTCTATAAGGAAACCTGGGGTGAATAAAAACTGAGAGAACAGGACAGTTGACTGGACTGTGGTAAGCGTTAGCTGAAGTCTGCATGACGCGAAGCAGGAAGCGCTCGAGGGGAGGGGCTTAAATAAAAGCAGAATAACCACTAGACTGACACTGCCACAACCCAGAATAAGCTAGGCAGCCATGCGTGAGAGCCAGGAAGTAACCACCTATTCCCTGCGCAGTGCTCCGAGTTTTCCCATAATCCAGGAATGGTACACAGAAGACCAATTCCTTTTGGAGGCAAATGGGGGAACCTTTTCTGTGGTCTTGACACCTGGGCCTTCTTTAGAGCCTGAAGCAAAGGCTTAGTATATAAGCTGTAATCGAAAACCCATGCCCTAACGTAGTTGCACAGGCCTAGAAAGCTCTGCATTTGCTTTATCATGTGTGGCTTGGCCGTGTTCAACATTGCTTCAGCCCTTTCTGGGGTCACTTCTTTCCTTCATGAGAGATCAGCTGGCCTATGTACAGCACTTCCTGTTGACAATATTGTAACTTTTCCTCGTCAACCTTATAGCCTTTCTCAGCCAGTATAGTCAGTAGCTGACCAGAATCAGGCCTGCACTGCTCTTCTGTGGTACTGCAGATTAGAATGCCATCCACGTACTGCAAGACAACACTTTCTAATGCAATATTGCTTAAGTCCATCTTTGGACTATTGAAAATGGACGGGGACTCACAGTACCCCTGTGGCACCCTTGTGCTTTTCAGACGCATTTGTCTGAACGTGAATGACATCAGATCTTGTGAGTCACAGTGCAACGGGATTGAGAAAAAAGCATTTTTCAAGTCAATCACTGCGAAAAATGTTGCCTCGACGGTTATATTACATAGAATTGTAGATGGATTAGGGACTAAAGGGAACAATATCGTTTAATGCTCTTGAATCCTGGATTAAACGCCAAGACCCTCTGATTTCTTGATAAATCAATGTATTACATGGCGACTCTGACGTCACTAAGATGCCCTGGTCCATCATGGCGGAAATGGTCTTCACGATCCTTTCATGCGCCTCTCTGGACATGGGATATTGTTGGGCTCTCAGTAAAATTGCTCCTGGTTTCAGTGTAATTTTCACTTCTCCCACCCCCGTCAGGAGGCCTACGTCATAGGGTCCTGTAGTCCATACTGAAACAGGCACCTGGGCCATGTCGTCAGCACCAACATCATTCTCTGAGGCACTGCTCTCCTGATCATTTTTATCCAGAATACGAGACTCACTTCCACCCTTGTCTCTTCTGAGTCTCGTTGCTCTGCAAGCAGATCATCATCAGTGACGTCAGTCACTCGATACCGTTCTTCAATGGCGATGATCGCGCACCATTGTCTGCCTTCATCATTGTAGTCTTCGACCAATGCTACTTTCCGTGTATGTATCAAGGGAAATACTTGTCCCTCTTCATGCATAGGTATTCTTGGTCTGAATAAAAACTCATTTGGGGTTCTCATGACCTTAACTGCCAGGCCTGGCAATCCCGCCATAAGTACATGTATGCCATATGCGAAAACTTCTGGCTCTAATGGTGCGGCCCTCATGGCTGTGTCCTGATTATGCTTTAATCATTTCGCATACATTTGAGTAATGCATTACGGAGTGGAGCATATTATGCCCTCTTCCGTGAACGAAATTGTCATGTTCAATTTTGTCACATAAGTCACGACCCAAGATATTCACTGGGGTCTGACGTGAATACAACACAGGTACATTCATTTCGCACTATCCTATGCAGATTGGGAGTGCTTCTGTAAAGAGAAGTCGGCTGAGCTCCTGTAAAACTGAGCATCTATGGCCTCGCCTGACAAGGAAAACTTGCCTTCTCGTATGCACGAACGTGTTGCACCCGTGTCAACTAGGAAGGAATATTCTTTACCCCCTATAACATTCACCCTAGGTTCCCTACGAGGGTCTGGTCACCGATAGGAGAGCACATCAGGGTTCCCAGTGAGCTGTCCTAGTTCATATTTAAGTTTGGCCCACTGTACAATTGCGGAATTTTCTCCATTCCCAGTGTTGCCTCCCCTTCCGGAGTTTATGTTCTGAGAAGGTTGCGGTGGTGCCTGTTGGGATTGCCCTTGTGGAAAATGTCCCCATGTTCGGTGGTTGTACTTCTAGTTGCGCACCTTGCTGCACGCCTGGCGCTTGCTGCTGCACTGTACGATTCTGTGCAACGCCCTGTTGTGAGACTGCAGGTGGATTCGCCGTGCTTGCTCCCATTCCTTGGCTATTTTGCCATGCGCCTTGACTTCTGCACGTGTGCGCCAAATGCCCTGTCATTCCACACAGCCAACATACTGGCGGTGGTCGGATTATTTGCCCATTTGACATATCTGTATTACCCATTTGCAAGTTTTGAAAGCCTCCTTGATTACCTTGGAAACCTCCCCGATTGCTCTGCCATCCTCTTCCTCTAAATCCTCTTCCCCTCAGGTAAAGTCCTACGTTATCCTGGTTCTGCTGTGGATTAGCCACTTGATGTATGTTTTGTTCAGCTGGGTTAGTTAGCCTAGCTCCTTCGATCGAGAGCATACTTTGATCATTTCTTTTGCACCAGCTTCGCTTCCTCACCCTTTCGAGTCGCCTCCTTTTTTCGATTCTCTTCTTGTAACAATCTACAGTAATGTGCGATAGTTAACTGTATTTCAGTCCAAGGTTTGGCCTCAACTCCTACCAATTTCTTGAGCTGTTTCTGCACTGGTTCTGGCAATCCTTGGCACAATATGTGGTAGAACACCAGTATAGATTTCGTCCAAGATTCATGTGTTTCGAGTATCCATGCTTCTTGAAAATTCTGGATATAAATTAACGGATCTTCTGACTGCATTTTTCGAGTCATTATAATTCCCATATCGGAAGTGTCTGGGTAAAGCACTCTTAGCGCGTTCCATACTGCAGCTCTGCAATTGTTGAATGGTGCTCCGTCGTGCGCAGTGTTAATTGTGGTTACACCAGGGTACCCTGCCCGTGTCCACACATAGTCTGCTCTCTCACCAAGTATGGCGATCAGGAGACCTTTAACGTCCCCTATAGCCAGCGTGACTCCCCTGTCTTTCTTTTGAAGTCATGTATCCACTTCCCGGCTCCCGATGTCAGCATTGGAAGCTTGTTTGTTCTCTTGATCCATGTGTGGCCATGGAATATATTGCGGTCTTGCTCCCCCCTTTTCTAGTAGCGGAAATTTAAGTGCACAGCCTTCTTTCTCGTCTCTCATAGATCTGTCTATCGCAGGGGTAATATTCCTGCATCGCCTTCTGCCTGGCAATGTCCTCAATCTGTCTACATAGGCAGGTGCTGACCATGGGGTGTTCCTTCATGCCGGTCAGACTGTGCGGCAGACTCCGATGTCCTCAGTGCGGACTCGCTAGCATCTGACCATTGTACCCCTTTGTCCCTTGGGAGCCGCTTTTCGCGCCGTCTCCCATCTTCATTTGTCTCGCATTCCTCTTCGGAGTCGGACATTGGTTGCTCCCAATTCACGCAACTCGTGTCATCATCGTTTTAACTGATTTCTAATCTGTCCACTTTCCTACTCCCACTACTTTGGGTGATATCCTCTGTGTCATACAGCTGAGTGCTTTCCAAGCGCTCGTCTTCCCCCTCTCCTTGCCATTTCATCATATATTTTATAGATCGTTTCCCCGATGCTTCTGGTGTCGAAGTCATCTTCAATTTATGCCCTAGACGTGCCTGGCACTGAGTCGTACGCAGGAAATAATTCTTCAATGTCTTCCCAGTCTACCACTGGATCTGGTTTTTTAACTTCCCTCTCCAGATAGTCGAGATTGCGTGCCCTCGGTCTACGTTCAATATCATCGAATTCTTTGCGCTTCCTCGCCTCCTCTGACTATCTTCCTCCCTTCTCTTCATTTCTACGTGCATCTGCCCTTCGAACTTACTCATCCCTTCGTCTCCTTATACTTTTTTCACGTACCCTTTGCATTTCTTCCTTGTTTCTGTCTCTCGTGCTCATAGGCTGTTCTGTTTGGAATCGAGCTGCTTTTCTTGCTCTTCGTGATATAGCTGTTCTCGCCTCAGCCTATCTTTCCTTCTCATCCTTTTGTCCCTTAACTCCACCTCTTTCTCCTTTCTCTGTGCCTCATCTAACCACTTTAGGTCTTACTTCATCACTTCCTTTTTCATCGAGTTTCAATAGTATTTGTCCTCCCATCCATTCATCTTTTGCGAATGCTATCTCATCAGTTTTGTCTTCACTTCCTTTCCATTTCTTTCCCTCTCTCTCCCTATCGAGAGATGCACTAATCTGTGCCTGATCCTTCCTTTCATCATCGCATCTCTTTGTCCCTCTGGACTGCGGAGGCAAGATTCTTGTCCTGATCCTTCCCTCGATTTTCGTCACTACTGTATGTAGGTGACTCATATGCAGGGTTGCTGTACCCTGTAGCTGCTTTAAGCACCCTTAATGGGTAGAGTCCCTCAGGCTTACTTCCCTCGGTTTCTGTTTCAGGCAGGGCAGGGGGCGCGGTAGGCGTCTCACCCCCCTCTGTGCATACATTTGATATCCAGTCTGCAGGTAGCTCCTCCTCCTTCGACTGTTCGAACATTTTCCAAAGTTCTAGAACAGCAAGGCGTTTCTCTAGCTTCTTGCCTGTATATGTGGCATGCAAGTAAGTCGCCATATGCTGTAAGACAGCTTTATATAAAGACCCGTTTTGTGGCCATGGCATAAACATCTGGTGGGCGGTACTCTTAACCCACTCGGTGCTATATTTCTTAAGCTTGGGTGCATGTTTCTGCAGTTGCTTGCATACATGTGCTAATGGAGTAATGTCTTCCATGCTTAAATCTGTTCCATTTTCCTCTTAAACAACACTTTTCAATGCTTTCATGTAACTTTACCACTGCTAACAATATGAGCGAGCACCAAACACCACAAGCTCCAATCCAATTTTTTTCCCTGGCAAAATGTCATATTACGAATTTACTCAAAAACATCAATTCATATGAGACTCCTCAACTATTGAATCGTGTAAAAACCTGATCAGTTCTGAACAACAAAGATTTTTCTTTTACATTTGACAAACAGAACATGTACGACAGGCAGTAAACAGACTAGACAGACGCCAGCTGGACACAAACATCTCTGCCTCTAATCATTACCCCTACATGGAGTTTAAACAAACCCCGTTCACGACATCTTTAAACGTGGTGGTAGCCTAGTCGTCCCCTATTATGTGGGGCTCTGAGTTCACGTTTCTTCTGACCGCTATATTAAAGCGCAGGAATAAGGCGTATCCTCTTCTCCGGTGTCTGCCCTGGAATCCTCTCTTCTCGGGTGTCTACCCCGGTAACCTCGGTTTATTCAATTATTCTTGAGTCATTATCCCTGTAACGCTTACCTCAACTCTGCGGGAGCACCACTCAAACTCTTTCTCTAGTTGCTTCTTAGCTAGCGATGTACGCTTTCTCACAGACTTCCCTTTCTACTGCTGGGATGTTCCCAAGTGATACACAGACAATTATTCATTTGTTTATGTTCTTGTTTGAATGTCACCGGGTACTCAACTATCATTATCTTCTGACCTTTATAATGGACTCTCCATCCTGCTTCTGCGCAGGGGCGCTTGTTCTGAAGATAGGATTTGAGATCGGATGAACTTTGAATGGGAAAGGATTAATTATATCCCTAAATGGCCTGGGCCTTTTCAAGAACTAGTCTTCATGGAACCTGTTAACAGGAAGCTGGCATGTTCTATGCTGGAGGGAAATAAAAGGACTCCTGTGATGAATGAACTAAATGTCCTCTGGGAAGAAATGCTGCTCTAATGCATAAATGAGTCTTGGCCCCAAACTCCCTATTTCCAGATAGCACCACATTTGAGGAATCGCACACCTCACCAAACCATCAATGAAAAAATTATGTGTAACAATGTGAAAGTCCACACAAATTGTGTCCCAGTGATTACCTGGTGGGAAGGAGTTTATTTCCAACTAGTGGGAACTGGATGTGAAGGACGCTCAGGAGAGCTCTAATGCGCACCATTAGGAATACGGGCAGTTGGAAGAAGGCTGACTGTTACCAGAGCGGCGCTCAGGAATTCTGAATAATGTGTATTCCGTTCGAATGCGGAACAGCAATGGAGTGCTGACCGCGCTGAGAACGGGAACAAACTACGTTATAAAAGGTCAAAGAAAACAATACAAATGCTATGTGCTAATGCATGTAATGTATTCCGTTCGAATGCGGAACAGCTACGAGGTGCTATCCGCGCCGTGAACAGGCAAAACAACGTTATGAAAATCACAGATAAATTGTACAGTGCTATGAAATAACACATACGACCAACAACAATGTGACTGAGGGTACTTGCGGCAACAGCTGCTGACAGGAATTTGGCTCGCGTGAGTGAACCGTCTGAGGGAACTTAATAGTGCGGTGACTGGATACAATGACGAATACTGTGACGGATATATCTGAGGTGACAGGAAAACATGGAGGCCGCAGGAAGCGTCAACTGCAAGCAGAAACTGCAAGCAGAATGACGCGAAGCGCAGAGCTCCCGAGGAGAGGGGTTTAAATAGGGCATGAGGGAAAAAGTCGAGACCAACACAGTTACTGCAGAGAACAATGGGAGCAGCCATGTTGGGTAGTCAGGAAGTGGCCACCTCACTATCTTCCTCCATGCTATAATGTCTGCGCACTACCCATGCATGGTAAGCCGAAGACCAGGTTTTCTTGTGAATTCTTCTGGGAGCATGACATATACACATATATACATATACATACACACAGTCTTCTCTACTTCCGACTATTTTGTTTTCTCCACCTCCCTCCGTTACATTTTCCCTTTACTTCTTCTAAAGCCTATTTTGCCAAAGCACTCAATTTTTTCTTTCACTCACCGTTCGCATCGTTCCTCTCTGGATCCACGGGATCCCTGCCTCCGTTACCGTCTCCTTCAGTTTTTCGTCTGATCCGCTGCCCGTAGGAATGGGAAGGGTTATGGTTTTTTAAAACTGGTCCCTTCAGGCCCCACTGCAGTTTTGGAACAATTATACTACCATTGCCATGGGAAGCTTCACAGTCTACTCAGCCGAATGGCGAAGGACTTGTGATATTGCCGAAGACCTAGAGTTAGTTTGTGTCGACGGTCAATAGGTGTCTTATTTTAATCAATAATTGATGTCATAACCATCCTTTGCTACCAAGTGTATGTAGAGGAGGGCGGAGTGACCTCTGATGGGCCCATAGAATCAGAGCTCACCCTCTAGTACTTTAAGATGAGATAGCTGCACCTGGAGGTGGATGGAGTGTGGGATTCTCTTACTCCAACACAAGTCAATAAGGACAACTAAATGGTTTGGCAAAGGGAAGTCCGTTTAATGACAACTACAAAAAACTGGGAAAACATGGAAATCAACAATGATGCGATGGCCGTCTCACTTCAACTCCCAACAATCTTCATTCAGCGGCAATAGTTATAGCAAAAATTTGTCATTGACGTGTAACACTCATAGGTTTGTCATGCAATTCTATAGGTTGGAAAAGGTAACTTAAGTATAGGTGCTATATCTGTATATAGTAACGGAGTGTGGGGATTGGATGAATTAACGGGTAGGAGTCTACGCCCTTGCCTTCTACATTACTCATGCAAACGTCACTAACCGTACGTCGTCTCATTGGCTCTGCTATCTATAGGACCTTAGATTATTTGGCCCTCTGTGATTGGGCTGGCTAAAACTATAAGCATAAATATCCACTTTAATTAGCAGCATGCAGAAAGGACACCCAGATGCAGTATGCCCCAAGATTCACCCTGCCTCCCTTCCATCAATCAGTAGTTTAGGGCTATGTGTCAATTAGTAGGCTGAGGTTGTCCTCGAAACTGTAGCCTCTCGTCAGGAAAAGTTATGGCATCTCCTGCTTTGGGTGACATCAGACGTTGGTACCTCTTCGCGCTTGGCTGGTCACGTGTAGGCACACCGTGAATAGGCTTTGTGCATTTAATTCTCCCTTTCGGCTGCCACTTGCCTGGGCCCCCTTATCTCGACCTTCACGGGGCAGGCTGCTCTGCTCTTAAGTTTCGATTCTCCGAAGTTACCGTCTGCCTCCCTCTCTTGGTTGGACCTCGATTTCCCCAGGCATGGGCTGCCTCTTGCCAAGTTTCAATTCCGCTCTTTCGTCTGGCTTTGAGCTGGCATACGAATTCTGGCCTGTTTTGACCCTTAGTAACCTGGGTTAATTCTGCTATTGTATAAAGCAGACCTGCACTTATACAATGTGCTTCGCTGAGGTAGATATATAGTTGATGCTTGCCGCTCTATTCTTCAACTAAGCATAGCAAGCAGCACTGTTTTCTTAGCTTCTTGCGTTTCAAGCTAATGTAAAGGCGTTAGCTAGTTGCATACTTTCATCCTGCATTATAGTTACGTTTCTTTGTATTTCAAGGAATATCTTCTATGTCTACTACTTTATTTTCATACATTTCGTCTGTGTGCGTCACCCTTTTGTTTGCCGTTTCTTCCATCAGCGAGTCTGTCCAGGCCCTTGTGTCATCACATCCGCCTTCAATTAAGGCCTGGGACAGTTTGTAAGTAGTCTTCATTTCGTATCAGCTATTGGTACTGCTGTCTCAATGGTTATCTTACTGCCCATGGTTGTCTGGTTACTGGCACTTGAATAGTTATTGCTCTTTTGACAGGAACTGGGCAGAGCCCTAGTGCGGCTCTCTGCTGATTTATTTGCTCATCATACGTCACATCTTGGTGTGTACGTTCCTGGTACTTAAAAATGGCCGGCTGGAGTGCAGGCCATATCTGGGAAATCCTCTACAGGTGTATACAGAGAAAAGGGGAGACTTTTCTTAAGAGAAACTTGTATAAGAAACCTCATCAGTAGTTACCTGGTGCGATAGTGGAAACCCAAAGGTGGCAGGAGAGAAGACCTCCTTGTGTAAAGTATCAAAGGGGAGAGGAATATAACATGCATTGTGTGTGTGGCCAACAAATCAGTGGAACAAACATCAATGGGTGTTGTAGCCTTACTTTGAGATTCACATCTTACATATTTGAAAGTCAGACTTTGTGAATGTTTGAAGTTAACCTCATCACAAAGCACTTGTAGTAGTGGTCAGAGTCTTATCCTGGCAGGCGAGTAAACCAGGAAAGGGATTGTTAGTGGTAGCCCTGGCATGTTAGTGAACCAGGAAGATACTGCATTGTGGTGAATGGGTTTGGTGGGCAGAAAGTGGCAAGACCACGGATCTGTTTGATGAACTGTGGTAAAACCATCCTGATGAAAACATTGTGGTTTATAAAGAAGACATGTGCAGTAGTTGTCTTTTCCTAAGAGGAGAAGCTCTATTGACATTCATTGGAAGTATGAAACAGACCTTTTGGTTTGATGAGCTTGTGTAAACTATTTTGCAGATTGATGAACCTTGTGTGATCATAAAATCAAGTGCCAAGTGAAAGGAGCTTTGTGTTCTTCTTGAAGCAGAACTAGACCATCAAAAAGAACTTTGCTAATTGGAACTTTTATTTGGCAAAACCTGCATAGATCCTGGGGACGGGGATCGAACACTGGTTATTTGGTTATGTTAAAATCATTTATGCCCGAAGGCACCCTGGCGCTAAAGTGTGAAACTGAGCTGCCTAACAACCAGATTTAGAACACAAATGTTTTGAGCATACGCCGAAAGGTTAGGTGGTCAGCTGTCAACCGCAGTGCTAGAGGAATAGCATTCCAAGCCTTGGCGGCAGCCACCGAAAGAGCACGGCCGCCAATACGGGCCAGTCTAAAACAGGGAACTTTAACTAGAGAAGCAGAGAGAGCGGAGACACTGTGTTGATACATAGTGGGGGAATTTTTCTTTAATGTATTCCGGTCCCAGGCCATTAAAAGCCTGATGCACCATACACAAGGATTTGAATAGTATCCTCTTTCCCACCGAAAGCCAATGAAGCTGCCTTAGCAGAGGGGTAATGTGGGCACCAGTTGGAGGCCGAAGAATAGCTCTAAAAGCAGCATTCTGCAATAGCTTTAGCCGATTAATCACATAGTGAGGCTGGGCAGGATACAGTGAATTGCAGTAGTCTAAAACCACTCAGGATGAGTGCTGCTACAACCGGAGCCCAGCATTTTTATTGGCACAAAAGGGAGGACTTTCCCAAGTATGCGCAGTTTAAAATGTCCACTCTTACATACTGCCGCTACCTCGGCATCCTTAGCCAGGGAGGAGGAAATGACCACCAAGTTCTTTACGGATGCCACAGGGAGGGGACCAAGGGAAGCGGGCCAGCAGTCATTGGTCCAAAAAAGAACACTTCTGTCTTTCTGCCACTTCATTTGAGCCAATTAGATTATACCGATTCTCCAACCTCCTGAAGACCCATCCTAAACAGACTGGCCGTATTGACCTGATTAAAGTCAAGACAGGACAGAATTTGGGTGTCGTCGGTGTAGGAATAGTAGTGGAAACCATGTGAGTGGCTGGGAGCCAGAAGATGCCTAATATACAAATTAAACAAAATCGGGGAGAGGGCAGATCCCTGCGGGACACCACAAGATAATAAAACTGGGCTAAAAAGAAAGGGAAGGAGTAAAACCGATTGTGACCAGTCGGCCAGAAAGGAGAGACAGACAGCCCGGCAATAGACAGCCGGGATATCAGGGTAGGATGGTCGACACTGTCGAAAGCAGCTGACAGATCTAAAAGAACACTGCCGACACCCCTACCCCTCTCCCCCCCCCTTTCCGGTTTACAAAGCGAGCCAGGTCGTCGAGCACAAAGTTAAAGACGGATTCAGTTCCCATACCAGGCCGGGAACCCAACAGAAATTAATCAAAGTAAAAAGTGGATTCAAGAAAAGTGGAGAGCAAAGGGGAGACCAGGGCTTCCAGTAATTTCATGAGGAATGGGAGTAAAGAAATAGGACGATATTTAGCTAGCACCTCAGGATCTAGTGAGGGTTTCTTTAATAGGGGAATCACAAGGGCATGTTTAAGTGTGGATGGGATCACACCCTCCATAAAGGAGGCATTTACAGCTGCTGTAATCAGAGAGATAACAGCCCTGTAGTTTTCCTTCAAAAGCACCAGAGGAATGGGGTCAGTAGGAGACGCCGATTTCAGCCCTTAGAATGTCAGATTCTAGGAATGTCGGAAATTGGGGCCACGTCCCTTCTTCCAGAGAAGTTTCAGTTGATATTTTAGCAGCTGGCAGGTGCACTACATCGCTAATATTAGCACGAATAGCGGAGATCTTAGACACAAAAAAGGACGACAGGGAATCGGAGATCTTGGGAAGGAGTTGTCCGCGTGCTGGTCATCACAGGGGAGGATAAAAACTGAACACGCTGGAAAAGGGCCCTAGGTTGAGGGGGTCTACTTACAGTAAGCAGCCCTCACCCCCCCAGCCGCCAAAGTATGGGGGACATATATAATGACCCCTGGGGGCAGACAGGTGACCATCTGCCCCCAGGTGTGGGGGAATAACAAAACAAAAAAGCAAAAAATAAACGTGATGGGAAGGGGAGAGGGTTTAGGGGCCCTAGCCACCACGGATTTTGTTGGAAATTGTTTCATTGGAAAGGGGAGACTCTCCCCTTTCCAATGACACCCTTTGTGACAGCATTGCTGCCCGCGGAATGGGCGCAGGGCGCTTGATGCGGGCAGCAATGCTCACTAGACCCAGGGATGTCTTTGAATGCGGGGGAGGGGCTGCTTACAGTAAGCAGCCCTCGCCCCCCCTCCCATCCCCCAAAGCATGGAGGCACTTGTGTACAACCCTGGGGGAAGATGGCTGATCTGCCCCCAGGGAAGGGGGCAAAAAAACAAAAAATAAAAAGGAATTTTGGGTTGGATTGGGGGGCACTAGCCAACGGGGATATATTTGACAGAAAAGGGGGTGGCCCTCTCCCCCTCACCCCAAGGGGAAATGGGGGCATCCCTTGTAGCCCTCCCTGGGGGCAGATATCGGCTCCTAGGAAGAGGCATCAGTCCCCAAGGAGGGCTGCATGAGATGCCCCCCCCTGCATTTGGTGTGGGGGGTATAAAGTCACCCCCCAGAACATTAGATTAGTTTATTATTTGTATTGCGCACCAAACCCACAGGTAGTCGGGCGCATCATATAGCTTAGTTGTACATAATATACAATACAATATACATTATATACAAAATGCACTTTTACAATTTTTTACAATTTACATGGTAATAGCGCAGAGAATATTTATACATTATATACAAAATGAATGTATGCAAAATCTTTGCGAACGGCATACCGAGTGGGGTCCGGAGTAGAGGAGGGTAGGTTCTAGGTGAAGAGGGCGAACGCCAAAGTCACGCTTAGCCATCAGAATCTTTGAACATTTTTATAAGGATGTGGCGAAATTTTGTGTAGGATGGTTCTAGTCTGAGTAGGGTAGGGAGTGAATTCCATAGTTGGGTAGCCTTTACCTGGAAGCTGTTGCCTCCTACTTTGACCAGTTTGAATCTTGGGGTCAGGAGGCAATTAGTATTTGACTGTCTGGTTGGTCTGGTCTCAGATTTAGTAATGATTCTGTCCATAAGATAGCGAGGGGCCACTTTGTTTACGCATTTATGTGTAAGGGAGGCGACTAAGTCTTATTTTGTCCATTGTCGACAGCCAGTTGTAAGCTCTTCTGGTGTCCGAAATATGGTCTCTCCTGGCAAATCCGAGCGCGGCTCTAAGGGCGTTGTTTTGCAGGAGTTGGATTTTCTTAGTGGTTTGCTTGCTCGCCCCAATGTACATGGCATTGCAGTAATCAAGTCTTGATAATATAAGAGCTCTAGCAAGGGTGATACAGCTGTCATTCTGCGAATCCGATTGGGAGAAGCGCTCTACATCTCCACCAATCGACCACCGGAGGCGAGAGCCGGCCCACCTCGTGGAAGGCCCACGGATGCAAGGCTAGTGCCTGTTTTGCCGTGGTTGCCGATTGCCAGCCCGCCTGGCTCCTGCACAAGGTAACTCTGCCCTCTTCTATGCAAGTAATTCCATGTTAACCCAATATCCAACTTTGCTACATCTCACATTTAGGCGCCAGCATCGTTAACATTGGTGACTAGAACAGCTAAGCTAACTATCCTTGCCCCACTAACTGCACGTGAGCCCTTTGCTATAGTGCACACCGTGTTCCTGCCCATCTTGTCGGCACACGACTTACAGTACATCACGACGAAGTCAGCCGCTGGCACGTTGTCCTTCGCCTTACAAACTTGACATTAGCTGCCATGACACTCACCATGTTTGATTAATATGTCACAGTACCACTTGGGCATCACTACCGCTACATGTGGGCAGACAACTTCCCCGACTGGTCATAAAGCAATGTTTGTTTATACGGCACTTCTTTCTACATTATGTTTATCATGCCATGCTATCTCACTTGAATTGCTATCTTCACATTCTAAGTTTGCCATTGAATTGCCATTAATCAAATTCCAGATTTTAGCCTGCTGCCTTGCCAGTATCTGTTGGTAAGCCTGTAACCCATGTGCAACTTCACAGAACACGCTAAGACTGAACTCAGACCTAATGCTTTGCAGACAACTGTCTTATCTCAAACCTAGATGCTATCAATGTACCATAGTCATTCTGTCTGATGTTAAATCTAGGAGTCACCCTTTGCCTTTAGTCATACTGCTGTACCTACCTGAATTCTAGGCGCTTCCACAGGGCACTGTACTGCTAAGTGTATCCCTATCTTACTATATTTTGGTCGAGAAGTGATGACCCAAACCTAGATATCGCCACAAGGCACTGTACGGCTAAGTGGCTCCCTGGCTCATTGTATTTTGGTCTAGAAGTACTGACTCCAACCTAGATATTGCCACAGGGCTCTGTATTGCCATTCCATCTAGCACTCCTAAAATGTACACTACTAGGAGCCCATTGACCTGCATGACTCTTGTCCTAGCCACTACGCTGTTAATAAACACATTGGTAAACTATTACCCTTCCACCATCATAATAGCACAACACCCACTTGGGATCAATGTAGAAAGGCCTTCCAAATTAACCATGCAAGAATCACTGTTATCTCTACCGTGCACGACCCCTGTCAGAAATAGCAGACTCCGGGCAGGACTGCCTAAACTGTATGAACCGCTTGCTAGAACACTAGCACCTAGTAACAACAGATCCCGCATTTCACCTGTTACCAATATTAGTAAAGCCAAAGGTAACCAACCACAAATAACAGACCACAGCACCAGCCGGCCTACCTTGCCATACTCTTAAAGGAGCTTTAATAAATGCTAGATCCCTGGTAGCACATGCCATCGAGATATCGGAAATCATACAGTTAGAACAACTAGACCCATTAGTCACTGAATCCTGGTTGCACGCCGCGGCAGGCCCAGCACTATCACTAGCTATCCCTTAAGGCTACACTATCCTTAGATTAGACAGAACTGAGGCACCAGGTGGAGGAATTGCACTCATTGTAAAAGATAACCTACCTATCAGACTTATACCACACCTGGATACCAATTCGTGCGAGAATCTATCAGCCAAACTTAACTTAAATTGCACCCAAACTCTTACAATCCACCTAATATACAGGCCACCAAATTCCATTGGTACCTTCGAAGATGACTTATCTAATATATCAAACAATTTAAAAAACTCTTCCCAAGTCATTTTATTAGGAGACTTTAACTTGGGATATAATGACCCAAAAGACGCACATGCCTCTACTATGGCAAATATCCTCACAGAACAAGGTCTCACCCAAAAAGTACTGGACCCTACACATTCTAAAGGAAGAACTCTGGATTGGATAGCGGACCATAACTGTAATGCAACCATCTCTTCCAATTCACCTGTGTTATGGTCATGCCACCATCTGATAACCTTCACCATCTGAGAAAACTATTGGCCCCGCCCGCACTACTAGCTCCCTCAGTCCCTACT
Organism: Ambystoma mexicanum; assembly: GCF_040938575.1. Lineage (NCBI taxonomy): Eukaryota > Metazoa > Chordata > Amphibia > Caudata > Ambystomatidae > Ambystoma > Ambystoma mexicanum. The sequence goes on along the minus strand of NC_090922.1, from coordinate 141,804,050 downwards.
CGCAACAAAAAAAACATCACTTGCAATAAACTACTCCCCCTTATCTTACCCACCCTCAATGCCCTCCCAGAAAACCTGGGACCAGATGCCCTGATCAAAGTTTACAACAATACCATGACCACCTCCCTGGATACAATTGCGCCACTTAAACTCAGAAAAAGCAAACCTAAGGCGCACCTCAACTCTTGGTACACACCCCATCTAAAAACATTACGTACTAAAAAAAGATCATGCCAATGGAAAGCTCACCCTTCTGAAGAAAATAAAACTAATCTGCGCGCTCTCTCTGCCCTCTACAAAAAAGAAATTCTCCTAGCCAAACGTGAATCTTACAATTCAAGAATAGCCCAAGCTAATTCCAGTACTAAGGAACTCTTTGTTATCCTCAAAGAACTTGAAGCACCCATCCCCGTACCCGACAACTGCATTAAGGAAAAACCTTTGTGTTCGAATATCCAACAAGCATTGACAGGTAAAGTTGCTACTCTTCAAACAAAAATCAAGAATAAAAAAGCCTCGCTATTAACCAACTTGCCCAACAATACCATTATAACCCCGCCCACTATTTCGGACACACTAACACGATTCAAATTCTCAAAAGTTACTATTCTCGAAACAGAAAAGACAATACTCTCACTCAAACCCTCTAACTGCCATGGTGATCAGTGCCCTGCCCAACTCAAAGGATGCAGCCAGAGAACTGTCACCTTTCATCACTAAATTGATCAACGCCTCATTTAGGACCAACAGCATCCCCACTAACCTTAAGGAATCCTGGGTGCTCCCTTTACTAAAGAAACAAACTTTAGACCCTCTAATTCCCACGAACTACCGACCTATTACTACGGTACCATTCCTCCTGAAAATCATAGGCTATTTTATCTATCTACAAATTCAAAAACATTTGGAATCCAATCATCTGCTGGGATCTAGACAATCAGGCTTCCGGCCCCAACACGGGACTGAAACTGCGTTAATTGACTTGAAGGCCCAGATCGATGACCACAGGGACAAAGGCGACCTAGCTCTCCTCTTGCTTCTGGACTTATCGGCCGCCTTCGACCTGGTCGATCACCAGGTCTTGTGCAGCCACTTGGACTCGGCAGCACACTTCTCCCCAGAAGCTATAGCTTGGATACAATCCTTCCTCAGTGATCGTACCATGAGAGTATTCTCTCCCATTGCTTCAGCTGACCCTATCACGTGTGGTGTTCCCCAGGGTTCATGTGTCTCGCCTACCTTATATAATATTTTCACTAAGCCCCTTTTCAATGATTTGGATCATCTGGGTATCACCTACACTAACTATGCAGATGATACGCAGATCCTCCTACCAATTACCAGTGATTATGAAAAGGATTTGGCCTTGGTAAATAAGGTTTACCTCATCATCCAGGCATGGATGGCCTCTCATGGACTATGCCTGTTACCTGGCGGTTTAGGGTGCCTCTCAGCCCGCCCTAAAGTGTAGTGTACCTTTTCCATCTTTTTCTTTGTTTCCGAAAGTTGCCTTGGCGCAGAGGGGCACATTGGAAAAAAAGTGAAAATGGTGGAATGCTTTTTAGGAGGGCTGTGGGGCACCCCAAAGGGTCAGGGAATTTTCTAATGGGATGGGGCATTGACCCCCCTCCCCCCACCCGCAATGGAGTGGGTGCCATGTCATGCAGCCCTCCCTGGGACCAGATATCTGCTCCTAGGAAGGGACGCTTGACCACAGGGAGGAGTGCACGACAGCCCTCCCCCTTATCTGCCCCGAGAGAGGGCTACATTTTGCTGGTGTGACTGTAGGTAACATGTTTTTTGTTTTGTTTACAGCTTTTTCTACCCGAGCAGCTGCAGCATTGTGAGTACTATTTTTTATTATTCTATGGTTATGGCCCACTGTCAGTGGAGGGGGGGGGGGGGGGGGTGTGTGAGACTGGGGCTGGATTGTTGGTGGTGTGGGAGGGAATGGCCCGTCTGGGCAGATCACCTCCAACTGTCCTGAGTTGCAGCTGGGCTGCCCTTCGGGGAGGTATTGGCACACTGCCGAGACTCCTTGGTGGGGAGAAGCTGTAACGCAGGGCAGCCAGGGCTCCAGCAAAGTCTGCGGTAATATCTCTGGCCTTGGGCACCCTTCTCCCATGTGGGTCTTTGCTGGGGGTTCTGGGTAATACATTCGGAGCTGATTTGCGTAAGTCAGACCTCTGGATTCCCACATGTGTCCTCTTTTGGGAAATGCATGGGGTTCCCGTTTTCCTTGCTGGCTTCAACACCCTAGGCCCAAATCTGTAGGTTGCCCACATGAACAAAATGGTCAGTGGCGAAAGGCTTGTAGATACCAGTGGGTTACCCTTTTCCTTTTGCGCCCCCGGTAGGTGCACCTACACATGTGAGGTACTGTTTTCATCAGGTCACGTGTGGGGATGCGGGAAGGTAGGCCAGGAAGGTGTTGTTGGCGGTGCGTTTCAGTGGGTGGCCAAAGCGAAATGTCAGAATTGTCTCCATTTCCAGCCCATTTCAGAGACATTACCCTGTGTCTACTAATCGAAAGGAACAAGTTACTTACCTGTAGCTGTTCTCCAGCATGGGTCTGGCATGGATTCACATGCTCATGAATATTCACAGTAGTCAGGCTGGGAATCCTCGGTACAGAAAAAAATCAGTATCAGTTTTGTTTCTGATCCGTCTTTCCTAGTAGTAACCAATCACTGATCTCTGGGTCATACTGCCCACAGCCAATGACTGCCCTCTCCCAAAGCCCTGCCTCCGGCAGCCATCCTCAGATTTGGCAGCACATAAAGTGGCAGTATGACCAAGTGAAGAGCCGCAGAGGGTTAGGCGGTAGGGTTCACATGTGAATCCAAGCCAGACCCTTGCTGGAGAACAACAGTTACAGGTAAGTAACTTGTTCCTTCTCCAGCATGGGGTCTGGCATGGATTCACATGCTCATGAATATAAGAATACATAGCAGTACACACATGCACAACCACGGGAGGTGGCAAAAGGCTCAACATTAATCAACTCTTACCTCCTCACCAGGCCCTTCAGGCGAACAGGTTGCGCAGCACTGCTTGGCCGACCCTGGACTCCTCCCTGGAATCCCGATCGACGCAGTAGAATTTCGTGAAGGTGTGCGTCGATCTCCACGTAGCAGCCCTGCAGATGTCCGGCAGGGGCACACCAGACAAGAACGCCGTGTTAGCAGCGATCGCTCTGGTCGAATGGGCTCTCGGACGGCCGGGCAGCGGTCGGTTTGCCAACCGGTGACAGAGCATGATACAGCCGGAGAGCCATCTGGAAATGGAAGCCTTCGAGAGAGCCTTCCCTTGATTCACAGGTCCAAAGTTCACAAAAAGCTGTGACGTCTTCTGAAAACTCTTCGTGCCGTCCACGTAGAAATTCAGCGCTCTAGCTACATCCAGCGAGAGCAAAGTCCTCTCGGCCGGCGATGAAGGCGACTGGAAGAAAACTGGTAACACCAAGGGCTCGTTGAGGTGGAAGCCCAACGGCACCTTGGGCATGAAGGAGGGAATGCGTCCTGAGCACCACCACCACCCTTGTGTCGTGAAAAGTCAAGTATGGAGGCTTGCAAGATAGGGCCTGAATCTCTCCCACGCGCCGTTCGGAGGTGATGGCCACAAGAAAATCTGTTTTCCACGATAGGAACTTCAACGGTGCCGTATGATAGGCTCGAAAGGGGTCCCCATAAGCCTAGTCAGCACCACGTTGAGCTCCCACGCCAGGGATGGGGCCTTCACCGGCGGGAACGAGCGGAATAGTCCCTTCATGAATTCCTTCACCAGGCAATGAGACCACAAGGACACTTGTCCTGTTGTCCTGGTGTATCTGGAGATGGCAGCCAGATGTATCTTGGAGGCGTGAGCTAGTCCAGCCTTGGCCAACAACAGTAGGTACGGCAGGACTTGAGGGGCCGTAATCCGTAGAGGGTTAATCTTCTGTGCCCGGCACCAGACAGAGAACCTCTTCCATTTGTGTCTGTAACACTTGAGAGTTGAGGACGCCCTGGCCTTTGCAAGAACCTCTGTGCAGTCAGCCGGTATATCGTATCCCCCAAACTCTAGTGCTGAAGGAGTCAGGCCTGCAAGTTCAGCGACTTAGGGTCGTGATGAAGAATGGCGCCTCCTTCCCTGGAGAGAAGATCCGCGTCCACGAGCAGTTTGACTGGTGGGGACGCCGACAAGTCCAGAAGGTCCGGGAACCAGATCTGTCTCGGCCACGCCCATGCGACGAGGATCATCCTGCACCGGGACCTCTTGAGCTGGTTGACGAGCCGGAGTAGCAGTGGCAACGGCAGGAAAGCATAGAGGAACAGGTTGTCCCAGGGAAACGAGAAAGCATCGCCCATGCTCCTCGATTGGGGGAACCTGATGGCGAACCTCTGGCACTTGGAGTTCGTCGCGAAGAGATCGACCTGGGGTCTGCCCCACCACCTGAAGAGTCGATCCACTTGATCCTGGCGTAGCTCCCACTCGTGGCACGAGCGCAGCTCCCTGCTGAGTGAGTCGGGAATGGTGTTCTTTATCCATGCCAGATGAAAAGGTACCAGAAACATCCCCTGGTCGACGGCCCAGTGCCACAGAACCCGTGATTCCTTGGACAGGGCTGGGGATCTGGTTCCACCCAGCTTCCTGATGTAGAACACTGTGATGGTGTTGTCGGTGAAGATCCTCACCACCTTGCCCTTGAGGGACGGAAGAAAGGACCCAAGGGCCCAAAACACTGCGCGGAGCTCCAGAATGTTGCTATGAAGCTGTTTTTCCTCCGGGAGCCAAAGGCCTCTCGCGTGGAGATTTCCGGTATGCGCTCCCCACCCTTCCAGAGAGGCATCCGTCGTCACCGTTACCTGGTGAGCTGGAGTCTGAAAGTCTGCGCCCGCCGTCAGATGTGTGGGTGCCCCACCATCGGATCGTTCGTCAGAAGATCTCGTTGAGCGGCATCCTGTCCTCGAAGCTGCCCGTCACCTGGATGCAGCATGCGTCGACGAACTCTTGCAGTGGACGCATTCGAAGTCTGCACAGACGTACCAGATAGATGCAGGAGGACATCAACCCGAGAAGGGATTTGATGGATCTTACCCTGGCTAGGTCCGTGGCTAGCAGGCGATGCACCATGCCCAGGATGGCTTTCGGACGGCGAGGCCAGCCGTGTCACTGTGTCGAGCTTGGCTCCCAGAAACAGGGCGACCTGCGAAGGGACCAGGTGGGATTTGGGGAAGATGGAGAACCCCAGGTCCGTGAGTAGCTCGATGGTCTTCGCTGTGTGTTCTTACGCGAGCTCCTTGTCCTTGCTCGGATGAGCCAGTCGTCCAGGCAGGGATAGACGTGGATCCCTTGCAGGCGTAGCCACCGGTGCTAGGCACTTGGTGAATACACTGGGTGTCGACTTTAATCCGAACGGGAGGGCCTTGAACTGGTAGTGCCGTCCTTGGACCACGAACCTGAGGAACTTCCGGTGTCCTTTTAGAATGGGGATGTGGAAGTAGGCATCCTCCAAGTCCAACGACGACAGAAGTCGTCCTCCTCCAGCTGTCCCAGCACGTGCTGGAGGGTGACCATCTGGAATTTCTGAGCCTTGATGTACTTGTTCAGTCGCCCCCAGGTCCAGGATGGGACGCCAACCTCATGTTTTCTTTACAAGAAAGTATCTTGAGTAGACCCCGGAGCCCCGAAGTCTCTTTGGGACGAGCTCGATGGCACCTTTCTTGAGCATCGCCCTTACCTCCAGCAGCAGCTGGGGTACGTGGTTTTCCTTCCTGGCCACGGGTGGCACACGAGGGCACTTCTTTAGAAACTCGAGGGCGTGCCCCTGGGCCAGGGTATCCAGCACCCAACGGTTGGTGGAGATGGACTCCCAGACGCTGATGAACTTCGTCAGCCGGCCTCCCACCGGGGTGCTTCGGTGGGGGCCCGACACCACGGTCGGTTCATTCCTGTTTCGAGGCCGCCTTGACGACAACGGCGGGAACCTCCAAACTTGCCCCGTCCTCTATAGGCCTCCTGCAACGAGGAACGGGCAGCTTGACGGTAGGTAGAGGAGCTGCTGCCGGAACCTTTGGAGGCCCCTTGCTTGCCTCCCGTGTTCTGAAAGGACGGCCGTCGTTGCTGGAGAACTCCCAGGGCCCGGGTCCATTTTGATGGCTTGCAGGGACTCATCGACTGTCTTCCCAAACAGGTTGTTCCCGTCAAAGGGCATGTCCAACACTTTGGCTTGTACGTCCTGGCGGAAATCCGCCGCCTTAAGCCATCCGTACCGTCTGAGGCAAACACCGTTGCCCAACTGGCGGAAACCGGTGTCATCGATGTCCGACGCCACCTTGCCTTCTTGCAGGATTTCCAGGGCTTCTGCCCTCTTGTCATCCGGCAGGAAGTCCAACAAGGGAGCGATTTTATACCAAAGTTCCCTGTCGTAACGGGCAACGGTAGCCAGGGCGTTGGCCGCCTTAATCGTCGTCGCCGACGTGATGACTCGTCGTCCCATTGCATCGAGCTTCTTTCCCTCGCTGTCCGGTGGCGAAGTCGATACCGATGCCCCCCCCCCCCGCCTTCTTCCTGGCCGCCGCCGAGACGACAATCCAGGGTCAGCTGTGCTCTAAGGCATAGAGGGGCCGCGTCGGGGACCTTCCTCTTGGTCTCTCGACGTTGATAGAGGAACCCCTCCTTTTCTTCAGAGCAGAGCTGGAAAAGCTTGGATGCCCTGGAGATCATTGCATGGAAGGATCCAATCTCATCGGGCGGGGAAGCCCGGGGAGGGGTGGGACAATGGGAGGTCCACCCCGCTGTCACCGCCCTCGTCGTCCGTGCCCGCCGTGTCCGTGCCCGTGTCATCCCAGCAGACCGTGGACGGGGAGGAGGGTTGAGCAGGCCTCGAGGGCTGGAAGGGTGCAGGAGGATGTGGTGTTCTCCTCTTGGGTGGTGGACTTCCCGACGGCCCTGCCCCTGGCTCCTCCTTTGGGGGTAAAGGCAATCTAGTCCTTATTTCAGAGCATAAGGAGTGAATTGCCATCAAAATGGCCGCTGAGATGTCCTGCGGCACTGGCTGCGACGGTTGGTCTGGGGTCCCATCAGCGCCGTCGTCGCTTCAGTCGTACCCCTCGTCGGGATGCCTCTTGACGGGCTGGTCCTCTTCCATGCCCGCGTCGTGGCTCTCAGGGACTTCGGCAAGTTCCTCCTCGGAGGCTGTGTCTGAATCCACGACAGCCACTGGCCTCCCCCCTCTTTCTCCGCCGGGGGCTTAGTGGGGATTTCTTCGATGGGCTTGAAAGATTCCTCCCTCTGAGGTGGCAGGGAGACTCTGGGCACCAAGGCCGCTGCCATAGGTGTATCCTCCGCAGGCTGCGCCAGGGTTGCTGCGACCTCCTCGATAGAGGCCTTGGCTGGGTGAATCAAAGCCTTAGTCACCGACTGCATGCTTGTGGCCTTCACCTTGGGGGGAGGGCTCCCTGCCTTGCTCCCCCTCAGCCGAAATCTTCGAGATCGACCAGGGCCTCTCCAGAAGCTTGATTTCCTCTTACCCGAGCCAGAGCGTTGGCTCGTGGTCGATGGCGCTGGGGAGGATGCGCCTTTGCCTGGCAGCCAAGGAGCCCGACCGTTTGGCGCTCCCGGTGCCCGCGGACTCGCGGTGCTTAGCCTTCTGTTGGGCCCCCGTCGTGCCCTCACATGACTTAGAAGACCGCTCAGATTTCTTCTTTTTCGTCTCACCTAACGGGCTATTTACCTCCAGCCAGTTGGCGAGATGAAGATGGCGGTCCCTCATGGTCCGCTCCGACATGTTCCCGCAAAACGCACAGTCCTCCACGTGCGGTTTGTCCTTGTGAAGAAAGTAGAGGCATAAGGAATGCTCGTCTTCCTTGAACACGTTCTTCAGCTGGCATCCAGGGCAGGCCCTGAACAGCTTCCCGGGCGTCGAGCTCCCTTTCTCCTGGGCCATGTCCAGGGTAGGCCTCAGAAACTTCTGGAATCCTCCAAAAGCGTCGTTGGACAAAATATTCACGTTTGAGGGACGTAGAAACTTCCGAAACGGGTCCCCGTTGATCGGATGTAAAGACGGTGGCGCTTGAAGCTCAATTTAACCGAAATATGAGAAATTCTCCTTGAAAAAGCGCAAAAATGCAGCAAAAGCTCGAGAGCTATAGCACGAGGACTCCCAACACTTGAACGTGCGGTAAAAATCTGAGGATGGCTGCCGGAGGCGGGGCTTAGGGAGAGGGCAGTAAGACCCAGAGATCAGTGATTGGTTTCTACTAGGAAAGACAGATCTGAAACGAAACCGATACTGATTTTTTTTCTGTACCGAGGATTCCCAGCCTAACGACGGGGAATATTCATGAGCATGTGAATACATGCCAGACCCCATGCTGGAGAACACTTACCCAACAAGCGATGTCATACCTTCTCGCGTTCCCACAGGTGTCCCGACGAAAAAGGTACCTCACAAGTGTGGGTGCACCAACCAGGGGCGCAAAAGGAAAAGGGTATCCCGAAGCCTTTCACCAGAGCACAATTTGTTCATGTGGGCACCCTACAGATTTGGGCCTAGGGTGTCGAAGACAGCCAAGAAAACAGGCAACCCCATGCATTTCCCAAAAGAGGACACCCGTGGGAATGCACAGAGGTCGGACTTGTGCGAAGCAGCCCAGAATTTATCACCCAGAACCCCAGCCAAAGTGAACATTGTTTTGGTTTTTTCCACCAAATATCACACTTTGTCGGGGATTGTGGCTAAAAAAAACTGGGGCAATTTGTGCAAGGCAGACCTCTGTGTATTCCCACAGGTGTCCTCTTTTGGGAAATGCATGGGGTTCCCCGTTTTCCTTGGTGGCTTGGACACCCAAGGACCATATCGGTATGGTGTGCCGGTCAGCAGAGAGTCTGAAATTCAGGTGTCAAAACAGACTTGGGGTTACTTGTGTTTTAGGCTTTCCCCTTGGCGCCCAGGTATGTGCACCCACACATGTGAGGTACCGTTTTCATCGGGACACCTGTGGGAACGTGGGAAGGTATAACATTTGTTGTGTGTGTGATTTTCATAACGTTTTGACCCATTTGCTGGTGCCCTTTGTCACATAACCCTTTCATTTCCCAAATGTGACCTACATTTAATCGCTGCTTTCGGCACCATACACTTTTGTAACCTGCACAAGTCACCTACCCTTGTAAAGATCTGCAGGTGCCCTTTCAAAAAATGTATGCTTGCCGTTCCTCACCACATTGGTTTGCCTGATTTACACATGCTAAGTGTGTCTGTTCAGGCCGTGAGCGTAAACCTCCTGTGTACCATGGCTCAGTGTTTGGCTTGTGGTATTGCTCGTTTTGTAAAACACTACAAAAAATGTGTGCTTTCCTAACTGCAAGAGTCGGGGAATATAGCGGAGAATTGCTTTTCTCATAATTCATAGAAGCCATTGCAGTACCAAGCCAACCATGTCCAACACCTTTTTTTTCGGTCATTTTCCCGCTTTACCCCAATCTATGGCATTTTCCCCTACCTAGTAGTTGCCTGACCTACGCAAATCACCCCTGCCTAAACTTGGAATTTTGTCTACTTTTCAGAAATACATGCCTTTCTGTCCTCCAATTCGACTTGCCTACCCTTTTCTTCCATTCCGTCCATGCATGTCCAATTGGCAAAAATGGCCAAAAATCGCCTACCTCTCACAAAACAGTTGATAACCACATTAAAAATTGTTTTCGTTTCCACCCAACCTATTCTTGAAAGCCAGGAAATTGGGGAATTCAGCACAGCAAACCATTTGTTCCTAGCTCTTACAAGGAAAAAACCACAGGCTTCTTTGTACATCATTTCATTGCCATTTTTTTAAAAAAAAAACACATTTTTGCACTTCTTGCTCATTTGCTCTCACCCCCCTACAGCAACCTAGGATTCCTGGATGCCGTTACGACCGCCTACATGTGGGAAAAAAGGAGCCAAATTTGGCCGAGATATCTCATGTAACAAAAAAGTTACAAGGCTTTGAATGGCCACATACCGAAATCACCAAAAAAGGCCCTGCCACTGGGGGGAAATACCCATGGCACTTAAAGGGTTAAAGTATAATTGTTATTTTGTTGAGTTTAAACAGCTATATACATTCCTGTATGATTTTGTTTTATGTTCAAGTGTGAGGGAAATACACCAATAATAATACATTTCTTATATAGTGCCAGACACCCATAGGTCTCAGAGCACTCAAATAACAGCAGACCTTATAATCCCACAGAGCGGTACTCATTTATGTTACAAGTGTTTTCCTTTAGTTTTACAGGCATGGAAATCCTTGATAGGCTAGGGAAAGCGTGGCATTTATCACACGCACATAATATTAAATAAAATGGCTACTTGTGAATAACCGCCATCAAGTTGTCCGCCTGTAGCCATGGAGACCAATGAACAGTTTGGGGAAGATTCTGCCATCTTGTTTCTCTCTTCCCCCTACCTTTCCTGTGCCCTCCACTTATTCTAGCACAAAGCACTTTGGGTGTGATGTCAGAAGAGCAAAGTACAATCATTTCAAGAGCAGGGACTGGTGAAGCAGGCTAGTTTTAGTCCAGTCACCTGTGGGCTTTTGCCTTTAAAAGAAGGGATCTTATAATACTTTTTCGCATCATCTCTGGAATCCAACCCTGGAAGATTTTGTTGAACCCTTCTGAGACGGCAGTCTTTTTCAAAGTCCTCCAGTTTTGAAGTGAAGGCAGGTCTTCCAGGACAGAGGCAAGCTCTGTCACCTAACATCGCCAGAAACAATTGGGCGTGAACTCTACTGCTGGACCAAGACTGCATCTGTGACAGCCACCATGTTGCCTTCGACCTCACCGTGTTGCAGGATCCTTGAGGGTGTGCCAGCCTCCAAGTGTTTGAGAATACAGGAAAAGGGCTACGCTTTAGAGGCTGGATGGGACTCGCAGCTCCCAAAACCATGACCAGCCAAGATCCCGGTGTGTGACGCCAACAAGCTGCGAGCCGTTTTTCCAGCTTGTTCCAAGTCTATCGAATCTCTAAGACCCTTAGAAGCGGCCCTTGCCAATCAACCCTCTCTTGACAACCATTAACTGTTTGACTCCTTTCGGTGCCGCACCGTGCCAGCTGAAGCGGCTGATCTTCTCTGCCCGAACAAACAAAATACTACTGTATTGCATTGCTCGAGTCACATTTTGAAGTACCAGCTATCGATTCATACCAACCCTGGTGTCCCCTTAACAGGGACCTCCGAATCTTCTCCTGAGAATCACGGTAGCAGCTCAAACGCAGTCGAACCTCTACTCCCAATTGAACCCGATGACCGCCCGATATGCACAACTAGAGTAGATACTTCGAGATTGCAGCTACCTGCCGTTTGACCCCGACAACGCCAGCTTGCCGATGGACCATCACAACCGATGTATCCTCGTACTGAAGAGAACCTGCGAACAACTCAGAAAAGAAAAACTGTCGAATTACCAAGACATTTGCAAAGATATTACTAAACGACATCTGCGCTCCTAGACATCTCTTTGGGCCCTACAGACTGGATACATCATTTAATCCAGTTTGCAACCTCAAGACCCATTTGAACACTGTTCAACTGCCCTTTCTCCCCGGTCTCATCAGCCAGAGTGCTGCATTGGATTCCATCTTTGCATATTCTGTGTTCCTTCTAAAGGGGTGGGTTTTTACAGTGTTTTCTAATTAGTTATTATGGAGCATGGTGTGTTTGATTAAAGCATATCTTTATAGAATCTTCATTGGACTTTCCTTTATTTTGGACTGTTCTACTTTGCAGTTTGGGCTTCTACTGAAACACATTCACACCCCTCTGGAGTGTATAGCCTTCCCTCTGCGCTCGTTACCACAAGAAGCAAAGGAGGTATATCTCTTGACTGCGCCGGCTCTTGGTTTGTATGAGGGCTGAGTGGGGTTTAGCCTCTACTTATCCTTGTACCCCTGAAGAGCAGAAGGAATTCTTCAAAGGCCCACAAAAATGATGGTCTTAACAGGATGACATTCCAGAGCTCACACTCTTATCCCTCTCCCGCTCTTATTCCTCAACCTGTTCTTTCTCCTCACACCATCTTCACTCCCTCATCCTCCTTTCATCCCCCTCACCTTTCTCCCTCAGTCTCACTCACTCCCCTACACTCTTAGTCTCACTAACTCGTCATACAGACTCTTGCACCAAAGTACCACTTTATCTTACCAACTTCAACCTCACTTTTAGCACTGTCTGCTGGTCTAATCTATGCTCCACTCCACCGGCTGAATGTTGCTATGCCTCCTCGCCCCTTGACCTTACTGCAGCAACCTACTCAACCCCTTCCAACTTTTTTACTGGGCTGTAGCCCTCTCTGTCCCCCTGCCCCCACCCTCCCTTCCCTGGAGAACTCACCTGCTACAATCTCCAATTTTCCCTCAGGGACTGGGTATTGAAGCAACCTGCATAAAAGGTGCCATTTACCTCCGCTCCTTTTCCCCAAAACGCACCCTTCGGGGCTTTGTGATGTTGACCCGCCGTTAGGAACGCAGGCACCAGCTCTTGGTCTTTGGATCCACTCTCGTGTGTGGGATAGTCTCTCATTCACCAGCAGGATTTCTGTTAGTGGTTTTCTCTCTTGTGGGTAAAATAGTGTCTGGCTCACCACTGAGGGGTCTGAAAGAAAACAGAATACTGGGCAACATGTTTTAAGGCAGGAATTGGATGATTCCCACTTGAACGCAGGCACATGTGGGCGGGGGGTGAAACAGACTGGGACCCTCCCAACTCCACCACCCATGCTCTGGGCAGGGCGGGCTCTAGCAAACACCCAGGTAGGTCCCCAACTCCCAGTGAAAGGGTATGGGTCCCCAAGCCAATCAATATATATGACAATGCATTACTTACCGTAAAAGCATTTCTGATGGTTGTATCTGCTTAGATTCACATGCTGTGCATAGTCCGACATCCAGTGGTCACTGCGGAGTATTGCATTTTGTTTTTCGTAGTCGAAAAGGGGACGTCGTCAAGGCGTGTCTAACACTATCCCTATAGTGATGTGCAGTGTACCCACAATCCCTCACGCGTCGAGGTCCCTCTGTTTGTATTTCTTCTGCCCTGAGGGAGCTTTATAGACGGGATTATAGAAAAGAGAGAAAAGGATGTCTATGTTCCTTCCATCCGAGCGGGGAAGAAGGGTGGGCGCATGTGAATCTAAGCAGATACAACCATCAGAAATGCTTTTACGGTAAGTAATCCATTGTCTTCTGATGTTTGTTAATCTGCTTAGAATCACATGCTGTGCATAGACTAGCGAGCAGTACCCGGTGTTGGAGGTGGGTTGTGAGAAGGAACAGTAGAGAAAAGGTGTTTTAATACTGCTTGTCCCACCTCTGAATCAGATCTAGAGTGGGCATCTAGACAGTAGTGTTTTGTAAAGGTGTGTACAGAACTCCAGGTTGCCGCTTTGCAAATGGACTCGAGAGGGACATAATTAATGCTATGGAAGCCCCAGTGCCTCGAGTAGTGTGCTCTTGGCTTGAAGGGTAGTTCTATTTTAGCAAGAGTGTAACAGAGGGTGATGCCTTGTACAATCCATCTAGATATAGTGGATTTTGAAACTGCATCTCCCTCTCTTCCTGCAGCCACGGAGACAAAGAAATGATTAGTCTCTCTCAGTGGTCTAGTACTTTCCATATAAAACATAACAGCCCTGCGCACATCCAGTGTATGCAGGCTTTTTTCTCCCAAGTTTGAAGGGTTTCGAAAGAACGTTGGTAGTTCTATAGATTGGTTCACATGGAACTTAGAAATGAATTTAGGTGCAAACCTAGGGTGTGTGCGTAGAACCACCTTATCTTTGTTAACTGTTACAAAGGGGTCTAGAATAGATAGCGCTTGTAGTTCACTTACTCTCCTGATGGAGGTGATCGCTATTAGAAAAGCAGTTTTAAGGGTGAGGTCCTTAAGCATTGCTTTGTGCATGGGTTCAAAGGGAGAGCGCATGAGCCTGGTTAGTACCACATTTAGGTCCCATCAGGGAGCTGGGTGAGCTATGGGAGGGTGTATTCTTTTACCTCCTTCCATGAAGACCTTAATAACTGGGACTTTCCACCACGACGCTAAGTTGAGAAGTGGTGTATGCGGAAAGTGCAGCCAAATGAACCTTAATAGAATTAAACACTAATCCTGAGGCTAGAGTAACAGTGACGAGTGTTAGGCTTTCTAGCTTCCTTGAGAATGTCCATGCATCTCGGGAGTTGTAAATGACCAAATTCTATGATCTCAGGAGCCACGCTGCTAAGTTCATGGTCTGTGGGCATGGGTGTAGTTTTTTGCTCATGTCCTGTGACAGCATGTTGTACGGGCAGGGTAGTTTCACCGGTGGAGATAGAGACATCTCCATCAGGTGAGTGAACCACGGTTGTCGGGCCCACATAGGGACCACTAGTATCATGGTGACTGGTTCCTGGTGCATCTTGTGCACTATCCTGTTGAGAAGGGGAGTCAGCGTAAACAAATTTCCCTGACCATGGTATCGATAGACCGCTCCCCATGGATTGGTTCTGGGGGTACCTGTAGGCGTAATCTTGGCATTGGGAGTTCTCCAGAGTTGCGAACAGATCTATTTCTGGGAATCCCCATTATGTGAAGACGATGTCTTCTTGTAACCGCCATTCGTATATTCATATTCTGCGGGTAGAGGGAAGTCTCTGCTGAGTTCGTCTGCTAGCAGATTGAGTTCCCCATGTACATGTTATGACAACAGGAACATGTGTTTGAGAGCCCACTTCCAGATGTTCTGGGAAGGCTTGGTCAGTCCTGGAGTGTGAGTGCCCCCTTGCTTGTTCAGATAGTACATAGCTGTGGTGCTGTCTGTGAGGACCATCACTGTCTTCCCTTGCAGGTGTTCCTGAAAAGCCTTCAGTGCTTTGAAGACCGCTAACAGTTCCAGTAAGTTTATGTGTTTGGATGCTACGCTTGGAGTCCAAACTCTGTGCAGTCTGATGGGATAGGTGAGCCCCCCATCCTGTGAGGGATGAGTCTGTGGTTAGAGTGGCCTCCACTGCAGGGGGTGGTGAATGGTTTCCCTATGACAAGGTTTTCCTTCGACCACCACCGTAGCGAGAGAACCAAGGCCTGCGAGACCACCACTAGATCGTCCCATTGTCCGCTGGCCTGACACCACTGGCTCTTGAGCCACTCTTGCATTGGACGCATGCGCAGTCTCACGTGAGGTACGAATAATATACATGACGCTATAATTCCCAGCAAACGGATTGCTTTGCGCACCGTCACCTCTCGACCGGCCACATATTGAGGGATCTGAAACAGCATATTTTGGACTCTCTCGGAGGGAAAGACGAGGCCGTACTTGGCTCGAATTAGAGCCCCTAGGAATTGTTTGATTTGGCTGGGCTCTAGGCTGGACTTCTTCTCGTTGATGGAGAAGCCCAGTTGGAACAAAAGGTCTACAGTCTTTTGGGTGTTTGAGAAGCATGTCTCGCAAGAATCCCCTGTTATGAGCCAATCGTCGAGGTAAGGGTATACTGGGATGGAAAACCTGCGCAGGTGGGCCGCTGCCACTGCCAGTACTGTCATGAATACCCTCGGCGCTGACGCTATGCCGAAGGGTAGCACCCTGAACTGGTAGTGTTTGCCCTCCATCATGAACCTGAGGTATTTTCTGTGCGCTGGCAACATTAAAATATGAAAGTATGCATCTTTCATGTCCAGTTTGTCATGTAATCCCCTTGTGATAACAGGGGGATTACTTCCTGTAATGTCACCATACAAAGTTTTTAAGGTTTTACAAATTTGTTCGCTGGGCGCAGATCTAGTACAGGCCGCATGGTTAAATCCTTTTTGGGTACAAGGAAGTACACTGAATAAATACCTTCTGTTACCTGTGATAGAGGCACGACCTCTATAGCTCCTTTTTCGAGTAGCTGGTCCACTTCTTGACGAAGGATGGCGAGGTGTTCTGGTGACAGGAGTCGTCCCCTTGGGGGTCTGCACGTCGGGGAGCAGTTGAATTCTATACAGTAGCCGCGGGCTATGGTTGATGGTACCCAGCGGTCTGATGTTATCCACTCCCATGCTGGAAGAAAGGGTGTTAGCCGGCCGCCGACCGGTGATGCATGGGAGGGGACCCGAATCTTCGGGTCATTTGGTGTTGATGGCTTGGGAACCTCTAGGGGTGGAACCCCAACCTCTTCCCTTGCCACAACGCTGTCCTCTCTGGGTGGATTGTCCACTGGTTCCTTGATTCGAGGAACAGTTGCCTGCAGAGTACTTCTGCTGATGTTGGCCTCGAAAAAAGCGTCTGTTTCCATAACCTCCCTTGTTGGGAGGCCTTGAAATCTGATCTAGGGTCTTAATGGTGTCAAATTCCTTTTTTGCAGTCTCTAGCGCGTCATCCACCGCCTTCCCAAAGAGGTTGGCTTCCTCTATCGGTTTGTTAATGAGAGATGCTTGTGTTTTGGGTTTAAAACCCGAATTACGTAGCCAGACATGACATTTGAGGAGGATTCCTTGGACTAGGGAACGGCCAGCCGTTTCTGCAGCATCTAGAGTATTCTTAATGATGCTCTGGTTGACTAAGGTTCCCTCGGTAACCGTGGTCAGAAGCCGAGTTTTTAGGGGTTCAGGTACCCCCTCAATGTCTTTGCATAGTTTGCTCCACTGGGCATCTGCATAATTAGCCAGTAAGGAGTTGTTAGCAATCCTAGTGGAAAAGGCTGCCGAGGCTGTAATCATTTTACCTAGGGCATACAGCTTTTTACCTTCTTTATCTGGGGGTGCCTCGCTGGTTGATAGCGGGAACCCTGCCCTTTTTCTTGTATTAGTTACTACTAGGGAGTCCAGTACTGAGTGGCCCCTGATGTATAACGGGTCCGATGGAGAAGTACAAAATTTTTCCATCCTTGGGTTGACCCCTCTGACCAATGCGGGTGTAGATAGCGAAGGAATGATTTGTCTCTTTACCGAGGCAAGGAGGGGAATGGTTTGACTGACAGGGGGTTTCTCCTTGATAATCCTTTCAACGAAGTCTATGTCAGGAGAAATTTCCCCAGTCTCGATTTCGAAATGCGCTGCTGCTTTACGTAGTAGTGCATTAAAGGTAGGTTGATCATCTATAGGCAACGTATTCCTGATTGGTGAGTCTTTGGGGGAGGTTTGGGGGGTTAGGGCGTCTATGTCTGTAGACGCTAATGGGGACTGCCAGGGCTGTGAAGCACCTTCTTCTGGGTCTTCTTCAAACCACCCCTCCCCACCCCCCACCACCATCACCCATGTCTGGGTCATCCTCAAAACCTTCCTAGTCTATGTTTTGTTCTTGTTCGTTACATAAGAACTCCTCATCTTCATGAAAGTGGGAGTCCTCTTCAGTGAGGTCATACAACTCTACATCCCCCTGTGGGGGGTTAAACAGCCTAGGGTATTTAGCCCTAGGATCCTCTTGAGGCCCCTCTCGGTCTTTTGATTGTGGGCAGGTATTGGGTAGATAAAGTCTCCATTTTGTCCATGCAAAATTTGAGTCTCTCTAAGGTCCCTTGTGGTAGCCCAGAGCGGTCTGGGGGGGAAAAGGGAAGGCTTTCGGCCTGTAAACGCTTTGACCTATCCCATAACGTCGAGGAGAAGCTCCCATCGCCTTCTGAAAAGCCTTCTAGTAGGCTAGGAGTCCCTTTCGACGGAGGGGGCGGTTCCTGCCTTCCTTCCGTCCCTTTCGGCGTTTCCCTGGCCTTGCGAGCGGTATTAGGCATCTCTTTCGCCGCCCGTCTCTGGCTATCGTTCAAAAAAATATTCGCCAGGCTCTCGACGACTAAATGGTCTGTCGAGGGTTCCTCTGGCCTAGACGTTACAGGTGTCGCGTCCTCTACGCCGACGGGTGCTCCCTGGCGGGGCACATCGTCTGGCGGTTTGGTGATAGCACCCTTATCTGGGGGTAGCCCAGTCGCTGGTCGCACCTGCGGTTGCAAGGGGGGCTTTGGACCCTTACGGTCCGTGGAGGCCGCCGGTAGGACCTGCGTCTCCGTTGGCGCTAATGCTTTCTTCGTCTTCGACGAGGAAGGGCCGTGTGCTTATTTGAGTGCTTGTGTGTGTCTATGTCGCCGGGGTGTTCATCCCCATAAGAAGGGCGTGAGCCAAGCTTGTCAGGCTGGGGACAGATGACGAGGAGCGTGACTGCTCCCTAGAGGAGTGTACAACCTCCGATGCGGAGGTTGGGTTATCACTTTCCTCTCCACTTTCGGCAGGTCAGGAATCGGACCTAGACATTGCGTAGGCTGCCCACCTCTTGACCCTGCAGTCCTTTAAAGTCTTGGGCTTAAGAAGCTTACAGGCTGCACAACGGTCTTCCTTGTGGTCGAGGGGCAAGCAACAGTTGCACCATTTGTGCTAGCCTTTCCAGGTGAATTTGCCCTTGCAGCACGGGCAAAAACTAAAGGGTGTCCTCTCCATAGCTGAGGGAACGGACAGACGTGATAACCCGGAAGGAAAAGGTGGGGAAAGAGAACGGCATTCTTAAAGAGATAGCAAGAAATGTCCCACGAGCCCACTCTCCCTACTGTTTGAGGCCGGCGAGGCCAGGCCACGTGCCCAGCAATGCCGAAGGGTCTCCTCCGTCGAAGATCTTGTCGGCGGGGAACAGCTTCGTCGAAGGAGGAACGTAACATTAAATAACGACCAAAGGTCGAGTGAATATTTGCAATGTCTCTCGAGGAGCTCCGCGTAAAGGCGACCAATATCTGGGCGGAAAAAAACAATCTGAGGGACCTCGACGCGTGAGGGATTGTGGGTACACTGCTCGTCACTATAGGGATAGTGTTACAGACACGCCTTGTCGACATCCCCTTTTCAACTACGAAAAACAAAATGCAATACTCCTCAGTGACCACTGGATGTCGGACTATGCACAGCATGTGATTCTAAGCAGATTAACAAACATCAGAAATATATATAAGACTTGTGTTTTCTTTTCATTCGATCAGTATGTGTTAAGTAAATGCAGAATAACATTTATTTTCAGCAAAGTGATCGAGCAGCTCCCTTGCTTAGTTAAGAGGCCTTTGTTTTGGAGATTGGCTTACGCACCAGAAACATTGCTTTTTCCCCAAGAATGAATGGTGATGAAGCCTCCATTGGGTTCGCAGATGGAATTTTTTTTACATGTTGGCAATTTTGCTTCCCTCCTTTCCAAATTACAAGGAATCTGAAGGATCGAAAAAGAGCCGATTCAGTAAACTGCATTCAAGACCACCATTGGAGAGATTAGGCTAACAAGGTCATATCAAAATCTCTTACCTGAAACTTCACAGACTGATCATAGTTCACCAGATGGCAGTGCAAGGCCCTCATCGATCTGGCCTGAAAAGATGGAACTAATGCAAGAGGCAGGAGTCTTAGTCTTTGGAGTTATCAAACTGAGATTTCAGAAAGTTAAAAAATGCAGAAACTGGTGTCATGCTGGGGAAATTACTTTCCCTTGAACACAGTGGAGGATTGTGCTAATGTACAGAATCTACGTAGTGCACAGGTTTGACACTGCATGTTGAAATGTTTACGTAACATCCCAAGTCGGCTGAGGTAGACTCGCTTGGGCCTGTTTGGAGAAGAGGGCCTGAAGTAGATGGTAATCGAGGTAGACTTAAAGATGAAACCCTCATTAAGAAAATTAACCACTAGCAATGAAAGCAGGCCCTCTGAACCTGTAAGGGACTCACTCTATGGCAAAGGAAAGGCATTTTTTCAGTGATGCTTCAAGAATGGGATACACTGTGCACATCCAGCAGTCCAACATGAATGCTTCCAAAATCGGAGCTCTTCACAATCTGGAAAATGCTCATTACCAAGAACTGGTTTGGACTGGAAAGATCCCGAATGAGTAAGAAACCATATGATCTTTACAATGTTCAAGAAAAGAACCATTGCAACTTTGGAAGACATTTCTGAATTTTGACAGATTGACTAATGACAAAGCCAAATAATACCTTGCTTGATGATTTGAAGTACCCATGGGTTGTAAGAGTCCACTTACAATAATGGGACAAAACTGCCACTTATCGCAGATTAATTCTTCTTTTTGCTGCGAGGGGCCACCAACCCATGCCAAAGTCAAATGCTTCTTGGACATGTGAAGTAGTCGAAGTTGCAGATTTCAGCTTCACAAGGAGGTTGCACTTTTCAAGCTCCTGCGAATTGTTTTTAATTTCAGACCATGTTGAACTTTTCAGTTTACTAAAATCCTCAGAGGACTCTTGGGCAGTCTTGGTTGGGGAATCGGAAATCAAATAAGGATTTTGCAGTGGACATACCAGTTTTGCACTGTTGCAAGTGTTTGATATTTTTTTTTGCATCGCGCTCATACACAAGTGTTTCAGAGCGCAACTAGGCAAGGGAGGGGAACAAGGCAGAACAAAATCAACGATCTTACTAGGCGCAGTGACACAGAGCGCGCAAGTGCATGGGAGAGGGGTACCGTGAAATGGGGATTGGGGGGCTGAAAGTGCTAAGCAAAAATAAAAATAAGTAAATAAAAACAAATAGATAACAAATGCAACAAACAGTGGCAGTGCAGCCAGCAAGTGGCAAGTGCAAGGAATAACACAACAGACAGGGTATGCCTGTATAAGTGCAGAAAAAGAAAAAGGGGAGGCTGAAGGTTTACAGATGCAGGCCCCAGTTCAAGGGAATGCCCGGAGGCAA
Organism: Ambystoma mexicanum; assembly: GCF_040938575.1. NCBI lineage: Eukaryota > Metazoa > Chordata > Amphibia > Caudata > Ambystomatidae > Ambystoma > Ambystoma mexicanum. The sequence goes on along the minus strand of NC_090922.1, from coordinate 141,783,396 downwards.
TGCAGGTGGGGGCAGGGTGAGCAGGTACCTGGGCCCTAAAGATAGAGGGAGGCCAGGAGCACGATGCCAAGATAAAACAGATCAAATGGGGAGAGGAGAGAAGGCAGAAACAAAGAGGAAGTTCTTGAGGTGCTTCCAGAACCACAGATGGTTCTCAATTTTCAGAGTGGCAGGGAGGCTGTTCGAGGGAGGCCCCAGCCGAAGACAGATCTAACCCAGTTCATTTTTTTAAAAAAAACTGACTCTGAGGGAGTTAGAGGTGGAGTAGCGAAGGGCTCGAGAAGGAGGGCATTTACGGAGGGACAGCTGAAGGTATTTTAGGCCAAGGCCCCAGAAAGCCTTGTGGACAATACAAAGTGTCTTCAATTTAATCCTTGCAGCCACTGGTCGCCACTGAAGAGATTTCAGGACAGGAGAGATGCGATCCCAGGGCATGAGGCCAAGGACAAGTCTTGCAGTCCTGTTCTAGATAAGTTGCAAAGGGTGGAGAGTAGAAGCAGGTAGATTCAGAGAGGCTGTTGCAACAGTCCAACCTTGAGAGAACCAGGGCTCGAGAGACCATGAGTTTCTGGGGGGGAAGGGGAGGAAAAGCAGAATACCTCCGAGGACGTGCAGTAGGAAGTTAACCTAATGAAGGAGTGAAAAGATGAAGAGGGGCTTAGTCTCGGTGCAAGAAAGATGTGCCAAGACAGCATTTATTTTAATCCAAGTCTCGGTTCGCAGCTCCAGTGGCACAATTATCAAATCCTTTGAAAAGCCAGAAGGGGCCAACTTCTACTGCCTTAAAGTGAAGAAGTTCGGCAAACTTATTCAAATTATCCCACGTTTGCCAGCTTGAAATAAACAGGACAGTGACCGTTTTCACAACTGGAATGTGACATTTGCTAAGATTTCTTGCCTTCTTTAGACAGAACTTAAGATGGCTGAGGAAAAGTACCTTTGCGGTTTCAAGCCTCCACTGAAACCACAGCATTCTCAAAATAGGTGTCCAGAAACCACAAAAGATTCACACTGCAGCTTGTACTTAAATTCAAGGATTTGGAAAGGTGTACCTCAGAATGTGCTTCTCCAGAATTAGGTCCACAAGAGAGAAAGCTGAGCAGCCATTCCACTACACCAAGGGTAGTGTGAACAGAAGCAGTCACAAAGCAAGAGCCACCAATTGGCTTTCTGCACTTCTCTTCTCATTGCACTCCATCTTTCTAGGTTTTTTATGCTTAGAAGAGGAAAATGGTACTGATGAAGGCTGCAATACCTGTTGCAATGGTTTTAAAGCCTTTACGTTTTAAACTAGGTACAGCTAGCGCAGAAGGCCAGCTCTTTTTAAAAGCCTTTTTATGGGGGGTAAATTAGAGGTGCGAAGAGGGAATATGGGGCTTGCCACTAAAAAGGCAGGGAATCTGCCACAGTGAGTTGGCCCACTGCCGCATGCATCAAATCCAAGAAACGGTACAGACGGCTTGGTAATTGACCACAGGAGGAGGTGAACTGTACTCCTGAATCTGCCAAATATGGCCTTCTGAACTTTATCAAGCAACATGCTTAAATCACTGTCACAGCTGGGGCTACCTTTAGCAGAAGCATCCTAACCTCATCAGGTTTGAAAAGGTAATCTGGGAGTGTTGAGCCAGCGGCAGTTCCTGTAAGAGGTACTAAACCTGCGTTTGCATCTTAGTGGCTCCCTTAAATGCGGGTTGGCAAAGGTCCAGGAACAGAGGATGTAACCTTTGTACCAGTACCAAAAGACACTGCTTCTTTACAAGTCCCGTACCAAACCACCCTTCCCCATTCTAACAGCCTGTAACCTTTCACAAATGTGAAAGTTGACCATTGACTACAGTACCAGTCCCTTGTCCATGGTGCAGATACTCAACAAAAAGTGCAGGAACTCACCATATGGAACTTTCCAAGGCACGTCAGAAAAGCTCAGTGAGGTTTAGCCACAGAAGAATACCTGCTACAACTGATGCATCCCTTGATGGCAATTATGTACGTATAGGGCAAGGAAGGGTGCAGTAGGCAAAAATAACATTTTCGAAGACAGATGGAAAAAGATTTTTGAGATGCATGCACCACAACATGCCCAGATAAGAGATCAATAGATTAAAGGTGATGCAACAACTACAAGTAGCCCCATGGTCTGCTGGACAGGCAGAACACAAACAGGAGTGGAGGGTGACTGTTAATCACTTTATTAATAGGGATAAGAGACTAGCCCCCAAGGGTAACTAGGTACACCAAACCCATGCTAAAAGCTTTTAAGAAACATCAGATCTACTAGAAATATGTGCAGGCTTGTCTGTCAGCCAAGGAAGAGCACGACCAGGTTGGGATGGAGGGGAAAGCAGTGGCTGACTGAAATGTGTTCCTGCTCAAGAAAAATCAGTCTGCTTCACGCATTTTAATCACAAAGCTGTGCAGGGGTAAACATGTCAAGTTGCAAGGTGCTAGCCAGGCATACAAAGTCACTTGGCTCCCTCAATTCTCCACATGCACACAGCACATGAATTTGTACTCGCCAAAAGTAAATTATCACTAGTTATTATATACACAATCCAGTGGAGGTTTAGTGCAAAACTGTTCCAACAGCCCGACAAAAATTGACTTCACAATTGTTGGCGATTGATAGGTTAGAACATTATTTTTTCTAAGGCTACATGCTGCAAAGGGAGATGTATATGGGATGCATTACTCACCATAATCGTATTTCTGATGCTTGTATCTGCCTAGATTCACATGCTATGCATAGGCAGACATCTAGTGGATGCTGCAGAGTATTCCAGTTGTTTTAGAAACTCGAAAAGGGACGTCGACAGGGCGCGCCAGTAATACCATCCCTAGTGTGAAGTCCACTGTACCCATGGTCCTTCACGCGTCGAGGTCCCTCAGATTGTTTTGTTCCGACATGAAGTTGCATGAAGTGTAGCGTGAGTACAGGTGTATCCAAGCAAATAGATAAAGCTCAAATAACATCTATGCACCTTCTTTCTCCCTGGGGTGGAAGGTTGGGCGCATGTGAATCTAAACAGAAACGAACATCAGAAATACGATTATGGTGAGTAATGTATCCCTTCTGAGGCTTGGGGAATCTGCTTAGATCACATGCCATCCATAGATCAGCGAGCAGTGTTAGAAGAAGGTGGTGAGTCGTGAAAGTAGCAGCGGCAAATAGATGGTTTAGAACAGCTTGTCGCACCTGTGTATCTGCTTTGGAAAAGGTGTCAATGCAGTAGTGCTGAGTGAAAGTGTGTACTGAGCTCCATGTAGCTGCTTTGCAAATGCTGTCTAAGAGGATATCTGAGATTAAAAAAAAGTGTAGCTCGTGTGCTCCGTGTGGAGTGAGCGCTTAGTGAAAAAGCAGTGTCTTGTTTAATAATGAATAGCATAATTGTATACATCCGACTATCCATTTGGAGATGGCATTCTTGGAAATGCAGTCTACTTCTCTGCCTGGTGCTACGGAGACCAACAGTTGATCGGTTATCCTAAGCGGCCTGGTCTTGTTTATCCTCCTCACATCCAGTGTGAGAAGTTTTACCTCAGCTGAGCTAGTTGGATTTTGAAAGAAAGCCGGAAGCTCAATAGATTGGTTCACGTGTAATTTAGAAATTAATTTAGGTGAGATCATAAAACCAATTTATCTTTCTGGACGATAAAAAAAAGGGTCCTGCACTGACAATGCTTGCAATACACTAACTCTTCTTACAGAAGTAATAGCCACCAAGAAGGCAGCCTTGCATGTCAGGTGTTTAAGACTTGACTTATGCATAGGCTTGAATGGGGGCCCCCATGAGCTTTGCTAGTACAACATTGTGATCTCATCCTGGCGGTGGTTTTGAAATTGGAGGGTGGAGTCTTTTTACTATCTCCATGAACGCCTTAATGACTGGAATTTTCCACCACAATAGTTTACTTTGAGAGGTGGGATAAGCTGATAATGCCGCAAGGTCGGCCTTTATAGAGTTGAATACTAACCCCAAATCTAACGAGTGGAGTATATCATTAAGAATGTGTGAAGGAGTACATTCTATTTGTTTAGACTGGCACCAAATTACAAATCTCCTCCACTTGCCGAAATAACAGTGTCTAGTGTTTGATTTTAGCGCCTCCTTGAAGATATCCATACACCACTGTGGTAGATTAAGGTGGCGGAACTGACTTCAGGAGCCATGCTGACAAGTTCATCGAGTGTGGTAGGGGGTGCACTGTTTCCCCATGTTGGGTTAAGAGGTCGGTTTGGCATGGGAGTTTAATGGGATCGCATATCGCCAGTTTGCACAGATGTGGATACCACGGTTGGCTCGCCCGCATGACAGCGACTATGATGAGCGTCATCTGTTCTGTGTGCATCTTGTTCACATTCTATTCATTAATGAGGTTGGGGGAAGGGGGGGGACATTTCCCTGACCAGCTCATCCATAGGGCATTCCCTTGGTTGGGGGAACCTGGAAGCGAAGTCTGGCCGGTATCAGGTAACAAAATTGCAGCAAAAATGTCACCGGTAAAAAGGAAAAAAAAAAACAATTGTGTAAAAAATGCTGTGCTTTGACGAGGTAAAGGTGTACCCCATTATACCATTTAAGGGGAGCGGAGGTGTCCCCTGCTCTCCTTAAATGGTATAATGGGTCTGGGGTTGCAGGGGTTTGTGGCGATATTTTGTATTCACGGCCATTTTTGCTGCGATTTTAAGACATGGAACCGTCTGGGCATTGCTCGTTTTTTCTTGAAGCAAACAAGTCTAGTGTGGGGTAACCCCATGAGAGAAGATGTGGTCTACGACTCTTGAGTCTAGATGCCACTCGTGTTCCTCTGCTAGGGGATCTCTGCTCAGAGAGTCTGCTAGTGTGTTGAGTACCCCTGGAACGTGTTGGGAGGATAGGGATATCCCCCGTCTGAGTTCCCATTTCCATATTTTCTGCGCCGACTTGGAGAGTGTGTGTGCCCCCTGTTTGTTGATGAACATCACAGTTGTGCTGTCTGGTTCAAATTCTGATGACTCGTTCGTCAGATGCACTTTGAATGCTTGAAGTGCTTTGACTGCTGCTAGTAGTTCCAGCAGATTGATATGGTTGTGTTGTTGAGTCCGCAGACCATGTGCTGTGTGGTGGAGGTAATGATCCCCCCCACCGGAGAGTGATGAGTCTTTTGTGACAATCTCTTGCGCTTCCGGATCGTGGAAGGATTTTCCCTTTAATAGGTTTTACCTTGGCCACCAGCGTAGGTTTTGAATAAGTGTTGGCGAAACGACCTCTAGATCGTTCCACTGACCACTTGCCTGAGACCACTGTCGCCAACCACTCCCGCATTGGTTGCAAACATGTATGTGGGACTAGATACATGCACAATGCCATCATGCCTAGCAAACGCATTGCTTTGCGTACGCTTATCTGGAGACCGGCTTGATTCTGGGGTATTTGCCGAAGCATGTTCTGGACTCTTTCCATGGATGGAAAGGCCAAGCCTGTTCTTTTTTTTAATCTAATACAGCTCCTAAGAACGGTTTTGTTTTGTGTTTGGTACAAGACTTGACTTTTTCTCGTTTATTGAGAAGCCCAATTGAAAGAGAAGGTTTATGTTTGTGTGTTTTGTTTGCAAAGATGGGGCGTTTCTCCTGATATCAGCCAGTCGTACAGGCAGGGGTATACTGGGATTGCCTCCCTGCGCAGGTGCGCCACCACCGCCAGTACCTTGGTGAATACCGCTGGAGCTGAAGCTATTCCGAAGGGTAGCACCTTGAATTGGTAGTGCTGGTTTGCTACTTTGAACTGCAAGAATTTTCTGTGCGCTGCAAGCATTGAAATATGAAAATAGGCATCTTTCAAATACAATGTTGCCATGTAATCCCCCCTATTTAGCAGGGGAATTACTTCTTGTAGCATTGTCATGTGGAACTTTTGTGGCTTTACATAAGTGTTTGCAGGGCGCATAGTTAGATCTTTCTTTGTCACAAGGAAGTAAGTTTAATAAATACGACATGCATTACTTACCGTAAAAGCATTTCTGATGATTGTATCTGCTTAGATTCACATGCTGTGCATATAGTCCGACATCCAGTGGTAACTGCAGAGTATTGCATCTTGTCTTTCAAGAATCGAAAGGGGACGTCGACATGGGCGTGCCTGTAACACTATCCCTACGTAACATGTAGTGTACCCAAAATCCCTCACGCGTCGAGGTCCCTCCGATTGTATTTTTTTTCTGCCGTGAGGTAGCCTATCACTATCGTGAGTAGACAAGAGAAAGCAGTAAGACAGCAATGTTCCTTCCATCTGAGCCGGGAGGAAGGGTGGGCGCAGGTGAATCTAAGCAGATACCGTAAAAGCATTTCTGATCATTGTAAGTAATGCATGTCTTCTGATGCTTGTTAATCTGCTTAAAATAACATGCTGTGCATAGACTAGCGAGCAATACCCGGAGTTGGAGGTTGGTTGTGAGAAGGAACAGTAGTGAAAAGATGTCTTAGTACTGCTTGTCACACCTGAGAATCAGACCTTGAATGAGTGTCTAAGCAATAGTGTTTTGTAAAGGTGTGTACAGAACTCCAGGTTGCCGCTTTGCAAATGGACTCTAGGGGAACATTTGCAATGAATGCTATGCAAGCCCCAATGCCCCGAGTAGAATGCGCTCTAGGCTTGAAGGGCAGCTCTCTTAGCAAGAGTGTAACAGAGTGCGATGCATTTGACAATCCACCTTGAGATTGCCGATTTAGAGGCAGGATCCCCTTCTCTACCAGCTGCCACTGAAACGAAAAATTGGTTAGTCTTTCTCAGTGGTTTAGTTCTGTCCAGGTAAAACAGAACCGCCCTACGAACATCTAAGGTGTGTAGGCTTCTTTCTGCCATGTTGGTAGGGTTCTGGAAGAAAGTAGGCAGTTCTATTGATTGGTTCACATGAAACAGATACATTTATGCGCAAATCTAGGGTGAGTGCGCAGAACCACCTTATCTCTGAACTGTAACAAAAGGGTCTAGAACTGAGAGGGCCTGTAGTTCACTAACCCTTTCAACAGAAATGATAGTCACTAGGAAGGCTGCCTTATAGGTAAGATCCTTGAGACTTGCGTTATACATAGGTTCAAATGGAGACCCCATAAGTCTGGTTAATACCACATTCAGGTCCCATCCGGGAACAGGATTAGAAATGGGGGGGGGGAGGAATTCTCTTGACCCACTTCCATGAAAGCCTTAACTGGTATTTTCCACAACACCTGTTGTGACGTGGTGTTGGCTGAGAGAGCAGCTAAATGAACCTTAAGGGAATTAAAAACCAGACCTGAGTCAAGTGAGTCAGGTACAATATAATGTTCGTGGGGGAGCAGTCAATGGGATTGACGCCCTTGGAATTGCACCAGATAACGAAGCGCATCCATTTGCTGGAATAGCAATATCGGGTGTTGGGTTTCCTTGCTTCCCTAAGTCTCTTACCTGCATCTCTGAGGGAGTTGCAGGTGTCAGACTCTATGGCCTCAGGAGCCTGGGCACCAAGTTCAATATTTGTGGGCATGTGTGGAGTGTGCCCTTTGTCATGCGACATGTTGTATGGGTAAAGTAGCTTCACTTGTGGGGGAGGTGGGGGGGGACACATCAGATGAGCGAACCAGGGTTGGCGGGGCCACCAATATCATGGTGACTGGTTCCTGGTGCACCTTGTGGGCTATCTTAGGGGAGTTGCGAGCGTAAACAAATTTCCCTGACCATGTGATCCAGAGTCTGTTCCCCTTGGAACGGTTCTGCGGTACCCGGAGGTGTAGTCTTGGCATTGAGCATTCGCAGAGTTGCGAACAAGTCAATCTCTGGGAACCCCCATTCTGCGAAAACGTTGGAGACGATGTCTTTGTGTAATCACCATTCGTACTACATGGGTAGTGGGAAATCTCTGCTGAGTACGTCTGCCAGAAGATTGAGTTCCACTGGAACATGTGTGAGAGCCCACTTCCAAACGTTCTGGGACAGTTTGGACAGTCCTGGAGAGTGAGTGCCCCCCCCCTGTTTGTTTAGATAATATATGGCCGTGGTGCTGTCTGCGCGGATCAGGTCTTCCATTGCAGATGTGTCTGAAAAGCTTTCAGTGCCTTGAAAACTGCCAATAATTCAACAGATTTATGTGGTTGGATGAGATGTCTGACGACCAAACTGTGTGCGCTGTGTTGAAGCAGGTGAGCTCTCCACCCTGTGAGAGATGCATCTGTAGTGAGAGTGGCCTCCACTGCGAGGTGGTGAAGGGTGTGCGCTGCAAGAGGTTCTCTTGACCACCACCGCAGCGAGAGAATGAGGGCTGGCTAGACAACCACTAGATCGTCCCATTGTCCGCTGGCCTGACACCACCGGCTGTTGAGCCACTCCTGCATTGGACGCAAGCGTGCGTGAGGAACCAAATAAATGCATGACGCCATCATTCCTAACAGTCACATAGCCACGCGTACCGTCACCTCTCAACTGGCTACATAGTGAGGGATTTGAAACATGTTTTGGACCCTCTCATTGGAGGGGAAGACAGCGCAGTCCCTTGTTCGAATTAGAGCCCCTAGGAACTACTTGAGTCTAAGCTGGATTTCTTTTCGTTGATGGAGAATTCCAGGCTGAATGAAAGGTTGATAGTCCTCTGGATATTTGACAGGCATGTCTCTTAAGAGTCCCCTGTCATGAGCCATTCATCGAGGTAAGGATAAACGGGGATGGATAGCCTGCGCAGGTGTGCCAACGCCAGTACCTTCGTAAATACCCTTGGTGCTGAGGCTATGCCGAAGGGTAGTACTTTGAACTGATAGCGCTTGTCTTGTATCATGAACCTTAGGTATTTTCTGTGCGCCCACAACATTGAAAAATGAAAGTATGCATCTTTCATGTTGCCATGTAATCCCCCCTGTGTGAGCAGGAGGTTGACCTCCTGCAGGATGACCATACAAAACCTTTGAGGTGTCACAAATGTGTTGGCTGGGTGCAAATAAGTACAAGGCAGATGGTGAGATCCTTTTTGGGTACAAGGAAGTACACTGAATAAATACCCTTGTTTACCTGTGGAAGAGTTACGACTTCTATGGCGCCCTTTTCCTGCAGGGTCTCTTCTAGTAGCTGGATGCACAGATATTCTGGCATCAGGCGTCTCGAATGTGGAGGTCTGAATTGGGGGAACCGGCAGAATGCTATACAGTACCCGTGGGCAACGACTGGGGAGGCATTGGAGGGGACCCAGATCTGCAGGTCATTTTTGGAGGCTGGGGAGCTTTGAGGGGTAGAATTCCGGCCCCTTCCTTTTACACGTTGTTGACCTCTTGGGGGATACGGTGTGGTGTAGCTGGTGGTTCCGTAGGGAGAGGACCAAAAATTTCCCCGAGCATTATTCGTTCTGAGGGAAACATTCGATCCGCTCCACCTCCTTGAGGAAGGCCTCTGGGTTATCTGATCCAGGTTCTTGAGGGGGTCATGCTCTTTCCTAGCAGTTTCAAGCGCTTCGTCTACTGCTTTTCCAAATAGATTAGCCTCTTCCACCGGCTTATTAGTGAAGCTTGAGTTTCTGGTTTGAAACCAGAGTTTCGTAACCATGCGCGTCACTTGAGGAGGGTACCTTGAGCCAAGGACCTGCCAGCCGTCTCTGCCGCAACCAAAGTTTTCTTTAAAATACTCTGATTAAGGAACAAGTTCCTTACCTGCAACTGTTCTCCAGCATGGGTCTGGCATGGATTCACATGCTCGTGAATATTCCCTGCCAGGCTGGGAATCCTCGGTAAAGAGAAAATCAGTTTCACTTCTGAACTGTCTTTTTCCTAACAACCAATCACTGGTCTCTGGTCTTACTGCCCCCTAGCCAATGACTGCCCTCTACCTAAACCCATCCTCTGGTAGCCAGCTTCAGATTTGGTAGCACGTAAAGTGGCAGGAGGACCAAGAGAAGAGCCGCAGAGGGGTAGGCGGGAGGGTTTGCATGTGAATCCATGCCAGACCCATGCTGGAGAACAGTTACAGGTAAGTAACTTGTTCCTTCTCCAGCATGGGGTCTGGCATGGATTCACATGGTCATGAATAAATACATACCGGTACACATGCACAACCACGGGAGGTGGCAAGGCTGAACATTAAGCATCTCTTACCTCCTCACCAGGCTCATCTTCAAGCGAACAGGTTGCGCAGCACTGCTTGGCCGACTCTAGACTCCTCCCTGGAATCCCGGTTGACGCAGTAGAATCTCGCGGAGGTGTGCGTCAACCTCCACATAGCAGCCCTGCAGATGTCCAGCAGGGGCACACCAGACAGGAACGCCGTAGTTGCAGCAATCACTCTGGTCGAATGGGCTCTCGGACGGCCAGGCAACAGTCGGTTTGCCAACCGGTGACAATGGGTGATGCAGCTGGAGAGCCACCTGGAAATGGTAGCCTTGGAGAGGGCCTTCCCATGCTTCACAAGGCCAAAGTTCATGAACAGTTGTGAAGTCTTCTGAAAACTCTGTGCAGTCCACGTAGAACTTCAGTGCTCTAGCCACATCCAGCGAGTGCACAGTCCTCTCAGCCGGCAACAAAGGCGTCGGGAAGAATACAGGTAACACCAAGTGCTTGTTTCAATGACAGTCTGACGGCACCTTGGGAATGACCGAGGGGTGCGTCTGTAGCATTACCCTCGTCTCGTGGAATGTTAAGTACGGTGGTTTACAAGAGATGGCCTGGATCTCTCCCACTCATCGTGTGCAGGTGATGGCCACAAGAAACGCTGTTTTCCACAAGTACTTCAGCTGCGCCAAACGCATAGACTCGAATGGTGGACCCATGAGCCTAGTCAGCACCACATTGAGCTCCTACGCCGGGACCAGAGTCTTCAACAAATGAAAGTCCTTTGATGAACTCCTTGACCAGGCGGTGTGAGGGGAGATAGACGCCAGATGAACCTTGATGGAAGCATGAGCCAGCCCTGCTTTGCCCAGCAACAGCAAATACAGCAGCACCTGCAGAGCCTTAATCCGTAAAGGGTCGATCTTCTGTGCATGGCACCAGACGGCAAACCTCTTCCACTTAGGTCTGTAGCATTTCATGTAGACAAAGTCCTGGCCTTGGCAAGCAACTCCTTGCAGTCTGCCTGGATATCGTATCCTCCAAACTGTAGCGCTGCAGGAGCCAGGCCTGCAAGTTCAGCGACACTGGGTCGTGGTGCAGGATCGCACCTCCTTCTCTGGCGAGAAGACGACGCTGACAAGTCAGGAAGGTCAGGTACCATATCTGTCTGGCCACACCGGTGGAACGAAGATCATCCTGCACCGGGACCATCTCAGTTGATTGACTAGTCTAAGAAGCAACGGAGGGAATGCATACAGGAACAGGCCATCCCAGTGGAATGAGTGTCCCACCCGCCCCCACATGCTCCGCGGCTGAGGAAACCTGCTGGCGAACCTCCGGCATTTGGTGCTCGTCGCTGTGGCAAACAGATCAATGTGGGGATTGCCCCATCGTCAGAACAGAAGATCCACTTGGTCCTGCCGAAGCTCCCACTCGTGGCAAGAGCGAGGCACCCTGCTGAGAGAGTCGGTGATTGTGTTCTTCACTCCTGCCAGATGAAACGGGACGAAGAAACATCACCTGGGCAACGATCCAGTGCCATAGGTGCTGCGCCTCTCTGGTGAGCGCAGGGATCTGGTGCCCCCCCTGCTTCCAGATGTAGAATATCGTGGTGTTGTCCGTGAAGATCCGAATCACCTTGCCCTTGAGGGACTTGAGGGGCCAAACCAATGCCCGTAGCTCCAGTAGGTTGATATGCAACGACCTCTCCTCTGGCAGCCACAGGCCTCTGTCGTGGAGACTTCTGGTGTGCGCGCCCCATCCTTCCAGGGAGGGTTCTGTCGTGACTGTCTCCTCATGAGGGGAGGTCTGGAAGTCTGCGCCCGCCCACAGATGTGCGCAGGCTCCCCACCACTGTATCGCTCGATGGAAATTCTCGTTGAGCGTGATCTTGTCCTCGAAGCTTCCCGATGCCTGAATCCAACAGGTGTCGAGGGAACACAAGCAGAGGCTGCATCCGTAGCCTGCACAGCCGAACGAGGTATATGCATGACGACATGGTGAGGAGGGACTTGACGGACCTCATGCTTGCGATCTTCAGGGTCAACAGCCATTGTACTTTTCCCAGGATGGCCGCTATCCTCTCCTCCGACGGAGACGCCAGGCGCAATACTGTGTTGAGCCGCGACCCCAAAAACAGCATCTTGCGATGGCACCAAGCAGGACTTGGCATAGTTCACTGAGAACCCCAGCTCTATGAGCCGCTGGACGGTCTTTGCCGCGTGTTCGACAGCAATCTTCCTCGATTTCGCTCGGATGAGCTGGTCGTCCAGGTAGGGGGTATACGTGGATCCCGCGTAGAGGCAGCCGCGCCGCCTCTGGAGCCTAGCACTTGTTGAAAACCCTTGGCGCCGAGTTCAATCGGAAGGAAAGGGCCTTGAACTGGTAACGCTGCCCTTGAACCACGAAGCGCAGAAACGCGGTGTCCCTTGTCAATGGGGATGTGAAAATAGGCATCCTCCAAGTCCAGCGCCGATAGAAAGTCCCGTTCTTCCAACTGTCCTAGCACGTGCTGAAGTACTTGTTCAGACGGCAGGGGTCTAGGATGGGCCTCCAACTGCCGTCTTCTTCTTGAAGAGGAAGCAGAGAGTAAACTCAGGAGCCTCTTTGGCACAAGCTCCATCGCGTCCTTCCTCAGCATGGCCCGCACCTCCAGCAGAAGCTGAGACCCGTGGTTCTCCTGCCTGGCCACGGGTGGTATGCGAGGACACTTCTGTTGGAATTTCAGGGTGTGTCCGTGGGGCAGAGCATCCAGCACCCAACAGTCGGTGGAGATGGACTTCCATACACTAAGTTCGCCAGCTGGCCTCCCACCAGGGTGCGCGGGTGGGAGCCTGACATCACGGCCGGTTCAATCTTGCTGCGCTGTGGAGGCGCCGCCTTGGGGACCTTGACGATGACGGACCTCCTCCAGACATGCTGCAGCGCATGTAGGACGAAGAGCTTCCACCTAAGCCCTTGAAAGAACCTTGAGGACGGCCGTTACTGTTGAAGTGTGCCCAAGGCACGAGAAGTCTGTGTCCGCCTTGATGGCCTGAAGGGACTTGTCCATGGTCTTTCCAAACAAATGATCCCTGTCGAAGGGCATTTCCAACACCCTCAACTACACCTCCTGGCAAAAGTTTGTGGCCTTTAACCATCCTCGCCAACAAAGGCAAACGCTGTTGCTCATTTGTCGGAATCCTGTGTCGGCAATGTCTGTGGCCACTGTAATGGCATGGTCCGATGCCCCCTAGCCCCTCTGCAGGATCTCCAACGCTTCCGCTCTCTTTTCATCGGGAAGGAAGTCCAAGAGGGGCGCGATCTTGAAACCAGAGCTCCCCATCGTAGTGCACCACAATGGCATTGGCCGCCTTCATGGTCGTCGCTGCCGATGTGATGACCAGTTGTCCCATGGCTTCTAGCTTCTTCCCCATGCTGTCCGGGGCAGAGGGGGAGGAGGTTGTTGACGCAGAAGAGCCAGAAGATCTCTTCCTCGCCACCGCTGAGACCACCGAATACGGGGAAGGCTGGGACCTCAAACACTTGGGTGCAGAGACTGGCACCCTGTACCTTTTCGTACCGGTCCCTCTTCGCCGTGGCCGAGGACGGGTTCTTCATAAGGGACAGTCACTCGCCCCAAATGTCCAACAGCAGGATCGACAGCACGGTCTTCCTCTTCGCCTCGTGGCGTTGGTACAGGAAGCCCGTTTTCTTCTTTTCCTCGGGGGTCAGCTGAAACAGGTCCAAGTCCCTAGAGATCATGGCATGGAACAAGGTGGTGGTGAGGCTCTGGCCGGCAGAGACGGGAGGTCTCCTAACCCGCCATCGTCGTCCGAGTCCATTGTCGTCGTGTCCGGGTCCGTATCCACCCTCAGCGGAGGGGAGGGAGGGGGCGAAGGGTGACAAGGCGGTGGAGGGTTAACTCTCCTCTTCTTGGCAGGGGGAGCACCGGATGGCCCCGGTGCCGCAGTATCTTCCAGTGCTACGGGATCTTCCGTCGACGGAAGGAGCATCCTCATCCTAATCTCCAAGCAAGAGGTGTGAAGTGCCTGGAGAATGTCCTCCCAAGATGTCTGCAGGGGGTGGAGGTGGTTGCTGAGGTGGCGGAAGTTGGCGCGACGGAGGCAGCGGTGTAGGGTTCTCCAAATCCTCCACGCACTGCTCCTCCTAGTCGGTCTCATCGCACTCTCGACGTCTCCCTCGTCGAGGGTCCTTCCTGTGGGACTTGGTCTCAACAAACTTCTTTTCCAAAATGGTCTGGAGAGTAGAAAGCTCCTCCTCAGAGGAGATGTTCGTGCCCTGCAGGACTACCGTGCCTCCCCTTCTCTGCGACCAGGGGAGACTGTTCGCGGAGATGATTGGCATCGACTTCTCCAGTGTCTTCTCTATGGGCTGAAAAGACTATTCCCTCCTGGAAGACAGGGAAACCCTCGCCATGGGGACCGCACCCTGCAAACCCGCGTCCGCAGCCTTCGCTAGGGACGCCACCACTCCTTCAATGGAAGGCTTCGCCAGGTGAATCTGGGCCTGTACGACCTTGGTCGAGCTGGAGGCCTTCACCTTAGGGGAGGGTCAGCGCCCCGCTCCCCCTCGGCCTTCTCCGTATGGCCCGCCCGGGGCTTGAGACTTCCTCTTCAACGGAGCGTTGGCTCATGGTTGAAGGTGCTAGAGACACTGAGCTTGGCCTGGCCGCCAGGGAGCACGTTGCAAAGGCACTACTGGTGCCCGTGGACTTGCGGTGCTCAGCCTTATTTTGGGCCCCAGTCGCCGGAGCGCCCTCAAAAAGGTCTTAGAAGACTCCTCAGTTTTGTTCTTGTGGCTGGGGGAGGCATGCTGCCGGGACTCACCCGTAGCATGGGCCTTGGCCTGGAGCCACTCAGATGACTGCGCCGATCCTTCGCAGTGCAGAGGACCAACTCATTGCAAAACAATTTTCCTCCACATGCATTTGGTCCGAATGCAGACAAAAGAGGCACAGGAAATGCCCATCGTCCAATTAGATGTTCCGTAGGCCACATCCTGGGCAAATCCTGACCAGAGGCGTTGAGTCTTCTCTGCCACGTCCACGCGGAGTAGTCCTCGAAGAATCTTCTGGAATCTTAACTCTACGAAATTCAACCCTTGATGGGCTCTTGAAAATCCTAAAACTGGTCCGCATCAATTGGATGATCGGTATATGGAGCTTGAGGCTCGATTGACCAAAAAAGAGAGTAAAACTAGCACAAAACGCAGCAAAAAGCCTGAGGGCTAATCAAGAGGACTCCCACCACTCGAACGTGCGGTAAAAATCTGAAGACGCCTGCCAGAGGGGCTTAGGTAGAGGGCAGTCATTGGCTGGGGGCAGTATGTCCCAGAGAGCAGTGATTGGTTGTTTGGAGAAAGACAGTTCCGAAGTGAAACTGATTTTTTCTTTACTGAGGATTCCCAGTCTGACGATGGGGAATATTCATGAGCATGTGATTCCATGCCAGACTCCATGCAGGAGAACTTTTCTGCCTTCTGCTACCGTGGAGAACAAGCAAGCCCGCAGCGGTTCAGGGAGTTCTTGAAGGCCCTCCTGTAGCATGGTCCATTGTACATCGGCATAACTAGCCAACAAAGTTGTGTTTAGCCAACAAAGTTGTGTTATTTACGATGCGAGTGGAAAAAGCTCCGGCAGCCATGACCCACTTCCCCAGAGCCTAAAGCCTCTTGCACTCCTTGTCCGGGGGTGCCTCCCCAGTTGATAGGGGAACCCCCGCTCTTTCTGGTTGTAGTTACCACCAGTGAGTCTGGAGTAGCATGGTCCCTGATGTAAAAGGGGTAAGAGGGGGAGGGTTGAAACAATTTTTCTACTCTAGGACTTACTGCTCTAGTTGGGGCAGGCGTCAAAGAAGGGGCCAACCGCTTTTTGATAGAGTTTAGCAGAGTAATAGTTTGGCTGGCTGGTGGTTTCTCTTAAGATGTCCTCGACAAAAATCAGCCTCTGGTACAGCTTCCTGGGTAGCAATCTGGAAATGTTCCGCTGCTTTGCTTAATATGGCGTTGTACGCCATTTGGTCGTCAACCGAGGCCTGCAGAGTGGGTGTGGTTGGGAGGGGGAATCCATGCACAAGGCATCAGGTGCCGGTGTTGGATTAGGTGACTGCCAAGGCGGCAGATCACCCAGGTCGGGGTTGTCCCCCCAACCCTCTGTGGGGTCGATATGAACATCCTCTGTGTCAGAAAAGGGATACTCATTGGGATTGTATTGGTCCACAGGAACCTCATCTTCAGTGAGGTCATAAGTATATATTTCTTCTTCCTGAGAAGGATGATCAGACTTTTTGAAGTTTAGCCACATGGGGAAAGGGACTCTCTTCCCGAGTCCTTTTGGGTGTGGACTTCTCCGAGAGTTGTACAAACCTCTCTAACCTATCTATACATCCGTCAAATTTCTCCCTGGCCCCAAATGGATGCACCAGAGGAGTCTAGAGGTGAAAAAGGCTCTTGTAATGGATCTTCCGTCGCAGAACGTAGAGATTTCTCCTTGAACGTCGAAGAAATCCCTCCTGTGCCTTCTGAAAAGCCCTTTCAGGGGACAGACTGTTGATAAGAGTCCTTTTGTCTGTCCTTAGGCTTTTCAATGTGTTACCCCTACATACGTTAACCCTTTAAGTGCCAAGGACGAGGTATCTCATCCTTGGCAGTGCACACGCAGTGCCAAGGACGAGATAGCTTGTCCTTTTCGGCACCTTGTTTTGAGCGATCCCTGCAAATCGGGGATCGCTCAAAACTGTAATCCAACCCCCGGGCTATGTGAGGAGGAAATCCCCCCTCACTGCCAGGGGGCTGGATTACCTTCAGTTTCACGTCGGCGTGCGTAATGCACGTCGGCGTGAAACTGAAAGTAAATTTCCTGCAGCAGCCATTTTCGGCTGCTGCGGGGAAGAGAGAAGGTAAGAGACCTTCTTGGTCCGCCTCGATCTCCGGCTGTATTTCAAGCCGGAGATCGAGGCGGGTATCGTTGGAAAGGGGAGATTCTTCCCTTTACAACGATACCCATTGTGTGGCATTGCTGCCCGCGGATCGGGCGCAGTGCACGCAATCCGCGGGCAGCAATGCAGTACAACATTTGCTGCCAATTTAGGGTGGCCCTCAGCCCCCCCTAAAATGCAGCCAACGATTTTGTATTTTCTTTTTGTTTACCCAAGTTCGCTTGGCGCAGATGGCCACATTAGTGGTGCCAATCTGCCCCCAGGGTGCCAAAGCCCTACTGCCCCATGCATTGGGGGGCCTGTCCCACCATTTTTGGGGGCCCTCTCCCCCCACCCCAAATGGAGGTGGGGTGTACCTCACGCAGCCATTTGTAGGAGGCCCAGGGAGGCCTGCATGAGGTGCCCCTGCCACCCATTTGGGATGAGGGGGGAGAGGGCCCCCAAAAATGGTTGGACAGGCCCCCCAGTGGGTGGGGCAGTAAGGTTTGGGCACCCTGGCGCCAGATTGGCACACCAATGTGCCTCTCTGCACCAAGGGGAGTTTGGTTACCAGAGGAAAAAAGTGAAAATGGTCCGCTTTTTAGGTGGGGCACCTCAAAGGGTCGGGAATTTTCTAATGGGATGGGGCGTTGACCCCCTACCCCCCGCCCACAATGGAGTGGGTGCCATGTTATGCAGCCCTCCCTGGGACCAGATATCTGCTCCTAGGAACGGACGCCTGAGCCCAGGGAGGAGTGCAGGACAGGCCCCCCCCCCTTATCTGCCCCTGGGGAGGGCTACATTAGATGGGCCGCCCCTCCAATTGGGGTGGGGGGTGGAGAGGTGCACCCCCCCCTTCACATTAGAAAAATCCACAGCAGTGTAGGGGGCCCCTCCGCCCCCGCTAAAGGGCAACCTGCCATTTTGCATTGTGTTCTTTGTTTACTATAACTGCCTTGGCGCAGAGGGGCACATTGGTGTGCTAATCTGGCGCCGGGGTGGCCAAAACGTACTGGCTAATGCAAGGGGGGGGCAGTATGGGTGGTTTGGTATGTGGGTGGGCTGACAAAGATAATTTAGGTTTTGTTTTTCCGCTTTACAGGTCTTGAGCAGTTCCAGCGTCTCTCTTGTTATGCAAGTATGAACATTTGGTTATTGCAACATTGTATAGGGGGTGAAGGGCACACTCCTATTGGGATGGATGGGAACTGGGCCTGTAGTGTTGGTGTTGTGAAGGGAAGTGGGTGCTATGGGGAGGTATTGTGGTGGCCAGTAACACACTTGCCAGGGTAGCACACAAAATGCCCCCCAGTCCAGCTGAACAGTATTCCAATTTCCTATTATTGTGCAGTCCAGGCTTCCATGGTGATAGATGACTGAGAAGTGTCATGTATGTGGTGAAAGGAGCAGAAGAATGTACAGATAGTTGCCAGATAGTTTGGATGTTTTATTGGTAGGCAAAGCACTGAATGTAATTCTTTTATGTTTCCTTTGCAGTTGCGGCTACTGAAAAGCTTTTCGCTGACTTATGTAAGTACAACATATATTACTTGGTAATGTGGGGGTGGGGGTGGAGCCTTACTGGGGTGGAAGAAAATGTGGCTGCATTGTCAGTGATATGTATGGGAAAGGGTAGTGGGGAGGTTCGGGGGCCAGTGATGGTTGTGCCTTGCATTGAGGAAGGTGGCTGCTTTGCAGAAGGAAAGGTTTGGCCGACATAAGTAGCAGCACATTTTCAATTTTCTTTCCAGTAGTTATGCAAATGGTCATTTTTTCTTAGCATGCTATGCACACTTGGTGCATAGCTCATTCATTTTACTGCAACGTTAACCATTTCTGTGATCCAATTCCAGCAGTGGGCCTCGCCAGGGTCCCCATCCTTTTGCAGGGGGAAAATCTGTAACACAGGGTAGCTAGAGGGGCAGGACATTGGGGGGTGTGGGAATCTCATTGGTCTTGGGCGTCCGTCCCCCTGGTGGATATTTTGTCCCCCAAATTCAGCATTGGGGCGGGGTGCCTTGGCATGGTCCCCATCCCTTCCTGGAGGGGAAAGCTGTAGTGCTGACCAGGAAGCGGATGTAGGGTGGTGGTTGATGTGTGTGACCTTGCCCGCCCTCTCTGCCTTGGTATTTGAGTACCCCCAAGTTCACCAGTGGTCCTAGAGCTGTGGCCAAAACACTCACAATGAAAGTGTCTGAAGGTGCATCCATTTGTGGTACATTCTGTCAGGGTGCCTATATTCAAAGAGCGTATAAAGCACACTTCCTGTGAACTTCATATCCTCTGGCAGACGTCACCCTGCAAAAGTATAGTGGTGTAGCATGTGCAAGTCACCTTAACACTGTTCAGTGCAGTTGGTGGCCCAGAGGAGTAGAAACCTTCACTGATTGCAATTGTGCCAGCACAACTGTGTTATTGGAACAAGGTGACATACTATCTTCTTCACCTCTTTCCCCTGAAAATATTGTGGCAATTATGTGTCGACCTACTGTTATCTCAAACGAGAGGCGCGTTCCGAGCGGGTGAAGTATGTGTCTGGGATTGTTACAAGAGCCATGTGTTGACGCAATCGTTGTGTTATTTGGTAAATTGTATGTGTAACCATAATCATGGGGGTTTTCCTGTTTCCATTTCCTAGTGAGGATGAGGGTTGTGTGGATTTTTGGCCACTCTTATATCCAAAGGGATGCACGACTTTTCCGAGGGCCACCTACATCTGGGTCTGGAAGGGATGGCCTTGCAGTACATTGGTTTGCGGTCAGGGGGATGCGCCTTCACCAACTCAGAGGAGCCATCATCGATGCCCAAGCAAAAGGAGAGGGCCTTCCCCCCCCTGACCTTATAGTGGTGTACCTGGGAGGAAATGATTTTGCGTTTGTGGGACAGAAGGGGGTACGGGACCAGCTCATGACGGACCTTGAATGGATTGCACAGAGGTTTCCAAACACTGGTGGCCTGGTCCCAGATGATTCCCAGGATGGATTGGAGAACTCAAGGGAATACAAGGGCCATCAACCGCTCGGTGTGGAAACTGAAAGGCGAGTTCACTAGACTGACAGGGCAACCAAGAGAATATGGACCATTCACCATGGCATTATCAAAGGTGCTGTGATGTTTCACAGAGATGGGGTGCACCTTTCCAAAACAGGCATGGAGCTGTTCATTGGAGACATAATGGATTTTGCCCAGACGCTATTCTACCGGGGGTTGCCCAGTAACTGATGGACATACTGGAATATTTGAAATGTGAATAAAAGTGGTAGATAGTATGCTGGCAGTGAGCCTCCCACTTCCTAGAAATTGTCTGCGTTCATGGCATGTCAATGCATTCAGTATGTCTGTGCTCCTTATTTCTTAGCTACCCATCACCGCTTGCATCAGCCTAAATCAATTTGCTTGGCCTTGCATTAACTTCGTCCTTGTGACCTTTCCCCTTACAACAGACACCCCTATGTATACTAGGGTGCTTTTTCTCCCCTCGCAGGATTCTCAAACTTAGGTGGCCCGGTACCTAATACGCATTACTGTTTGCTCTGATTTGTGGTATACTAGGGTGCTGCTCTAATTGTGGTAACTTGTGCTTGCCGCTCACTTCCTGTCTGCGTGCTCTCGTTTCGTCTGTCCCCGTCCCCCCCACCTCCCTCCCTCCTTACTCCATGGTGCTCTCCGTCTCGCCTATCTTCTCTAACTGCTTCTCCATTGACTATCCTGCTTTCCTCACTAAATCTGGTAGGAAAAAGTTTAAAAAGGACATCCTGGTCTCCAACCCAGGCCTCCCTATCGCTGACACCTACACTAATGCCTGCTCTAAGGAAACTCTCACTGACATCCTCTTTTTCGTGCCTTCGCCTGACCTATGGACCCTTCATATGGTCTCTGTGCTCTCTCCTTTCTCCTCCTCTCCCATTAATGGTGGCACCCGTTGGGATGTCCTCTTGGCCCCCTTCCACTCCTCTAAGGCCATCATTAATGTCTACGCTAACGGGACCGTCTTGGTCCAAGGCCCTCAGGCCAACCTTCACCTCTTCGATAGACGCTTCCCACACCTCATCAACTTCCTCTCCTCTCCTGCTGTCCCCCCTCCTCTATCCTTGGCTACCTTGCCTCTACCCTCCCTCCCTGCCCCCTCTCGTGCTCCTTCACCTCGTGCTCGTGCTCCTTCTTCAATACCTCCGCAGGGCGTACCTCTGATCTGTACCCCTCCCCGGAAGTTCTTCAAGGATGGCAGCCTTCTCCACATTGCCACACTAAACACTCGCTCTGCCATCAAGCACTCCTCCGATATCTGTCACCTTCTTGAGGAACTGGACCTCGACGTCCTTTGTCTCACTGAGACATGGTTCACAGCCAGCTCTGCCACCAGCTTTGACACACTCCTACCTGACGGTTACAAGATCCTCTCCGTGCCCAGGCCCAACCGTGCAGGGGGTGGTGTTGCCCTTATCTTCCCTGAGTGGATTCCTGCCACTGTCACTCCTACGCAGACCTACTCCTCTTTTGAATGCCTTGTCTGCCGACTCTCTCTCTCTCCTAGCCATTCCCTTACCGTGGCTACTATCTATCGGCCACCTGGTCAAATTTCCTCCTTCCTCTCGGAGTGGGCTGACCTCTCCTCCGCACTCCTGTCCTCAACCACTCAACTCCTCTTTCTTGGCGACTTTAACATCCACCTTGATGCCTCCAGTCCCCCCACTGGTCTCTTTCGTGACCTCTGCGACTCTCTCTCACTCTCTATTCTCCCATCTGGGCCTACTCACTCTGCTGGGCACACTCTTGATGCTCTGATCTCTTCTGACCTTCCCCTCTCCGTCCCTCTCTCCACTCCTCTCTCCTGGAGTGATCACTTTCTCCTATCCTCCCACTTCACCCTGCCTACCCCACAGGTAAAGCCACCCTCATCACTGCCACCCACCTTCTCGGTCATCCGACCCATGAAGCGTGTGTCAGTTGAGGCTTTCGCTGCTACCTTCTCGCCCCCCCCCTGCCCCTTCGGCTGACTCCCACCCTGACACAGCCCTCTCCATGCTCCACTCTGCTATATCTGTTACTCTTGATATCCTTGCCCCCGTCATGAGAATCCGCCTGAAGCCCAAAGCCAAATGTAACTCCTGGTATGACTCGGATCTCGCCACCCTAAAACGCAAGTGCAGGGTTGCAGAGAGGAAATGGCGTGCTTCATGTTCATCCTCTGACAAACTGGCCTGCCGCCTGCTCCAAAGGCAGTACCGGCTCTCCGTTCTCACCAAGAAGAGAGCCCTTATTCAAGCCCGCATCTCTGCGGCATCAAACAACTCCGCCGAACTCTTTAAAATCTGCAAGGAGCTGGCCAACCCTGTTGCAGTCTCTACCTCTCCTGTCCCCTCCCAGGCCCTCTGCACTGCACTGGCCGCTCACTTCATCTCTAAAACTCAGGACATCCTGTCCTCGCTCTCCTCCTTTCACCTCCCTCCCTCCCTACCCGGCCCTTCCTCTGGCCCTTCTGCGGTCACCCCTCCTCCCTCTTTCTCTGCCTTTCCACCTTTCTCTGCTGACGAGGTTTCCAGACAAGTCCGATCTATGAAAGTCTCGTCTAAACAGGTTCACCCCTGTTCCTCCAAAACTATCAAGGACCACATCGACTCCCTGGCTCCTGCCCTGGCTGACTTTTGCAACCACTCCTTCGCCTCTGGAGTCTTCCCTTCCCCCCTCAAGCACTCCCTTGTGCACCCTCTTCTCAAGAAACCCTCTTCCGACCCCTCCTGCCCGGCTAACTATCGCCCTATCTCCATCACTCCCTTCCTGGGCAAGCTCCTGGAGAAACTGGCCATCTCCCAGCTTAACCTCCATGCTGAATCTGTTGGTAGTCTTCATGACCATCAATCTGGCTTCAGAGCTGCCAGAAGCACGGAAACTGCTCTCCTGAACATCCGTGAAGACCTGCTCTTGAACCTTGATTCCAACACCCCGTGTGTTCTCATTCTGCTCGATCTCTCCTCTGCCTTTGACACTGTCAACCATGCCATCCTGCTCAACCGTCTCCGGGAAAACCTGGGTATCACTGGTCAGGCTCTGGCATGGTTGACCTCTTTCCTTTCAAATCGACCCTCCCAGGTCCAACTGGGGTCCTTCCTCTCCGACATCTTTTTCTCCACCTGTGGTGTCCCCCAGGGATCTAATCTCTCTCCCTGGCTGTTCAACCAGTATCTGGCACTCCTTGCCCACCGCATCGCCGCTCTCTGCCCTAATTTCCAGTGCTATGCGGACGATACCCAGCTCATTTTCAGGCTACCCTCAGCCTCCCCCTCTCCTTCCCTCATCTCTGACTGTCTGTCTACTATCCAAGAATGGTGTGCTGCCAATGACCTCTGCCTTAATGCCAGTAAGACTGAGATTCTACTCATCGGTACTCCCACTCCCTCCTTCCCTGTAGCTCTCTGGCCTGCCTCCCTTGGCCCCCTCCCTGCTCCTACCTGCAAGGCAAAAAACCTTGGGGTCATCTTCGACTCCACACTCTCCTTCTCTCCTCATATTTCTGACGTCGCCAAGAGGTCACACTACCAGCTGCACCTCCTCAGAGGTATTCTTCCCTTCCTCTCCTTCCCCCAGAAGCTCACTGTCTCCCGAGCCCTGGTTCTCTCCAAGCTGGACTACTGTAACAGCCTCTATCTTAATCTGCCTGCCTCCACTCTCCGCCCTCTGCAACTCATCCAGAACAGAACTGCGAGACTTGTCCTTGGCCTCAAGCCCGGGGACCGTATCTCTCCAGGACTGAAATCTCTACACTGGCTCCCACTGGCTGCGAGGATAAAGTTCAAAACCCTCTGCATTGTCCACAAGGCCTTCTGGGGCCTGGGTCCTAAATACCTTCAACTCTCTCTTCCCAAATATCTTCCTTCCCGAGCCCTTCGCTCATCCGCCTCCAACTCCCTCAGGGTTAGCCGCTTCTCGAAGCAACGAGCTGGGGGTAGATCTCTCTCCGCGGCAGGGGCCTCCCTCTGGAACAGCCTTCCTGCCTCCCTGAAACTTGAGGAGAACCATCTCCGGTTCCGGAAGCACCTCAAAACCTTCCTCTTTGCTTCTGCTTTCCCTCTCCCTCTCCCCTGCTGAACTGCTAATTAATTTTCACTGAAACTGCACTGATCCTGCAACTGGACCACTCTAAACGGCCTCGGTCCTGGGCCCTGCCACTCTCCACTTGCACTGATGCCCTGGAACCCCTTTGCACTGCGGGACTGTCTCTGTATCCCTACAGCCCCCCCCTCCCCCAGCACTTGTTCTGCACTTACCTCACACTTGCCACCAGCTGGCCCTATTTATTTATTTATTACGTACGCCACTTACCTTGTACTGCACTTTTCCCCCTCCCCTTGCACTTTTTCCCCCCTCCCCTACCCCTGCACTTGCGCGATCTGAATGACACCTGGCCTAGTAGGATCGTTGTCTGTCTCCCCTTGTCCCCCCCCCTCCCTGCCTCGTCGCGCCTTGAAACACTTGTGTATAGGCGCGTTACAAATACCATATCATATCATATGTGAATGAGCAGGTGTTTTTGTCAAAAGTGTGCCAGCAGTTGCCTGGAAGGGGCTGCCGTGTACTTTATTTATCTTCCCTTTCTGCTTCTTCATTGCCTATGGTTTTTCAACTCACCCAATCACTGATACTTTGCATGGTTGCTTCTCACCTCGATTTCCCATCCACCAGCATCCCATGGAGTAGTGCATGGTGCAAAGCATGTTGGCTGTTTCTGAATAGCTAGTGTGGCTGAAATCCTCGTCCCCACGCTTGTATTTCTGTAAAGTTTAGCGGAAGAGGACATCGTCCATAGATTTTTTGTTATCTTTCTTTTAGGTGCAGGTATGTTGAAGCCGTCTATCCACTTGTAGGAAAGCAGTCAGCTGGTCCTTAGCATTTCACGTGAGTGTTTGCAAAGTAGTACTCCGTTTATTGTAGCGTGCAGGGAGTGTGTCATATTTCAGAGGGCTGCTACAGTTTGTGAGCAAAGTCTGGACCTTTCGGTGTACTTGTGTGGAGTAGGTTTGTGGCACTGAATACCACTCTGCTACGTTCCATACTTTGAGAAGCACACATACTTATTGTTTCAGTCTTCATCTGGTCTTTGGGCAGTGAAGGGTTCCATAGCGAAGGTACTCATGGCTTCTCGGCGATCAATGTCTGGTGCGGAGGCATTAGCTGTAGTGATGGAGTCTGGCTCAGAGCAAGGCACAGATGTGGACATGCATTCTGAAACAGATAGTGCTTCTGAGGGGCAAAAGGGAAGTGATTGGGGAAGTGTGATGGCCATGGACGAAAGTCCCTCCTCCCACTCATCATCGTCATCATCATCTGATGACGAAGAGGAAGGAAGAGTGCGTCCACCTTTCCGCACACTTCCCACACGGAGGGGACCTGTAAGGGGGAGGGGATGTGCAAGACGGCCACGCAATGTGGCAGTTCCTGACATGACTCAAGAGTCGCTCTGGGTGCCTCCAGCAATGGCTCAGCCTGTTGTGCCCCCTTTCACTGGTATATCAGGGTGCACAGTGAATACAGAAGGGTTTCAGCCTATTGATTTTTTCAACCTTTTTGTTGATGGGTTCATTGCAGATGTGGTTCAGCAAACCAATTTATACGCTGCACAGTTCATGAGGTCAAGGGGTCCCACTCTGAAACCCCACTCCAGAGCACAAGCATGGGTACCCACAAACTATGTTGAAATGACAGTTTTGGGGTCTCATTCTGCTCATGGGAATTGGACACAAGCCGTCTGTCGCGATATACTGGTCTACTGTAGCACCACTTTATTGCCCGTTTTTTTCAGCTACAATGAGCAGAAATCGCTTTCAAGCACTGCACCGTATGTTGCACTTCAATGACAACTCGGCAGCATTACCCAGAACTGACCCACACTTTGATAGGCTCTTCAAACTGAAGCCATTTCTGGACCACTTCACTCACCGATTTGCAGAGGTGTATGTTCCTAGCCAGAACATATCCATTGATGAATCGTTGGTGTTGTTCAAAGGTCACCTAGTGTTCAGGCAATACATTCCTAGCAAGAGATCACGATATGGGATTAAAATGTGCATGTTGTGTGAAAGTACCACTGGGTATATCAGCAGCATGAGAGTCTACCCTAAACCCTCTGTGCTGCCCAGCCCATTTAGGGACAAGTGAGAAGATTGTTTGGGATCTTCTCACACCATGGCTCTACAAGGGACATCATTTGTATGTAGACAATTTCTACACTGGAATTCCACTGTTCAAGGAATTGTTCAATGTGGGCACACTGGCATGCGGTACAATCCGCAGTAACCGCAAAGGCTTCCCCAGACAACTTGTGTGTAAGAAGTTGGCCAAGGGACAATGTATGGCATTGCGGCAGAATGAATTGTTAGCAGTGAAATTCTGCGACAAAAGGGACGTGTACATGCGAAGTACTATTCATGATGAAAGTACTTCAGCTGTCCCTCTGCGCAGGCAGACTCAGCAAGTGTTGAAGCCCAATTGCATTCTGGATTACAAGGACATGGGTGGAGTAGACAAAAATGACCAAATGCTTGAGTCATACCACGCTGAACACAAGTCCCGTTTCTGGTACAAAAAGTTAACCACACACATTGTGCATATAGCAACGTACAATGCTTATGTGGTGTATTGTGCAGCTACTCCAGAAAACCTCTCCTTTTTGGATTTTGAATTAGCAATTATTCAATCTCTGGCTAATGTTCATGTACAAATTCCCTCCTTTCCAGAGGTTGAAGATGTGGCCAGATTGCAAGAGCGACACTTTGGTGATTATGTTCCTCCCACTGCCACGAAGGCACAACCGTACCGAAAATGTAAGGTGTGTACAAAACAAGGAAAGAGGAAGGATACTCGGGTGTACTGTCCAATGCCCTTCCCAGCCTGCCCTCTGCTTTTAGCCTGGTTTCCTTTTGTATCATAAAAAGGAAAAATATTGGGAGATCGACTGATTTCCGAAAATGCCCATCATTCCTTGAAATGGACCCTTAGCCACTGAAAGCTTGCATGTCTTACAAAGGAATGGCACTCTTGCACCCTGCCCTGGAGGTGTACCTTCAATGAAAATGCAATAGGATGTCAACTCACTTCACTTGATTTAGCGTGCATTCACGAGCATTGCTAGTCCTGCTTCCTCCACTTGAGGCCTGCCTTGGAAAGGCAACCGCAGCCGTAGCTTTCCCTTGAGGCCTGCCTACGAAATTTACATCAGTCTAGATCTCTCAGCTCAAAGCGGGACTTGCAAAGGAACGCTAATCGGGCTCCTTCCATTGGAGGCGTGCCTGCGAAATAGTAATCATTACGGGTCCCTGTACTTGAGTTGTGCCATGCGGGTCATTCCCCTTTGGCGTGCTTAGGCAAGCAATGCTAGTCCTGCCCCCTCCACTGAAGGCATTGACTGGGAAAGAGACATCACCCCCGGTCCCTTTCACTTCAGGTATGCCTCTTAAGGAAAAGGCAGTCTAGCTCCCTCTGCACGTGGTGTGCCTTGCAAAGTAACGCAATGCTTGTTTCTTCCAAAGCAGGCCCATCTTGGAAAGGAATGCCACTCCACCGCCTCTAGTTGAGGCGGGCCATGGAGAAGGGTGGAGCACTCTGGGTCACTCCCCTTTGGGGTATCTTGGCAAGGCACGCTAGTGCAGCTTGCTCCTGTTCGGGATTGCCGTAGAAAAACAAATCTGGAAAGCCCCATCCGCTTCCGGCGTACTTTGGAAAGGAACCCGAATCTGGCTCCTTC
Source organism: Ambystoma mexicanum (assembly GCF_040938575.1). Classification (NCBI taxonomy): domain Eukaryota; kingdom Metazoa; phylum Chordata; class Amphibia; order Caudata; family Ambystomatidae; genus Ambystoma; species Ambystoma mexicanum. The sequence goes on along the minus strand of NC_090922.1, from coordinate 141,755,702 downwards.
CACCTAAGGTTTGGCATGCAAAGAAAGGCCAGTCCCGCTCCCTCTACTCAAGCGGTGCGTCGTGGAAGACCAGAAGACCATTCAGGTTCCCTCCACTCGAGGGGTGTCTTTTCAAAATAATACAAGCCACTTTGGCTCCCTCCCTTGAGGTCTAAGCGTCATGAAAGTGGTACTTGGACACCAACTATATGGCAGCGGTGTCTTGCGTACCTCGTAAGATCCTGCCTTGTTTATTGTTTTACTGCGAGTAATGTTATGTGTGGTGTAAGTGACACGTCTTCTGTAGGAATTAATTGGATATGATTGGTGTGTGAATTAGGTAAAGATCCAAAGAACATGCAGATACAATTTCTGTGAATGCACTTTTCCAGCATTGCAGAAATAATTGTCATGTTGCAGGGTGGGTGTTTTGTGTGGGTACGGTTGAACATATGAATGTTTGCCCATAGTTGCTATGGGCATACTCAAAGCTGGTGTGGAAGATTGCGCCTGTAGGGCAGGGTAGCCAAGTGAGCCAGTATGCACTTGCTATCAGTGTCCACATATGATTGCAGGCACAAAGTTTGAATGCAGACACAGTTGCTATACAATTGCTGCCAAATGATAAAATATTGCTAGAGACACAGTTGCATTGTAAGCACATGTCCTTGTGGTATAAGTGTGTAGATATGCTCATGTGTAGATACACTTGCTCTGGTGCTAGTGATTTGGTAGAAGTGCAATTGCTGAAATGGACACGAAAGGGATATGAATGGCCAGTGACCCGGTGGGTGCCTTGTCATGGCATCACTGCTCACAAGGACGATCCTTGTGCTACACAAGGAGGTTTCTCCTTGTGCTAAATCCCACCTTGTGTGTCCAACTGGATTGTCACTGGTATGTATGGGAAGTGTGAGGAAAGGTGCATGTGAAATGGCTTACTACCAGTACTTTGTTTCCTAAGCGCACTACAGAGAAGTTACTATACAAAAGGTGTACCCATTGTCACTCAGGTACAACACCTGCACACAAGAGGTCTGCCTCTCATTGGGACACGTGTGGGGACGCGGGAAGGTAGGCCATGTGCTGTTGGGGCGTGTTTCGAGGGGTGAGCCGAGCAAAATGTGCGGAAAATGCGTTCATTTTCCCACATTTCGGACTTTGCAGGGGTGTCTGGGTAAAATTCTGGGGCGATTTGGGCATATCATACCTCTGCGGATTCCCACAGGTGCCCTCTTTTCGGAAATGCATGGGGTTCCCAGTTTTCCCCGGTGGCTTGGACACCCGATGCCCATATCTGTATGTTGTGCCGGTCGGCAGAGCATCTCAAATTCCGGTCAGAAAACAGACTTGGGGTTACTTGTGTTTTAGGCTTTCCCCTTGGCGGCCAGCTAGGTGCACCCACACGTGAGGTACCGTTTTCATCGGGACACCTGTGGGAATGCGGGACGGTAGGCCATGTGTTGCGTTTGTGTGGTTTTCATAACGTTTTGACCCATTTGCAGGTGGCCTTTGTCACACAAACCTTTCATTTCCCAAATGTGACCTACATTTAGTCGCTGCTTTAGGCACCATACACGTAACCTGCACAGGTCACCTACCCTTGAAAAGGTCTGCCTGTGCTCTTTCAAAAAAATGTATGCTTGCCGTTCCTCACCACATTGGTTTTCCCGATTTACACATGCTAAGTGCGTCTGGTCAGGCCGTGAGCGTAAAACTCCTGTGTACAATGGCTCAATGTTTGGCTTGTGGTATTGCTTGTTTTGTAAAACACTACAAAAAATGTGTGCTCTCCTAACTGCAAGAGTCAGGGGAATGTAGCGGAGCATTGCTTTTCTCAAAATTCATAGAAGCCATTGCCGTACCAAGCCCACCATGTCCAACACCTTTTTTTCTGTCATTTTCCCACTTTTCCCCCCAATCTATGGCAGTTTCCCCTACCTAGTTGTTGCCTGACCTACGCAAATCACCCCTTCCTAAACTTGGAATTTTGTCTACTTTTCAGAAATATATGCCTTTCTGTCCTCGGCTTTCCTACCCTTTTCTTCCATTCCGTCCATGCATGTCCAATTGGCAAAAAATGGCCAAAATCGCCTACCTCTCACAAAACGGTTGATAACCACATCAAAATAATCTTTTTCCATTTCCACTCAACCTTTTCTTGAAAGCCAGGAAAATGGGGAACTCAGCACAGCAAACCATTTGTTCCTAGCTCTTACAAGGAAAAAAACACAGGCTTCTTTGTACATCATTTTATTGGCATTTTTTGAAAAAACCCAAAATTTTCGCACCTTTTGCTTATTTTCAATCACCCCCCTACAGAAACCTAGGATTACGACTGCCTACATGTGGGAAAAAAAGGAGCCAAATTTGGCCGAGATATCTCATGTAACAAAAGTTACAAGCCATTGAATGGCCACATACCGAAATCACCAAAAAAGGCCCTGGCACTAGGGAGAAATACCCATGGCACTTTAAGGGATAAAAGGTAACATACTAGATTGGGTTTTCTCAACTAATGTGGGAATTAGGACACCCAATATATCAGAATGTTCTTGGTCGGATCACTCATTTATTGAGTTTGATGTGGATAGGCCAACTCATACTAAGTTAGAACCCTCTACTCATGACTGGATTACCTCTAGAAACATGAAGGTGACACAAGAGGCCATGCAGGAGTGGTTAACCCCCATTATCCAAAAGGAGCCCCCCCGACTACCCCCCCCCCCCATGACAGAAGTTGAACGGACCGACAACTTATTGGACACACTAATGGATGCCATGGAGGTTCTAGCACCCCTGAAAAGGCGTAAGGTGATTAACCATATAATGAATAGTTGGTTCACAGAAAACCTCAACCAACTGAGAATCCTAAAGAGAAAAGCCTTCTATAAATTGAAGAATACAAAAACAGGAGCACAAACTCTCATATGCAGATGCTGCTCTCAATGCAAAAAAGTCATCATATTAAGCCCGAATTCTCGAGGCCCAATATGATAGAAAGGACATTTTTTCTATCTTGCGAGAACTGTAAAAACCAGAGTCCACTTACCAAGTTAAATTACATTAAAACCAAGCCTGATGTACTACTATTCAACAGGCTATGATAGATAAGACCACAAAAATAAAATAGGGTATTAAACAAAATAGAAAAAAAAGAGTGACATTGCGAATGCTATAGATGGGGCTCGAACTACGAATAAAAAACAAATTATTCTGGAATTCAATTTCAAGAACATATCGGAGGACGATCTTAGGATCGTGCTTGCCGAACTGAAGCCATTGGCGTGTAAAGGCGATCAATTCCCAGCAGTATCCTACAAAGCAAGCTCCGAGTTACTTATTGGTTCCCTTAAAAAAATCATAAATGCTTCATTTAGAGAGGGCATAGTTCCCAGTAGCCTTAAAGGGTCATGGATCACCCCACTCTAAAAGAAAAAGCGGACTTCGACCCGGGAGAAGCAAAGAACTACTAGCCTATTACTAACTGCCCTTTTATCTTAAAGATCATGGATAGAGTGGCCTACAATCAACTGGCAGCTTTTACCAATGAACACACCATACTCAATAATGGACAGTCAGGCTTTCGCCCAGGTTACAGTACAGAGTCAGTCCTTCTGGAACTAAAATATAACATGAGAAAAATCAATGAAGTTTCTACAATGCTCCTGATGTCCTTCGACCTCTCAGCGGCATTCGATTTGGTGGACCACCAACTTCTTGTGAATAGACTGGAGGAAAGAGCCAATTTCAGTACCAATGCTAAGAACTGGATGCTATCTTTCCTAGGCTCAAGAACTATCCGAGTCGGCAGTAAACAAGCACATGCAGACCCAGTTACCATGAATTATGGTATACCTCAGGGGGCAGCCATATCACCAATTTTATATAATTGGTTTATAGTCCCCTTTCTTTGAAGATCTGGAAAATAGGCACATATGCTTTTTGAATTACGTTGACGAGTCAGTGTCCAATCACTTTATTTGGAAATTATGACCAGGAGGTAGCGACCGTAGCAGAAATGACAATGCATTACTTACCGTAAAAGCATTTTGGATGGTTGCATCTGCTTAGATTCACATATTGGGCATAGTCCGACATCCAGTGGTCACTGCGGAGTATTGCATCTTGTTTTACGTAGTCGAAAAGGGGACGTCGACAAGGCGTGTCTGTAACACTATCCCTATAGTGTCGTGCAGTGTACCCACAATCCCTCACGCGTCGAGGTCCCTCTGTTTGTATTTTTTCTGCCCTGAGGGAGCCTATTAGACATGAGGCGGTACAGAAAAGAGATATAGAAGAAAGTCTCTGTTCCTTCCATCCGAGCAGGGAGGAAGGGTGGGCGCATGTGAATCTAAGCAGATACAACCATCAGAAATGCTTTTACGGTAAGTAATGCATTGTCTTCTGATGTTTGTTAATCTGCTTAGAATCACATGCTGTGCATAGACTACCGAGCAGCACCCGGAGTTGGGGGTGATTGTGAGAAGGAACAGTAGAGAAAAGGTCTTAATACTGCTTGTCCCACCTGGGAATCAGATCTAGAGTGGGCATCTAGACAGTGTTTTGTAAATGTGTGAACAGAACTCCAGGTTGCCGCTTTGCAAATGGACTCAAGAGGGACATTTGCAATGAAAGCTATGGAAGCCCCGGTGCCTCGAGTGGCGTGTGCTCTTGGCTTGAAGGGTAGTTCTCTCTTAGCAAGAGAGAAATAGTGATGCATTATACAATTCATCTAGAAATAGTGGATTTCGAAACTGCATCTCCTTCTCTTCCTGCTGCCACCGAGACAAAGAACTGATTAGTCTTTCTCAATGGTCTAGTTCTTTCCATATAAAACATCACTGCTCTGTGAATATCCAGTGTATGCAGGCTCTTCTCACCTAAGTTTGAAGGATTTTGAAAGAACGTTGGTAGTTCTATTGACTGGTTGACATGGAATTTAGATCTAAATTTTGGTGCAAACCTAGGGTGTATGTAGAACCACCTTATCCTTGTGAACTGTTACAAAGGGGTCTAGTACAGAGAGCGCTTGTAGTTCACTTACTCTCCTAATGGAGGTGATAGCTATAAGAAAAGCAGTCTTAAGAGTGAGGTCTTTAAGTGTTGCTTTGTGCATGGGTTCAAAGGGAGACGCCATGAGCCTGGTCAGTGCCACATTTAGATCCCATCCGGGAGAGGGGTCAGCTATGGGAGGGTGGATCCTCTTCACTCCTTCCATGAAGGCTTTAATAACTGGGACTTTCCACCATGACACTTTAAGTTGGGAAGTGGTGTATGCGGAAAATGCAGCTAAATGGACTTTAATAGAGTTAAACACCAAGACTGAGTCTAGTAGGTGAGTCAGGTACAGAACAATTTGTGTGGGAGAGCAGTCAACTGGGTTGATACTCCTTCCCCTACATCAGATGACAAAATCTTTTCCATTTGCTAGAATCCCAATGACGAGTGTTAGGCTTTCTAGCCTCCGTGAAAATGTCCATACATCTCTGCGGGAATTGTAAATGTCCAAATTCTATGATCTCAGGAGCCAGGCTGCTAAATTCAAGGTCTGAGGGCATGGATGTAGTGTCCTGTGACAGCATGTTGTACGGGCAAGGAAAATTCACTGGAGGAGATAGGGACATCTCCATCAAGTAATCGAACCAAGGCTGTCTGGCCCACATAGGGGCCATCAGTATCATGGTAACTAGTTCCTGGTGCATCTTGTGCACTATCTTGTTGAGAAGGGGAGTTGGGGGGGGCAGCGTAAACAAATTTCCCTGACCATGGTATTGATAGACCGTTCCCCTTGGATTGGTTTTGGGGGTACCTGGAGGCGTAATCTTGGCATTGCGAGTTCTCCAGAGTTGCGAACAGATCTATTTCTGGGAATCCCCATTGTGTGAAGACATCGAAGACGATGTCTTCGTGTAAACGCCATTTGTACTCAGAGGGCAGAGGGAAGTCTCTACTGAATTCGTCTGCTAGCAGATTGAGTTCCCCTGGTACATGTTGTGACAGTAGGAACATGTGTTTGAGAGCCCACTTCCAGATGTTCTGGGACAGCTTTGACAGTCCTGGAGAGCGAGTGCCCCCCTGCTTGTTGAGGTAGTACATGGCTGTGGTGCTGTCCGTGAGGACCATCACTGTCTTTCCTTGCAGGTGTGCCTGGAAGGTTTTCAGTGCCTTGAACACAGCTAGTAGCTCCAGTAAGTTTATGTGCTTGGATGCTTCGCTCGGAGTCCAGACTCCGTGAGCAGTCTGATGGGATAGGTGAGCCCCCCCCCCCCATCCTGTGAGGGATGCGTCTGTGGTTAGAGTGGCTTCCACTGCGGGGGTGCCAAATGGTTTCCCTATTACCAGGTTTTCCTTCGACCACCACCGTAGTGAGAGAACCAAGGCCTGCGAGACCACCACTAGATCGTCCCATTGTCCGCTGGCCTGACACCACTGGCTGTGGAGCTACTCTTGCATTGGGGGCATGGGCAGGCGCGCGTAAGGTACCAAATAAATACATGAAGCCATCATTCCTAGTAAGCGCATTGCTTTGCGTACAGTCACCTCTCGACCGGCCACATAGAGGGATTTGAAACAGCATGTTTTGGACCCTCTCGTTGGAGGGGAAGACAAGGCCGTCCTTTATTCGAATTAGAGCCCCTAGGAATTGTTTGATCTGGCTGGGGTCTAAGCTGGACTTCTTCTCGTTGATGGAGAAGCCCAGTTGAAACAAAAGGGCTACAGTCTTTTGGCTATTTGAGCAGCACGTTTCGTAAGAATCCCCTGTTATGAGCCAATTGTCGAGGTAAGGGTATACTGGGATGGACAACCTGTGCAGGTGGGCCGCTGCCAGTACCTTTGTGAATATTCTCGGCGCTGATGCTATGCCGAAGGGTAGCACTCTGAACTGGTAGTGTTTGCCCTCTATCATGAACCTGAGATATTTCCTGTGCGCTGGCAACATTAAAATATGAAAGTATGCATCTTTAATGTCCGGTGTTGTCATGTAATCTCCCTGTGAAAGCAGGGGGATTACATCCTGTAGAGTAACCATACAAAACTTTTGAGGTTTGACAGATTTGTTCGCTGGGCGCAAATCTAGTACAGGGCGCATGGTTAAGTCCTTTTTGGGTACAAGGAAGTACACTGAATAAATACCTTCTGTTATCTGGGATAGAGGCACAACCTCTATAGCTCCTTTTTCTAGTAGTTGGTCCACTTCTTGAAGGATGGCGAGGAGTTCAGGCAACATGCGTCTGATGTTATACCCTCCCATGCTGGAAGAAAGGATGTTAACCGGCCCCCGACCGGCGAAGCATGGTAGGGGACCCGAATCCTTGAGTCATTTGGTGTTGGTGGCTTGGGACCCTCTAGGGGCGGGACCCCAACCTCTTCCTTTGCCACGACGTTGTCCTCTTTGGTTAGGTTGTCCACTTTTGCCTTGGTTAGAGGACCAGTTACCTGCAGAGTATTGCTGCTGCTGCTGTTGCTGGCGTTGGCCTCGAAAAAAACATTTGTTGCCATAACCACGTTTGTTGGGAGGCCTTGAAATTTGGTCTAGTATCTTGATTGTGTCAAATTCCTTCTTTGCGGTCTCTAGTGCCTCATCCACTGCCTTACCAAAGAGGTTTGCATCTTCTATAGGTTTGTTAATAAGAGATGCTTGTGTTTCAGGTTTAAAGCCTGGATTGCGTAGCCATACATGGCGTTTGAGTAGAATTCCTTGGACTAGGGAACGCCCAGCCGTCTCTGCAGCATCCAGAGTATTTTTGATGCTGCTTTGGTTGACTAACGTCCCTTCAGTCACCATGGCTAGAAGGCGAGAACGTAGGGGTTCCAGTACCTCCTCAATGTCCTTACGTAGTTTGCTCCATTGTGCATCTGCGTAACTTGCCAGCAAAGCGTTGTTGGCAATTCTTGCGGAAAAGGCAGCAGAGGCTGTAATCCTCTTTCCTAGGGCATACCATTTTTTATCCTCTTTATCTGGTGGTGCCTCGCTAGTTGACAGCGGGACCCCTGCTCTCTTCCTGGTATTTATCACCACTAAGGAGTCTGGTACAGAGTGGCACCTGATGTATAACGGGTCCGATGGAGGAGGACTACATTTTTCTGTCCTCGGGTTGACCCCTCTGATCAACGCGGGAGTGGATAGCGAAGGAATATTTTGTTTCTTTACTGAGGCGAGAAGAGGAATGGTTTGGCTGACTGTAGAAAAGATCATTAAGGAGAAACCTCCTAAGTCAATGTCAGGAGAAGTTTCCCCGGTCTCGATCTCGAAATGTGCTGCTGCCTTGCGTAGGAGTGCATTAAAGGTAGGTTGAACGTCTATAGGAGATGTATTCCTAATAGGTGAGTCTTGGGTGGGGACAGGTTTATGGCTTCAGGGTCTGAAAACGCTGATGGGGACTGCCAGGGCTGCGAAGCGACTTCTTCTGGGTCTTCTCCGAAGCCCCCCCCCCCCCATCACCCATATCTGGGTTGTCTTCAAAACCTTCCTCTAGGTTTTGTTCCCCTTCATTGCCTAAGAATTCGTCATCCTCCTGAAAGTGGGGCTCCTCTCCAGTGAGGTCATAAATCTACATCCTCTTGGGGGAGATCAAACAGCCTGGGGTACTTGGCCCTGGGACCCTCCCGAGGTCCCTCTCTTGATCTCTTGGGTGTTGGAAGGTTCTGAGTCTCCATAAACCTCTCCATTTTGTCCATACCGAACTGGAGTCTCTCTAGGGTTTCTTGAGGTACCCCGGAGCGGTCAGGGGGGGAAAGCGAGGGCCTTCCGTTAGAAAACGCTTCGACCTATCCCATAACGTCTAAGAGAGGTTCCTCTCACCTTCTAAAAAGCCTTCTGGTAGGCTAGGAGTCCCTCTCAACGGAGCGGGTGGTTCCTGCCTTCCTTCTGACCTTTTTGGCGTCTCCCGGGCCTTATGAGCGGTAACCGACGTCTCTTTCGCCGTCCGTCTCTGGCTATCGGTTGAACTAATCTGCGCCAGGCTCTCGACAACTAAACTGTCAGTCGAGGGTACCTTCGGCGTCGACGTTACAGGCGTCGCTTGCTCTACGCCGACGGGCGCTCTCTGCCGGTGCGAGTCGTCTGGCGGTTTAGTGATGGTGCCCTTATTTGGAGGTAGCCCAGTCGCTAGTCGCGTTTGCGGTTGCAAGGGGGCTTCAGACTCTTACGGTCTGAGGAGGCCGCCGGTAGGACCTGCGTCTCAGTTGGCGCGAATGCTCTCTTCGTCTTCGACGAGGAAGAGACGTGGGTTGTGTGTTTATGGGAGTGTTTTCTGTGTGCGCCCTTGTCGCCGGGGTTTTCATCCCCATAAGCAGGGCGTGAGCCGAGTTTGTCGGGGCCGGGGACAGACGAGGAGCGTGAACGCTCCTTAGAGAGGTCTACGACTTCCGGACGTCGGGTTGTCACATTCCTCGTCACTTTCGGCAGTGGCGGGTGATGAATCAGACCTAGACATGGCATAGGCTGCCCACCTCTTGGACCCTACGGTCTTAGTCTTCGGCTTAAGGAGCTGACAGGCCGCACAGCAGTCTTCTTTGTGGCCGAGGGGCAAGCAACGGTTACACCGTTTATGCTCGTCTTTCCAGGTAAATTTGCCTTTGCAACGTGGGCAAAACCTAAAGGGTGTCCTCTCCATAGCTGAGGAACAGATTGCATGTGACAACAACCCCGAAGGAAAATGAGGGGAAAGAAAAAGGCATTCTCAAAGAGAAACAGTAAATGTCCCACGACCCCACTCTCCCTACTGTATTTGGCCGTCGAGGCCAGGCCACGTGTTCGGCGAACGCCGAACAATCTCCTCCGTCGAAGGAACCGCCGTCCGAGATCTTGATCGGCGTTGAACAGCTTTACAGCTATGACGCCGAAGGAGGGATGCAAGTAATGTAAAGTTAAGGGCGACCAAAGGTCGAATAAAGTTTTTTGCAATGTCCCTCGAGGAGCTCCGCGTATAGGCAACCAATATCTGGGCGGAAAAAAACAATCTGAGGGACCTTGACGCGTGAGGGATTGTGGGTACACTGCACGTCACTATAGGGATAGTGTTACAGACACGCCTTGTCGATGTCCCCTTTTAGACTACGGAAAACAAAATGCAATACTCCGCAGTGACCACTGGATGTCGGACTATGCACAGCATGTGATTCTAAGCAGATTAACAAACATCAGAAACATGATTTCATCCGCAAAGGGATGGACGCGAACGGCATGGCCCCGAATCCAGGGAAAACAGAGCTGATGCCGATTGGTTCGAAACAAAGGTTGGATAAACATCAGACTATTAATATTTTAGTATCGATAATCATGTCATACAAGTCAAGGAGACAATAAAAATCCTTGGAGTTCCATTTGAGCAATCGCCAAGTATGTCAGCCCATGTAAATAACCTAGTTTCCCCGTCGGCATACTACATTAAACTCCTGGCACATATAAGACCATTCCTGTGACAAGCAGGATGTGAAACCATTGCGAGAACCATTATATCTGCAAAACTGGATTATTGTAGCCCTTTACCTATTGGTATAAACAAAACTGAACAAACTCCAGGTAGTCCAGGGCTCTTATGGGTCTAGAAACTATGCCCATGTTTCAGAGGTAAGGAAGCTGCATTGGATGCCCATAGAGCAGAGGGTAATTTTTAGACTCCTAACTATCACTTTTAAGGCTCTGTCCGGTGATGCGCCTTCATAAATAGCTATTGGCTAAAACCTAAGCAAATAAAACGGTCACTCCGCTCAAACGGTGATCGAAACCTTGAAGTTCTTAAAACCTCTTTAGAACGTGAGAAAGTGTGCATTTTGGTCTAGCGCCCCCACTATATGGAGTGCCTTACGATCCAATATAAAAAACTGTGGCTCAAAAATAAATAAAAATAAAAACTCAAGACACATCTCTTTAGATAATTAGCCTCCTAAGCTAACTGCTTGAAATTTCCACTCTAACAATCTGCGCCCGTATGCCTTCGGGCAACTTTGGTTGCGCATAACTAATGATGATAATAATAATAAAGGGCATTCTCAGAAAAGGAAATGTCTGACCCCACTCTCCCTACTGTGTAGGTCGGCCAGAAGGCCCGGCCACGTGGTCGACAGCGCCGACCGGGACACTGTCGAAGGTCCATGCAACCGGCTTTGGCGTAGATCAGGAAACAGCCGCCGATGGAATGGACGGTAGGATAATTAATAACTTCACAATATACAACCAAGGGTCAAAGATAACAATAGCAATGTCTCTGAACGAGCTCCGCATAAGGCAACCAGTATATGCTGGGCAGAAAAAAAAACAATCCGAGGGACCTCGATGCGTGAAGGATTTTTGGTACACTACACGTCACGTAGGGATAGGTACGCGCCCATGTCGACTTCCCCTTTCGATTCTCGAAAGACAAGATGCAATATTCCACGCTTACCACTGGATGTCTGAATATATACACAGCATGTGATTCCAAGTAGATTAACAAGCATCAGAACCTTGTTTGCCTCGTTGGACGGCACAATCTCGATGGCGTCCATTAGGAGCAGCGGATTGACTTCTACTAAGATAAGTTCTTCCTTTGGCGCGGGGGTGGTTTGATGGCTTTCCAAGGAGCTCCACACAATCTTCTGCTACTGTAGATAACACCCACTTGTCTGTGGCTATTCCCTCCCATGCGTGGGTGAAGTGTGAAATCTGTCCCCCTACTAGGGAAGTATGGGAAGGAACCTCTAGCGGGCTGTCATTGTTTGGGAGGCGTTCCTCCATCTCTAGATTTGGAGGATCTCCCCCGGCCTTGGGATCTGTGCTGGCCTCTGGAATAACCCTGGGACACTTGACCCTGGTTGTTCCATGATGTATTTTGATTTTGTCTGTATCCGGACCCTCTTTGGGAACTTTGACCACGAAAACGGCGAAAATTGTTCCCGCCCCTTTGGCCAGGTTGTTAGTTGCCCAAGGGATTTGAGGGCATTATATTCCTCTTTGGCTGATTTAAGATCATCCTCTACTGTTTTGCCGAATAGTACGGTTGGTTCCACTGGCATGTTGAGTAACGTTGTCTGGGTATCAAGCTTGAAGCCAAGCATGGCGCTTGAGAATGGTTCCTTCTGCAATAATATGGCCCGCATTATCTGCAGCGTCGAGGTTGTTCTTCAGCAAGCTGCTGGCAGTGGCTTTGCCTTCCGCATCTACTAGAGCAAGTCTAGACTTTAAAGGCTCTGGAGCAGAGTCAATGAGGACCGTAATCTCAACCCATTTATGGCAGTCACAGCTCGCCAACAGTGTGGAATTGTTGGCGATTCTAGTTTGAAATGCTGCCAAAGTTGCAGACCCTCATGGTATAGAGCTACTTGCTCTCCATGTCTCGGGGAGCCTCCGAAGAGGCGAGTAGTGTACCTGCCCTCTTTCAAGTAGTTGTGACAACTAGCAAATCCGGCTTAAGCTGCACCTATCAGATGGCACCGGGCTGAAAAGTTTTTCTATCTGCGGGTTTAATGCCCTTGTTTGATTGGGTGTTTCCAGTGAAGGTTCAATTCTTCTCCGGACAGCCTTTGAGATGGGGATGAACTGGGTGGCAGCTTTTTTGTCTCCCAGGATATCTTCGACAAAATCTTTGTCTTGCTGAGTCTCCTGCATTTGAATACTGAAGTGCTCAGCTGCTTTGATTAGTAATTCATTGAATAAGGGCTGATTTTCTACTGGAGAAACCTGTTGGATTGGAGAAGACAGCACACCTCTGCATCATCATCACCATCATATTGATATTCTTCCTGATCCATTTCAGTTTCTGTATGGATGGATGTCATAAAGGTCAGCAGTAGTGTGAGACCTGTTTGCTGGTGGCTGGGATGAAGCCAATGGCTGAGAAGTGGAAGACAGGGGCTGAGAATTTGGTGTGATCTGAAAGTGTTTTAGTGCATGAGGGTTTTTTTTTCAAAGAAATTTGCAAGAAATGTCATTCTGGACATCACCCTATCTATGTCCTCTGCTGTCCATAGGGCTGAGCTGGGGGATGACCCCAGGGTAAGGAACGGCAGGGACTTGGGAGGGGGGGTGGGGGGGAGGGCCTTACTATGCAAGGCCTCACGTAAGGAACCCTCACCCTCTTCTTGTGGGACAGTTCCCTATGAAACTTGTCTGTATTTTTGAGGCTTGTTTCTATGATCAGCACTGGAAGACATCTCTTGGAATGATTAGTCTTTAATAAGCTTTCTGGGTGTCATGCCTGCATGCCCTAAACCTAAACATCAGAGATCTCATGCTCACACGGCACACAGAACAGCCAGACCGTTCTACACCCACTGGAGTCTCTTCAGCTAACTCCCGGGGAAGCGTCCTTTTTAACAAAAGCATGCACGGTATACTTATTCATTCTTTAGTTCGTCAGACACGCTTCTGTTCCTTTAAATCAGAACATGTCACGTGGTTTTTGGAAGACATACGCGTTACGCGAGTTTTCACGTGACTTGTACATAAACTCCAATTTCGCCTGGAGTCGTCGGCCCATCCCCTCGCCGACAATTACATCGCATTCCTCTGCGGTGCAACACACATCAACGCTCCTTCCCATTTGGAGCCAAATGCTGACCATTCCACCACTTCACGTATCTTCAAGGTGCATAAACAGTCTTCTCAGCACGTCCACTCTACCAAAGCAAGCTAACCCCCTCCAGCTCCCATTACTCGAATACTCGGGAAACAGGGGAACACTAGGCTAGATATTCCAGTCAGTAGACTTTCCCTCAGCCTGTCATTTTACTCCATCCTCAGAAGAGCCTTAAATGGGGGGCTCTGACCCCTTAACTGTCCTCACTCAGCTGGTGGCAGATTTAAGGCAGGAAATGATTACAGCTCAGGATACTTTGCGGCATCGCATGGACATCTTACAAGACGCCATGCATGCATCCCCTCAAGGGATGTCTAGACCGGAACCGGTTGCCTCTGGTTCAGGTCTCCCAGTTCCCCCAAGAGAATCAGTACAGGTGTTGATGCCGACTCAATTCCCTTTGGCTCCACCAGAGAGGTTCACAGGAGACCCCAAGACAGATCGTACTTTTGTGAATCAGTGTCGTCTCCACTTCTTGTGTAGACCCAGTTCCTTTCCGGATTTGACTACTAAAGCAGCTTTTGGGTTGTCACATTTAGGGGGTACTGCAGCAGCATGGGCAAACCCGTTACTTGAATCCAACAGCCTGCTCTTGTACGATTGCGATGCGCTATCTGCAATGAGTAGAGTCTTTGATATGCGTTACTCAAAGCAGGCAACTGACTTGGAACGGTTGAATTTACAACAAGGCATTCAATCCTTGTTGGCTTATCTTGCTCGATTCAATCAGTTGACAGCAGAAACACAAGGGCCAGAAGATAAGTGGACTGCTGTCTTTTAGAAGGGTTTATCAGATGAACTCAGACGCCTTGTCAACAGTTCCTGTAGTCCCTACAGGGTTCACAGAACTAGTAGATCTCATCCTTCAGATGGATGCGCAAAGGTCTGCTAGAAAGGGGGAAAAGAAGTCCTTCTTGACCGCCCCCGGGCGTTTTGAAGTACCCCAGTCTACTTCCAGTGATCCCGAACCTATGCAAATCGGAGCAATTTGTGGCCGCCTCTCGGCCGCTGAGCATGAAAACCGTTGCAGAAACAATCTGTATGTATTGCGGTTCTGCCGAACACTTGTTGGTTGCATGTCCTAAAAAAAAAATGTTAAAAAGACGGGAAACGCCAAAGCTCGACAATAGTGGGGGTCCCTGTGTCGAGTGCAAAGTCAGACTCCATTTCACATCCATCCTCTTCCATCATTACGGAGGTGTCACTGGCCTTCCATGGCATCACTGTTCAAACTAAGGCAATGATAGACTCAGGCGCCTCTAATAGCTACATTGGATGTTACCTTTGCCAGACAGTCTGCCGTTCCCATGGTTGTCAAACCAGTACCTGAATCGGTCAACACGGTGGAGGTTTCCGCCTTATCTTCCGGTATGGTAACTGAAGAAACCAAGGTATCTTTACCCGATGGGCATACTGAAACCCTGGTCTTTGACGTGATCGCTGCACCTCAATACCCATTGATCCTGGGTCTGTCTTGGCTCAGATTACACAATCCCATCATAGATTGGGTCACTGGTCACATTCAATATCTCTCTGAACATTGTAACAAAAGTTCTTTGCAGGAAACTGAGGTCGTACACACTCCTGTCTTGGCCTTTCTTGCAGGAGTACCGCACATAGGGGCGCTAGTTCTACACAAGGACTTAGTCCCTAGAGAATACATCACCTATGCAGATGTGTTTGATGAAGGCAAGGCAGAGCTGCTACCACCTCATCGACAATACGATTGTCCCATCGAGCTGGTTGTTGGGTCTAAAATACCAACAGGATGAGTATTCACTCACTCATCAGGAGGATGCTGTTCTAAAGGAGTACCTAGATAAAGCCCTACAAATCGGCTGTATACGTCCCTCACAATCTCCTGCTGCCTCTCCATTATTTTTCGTCCCAAAAAAAGGAGGGGGACTTGAGACCCTGCATTGATTATAGAGCCCTCAATGCCATAACCATAAAAACCAGTATCCGTTGCCCTTAATCAATGTCCTTTTGGACCAATTGGGTTCTTCAGTCATCTTCACACAACTGGACTTCCGGGTAGCGTACAATCTTGTTCGTATCCGCAGGGGTGACGAGTGGTAGACCGCATTCAAGACCGTTACGATCTTTTTGACCAGCTCGTCATGCCCTTTGGCTTGTGCAATGCCCCCTCAACATTCCAGTATTTTATTAACGACATTTTCAGAGACTACATTGATCAATTTGTAGTCATCCATCTAGATGACATCCCGATTTATTCTGCTTCTCCTTAAGAACATGTTATTCATGTCTCTAAAGTCCTTCAGAGACAACCATCTGTTTGTTAAGGCAGAAAAATGTGTTTTTCACACCCAAGAAGTAGAATTATTGGGGTATATCACCAGCCAAGGAGTCCGAATGAGTCAATCAAAAGTCAAGGCCGTACTTGATTGGCCGGTACCTGTCTCCATCAAGACCCTGCAATCTTTTCTTGGTTTTTCAAACTTTTACCGAAGATTCATACAATCTTTTTCTAAGGTTGTGGCACCCCTTACAGCCTTGACTAGTTCAAAAAGATTTTCACTGGACACCAGCTGCACAGAAGGCATTTGATCAGCTCAAGGAAGCTTTTACCACGGCCCGGTCTTGCAGCAGCCCAATCCGGATATGCCATCCATAGAAGCGGATGCTTCCAATTTGGCCATTGGTGCTATATTATCCCAGACGTGTATTGACACTGGGGAAGAACATCCAGTAGCATTTTTCTCTCGTAAACTGGCTCCCTATGAATGCAATTACACAGTAACAGAGAAAGAGTTGTTGGCTATTAAAGACGATCTCCTCACATGGCGGCATCACCTACTTGGGGCAAAACATCCTGTGTCTGTCTATTCCGATCATCGCAATCTTCAGGCCATCAAGACTATGAAGTGCCTTACTGCACGCCAGGCATGATGGCATTCGTTTTTTGCTCAATTTGACTTCCGTATCTTGTACAGGCCTTCCAGAGACCATATTAAAGCAGATGCACTATCATAGGGGATGAACGGGATTGACAAAAAAAATCCTCCTTTATTGGCAGACAATGTCATATGCAGTTGTTCTGTCCAGCCCTCCTTGAAACAGGATATAACAAATTGGGTTTCACAGAACCCTCCGGATGTGCAAAATCTCCATTTAGAAATCAGAGGGGCTCTTCTACCCACAGAAGGAACCCGCAATAAAGCATTAATTTGGGGTCATGATTCCTTAGTTGCAGCTCATCAAGGCCAGAAGACGACACTGGATTTACTGCAGAGATGGTGTTGGTGGCCAAAAATGGCAAGAGATGTGGTAGACTGTCTCTTCATGTGCCACATGTGCTCAATGCAAATCTTCACCGAACAAACCCGTGGGTCTGTTGCGTCCCTTACCTGTGCCACACAAACCTTGATACATGGTATCCATGGACTTTGTAGTCGAATTACCACCCAGTCACGGATATGATACAGTGTGGGTAGTAGTAGACTACTTCACCAAGATGGCCTTATTTATTCCCTGTCAGGGTATTCCCACTGCAAGCATGTTGGCCGATCTATTCCTGAAACATGTCTTGGTTTTTTGGATTACCGTCTGTGGTGATCAGAGATAGGGGGGTCGCAGTTCACATCCCGTTTTTGGAGAGCACTAACTTCCGCCCTCCTTATGGATGAGCGCATGTCCAGTTCCTACCATCCACAAACAGATGGTCAAACGGAACGGGTTAATGGTACTATGGAGCAATACCTAAGATGTTTATGCCTGCAGTATCAAACTACCTGGCATTCAGTGATGCCTGCGGCAGAGTTCGCTTACAATAACTCGAGGCATACCTCAACTGGTGTTACCCCATTCTATGCACTGTATGGTCAACACCCCAGGTCTATACCCCTGGATGTGGAGTCTCCTAGGACCATTCCAGGAGCAGCTGACAAATTGGCGGCTTTAACCACGTTCCATACCAGGGTAAGAAATCAACTGGAAAAAGCACAGAAACGCTCAAAATATTACGCAGACAAATATAGAATCGCTGCTCCATCCTATAAACCGGGCATGTCTGTTTGGTTGTCAACAAAAAACCTCAAAATTCCAGGGAAACGAAAGCACTTACCACGTTACGTTGGGCCGTACAAAATCAGCAAGGTTCTTAATCCCACAGTCGTTTACTTGGACCTACCTTCGCGTTGGCGGGTGCATCCATGGTTTCACGTCTCCTTGGTAAAACCATACGTCCCAGGAACTCGTTTACATGTACGGCCATTGGCAATTTCAGTTAAAGGTTCAGACAAGTATGAGGTGCGTGCCATATTGGATATGAAATTGAGGGCAGGAGTTCCACATTATCTCATTGATTGGAAGGGGCACGGCCCGAAGATCGCTCCTGGGAACCACTAACCAACATATATGCTCCATTGCTACTTCGCTGTTTCCATGCCTCCAGGGGGGTGGGGCGCTCTTTGGGGGATGGCACTGTCATGCCTGCATGCCCTAAACCTAAACATCAGAGATCTCATGCTCTCACTGCACACAGAACAGCCAGACCATTCTACACCCACTGGAGTCTCTTCAGCAAACTCCCGGGGAAGCATCCTTTTTAACAAAAGCACGCACGGTATACTTATTCATTGTTTAGTTTATCATCAGAGACACTTCTGTTCCTTTAAATCAGAACATGTCACGTGGTTTTTGGAAGACATACGCGTTACGCGAGTCTTCACGTGACTTGTACATAAATCGGGAAGAGTTTCGGGCTCCTTGCTTCTGATAGTTTTTCATTCAAAGCTTGGAGTTCTGTCCCGCAGCTTCGCTCTATTTTTTCCTGACGGCGTTACAGTGCCTCCGTTGGCAGTATTCTCCTCCCATTCTCCCGGAGGACTTGGCTGTCCCTACTGCCAACCTTCCACCGCAGTTCTCAGCGGTGCATCGCAAGACAGCTTTCTATGCTCCTTCCATCCGGAGCAGTCGGCTTCTCCACTCCGCCGAAATTTCCTCTGCGTTCTTCAGCGGTGCAACGGACTCAATAGCTTTCACTCCAATTCCGCCTGGAGTCGTCGGCCCATCCCCTCGCCGACAATTACATCACATTCCTCTGCGGAGCAACACACAACAACATTAACGCTCCTTCTCATTTGGAGCCAACTGCTGACCATTCCACCACTTCACATATCTTCAAGGTTCATAATCAGTCTTCTCAGCACGCCCACTCCACCAAAGCAAGCTAACCCCCTCCAGCTCCCATTACTCATACTCGGGGAACAGGGGAACACTAGGTTAGATATTCCAGTCAGTAGCCTTTCTCTCAGCCTGTCATTTGACTCCATCCTCATTAAGGGTTTACCTGTCATTTGATTAAGGGACCTTGACTTTCCTTGCTCCAAATCCACTGAGGTTTTCCATTCCGGACCAGTGCACTGAACTTAAGGACGCTACCTTGAATGCGCCAACCCGTTTCTAGTGCGGCCCTCGTTCCGTTCGGGGTAGTACTAACAACCTTCCCTATTTCGTTGTTTCCTTTGAGGACCTTGGATTTTGCATTTTGCTGGGGACTGTTCCTATCACAGGTTAGTGTTGTTTAGAGATTGTAACATTCAGATTGGGTTTGGTATATACTAAGTCACTCATTTCTTTTAACAGTCCTGTGATCTTGGTCTCTTACACGCCCATTCCACTAATTACTCTTTAGCTGTCTTTTTCACCCAGCTAGAGAGTGACAGTTGGAAGGTCTGATTCTCAACAGACATCGTCCTACTCCTCTTCACTACGGGGCAAGTCTGACTGTATCCTCTTCCATCAGTATCCTTTCATTGATGTACTAGTGTTGTTGTAACACTGGGACATGTTTTTAACCAGGTGCGATAACCCTGTATTTTTGGGACGAGACGCGTCGACTTTCGGGATTGGAAAGAACCTCCACCTTGTCTGTCGACGTTCGGTCGAAGTTTTATGGGCGGCGGAGTTTGTCTTACGGGGCTCGTCATGGGGCGACTGGGATTTCGAGTGCCTAGAGGACAGTGAATCTACTGATCTCCCCCTAGATGCCGAATCTGGGCTTTTGGTCGGCAGCGCAGACATCACCGCAGGGCGTGCGCTTAGTTAGGGAAGAAGTGCTCTTGCCGTCAGGTGTCCCCACGGAGCCGCCGGCCTGTTTTCTAGGTTGGGGGCTTGCATTTGGGAAGTTGCCCTTCGGAGCTCGCAGTCTGAAAAAGACGGCGACGCTGCCGTCACCGGAGGCTCCCTCCACGTCCATGGCGGCCTCGACCTGCATGGCGGGATGGGTCCAGCATTTGGTTCTTCGATCTTTAAGGGTCTTAGGCTTAAAGAGCTTGCAAGCTCGACAGTGCCCTTCGTCGTGGTCCAGACACAGAGCACACTCTGCGTTTTCGGTCCACGGAAGTGTTTTATTACATGTGGGCATAATTTAAAGGGTGTCCTATCCATGTCTGGGAAAAGCAGCCAGGCGATAAAGGGAAAGGGTGGGAAAATGCATTTTACACAACCACCCCCCACTCTCCCTACTGTATGAGCCTTCCAGCG
This sequence comes from Ambystoma mexicanum, assembly GCF_040938575.1. Lineage (NCBI taxonomy): Eukaryota > Metazoa > Chordata > Amphibia > Caudata > Ambystomatidae > Ambystoma > Ambystoma mexicanum. Next base: position 141,735,654 of record NC_090922.1, on the reverse strand, counting down.
CTGAAAGGGTCAGTTGAAACTTAACTTTGTCTGATGGCGTTGTGTTGTCTTTTCCACCGCGTCGATGAATAGGACTATGTCAGAAGGAAAAGGACAGAGAGAGTAACTATATTTCAACTTTTCTTAAGCAAATGGAGTCAGCAAGAAATAGAACTCTGCAAGAAACGTCCACTCACGATGGCTGAAAAACACAATCTGAGGGACCTCTACATGTGAAGGACCATGGGTATATTGGACGTCACACTAGGGATAGTATTACTGGCACGCCCCGTCAACGTCCCTTTGAGTTTCGAAAACTAATACTCGCAGCTTCCACTAGATGTCAGCCTATGCATAGCATGTGATCTAAGCAGATTCCACAAGCCTCAGAAATAAATATATATATATATATATATATATATATATATATATATATATATATATATATATATATATATATATATATATATAAATAATACATTACTCACTGTAATCTTATTTCTGATGCTTGCATCTACTTGGATTCACATGCTATGCATAGGCCGACATCTAGTGGAAGCTGCACAGTATTAGTAGTTTTTGAAATTCGAAAAGGGACGTCAACAGGCCATGCTGGTAATACTATCCCTAGTGAGACATCCACTGAACCCATGGTCCTTCACACGTCGAGGTCTCTCAGATTGTTTTGTTTCTGACATGACGTAGCATGAAGTGTAGCACGAGTTCAGGTGTATCAAAGCAGATATGTATCAGAGAAGCTCATAAACATCTTCATGCACCTTCTCTCAAAGGGGAGGAAGGGTGGGCGCATGTGAATCTAAGGGGATACAAGCATCGGAAATAAGATTAGCTGCTTAGATCACATGCTATGCATGGATTAGCGAGCAGTGTTAGAAGAAGGTAGTGGGTTGTGAGAAGGTCCAGAGGCAAATATAGGTTTTAAAACCGCTTGTCCCACCTGTGTTTCTGCTTTGGAATGAGTGCCAATGCAGTAGTGCTGAGTGGAAGTATGTACCGAGCTCTATGTAGCTGCTTTGCAAATGGTGTCTAGCGGGACATGTGATAAAGGCCAAAGTAGCCCCTGTACCACTTGTGGAGTGAGCTCTTGGTGTGAAAGTCAGAGTTTTGCTTGATAATGAGTAACAGCTGTATGCATCCGACTATCCACCTGGAGATGGAATTTATTGGAAATGCTGTCTACTCTGCCTGGTGGTACAGTGACAAACAGTTGGTCTGTTTTCCTACGGTGTCTGGTCTTGTTTACATAGTAAAGGACAGCCCTCCATACATCTACTGTATGGAGTTTTTCTCAGCTGAGCTTGTTGGAGTCTGGAAGACGGGCGGTAGCTCAATTGATTGGTTCACATGAAATTTGGAAATGAATTTTGGTGAACACCTAGCTTGTGTACGTAAAACCAATTTGTCCTTATGTATGACAAATAAAGGGCCCTGCACTGACAATGCTTGCAGTTCACCAACTCTTCTTATGGAAGTAATGGCCACTAAGAAGGGAGTCTTGCATGTCAGTTGTTTAAGACTTAACTTCTGCATAGGATCAAAGGGAGGGCCCATGAGCTTTGCGAGTACTACATTGAGATCCCAGCCTGGGTTTGAAAATTGGAGTGTGGAGTCTCTTTACTCCTTCCATGAACGCCTTAATGACTGGAACTTTCCACCACAATACTTTACTCCGAGAGGTGGTGTTAGCTGATGACGCTGCCAAGTGGACCTTTATAGAGTTGAATACTAACCCTGAGTCTAACAAGTGGAGCATATAGTTAAGAATGTGGAATGGAGTACATTCTATGGGGTTTATTGGTTTAGACTGGCACCAAATTACAAATCTCATCCACTTGTCGAAATAACAGTGTCTGGTGTTTGGTTTACGTGCTTACTTGAGGATATCCATACATTGTTGTGGTAGATTTAGATGTCCAAAGTCCAGGATCTCAGGAGCCATGCTGCCAAGTTCAATGAGTGAGGTTGAAGATGTGCTGCTATCCCCTCCTCCCCCCCGCCCCCGTGTTGGGTCAGTAAGTTGGTCTGGCACAGGAGTTTGATGGGAATCGCACATTGCCAGTTTGCACAGATGTGGATACCATGGTTGTCTTGCCCACATGGGAGCAACTGGGATGAGAGTCATCTGCTCTTTGTGAATCTTGGTCACCACTCTGATCATTAGAGAAAGGGGGGGGAGCGGGGGTGGCGAGCGTAAGCACGTTTCTTTGATCAGCTCATTCATAGGGCGTTCCCCTTGGAGTCTGGTTGGGAAAACCTGGACGCGAGTCTAGGCATGCTTGTTTTCTCTTGTAGAGAATAAAGTCTAGTAAGGGGTAACCCCACTGAGAAGATGTAGTCTACGACATTGTGTCTAGTTGCCACTTGTGATCCTCTGGTAGGGGATCTCTGCTTAGCTAATCTGCCAGGGTGTCTAGTTCCCCTGCAACATGTTGGGAAGATAGGAACATCCCCCGTGTGAGTGCCCATTTCCATATTTTGTGTGTTAGCTTGGACAGATTTGAAGAATGTGCGCCCCCCTGCTTTTTGATGTAGAACATTGTAGTGGTGCGGTCGATTAGGATCTGTACAGATTGGTCTGTCAGCTGTGCTTCGAATGCTTGAAGCGCTTTGAATACTGCCAGAAGTTCTAGCAAGCTGATGGGGTTCTGTGCCGTGATGCGAGTCCACAGACCATGTGCTGTGTGATCAAGGTTATGTGCACCCCCCACCCGGAGAGTGACACGTCTGTCATAAATACTGCTTGCACCGACGGATAGTGGAAGAGTTTGCCCTTCAAAAGATTCTCCCTTGTCCACCAACGAAGGCCTTCTACTAGTGTTGGCGAAACGACCACTAGATCGTCCCACTGAGCGCTTCACCAACCGCTCCTGCATGGGGCACAGACCTGCCTGTGGGACCAGGTAAATGCAAGATGCCATCATGCCGAGCAAACATTGCTTTGCGTACACTTATCTGGTGACCGGCCCGATGCAGAGGCATTTGCAGTAAACATTTCTGGACCCTTTCTTTTGATGGAAAGACTACCCCCCCCCCATCCCCTGTTCTGAGTTTATGACAGCTCCTAGCAACGGTTTGGTTGTGTTTGAGACGAGGCTTGATTTGTTTCTCTTTATTGAGAAGCCCAACTGGAAGAGAAGGTTTATTGTTCGAGTGTTTTGCCTGCATATTTGGGGAGACATTCCCCCGTAATCAGCGAGTCATCCAGGTAGGGGTACACTGGGATTGCCTCCCTGCGCAGGTGTGCTGCAACCACCACCAATACCTTGGTTAATACTCTTGGGGCGGATGCTATGCCGAAGGGCCGCACTTTGAATTGGTAGTGCGGGTTCGCTATTTTGAAAACACAAGAACCTTCTGTGCGCTGGGAACATTGAAATATGAAAATAGGCATCTTTCATATCCAATTTTGCCATGTAGTCCCTCCGCTTTAGCAGTGGATTAATTGTTGTAGCATTGTCATGCAGAATTTCTGTGGCTTGACATAGATGTTTGCAGGGCGTATGTCTAATACTGGGTGCACTGTTAGATCTTTCTTTTGCACAAGGAAGTTGAATAGATACCCTTGGTTACCTGCTTCGTCGGGACGTTTTCGATGGCGGCCTTGAGCAACAGTGTTGCAACCTCCTCCAGGAGGATATGTTGCTCCTCTTTGGTGATTGTTGATGCGGGTGATGAGGGTCGCTAAAGTAGTTACACACAATAACCACCCGCTTCGGTTGATCGCTGCCACTTGTCTGAGGTGATTGCCTCCAAGGTGTGGGTGAAGTGCATTATTCTCCCACCAACTGGAGAGGCATGGGAGGGCACCTGGAGCAGGTGGTCCTGGTTTAGAAGGTGTAGCTCCACCTCTGGAAGTTGAGGACCTCCTCCGGCCACGAAATCTGCGCTGGCCTTTTTAGGAAACTTGCAAAGCCGGTCCCCGATTGCTTCCCCGGGATGAGCCCTGGCCTGGTCCATAACTGGAAGCACTTTGTAAGTTTTGGCCTTGAAAGCGGCAAAAATTACTTCCTCTTTGGCCTGGTGGTTTGTTAGTTAATTGGACTAGGGATTTCAGTGTGTCATACTCCTCTCTGGCCGATTTTAGTGCATCCTCAACGGCTTTTACAAACAGAACATTAGGCTCTATTGGCATGTTGAATAGCGTTGCACAAGTTTCCAGTTTGAAACCGGACTGGCAAAGCTATGCATGGCGTTTCAACATTGTTCCCTCTGCGACGATTCTGCCTGAGCCATCTGCGGCATCCAGATAGTTTCAGTATGCAGCCGGATACTGCTTTCCCCTAATCTACTCCTAGGGAGAGTTGTGACTTGAGGGGCTCAGGTGCCGATGCCATTGGAGCTGCAATCTCATCCCACTTATGGCAGTTATAACTCGCCAATAATTTGTTTGCAATCCTTGTCTGGAAGGCCGCTGAGGTGGCCACCTTTTTCCTCTAGAGTATAATGTTAACTTTCTTCATCTGGGGGCACTTCAGGGGACGCCAGCGGTGTATCTGCCCCCTTTTGTGTGGTAGTCACTACCAAGGAGTCAGGATTATGTTGACCCCTTATATAGAGTGGATCTGTAGGTGCAGGGCAGATCAACTTTTCAATACGTGTGTTTATGGCCCTTGTTTGGCTAGGCGTCTCGTGATGGCTGTATTTTCCTATGTATAGATTGGAGGAGGGTTATGAATTGGGTCATAAGCTTCCTTATCCCCTAAAATATCCTCCACAAAATCTTTATCCACCAGAGTCTCGGTTTGGATCTGAAAAGGCTCAGCTGCTTTTAAGAGCATGTCATTTAACTGGGGTTGATTGTCCACTGGTGCATCAAGATGGTCGGGGGAGGGCATGATGTAGACATCCTCATCGTCCTGATCGAAATAATGATCCCTTCCCCTTGGGCCTCCTGCTGTTCTGTGTCTGAATTAGTATCCATAATGCACTGGATCTAGCTGGGGAGTGGGCAAGAGGGATTCTGGGCTTTGCCTCTTTGCTGGGGGTTGTGATGTGGATGTGGCAGTAGTGGCTGGCATATTCTGTAGGTTCTGAAAGGCTTGAGGATTCTTTTCAAAGAAAGTCATCCTGCGCATTACCCTATCAATGTTCTCACAGGACCATTGGATGGAGCTAGGGCTGGAAGTTAAAGATGGTACAGATATGGGTTTCTGGAGTTTCCTGAGAAGGTTGCTTATTTTTTAAAGTACCTGCTAGGTTACTAGATGGTTTGACAAACCTTGTTAAGTAAAGGCGCTGGTGGGTGGTTCTTAACCAATTGTTGTAGCCATGAATAGCTTGGTTCTTAAATGTTGAAATAAAGAAGCAAACTCCTGACTTGTTCTCATCACTGAAGGTTTTATTTTTACACAATTGAACCCAAAAGGCCTAGCAGAAGAAGCTAGCTGTAAGTGAGAGGGGAGCCAACACGCGTTTCGACCGTAGTCTTTATCAAGGTAGTACAATGGTTGGTGATCCTGTATAAGGGTTTTAGCGCCTGGTGTGTACTTCCCAATTCTTCTGGGCAGTGGGCTGGATAACCAATATGTATGCAGGCAAGATGCGAGCCATGGTTCTGTGTTCCACCAGTTAGCGCAGGGGACCTTTTACCCTTTAAACTCAAACTGCCTGCTAGGCTACCCTTCTTTTGGGAATCTATACTCCTTTCCTTGTGAGGTGTATTACTACCTTTCGCCTTGAGGGAATGGTGCATTTTAGTAGACTGGTGGGAGTCTCAGGGACATGTTTTTGGATGAGATGTGATCATTTTGAGGAACTGGAACTTTTCGCCGATTTCGACGTGGGAGTCCGATATGAAGTCTCGGCGGGAGTGCGGTCCGAAGCTATGTCCTCGGACGCTCGGCTTTCGGCCGTTTTAGGCACGGCGTCCATGTTGCGTTGTAAGCACGGCTTTGCGGGCCTGTCATGTGGCGACCTAGAGAGCCCAGAGGACAGGGAATTTGTGGAGCGTTGCCTTGAAGCCGCGTGTGTTTGGTGCGAGTTGCACTTTGTGTGCTACTGCTGCCGGTCTCATCCCCAACAGTACCGCAGGCCTGTCTACCGGAGTTGGGAATTAGCACCTGGGAATCAATAGGTTCCTCTTCGTCATCCGAAAAGATGGTGATGCTGCAGGCGCTGGATGCCCCATCATGTCCAAGGCGGCCTCGGCCTGCATGGCATGCCCAACGTTTGCTCCTTCGGTCCATGAGCGTTTTACCTTCGAAGAGCTGAAGAGCTGACAAGCTCGACATGGCCCCCGTCGTGGTCCCGTCCAAGACAAACATTGCACACACGGTGCTGGTCTTTCCACAGAAACGTTTTATTGCAACTTGGGCAGAATTTAAATGGTGTTTTCCATGGTTTACAGCATTCTCTTAGTGAGCCCTAAGAAATATCCACTCTACCTACTGTTAGGGCCGAGGCCCGGTGCGGCCTTCCAAGGCCAAGGGGGTTCGTAGAAGCAGGGTCTTTGTACAACAATAGTCCTTACCACCGCCGTCGAGATGTTTGTCAAAAGTCAGCGATAAAAAGAACTAAATTATGTGTTAGCCGAAATAGGAACTCCGCGATTAAGCGTCCATCGATGATGGCGGAAAAAACAATCTGTGGGACCTCGATGCATGAAGGACCATGGGAACAGTTGATATCACACTAAGGATAGTATTACTGGCACGCCATGTCAACGTCAGTTTCTAAAACAACGTTATAAATAACCTATCATAACTGTAGTACTACGCAGCTTCCACTAGATGTCTGCGTATGCATAGCATGTGATCCAAGCAGATTCACAAGCCTCAGAAATATATCATATATATAAAATGTGCTTGTTGTGCAGGCATTGAGATGGTAGTCTCCAGTGTCAACAGGACAAGTAGAATCCTTATGTCTGTACGGTGTCTCACAAATGAGGGCGCATATTCCAGAAGTGGGAAAATTACTAATTTGAGTGGCTTGAGGTCAATAATGCAGCATTTTGGACTAGCGTAGCAGCCTTGCACATGACCTTTAGTACCCTTCAATCTACACTACCAGATTGTCAGGAAGTGGAGTTATTACCGCCTGCCACACATTTTTCACATGACCGTGAATTGTTTGCAGGTTAAAGGTTTCTATGCTGGCAATGGAAAGGAGACCTCACTCAATTACTAGTAACAAGCAAGTGAAAATTAAAAAACATTTCCATTCAATTTCATATCTAGTTTAGTCACTAGTATAAACCGTGCATGTTTTTAAGAACAGGTTTACTAAATGTTCTATACGTACCCCACCTTCAAACTTTCCAGAACTTAAAACAAACATTGTCAGAGACTAGTTAACGAATTTTGAAACTACGTTTTTTGGATTGCAACCAATGTTATCGGGTGGTTTTTTAGAAGCAAATATGTGCATAAGGGTGTGAAACCAAATATTGCTCTTGCCAATCGCCATCATTTCAGGGATTTAAAACCGGTACTCTGTTTTGGGCATTAAGAGTGCATCAAAATCAAGACAGTACAGAGTAGAGATTCATTCACTTTGCTTTAATGGGTCATTATCGCAAGAACTGGATTAAGCTTGCACTTTTTTTAGACGGTAATAAATAAGAGAACATCCTAAAGAAATGCAAGTAATAATTAGGTCAAAGATTTATGGTTTGGATTTTAGGTCAAAGTTACATTTGAGGTGTGCTACACACTAACTCATCTTGCCATTGTTAAATGCTACTCAATGGGTGAAGTCTGAGGCATGCTATATTAGCCATTTCCCAAATACTTGAACACAGTTTGAATTATTGCCTGTAATTCCAGGGAAGGTCAAGTTACTGGTTCTTCCAACTGTAAGCAACTTAGAGCACCAGTGATTGAGCAGGTGAGAATTAAAAATGAATACAGTTGTGTCATTTTAGTTTCATGGTTGTCATAAAACTCAAACCTTGAAGGTGTAGCATCTCAGAAAATATCTAGAAACAACATTGGACTATTTGGTGTAAAAGTTTATGCCTCCACATACCGATTCTCCATTTCGCCTTAACAGACACGTCCTGTTACCCCTTTAGTGGGCACAACAAAAATCTAGACAAGCCTCAAATGGTTACCTGCATTTCTCTAGCAATGGTGTCTTTCATAGATTTGCATGCTCTAAATATTCATCTTTAGGCTTAGAATCCTCTGTATGACCAGAAGTGTTCTTATATATTAAAAAAAAACCTTCATTCTCTTTAGTGATCCATATACCCCCTTTTAGGCCTTTTGCTCTGTCTAATGCTAGTAGCCCATAAGCTTCACCCGCAGATAACGATGCAAGATACGAATGCTTGAGGACTAATTACACATATGCATACATGTAAGGTTAAGCTGGTAAGCAGAATACAACCTCTTCTGAACCTTCTGCTTTCTTTACAGGGTACAGGTAATTGCAGCCAATATTCAGTGAACAACTGAAAATTCCAGGATATTGGGAAACCTCGAAAACACATGCACGTCTCCTGCAGGGTTTCCAGAAGTACTCAGCATCCTTCCATGAAGGCATCTGCGATCACTCTCCGCCCACTAGGTTCCAAAACGAGGCTCCTGTCAGCAGGGTCCGTTTCACTTTCATTATGCACCAAGAAAGGCTGCCATGAAAGGCCATTGTCAGTTCATCCTGTATTGTAAACTATGGGATATTAAATGGAGTAAAGAGTTTTTCAGATCAACTACTGGATGTGGAGATCTGGGAAGCCATCCGGAGTGGAACTGCAGGGTTTAACAGTGTCCAACCACACACCATGGTAAATAAGGGCGCAGCAAGCCTTGGAGTAATGAGATCAGGAGTTTAAGTATAAGGTTGAGTTAACAAAGTGGTTGTCAAAACAGACTGTGTACACCAGTAAATATGAAATAAATACTTTTGAAAATTGATGCAACTGCCTTAGTAATAGAACACTACAAGTAAAATACTTCAAATACACACAAAAATCAGTGCCCGTGTCTGAGGCACTTAGCACATGTTAAAATAAAGTTAACTGAAATACTGTTACAAAAGCAAAGTGGGGGGGGGGGGGAGGAGGTTTGCTTATTGCTCACATGCCAACCCTGGGCTAGGAACAAGTGTTCAATGTTTTAGGTAAGGAACAGTTTGATAAACTGGGGGGCCTGGGGGCGAGAGATGTCAAAACAGTCAACGCCCATGCACAGGAAAGAATGGGATCAACTCTGTAGTGAAGTTGTTACAGAGTGGGTTCAAATGCTGGCAATTAATGGTTTACTGTGTAGAACAGGGGCACACACTATTTCAGGATTCTTGGGGGACCCTAGGCTGGATGCATGCGGGTGGCATGGTAAGGATGCATGCACAGGGAACCCGCCAAGGCTTACAGTATTTTGGCTGAAACTAGTACGCGTACCCTTCTACGCATTGATGAGATAACGGCACAGCTTCAGCGCGCGCAGGCAGAGCCACGCATCTCTCCCCCAACTTACGATGAGAAAAACACTGCTGGGCATCAAGCTGGCTCCCCAGCAGAGAGGTGAACGTACCCTCTGATAACACGAAACATACTATAAAAAACAAAACGCCTCATGGTTCTCCCGCACTAAGCAGTGGCATAGTAGTTACATTTCTAAAACAGATCACACAGGCAACGTAACTATAGCCTGAAGACACTCAGGAAGCAGACCAGAAGCACAACAGGATAACCAAGCTCATACTACGCAGAGCGGTCCGTGAAGCAGCTGGAAAGACCACATGGGCAATAGGCAAACGTACCCGCGAGGCAGATGGCAGCAAAAAGGACACTTGGTACCAGCGCCGCTTGCACAGCCCATCAAGCTGTACCACGTGACAGGCAGGGACAGCATACTGCATGGAGAAGCAGGGAACAACCGTTACTAAATAGTGCTGCAAGCAGTCCTGCATTGAGCAGAGTGCATCGCGAACTAGCCAGACAAGGAGGTGTCGCTTGCCCATTTACCTGCCCGACAGCAATTGACCATGGGTGGAGCACAGAAGACACCCACAGCCTGAAACACATGCAGAGACTGTAGGAAACCACCAGGTGCTACGTACTGGCCATATTAGACGTGTGGGCGGCCTTGGATGGTCACAGCCCCAACAGAGACTTTTTTACTACGCTGATAGTACTACTACAACAACAGCAGCAGCAGTACAACCAGGGAGCGGTGGGACAGGACATCCTACCTTGCAGCTGAAAACGGACTCCCCGGTGCACAAGTGCACCAACTGGGTACAAAATCAGCCTTAACACGCGTACCGCAGACATTGGCCGCAAGCAACGGCACAGAGGGAGAAGCCACACTACTGACAGTTGGTCGCTATATATTGAACACATCGTAGGCTAGCCACAGAATGCCTAGAGGAGCCCACTCCAAAAAGTGTGGAGCCATTAAACAAATTTACGAAATCCACCCCAAGGGGACTACAACAGGAGGGAAAGGTGCGACCACCCTGAAGAACTCCACACAGCGACAGCATCAGCTGTAATGGATCTACCAGAGGTTTTTAACTCGATACAGCAAAGCTTTGCAGCCATCAATTATAAACTGGATGGTATCACTGCCAATGTCGCAACGAACCACAACCAACTCGAGAAAGCCACAAAGCGAAAAACAGAAGTGGAGACAAGAATCGGCATGACAGAGGACACTCTCAAAGCATTGCAGACCACGGTCACCAACATGGCCAAGGATCTGGTCACGGTCAAACTTGAATGCGAAGATATGGAAGCAAGGTTGCGCCGTAATAATATATGCATTGTAGGCATGCCCGAGGATGCACTGAAAGAACCGATGAACTGGCGGCAGAAGAACTTTTGGGGGAACTGCTAGGCGACCTCGGATGGTCGGCAATGTTCGTGGTCGAGAGGGCACACAAATCGCTGGCTCCTCGTCCCAAGCCCGGTGCATATCCCAGACCAAACATTGCAAGACATATGAACTGTAGACACAGGGACCTGGTATTAAGAGCTGCAAGAGATAAACAGGAACTAAAGAAAGGTTCTAATGTAATACATATATTTCCCGATTACACCTTGGCAGTACAGCAGGAATGCAGAACATTCACAGGAGTAAAAAAGATGCTGAGAGAACGGAATATCCCCTTAAGCCATGCTCTGCCCTGCCAGGCTGCGAATGCAACAACAAAACATGCTTTTTTTACTTTCCCAGAGGAGGCCACCACTTTTGTTGAAAGGGACATACCGCTACCCGACAGACATCTGGATCCGACAAGGGAACTGAATGACGCCCACACGCTTGACCACACAGAACTGCATTGGCGTACATGGCGACTGCCCCCTGCTAGATGAAAAGGAAGAATAATCACTGGACAATGCCGTCAACAAATTGACAAAACATGATGAAGAATCTGAATAAAGTATACTGGCGGAATTCATCATACATACTGGTAACGTAAATCTGGTCTGAAGCTGGAGATAAGTTATTCACTTGCTGCCCGAACCCCTGATCTCCACAGAGGCGATCACCTCCGAATGAGAGTGCATAGTTTAGTTAGTTTAGATTGTTTATTTGTAAAGCGCGGCCGAACCCTCGGTAGCTGGGCGCATAATCATGCAGACAACAGTTACATATCGTTGCGTGAAATCAAAAGAAATGGGTACATACATTCAATGCTACATAGAAGGGTACAATGAGAGTAGCAAATACAGTAGATCGTGAGGACCGGGTTACATTATGGTCCGCTTCAGGATGCGGTTAAATCATACGTTAGGAATTGGTGGAGACAGGCAAGTGCGTAGAACAGTGGCAGCGTGTTAGGTAGAGAGCCAGGATTTTACCATGGCTCTGAATGGCCAGAAGGAAGCTTCCGATCTGATAGCGAGAGGGAGTGTATTCCAGCATTGAGCTGCTATAACGGGGAAGCTGGAGCCTCCTGTTTTTAGATTGAATTTGGGGATCTTTAGTTGGTGCAGGTAGGGAGTTCTGGTAGGTCTAGAGGTGCTGTGTCTAGAGAATTTGTCAGATAGGTAGCGTGGGGCAGTCAGTGAAAGGAACTTGTGTGTAATGACAAGGGTTCTTAACTTAATCCTGTCACGGATGGGGAGTCAGTGGGCCTCTTTGCTGGCCATGGAGATGTGAGACTTACGCGGGAAGTTAAGAGCACATCTTAAGGCGTTATTTTGTAGAATATGGAGTCTGTTCAGATTTTTTTGTCGTGGAGCCCAGGAAAAGTGTGTTACAATAGTCTAATTTAGACAATATCATCACTTTAGCTAAGGTGAGACAACTGGAGGATACTTTTATAATGTTGCCATCAATGGTGAAGGATTGGTACCTGGAATTCAATTTATTGAGGCGGGCCTGGGATCCTACGATAAGTATTTCCGTCTTATCGTCATTGAGGCAAAGACTATGTGTGGCCATCCAGGCTTGAATTTCTAGGTAGATTTCGTTAAGCTTTGCAACATCTTTTCATAGCAACCAGTGAGTGTGATGAGGACCTGGGTGTCATCAGCGTAATTGGTGTAGCTGACACCCAGTTTGTCAAGGCGGTCGAAGAGAAGCTTAGTGAAGATGTTGTAAAGTGTAGGAGAGATGCAGGAACCTTGGGGGACTCCACATTGGATTGGGATAGGGTCAGCAGCCGCTGAGGGGGCGAAGACCCTAGTCGACCTGTCAGACAGAAATGACTGAATCCAATTGGTGGCATTCTGGGAGAATGCAGCAGCCGAAGAGAGGTATTGAATAAGGATCTGGTGGTCAGTTTAGTGGAATTGGTTAAGGAGGGTGTGGGGGGTGCTGGGTGCAGGATCGGGGTAACCATAGTTGAAGTTCGGGAACTATGAAGGGTGGGGAGGGTGAGGGGGGAGTACGGGAAGGGGAGTTGGGGAGTTAATGTTAAAACACTGCACAGACAACACGCCATCAGTCACTTTATGTTCCAAGAGGGAAATTGGTATGTTGAAGTGATATGGCCTAATAAATGATGGCTGACAGAAAGGTGGCCGAGATAAAATTACTGAGTTGGAATGTGAGGGGGCCGGGCATGCCCGTGAAGATGCGTAAAATAATGGCATATGTAAACAGACAAGGGGCACAGATCCTGTTCCTTCAAGAAACCCACTTATTAGAACAGCAGGCCTGCAAATTTGCACTGGATTGGTGGGGAGGGGGGCACCGCTATTATACATCTTATTCCACCAGAGCGCGTGGAGTAATGATGCTAATACACAGATTACCATTCACTCACTACAGCTCGGAAAGTGACCCGGACGGAAGATACGTGATGGTACACGGCAGGCTGGAGAGCGCGGAAATTCTCTTAATATAAATGGCCCCAATATAGATGAAACAGAATTCTATCAGGGTATCTTCCAGAAATGTGCTAAATATCCTACCGCCCAAATCATATGTGGGGGTGACTAACACTATACTGAATGTAGACCTAGACATGTCCTCTGTCACGCCCAGAACCTTAACAGGAGCCGCACATAAAATACATACATTGGATCTGAAACTGCTCGATGCCTGGCGAACATTACATGGGACACTAAAGGCTTACACATACACCACCACAGTGCCCGATATACACTCTAGAATAGACCTCTGGCTGATCTCTCGGAATGCATTAGGATGGGCCACAAAGACCGCAATACTCCCTGGGCCTAGGATCTTATCAAATCACTCACCAATAACACTGACTCGGGGATCCCAGAGAGCGCCCCACAGAAAGCCCCATGGCGAAAAGCGACCGCCCTGGCAGACCCGTTATTCTGCACTAGTATGGCTAAGCACGTAACCGAGTTCTTCGAGAACAATGATGGGTCGGTGTCTAAAATAGTGACATTATAGCAGGCATTTAAGGTATATATCAGGGGGGTAGCTATGTCCACAGAATTTTGGGTACTCCAGGATATCAGGAATGAACTGCAGAAGAAAGAGGCCACAACAGCTAACTTTCAGATACAATACACGACCAATCCCATGGCACAGACAGTGGCTTATATAAAAAATAAAAGATGAATTCCAGGGGGCGGCAGACAGTGAACTACGCTACTGCGACAGGCAAGCGGCCTCCCTAAGGTACGGGGAACAGGAAAGGCCTGGGAACATTTTGGCAATTATGGTATGGGGAGAAAGAGGAAGCACAAGTATTCCGTGTATAGCCAGAGAAGACGACATAGTGGTTACCAAGCAGGATGCAGTTAGCGAAGTGTTCAAGTTCTAAGTTAAACTGTACTCCCCTCCTCTCCCAAAGTTATGCCACGGACAAGGAAATTGATTAGTATCTATAAAAGATACCTACCACTCTTGTCGGAGGAAGTTCGAGGTACCCTAGTTAACCCATTGACAATAGAGGAGCTAAGAACTATAAAAGCTCTACCAGGGGAGGTGCAAGGGGGGGGGGGGGGGGAGAAGAGGGGGCACTGGGCTTGGATGGGTTGGGCGCAGAACTTTATAAAGAGCTTGTGGAGATACTCTCTCCCAGTCTTCATTCACTTTGGGTGGAGCATTAGAAACCAGTGAATTACCACATACCACCCGTGGAGCAGTTATAACGCTGCTCCTCAAACCCAGGAAGCCTCCGGAGGAATGTGGCTTGTACCGCCCTCTGTCACTTATAAATACGGACGCAAAAATATTCACCAAAATACTTACCCGATTAAAACCTTTAATGCCCCACATGGTACATGAAGACCAGGCTGGGTTTGTAATAAGCAGTTTCACAGCATCTACCATCAGGCGGTGCTACAATAGAATAGTTAAGATACCAGGGGAAGCCAAAGGTGCGGCAGTCGCCCTAGACATGCAAAGAGCGTTCGACACGGTACACTGACCCTTTCTATTTAGAGTGCTGCACAATTAAAGATTCTGTCCAAATTTCATCAGGTTGGTTTGCTTGCTCTACACTCGACCATACATTAGGGTATGTGTTAACGGGATACTATCACAGGTCTTGGAACTGGCAGGAGGTACAAGACAGGGTTGCCCTCTTTCCCCAATGCGGTTTTCTCTAGTAATAGAACCGTCAGCAGATCTACTGAGGGCACGACAGCCAGACAGGGATAAAAATAGCAGGCAAAACAGAATTGATAACCCTGTACGCGGACGATATGTTACACATTCGTGACCCCGAGTGATACCTCTGGAAAGTGATTAGCGCGGTTCATACATTTGGGGATTACTCTGGTCTCCGGCTTAACACAGCCAAATCTGAGATATTCCTGTTGACAACCGTGAAGCCCGCAGAGCTGTATGGGCTTCAGTGGGCACCTAATAAAGTTAAATACCTGGGGGTGGAAATAGCACACAGCACAACAGGCATGCACGCTCAACTACGGGGAACTAATGGAAGCACTATGTGCCAAGTTACGGTGGAACCAACTCCCGATTTTTCTAATGGGTAGGCTGGCACTGATCAAAATGATTATTGCTCCCCAAGTTGTTTTACTTGTTTAGTACGGTCCCAGTATGGCCACGGAAAGCCAATCTCAGGAAAATACAGGGGCATGCTCAACGTTCGTATGGAAGGGGCAAGTGCGGGCCAATTGGAAACACCTCACCATGCCATTTGAGAAAGGGGGATTGTCTTCCCCAAACTCTGAATTATACTTTCCATCAGCCCAGGCCTACTACACCATGTACTGGGCAGAAGGTGCCCCTACTGCAGCACATGTGGCTCTAGAGACACAGGGACAGAACCCAGTATATTTATTACACAGACTAACGGCAGGGAGGGTAGGCGGTTACAACTATATTGACCCTCCCCTGGTCACGTGCAGAGCGTGGACAAGATTAATAGACCAGCCAAGCAACACTGATGTATGACCCAAATATGCCTGTGTGGGATGCACCCTACTTCTCTCCAATGCAGGACACAGCTTTGGCAGCGCACTGGCGGGTTAAGGGGGTACTCCAGTTTAGGGACCTATTCCAAGACCATACTTTTGTGAGCTGTAACTGTAGGTGATATCCAGTTACAAAAGCTGCAGTACATTAGACTGCGTTCTGCAATGGCAGTGGTGTGGGAAGATTTCACAGAGGAACCCTCGGCACATCCGTCCCTGGGATATATAGTCCCTGGGATATATACTTACATATAACGGAAAGAGGAATTCAGCCGCAACACTGTACAAAATTACATTATCCACCAGGGAAGTTAAAACACCTGATGTAAAAAAGGAATGGGAAGAGGACCTGGGGGGAGTCCCTAACTGATATACAGTAGGCACAAGTATGCAAGTTATCGAAACAAATCTTGTATTTCAAGATATCGCCTAATACACTACAAAATAACAGAGTGCACGTCACTCCTGCCAGCCTCAAAAGCATATGTAACAGGGAAATGTCCCAGGGGTGATAACGAAGGGGCGGGAATACTGCACGTTATGGTCATGTCGAAAACTGGGCGACCATTGGTCTGATGTATTCCCAGCTCTAGAAGAAATGATAGGCCAGCCTATGGACTGGAACACTAGTATATGTATGTTAGGCTATGTGGAGAAAATGAACCCAATTAAGCGTAGACTGTTAAACATTGGCTAAGCAGACATTACTGATGCATTGGAAGAGTAAAAATCCACCTGTGAAGGATGAATGGATTGAAGCCATGACCTGGGCTAACGACAATGAGGAGGTATACTCTGGCCTGCTACCAACGGCAAGTAGACCAAAGGACATCTGGGGCGTTTTTAGGCAGTTCCCATTTGCGAAAGGTACAACTGAGGAGGACCAAGTAGAAGCAACATAAAGCATGTATGAGATCTGAGAAATACACGCCCCCTCATACAACTGTACTGTTAAATGTGA
Organism: Ambystoma mexicanum; assembly: GCF_040938575.1. Classification (NCBI taxonomy): domain Eukaryota; kingdom Metazoa; phylum Chordata; class Amphibia; order Caudata; family Ambystomatidae; genus Ambystoma; species Ambystoma mexicanum. The sequence continues at coordinate 141,718,930 of NC_090922.1, read as the reverse complement.
TTGTATGTGACAGTGTAATATCTGTGCAAGTTAAAATACAAAAAAACGACTGTTCTGCCCTGTTCTGTGGGTAAATGGGTCAGCTAGGACCTTTTGCAGTAAGCGGCTGACCAGATGGACACATCACAGAAGCTGATTTGAAGGCTGCTAAGTTTGTGTTCGAAGTGCTCATCAAGATACTGGAACTTATGCAATGACATGAACCAGAACAGTGCGTTCAAAGGGGAGCTGCGGAAGGTGGCGGCAGACAGCCAAGTCTCTGGTAGGGTTTTCTCCTTCTCTTAAAAGGATCTACTGAGGGCAGGTCTGCCTCATTTGGGGGATTCCAATGTTTCTAAGGTTGGAAGGCCAGACAAGATTATTTCTGCCCCCTCACAGCTTAGGCAGAAGAAGCAGTAGCCCTCAACCCACAAGCTCCCCTCACTTTTCTTGAGCCAAAACAATGCTGCTTCAACCTAATTTTACACCCATGTTTCCATCTGGAAAAATGGAGGGCAATTTCTTTTTGGTCCTCTGCCACCAGGCTGGAGAACATGCTCCCTTTACTCATACTCGTCACTCTTGACCTCCCCTGCTCCATCTTGAATGCATTTGGCTTCTGAGATCCTGCAGCGTTCGGACAATCGGACCAGGGTAAGAGGCTCCCCATACCAGAGTTGGGCAGGGGTTCTTTTCCAGGCTGTTCACTGTGCTTAAAAACAACCTGTGCACCGGCCTGGGCTGGTCCTCATTCAATACCTTCCTCCTCTTAGGTGCTGATTCGGTCTGCCCTGTGCCTTTAGTTTTCAGTTTTGTTCTGTTGAGGGTGTTACCTTAGACAGGGATTAAATAAGAATCCAGAGCGCTGCGACTCCTGACATTTAATCAAGTTTTGGGGAGTTACAGAACAAATTGATGAATGTGTTCTGATGTATTGTGTTATACGAAGAACCTATGATTTTTTATGAAAGGGTATGTTTGATTAAAATAATTGTGTGATGTTTATACAGTTGTTGCGTGATATTTAACACAATAAGATCCAGTGGGCCACACCAGATGTGTGCAGGTAGGGTTCTGGACAGTGCTTGCCCCGACTTATTTAATGTGTTTATTGCTTAGGGACTTCGGAGTCAGTCCTGTTTTTACTACAGCACCCGCTTAATAAACTATAACATAATTGAGCTTATTTTTAACTATTGAAATAGTGAGTGTAGTCCCCCCTCACTCTAGTATCAGAAGACTGAAAAAGAGGCATGATTTTCACAGGTTTTACTCTCCATAAAGAAAGAAGACAGTCTTTCACATAGCCTAGATTACTAATCCCTACAAAGTAAAAAAAGGTGTATGCTAGGATGGCTAAAATGAAATGCAGTCATCTGTCCCGAATCATACTCAACTAGTTCCTTTCACTGCTTCTATTAAAAATAATAAAAAATAAAATAAAAACTACACTTCAAGACATGCATTAGGCCATTGACCCAATAAAGGGTGGATGCCTGCCTCGGACCCCCACCCTGGTCTCCTTTTAGTATAGGACCGTGCCTATGAGAACAGACCAAGAGTGCAGTTTGTGTACTGCTGGAGTACCATCTACTGTCATGATGCTACAACCAGGTCTTTCTGTCCTTCACTCAAATCAGAGGAAGGAGAGGAGCCCGAGAGAGGAGCAGAGACTACTTTTCACTGCCCGTCGCCGGATTTCTTCCTTCTTTCCCCACTCTCTGGCTTCTTGGTGTTGCTAGTCTCGGGTCTCTCCCCACCTCCGGGCTTTTCTCAGCGTTTGCCTTACTGCCCATCTTGCAGTCCAGTGGAGCCACCATGTACTGGTTTGTTATGGGCAGTGATCCTTAGGAGACTGATGCAGTCCGAGCGGTGCTTTGCTCTGCTGTGCCATTGACTGGACTATTCTGCTCAGGTCCACGTCGGCTGCTGAGTCTATGCACATCAGGACCAGTGGGTGGTTTTTCGGCGGGGGCCTTTCCTCAGCCCTCCAATACACACAGCTCATGCTCGTTTTGCAATGTAGGCCATCTCTGGTAACGAGTCTGCGAGGAGTTGCTGCACCCACCAGGTGCACACTGTGGCCTGCCAGGTCTCGTGTGGTGATTGCTCTCTTCTGCCAGCCACACCCAGTGTGTTCTCCGGCCTCCTTGAACTCCAATTCTATTAGTCCAGTCGCTGCCAGGATTCAGAAGTCTGTTCTTTCAGCTTTTCTGTGATTTCCCATAAGGAGTGAGAATAATGTGGGTCAGAAATCATGCCATCCATTAGAGGGGTCAATGTGTTACGATACACCTTTGTTCCTACATACCACAATAAAGGGGTCAGTGTCAGTGGGGAGGGGGAGGTGGTTGTTGCTTAAAGTCCCTCTGGTGGTTTCCTTTCCTGTCTTCTAAGGGGGGAGTCTCCTCCAGAGCGGTCAGCTTACTTTGGGCCCTAGACAGTGTTAAAGCAGGCTCACCTCTCCAGTCCCAAAGGGGGTGGCTCCCCCTGGGGGAAAAGGAGGCAAACTCCTTGTACTCATCACAAAACACTTACCTGCAGGCCTTGCAACGTTTTTCCCCTTCCGGCCCCTGGGGCCTGAAAGCCGCTGCCAGCACTCGTGCGAGGCATGGGGAGTGGCTTTGTCATCAGCAGATTTCAGTATGCAGCCCCTTTTTCCCACAATTAACAGACTGCAGACAAAAGACAGCATATAGGTGAGAATTGGTTATAGGAGCCTCTGGATTAGCATGGGGGTCCATTGGAAATTCCTTCCTCTGCTTCCAAGAGATCATCTGGGTGAATGTAATCTACCTTTGTGGTTTTAACAGGAGTGTGAGGGAAACCTCAAAAGGCAGGCAGTGCTTCCACTATAGGCGACTGGTGTCCTGTAAGAAAACACATTTTTGACATGGTGCCTTGAAAATATTGAATTATTTCAGGGTGGGCTCCCAGAGGACTGTAGGCAACTTCCTCAATTTCTTCTACTTTATTTCATCCTCGCTGTCAGATACATTTATCTTGTAAGCTCTTTCAACGCATATGACCAGGTCAGTGCACAGTGCTGTATTATGAAGCCAGCCTCGGGCTGAGCATTTCAAAGTGGAAGAAATGGTTGGCAGGGCTTTGGCGTCCGTAGTTTTAGGCGTTTCCCTTCTGGCACCAAGGGTGGAGGGGGAAAACGGTTAGGTAATTTTGTTTGTGAGGATCTTTTCATGTCCTCCTCTACCCAATTACACTCTACTCTGGACCTCAACAGCTATGGGGGCTTTCAACAGCACAGCCTGTATGACTGGGAGATTTTGGTTGACTTGGGATGTGGTGGAAGTGTGGCCTTATGGCACTCAGAACCAGGTTTCGGGGGTGTGTTCGCTAGGCAATATGTTTAGAATTAATTAAAGCGTTCTGCGGCATCTTTGGGCATCAACCTCGAAGTTGCAGTGTTTGGGGGATGAACAGCCGGTGCCGACTACAGCCACGGAAGATTTCCATGGCTAGTGTGTTAGGTACAGGATTTAATGAGCGGCAACGGAGGATGCTGTGGGAGGATGCTGTGGGAGGATGCTGTGGGCGATCTGAGGGGCTACATTTAGCAGACGAGAGAATGGCTTCAGTGTAGGGTGACCAGATTTCCAAAACAAAAAACCAGGACGACCAACATAAAAGAGGGACTACCCCATTGCAGCCCACCAATTACCGCCCCCTCCCCCCACAACCACCATCCAATCCTATTACCAGAACTTCTCCTTTATATAAACTGTATATGATCTCATTTGTGGAGTTTTGTCTGTGAATCTTGGCATGCTAATTCAAAACAGGCGTTTGCTCTAATTGATATAACATGGCTTGCTGAACACTCATTTTCAAGCCAGTCTCTGTGGTACAGTCAGTCTTGTCGGGACTTGTACCTGAAAGGTTAGGGGTTCGAGACAATCCCCCAACTTCAAAATTCTGCAAGTTTTCTGAAAATAAATTACAGTTTTAATGACGTAGTCACCCAACCCTGCAAACCCCAGACGGGGTTTCTAAAATGAAAAAAACACTGGGACCCCGGCTGATTTCCCTAGACTATCCTGGGAAAACCGGGGCGTCTGGTCACCCTATTTCAGTGGAGCAAATGAGACCCCCTTGGAAACTGATGTTTGGGTGCCAGTCATTTCCAGTTTCCTGACTTATTCAAGTCTCAGGTTTTGGTGTTCCGAGGGCTCTGCCTCAATGGCATACGCTGCCCTGCAGTTGAGTTTTGTACACTGAAAAGGTAGCCTTGACGTAGCCCAGTGTAAGAAGCAAAAGTGATCATTCCATGGGAACAAAATTGCACCATGGGCAGAATTTGAACAGTGTTCTACATTTAGAGAGCAAAGGCTGAGAAAGCAAATGGAAAATAAACACTTTTAACCCAGCAAAAGCTTCGGCCCTCACTCCGCTCCCAGGGCCTGACACATCCTTTATAGGTAAACTGTCTGTTTTATTTATTATCCGATTGTGTGCTTTAAATGCACCGAAAAACCAAACAGTTATCTGGAGAAACATCAGTTTCAGCGAATAGGTCGCTTTATGACTGTTACTCCCAACATGAGTGGAAAAGGCCAGCTTTTAAAAACCCTGCTCTAATTTTAACTTTCAGGGCGTCCCCACCTACAGGAAGACTGGTCCCCACTTTTTGATTAAACCCTTATATGGGACTCCTCGTCATGATTAGACTTATTCCCGAAAATGTCCATACATTAGGGGTTTGGCCAAAAATAATTTTCTTTTCATATAGCTACGATTGAAAATGCATCAAAACCAACATTAATGCATCACTGTAGGGGGTAGGAGGGCAGCCAGAAAGTGAGGGGAAAGGATGGTGAGGGTGTACAATGATGAGGGTCTCAGTCTTGTTGGCATTTAGACAAAGATCGTTGGCAGCACACCAATTTTGAAAGCTCATTAGGCAATCCGAGATGAGGGAAGGAGTGGAGGTGGCTGATGAGTTGGGTGTTGTCAGCATAGCACTGGAAGTTTGAGCAAAAGATGGAAATGTAGTAGGCGAGAGTTGCCAGGTATTGGTTGAAAAGCCAGGGCAAGAGGTTAGACCCCTGTGGAACACCACAGGAAGAGAGGGACCTAGAAGATAGGAAGGACCCAAGCTGTACCTGGGAGGGTCGATCAGAGAGGAAGGGGGTCAGCCAGGCCAGAGCCTGATTGGTGATACCCAGGTTGTCACAGACACTTGAGCAGGATGACATGGTTGACCTTGTCGAAAGCAGAGGAGAAATTATGTAGTATGAGGACAGAAGGAATGTTAGCGTCAAGATTGGAGAGCGGGTCTTCATGGGTGTTCAGCAGAGCAGTTTGTGCTTCTGGCAGCTCTAAAACCAGATTGGTGATCATGGAGAGAGCCAACAGAGTCCGAATGAAGGTTAAGCTGAGATGGCCAGCTACGCAAAAAAAAGGTGTAATGGAAATTGGGCGATTGTTAGCCAGACAAGAGGGATCAGCTGGGGGTTTCTTGAGGAGAGGATGCACAAGGGAGTGCTTCAGAGGGGAGGGCAAAGATCTAGAGGCAAAGGAGAGGTTACAGAAATCGGCAAAGGCCGGAGCAAGGGTATCAATGTGGTCCTTAATGGTTTTAGAGGAAAAGGGGAAGACCTGTTTTGATGAGGCTTTCATAGATCAGACTTGTCAAGCAATGACATAAGGGGAAGGGGGGGGGAGAGGAAAGGAGGAGAAAGAGGTAGGGGAGATAGCGGAGGAAGGGTCGGCAAGCAGAGAAGGAGGGGGAGAGGGTGGACAAGATGTCCTGGGTTTTAGAAACAAAGTGAGAGGCAAGGGCATTACAAAGAGCCTGGGAGGCGAGAGATCTCCAGGTGCAGCAAATGAGTCACATTTACCATGCCATGCCACTTCTTTAGGAGCCAGGAATAAGTTCCAATTAGCTGAGGTTTTCATATTCTTTAGGGGGTTGCCTCTGATATAGCGGTTTTCCCTAGAAAGGACAGCATTTTCCATACAATTATTGATTGTATTGACTGAAGCCCCAATTCAGCTCGAATGGCGACTACTGATCGACTTCTAATTTTCCATGAAAGATTTAAGCTCGCTTTGCCTCCGTTTGTTAAAAAGGGAACTACTTTTTGTTAACGGGATCATGGTCAATTTTTCATGTCTGGGATGTAGAATAGCCCCCTGTGTTGCTAACATTTTGGTTCTAGATTGCCGTTCTAACAGCCAGGTCTTTTCTCCAATTGTTTTGTTGGATCTGATACTTAGATAACGGAGCGTCTCTACCTGTTGCAGTTGATTGCAGCCTACTTTCCACTTGAAGGGAGTTATGGACATAGCCGAAAGCGCGAGAGACCTGAGAGGACGTGCCATTAGAGGCCTTAGCTAGCTGGGCACAGAGAGCAGTCTGCCTCCTAGGGAATGCGAACTGTGCTATGTCTTCCAAGGCGCACAGGAGCCTTCTGCTAAAGATCAATTCTAAGTTAGGCTACCTATGAAGTAGGAGAAGCAGGGCAGGGACTACTCTTCGCAGAGGCTTTCGGCAAAGAGATGGGGAGATTCGTAGGGACATACGCTTCCCTATAGAAAGCGCAACCATCCATAAAGATCTTCCACCACAGAGTTCTTGCCGAAACCGGCCGGTATCAGGGGTCAAGCAGCCGGTGGCTCTCTCTCAAAAGACTCCAGGGCGTTCGAGCTAATTATTGGGAGTCCAGGCAGCAACACTCCTTTTTCCCTTCCACCGGAATAAAGTACAGAGGACGTACAGCAGGGGTGCACATTTTGACAGAGGGCCGAAAGTACCGTACATGAGGGCTATAGTGGGCCGAAAAGTAAAAGTGGGCGGGGCGGTAGGCGGGACATGTCAGGAGGCTTTTTCAACCCCCAATTTGTATTAAACACAAGGAAAAAGAATGTTTTTGAGGGGTATCTATTTTTATTGCATTTCAAACTTACATTTTGTACTACACACCATTGTTATCATTTATTTCGATTTAGTTATTTTAGATCATCTGTTTAATAAAAATTATATATATTTTATTGACCCTTGATTGGACATTCCGTTATTTTGGACTGCTATAGTTTGCTGTTTGGGTTGCCCAAGAGGAGTATGGCCTTCGTTGAGTCAGGTTTCCTCAAAAAAGCAAAGGATGTACATCTCCTAACTGCCTGTTTTAGCTTTATTATTGAGTTCACTCTTGGAGTGAAACACTATGCCCCCTGTCCCTCAGCCCCCAAGCAAACACTATGCCCCATGGCCCCCTCACCCCCCAAGCAAACACTATGGCCCATGGCCCCCTCACCCTCAACCAAACACTATGCCCCATGGCCCCCTCACCCCTCAACCAAACACTATGCCCCATGGCCCCCTCACCCCCAACCAAACACTATGCCCCATGGCCCCCTCACCCCCAACCAAACACTATGCCCCCTGTCCCTCACCCCCAAGCAAACACTATGCCCCCTGTCCCTCACCCCCAAGCAAACACTATGCCCCCTGTCCCTCACCCCCAAGCAAACACTATGCCCCCTGTCCCTCACCCCCAACCAAACACTATGCCCCATGGCCCCCTCACCACCAACCACACTATTCCCCATGGCCCCCTCACCCCCAACCAAACACTATGCCCCATGGCCCCCTCAACCCCAACCAAACACTATGCCCCAAACACACTCAAGCATGCACCCATACAGACCCAAACCCCCCCAACTCAGCACACTCTCAAGCATACACCATGAACCCATACAGACCCGAACCCCCACCCCCCAAATCAGCACTCTCAAACATGCACCCATACAGACCCGAACCCCCCGACCCCCCCCAACTCAGCACACTCTCAAGCATACACCATGAACCCATACAGACCCGAACCCCCACCCCCAACTCAGCACACTCTCAAACATGCACCCATTCAGACCCGAACCCCCCCCACCCCCAACTCAGCACACTCTCAAGCATGCACCCATACAGACCCAAACCCCCCCAATTCCGCACACAAACTCTGAAGCATGCACCCATACATGCATCTCAACATACACAACACGAACATTCAAAAACAAACATTCATACACATCCGACACCCCCCCATTCCCCCATCTCAACATACACAACACACTCAAAAACAAACATTCATACACATCCAACATCCCCCCACCCCCCCACACCCCCATCTCAACATCTCAACATCTCAACATCCACAACACAAACACTCAAAAACAAACATTCATACACATCCGACATGCCCCCCTGCCCCCATCTCAACATACACATACAGCAGAACAGACCCGACACACAAACACAGACCACTTACTGGACGTGCTGGAAGGCAGGTAAGCTGGAACGCTGGCGAGGTGAGTGGAACTACGGCTGGCGTGGCCAGCAAGGCTGAAATGCCTTCCGGCATCAAGCCTTACTGGCCACGCCAGCCGTAGTGCTGGCACTCCATTGGTGCAGCGCACACACACTACGTGGCTCGTAGGAGCGACGTGGTGCATGTGTGCTGAGCCAATGAGGGCCAGTGTTTTGGCCGGCCCGGAAGACAACAAAGACTTTCCTAATGGAGGGCGGCCGATGCTGCTTGCGGCCCGCCCTCCATTAGGAAAGTCTTTATGCCTCGCGGGCCGGACAAAACAGCACGGCGGGCCGCAACTGCCCGCGGGGCGTATGTTGTGCACCCATGACGTAGAGGGAGGGAAGACATTGCATTTTTAGGAGAACTGGTGCGCAATGTCCTGCAATGCATGGGTGTTGCAGACTACCAAGGGCTTCAGGCTAGAGTTCTTGGAGACCCCGTTCCAAATATCAAGGCCAAAAATCATGGTCAAGTCAGACAGAGGAAGCTCTCCTCCACAAAGAGCTCACGCAACATAGGGAGCAAGAAGCTATAGAGCGCTGCGACGTGCCAGGACCCCGATTTGCCAGCAACATGTTCCTAGTCCACAGAAGGGAGAAAGTAGCACCTGTGATAAACTTGAAAGAACTCAAAAGCTGGATGGTCTATAGGCACTTCAAAATGGAGGGCATCCACCAGCTAAGGGACATCCTTAGGCAAGACGACTGGCTAGCCAGGACAGACTTGAAGGACACATACCTGACAGTTCCAGTAGCACCAGTAGATCGCCTGTTCCTAGCATTCGGGTGGGAAGGGCGATTCTGGCAATTCAAAATTCTGCCTTTTGGCCTAGCGTCAGCCCCTTGAGCATTTATCAAACTTATGATACCGTTGTCAGCAGCCATCAGGGAGAAAAGGCATCCGTCTATAATGTACCTCAATTACATCCTTCGGATGGCAGACAACAGGGAAACATTGTTATATCAAGTAGGATCAGTGAGAGATCTTCGTGTCTCTAGGATTCCTAGTTAACAGGGAGCAGTCGGAAACATCCGCCTCCAGGAGGTTAGAGTTCCTAGGCTTCGTAGTAGACAAAGGAAAGCAACACTAGAGCTTCTGGCGAGGAAGATTCGAGATATCAAAAAGGAGCTCGGGCAAGGAGGTTGTGTCCCTCTGCTCCTTAGCAAGGCTAGTGGGCCTATTGGCTTCTTCCATTCAGGCAATATTATTGGGATCCCTGCATTACAGTGCCCTTCAGAGGTTGAAAATCAGCATCTTCTACAAGGCTTGAGATATCAATTAGTTCCCCTCTATCAGGACTCACGCACAGAAATGCTTTGGTGGTTGCAGAACATGTAAACATGGAATGGGCAAGCCATTTTCAGAGACAGTCAGGGGTTGATCAGAAAATCAGACGCCAGCAGAGCAGGCTGGGGAGCCCGGTGCGGCACCCTAGAGAGAACGCAAATGGGCACCAGAAGAGCAATAACGTCATATAAACTGTTTAGAACTATTAGCTGGGTCTTTCACGATCCAAGCATTTGCGAAGGACAAAATGAACTGCTGAATCCTTTTAAGAATGGTCAACATCTCAGCAGTCAGGTACATAAACCAACGAGGCGGAACGAGGTCCAGATCCTCAAGGAGCTAGCAAAGAATTTTTTGAACTACTGCCTACAGGCCGGAATTTCTGTCACAGCCGAGTACCTCCCAAGTTCGATCAATGAGTGGTTGGAGAGTTGCTTGGAATGAAAGGCAACCTAGAACTGAGGATATGAGCAAATATGAATGTACAGTGGGTGTAAATCCTTATTGCAAAAAAATAGCTACCTTACCCCATCCCACAACTACCCCATTTCTTTGCCTACAGTCATCACAAGGTCCACAATTGAGCAGGTTTCAGGATTATTGGGATTGCACTGAATTAGCTTAATATTTTTGGGGGGTAATGACACTGCAGTCAGTAACTTGGTGTTTAGTTTTCTAGCCCGTTTGTGCTGAACAGGTGGTGGGATCATTCGTGGTTGATGGACATGTGTCCAGAACAGTTGAATGTATCATCAGGAGATGGGTGATTGCGAACGTCTTGGTCCACATGCTCTGCCCGGCAGACAACTGACATCTATTTGGAAGAGGTAATTTCAGTAGTTGTGTTTTGGAATTCTGCAAAATAAGTGACCTTGGGAGAAGGAAAGTGGTAAACCATCCTAAGGTTAAACACTTAAGCTTAAAAGGTGGATTTAAATGTCTTCTGTGGCAGATGTTGGATCAGACGGCTGTTCAAGTGTTCCTTGTGTTGAAGATCTAACAATGTAGAGTACAAATCATCTGTTTTGGATTTGTAAGAGATCCAGTCTTTCTATTGAAAGTTGAAATAGGAGCTTGAGACATTAAATAAACTGTCCACCACAAAATGTAACCATTACATGTGTATTTTGACATCCATTTTCGAGTTTTGAAAACAACTGTAATACTCTGCAGCTTCCACTAGATGTCTGCCTATGCATAGCATGTGAATCTAAACGGATACAAGCACCAGAAATATGATTATGGTGAGTAATGTATTCCATGTGTCCCTAGCCCACCTGCCTATTTGCTCAAATGGTCCATATAATGTCACTGATAATTGATCTTTTGATAGAGGGAAGCGTATAGGCAAAAAAGTGCATACTTCGGCTTTTAATTTTCTACGGAAAGCCAAAGAAAGATTTTCCGAAGCACGACCACTTTGATAATCTTTCACATGTAACGATTCACAAGATCTCGTCACTTATCCCAAGAGGGGAGAGCCCTTCCCTGTGAGGCTAGGAGGCGAGTACGCTATGCAATATTCCCCCTCAGGGTGGCAGCAAGCAGGACTTCACAGGGAGAGACCCCCCCAGACCTCCCTTGGGGGATAGGGACTCCTGTTCTGTGAAGGAATTCCCTAACCCCTCTTATCCTATGAGGTCTTCAGGTCATCAGTAATTCAACCTGAACAGACCACCGTTTGTTATGTTAGTGCATTTCTAAAGCACCAAAGCCTGAAGGCATCTAGGCGCTGTTTCTACCTTCGGTAGGGGGTCCAGTCTAGGCCTAAGCATGTTTAGCAGCCTGGTCTTCAGCAATTTCCTAAAGTTCAAGAGGTTTTCCGCCTTACGAAAAAAAGTCTCTGGCAACTTATTCCATGCCTGGGCAGCCAAGACAGGAAATGCACAGCTGTTTCCTTGTGCTTTTCTTACATGGTCAATATTTAAGTGACAGGTCTTTGCGGATCGAAGGTCCCCATTAGCTTGATAGATTTTCACCCTTTCCTTAAGATACTGGGGTGCAGATCCAAAAACACATTTATGGCATACCGTCAACAGCTTGAAGCGAATTCTAGCCGTGACGGGCAACCAATGCAGCTCCCTTCATGCTACGGAAGTGGGTTCATTTCGGCCCATCTGATGCACCATGCGAACTGCATTGTTTTGAGCCATTTGTAGTTTCTGGACATCCTTGCTAGACCCCACCCCACCCCCCCACAGGGTGTTGCAACAGTCTAAACATGGCAATATCACTGCTCTCGCCAGTTTAATTTGAGACCATCGGTGCAACCTGTCTCAGCACTTTAATGATGGTTTGCGCTTTTTACTATCGCTTCTACATCGGCACCCCCACTTAAACTGGCTTCCAAGTAGGTGCCGAGAGTCTACTTTAGAGAGAATTTTGTGATCAATGGTAGCCAGATAATTTACCGAAATCCGGGTGCAGCTTATCTCTGACCTATTGTGAGCCATGTATCATGAGCTCAGTCTTGGCTGCATTTAAGCATAGCCAACTATTTGACAACCAGTTCTTAATAAACTGATAGACAAGATCCAGCTTTCCCTGGTCCTCCTCATGGTTCCCATTGATACGACAGCTGGAAATCGTCTGTAGTTCGAGAAAAGAACCCCAACTCGATACGCAAAGGGCTAATGTATATGTTAAAGAGTAGGGGAGAGGGGGGGGGACATGCCCCTGCGGAATGACACACATGGTAATTTTCACCTCAGATTAATTATCGCCCCCAATAAACCTTCGATCTCCGGTCCTCAAGGAATGATCTTAACCATCGAACTGCCTCCTCTGAGAGACCTCTGACGGAGACTAGCCTATCCAACAGGATTTTATGATCAATAAAATAGAATGGTTGGAGTGCATAAAACGAGTGAATGGAACGTTTTTGGAGTGCATGGAACGGTTGGAGTGCGCTCGATCTCAAGCACCTAAGGTAAACCACCATATCACATCTCCACGCTTACTCTCTTCTTTACACCACCACTCAACTAGAGCACAGCGATACTATGACACCATTTGGTATAACTGTTCTCATACCATCAATTGCCTCATACTCCCTCATCATCCTAACTAAACACAGCTGGTTACACACCCTCCAGCCTAGGCTCTCACAGGCCTAACGCAGCCAGAATCGGTCTGGATAACATACTCTTGATCTCCCAACCACCACACCTACCGCTAAGAAGCAGCAATCACAGGAATACAACACCTGCTGCACACATATCCGGTGCTCACACGCACCTTATGACTCCGACTTGAATTTTGATTCCCGAGGGCGTTCAACCTACCAGCGCCTTGAGATCATACCAATGGTAAATAAGGCGCTATATAAATGCAAAATAGCATAAGTGTGGTAGCGGACTGGAAATCCCGTTAAATTACAGACTCCAGCGACTGGAAGCTCGACACACAGGCCTTCCGGAAGCTAGATCGATTGTGGGGACCGATTCAGATAGAACTATTTGCATCAAGGCTCAATGCTCAAATGTCCAGGTTCTTCAGCTGGAGGTAGACCTGCAACGCGCACGGGACGGAAGAGTTCTTGCAGCACTGGAGCGAGGGGAATACATTAGGCATTTCCTTGGTTTGTGATGTTGAATAGGGTGTTGGCGAAAGAGCGCAGGGAGAACGTGACTATAGTGATTGTAGCACCCGTGTGGAAGTCACAAGTCTGGTTTACAGCTCTGATGGAACTTTCCTCGGATTTTCACAGGATTCTCCAGTTAGACGTGCAATTGCACACGTAACCAGCTGGGCAGTATCATCCTCAGTGGGGCAGGCACTGCCTTTGATGGCCTCCAGGGTGTTTGGTGTAGATGGGCTAAACCGCTCATGTCGAGCACAGCTCATCTCAGACTCCTGAGCCCCATCCACTTGCAGGAGCTATGACGCGTTGTGGCACAAGTGGGAGAGCTGGTGCGCAAGGAGATGTATTCCTCCAGGTTCCGCCCTTATAGTATCGGTCCTCCATTGCCTAGCCACCCTCCTAAAGGTGGGCAGAGCCTTCAGGACGGTAGAGTAGACAGATCGGCCATATCAGACAGCCATAAACCAGTGGACGGCTCCCCGGTGGGAGAGCACCCAGCAGTAGTCAGGCTCATGAAAGGAGCATGATTCCACGCACCTTCAGCGCTGAAGAACTTGCATTTCTGGGACGTGACTGTGGAAAGTGAAGTTTCTAGGAGACTTATTGAAAGGTACCTGTTCGTCGACCAGTTTGCAATGCTCCTTTGTCAGGTATAGGAATAGGAAGGTGTATGGTCCAGAAGGATTAACTTTTACCTTAGCTAAAGGAACTAAGACAAACTCGACCTCCATTTCATATCCGTTAGTCCGGGTGTCCGAAGTTGTGCCTTCCTTCCTGCATTAAGGAATAGGAGTCCAGGACGGCAGAACATCGTCAGACTTCTCGGTTGCTTATTGCACGTAGGCGACCGTATAAAGCAATGGCAACAACCACCATTGCTAGGTGGGTCAGAGATTATGCAACAGGCAGGAATCAGTTCGGACCCCATTCAGTTAGGGTGTCTGGGAGGAGAGGGGTGGGGCATGGTGTCCAGAGCATTCGCTGTGGGCGTGTTGCCCACTGACATTCTCCTAGCAGCAGACTGGTTGAGTGACAGTGTGTTAAACCAATTGCATCTCTTGCAGTAGTAATACAGAGTTTTGGACAAGAATAATGCTCGCCTCCCGTCTTGACATAGAATGAAGATTACCCCGCTTGTTGCACATGGCATATTTAAGATACAGAGGTGATTACTTTCCCGCCCAGCATTAGCACTGTACATTGGCTTGTGTTTAACATGAATTTTCCGATTGTGTGAAATAGGGCAGTGCATTCTCCCTCCCAAATGACATTTTTCTGTATTACAGGAGAGGACCAGAAGATTGATTGAGCGATCTTGCTGGCAGGAGAGGCTCTGAAGGTTTCTGCCGTGGACTGGGATCGGTCACAATAGAGACAGCGTTCGTTATTTAGGATTAGTCCCGGACCGTTTTGGTGGAGTGTGAAATATTGTTACGGGACACTTATGAAGTTACAGTTCAGAGCAACCAAAAAAGGGAAGTCCGAGATAGTATGTGGTTAAGAGGCTATTCGCAAGAGGTCCCTTGGACTACAAAAAGAATGAAAAAAGGGAAACAGTTTTAAAGAAAGTGTTTTTTCTTTTTCTACTTGAAATGTAGAAACTGCTGAAGAACAGTAGATTAAAGAAATTGATGCAGTCTGTCTTTTTAATGGAATCAAGACTCCCTGTGCAACTAGCAGGGGACATCTTCAATGATATGACTAGTGACTTTTTATAGCTGGCTATGGTTGAGTGACAGTAACAATATTTCACACTCCACCTGTAGGTGGCAATTTCACCATATTCTCCTGGTTCCAAACCTAATAGATAGCCCAATGAAACATCCAGTGATGTAATCCAACTTGGCACAAGTCATAGCTCAAGAACGCAATCTAGGTGTTACCAACGGGGTGATGGAGGCTAAAAAAGCTTCTCAAAAGGAAGAGTATTTCAGTGTGGTAGTTTCAGATGCTTTATTCTCAGCAGACTAGAAGCGGAAGAGTAGCAATGGTGCCCATTGTTTGAGAAGGTTTGTAAGAAATGGTGACACATCCAGATTCTGTTAAGCCTGCAGTGGGAAATTGGCAGCATATCCAATCTCAGTCAATAACAAAACAAAAAAATCAAACCACAGACTTAATCAAAGACAATGGACACAATAGGGAGGGTTGTCTGCAAAAGACACGCTGCTGGTAAGAAATGGGTGGAGTCCCAAGGTTGAGACCATTGATGCAGAGTGGTGCTCTAGTTAAAAGCAGGACTGTTCAGAATTACCCCTGGAAGGGTCAGGGTAACCCCCACACACACTCCCCTGAAGCAACAGAACAGAGTCCTCTTTTTCAGGCTATTTTGAGTGGGCAGTTAAGTTGGCCATATATCTAAAGATATACAGATTCCTGGGGTGCCAGTTGGCAATACTAGACAAAGTTGTGCTATTCTTTAAGATACAATGGGGGGAGCGGGGCATCTTGGACATTAGTATTCCTGAATAAACCCTTAAATTGATATAGTGGTTTTCTTTGACTTTCAGGCTAGAGAGAATGTTCCCAAATGTAGGCAGCAACCTTAACCAACATAACCCATTCAGTAGGTGATGGTCCAAATTGTCTTTGCATTCTGTGACTACTCATTGTGCATTTGCCACAAAATCAATTACAAGGAAATAAAAAGTAAAGACAAAAATCAGGACTGGAAAAGCAGACAACAAATGGAATGGGGCAAGTTGACATGTATTCTATCCAAGTTCTTTTATTGCGCCACTAACCCAGAGGATGGACTAAGGATAAACAACCAGAATAGTCTGTGGCGTCTCAGGAAGCCGCTGTAGTGGAGGACATTTGACTTTTCGCAAAAAGCTTGACCAGGAAGCTTGACGTACATTAGCTAATGCATCTATAAAATGACCTGAACAGTATATATATATATATATATATATATGATATGATATTTATAACTCAGCTATACACAAGTGTTTCAAGGCGCAACAAGGCAAGGGAGGGAAAACAGAGGGAGGACAAAAACGATCTTACTAGGCCTAGTGACTTTCAAATCACGCAAGAGCAGGGGGGAGGGGAGAACTGCAAGGGGGAGAAGTGCAGGATTACAGATGCAGACCACAAGTGCAGGGGGGTGGCAAGAGGCAGTGCAGGTTTGCAGCTGGACAGGCAGGGACCTAGGCCCGAAATCAGAGGGTTGCCAGGTGACCTGGGTATGTATTAGAAAGGAGATCAGCAGGGGAGAGGAAGAGAGAAGGCAGAAGCAAAGAGGAGTCTTCAGGTGCTTCTAGAAGCAGAGATGGTTCTGCTCAAGTTTCAGAGGGAGGCAACAGCCGAAGAACTTGTTAGGAGAAGCGACTAGTTGGAGGTGGAGGAGCAAAGCGCTAGAGTAGGAAGATATTTTGGTAGAGAGTCGCGAGGTATTGCAGTCCCAGAAAGCCTTGTGGACGATGCAGAGGTTCTTGAACCGGATCCTTGCCGCCACTGGGAGCCAATGAAGAGATTTCAGTGCTGGAGAAACGATCCCTGGGCTTGAGGCCAAGGACTAGTCTCACAGTCTTGTTCTGCATGAGTTGTAGAGAACAGAGTAGAGGCAGGTAGGTTTAGAAAGAGGCTGTTGCAGCAGCCAGCCTAGAGAGAACCAGAGCTCTCTAGACAGTGAGCTTTGAGGGGAAAGCAAGAAAAGGAAGATTACATCTGAGAAGGTGCAGTTGGCGGTTTGACTTCTTAGAGATGTTAGAGGAGAAGGAGAATGTGGAGTCGAAGACGACAGGTAGGAGCAGGCAAAGGGCCAAGAGTAGGCGGCCAGAGTGAGAGGAAAGGAAGGTGCTGGTGAGCAGATGAGGATCTCAGTCTTACTGGCATTAAGGCAGAGATCATCTGCGGCACACCACTCCTGGATTGCAGACAGACAATCCGGGATGAGAGAGGGAGAAGCAGCGGCTGAGGGGAGCCTGAAAACGAGCCGTGTGTCATCCGCATAGCACTGAAAGTTGGAGCAGAGAGCATCTATGCAGTGGCCAAGAGGTGCCAGGTATTGGTTGAACAGCCAATGTGAAAGATTAGACCCCTGGGAACACCACAGATCGAGAGAGAGAGGGGAGAGGAAGGACTCAAGATGGACCTGGCAGGGTCGGTCAGAGAGGAAGGTGGTCAGCCAGGCCATGGCCGGATCATTTTTAACCAAAGTTATCACAGAGCCTGTTGAACAGGATGGCATGGTTGACGGTATCAAAAGCAGAAGAGCGAGAGAGAGAAATCGACGAGGATGAGGACAGAAGGATGGTTAGTGTCAAGGTTTGAAATAAGGTGTTCACGTATGTTCAGGATAACAGTTCCCATGCTTCTGGCCACTCTGAAGCCAGACTGATGGTCATGGAGACAACTAACATTCAGTGTGAAGGTTAAGCTGTGAGATGGCCAGCTTTACCAAGCATTTGCCCAGAAAATGAGTAATGAGATCAAGCGATAGTTAGCCAGACAGGGTGGGGTCGGATGAGGGTTTAAGAAAAGGGTGCACAAGGGAGTGCTTCAGGGAGGGAAGGAAGGTTGCAGTGGCGAAAGAGTGGTTGCAGAAGTCGGCCAATGCAAGAGCGAGGTGGTCAATATGGTCCTTAAAAGGTTTAGGATGAACTGTTTTGACGAGACTTTCATAGATCTGACTTGTCTAGAAACAGTCAGGGGTGAACACAGGAAAGGAGAAGGGAGGAGGGGCAGCCACAGGAAGGCCAGACAGAGAGGGTGGACAGGATGTCCAGGACGTTAGAGATGAAATGTGAAGCCAAGGCCGTGCATAGAGTATGGGAGGGAACAGGAGAGGTAAAGACAGCAGCAGGATTGTTTATTTTTATTGTGCTTTATATAGCGCTTTACATAAGTAAACAGTACATAAAATCAGCAATGCAAATCAGCGTTCAAATACTGCCGGAACAATCAGAGGACGGAAGCAGGTGAGTTTTTAGAGCGGAACGGAACAAAGAATAAGAAGTAATGGAAAGGAGAGAGAAAGGGAGCATGTTCCAATGAAGAGCAAGGAGCTGAAAAGAACGAAAGCGGTACTGAGCACAAGGGGGACAGGGAACATTCAGCCTAAAAAGACAAGAACAGAGAAAGAGAGGGATTATAAAATGAAAGGAGAGATGTGAGATAGTCAGGGGCAAGACCGTAAAGAGATTTAAAAACTAAGCAAAGAAAATTCAATTTAAGCTAATAGAAAGACAGCCAGCTGAGTGAGGCAAGAGAAAATATCGAATCCCGAAAAGAGAAGACCCGTTGAGCGAATAGAAGAATGGTAGATTGATTTAAGAGGAGCGAGACGTGAACAGAGAAGACCCAAGAATGTGACAGAATAAACTAGAGAAAATTAAAGAGATGATAAGTTTTGTAGCGTGAAAAGTAAGAAAAGGGCAAACTCTGTGAATATTAGAGAGATGAAAGCGACATGAGCAAGCTGTAAAAGATATGATGGGCAAAGGAAAGATTAGACTCTAAATAAAGACTAAGATTACGGGCAGTGGTAGAGATAGACTAGAGGGGGAAAAAGAAATCAAAGAGGGAGGAGGCTGTGGCATGAGAGTGTTAGCAGCAAAGAATAAGACTTCAGTCTTTCCAGCATTTAAACTAAGGAAAAGGGAGGTCATCCAGGATTTAATGGCAGAAAGGCAAGTTGAGAGAGTAAGATGAATATCTGGCATAAAAGATGAAGGATAGAAAGAGCAGAGTTTCATCAGCATAGAAATGGTGTTATAATCCAAAAGAAGAAATTATAGGGGCAAGAAAAGAGGTATATAAGGAGAATAGAAAAAGGACCAAGGACTGACCCTTGAGGAACACCATGATCAAGGAGGTAAAGACGGAGAAGTGTTACCACCACAAGAAACAGCAAATGTAGGTTTGGATAAGATCAAAACCGCGATGGAACAGAACCTCGAAAACCAAAGGAGGAGAGATAATCCAGAAGCAAAGTGAGCCACCGTGTCAAAAGCAGGAGAAAGGTCAAGAAGAATAAGAACAGAGCAGTGTTTAGAATGGCAAGCTCCTTGCAGATTTTAAGGAGTTTGGCAGAATTGCTAGATTCTGCAGGGACGTGGACTTGGATGTGAGCTCTCTTCCTAGTGTGGACAGAGTCGGTACTGCCTTTGGAGCAGGCAGCAGGCCACTGTCAGAAGGTGCCCGTGATTTTATGTATGTCAAGTTAAAAGGTACTTCTATAGCGCACTGTCACCAACTGAATTGGTCCCCAGGCGGTCTGGTGGATCTGTAAGCCAGGAGGGTGTGTCGGGTGGAGGGGGAGTAGGAGAGTGGGAGAGGCAGCGTTTGGCGGCTTCAGTTCGGTATACACTGGGCGCTGAGCCTTGGTGCAAGAGTCGGACCAGGCGAGACCTCGTGTGCTGTCGTTGCTGTTTGTAAGTTGTTGATGCAGTGTGGTGAAGTGCGCGCGGATTGCTGGGGGAAGTGATGGTTGTGTGCGTTTGGGTGGGTAGGGTATGCAGCGATTTAAAGGTTGGGTTAGTGGGGTCTGTAATCTGGTTCTAATACTTCTTGTTCCATTTGAGTTCTATTCCTGTGGGTGGGGTTGTTGCTGATTTCTTATTGGCTGTCTGACTGTAGTGTGTGATGATGCAGCGCGGTCCCAGCTGTATCCTAAAGAGCATTGCATAGTGTGATTGGGTATGTCCAATTTCTATCCCTCTGGTGTGGGAGCGGAGGTTGGGTGCTCCCTATTGTGACATTGGTCTGTTGGAGCTTGGTGTGGTTCAGGGCCAGGGTGCTATTGATGGATCGTCTAGTACTTCCGTCTTGGCCAGCCTACGTATTCAGTCTTTAGAGTCCTCCTATCATGGCCATCTCAGTCGTTAAGGTATGCCGTGGAGTGTCTTACTTAAATCTATTATTTGGTTGTTGCTAGTGTGTGATGGTGCAGCGCGCTCCCAGCTTCTAATGAGCTTTGTATAATGGGATTGGTAAGTCTATCCCTCACCCTCTGGTTTCAGAGCGGAGGGATGGGGGTTTCCTACTATCTATTGTGACAAGGGTCTGTTGGAGTTTGGGAGTGGTTTAGGGCCAGGGTGCTATTGACGATTCGTCCTAGTACTTCTGTCTTGGTCTTGCTATGCATTCAGTCTTTTGTGTCCTATCATGGTTATCTCTCAGTATGTCGTAGAGTGTATTCCTTAGAATCTTTTCCCAATTGATTGCTTAGTGTGAATCGGGGTCTGTCTCTACATTCATCACCGTTTTAGTTTGTGTGTCCCTGTGGGCGGTCTTCTAGTTGTGAAGTGAAGAGCCAGGTATGGAGTAGTTTCCTGAAAAGCAGGTGGTTTCTTGTGTTGTGTATGATGTTTGGTAGGTCGTTCCAGGATTTCGGCACCTAGTGAGAGAAAGAGGATCCTCTGAGTTGTTGTCACGCACTCACGGCTCCGTTCAAGTACGCCAGTCATACACCCCTCATCCTCACACAGCTCTCACACACGCTCTCATGTCCGGGGGGTGTCACGTGAGCAGGCTCATCTCTGGGGTCGGAAGCACCAAACAACCAGGTACAATAGGAGGTTTCCATACCTCCACTGGCGGCTTCCATGGTGCTTACGGGACAGCAACTACAGACAAACGCCTCGGCATTCGTCAACACAGTTCCAGCGTGCACTTCCTGGTCCCGGGTCACGTGACACGCTCACCGGTCCCGCTCGCGGATCAGCTGACACAGGGACACAGGATTTAAACGCTGGACTCCCGCGAAACAGCGCTTCACAGCGGTTCGCACCGGAGGACTCTGTTCAGCTATTCTGCTTCTTGGATTCACGGCTTTTGACACGGATTTCGACTCTGGGCCTTGCTCTGCTCTTCTGCCCCTGACTACTTGTTTGCTTTGGAACGTTATTCGGAATTGCCTTTGGATTGCCCCTTACGGATTTTGTGTCTCGGATCTGGCTTCTCGCCAACCCAGCTTGCGCATATATCTCTGCAGGTTGGTTGGGTGGACCCTCGCACGACATTGGTCTTGATAGTACTGGGAGGCCAGCTCACCTGATCACCCCCCCCCCCTCTCCACGAAGTACCCCAGCGTAGGTATACGGCATACCAACTCTCCACATAGGTAAGACTCTGCCTTCTGTTTTCATCAGTGTGTTTTATTGTGCTCGCTTGGTAACTAATCAGACCTTTTTCTACAGCTGTCTGGGGTCAGCAGTTTCGTGGTACCAGACCGGCGAGGGTAACCCACCTGTGGCCCCAATAACCGCAGAGGGAGTGCTTTTACTCTTCCTCTGTGGTGCTTGGGGACGGAGGTTCCATACTCTGCACGACAATCAAGAACAGAACAGTTGTAGGGTTTCGGTTCCAGGCAGATGTCGTTGCTTGATCCGAGCGTTCTTGTTGGTTAATGTAGTTGTAATTTGTCTCTCAGGAACTCAGCGCCTTGTTTGTGTACTACTCTGTGCACAATGCACATGTTTTGAATTTTATTCGTTTTTTATTGACCGTGTTTGTAGCGCAGGTGTGATGTGTTCTCTTTGGGGTACTTTGAGAAGCAATCTGGCAGCCGCATTTTGAATGAGTTTTTTTTTTTTTTAGAAGTCGTTCTAAAATGCCCATCCCTTCCTCTCAGCCACACTACACTTGCGTTGAACGGTGACAAGGTCTGAGGCATACCAAGAGTTGAACTTGGCTTTGGGCTTCAAGCGGATCCTCATGACCGGTGCAAGTACATCAAGAGTGTCAGATAGAAGAATGAAGGTTGGAGAGGGGCTGAGTCAGGATGCAAGTCAGCCAGAGGTGCAGGAGGGGGAGAGAAAGGGGCGGCAAAAGCCTCAACTGACACACTTCATGGATCGGATGACTCAGAAGGTGGGTGGCAGTGCTCGAGTTCGCTCGGCTTGAGGAGTAGATCGAGATAGGAGAAGAGAAAGTCACCACTCCAGGATAGTGAGTTGTTGTCACGCACTCACGGCTCCGTTCAAGTACGCCAGTCATACACCCCTCATCCTCACACAGCTCTCACACACGCTCTCATGTCCGGGGGGTGTCACGTGAGCAGGCTCATCTCTGGGGTCGGAAGCACCAGGGGGTGTCTGGAGATCAGAAACTCCAAGGTGTGCCCTGCAGAGCGAGTCGGGCCAGAAGGAAGAATGAATCGCAGAGGTTGCAAAAGAGTCAGGAGAAGGACAGGAGGCATCCAGGTGGATGTTGAGGTTACGCAGCCAGGAGAGAGAGAGAGGAAGGAGGTTACACGGCCAGGAGAGTAAGACCAGGCATTCAAAGGAGGAGTAGACCAGCATAGGAATGATAGAGCCAGGGAAGATCAAGGCTACACTGCCACCAAGACGGTTGGATCTGGGCACGCAGAGGATCTTGTTGCCATCAGGCAGGAGTGTGTCAAAGCTTGTAACAGATCTTGCCATGAACCACGTCTCGGTCAAACTGAGATCATCAAGGTCAAGTTCTTATAGGAGACGGCAGATGTCGGAGGAGTGTTTGACGGCTGAGCAAGAGTTGAGTGGCAATGTGGAGAAGGTTGCCACCCTTGCAAGAATTCTATTGAGGGCTACAGGTCAGAGGTACGCCCTGCGGAAGTGACAAAGGAGCCCCAGGGTGGGCAGAGGAGGAAGGAGGAGGAGGAGGAGGAGGAAGAAGCCAGAGAGGAGCCAGAGGAGGGAGGCAACAGGGCAGCCAGAGAAGTAGAGGAAGTAAAAGAGGAGTCAGAGGAGCCAGAGAAGGGAAAGAAGGGATAGCAGGAGAAGAAAGGAAATTGATGAGGCGCAGGAAGAGTATCAAAAAGGAGGTTAACCCGAGGGCTTTGGACCAAGACTGCCATTTAGGTAAACAATAATGGTCTTAGAGGGATGAAGGGGGCCAGGAGGGCTCCCCACCGGGTGCCACCATTAATGGGAGAGGAGGGAAAAGGAGAGAGCAGAGACACTATGTGGAGTCCATAGGTCTGGCGAGAAAACGAGAATGGTGATGTGGGTGAGGGTCTGTCCGGAGGAAGCACTGGTGTAGGTATCCGCTACAGGGAGGCCTGGGTTGGAGACCAGGATATCCCTTTTGAACTTCTTCCAACCAGATTTAGTAAGGACAGGATAGTCAATAGAGAAGCAGTTAGAGAAGCTAGGAGAGACAGGGCACCATAGAGGATGCCAAGGGAAGCGAGAAAGGAGAAATGGGTGAGAGGGAAGTGGGGAAATGGAGGGGAGTTGACAATATGGGTGGGCACAAGAGGAGGAGTGCAAGCAGTATCGACAAAATAAATGCAAAAACTAAAAAGGAGGCACAACTGCCCCAACAAAAACACAAAAAAAAAAAGAACAAAAGGCTCTGCTGAGGAACGGTGATTGCCATTGATTCAACAGAGACTTGGTACAAATTTCCAATTTCAGAAGTTTGCGCCTAAATATTTATCAATAAGCAAACATGCATCTGTTAATCTGCGTTTAACCCAGATTATTTCTACCTTCTAATGGCAGACCGTAGCATCAACACTAATAGAATTACTACCACAATGAGAGACAAATAGTTTCTTACCTCAACTGTGCAGCGTGGAGTCACAAAGAACTGATTGAACTCATCTGGGCTGAACTCCCCAAAGATGTACTGCAAAGTGACAATAATGCACATTAAAAACAAGTGCAATTCAATGCAAAAAGACAACTCTCAGAAAACTTGCAGAGTTTTGCAGAAACCAAAACTACCTCACATTGTGGACAATAGGACATGTTCCCTAGATAGGTTAAAGTCCAGTTATTTCATAGAACAAATGCACGAGCTTCCCATTTGTCTTCAATAACAAATAACAGTTTATACTGTAAAGAATGGGACAAGAATGCAAATTACTAAAAATTTAACACAAACATGTGGCGTACTATAAACAAAGCCATTCTACATCTCATACATACGAATCAGATTGTAAAATGAATCAACGATAGACCACAGAAAGAATGCAAGTTCAATCGAGCAATGGCAGAACAGTCTATCCCACTACCATGAGACTGATCTGTGCATGGACCCCCCCCCCACCTGGGCAACCTGCAAATAAAGTGTATTTGACAAGCCCAGTCCAATTATGCTCAATATAGTCTTGAGTCCTTCTAAAAAGGTTCCACGAACACAAAGTACCTGGTTTCGTATAATTCTTTGGTGAGTCGACGGGCCCTTCTTGAGTGCACTCCCTTTAAAGCAGGAGCAACGGGTCATGGAGATTCAGTGTAGAAAAAGGGTTAACACTGTCGTAGCAGCATTGGTTCTTGCGGTGCTCGTTGACGATCGGTCGAAAACATCCTGCAAGCCGAGGCGTGCGGTGCACCTAGACGGGTTTGTTGCCGCAAAGAGTTCATGAAGAACTTTGGCCCAGCAAGGGCGCTAAGCCGTCCGGCGTCTCAGCAGTCTTCGCTGGTGGGTTTCCGCCACCTGGATTCACTCAGTGCCCTGGACTTTCTCCGGCAGGACGAAAGCAGTCGACAAAGATGAGCAAGGGAGTCCTTGTTTCAATGTTCTTAAGCAAAAGAGCACTGTGGCTATGGTCGACGACGGCGATGGACTTCAATGTCCGGTTGCTCCATCTCGTGATTCCACGGTGGTCTCAGTCTTCGGTTGGCAGCCTTTCAAGAGTCTGACGTCCTGGGAGCTTTGGAAAAGATCAGCAGGTGCACAATAGTCCTTCGTAGGTCGGGATGAGGTCTCCTAACCAGGTCTTCTCTTGGATCCGTTCCTTGACAGTCACGCAGCTTTCAGATTAGCGAAGGACAGCAGCAGCAGTTCTTACAGAAAGCTTCAAGGTTAAGCATCAAGTATCAACTTCAGCTTCTGAACGATTTCCATCAGTCAGGCCCCCAGATATACTGTTGGATCTCCCATTCACTCTGCTGGGTCACACTCAGGCAACCAATCACTCAGATGGGCATTCAGGCAGTCAGGCAGCCAATCAGGCTCACAGTGCATTCAGGCCATTCTCTCTCCAGACATTCAACACGGAATGTGGATTCGGACAAGCACTCCACACTTGCATTCATACCAGTTTTGGGCAGGGCTGTCTGTCATTGGGTCAACCACCAGATACTAGAGACACACAACATGAAATGCGTATTTGTCACACTTAATTCACCCAGGTTCCATCCCACGGGCGTACCCACAACATACAATAATTGGAAAGGCTCCAGCCAGTCTGGCCTGGACTTCCACAACAAAATATATGGAACTTCCACCAAACAGCCAGTCAGGGGGAAGGGACATGGTCAGGGCTTCCTGGGACTTCGGGAAAAGTAAGGTAACAGGCAATAGAAAGCAAGAGGCCACAGGGACCATCTTGTTTCCCATCAGGAATTGGCCAATTCCAATGGCAGGGCCTTGGTATCCCAAAATGGAGGATACTCAGAGCACCTGTCAAATTCAGCATGGAGCTGCCACCAGCCCATACCCTGCTCTGTGGGTCACACACCGCTGCCCAAAAACATACATTAGGAGTACAAGGTTGTACTCCCACCATGGGTGCCATAATGGTATCCCAAGGGTCTGTTCACCAAACCAAAAAGAGGAAGAGCTGCACCGCCAGGAGTCCCACATGAACTCCTGCATGGAAAACAAGACAGAACACACATGCTAAAGCAATAAAGGACAAGAATATGGAGGCCCTGTCCCTCCAATGCATTTCCAGCATCACAGTCTCTCCACCTACTCTACGTCTCTCCACCCTTTACCTTTCCAGTGCCCTTTTTTATTCTCTAGAAAATAAAAGTCTAGATACCCCAGCCAAAAGCATGAGCGCACATCTCAAGACAACATTGCGCAGTTGTTCAACCAGTACAGAGGTGACTGGTCACTTAAGAAAAGCTTTGGGGTGCCTCCTGTATGGATACATTTATTAAGAGCTTTAAAACAAGATTACCTAAAACATGTAATCATGACGGATCATTAATCCCTTTCCTCCATTATAATGGGCGATACGTCTCGGTTGCAAGACTGACGAAATTGGAATTGCCATCAAAACATTACATCCTCATGAAAAATGAGCAGCAAGCAAAGGTGGAGTACCATTTGCTTGACACAGGATTGAAGCCCAGATTGGTGGATTCTATGCACCCACAAGTTGCCACCAAATGATTTAGAGGTTTAAAGGTTTCCCCAACATCAGTTATACTAAATCTTAAAACCAGGTTGAGTCATTTTAACATCACTTTACAATAAATCCTCTCCACTAATGCCTGTAATAAAAATGGCCCTATGAACATCCAAGGATTTTCTAGACTTTCAGTTAAGATCATTGTAGTATGCCATTTTCAACTATGCTCATTAAATGTTACGATTACTAAGGATATTCTAATGTCTACATAGCCTTTGATAATGATGCACATCTATATATTTCTAATCCATTATTTTGTGTTTATTTTGTTTCTCTATACAAACAAGATCAGTGGCCGGTCACAATTCGGATGATAGGAGGACTTGCACACTGGAGGTACAGCATATAAACATACTACTGAATAAGTTAATTAAATAACTGAAACAATCTAAAGAATGCCGTCTTATCCAAAATATGACTAGATAATGTATTACAGTTATTAACTTGCTCCATATGTGCTATTCACTCTTTGACTATAGGAGAATTCTGGCCATCTCACTTAGGTCTCTATTTCTATTTTTGGCCCATAATCATTTTAACCAACAAGTGTTACTAGCAGAGATTGGCGTTTACTTCATTATGGCTTATGTCAGTATGATCTCATCAAGCCATCCTTAATCCTGGAAGAGATTACATTATATCGATGCACCCTGGAGTATACAAAGGGGCAAGTTCAAAACTTGCAAGTCACTAGCCAGCCATAAAAAGTCACTCACCACTTCAGTTCTATACATAAACACAGCACACCATTTCTAACTAGCAAGAGTCAATTATCAATAGCCAGTGTTGAGGGCACATTTTGCATCCTGGTCTACACAATCCTTTCTCATAGCTCAAACAAACACTGTAGCCACTTTAATGAATTTGTGTGTGGTTATAAATACTCAACTTTCAAATTACGAAGGTGCATGTGTAACATTTCCACCCACCCCCATGTCTCATTACAGTCAGAATTCTGGTTGTGTTTAACTAGAAGTGATCAGAATATGCTACCTGGGATTGAAGGGGATAAGGTTTAGATCAGTAGTTCCTGGTGAGAAGTCCTGCAGATCGATCATTGGATGGAAGGCTCTGAACTATGGGCGCAGGTGTTTGGCAGTAGGTGACAGCATGTTGTCTCCAGAAAAGAAGGAAATTATACACCATCATAGTGAATGCATGATTGACATTGGACTGCATCAATGACTGAGGACCTGTGAAAGGAGAGGTGAGCAGGTGTCATCTGTGAGGTAGTGTACATCAGTGTAAATTAGCGGACAGCTTCAAAGAGAGAGATTCTTTGAAGATTCATTACCTGAGAGCAACACCTCTTACAATTTCATCAACCTCTCACACACAAGGCAGAAAAAGAGCCATTGTGTGGCTCAAATCTTAATGGCAGAGGGCATGGGCATGTGTAAGGCACCCAGGAAAAGTATTGGACATCACTGTGGATTGGGGACATTGATTGAAATGGAGGGAGAAGGCACTCAAATTAAAAACAGTCCATATTTTAGGGCAATTCTCCCATGCATTCCTTCTAGCATCTCCACTTTTAGGCCGGTCTTGACAAGGGCCTTGCCAGGTGGGGGAACCATTACTTCCTCATCGGGTTGTTACAATGGGGACCTGGGACGTCCTAGTCAAGCTCACGATCCTCAGCATCTTCCTTGGCTCAGAGTGACCCCTGAAGACAGGGTCTAAAGGATCCCATGAGGACACAATGTGTCAAAGATGGCCTAAAGAATACAGTAACTTCAATATGTAATTCAAAGGTTTTTATTTTGAAGTAATAAAAAAGGGACTAATTACTAACCTTGGAATGGGCAGTCACACACTTGGTCGTTTTCGCTTCCTTAGGTTTTGCCTGATTTCCCTCGGTGCATCTTGCATCTTTCCAGCCTCTCTTCCCATAGTCCCTTCCTCCCCATGCCTGCGCACACCCGACGCTGCCGATTGCCCTTTCCATTAACCATGTGAACAGAACGCCTGTACTTCAGAGTCTCTCCCAAGGAAGCCTTGCCCGGGCAGCCGGCGAATGGCCAGGGGCAAAGGGAACTTTCCATAGGCACCCCTTACCCGTTTGCCCTGTTCGCACAGGGAACCCAAGCCAGGCCTTTTGAAAGAGGTCTGCAACATTAGTGTGAATGTAAATCATTGAAGTAGAGTGTCAATCATTGACTTGAATAGCCACTTTTGTAGTTCATGACTGCTGCACTTCATCCCTCCACTGAAATGTCAGTCAGGTGCACTGTGAACATAGGCCACAAACTACTCATCTGCATCCCCGAGGAGCATAGACACTAAAGTAGTCTTCAGCTGTTCCCTGCCCTCCACTATGTTATACTGTAGCAAAACCCCTCTGTTGAACTCTGCTTCACCTTCAGCTCTACTTCTGAGTTTGACTCAATTACAACCGAGTAGCCCTGCATTGTGCCAATAGCTGATTGATCTCCTAAACCCCTCAATCTTGCCCCTCAGTGTACAGCCTCTGTATCATAACGTTTCCATGTTGATGAATATAGCCACGTTTTGCATCTAGCTGAACATTTGACTGTAGCCCTGTTATTGCATCTAGCCGAATATTTGAATTGAACAACTGCATTGCATTTAACTGAAAATATTATAGTCTTATATTACACCTAGCTGAACATCAGAATATAAACACAGCCGTATATAAATCTGCATATTACATGTCAGCTGCATAATCGAGTTTGCCTCTGGTTTAACCACTGCTTCAATCTCAGCTTAGTTGTTAGCCATTGGATGTTGTTAGTCGCCACTGTTTAACCCCAGCTGCATATTTGACCATATTTGATTGTTACATCATGCTGACCAACTCACAGACCAGAGCGGCACTCTTGCGCACCAGAAGACAGACCGTCCACCCTGCCCACCCCCCTCCCCATCACACATTCCGACCACTCAAGAAACGCTCCCCACCACACCCCTCCAACTGCACCCCCCTCACCACCATACTCGCCAGGCCACGTTGAACCTTCCCAATTCCCAAGTGTCACTTGAGCATCTCGCGCCAGCACCCCCTCCTCTGCAGACCCACTGACACCACTCAAGAATCCCTTCAAATACCAATACCATCTCTCCTAAGCAATGCTTCTCCTTACCTGCCATGCTCCCATCATCCCCCAAACCAGTGATGTCCATCTTCAACAAATCCTTTAACACACCACCCGCTCCAGCCACCACACAATTACCAGGGAAAACCGAAGCCCGGTGTCATCTCAGACCTCTTACCACCCTTGTCACTCAAACTGTACTCTCCGACTCCCTCCCTCATTGACCCCTTCCCCACCTTGCACCCTCACCAGCAGCATGCACACCCCCTCTGGGACCCCATGTGAAATTTCTTCACACTCTCCCTCTTCTCACCCCCATCACAGCCGAACCCCCCCCCCCGCCACATAATGAAAACTTTCTAAAGAAACCAAGGATGCTCAGAGCCTCACACAAATCTCCTTCAACACCCCACTCCCTCCAACTGGCTCTACAACCTATACACACATCCGAGAGAGGCCTCCACTGGAGGATCTACTCCAATACCTTCCCAATTCAACCCTCCAGCCCGCTGCTTGCATCCAGAGGGGCAACTATCCACACCTTTCATTCCCACTCGCATGCATTCACATCAACGCCAGATCGTCACAAACTGGTTCTCCAACGATTTCCGACCCATCACACACTATGCACCCTCGCCCCGCTCACCCCCTCCCCCCCAGATTAAACACATCACTCATAACAGAGCTAGCAGAGCAGGTGGGATTGCCATCCTCTATAAACCACACCCACCTATCTCAGACTCCGAGGCACAGGCATGCAATGCCGAATGAAGCGCTCCTAGTGAAATTTCTCATCAACCCCTCGCACAGATCCCCGCATCGCTAGCGGCCATCCTGATCTCCCACCCCTCTCCCTCACCCTTCTAGGAGACCTCAACATATGGTTCGATGCCCCAGACAACCCCATCACACGGCCACTCCTAGACAACCTGGAACCCTTCAACATGACTCCACAAGTAACAGGTGCCACTCACACAGCATGTCATTCATGATGCATTCTTCATCTCCGCGCTCCCCCTATCCACTCGTATGGATGGACCAGACAGTCATCCCCTTCTCGGCGTCAACCACGCACCCTCCACGCATGGCCATCTTATGAGTTTTGATATAAAGTTGCAAATCTAAAAATTGTATTCTCTCATTACTTTCGGTCATAGTCAATTTTAAATTGAAATTGTTGTTGTGATTGCGATATTCCTTAATTGATTTTAGGTTGCCTTTCCAGATAATATATTCTATAAACCTCCCCCAGTATATAACCTGTTCGTTTTAAGTGAATGATTTCAAGCGTGCTGTAGTTCATAGGGTCCCATGTAGAGATTTGCATAGGAAGGGGCAAATTGCTATGCCTTGTTTTTGTCTGTATAATTGCTTGTTAAACAGAAAGATGTTAGAAGAGTAAATTCTAAAATGTTTGCAGATCATCATTTTGATTGAAGTAGGATATTGAACGTGTCTTTAAAAATGATCTAACAGTTTGAATGCCCTTGTTGTGAATAATGCTTGTATAGAGGGCTGTCACATCGAAAGTCACTAGCCTAAAATCAGATTCCCAGTTAATGAATGTTAGCTTTTGGATGACATCTTTAGTGTCTTTGATGAAAGAAGACAGATTCTTTACCGTTGGTTGTAGGTGAGTTTCTATATAGGCAGATATTGGTTCTGTCACGTTTGCAATAATGAGTCTTTGCCAGCATAAACAGCCACTAAATGTAAGCAACTGCCTGTTCTCTTCAGATTGAAAACTGAGACTCATGTTAAAGGTTTTACGCTAAAAATGCATTTTGTTTTCATTTAATGTTGTCACATCAGTATATGCATTTCATTTTACAAAAACGCACTGTTTTTCTCTAGGCATTCATGTTGCAGAAATAATTACATTTGAACAATGAAATTGAAAAAGTCTTTCCCTTAGAAACCCTCCTGATGAGCCAATTGACTTGGTGAAACACGTGTTGAGGTCATTATCTATTCAAGTTCATTAAATATTGCATCACAAATGAATCAAGTGTTATGAACATTATTTAACCTCTTATGAGCAATATTTGAAGGTGCGCAAGAAGGTGACTAGCAATTTCTCTTTTCTACAAATACCAGTCGAAGGAAGACTAGTCATACTTCGACACATGGCTCTCCAATGCCCTCCCCTACCCATTACCCCCTCTAGATCAACACCCCCCCCGCCCCCAACAGACAAGGCCCCTCACGCAGATGGGTCAACACCTCCTCAAATCCTTTAAAACACTCAAACCATTCCCTGGAACGCAGATGGTGGGCTAAACCGGTCTCCCCAAAATAGATCAGACTATGCCCATCAGACCTATGCCTACAAAGCTGAAATCTAGAAGGCCAAAAATCCTTTTACGGAAACAATCTCCAACGCCCGCAATACTAGCAACGAACTTCACAAAATCATTTCAGAATTCATGACCCCCCCCCCAAATGCACCTCCCCACCCTCTCACATCTCTCAATCTCTCAGACCATTCCTACAACATGGCCCTATAAAGTACCTGCACCATCAAGAAACGAGCAGCCCTCCAACCCGCACAACCTACTACTACCCCACACAAACCATGTAACTCCTTCCTTCCTTCCTAAACTAGCCAACCACCCTAAGCAGGCCAAGGCAGCAATGAACCTCCATGTGTTCACCGAATGCCGGGAAGAATAATCGAACAATCTCCAGCAGAAGAAAAAGTGACACGCATCTACGAATCCAAGAAGCAAGCCACAGCAGGCAGGTACATTAGAACTCCATGCTTATGTAAGAAAGATGAAGGCAAAGCCACTAACACACACACTTCTGCAACCATACACCACTTCCAATGACATATTGCATAATACCTCTGCCATTATAATGCAGCGATCGCCACAACAAAAATGTCATCTAGCGGCACATAATGAATCCACTTCTATCACACCCGTGTCCACTTCAAAACATACATCCACTTGGCAGCTCGATATGGATAGCTAGTAGGTACCTGGCCAGCCCTACCCAACTTCACTTTGGCTAAAATGCTCAAGCATTGTAAACTGCTGACAAATTTACCATACCTGTACTTCGGTACCCCGAGGGCGAATTTACAGCACGTTCGGACCATACCAATGGTGAAAGGCACTTTACAAATGACACTGGCAACAGCTGGGGGTGGGCGGTTGCCCTGCAGGGGTCCTGTGTTCTGTGTCTACACAGAGAAGGAGGGGCAAGCGGAAGAGAAAATATCTGCTGTCAATCGCAGCTGAGTGCTGACGGAGTGGCTGCGAGGCGGGCTGTTGCCTTGTGGCTTCCCGGGCCACAACAAAGGCCCCGTCTACCCCGGTCCACCACTAGCCACCCCTTCTGTGTCCCGCAAGTATGTCCCCCCCCGCCAGTGTCTCCATGTCCCCCCTGCCCACGCCAGTGTCTAGTCCCACTCCCTGTCTGCTGTTGGGTCCCCTTGCCGCCCCAATGATTATCTCCTGCCCCCTCTCTCCCCTTTCTTGCCTTATGCCCCCCTCCTCCTCGTCTCATCCCTCTCCCCCTTCCCCTCTTTCCCTCCTGTAATTTCCGGCACTACCACAATTAGTCATGCATAGTAATTAGTAGCCGCCCGTCTTTGCAGCCCTCTGCGCCCCCCCCACCTTTAAACTATATCTTAGCACTTACTCTCATCAGTCCCTCGACCACTGATTGCCGTCCGTCCCTTTTACCTTCTGGTCTTCTCCCACTCCCTCCCTCCCCTGCACTGCACTATCTTGAACAGTCGATCTTTAATGGATATTTTTATACCTCCTCTCCCCCTCACCTGCCCTCCTCGCGTCACTACTGCACTGCAACAATTGTCTTCAGGCATAGTAATGTTACTGCTAGTTTAGTCTCCTTTATCCCCCCCGCACCTCACCTCTCCCTTATTTGTTCCACACACTTGTACTATCCGTTATGATTTGATAGTTCTTTTTCACATTCTGATCCGTTTCAAGGACTTGTAAGAATGTAATTGTATTCTCCCATGTTCCCTCCCTCCTTGAAGCGCTTTGAAACACATTGTGTATAAGCCCTATACAAATAATCAATATCCTTGGCTACTTGTGGGCTATTTTGAGTGTTTCATGACCCGGGCCCTTTCTATTTGAGCAGTCTCTTGGCAGACGTAATTTTGGGAGAGAAGCCAAAACCTTTGATCGGGTGAGCTGCAGGGGTGTCCCCTGCAACCCCTGCTCACCATACTATACGTATAGTGAGCGGGATGTTGCTGGGACACCCCCCCACACATTTTTATTTTTTGACCGACCTCACCAAAAGACCTTAACATACACCACAAAAAGTTAGAACTTTCGGTAGTTAGAACTTTTCGTGGTGTGCGTTTTAGGTCTTTTGGTGAGGTCAGTAATTTTGGGTTAGGTCATTTCATCCTTACCCACCGCATTGGAGTCATGCCTCCTCCTTCTACATATCCCCTTTAGGTATCCTGGACTGGCAACGCAGGGGAAAAGGCACAGGTGCTTGACAGCCACAGGAGGATGGAGAACACTCCATGATGAAGGATAAGGTGAAGGCAGCATGTGCAGAGTCTGACCAGGTGTAATGCTCCTCCCGCTTTTCTGGCCAATCCATATGAGAAGATTCCAACCACATCTCTTGTACCCATCACATTAAGCCATGCAAAACAAAAATGGAAAATGTTACCAGTTAAGCAGAAAATCTCACCGCAACTCACTTCATCTGGGGGTGAAAAGATACAGCCCCGCAGCTCTATAAGACTTTCCGAGGTGGCATATGATATTTTATTTGTATCGCGCTCGTAGACAGGTGTTTCAGAGCGCGACAAGGCACAGGGGAGAACAAAACAACAATCTTACTAGGCCCAGTGACCTTGAGAACGTGCAAGTGCAAAGGAAAGGGGAGGGAGAGTGAAAGTGCGGAGCAGAGGATAGACAGATAAATAAATACAAAATGAAATAGATAATGGAGCAATTTACAGGGGAGTAGTGCTGCCAGCAAGTGCCAAGTGCTGTGTTTACAGCAGCAGAACTGAGTAAGTCTGATAAGTGCATAAAAAGAAAGTTGGGTGGGTGGGGGACTGTAGGGTTATAGATACAGTCCCCAGTGCAAGGGGTGGCCGGGAGGCAGTGCAGAAGGGTGGCAGGCTGAGCAGGTACCTGGGCAAAGGGAACAGAGGGTGGCCAGGTGCACAGTGCCAAGGGAGCAGATCAGCAAGGGAGAAGGGGAGCAAAGGCAGATGCAAAGAGTAAGGTCTTTAGGTGCTTCCGGAACCAGAGATTCACCAGGTTTTAGAGTGGCCGGGAGGCTGTTCAGCCGGGGCTTCCCTCTGGAATACAGACCTACCCCCAGCTCGTTTCTTTGAGAAACGGCTGACCCTGCGGGAGGTAGAGGAACGAAGAGCTCGAGAGGGGAGTTATTTGCGTATGGATAGCTGAATGTATTTTGGACCCAGGCCCGGAAAGCCTTGTGGACAAGGCAGAGGTTTTTATATTTAATCCTTGCACCCACTGGGAGCCAATGGAGAGATTTCAGAGCTGGAGAGACACGATCCCAGGGCTTGAGGCCAAGGACAAGTCTCACAGTCCTGTTCTGGATTAGTTGCAGAGGGCAAAGGGTAGAGGCAGGTAGATTTAGAAGGAGGCTGTTACAATAGTCCAACCTAGAGAAAACCAGAGCTTGGGAGACAGTGAGCTTCTGGGGATGGAGAGGAAAGAAGAGTACCTCTGAGGAGCATAAACCCTTATCGACAAAATCAATCAGTTCCCTGATGCCAGCCAGGCTGGCTGGGGAGCCAATGACAAAGAGGCCTAGGTCAGCTCATGAACCAATATCCACATCCCTATGCATCGACCCACTGACAGTGCCATAGACAACACCATAGCCAATGACACAACTGAGCCACGGATGCCGGAGGCCCCGTTTTGTGAATTGCACATCGTCCCAGGCGTGGGGGTGTGCAAGGGGTGATAATGGGGGCGACTGATTATTTCAACCTACTCACTTGGAGGCCTTGCCTTCCAACATGCAACTGGTAACCACTGCTGACCTCCCGGACCCCCTCCTTCACCATTAATGGAGAAGGTGAAGAAGAAACTGTGGCAGTGAGGGCAAGGTCAGCCCAGATCACCAAGAATGGTCCATCTCTAAATTGACCAGAGAGGGAATCACTGACCAGGAAAAGCCACAAGAGAGCCAAAAAGGAAGAAGTGACTCCAATAAAGTAGGGGCTCCAACACCATCACACAATGCTGGTATTGCTATTGGCCCGAACACCTTCGCTGCAGTCATTGAATTTGCGCATTCTGAAAAGCATAGTGCTGCCAAAGTGGCAAGCCCCTTTGCTAAAGGCACAGTCCCAAAAAAGAAGGAGCTGGATTGCCATAGAGGGGCCAGAGAGTGGCTCCTTCCAGCGGGGCTGCCCCCAGCGTGGTAGTCCCAGCCATTCACTCTCCCACCCCCACTTCATCGGGAGCACCCAAATCAGAAACACTAGCTAAGTGGGTACACCGGTGGTCAGTGGGTGTAAATGTAGCCTTGTTTTGACCGAGCTGGCAGAAGTAGAAAGGCTGCTCTTATTTCTTCCTGAAGTCCATGGAAGGGCTGTTGGAGGGAGGTGGGGGGGGGGGGGGGAATAATGGGGAGCCACGGACCAGACGAAGCTGTGGGGACCCTAAAACAGTCAGGTGGCAGACTACAGTGATCCCCCCCAAATATGATTTGTATTAACTTGGCTTGGCCAGAGCCTAGCAGGTAAACTAGAGAATTTAGTCCCCTGGGGATACCAGGCCCAAATCCACCCAGCCACCCCCTACCTCCGCCCCCCTCATCCCTGGATTATTGAACCTACGCCGTCCTCGCAGGTCCAGGGCCCGGAGATAGATTGCGCCTTCATTGTTGAACCCTCTGCTGGTAATCGGGCTGCCAGAGAAGGCTATATTGCATCTCTCACCCCCTAGGGGTTGTAGACCAAGATATGGGCTGGGTATGATGAACAGCAATGCGAGAGGGGGGGCAACATGGGGGGTGTATCTTTGCACATGGTCCCCAATCTGGGCCCCGACTATCTGGAAACCAGGGAAGCGTTTAATGGATTAATTTGCTCCGTGCTGTGCATGGTTGTCTTTGTAACGCACGAGACCATCTCAAACTGTGCCAGATTGCACTACCAGAGGGCAAGTATTTTTGACTGTATTCAGATTGATTTCAGGGGCCAGGAATTTGCCAAAGGCATATTGGGCTTTGAAATGCAAAGCCACCCCCCTCACAAAACATTATGATCGAAATTAGATACCACTTTACGCATATTAATGCTCGCCCCCTCCCCCCATCCCCCCCCTTATTAGGTCACATTCTGTAAGCGCAAATGCAGTCCAGCTGGGGAAAAGGATTTGGGGTTATACCACTAGAAATGTGGAACCTGTATTTTGGACAAGCTGAAGAGCACCTAAATGGGACTTGAATTTGATGGACAACAGCTGGGTATTTGTTCTTAGTAACTGGCCACATTGTATTAGGGAAGGATGTACACATTTGTATTAGTGTTCTTGTTTTTGTATGCATTACGATGTACTTGTATGGCCTCAAAGCCGAAATAAAGTGATTGACTGACCGACTAGTATTATTACTACTACACCAGGCATTCCTCAACTGCATGCTGGTACTAGAGATTAGTAACCGCTACTATCCAAATGTAGATTTGTCTTGTGATGGTCTAGAGGCAAGCACCTTTTCCATCTAGCCTTCCTTAGGGAACCATTTAGGTCACAATGATAGGGGACCGTGGTTAGATAGTGCCGTTGTCGCTCTGGGCACTTATCTGCTCTTCTATGCCCTGCTGTTCCTTTCCCCTGATGTGATCTGCCGCCTGCCTCTACCTCCTACACAATCTGTCGCCTGCATCTGCATCCCTGCTTCCACATGACCACACCTACATACTACAAAGAGAAACAGGTTAGAATATTGCAACAGATGTGGTGAAGAACAGTCATACTACTAACACACAAAACAGTGCATGATGGGATAGAATGGTGCTGGGTTCCACACTGGCAGGCTTCCCACCACAGGCTGAATTCAAAAGCAAACCACTCGACAGGCTCAGGTTTCTGAACCTGTCGCAAGTGGGGGAGATCAGGGTAGGGTATAGAAAGTGTAGGCAGTGAAGTTTAGAATGATGGAGTAAAGAGGAAGGCCAAGGCGTTAGTGCAAGAATTGCTGAGCACAAGGGGGAGGGGCGGGTCGGGAGTATTTTTTTTTGCAGAGGAGTAAAAAACAATTAAAAATGGTGAATATGAGCAGTAGAGATGGTGGTAGTGATTAATATTTGCAGTTCACCATTAAAGAGGACCCAGAGGTTGACAGTTTTGGGCGAGGAAGCAACGTCGGGAGGTAAGGATAAAGGACAAGGGAGTGTGGGGATGGTATTGAAGGCCTGGAGAAGGAGGACCTAGGTTTTTGAAGAGTTCAACATGAGGCCAGAGTCATGCAGTGACTGATTGAAGAGAAAGACAGTTGGTGATCTGTTCCCAGAGGGCTGGGGTGAAAGAGTAAAAAGCACAAACGTTTTCAGTGTCGTCAGCAAATAGATGCTCTGAAAGTCAAAGAACAAAGGCTTCATAAGGCAGAGGAAATGGAGGGTAAAATGCAAATGTCTGATCCTTGTGGGATGCAGACCGAGGAGAGGTAGGGCCAGAGGTTTGCAGTTCCGAGATTTTAAAAGTGCACCCTTGCATGTACGAGGCGATCCAGGCAGGGCAGGTTTCAGGAAGGAACAAGTTACTTTCCTGTAACTCCTGTTCTCCAGCATGGATTCACATGCTCATGAACATTCCCAGTCACGCTAGGAATGCTCTGTAAAAAAGAAAGCAGTTTCGCTTTAGCCTGAAAACTGCTAGTCTCTATAACCAATCACTGTCCTTTGGGTCATACGGCCCCAACCCAATGACGGTCTCTCTAAGCTCCACCCCTGGGGGGCCATCTTTTGATTTGGTAGAGCACGTAAAGTGACCATATGAACCAAGAAGAGCCACAGAGGGGCGGGAGGGTTTGCATGTGAATCCATGCCAGACCCATGCTGCAGAACAGGAGTTACAGGTAACTAACTTGCTCCCTCTCCATTATGGGGTCTGGCATGTATTCACATGCTCATGATTAATATTACACAGCAGTACATATACACAACCACGGGAGGTGGCAAGGCTCAACATAAGCAATAAACATACCCCTGGAACAGACTTACCTCAAGTAAACAAATTGCGTAGCACTGCTTGGCCGACTCGGGACGCCTCCCTGGAATTGGTTGACACCGTAGAATCTCGTGAAGGTGTGTTTGAGAGGGGTGGGGGGGGGGGGGGTGGCGGGTTGGGGGCCTCCCTGCAGATGACGAGCAGGTGAACACCAGAAAGAAACAGCAGATAGATGCATCTTGATGGAGGTCAGCCTTGGCAAGGAAAAGCAGGTATGGAAGGCACTGCTGAGCTGTGATTCGCAGCAGCATAATCTCCCGAGTCCTGCATCACACTGAAGCTTTTCAATTTGTGGCCGTAGTACGACAGATTAAGCTCTGGCCTTGGCCAGCATCTTCTTACATTCTAGTGGCACGGAATAATAGCCAAAATCTACAGCTGCAGGAGCCAGGCCGTGAGGCTCAGCGACGCTGGGTCATGGTGGAGTTGTGATCCGCTTTCTCGGGAGAGAAAATCAGGACGTGGAGGCAGCCAGATGAATGAGCCACTGACAGACCCGGGTACCATATTTACAGTGGCAACACTGGAGCAATTAGGATCACCCTGCAATGGCAATGTCCGAGTGGGTTTATCACACATAGCAGGAGCGGTATTGGAGTGAAGGCGTACAGGGAGAGCCCGTCCCATGGCAATGATGAGGCATCCCCAGGCTCCTCGGGTGAGGAAACCTGCTGACAAACCTCTGGCACTTGGAACTGGTCGCTGTCACGAAGAGGTCAAGATGAGGTTAACCCTGATGGTGGAAGAGAAGGGATACTTGAGCCAGATTAAGTTCCCACTCGTAGCAGGACCACAGATCCCTGCTGAGCGAGTCAGCAATTGCGTACCTAGTGCCCGCCAAGTGAAAGGGGATGAGGAACATGTCCTGAAGAATGGCTCAGTGTCGCAGGCTCTGGGCTTCAAGGGAGCAGGGGAGCGTGTCCCGCCTAGTTTCCAGATGTACATCATTGGGGTGGTGTTGTCCATGAATATCCGCGCAGCTGAGGTTGGAATGGCTCATACTGTTGCCGACTGTGGGGACCTTCCACTGGATGGTAGTCGCCCTCTCCTCTGAGGGGATAGCCAGGCATGTGACCTTGTTGAGACAGGCGCCCAGGAACAGAGTTATGCAATGGCTCCAGGCCATACTTGGGATAATTGATGGAGAATCCGAGCTCCGTCAGGTGGTCTATGGTCTTCACTGTGTCCTGGTTCACCAGTGGGTGAGAGCGGGAGTGATGACCCAATCGTCCAGATAAGGATAGACGTGGATGCCCTTGTTATGTTAGAGCATTTTATAAAGCACAACCGTGGCCAGAAGGCATCCTGGCGCTAACAAACCATAGGTCCCTCATCCAAAGAAGAAGGGTGGAGGGGTCCAACAAAATAGAGTGTCCCGTCAGCTATACATTGAACAGGAAGGTTTTTAAAACCTTGCGGAAGCGTAGGTTATCCTCAGTTTTCCGTATGAATGTAGGAAGATAATTCCATAACAAGGAGCCCACTCACACCCCCTCACCCACCAACTGTAGATTTGCGGAAATGCAGAAGCTGGAGAAGGGCTTGGCCAGTAGAGCATAGCTTCAGAGAGGGGGGAGTAAAGCTTGATTTTCTGGTAACGGAAACTGGCTCCCAAGCAATGCATGGCCCGATGCACAAGACAAAGGACTTTAACTTAATCCTTCTGGCATTCAGAAGCTATTGTTGTTACTGAAGCACCTTGGGTGCACTGACCAGGGGACCAAGGGAAAAGGATAAACCACTGGTACACCAAACGTCAAGGGAAGACCAAATCCATACTGCATTTGGACACGTCACAGATTTGGTCCTTGGTATCACAACCACCAAGGAAAACAGGGAAGCCTTTGCATTTCTGAAAAGATGACACCCGTCGGAACCCAAAAAGAGGTATCACTTGCGTGCATCGCGCTAGAATTTCTAACCCGGAATACACTGCAAATTTGCAAATGTGACCAAGAAGAAAAAAAACAAAAATCCCCACTAGTTTCACATTTCCAACTAGGAAATTACCAAAACGTTTGCAAATCACCACATGTCCCACACTTTTGGCATACTTGGAAACCTGCAAAGATGGGGGGGGGGGGGGGATGGGGGGGGGAACACAGCCGACTGAGAAGAAATGCCATCCTCATCGGAGCCATCACGGATGCCCTCAGGCCCTTGGTCGCAGAGAAGCTGATCCAAGGGCAAAAGAAAGTTCAAAAGATGAAACACTGCATGACAAGGCCAGATGGGGGGGGGGGGGGGGAGATAATATTGCGCTTAAAGCAAGTCAAGAGGGGATAGGCATGGCACACTACGAAAGAGGCTCCAAAAAAGGTCCCAGCATTGCCACCCAAGCAAGATAGGCCACCACCGAAACCGTATCCCACAACTTTGCGCCATCTCATCTTCGCGACCCCCACTTTTTTTCCGGCTTCACCGCCAGAAATTATTTTAAAAAAAAAAACACGCCCAGGCTTGGCACTTCTATAAATTGACAGCAAGCTTTTGCATAACTTACTGGTTGAAGATTGCAGCCGTTGTTTTGAGAGTTCTCGGGGAGACACCCGTTGCTAGTCCATACGTTCCGACAGGCCAACTTAGACATTCTCTATGTCCAGGAAACCAAATTCAAGCACTCCAGGGAATTTGACTTAAAAAGGGAAAAACCTGGGCGGGGCCATGTGGGCATCAAGACCAGAGAAAAAGGGAGGGGTGGGCATCCTGTTATCGCTCCTCAATGGGGCTCTAAATATCACAAACATTTAGAGACCCAGGAGGGAGATTCCTCATTGTACAAGGCACCTCAACGTACCCCCAAACACCCAGCAACTATCTTTCTGTAGAGACCTCTTTGCTATGCTAGATGCAGAGAGAACAGGCTCACTTATCTGTTGAGGGGGTGGGGGGGAGACTTCAACCTGATTATGGACCCAGCATTTGACTGGACATTTTACAGAGGGTGCCCTCCCACCGCCCCAGACAGAAAAGCCTTCCAAAATCTTATCTTCCAAAAATAAACCACCAAGCAAAACCTACACGTTTTACTCACCCACATCAAACCTATTCCTGCATAGATTACCTCTTCCTGGAAGGGCACCTTGAACACTTATGAAGCCATAGAGGTGGTGGGGTGGTCAAGCAACGACATGGTCACAATCGACCTTCATTTGGGCCCAGGTAAGCCAGTAGACAAGCGATGGACACGTAATGACACCCTTTTCAAAGACAAGCTCTTTAGGGAGTCACTTGATGTGGAAATACACAATTTATTTAAAAGGAACGACACAAAAGAGACCCCCCCCCCTCCCCACGGTGTGAGAAGCTGCAAAAGCAACAAGAGGCCTGATAATAGCCCAGGGATCCTCAGTCAAAAGATTAAACTCCTCAGAGAGGCCACGTCAAGCAAGCGATAGAAAACTGGAAAAAAGCTCTCGTGGGGAGGGAGGGAGACTGGTCGGAAGCCAGGGCGGAGATCAGGGGCCTTAGACAGGAGCTGAAAGAGATATGGGAAGAGAAGGCACTAACCCACAGAAGAGATTGAACATGCTATTTCCCACCTAAAAGCATGCTCAGAAGCAGGTTCAGACTGGTTTACCCCAGCCTTTTACAAGAGGTTTAAGGGTGCGCTAACCCCATTCCTTGCCCTCCTTTCTAACGATATGGCTACCGGACAAGCCCCACCCACTTTCACAGAGGCAAGGATCATGGTCATTCCTAAAGGAGGGAAAGACAGGTTAGAATGTGGTTCCTACAGACCGATATATCTGTTAAATGTCGATACCAAAATATATGCAAGCATCCTGGCCAAAAGACAGAGCAAAGTCCTCCCTCAA
Source organism: Ambystoma mexicanum (assembly GCF_040938575.1). NCBI lineage: Eukaryota > Metazoa > Chordata > Amphibia > Caudata > Ambystomatidae > Ambystoma > Ambystoma mexicanum. Next base: position 141,676,572 of record NC_090922.1, on the reverse strand, counting down.
CTGATCCACAACGACCAGGTAGGGTATGTCAGGGAAAGGCAGGTTGCAGACAATGTCCGCAAGACACTTGGATCTAATGGCATCAATCGAGGCCCTAGAAGTGGAACCCATGCTGATCTCGGGCGATGCCGAAAAATGCTGCGACCGGAGTAAGACCTTGTTTGAGACCCGACCTCCGCCTATAAAGGCGCCTTTACTGGTGTCTTCGCAAGGACAGACAATGCCTTGGCCGACTGAGGGCTAGCCTTGGTCTTCATTAGTTCCTGGTCCGTGGAGGAGTGGAACAGTTCTTTACCCTTGAAGCAGAGAACAAGCACCTTGTCCTGAACTTCCTTCGAGACCTTTGTAGCATGCAGCAATGCTTGGCGTGAGAGGTCTACCCCGACCATAATGCCTCGAGCGGAGGAGTCTACGTAATTGGCCGCAGCCTCAAGTATATCCTGCGCCAGAACTCTTGCATCCGACAAGCCACCTTTGAAGTCCTCAGGCCCATCACCAGGAATACATTCCTGGAACGCTGCTAGCTCCTTCCACAGTTTGACATTGGCAGCCGCTAGGATTAGCTTGGTGTTAGCCTGACGCAGCTGAAGAGCCAAATAGGAAAACACCTTCCCAATGGCAACAAGAAGCTTGTCCTCCTTGGAGAGGATGTGGGACGCTGCAGTGAAGGATATAGAGGCCGGCTTGGACTGGAGCGTAGCTGCTGCCACCCTAGTCGATGAGGGGAGCGGGCATGCAGACAAAAGGTATGTCCTCAGAAGCATAAAGCTGATACAGAGCGTCAATCTTCTAGTTCAGATGCTGCCCTGAATTACCCATTTACCAGACCTTACGGGCCTCAGCCAAGACGTCCTTCTGGAGGAACAACCCAGTGCTCTGAGTCGACAGAATGGAGGCTCCAGAAAGCACCCGCTCCTGTGGAGCTGGGGCCTCGGGTGCTGGGATGTCTAGCAGCGCAATCATGTCCAGCACCCAGTCGTGAAAAGCTACGGGAGCGAGGCGGCTCATCGCTGTCCTGGTACGCTTGGTCCTCGTCCAGTGAAGCGGGAACCGAAGAGTGATCCGCGGCACATGGCACCTCAGGCCCTAAAGTGTTATCTGGCAGAGCACCCAAACTCTTTTCTACTGGTGAAAGCAGAGGAAGTGGTGGAGGAGGTCCTGCAGGAAGAGGTGGCAGAGGTGACACCACTGGGGCCTGCGTGGGAATGGCCAGAGCAGGAGGCAGTTCAGGCGGCCTAGGATAAATTGCTTTAAACAAATCCTTAAAGTAAGTCTTCATGGGATCAGAATGTATATGCGTCCGAAACGTCCCAAAAAAAAAATGCATCCTCGGACAAAGGTCTAGGCGCTGGAGTGGGCAGAGGCCGCTCGGAAGGGGCATGGGCCTCCACCAATTGGATCCACGTAGATCAAAGGTGCAGACATAGGAGGGAGCAAGACTATGCGGAAGTGGTGCCCGAGCACGCCAATCCATTGGAGGGCGGAACGGGGTCTTACTCTCCACAAAGCGTGGAAAAGGCTGCTCAGCCACAAAAAGAGGCCCCTCAGCATCAGCCTTAGTAAACTTTGGTGTAAGAGGTAGCCAAAATAGCCACGCGGTCTGCAGGAGTTGGGCCGCCATTTCGTCAACGCCTGCGGTGAACTGCGTCACAGGAGTAAGTGAGGCCATAGTCACCTCAGGGGAGTCGGGGGTCTAATGTGACATCTTAGCCTTGGAGCAAGGAACCTCGGCAGAGCCGGCACTCGCAGATCTAGAGTGTGAACTAAATACCTTAAGGCAGCAGTATTCAAACTGGGGCGCGGCCCCGCAGGTGGTCGCGGCGGCCATGAGAGGCCAGCAGGAAATCTAAAAAATATTTTTAAAAAGATTCTTTTTTTTAGATTTGAAGAAATGGCAGGGGTGGCTCACATGGTCGGGCAGAAGCATGAAACTGTCTCAAACACAAATGAAAAAGTGGCCCGCAGTTGTGAATGGATATTCATTCCTTTAGTCGTAGACTGTTTGAATAGTACCTAAGGAGGTGCTTTGTGTTAAAATAGAAGTACATTGTGATATTTAAAAAAGAATTTATTCTGCAACAATGGTAAAAATTACTAACTGCTCAATGGTCAAAATCTAACTGCATAGTGAAGTAACTCATCAAACTGGCCCACATTGGCTAAAAAGGTGGCCCATTTTAAATGGTCCTCACTATCATTTTGCATTTTTGGATACATGCATTGCCCTATTGCCCTATAGGCCAGTCCGAGCCTGGCGGCTCATCCATAATTGTGACGTGGGGCGCCCACCTTGTGGCCCCCTCACCCATTACGGAGGAGCTAAGGAGCTTAACTGTCAAAGGGAAACACCATTTACCTTTGACAGTTCTGTTCAGTGCCCCAGCTGCACATGCTCACTGAGCCATGCAAGGCTGGGGTGTTTTGCTTTGCCAGAATTGCATAGCTCATTGGAAATGCTGGCTGGGGCACTGCATGTCTGTATGTGCGAGGGGGAGCTTGTGCGCCTCCTCGCAAATACGGCCAGAGCATCCTGGAGCAGCGCGTTTCAGCACCCACGCGCAGGCCCCTGCAGAAGGTACGTTTATGTTCATTTTTTAAAAAAAATTAAACGTGTATGGATGTGCGTATGCTTGTGTTATGAGTGAAGGTATGGTGATGGATGCTTGTGTGAATGATAGAGTGATGCTGTATGAATGTGTGTGTTAGTTTGTTTTGGGCCGTTGAGCTACATTTAGCAAGTGGTGGATAGAGGGGGGGGAAGGAGGGTTGTACAACAAAGGCATTTTTAAAAATGCATTTCACACTACCCACCTGCCAAAATCAGCTCTCCTGAGGCCCTGTGGAGCCCAGGGAACAGGGATGGCATTTTTTTTACTGGATTTCTGTCCAGTCAAAAATACCATGCTTTCCCCTTGGAAGCCCAGTGCCAATCATGTTGATTGTGTTAGGCCCGTTAGGGCCCAGGGGACAGGGATGTTGTTTTTTTACTGGACATCCATTATAGATGTCCAGTAAAAAATGTCATGCCTGCCCCCTGTACCCCCGAGCACCAATTGCAAACTGTTTGGCTATTTACTTAAAGTATGCTCTACAATGCAACATTTTAACCCAGTATTAAAAAAAAAAAATGTTTAAGAATCATGGGGGAAAACCCGCCGACCCCCTTGATTGGTGGAAATAGTTAAGCCACTCCACTTCTAAAATTCACCAGCCGCCACTGGCCCTCTGACTGTGTTGGAAACGGGATGGGGGGAGCACAGGGACTGTGGTGGGAGCAATATAGGCGGCAACCATGCGATAGTGGTGGGAGCAGTGTGGGTAGCCCATGGTGTGTAATGGGGTGAGGAGAGCCCAAGTACTGGGTAGGAGTGGGATGAGGGAGCCCAGCGACTGATGGGATCAGTTTAGGGAGCCTAGGGACTATACTGGGAGTAGGGTGTGGTGATAGCACGCAATAGTGGGGACAGTCCGGGAGGATAGCTCAGCGGCAACGTTCGCGCCTTGGAAGCAAGACACGAAGCAACACAGTTTCGATCCCCGGGTCCACACTTAGAAATGTCTGGGTATTAAGCGCGTTATAAATAACCTATCTTATCATACATACTGTCCATTTGGCATTTTTGGGGGGTCCCGACCTGCCCAAATTTTGCTCCAGGGGGGCCCCGGCCAAAAAAGTTTGAAGACCACTGCCTTAGGGACTGCTGAAGAACTAGCCCCGAGAAGGGGGCCCACGGCGGAGCGGGTATTGGAAGGCCTATGGTGCGAGACCACCTTCTTTGCCCCTCAGCAGAACTGGTATCACCATGAGCCTCAAGGCTGAGAGCCGTGCCCTACAGCCAGGACCCTCGATGGGGGTTCCTCAATCGAGTGTTCAAAATGGCTGTAAGAAGGGGAACTTCGTGGTTAAACCCGGTACTTTTAGCCACCGTGGGAGGGGCCTCAAGCCGAGACTTGGTGCAATTAGATCCCGACATGGAAACCTCAGGGCGAACCCCGGTTCCAAGAGCCACAGAAGAACTGGGCCCAACTTTAGCCCCTAAATGTGGAACCTCAGAAGAACTGGGTTTGGCAGACATCCTGCGGGGGTCCTTGGAGCAAGCTCTGGTGCGCATGTTAAGCCCCTTGAGGGACACCTCAGGGATATCCCTGGTAGTAGAGCAACATAAGCCCCTCCCAGACCTGGAAGACCCCAGGAAGCAGTCTCCAGCCGGGGTGCCCTGAAAAGGAATTTACCGGTTGTTTCCTTTTTTCGTCAATGAAGGGCTGCAAGTGTGGTGGAGGAACGCGTTGAAACATCTCCTCGCACCTAACAAGCAGATACTGGAGTGAACAGCGAGGGAGTCGCAATAGAAGCAGGGGTCCCAACGGTGCTCCGGGCGTTAACACTCCAGGCAAAGGGAATGGGGATCCGCCCTCGGGAAACGATGTTCGAAGGAAGAATACGACACGAATACCAGACGCTCCGGCATAGACAGAGGACAAAATGACTCTGGAACCGGAGCAGGAATGAAGGACAAGGGAACAAAAAGAAAAATATACCCAGTGATGCAAGTGCATCCGACCTACACCGCACAGAGAAGAGGGCTGAAGGGGGATGCAGAGCTTAGGAAGGCAGGGTTCAGTCATGTGCGGTGGCCCTGCGTAAACATTTTTTACTTTGATGCTTTTTTACAGGACGGATTGTGCCATAGGTATGGAGGAAAGGGGACGAGACGTACGAGTGCTAGAGGTCCCCAAGCACGGCCCCAGGAATCTAACCTGTGTTGCTCCTGTCATTTTGCTTCCAAGGTGAGCGTTTCGCCCCGAGCTATACTCCCGAGACAAAATCACACATTCCCAAGACAAAATCACACATTCCCAAGACAAAATCACACATTCCCCGGACTTCTTTTCGTAATGTCTCACAAAATAAGCAATACCACGAGCTAATAATCAAGCCATGGTACACAGTATTTTTATGCTGACTGACAAAAGTGACTTACATAGGATTTGAAAATAATGCAAACCCATGTGTTGAAGAATGCCAATCATACTTTTTTTTTTAAACAAAGGCTTTTGAAGCATAGGTGACTTTCGCAGGTCACAAAAGCGTGCAGTGCCTAAAGCAGTGACTGAATGTAGGACACATTTGGGAAATTAAAGGGTTGGGTAACCAAGCGCAGTAGGAAATGTATGAAAATGTTATCACACCAAAGAGAAAAACCAATGTCCTACCTTCCCACAGGTGTCCCGATGAACAGTGCCTCACATGTGAGAGTGCACTGACCTGGGCACCAAGGGAAAAGGATAAACCACTGGTACACCAAAACGCCAAGGTAAGACACAATCCGAGGCATCACTTGCGTGCATCGTGCTAGAATTTCTTACCCGGAATACACTGCAAAGTTACAAATGTGACCAAGAAAAAAAAAAATGAAAAAAAAAAAAAAAACACTTCACATTTCCAACTAGGAAATTACCAAAACGCTTGCAAACCACCACATGTCCCACACCTTTCCACATTCACACTGATGTTCTGACGAAAACCAGACCACACATCTGTGGGTGCACTTACCGGGCGGAAAAGAGTCGACCCTCCCCAGGCCCAGTGGAGGGTGAGGCGAGGGCCTCTTATCGGCCAAGTGGTCCCCTCCCTAAAAGGAATCTCTGGGGGTCTAGTGGCCATTGCTGCTCCCCGGAGTGGCAAAATGGTACAGAATACACCCAATGTTGTCCCCCTAGGGAAGCAGCAAGGATGTGCACCTCCTTGGGGTGCTTGAGGAGGGCTGGGCCACAGGCACCGGGGCCAGCCCCCTGCTACTATCAAGTTTGCCAATCTGTACACACTGGTATGTTTTGCCTTCCTTGGGGGGAAAGATGTGCAAAACAGCACCTTTCTGCCACCAAAGAAAACAAAATAAAAGTGTGCCACCTTTGTGGCAACTTTCAGGGTGTGGGTGGTGGGCGGTTAGGTCAGTGGGGGGCCCCCCCACCCCCCCCAACTCCCAAAATGATGTCCCCAGGTGGCCTAGTGCTTTTTTCTGCTTCTGAGGTTTGGCAAATGGAGCCAGATCCTCAATTTTCACCCCAGGGAAGCAGCAAGGATCGGTCCGACCTAGGAGTGGGGGGGTGAGAGTTTACTTGAGAGGGCCGGTCCCCAGGCACTGGTGCCAGCCTCCTCATGCCTCCCCCTCCGCCCCCCCATGTGTGCCACTAAACCCATAGTGATATGTTTTGCATTCCCTGGGGGCATGTCAATGGAAGAAAACCACCACTTTGCCCCCTAGGCGGCAAAACAATGTTTTTCAAACTTTGAGGCAATTTTCAGGGTGGGGTGCAGTTTTGCTTGTTGGGGCTCCCAACAATCAAAATCAATTCCCTGGTGGTACAGTGGCAATTGATGGTTAACCAGCAGTGTGCTTGAGTGGAGGTTGATTGAAAATGCCCATGCAGCACGCAAAAGCACGTCTTCTATATCATGTGTGGCGTTGGTGAAAGAAGCATGCACTGACGTTATCACGGCTACCACCCTGTCCCCCCGTGCATGGAAGGGGAACTTCATCCCTTCGCTACATTCGAGGGTAGGGGGGCTAGGGGGTGGAGGCGTCTAAACTTGTCGCTCCTCCTGGTGATGGGGAGGACCAAAAAGGGATTGCGTCCTCTGCACTGCAGACGATGAGAACCCTTTCACTGGTAAGAACAAGTTAATTATGCGAAATGTGCAATAAAGAAACATTGTCATTCATTATTCTCATCACTATCATCAGCAGAAGCAAAGCAAACTTACCCTTGTCCTTGGCCTCATCCATTTGGATTTTTAGATCCAGGAGGGCTGTTTCCGTTCCGTGTCTGGGCCTGAAGCCCGATTGTCTAAGGCCAACGAAGTTCTGGTCCTCCAGGTGTTTCTGGATTTGGCGGTAGGCTACTGTCTAGGATCTTGAGGCTATAGGGGACGGTAGTGATGGGTCTGTAGTTAGTGGTAGTGTTGGGATCTAGGTTGTTTTTTTTTTAAAAAAAGGGGCATAACCCAGGCTTCCTTGAGATTGTTGGGTACTGTGTTGGTCTCGAAGGAGGAGTTGATTAGAGCAGAGATCACTGCGGCCTCTATGTGTTATTGTAAAGATCCACTAGCTTGGTGGAGTCCAGATCCTTGAAGCAGGCTGGGTCGAGTAAGTTCTGGATCAAGGGTCGTAGATTTCAGTTATTTCTGATGAGGACTTCTGTGGCAGTGTGGTGGGAGGGAGGGGACAAGGGAGGGAGGGGTAGGAGCATTCCCTTGGATGGAAAAGGAGATGAGGCGATGGTCTGAACATGCCATAGGAGCATTTTGGTCGATGGTTGCAGAGTAGTTAAGATTTGCCAACCATTCCAGCGTTCTGCCTTTGTGTGTTGGGGACGTAACACGATGGTTAAAGCCAAGTTGCGAGATAGTGTTTTCCAGGGATGTGGCATTGGGGTCATTGGGATCGGAGAGGCCTAGGTTGAAGTCACCAAGTATAATTATTTGTGAGCGCGTTTGGTGTTATTAGTTAGTAGATATGAGATCTCTTCCATGTAGGAGATATGACCTGGCGGTCTGTAGATGAGGTGGATCAGAATGGTTTGGGTTTCTGAGAGAGGGAGCTTAACAGAGTAGCTCCATTGAGGTGGGGCTGGCAGAGGGGATGGCTCTAAGGCCAAAGGACGTTTTAGAGATGGAGGCTACTCAGCCTCCTTTGCTGTCCTCCCTGTCTTTCCTTACTATTGAGTAGCCTTCTGGGATGGCTAATCAAAGTGCAGGGCCTGCCGACTGATGCAGCCATGTCTCAGTGATTCCCAAGAAGTGAAGGTCATTGCTCGAGATTATTTCTGCGATGTCTAGGGCGTGGGCGACCAGGAAGCAACATTGATGAGTGCGCCTTTAATGCTGGGGTGTTTAGTTAAGCTTGGTGTTGCAGGAGCAGTGGGTGGGCAGGGTGTGGGAAGGTGTGGGAAGGCTGGGTTGGCTGGTTCTCACGTGTGGAGTCCTCCGTCGGGGGATCCGGGAGCCGAGTCTGAAGTTCCTCGCTTCCACTGGGCATGGGGACCAGGGAGCAGGCGGGGCTGCAAAGCGGTTGATCCATTCACTGGGGCTGAGGGGGAGCTCGGGACATGGTTTATGCTACAATTGTTGCCGTTTATGGGCTCAATTGTATGTGTATGCTGAAGGGTCAAGTTGCCGTAGGGCGTAGTTGTCTAGGCATGGGAGTGTGTTAAGGAGGGATAGAATAGAGGCCATGGTTATGGAGTAGAAAACCATAGTACGTGGACTGATTCAGTGGTCGTGTCACAGACTGGAAAAAAGGCAGCCAGCTAAATTTACTTGTGAAGCGGTCGGTCAGAGTGCTTGAGGAGTCAAAATTGTGCTCACGTTCCAAGCAGTGGGTCTGGTCCAATGAAGTACAAAAGGACAATTCATATAACAGAAAAATGTACTGGACTAGATCAATAATCAATGTGCCAGCTATAGGTCATGACGCAGGATTTCAGTAGGCTAGTTCATCCATAAGCAATGGGCAATCCAGGCGGGGTGCCGTGTGCCAGGTCACACACAATGTAGTAGGCTAGTTCCACAAATAAACAAGTGGGCCAATACCGAAAGGGGCCCATGGCCTGTTTACAATGGCAACGGGCAGTAGCAAAGGGAATGGTACAGTTTGCTCATAGGTCACATTAAGAGGTAGGCCAGTAAGAGTGAATAACAGTGGTACAAGTCATGAGGAGGGTGCCTGGGACACTGCGCTGGTGTGAGCATCGGCATGCGGTAGTGCACGTGAGGAAAGTGGGAGAGTCGGAAGATAAGGGTACTAGGCATCACATGGTATGGCAGAGCTGGTGCTAGGCACACCATACGCTAGTCCCGTGCATAAACGCAAAACGAATTACACTCCGTTGGGCACGGAACAGATAAGCCGCTGGCAGCACAGATTAGAGGCGAATACAGAAGCCAGAGTAAAAAGATGTGTTGGGCGCCCCCAACTTTGAAGGTGGGCTGGTGCGGATGCTGAATCAGGTATTGGGAGTGTTCAAGCTAGAGCACTGCTAGTAACGTTTCGGATGTCAGTTAGGTCAAGGCTAGAGTAGGTTACAACATACTTTGATACAAGAGCAATAAACAACTTTTCAGGTTTGCACTTGCATGAAAGACGGCAATTGGGTATGGTAGCATAAGTTATTTGGAGCCTTACTCAGGCGCGTGTCCTTGTGTGAGAAGGACCATTCCCAATGAGCATGCCTATGGCGAAGTCCATGAGTCTGCAAGCGTCATCAAAAGGAGTAAAATAAGAAGGGCAGTGTGTCTGGCTCAGGTGACATCTCTGGACAGGCTCAGGACAGGAAGCGAGACTTAGAGGACGTGCCTTCGAGGGCGAGCCAGCTTCTCGCCTGCCGGCGAATGGGCAATCAATAAGAGGATGGCTCTAGACTATCCTGTGCGGCCTTAAGGAGGCTGGACGGCAGCACGAGTAGTGAACAACTTAGGGAGGCCGAGCGGCCATTTTGGAAGGGCTATTCACGTTCAATCGCAACTGCATATGCTGTAGGTTTCAGAGCAGTAGCAATTGCATACAGCACAGGGTGCTGCGATAAGCAAGTAAGATTGTTGCTTTCACGAGAGCGATGAAAGTGGTAGGGAGATTTCGGATTCCCCTCCGGTTTAGCTCTTCAGGCTAAATGAACAATGAGAAGCCCAGGGGCTTACCATGACGATGCAGGCCCATCTAGCTCCCGAGCTACCACTTGGTAACCAGGAGATAGAACATAGCCTTCCGCAAATCCAACTTCCACATTAGAAGCCAACATAACATTTTCCTTCTTTATGACCCTTTATGCTGCAAATATCATGAAGATGTGTCCTTATGCGTATTTATAGATTGTCCCAAAAGCACAAAATAACAGTCACATAGGGGTGTTTGTTAGCATCTGTTGGGCTGGTGAGGCAAATATTGATCATGGTAGCTGTTGGCACCAAGCTAAGCAGGCTCTTCTAAGCCACAGCAGGAGGTAAAATAGCTCTCGGCTGCCCTCAATTTCGAACCCTGGGACACCCGTTTCAACAGGAAATTTACAGATTTTCGTGAAGTAACAAAGATCTTATCTTCACGATGACCTCTCTTGGCTTTGTTTCTAGCCTTGTTTCTGGCTCTTCGGTTCTCGGAAAAATAGAAATGTTTTCGTTTAACCTGGAAGTTTGAGTTATCTGTTCTTGCCGTTTATCAGGTTGTTCAAGATGGAGAGTATCCTCTGTCAGGAACTGGGGCGTGACCATCTAGAGCTATCTTAAGGTGGTTGACAGGCACTTGCCGAGTACCTTTCTTAGGGGCAGGGCAGGTAAGATTGCAGTTTGTGAGCCAATACATTTCAGTACCTTCACAGGCGGCCGGTAGCACTCCCAAGTACTTCTTTACCACAGATCTTCTCTAGGGCGTAGTCGCCAGATTTCAGAGCAGTCTGACTTCTCCGGCTTGTTGCTGTGGTGCTTCTTCACCACCACTGATGGAGTCTCTGAGGAGATTTATGTGGAGCAGAAAGTCTTGCCCGTTGAGAGAACTACAAGAATAGTGTAAATCGGACATATACATAGGAGTGCCAAACAGCAACTCATAAGGGGTTTTACCCGCATATTGAGAAAGGTGGGGTAGACATTCAGGGTTCGAAAATGAAGGAGCTGGGAGTTATTTAGCTCCTCCATATAGCCTACAAGAGCCTTGTTAGCTAGGAGTTCCTTTCGACCCCAAGGCCAACTGAAGCCGAACAAACTATGCGAATATAAACCTGTGCATTTGTGACAATCTGTAAATACGCATTAGGGCACCTTTACATGGCACTTAAGGTAATAAAAAATGGATACAAGCATATGTTTGCATTTTATGTGGACGTTAGATATGCAGAATGCTATGTACTAGTTCCTCGTTCCCCAGTGGTAGCTCCAATCTTAACTTCAAGCTCTGTTTATACTACGCTGCACTATGGGTACGTCGGGGCTTACAAAATCCACTAGCATTGGAGAATAGTTTTTATGAAGGGCAAGTAACTTTTGCACGATACTCGACCTTTCTGGCGAGTATGGGGATGTTAGAAACAATTTTTCCAATACAAGTTTCATTGTGAATGCTTGACAGCATTACACCAAATATGAAGTGTGCATATGGCATCATGCACCATTTTACAAAAAGCAGTGGTAAATATTTTGCCACCAATCACCTAGGGGCAAGTGCATTTCTCTTAGGTCGAGTATGAAAACTAAGTAACTCACCCCTGCAGGTTCTAGTGGGTGTTCTTAAGAATTTGCAAGCCCTCTAAGTGACTCTCTCAATTACCACAAGAAGAATACATGCATTTAGTCAAAAATTACTTTACTATCCCATTGGCTCTCTACAACACCATTAGCTTGTGGGCAAAATGGGTTTAGAGAATTGCAGAGTACAGTCCCAGCTCGACAGGCCTCTCAAGGCTTTGCCTGAAAAAGCTGGTCCATTGTCAGCTTGCAGTGATTTCAGTGCCGTCAAATCTACTAAGGGCAGCAAACCCTTTATGACCACTTTACAATCAGCTTTCCTCTGAAGAATTAGCCAAGTGGACATTGTGCATAAATCCACCACGACTAACAAATATCTGTAATTGTTGACTGTTGTCAATGGACCCATTTGGTCTATATACACATGCGTTCAAAAGGCACTGTTGCCCTGGTTCGTGGTTTATGGGAATTGTCCAATGTTGTCTATAACCATATGGAGCGATTTGCTATGCACCGTTGTACCTTTTTACAAAGCCCTGGCCACCAGTGCCTATCCTGCAAGAGTCGTATAGTAGCTGAAATCCCAAAGTAGGCTGAGACTACATTTGCATGTGCTGCAGAGAAAAATTTAAAATCTATCTGGCTTGTTTCGGTAGTACTTCGGTATAGTGACTCATCACTGTATTCTCTTTTTACAGTATACTTCTAAGTTGTGGCAAAAACCATGGCCAAGAAGAAAATACTGCAGCTCTGGAAGTCCAGGAAAAGGCCATTTAAAAAATGGGTTGCCAAGTCAAAGGATATTGTTGGATTGCAAAAAGATTGGAAACTTGGTAAAAAGGGCATTCAACTCAAACTTTGGCTTCATTTAAATAAATGATATGCATGAGATCAAGGACTGGATAGATCATTGCCGGGGTCAACTACCTCTTTTCACAGTCCTGCCCTGTCTTTCCTCCATTGTGTGTGCTTATCTGGGGGAGGGAGGAAGCAGAATTAAATATAACCCACAATATGAGAACAGATTTAATCCCCACAATGCTTGTTTCTAGGGCGGGACCAACTCTTATGAGGACCAAGACGCTAGGAGTCGTCCAGCCCACACAACACTTAAACAAGTTTGTTGGACAAACGAGTGAGGTGCATTAAAAATGTATGAGTGCAGAAACGTTTACTTTAATCCAATAACTGCCTACCGTTAAAGCACACGTGGAGTTAGAATAATGAATGTGGGTACGATTTAAAGGCTGATCCTTACAAGTCTAAAAAGGTAGCGCGAGTGTGATAGACCCGTTTACACCAAATGGCTCTGCAAAGACTTCAATTCTATTTGGCCAAGAACTGTTAACATTTGTACGTCCGTTTAAGAAGATAATCAAGGGGTTGGAGGGAGGAGGGGTGGGGGGGGGGGGGATATGCACTGTATTCTTGAATGTGTCAATTGCCATATTCTTACAAATACCTTTATCTTCCTTGTATGCATGTTTGCACCGGAGGCACTTATTCTTGTATTGATCAACTTAAAAATAAATAAAGTCGTTGTAAATTGTTTGCCATCTGACTGTTCCATCATTGATCCAATTCGTTCCAAGCAGTGTGCTTTAATCCACAGTTATGTTACACAGAATAACAAAGCACGGTCATGAAAAGAAGCAAAGTGCAGCTCCAGCATGTGAGCGTTTGGAAAAGAACAGCTATGCTGCTGAAATAGCACTAAAGCAATGAATTACCTAATCCAATGGCACAATGCCAGAAAAACTACTACAACCAGCAGATTGGACTTTTCTGCTGCAAAGCATGCCGTACACATGCCAGCAAACAAACGAACAGGTTGCTTCAGGAAGCAAAAGATTAACATTCTCCCATGCTTTCGTACTGCATAGCCAAACAAAACGCAAAAAAAGCTGCCATGCGACATGGAGGATCTAAAAATTCAAGACTAAATGGTATGATTTACATTAAATCAACTCAGGCAGATATAAATGTATCATTCAGTGCACAGCTGCCTCTAAAAGGTAGCGCAAGAATCCCGAAAATGGAATTCAGGATGTACTTTTCATCTAGGATGGATGCCATTAAAGGAATCCTGGGAGGTAATTAAGTTACTAACTAGGCATTAAAAATGAATGGCTCCCTCCGTTCTCCAAAATGTACACCACACCATTCTTACTCACAATGACTAGCCCATGGTAGCTACTCCAAATTTTTAGGCCTGGGAAATATCGGTAGGGGACTAATATTTTAATAACCTAGGATGAGCAGAGCCTTGACTGATGCAGCCAAGAGACGAGTTTATCGTAAGATTAAATGTTTTATGCAATCTTTGCACACAACTTAATTAGAACGAGCCAACATAAAAACGTTGATATGGAAATGTAATTCTTTTTAGAAACAAATTGCCAAAACCAGCAATCCAAAACCCCAAACCCATGGTATGCATGATCCGGAGCAGGCAAAGTGTTCACGAAGAGGCAGATTAATGACCTAAAACTATATTTTATTAAAGAGTATTCCTTGGTTTGGAAAGGAGTACAAGATGCCGTCCTCCGAGTATAACTACTTATTTATACATGAAAAGCAGCAACTTTGACAAAATGCAAAACTTGCAATCAGAGATTCTTCCAAAAAGTAGTTAGTTGTCGGTTGCACAAAAAACGAAGGAGTGAGTCCTAGCATTTACAGACCTGGCCAGGGCACAAAATGTGCACTCGCCACTAGCTAGTGATAATTGACTCCGAGTAATAAACCGTGTACCGTCTGTATTTATGTATAGAATTTTGGGCGCCGAATTACTTCATGGCTAGCTAGTAGCCTACAAATTGACATTTTGAACCTCAACATGACAATTAAAAAAAGGCCCTGTAATATAGAGCACCACTTATTTACTTGTGTGTTTAAATTCTGACGATTCGTTTTGCAAATACTTGTAAGCGCATGTCTGTCTTGTGGACAAGGTCAAGCGGATTTTTACGCCTCATGGATATCAGACAGGCATGGCTAATCAACCACTAACGCGATGTGTTAGATTGTACGGAGTTTGAAATTAAGGGGCCTCTCCAATTGGTCGTGCCGAGTCCCTCGGCAGATTTCAAATATACCCAGCCAGATCAACACTTGAGTAATCTTAAGGCCTAAATTTCGTCTAGACAATGCATTTACCAGAATAAACCTCAGTAAGACAAAAAAAATTGGTTGCAGATTCTTGGTTTTGATCGAGTGCTACATAATCAGAAACCTTTATGGAGGAGACTTTTCCATAATTCAGGCATAAAACGGACACCTGCCACTTAAAGGTTAGCTGTAACTCAAACCACGTCAATAACATGTACCTGAAATAGCAGTTATTCATTAAAAACAACATTCTTCTTAGAATAAATCAGAGGACAATTCTAAAACACACACACACACTAAAAAAATGGGACACTTAAGCAAAGGAAAAAATGAACCTTGTATCAATCACTGAGGAAAACTATATTAGAACAAAATTACTATTAACGGACAGGCACTGATTTAGCAGAATGTAGCTTCTATTGATAGAATAATTAAAGGTTTATCCATGTGCCCATCTCTGATAGGCCAAGCAAATATTGTTAAATACAAATATTGAGTTCCTATATATCCACACCTAGAGCATGGCCCATTTCTCAACCAAAAGCAATTTTCTATGAATGACTCCACTGTTAGAAAGAGCAAGTGTCCAAGATTAGGCAGCATTGGGGGCGTTGCACTCCCTACGCCAGTATCTGGGCGGAAATATAAGAGGATACAATAATTCCGGTAAAAATAGGAAATCTCTCCCCATTTCATAGCAAGGTTCGAATATAACTTGATAGAGCTGAAGATGGGATACAGGAAGCTAAATATTCTCAAACAATGGCTTTCACATAGGACAGTAAAGCAACATTTTGGGGCATTCCTAAATGACACTGCACCTAAAAATAAAGCTTGACAAATTATTTTCAGATCAGATAATGAAACTAATAGTTCTGCACGAGCCTGGGCACAGTGCCCAAATCTACAGTGGCGATACCATGCATTTATTCACTCACTCCAAGGCATAAAATAAGCAGTGTCTCACAGCAATTTGCTATGCAATTTTATAGGTTTCCTAATTAAATTGACACTTGTATAGCCCAACTTGCCATTTAAATTAACTTGTTCAATGAGAGCACAGCTCACCATATAATCCTCTTGCCCTTGGGGCTCCCTCCACCAGCTTATCGGTTTATTGCAGTTTGCAAGTTCAAAAACGGCTAACGGGAGATCGTGCTACAGCAATCATCTCCTCCACTTTTAAAATTGCCAAAGACCTGTGTGGGAGTGCCAGGAAAGAAACACTCAAATAATTACAAAGTAGAAGTCATTGAGATTATACATTTAAGCTAAATATATACTGTCTGGCAAAGACCAGTATGTGTTAACTACAGTGCTGCAATTCACTTCCTAAAGATTTAAGTGGTTACATAATTACAGTATTGCTACTGTAAAACACATTGTCGCCATGTGTTTCAGTAAAGTTTAAGTTAGTGTATCAACATCTTAGTAGAAACTATATTTCATTTTGTTGGGGAAAGTGCATCATCATATTGAAGCGTGAACACTTGAAAATGTGCATGATCACACAGCCAAATACGTTCAATGGCAAATCTAGTTCGGTGACCTGATGGCTGCATACATCTGCGCAACTGGTGCTCAACCCCGGAACTGATCCCAAAGTTCTTGACATTCCATCTCATCACCCCGTTGCTTTATACCAGCTACCCTGTAAGTGAGATGGCCCAGTTTTCTGTCTGCTACAATCCATTGTGTTCGTTTACTTTCTTTCTTTCCCCTTACATAATGAATACACAGCTAACTAGAGGTTTACGCTAAGTAGTGATCAATGGTTCCATCCAGTTTCTACATCTACAAATCTACTTCAATACCATAACACTGTAGTTGGCTCCAGAGATCTCTTTGCTCTACGATTATGATTGCATTATATAAAAATGGCACCTGTAGGAGAGAGCTGGCCAATCCAGAGCATGGGAATCTCAAGTAGCTGCCTGCATTTCATGTGCGAGGCTTCTCCCCGTCCTTGGCAGAGTCCCAAGCCAAGTCTCCACTGGAGTGCCAAACCTCAAGCCCATGCAACTCACTTGCACACCTGCGTGCTCACATTCAGGTCCGGGAAATACGCATTTCCAATCTAGGACATATGGGTAATTTCTTTTTAAGGGAAGTGTGAATTGTGTAGAGCCTGGTTCCATTAAAAACAAAGTATCAGAACTTCCAGATGGCAGCTCCGAGTGCAAAAAGTGATAATCACTTTCATGGGAGCGCGGTGCTGGAATGCTGCAATTGTGCTTACCTGACAGGGCCTTGAAAAACGTTAGTAGCCCTGCCCTCCGTATTGAAAGTGGTAATTCACGTACATTTTTATTTTTTTGTGTAAACCGTTGAAAGCGATACCAGGCAAGGGCCATCTTATCCACTTGAAGTTGACAATTGTCCTGCCTACCACAAAACCATACTACGCATTCAGTCTCCGGCTACGACTTTCCCTTAACATTGTGAACTTTATGTCTTAACTTCTCCTTACACAGCAAATTATCAGTGAATCATTCAAAATGAAGGCCACTGAACTGTGCAAAACTGACAGTACCCAGCTGCACAGAAAAAATGTTTTCAGGGCCTTTTTATCATATCTTTGTGTCCGTTCATGCACCTAATCTTTTACATTTTATAGACAGACACTAATGTCTTACTTCAGAGGTACACAAAAATGCTGTATTGTTGCTCATTTTATGACTTTGGTACAAATAACTTCTGGTGACATTTAAAATACTAGTACTGAATAGCTAATCAAATCAGTTTGTTTGCTAATCAAGAAATGTAGCACATTCTAGTGTTCAATTTTTGAAAGCTAATGTATGCCTTGCACTCTGAAACACTGTCTTAAAAGACGTTTAAATACTTAAAATGGAGTTAGAGAATATCAGGTACACCCATAGAAAGAACGTTTCTCAATAGGACAGTGGTTAAACTCTTTTTCCCCCAAACTACTATTTTATATGAAGTTGTTCCCTCAGAAAAAAAAAGCGCTTACACAGCCTGTGAAAAACTATTCCATGGTATAGTAAAATCAACCAATCTTACTAGCTAGCAAGTACATCACTTTAAAGTACTGCATAAATTTCATAGAGTAATACATTCAATATGTTGACAAAAGCTTACACCACTGCACTGATCCTACATTTTAACAGATCACAGTTATCAGCAGGGGTCGAAGTTAAGATTGGATAAGCAGGAGCTAAAAGCAGCCACATTAACCTGTGGCCAGGAGCTTGCACTGAGGTGTGAGGAGCTAGTACATAGCATTCCACAAATATAACTTGCGCATAAGAGTCAAACGTATAATTTTGTCCATTATTTATAACCCCTTGCGCCTTAAATGTTGTAGAGAAGCATCTTAATGTTTATTCATAGCTGGTCCCAAATGCACACAGCTAAATTCACATGTGTGTGTGTTTGCCATCAGCTGGCCTGGGAGCCAAAACTATCTCCTGGTAGATGTTGGGGTCACGTTAACCAGGCTCTTCTAGGCTACTAGCAGGAGCCAAATCGCTCCCATCTCCCCTCAATTTCAAACCCTGAATCTGTAAATTCTATATTTAATCTAGGTAATAAACAACAATTTTCAAAGATCACTCATTTAGAGATTTTCTATTAGACCCAATGTGGTCAATATGTATCCCAAAGTTACAACCATTCAATTATGATCCGTTTCATGCGCATTGATTAATATATAGAGGTTTGTCTACCAACACTTGTTTCAAACTATGGAATCCGGTTTGCCACATACAAGTGAAAACAAAAACGAGATATCTAGAATATACATTTAGCGCCTGGTTGAGCCACAGTAAAGCCTAGTTAGCTTGCCACCAAAAGCAACCAGGAGTTACTTTCGACTCCTAGTGCCATACACATAATACCTTTGTGCGTATTTGACAAAGCATATATGTGTATTAGAACATAGCTACAAGGCATTACAAGAAAAATGTGTCATATGCAATAGAGAAGGAATTATTAGCTTGTATCTCATGGAAGTTGGGGTTGTGTTACGCTATGTGCATCACCTTGTTTTCCAGATGTAGCTCCAGCTCATTGCAGGATACCAGACACCCAGGAGCTGCATTTAGCAACTGCTCAGAACATCTTTACCTGCATGTATTTCTATAGAGTCCAAGAGCTTTACTAAATCTAATTATAGAGTAAGTTTCATGTGTCTGGAATTATGTTTGTCGGAGAGATGCAAAATACCTTGTGCCAGTCAAATGTTCTTTTTCATGCTGT
This sequence comes from Ambystoma mexicanum, assembly GCF_040938575.1. Taxonomy (NCBI): domain Eukaryota; kingdom Metazoa; phylum Chordata; class Amphibia; order Caudata; family Ambystomatidae; genus Ambystoma; species Ambystoma mexicanum. The sequence continues at coordinate 141,658,004 of NC_090922.1, read as the reverse complement.
CAGACATTATTTTGACTTCATATGACGTCTGGAAGAATTGCTAAGAAAGCTGAATCTAATGAAGCATAATCTTCTGGTAACTTACAATACTGTTTGATTAACAATTCACTATAGTTAAATGATCATGCATTTTAAAAAGATTTAATAAGGATGGTCGGGTACATAAGTTAAAGATATTTGTACTGCACACCGTCACCACCGGAGTGGTCGCTAGGCGCTTGGGCGGATCTGAAAAGGGAAGAGGGTAGGAAGGTTAGTAGGATTGAGTGGGAGAAAGGCAAGAGCGGTGATGTGCTGTTGGCAGCCTATGTTCGGTTTGCACCATTCGCTGAATTTAGGTGTGCTTTTTGGTTGGGAGCCGTCGTGTGCTGTTGCTTGAGGCTACGTGTACATAAAGCCAATGAATGCAATACACAATTTACATATTGTATATTTTGTAGGGCAAAGAAGCCCACTCAGCAATCAAACTGGGTGTAATTTCTTGAAACAAATAAAATTTGGAGGGTGGAATTAGTGAATATTGAATAGATTTGTCAAAAGAAATATATGTCCACCACATTCCACGTTCCAGTGTTAGCAGGCCTGTTTTACATGGGAGTCGGTGCATGGCTGCTCCCTGGCAACGATGGTGGTTGCCATGGAGACACCATAGCCACGCTGGCTTCCACGACGCTGAGTTCACTGCAGCGCAACGCACGTAGACTGTCACGTCAGATTCCCTACCTCCCACATAAAACACCTCTTGTCATCTCCAACGCCGAATGAATGAGTAAGAGTCACTTGTTTGTACCTGTATATCCTTGGACCACATTACAGCTCGGTTTCCTGACCTCCGCCTACCCAATAATTTATCCCTTGCTTCCCGATTTTGTACGCCTCCAGGTAATTCTTTGTCTGCAGAATAAGTAGCTCGCTTGCCGACTTCAGCCCGCTTATTGAATTCCCTTGCAGCCTGCTGCTTCTGTATCAAGCTACTCGCCCCGTGCCGGACTCCGAATGCTTCACAGATGGACGGTCTTAAAATCTCTTCTCTACTTTGAGAGAGCCTCCAGTTCGGTACAGGAACATCATCTAGCCATTTCACCTCAACACTCACAAAACTTGATCTGGATTCCATACAACGCACCCCATCTCAGAATATTTAGTGCACGCTAACGACGCTCTGCAGGTAAATCCAGTGCACCAGCCCAGAATTAGTGAGACCCTTGTGCCGTGCGGATAGCGTTCCCTACGAACATCACCCCACTTTCCCTCATTTTTCTCTACTTCGGATTCCATTTTCTATGACACCACCATTATTGGCCATCATTCCTCAAGTTCCGGTAAGAGCCTTTAGTGTCCCGACTCAAGCTTCTAATCTATTCAAATAACCATATTCCTATTGCAACAGGGTTGTTTGCTATCCTTTGAACAGGGTACGGTAGAGTCCTCCTTCACATTAACAAAGTCCCATAAATTGATCAACTGGTAGTTTTCTAAATAGTGGGATTTGGTTTCCCATCTAAATTGTGTAACCTGTGCATTTCTTTCCCTTTCAGCCTGGCACTGTCGCAGTGTGTTCTCCCCGCTCTTTCAGTTGATCAACTTCTCTGTTCGGTTTGCCTACAGCAGAGGGGTGCATCAAGGGAAATATCCCCCTCTGCCGAGGGGACCTGGGTTAAGAAATAACCCAGGTTATTCAAGTAATCAGTACGAATTTGGACTACCTGGCGTTTGGGCTCAGTCACCATCCCTGCATAGCGGACTCAAGAGTCAGTGAGTACTAACTATATATTAGGTTAAGTAACAAGAGGAAACAGCGTTTAGTTATTTCAGCCTTCATAAATGTATAGATTGTAGATTTCAAATTGAGCATTCATTTCCAGATTTCAAATTGATCATTAATTCCCCTTGAATTAGATCAATTATAGAATTGCTGTTCAATTTAAATAGTTGAGAGTTTATGTGCTTGGGTGAGCGTGTTGGGTTTACTTACCAATCGTTGAGCAGGTATTAGTAATCAATAGTATGACTCGAGATTGTGTAAATATTTAGCTTGATGTAATCAGCCTGCACGTATTCATATACATATCTAATGCCCGATATGCATCAATTTGTAGCTGGATGTTTGCCAACATGTGTTTTGCCCACTGCGCCCTCTCACAAGGTTACAACTGCTCATTTATTGAAGTTGGTCACGTTATAACATGACAGTACCATCTGGAACTTTATTGCTACAATTATCCTGTGCGTCGGTTCTTAAGTGAAATCAGTGATGTTTTATTTTGTTTTGAGCCACACAAATATTTGAATCCCTTCATATTAAATTCTGCATTGTTGCCCGGACATTAGACCCATAAAAGATCACAAATGAGTAAAATCACATTACATACATCTTCATACCCATCAGTATAAAACATGCACAAAAGCACGGTAAGGCAACCTAAAATAGTACCACAGACTGCTAAAAAAACAATTTAAAATTGCTTACACAGAACTCTCAGATCAAGCGCACGCTGGATGAACATTAAATGCACAATTTACATCTTGAAGTGATGAAATCTTAATAAAAGCTGCAGATAACGGTCTTACTCCCCAAATTCTAAGCATCGGACAGAGATATTTACGCCTCAGATTTGCATTAACAGGGCATACAAATAGGAAATGCATCGAGTTATCCATATAATGCCAATCACAAAAGCACCTGCTCACTCTGGACTACTCTGCTCCCCCCACCCCCTACCTTTTGTGAAAAGCAGGTTCACCATCAGCCTCAACTGGATCGCCCTCTTCATGGGATCACTAAACCAATTAATGTAGCTAGGGAGGACCCAACTACTAATGCCAAGGTAGCCAGAAATGCTAATCATATGCTGCTAGGAATCCTTCATTTGACTTTGAAAGCCAAAAATGCCCTTGCCACTAAGTCTTCTTTGTTGCTGTCTACTTGAAGGGAGAAATATTCCACCAGACCAAGGAAGCTTAGTGTAGTTCATACATTGAGTAGCCTTGAGGACCTATGATGCACTTCTGAGCACAAAATATCACTGACTAACAGCCTAGTCAGTCAGGCTTGGATAATCCCACAAACCTGTCCTATCAGGATAAGGTCCATCATGTACGTAAAACTACATTTCTGGTGTATCAAATAGCCTGAAAATCCCCACTTTACTCCCATAATTGGTCTTTGGAAGGAATTATCTTTCCTCTGGAAAAGAACAGGTCACCGAGACCTCCAGGCTCCTGCGCCATACACAGCAACTTGTAAGGACTTTGTTCTATAGATCTGTATAGTGTGATCCATTGGAACCCCGAACCCCCCAATTGATGCTTTGTGTTGAGCCATTTATTTGCTTTGACTTTAATATGCATATGCCACTTTAGGCCTTTTGATAACACCCAAATAACAAAGGGTCAAACCATTGCAAACTACACTCCTCTATCATTATGGTTCTATGTATTCTTTTGGTGGTACCAATACACAACTTTGGATTTCTTAATATACATTTTTAAGTCTCTTGCTGTTAAATACTCGTTAAAATCCATTACCAGTGGTTGAAGGGCCCTTTTCGTTTTAGCAAGGATGACAGCGTTGTCTGCGTACATGAGTCCAGGAATACACCTACCACCCATTTTGGGGACCTCACTGGATGAGTCAATGTGGACGATGGTGAATTCATATACAAGTTGAAAAGGAACGGTGCCAACACATAACCTTGTCTGACACCTTGTGTTGAACTAATAGGGCCCGTCAGTTGGCCTAGATAATTAAAACAAACAAGTTGCTATGCATTGCAACCAATAAATCGAACATAGGACAGCATTTCGAGATCCTGCAAGAATAGCCATCATTCTCCCCAACCACTCCCCCCCCCCCCCGATTTACACAATCTGAGTCAGTACGTTATTCCATAAAAGCTACGGAAATTGGAACCCCATAGCCATGAACATACTTCAAAATTAAATTCAGGTTTAAAATCTGGTCAACGGTTCCTAACCAACATTAAAACTTGATTGTCCAAATGTTCAGCTTGACGTAATCAGCCTGCATGTTTTCTGAGAAAAATGTAATATAGACCAAGGGAACCACTGAGAAAAGACCTGACACTTAATACAGCACCGACTAATAAAGTTGACCCGACTAACAAGTCGACTAGTACCCATAACAACCTCCATTTTTAAAATTAGCAATTGAATTTAACCAAATACCACTCAATAGTAATCATTTTAGGTAACCAGCCATACCAATAAAGACTCAAACAATATGTAAATTGAAGAGATTTTAGCAACATACTGAATGCTGAAACATCCAGGTAACAATGCAGGATTTAATATGAAGAGAGCAAATATGTGTCTGGATTAAAATGAAATAAAACGAACACTGATTTCACTTAAGAACTGACGCACAGGATAAATAAAGCAACAACAATCCAGATGGTACTGAACTTATATATGGCTCATGTCTCAGCAATCATTAAATTACGTACAGACAACCTTCAATAAATGAACAGTTGTAACCTTGAGAAAGCCTGTAGTGGGTGAAACACATGTTGGCCTACAAACCCCAGCTACAAATTCATGCAGATCAGGCATTACATATGGATATGGATACACGTCAAGCTAAATATTTATACAATCTCAAGTCATAAGGTTGGTTACTAATGATTGGTAAATAACCCTCTCCATTCAAGTGAAACGACGTATTCCAACATCTTGGTGCCAAGCTATAGTGGTCCCAATATACAAAAAAGTTGATCGCGCAATGCCGGCAAGTTATCGTCCCATAGCGATTCTTGATGCGCCTGGGAAGATTTACAGCCGCATCATTCTGAGAGAGCTTAATACATGGGCCATTAGTGAAAATCGACGGGATCCCTTTCAAACTTGCTTTGTTGCGGGCCTTGCGACCTCTATTAATATTACCACACTTAATGCTATCAAATCAGCTTATGCAATAAGATGCCAACCCCTGTACTTGGCCTTTGTAGATTCGAGTCACTTTCGACACGGTAGACCGACAACTATTAATCAATAAATTGCTGAAATTTGGCTGCCCACAATCTCTCAGCTCACTGATAAATCTCCTGCATACACATAACCATGCAGGTCAAATTGAATTTGAGTGGACTACTATCAGAGATAATCCACATTAAACGTGGGCTTAAGCAAGGTTGTATTTTAGCTTCAACCTTGTTTAACTTATTTATCCTTGACATGGGAGTTGACTTTCTGAGGATAATAAGTGATGCCCGAAAACTTGGTAATCAAGTCATTGCATGGCTTCTCTATGCGGATGACTTGGTTCTCATTTCACAAATTCCAAGTGGTCTGCAGTCTCTAGTTAACCAACTAGAAACATTTGCTGCCAAAAATAATGTAAGGTTTAACTTCGAGAAAACCCAAATCATGGAAGTGGGGAAAAATAAAAATAAATCGAGCCAATCTAAACATTATGAGTGGGTCCTTCAGAATCAAAAACTGTCCATAGTCACAGACTATAAATATCTTGGTGTTGCATTTAGCAACTCTCCTGCCAATACCCCTCATAAAGCTAGCATAACTGGTAAACTTTTAACTTTAATTTCTCAGGCAAAGATGCTCCAGGCTGAGTTCTTGTGCACATGTTTTAACCTTTTTCCAACAGAAAGTTATCCCCATTACCACCTATGGTGCTGAATCTTGGCCTCTGATAAACAACTGTATTGGGATAGAGCGGAAGCTCAATTTTGGAAAAAAGTACTCAAACTCCCTAACTCAATCAACACCAGCCGCTCTCTTGCAATTTGATTTGGGCATTTTATCAATTCATATTCAAGTCTCTTGGAAGAGATGCTGTCTCTTTCGAAAAATGTTTATTGGGCCTTGCCACAAATAATTTGCTCTCAATACTGGCCAATTATCTACTGCTGTCCCCACACTCCTTTCCATCTAGTTGGAGAGACAGTGTACTTTCTGACTTGTCTGAAGCAAATATTTAGTTGGATCTTTTGCTTAATAATCCAACGAGAGCTAAACTTAAATTATACCAACTGGATTGGCAGCACACCCAACAGAAATGCTTATTGCTAAAAGATTTTTTTGGTCAATCAACTATTGAAGTGTCCGTCAAATGCACTTAGAAGTCAAATTCTAAGATTTCGTATGAATTTATGGCCAACCAATCAAATCGTATTGAGAAGGGGACTAATCCAACGTGATGCATCGTATTGTCGATTCTGTAAAATTGCGGGAATGGAAGATACATTAAAACATCTACTAATTGTGTGTGTTGCGTTGAGGAAGCAAAGGATAACTGTTTTACACAAGTTAACTCAAACACATTACTTGACGCGCTCAGATGATGAATTGTGGAATGAACTATTTGCTACTTCTAAAATTTCAATAAGAATAGCCACAATGCAATTTTTAAGCTCAGTATTGTCCATAGGTTGATTTTGTATTAATCAAGTTGATTACAGTATTTAAATTAACACATAGTCACTTAAGATTATTTTACTTTGGACTGCTAGATTTTGTATGTTTAGGTATTAGTTTATATGTGGCTAATGCTTTGAATTAAGTTTGACAAGCTACTTTTATGTTGATTTTATATTTTCATGGTGTTTTTTTGTCTCTTCTTGATGTGTTATATGATATGATTTGTATTTTAAAGTGTTATATAGAAATGTGTTTTGAAAGGTTTGTTTAACCAACCAAAATAAATGTTAAAACAATTTTACAAAAAAAAAAAAATTGGTAAATCACCCCCAAAACAAGCATATCAGCTGTCAATAATTCATCCAAGTTCAAGGGTAGTTCTAAACTTGATCCAATTCAAGGGCAAGTAATGCTCAAATTAGAAATAAACGATGAACTACAACCTAAACACTTATGAAGGCTGGTTTTCCATGAACTGTTCTGGTTTAAGAATAATGAGCAACAAGTTTAGGGTTACTAAAAATGTTTTGCATAGCTGAAAATTTGGTGTGCATCAGATGTGTAAAAAAAATATATCAATGAGCAACAGAACATTGGCTGTTAAACAACCATTACACAGAATGTTTGAATTCTAGTGAAAGTGACTCACCAAGCATAAGAAGTTAATTGGCATTTAAATATTTAATTAACGCAATACTGAAACAAGTAGACTGACTTAGCGTATTGATGTACACATTCATTTTAAAAGTAGACAATGAATTGTCTATTGTTTCTATATAATGGATTTGAAGAATAGCATTATGAAACTACAGGCACGCTTAAAGTTTTCGGAAATTGATTTCTTCGGACAAAAATAAAATACTTTGATGTAATTATTGGGAAGAGCACTTACTAGTTGGGTTCTGGTTTTTTAGGATCAATTATACACTGTTTGCAAAGGTTTGTGGTTTTTGGTGTACCAGCTATATTGGGCCCTGCGCTCTGAAGATCCGGTGTCGCAGGTGTGTGAGAAAATGGGAGAGGGGCACAGACCCCACCTCTTATGACATGGAACAAAGATTTCTCACACTCTAAAAAAAACTGCGCAACACAACTAGTAAGGTGTATAGTTTTCACATTTTAGTCATGATATATCCACATCATCAAAGATATATGAACAACAGATTGCCGTATTGGATAACACGCGTTTATCATGCTTTTGTGAGAAGTGTCAATACAGATGAGGCACATTAAGCATACCATCTGCTGCATAGATACGCCACTATAATGTACTCACGTTTACAAAGAACAAACAGGAAGTTCTAGTACATTTCATAATTTTATTGTTTACTAATAAAGCAGAAGCATGTCCTCAAAGCACTACAATTGATGCCAACATCGAACATACTCTAATCTTTAGTCCAGTAATTAGGCCATACTGTCCCAAGTTAAACCATGTCAAATCTCTTGCTGGCACACTTAACATTGAAAGCAAAGTCTAGGCACATGGGGAGTGATCAAAAGCTTGATATTGAAAACATGCAAGAGAGGTTTTAAAATTTACCAGTTAATAGAACACCCCCCTCAGGGCTCAAAACGTAGAGCTGCTACTAACTAGTGGAATGGTGTGCTGTGTAAGTGTAGAATTTTGGTGGCAAGCGACTGACTGGTTAGTAGCTGGTCTTGTTTGTAACAGTTTGCCCCATACACATGGTAGGCATTGTTAAAACGATCAGGGATTGAATTGTGGATGCCCTCTGTAAGTGTGGGGAACTCCTGCTTCCACAAGGAAGAGTCCATGGTAGACCCCACTTTCATGGGGGGGGATAAAAAAGTCAATTTGCAAACTACTAACCAGCCGTCAAAAGACAATTGCCCCCTCAGTTCTCCACATGCACATTTATGGCTCGACAATAGCGAGTGCAAATTCTAAGTCGTGCTTTCATGCCATCTTTAAGGAAGAAGAGTTATCACATGTTTTGGGAACAAAAAAAAAAACTGGAATAAAAATGATTTATAACATGCCCGAGGGCATCAGGGCGCACAAACACAAGACAACAGCAAACACGGGACATCAGAAGGCGGGTAAGGCGGAGTTCAGAGTTGCCCGAAAAAAAGTCTTTAGAATGTTTTTTAAAGTTCCAAATGTTTGGCCCGACCGCATGGCCATTTCACATTTTGGTGAAGCAACTTGCAAAGGACCTGCCAAGTCCTTTGGATCTTTTGAAAGGAGGGGAGAGTAACAAGCTTGGCTTGGTGTTTGTTGATCTAAGATGGCAAGAATTCATACCATGAAGTGGTTGATTACAGGTAGCTTGGGATTTCCCATAAAGGCACTTGTGTAGTAGAGTGGCTGCTTTGAATTGCCACCTAGCCGCGACAGGTAGCCAGTGTAGAGCCGCCGGTGGTTGAGATGTGGCACTTTCTCTGGATTATTTTGACAATCTGGACCACGTCATTCTAGACGGTTTGTAGTCGCTCTCCCTTTAAAAAGGATGGAAAGCATTCAATAAAGGAGATTAAGTAATCGCGTTCAAACCATCAATTCTCAATACCAGGTCACCTCCTAAAACATTCAGCACACAGATTCTCAAACGGCATCAGAAATGTAGCACTAAAGGTATTTGCAACACAGGAGGGTCTGGGAAACACTCTACCAGCACAAACACAGCCCATTGACTTGATCCTGGGTGGATGGCCCCTGGGAGAGTCAACCAAATCTTTAGCTCACTGTTCTTTTCACAGAAGAAATATCCCCACATATCAGTCTTTGTCCTGCCCAGGGGCAGTCCAGCACCGAAATGCTAGGCAATTCTCCTCTCAACAGTACCACAGCAACCCCATACACGCACTTCAACCTTGCAATGGGGGGGGCGAGATTTTGGAGGGAGGGGAGAAATAATGTGCAAATTGGTCTTAGCAACGGCTTAGCCTCTCCCTCTTTGGCTAAACTCTTTAAACTCGATCCGATCAATGAGGAGACTATCCAGATCGCTCTTTCTGGCCTAAAATAAGCCTCACCTTTTGATGCTGTTCCTCTCTGTATCCTGAAAGCCCTTCCACAAAGGGCCATGAGCATACTGGCCGATGCACTACAATATTATTCTTCTACGGGCATTGTTCCAACTGCTCTTAAACAAGCAGTGGTTTTGCCACTGTTGAAAAAAAGCTAGTTTGGATCTGTGAGTGCCTGCCAACTTTAGGCCCATCTCTCTGCTTGCTGCAATGATGAAGGGAGAAGGTGATTACACCTCAAATCTCGAGTTTTCTGGAAAACAATGACTTGTCTTCATCCGTATCAATCAGGCTTTCGCCTCAAGATGGGGACAGAGTCCGTCATGGTATTGGTGCTGGAAGAACTTGCGCTGCTCCAGGACCGCAGAGCTTATTCTCCCGGATCACTCTTTGCGCCTTTGACACTGGACCACCACATTCTTTTGGCTAGGCTGAAAAATATGGGCGTTACAGGATCCGCCCTGGCTTGGTTCATGTCTTTTATGGAAGGTCGATCGCAGATTGTCTCCTTCAAGGGATGTTTTTCTTCTCTAGTCAAGCTGCTTTGCGGAGTCCCGAAGGGGTCAGCCTTATGGCCTCTTTAACATGTACGTTCGGATACTGGCCGACCTCGTTGTTGATTGTGGTGTACTCTTTTATTCCTACGCAGACACCCAGCTGATTTTTTGGCTGGATTCTCCCCAAACTATCTCCCAGCCAGCTGCGTGACTGCTAGAGAAAGTGGGTTTTTGGATGATGCCAACTTGCTCCAACTAAATGGGAATAAAACAGAGGTATTAGTGGTTGGGCCACAGGGCAGAGACCACCTCTGGAATGCGCAATATTGGCCCGACTCCCTTGTCCGGTGCCCTGCGTTTCAGTCAAGAGTCAGGGTGTGCAACTTCTTCCTAATGGGGGGAGAGAGGGAGAAAGAAAATGCACTACACGGTGACTTCCTCGATAATCCGGTCCTTAGATTACTGCAACTGTATCTATTTGGAACAACCAAAGCACCAGATTCAGCTATTACAAGTTCTCCAGAATGCGGCAGCTCGACTTGCGCTTTAAGCTCCTCGATGACTCCTTCCGCTGCTCTTTCTCACCAGCTTCACTGGTTGCCGGTGAGAGCACGGATCGAGTTTAAGATCTTGTGTATTGTGCACTCAGCTCTTTTATAATGTTGGGCCTCACTATTTGATAAATAAACTGGTGAGGTATTATCCTGCAAGAAGTCTTTGATCTGAAACACAAGTTCTTCTGAAGATTCCCAAATTCCGTTGCAAGCGCCTGGGTAGCCTTTCCTTTTCGGTGCTGGCCCCCAGCCTGTGGAATGCCCTGCCGTTGCACTTGAGAGTTCAGACTAAACACCTTCCTTTCAGGAAGGTACTAAGAGTCATCTTTTTAGTTCTCGTTCTGCTTCTTAGGCTTGGGGGACTGGTCTCTGTAAAACTGCTCCTTTCTCCTGCCCATCGCCTAGATGCCTGCGGACCAGTTTGGCTCTACAAATCCTATAATATAATAAAAAACATTCACCTCACTAAAGTCTTACTTCAGCAGTACACACAAATGCTGTATTGCTGCTCATTTTATGTCGTGGGAGCAAATAATGTCTGGTGACAAAAAAAAAAAAAAAATAGTACAAAATTGCTAATCAAATACATTTCTTTGCTAATCAAGTAAACTTTTTCGCAAACTCTGCTAATCCATTTTTTTTAAACTAATTCATGCCTTGAAGTGAGGGGTTTCATTTTTGTATACGCCTATGCAACAAAAGGCAACGTATCTATTTGATAGTGAGCGTATGAAGGGTTAGGCAGGGGAATCAAACAAAAAGACAATCACATTTACAACTTCTTTGGCCACCATACAGGCATAGAGTACAGTCTTTACGAGAGATTTCATTCTACCATGGGAGTTCATACCCTAAAGGGAAATCACTAACAGTGAGGTCGCCCTTCGCCAAACCCTTAAGGAGTGTTTTTGTGGAGCAGGCACACCTCCCTAGCCTCAATAGGGGTGGCTCCCAATAGAATAAAAGGGACGGATTGCCCAACACATTTTTTTTATCCATATCATGAAAATAAACGTTTGGTGAAAAGGATGATGCTAAATACTATACAACAGGCCCCTACGTGTAAAAGACAAATTGTGCCAATAGAAGAGTTGTTTGGGATGGAGCAACACGGTTGCTCTATCTACTGGCAATTGATGTTAATCAGCAGCACAAGATCAAACAGATTCCCGCGGCTAGAAGGAAATCTGGGATTCTTAAATTGGTTGGACATGGTGATGGAGCAAACTGAAGGTTACTTCAAGCAGGCTCAATTCATTGCAAGTGCACGTGTACACAGTCCCATGTTCAATTTCCTAATGTATCAACATTCATAAATGGTAGCAAGTGACTTAGCCCGCCTATAACCATACAAGTTCAAATTTAGCAAACTATAAATCGATAGTATTACAATGTGACAACATTTTAATAGAGTACTTATGAAAGGCTAATGCGGCCATTGCAGAGTGAACAGAACTCGGATATACATGACTCAGTTTCCATCCTACTCAGGAGATCATGAGTAACAGTGCAATTGAGGAGGGTGTTCTGAAACAAGAAACAATATTGTGGGTGTACTTCTACCACTCTGGGAGAGCTAGTGCAGTGTCAGTGTGTGGTGGATATTTATGTGGCATCCTTTCGTCGCTATGAGCGTAGAAGTACAATTGTACTGACATTTCGTCCAACACGGGAACGTTTGAAGATATTTAAATGAGGAGACTGCATAAAATCCTGCCACCTCTGAGTGATCATTATAACAGGGGCCAATTCACACAAGGCATCCTAATTTTGTGACAAGCTTAACCCACCCTCTAAGGGTGAACTTTGAGGGTGATAGAGTACCATTCAGTTGGGGGGATATTAACTTTTTTAAATTATCAAAATTGCAAGGACATGCACGTCACATCCTCAACACTACATTTAGTACCCATACAATCACCTATGTACCAAACATTTTACACAAATATAACTTTATTGAAGGCAGGCATCTTCGCTACACAACTGTTTTGGTTACGTGTTATATTAATTTTCAAGTTCAGTAATGTTGTGGTTGCCAGTTGAATACTTTTTACTCTTGAAGCAAATTTTTTCTCCTACAGTTTACTGCCTAATTATTAAAACAGTGTACACTACTCCTACCACAAACCCTTATCTGGGGCACAGTTGAGTATGCAATGTCTAGTTTAAACACCCATTAAACATAACTTGGACTCAGGTCTGCAGCAGCAGGGTCTTTGTTCAAGAATGAGAGAATCATTACACCAATCACTTTGAAATGTTCAAGACTACACTTGGGCATTTAAAACCAGACACTCCAACCAGCACAAGCGCTGCTACCAAACAATGAAATTGTTACAATTGCAAATAAAATAAAAACTCAGTTAAACATGTCCCTGTAGACAGTGGTAATACAGATAGGCAATGTGTATGCAGGATTCCTCCAACTTCTATGCACGAGGATTAATTGCTCAGTCAATATTCAGTTTACAGACCAGTGAACGATTTAAGGCTAACTCAGGGCTGCAAACATTTAACCATGAGATTAGATGTAGATTTTAGCATGGAGCACTTGCCTCTCTGTGCTAACCACGCTACTCCACACTGATGACACCCAATGAGGCTGAAACATGTCTGGGGATGCTTGTGGTCTCGTGCAGAAGGGATGCGACATAGGAGTTCGGGCTGGACTGCCCTTTGGGGGGGTTGGGACCAAGACTGAGTTGCATATGGCCTTTCCCCTTCTGTAATGGCTTGGCAGGCAAAGAGTGGTGGTCTCGAAGGTTGCCCAGAGCAATTGCCAGAGTTTTAGGATCAATTCTAAACCTTCCAGGCATCGCTCCAGTTTTCCTCTGCGCCATTGTATCTCAAAACGTACATACCATTAAGTAATGCTATTTCCAGTACTTTCAATAATCAGTTCCATCATCAAAACATGCAATACAAGTCATGTTTTCTTTACTGTGCAATTGCAGGGTTTGAAATAGAGGGGAGCTGGGATTTAGCTCCTGCCTATAGCCTAGAAGAAACTGGTTAGATCGACAGCAACAAGAGCTACTTTTGGCAACCCTGGCCAACCAATGCCTAACACATGTATGTGAATTTACAAATACACATTAGGACCCCTCTGTGTGATTTAACATAAGGGGTCAAAATCAGAGATCCAGATAGGATTTTGGAGTGAGTATTTAACTCTCAGGTTTTAGAATTAGAGTAAATCCAATTTCAAGAGTAAAAATGAGTTTCCTCCTTTGCAAGAGAAGTGTCCGGCAACTATGCAATGTGTGTGTAAAATTAAAACTGTTCGAAAACAGTGACAAAAAAGCTGTATTTCAAGGTGGTTCTAAATAATGTACTGCACCGGTGGAAAACATTTTCCCCACACAAGAACCTTGTAGGTGCATACTACTCGGCATCATCTTCACGATAACTGGGCAGAAACTCTAAAGAGTTACTACACATGCCAGCTAGTTACATCGGGTGATTCATAAATCAAGTCTCTCACTCTACCAGCACCACTTCACTTCCTCTCAGGCCTACTGTTGCTGCCTGGCACTACTTGCTTGCCTGCCACTCCATGTTTTTGCTCCATCTCTTCTTCCCATAGCTATGCAGTTTCCCCAGTCTTTCACTGCCTCTCTGCCTTTCACCCTTAAGTGATGTGATGCCACTTTTTGCAGGATGCTTTTCAGTCTCTCTGCATATCCCGTCTCTGGATTTAATGATGCCGTTTCCCTCCTATATCTCGATGTATCAGTTGATATAACGCATCTCTCATGTCATTACTCTGGCTATATCTTTTTTCAGTTTCCTCGGTTGTGGTTGCTACTCCTTTTGATTATCTTTCTTGCACTGTCTCTTATGCTATTGGCCTGCCATTCTCTAGTTTTGCTTTCCTGTTTGCATCTATCCCCACCTGCTGCTGATCTGTGGCTTATTTTACTGTCTCTAAATGTCTCTTTTGCTCTGCTTCCATCCCTCACTCGTATTGGGTTTGTCCGATTAACTCAAGTTTTCCTTTTCACTTTCTTTGTTGCCCTGTCATGTAGCTCAAATTCCTGTTTTGTATTGTCTAGTATGTTCTGTCCCTTCGCCCACTCCACCCCCTTCTCCCGCCACACCCTTGTTCTTCTGTATTGCTTATGTTTGAAGTTGCTCTTCCTCTCCTGTATTTGTTAGTCTTTTTACATAGCACCAATAACCAAAAAGCTGATACTTTTCTATTAAAATATTCAGTGCATCTTTACCATTGGGTGCCCCTTTTTAGAGGTGTGCAAACATTATTTTGGCCATTAGACTGGGAATTATAGAGTTAGAGGTTTGTCTGACCAGATGCAGCACTGGCTTGAATGCAGATGCTTTACCAACACTATATGCCATTACAGGTATAAGAGCCCATACGAGCTGTGTGCTGAGCAATTAAAGTATAGCAGCCCAGATGAGAGGTGTCTGTTCTCAGCCACTCCAAGTATATAGGTCTTCATGGGACGTGCTTCTTTGGAGCCATTACAAATATAGCCCCTCTCATTTGGGGGGCTGTTCTGATCCATCACAGGTATAGCAGCCCTGATGAGGTGTGTGTTCTGAGCCATTACAATCACAGAACATTTAGTAGTCCTTTTGATAAATCGAAAGACAAGTCATCTCTGTTACATTTGAATGTTACCTGCATCTTAAATGCATATCTCTGATGCAGACTCATTAACTCACCCATCAACAGGATATGAACAGGTTACAAAATAATATCTGCAGCAGGGTTATTGACCCACTGAGCTGCCTTTCCCAACAGGCTGTTGACACTGAAAGGCACATAGGGTTAGGGGTTAGGGCACTGGCAGTTCCATGCGAGGCTTGCCTGACAAATGGTTTGTCAAAAGCTTAAGCCTGTTTGGACTATCCTACATTAGTCAGGAGATTCATAATGAGGCTTTAAAATGTGATTGATTTCTGATAATGGGACTCAGTAATCGGACATGGGAGAAGCAGAGGTTTTGAAAAGCACAAGCCGAGTAGAAGGGAGTGAAGTATGACTGAAATGCCATCTTCTCACACTGTCGGAGGTTGGTGGGAAAGGGCTCAGACACTTTTCTTGGTCAGTACTTTAACTCGCTTAGGAAAATGGCAACACATGTTCGTGCTTTCATAACAGCAACTCTGTTACGAGATTCAGGTATTGTCCCAAAACATAGCAGTCCAGCTAAGAAATGTGGGCATGATGCAATCATCCTTGCTGGGACTATTTGGCATTGGGCCATGGCATGCGTATATAACAGCTCCGTTGATAAATTAGGCTACTTTGCCTGAAAATATAGTAGTCCTGTGGAGAGGTACCAGTACAATCAGTGCCACCAAAAATATATACAGAACTGCTTCTATCTGCATCCATTAACTACTTGTGGTGGGTGGACAGAAAGGGAGTTAGAATTCAGTCTACATGCCTAGCTATTTGTTGCTCTCTAAGAAAACTATGCATAGTGCCCTTACCTGCACACAAACACATTCAATCTTAAGACTAAAAAATTTTTTTTTTTTTTTTAAACGCATCACTACAAACGTTTTTCCTTCCCACAAAAGCCAAAAAACTGCTTGCTGGGAGGCTCTCCTAAAAACGTCAAGAGATCAAGAACCCCACGCCATTGAATGCAATTAATGTGCTTCTGTGATACAAAGTATGAAATGCCCATGCTGCTGCAACTACGCTGCCTCTATTGAACAGACCCTTCAGGATATTGCGGCATGAAATAGCTAATTTTGCAGCACAAAACTATTTATCATTTCTGTGGCATATTTATCAACTGGAGGGTGTAAGATTGGCACATTGCAGGAAAGAGGTAGTTTGCAGGGTGTCATTATTTGTACCTTTTCTATCAATTTAATAGGAAGAGTCCCAGATATCTATGGCTTGACAGAACAGTGTTTGTTTTGGCTATGTTTTTTCTTTAATGTGCATGCGCCCATTTTATATTCTTGACAATATTGGTAATTATCAGTTGAAATACTGAAAATATTCCCATTCTATGATCTCCAGTGCCCAAATACCCACACACCTCTCACCAATTCCCCCATCACAATTTGCATTCCCGAACATCTCATTCTGCCACACACATACTCAGTCACACTCCCAGTCCCAATTTGCACTCCCTAATCCCTGCCAAACTCCAAATCATACTCCCAACTCACACCTTACTCTCCTCAATTCCTCCTGCAGTACACAGTCCATTATTTTGTGCTACTTCTGCATCTTGTATCCTTTCTCCCATTCTATCGGAATCTCTTCCCTCCTCCTTTCTCCCAAACTGCAGTGTGTTGCCCCTTTCTGGTTAACCACTCCCACTTTTTGGCCCACTGCTTCCCTCCCACGCCCCCAAACCCACGCTCCTCTACTTTCTGTACCTCCACTAACTCAGATTTCTGACCCACTGCTCCCCCCCCACCCACTGCTCTCCCTCTGCTTTCTTGCCTACCACTCCACGTCTGACCCATCACACCCCTCTCTCCTGTCCCTCTCATTTTGTGACCATTTTTTAATTCAAAAGAAAAATGTAGATTTAGGCAAAGTTCCTCAAAAAAACGGGGCTTCGAAAAATAGTGTATGATAGGCTATTTCTTGATAACAGATTCTTGGAAATGAGCAGGTCACCTTAGTCCCCAAAAGGTGACCTGCGAATTTACCCAGGGCTGCGCTGTAGCACAAATAATGTGCTGGCCAGCCGCCTTGAATAAGTTTGTGTTGGAAGCGCTCTCCCGACAATGTTCTAAAGGCTCATATCGCATTTCTCCATGTCGGGACTTTAAGAGGCCTGCCACTCTAAAATGCGACCCAACACACACAATATCTATCCCATTTGAGGAACAGAAAAGCAAGTAAGAACAGCGGTTCATAACTCTGCCGTCACACTAAAAAAAATTGCATGACCGGGTCAGGAAAGACAGTGCAGTGGCACCCACCATGTGCCTATTCGAAGCAGGAGCATAGGTTTCCCTACAATTTCTGCACATTTAAAAGCGCATCTTTTTTGTACATTTGGGACGCACCTTTAAATGTGCAGAAACATCCCCCGATTTCTGCAAAGGGGGTGAAACAAGCCATCTGAATGGGTGCATGCAAGAGGCGCCCATTCAGATGTCAGTGGATTGGGCTGCTCCTTTTTTGGAGCAAGTGATGAGATATGCTTGCGCATTTCATTTCTTGGGTCACAAAATGTTTTGAGAACCTTGCCCCTTGTGTCGTGTATTTTAAACAAAAAACTGCCCTTTCGCAGTATTTTGCGGTATCACAAAATAGCTATAACCTGGAGGGTCTGATTAAAGCAAAGACCGAGGAAAATGAAGCAGAAATACAGCCCTTGTTTAATACAATTTTCATTTTACACAATACTACTTGTGTCCTAAAGTAAAGTGAAAAGCATGTTCATGATGCTTTAATAACACTAACCTACAAAATGTACGCAGTTGAAATAAAGCGAACAAAACACAAATTCCCTTTTTCATCAATCAGAAAGCATTAACAGAGGAGAGTGTTAAAAAATTAAACAGACCAGGAAACATACCAGTTCCTTCTTCCAAGGAACTGTGTGTGTGGCTCAAGTAAAGAGTGGATTTGCAAGCTGCTGCCGTGAGCGCCATGAATTATGGGGGTGCTGCCATAAATAGCCTGTGTAAATGGTATGCAAGGAAGAATTAAAAAGGGCCGTATCAACAAGATTTCTGTGCATAAAAAGGCCCGATACGTACCTTATCTGGCGGGCTGGACAAAAAGGCTTCCATATTACATGGAAGATAGACTTGGGGACTATGCATTGTCTCATTCCCCAGTGGTAGCTCCTGGTCCATTGTTGAGGCTGGATATCCAGGAACTCCTTTTAGCTCCTAGTTATCCACATTTTAATTTCGACCTCTGTAATTGGCCAGGTTTGCTTGCATCTTAAAAATTACAATGTATACAGAAGATGTCAAATGCACAGACCTTTGCAGAGGAAAAATGAAGACGTAGTTGGTGACCAATTGTCCTGTGATATCAATATCCCTTTTGCAACATGCTCGCTAAATCTACTAGCCCCACTGCAGTGAGTAGTTTTTATGAAGGGAGCGCACCATTTGCAGGATACTCGAACTTGCTGGCAACTTATTTTACATTTACTGCAAACACACTATTGCAGAAACTGCCAAATGCAAGTTTAATTGTGCATGCTTGACAGCACCAAATATGAAGTGTGCTTATGGCGACATACACCATTTTAAAAAAGCAGGTCGAGTATTTAAACTAAAGGAACTCACCCTGCAGGTCTAGTGGGATTTTTATTTGCAATGCTTGATTTAGGAAGTGAATCAGCTGTAGAGTGGATGGGAAATGGTACACAAATCCCCAAAAAAAATGTATTCCAATTACAGTTTACTAAATTCCTATCATGTGGAAGTTTTTGATTTTGGGAGCAGTTAACCTTCATAATTTAACTAGTCGCTGCCAACGCTAGATTTGTTCCATCTGTGAGGAGCATGCACTGCAAGGGAAATTAACTGTTCCTGTGGGTGCTGCAGCCACCGAGTTATGCTGTTCCTATTCTATGTGAGGGGAGTGTCCATTGCTTAGCCCCATGCTAGGCAATTTCTTTGTTATAGGAATTTGGACTGCGGAAGCCTATGCTGTTCCCATTCTATGCGAGTGTAGCTTGCATTTCTGAAGCCCTTCATTTACCTTTTCAGTGTGGGGGTGATTGCACTCCTCCATCCCATGCAGCTCCTGATCTATGCGAGTGGAACTTCTACTGCTGTGACTGACGGCTTATCTGTAGTAATCTTGTACTGTTGAAACCCACAACGTTCCTGTTCCATGTGAGGAAAGAATAAGCTACTGAGGTCCATGGCATACCTTTTCTATATTAGGAGGGGAGAGTAAGCTCTTGAAGCCCATGATGCACCAGTTCTATGTGAGGGTGAGATTCTACTGTGGAGAAACAATCTTTATGGGTTTGCAGTGTGGGCACCTTCTACCCTTGCATTGACCCACTCCACCTATTCGACAATATGATAGCTGGTATTGCTGTTGCCTCGATTTGTCTTTTCTGTTTGTGAGATGCCTGAATGACTCCTACTTAAGCAGCCCTGTTCTGTGTGAGCGGCAGCTTAAACTGTTGTTGTACCCATTCCTCGCATGCAGGGGAAGCAGCCCAGAGTCTTACTGCTCCCATTCTTTTTGTGAGAGAGTGTCTGTTGTACTGCACACTGTGCTTTATCTGTTAATTGTGAGAAACCTGCTTTTCTGTCACGTTATAGATTGCTGCTGCATGGTAGCGATTTTCATACCTTTTGCATTTGTCAGTTGGATAACACATACTTTTTTCTCTTGTGAAGGTGTAAACTCATGTGTTTTAAATCATTTTCCCTTTTCAAGTTTAAAATTCGGGAGAAAAATACTTCCACCTCAAAATCTTATCTCTAGCACTGCTGCTTCCTCACCTGATTTCGCCAGGGGTTTTCCTAATATGTTAATATGTTTGCTGCAGAGAGCAATGAGTAAAGCTGCAGGTCAGAAATGGAACACGGTCGTGAATAACAGCTTTTCGTCCTACATAAGGTGCAATGGAGTAGCCTGCAGCTGGTTAATATTAACCTTGATCAACAGACAGAGCTTTTCTTCTCTTGATTGCATCACACTTTCACACAGAATGCCTAAACCAACTGAGGTATTCTAACATATCTGTCTTATTTTTACAACCGTCAAATCATTTTCAGCAATGTTCTCCACAGTTGTCATGACTGAACTATTAGCAAACGTACTAAGAGCCATTTCAAAATGATGCAAGTCCCATTTTCAATTAGAACACACGGGGGGCGCAATTTGTACAGGGGTTTTCACATGTAAACGCTGTAATGTTCATTATTAGGTTTGGATACAATTAGAGTGATTCTGCCACAGTGCAGATCATGAAAAAAATCGGATTATACTGTGGTATGAACTGAACTTCCGCTTTGGTGATACCATAACTAATACTTTAGCCTTCATTAAAGTAGGACTATTCTCAATGTGCCGGGGCTCAGATTACATCCAAGCTCCATGTTACAAAAAAGTTTCTGGAGAAGGCATTTCGTGTTGGCACCCGTATGTACAGCAGCGAGTGAAAAAAAAAAGAAAACAGGAGATGTTTGCCCCAGCTTGCAACGGGAACAAAATCACGACGTGAAGATACTTTAAACAACGTGTGTTACACAAATATGTGACATTACAGACTCGTTTGCCATTGGAAAATAAGATAAATAGGCAGAATAGGAAACTAAAATAAGCATAATTACATTCCGATTTTTTTAAAGCATTAATATGTTTTATAATTGATCGTGTTTTTGGAATATGTAGAAAAAAGAAGAAAAAAAAAAGAAAAAAAAGTGTAAAATGATCATGCGTTGATCACGGGTAGAAGACCGAGCAGATTTTATTTATTTATTTGAATTTGTATAGCGCAACATAGGCCCAGGGGCATTGTGGCGCTGTTACAGTATGCTCACTTGGTACAGGAATACATTGAATACAGGTATGTAGGTTCACTGAGTTACATTGAGTTAGCATATCAGAAAGATGGAAAGACGACTTAGTTGAACAGAGTGGTTTTCAGCAGTTTGCGGAAGGCAGTGTTGGAGTTTTCTTTTCTTAGTGCTGTGGGTAGTGTATTTCAGCTTTTGGGTGCTAGGTGTTGAAAGCTGGACCCGCCAGCTTTGCATCTTTTAAAGGCGGGAAGGCATATCTGGATACCAGATGAGATCTGGTGTGTCTGGTGGAGTTGAGAGTTATCATCTCCGATAAGTAAGGAGGGAAGTCAGCGGAGAGGCGTGAAAAGGATGCGTTCTTTTACTGGTAGCCAGTGTGCATCTTTTAGCCTGTGAGATGTGCTCCCTTTTGTGAATACTCAGTGCCGCCCTCAAGGCGTTATTCTGTGTTACTTGCAATTTGTTTAGATTTTTTGCAGAGGTGCCAAGGAACAGAGCATTGCAGTAGTCCAATTTGGTGTCTACTGTAGCTCAGACTATGGATATGCAGTTTTTGGTAGAGGGGAAGGGTCTAACTGCATTGATTACCTCAGTGGCGAGTGCGGCGGAGGCGGCTATGGCACTGACCTGATGGGACACTGACAGGGTAAACTCCTAAAGGTTTTACCGCTGAGGGAACAGTGGGGGAATTGTCGATATTAAAAGTTTTGTATTGTGGTGGGAGCTTGCTCAGGGTTTCCTTGGTGTCTACTATGAGGATCTCTGTTTTGTCTCCATTTAAACAGAGGCCATTGGCTGCCAGGATGGCTGTGTAGATCTTGGTTAAAGCTCGTCACTTTCTCCTATGCAAAAATGTAGGCACTGGATTGTGGACTTAATGTTTCAAAACTGTTCTTGATTTAAAAAGGGACAATCCCCAAATTTCCTGTTGACGTTAGAATGCTAAAACTTTGTTGTAAAGAAGTTCTTGCATACAGTCTGATGTCCTATTGCCAGGAGATATTTTTGTGGCGATAAACATAACTCTTGATCTTAGTGGCTCCAGTAAATAATGTTATCACTAATAACCATACATGTTGTACAGCAGATTACCAACAGTGGATCTAAGAGACATGGTTTACAGTTTCAGGTGCTCCACTTGGCCACACATCATATCATTCCATTCTCACACTTCATCTCTAGAATCTTTGTTTCCTTAACTGACAAAATGTGGTGAATTTAGAAAATGAAATTACAGATTATGGATATTGAGTCCTATAATTGGCCACTCGCACTCTGCATATTTAACAACCCTGACAGTTTATAATTTTCGGATTGTGCTTTTCTTGATTGACCTCATTCATCAACTATAAGCCAACGGAAGGTTAAGAATTGATTTCCACAGAATCTCCCCGTTTCTCAGCTTTGGCATGTGGTCACGCATCACAAAAAGTATGGAACAGGGTAGACAAGGAATGACTGCAACCTTGATTGTAACTATGGTTATCAATCTGGAATTATTTCTGTGATAGATTTTATTTTTCAAACAGATCTTGGGTAAACATTACTGTGGTGAAGTTCTTTAAAAGCCATGTGTTTTTACAAACGTCAGATGAAGCAATAATAAATTCATCCATCAAAATGTGCATTTGCAACTAGCCCATAGCGGTGAAGGGTTCATGTGGAGAACTGAGGGTGGGATTAATTTAAATTACTAGCAAGTAGTGCAATTTGTACCCAGCTCAAAAACGGAATGGGATTAGACAGGGTTTCGTTCACTAGTATGAAAAGGTCTTTAGAATGTTAACAGTGTTTAATCAAGAATATTTCACTAATTGAAGATCCAGCAACTGCAGAAGATTATTCAATCTTGAATAATTCATTGTAAAAACACAAAAACAAAAAAAATCATGGTTGCCACAATTAGTGTAGAGCAGGGGTCTGCAACCTGCAGCTCCCCAGATGTGCTTGACCAAGACTTCCATGATCCCTCAGCATTGATTAAAATTAGTAGGGCTAATCAGTTTTAGTTCATAACTTCTAGGACATAGTGTTCTTTGAACTACAAGTAATCGCATTACACAAATTGTTTTAGTTAAGATTCGCTGTACGGGTCCGCAGTAAGAATGTTTTAAATAAGAACTACCCAAAAACTAATTACACGGCAGCACAGAAAAGGGAATTACAAAAAACACAACTGTCTTGCTGCAGGTGTCCCACACCACCCCCTAGGATCAAACATATCTGGAAACTGTGGGTTTCGTCACAATGACAGTAGCAACTTTCTTGGAGACTATCACTTAATCGCATGGTAAGGCAAATAAAGCTTACAACGCAGACTGCAGCTGGTCGCACCGGCATATAATAGCGACCAGCTAATAAATCAATAAAGGTCTTAAAAAACACTTAATTGGAGACAACTACCATTCCGCACACTAAGTCATACAATGACACTGGAAGACCCTTTTGCTTCCACCATCATATCCCTTTCAACTTTCAAGTACAAATTCCACAATTGTATTCGCGTAATTTGTTTTAAAGGATAGAAGGTATGCAGGTGTTTAATGGCAGGTGTGCCACAGGCCTAAGCAGGCCAGACTCGAGTGCTTCGCATTTGGCCTGCCTCATTGCGACTCGCACGATACAGCTGCGAGCAGCAGGGCTACTGGCAACGAAGGGCGTCTGCCCCGAGTTACAAACAAGAGCGTGAACTCCGGGAACCACAGACTAGCAATCCATTCAATGAGATGGCAGAGCCTGCTAAACGGACAAGGTTGTAGCCGGGTACTCGCACGCATAGTAAGAAACCTAGACTTTGCGGGCTTACCCGACTATGCTCACCTGGGCACTGTCAGACGCCATGCTGCACGGACTCCCGAAGGTCCAATCTCCAGCTCTCATGCTGCATCCCCTGAAGCCGCCATCTTCTCACTCACACTGACGTTCTCGTTGGCACAGTGCGGTTGCGCGAGATCTGGCAGGCGGACGCAATGCGCATGCCCCAGGGGCAGCTCGCGGTTAGGCGCATGCGCAAATTCCTCACCTGTTTAACTCGGTTGAATGGGCGTGGCTGGTGTGTAGTCAGTGTTATAAGGAGGCTGACGGACAGACCCTTTTCACGTTATGATTGTAAACATTTGCAGTCTTGCTGTTTTGGCAAGATGTGAAAAATTCACAAGGGGACGCTTCCCAGAGTGCGCTTTTGGCTCCGCTAGAATACTACAGTGGACGTGTTGCTTTTAGTAAAGCCATTTTTGACGTTTGCAAGTCCAAAAAAGCTACAAGAGCACCCGAATAAATAGATGCCAGGAAGTTGAAGGAGTTTATAAATTGTTCTAAAAAAAACACAAAAGCCGGATTAGTAGGAAATTGCTTTGAACATGCATTGCGCTACAAATTTTGGAGCCTCATAATTATTCTTATACGCGGTGACGGTATTTTTTATTTTCCTTGAACGTCGATACCCACTTTCAGGGCACTTGCTAGATTGGACATTTTACTCGTGGAATTACCAATTTGTCGGTTGTGTGATTCGGAGGTCCTCTGTAGAGAGAGGTCATAAAGGACGACATTACCTCCACGTCCATCTTCCTCGTTGCAGTGTTTCATACTTGCCAACCCTACCGATTTAGGTGGTAGGATACCGCTATTTAAGCAGTCCTACCGCCTACTGATTTGCCTGTCAAAACCTACTGATTTATGATGGCGCCAATAGGCCTGGCTGCCAGGCCCAGAGCAGCATCCTCCAGTCAGTGTATTGAATGTGGCGTAATAGCCCATTCATTTTGATTGATGATGACATGCTCGCTGCCTGGAGTGAAACAGACACTCTCTGCCCTGTGCTCCCTGGGGTCGGGGTCAGGGTCTGTGTCAGCGTGACCGTGCGCCAGCCATGCCGTGCCCCTGAGCTGCCTGCCTCATCTCTGTTTGTTCAGAGCTCCAACTGGTGTTATACTAGAAATTCTTCTGAATTTATGGAGGCTCATCTACTGGAGCTTGCACATGCAGGATGTGATGTCCACAAAGACGAACGCGGAGCCCGCCGAAGGGCAGTTCCCGCTCTGGCACCACCCAACACAGTGTCAGCGTCCGTTTGTCCTGCGCCGCGTGCCCCACGCAGTGAGGCCCGGCCCCCAGTCCTCGCGGGCATCACCCAGTACAGCCACATCGATGACTGTCACTCTTCAAAGGTGAATGTGTACATTTTACATAGGTGTGTAGACTCTTTCTTGTTTTGAACAATAACAAAAAGTGCCTCAAAGAGTTTCAATTTGTTTGCTGCCTGGCATGCGAAGGGCAATAACGTAAGGGATACTCTCCCTTCCCCGCATCCATTTATTGTTGCGGCGCCCCGATCGCTTTACTACTAGGGTTTCGGTGTCTCGCGTCCCAGAGAGCTGTTTGTTCCCTCTGTCCGGTTTTATACGCATCAGCCCGCCATTGCTCGCACCTCGCACCTCAGCCTGGCTTTCCCGTTTGAGATTGCGGTTTTCTCCAACTTTCCCAGTTGTTGTGGCTGTCCTTTCTTTCCGAGGTGTGGGTTTCTTACCGTTCATGTCCAGGTCCCCCCCAAGTGGGTTCCTCCTCCTCCTCCATGACTGGGTATTCCGTCCCGGCCCCGTCTATGCCCCACCAGAGGGATCCTTGTCTTTCTCGACTAGCCCCGTAATCTCAGAGCTTATATTGGGTTCTCGGTGGCCGCATTACAAGCCAGGCCCCTCTTCATGGCTGAGACTCTCACAGAGCCCTTGCGGTAGTCACTTCCCTTGGGGTATACAGAAGTGTTATCACCACGTTGCCTTTTCACACGGGTTCCCCCGAAGCAGACACCTGCTGACATAGATGGATTTATAGCTTTTCAGTGGGTTTTTCTTGTTTTAACTCCCTGCTGAATGGCCACCTCGTGAAAATCGGCAGATGTTAACCCCAGATGTATTTCATTGGATAAAATTGATGTGACATAAATGATGTCATCATTATGCTACTTACTATTTTTTAAACTTTAAGATTCTTACAGATTTTTGGTCACAGAATGTTGGCATGTATGGTGTTTACTTTTTATGCCCCACACTTAACCCTTTCCCAACTTTACTTGTTCTACCCATCCTTTAACCATTACACTTAAGTAAAAATTGTCCTACACTCAGGGACCCTGTTCGTCTCGCTCCTTGGCTTCGAGGACTCCTTGCTGGAAGTGTGGGTACCCTCCCCTGTGTTGTGCTATGAGCCTTCAGTGAGGAGGGAAACTCGCTGAATGAACACAGGCCCGCTCGGGCTATGGAGGGCAGCGCGCACAAAGAAAACACAACTAGCTTGTTGTGTGCCTAAGCCCAGACTGGTGTGCAAATGCCCAGTTTCGTTGATAATTTATTTCCGGCCCTGCCCCCAGCACGTGACCCGGTCTCCCGTGACATCACATTCCTCCCAAACTTAGAATGCTTTTTCAACAGCGATTAGTAACTTTTTATAACATTACAATTGTCTCTTTAGGAGAGCGGCCTAGTCGCGCTCGACCAGTGATAGACACATTGTATGACATAACCCTGAAGGCGGGATGATGGTTGCGGCTTCTCCCTCAGATGGTATCGGGGATGGGTCCTCTCCGTCTATTCCTCTCGAGGAGTCTCTGGTCGGGCATCGCCCATGCACAATGTCGATTCTCAGATTTCTTGGGGTGCGTCGTGTCCCTCTGCTGGCCTCGGGGCCTCTGGACGATCTGGTGATGGCGGTTCTCTCCTTGGGCTCCCCAGGCTTTCTTCCCACATCTCTGCTGGGACCATGAGAAAGTGTGAAATATTTCTTGTCACGGTTTCACTCCCTCTGTGGTGGCTGTGATCATGCTTGGTTTGTGGTGCTTACTGTCCATGGTCGGGACTCGAAGTTAAGTGAAATTTTTCTGGGCGGGGCCCGGTTCTTGACCAACACTGTGTCCCCTTGCTACAACTCTCGGTGGCTGGCGCGTCGAGTGTGGCTTTTGTGTTCATTCCGTTTAACCCATGTTGCTTCTATGAGGGGGATGCCCGGATCTGGGGCTACCCAGTTTGGGTGTACTGGGAGTTCCGCTTGGATCGGCACCCCAAACATGAGGGCTGCAGGGCTGATGCCGGTCGATGAGTGTGGGGTCTGGCGGTGAGTCCTCAGGAATCGGTACACAGCAGTTAGCCATCAGTGGTTGTGTTCCTTGGAAATGCGTATCACTTTATTCAGCGACCCCATACATTTTTCGGCGTCTCCGTTGGCTTGTGGCCAGTATGGGGTGATCTATTTGTGCCGAATGTTGAGGTCTTGAAAGAATTGCAGCAGTTCTTGGCTAGTGAAAGGAGGGCCATTGTCACTCTTGATTTTGGTCGGGATTCCCGTGTTGCAAATATTTTTTCGAGTGCCAGGATCATCGTCTCTGCGTTGGTGGACACTACATGTTCGACCTCCGGGTAGCGACTGAATTCGTCCACTAGGACCAGCAGGTATCCTTCTCCTGCGATGGTGCAGTAGTCTATGCTGACGGACTCCCACCTTTTGTTGATCCTTGGGGCGCTGATGATTGGCTGTGGGGTTTCGGTTCTTCTAGTGGATTGGCAGGCTGCACAAGATTCGACGAGTTTGTTGACCTGCTTTTACATGCGAGGCATCCACATTCTGGTCTTCAGGTATGAGGTAGTCTTTACAATCCCTTGGTGCCCACTGTGGGCCAGTTTGAGTGCTTGTTCTCCTAGCACTGTTGGTAGTACGATTCAGTGCCCTTTTAGTATTACTCCTTCAGGGGCCACGGTGAGCTTGTGGCGGATCCCAAATAAGGCTTGTAGCTTCTCCTGGGCTGACTTTGTGCGCTGGGTTGTCATGGTCAGAAAGTTATTCCAGTTCCACGTCTGGATGGCTTGTGTGGTACGGGCCAAGATGGTATCTGCCTTGGTCTCGTCTGCTACTTCTTGTAGTGTGAGGGCCCGTAGTCGGGCGCACGTGACGATGTGACATACGCATTCGTCCGTCTCTGCGGCGTGTTTCCTCTCTTGCTCAGTAGCAGGCCGCAGGTGGCGGGATAGTCAGCAGGGTTGACTGCCCCGGCCCGATACTCCACCTCGATGTTGTAGGGCTGAAGTTGTATCATCCACTTCTCGATTCGTGCTGGGGGGGTGGTGCAGAGCCCTTGAAGATGGGGATAAGAGGTTTGTGGTCTGAGAACACCTTTGCCTGTTTGCCCAGCAAGTACACTTTGAAGTGTCGGCATCCCCAGAGTATTGCTAGCACCTCCTTCTCAATATGCGAATTATTCTGTTTGGTTTTGGTCAATGCGCGGCTGGCAAACACGATAGGGTGTACGTTGCCTTCCTTGTCCGTTTGAGTTAAAAGGGCCCCTAAATGCAACAGGCTTGCAGCAACAAGGAGTTCAGTGTCCCTTTCGATGTCAAAGAAAGCCATTGTCATGGAGGTGGACAGCGAGGCCTTGATATTCTGGAACGCTTGCCGGCGTAGAGGTGACCATTCACACTTCTGGTCTTTCTATGTGAGTTCGCAGAGGGGGCTCGCTAGGGTAGCAAGGTGCGGGATAAACCTAGCGCAATACGTTGCCATGCCCTTAAAACTTCGGACTTCAGTGGCAGATTGCGGGGCTCTGGTGCCTTTGATGTCATTCACCTTCGCTGGATCAGGTGACACGCCTTTGGCGTTAAAGATGTAGCCGAAGAAACAGAGTTCTTCCCTGCCAAACTTAAATTTTTCCGCATTCAGAGGGAGTCCTGCATCTTCGAGTCACTGTAATACTGCCGCTAGGCGTTTGTGATGCTCCCGGCTGCTGGTTCCATATACAATGATGTCATTACTGATGTTCGTCGTCCCCTCTAGGCCGTTCAGAACTTTCCGGATTTCGTGTTGAAACACCTCAGCGGCCGATGATATCCCAAAGTTCAAGCATTTGCAGCACCTCAGGCACGGTGAGAGGAGCATGTGGTGATGTATCTCGACTCCTTTGCTAGCCTGAGTTGGTGGTATCCTGACCTGAGGTCTAGCTTACTGAATATTGTCGCACCCGTTAGGTCAACAAAGAGTTTGTCAGTGGTTGGCGTGATGTGCAACTCCCTCCCGATGGCTGCATTCAGGAGCCTCATGTCAGTGGAGATTCTCACTGCGTTTGGTTGCTTGGGCTTTTGTGCCACTACCATGGGAGACACCCACAGGGTCGGCCCTGAAGTTTTTTTTCGACAGCCTCCCTCATGTGAAAAGGCACCCGGCGATGCCGTACAGCTTTGGGCTCAATGGTAGGGTCAATGTGCAGTTTGATTGACCTGCCTTTCAAGCAGACGATGCCCTGGAACACTTGGTGGTGTTTTTTGAGTAGGCCATCGATCTCTGCATGTTGGATACTGAACGCAAAGTGGATCAGCCGTAGTTTTGTGGCTGTTCTACAGCTTAGGAGAGTCTTGCAGCTGGCATTGACAACGTAGATCCTTGTTCTGCAAGCAGTGTTGTTGTGGGATAGGTCGGACCGGAATGATACTTGCACCAGCAGTGGTTTTTTGCAACCATAGGCGAAGAGCCGTACCTTCCTATCTTGGAGCGTCTGCCTCGGGCTGAGTTTGTTGAAAGCAGCTGTTGGCATTACGTTGACGGTTGCTCCCGTGTCGATGACCACTTTTATAGGTATTCCGTCAGAGATAACAGTGCACGAGGGTCTCTTCCGTTGTTTGAACTTCCGTGGTCCTACTGCAGAGATGAGATGCACGCGGTGTACCTTCTTTCCTGTTTTCCTTTGTCTCTCTTTGTTGCGTCTGTCGGGTTAGATGCTCTCATCGCTTTCTTCGCTCTCACTGCTGTCTGGTGATCTTTGCGCGTGGTCCACGGCTCTCGCTCTCCCGCTCCCTTTTCTGCTCGGCTGGCGGGTGGGTTCCTGCGGGGCGAACTTTCTTCAGTGTTCCTGTGATTGTTGTGGTGTTTGTTCTTGGTCTCTTCCGCCTGGTGGGTGTAGGCAGATGGCTGCATAATGGTTGAGGCGGTTGCACTTCCGGCATGTCGAACCCCATGCGGGGCATGTCTCTCCTCAGTGCCATGGGCCACCACACCATTTGCAGGAGCTTCCTCGTCCTTGAGGTAGATAGGGCCGGGATAGGTTTGAGCCTCTGCCTCCTTGTTTTCGGTTGCTCTGGCATATCTTTATGGCAGCAATTTCCTTGCCTTTCTTGGGGTCATCTAGCGGTAGACGTTGTATTGCGGCTTCAATCACTGCCACTTGGTCATCAGTGCGTTTGCAAAGACGTCCCATTTCCAGGATTCGGGATAGCGCTATGTTCTTTTCCGACAGGATGACCCTCCTCAGCTTCTATGACGAGATTCCATTTATGATTTGGAGCCGAATTGCAAATTCTTTGTTGGGAAATTCGCGACCTACCGCCATCTTTCGTAGATGTGCATAGAAGTTGTCTATCATCTCACTCTCGCGTTGTCTGGCCATGCAGAAGTGGAACCTCTCATAGTCGGGATTAAGGTCAGGCTTGAATTTGTTTGTCAGTGCCAGTTTGGCCGTGTCATAGTCATCCGCACCACCGTTGTTGGGGAGAGTGTTGAAGAGTCGAAATATCGCTGCCTCGATGTTGAGTAGGAGGAAAGTGCGCTTTCTTCTCTCAGTGACGATATCTGTGGCTTCGAGCTGTAACTCTAATTGTTGTAGCCAGATGCCCCATTGGATGGCAGCACTTGGGCCAAATGGGTCAAAGGGCACCATGAGGGTGGTGAGTGCCGGGTCTGGGCAGTCTGGGTTGGGGTTGATGCTCCTCCTTATCAGAGGGGCTTATCCCTGCCCTTGATGGGCTCGCATTCGTGCTGGACATGACCTTGCTGGGGAATTGCTTGGTGAGCGGCTAGCTGAGTATGGGAAAGATGGTTATCTGGCCTTCTAGCGCATGTGTGGGCACGTGCAGTTTAGCCACCCTGTAGATGGTGGGAAAGTGTTAGGTTTTTTTCTTGATTGCCAGTCGGGGGGGGTGAGGGGGTCTGCGAGTTGTGGGCCCCTCTCAACTGGCTTTCCTTGGCAAAACCCAGCTGGATGTCCTCTGCAGATTGCACTTTCCATGTTTTTAGTGCTCTGGGCAGACGTAATACTGGGCCCAGTGTGTAGTTGTGCCTTGTTACGTTTCTCACGAGTGTGCGCATGTTGAAATACAGTACGTGGGGATTGCAGAATGTCGCCCGAGCACACAGGCGTTGCACGGGAGTGTACGCGAGATGATGAAGCCTGGGGAACATTGCTGGGGCCTCTGGATGTTGCTCGCGATCATACACGAGATGATGGAACGTTCGCGCAGCAAGCACGAGGTGATCAAATGTTCGTAGTATTTGTGTCCGCGTGTGCTTGTGACACGCATGGGTGTCCGATCCTCATACGGTTTGGTAGCTTGGTGGATGCACTGCGACACTCCCCTGGATCGTGTTGATGCAGTCGAATACGCATTGAGAAAAATGATGGGCGCGTGCGGCACAGAGCACTGTCCTCGTTGCCAGTGTTGTGCTATGAGCCCCCAGTGAGGAGGGAGACTCGCTGGATGAGCACAGGCCCGCTCGGGCTATGGAGCGAAGTGCGCGCAAAGAAAACACAACCAGCTTGTTGAGTGCCTAAACCCAGAGTAGCACGCAAATGCCCAGTTCCGGTGATACCTTCATTTCCGGCCCTGCCCCCAGCACGTGACCCAGTCTCCCGTGACATTACACCCTGCACATAGGCAAAGGAGAGTAGCGTGCATGGGCCCTCCTGGTGTCAGTGATGTCTATATCTATGTTTCAGATCGAGGGGGGGGGGGGCAATAGCTGGCACTAGAATTTGTGGTGTTCTGGGTGACAAATGATTTGTAGTCTCCCTTAATTTGCATATGTAGTGACATCAAAGAAAGTGACGTCACAGAAGGTTTAAGTTACTTACCTGTAACACTTGTTCTCCAGCATGGGTCTGGCATGGATTCAGATGCTCACGAATATTCCCTAAAAACACACGTTCTGGACTAATAGGGGAATTATCACCTGTCGATTACCCCAATTTACATATCACACAAACAGATCACAGGTTCACAAATTTGTTGTTATTCAAAACATTCCTACCATATGTGTAGCCTAAGTCTAACTTGCCCTCCAACAAAAACTATCTAAACCCTCATGAATGCTGGTGTGCCGCTTATCTAGGGTGAGGGGATAGGAGTAGAGAACTTGCCCCATCTAGATCTAGTCACCATCAATTTTTCAAAGGCACTTTTCATAGGTACTTATAATTTGCTTTGCAAATGAAATTCCTCGTTTTTATTTATTTTCTTTGCTCTGCAAATTCACACTTTAGAAATAGTTACAGGACCACAACAGGTCCTGTTTTAGTACATTAAAAGAGATCAATATTATTTGGTGTCTCAACGAATTGTCATAGTCATGCTCATGAATGGCGATTACACAGCAGTACATATAAACAACCATGAGAGGTGGCAAAACTCAACAGAAGCAATAAAACACTCACCCCTGGAACAGACTCACCTCAAGTGAACAGGTTGCGTGGCACCGCTTGGCCGACCCCAGGACGGCTCCCTGGAATCCCTGTCGACGCAGTAGAACCACGTGAAGGTATGCGTGGACCTCCATGTAGCAGCTCTGCAGATGACGAGCAGGGGCACACTAGAGAGAAATGCTCTTGTTGCTGCAATGGCTCTGGTGGAGTGGGCTCTCGGCCGGCCGGGAAGAGGCATGTTAGCCAGCTGATGACAGTGCATGATGCAGCCGGAGAGCCAACTGAGATGGAAGCCTTCGACAAGGCCTTTCTGTGATTCACAGGTCCAAAATTGATGAACTGAGAAGTCTTCCAAAAGCATTTTGTGTGTGCCACGTGAAACTTGAAGGCACGATCAATGTCTACCGAATGCAATGCCCTCTCCACTGGCGACAACAGATTGGGGAAGAACAAAGGCAACACCAAAGGCTCGTTGAGGTGGGACTCTGACATCACCTTCGGCATAAAGGTGGGGAGTGTACGCAGTACCACCCTTGTAGCGTACAAGGATATATGTCACTTATAATGAGCCTGCACACAAGTGTTTCTAGGCTCAACAAGACAAGGGAGGGAAGACAGAGGGGGGACAAGGCAAACAATCTTACTAGGCCTTGTGTCATTCAGATCGTGCAAGTGCGACAACGCAAAGTTCAGAGGGAAGGGAAAGGGGGAGTGCCAGGGAGAGAGAAGGGGGAAGTGCAGTCAGGGCTGCTTTGCTCTGTGTAAGTACAAGGCGGCATGGGACTGTAGAGGTTACAGCCCTTAAGTGCCTGGTAGGCATGGAGTCAGTGCAGGGGAAACTGATCATAGAGGAGCCAGGTACCCAGTGAGACTCTGAGGGTAGCCAAGCAACCAGTCGGTGCAGCAGACAGGTAGGTCAGCACGGGAGGGGGGGAGAGAGAGAGAGCATAGGCGAAAAGGAAGGTCTTGAGCTGCTTCCGGAACATCAGGTGGTCCGGCTCAAGTGTGAGAGAGGAAGGGAGGCCATTACAGAGGAAGGGATCTGTAGAGGAGAGGGATAGACCCCCGCCCCCACTCTCTGCCTCGAGAAGTGTCTGACCCTCAGAGTTGTACGTAGAAGAGCGAAAGGCTCGAGCAGGAAGAGAGAGTTGGATGTAGTGCAAGCCCTGGCCCCAGAAAGGCTTGTGGACGATGCAGAGGGTCTTGAACTTGATCCGTGCAGCCACTGGGAGCCATTGGAGAGACGTCAAGGCTGGAGAGATATGGTCCATGGGCTTGAAGCCAAGGGTAAGTCTTGCAGTCCTGATCTGGATTAGTTGCAGAGGGCGGAGAGTAGAAGAAGGCAGATTGAGAACGAGGCCGTTGCAGTAGTCCAGCCTAGAGAGAACCAGGGCTGTGGAGACAGTGAGCTTCTGGGGGAAAGTGAGAAAAGGAAGAATACCTCTGAGGAGGTTCAGCTGGTAGTGGGTCTTCTTGGCAATGTCCCTCATGTGAGGAGAGAAGGAGAGAGTGGAATCAAAGATGACAACGTGTTTTGCCTCACAGGAAGGCGAAAGAAGAGGGCCCAAGGAGGCGGCCAGAGTGAGAGAGGGAAAGCAGGAGCAGGGTTCCCAATTAGAAGGATCTCTGTCTTACTGGGATGAAGGCAGAGATCTTTGGAGGCGCACCAATACTGAATCACGGATAAACAGTCAGGAATGAACAAGAGAGAAGAGGCTGAGGGGATGCTGAAAGAGAGCGGAGTGTCATCCGCATAACACTGAAAGTTCAAGGAGAAGGTAGAGATCAGGTGGGCCAAGTAGATATTGAAGAGATAGTGTGAGAGGATAGATTCTGTCCTGGGGAACACCCATGTGGAGAGAGAGATGGTGGAGAGAGAGGACCCAAGTTGGACCTGGGAGGGTCAGTCCAGGAGGAAGGAGGTCAACCAATCCAGGGCCTGATCCATGATGCCCAAATTCTCATGGCGTCGATTGATCAGGATGGCGTGATTGCCCGTGTCAAAGGCAGAGGACAGGGCAAGGAGGATGAGGATAGAAGGAAGGCTGCAGTCGAGATTAGAGTGAAGATCTTCACAGGTGTTCAGGAGAGCAGTTTCCATGCCTCTAGTTGCTCTGAAGCCCGACTGATGGTTGTGTAGATAACCAACAGATTGAGTGTGGAGATTAAGCAGCAAGATGGCCAGCTTTTCCAGGAGTTTGGCCAGGAACGCAGTGATAGCGATTAGGCGATAGTTTGCCAATCACTTGGGATCGGCAGAAGGCTTTTTAAGGAGTGGGTGCACAAGGGAGTGCTTGAGAGAGGGGAAAGATCCAGTGGCAAACGAGTGATTGCAGAAATCGGCCAAGGCTGAAGCGAGAGTGTCAATGTGGGCCTTTGAAGGCCCTGGAGGAGCAGGGGAGCACCTATTTGGATGACACTTTCATAGATCAAACTTGTCTAGAAACATCCTCAGGTGTTGTCATAGAGAATGAGGAGAAAGGAGGGAGAGAGGCGGCCATAGGGGGGCCGAGGGCGGTATAGGGAGAGGAAGAGGAGAGCGAGGACAGGATGTCCTGGGTCTTAGTGGTGAAGTGAGAAGCCAGAGCCATGCAGAGGGCTTGGGGGGGCAAAAGGAGAGGTGGAGACTGCAGAAGGATTCGACAGCTCCTGCATATTTTAAAGAGTTTGGCTGTGCTAGATGCCGCAGAGACACAGGCTTAGGATGTGGACTCTCTTCTTGGACAGGACAGAGTCTTTATTGCCTTTAGAGCAGGCGGCAGGCCAGCTTGTCAGAGGATGCGCCCGAAACCCTCCACTTCCTCCCAGCCACCCTGCCCTTGCGTTTCAGGGCGGTGAGGTCATAGTCATACGAAGAGTTGCACTTGGAGGTAGGCTTCAGATGGATTCTCATTACAGGGGCAAGGATGTACATAGTGTTGGCGATAGAACGATACCGGTTAGAGAAGACTGTGTCAGAGTGTGCGTCAGCCGTAGGAGTAGGAGGAGCAGAGAAAGTAGAGGAAAAGGCATCCACTGACACAGGCTTCATGGGCCGAATGACCGAGAAGATAGTTGGCAGTGCTGGGGTGGGCTTTGCCTAAGAGACAGTGTTTCAGGTCAGAGGAAAGCAGAAAGTGGTCAGTCCAAGAGAGAGGAGTGGTGAGGGGGATGTCTGAGGAGATGAGAACATCCAAGGTGTGTCTGGAAGAGTGTGTCGAACTAGAGGGTAGAATGGAGAGAGAGAGTGAGAGAGACGCAGAGGGGTTGCGGAAGAGCCCACGAGGGATTCGAAGCATTCAGGTGGCTGTAGAGTCACAGAGGAGAAGGGGAGAGGTCAGCCCACTCTGAGAAGAAGAGGGCAACCTGGCCAGGTGGCCTGTAGATGGTGGCCACAGTTTGAGAGGCGAGGAGAGATATTGAGCCTGCATACCAGGCATTCAAAGGAGGAGTAGGCATGCGTAAGAATGACAGTAGTAGGACCCCACTACGGAAAGATCAGAGCTACCCTACCTCCAGGTTGGTAGGTACTGGGCTCGGAGAGGATCTTGTAGCCATCAGGGAGGAGAGTGTCAAATCTTGTGACAGAGATGGTCGTGAATCATGTCTGAGTGAGAGCGAGGACATCCAGGTCGAGTTCTTTGGGGAGGTGGCAGATGTGAGAGGAGTGTTTGACAGTGTTTGACAGCAGAGCGAGAGGGGTACATGGTGGTACACCCAGCGGAAGTGGTAGAGGGGCCCGGGAGAGGGCAGAGGTGGTAGCAGGAGGTTGCATAGTAGCCAGAGAGGAGGATGAAGGTGCCAGTAACGCAGCTGCAGAAGGAGGTGGCAGAGGAGCCAGAGAGGTGCTAGCAGAAGTAGCAGAAGAAAGAAGTTGAGAAGATGCAGGAAACACCTATCGAAAAAAAAAGGAGATTGGGCTGATGGCCCCTTGACCAAGACTGTGCCATTCAGATAGAAATTAATGATGGTCTTGGATGAGTGGAAGGAGGCCAAGAGGACCTCCCACAGAGTGCCACCATTAATGGGAGAGGAAGAGACAGGAGAGAGCCGAGACCATATGAGGGGTCCATAGGTCTGGAGAGGGAACGAAAAAGAGAATGTCGGTTAGGGTCTGTCTGGAGTAAGCGCTGATGTGGGCCCCACGATAGAAAGGCCCGGGTTAGAGACCAGGATAACCCTCTTGAACTTTTTCCTACCAGACTTAGTGAGAGGGATAGGATAGCAGATAGAGTAGCAGTCTGAGAAGATGGGAGAGATTGAGAGCACCATAGAGAGTGCGAGGTGTCAAGAAGGGAGTGTGAGGGAGGAAAAAAAGCACAGCCCAAAGCAGAGCACCACCGGAGGCAACAGAGAGGAGAATTCACACAGAAGGAGGCACACAAGAGGTAACAAGCAGGCAACCACAGGGGAACGCAAGACTTTCCTAAAAACAGAAAAACAAAAAAAAAGCAAAAAGGCCTACAAACAGCAATGAGAAACACCCATATTTGACTTTTGTAAAAAAGAGGGGAAAAAGGCCTAGTTTCAAAACAAACAGAAATGTAAAAAGGAAAAATGAACTTTCCTAGAGAGATGGCCAAGCAATACAGTTCACTGAGATGCTTATGGGTGGTGCAATATGAACTATAGAGAAATTAGAGAGTTGGTCCATTTAGTGGGATGCAGCGATTGCTATATCTCCTGACCCACCGCTCTTACTTTAGCAGTCGCAGCAGGTTGACAGCTGCAGGCTCCTTGCTTCCCCAGCTGACACCGGCCGATACCATCTGGAGCTGCTTCTGTGGAAACTGTCCTTTGCCTCAGGGTCCTTCACCAAGGGGGGTGGTGGGGCTGTTACGGCAGGGGCTGCCTATGGTGGATGTCTGTAAGGGCCAGGAGGCCAAGGTGAGCATGGTAGGCGGGAGGGAGGAGGGGAAGGACAGCAACCAGGAAGCAGGGCCAAGGGGAGGGGGAGTGGGTTCACACACGCTGCAGCATCAACAAAGATGCAAAAATAAAGTTAAACAAGCAGTGCCTCAAGCCGGCACGACCTCACCCCAGCACCAGAGAGTGGAAAGGGTGCTGGGGGCTGAGTGTGAGAGGACCCTCCCTGCACAGAGGGCCGGATAGCACATGGGAGCACGGTGGGCTTGACACAGAGGGAGGGGAACAAGAGAAACCAGAAAGGCAGGGGGAAGGAGGAGCAGGTTCACACACGCTGCAGTGCCAGTGAAGATGCAAAAATAAAGTTAAACATTTGCAATGTTTCAAGCCGGCACAACCTCACCCCAGCATCGGAGGATGGAAATAAGTATGGCTGCTTACAGGACAGGGCCTGGATCTTCCTGACCCACCTGGCCGAGGTGATCTCCACGAATCAACTGGTCTTCCATGGGAGGGACATCAGGGGAACCTGATGCATTGGTTCAAAGGGTGCCCACATGAGTTTAGTCAATACCACACTGAGTTTCCAACCTGGAGCCGGAGACTTAATCGACTGAAAAGTCCTCTGTTGAACTCCTTGTTGAGTCTGTGAGATCACACCAAAGGCCTACCCGGTGCCCTTGCCCTGGTGCAACGGGATATGGCGGCCAAGTGTACCTTGACAGAGGCGTGAACCAGTCCAGCCTTGGCAAAGGAAAGTAGGTATGGCAGGAGATGCAGGGCTTTGACACGCAGGGGAGTGATCCTCCATGCCGGCACCATGCAGAGAATCGCTTCCATTTATGGCTGTAGCACTTTAATGTGGAAGAGGCTCTGGCTTTGCCAGGATGCCCTTACATTCCTTTGGCAAAGAATAATGTCCAAATTCTAATGTTGCAGGAGACGGGCCCTGAGGTTCAGCGACGCTGGGTCGTGGTGTACAATCGCCCCTTCTCTGGCGAGAAGATCGGGAAGTAGCGGGAGCATGATGGATGGTGCTCTCGACAGGCATAGCAGGTCTGGGCACCATATCTGTTGCGGCCACACCGTAGTGACATGTATCATCCTGCAGTTAACACTGTCTGAGCTGGTGTTGCTCACTCTTAGCAGAAGTGGGAACAGAGGAAAGGCGTAAAGGAAGAGTCCCTCCACGAGAGCGAGAAAGCATCCTCCATGCTTTTCGGCTGCGGGAACCTGCCGACGAACCTCTGACACTTGAAGTTTGTCGTGAAGAGCTTGATCTGGCATTGACCCCATTCGCGGAACAGAAGATCCACTTGGTCTGGGTGAAGCTCCCACTTGTGGCAAGAACGTGGTTCCCCGCTGTATGAGTCTACAATGGTGTTCTTGGTGCCTGCCAGGTGGAAAGGGATCAGCAACATGACCTGATGAATGGCCCAGCTCTACAGCTGCTTGGCCTCCTTGGAGAGAGCCGGAGAGAGCGTCTCACCCGGATTTCCGGATGTAGAACATGGTAGTGATGTTGTCCGTGAAGATCCTTGCCAACTTTCCCTTGAGCGACTGCAGGAAGGACTTGAGGGCCCAAAAGACGACCCGAAGGTCCAGGACGTTGATGAGAAGAGTGGTGATCAGATCCACTTCTGAGAGGTGAGGGAGCATGCCCCATCACTGTATCCCCTGACAGAACTCTGCGTTGAGGGTGATCTTGTCCATCCAGGATCCTGAGACCTGCAACCACCTT
Source organism: Ambystoma mexicanum (assembly GCF_040938575.1). NCBI lineage: Eukaryota > Metazoa > Chordata > Amphibia > Caudata > Ambystomatidae > Ambystoma > Ambystoma mexicanum. Next base: position 141,619,070 of record NC_090922.1, on the reverse strand, counting down.
GCATCCAGAAACTCCTGGAGCAGTCTTATCTGTAGTCTGCAAAAGCGGACGAGGTTGATGCAGGACATCATGCCCAGCAGCGACTTGATGGCTCACACTGTAGCCGACCATGCTACTGACAGGCATTGTACTTACCCGGGGTGGCTACCACTCTCTTTTCCGAGGGCAAAGCATGACACATTACTGTGTCGAGTTGGGCTCCTAGAAACAAAGCATTCTGCGATGGCTCCAAGCAGAATTTTGGAAAATGTATGGAAAATCCCAGATCTGTCAGCAGACGGACGGTCCTCGTTGTGTGTGCGCTCGCCAATGCAAGGAAGCAGGATTGGATGAGCCAATCATCCATATAAGGGTAGACGTGGATGCCCTTGAGACAAAGGTGAGCCACCACCAGAGCCAAGCACTTCGTAAAGACCCTTGGGGCCAACCTCAGGCCAAAGGGGAGCGTTTTGAACTGATGGTGTTGTCCCTGTACCACGAACCACAGGAATTTGCTGTGTTTCCTGTGGATGTGGTAGTAAGCGTCCTCCAGATCCAGTGACGCCAGGAAGTGGCCTTGTTCCAGCTGGCCGAGCACTTGCTGCAACGTGACCATCCTGAACTTCTGGGACTTCAAGTACTTGTTGAGGCGTCTCAGGTCCAGGATCGGCATCCACCCTCCTGTCATCTTTCGGACCAGAAAGTATCAGGAGTACACTTTGTAGCCCCAGAGACTAACAAGTCTTAGACCTCCTGCAGCAGCTGCGCCACATGCTGTTGTCGAGCCAGTTTCGGTGTTGGGGCCCTGCCCTGTGGGTGGCACTGACGCTGTCCTCCACTACCATATGCCTGTGAGCAACCTCTGTACACCTCTTGCGTCGTGTAGCAGGAAGGTTGTTGATAAGGGGCATTATATCCCCTGCAGGAAAAGCCTGACTTTCCTTTCGAGGAACGAAGGGATGACGACCGATGTTGCTGCACAGTACCCAGTGAACGTGCCATCTCCATGTCCATCTTGATCACTTGCAGAGACTTGTCAATGGTCTTGCCAAAAAGGTTCTCACTATCAAATGGCATGTCCACCACTTTGGACTGAACGTCCGGTCGGAAATTGGTGGCTTTGAGCCATCCCTGCCACCGAAGAGACACTCTGTTGCCCATTTGCCAGAAACCTGTGTCTGTGATGTCCACTGCCACTGTAATGGCATGGTCTGAAGCCACTTCCCCTTCCTGGAAGAGTGCCTGAGTTTCCACTTTCTTATCATCTGGTAAGAACTCCAGAATAGGGCCCAGTTTATAACATAGTCCCAGTCATAGCGGGACAAAATGCCAAGGGCGTTAGTGGCTTTAATGGTGCTGGCAGCAGTGTATATGATCCTTTTACCCATCGCGTCCAGTTTCTTCCCTGCCTGGTCCGAGAGCACCATGGACGAAGAAGACAGGTTCGCTGATCATTTTCTAGCCGCGGCTGAGACCATAGTCGGCTGAAGGCTGGGACTTGAGGCACTTGGGGGCAGAGTCCGGGATCCTGCCTTTCTTCTCAAGCCTATCCCACTTGGGCGGTCCATTGCTCAGGGTCTTCGTCAGGGCCAAGCCCTCCTCCCAGATATCGTCCAGCAAGGGGATGGACATGACGGTCTTCCGCCTGGACTCACGTCTTTGCTAAATGAAAGCTTCCTTTTTAGTCTCCTCAGGGACCAGATGAAACAGCTCAGTGGGCCTCAACATCATAGTGTGAAACAAGCCGACCTCATCCGGTGGATAGGCCCTGTGCAGTTCATCTGCACCCAACAGCTCCCTGTCAGCTGAATAGAAGTCATCTGCCTTCGTCAAAGTCCATGGCCATGCTGCCGTATCCGTGCCCGTGTGCGCTGCCGGATCCCAGTCGGCATCAAATCCCAAGGTGGGGGTGGAGGTGTTGGTTGACGCATTGGTCCGGTAGGTCCTTTGCCTTGCACCTGGCCAGGGTGGACCCCAGGGTTCGGGTCTTGGAGGGCTCCTAGACGGTGCAGGGCCCGGTGTGTGACACATTTTCTGCTGGATTTCCGAGACCAGCGTGTGCAGCGTTGTCAATATGTCCAAGGACATGTCCCTTGGTTGAGGCGTGAAAGTAATGAGAGGTGGAGGTTCATGACTGATGCGTCTTCTTTGGCGAGGCAATGAACTGGCTCCTTACGTGGAGAGACGGGTCCATGACCCCCTTCGTAGTCTGAAAAATTATCTTCGGGCAGATCATCCTCATCCTTCTCCGAGCTGGTATAAATCTGCAAAAATACAGTGAAGGGTGGCTTAACTGAAAGTGCCTGTCACTCACTCACTCTGCGAGCGTAAGTGACCGCAACCTAAAATACAGTTTTAAGAGTTAACAGTCTCAAAGGGCAAGAATGCAAAGGCTCAAACGGAGCACCCATCAGAAACTTGAGGACAAGGTTCAAATCCCAACTGGGCACCTGGAAAGGTGACAGAGGGAACACATTAGTGAGCCCTTTTAAAAACTGAGAAATTAAAGGAATTTTAAAATAAGAATACTCTTCAGACGAGTGCTTAAATATGGACAGCGCTGCCAGGTAACCTTTAACCATACCCACTTGCAAGCCCCTGTGGGCTAAAGAAAGCAAAAAAGACAGAACCACAGGAATGTCACATGCAAAAGGATCCACATTCTTAACCCTGCACGAGTCGCAGAAACTTCGCCAATGGCAACGGTACAGGGACTTAGTTGCGGGCCTTCTGGCCGAAAGCAACACCTCCATCACGTCTTCAGGGAGGTCCCAGTCCTTATACCTCAACCTTTCAGAAACCAAGCGTGAAGGTTGAGGGATCTGACCTCTGGATGGAGAACCTGACCCCCCCCCTCCCGTGAGAGCAGATCGTCTCGGTAGGGAAGACGACGTGGAGGGCAGATGGACACGTCGAGAAGGTCTGGGTACCACGTCCTCCGGGCCCACACCGGAGCAATGAGGATCATCCGGGAACCGAACATTCGTAACCTCCGCAACGCTTTCGGGATGATGGGGACTGGAGGAAACGCGTACAGCAGTGGGTAAGACCACTCCACCACGAACGCGTCTCCTAATGCTCCTTTTGGAGGAAATTCCCGCGAGCAGAACCTTTCGCACTTCTGGTTGACAATGGAGGCAAAGAGATCCACTTGAGGGGTCCCCCAAAGGGCAAAGATCTCCAGGAGAATCTCCTGAGCCAACTCCCACTCGTGAGAGATCGCGCTCTGCCTGCTCAGAGCGTCCGCCGTCTCGTTTTTCTCTCCGGCCAGATGAACTGCCGAGATCGAAACTTCCTGCTGGATTGCCCAGAACCAGAGCTGCATCGCCTCCCTGCACAGAAGAAGTGACCCTGCCCCCCCCTTTTGTTGAGGTAGTGCATGGCCACTGTGTTGGCCGTCAGGATCAGGACATTCTTTCCTCGCACAGTCGGCAGAAAAGCCTTCAGGGCAAGCCTCACGGCCCTCAGCTCCAACAGATTGATATGGAGTCTCGACTCCGACGGAGACCAACGACCGCTAACAGTCAACTCGTTGGCATGAGCTCCCCATCCCGTGAGGGATGCGTCCGTCACGATCGTCACCTCCGGCCACGGTAGCCAAAAAGGAGCCCCCTTCATCAGATTGCCTTCGACGGCCCACCACAGAAGGTCCTGGGCGACCGAGGACGGCACCTGAACAGGGTCCGACATCCTGCCGGAGGACTGAGACCACTGGAGCTTGAGTGCCCATTGCAAAGATCTCACCCGCAACCTGGCCTCTGGCACCAGAAGAATACAGGATGCCATGAGGACGAGCAATCTCAAGAACTGGAACACTGGGAGACTCTGGACAAGCAGAAACTTGTGCACCATCTGCTGAATGTGATGAGCCCTCACCTGGGGAGGAAAACACTGCCCCAGGGACGTGTCGACCACTGCTCTGATGTACTGGAGCCTCTGAGTTGGTGTCAAATGGGACTTCTTTAAGTTGAGGGAGAAGCCCAGCTTGTGAAGGGAGTGACAGGTGACTGACAGATGGTCCAGGACTTGCTCGGGAGAGCGCGCCCTGATCAACCAATCGTCGAGGTAGTGGTAGACGTGAATCCCCCCTTTCCTGAGATGCGCTGCCACCACTACCATGAGCTTGGTGAAGACCCTCGGGGCGGAGGTCAATCCGAATGGCAGGACCCGAAACTGAAAGTGCGAGTCGCCAACCGCGAACGTCAGGTACTTCTTGTGCTTTGGATGGATCGGCACATGAAAATAAGCGTCCTTGAAGTCGAGAGACACCAACCTGAAGTTGAAGGGCCTGGAGGACTTGAGAGAGAGAGAGATAGAGTAACCATCTTTAACCTGTCCTTCCTGAGGAGTTTGTTCAAACCGCACAAGTCCATGATGGGTCTCAATACCCCGTCTTTCTTGGAAATCAAAAAATAAGGGGAATACCATCCCTTGTTCCTCTCCGCTACAAGCACCAGTTCTATGGCACCTTCCTCCAGCAGGGATTGAATTTCCTGCGCAAGGAGCGGATCCAGACTCTTCAAAGAGTGATTCCCCGGTGGATTGTCTTGAGGCCTTTGCCGGAAAGGAAGACAGTAGCCGTGTGTTATGATCACCAGAACCCACACATCTGAAGTAATGGCATGCCACTCTACAAGATGATGCGCCAGCCTTCCCCCAACCGGCGAACTATGGGACATGGCCTCATGACTGAGCTGAACCAGCTGCGGCGTTGCCTGAGGGCAAAGAGGCAACTGCCCGAGTGGCCTTGGCACCTCGAGTACCTTGTTTTCCACATCTGGCACTAATACGGTGGCCCCTTTGACTGGCAGCTCCTTTCGCTTTACCAAAGGATGAGTAATAACAAAAGGAACCTCCCATTCATTGCTGTCCCCTAGGACGAAAAGGTGGAGATTGTCGAACTGCAGCGCCCAACGACTTCGCTGCAACTTTGGAGGTCTGCAACCTCTCAAGGCTCTCGTCAGCCTTGCTGCCAAAAAGATGTTCCCCGTCAAAGGGCATGTTGAGGAGCCGGGCCTGCACATCAGGAGCAAACCCCGTCTTCCGCAACCACGCAAATCTGCGTATTACGGTGCTCGCCGCCATGGACCGGCTGACGCAATTTGCCATGTCCAAACCCGACTGAACAGCCTCACACATGGCATCCTTGACATCCTGGACAGCCAAGGAAAGCATCCCGTTCGTTTCCTTCGGGAATATGTTCAGCCGCTAAGGAAACAAAGTTCCACAGAGTGTGCGTGAAACGAGACAAGGCACACACGGAGTTGGCCGCCTAAAGCGCCATACCCCCTGAATAAAACACTTTCTTCGCCCAACCATCAAAACGCTTGTTGTCCCTATCAGGAGGGATGGTAGGATACGACGCCTGCTTTGATGGGGCCGTAGCCGCCTGCACCACCAAACTCTCCGGAGTGGGGCGCTTGGTCAAGTAGCAGGGGTCGCTACTGGCTAGGCGGTATTTTCCCGGCAAAGACTTGCCCACTGCCGGGAGACTCTCCGGAGCAGTCCAAGCCGCTGCCACCCTCCTCTGTAGAGCCATATGGAACGCCAGTACCGGGTCAGTTGGTGGACCTTGGTCGAGGATATCCGTAAGGTCATCCTGAAGAAAATCCCCTGGGGGAGCAGACCACCCCAAGTACTCAGTGACCCTAGACATAAGGCGCCGGTACGAGGAGTCGGCATGAGTGCCAGGCTCGGGCCTACAAAACTCCACCTCCGGAGAGGTGTCCAGACCACTGGCGTCGTGCAGGGACTGACGCAGGTCCTCAATTTGGCTATGGCCCGAGAGAATCTCATCTGGCACCGTATCAGGAACCATGCCATCATCAGAGCCCTCATCCACCTCTGAAATGTACTCAAGATGGCGGTAAGAGGGCACAGAATGGGGAACAAAGCCATGCTTGACCTTGGCCAGAGCCTTTCTAGGGGGTTCCACCGTGCCCCGGGGTACCCCCGTCGAAACAGCCTCGAAAGGCGTCGAGTGAATCACAGCATCAACGGCGTTGACACAGGCCTCGAGGGCGGAGCCCCGAGCGTGTCCCTCGACAGCCTGGGCGCCGATGACTTCTTCGGAGGCGTAGCCTCGAAACAGTTTGTCGACGACCTCGGTGCCCGAGGCGTCGACGTCTTCCTCGAAGACACCACAGGTGCACACGGTCTCGAGCGCGTCGAGGACCGGGACCTGGAACGGACATGACGAGAACGATTCCCCTTGTCCGAGCGAGACCTTTCCTGCGAATTGTGCTGACCACCCGAGCCCGAAGGCGTACGAGCGGTGTCTCTCGACCGAGAACGACCGACCCCACTCAGGGGCACGGACAGACCAGTGCCCTGCGATTCGAGAATCGCTAGCATTTTCTTACCAAAGGAAGCCCATTCTGTGGCGTTGCATGCTTAGTGGGTTAAGCGACCCGCCGACGGGCGGAGTCCTCGGATGAGGACGGGGAAGGCGACCGATGACGGCGCTTCCAGGATTGCCTTGAAAAGGCAGAGGAGTGGCAGGACCTTCTCCGGGACCGAGACCCGCTGGACTTCCGACGACGATGCGGAGAGTCGCCCCTCGAATCATCCGTCGAAAGCCCCGCAGACCTCGACTTCCGTGGCTTGGACACCTTACCTACTGACAGTTTCTTCTTGCGCTCCCGCAAGGCTTTGGACGTAAGCGACTGGCAGTCAACACAATCATCCGTGTCATGGGCCTCCACGAGGCACCAGAGGCAGGCATCGTGCAAGTCCGTCCCCGACATCTTGGACCAACAGTCCCCGCACTTCTTAAAGCCCAGACGCGGGGTGGAAGACGAGGTAGACATCACGAAGGATAACTTCACAAACCAACAGGTTCGAAGAACCGATAAAGAACAGAAACTCCAAAGAGTCGAGGCGCGCCGAGATCTCTGAAGCGAACACGTTTGCAGAAAAAACGGAACTGAGGCTACGGGCGTCGTGCGTCCTACTTATAACATCCAGTGACGTCGGCCGTCAGAGGAGGTCCTCGAGGGCGGCGTATCGACGTCATCGACGCAGACGCCAAAAGATTTTCCAAAGCAGCACAGCTGTGGTGATTACTGTCATAGATATGGAATACGTCGGAGGACCCAATCCCCTCGAAATAGGCAAATATTCCCCAAAAATAAAAATAGGAAGTAAAAATACTCTCAACAAAAAATAGGACACAAAGACGTAAAACCTTGTGCCCCTGCTTTCACCCATACTTCTCCATGGATATATTTGGACCAGTAGAGCACATAGTACCACTGGAAACATTACAATCACTAATGCCTGATCAGAAGTAGTAAATGTGTATCTTTTAATGTGCATGAATAACTAGGTGCAAAGAAATAATGATTACCGAAACATTTCCGTTTTCCAGTTAAAACATTTTTACTGGCTTATAAAATACTCCCATTGGGAATTGGGCTTGAATTTTTGCTCCTTAAAAAATTATTTTACTCCCAACTTTAAAAAATAGGGAGTAAAAAACTCCAACTTCCAAAACTTATCTGGAGCACTGCCTACGGCTGTGTCATTCTCTGTTGGTCCCAGCTTCACTGGCACTGCGCTTCTCTGTAGCATGACTGGTTAGTTTGTACTAAGTATTAGGTCTCCCATTCAGTTCCCGCAGAAAACAACAAAAAGAAAATACCGAACGGCAGAAAATATAGAGTTTGACACAAACAAAAAAAAAGGAACAAGTTACTTACCTGTAACTGTTGTTCTCCAGCATGGGTCTGTCATGGATTCACATGCTCATGAATATTCCCTGTTGTCAGGTTGGGAATCCTTGTTAAAAGAAAAAAATCAGTTTGATTGCTGAACTCATTGTGCTCTGGGTCATACTGCCCCTAGCCAATGACTGCCCTCTAACTAAGCCCCTCCTCTGGCAGCCATCTTCAGATTTGGTAGCACGTAAAGTGTCAGTAGGTCCAAGAGAAGAGCCGCAGAGGGTTAGGCGGGAGGGTTCGCATGTGAATACATGCCAGTCCCATGCGGGAGAACAACAGTTACAGGTAAGGAACTTGTTCCTTCTCCAGAATGGGGTCTGGCATGGATTCACATGCTCATGAATAAAGAATACATAGCAGTACACACATGCACAACCACAGGAGGTGGCAAGGCTTAACATAAGCATCTCTTACCCCCTCACCAGGCTCACCTTCAAGCGAACAGATTGCGCAGCACTGCTTGGCCGACTCTGGACTCCTCCCTGGAATCCCTGTCGACGCAGTAGAATTTTGTGAAGGTGTGCGTCGACTTCCATGTCGCATCCATGCAGATGTCCAGCAGGGGCACACCAGACAGGAATGCCGTTGTAGCAGGTATCGCCCTGGTGGAATGGGATCTCGGTCGGTTTGTCAACAGGTGACGGTGGGTAATACAGCCGAAGAGACACCTGGAAATGGAAGCTTTGGACAGGGCCTTCCCATGGTTCACAGGAGCAAAGTTCACAAAGAGCAGAGAGGTTTTCCGGAAACACTTTGTGCGGGCCACATAAAAATTCAGCGCTCTAGCCACATCCAGCGAGTGCAGAGTCCTTTCAGCCAACGACAAAGGTGTCGGAACAAACACAGGCAACCTTGGGCATGAAGGAGGGGTGCGTCCGCAGCACCACCCTCATCTCGTGTTAAGTCAAATAAGGTGCTTTAGAGGAGAAGGCCTGGATCTCTCCCACTCGTCATGTAGAGGTGATGGCCACGAGAAAAGCAGTTTTCCACAACACAAACTTGAGCTGTGCAGAATGCATAGGCCCGAACGGAGGTCCCATGAGCCTAGTAAGCACCACATTGAGCTCCCACGTCGGAGCCTTCACAGCAGGAATGAGCGGAATAATCCCTTGACGAATTCCTTGACCAAACAGTGCAACCACAAGGATGGTCTCCCTGGGGATCTGGTGTAGCGGGAGATAGCCGCCAGATGAACCTTGATAGAGGCATGGGCCAGTCCCGATTTGGCCAACAACAGCAAATATGGAAGTACCTGAGGAGCCTTGACACTCAGTGCATCGATCTTCTGGGAACGACACCAAATAGCAAATCCCTTCCACTCGAGTCTGTAGCATTTCAAAGTAGACGATGCTCTAGCCTTGGTGAGAACTTCCTTGCAGTCAGCCAGGAGATCGTAGCCACCGAATTCTAGCACTGCAGGAGCCAGGCCTTCAGGTTCAGAGACCCTGGATCCTGGTGAAGAATGGCACCTCCTTCCCGGGCGAGAAGGTTCACGACGACTGGCATGTTGACTGGTGGTGCCGCCGACATGCTGAGAAGGTCCGGGTACCAGATCTGCCTCGGCCACGCCGGTATGACGAGGATCATCCAGCACCGACACTGTTTGAGTAGATTGATGACTCAAAGTAACAACGGCAACGGAGGGAACGCATACAGAAAGAGGCCTTCCCAAGGGAAGGGGAATGCGTCCCCCCCATGCACCCCCCTCTGGGGAAACCTGCTGGTAAACCTCTGGTACTTAGTGTTCGTCGCCGTCACAAACAAGTCGATCTGGGGATTGCCCCATTTGCGGAACAGGTTTTCCACTAGGTCCTGCCGAAGTTCCCACTCATGGCAAGAGCGAAGCTCCCTGCTCAGAGACCCTGCAGCGGAAGTTCCGTCTCTCCATGGGGAGGAGTCAAGGAGCACAGGTAGGTTTGGCGCCTGAGGGGAGTATGGGAGTATTAAGGGTTAGGGGAATGGATGGAGGGGGGATGACGGCCGGTGACAATGTGCTGATTTGCTTCTTTTACGAAAATGTCTAATTTAAAACTTTCGTATTCGAAATTTTCATAAATATAATAATCATGTACATCATCCTGAATGGGGAAGCCTAATCCATTTCCATTAAGGTAACCAGATTGCTCCTTCCATTTCAGCCCAGATCCTTTCAATTGGGTCTGAGGAGTAGGTGCATTCTGGTAGCTGTAGTGTCCCGGGAACCAACCGAAAGAAACCTGGGCAGGACCAATACGCATTGCGTCAAGGAATGGGGTACCAATACCCACACTTGACTCCATACATACTGTGGAGGCAGGGACCATGGTCCTTCTCAGTCCACCTATACCATCTCTGGGGTAGGTATGGCCCTGGTGTTGCCATGGCAGGCTGTCCATCCCAGGTGGAGAGAGGTCCTTGCTTACCCCTTGATATGGTCCCGCCCATGACCATGTCATAGTGATGTCATCAGAGAAGGGGAGATAAGGAGAAGGAACAGGCTTGCTACAAGCCTAACTAGAGCGAGTTGAGGTGTGGAGGCAGGACCACATGGTGGAGCATCAAGGAGGAACAGAAAGAGTGATACAGAGGAGAGGAGGTGGAAAGGTTCCCTTAGGTAAAAGACTGTTGCGCCTTGTCAAAGAGTCAGAGAGGAAATCATGTTGGGGACTAAAACATGCCCCAAAGACAGGAAATAGGAGAATGCAAACAGACCAGGCATGTAAACCAGTATTAGGTGTCCAGCCTCCTTGTGGGAGCTCTGGCTCAGGTTGGCATTATCCAGCCCCATCTTCCACAGCTACCCTGGCATGACATGCAACTGCATGAGGGGTCGAAGACCCAGGTGGATGGGTCCACCTCGAGTTCAGAATGAGGAGCAGAAAGGCTGAATCAACTAAACCAGGTGCTAAGAAAGAAGAAAAACTACAAAAGAGTGATTGAGACATGAAGAAGTATCCCAGTAAGGAATTCCCAGATTGAGCAGAAGACTTGTTTGAACGCTCCATATATCCCATAAACAGCTGTTGAGTAATATTTCAGTTACTGTACAGTTTGTGTAACTAGCTGTGACAATGACCCCTCCCTAGCCCTAGCGGTCAGCTTGGGGGGGGGAGGGGGGAGTTGTGGGGGTGAGGGATAGTTGCAAATGGTTATTTATAACGCTCTTAATACCCAGAGGTTTCCAAGAGCGGATACAGGCATCAAATCTGTGATGCTCTACGTCATCGTGCATCCAAGGCGAGCGTGTTGCCCCTGAGCTATCCACCGAGAGGTGGAGGGGGACTCAGTGGGCTGGGCTCCACAACCTGCTATATGATATGGGGCCTGCAGTGGTACTGGGAGAATCAACTGACCTCTCCTATAGTAGAGGCATGTGCCGGCAGGGGATTGCTACTTCAGCCCCACATGTTAGTCCCATTAGCAATGTGTATGTGAACACATAGCCAAGCAGGGGATTATCCACTCACCAACCCACCAAACCCAAAGCAAGCCAATTATGCTTTCCAGGTGCCACTGGAGGACATTGGGGAGTAGAAACACATGTACATGAACCCGGGAAGAGAAAAGGTTAATGGTAGGCTGTTGGACTAGCAGACCAGTAAGCGATGAATAAGAAGGAGTTGAAGGTGAAGAGAGTTGAGGGTATACATGAAGAGAGTGCAGACAAGGCTGAAGGAGGCGAATATTAAGGAGGAGAGAAAGCATAGGAGGCTGGAGGAGGAAAATATCAAAGTAGGGAGCAAACACACAAGTTTGAAGGAGGTGAAGTGCAAAAAGAAAGGCGAAACAAAACGTGTGAAGAGAAGTAGAAACAGTATTTGGGGTAGTGGTGGCACAGGACATAAGGAAGGTGTAGACCGTGAAAGACAGAGGGGAAGACAATGCAAGCCTAATTCCTGTTTGAGAGGGGTGGGCAGAGGACAGAGCATGTGATAGGGCAGTGATCTGTAATTTGTGGCTCCCAGAGGATTTGTACTATGACTCCCATGATCCCACACCATTGAGTGCGCTGGCTTGAGCTGATGGGTGTTGTAGTACAAAGCATCTGGAGAGCCAAAGGTTGCAGAGCCTGTGATAGTAAGTGGAGGTAACTAAACAAGAGCCAGCCCAATGGCTAATGGCCAGACACAGGGATAGGCCTCCAGGCAAGAGTAGGCATGAAGTGTCAAAAGGCAACCTGAAGAATCTTGCTGCTAAAGGAGGAACTGCCATGGGTCCTGGAAAAGTCTTATGAGAATCTTACAAATGGAACAAGATTTTATCCAGGTGGCAAATTCTGGGAGAGGATTTTTATACCAAATTATCACGAACTGCGACTATGCGACTTAATTGCTTATTACAAAGTGCACAGCAAAGTTAGCAGTACACGTATTGGGGAAAGAAAGGTTTGACGGGGAGATATATTTTCCTTTCGGATGGTTTAAGTTTACTTAGCCATCTACCTGTAAGGAACGTTCCCTTCCACTTTAGCCCCTGTGCCTGTTACAGTGAATCTTGAAAAAGATCACATTTCTTGAAACTCACTCGTGTGTCTGTTTCTGCTTAGCCAATGTCTTCATGATACGGCCCATACAATTATTTGGTTAATGTTTAAGGTGATGGTAACCGGTTGTCGAGCTAGACATGCAACACTGAACAGTGTTGACATCGCCTCAGAAAAGATAATCAGATTGAGGGCTACAAGACTCAGAGACGTACTCCTTTAAACTTACTGAAAAGTAATCCTAATTCTGTGATATAACGTTTGGCTAGATCTCGAAGAAACACACTGTTTGATTATCCTTCTTATTTGATTAAGGAAATTCAAGTATCTGGGAAGTGGTTAGGGGTCAATCTTTATTTAGTTTTGGGCCCAATATTGTAATCACCCTGAATAAAGCTATACTTCAAGTTCTTATTTATGCATCTTTATGACATTTATGCAACTCAGCTTTGTGCCAACACCTTAAAGGGACATTCGTAAGAGCCAGGCATGCTAATCACAGAGCAGTGGTGACACTAATCATTGTTTTATGTAAAGTTTTCACAGGTCCATTGGCAGTGGCAAGGAGGAGTAGCCAGGAGGCTGCTCATTTGCTAAGGGAATCCTATGATAAAGCACCCCGCCTTACTTTAGAGGTTGTGATGACCAACGGGGTCAGGTGCTGCCACCCACTACGTCATGCAGGGCCTGAGGGTCGTGTCGCGAGGATCCCCTGGTACACCTTATCTTCACCTGTGGGGTTGGCAAGGACACGTCAAAAAGAAAACCTAGCCAACAAAGACCCTTTAAGAAGGCTAATACCATCAGTAAAGGTGTGACCTTCTGGTGGTTGCTTGCGAGTCCCGTGCACAAACCAACTTGTTTGTAGACATAGGCTCTCATGAACTAAAGCGCTATCGCCCATAAATAACCAAGGGGCTTCAGAAAGTTATAGACAGGAAAAGGATCCAAGATGCTGGTTTAAAGAGAGTATGCCCCTGTCTACAGAAAGGAATGGGATGTGGTGAGAAATCTAGACTGGCAGATGACAATGCCCATAAAGAAACCTAGATCAAAAGTTGGGGCCCAGCCTCCGCACACCTGCAATACATCATAATAAGACCAACTCCATGTACGGGGATGGAAAGCATATGAGAGCACAGAACCACTAGGTGATGTGGGTGTTTGCAGCGATTGAAGTACAGGGGAAGGAGGGAGGTAGAGGGTAGAGGATATGAATAGAGTCCTTTTTAGGAGATGAGAAGAGGAGACTGGCAAAGGTGGTGGCAGGGAGTGAAACGTGTGGAAGGATGTGGTGATGGGACCAAAGAGCTTGCATTACTAATACACTCCATTGATCACCTGGGGCCCCCATGAAACGTTCTGGTGAGAATGGTCAGGTCGATGGTAGATACCGGGTCACTTTGCACTCCCATTTTCAAAAAAAGATACCAAGAGGTTTTACAGGAGAATGTAGTGCTAAACAGGTGAGTATAGGCCATACAGCTGTCAAGGGGTTAACACTGCCCTCATTGGAAAGTGTATTAGATGTTTTGTTTTAAGGGGAGCATCACCTGGGACTGTGTATAAGTTTCACAGAAAGGATCTGTGTTGTTAAGGCTGAAGCACATGAAAGAAAAATTGCCAGAATGCTGAAAACCCTATTATGACAGTAGAGGTCCCTGACGTGTGGTGTAAATAAATCTCCAGGACGTTTTTCTAACAAATGGCAAACTCGGGCATTTTGAGCACCGGATAGCGTTGAAATGTTGAGCACTACTCAGAGTGCACAAAGTGAGACCAGTCCTTCATACAATGAAAGAAGAACTCAAGCTTGATTGGTTGCTTAGTGTGGGATTTACAGAAGTAATAGTGTTTATTGGTTTTCTAAGCAACTAAAGCTAATTTTAAGATACTTGTGTGTGGAACGGAGGGAATTGAATAAGGCTTTGAGCACAGTTTTACTTTACATAATGTTGAAGTGAGGGTACGTTGGGATCTGCTAAGACAGCTAGTGTTATTGATTGATCTTCAGTGTATCATCAGGTGCGCCTGACTGTAGAGGCTCTTTCTCTGCATTTGTTTGAAATCCCCTTGTAGGCGATTTCCGATTTTGCAGTAAGCCCTTTAGTTTGGCGTCAGCTCCAGCCGTTTTGCATAGGCCGCGATGACATTCTATTGCATGCATAAAATAAGGAGCACAAGGTTTCCTTAGTAAACGTGCTAGAGGAACTCAAATGTAGAGGTTTCACTATGCAGCTAGAGAATGTAGGCTAGCAGTGAATCAGTTGGAATTTGATAGTTTGGGACGATATGTTAAGGGGAATATTAAGGACATTTTGTTCTGGTTGCGACTGCTGGGAATACAGTTTGATAAGTGAGAGCCAAGGGGTTATGTACCATGAAAGTCTCCTTCGGGTTAACTAGAAAATGGTGTTTGTTTACTTAGACCACTGAACATTGCGGGGCAGTTCCATTCCAGACAAGTCTTTATTCCAGCGGAAGGTCCCAGCAGTCTGGTATGGAGTGGACATCAGTTTCCATTTGTTGTGAAACTTGAACTTTGGGAAAGATGTACAGGCTGCCATCACCCTATTCCTGTGGGCAATGTAACCCTCCTAACCTCTTTGACCTTGGATTGTGATCATTAACATGAAGTTGTAGTCACTATTCGGCCTTTATTCTGCACGAGTGCCTAAGAGGTCTTAGATGGCGCCTTTTCACTTTATCATCCTGGGTCAAAGAGAATGGGAATAGACCATGGACCATCCATAACTTCACGTTTTCGCAACCAGCTTTGCAACCTCCCTGCTCTAAATTAACAAACTATCAGTTTCCTCTGTCTCTGACCTGCAAGACCAAGCATTGTTGTTACAAATATTTGATTCAGTACTATTACATAATTATTTTTTGCGTAGTTTGTAGACCATTTAACGCAGTTATAAATGTTCAATCTTCTCATAATGTGTCTCTGTCTGTGGGCTGAACAGTACTTTCCTATCCCAGAGAGACACCTTTGTTTTTCACAGTCCATCAAAGTCAGCATCTCAGATGGATTAGTCAGAGGGGCCTTCTGAGTGTACAGAATTAAGTTTAAAAGATCGTCTCTTTTCTGTGCAATGGAACGACTATAAACACTGGAACACAACATGTTTGCCTTTATTTGGTTGCAGTGCAAGCGTCATACAGTAATTACTCCCCGTACCCACCCCCTCCTGTCTATTTGTTACCATGCATCTTTCATCCTTGCATGTCTCTTTAAAAACATGGACAATAAAATAAGGCAGGCCTTCCGATATGGCGTGTGAAACAGCAATACAATTAATTAGACCACATAAAACGGTGGGACATTCAAAATGTAGCGTTCAGTCGCTATTCGTGTCAATGTATTCTTCACCTCGGTGATCATGAAGGGGGCAGCCATGAAATTAAATTATGCTTTTGTTCAGCATGGAAATAAAAGTGGCATGCTCCCCTCCAATGCGCATGCCCCAAATATCTTAAGTAATTCAGATCAGAGTTCTTTATCCATACACAGGCATATCTTGGCCTGGGCACAGACTATCATCTTTGATGGGCAACAGTGATGGGGCTCTGCAGGAGTGGCACTCTTTCAGTCGGTCATCTTTCATGGTCAGGATGCCTTTTGGTTTTGGCCTTCTTGCTTTTGTGGTCCGCCTCGCGTTTCAGCACACACACGCATGCAGACACTCCTGCAATGGTTTTTGGAAGGTCTGTCCCTTTGAGCCATTTCTTCTTATCGCTGTCGTACATCTGCACTATTTTTGAAAAGACAGTCGTCTCCCAGCTGTAGCCTCCAAGAATATAAATCTTCCCCTCCCAGACTGCAACCCCAGACTCGCTGTTTGCTTGAAACAGTGGGGCTACCCTGGTCCATTGGTCACATGGAGGACTATAGGACTCAACACCCAAGATGTCAAAGCGTTCCATGGACTCAATACTGTCGTCACTCCCACCAATGGCATAAATGCTGTCCTCCAGCGTGCACATGCTGTGCCAGCCACGTGCCGTGGTCATGGGTCTCTTCTCTTCCCATATATCTGTGCGGTAATCGTAGCACAGAAGGTTCTTTCTGTAGGGTCCTATTTGATAATCGTGGCCCCCAGATATATAGATACATTCCTTGTAGGAAGTGCCGGCATGACCATACGTGAACCTGCAAACAAGATAGAAAACAATGGGTTAAATAAACTGTGCTTTATGGCTCTTCGTTAAGTATCAAACATTATATTTTGTTTGCAAGAAATATATCCATGTTATATACTGTGATGGGGAGTAAACCACAAAAAAGTGACGAAGAGACACAATTAGAGTGCAGTATGAAAATCAAGGAACATACAAAGAGGAAAGAATAAGTCAAAGAAAGTCTGAGCAGTTATAAGGGTGACAGCAATATGTACAAAGGCACGTCAGTACGTACATACATATGTATGTATGTATACACACACACATACACGGGGCCAAGGAGTTTATGAAGACCACTGGAGCATCATTCCAGGCAGAGGGGTCCTGAAGTAGATATTTATTTAATAACCTGGGCGAAAATACTAAACAAAAGGCCATGAGTTTGAATGTAACTAACTTCCTATATAATCCTTGCACACATGAAGTCCCGAAATAAGTAATATGGCTGCATGCTTGGTAAGGTTGGGCAGGGAAGTGGCGTGCAAGCCGTGGGTTGAATGAGAAGGAAGGTCAAATGGGGACCCATTTGAAAAATGTATTAAAGGTAGTGGTCCGACCAGCAAGGACAGAGCTCTGAAACAAACATATAAGGGGTTGTGGAGTGGAGGCGCGAGGGAGCAGCAGAATAATTCAAGGGGTATAGGGGTCATGGGAAACAGTTGTAGGAGTAATCCGAGGATGTCGGACACATGAGATTTAAGGGGGAAGAGTGTTGCAGCAAGGGTGGATCTGGAATCAGAGGGGATGAAAAGTGGAAGGATGAGGAAGGAAAACATTGGGAAGGAAGGAAAGGCAGAGTAGTACAAGGCATAATCGATAAGATGGGAAACAGTGATTTCCATCAGAAAGGGATCAATTTAAAGAGGCAGCAGACAGCCAGTAGATGAAGGATACAATTTAGGCTGGACTGTAAATTATAGTAGTTTGAATCGGAGAAAACTCTGAAGAAGGAGCTTGTGAGCTTTTTTAAAACAAAAATAAAAAAAACCCATTGCAGATGTAATTCATTCACACATTCCTAGATAAAAAAAAGAATATAAAAAAACAAAATGAATATGTATGGGATACAGTACTCGCCGTAATCATATTTCTGATGCTTGTATCTGCTTAGATTCACATGCTCTGCGTAGTCCGACATCTAGTGGTAGTCGCAGAATATTACAAGATTTGTTTTCGAAACTCGAAAACGGACGGCGACAGGGCGTGCTAGTAATACTATCCCTAGTGTGACGTGTACTGTACCCATGGTCCTTCACCTGTTGAGGTCCCTCAGATTGTTTGTTTCTGACATGAGGCTGCATGAAGTGTAGCGCAAGTACAGATGTGATAAAGCAGAAAGAGTGGTAAACCAGAAAACATCTATGCCCCTTCAACTCCAGTAGGGGAGGAAGGGTGGGCACATGTGAATCTAAGCAAATACAAGCATCAGAAATATGATTACAGTGAGTAATGTATCCCTTCTGAGGCTTGTGGATCTGCTTAGATCACATGCCCTGCATAGATTAGCGAGCAGTATCTGGAGAAAGAGATGGGATGTGAGAAGGTACAGCAGCGAACAGATGTTTTACAACTGCTTGTCCTACCTGTGAATCTGCTTTAGAGTGAGTGTCAAGGCAATAATGCTGTGTGAAAGTATGAATGGAACTCCATGTAGCAGCTTTGCAAATGGCGTCTAGAAGGATGTTTGCAATGAAGGCTAAGTTAGCTTCGGTACCTTTGGTAGAGTGAGCCCTCAGAGTGAAAGGTACAACTTTTTTGGATAGGGAATAGCAGAGCTGTATGCATTTGACTATACATTTGGATATGGCGTTTTTTGATATCTGATCACCTTCTCCCCCAGGTGGTATGGAAACAAGGAGCTGGGTCTGTTTTCGTTAGGGGTTTAGTTTTGTTCACATAGTACAAGACTGCCCTCCGTACATCAAGTGTATGGAGGCTTCTCTCAGCTGAGTTTGATGGACCTTGAAAGAAGGTAGGCAGTTCTATGGATTGATTAACATTGAACTTTGAAATGAACTTAGGTGTAAACCTAGGATGTGTTCCGAGGACAACCTTGTCTTTGTGGATTATGAAGAAAGTGTGTTGTACGGACGAAGCTTGTAGTTCACTGACTCGTTTTATAGAGGTGATGGCTACCAGGAATGCAGTTTTGCAAGTCAAATGTTTTAGGCTGGCTTTGTGCATAGGCTCAAAGGGTGGACCCATGAGTTTTTAGAGCACAACATTAAGAACCCAACCCGGTGGAGGGATAGAGATGGGAGGGCATAACCTCTTTAGCCCTTCCATGAATGCTTTAATGACAGGAACTTTCCACCAGGACACTGTTCTGTGAAGTGGTGTAAGCTGACAGAGCTGCCAGGTGTACTTTGATGGAGTTGAATACTAGGCCAGAGTCTAGTAGATAAAGCATAGAATGTAGATTTTTTGCTGGAGAACATTCGATTGTGTTTAAGGTTTGTGACCTGCACCGTATCACAAATCTCTTCCACTTGTTAAAATAGCAGTGTCTGGTGTTGGGTTTCTGTATCTCCTTTAGGCTATCCATACACCTTTGTGGAACATTTAAGTGGCCGAATACTATGACTTCAGGAGCCAAGCTGCCTTGTTCATAGATTGAGGCAGAGGGTGGAGGGATGCTCACTTGTGTTAGCATGTTGTATGGGCACGGGAGCTTGATTGTGTTGCACTGTCCTGCTGAGGAGTGGTGTTGGGAGGAAAAGCAGAAGCAAATTTCCCTGACCAGTTCATCCATAGGGCGTTCCCCTTGGACCTTGGTTTGGGAAACCTGGACACGAGCTGTGTGGTGGAGGAAGTGAGCCCCCCATCCAGCGAGTGAGGTGTCTGTAGTTAGGATCGCTTGTGCTGGGGGAACGCAAAGGATTTTCCTCTTAGCAGGGTGTCCCTGGACCACCAGCTAAGAGCCTGTACCACGGTAAGCGGAACAACCACTAGATCGTCCCACTGCCCGCTTGCCTTAGACCATTATTTCGCTAACCATTGGCACAGGCGCAGGCGCACTTGTGGAACCAAGTGAATGCATGAGGCCATCTTCCTGAGCAAGCGCATTGCTCTGCCTACAGTTATCTGGTGACCCGCCTTGTAGTGAGGTACTTGCAACAGCATGTTTTGTACTCTCTCATTTGACGGAAAAGCCAGCTCCTCTTTTGTCTTTAGAATTGCTCCCAGAAATTGTTTCATTTGGTTTGGAACTAGACTTGATTACTTTTCATTGATGTAGAAGCCTAAATTGAAAAGAAGATCTATAGTCTTTTTTTGTATTTTGTTTGCAAATTTGAGGAGATTGCCCGATGATTAGCCAGTCGTCCAGATAAGGGTATACGGGATTGACTTTCTGTGCAGGTGTGCTGCCACTACTGTGAGCACATTTGTGAATACGCTGAGGCAATGCCGAGGGGAGTACCTTGAACTGGTATAGTGCACTCCCGCTATCTAAAACCACAGATATTTCCTTTTCGCAGGGAGCATTGAAATATGATGAAAGTATGCATCTTTCATATCCAATGTTGCCATGTAATCCTCCCGTTTTAAGAGGGGGGATCACCTCTTAAAGCGTGGTCGTGCGAAACCTTTGCGGCTTGACATATTTGTTTGCAGGGCTCAGATCTAATACTGGGAGCATGGAAAGGTTTTTCTTTGACACAAGGAAGTACGTTGAATAAATACCCTTGTTTAGCTGATTTGCTGGTTCAATTTCTATGGCATCCATTTCCAGTAGTACCTTTACCTCTTCTAACAGTATGCACCACTCTTCCGTCGTCATCTTTCTGTGTCTTGGCGGGCGGATGGGTGGCTTTTGTAACAGTTCAATGCAATACCCGCCTGCCACGGTGGACAACACCCACTTGTCTGACGTTATCCTCTCTCATGCGTGGGTGAAGTGTGAAATTCGACCTCCTACTGGAGCTACATGGGAGGGAACCTGCAGCAGTGCGTCACTGTTTCGGAGGGGTGGAGCCTCTCCCAGGTGAGTTTCTGCCTCTTCCTCTAGATCTGTAATTTCCTCTTTGAAAGCCAGAAGAGGAAGATTGTCCTTGGGATGGCCCCCAAGTTGAATACTGTCCGCCCCTAGTGTATCCAGAACAGCATTGTGAACCCTGACCCCAAAACCTTCTGGAGTTTGAGGAGCCCCGTTGTACGTAGGGTTTGTTAGTTAATTGGTCAAGGATTTAAGAGTGTCCTACTCCTCCTTTGCGCTCTTGAAAGCATCTTCGACAGCCTTACCAAAAAGAAAATTAGGTTACAACGGCATGTTAAGGAGGGTGGCCTGAGTCTCTAGCTTAAAACCAGACTGTCTGAGCCAGGCGTGGTGCTTGATGAGTGTGCCTTCTGCGATGATGCGGCCTGCATTGTCTGCTCCATATAGATTATTTTTGAGGATGCAGTTTGATACCCGCTTGCCCTCTATGATGGTGCTTAATTGCGATTTTAGGGGTTCTGGAACCGCTTCAACCTGGTGTACCAAGTCATCCCACTTGTGGCAGCCATACCTAGCCAGAAGTGTAGTGTTGTTTGCCATTCTAGCTTGATATGCCGCTGAGGGGCAAAGCTTCCTACTGAAAGTGTAGATCTTCTTACTTTCTTTGTCAGGCAGGGCTTCAGCCGACGCCAGAGGTGTGCCAGTTTTCTTTCTGGTAGCGGTGACGACTAGTGAATAAGGTTTTAGCTGACCCCTAATATACAGGGGCTCTGCGGGCACTGACCTGAATAACTTCTCTAGTCTCGGATCAATCGCCCCTGTGAGGTTAGGTGCAAGTAATGATAGCTGTATACATCTTTGTACAGACTGTAACAGTGGGATAAACTGAGTGGCGGACTTCTGACTCCCAGACTGTCCTCCATAAAGTCCTTGTCTACTTGTGCCTCTTGGGTGCCAATACTAAAGCGTTGGGCAGCCTTCAGCAGCAGTACATTGTATTGTAGTTGATTGTCTACAGGAGACTCTGCTACAGGCTGGTCTTGATTGTCAGGCGACCGGATGATGTAGATGTAATAATCATAGTCGTCTTGTGTGATGGTAGTGTGCAAACTTCTTACGGCTGACATTTCCAAAAATGGAGGTAGGTCGAGGTTAGAGGTTCGTGGATGCATCCCGTATATTGTACAGAATGGACTCTGCCCAATGCTGGAGTGTAAGGAATTGTTATAGGCGTACTCGGTTATCCATAAAATGTCTTTCCAACTACCTTCCGTTTGGTGTAACATGCATTTTAGGTACTGTTCCAATGTCTGGTTGGTTCTCTCGGTCTGACCATCAGTTTGATGGTGGTGGCTAGTGGAAAGTCTTACATCGATTTGAGCTAACACGCAACATTTTCTCCAAAAATGTGAAATAAACTGGCTGCCCCGATCTGAAACTAGGACGGAGGGGAATCTGTGTATTCGGATAATCAGTTCTAGGATCGCCTTTGCCAGGATCGACACTGAGGGTAAGCCTTTTAGTGGAATGAAGTGGGCCATTTTGGATAACAAGTCTACCACCACTAAAATGGTGTTAAATCCATTACAAGGAGGGAGATCAGTGATAAAATCGAGAGACAGTGTATGCCAGGGTGCAGGTGGAACATCCAGAGGTTGCAATAGACCCGATGGTTTTGTTGTTTGAGCTTTGTTTTGTGCACAAATACTGCATGATAGCACAAATTGCTTGATGTCTTTACGCCAGGTTGGCCACCAAAAATGCCGCTTGACCTTGGCTTAAGTTTTTGCAATTCCAGGATGACCTACCAATGATTTGTGGTAAATTGAGATGACCCTTTCCTGAAGCTCCTTATTGAGGAGATAGTGGCGTCCTTGGAAATATGACAAGTGATTTGTAACTGAATGGTGTTTGCTTTTAGTTGGCCAATCCTGCAGAGTCTTGGCGTCAAGGAGATGCGAAATGTCCTTATCGATGTCATCCAGGGCCAGAGATGTCGTAATTCCCAGGATTCTCCCTTCAGGGATTATGGCTACTGGATCTGGGCCTGTGTATGCTTCATCGATCCCAATACGGGATAGAGCATCAGCTTTTCCGTTTCGGCAACCAGGTCGGTATGTAATCACGAAATCGTATTTAGCAAAGAACAGCGCCCATCAGAGTTGGCGAGAAGATTGGGCCTTTGGCGTCTTAAGGTATTGTAGATTGCGATGATCTGTGATTACTGTGATGGTATGTCTTGCTCCTAGAAGATAATGCCACCAGGCTTTAAAAGCTACCTTAATGGCTAAAAGTTCCTTGTCCGTCACAGCGTAATCTAGCTCCTGTGCTGTACAAGTTCGTGACCAAAAGGCCACTGGGTGAAGTTGACCTGCCTCAGGATCCTTTTGAGAAAGGACTGCCCCCATTGCCAGACTGGAAGCGTCGGTTTCTACCACGTACGGGAGATCTGGACGAGGGCGTTTCAGGATTGGAGCTGAAGTGAATTTCTTCTTCAAGTCTTGAAAAGCCTTTTCCGCTTCTTCCGACCACTGAAAGCGCTTATTCTTTCGCAATAGGGATGTGATCGGATGTACCAGTTGCGAAAAGCCCAGAATGAATCGACAATAGAAGTTTGCAAATCCCAGCATACTCTGGACTCCTTTGATTGGAGAGGGCCAATTGAGAATGGCATCTACCTTACGTGAATCCATACGAACACCACGAGGGGTCAGAACAAATCCAAGGAACTCGACCTCGTTAACATGGAAGAAGCATTTTTCTAATTTTGCAAATAACTTGTGCTGCTGGAGTTTTTCAAGGACAGCACAAACATGTTTCACATGATCTTGCTCGGAAGACGAGTACACTAGAATGTCGTCAAAGTATACTACGACACAGACATCAATTAGTTCTCGAAGGACGTTGTTAATAAAATACTGAAACGCCGCCGGGGCGTTACAAAGCCCAAAGGGCATCACCTGATATTCAAATAGCCCATACTTGGTACGGAAGGCGGTTTTCCATTCGTCTCCCTTTTTAACTCGTACGAGATGGTACGCCCCTCTGAGATCTAACTTAGTGTAAATCCGAGCGTCCTTTACTTGGTCCAGCAGTTCAGGGATTAGAGGCAAGGGTTACCGATTTTTTACAGTTACTTGGTTCAATGCACGGTAGTCTATACAATACAAGTCCTTAGATCTCCTTCCTTTTTAGGTACGGAGAATAAGGGCGAGGCCGCCGGGGACTTGGATGGAAGAATTAATCTGTTTGCAAGATACTGGTCTAAGTACTTTTTAAATGAAGATTTTCGGGCTCAGTGTGCGCATAGATCCGACCACTTGGAATCTGACCGCCAGGTATTAGGTCGATCTGGCAGTCGTATGGTCTATGGGGCGGCAGTGTATTGGCTCGATCTTTCTGGAAAACATCCTGACAATCTTGGCATTCCGGACGTAGCGGATTCGTAACACTCATGACTGTTGCCACCTCTTTGGTCACGGGTTCTTCTGCTTGATAGCATGTATGAGCACATTCTGAGAAGGTCAACCTCTTCGCACGCCAGTCAATGCAAGGATTATGTGTTTCTAACCACGGCATTCCCAGAATTATTTGGAATTGTGGAGCTTTGATTAGATCAAACACAATAGCTTCCCGATGCCCATCTTGGCACAACAGAGTCACTTCCGTCGTTGAGTGTGTTACAGGACCTGAAGAGATCTATGTTCCGTCTACGGTGGTGACCAAATCGGTTGTTGCCTTTTTACAAAGAGGAAGATTCATCCTTGAAGCCAATTCCTGATCCATGTAGTTACCGATGGCTCCGCTGTTGATGTAAGCTCTGACCTCATGCATACGAGACGGTTGCTGGTGACTAATGAGAATCATGGGAAAGGTTAGGTGCGAGGTCTGTGAGTCCTCCTTCTCGCTGGACAAGTGGATCTCTACGCTTGTCAGGCATGGTAGTTTTCCGGCTCTGGCTCTGCTCTGACCTTGTCAGCGGCCCGGCTGTCTTGTTGGGTGGTTTCACCGGACACTCTCGGAGGAAATGGTGGCTGTGCCGCAATATAAGCACAACTGATGTTGCCTCCTTTTGTCCCTTTCCGCCTTGGATAGCGGTCCCCGCACACCTCCCATCTGCATGGGCTCGGACAGGTCGGTGGTTTTCGAAGGGTTTTCTTTTGAACAAACAAACACCCGATTTTCCATTCTAGGTCGATCAGCTCTCCGGTTCTGCAGCCTGTGGTCAAGCTGTACCACCAAGTCAATGTATTCCGCACAATCTCTTGGGGGATTGACTACTTGAGCCAAAACGTCTTAACTCGCCTCTCAATCCACGATAAAACAGCGTAGTTCTTTTGTCTTCAGGCCAACCGGTTTCCACTACCAGTCGGTTGAAGTTTGCGATATACGTTAGCAGATCTTGGTTCCCTTGACGCAGAGACAGGAGTTGGTTATCTAATGCTTGGCCTTGGGAGTGTCGGGCGAACAACTTCTCCATATCCTGATGAAACCTCTGAAAGTCCCGTAAGAGGGGGTTGTCTCGATTGACTATTGGTACCGACCAGTCTGCGCCACTGCCTCTGAGAAGAAAGCACAAAGGCCACCTTCGATTGGTCGTTCGGAAAGGCTCCAGGCCTACATAGGAAATGTAGGCGACATTGATTCATAAAAACCGCATACCGTTTTGGGTCTCCCGCAAAGCGTTCAGGTGGAGCTAAAGGTACGGCTCCCGGAAGGACCACCTGTACAGGGTTACTTGACAGAGTTGGGATTGAGGACCCCATTCCAGGTAGCCGTGTTTGGCAGCCTGTGATTGGAGCAATTGTCTGGCTAGGTCATCAGTTCGATCCTTGGCCACAATCAGTTCTCTCCTTAGAGCGTTGGTTTCTTGCCCAGCTGAATGCACCTCTGCCCCGAGTTCCCCCAAAAGCTGGGCTAGCTGGTCAGTCTCTGATGATTCCATGACGCCCAGGTAGAGGATTGTATGAAGGCTTCGCATTCTGTTACGCTCACCTGGTCTCCACAGGGGCGTCTCACGAAGCTGAGCGATGAATGGCTGCATGTGTCTTCTCGGTTGTCACTACTTCCTTCACGAGTGGGAGTGTGCCTAAAATGTTGAAACGAGATGTTAACCAGCTGTGAGGGGGCGGGCTAGACTCCCACCTCCTGTGACCTCCTAGCACTCCCCTCTGATTATGTCTCACCTTTGGTTTATTTATGGCGGACTCTCCGTCCTGCGACTGTATGCAGGGGCGTGTTGATGTTTGTTTAGCCTCTCCAGTGGATCTAGTTGCGTCACTGATCCTGCGGGCTGTAGCGGAGTTCAGAACAACTGTGGCTCTATAGGTAAGTTTCTATGCCATTAGATTCTTGGTATAAGTTTTGCTTAAAAGTTCTTTGTTGCCAAAGTTTCTCACTACTGTGCTTGTTTCTTTTTGCAGATGCGGTTTTCGGTGTGCCAGGTGAACAATTGACACCTCTCTGTGATGTTGAGCAGAATTCCTGCAGGCGAGTACTAGAGCGAAAGTGCAGTGTTGAAATGTTTTCTTTTAAAGAAATGGTTCTTTTCCCCTTGCGCGACTAACCTGATGTTTCTTTACTGTTCTGCAGATGCGGCGACTCCGGAGCGGCGTTCGTGTGTGGATGCTTTGATGGATCGCAGAGGAATGCAGTCCCTGGGTGAGTATTGTCTCTTTATGCTTGCGTTTCCTTTCTACAGGTTCGGCGATTCAGAGAGCGGCTGAAAAGGAAGCCTTCCGGATGGAGCTTCTCAGGTAAGGACTAAACGCTATTCTTGTTCTCGTTCTCTCTTTTCTTCCCTTCTCCACAGATGCTGATATTCGTGGTTCCCAAAACGAGGTGGCTGAAGACCGGGTAAACTGGAGCTAGCAGACACGGTGAGCGTTACCCTGCAGGAGTGCAGAATAACGCAAAGCGTGTTCTGTTCTTAGGGTGTGGTTTATATAGCCTTGTACAAGTAGTCCCAAGTTAAGTAGTCCCTACAGCCACACCCTGCACAAGTAGTTCCAGGTAAAGTAGTCCCTCCAGCCACACCCAAATATACTGTATGGCACAGTCCCTTCAGGCTGGACTGAATGGGTCTCCATGCCCCCTGCAACCTGCCTTACATGGTGGAATAATATGAGCCTGGCGCCAGGACTGACTCCAGGAAGTCTTGAGGCAACCTTTTGGGGCCTTAAAGGTCCCCATGGGTGCCAGCGACTGGGGTAGGCTGGTCTGCTCTTGATGCCTGGGGGCATGCACCATGACAGCAATAGAAACACATGCAAGCAATGGCAAATGCAACTGGAACGCAAATCAGGTGTAAATGCACACATTTTCACAGAGAGCACATGTAAAAAAAAAATGCTTTTTTACATGATAATATTCATTTGACTGGCTTAACCGGCTAACACCTTCCCAGTAACCTGTAACATGTCCTTAACAAATGAGTGCAAAATAGAAAGTGCTCTCATGCAATGGGGTAAGTGTACAGTTATGAGCTGTGTGTCTTCATTCAATGAGAGTTTTAAACATACAGCGTAGCAGAAGCTGCGGATATGGAATTATGGTGCTAAAGAACAACCTCTGATAGATTTTCCAGCACTACAAGTCTTGACAACATAGACTGCGGGTCACATTCCAGTATTTCAAAAACATTCTTGTTTATTCAAAATATTTAAATTAAAACATAAAACACTACCCTCACCAAACACAGTGTAAAAACTAACACTAAAACCTTCAGTATCTAAAAAACCAGGCTTCAAATTATACACATACCCAAGACACAAACGAAATCACATAAAATACAGAAAGAACCTAAATGTGTCAATAAAAAACACATAATCCCAACATGTTTCTGTTCTTCAAAGCCCCTTTCGGGCGAACATTCTTCAGGGGAAAATTTAAAACATCCACTATTCTCCTCAACACCGTGTTGAATGGGTAGTTACAGGCAAACAAAGCCTATAAGAGAAAAGACAGAGTAAACTTATGAGTTCCAAAGGAAGGGGAGTATTACAAAATGTAAATGGGAAGTCAGCTCAACAACTGATGCCAACCTCACACAGGTCTAAAAAGAATAAACCAATTAGATTTACCTTGAAATGGTGAACTTTCAATGCACGTCTGTAAATGACAAATATGCTTATCTCTTGTCAGTGAGAGACCAAAAACTTCAAAAGGCGTCGCAGTCCGCCAAGATATCGCAACACCTAAAAAGAACAAACCAACTTACCAACTTTCAAAGAACCATACTGTAACGCTCACCTGATTCCCGTAGAGGCGCCGGTCTTGACTGGGCGTATACCGTATCTTCAAAGGTGATGTGTAACACACGGCTGGCTCTTTGGGCTGGACCTCTGTGCACTGTATGTTTGACTCGAAGGGTAAGATGTCTGCAGATAATATGGGATTAATGAACTGGGTTATTGAATGTCTCTCTCTTCTTCCCTTTCTCTTCTCCTGTAGAACCCCGAAGGTTAACGCTCTCACCTTAGGTAAGAGAACGCCCTGCTCTCCATCTGCCTCGGGGCAGGCTGCTGTAACCAGTTTCTTCACTGGATAAGGGGAGCAGGCCCTTGACTTCAAAGGACTGCTGTCCGTCGTTTACTGCACGAACGGTAAGTTTCGAGTAATTCTAATGTCTTTAAAGTCTTTAGTAATGATGTCTCTTGTTTTGCAGGGTTCCGGCGATGGTGGATGACGGGCTGAAGTGAGTTGAAGATGGAGCCCGTGTGATGAATAGAAGCGCCTGGAAGCACGTAAGTAAGCGCTTGTTGCCTGCTTCACGATGCGCTCTAACTGTCTTTTTATTTTGCAGGTACAAGTTCGGAGCGGCTGCAGGGTGCCGGAATACCCACTGGGTTAGATGTGGAAAGGAGTAATGGCACGTGAGTATTAAAAGTTCCCCAATGTCTTTAAACGCACCTTGTTTTGTCTTTCAGATGCGGGATGCAGCGCCGAAGGCCTCCGGAGCGTGCGAAGAGTTGGTAAGCTTTTGTCTTTCAGATGCCGGAATGCAGTGTGAAGACCTCCGGAGCGCACGAAGAGTAGGTAAGCCTTGGTCTTTCAGAATGCAGCGCGAGGCGTTGGTGACAGCCGATGGCCCAGGTAAGTGAAGAGCTGTCACTGAAGACCGTAATGCTAACCTGTTCTTTCTTTCTTGTCTTTATAGGTGTTGCTGAAGACTGGATTCAGGATGGTAAGCCTTTTCCTTAGGCCCAGGATCAGATGCAGAAGACACGATGAGCGTTCTGCTGCAGAGGATGCAGAATAACGCAAAGCAAGATTCATCCATCGGTGTGGTTTAAATAGCCTCCTGTAGTGCTTAGGTGTCTCCTTCCACAGCCACGCCTAGGTAAGAAAAGAGTTCCTGCTTTCCAGAAGAGTTCCAGTGTTCTGAACCTAGGGAGTGGCTCCTGCCCCACCCAACAGGAAAAGTAGTTCCAAACAGAAGAGGATCAGAGGCTCAACTGGCAGGCAAGTAAGCAGCATGGTCTGCTGCAGGTAAGTCCACCCAAGCATTATGAGCCCGGCGCTTCCAGCGCTGGGACTAGGCATATTTATGAGCCTGGTGCCACTGGCGCCAGGACTGGGTCCAAAAGGTCCCAATTGGGACTGGTTGGCACTCGGAACCTGGGTTATGAATCTGCTTCCAAGGGAGTTGGGAAAACCCTGACCTTTTGGAAGCAGAGATCATGACACATACACTCTATTTCAGCCAAAGATCACTGAATACACGAGCTATGACATAGTCATGTCGTTTATAGTCATAATTACCTCCACAAAGTTGGGGAAACCCACTGCGTGGGACACAGGGGACAACTCCCTGGTAACGTCAAACGGATCCAATCCACAAACTTATTTGGTATTACGCAGTACCAAGTACCAATCTGCAATAAAATAGGGATCATTCGTAAACTGTGGTGTCTATACAGATCGAAAACAATAATAAACACCAATACCCATGTATTTGCCGGACTACGGTACACCCTGGTGGATAACTAGGTGCCACTTACATGTATAGAAAGGACCACAAAGCTGAACAATTGTGACCCGTGTCTCAAAGGGTACAATACTGATAGAGCTAACCCCAGATGCGGACCAAACAGTGGCATGCATTAAGATCCCTATCTCCGTGAAGTGATAAACACATCATGCGCGCGTGTGTTGCTCAGCCCGGCATGCTCACCTTAAACTTCAATATGCGTGCAAATCGCTATAGAAAACAAGGCTCCAAACGTTTGTGGAGAAACAACAGCCGTGTCACCAGCACATATTCACAAAACCGACAGCGTTGTACGAATTACAAAAGCTTCCGGCATCATAGTAAACACAGAAAAGGGGCTAAACTCATCATCAAAGCGCTCTCTCACGAAAAACGGAGCGGCCATTTTTAAATGAACACCCCGCAAAGGCGAAGATCGGTGTTGAGGAGATTAGTGAACCCCAACCTGGCAAAGTTGGCGCCAAAATTGACATATAATGTAAACAGTATGTTGCAAAGGAAAAGCAGTATCCAATATGTTGCAAATGCCAAAAACACACATTCAATAATTTTGCCATAGCAAGGAGTCAGAGTGGAAGCAAGATATATATATATATATATATATATATATATATATATATATATATATATATATATATATATGAAAAAAATGCCTTTTGGAAAAAGACAGCAAGTGGAGTGCACTCCAGAGAGCAGCTGCAATCAAGAACCAATATCCTTGCAGCAAAAGAAAGTGGAAAGAAACTCCTCAGCACTCCTGGCAACACGTTTTCTTTATTGGTGTGAGTACATCAGGAAGGAAAACAAAAACAACGCGTTTCGCGGTGCACAGACCGCTTGATCACGTGGGTTTGCCAACAACACAGAGAATGGACTGCAATTTATCCCCAGACTGACTCTCTGATTTCACATAGAGAGTGTCCACCTGCTATGGACCATTCGTTCATCATGTTTTGTAAGGCAGCCATATTGGAACGGTTCAACAGTATATAATTACTTATGGAGGAGTTCTAACTTTATCCTCTAATATGTGCCACATGAATTACTTTCATAATTTGTAAATGCATAAAAGACACAAAATGTGTGATGTAACAAAAAATGCATTATTTTCACAAAGCAATCATGTGTTTTTCAATTTCAGCAATATGCCATGGTTTTAGACATAATTTATATGTCTAAGAATGCGTTTGCCAATGCATCAGAAAAGGAGGAATTAGTCTGATGTAACTCCTAGCTGCATGATCATAAATTAGCAATGGTGACCTATGCAAAGTAGCGTCTAGTGTACTCAAATAAACCTCGGACTAGGTGCATATAGACGGTATATGATATGTGCAAAATTGCCAAGTATAAAACATTTGGATGTCTGTGCAAAATAGCATTCTAGCAGCAAAATTACGTGCATAGCAGCAAAAAAATAAAGTGCATAGTGCTCTCCGTCCATGCACATACCTCTCTTATTCATATAAGCCTCTCAACTTTATGCTTTAATAAATGGATACAATATCTGATATATGTCAAATAAAGTGAATCTCTATAAATTTAGATTTTATCCACATTCTGAAGTATGCGCATGGACGTCTGCTCTATTCATCATTCCGCAAAAGTTTCCTCTTTGTAAAGTGCAAAGTGCGTGCAAACTATTGCTAGATCATAAAGTGCATAGTGCATAAAACATCCAAATTCATAATACTAAAAAGAGAACCATATTGATCGTATAAAAGGTAAAGAATGTGTCTCTTTCATATAAACCTATATATATGCATCAAAGATTTTATAGGGGATAGAGTGTATCAGCAATAGAATATAGATAAAACCTTTCTATTATAGAGTCCGTATAGGATTATCATCGGTATGACGCCACAAAACAGGTAAAGTCAAGTTAAAAAATCTCTGTGTTATAGCAACCTCTAAAAATAAAAACCTATATGGTTGCTTATTAAAAACCAATGTTTAAAAACTGCATCACTACTATGAAAGCAAAAGTACCAACCCAATATTTCATAAATAAACATGTGATAATTCCATTTTTACTGATAACATAAGGAATCCACTATGAGACATGTACTGAATGATAAGAGCAGGTTAGAGACATTATAAACTTGAAATTCATGTTCCCAGGAAGGTATATAATTCCTCATCTAAATTGTGACCCCTGGGTTTCTTAGTCTCTAAGTCCAAAATACACCTGGTTTCCAGCTGTCGTAATGCTAACTCGCGATTGCCTCCTCTAAGTGGTTTGGTAATTGTATGTATGCCGAAAAAAGTAAAGCCCTCCAATTGGCCCCCATGTTGATGCTTAAAATGTAGAGCCATAGGGTAAGTTGGATCGGCATGCTTAATTGCCCTGATATGTTGTAGTACCCTTAATTTAAGTTGTCCTTTGGTGCTACCAACATACCACTTGTTACATGGGCAATTCAACACATATACCACATACTCAGTTTCACAAGTTATTCTGGACACAATCTTAATGTTCTTCCCTAAAATAGGATGTAAATAACAGCTAGTGTTAACTGCGTAGGTACATGCTTTACATTTGGAACATTTTTGGAAGCCCGGTCTCTTGATGTTCATCCAACTGGCTCCTGATTGATTAACCAGAGGGCTCATAAAACTAGGCACCAGGGTATCTTTCATTGAAGGTGATCTACGGAATGTAATATTGACTTTGGGTGCCAGGCTCTCGCCCAAGTGTTCATCTAATCTTAGAACATGCCAGTGCTTTTGTAATACTTGGCGAATGTTACGCGCCCCGTTACCAAAAGTCAAAATTAGACGTGTATCTGTGTTCTCCGTATTTTTCGTTTGCACAGAATTAGAAGTCAGTAAGAGGGAGCGGTCCATGTCTCTAACTTTTAGAAATGCTCTTTCCAATATTTTGATTGGGTAGCCGCGATTTTTAAATCTCTGGGCCATCCAGGCACATTCACTGTCAAAGATGTTAATATTTGAGCAATTTCTACGTATGCGTATAAATTCGCCATACGGAATGCTCCATTTTAGGGCTGTGGGATGGCTACTCTTTGCGTGTAATGGTATGTTTGAGCTGGTTGGCTTTCTGTGTAGGCTGCTGGTGAGTTCTCCATTAACTACTTTAATTGCAATATCCAAGAAAACTACCTCAGTCTTGCTATGGTTCTCAGTAAATTGGAGGTTTAAATTATTAATGTTTAACATCCTCACAAAAGTCTAGCCATTCTTGATCATTGCCATCCCAGATCACAAACAGATCATCAATATATCGCAGCCATAGGATTATTTTGTCTGTGTATAAAGTGTTGCCTGAATGCCAGACAACAAACTTCTCCCACCAGCCCATGGTTAAATTAGCATATGAAGGAGCAAACGTAGTGCCCATGGCAGTGCCTTGAAGTTGAATAAAATACTCCTTAACAAACAGAAAACAATTATTGGTTAAGCAAAATCTGATCATCTCCAATATCATAGTGCCATGTTGCATGTAGTTCATGGACCTGGTGTACAAAAAATACTCGCAAGCTTTAAGGCCATCTTCGTGTCGAATTGAAGTGTAGAGAGAGACCACATCTAGAGTTGTTAACAAATAAGAAGTTTCCCATGGAATACCCTCTATTCTGCTCAAAAAATCTTTAGTGTCCCTTAAATAGGAGGGCAGAGTGGTAACAAAAGTAATCAGTGTTTCATCCACAAACCGCGATAGGTTTTCCAACAGTGTCCCACATAGTGTGACAATAGGTCTGCCTGGAGGTCTTGTCAAGCTTTTGTGTACTTTAGGCAGAAAATAAATCGTTGGAATAGTGGGAAATTTAGGTTGTAAATATGTACACATGTCTTCGTCTAGCAGGTCTCTCTCCTTCCAAGTCTGTAAAAGGTCCGATAGTAACACTCTCATGGTTTCAGAAGGGTCAGCTTGTAATTTTGAGTAACAGTTTTTGTCTGTTAGTTGCCTATGAGCTTCCTTGATGTAATCAGTCCGGTTCATCATGACTATATTAGTCCCCTTATCTGATGGTTTAATAATATACTCTTTCATAGCCCCAAGTTGTTTAAGTGTGCATTGTTGGGGTGGGGTCAAGTTTGTTCTCACAGGTTGCCGTGACTTCCAAATTTTTTTAAGATCATTAATGACCAGGTCCTGAAATGCCTCAACATGGCCTCCCGGATTGAACATGGGGTTAAATTTAGATTTTATTTTGAGCGCTGTTTTGCCTGGCCAACTTGTATCTGCATTAGTAAGTTCCAAATCTGTGTTAGTCATCAAATCTGTATTTTCAAATTCCAAATCTTCAAGGATGCGCAGAGTGAGAGTGTCCTGTATGGAAACATCAGTGCGTCCTGGGTGACAGACTTTGGTCTTAGGTTTTGGCGGAAACATGGCAAAGAATTTTTTTAATCTGATTTTCCGCATAAATTTATCAAAGTCTATGCGGGTTTCAGCATAATCATAGACAGAGGTAGGACAAAAGTTTAATCCCAGTCTTAAGACTTGATTTTCAGCCGCAGTCAGCTCATGGGAAGAGAGGTTGATTATGGACATATCTGGTAATTCTGTCGTGGTTGAATTCATTTCTTTATTCCAGAGCGTGTTAAGCGCTCCGGTTTTTCCATGTTTGTTGAAGATCCCGCGTCTTCCCCTCCTTGTCTTTTTCTTCCTCTTTGATTCGAAGCCTTGCCTCGGCCTCTGCCTCTTGTTTTTTTGCCACTGTTTAGTCTGCCATCCATACCCAACAGCTTCATTTCCTCTAAAAAATTTAATTTTCTCAAAGGTTGTTCACTCTCACTCTCAGTAGTGTCAATATCTGAGGATGATGGTTCTATAGAACTGGTATTTGTGGACACTGGGGCTTGCAAAGGAAGTTTTTTCCTTAGTGTGTCAAAGCGTTTAGCAAAGGTCAATACTCTTCCTTGTTCGTAATCATTTCTATCACGTATGAATTTCCTCTGCTTACGTAATTTGATATCTTCCTCAAACATTTTATATCCCTTTTCCATGTTGATGCGTAGATTTTTCCCCTCTTCGCTTTCCTCTAGACTCTGCAATTGTTCTGTAACTTCCTTTATTTTATCCAGTATTTTGTGTCTGTCCATTCTGGCATATTTAATCAAGATGTTAAGGAAGTTAACTGAGCAAGCATTACTGGACTCTCCCCATTCTTGTAGCATAGCAGGATCTTGATCTTCGAACGAGGGTGTGGTAAGGATACGTAAACCTCTTGGAATACGTCCTACATCAATGTAATTTTGTAGAGAGGATTCTTCCCACCATTTACTGATCTCTCTTTTACGTAGCTTCTCCAGTTCTCTTAGAAGTTTCACCTCATTACTAGACTGTGTCTCTGACATCTGCTCCTTGGGTGCATCTTTATTGGGTATGGGTTGCTTTTCACAGAAAAGTGACGCAGCTTGTATTTTTCGAATGTTTTCCCTTTCCTGTTGTGTTGCCATAATCAATACAATGTATTGTTGTTGAGGTGTTTGACCACTTTATAGCTTGAACAAATGTTCGCTCTAACGCCAACAGCAAGCCACAATGTGGAAATGCTGTAATTACTTTAACGGACTGTCCTCGGACCATACGAGACTTGAATAAGTAGAGGAAACAGAAAAGAATGGAACGTTCACAGACCTGCTGCAACTGATGCGGGCTCGACGTGTCCTCCGACGCGCCGAACTCGTCATCCGCAGTACAGCAGGTAACCGGCCCGCTCCTCCTCCCTGTATCCTCACGATACGTGGTTACTGTGGACAGACCGGAGCACACAAAACAGCTCCAAAGACGGATCAAATGGACGGAGTTGTGCGCTTCTGTGAAATGGGCGGGTGCAGATTCCAGCGCCGTTGAGCCTTCAGCGCGATAATATGAAAAAAATGCCTTTTGGAAAAAGACAGCAAGTGGAGTGCACTCCAGAGAGCAGCTGCAATCAAGAACCAATATCCTTGCAGCAAAAGAAAGTGGAAAGAAACTCCTCAGCACTCCTGGCAACACGTTTTCTTTATTGGTGTGAGTACATCAGGAAGGAAAACAAAAACAACGCGTTTCGCGGTGCACAGACCGCTTGATCACGTGGGTTTGCCAACAACACAGAGAATGGACTGCAATTTATCCCCAGACTGACTCTCTGATTTCACATAGAGAGTGTCCACCTGCTATGGACCATTCGTTCATCATGTTTTGTAAGGCAGCCATATTGGAACGGTTCAACAGTATATAATTACTTATGGAGGAGTTCTAACTTTATCCTCTAATATGTGCCACATGAATTACTTTCAAAATTTGTAAATGCATAAAAGACACAAAATGTGTGATGTAACAAAAAATGCATTATTTTCACAAAGTAATCATGTGTTTTTCAATTTCAGCAATATGCCATGGTTTTA
Organism: Ambystoma mexicanum; assembly: GCF_040938575.1. Lineage (NCBI taxonomy): Eukaryota > Metazoa > Chordata > Amphibia > Caudata > Ambystomatidae > Ambystoma > Ambystoma mexicanum. The sequence continues at coordinate 141,583,434 of NC_090922.1, read as the reverse complement.
GACATAATTTATATGTCTAAGAATGCGTTTGCCAATGCATCAGAAAAGGAGGAATTAGTCTGATGTAACTCCTAGCTGCATGATCATAAATTAGCAATGGTGACCTATGCAAAGTAGCGTCTAGTGTACTCAAATAAACCTCGGACTAGGTGCATATAGACGGTATATGATATGTGCAAAATTGCCAAGTATAAAACATTTGGATGTCTGTGCAAAATAGCATTCTAGCAGCAAAATTACGTGCATAGCAGCAAAAAAATAAAGTGCATAGTGCTCTCCGTCCATGCACATACCTCTCTTATTCATATAAGCCTCTCAACTTTATGCTTTAATAAATGGATACAATATCTGATATATGTCAAATAAAGTGAATCTCTATAAATTTAGATTTTATCCACATTCTGAGGTATGCGCATGGACGTCTGCTCTATTCATCATTCCGCAAAAGTTTCCTCTTTGTAAAGTGCAAAGTGCGTGCAAACTATTGCTAGATCATAAAGTGCATAGTGCATAAAACATCCAAATTCATAATACTAAAAAGAGAACCACATTGATCGTATAAAAGGTAAAGAATGTGTCTCTTTCATATAAACATATATATATGCATCAAAGATTTTATAGGGGATAGAGTGTATCAGCAATAGAATATAGATAAAACCTTTCTATTATAGAGTCCGTATAGGATTATCATCGGTATGACGCCACAAAACAGGTAAAGTCAAGTTAAAAAATCTCTGTGTTATAGCAACCTCTAAAAATAAAAACCTATATGGTTGCTTATTAAAAACCAATGTTTAAAAACTGCATCACTACTATGAAAGCAAAAGTACCAACCCAATATTTCATAAATAAACATGTGATAATTCCATTTTTACTGATAACATCAGGAATCCACTATGAGACATGTACTGAATGATAAGAGCAGGTTAGAGACATTATAAACTTGAAATATATATATATGACAATGCATTACTTACCGTAAAAGCATTTCTGATGGTTGTATCTGCTTAGATTCACATGCTGTGCATAGGTCCGACATCCAGTGGTCACTGCGGAGTATTGCATTTTGTTTTTCGTAGTCGAAAAGGGGACGTCGACAAGGCGTGTCTGTAACACTATCCCTATAGTGACGTGCGTTGTACCCATAATCCCTCACGCGTCGAGGTCCCTCTGTATTTTTCTGCCCTGAGGGAGCCTTCTCGACGTGAGTGAGTACAGAAAAGAGATATATAGAAAAGGATGTCTATGTTCCTTCCATCCAAGCGGGGAGGAAGGGTGGGCGCATGTGAATCTAAGCAGATACAACCATCAGAAATGCTTTTACGGTAAGTAATGCATTGTCTTCTGATGTTTGTTAATCTGCTTAGAATCACATGCTGTGCATAGACTAGCGAGCAGTACCCGGAGTTGGAGGTGGGTTGTGAGAAGGAACAGTAGAGAAAAGATGTCTTAATACTGCTTGTCCCACCTGGGAATCAGATCTAGAGTGGGCATCTAGACAGTAGTGTTTTGTAAAGGTGTGTACAGAACTCCAGGTTGCCGCTTTGCAGATGGACTCAAGGGGAACATTTGCAATGAATGCTATGGATGCCCCAGTGCCTCGAGTAAAGTGTGCTCTTGGCTTGAAGGGTAGTTCTCTCTTAGCAAGAGAGAAACAGAGAGTAATGCATTGTACAATCCATCTAGATATAGTGGATTTTGAAACTGCATCTCCTTCTCTTCCTGCTGCCACCGAGACAAAGAACTGATTAGTCTTTCTCAGTGGACTAGTTCTTTCCATGTAAAACATGACAGCTCTGCGCACATCAAGTGTATGCAGGCTTTTTTCTCCTAGATTTGAAGGATTTTGAAAGAATGTTGGTAGTTCTATAGACTGGTTGACATGAAATTTGGAGATGAATTTCGGTGCGAACCTTGGGTGTGTGCGTAGAACCACTTTATCCTTGTGAACTGTTACAAAGGGGTCTAAAACCGAAAGGGCCTGTAGTTCACTTACTCTCCTAATGGAAGTAATAGATATTAAGAAAGCAGTCTTAAGAGTGAGATCTTTAAGAGTTGCCTTGTGCATGGGTTCAAAGGGTGACCTCATGAGCCTGGTGAGTACCACATTTCGATCCCAGCCGGGAGCTGGGTTTGCTATTGGAGGGTGTATTCTCTTTACCCCTTCCATGAAGGCTTTGATTACTGGGATCTTCCACCACGATACTTTGAGTTGTGAAGTGGTGTAAGCAGAAAGCGCCGCCAGGTGTACTTTAATAGAATTGAATACTAGACCCGAGTCCAGTAAATGGGTCAGGTACAGAATAATTTGTGTGGGAGAGCAGTCAACGGGGTTGATACTCTTCCCTCTACACCAGATGACAAATCTTTTCCATTTGCTAGAATAGCCGTGACGAGTGTTAGGCTTTCTTGCCTCTCTGAGGATGTCCATGCACCTCTGTGGAAGTTGTAAATGTCCAAATTCTATGACCTCAGGAGCCAGGCTGCTAAGTTCATGGTCTGAGGGCATGGGTGCAGTGTCCTGCCCCTGTCTTGTGACAGCATGTTGTACGGGCAGGGCAGTTTCACTGGAGGAGATAGAGACATCTTCAACAAGTGAGCGAACCATGGCTGTCGGGCCCACATAGGGGCCACCAGTATCATGGTAACTTGTTCCTGGTGCAGCTTGTTGAGAAGGGGAGTCGGGGGAAAAGCGTAAACAAATTTCCCTGACCATGGACTCGATAGACCGTTACCCTTGGGCTGGTTCTGGGGGTACCTGGAGGCGTAATCTTGGCATTGAGAGTTTTCCAGAGTTGCGAACAGGTCTATTTCTGGGAAACCCCACTGTGTGAAGACGTCGAAGACGATGTCTTCCTGTAACCGCCATTCATACTCTACGGGCAGGGGGAAGTCTCTGCTGAGTTTGTCTGCTAGCAAATTGAGTTCCCCTGGTACATGTTGTGATAGTAGGAACATGTTGTGTCTGAGAGCCCACTTCCAGATGTTCTGGGACAGCTTGGACAGTCCTGGAGAGTGAGTGCCCCCTTGCTTGTTGAGGTAGTACATGGCTGTGGTGCTGTCTGTGAGGACCATCACTGTCTTTCCTTGTAGGTCTTCCTGAAAGGCTTTCAGTGCTTTGAACACCGCTAGTAGTTCCAGCAGGTTTATATGCTTGGATGCTAAGCTCGGAGTCCACGCTCCGTGAGCAGTCTGATGGGATAGGTGAGCCCCCCATCCTGTAAGGGATGCGTCTGTGGTTAGAGTGGCTTCCACTGCGGGTGTGGCAAAAGTTTTCACTAATAACAGGTTTTCTTTTGTCCACCACCGTAGCGAGAGAACCAAGGCCTGCGAGACCACCACTAGATCGTCCCAATGTCCGCTGGCCTGACACCACTGGCTGTTGAGCCACTCTTGCATTGGGCGCATGCGCAGGCGCACGTGAGGTACCAAATAACTACATGACGCCATCATTCCTAGCAAGCGCATTGCTTTGCGTACCGTCATCTCTCGACCTGCCACATAATGGGGGATCTGAAACAGCATGTTTTGGACCCTCTCGTTGGAGGGGAAGACGAGGCCGTCCCTTGTTCGAATTAGAGCCCCTAGGAATTGTTTGATTTGGCTGGGGTCTAAGCTGGACTTCTTTTCGTTGATGGAGAAGCCCAGTTGGAACAAAAGGTCTACGGTCTTTTGGGTATTGGAGAAGCATGTTTCGAAAGAATCCCCTGTTATGAGCCAGTCGTCGAGGTAAGGGTATACCGGGATGGATAACCTGCGCAGGTGGGCCGCTGCCACTGCCAGTACCTTCGTGAATACCGTTGGTGCAGATGCTATCCCGAAGGGTAGTACTCTGAACTGGTAGTGTTTGTTCTCTATCTTGAACCTGAGGTATTTTCTGTGCGCTGGCAACATTAAAATATGAAAGTATGCATCTCTCATGTCTAGTGTTGTCATGTAATCCCCCTGTGATAACAGTGGGATTACTTCCTGCAAGGTCACCATACAAAACTTTTGGGGTCTGACAAACTTGCTCGCTGGGCGCAGATCTAATACAGGGCGCATGGTTAAGTCCTTTTTGGGTACAAGGAAGTACACTGAATAAATACCTTCTGTTACCTGAGATAGGGGGACAGCCTCTATAGCTTCTTTTTTCAGTAGCTCTTCTACTTCTTGTAGTAGAATGGTGAGGTGTTCCGGTGTCATGCGTCGGTTCCGTGGGGGTCTGTTCTTCGGGGAACCGTTGAATTCGATGCAGTATCCGTGGGCTATGGTGGATAATACCCAGCGGTCTGACGATATTCCCTCCCATGCTGAAAGGAACGATGTTAGCCGGCCCCCGACCGGTGATGCATGGGAGGGGACCCGAATCTTTGGGTCATTTGTTGGTATTGGGCGTGGAACCTTTGGGGCTGGAGCCGCGACCTCTTCCCCTGCCACGGCGTTGGCCTCTTTGACTGAACTGGGTGTTGTTACCCTGATTAGAGGGCCAGCTGGTAGCAGAGTAAAATTGCTGTTGGTTTTGCTGCTGGCGTTGGCCACGAAAGGAGCGTCTATTGCCATAGCCGCGTCTGTTAGGGGGCCTAGAAATTTGGTCAAAAGTTTTGATGGTATCAAACTCTTTCTTTGCATGTTCTAGGGCCTCATCAACTGCTTTCCCAAACAGATGTGTTTCTTCTATGGGCTTATTTATCAGGGAAGCCTGGGTTTCCGGCTTAAATCCCGAATTGCGCAGCCAGACATGGCGTTTGAGAAGTGTTCCCTGAACCAGGGAACGGCCAGCCGTCTCTGCGGCATCTAAGGAGTTCTTTACGATGCCCTGGTTTACAAGAGTTCCCTCTGAGATTGTAGCTAACAGGCGTGAACGCAGGGGTTCTGGTGCGTCCTCGGCTTCGCTGCGCAGCTTGCTCCACTGTGCATCTGCGTAGCTAGCTAGTAGGGAATTGTTATTCGCAATCCTAGTTGAAAAGGCGGCGGACGTCGTGATTCTCTTCCCAAGTGCGTAGAGCTTTTTGCCCTCTTTTTCAGGTGGTGCCTCACTAGTGGATAGTGGTACCCCTGCTCTTTTCCTTGTATTGGTAACTACGAGGGAGTCCGGAATAGAATGGCCTCTGATGTACAACGGGTCAGAGGGCGAAGGGCTGAAGAGCTTTTCTATCCGAGGGTTGACCCCTCTGACTAAGGCAGGATTGGAAAGGGAAGGAGATATTCTTCTCTTTATAGAAGCCAGGAGCGGAATAGACTGACTAACAGGGGCTTTTTCTTTAATAACTTTCTCTACAAAGTCTATGTCAGGAAGAGTCTCCCCTGTGTCTATTTCAAAATGCGCTGCTGCCTTGCGCAATAGTGCATTAAGTGAAGGTTGGTCATCTATGGGAGAGGTGTTTCCAATAGGTGAATCCTTGGGAGGGGAAGGGTGAAAGACATCAGGGTCTGAGTGCACTGATGGGGATTGCCAAGGCTGCGAGGTAGCTGTATCTTCTTCGAAAGCTCCTGCACTAGTGTAAGAAATTTCTTCAAGCCCCTCTTCCTCATGTTCTTCCTCTCCACCCAAACACTCATCATCCTCCTGGAGGTATTGCTCCTCTTCCGTGAGGTCATATACGTCTGTAGAAGGGGGAAAAAGCCTAGGAATTTTTACCCTAGGGTCATCCTGGGGCCATTCTCTTAGTCTTTTGGGTGTGGGTGGGTTTTGGTTTCCCAAAAACCTTTCCATTTTCTCCATACAAGAATGGAGTCTTTCAAGGGTCTCATGGGGGACCCCTGAATAGTCTAGAGGGGGGAAATCAGTGTTTTCACCTTCAAAACGCTTAGAATGCTCCCACAATGTCGAAGAAAGGTTTCCGTCGTCATCTGAAAAGCCCTCCGGTAGTTCCGAAGTGCTCTTAGATGAAAGGGGCACTTCCTGGCTACTCTTATGCTTTTTTGGCGTTTCTATAGCTTTTTGTGCGGTATTCGACGTTTGTTTCGTCGTCCGCTTAGGTGAGTCTTCGGAAACAATTCTCGCCAGGCTCTCGACAACGAGTTTGTCAGTAGAGGACTCTGGTGTCGACGTTGCCTGCGTTACGCGTTGTTCCTCGACGGCCGCTCTATGGAGCGTTACGTCGGATGATTTTGGGGTAGCGCCCGTGTTTGATGAAAGCCCAATCGCTGGTCGCAGCTGCGTTTGCGGGTGGGGCTTGAGACCCTTACGTTCTGAGGTAGACGCCGGAGTCCCCTGCGTCCCCTTCGGCGCTGATGGATCCTTCGTCTTCGACGAAGAAGAGCCGTGGGTTGTGTGCTTAGGCTTATGGGGACGGACGTCGAGGAGCGCGAGCGCTCCTTCTGGGGGTTAATGACTTCCGTAACGGACGTCGAGTTATCACCCTCCTCGTCACTTTCTGTAACAGCGGCGGCGGGTGAGGAAACTGACTTCGACATAGCGTAGTCCGCCCACCTCTTAACTTTGCGTTCTTTAAGAGTTCTTGGTTTCAAGAGCTTACAGGCCGCGCAGCTGTCCTCCTTATGATCGAGGGGCAAGCAACGATTACAGAGCTTGTGTTTGTCCTTCCAAGTGTATTTGCCCCTACAGCGTGGGCAAAACTTAAAAAGTGTCCTCTCCATAGCTGAGGCAATAATAACTGGTGATAACAACCCCAAGGGAAAGATTGGGGAGAAAGAAAGACATTCTCAAAGAGAAGATAAAAGTTCGAACCCCCACTCTCCCTACTGTATGTTGGCCGGCGAGGCCAGGCCATGTGTTCGGCAGCGCCGAAGGATCTCCTCCGTCTCTTCCCCTCTGTCGAAAACTTGCTCGGCGGAGAAACAGCTTCACAGCTAACGTCGAGGGAAGGGATCTTTAACAATATAATAAGTATAATTAAGGACCAAGGTCCGTAGTAAGTATTTGCAATGTCTCTCTAGGAGCTCCGCGTAAGGCGACCAGAAGCTGGGCGGAAAAAAACAATCTGAGGGACCTCGACGCGTGAGGGATTATGGGTACAACGCACGTCACTATAGGGATAGTGTTACAGACACGCCTTGTCGACGTCCCCTTTTCGACTACGAAAAACAAAATGCAATACTCCGCAGTGACCACTGGATGTCGGACCTATGCACAGCATGTGATTCTAAGCAGATTAACAAACATCAGAAATATATATATGGCAAGATCACATATTACTCTTTATATTTGACTGACCAAATGCCAATCAATGCTTTCATTAAGCCATAAGACATTGCTTTGTAATTTGAAAATAATTTTCTACTCCAAGTTCAATAGTTTTTGATCTGTCTCACCTTTGCTGTTACCATGCACTTTTTTCAATATAAGCCAGGTAAAGTCGTTACAGCCATGTTTCATGTCAAAAAAATGTTTAACTAAAGGAGCTGTGACTACTTGATTTCTAATGCAGTCCGATGTTCCACCATTCGGACTTTACACTGCCTATTGGTCTTACCCACATAATGTAGGCCACACGGGCACGTAATTAGATACACAACATTAGATGTATTACAATTAGTCATTTCACTAAACACCCATTTGACATTGGGCAAAATTTGAATGGATCTGATTTCTTTAGTTTGGGCACACATACTCCATTTGCCACATGGAAAGTGTCCTTTCACTTCGGGTAACCCCCATAGTCTTGATTGTCTAACAAGGGGTGCACTCATTTCTGTCACATCATTCCTAATCAGGACATTCCTTAAGTTTTGACTTTTTCTGAAGGCCACCAAAAGGTGGCAAAACCTTTTTGCCTCGATAAACTTTCTTCCATGTTTTCATAACAATAGTTTTAATTTTGTAAGATAAATTGGAAAAAGTGTTTACAAAAACAGTACCAATCTTTTTCTTCGTCTTCACATTTTTCTCTAACAGAGTCTCCCGATTGTTGTTGTACGCTCTTTTAGAAGCAGTTCTAATCACTCTAGGCGGATAGCCTTTGGCTAACAATTTCTGGGTAAGTACATCCGCACTCTGGCTGAAATCCTCTTTCCTACTACTGTTTCTTTTCAACCTTAAAAACTGTCCAAAAGGTATGTTGGTTTTTAAATGCTTAGCATGATGACTGTTGAAGTGCAATAGAGAGTTTTTATCGGTAGTCTTAGTATAGGGCTTCACTTGTAATAGTCCATTATGATGGAAGATGGTAATGTCCAAAAAGTGAGTCTCAAGATCACATATGGACCCAGTGAACTTGAAGAAATGATTTTGTTGGTTAAGCCAAATCACAAAACAGTCAGCTTCTTCTCTGGTGCCATCCCATACGATCAGTATGTCATCTATATACCTCAGCCACTTCCTCAAATGATGGATAAAAGGATTAGTGGCTGGGTATGTCACAGTTTTTTCAAAGTACTCAACATATAGGTTAGCTAAATTAGGGGCCATGGCTGCCCCCATGGCAGTACCCTCCGTTTGTTGGAAAAAGGTGCCTTGAAATTGAAAGAAATTTTGAGTCAGGGCAAACTCTGTACACCATAGAATAAAAGCACTGCTCACAGGGTGGCCATCCTCTCTACTGAGCAAAATGTCCTCAACCACCTCTAGTGTTGCTCTTTGCGGTATCATAGTGTAAAGGGATTGAATATCCACCCTATCAATAAGAAATGGCCTGGGACAAATTATATATTCTCTATTTTGTTGATGGCATCAGTGGTTTCCCTCAAATAGCTTTTCATTTTCATGACAAACTGTCGCAAATAAAAATCTGTGAACTTTGACAGGGGTTCAAGAATAGAATTAACCTCAGAGACTATAGGACGTCCAGGAGGGTCCACAAGTCTCTTATGTACCTTGGGCAAAATGTAAAAAACAGGTACCCTACCTTGTTCTCTAATCAAAAACTCATATTCTTGTTTACTAATCATCTCAGAGTCAAATGCTAAAGCCACTTTTTCTTTTATGATCTTCATAAGTCTGGCTGAGGGATCACTAGAAAGTTTAAAATAGCTGACACCATCTGAAAGAAGTCTCTCACATTCTTTGATGTAATAACTACGATTCATCAAAACAATCGCTCCCCCCTTATCTGCTTGTCTAATAATAAGATTCTTATCTTTGGCCAACTTCAAAGCAGAAGCTCTTTGAAGCTTGGTCAAATTAGAATTGCAGGACTTCTCACATGACTCTAACTTACGAACTTCCGCCAGAACCTGTCTTTCAAACACTGTCGATTCAGCGATGTAGGAATGGCTAGGTGCACAAAAGGTAGACGCATGGTGCAGCCCAGTGCTTAAAGTGGGCCGGGGGCCTGCCGGGGCCGGGCCCCGGCAGTCTCCAAAAAGTGGGACTGAGCCGGGGCCCTGCCGGGGCCCACGTCCAACCGCAACATTGCCGGAATGCATTATCCCGTCGCGGCCGCAGCCGCGACGGGCGATGCGCCTGCCATGAAGACAGGTGAGCCGACAGAAGTGGCAGCCAGCCACAGCGACGCTGTGACTGGCTGCCACTTCCGTCAGTCATAGTAACTGCATCTGGCGACCCCTCGCGCGAGAGGTCACCAGAGGCAGTTACTGTCCCTTTGTTTCCCCAGGTCGCCGAGGCGTCTTTAACCCTCGGCGAACCTGGGGATTCCTCGACGTTTATAAAAGATGGCTTTGAAAGTACACATTTCAAGCCATCTTTTATAAAGCTTTGTCGACGGACAATTTTGTCCGTAGTCAAAGCTTTATAAAAGATGGCTTGAATTGTGTACTTTCAAAGCCATCTTTTATAAACCCGAAATCTTTAAAAAAAAAAAAGAGATGGCCTGAAAACTAGGCAAACCGTAGGGTATGCACACAAATATATTTTAATGTTATATATTTGTGTGCGTACCTTACTATGGTTTGTGTACTTTGCAAGCCATCTTTTATAAACGTAGAAATATGTTACATATCTCTATGTTTAGAAAAGATGGCTTGCATAGTACACAAACCATAGTAAGGTACGCACACAAATATATAACATTAAAATATATTTGTGTGTATACCCTACGATTTGCGTACTTTTTAGGCCACGCCCCTCCCACAAGCCACGCCCCCAAATGAGGCCCCCCCCCTCGATTTCTTACCCCACTTAAAGCCCTGGTGCAGCCCATTATTGAAGGTGTGTTTTTGGCATTTGCAACATATTGGATACTGCTTTTCCATTGCAACATACTGTTTACATTATATGTCAATTTTGGTTCCAACTTTGCCAGGTTGGGGTTCACTAATCTTCTCAACACCGATCTTAGCCTTTGCGGGGTGTTCATTTAAAAATGGCCACTCCGTTGTTCATGAGCGAGCGCTTCGATGAGGAGTTTAGTCCCTTTTCTGTGTTTACTATGATGCCAGAAGCTTTTGTCATTCGGACAACGCTGTCGATTTTGTGAATACGTGCTGGTGACATGGCTGTTGTTTCTCCACGAACTTTTGGAGCCTTGTTTTCTGTAGCTTTTTGCATGCATATTGAAGTTTAAGGTGAGCATGCCGGGCTGAGTAACACATGCGCGCATGATGTGTTTATCACTTCACGGAGATAGGGATCTTAATGCATGCCACTGTTTGGTCCGCATCTGGGGTAAGCTCTATCAGTATTGTACCCATTTAGAAACGGGTCACAATTGTTCAGCTTTGTGGTCCTTTCTATACATGTAAGTGGCACCTAGTTATCCACCAGGGTGTACCGTATTCCGGCAAATACATGGGTATTGGTGTTTATTATTATTGTTTTCGAACTGTATAGGCACCACAGTTTACTTATGATCCCTATTTTATTGCAGATTGGTACTGCGTAATACCAAATAAGTTTGTGGATTGGATCCGTTTGACGTTACCAGGGAGTTGTCCCCTGTGTCCCAAGCAGTGGGTTTCCCCAACTTTGGGGAGGTAATTATGACTATATATGATATGACTATGTTATAGCTCGTGTATTCAGTGATCTTTGGCTGAAATAGAGTGTATGGTTCTTTGAAAGTTAGTAAGTTGATTTGTTCTTTTTAGGTGTTGCGATATCTTGGCGGACTGTGACGGCTTTTGAAGTTTTTGGTCTCTCACTGACAAGAGATAAGCATATTTGTCATTTACAGACGTGCATTGAAGGTTCACCATTTCAAGGTAAATCTAATTGGTTTATTCTTTTGGACCTGTGCGAGGTTGGCATCAGTTGTTGAGCTGACTTCCCATTTACATTTTGTAATACTCCCCTCCCTTTGGAACTCATAAGTTTACTCTGTCTTTTCCCTTATAGGCTTTGTTTGCCTGTAACTACCCATTCAACACGGTGTTGAGGAGAATAGTGGATGTTTTAAATTTTCCCCTGAAGAATGTTTGCCCGAAAGGGGCTTTGAAGAACAGAAACATGTTGGGATTATATGTTTTTTATTGACACATTTAGGTTCTTTGTGTATTTTGTTATGTGATTTCGTTTGTGTCTTGGGTATGTGTATAATTTGAAGCCTAGTTTTTTAGATACTGAAGGTTTTAGTGTTAGTTTTTACACTGTGTTTGGTGAGGGTAGTGTTTTAATTTAAATATTTTGAATAAACAAGAAGGTTTTTGAAATACTGGAATGTGACACGCAGTCTATGTTGTCAAGACTTGTAGTGCTGGAAAATCTATCAGAGCTTCTTATGTGAGGGGGAGGGGGATGAGTAGAGAAAGTCTATCATCTTATCCTTTTTTGTATGTTATATATCAATATTCCTATTAGTGGAGTAAGATGTGTATGTTTAAATAGGAATCTCTTTTGTACCTATTTGAATACAGTGCTAAAGAACAACAGCACTGTGTGCACTGGAAGAAGATGTTACATTTGTAGTTAGCAGGATTGGCATTCTCAAAAGGAAAAATACTGTGCGAGGGGAAGGAATTCTTTGAAGTGGCAGCGAGAGGTCATAAAAGACCTCTAGTGGGTGTGCCAAGTGAGATGCTTAGAAACTTCCTAAGAGACCGGCAGACATCCACCGGCATCCAGGGAGTGACAGTATAGAGGATGCTCGAGTGCTGGGCTGAGACAGAAAGTCCGAGACGCTTTGCTGAGGCAGTGCGGTCAGGTTTCCTGGGATCCTGATAATCCTTATCGGTGGGCGAACCAAGGGAGAGGGATTCCCACATTCAGTGGTGCAAGGAATCACACCAATTTCTAGGTAAATATAGGTCTGAAGTGAGGATGTGCTGGATTTGCCTGTCCGGTAGTCAGTCAGGAATAGGTCATTTCATGTGTAATGTTTCAATGATATAAGTGCATGCCGTTCCGAATTTACAAGATTGCTTTACAGTTTGATTTTCATAAAGCTTAATTCTTGCCAAGTTCTGCGCTTCCAAGGTCGGTTTACTAGAGCTGGTTACAGCTCATGTTTTTTTTTTTTAATGTGCATTTTTTATTTTGTTTTTACATTGCAATAGAAGATCCGTTCTATGAACAACTGTTGTCATATTTAATTGCTAAGTTTATCTGTCACGATAAAGACACACCATAAGAATTACATTGTGTTCTGATGCATTTTGTGGCAGTTGGTCATTCTATTTGATTTTCACACACAGACAAGTGTGCTATAATAAATGTTTCCATGTGAATTATCTGATGTGAACTCAATAGTTAGAAAGTGAACAAGTGTGCAGTATTTCATTTTGCCGATTTACAGCTGTGCAGATCAGCCACCAGGGCAAACATCAGCATAGTAGATCAGGTATTGAGAGGTAGGGGTACCGCCCCATATTAAGTGTACCAGGTCCAGTGTCTGATACCATGAGTAACCCGGGGGTAAAGAGGACATTTGTTAGAATATATTCTGAGGAGAGTGCCAACACTATGAAAGGGGATTATCACAAGACGTGCTATGCTACAATAAATACCACTATTTACCACCATAATAAGCTACCAGAGAATTAGGTGCAACTCCTCCAGAAAATATATCGAACAGTAGACAAAGCAAAGTTACAATATTGCCTCTAGGAAGTCCTTTACTTGGGCCAATTGATATCAGTCCATGGAGAGAAATCATATCAGAATGCGCTGCATCAGTGAGTAGTGCTCCCCAGCCCAACACCGTCAGAAGCTCCTCGGGTTGTGCAATTACTGTAGAGCATGGATTCTAGGTTACGCATATTACACTAGGCCGTTGTCGCAATGCCTTAAAGAGGCACAAAAGGCTGATAAAATTGTTTGGACAACAGAAATGCTCTCTAGCTTTAATGAATTGAAAGAGGTATTTCCACTGCCTGATTGTTTGCAACACCTAACTACACACAAGAGTTCTATTTGTTTTCCTATTCTAATGGCCAGATGATGACAGCAATACTCACCCAGAAAAGCACAATGGTCCACAAGCCATTGGCCTATTACAGCAGAGTGTTGGATTCAATAATGCAGGGACAGTACCCTTGCAAGCAGGTGCTTGCCTCTGCTGCATTCGCAATTGAGAAAAGCTCCACTATTATTATGGGGTGCTCTGTAACATTGTATGTGGAGCATGCAAGGTTCGCCATTTTGAAGCAGTCAAAAACAAGGTTGACCACTCAGCAGGCATCCGCGTATGAGGTCATTTTGTCCAACCCGCACATCCACACAGTGAGGGGTAAGACATTAATCCCTACTACTTTTTTAACAGAATTGTGTACTGCACAAGACCTTGCGAGGCATGATTATGTAACATTTGAAGGGGAGGAGGAGGACATACCGAAGGCAAAAGAAAGCCTGCTTGAATGGGGGGACCTCTTCATCGACAGGTTAGCAGGGGACAGGCCTGAGACATACTGGGGAAGCAGTGGTCCGCCTAGAGGATGGAGTATGAGGTGGTGGTGCAAACAAGTTTACCAATGCAATATTCTGCAGAGCTTATTGAAGAGCTTCTCGCGTCCCAGGGGTGCAGAGTGGCTGTCTATTCGGACTCCGTCTATGTTACCATGACAGTGCATTCAGGGCTAGCACAGTGGAAAGGGAGAGGGGTTCAGATGAGCTGACAGGTCCCCATCCAAGCATGAAGCAGTATTGGATAAACTGATTGAAGCACTTTCCGAACCATCTGTGATGGCGAGATTAAATACACCGCCCATACCAGTGACACAGACGCAGTTTACCTCGACAACACTGCTGCATTTGTGGCAGACAAATTAGCTGCTTACCTTCCCATGGCTATCATTTCAGAGTATCCGGTGACAAGCAGACAGGAGCAGTTGCCGATCCCGTACACTTCCCTCCCAATAAATCAGATAATTGAATTACAAGTGCAGGCCCCACAAGAGGAGAAAGTTGTGGAAAAAGAGAGGGTGTACACAGTCCCCTACAGATTTGTTATGGCGGCAAGATAGCACAGGAAAAGCCATTATGCTGCACAGACTGCTGCTGATCACTTTCGTCAGTTGCAGCATCCAGCACATTTGTCAAAGAAACACATTGCGGTGGACATACAGGATAACTAGTTTGTTCCCAACCTTCAAGAGGTTCTTTCAAATATGATGATAAATTGCATCACCTGCCAAAACATACAGCACTGGTCATACTCTAAGAACAATACGAGTTACTTTGCCCCACCCTAATGGGCCATTCAGAGAACTTCACATCGACTATGCAGACATGGGAGAGCAGTGTAATGGGTCAAGGTATTTAATAGTTGTGGTGTGTCCCTTTACATGACGGGTTGAGGCTGGTCCTTGTGCACATCCAGATGCCAAAAGTGCTGCAAAGATTTTCGTGAAGGAGGTGTTCCCTCAGTGGGGTGTTTGCGATGTTTTGCAGTCAGATAATGACACCCATTTCTTTAATGAACTCTTCAAGGAAGTGATCGACATTTTTGGGTGTAAAGCATCAGATGTGCTCAGTTTACCACCGCCAGGTCAAAGGGGTCATAGAATGGATCAATGGTTTATTAAAGAGTAACATTTCAAAGTTATGCACAACGCTGAAGAAATATTGGGTGCATTGTTTGCCCCTTGCATTGTTCAGTATGCGCACGCATCCCTGTATTGATCATCATTTATCACGTCATAAGGTGATAACGGGACAGCGAATGCACACGCCCCGATCTCCTATCAGAAAAGCTTCGGATGCTCACAGGGCTGCATCCGTTCTGGGGGATCAGTTTAGAGATAATTTTTCTGCCCTAACAAAAGCCATAAATGTATCTCTCAACAGATAGCACCACAGCGGTCTGAAGACACAACCAGCACTGCATCAACCTTAATGACGTCATCACCACTCCAGCTGTTCCTGGGAGACCCAATCTTTGTTAAGAATTTTGTCCGCAAATGGAGTGAGCCTAGATACAACAGCCCTTTTACCATTGTCTATGCCACTCCTCTTGCAGTAAAGGTTAAGGAGATGCAGTTGGATACTCCTTTCGGACGTCCGCAAGGTCCCCCATACCGCACTCCATGCCTGAGAAGTAGAGCTGTGAATACAATAGACATGAGTGTGCATATGTATATATACAGTGATAGAAAACTCACATTACTACCACCCATAACAATACAATTTTTACTGTATTATCATTGATTATTCTTATTGTGTTTATGCTATCTGTATGGGATACATTACGCAACATAATCGTATTTCTGATGCTTGTATCTGCTTTGATTCCCATGCTCTGTATAGTCTGACATCTACTGGTAGTCGGAGAGTATTACAAGATTTTTTGGAAACACGAAAACAGATGTCAACAGGGTGTCTTAGTAACACTATCCCTAGTGTGACATGTACTGTACCCATGGTTCTTCACGCATCGAGGTGCCTCAGATTGTTTCTGACATGAGGTTGCATGAAGTGTAACGTGGGTACAGATGTGATAAAGCAGAAACAATGATAAACCAGAAAAACATCTATGCGCTGTGAGAAACCTGAAGGTGTCTCACCCACTGGTCCCCGTGGATCTGTCGTCCAGGGGTCCAGGACAAGGCCATTGCTATTGCTATTGGATCCCTACCTGGGGGTGGATCAGCAGTGGGGGAGGATCACCTGAATGGGGGGTCTTCGGGGAGTGGAAATGGGGCACCAAAAGGTTGAGATGCGGTACTCCCTCCCTTGTAACTCCTTTCACCCATCCTAACCTGTAGGATATTTGGAAGCTCTACCCCCCTTTCTCAACACAAACACTTTCTTACACCGTAACAGACAACGAACACCATGGCCGTTTACCTGACATGTTACAACACATATGTGTCAGGCAGAGTCAGGCAATTGACAACAACCACACACAAATGACAGCCCTTTACCTTCCCCCACAGGGATAAAGGGTGGAGCACAAATGCAGACGACTATCAAGGCCAAACGCATGAGAATACAGCTATACCGGACCGGCAGTTCAAAAGAAGGAGAAAGGCAGCGAGACCTGGAAGGACGAAGGGGGAGCTAGCTGCCCTTGCCCTTTTCAACTCAGACCTGCAAAGCCTCCGAGAGGGAAATCATAAAACCAGGAGTTACAGCTGGCATGTGGAGGAGCAGATGTCAACGTTGCACGGTGGGGTCTCCTGCATTGATAGCACAGGCGGGGAGGCGTGGTACCGTCCTTGACTCCAGAGGCAAGACCAGCCAATGGGTTCAACACAGCCAGTGAGTCAGAGAAAGCTGATAGCAGACAGACGTGTGTTGAGCCCGAGGTTGCAAGTGGCAACATTGGATGAACGCAAGAACAAAGAACTTGTGTATGAACTTTTGTAAAAGCCCAGAGAAGGGCCAGCTGCAGAGTGGTCACGTGCCATAGGAGTGCTCATTCAAAGGACTCTCGCTGGCCCTGTTGTGATGAAAACTGCAAGTACCAGAAGGCCCTAGGAAAGGGCGACGTGAGATGTCAGAGTGGTCCTACAAAAGTCACATCAAATCCTTTATACTATTGGAAGTCTCTGACCCATGCTAGAGAGAAAGCTAGAGGAAGGAAAGCCCCCTTTCTGATAAGATTGTGAACTGCAAAATAAAAAAAGTGTGAACCCGACAGAGCGAT
This sequence comes from Ambystoma mexicanum, assembly GCF_040938575.1. Classification (NCBI taxonomy): domain Eukaryota; kingdom Metazoa; phylum Chordata; class Amphibia; order Caudata; family Ambystomatidae; genus Ambystoma; species Ambystoma mexicanum. The sequence goes on along the minus strand of NC_090922.1, from coordinate 141,566,572 downwards.
GCCAAAGGAAAGCTAGGAGAGGGCAACCCACGCTTTCTGATGAAAATAATCAAACCATGAACTGTGTTGAAATTTCATGACCTGTGTTAAAGAAGGCCATAGTGAACCGGACGGAGGAAGGCCAAATTGCAAGAAGGATCCGAGCCCGGTGGAGGGAGATCGGAGATGAAAAGAAGCAATCGCCCACTGTGCAAGATTACTGAAGGAACTTTTGTTTGTTGTTTTGAACCAGCAGGCCTTCTAAGGCAGGGACTTTGAAGAAAGATACTTAGCCCCTGAAGGTTCTGGTATGGTATTGTTGAACTGGCATTGTGAGCCTCATGGTAAAGAGGCCCAGGAGTGTGCTGTTCTCAGGAGTTCCGCCTTGTCCCGTGCTTGAAACGTGGGGAAGGCAGACCTAGCCGTACCATCCCGACTTATCATTTGGTGAACACTTCTTTCTTTTCTGGTGACCATTAGCCCACAGTCTGCTTTGTAACTTAGTATTAAGGATTGGCAATAGGTCTTTTAGTATAGGCCCTTTTCATTTGAAAAGACGCTACTAGGACTGCCTTATTATTATTTGATGGTCAAAGCTTGCTCCCATCTTAGCTTTAGGTTTAGTCTAGGCATTTTTCTCACCCATTATAAAGTTCAATAAACACGCTTGAACTGTGATCACTTATGTCTGTCGTTACTATTGCCACCATGGATTCCTTACAGTGCCTTTTTAGTTTTGTTCACAAAGTACAACACTGCCCTCCGTACATCAACTGTAGGGAGGCTTCTCTCATCTGAGTTGGATGGATTTTGAAAGAAGGTAGGCAGTTCTATGAATGGATTGACATGGAACTTTGAAATGAACTTAAGTGAAAACCTAGGATGTGTTCCGAGGACAACCTTGCCTTAGTGGATTATAAAGAAAGGGTCTTGTATGGTCAAAGCTTGTAGCTCACCTACTCGTCTTATAGAGGTGATGGCTACTAGGAATGCAGTTTTGCAAGTCAAATGTTTTAGGCTGGCATTGTGAATAGGCTCAAAGGGAGGACCCATGAGTTTGGAGAGCACGACATTATGATCCCAACCCGGTGGAGAGTTAGGGATGGGAGGGTATAGCCTGTTTACCCCTTAATGACAGGAACCTTTCACAAGGACACTATGTGAAGTGTTGTAAGATGTCAGAGCCACCAAATGTACTTTGATGGAGTTGAATACTAGGCCAGAGTGTAGTAGGTAAAGCATGCAATGTACAATGTTAGCTGGTGAAAATTCGATTGGGTTTAAGGTTTGGGACCTGCCCCATATGAAAAATCTCTTCTACTTGTTGAAATAGCAGTGTCTGTTGTTGGGTGTCATTGCCTCCTTTAGGATATCCATACACCTTTGTGGAAGATTTAAGTGGCCAAATTCTATGACTTCAGGAGCCATCGCCAGTTTGAGCCGATGTGGAAACCAAGGTTGTCTCGTCCACATAGGAGCTACCAGGATTAGAGTCACTTGGTCCTGGTGCATCTTGTGCACTATCCTCCTCAGGAGTGGTGTCGGGGGACAAGCTTAAGCAAATTTCCCTGACCAGTTCATCCACAGGATGTTCCCCTTGGACCTTGGTTGGAGAAACCTGGACGCGAAGTCTGGACATTGCGCATTTAGGCTTGTGGCGAACAAGTATAAAAAGGGGGATGACCCCATTGGGAGAATATTCCATCTAGGATATCTTGTTTGAGCTGCCACGCATGTTCTTCTGGTAGGGGGTATCTGCTTAGAGTGTCTGCCGGAGAATTTAGTTCCCCTGGAACATGTTGAGAGGTTAGGAACATGTTCCGCTTGAGTGCCCACTTCCATATTTTTTGGGATAGCTTGAACAGACTGAGCGTGTGCCTCACTGCTTGTTTATGTAGAACATGGCAACTGTGCGGTCCATAAGGACTTGCACTGTTTGACTTGTAAGATGTTGCTGAAAGGCTTGAAGAGCCTCAAGGACTTCCAAAAGTTCCAGGAAGTTTGTGTATTTTTGGGCTGTAGCAGGTGTCCACTGACTGTGGGCTGTGTGGTGGAGAAAGAGAGCCCCACATCCGGCGAGGGAGGCGTCTGTAGTTAGGATTGCTTGTGCTGGTGGAATGCAGAAGGGTTTTCCTTTTAGCAAGTTGTCCCTGGACCACCAGCAAAAAACGTGCACCAGGGTTAGCGAAACAACCACTAGCTCGTCCCCACTGACCACTTGCCTGAGATCATTGTTTCACTAACCATTCCTGCATTGGGCACATGTGCAGGCGCGCATCTGTAACCAAGTGGATTCATGGCATCATCCTGAGCAAGCGCATTGCTTTGCGTACAGTTATCTGGCTTCCGGCCTTCTAGTGAGGTACTTTTAACAGCATGTTTTGTACTCTCTTGTTTGACAGGAAAGCCAGCTCCTCTTTTGTTTTTAGAATTGCTCCCAGAAATTCTTTTATTTGACCAGTGGACTAGACTTGATTTCTCTTCGTTTGTTTGGAGAAGACCAAACTGAAAAGAAGGTCTATTGTCTTTTGTATTTTTTGTTTGCAAATTCGAGGAGATTCCCCAGTGATTAGCCAGTCATCCAGATAAGGGTATAGGGAGATCGACTCTCTGCTCAGGTGTGCTGCCACTGCAGCGAGCACCTTTGTGAATACTCTTCGCGCTGACGCGATGCCGAAGTGGAGTACTTTGAACTGGTAGTGAACTCCCGCTATCTTGAACTGCATATATTTCCTGTTTGCAGGGAGCATTGAAATATGAAAGTAGGCATGTTTCATTGCCAATGTTGCCATGTAGTCCCTTCGTTTTAAGAGAGGGATTACCTCTTGAAGCATGGTCATGCAAAACCTTTGGAGCTTGACATATTTGTTCGCAGGGCGCAGATCTAGTACTGGGCACATGATATGATACAATATGGCATTTATAATGCACCTGTACACAAGTGGTTCTAGGCGCGACAAGACAAGGAGGGGAAACATAGGGAGGACGAAACAACGATCTTACTAGGCCCTGTGTCATTCAGATCGCGCAAGTGAGGGAAGTGGAAGCGGAGAAGTGTTGAGGAGGGGAGAAGTGCAGGTAATTCAAAAAGTGCACCTAGCATGTCACTTAGTGCAGGTAACTCAAAAGTGCAGCCAGCTGGTGGGTCAAAGTGCAGAGGGAAAGGACTGTGGGGTTGCAGATATAGACCACAAATGCTAGGGGAGCCGAGAGGCAGTGATCAGTGCAAGGTCTTGGGTTGCTTCCGGAACCGGAGGTGGTTCTGCTCAAATTTGAGAGAGGCAGGGAGGCTGTTCCAGAGGGAGGCCCCAGCCGAAGATGGAGATCTGCCCCCAACTCTCTGCTTGGAAAAGCGACTGACCCTCAGAGAGTTGCAAGTGGACGAGCGGAGAGCGCGAGAGGGGAGATGTTTAGGAAAAGAGAGTTGGAGGTAGTGCAGTCCCAGGCCCCAGAAAGCCTTGTGGACGATGCAGAGGGTCTTGAACTTGACCCTTGCCACCACTGGTAGCCAATTAAGAGATTTCAGAGCTGGAGAGATACGATCCCTGGGCTTGAGGCCAAGGACAAGTCTTGCAGTCCTGTTCTGGATAAATTGTAAAGGTCGGAGAGTAGAGACAGACAGATTTAGAAAGAGGCTGTTTCAGTAGTCCAGCCTAGAGAGGACCAGAGCTATGGAGACAGTGAGCTTCTGGGAGAAAGTGAGAAAAGGAAGAATACCTATGAGGAGGTGCAGCTAATAGTTTGACCTCCAAGAGATGTCAGAGATGTGAGGAGGGTGTGGAGTCAAAGATGACCGCAAGGTTCTTAGCCACACAGGTAGGAGCAGGAAGAGGGCCCACAGTGGAAAGGTCTTTCTTAAGTACGTTGAATAAATACCCTTGTTTACCTAATTTGCTGGGACAATCTCTACGACGTCCTTTTCCAACAGTGTCTTTACTTCTTTTAACAGTTTGCGCCGCTCTTCTGACGTCATCCTTCAGTGTCTTGGCGGGCGGATGGATGGCTTTTGTAACAGTTTGATGCAATACCCTTCTGTCACGGTGGACAACACCCACTTTTCTGACGTTATCCTCTCCCATGCTTGGGTGAAGTGTGAAATTCATCCTCCTACTGGAGTGGCAAGGGAAGCGGCCTACAGCAGTGCATCATTGCTTGGGAGGGGTGGATCCTCTCCCAGGTGAGGTTCTGCCTCTTCCTCTAGATCTGTAATTTCCTCTTTGAAAGCCAGAAGAGGAAGATTGTCCTTGGGACGGGCCCCAAGTTGACTACTGTCCGCCCCTATTGTATCCGGAACAGCATTGTGAACCCCGACACCTTCTGGAGTTTGAGGAGCCCCGTTGTACATAGGGCTGGTTTGTTAACTAGCCGAGGGATTTAAGAGTTTCATACTCATCATTTGCGCTCTTGGGGGCGTCTTCGACAGCCTACCGAAAAGCACATTACATTCCACCAGCATGTTAAGGAGGGTGGCCAGAGTCTCTAGCTTAAAACCAGACTGTCTGAGCCAGGCGTAACACTTGATGAGCGTGCCTTCTGCGATAACGCGGCCTGCATTGTCTGTTGCATCGAGATTATTCTTGAGAATGCAGTTTGATACCTGCTTGCCCTCTGCGATGGTGCTTAACAATTGTGATTTTAGGAGTTCTGGAACCGCTTCAACCTGGTGTTCCAAGTCAACCCATTTGTGGCAGCCATAACTAGCCAGGAGGGTAGTGTTGTTTGCTATTCTAGCTTGATATGCCACTGAGGAGGCAACCTTCCTTTCCGAAAGTGTACATTTTCTTGCTTTGTCTGGCGGGGCTTCCTCCGACACCTGAGGAGTGCCAGCCCTCTTTCTGGTAGTGGTGACGACTAGTTAACCAGGTTTTAGCTAACCCCTAATATAAGGGGGTCTGTGGGCGCTGGCCTGAATAATTTCTCTATTCTGGGGGGTTAACCGCCCTTGTGAGGTTAGGCTCAAGTAAGGACGGCTGTATACATCTTTGGACAGACTGTACCAGTGGGATAAACTGAGTGGCAGACTTTGCGTCTCCCAGAATGTCCTCCGCAAAGTCCTTGTGCCTCTTGGGTGTCAATACTAAAGTGTTGGGAAGCATCAGCAGGAGTTAATTGTATTGTAGTTGGTTGTCTACGGGAGAATATGCTACAGGGTGGTCTTGGTGGTCAGGCAACTGTATGACGTAGATTTCGTCATCATCATCATCTTCGTTTGTATTGTTCCTGACTGCATAGATCCCCTTGAGAGCCAGGGTCTTGTGACCCTGGGAGAGCCACAGCATACATGTCCTGAGAGAGATCTTGGTAGGTGGAGGCCACGAGGCCTAGGACAGAAATGCTAGGCTGTGGGTCCAGGCAAGGTTTCTTGGCAGGGGGTTGATGTTTTGAAGCCCCTGGCTGTGAGGCATCTTTAAGGGACGTTAGTTCTTCTGGATGCTTGTCTATGAAGTCAACAAAGCAGGATATCCTTTTTATAATTCTGGCAAATTGTTCAGGGGTATAGTCACATGAAGGTGGGAAGCCTGACATGTATAGGTGGCTTGGGAGGGTGCCTGGTCCTTGTGATGCATAGCCCCTGTCAGTTTGTCTACAGGGGAGAAAGAATCCATAACCCAAGTGCTTTTGGAGGACGAAGGTGTCAAGGATTTAGACTTTTTTGGTGACTTTTCTAAATATAATTTGTTTTTAATTGCAATTTTCATACATCATTAACCATCAACATTGGGAATGAGACACTTAAACAGGAGAAGAAAAAAAACACTTCCTCCCCTCCTCCCCCAACAGTAATTCCATTGGTATCTAGTTACTTTGCACCCTTCCTCCCCTCTTTAAGCCCCCTCCCTCCCCTAAACGATGTCGTCTTCAACAATAAAAAAATCAACATGTAAACCTTTGGTTGTGTCCAGGTGGAGACTATTACCACGTGTATCTAACTATTGCCTCTGGCCGCCTCATGAAAGCTGTTCCCCCTTCTTGGGATATTGTCCAATTGAGGGCAGACGTTACGAGTGGAGAGACTCACCAAACTCCTGGTTTAAGTCTCTCGGTAATATGTTCCCCTACTGGCCTCTTATGAACAGCATCTCCTGTCTTAACTTTTCAAATATCTTGCCATAGATTCACCCCACATCTACTCATGCGGCACTGCGTTGCCATGAAGTGCTAAAGTTATTCCTTCCATGACGCTTATGTTCATAGCCACATTGATCCATTCTTTCGGGGGGGTCTGGCACCTTTCCACTTCATGACTAGGCAGGCCCATGCTCAAGAATCAGAAGCGCTGCCACCCCCCTCAATCCTCTCAGTTCTACCTCTACTTCCACCATCCCAAATAGTATCAGAAACAGTATTTTGGTACGATGAATCCCCTCCAGGTCTTTAACCCACCCCAACACTTTGTCCCAGAACACCTGTATTCGAGGGCACCCCCACCGCATATGCCAATAGTGGGCCCTTTCCCCACATAAGCGCCAGCACATTGGACTCGGTGACTGAAACATCTTCGAGAGCTAGACCGGGTCGTATTGCCATCTATGAAGGAGCTTAATGGTGTGCAATTTATACTAAGTCGAGATCGAGGACCGCGAGGCACCCTTACACAGTTTCATCCAGAGCTCTGGGTCTATTTCTTTGTCCATATCTCTTCCCCACCTCAGGCTCTCTGTGGAACCCTTCCCTGCAAGCAGCAGTGCGCGATACATAGCAGAGATCAAGCCCTTTGTTTCTCTTCTTTTATCCAGGAGATTTACGAAGGGAGTAAGGTCTCTCTGTATCCCGCATCTCCATTTTACTCTTGTGAGCACTCCCTTTAACTGAAGGTATGAGAAGTCCGAAAGAGTGCCTGTGCCCAGGTCCCCCTCCAGGTCTGTGATCGTTCTAAAGGAGTCCGCCTTCCACAGTTGACCTACCCTCACCCGGCCCGCCTCAAACCATGCCTGGAACCTCTCTGGGTTCTGGATCGCCTGCCGGACACCCGGAGCCCAAAGGTGACTCAGGGGAGATGGCCATGTGGTTACTCCTTGCATATCTGCCCTCTCACACCATGGGCCTCATTACGACCCGGGCGGTATGTGTTTACCGGCGCCGGTAAAGGTGCCGCCACCGTTAAACCCATACCGCCCTATTACGAGGTCCCCTTGCGAGACCGGCTCTGGTTGTCTGGTTTTACCAGATGTCCTTAGCAGGTTCCGCGAGAATTGACGTTATTGACGGGCCCGTTGTTAGCTCCCTCCCCATCCCTTTGAACCCTATGGGGGCTTGAATGGGAATGGGGATGGTCTGGGTTCCCTGAATGGGGAAATACCGGGCCCTCCAAAGTTGGAATGGCCCGGTATTTCCCCATTCAGGGACCACGGACCCGGACCAGAGTTTGGAGGCAGCCATGCCCTTATTCAGGGCATGGCGGTCTCCAAACTCATATTGAGGCCCCATATCTCCCATATGGTCACCAGAATCGGATGATCCCGGATTTTACACGTGAGCTTACCTCTTGTACCCACAACCACTCTGCTACCGTAGCGGGGGCTAAGTTAACATTGTTCAACCCAACCCACTGGAGTTCCTTCTGCATCTGCATCCTGAGATGGGGTATGATTACCCTTAACTGTACAGCCTTATAATACAGATTCAAGTTCGGAAGTCTATCCCCCCCATTTCTTTCGGCAAAGTGAGAATCTCATACATCACCCTTGCTTTCTTCCCCTGCAAGAGAAACTTAAGCATCTCCCCTTTCGTCTCAGGGAAAAAGGACTCAGGGACCCGGATTGGGAGCATCTGGAATGCATATAGGAACCTTGGCAGGCAAAACCATCTTTAGGGCATTAAGGCGTCCGAGCCAAGATAGGAGTTTTCCCCATCTTTCAAGGTTCGCACGAAATCCGGAAATTAGTGAGGGGAAATTGGCATCAAATAAGGCTCCCGGCTCCCCCGTGAGATTAATCCCCAAGTATCTCAGTGTGTCCCACTTAACCGTTAATCCCAGTGGGGTGAATCTATTCCCGTCTCCATCCCTGTCCCCTTTCTATGGGAACAGGACAGATTTAGCCCTATTAATCTTAAAACCAGATAGCTCTCCATATTGTTCAATCAGGTGGATTACCCTTGGTATTGAGGATGGGGGATCCTGTATGTGCAAAAGCATATCTGCGTATAAAGCCACTTTGTAATCTACTCCTCCCAATGTCAGTCCTTCTACTCGGGGGTCCCCTCTAATTCTTTGAGCAAGAGGTTCCAGGGAAAGCGCAAATAAGATCGCAGAGAGGGGACAGCCCTGTCTCGTAACCCTACTTAGGGTGAACCAGCGGGAATAACCGCCATTGAGTGCCGCAGATGCCCTGGGGGGGAAGTGTACACTGCCATTAGTCCCCTCCTACACCTTGCCCCCAAACCTTGTTTGCCCAGAACTTCCTCGAGAACGCCCCACTCCACCCTTTCGAAAGCTTTCTCAGCATCCACCGAAAGAAGGGCTGGGTCTCCCGTCATCCCCCACATCTCGTGAATCAGATGTAGAGTTTTCCTCACCGTGTTTGCTCCCTGTCGACCCATTATAAAGCCCACTCTATCAGAGTGTATCAGTTGGGGCATATGTGTTTCCAATCTCGCCGCCAGTACCCACGTATAAATCTTGGCGTTGAGATTCAAGAGGAAGATGGGGCGGTAAAACCCACATAGTCTGGGGTCCCTACCTTCCTTATGAATCACTGTTATTAGTGCATGGGAGAAGGATTCCAGGGCTTCCCCTGTCTCAAGAATATCATTAACAAGTTCAACCATAAAGGGGATGAGGGGGGAAGATACATTTTTTATAAAAACCTGCTGAGAACCAGTCTTACCCAACGGTAGTCTCACCACCGCCCTTTTAATTTCTTCTGCCGTAATCAGGGCTTCAAGTGCCTCTGCCTCCTCCAGGGAAAGACTCGGCATCTCCGTTTCAGCCAAATAAACCGGTATGTCCCCCTTCCCCGGATTAGCCTCCGATGGATACAAGTTTTCATAAAATATTGCGAATGCTTCTTGAATCCCTTCCGTCCCTGGGTCCTGTACCCCATCCACCCCTTCTATGGCCGCCACCCATCTCTCAGATTCCGCCATTCATCCATGAGCTCGTAAACCCCTATTATCTCCAGGACCTCCCCATATCCCCTGTCGGGCGGGTCCTGCGTCCCTGTAGCTCCCACTTGTCTGTCGAACTTAATATCGGTCCACATGTTAAAATTACCTCCCAATGTTACATGGCCTGAAGCCTCCAACATCAACTTCGGAAGGGTTTTCAACAAAAACCTCTGCTGACCCTGATTGGGGCAGTAAACTGTGGCAAACGTAAAACACACCTTTTGGATAGTACCAACCACCAGGAGAGCCCTACCTTCTTGATCTGCCCATACCTTAGACACATCCATCTTAAGCCCCTTTCCAATAAGAATTCCCACCCCCGCTTTCCTCAAGGGCCCGAGGCCCAGTGTTCCTGTCCAAGACTTCACCCGGGACCCTACGTTCCTCCCCTCTAGCATATTTAGTCTCTTGGAGGAACATTACATCAAGGCCCGCTCTGCGGAATTCCCTAGCCACTAGCAACCTTTTTGTGGGAGAGTTCATCCCCTTAACATTCAGCGTTCCCGCCCTAAAATGACCACCCCCCTGAGTTCCTAAATTCACTGCCATAGTACTATCCCACTGCCCTTAACCCCTTTACTCTCTCTGGGCGGCCAAGCCCAGAGTGCCACCTCCCAACAACCGATAAAACATAACTTTGAGAACACGCGTTTCCTAACCCCCTTCGCCACCAACCACCCCTCCCCCCTGAAAACCCCTCAAGGGCGCCCGACACCTCCCGGTTAACATCACCGAGCCGAAGTCGGACCGCCAGCTGGGACTGTTTCCCTCCCGGTCTGACACTTAAATTTCCTCATTGCCTTTGACCCCCCCCCTCCCGCCCACATCTCAAACCGAGCCGCGTCTCTCAACTCTACAAATATACAAAAAAGGAATCAGGCGCCCCTCTATCGAAAGAACACGCCATGATAACCTGTTCAGTGGTTATTAAGCACTTTGAGAGTTCGCAGCCATCTGCTTTTTGCTCACTGTACCTTTCACAGATGGGAAATATCCATTTGCATATCAGTCTTTGTCCCGCCCACATGGGCAGTCCAGCACCGAAATGCTATGGCAATTCCCCTCTGAACAAAAGTACCAACAGCAACCCCTCACTGATGAGGCCCAACAAGGCTAAAACATGTGTATGGGGTTGCTGTTGGTACTCTTGTTCAGAAGGGAATTGCCATAGCATTTCGGTGCTGGACTGCCAATGTGGGCGGGATAAAGACTGATATGCAAATGGATATTTCCCACCTGTGAAAGGTACAGTGAGAAAAAGCAGATGGCTGCAAACTCTCAAAGTGGTTAATAACGACTGAACAGGTTATCATGCTGTGTTCTTTCGAGAGAGGGGCGCATGCTACCTTTTTTAGCATCTCTCAACTCTACTCGCGGCCCTTGTGGGTCACGTCAGTATTCTCCAACAGCCTTCATAAACATAACCCCACAGTAGTGCACCCTGGTCCCCCTCACCACTCTATGCCACATTGAAGACCCCACCCATCACAGTTATCCCCATTACTGCATTCCTGGTGCAATTCATGTGTACACCACGGGTGAAGTGTTCAGTTTCCTTTATTTCCTGGATCCCGGTACACGTCTCCTTCTAGGCCCTTTGATGCGCCACTGTCTGTCATCATCCCACCTCACGGCCTGGTTCCTTGCTTCGTTCAGTCCACCCAGCAGCTCCCTCAACTCTCTGCAAATATATGCTTCCGTCGTCAACCTATGTTTGTGTCCATCCAGTTCAAATGTGAGGGAGAACGGGAACCCCCATCTATACTGCACTCCCGTCTCCTGGAGCCACTTCGTCAGAGGCACACACATCCTTCTCTGTGCCAGGGCCAAAGAGGATAGATCTCGTGCAATAGTTCATCAGGCCTTTTTCCTTCGCTTTCTCTAGGATTTTCATTTTGTCCGTTTTGTAATTGGGAAACCGGGCTAGGACTGATTTGAGGACCCCAATAGGCCCTCCCACGCGGTGTAGCCTCTCGATCTTGGACTCATCAATGGAGTCATCTTCAAAAACCAGCTTTGTGACTTTGTGAAGTGTTCTTTTCAAGTCTTGCTCCAACTCCCCCTCTTTGTCTGGAGTCCCGAAGAGCCTAAAGTTGTTCCACCTTCTGCGGTTTTCCAGATCGTCCATTTTCATTCAAAATTCCTCCTCGCTTTGTTCCATTTCCAAGATCCAAGATCCTAGATCCGCTGATCCGTTTGCGTCTCCAGGGTACCGAATGAGGTTTGGTTGTGTTAGACTTCCTCCAGCTGCTCTTCCATTCCATCTATCCTCAGGTAATCTTGTCCACCCTGCTTCAAATATCTGCCCTCATATTCCGTATTTCTTACATCAGGGCCGCCATGTCCTTTTTGCTTGCTGCCGATTCTTCCGTTGTGGAAGCCATGTTACTCAGCCCTTTTGAACCAGGCCCGGAGCGGCTGCAGGGTATATATGTATGTGGCCAACTTCTTCGCCTCCATACACAGGAGCCCGTTTTCCAGTGCGTTTCCCCCTCTACCCCCTTTTCACCTGTGCACTCCTCCGGGTGGTGAATGTCGCCTTTCTTTTTCTTTTTTTGTCTTTCGCTTCGAGGTCACACTTCCTGGGCTGTTGCACCCCGCCGCAGCCCCGGTGGTAGGCACACGCCCCAGAGTCGGGGGCCCACACCACTCAAGTCTGGCCTATGCTGGACCCTCAATTCTCCTCGCTCCAGTCCTGTGAGGCAGCTCAGGAGGGGAGGCAGGAGTGCCCCGGGCGATTCTCAGGGCATTGTTATGAGCAAACTCCAGCTCAGTTACACTTGTATATCCCCCCTGTCCTGCCCTTGAGGCCTACCATACCTTCATTCTGCCCCAATGTCTCCCTATTCCTTGGGTGCGGGGCCCAGCTCGGACCACTGTATAGATTTTTCCTATTCCACGACAGGGTGCTGTTTCCTATATTCCAGGTGAGCTCCAGTGTGGAGAACCAGTCCCTGTGCTCTGCAGAGAACAAACCCAGAGTTTCTTCCGACTATGGTTGTCGAACCCCAGTTTATGCCAAGGAGGTGGGCACATGCCCCAAGACCGGGGGCCCACACCTCCCTTTGTCGTCCACCGAGGTCTACTTCACCCACCGGAGGTCAAGGGACCCTGACCCCCAGTTTTATTCAGATTCTTCCCCTTTTGGGGGAGTCTCACTCCTGTGTTGGACTCTTGTTCCCTCCTTGATACTGTCCCCTTCGTCGCACCAATCTGGCTTGACCCCTGCTGTGGTCCTTAAGGCCAGGACTCACCCCATTCGACAAATATATTGTGCACAAATGTGTGTGCTGCCGCAACAGCCCCTTGTATGCTCCCAGACTGTATGGGTGTTCGTAGAAGTGCCTTAGCTCTGCCTCCTTATTGCACTAAAGAGAGGGAGACCCTGGTTGGACAGGCAAGACTGGAAGCGGCCTTTGCATCCTGCTGCGATGTGATGCACTCATGGGAGAAAGGGAACCAAAATTGAAGCATGTGCCCCCCACCCCCATTCCTGTGGCCGTGTTGTAGTCCCAACTAAGGATGTCACCCTCACGAGAACGTTTGGGGCACGGCAGCAGTCATCAGAAACAGGATCAAAGTATTATGTGCTCTGAGAGAAGTACCATTAGCTGAAGGCACATCCTCCAGCAGGCTCTCCAACGTTCTCAATTTGCGTATAAATAATACGGAGTACCTTGTCACTATGCTCAGTCCCAGGGCCCGCACGGCTGGGGGTGGCCACTGTGCTACAGGACCACGCTCAGCGTCTTCCTCGCCATCTGCGGACTGCACTCCTGGGATTTTATGGTGGGCGCCCCACTGCTGCGCAAGTCCTCCACTGTTGGGGGTCGTAACCTCAGGTCTTCTGAACCCCGCGGGCCTCCCATGCTGCAGACTGCCGAGTGTGGGACATATGGAGAGGCGGCCCTTCACGCCAACATGGCCACGAGACTCCCCGACTCTGGGGGGGGTAGGGGGAGCACTCAGTCGCCTCCCCCGCACTCTCGGGTGGAATCCTCTGCTCTTCCAACTGGTACCAGATGCCTGTTAGGGACGCCAGCCGCCATGCGCTGCCTCTCCGGAGCACACGCAGGGAAGAATCCTGCTTTGGCCAGAAGTTTGTCGGGCTCGTTCTTCATGATTCTGGGGGCATTTGTTTCACAATGTCACCCTTCTGTGCCGCAGCCTTTCACTTTCGCCCACCTCGGGTTCTATGTGATGGCGGGTCACAAAGCAGGGGCTCATCCCGCTTAACGGTCCCGGGATAGGAGAGGAACACGCTCAGGCAGCCTCCATGAGCGCGCCCCCTGGTTGCCTCCCAGTGACTTTGTTTTTAATAGGGTAGTAGGGATGTGTTTTTTAATTAGTTCTTGCATTTTCGACATATGTTTAAGGGACGCTGATGCGCCTTTCGCCGCCTCTTTTTCAGCGCACGAGAGGAGGGCCTTTTTGTGCGCAGGCTCCAAATAGACTGTAGGGGCTGGTTTCAGAGGCCTGTTGTGAGGCAAAAGCATAAGCGATGGCCCAGAGGACAACGAAGATCTAGAAGCTTTTCCAGCGGACACCGCGTGGGCCTCAACGCTCTACTTCGAGTTTCGGCCATGGGATATGTGCTTAATGTTCTTGGACGTGTGTGTGCTATGACTGCCAGTTGTCGTATCCATCACGGAGACGCCGGCCTGCTTATTGGAGTCGGGGGATCGCACATGGGGTTCCGAAGAAATCCATTCGCCATCGGGGTCCCCAAGGACACCAATACTGCCCCCGCTGGAGTCGTTCGTCACGTCAATGGAGGCGTCGGCCTGCATTGCGTGGATGGCCCAGTGCTTGGTGCAACGATATTTGAAAGTTTTCGGGCGGAAAAGTTTGCAGGACTAGCAAAGCTTTTCGGGGTAATCCCTAGGGAGATAGTAATTGCCCACTCGGTGCGTGTCTTTCCACAGAAATGTTCTATGGCAGTTTGGGCAAAATTTAAAAGGTGTTTTGTCCATTGTAAACTATAAGGGCAGTTAGGCGAGGAAAAGGGAAAGGGGGTGGCAGAATATGCATTCTCTAAAAGAAGTCAGTATCTAAGATCTCCCCTCTCCCTACTGTAAGGTTCGAAACCCGAAGAGGCATACAACGCCGTCGACGACGAAGTTGCCCTTGTGGAATGAGCTCTCGGAGGCCCTCGTAGCGGTTTTCCCGCTTTTGAATGACAGAAGGCAATCGTCGACGAAATCCATCAGGCCAGTCTCTGCTTTGAAATTGCTTTTCCTTTTGCCGAAGGACCATATGCAACGAAGACTTGTTGCGTAGATCTAAGTTGCTGAGTCCGATGAAGGTAAAATTTTAGAGCTCTCTGGACGTCCAAGGTATGTAGGACTTTTTCCGCAGCCGATGAGGGGGTCGCGAAAAAGGTGGGCAGGACAATAGAAGAGTGTTTATGATAAGCCGTAGGAACTTTTGGAATGAAACGAGGATTCGTTGACAGAACCACTTTGTCCTTAAAAAACCTTAGGTACGGAGGGTCTATGACCAACGCTTGCAACTCCGAGATCCGCCTAGCTGATGTTATAGCTATTAGAAAGGCCACTTTCCATGACAAGAACTTCATCGACAATGTGGCCATTGGTTCAAAGGGTGGTTTCATTAACCCTGCTAGCACCATATTAAGGCTCCACGTTGGTGGAAAACGTTTAACCGGAGGGAACGTCCGGAACAAACCCCTCATGAAGTGTTTCACCAACCTGTCACTAAACGAGGGAGGCGACTTCCTTCTCCTCGTGAATCTAGAGATGGCCGCCAGGTGTACCTTTATTGATGAAAAAGATAATCCGCTCTTCGCTAGGTGTAGCAGATACGGCAGAAGCTGTTCCGGAGTGACCCTTAGAGGTTGCACTCCCGTCTGTCCTTGACACCACGTACAGAAACATCTCCACTTACACGACTTGTTGGTGGAACGGGCTCACGCTGCTTGCAGGATCCTCTGACAGTCCGACGAAATGCCCAAGGCACCAAATTCCGAAAAGTCAGGAGCCAAGCTGTGAGATTGAGACTGTCTGGATTGTGATGCCACACTGTTCCCTCGTCCCGGGACAGGAGATTGGGAATCTTCGGGAACGTTATTGGTTGATCCACTGATAGGTGAAGCAGGTCGGAAAACCACGGCTGCCTCGGCCAACACGGTGCCACTAGGATGACCCGGCACCTGTACCTGCGTATCCACTGCAGAGTTCTCTGTATTAGAGGGAACGGAGGGAAGGCGTAGAGGAACTTGTCCGCCCACGGGAAGGAGAACGCTTCCCCCAGAGAGCCTTCCTGTGGCCACCTGCTGGCATACATTTCGCACTTCTTGTTCCTCTTCGTAGCGAAGAGATCCAGCGGAGGCCGTCCCCATTTCTCGAAGACCTTCGACAACTGAACCCTGTTTATCTCCCATTCGTGAATTTGGTCCATATTTCTGCTGAGTGAGTCCGCTTGCTCGTTCCGTACACCCGGAAGATGATGAGCTACGATGGATATATTGTGTTTCAGAGCCCAATGCCACACCTTCTGAGCCTCGGTGGAAAGGGTTCTGGATCGCGTGCCCCCTTGCTTCCTCAAGTAAAACATTGTCGTCATGCTGTCTGTCAATATTCTCACTATGGACCCTCTGATGTGCGGCAGGAACGACTTCAGGGCCCAGCGCACTGCTCTCAGTTCCAGAACGTTGATGTGCAGGAGAGATTCCCTTCGAGACCAACGACCTTGCGTTTGTAGAGTGCCCATGTGTGCTCCCCAGCCTGTCAGGGATGCGTCCGTCACTATGGTTAGCCGAAACTCCGGCTCCTGTAGGGGTACCCCTCTGGTTAGATTCTGGAAGCTCTGCCACCACCGAAGAGCTAGTAGGAGCTCTTCGTAGTCGATGGTCAGTTTGTCCGACAAGAGCCCTTGGGCCTGCGTCCACCGGTCCGCCAGAAACTCTTGAACCGGCCTTGTGAACAGGCGGTAGTTGCCCACCAGAGGAATGCAGGACGCCATAGCACCCAGAATTGACATATATTTTCTCACTGACAGTCTGGTACTGACCTGCCAATCGATTGAGTTTGGTGATTCTGCCGAGGGATGGCTTCACTAACCCTGACTGGGTCTTGAACTGTGCACCCAGGAACACCAAGCTTCTCGACGGCGTTAACGAGGATTTCTCGAAGTTTACTGCAAACCCCAGCCGTTGTAAGAGGTGCATGGTGGCCTGCAAACTTGTGTGAGTCGACATAGGGGAGGACCCTCTCACCAACCAGTCGTTGCGATACGGGTATACATGATGGCCTTGCCTTCTCAGCCAGGCCGCCACCGGGGCCAAACATTTCGTGAACGTTCTGGGAGAGGATTTCAGCCTAAAAGGAAGTACTGTGAACTGGTAGTGAGTCCGCCCTACCACAAACCTTAGGAACTTTTTGTGTCGCCGACACATCGGTATGTGGAAGTACGCGTCCTGCAGGTCCAGAGACGCCAGAAAGTCCCCTTCTTGAACTGACCGGATCACTTCTTGGAGCGTGAGCATCTTGAATTTTAGGCTTTTCAATGTTTTGTTTAGATCGCGCAGGTCTAGAATGGGACGCCACTTTCAGCTTGGTTTTTTCACCACAAAGTATTGGGAATAAACTCCTTGACCCCTTTGTGACGACGGAACCAATTCAATAGCACCTTTTTGTAGCATAAGTGCTACTTCCTGCTGCAATACGCTCAGATGGGGTTGAGCTACAAACGCCGGTGGAATGTGCGGAGGGTTGCTTTTGAATTGCAGGTAATGTCCGTATCTTACAGTGTCCAACACCCATCGATCCGTTGTTATTTGCTACCATTCGTTGATGTAGCACGATACCCTGCCTCCCAGAACGTTCCGATGCCCGTCATTGCTGGTCCTTGGTCTGCTTATCCCTCGTCGATGACGAGTAACCTGTTCTCTTCTTGGGGGCCATGTAGTCCCGGTGTCATTTTGCCGCTTGAGAAGCCCGTCTGTATCCCTGGGAGGGGTATGCTGCCCTACTGAAGGATCTGTCTCTCGATGCCGAGAATCTGGAATTTCCCGATGCTCCCCTGAAGGGACGAAAAGACAGGAAACTTCGACCACTTTGGAGGGCCCCCAAGGAACGCGCCGTGTCCGAGTCCTCTTTCATGCCCTTCAAGGCCTCGTCCACCTTCTCGCCGAACAGAAGGTCTCCCTCAAAAGGCATATCCAGCACCTTGTATTGCACCTCAGGTCGGAAGTTGGTGCATTTCAGCCATGCTTGCCTTCGGAGAACCACACCGTTATTCACCTGCTTAAACCCAGATTCCGTGAGGTCCACCGCGATGTTTATGGCATGATTGGAGGCCTCTTCACCTTCCCTGACCAGTAACATCGCCGCCTTACGATGTTCTTCCGGAAGATGCTCCAGCATAGGAGCCAGTCGGTGCCACATCCCCCTGTCGTATCTGGCTACTATGGCCAGAGAATTGGCCGCTTTCACTGTGGTAGCACCTACCGACAGCACTTTTTTTTGCCGAAAGCATCCTGTCTTCTGGCATCACTTTCTGGGGGGGTCGTGCACTTGTGCTGGGCCCTCGTCTTTCTCACCGCCGCTGCCGACACCACTGAGTCAGGAGTTGGTTGAGAGGAGAGACACTTGGGGGTAGCCTCTGGAGCCTTAAATTTTTTCTCCAGACGACCTTTTATCGCCGGTTCCGAGAAAGGGTGGCGCATGGTCTGTAACCCCTCCTGCCACACATGATCCAGGATGGGTACTGAAAACACCAACCTTCTCCTCTTTCCCATGTGGTCGAAAAGGAAACAGTCCTTTTTCTCCTCTTCCTGGGCCAGCCCGAATTCTGTACAAGCCTTGGCCATCATGGTGTGAAATGACCCAATGTCGTCCGGGGGAGACGGCTGAGCCGGGCTTCTCAGGGTTTCTAATTCTGCTTCGGACTCCCAGGTTGGATCCCTGGAGGGGGAAAGTGAGACATCCGATAAGGCTCTACTGTCCGAGTCCGAATCCATCAGCTCTCCTTCCTCGCGGCGTGGAGCCGAGAGGTCTCCACCCGCTGGCATTGCCGTGGGGGTTGACGGAGGTGGCCGACGAGATGGGCCCGGGTCGTCGATGGCCGACCTAGCCGGAGTTGCTTGAGGTAGTCTGTCGTCCAGTGTCTTAAGCAACGTTTGCAACGTGGATAAGACCTCCAGCGACAAGAGTGACTGCGGATTGAGAAGAGGGGTAGACCCCGGAATGCTCCCGGAGAGAGGCCTGGTAATCCCTAGTAACGCGAGGTCTGCAGGGCCAACTACTCTCAAATCCTCATCTCCCGAGGACACCGACAAGGCCTCTTGCTGCAGTAGTGTCTCCGGCAAAACTGGGTCGTACACCTCTGGTCGCCAGGCCTCTTGCAGGATCTCCGTCGACGAAGCTACAGCTGGCCCCATCGTCGACGTCGTCGTTACTGTCTGCGGTCCAAGAACGGTTGAAACCAATTGTGTCAGTGGTAGAGAAGTGGTCGACGACTGCCCTGCCGTCGAGCAGGTCCTTGAGGTGTCCCGCCTTTGCCGAACTCGACCTACGCTTCTCTGCATCTCGACTCGAGGTCGATCTATGATGATCACCCGAGGAGGATTTAGATTTTTCTTTGCTGTCTTTCTTCGTCGAAGATGAGGATGACGAGGCTTTCTTCGACGAAGACTCCTTACAATGGCTTCTCGAGGATTCCTTCTCCGCCGGTCGTAATTTCTTCACCAGAGGTTCCGACGATGTCGAGAGGCGCGGGGCCCCTGAAGATTTTGACACTGAGGCCACGCTGCGCGTGGAGCCCACCTCCGAAGGCGGGTATGCCCCCGCTCCATCGTTTAACCATGCCACAAGTCTTCGACTTCGATCTTTAAGAGTCTTCTGGGAGAAGCCCTTACATATGTCGCACTTGCCTGCCGAATGATGAGGGTGTGGACAGAGGGTGTGGACAATATATGCAATCCATGTGTCCATCCCCCTCGTACACCTTCTTCAACCCGCACGTAGCGCACGGGCGGAACAGCGCTTTCCCTGACATCAGGAGAAACTCCAACAGCACAACCTAGACAAAATAGTAGACTACACGAGGTCCTCCCACTACTTTGGAGACGGTTGAAATCTGAAGGCAGCCACGGGGGCGGGGCATTTATACCGCTACGTCCTAGTGGGGCATGCATGTGCGGGCCCAAAACGACATAGATAGGACACAAAAGTGTCGAACATTTTCCTATGGAAAACGGCTTTATAAGCGTACCGAGGGCTCCCAGTCTGTCGACGGGGAATATTCTAAGCATGTGACTCCATGAAAGATCCAATGCTGGAGAAAGTGGTCACTCCAGGAGAGAGGAGTGGTGAGTGGGTTAGAGAGGGGGAGGCCTGAAGAGATCAGAACATCCAGAGTGTGCCCTGCATAACGAGTCGGGCCTGAGGGAAGAATAGGGAGAGAAAGAGTTGCAGAAGTCGCAAAAGAGTCCAGAGGAAGGACAGGGGGCACCCAGGTGGATATTGAGGGCTCCAAGGAGGAGGAGTTGAGTGGTCACAGACAGGAGGGAGGATCAGAGGTTTGCCCACTCGGAAAGGAGAGGTTACCTGACCAGGTGTCCAGTAGATTGTGGGGGGGGAGAGAGAGAGAGAGAAAGAGAGAGAAGAGAGAGAGAGAGAGAGAGAGAGAGAGAGAGAGAGAGAGAGAGAGAGAGAGAGAGACTGCGAGAGACTGCAGACCAGGCATTCAAAGGAGGAGTAGGCCTGCGTAGGAATACTAGAGGCAGTAATCCACTCCGGGAAGATCAAGGCTTCACCCCCACCGGAACAGTTGGATCTGGGCGTGGAGAGGATCTTGTAGCCATCAGGGAGGAGTGTCAAAACTTGTGACAGAGCTGGCTGTGAACCATGTTTTGTTGAGACCGAGAAGATCAAGGTCAAATTCTTCCAGGAGAGATGTCAGAGGAGTGTTTGACAGGTGCGAGAGAGTTGAGGGTGGCAATGTGAAGAAGGTTGTCGCCCTTGAAAGACTTCCTGGGAGGGGTACAGGTCAACAGTACTGCCTGCTGAAGTGTAGAAGGAGCCCGAGGGAGGGCAGAGGAGGAAGGAGGAGAGGGCAAGGTAGCCAAGGAGGAGGAAGACGGCACCAGAGAGGTGTCGGAGGAAGGAGGCAAGGGAGCCGGAGAAGCGTCTATCAAAGAGGAGGAGGTTGCCCTGAGGGCCTTGGACCAAGACGGTGCCATCTAGGTGAACATTAATGATGATCTTAGAGGAATTGAAGGGGGCCCGGAGGGCCTCCCACCAGGTGCCACCATTAATGGGAGAGGACGAAATAGGAGAGAGCACAGAGACCACATGTGGAGTCCATAGGTCTGGCAAAGGAACGAAAAAGGGGATGTCAGTGAGGGTCTGTCTGGAGGAAGCGCTGGTATAAGTACCCAAAAAGTGGACAAACAGAGCATCATAGCGTAGCAACAGGGTCTTGGAGGGGTAAAGAGGGAGGGGGGAAGGGATTTGCAAGGGGCAAGGACGCACAGGGAGGCGGGTGGGTGCTAGCGAGCCAAAGATGGAGGGGCGTGAAGCACTTGTGATCAAGGATTGCGAGGGACCACGCAGGCTAGGGACGCGCAGGTGCGACCGCAGCCCAGGACGGAAGGTGCGGGGAAACACACATGATCAAGGATACGAGCGACCACGCGGGCAGAGGACTGCCTTATTATTATTTGATGGTCGAAGCTTGCTCCCATCTTAGATTTAGGTTTAGATTAGGCATTTTTCCAACGTACCTATAAAGTTTAATAAACACCCTTGAACTGTGATCACTTGTATCTATCTGTCTTTAGTGTTGCCGCCATGAGTTCCTTTCTGGGACCTACGAGAACTGTGTGGTAAAAGGTCTGAGCAGAGTTGGAATACTGCTTACATGGACATACTTTTGAGATGTTATATGGCGTGTTCCAACATAGTCTTTCAATGCATACTGGTAAACAGTAGTGTCCCCAGCGTCATGCAAGCATAGGTGTAGAAAGCCTCACCGGTAGTTTTTATCCAGTGATCTTTTGCTTGATGCAGGGTACACCAAAATGATGCGGGGTACACCAAGACTGCAATGCTTCACACATCAGAGTTGCTCTTGTTGGTACTGGAATGTTCAAAATCCCATGGATTGTCCATAACATGAGTGTTTTTCCCAGAAGACGCTCAGAGTATATGTTGACTGAGAAATTGGCCCCAGTTTTAACTGTACAGAAGGGGAGTGCAGCTGATTCCCTTCAATACATTGAAAATGCGTTTATACAAAAAGGTCCATTGTAAGCGAACCACCTTTCCCATATAATGCATAAAAGGGCCAGAATTTAACTTTTTCACTTGTACAGTAATGGAATGAGCCACTACCATCCATAATCCATTTCCACCTTCACATTAAAAGGTGAAAATGACAGAATATTTCTTTTGAAAGAATGCCTTTTTTGATGGTATTTCTAAAATACCTGCAGAGGTATTCCACAAATACCAGCTACACCTGTGGTGACCTCCGAATTGAACAGATTTTTGAAACACCGCCGGTGAAGGTGTAACTTTCTCTAGCTGTAGTTCATTAAAAAGTCCACCCAACTCTGAATGACCCTCTTCGTTTTTAGTCGAATGATATACCTGAATGTTACATCTTTGTGTGTTTTGCAACTGTGACTAAATGTGAGGAACACAAACAATTCAACACGCACTCTACAGTTAACACCCACGGGCGCACCAGTGATCAAGAAATTCACCATAGCATATGGGAAGCATTCGTTTAGTATGAAAATGAGTACAAACGCTAATAAGCTATGGACGCTTACTTCCTTGGCAAGTAGGAGTCGTGATAAGCAAAGGATTTTTCAGAGGCGTTGCTAGGGGGCGACTGAGGGGGCAATAGCCCCGGGCCTCTTGGTCTTAGCCCCGGATAGGCGATCCCCGATTTTCACAGATGAATGGTGTAGGGGCAACAGTGGTGCCAATATTACCATCCAGGTAATGACAGAATCTGCATTTAAATGCGTACATTGCCGCTGCGGCCAAGGATTTTCTACCTCTAACTGACTGTGGAGGCCAACATATAGGGGACGCCTGTGTTCATCTACAGCATTCCTGAAATCAAGACGAATGTCTCACCCCATCTACACAGAAGATGAGCAGGCCATACAGCACTCGGTTCCTTCGAGGCAGGCTGCATTTTATCTTTTTCAATCATTTATTTTACACATTGCAGATTCGACAGCCAGCAAGCATTCGGCGCAATTGCCCCTGAAACACCTACAGAATGCCATTTCCTTATGGAAAACACACTTTCGGGATGTTTGTTGAATAACCGTGGCCTGCAGCCGTGGTTTGAATGCGCCTCAATTACGGTACACAAGACAAACCTCTCAAAAACCACACAACCAAGTAGGAATCGGAATACAGAAAACAAAACATGCAGTTTATGTCTGTTGGCTGATGAGATATTAGTGTTGGGAGATTAACGGGAAGTAGAAAAACAGAACCACCAAAACTTTAAACAAGAGATATAGGAAATGCAAAAGTGGCAAATATCTGGTTTCATTCACTTTAAAAATGTTTTACCTTGGCAAACCTGCTACGTAGGACCAAGTATCATCGTGTGGGCAGTAGACCTCAACTGAAGAGAGAGCTCCAGTTTCATTCCGCCCACCGACAGCGATTAGCCTGTCTGCCAGGGCCGCAAGGTAGAAATCCACTCGCCGCTGATTCATAGACGCCACCTGCAGGGATTAACAAGATACCACACATCAGGCACTATTGGGATTTGGTCAAGGCCGACATTAGCTGGTACAGTAACACGATCTTCACGGACATTAACGCATAAGAAGTTGGATTTTAATTTAGCACAGGTAAAATCGGTGAAATTGAACGTTGCAGTTGTACTGCTCCCATCGAACGTTTGACATGACATTCTCATGTAATATGTTTTAGTAATTCTGAGAGCACTAACCTGCCTTGACATACCTTCTCTTCTTAGTGACATTTCCTTACCACTTAAATCCTAACATGTTAACCCCTTTGCACTCCCTCTCCGTTCTTTGGCCCAAGTCTGTTCTCCTTTTCCATGCACATGGCACATTCTCTTCGCCAACCTCGCCACTAAGGAAGTGGCGTTGTTACGCCCCAGTTTACCTCAACGAGTTCCATAATCACATTATGCCACACCTTGTTTTAGGAGTCCACTCCACAGGCACAAACCAGTGTCACCATTGTCTATTCTCATTGCAGTAGCAGTACGGACACCCATACTGGTGGTACTTCCAGTTACTTAGGAACTAGTCCCAATCAAGTATAATTGTTCAGGTTTGTGGAATGAATTTCTATAATCAATATGGAGCATTCAATCAATAATAACAATAAACTAAGCTAAGTACCCATAGCATTTCATGACTAACACCTATAAAAACATGATTGCAACAGCTACCCCCTTACCTATCCTCATCTATCCCATTGCCAATGAAATTATTATTGCTAACTGGGGTGGCTCATCCAAAATGGCTGACAGTGTGCCAACCATTATGTAGGTGCCAGGCCAGTCCAGTGAAAACGCAGTGCAGGTCCTCAACCGCAGTAAGCAGCTTTGGAATCCGCTCCTCTACTGGCTTTTGACTGTGTTGGGGAAACGGGATTTCCCTTTCGCAAGTACAGTTCCCCAGCACGCATGGCACATTGGGGATGCAATCTGGGGATCTGCAGGGCCAAGTGGGTACTCCTGTGCCTCATTATATATTTAAGAGCCTGGGGCAACCAGATGGTGGTGCTCTGGCTCCACCGCACATGTACAAGTACCAGGAAGCTCTTCCTGCTTGCATTGTCGGCTGGAGCTGGAGGGCTATCATGGGAGGTGGCGTGAGGCTAAGGGGGCGTTTTTAATCTTTGGCTGATAGTAAGAAAAAAGCCTGTGTGTATGCATGCCTGCATGCGAGGTTTTGTCTGCCTGTTCGGGTATGGGCTCCCGTGTATGTTGTATGTGTGCATGCATGCAAGCCTCGGATGAAGGGCAAGGGACTCTAGATTGATGCATCAGTGCCATCAATTGATATTCTTTCATTTGGGGGCATTCCATGGCATTGCATTTTTATTGCCATTAGGGACAAAGTCAACACGATAAGTGTTCATATCTGGCCATTCTGACCACTGCTGATGCGGCCATTCTACACATGGTTTCTTACTGTGTATGATATTTTTTTCTGGCATCAAGAGCAAAGCAAACAGGACTACGTTCTTACATGGGGATTCTGGCATATAGTGGCAGAGCCTGCCTGCACAGGTTTTCTAACAGTTTAATTGCATGTTCTTAAGTGGGAATACTGGCATATATCGGTGCAGCCAGTATGGACACACATGGGCACAGCGAGCATGAAAGTGTTTTTTTTATACTGGAAGAAAACGTGCATATATTGTGGGACAAGGTATCGGGGAAATAATGTGTTAGAACAATGCCCTAGAAAATGGTGCTATGCACTATTGGATTTTTTCATGTATCCTCTTACAAAACAGATTGTGAGCAGTGTGTGGCTTTCTACCCAATTTCTCCACAGAAAATATGTTGTAAAATGCTCCATTTTAACCTGTTATTTTGAAAATGTTCTCGCGGAGTGATTGCTACCTTGCTGCACGAACACCCGTTGGCTGGTTGGACTCCCTCGCTCACACATATTCATGGGAAAGGTTTCTGCCCCTCCAATAAAAAAATGTACCAAACGCCGCTGTCGCTATTTAGCCACCTGTACTAGAAGTAAAAAGGCACACGAGAGCAATAAAATAGGGCAATAAACAGCAAGCACACAAAAAAACGACACGCACTTTAACCTTTACTTATTACGATTCATCCTCCAGCATTACAAATTGAGGGCTCCAAGCACATACCTTTTGCATTTAATAACCAGTTTTACATTTATTAAGCACTTTCCTAGCCATACCACATCACAATCACAGGGTCATGAAGTCAGACATAAAGGAGACTTCACATTACTTTAGCCTCTTCTGACCACTGGCCTTCTCCAAATCCCTCTCGGCCGCTGGCAATCTCATCAGGTCCCTTATCAATGCGCTGAAAGTAGGATATTCCAAACACGGCTTGCAAAATTGTCATAAGTCCTTAAAATAGAGTACCTTAGTAAAAGTTACTGGATCCATGAGCTCTTCACTTTACCTTTTCGTTAAGGGAAAAACATGTACTTTCTGCGGGTTACGTTAAGAAACAGTAAGGGACAAATTTGGAAAAAGTACAAAGGCAATGACAACATAAAAGTAGGGATGGTTGGTGTCATTCTTACACCAGAAGGTGACCACCTTGGTTTCAACACAAAATCAAAAACCTAGTCTGAACGAGTATCTGTCAATCAAGGAAGCCTTAATCTAAATCACCAAGAGTACAATGATGGCCAACAACTCGTTTCACCCTATGCTTATCTCTTTTAGCCCACAGGCTAGTTAGTAGTTGTAAACGGCAGTAATTTCACCAAAAAGAATTACTGTTACCGACATGGTGTCCACCGGAATTACCGCCATATCACAAGGCAATGAGTGTGCACACAAACCATCATCAGTAGCAATAATTTGGTTGGGCGGAATTACCGCCAAAAAACAATTTACGATCAGTAAATCCTCCATTTTTCGGCAGAATTACCATTACTGCTCCAAAAGTGGAGGAATTACTGAATGGTAATTTCGCCTACGGGAAGTTTAGCCACTGCGATCTTTAAAGACACAATACATTTAAAATCCACCACTTCCTGTAGCAATCCAGACCCCATAGACAAAGGAAGGATGCTAAGAGAAAAGGGGAAGGGCAAGGTACCAGAAATGCTGGCTCAAATCAAATTCAGTGAGCCGGAGCCGCAGGTGGCCAATGCTGAGGAGCTGTTTGGTGGCTAGAAATAGAAGACTTCCATACAAATGAAGAACACCGTCTGGAATTATATCAGGGACAAGGTGGTGGCAGAGGCCACAGTGCAGTGTGAAGTCGAAGACCAAGCGTTGGAATGACTTCAAGACTTCAAGGCACGTGTGCGGACTCTACTTGCCAACATCGGCAGTGAGACAGCAGCCACAGGAGGAGGAAATGTGGAGCCATTACATCTCACACCCTGGGAGGAGAAAGTAGCTAGCATCATAGACATGGCTCACACACAGGGAGTTGGCCCAGCAGAGGTTGGAGTTAGCCTTCAAGATGACCGGGGCAAGTACAAATGAGGACACAGGGGACATATGAATATGAAAATGCATAAGTGTCATGAGTGCAGCTGCAGGCCACACACCAAATACAATGTTGTCCTACAATAAGCTTGTGTGGGAGTAAACGGCAGTACATTTGGCACCGCCATGAATGTGCACACTTGTGTATAGGCGGGTTATAAATGCCATATCTCACACAATTGCACGATGAAACTGCATCACAGAAATCTCAGGTAGAGCCTCCACTGCAATATACAAATCCTGCAAAAAAACAGCAGCCCAGATCCCTCTCACAGGGAAACACTTCTAAAACTCAAATATAGTCCTGTGTGACCTTAAATGGAGATAAACACTGAAATGCCACCATCCTGATGTTAGCGAATGTGGCCCATTTTGAGTGGCAGTCATGCCAACCAAGTTTGTCAGCCTTACCACAGTAAAACTAACAGTATTGCTGTCAAACCTGGAAAGATACCCTTATAGAGATGGAAGGGAGATTACTGCAGAAAGTCCATGTGGCTCTGGTGTTATTCTGTTGTTGCTCACGGTGGGCTTTCCATGAGAAAGTGTTTGTGTCAGGAAAGGGGGAGGCGAGTTCCTAGGTATCCTACCTGGTAGGATGGGGAAAAGGTGTTATAGGGAAGGGGATACTGCGTCTCACCCTCCAGTGTCCCACTTCCACTCATCCAAGTGATCCTCCCGCACTGGTCAACCCCCAGGAACTGGATCCAAAAGTGATGGCTGTGTCCTTAGCCACCTGCATGACAGATCCCTGGGGACTAGCGGTCGAGACACCTTCAGGTTTTTCACAGTATCCAGCATTAATCATTGACCAGGAGCTACCAATGGGGAACGAGGAGCTAGTGCATAGCATTCTGCAAATCTAACTTCCACATAAGATGCAAATGTTGACTATCATTTATGACCACTTATCCTTTAAAATGTTGTATAGATGTGTACTGTTCTATATACATACATCGATTTTATTCAGCATCAGTTGGCCTGGGGAGCCATAAGTACCTCCTGGTAGCTGCTGGTATGAAGTTAGCCAGGCTCTTGTAGGCTATATGAAGGAGCTAAATAGCTCCAGGATCCCCTCAATGTCAAACCCTGAATTGGTGTCATCCAACAACACACCATCACATAAAGTCTGCAGGGCATATGACCCTAAAGCATGCGGCAGCAACTCTTCATGATTGTTGCAGTATGGAACAGACCCCAAAAGGCCATACAAGTCCCAATATACATGATGGCAATGAGAAATCTTGGCAGCCTGATGAATTCTATTATGAATGACATCATATGTCCCTCTGCCTTCATTTTGAAGTGCATTCTGTATCCACAAATGTGGCTGACAACACACGACTAAGACAAAAACCTGTAACCCCAACAAAAGCAAGTGTCGGACAATGTGAATAACCATGTTACTCACCGTAGTGACCACCTTACTTCTAGTCTATAGTCCCTTTTCATCCATACTTATGGGACATCTGTCCATCCTGTGGGACGGGACCGGAGCACTTTATAAAAAGCATACAAAAATGTATTTCAAAAATGTGTTCTTCCTCTCTTTCTTGCACGGGGCCCGGCACGCGGCCGTAACCCCGCCCACCTTGGCTCCGCCCCGCGCATCGCCCTCAGTCCTTTTCTATCGTCAGGTCAAAGACCTATTAGCAATAAGAGCAATAACAGAGGAACCTTATTAGAGGGGACGGCGGGCGGGCGTATGGAGGAAAGGTGACTATGGACTAGGAGTAAGGTGGTGTCACAGCCGCTGGCGACTGGCATGTGTGGAGGAGGTGGAAACAAGAACGCCATTAGACTGTGCCGCCACGTTCCATTTTCTACGTGTTTGACGGTGTAGTTTTTTCCCAACATGGTCGCCGCCGATAGTATTTACCATTCGTCTGTCGGCGGCTCTGCGCGTTGCAACTGTGTTTTTCCTCTGTTGCGTGCGCTCGTTTGCTACCCTCCCGGGGGTGTTCTAGTTTAACTCCGCCCGCTACTTCCTGCTCGTGCTCACCCTCTTCTACACCCTGGCTCGCTCTCCCTTTCCTTGTACCTGCCTCTCTTTGTCTCGCCTGAGCATTCTATTTTTGCTTCCTTTCCCCGTTTGGCTTTCCAAAAGGATTTCTCACCTGTTCTCGCTGTGTTTTCACTACGAGGATCTTCCACCAGTCATCCTCCAGGAGCGACGATCCTGTGCCTTTTCTTCCAGTGGACGTTCTCGGCACGGGTACGTTCCTCCACCCGCTTCTCCAGCTGTGGACACTCCTGAGATCCCAGCCAAGTCTTCTGACTGCTTCTCCAGTGTCTACTCACCTCCGCACCAAGGGGTTTTTTGAGCAAAGGCTTTTTCCCCTTGCAACATTACTGGCTGGAAGGAGGGGAGACACTGTGGATCTCTTGATCTAGAGTCACGGTGGCTTCCTTTCGAGGCAGACCCTATCTACTCAAGAAAAGGAAGCCCAAAGCTCGACACACCCGAAGAAAGAAGTTGGACTATTCAACCTCTTCAGGTGAGGAGGAGGAGGAGGGGAGATCGGGAGAACTCTGTTACTTAAGTGAAGAGGAAGATATTGCTGAACCTTTAGCCGATCCCATTGATCAGCCCGTTAGCCCTGATAGGTGGTCACTACGGTGAGTAACCTGGTTATACTCCTACGTCCCGTCCCCTTTCCTCCATACTTATGGGAGATTCCCAAGCACTCCCAACAGGAACTACGGGTGGATGGAAATACCCCTTACTGAAAGAGGTTCTTCAGCACAGTCTGACCAAACTAAGCATCAGCTCTTGAGGTCATGTCAAGACAATACTGCTTACAAAAAGCAGATGGGGAGGCCCAAGTAGCTGCCCTAGCGATGAACTCCCAGGGGACATATTTCTGAAAAGCAACCGCGGCTGCCTTGCCCCACACCAGGTGTGCATGAATACCCTTAGGAGGCTTCCGCCCCTTGGACGGTGAAAGACTCCGTAATGCAGGCGGCGATCCACCAGGAAATAGTCGCCTTAGATGCCTGCTTACCCTGAGGGTTACCAAAAGTCACAAATAGTTGAGAAGAACTCCTAAGCTCAGATGTTCTGTCCAGATAGAACTTAAGAGCCCTTCTGACATCGAGACAATGCAGAACCCTTTCTGCCTCTGAGGTAGGGTTCGGAAAAAAGACTGGCAGGGATATCGACTGATTCAGATGGAACTCAGATACCACCTTCGGCAGGAAAGCAGGATTTGTCTGTAGGACTACTTTATCCTTGTGAAAGACCAAAAATGGGTGCTCCACCGACAAGGCCTGGAGCTCACTCACCCGTCTCGCTGACATAATGGCGACCAAAAAGGACACTTTCCAGGTTAGGTACTTGAGGTCCACCGTGGCCATTGGTTCAAAAAGCTTATGGCACAATGCCGTCAGGACAACACTTAGATCCTACGACGGGTGCGGACTACGAATTGGAGGATAGAGGCATGTCAAGCCTGCAAAATGCCTCCGAAGCACTGGGTTACACAAAGAGAAGGAGCATTGGTCCGTAGAAAGGTAAGCGGAGACCGCTGAAAGGTAAGTTCTGCATGACAGAACGTGAACACCCGACTCTGCTAAGAAGGATACGAAGGACAGCACCGTGTCAATCGTAGCCCCCCTTGGGCCCAACAGTTTTTCCAAACACCAATGACAGAACCTGAGCCATTTGCTTCTGTATTGGGACCTAGTCGAGGGTTTCCTGTGTGCCTGGATAATACGCATGTTATCCGCAGACAAGTTAAGATGTTCTAAAGACTTGAACTCAGGCACCATGCTGCCAAGCTGAGCGATTGTGGGGAGGGGTGCCACAGCTGCTATTCCCCCTGGTGAAGAAGATCGGGAGTCACTGGCAACCTGATCGGCGGAAACACCGACAGGTGTTGAAGTTCTGAGAACCAAAACCTGGCCAGCCACCACAGGGCTATGAGTAGAAGGGAACTGTACACCGAGTTATTCAGCTTGCAAATTGCTCGGTGAACTAGAGGCAGAGGCGGGAAGGCGTAAGCTCTCATGTTGTGCCATGGGATCTCGAGAGAATCCCCCAGAGAGGAGGCTCCCAGTCCTCCTCTGGAGGCATACTGAGGAAGCTTCTTGTTTACCACCGTAGCGAAAAGGTCCACCTCCGGTGTGCCCCAACGCAAGAAAATCCATGAGAGGACCTCCGCCTTCAACTCCCACTCGTAGCTGACCACTGTCCGCCGGCTAAGGGCATCCGCTGTGACATTCAGCTGGCCCGGGATGTGCACTGCAAGCAGCCAAACACCACAAAGCACAGCCCTCTCCCAAATCTGGATGGACAGATACACGAGAGGGGGAGACTTGGTTCCCACTTGCTTGTTGATGTAATACATCAACACCACATTGTCAGTGCGAATGCGGACCAGCTTGTTGGCTATGATTGGTCTGAACGCCCTGAGCGCTAGGAAGATCGCCAGACGCTCTAAATGATTTATGTGGAGGAGCTTGTCCTGAGGCGACCAGAGATCCGAGACCTGAAGAGGATCTAATGTCGCACCCCACCCCAGGAGGGAGGAGTCCGTCGTGATCGTCACTGTAGGGGCTGGGTCCTGGAATCCCGCACTCACCGGCAGGTTGCTGAGAGATGACCACCATTCCAGGTCCACTCTCATGGAAGCCGGAATCATTATCAGCTTGGAGTCCGGGTCCACAGCCTGATGCCAAGAACTGCGAAGAGGCATATGAGTCCGCCTCATCTTGAGACGAGCAAGAGGAAGAGCCAACACGCACAAGGCCATGAGGCCCAGAAGCCTCTGGAACCACCAGGCCGACATGCTCTCCGATTGCGCAAACATCTGACACGTGGCTAACAGATCTGCCATTCTGTCCCCGGTCAGGTACACTCTGCAGTCGATCGTGTTCCAGCGGAATCCCAGGAAAATCAAGTCCTGCGAGACCGTCATGGAAGATTTCTGCCAGTTCACCGACAGCCCAAGATGGAACAGGAGCTGAAGGAGAGACTGAAGATTGCCCGCTGCTTTCAACGGGCAAGTACTGCGTAAGAGCCAGTCATCCAAATACAGATACACATGGATACCCTGCAGACGAAGATAGGCCGCAATCACCGACATCATCTTCGTGAAGACACACGGTGCAGAGCTTAGGCCAAAAGGAAGCACTCGAAACTGGAAGTGCTCCTCTCCCAAAGAGAAACAGAGACATCTCCTGTGTGGATTCCAAATCAGAATATGCATGTACGCATCCTGAAGATCCACCACGCTGAACCAATCGCGCATCTGCAAGGAGGACCATATCTGGCTGGGCGTGATCATCTTGAATTTCTCTTGGGGTAGGAAAAGATTGAACTGGGAAAGGTCTAGGATGGTGCGCAGGCCAGCCTTGTTGGGTTTGGGCACCGTAAACAGCCGGGAGTAAAAGCCCTTCCCTAGCTCCCCAAGGGGAACAGGTTCTACAGCTCTGAGGTCCAGAAGTTTCTGAACCTCGGCTTTGAGGGAGGGCGAGCCCGACAGCTGAAAAGGAGGGTTGAAGGCTGGGGTAGGTGGTAGGGGCTAAGCGGAAGCCCGCACGAGCGACTGACAAGACCCACCTGTCTTCGGTGATGGTCTGCCACGCCTCCCAATGAGACGCAATGCGTCCTCCGACCGGGGTCTCGTGCAAGCGCGGAGAACCCTCATTTTGTAGGTTTTTCGGTGGTGTTGCCACCTGAAGCTGAGGAGGAGGCTGAGGAGCGGGAAAAAAACCTAGTCCGTTGTTGCCTCCAGCAGTTATTCTGGTCTAGGAAGCCCCTAAAGCCAGAGGAGGGTCGGCTTTGCGACAACGGTCTCTGGGTTTTGAAAGGGGGCTTAACAAGGACTGACAAGGACTTAGCTGTCTGAGTGCTATCCTTCGTCTTGGTCAGCGCTACATCTGTTGTAGAATGAAAGATCTCCTTACCTTGTCCTGCACTTCTTTTGAGAATTTGGTGGCATGCAGCCACGCCTGTCATGATGTATCAACCCCCAGCATAAGGCCCCGAGCCGAGGTGTCTACGTGATGAGCCGCAGCCTCCAGGAGATCCTGGGCCAAGACCCTGGCGTCGGATAAGGAACAAGTTACTTACCTGTAACTGTTGTTCTCCAGCATGGGTGTGGCATGGATTCACATGCTCATGAATATTCCCCGTCGTCAGGCTGGGAATCCTCGGTAAAGAAAAAACCAGTATCAGTTTCGTTTCTGATCTGTCTTTCGTAGTAACAACCAATCACTGGTCTCTGCGTCATACTGACCACAGCCAATGACTGCCCTCTACCTAAGCACCGCCTCTGGCAGCCATCTTCAGATTTGGAAGCACGTGAAGTGGCAGTATGACCAAGTGAAGAGCCGCAGAGGGGTAGGCGGGAGGGTTCGCATGTGAATCCATGCCAGACCCATGCTGGAGAACAACAGTTACAGGTAAGTAACTGTTTCCTTCTCCAGCATGGGGTCTGGCATGGATTCACATGCTCATGAATAAAGAATACATAGCAGTACACACATGCACAACCACGGGAGGTGGCAAAGGCTCAACATTAAGCATTACATCAAACTCAACATTAAGCATCTTACCTCCTCACCAGGCTCACCTCAGGCGAACAGGTTGCGCAGCACTGCTTGGCCGACCCTGGACTCCTCCCTGGAATCCCGATCGACGCAGTAGAATTTCGTGAAGGTGTGCGTCGACCTCCACGTAGCAGCCCTGCATATGTCCAGCAGGGGCACACCAGAAAGGAACGCCGTGGTAGCTGCGATCACTCTGGTGGAATGGGCTCTCGGACGGCCAGGCAGCGGTCGGTTTGCCAACCGATGACAGTACATGATACAGCCGGAGAGCCATCTGGAAATGGAAGCCTTCGAGAGAGCCTTCCCCTGATTGACAGGTCCAAAGTTCACAAAGAGTTGTGACGTCTTCCGAAAACACTTTGTGCGGTCCACGTAGAACTTCAGCGCTCTAGCCACATCCAGCGAGTGCAAAGTCCTCTCAGCCGGCGACAAAGGCGACGGGAAGAACACAGGCAACACCAAGGGTTCGTTGAGATGGAAGTCCGACGGTACCTTGGGCATGAAGGAGGGGTGCGTCCTGAGCACTACCCTTGTGTCGTGAAAAGTCAAGTACGGGGCCTTGCAGGAAAGGGCCTGGATCTCTCCCACCCGTCGTGCGGAGGTGATGGCCACAAGAAACGCTGTTTTCCACGACAGAAACTTCAACGGGGCCGAGTGCAGAGGCTCGAACGGAGGTCCCATGAGCTTGGTCAGCACCACGTTGAGCTCACACGCCGGGGCCGGCGCCTTCACCGGCGGGAACGATCTGAACAGTCCCTTCATGAACTCTTTCACCAGACGATGAGACCACAGGGACGTCCGGCCCGTGGTTCTGGTGTAACGGGAGATCGCAGCAAGATGAATCTTGATGGGCGCGTGTGCCAGTCCAGCTTTGGCCAGCGTCAGCAGGTACGGCAGTACCTGGGGAGCCGTAATCCGTAGAGGGTTAATCTTCTGTGCGTGGCACCAGACAGAGAACCTCTTCCATTTGTGTCCGTAGCATTTAAGAGTCGAGGACGCCCAGTGCTTTAAGTGGGGTAAGAAATTGAGGGGGGGGCCCTCGTTTGGGGGCGTGGCTTTCATTGTGGGCGTGGCCTAAAAGTGCACAAATCATAGTAAGGTGCGCAAACAAATATATAAATGTATGTGAGCATTTATATGTTTGTATGCGTACTACTATGGTGTGTGTACTTTTCAAGCCATATTTTATAAACATAGCAATGTTACATAGTTCTATGTTTATAAAAGGTGGTTTGAAAAGTGCACAAACCATAGTAAGTTATGCACACTTGTGTGCTTACCTTACTATGGTTTGTGTACGTTTCAAGCCACCTTTTATAAACATAGATATTTGTAACATGTTTCTATGTTTCTAAAAGATGGCTTGACACGTAAAGAATTCAAGGCATGACGGACAAAACAAACCGCAAGGTGGCTTTGTCCGTCGACAAAGCTTTATAAAAGATGCCTTGAATTGTGCACGTTTCAAGCCGTCTTTTATAAACATAGAAATATTTCTACCTTTATAAAAGATGGTTTGAAACGTACACAGTTCAAGGCATCTTTTATAAAGCTTTGCCGACGGAGAAAGGCACCTCGGGCTCTGTGATCTATCTGCTATCACTGAGCCCGAGGTGTCTTTCACCCTCTGCGAACCCGCGGGCTCCATGATTTAATCTGCATATTAGATCACGGAGCCCGCGGGGGTCAGTGACCTGGGGAGGGAAAACAAAGGGACAGTAACTTCCTCTGATGACCCTGATGAGGGGTCATCAGAGGGAGTTACACTAACTGACAGAAGTGCCGCCAGTCTCAGCGTCGCTGTGGCTGGCTGGCACTTCTGTCAGCTTGGCCAACATAATGACGGGCGCATCTCCCGTCGCGGCTGCGGCCGCGGCGGGATAATGCATCCCGCCAATGTTGTGTGGGACGGGGGGCCCCGGCTGGGCCCTGGCTCAGCCCCACTTTCTGGAGACTGCCGGGGCCCGGCCCCGGCCCACTTAAAGCACTGAGGACGCCCTGGCCTTTGCAAGAACCTCTCTGCAGTCGGCCGGTATGTCGTATCCTCCAAACTCTAGCGCTGCAGGAGCCAGGCCTGCAAGTTCAGCGATTTCGGGTCGTGGTGGAGGATGGCGCCTCCTTCCCTGGAGAGTAGATCCGCGTCCACCGGCAGCTTGATTGGCGGGGACGCTGACAAGTCCAGAAGGTCCGGGAACCATATCTGCCTCGGCCACGCAGGTGCGAGGAGGATCATCCTGCACCGTGACCTCTTGAGCTGGTTGACGAGCCGGATTAGCAGTGGCAAAGGAGGGAACGCGTAGAGGAACAGGCCCTCCCAGGGGAACGAGAAAGCATCGCCCATGCTCCTCGCCTGGGGAAACCTGCTGGCGAACCTCCGGCACTTGGAGTTTGTCGCCGTCGCGAACAGGTCGATCTGGGGTGTGCCCCACCGTCGGAAGAGGCGATCCACTAGATCCTGCCGTAGTTCCCACTCGTGGCACGAGCGCAGCTCCCTGCTGAGTGAGTCGGCAATGGTGTTTTTTATCCCTGCCAGATGAAACGGCACCAGAAACATCCTTTGGGCGACTGCCCAATGCCACAGGTCCTGCGCCTCCTTGGACAGTGCTGGGGACCTGGTTCCGCCCTGTTTCTTGATGTAAAACATGGTGGTGGTGTTGTCGGTGAAGATCCTCACCACCTTGCCCTTGAGGGACGGAAGGAAGGACCTGAGGGCCCAGAACACTGCACGGAGCTCCAGGACGTTGATATGGAGGGACTTCTCCGTCGGGAGCCAGAGGCCTCTCGCGTGCAGATTTTCGGTGTGCGCTCCCCACCCTTCCAGGGAGGCATCCGTGGTCACTGTCTCCTGGTGGTCTGGGGTCTGGAAGTCCATGCCCGCCGTCAGATGCGCACGGGTGCCCCACCACCGGACCGCTCGGCGGAAACTCTCGTCGAGTGTGATCTTCTCCTCGAAGCCGCCCGTCGTTTGGATCCAGCGCGCGTCCAGGAACTCCTGCAACGGGCGCATCCGGAGCCTGCACATGGGAATGAGGTAGATGCAAGAAGACATCATTCCGAGGAGGGACTTGATGGACCTCACCTTGGCCGCGTCGGAAACTAACATCTGCTGTACCTTGCCCAGGATGGACCTGGTCCTTTCCTCCGACAGGGAGGCCAGAAGGGACACTGTGTCGAGCTTCGCTCCCAGAAACAGTGCGTTTTGCGCGGGTACCAGGTGGGACTTGGCGTAGTTCACGGAGAATCCCAGGTCCGTGAGAAGTTGGACGGTCCTTGCCGTGTGCTCCACAGCGAGCTCCCTCGTCTTGGCTCGGATGAGCCAGTCGTCCAGGTAGGGGTAGACGTGGATCCCCTCGCGGCGCAGTTGCGCCGCCACCGGTGCAAGGCACTTGGTAAATACCCTGGGTGCCGACCGTAGTCCGAAGGGGAGGGCTTTGAACTGGTAGTGACGCCCTTGGACCACAAACCTGAGGAATTTTCGGTGCCCCTTTAGGATGGGAATGTGGAAGTAGGCATCCTCCAAATCCAACGACGACAGGAAGTCTCCTTCCTCCAGCTGCCCCAGGACGTGCTGGAGGGTGACCATCCGGAACTTTTGCGCCTTGATGAACTTGTTCAGACGTCGCAGGTCTAGGATGGAGCGCCATCCTCCCGTCTTCTTCTTCACGAGGAAGTATCTCGAGTAAACTCTGGAGCCCCGAAGCCTCTTTGGGACAAGTTCGATGACGCCCTTCCTGAGCATCGCCTTTACCTCCAGGAGAAGCTGAGGGACGTGAAGCTCTTTCCTGGCCACGGGGGGGACGCGCGGGCACCTCCTTTGAAACTCGAGCGCGTGGCCCCGGGCTAAGACGTCCAGCACCCAACGGTCGGTGGAGATGGACTCCCACACGCTGACGAAGCTCGCCAGCCGGCCTCCCACCGGGGTGCTTCGGTGGGGGCCCGACCCCACGGCCGGTTCAATCCTGTTTCGACGAGGCTTTGCCGCCTTGACCTCCTTGGCGACGACGGCGGGGTCCGCCAGACTTGCCTCGTCCTCTGTAGGCCTCCTGAGACGACGAGCGGGCCGCTTGACGGTAGGTGGAGAAACCGCCGCCGGAACCTTTGGAGGCGCCCTTGCCTCCGCTGCTCCGAAAGGGCGTCCGTCGTTGCTGCAGAACCCCAAGGGCCCGGGCCGTCTCAGTGTCCGCTTTAATGGCCTGAAGGGAATCGTCCACTGTTTTCCCAAACAGGTTGTTCCCATCGAACGGCATGTCCAGGACTCTGGTCTGTACGTCTTGACGGAAGTCCGTAGCCTTGAGCCATCCACGCCGCCTAAGGCACACGCCGTTGCCCAACTGGCGAAACCCAGTGTCGGCGATGTCTGTCGCAATAGTGATGGCGTGGTCCGACGCCACCTCGCCTTCCTGTAGGATCTCCAGGGCATCTGCCCTCTTGTCGTCCGGTAGGATTCCAGCAGGGGAGCCAGTTTGTACCATAGCCCCCTGTCGTAGCGGGCCACGATAGCCAATGCGTTGGCCGCTTTAATCGTCGTCGCTGCAGGCGAGATGACCCTGCGTCCCATAGCGTCCAATTTCTTTCCCTCGCCGTCCGGTGGGGAAGTCGATGTGGAGGCCGCACACCCCCCCGCTTTTTTCCTGGCCGCCGCGGAGACGACGGAGTCCGGGGTAGGCTGCGCCCGGAGGCACAGGGGGGCCGCGTCCGGGACCCGGTACTTCTTCTCGTACCGGTCTCTTCTAGCTGGCGTCGTGGAAGGGTTCTTGAGGAGGGCGAGGCCCTCATCCCAAATGTCGTCCAGTAGAGGCACCGCGAGGACCTTCTTCCTCTTGGCCTCGCGCCGTTGATAAAGGAATCCTTCCTTTTTCTTCTCCTCAGGGCAGAGTTGGAAAAGCTCAGATGCCCTGGCGATCATGGAGTGGAACGATCCAATCTCGTCGGGCGGAGAAACCCTGGTGGGAGGTGACGACGGTAGATCCTCGTCGTATACCTCGTCGTCCGTACCCGTCGCTGCCGTGTCAGTCCCCGTATCATCCCCTCGGGTGGACGGGGAGGAGGACTGGACGGGGCGCGACGGCTGAAAAGGAGGTGGAGGGTGAATCCTTCTTTTCTTGGGCGGGGGAGCACCAGAAGGTCCCGGTTCAGGGTCCCCCGACGGGAGAGGTTCCTCCGTCGGCAACGGTAGTCTCGTCCTTATCTCTGAACATAAGGACTGTATAGCCAACAAAATGGCCGCCGAATTGTCTTGCGGCACTGGCAGAGGGGAATCCGACGGGCGATCAGGAGCCCCGTCCGCACCCTCGACGATGTCGTCGTCACCTGCGTCGGAAACCATCCCGACGGGCCGGTCTTCTTCCACGCCAAGGCCGTGGCTTAAGACCTCAATCAGCTCTTCCTCTGAGGTTGAGGCCGAATCTACGACGACGCCCTGCCCCCCTTTTTCTTCCCCGCCGGGGGTTTCACAGGGGTCCTATCGATGGGCACAAAAGAGGACTCCCTCCGAGGTGGCAGGGAGACTCTGAGCCCCGAGGTCGCCACCACTGGTGTAGCCTCCACAGGCTGAGCCAGGGCCGCCGCGACAGTATCGATAGAGGGCTTGGCCGGATGGATTAAGGCCTTCACCACCTTAGGTGCGCTCACCGCCTTATCCTTGAGGGGGGGGGACACTGCCTCGCTCCCCCTCCGATGGGGCCTTCGAGCTCGACCGGGGCCTCTCCAGGAGCTTCGCCGGGTGCTCGCCCTTCCTCTTACCCGACCCAGAGCGTTGGCTCGTGGCTGAAGGTGCCGGGGAGGGTGCGCCCTGCCTGGCGCCCGTAGAGCCCGACCGTTCGGCGCTCCCGGTGCCAGCGGACTCTCGGTGCTTGGCCTTATGTTGGAACCCCGTCGCCGGGGCGTCCTCAAAGGTCTTAGAAGACCGCTCGGATTTCTTCCTCTTCTTCTCGCCTGACGGGCTCTTACATATTGCAGCAAAACGCACAGCAGTAGAGACAATAGGAGTGTTCGTCCTCCTTAAAGACGTTCTGCAGCTGGCATCCAGGGCAGATCCTGAACAGCTTTCCGGGCGTCGAGCTTCCCTTCTCCTGGGCCATGTCCGGGCCTGAGAAACTTCTGGAGTCCTCCAAAAGCGTAGCTCGACGAAATCTTCACCCTTGAGGGGCGCAGACGAATCCGACACGGGTCCCCGTTGATTGGATGGAGAGTCGGTGGAGCTTGAGGCTCTTTTGACCGAAAAAACGAAGTTTTTGAGAAAAAACATGAAAAAATAGCACTAACGCTCGAGAGCAATAGCACGAGGATCCCAACACATGAACGTGCGGTAAAAATCTGAAGATGGCTGCCAGAGGCGGTGCTTAGGTAGAGGGCAGTCATTGGCTGTGGTCAGTATGACGCAGAGACCAGTGATTGGTTGTTACTACGAAAGACAGATCAGAAACGAAACTGATACTGGTTTTTTCTTTACCGAGGATTCCCAGCCTGACGACGGGGAATATTCATGAGCATGTGAATCCATGCCAGACCCCATGCTGGAGAATCCCACTTTAAAGTCTTCCAGCTTCTCGACCGGGATGAACTCCCCAAACTCCGACAGACCTTTCCACATCCGCATATTAGCCCCCACTAACACCAGTTTGACATTGGCCTGCGTGAGCTGCAAGGCTGAGTTGGCGAAAATCTTTCTCCCAAGGGAGTCAAGGAGCTTATCCTCCTTTCCCAGAACCTGAGTAGCCGTTGTGGAAGAGGATGCTGCAGGCCTGGACTGCAAAGTGGCCGCAGCCACCACTGTGGAGGAGGGGGGCGGACAAGACGACATGGCCACTTCTTCCGAAGAATGCAGCCTGTATCGCGCGTCAATTTTCTTATTGACGAAAAGTCCAGAGTGTGGCTTTTCCCAGACCCTGCGGACCTAGGCCAGAATGTCCTTCTGCAAGAACAGGCCGGTACGCTCCAAAGGAGACAGGGTGAATGCCCCAGAAAGCACGCCCTCCTGCGGAGCGGGTGCCTCCGGCACCGGAACATCCAAGAAGCAAATCATGTCCGGTACCCGGTCATGAAAAGCTCTAATAGAGCGGGGCAGGTCTTCATTGTCCTGATCGCCTTGCGCGTCATCCGACAGGTCAGGATCCTGCTGAACCGTGCCGGGCGCTGCCTTGTCCACGGGGGACAATGGGGGCAAAGGCGGAAGAGTTGGGGAAGGCACTGTAGGTAAGGGAGGCGCCGGCGGAACCACCAGAGGAACGGGTAGAGCCGGAGGCACGGGCAGACATATCTCCCTAAAAAGCCCTTTGAAATATTCCCTCATGGGGTCGGTATGCATGAGCGTCTGAAATTTGGTAGAAAAAGTCGTCCTCCGGGGACTGTTTTGGAACCAGAGGAGACCTCTCATGAGGAGGATAATTCCAGGGATGTAACGGGGAAGGGTGCCACACCGGCCCATCCACCAACATATCCACATAAATCAAAGGTGCCGATCCTGCAGGCAATGAAACATTGTGCGGAAGGGGCATCCGAGCGTTCCAATCATAAACTGGCCGATAAGGATGCGCACAAGGAACTCTATGTTCACCCACGGAACCAAGCCCTACACCTGAGGCCGAGAGGCGCAGTTGTAGGGGGTAGCACCCAAAATGGCTGCCGTCGTCGTGGCGGGAACGGGCGCCATTTTGTCATCACCTGAGGGGAACTGCGGCACGTGAGGAAGTGAGGCAGAGGTCCCCGTCGATGGATCAGGGGTCTTAACTTTAGCCTTAACATAAGGAACCTCGGCAGAGCCGGTACTATGAGGCCTGGAATGTTTCTGCGACATACCAGCCACCAAATTAGCCTTCCCAGTAAGGACCTCGGCACTGCCGGTAAAAGAAGAATTTTCCTTCTTTGCCCCCTCAAAAGATCTGGTGTCGCCGCAAGAACGGGAACGGTGAGAAACAACCTTCACTGATAAGGCCTTGCCAGGCCTCTCAGAAATGTTGGTAGCTTTAGCCTCTGTACGAGGGACCTCGGACCCAGGTCCGGTAACAGCCTTATTCGTGCGTGCCTCGAACATCCGTTCGGTAACACCAAGCCCAAACAAGGTCTCGGGGCGCACCCCGGTCTTATTTTTGAGGGAAGCCGATAGAGTGGCCTCAGAGCGAGCTCCGGTACCC
The DNA here is from genome assembly GCF_040938575.1 of Ambystoma mexicanum. Classification (NCBI taxonomy): domain Eukaryota; kingdom Metazoa; phylum Chordata; class Amphibia; order Caudata; family Ambystomatidae; genus Ambystoma; species Ambystoma mexicanum. The sequence goes on along the minus strand of NC_090922.1, from coordinate 141,525,594 downwards.
CACGACTCAGTAGAACTGGGCCTACAAGCAGCCCCCACAGGAGGGGCCTCAGAGCGTGCTCCGGTATCCACAGGCCCCTTACGGAGACCCTCAGAGAAAACTCTGGTACAATTATTAGGCCCAACGGGCACCTCAGGGCAATCCCCGGTGACAGAGGGATCAACGCCCCTCCCGGCCCGGGAGGAACCGGAAAGGTTTCCCCCTGCCAGGGTGCTCTGAAAAATAAAGAACTTACCGGGCGTTTCTTCTTTTCGTCGATGAATGCCTGAAAATGCAAAGGAGTAGTTCGTCGGAACACCTCCTCCCACCCCTCCAACCGACATTGAAGTGCCCAGACCGAAAGGGAGTCACAGTAAAAACATGAGTCCCCAAACACTCTAAACAAAGAGGATTGGGATCCGCCCTCGCAAAGCATTGGTGACACCATGAACAATCTGGAAAGTCTAGTTTGAACGACATAGACTAGTACATGATCGCTACCGAGAGCCAGAAAAGAAAAAGGGAAGAAAAACTTCAGCGGATGCAAGTGCGTCCAGTCCTGAACGAGCAGAGAAAAGGACTGATGGGCGATGCGCGGGGCGGAGCCAAGGTGGGCAGGGTTACGGCCGCGTGCCGGACCCCACGCAAGAAAGAGAGGAAGGACACATTTTCGACAAAAATGTTTGGATGCTTTTTACAAAGTGCTCCGGTCCCGTCCCACAGGACGGAGAGATGTCCCATAAGTATGGAGGAAAGGGGACGGAACGTAGGAGTACTATAGCAACAAAACAGACATCGGCCCTCATTACGACCCTGGCGGAGTGGGATACCGCCAGCGGTAATCGCGGCGGACCCGTCCGCCGTACTACGAGTTCCCTTAGCGCCATGGAGGTTTTCTCCGCCTGGTTTTACCTGGCGGAGAAAACCATGGCGCTAAGGGACCTCGTTGTTAATTACGCCGCCGTACTTTACGGCGGCGTAATTAACTCCTTCCCCACTCCCATTATATCCTATGGGGCAAGAATGGGAATGGGGAAGGGTAAAATGGGGATTGGGGATTTACCGCTCCGCCAAGGTCGGCATGGGGTGGTAAATCCGCCAACCCCCATGGCGCTATCGGCGGCTTTCCGCCATGCTCCGCGGTGCATTTTGCACCGCGAAATCCGCCAGGGTCGTAATGAGGGCCATCATGATCACCCAAAAAAAAGCATACCTTATGGATCCAAGGGACTTGGATTATGTCAATCGCACCAACTCCATATCTTAATCCCAACAATAGGCCTATATTTTAGGTTGTGATATGGAGTACGTGAGATTGGTTGCCTCAAAGGCATGATGTCAAATAGGTTTTCTGTGGATGTCTCAGGTGGTCCAACATCCCTGTGCAAATGACTAAAGTAGGGAACAGCCATCTCCAGTGACAAAGCACAATCAAATCAAGCCATCATATATATTCAGTTCCAGAGTCACGGCCACCCCATACCAGATGCATGTGGAAGAGCCAATAGATTATATGGCTGAAATGAATGATAACTACATAGCATGTCACGGAACACGGCTCCTTTTCCCTGCAGCAGGCTCCCAAAGCAGCAAGGCAGATGATGCCAGCAGCAGCAAAGCCGAACCTTCACAAGCTGAGGCCACAAAACAACTGCCAGTAAAAGTGTCTCTCCGAACCATTCTGCTCAAAGTCGGCCAGCCCGCAACAATCACCAGTCAAGAAACCTATGACACCATTCCCACAATATCAGCCAGCACTCCCAGTGCTGCATCCAATATACACATTGCCTCCACGGCCAGTCAGGTCACTGGCACTCATGAAACTGCCCTGCGCAAACAGCATAATTGTCAGCACACTGGTGGATACATCCTAGGAGTATGACTTGTCTGCACCTGACCCCTTTCCCAGCACGGAAGCCCCTGCATCTGCGTCTCTGTGTTCCTCAGTTGCCCAGGATCCACTATGGCAGTCCCATATAGACATGTATTGGCACAGAAGACAGATTCTGCAGCTGACTGGATGGCATAAGCGGTATGCAACCCCTGGGTGACACGCATTTCCCAGTGCACCCACCAGGTCAGCTGTCACAAGATACGCCTACAGCCATATAGAAAGGCTCACAAGCATGGAGCAACTGCAGCAAAGAATGGAGGAGCTCACAGACTGCCAACTGGAGCATGCCCTAAGCAATGAGGGATGCAGTGCAGGCTGCATCTCGCTGGGTGGTAAGGGAACTTGGATGCCAGTGCAGACAACTCAGAGAGGTCACTGCTTCAAATACTGTGGTTGGCCAGAGTGAGAGAACTGATAGAGGCCATACCTGCAGGTAATTAATATATGCAACATACTATGCAGCTGACACTGCTGCACATCTGTGAACTTACTTCCATTAGCTCCACTTCTGCCACCCCAACAGAGGGATCCCTTGCTGGTAGTCCAAGACTAGACGCAGGTCTTGGCGCACTGCCATCCATGAGAGTCTTCTTCTGGTCCAGGAAATCGCTGCAAGAAGTACATCAACTGTTTGTGGACATTACGTTTTGTGTGAGGGTGGAGGGAGGACATTGGTAGTGAGGGTGGATGGGGCATTGGTGTTGGTGAGTGAGGGTATGGGTGTTGTGGAGGGAAGGCCTGGTTGACAGATTTAATAAATGGAGTTTGCGTAACAAGTAAAGATCTGGTAATCTTTTGGGTTGTGTTATCGATTTTACTACAGTTTTTCTCAGTTTACATTGTGCACGGTGCAGTTTATATATATTCGAAAAAATGTCCATCAGTTACTGATGCCACAAGCGCCCATTCCTTCCTTCAGCGCAGCCATCCTGTGCTGGTCTCCCAGTCCAGGTCTTGTGATCCTCCTCTGAGTCTGCCAGTGCCACGTTCTCCTCGGCAGGCAATGGAACATCCTTCCTGGTGCACATACTATGCTGCAGCCCACACGCAGAAGTCCTAGCTTGCCAACCTTCTCCGTACTGTAGGTAGGTGCACCTCCAGTCCGGTGAAGCCGCCAGAACCTTCCTTTCAGGAGTCCATATATACCCTCTGTGCACACCCGGGTCCTTGTGTGTGCCTTATTGTACGCAATCTCTTGTGGCGTCCCAGGTTTCCTTATTGGGGAAACCAATGAGCCATGGTAGTTGTGGGAAGCCATAGTCACCTGAAAATGGAATGAGACTGGTTCACTTGCGTATAGGTAATGGTCCTCCTCCGTCCTGACTAAGTAGTGCATGCTCTTCTCTTCCATGCAGTTATGTGGGTACACTCTAGTGCCATTGGGGTGCGTTTCCCTTGCATTTGTCAATGCCGAATTACTTGTGCCCATCATTATCTGCAGCGTACGCACTGTAAGGGAGGCATGGTATCACAAGTAGACACAGACACAAGATTGGAAAGTTCAAAAACCTTTATTGTAAAGTGAAGGGGGGTTGAAAAACTCCTAACTTACCCTATAGCTAAAGATGGCAGTAGGAACAAGTTACTTACATGTAACTGTTCTCTAGCATGGGTCTGGCATGGATTCACATGCTCATGAATATTCCCCTTCAAGGGCACACCAGACAGGAACGCCGTCGTAACAGCGATTGCTCTGGTAGAATGGGCTCTCGTGCAGCCAGGCAGTGGTCGGTTTACCAACCAGTAACAATAAGTGATAGAGCCAGAGAGCCACCTGGAAATGGAAGCCTTGGACAGGGCTTTCCTATGGTTCACAGGACCAAAGTTCACAAAAGCTGAGAAGTTTTCCGGAAACTCTTCATGCAGGCCACATAAAACTTCAGCGCTCGGGCTACATCCAGCGAGTGCCAAGTCCTATCAGCCGGCGACAAAGGCGTCAGAAAAACCACAGGTAACACCAAGGGCTCATTGAGATGAAATTCCGATGGAACCTTGGGCATGAAGGAGGGGTGCGTCCTCAGCACCACCCTTGCCTTGTGGAAAGTCAAGCAAGGCCACTTGCAGGACAGTGCCTGGATCTCACATACTCATTTTACAGAGGTGATGGCCACAAGGAAAGTCGTCTTCCACGACAGAAACTCTGAGCAGGGCTGAATGCATAGGTTCGAATGGGGGCCCCATGAGCCTAGTCAGCACCACATTGAGTTCCCACACCGGGGCCGGAGCCTTCACCGGCAGGAACGAGTGGAACAGTCCCTTGATGAACTCTTTGACTAGATTGTGCGACCACAGTGAAGACCGGTCCGGAGACCTGGTGTAGCGAGAGATAGCCACCAGAAGTACATTGATGGAGGCGTGTGCCAGCCTTGATTTAGCCAATGACATTAAATAAGGAAGTACTTGAGGTGTCGTGACCCTCAGAGGGTTGATCGTCTGTGACCGGCACCAAGTTGCAAAATGCTTCCATTTGTGTTCGTAGCACTTCAAAGTAGACAATGCCCTGGCCTGGGTGAGTACCTCCCTGCAGTCTGCCGGAAAGATCCAAGCAACCAAACTCTAATGCTGCAGGAGTCAGGCCTTTATGTTCAGAGATCCCGGGTCGTGGTACAGAATTGAGCCGTCTTCCCTGACAAAAAGATCCGAGACCACTGCCAGCTTGACGGGAGGGGACACGGACATGCTGAGGAGGTCTGGGTACCAGATCTGCCTTGGCCACCCTGGTGCGACGAGGATCATCCTGCACTGGTACCGTCTGAGTTGACTGATGTCTCGAAGTAGTAGCAGCAACGGAGGGAAAGCATACAGAAATAGGCCTTGCCAAGGGAACGAGAATGCGTCCCCCATGCTCCCTCGCCGGGGGAACCTGCTAGCGAACCTTCGGCCCTGGGTGTTCGTTGTTGTCGCAAACAGATGGATCTGGGGACTGCCCCATTTGAGGAAAAGGTTGTCCACTTGATCCTGCCAAAGTTTGCACTCGTGGCAAGAGCACAGCTCCCTGCTAAGAGAATCAGTGACGGTGTTCTTTACTCCTGCCAGGTGAAACGGGATGAGGAACATCCCCTGGGTGACGGCCCAGTGCCACAAGTCATGCGCCTTTTTGGAGAGCGCTGGGGATCTGGTGCCCCCCTGCTTCCGGATTTGTTAAACAATGCGGTCGTATTGTCCGTGAAGACCCTCACCACTTTGCCCTTGAGAGACGACAGAAATGACCTTAGGGCCCAAAATGCCGCCCGTAATTCCAGGACATTGATGTGTAGCGTCTTCTCTTCCGGCAGCCATAGACCTCTGGTGTGAAGACGTCTGGTGTGGGCTCCACATCCTTCCAGGGAAACACCTGTCGTCACCGTGTCCTGGTACAGGGGGCTCTGGAAGTCTGTGTCCGCGGCGATGTTGGAGCGCATGCCCCACCAACGTATCGCTCGACTGGACTCTTCGTTGAGCATGATTTTGTCGTGGAAGCCTCCGGGCACCTGGACCTGGGCATCGAGGAATTCCTGTAGTGGACGCATGCACAATCTGCAGAGCCAAATCCGATATATGCATGACGTCATCATACCGAGCAGCGACTTGATGATGCTCACTGTGGTGACCTTCAGTGCCAACAGCCATTGCACCTTGCCCAAAATTGACCCTATCCTCTCCTTCGACAGTGACGCCAGGAAGGACACTGTGTTGAGCCTGGATCCCAGGAACAGCGAGTATTGTGATGGAGTCAAACAGGACTTTGCATAATTCACTGAGAACCCCAGGTCTGTCAGCAGTCAGATGGTCTTCGCCGTGTTATCGACGGCAATGTCCCTTGACCCGCCGGCCCGGATGAGCCAGTCGTCCAAGGTAAGGATGCAGATGAATCCCTTGCAGTCGTAGATGGGCCGACACCAGAGCCAGGCACTTGGTGAGGACTCTGGGTGCTAACTTCAGTCCGAAGGGGACAGCCTTGAACTGGTAATGCTTCCCTTGAACGATGAAGCGCAGGAACTTTCGATGTCCTTTGTGTATGGGGAAGTACGCATCCTCTAGATCCAACGACGACAAAAAGTCTCCCTCCTCCAGCTGGCCGAGCACGTGCTGCAGTTTGCCCATCCTGAACGTCTGGGACTTTATGTACTTGTTGAGTCGTCGTAGGTTGAGAATGGGCCTCCAGCCCCCAGTCATCTTTCTTACGAGAAAGTACTTTGAGTAAACTCCGGAGCTCCGAAGTCGCTTTGGAACCAGCTCTATCGCCCCTTTTCTTAAAATGGCAGCTGAGGGATGTGTTGGTCCTATTGGGCCACTGGTGGTATTCGCGGACACTTCCATTGAAACTCTATAGTTTGTCCGTGGGCGAGAGTGTCAAGCACCCATCGATCGGTGCAGATGGTCTCCCACGCGCTGACGAATTTCGCCAGCCAGCTGCCCACCGGATTGCAGGTGTGGGGGCCCAACATCTTTTGCCTGTTCAGTCCTGCTTGGCTGTCGGCGCACCACCCTGGGAGCCTTGACGACGACGGCAGCCACCTCCGAAGGCCTTGGAGCGACCCCTGTGAGCTTCCTGGGTCGAGGAACGGGAGGGTTGGCGATAAGAGAATAAGCCCCCAGCTAAACCCTTCAAAGACCTGCTAGACTTCCCTCCTGAGCAACAAAAGGAGGGCCGGTGTTGTTGCAAGGTGCCCAAGGCACGGGCCGTCTCAGTGTAGGTCTTGATGGCCTGAAGGGATTAATCGACGGCCTTCCCGAATCGGTTGTCTCAGTCGAACGGCATGACCTGGACCCTCTTCTGGACTTCCTGTCTAAAGTTGGTGGCCTTGAGCCAGCCATGGCGGCGAAGATAAACCCTGTTTCCCATCTGGTGGAAACCCGTGTCCGCAATTTCCAGGGCCACCGTGATGGCGTGGTCCGACACCACCTCGCTTTCATGGAGGATCTCTTAAAGCCTTGACCCATTTTTCATTGGGGGAGGAAATCCAGGAGAGGAGCCATCTTGTACCAAAACTCCCGGTCGTATCTGGCCACAATCTCTAAGGCATTGGCCGCCTTGACCATCGTCACCGCCGAGTAGATAACCTTTCTACGCATGGAATCCAATTTCTTCCCCTCATTGTCCGCAGGTGCAGATGAAGGACGACTAACTCCACGACTTCTTCATGGCGGCCGCCGAGACAGAGTTCGGTGACGGCTGGCTGCGACGGCAGACATTTGGGTGCAGACTCCGGCAACCGGTACTTCTTTTCAAGCCAGTCTCTCTTCGCTGCGGCTAAGGCAGTGTTTCTCAGCAGAGCCAGCCCATCATCCCAGATGTCGTCCAGGAGCGTGACCGACAGGATGGTCTTCCTCTTCGCCTACTGGCGCTGGTAAAGGAAGCCCCCCTTTTTCTCTTCCGGGGTGAGCTGGAAAAGTTCTGACACACAGGCAATCATGGAATGAAAGGATCCCACTTTGTCCGGTGGAGAAGCTCTGGGCGGCGGTGATGCCGGATCTCCTATCCTTGCATCGTCGTCTGTGTCTTTCGTCGCTGTGTCCGTTCCCGTCTCCCTGGACGGGAGGAGGGGAGGGCAGCGACGGTTGGAATGGAGGTGTAGAATGCCGCCTCCTCTTTGCCGGTGATTGCCCGTTGTCAATGGGGTCACCACTGGTGATGCCACTGGTGGCGCCGTCGGCATCCTCCTCTGAATCTCTGACACCAGCCAGTGGAGGGTCGAGAAGAAATCCTGCGACAAGTCTCTAGGAGGTACCTGGGGGACAGGGTCGCTGAGCCCAGCACCTGTGTCGTCATCCCAGTCAACGGTGTCGTCGTCATTGCCTCTGGTGGGCACCCCCCGATGGTGCCATCTTCGGCGTCACCACCACCCTGGACGGTGTGGACAGAAAGTATCTCCTCTTAGTCGGGCGAAGAAAAGTCTGTGCTTTGGAGTCCTTCTCCGCCCCCCACACCTCCCCTTCGGGTCCTGAGGGGTCGGTCTCGGGCTAATGTCTGGCATACTCTTCTCCAGAGTCTTTTCTGCCGGCCTGGTCAAAGCTTCCCTCCTGGAAGGAAGAGCCACTCTGGCCGCCCACGGGGCACCCTGAACTGGGTCAGCCACTTTTGCCTTTCAAAGGAAGGCCACCACCAAATTGACAGAGGATGACGATTTGGCCTGGATAACCTGGGCCTTCACGGGCAGGTCAGACACCTTGTCCTGCTTGGCCTTCTCCGGAGTCTTCTGCAGCTTCATCAGGGTAGCTGACCTTCTCTTGGACGAAGAGCTGGAGCAGTGGCTGGAGATAGAGGCAGACAGAGACGATGAACGTGCCCTGACCGTAGCGGGCCCCGATTGCGCGGCAACCCCGACTGAAGCGGATTCACTGTGCTTGGCCTTGATTTGGGCCACCACGGATGGAGCGCCCTCAAAGGACTTAGAAGCCTGCTCAGGCTGGCTGGATCCAAAAGAGGCATTCCCCTGTGAATCACCCTGTGTAGAGGCCCTGGTCCTGAGCCACGCTGCCAACCGGACGTGTCGATCCTTCATCTTGCGTTTGGTGAAGCCACAGCATCTTCTCTATGTGTTGGGTGTAGACAATACAGGCAATGGGAATGCTTGTCATCCGTAAAAACATTCCGCAAACCGCAGCTGGTGCACAGCTTGAAGAGAGAAGCTCCTTCTTCCTTCTCCTCTGACATGATCCGGCGCAGTGTAGGCCTGAAGAACTTCTGGAAGCTTCCAAGAAAAACACTCAATGATTTCTGCCCTTGAGGGGTGATGAAAGATGCCAAAAAACGGGTCCCCGTTAATCGTAAGGATAAGCGATGTAGCACACGGGCTCGATTGAAACAAAAACAAAGATTTCCTACCAAAAACGTGAAAAAATGCAGACAGCTTGAAGAGCGAAACATGAGGAATTTCAACACTTGAACGTGCAGTAAAAATCTGAAGATGGCTGCCAGAGGAGGGGCTTAGGTAGAGGGCAGTCATTGGCTGGGGTCAGCATGACACAGAGCTCAGTGATTGGTTATAGGAGAAAGGCAGTTTAGAAATGAAACTGAAAGAGTTTTTTCTTTTACCGAGGATTCCCAGCCTGACGTCGGGGAATATTCATGAGCATGTGAAGCCATGCCAGACCCCATGATGGAGAACTCTCAACCATCAAAGTAAAAAAAACACAGTCCTAGTCATTTGTCAGCCAAACCAAAATGGCTTATACTAAACAAAAATGATTGCCTGCCCTTGCTCTACTACCATAAATGTGCCTAGGGAAAGATGTATACGTAAAGAAAAAAGCAGTGTTGAAAACAATACGTCACTGTAACTGAGCAAAACACCCTTCCCCATGTTTTTAGCACAGGATAAGGTGGCACACTCAGGTCTTAGAACACACTCTGGCTTTAGACACAAGGATGCAGCCGAGGACGTGGACCAGGGCCTTGCATGAAAAAGGGTCTGTTTGCATAAAGTTTCTTATTCGATTTCCTTTCCTCCTGGATTCATAGTTCACAAATTCAGGCTTTATAGCTCACATAGGTCTCCCCCCCGTCGGGCTCGGACCTTCCAAATCACAATTACTCACAGTTCGCTTCAGGTCTCCCTCGGTCAGGCTCAGACCCTCCAAATCACAATTGCTCACAGTTCGCTTTTCTCATCAAAGACTTTCAAATATGCAAGGGGTTTTTACGAATATCTCAGCATGACCACTTATTACATTTCACTTTTCATATTTATTTTCCCACTGATGTCAGATACATTTGGCAATCATGGCTTTTCACTTTTCCGCCTGCACCACTATACACATTTAAACAGACACCTTTGATTGGGTACTTTCACTATGCCGGACCACTCTTATCATGTATCATGTCTCACTTGTTCATTCACAGTTCAGCAATATTTTGGAGGCGTAATCACATATTGTCTTCTCAGTATACGCGCAACCTTCATTCTCGTGATACACTGTTGCCGCTTGTACATTTTATCTTCAACACAGACCGGCCATTCACGGCTTTCTTTAACTCACCGGCTGTGCTGGTTTCTGTGCTTGCATCTTTGATCTAGCAGCCAAGGTTGATGTCAGAGCTGCTGCTTCACCTCCAATTCTTTCGCACAAAATGCCGGATTCACGGTTCTCTTTCGTCGGGGTCACTTGTGCAGCCTTCACGATTCTTTGGAGTTAACGATCGTTCGCCGGGACGCCCAAGGTCTCTCTACTCCTTGATACTGCTTCTCGGCCTGCCGTCCTGCACCACCTGCTTCCCTGAAGAACTGTTCCTTCTCATGCCTAGTCTTGCTCAGGGTGTGCCCCAGTGCTCTACCTTTTATCCGTGTGGGGAAAGTCAATGGGTATCGGGTGTACGTAATTGTCAATTGCCCAACTATGCCTGACCATACAAACTGGACATGTCCAGTATAATGTTTGAGTGCCAGTCTCTTCGCTCAGACCTCCTCGTCCTCGGCTCAGTGTTTGTGCAGGAAAGGGTGTGGGGGAGAGGGGGAAGAGTTGGAAAATCGTATTATCCTACAAAATAGGATGGGGTAAAGGTGTTGAAAAGGGAGGGATACCGTGTCTCACCATTGGGTATCTCACCCCCCAGTCCCTGAGGATGCCTCACCCAGGTGATCCTGCCGCATTGGTCCACTCCCAGGGTCTGGATCCAAAAGGTGATGGCTCTGCCCTGGCCACCTGAGCAAGAGATCCCCAGGGACTAGACAGTGAGACACCCTCTGGTTTCTCACAGACCCCATTCTCTGCTTTCCCCAATCATACATGCGCATCCCAATGGGTACTTGGCATACTGTGCTGCCTTTTTTTGGTCATTGTGGTGTTTCTGATATGCGCCTTTGGCAGTGTGTCTGATATGCATATTGTATGTCTCCGAAAAGCTGTGTACTACTGGGGATTATGGGGTGCCTTTCTTTCTGCTTTCCATCGGTGAAAAACTGGGCCCATCATAAAATCTGAGGGGTAGAAAATGGGGCGCGCTACAACTAAAATTCAATTTCAGTTATGGTGTCCTATGCATTCTGGGACTTGAGGTCCCTTCACCCCAACTGCTTTAGTGTGGAGGGGGCCTGGCATGAGGTGTTTGTGAGACCAAGTGGGTAATGACCCAGGAAACATCATTCTATGTGTGCATGGTGTAGCTTTGGCACCCCTCTCCCCAAAGCACTTCCACATTCACCTTTGCGGATATATACCCAGGATCCAAGTGTGCTCAAAATGTACACAGGGAGGGTGCTGCTAAGTACTACCATGGCGTCATGATTTGAACCAGAGAAAGGAGTTCTGCAGTGGGTCACAGAGCGGTCTGTGTCGTATGTACATTGTACATGCAGGGAATGGTATGGTTTCCGGTTTCGAAACATGCTCAGATGCCTGGGATGCCACAGTGACACGTGTCAGGTCCAGAGCTGCTATTACATTGGGGAAGTGGGCTGCTGCATAAAAACTGGACTTCAGGGCATGCACTGCCAAATGTGTACTGATATGATATGTGCTTATGGCACAAAAGTGCAGGACCGATATCGGCTTCAGTAGCGGTGGTATGGCTGTTCGTATATTGATGGCACCCTCAATTTCAGGCACGATAAGGGTGAGGAGGTCTGCTATGGTTTGCCGGTTGAGACTATAGTTATCAACTGTGCATCTGTCAGTGTGCAGAGCGATGGTCTGACTCTGCAAATGGTTGTCCTCCTAGACACATGTCTCCTACGCCTTGGCCCTGATGGGATAATTTGTTGCTGCTATTGTGCTATCCTCTGTAACTTAATGTAGAGTAGGAATCCCTGGATGTGAAAGTTAGCAACTGCCATGGGCTGCATGGTGGTTGAAGTGGGTTTGGAGAGGTTGTGTACCTTACGCACCCTGTTTGAATCCATTGGCTGTGCCTATAGGTTCATTTTCTTCACATGGATGCATTTAACTCCACCTGCTTAGTGAAAGTAACTGGGCCCATTTGTTGACTTAATAATCGCCCATTGTTGGCGTTACTTATTTTAGCAGTATTTCCACTTGTAAAACAGTGGAATTACTGTTTTGATTTCTGCAGCTAATTCCGCTGATGGAATTAGCGCTGTCGTTATTTCTTCCGGGTTAAAGTAGTAATTCTGCCGCCAGTAATTCCACCGGGCGAACTCCGTTGGTGGAATTAGTGCCTATTTTCTGTGACCCTTAATTCAGCCAAGTGGTAAAAGTAGAAGCAATTCCCTTAGCACCACTTTTTCCACATAGCACCGTCCTTGTAAGGAGGCCCAAAATCGTTAATCATTTGGCCAACACAAAAGTCCCAAAACCTATGTTTTGAAACTCCAGCCGTAATCTATAACAAAAGTCACAAGTGGTTATTTCGTACAAAATGGCCCTGGTAGTGCGTCCAGTATCCAGGGCCATCGAGGCTTTGGGGTCGCATGCACTCTACCCTAAAGGAATGTGGTGTGCTCCACATTATAGCTCGACATATTCCCCCTCCCCAGTGGGTCATGTAAAGTTGGGCTATCTCCTTTGTTGTTAGAGGAGTATTTGTTTCTGGTGCATTAGAGGGTACATTTCAAGCATCTAACTTCGCTTTCTTTCCATGGGTCTTGCCTCGTTCTATCCTTCACTCCTTTGGATATTTCTGGTGGAAAGCTTAGGCTTGCATCTCTCCAGGCCCCCTTCCAAGAAGTCTATAGTTTCTTGAACTGAGTACAGCAACCAATATCACCCATAAGAGTTTGCTTCTCAATCGGCTAAGTGTTTCACTCCCACTCTGCCCAGGCTGTTTCCCAAAAGCTCACACTGCCTTCCTCCCAGCATTGGTATCTCCTGCTGTCAAGGGATTAAAGTTGGGCTGTCTTCCTGCCAAACAATGGGACTCACGGGTAGACTGGTATTCTCTCTCCACCTCAATTAAGGGTACTTATTAGAGAGCTAGTTACACCCTCTTGCTACAGGGGGAGCTTTGCCCTTTCTTTCTCTACCCACTTGGGTGAGACTGGAAAGCCCAAGCCTTCCGTTTCTCTCGAGGGACTCTGCATTTATTTGTGGTTATCCAATCCCACCCTTAATAGACCACTTCTCAATGGTGCCAGGTGTTTCTCCCACAATCGGCCCAGGCTCTCTCTACAGGGTCTGCAGACTTCCAAAACCTTCCTCCAGGTAGTGGTCTCCTTTCTATCCAGTTAGCCTTCAACGGACAAGTCTGCTTCATTCTGGCCGGTGACACCTACTGACTTTTCCCACCCACTTTTATATCCATGGAGTGGTGAGACTTTTTGTAATCCCTCTTGCTATTGGTCCTTTCCCAACGATATAAATGTCAAATCGAGGTTCTATAAATATATAGAATTTCTATCAAATGCATACAACAAACTAGACAACCCTACACCTTTATAAAAAATAAAAAAAACAACAAGACAAAAAACAGAACACAGAATTTTGTAGAAGGGAATGCTGGATAGATGAGCAGGAGTGTTCACATAATCAAATGGCAACAATGTCACTTTTCAAGGTTATTTCCTGGACAAAACAGCTAGAGAAGATGAGCCTAAAATGGTCCAAAAAATGGCCAAGGGGGACAGGGCCTCTTCAAGTTAACAGTACCTGTATTCTCGTCTTTGGGGGCCCGACAGGCTTGTTGGTGGTTTAGATTTGGGCTTGTTGGTGGTTTAGATTTGGTTGAGCAAATGTGTAGATGTTTCAGGTTAATGCAATCCCACTAGCAGTCAGCATAGAGTCAGTTCGAAGGTACAGGCTCCCAAAGGATTGAGTCAAAATTCAAGACAGAGTAGATTTTTGCAGTGGTTCAGATAGTGGTGGAGGTGGCAGCGAGATGACGGCCTTGGTCGTGTGAAGTCAGCGTTTGTGGCTTTCAGCAGGTCGAGTCAGCGCTCAAATCAGTTGCTCCCACGACCGTCAAGGGTCGGGTTGTCAGAGACAGTCCTCGGACATGGGGCCAGCCATAGTCTGGATGACTCGAAATGCAGCATGCTGTTTGGAGGTCAGTGGAGTCAGTGGAGCACCAAATGCTGCACGGTGGGTCCTGTTGAAGGCGTAGAGTGCATTTGATCCAGCTTGAAGACTGCTTGAGGCATGGAAACAGGATTCCAAGCTACTTCTGGACTATTGGGAATCCTAATTCAGGAGCTACAGAAAAAGGAGTCAGTTTCCATTCTGCACATTCACTCCAGGGTGCCTGGCTGGCACCTACAGGGGATCCCTTAACTCGATAGAAAAGGGTCCCAGTTCCAGAGCAGACAGCAGTGCAGCCTTCCTCTAGCAGAAGTCACCCCCAATGTTTCCTGGGGATCGTTAGGGGACAAAGTTCTCCTCTGCATGGAATGCCGTTTTGTCTCTGAAGCACTCAGTACTTCTAACAGAGGTCCAGTGAATCCTTTGTGTCCTTGAAAGAGTCCAACTATGAAATCAAGGACTGAGCGGGTGCCAAGATGGTGGGACCCTTCTATCAGCCCACCTCTCCTTTCTGGCTACCATAACTCTGGCACCTTCCCATGACTACCGACTTGAAAAGGGACTCCAGTGTTCAGCACCCTGGTGTATGGCAAGAGCGGCCTTATGTCAGGACTGCATTAGTGGCACTGGTTCCCAGGAGGGCTTCTGAGGGAAGTTCCGGTACCATGGGGGAAGCAATACTCTTACTGCAGGAAAATCAAAGAGGCAGCCACTTGGCCATTGTTCCATGTGGCTGTAGTGAAGACAGTCATACCAGACATTAATCCACATTAGTTGTGGCATAGCTGGGCCTTTCCCACAGAGCTGAAATGCCGTGCAAAGTCTCCTAGACAGGAAAAGGATTTGTATACCCATGTTACCCTCACATGTCTACTCACTGTATGCCTTATGATGCCCCATCACATAGGACATCTTGGATGGAGAAGCACGCCTAGAGTAGGTACTGTGCTTCGAAAGATTTTATTTGTGATGATCGAGCCAGCTAAAGCAAAAACTAAACATGCCACAAACTAATAAAATGACAACAATCTAGTTGATCCTCAGGCAATTGTCCCACTGCAGGTTATGGGTATCCAGGCTCCAAGCCTCTGAAGTCAATGTACAAGGCCTTTAAAGTTTGTTAGAGCTTGTCTCACTCCCCTACTCTCTGGTGCTGTATCTCATGGCGTTCCCAAACCTCCTTCCTCAGATTGTAGTTGATTCAAGATTTTAACCCTTTGACTCTGGTTGGTACAAGGCCTTGTGCTCTAACAGGTCATTTGATGGTCGCTGCCATCATCAAGAACTAGTGAGGAGTCTATGCGGTAGATTGACTGAACCTCTCTGAACTGTTTGTAAACTCCCTGACCCCGTCTCCCT
This sequence comes from Ambystoma mexicanum, assembly GCF_040938575.1. Taxonomy (NCBI): domain Eukaryota; kingdom Metazoa; phylum Chordata; class Amphibia; order Caudata; family Ambystomatidae; genus Ambystoma; species Ambystoma mexicanum. Next base: position 141,510,470 of record NC_090922.1, on the reverse strand, counting down.
CACTATAGCTCGGTGTAGGTGTAGGTGTGACATATCCTGCCAGAATCCAGCTACTTTAACTGACAGGACTCTGGTCATCTTCTCTCGTTTCTTCCATTCTTGAGCTCCTCTTTTTTCCTCCCACCTGCTCCATGCCACTGTCTTCCCCTGTGGACACTGCGTTGGAATCACTCCTGGGCCCCGAGGCCTATAGCTATTCTTTACCTTGGCATTCTACTTCCGCCTCCTTTTGATGGTGTGTCTCTAAACTTCTCACCACTTCTGGTCTTGCCTAATTATTTTATGCCAGGCGGAGGAGATCTACCCTCAAGATCTCCTCCGCTGTTCCCTCCTTGTCTCCACTCCTGGATTTACCTATTGCATACTCATTCACTATAACCTCCTCCATTTGTCTCGAGTTGCCTCATGTTGTTGCACCCTTTGTTACTTCTGCCTTCTTTCCACTGTTGCTTTCTAACGTGAACTCCTCCTTTATTACTGCCACCTCCTCCCTTACAGTCTCCTCTTCCAGTGGTCGACAGTCTCCAGCCTTCTCCAAAACGAAGGCTCTTCCTCCTGCCACCCACACCTTTTGAGTAAGAGTACCATGATGGTAGTAACTGCTCTCCTTCAGCATCTGCACGCTGGTCTTCGGCACAATGGGTTTTGGGGCCATGGAGCTGACAGGGAACTGACCTAAGGTTATATCAAGAACAGCTGCCATGGTGGAACCCGAGACTCGTGTGGAACCCAGTATATTCTTTCCCTCGCTGCTTTTTAAACTCCTCAGGACTTCCTATAGTAACTTGTCTTCCGCAAACGCCACCCTGCATGTATGCAATGTAGGATGATGCTTGGTTGCCACATGAACAGACTGCTGAAGAAAATCTCCCTTCTGAGTGTGGAAACAGCAACCCGGTCTCTGCAGTGGGCTGAGCAGGCACCAGAAGACAGTGGCTGTCCAGCTTGGATCCTCTGTGGTCAATGTGATGGAGTTTAATTCAAGAATTGCGCTCCGCGATTGTGATTTTGTATCCACAGAAATTCCGTAGACTGGGTCTGTGGGTTTAATAGGGTTTCTCAATACCTACACCGAGAGAGGATGTAATAAAACCTTTGTATGCGACCTATAAAGAATGAAACAATTTTCTCTTAAAGGGGAAGGTATCAATTCCTGTACTTAGAACTTATGTCAAGTTAGGGGTTTGAATGACCCTCTAGGAGAGCTACTGCTACAGTACAAGTACTTTGGAGAAGGGTTTTCAGGGTGGAGCTATCTTCATGGATTGGTGAGGATCCCCTTCCCCTGAACTGCTCTGGTTTGAGGCAACGTGGCTGACCCTTGACCAGCATCGGTAACTGCATTCTGCCACAAGCCCATCATCCACTGGCTAAGTGGTACCTGGCTAGTTCTGTCACTTTTCCTGTTATCTCGCAAAGCCAGGCCGGGGACTTGGTCAAAGGTCCACATTCATATCACAGTTTCTACACTACCCACAGACAATTGCCATGCAGGTTTGCACACTGTTACGCTCACCTGGTCTCTGGGGAGGAGTTGGGGCACGGTTGCAGCCCTCCCAGGGGTGAGGTCGCTCGGGTCCGACTTCACCCTCTGCGTTTATGTGGTGACTGGTGGTACTAGGTGATGCTGCTTGGAACTGCTCCTGCGTGGAGAATAGAGGGCTTGAGTATGCCAGCTTGTGCGCCTGATCCCCTTCCAGACCCCTTCTCCCAAACCATGGTACCCATGGAATGCACTGTCCCTGGAAAGATCACCCGTTGATTAGTTTTGGCGAGCACTCCGTCCTGCTGCTTCTGGCAGGGGCGCTTGTATGATCTGGACCGAGTTCCTTCACTAGTCCCTTGCACGTGGTAGTCCAGTCCTGCTGCGACTAAGCCACTATACATAAGTGTTCCTGTTTTGTTTACCTTTGTCTTTCCTCATCTGTTTTGTTGTACTGTAAAGTTTGTTGTCTTGTATTGCTGTCCGTTACGCTTTGGACGTTTGTTTTTTTGCTTTCTTCCATTGCAGGTGATGTTGCCTGCCCAGCAGAAGCTGCGGAGCTCGAGGCGGCAGCCGCAGGGAATGAGGAACGAAGCTGCAGCGGTACAGTAGCTGGTAAGTTGTTAACTAGGGGGCACGCAGGGTTCAAATACAGCGCGGCCCTAGGACGGATGTTCTAACCTGGTCTTTCTTCTTCATCACAGGGTCAGAGTTCGTGGATGCGGAGCGTGGTGCTGTGGCGTCGGGATCAAGATCACTGGATGTCAGGAGATTAGTCTGCAGATGAAGCGATGAAGCACTGGTTTCCTGGAGGGGAGTATGCAGGAAAATGCCTGGTTTCAAAGGTAAGTAAACTGGTCCAAGAGTCGGTAAACGTTACGCTGCATGCGAGTGCACAGTAACGCAAAGCACCGGCCTTAAGTATGGAGCAGCTTATATAGCTGAGCTTCTGAAGCCACGCCCACCAGGTTCAGCCTGCCTGCCACACCCTGCCACATCTGATGAGTCAGCACATGAAGACCAGGCCTAGGGAGCCAAACCCGTTGAGTCGGCACATGAGGATGTTCTCTGGAATAAAGGATTTCAGCTCCTGGAAAGTTTTTCTAAAGTAAAAGCACTCCTGCACTGAAATAAAGTGTTACTGCTCACATCTCTATATGAACCTGGTGCCAAAGGTGCAGGGCCGAGTCCAGCCAGGACCCCTGTGTTTATGGGTCCCAAAAGGACATAAGTGTGTCAAGTGACCCATTGCCCCCATTATTAGATGGTGTGGGTTTTGTGTCCTGGGGCCTGCGGCCATGACAGCACTCCCCCTCAAGGCCCCTCATGGGTGATTTCCCCCCTGGCCCTGGTTTAGTGGGGTTATTGTGGTAGAAATGCCTGGTTAATCGTGGAGCGTGGACAGGCTCATTGGGTTCCCAGGTCTGATCTTGGGGTCCATAACCTTTCCAGTCTATAAGGTAGTATAACTTGGACTGGACCATTTTAGAGTCTAGGATCATTTTAACTTTGTATTCTGGTTCTCTTTTGTTAGGCAGATCCTGTGCAGTGCCCTTAGGGACCACTACACACAATTAAGACTACAGGTGGCAATACAAGTTTTACCTTTGGTACAAGCCCGTACTACTAAGTTATAGTGGTAGCAGTAGCAGAGCAGCCAGGCTTATCTCAAGAGTATATGAGCAGTAGCAGAGATTACACAAAGGGACCACAATTACTGTGACTCAAGCAAACACTGACTCAAGGTTTCAGTAAAAAATATAAGTACATTTATTTTTTAGACCATCAGTTATAAACACAACACTTCTATTAAACTTTAAACAAAACCACACGTTAAATATACTACAACTAACCAATTCACTTGACAGTTCAGTCTACTAAATAAACACGTATCCGTGACATGAAATGCTAGCGGGGCAAAAACACACTTAGCACCTGAGATACCCAGAGGGAGTTGGAGGCAAAAATCACAGGCAATATTTTGGTTAGGCAGACAGAATTGAGAAACACTCAGAAACAGGAGTTCAAAAGTCAAAGGGTCGGAGCCAGGTTCAAGTGACACCAGAGGCCTGTTGCCGAAGATCACACCGTTAGACAGTTCACGATTCTACGTAGCCAAGAGTACTTTGATATTGTCAATGTTCGGAAGCAAAAGTTATAAGAAGGAGGGAAGACCAGGACAAGCCTTGAGGATGAAGAAAAGGGATTCACCCAGTTTCCTCGAGCAGAACACAGTACCTTATTCCATTGGTGCAGCTGGTGCCCTGGCAGTTGTTCCTGCTGGTTTCCCGCAGACCCAAGATTTCTGGAGCTTGGTTGTGAAGGAGGATGTCTGAACGGGGTGTGCACCACACAGGGATGAAGCCGGCAGCAGGGACAACAAATGAAAGGTGCGCTCCTTAAAAACAGGAGAGGCTCGGCAGGTGGCTATCCGGACCACTACAGCAGTGTGCAGCGATTTCGACCACGACAGAGACCTCTGGCTGAAGAAGACGAGCTGGTTATCCCCACCAGGCTCAAGGGAAGAAGACTCCGGACTGGATCTCCTCTTAGTCGTTGAAGGGTAGATAGCTCAGGACTGCAGCAGGGCTTCAACGGGACGGGGTAGTTGCAGCAGCCGTCGTTCGCTCTGCTTCTCTTTGGTTCCTTGTAGTTCCAGAGGTGACTGACTTCTAGCCTGAGAGACCTGCCTTTTATGCGCAAAACCCCCATTCACACAGCCTGGCTGTCAATCACGCAGGAGAGGGCTTGTTCAGCCGGGACAACCACCTCAACCAATCATGGCAAAGTGCGACTTGGGTTTCCTAGGATACCCTGTGCAGGGGGTGACTCCACCCCTTCCCCACATTCAGTCTACCTAGACACCCAGGCGCCAAGAGAAGGGCTTCTCTGCAGAAGCCCGCCAAAAGACGGTGAACAAAGAAGGCGAACCTAGTTGCCGTGCAAAGTAAAACACAAGAAGGACTTTAACAAAAAGAAATGGCGAATAAACCCAACCAGAGCCAAAAGAAAGACGATTTGGTCAAGCGGGTTTATGCTTAAGGCTGCTAAAATAGGCAAAAGTATTACCACGTTTATCTAATATAATCGCTGTAGAAAAGTTTGGGTAGATACCACTGCCACCAGCCAAGTCTAAATGTTAAAAGAGCGAAACAATGCTCAGGGAGGTACAGACAGAAAAGGGGTACAGATTAGCCCTTTCCAGTACTCCATGTAAAATGGGGTGTACTGGGTCTGTGGTAAAAAGGGACTATGTAAAGTAAATGGCAAATTTACCTTTCTCTGGGGGACAGTAGTCAGCCCCAGCGAAATGGAGTTAGAGGGAAGTCTTAAACACAACCCTGGGTTACTACACTAAAGGTGCTGTGTAACCCATACAAGAACAGGGGCACCTGGAGTGGTGTACTCCAGTGCCCAAGATCACACAATGAGTAAAAACACATAGGCCAAAACACATGTAAGAGTGGAAAAAGGATGTACACTCTTACCAGGTGGAAAAATAAACTCCAGAAATCCAGCAAAGCTGCTGGGGGAGTCACTAGGTGAGGGAAATTAGCCCTAGAAGGAGAATTCTCCCTAACATCCTTCAACTATTTCTGGATCCAGTGGAGTATCGATCCGCGTACCTGGTCGCAATGGTTTTAGGAGGGAGACATGAAACACCGGGTGGATCCGCATGTGGGCCGGTAATTCTAATTTCATGGCCACAGGGTTGATCACAGCCTTGATAGTGTAGGGTCCCAGATATCTGTGACGGAACGCCTGTGGCCCTTTCAGGGGAATGTTTTTGGATGCTAACTAAACCTTGTCTCCGACTTGGTAGTTGGGAGCTTCCCTTCGGTGTCGATCCGCAAACTGCTTCTGTTTCTCTTTGGCTCTGGCAAGATACTCGGCTGCTTCCTTAAGAACCTAGGTGATGGTTTTGTGTAAGGTCGTTACAGCAGGCATTTCTAATGATTTGAGTGGGCCGAAAACGGATGTCCGTGGATGTCGGCCGTACACTATGTAGAATGGGTTTTGTCCCGTACTGGTGTGAATGGAGTTGTTATATGCGTATTCTGCAAACCAAAGTATGTCCTTCCAGGTATCCTCGGTTTGTTGCAGCATACACCTTATGAATTACTCGAGGGTTTGGTTAGTCCGTTCGGTCTGGTCATCGGTTTGTGGGTGATGGCTTGTAGATAACCGGAGGTCGATTTTGGCAATTTTACAACACCTTTTCCAGAATGCAGAGACAAACTGAGTTCCTCGTCTGATATCAATATTGATGTGAACCCTTGTAGCTGGACAATCTGTTCCAAAAACACGGTAGCCAGAGTAGAAGCAGTTGGGAGACCTTGCAGGGGAATAAAGTGGCCCATTTTTTAAAACAGATCTACGACGACTAAGATGGTATTGTATCCGTTAGAGGAGGGAAGGTCTGTAATAAAATCCATTGATAGCGTATGCCAAGGTGCTGGGGATACTTCTTAAGGACGTAGCAGACCTGCGGGACTTTGTTTTTGGGACTTGTGCTGTGCACAGGTGGCACAGGTTGCACAGGTTGCGATGAACTGGACAATGTCCTTTCGCCAGGTTGGCCACCAGTAATTTTTCTTTATTTTAGCTAGGGTTTAGGCTATTCCCGGATTCCCTTCTACTAATGAATCGTGATAGTTTGCGATGATTTGATTCTGTAATTTCTTATCTGGGATGTACAATCGTCCTTGGTAGTATGGTAGGTTGTCCACGATAGTATACCGGTCTCCCTTCCCTAGCCATTCCTGTTGCGCTGGTTGACTCTTCAAGTGTTGCAGGTCAGATTTTAAGTTGCTTAGAGTGGTGGTTGCGGAAATCATGCCTTGGATTCGTCCTTCCGGGATGATGGCCACGGGGTCTGGTGTAGTGAATGCCTCTTCTCGCTCACTCCTGCGAGACAGGGCGTCCGCTTTTCCATTGCGTACTCCGGGTCTATAGGTGATGACAAAGTTATATTCCGCAAAGAAGAGAGCCCAGTGGAGTTGGCGTGATGATTGCGCTTTAGCGGTCTTCAGATATTGTAGATTGCGATGATCCGTGACAGCGGTGACTGTATGTCTAGCTCCGAGAAGATAATGTCTCCAGGCTTTGAACGCTGCCTTAATTGCTAGCAGTTCTTTATTAGTGATTGCATAATTCAATTCAGGGGCTGAAAACTTGCGAGACCAGAATGTCACGGGATGCAACTGACCTGTTACGGGGTCTCGTTGTGACAGGACTGCTCCCATTGCTATGTTAGGAGCATCAGTTTCAACCACGTATGTCAGGTTTGGTCGAGGATGCCGTAGAATTGGTGCTGTGGTAAATGCTTGTTTTAGCTCCTCGAAAACCTTCTCTGCCTCTGCGGACCAATTCAATTGTTTATTTTTCCATAGTAAAGAGGTGATTGGGTGGACGATCTGGGAGAACCCAGGAATGAATCGGCGATAAAAGTTGGCAAATTCGATTACACTCTGTACTCCCTTTATGGATGTCGGTGAGGGCCAGTTAAGGATAGCGTCTACCTTGCATGTGTCCATGCATACACCCCGTCGTGTGAGAATAAAGCCGAGGAATTCTACCTCCGTCACATGAAAGAAGCATTTCTCCAATTTGGCATATAGCCGGTATTGCCACAGTTTCTCCAAAACTGCCCGGACATGGTTGACGTGGTCCTCTTTGGTGGTCGAATAGATAAGAATGTCATCAATATAGATAAGAGCGCAGATGTCCAACATTTCGCGGAGCACGTCATTCTTGAAAAATTGGAACGCCACCGGGGCATTTACATAGTCCAAAGGGCATAACCTGATAATCCTAAAGGCCATATTTCGTGCGAAAGGCCATCTTCCACTCGTCTCCTTTTTTTACTCTTAGTAGATGGTAGGCCCCTCGCAAGTCTAGTTTTGTATATATCTGAGAGTTTTTGACTTGATCCAAGAGCTCGGGGATAAGCGGTAACGGGTACCGTTTTTTTACCGTGATCTGGTTAAGTGCTTTGTAGTCAATGCAAGTTCTCAGGTATCCCTCCTTTTTAGGCACAAAAAAAGAGGGGCAAGGATGCAGGGGACTTGGACGGACGAATGAAGCCATTTGCCAGATACTCGAGGTAGGTATTTAGATGATGGTTTTCCTGTTCTGTTGGGGCGTAAATCCGGCTGCAGGGAACTTGAGTTCCAGGTACCAGATCAATTTGGCAGTCATACGGTCTGTGTCGAGGTAGGGTGTTCGCTTGCTCTTTTTGAAAGACATCTTGGTAATCCAGGTATTCAGGTGGTAATGAACTGGTGAGGCCCAGTATGGTTTCTTTCTTCGACGAACCTGGGTTGGTAAGACTTTTTAATGGGAATCCCTTGCTAGAACAGGTGTCGGCACAGTCTTGGGGACGGTTGTATACTAATTGACCTTTTCACAATTGACCTCAGGAGAATTGACCTCGGGAGAATCAACCTAATTTAGGTCAATTAGGACATAAATGCGGGGGGAAACCCCCCGCCAGCTCCCCACCCAATCTAAAACCCCCTGCAATCCCCCACCCAATCCCCTTATATTATTTATAAATACAAAACCAACCCACTACATATATAAAATAACTAAAATAATATAAAGCTCAATTGTGCAGAAGGTCAATTAGGACCACTATAATTAGGTCAATTGTGCAAAAGGTCAATTGTAAAAGGTCAATTTGGGTAATACCTTGGGAACAGGTCAGAACTCATTTACGCCACTCAATCCTGGGATTGTGGGTCTCCAGCCAAGGCATTCCCAGTAGCATCTGAAACTGAGGAGCACCGATGAGATCGAAGGTGATGTCCTCTTGTTTACCGTCCTGACACAGAAGCGTGACGTTCTCGGTGTAATGGGTCACTGGGCCGAATGATAGCTGAGATCCATCAACTGCTGTGACGTTTTCCGAAATCTGCTTCTGTCGGAGAGGAAGGCCTATCCGGGTAGCCAGATCTTGGTCCATGTAATTTCCCACAGCCCCACTGTCAATGTATGCCTCCAAGGCATGTATTTTTGACAGTTGCTTGTGGTTTACCAGGAGCACAGGGATAACTAGATGTGAGGTCCGCATAGGTTCCTTTTCACCACGCAACAAGTGGACCCCTACGCTTGCCGGGCGTTGGAGTTTCCCCGAGTCCTGTTCTTCTTCTTCACCCTTGTCAGTTGCTCCAGCTGCTTTCCTGGGTGGTTTCACCGGGCATTTTCGGAGATAGTGACCTACATTACCACAGTACAAACAAAGCTGCTGCTGTCTCATTTTCTCCCTTTCTGCCTTGGTGAGTGGGCTCTGCAAGCCTCCGATTTGCATTGGCTCAGACTGATCGTGGGATTTGGTTTGATTCTCACGGGGTCGCACATAGACCGACCGCCCCTCGGCCCGATCCATCTTCCGATCCTGCAATCTGATCGAGCTGCACTGTCAGGTCGATGTATTCAGCACATCTTTCCGGGGGATTTACTACTTGGGCTAATACGTCCTTAAGTTCCCCTCTCAAGCTTCCGTAAAAGAGTGTAGTTCTTTTCTCCTCTGGCCAGTTAGTTTGTGCTATCAGACGATTGAAGGAAGCGATATATGTTAGTAGGTCTTGGTTACACTGCCGTAGTGATAACAGTTCATTGTCAGAGCCCGTCCTTGAGTATGCTGTGCAAATAGTTTCTCCATTTCACGCTGAAAACCTCAGAAGTCTTGAAGCAAAGGATCATCCTGGTTTACCAAGGGTATTGACCAGTCTGCTGCACTACCTCCGAAATATGTACAAATGCCACTCTCGCTTGATAGTTGGGGAATGCCCCAGGTCTGCACAACAAATGTAGGCGACATTGATTCATAAAGATGGCGCACTTATTCGGATCGCCTGTGAAGCGTTCCGGCGGGGCCAGGGGAACCCTCCCTGGAAGAAACACCTGTACTGGCGTGGGCTGTGGAGGCGCGGCAGGCAGGGCATACCACGGCAGTAGGACCTGGCCTGCCTGTGCCTGGAGCATTTGCCTTGCTAGTTCATCTGTCCGCTCCCGGTTCACAATTAGATCCCTCCTTAGGGCATTGGTTTTCTGTCTTGAGGCATGAACTTCAGCACGTAACTCTCCCAGTAATCGGGCCAACTGGTCTGTTTCAGAGGTTGCCATAATGCCCAGGCAGAGATTTGAAGAGGCTTTGCGTTCTGTTACGCTCACCTGTCTCTGCGGAGGCGTTGGGGCGCGGTTGCAGCTCTCCCGGGGGTGAGGTCGCTCAGGTCCGACTTCGCCCTCTGCGCTTATGTGGTGACCGGTAGCAATAGGTGATGCTGCTCGGAACTGCTTCTGCATGGAGAATAGGGGGCGTGAGTATGCCAGCTTGTGCGCCTGATCCCCTTCCAGATCCCTTCTCCCAAGCCGTGGTACCCATGGGATGTGATGTCCCTGGAAAGCTCACCTGTTTGATTTGGCGAGCACTCCGTCCTGCTGCTTCTGGCAGGGGCGCTTGTATGATCTGGACAGAGTTCCTTCACTGGTCCTTTGCACGTGGTAGTCCAGTCCTGCTGAGACTAAGCCACTATACTTCAGGTTTGCTGTTTGCCTTTGTCTTTCCTCGTCTGTTTTTGTTGTATTGTAAAGTTTGCTGTCTTGTATTGCTGTCCGTTCCGCTTTTGATGTTTGCTCTTTTGCTTTCTTCGCTTGCAGGTGATGTTGCCGGCCCGGCAGAAGATGCGGTGCTCGAGGAGGCAGTCAGAGGGAATAAGGAACGAAGCTGCAGTGGTACAGTAGCAGGTAAATTGGTAAACTAGGGGGCGCGTGGGGTTCAAATGCGGCGCAGCCCTAGGACGGATGTCCTAACCTTGTCTTTCTTCTTCTTCACAGGGTCCGAGTTTGTGGATGCAGAGTGCGGTGCTGCGGCGTCGGGATCCAGATCACTGGATGTCAGGAGATGAGTCTGCGGATGAATCTATGAAGCACCGGTTCCCTGGAGGTGAGTATGCAGGAGAATGCCTGGTTTCAAAGGTAAGTAAACTGCTCCAAGTGGCGGTGAGCGTCACGTTGCACGCGAGTGCACAGTAACGCTAAGCACTGGCCTTAAGGATGGAGCAGCTTATATAGCTGAGCTTCTGAAGCCACGCCCACCAGGTTCAGCCTGCCTGCCACACCCGATGAGTCAGCACATGACGACCAGGCCTAGAGAGCCACACCAGATGAGTCAGCACATGAGGATGTTCTCTGGAATAAAGGCTTTCAGCTCCTGGAAAGTTCTTGTAAAATAAAAGCACTCCTGCACTGAAATAAAGTGTTCCTGCTCACATCTCTATCTGAGCTTGGCGCCAGAGGCGCCAGGACTGAGTCCAGCCAGGGCCCCTGTGTTTATGGGTCCCAGAGGAACATAAGTGAGTCAAGTGACCCATTGCCCCCATCACTAGATGGTGTGGTTTTTATGTTCTGGAGCCTGTGGCTATGACACACTGTCAGGCTAGATACTGCAAAAGCAATAGCAGTGCATGCTTCCCGCAATCTCACTAAGCAGATACAGTACATGCAGCAGCAGTACAAGCTTGCCTTACTAGCTGACTAGTTCCAGCTGAGACAGCAGCAGTACAAGCTCCCCTCGCAGAAGAGGTCCAGTACAAGCAGCAGCAAGCAGCGTCAGGTTTCCTACTACAGAGCACATATAGCAGTGGCAACTCTGACAGAGCAGACATGCCACATAACAAATAACAGTATTGCTGGCTTATAGATCCTTATCATTGGGACCCATGCACCTGCTTTCCCTTGTTCACTTTGGCCGCCCTCCATGGGCCCGCTTCCTTCGCCTTTCTGCGAGGCAAAAAACCTCTCCTTCTCTCCTCACATCACAGACCTTTCCAAGGAGGCCCACAACCAGAGGTACTCTTCCTTTTCTCGCTTCCCCCCAGAAGCTCATTGTCTCCAGAGCCCTGGTTCTCTCTAGGTTGGACTACGAAAAGCCCCTTTCTCAATCTGCCTTCCTCTACTCTTCACCCTCTGCAACTAATCCAGAACAGGACTACAAGACTTATCCTTGGTATTGAGCCCAGGGACTGTAGCTCTCCAGCCGTGAAATCTCTCCACTGGCTCTCGATGGCTGCAAGGATCAAGTTGAAGACCCTATGTGTCGACCACAAGGATTTCTGGGGCCAGGGCCCGCACTACATTCAACACTCTCTTCCAAAAAAAGTCCTTCTCGAGCCCTTTGCTCTGCTGCCTTCAGCTCTGAGGGTCAGACGCTTCTCCAGGCAGAGAGTAGGGGGACGGATCCCTTTCCTCTGCAGGTGCCTCCCTCTGGAATGGCCTTCCTGTCCCTCTCAAACTTGAGCCAGACCACGTGAAGTTCTGGAAGCAGCTCACAACCTTCTTTTTCCAGGGTTCTAAATTGAGGGGAGCTGGGAGCTATTTAGCTCCCGCTTCTAGCATACTAGAGTCTGGTTAGTTTGAAACCAACAGCTACCAGAAGCTACTTTTGGTTCCTAAGGCCAACTGGTGCTTTCCAAACATGTAAATGTGACATTAACTTTGAGTATTTGGCAATTTTAATAAAGAAGAATTAGAACACATCTAATTTAAACACAATGGTTCATACAAAATTGACAAAACTTTAAAGGAGCATCTTGAGTAGCCCCTGGTTCCCCTGCAGTAGCTCCTGCCTACAGGGTGATGCCAGACAATCAGGAGCTGGTTTTACCTCCTGCTTATTGAAACTCAATTTCAAACCCTGTTTTCTCCTCTGCCTTCTCTCCCTCCCTCCCCTAATGACCTACCGGTCTGCTGCGCCAACTGGTTGCTTGGTTACCCTCTGAGTCTCACTGGGTACCTGGCTCCTCTTGACCGGTCTCCACCACACTTTCTCCGGGCCTGTCACACCCTAGGGACTGTATCTGTATCCTCAACAGTCCCCCGCCTTCTTGCACTTACCCAGAGCAGAGCTGTCATTGCTGCCTTTATTCAGAGCATTGCTGCCCTGGTTGCACCCCCCTTTGCACCTCCCTCATACCCCTCCCCTGCACTTTGCATTCTGCACTTGTACGATCTGAATGACACAAGGCCTAGTAAGATATTTTGTCTTGTCCTCCCTCCGCACCCTCCCTTGTCTTGTCGCACCTAGAAACACAGGTGTACAGGCATGTTATCAATGACATATCATATCATCTCATCTCATCTCGCACAAATGGTCCAGCAAGGGAACCCATAAATAACCCTTTACCCCCAGGCACATTAAAGTGGGCAGCAGCATGAGCTTAATTTCCAAGGAACATGCATGGAAACATGCATGGCGCAGACTGCAGCGTAAACTTTGCTCCCGCATAAACACACACACACAACAGGTACAGAATAGGTAGCAGCAGTGAAAGTGCACCGCATAGAACTTCTACGGCGTCGGCAGCAGCAATGCAAACTCACCTCCCACAAAGGTACAGCATGTGCAGCACCAGCCAATGTTGCTCCCTCAGGACTCATGTCTAGGCCTTCTATATGCTTGGCACCAGTGTGACTAGTATCCGATTGCTGTCCAACCCCCACCCATACTTCAATTTGAGAGACCATATAAAGTTAATTCCAATCAGACTGAAGTGGGTTGGATTTTAATCGAGCCTCTCTGACACATTTATTGGAATGCTGGAGAAATCCGTAAAAGAATAGAAGAGTGGGTATGCATGGAAAAAAACACACTGGCAGGCTGTCACAGGTTCTTCATGAAATGTGGATGGGTCTCCTGCCAATCATCCATTTTGATACCAGATCTCACTCACCCGTTTAGATTTTGCGGCTCCTTTTCCCCACCCAAACCCCACCCATCACTAACTTCTTCTGACACACCCGCCCTCCTGCCCTTCCTCCGCTTTCATCAAAAACAATTGCTATTGTTGTGTAACAGTTGTACTGCTTGCAGCAGTGTAGAGAACAGATGTTTCTACTACCAATCTCAATGGTACTCGTTTACGTTTAATCCATTATAAAAGTTTGAAAGTCAGAGACGGACCTGCCATCATTCACACATACAGGATGCACGCAGATCACCGCAGCTCTCTCAACGTCTACATGTCTGCGTCCCTGTGGTCCTATGATGAACCTACTTTATCGACATTAGTATCTTTTTCTTTCGTATAAAAGTAATTGCACAAAATGTAATCGATGCGTAGGAAAATCCTAAAACTAATAAAGCGGGCAAAATACTGACCACTCGCACTTGTTACTTATTTTTCTTGAAACTACACAGAAAGAGCACGCTCTTTAGGCCATATCATTTCGCATTTGTGTACAGTACATGTATTTTTTTTCGCGTTATATACAGAGGACTACAATCAGCAGGTTGCAATGTGATGCAAGTCTAAAAGCCAGGACTATTTCCTAACCGACATGCGACAACTTGACATTTGTGTTACTGTCCTGTGTTGAACTGCTGTGTAGACCAAGATTCACCCAAGAGGATGTTGTAGTTCCCGGTCTTATGATTTCTTTCATGGAGGCTTTGCGGGTCTGGGTTGAAAATGAAATGGCACTTCCCTCCTGGTTGTCCTTTCCGGTCTCGCCGGCTTTCTTTTCCGTTTGAACTGCCATCATGTAATAGCTGCTTCCTCAAGCATTTGTCCTTGCTCAAAGTGTGCTCTCATGCTCTGCCTTTTATCCCTGTGAGGAAGGCAAAGGGCCGTCAGGTGTGTCTAGGTATTGTCAATTGCCCGACTCTGCCTGACCCTTGTGTTGGGACATATCAGGTAAAAGGCTCTGGTGTAAGTCCGGTGCCTTTCACGAGGTAAGAATGAGTTTGTGTCGGAAAAGGGGATGGGTAGAGTTTCTAAGTATCTTACTGGGTAGGATGAGGAAAAGGTGCCATAAGGAAGAGAGTGGCTGGTCGATTCAGAAAGGTGAGCTTTGTAGGATTTGTTAAATGAATAGGAGTGATTGTGGGAACGGTAGTGTTTTGTTTAAGTAGACTGGGAATTTGGTAAATAATAATCAGAGGGATGTGGAGAAGAATGACTAGGAGTACTTGGGTATATAGCAGGAAGACATGGATTCTGGAAGATGTAATTCATGGGTTTGAGTTGATAATCGGTTTACGAGATGCAGAGGGGTTGTTGGATTTGGGTAAGGGAGATTCAGTGGGCGGAAGGGAGGCAGATTTGGAGCAGCCTATAAAAGCTTCAGGGACTTCGTCCTCCTCACCTTCTTCCCCGGTATAATACCTCTTCTCGTCTGGGGGACTCCCCCCCGAGCATAACCCTGGGCTCCCCTACCCAGGTAATCCTCCCTCCTCGTCCACCCCCAGGGTTGGGATAGGAGAGCACCAGCCCTTCCCTGGCCACCTGAATAAGGGATTCTCTGGATCTACTTGGGAGAATACCCTCATGTTTCTTTCAGTCCCCATCGCTCCCCAGAGGGAACAGCTTTAATGCAGCCCAGCCAGAGCTCCAAGAAAACGGGGGTGCTGCCCCTGGCCTTGGCTGCTTGTCTGCCATGTGGGTTGACCGTCCACAAGTCCAGCGGCAGTCCCAGGGAGCCCCGGCAGGATCCCCATTCCTCCCCGGAGGGAGAAGCTGTAACGCAGCCCAGCCAGAGCTCCATGACAGACGGGGGTTATGTCCCAAGCTTTGGGCGCCTGTCTCTCATGTGGGTTGACCACCCCCAAGCCCAGCGGCGGTCCCAGGGAGCCCCGGCAGGATCCCCATTCCTCCCCGGAGGGAGAAGCTGTAACGCAGCCCAGTCATAGGGCCAGACGCCCAGGGGTGCTGCCACTGGCATTGGGCATCTGTCTCAAGTGTGGGTCGACCGTCCACAAGTCCAGCGACAGTCCCAGGGAGTCCCAGCAAGGTCCACATTCCTCACCTCATGGTCCCCAATGTGGGTCCATCCTGGGAGCCCCAACAAAGACCACATCGCTCCCCGGATGGAAAAGCTGTAACGCAGCGTCCCCAGATCCAGCGGCGGTCATGGGTAACCCGACGGGGTCCCCGTCCCTAACAGGAGGGAAAAGTAGTAATGCGGCAGGGCCAGAGCTCTAGGACAGCCAGGGGTCCCTGGGCACCTGTCTCTCATGTGGGTTGACCGTCCCCAAGTCCAGCAGCGGTCCCATGGAGCCCTTGCAGGGTCATCATCCCTCCCGGGAGGGAAAAGCTGTAACACGTCACAGCAAGAGCTCTAAGAAGGCTGGGGTGATGCCCACGGCCTTGGGCGCCTGTTGCCCATGTCGGAAAACCGTCCTCCCTCCCGCTCCCCCCCTCCCCCCCAAGTCCAGTGGCAGTGCAGTGCCAGAGAGCCCTGGCAGGGTCACCATCTCTCCCCGGAGGGAAAAGCTGTAATACGGCACAGCAAGAGCTCCAGGACATATGGGGGTGCTGCCCCCGGCTTTGGGTGCCTGTCTCCAATGTGGGTCCACCATCCATAAGTCCTGACGCAGTCCGAGGGAGCCCCAGCAAGGTCCCTCCCCTGATGCAAAAGCTGTAACGTGGCACGGCAAGAGCTCTAGGACATCTGAGGGTACTGCCCCCCAGCCTTGGATGCCTGTCTCCCATGTGGGTCGCCTGTCCCCAGGCCCAGCGGCATTCCCAGGGAGCCCCAGCAGGGTCCCCACCCCCCGCCGGAAAAAGCTGTAATGTAGCACAGCCAGAGTTCTAGGATGACTGGGGGTGCTGTCCCTGGCCTTGGACGTCTGCCTCGCATATGAGTCGACCGCCTCCCAGCTCAGCGGCAGTCACAGGGAGCCCTGGTAGGGTCCACATCCCTCCATGGAGGGAAAAGCTGTAACAGACCCTAGCCAGAGCTCTAGGACCACCGGGAGTACTGCCCCCGGACTTGGGCATCTGCCTCGCTTGTGGATTGCCCCCAGCCCCAGCACAGTGGTGGTCCCAGAGAGCCCCCACAGGGTCCCCATCCCTCTCCTGAGGAAAAAGCTCTTACGTGGCCCTACCAGAGATCCAGGACGGCCGGGGGTACTGCAACGAGTGAAACAGCCCCCCAACCCCAAAATCTTGTCCCTGGTGGCTTAGTGCTCCTTACTGCTTCCCAGGGTTGGAAAAATGGGACCAGACACTCAAATTCAACCCCCCCGCCCCCTCCAGGGAAGCAGTTCCCTCCTCCATGGAGTAGGGTGGAGGGGGGGGGGGGGATTCCCTAAAGGCACTATGCAATCTTGTTGCCATTTTATGGAGGTAAGTGTGGGGTGCGGATTGGCCTGGGGGGGCACCCCATCCGGAGAGCCATCCCCAAGATCATATTGCTGGTTGCCTAGTGGTCCTTGCTACTCCCAGGGGTGGGAAAATTGTGTCACAACCCCAGTGCTGCCCCCTTAGGGAAGCAGCAAGGGTCTGCCAATCCTTGGAGGGAGGGTGGGGGGGTGGGTAAGGGGATTCTAAGGGGGCTGGCCCACAAGCACGGGGCCAGCCCCCTCATACCTACAAGCATTACACTAAATGTGGAGTATAATGTTGTTTTGCCATCCTTGGGGGCAAACCAGTGCAAAACTGCACCAATATTCCCCCAGTGAAGGCAAAATAACATTATGCCATCTGGTTAGCATTTTCTGGGGGTGAGGGGATGATTGGCCTGGACCTCCCCCACCCCCCAAGATCATATCCCTGGTGGCCTAGTTTCTTGCTGCTTCACTTTTGGATATTTTCCCTTGGTATCCTGATTGTCTTAGAAGCAAGTAGAGTTCACCATACATCCAATGAATAGTTCAATACGATTTCTCTTCTCTTGAACAAGACAACTAATACACACTCCTTCGATATATACAACAATGTTTTCATCAGGACGGTTTTTGTACAGTTCAGTAAAACGGTATTAAGTGAAATGGTTGTTTTAATAAAAATGGGGAAAAAAAGACAGATTATAAAGACCACTAGGCAACTACACATAGTGGTCTTTCTACATCGAAGTGTCATGCCCCTGCTGCGCACGAGTGCACGAAGGGGCTGACAAGCACTCCAGAGCCGGGAGAGCGCACAAGAGAGAGAGCATAAAAGAGAGGGCGCAAAAGAGAGGGCGCAAAAGAGAGGGAGCAAAAGAGAGGGCGCAAAAGAGTGTGCGTGTATGTGCACGTGTGCGTGCGTGTTTATGTGGACAGGGAATGTTTGGGTGGGGCGGGAGGTGTCGGCTGAGAAACAGGGTTGCGGGGGGGTGAAACTCCCTGACTTCTAAGATATCGGCCAGCAGGGCTGGGTACAAAGGAATATGGTATTTTCACTTTTTGCGGGCTGCCAAAAATCAGCCAAAATAAAATCAGTCTTATTGGTAGGCGGACTACAAAAAGTGGAAATATATAGAACCAGTAAAACATATAGGTGGCGTTGCTACTGACTTTCCACCATAACCTTAGATCTCAATGGAGTACTTCAATATCCTTTTCCTGGTTCACTAACCTGCCAGGACTAGCACCAACAATCAATTTCCTAGTGTACTCTCCTACCAGGATGAATCTTGTACTGCTACTACAAGTACTCTGTAATATAGGTTACTTCATAACATCAGTAAAGTGTAAGTTTTAAAAATAGTACAATTCACAACTTCTTCCACAAGGCTGCAACACCCATTGGTGCTGTTTGTTCCAAAATTGGATTGGCCACATGCAATGCAGGTTAGGTTCCTCTCCCCAAGGAGAGAAAGCTTCCTACCCACTCTGGGTTTCTACTATAACATCTGGTAACAAATAATTCAAGTTCCTCTCTCTAAGAAAGCCGTTTCCCCTTCTCGTTCTAAAGACCGTGTTTTGGCTCAGTTGATGCTGTTCGTTATCTGGTTAGCTTGTTGCCTCCTCTTTGCCCTGCCAATACTGGTTACAGTTTTATTCTAATACAACATCCTCTTTACTTGTCCAATAGTGGTCACTATGCAGGTTCCCAATTGCCCCGTCCTTGGGCAATGATAATCACAGCCTTCGTTAAATATTATTCCTTCTTTACTTTGAAAATGACAAGTACAAACTTTCTTGTTTTGGTTTCTCTTAGCATGTGTATTACGCCAAAATTGCTTTTTATCATTAGTTCGATATTCAAAAGGTAAGTAAGCGGCTAGTGTTTCACAACAGAGAACCCTGGGGTCACCTCTGCAAGGCCAACTCACCAGTCTCTAATTGCGCCTATGCATGTTCCGCTGCTACCACTTCGTCGTCTTCCCTTGCCAGACTGATGGCTCTGGTTGCCGCTGAATGCCTCACACCTTCCTTGACAAGATTTCCTGTTGCTCCTGTCGTGCCTTGGTGCTCGCCAGCCCCCACTGACAGACACGCTTTTCAGAGAGCTCCTCTCTCCCACCAGGCAGCCTGCAACCACAGCGCTTACCACTGAGCGACCTCTGCAGGCCGGGCTCTTTCTGCTTACAACCCTCTCAGCACATTAACCGCCAAAGTCACGTCGGTGGCCCCAGCGTCTTCGCACTGCCCCTGCTGCACACATGGCCACATAAAACCATGTCTACTGCGACTACTGCTACTCCCCTCCTTCCTCTGCATCTGAGGGGAATTTAAATAATCCAAATTCCCACTCAGGTGCAGATTGTTTAGGACACTAGACTGTGCTTTTGCAGTTCAGCGCCTCCAAGCTCCTCTTCCTCTTCCCAGTACTTGTGGAATTATGGGACGTGAAGTCCCCAACATTTTCATTCTTTATTTTATCAAATTCTTTTGTTTTAGTTAAATTTAACTTACTTTATCTGTACAATATGTCTCTAGATAAGGGACTTGAAGATATTGATATGTGGGTCTTAGTTTCACAGTTTAAACCAGAGGAGAGATTATACTTCTCCAAAGGCAGGATATATTACTGTTCTGATGCTTATATTGACCATAATGGCTTTCCTTAACAATAGGTTGGTTACCTTTAGGAAGGGGAGTCTGTGTCATACCCAGCATATTCCCGGGCCTTCCCCATACCCGATGGCTAAGGACTTGGTGATTGCCAAGGAGATTGGGGCAGGGACAGCAACGAAGAAGGTCCGGGACCACAACTCCCATCCGTCGTAGCGCAGTGATGTGCTTGGAACGCTGACCACTATGCGTTCCACGCCTCACCCGGAGGTACGGTATTTAGGCTCAACCTTGCTGTTGCACGGTGCTCCTAAATAGTTTTTTGCTTCAGCGCGGCGAAGCTGCAACCTCTCCGTTTTGTTTGTTTTTACGTTCCTGGATTCTGACCCGGCTATCCTGTATTGGCTACGCCTCTGCCTTGATCCCTTCGGTTGTGACGCTCGGTTCCTACGGACTGTCTCCCATGGTGTTCACCAATGCGGATGGCTCATATTGACACAGCTCTCTCCTAATCCTTTGACGTCGGTTTGCCTCAACCCATTGTTACCCAGTCTACCCGCAGAAAATCTGACCTCAACTAACTTGCTTGGACTGCTGCCATTATACTACACTGCACCGCTCTCTCGCGGATCGGGACGCTTTGCTGTATTACGTGAGTGGGTTCTTTATCTTCCTTCCTTTTTCATCATTCTGGCTACTGGCCTCACACTCGGGGCGCTTTGCAGTTTGTGTGAGTGCTCTGGTAGTTCCTACATTTCCGCATAGGTCAACGGACGCTTTGCTGTTTCACTGGATTTCCTCTGGTTCATCTCAGATCCTGCCTCCCTCAAGACCTACTGGAATACATGTTCTAGTGACTTCCTATTTTTCCCTAGTTGCGCCCTCGTGCCGTTCGTGTCAGGGCTTGCCTTTGCGTCTTCCTTAACCTTGGACCCCACCACGTTTTCTGGATATACTTGCCATTACCCTGGACTCTCCTGGTTCAACAACCTTGTGCTAGCCGCGAGTAGGTGTACCATTCAGCTGCAGAGAACGACAGGTAAGATTGTTGAGTTTGGGGGCATCTGGTTGTGCAGTGGGAAGTTGAGATCGAACCATACTTACTGTTCAATCTTGTGTTTTTCCTTCTTTACCTCTGCTGCGTTCTCCTGCCTTTTTGCCTGAGCCTCTGGCCTGACAGGTTCTTGTACCCTGCAAGCCGCGCTCTCGGGAATAAAGTATTTTTGTCATCGGCAGGAGCAGGCCTGGTCGCCCTTATACTCGTTGACAGGCCCACGCAGATTGTGACAGTCTGATTCTTACAACAAGCCATTAGATATTCTAGTATATCATCCTTCAAAGATGAGGAGTACCACGTCTCTCCTAGCGGAGCCCTCCTGGTTCCTTGGGGGCCTTCTCCTACCAGGTGATCCACCCGACTAACACCAGCCGCAGGGTTAGGCTCAGGAAGCATGTGCCTTCCCCAAGCCACCTGGTAGGAGACTTTAGGCAGGGATTCTGTGGGGAATCCGCAGTATTCTTCACACAGCTCAACCCATAGGCATGCTGTCGGTCTTTGCACTTTCATCGCCTCACTAGGATCCACCATGCTGCCTACATTTCCCTGCCTGAAGACCTGAACATACCAGTTCACCTGGACCGGCACCACACAAATAGTTGGGAGCCAATCTGTGGTATGGGAAGCCAGAACAAAACTGCCAGTTTCTAGTCTCCACTGAGGCAGGTTGAGGCAGGGCCTGTGCATTAAAATACTCACATAAGGATACTGTCCAGGTATCAGTGTGGAATCCCACAGATAGAACAAACACAGAATGACACTCATTTTGTGCCAGTGTGATGCACACCTTGATATTTTAAGGTTGCTTTGGCAGATTTCCACAAGATAGGAGCAACTTATAGATTTCAGAATGTTGGAATTAGAATCAGCAAGCATGTGATTCACATCAATGTTATGTTATTGCATACTTGTAACGCGCACTGCGACCCATAGGTATGCTGGCGCTCAAAATTGAGATTCCAGCAGAAAGGAAAGAGGGGGACATTTTAAGAAAAAATAAATAATACAATAAAAAAATAAATAAAAAAAAAACAATACCGGTTATTCAGGATAAAGGAAAGTCTTTAAGGCTTTCTGAAACTTAAAAAGATTTTCAATTTACTACAAGTATAACAGAAGGGTATTCCAGTAGGAACCGCCTTCCGATACCGAGGAACAAAAAGAAGGTGAAGATTTGAGGAACAAAGATTTCCGATGGGCCTGTAAGGGGTAATCTTGCCACAAAAATAAAGAGGCACCCTGTCGATGGAGAGCTCGATGTGTCCAAAAAGAGAGCTTTAACCGTTTAACTACGGATTGCTTTCCCTCCCTCTACAGAGCCCTTTTTTGGACATTTCAGTATTTTGGCATTCAATCCCTTGTAACCTTTTTGTTACACAGGATATGCTGGCCAAATTTGCACCCTTTTCTTCTCACCTGTAGGTGGTCGTAACGCCACCAAGGATACGTGCTTTGCTCTAGTGGATTTTAAGAAAAGAATTTTAAAAAGTGAGAACATAATTTTTTCTTTTTCAGAAAATTCCAATAAAATGATGTACAAAGAAGCCTGTGGTTTTATTCTTGTAAGAGCTATGAACACACAGTTTGCAGTTCTGAATTCGCCATTTTCCAAGCTTTCAAGATCAGGTTGACAAGGGGAAAAAAAGGAAATATTGTTCATAAGTGTACTGTGACGAATCCCAGGATATTGTCACATCCATCATGGCGAGGCCCATTTCCATAAGGCCAGGGAGGTGAGGTTGCCACCCGATAGCCCCTCTGGGGGTGGTGCCCGGCGGGTGGATCTCATGGGAG
This sequence comes from Ambystoma mexicanum, assembly GCF_040938575.1. Lineage (NCBI taxonomy): Eukaryota > Metazoa > Chordata > Amphibia > Caudata > Ambystomatidae > Ambystoma > Ambystoma mexicanum. Next base: position 141,488,411 of record NC_090922.1, on the reverse strand, counting down.
GGGAAATCCTACATGAGATTGGTGACAATGGCCCTGGGAGAACACAGTATTCCTTCAGACATCTGGTGCCCCCACCTCTATTAACCCCCACTCAAGTCCCTCTGGACCCCCACACCACTATTTGTTATGGTTTAGCAGAGGACATCCTTAAACGGACTGAGACTAAGAAGAGGTAGAGTCATCCAAACCAGATTCAAAAGTCTGCGACGAGGAAGAGGAAGCAAGAAGGTGAAGGCCCACTGCGAAACCAACACATGCGGTGCAGCTGCCCAAGGGCAGGTTTGATGTTAAAAAGGGAAGAGGGACTCATGGCGTGGCTGAAAAGCCAGCCATGGAGGAGCTGGGAAGGAGACGCTGATCCCTTACCGACGAGCCAGGGAACTGGAGACTGCGACACGGACTGCCACAGGGGCCCGAGAGGTCTTCGCAAGGTGGACCTGATCGGTGGCACAGAGACGGAAAGCCAGACCAGCGGAGCACGACCAGGAACAGTGACACGGACAGCTGAAGGAGACATGCTCTAGCTGCAAAGCCGTGGAGAGAAGAACGCCGAGCACGGCAAGAGTGAAGAAGCATCGCTCTAACTTCTGAGGAGACTGGAAGCCGCTAAGAGTTCCCAAAGGTAGGGAAAGGGCCGAGCCAGTCAGGTGGCCATTAACGGAGCTAAGGAAGACAATAATAATATCCCGAACAAAACAAATGGGTGAAAGGGACATTGTGCACAATAATACAAACTTTGCAAACTTTAAAGACCCCCAAGATTTCAAGGGGATGAGAAAGGAAGCAATCAAACAGCCACGAACATTATAATTCCAATAAGAACACCCCAAAGAGCACAAGGGGGTGAAAGGGAATTGTGCAATACAATACGTATTTGGCAGACTTTATGAAAACACAGAACATTACAAGGGGATGAAAAAGGAAACCTACAAATAGTTGCAAACTTAACAAGCCCAGTAAGAACACTCCGAAGAGCACAAGGTGGTGAGAAAAAGAACTTGCAATACATTGTGTGAGAAACCAGAGGGTGTCCCACCCGCTAGTCCCCTGGGATCTCGCTCTCAGGTGGCCAGGGCACGGCCATTGCCTTTGGATCCAGACCCTGGGGGTGGACCACTGTGGCAGGATCACATGGGTGAGGGGTCTTCGGGGAGTGGTGGTGAGACACGGTATTCCCCCTTTTTTGTTCATCTACCCCATCCTATTTTATATGATTTTCCGAAGTCCCAACTCCCCCTGTCCCCTTTTTTCACTAACACGGGGCCGAGGAAGAGGGTGACAGAGTAACCAGGCTAACTCTGTCACATCGTACTGGACATGTCCCGTTAATCGAGTCAGGCAAAGTCAGGCACTTTACACTAAGTGCATACACCTTATACCAGTAAGCTCTCCTCACACAAATACAAGGCAACACCTAAAGACACACTCTGAGCAAGGCGGAACACCAGTACGAGCAGAACTTCCGAGACGAGGGCAAACCTACTGGAGCAGAGCAACGGACCAAGGGAAGAGAGCAGCAGGCCAAAAACCCCAAAGGTTACCTGCCAGAGGTCGTTGCCTCTGACAGACTGCAAAAGACACATGGAGAAGGCAGATCATACAAGTGAAGACTGCATTGTGTTCCAAGGACACCAGCGACCGTTCTGGGTGAATGGCAGAGTTGGGGAGGCGAGGCCAAGCCTGTGGTACCAACCTTGACCCGTGAATTGAAAATAGCAAAACAAGAAAGAAGATCACACAGCCGGTGAGTTGCAAACGACTTGAGAGACCAGTGTGTGTTAAAGCAAATGAACTAACAACATTTTATCACAAGTGAAGGCTGCATGCAAGTGGATGAGACGCGAAGAAAGGCAGACTTGTAATTAACTTTGAAGTAAAAAGCAGCTGTGAGATCAGCGATACCAAGTAACTGAGTGGTCTGGCGAAAGGAAGTAGCCCATTAGAAAGTCTCAGCGAAAGGTACATTGTATAAAGTTATAAAACAAAACAGACAGCAAAAGCGAATTAAGTGAAAGAAAACATGAACTTTGAGTCAGACTGGTCTTGTGGTGGTCTGGTAAAAGAACCACGCACATTCGAAATTCTTCGACATCTGAAAGGGGTCCGAGCCCGATTGAAGGAGACCCAAAGTACAATAAGCTTGGGGAAACGAGCCCCCTGGCAAGTTTGTGTTTAACTGTGGCACGAGAGGTCTAAGCCAGGTAGAGGGGAACCTTTATGAACTTTACGTTGGAATACATTTGGAAAGTCAAGAAAGACTAACGTGGAAGGCAAGGCGAGCCTCAATCCACGGTTTGGAACTGCTTAGAGTGTTAGAAACCGAGCCAGTCTGTGTAATCCAGCCCACGAGGACAACCTTACTCTGTGAGGTTAACGTGAGGAGGAGAGCTGGCTCAACTACCTTTATTCTTTTGAACACTTATTTTTCCTTTGCATACATTTACACCTTTTGTACAAGAGATAGGGTAGGCATTAGGTTTTTGTTAGCATGGGCCATTTTGATTAGACAGACTCCACTAGGACTGTTTTATTTATTGTTTGATGGTCGAGACTACTCCCATCTTAGTTTCAGGGCAGAATAGGCGTTTCTCCAACACCAACATTTGCAATAAGGGTTTTCCAAATTGTACCCATGGTGTCAGTGTCATACTTGTGATACCATGCCTTCCCTACAATTGCGAACTGTGTGAAGCCGAAAAACGTGTCCCAAGGGACACAAGAGAATAGAAACCAAGGCAAACAGTCAGATAAGAACATTGGAAGTACACCAAGGTGGGACAGTCCCTGGCAGGAGAGTAAACCAGATCTGTCCAAGTGGACACTAGCTAACGAAGGGACAGGGATCCGGCCAAGCTAAATGAACAGGGTCTGGGACCCAGATCAAAGCGGGCAGAGCCCAATAGTGGAGTACATAAGGGTTGAGGAAGCAGATCTACAGCAGAAGAATTATAACCAGTGGGCTGGAGCCCAAAACACGAATATCAAGGAAAGTGAAACTTGTGGAAGTCAAGTCTGGCAGACAAATAAACCAGGCTTGATGTCCTATTTGAGAAGTGTAAGGTGAGGACGGGCAGGTTAGTGAACCAGACCTGACAAGAGACTGGGAAGGATAATTTCTGTGCTATGAACTGGGGGAAGAAGAATCCCCAGAGGATCCTCTGCTCAGGTGGCCAGGGAAAGGCCATTGCTTTTGGATACCGACCCTGGCGGTGGATATGCAAGGGAAGATCACCTGGGTGGAGGAGATTTGCGGAATGGAGAGAGGATGTCCTTAGGCGCGACACAGTATTTCCCATTCCCTTTTCATAATGAACCTTTGTTAGGGAGAATTCTCTGTTTAGGCTGAATTTCCTAACCTAGTGAGTCCCCCAGCAGCTTTGCTGGATTTCGGGAGTTTGTTTTTTCCATCCTGCCAAGAGCGAGACTCTTTTTCTCCCACTCTTGGACATGTATGTGTGTAATTCTTTGAATGTCAATGTGTTCTATGGGCTATGGGGTCTTTTACTCCATAGGGTCTCATATGTTTTTCTATGTGTGTTACACCGCACCCTATGTGCCGTAACACTGGGGCGTCCTAGCGGACCCCCACCATAGACTCCATACCCGGGGACTGACTACTGTCTCCCCGGGCATGTAAAGTCACCATTGGCTTTACTAGACCTAAATTTACTAACAGAACTAGTACAAACCATCTTATTGTGGGCGTACTAGTAGGGGTAATTCGATTACTCTTGGATCTGTTACTCGAGGGGGCACTGTCCCGTCCCCCCTCGTCGAGTTTTGGCTGGTGGCAGTGGAAACTACTTGTTATGTTCGACCCCGAACCTAACCCTATGGGATTCGTCCCATTGTTGGAGATTGATACTTTTCTCGTTAATCTCTAAACGTACCACCGGTCTACTTATCTTAAATAAGTTATTGCATGGTATATTCTGCCAGAACTCGGTTTGTAAGATGGCGTCTGTGTTCGTCTCTGTGACTCCTAATCCAAAGGTTGAGCCCTTTGTTCCACTTTTGGCGGGCTCTGTACAGAGACCCTCCAAAGTGGTGCCATTCTGTCTGGGTTGCCACAAGGGTGTGGGAGGGGGTTTAGGCACCCTGGACCGAGTTACCTTGCCAACTCCGGTCGCACTCTGGAGTGATTGGCCCAAGTGGTGAGCCTCCCCGCTCACCACTTAGCATGTGTTGATTGACAGCTAGGCTGAATGAATGGGGGCTTTCTGCATAAAAGCAGGGCTTTTGGGACTGGATCTTCAGAAGTCGCCACAGGACCTAAGAATCCGACGAGGGTAACGCTGAGCCGACCTGCAACGACGACACCTCCGGTGGAGCCCTGCTGAGCCGACTCACCACTTCCCAAGACAGGGAAGATCTCCCTGCCGGAGAGTCTCTTCCCCTGACTGGTGGGAACAACCAGTCCCCTTTGCTTTTTATTCGCCGAATTGGTCGAATTGCCCGTGCAGCGCACCTCGGCAACCGGATAGCCACTACCCCTGTACCGCAACCAAAAGGTGGTGCCTTGTGACGGAGCACTCCGCGGCTGGTCTCTTCCCTGGTGGTGCACCGGACTTCACTTTTCTTCGACGACGAGAACATCTCTACTCTTGGCAAAGACCCGACGTGCATCCACCACCAGGAACAACTGCCCCCGCCGGAGCTGCCCTCCACAACAAGGTACCGTGTCCGCCTGGCTTCCCTTTCGATCGGTTCGAGTGAGGTGTCTTAACCCTCTCCTTTCCGTTGGGTCGCCTCCAAGCTTTTCTCATTTATTGTTCTGAACTGGTTCAATCTGCCGATAACAATTTGCTACAAAGACTTGAATGCATCTCCACTAGAGACTTTTTGGGACATATCGCCTTGCCTCTCTCCGAATGGGCCTGGCCTCTGAACTTTATGATCTATTGTGGTTCTTGCCTTCTTGCCGTGCATTTTACCCGTGAAGTATTGAACTGTGTTGATTTCGTAACCTGCCTATCTTTTTCTCTCCCGTCCTAACTAATATTAGCGTGCCATCTAGGTTGAGGTACACACCTCTGTCTGTAAATAAGTGGTGCCGGTAGAACCTAGACTTGTCGAAATATTGCTAGGGGGATTGATTGTTTCTTCTTCGTAGAGTAATTGTGTTTGATTTGTTTGCCGTGAAAGTGCCATACTGTTTTTAATAGACGTTTCGTTATAAATAAATACCTTAATATCTTTACACTAAGCCTCGTTGCTTGTTTGCTTGTCTTGCTGGGAAGAATTGCCCTATTTTGTATACTCCACATACTGCTCAACTCTTCTTGAGGGAAGTCTGACTGCTCAGCCACAGCTACCAAGTGAATCTGTGTGGTACAGACTGCTACCAAGTGGGTTCACCGCCAGACACCTGTAGTCCTAAATCTTTTGCAGTGGTCCCAGAGGGAACTGCACAGGTTTCCGCCTAACAACCTTCAGTCGCAGAAGCCTTTATAGGGTACTGTCAACCTTTCCCTTTTCCTTCCTTCCAAAATGACCCTCAGAAATACCATGATTATAGAGGGACAAAGAAGAGATCAAATAGGAGAGCACCTCCTTATATGTACAGGTTAAACCCACATCAACCTCTTCTTGTTAATACAGAAAAATATCAGAGCCATAAAAAGACCGGGAAGAAACAACTGGGGATTATGCACCCTTCTGTTCAGTCTTTTCCTCTTTCACATACACACTGTCCCACAATCATATTCCTTTAAGATTGGAACAAGGAGGAGGCAACTGGGAGTTATGCACACTTCCATTCACACCACTTTGGTACTAGGACGAGGAAGAGGACTATGTAGGAATAGCATTACAATAGCCAGGCATGTCCCAGTAATAGATTCAACTATGGTCAGGCAAAGTACTTGCACCTTCAACCAGTTAAGAGGCTACATGTGCATAAAATGAGAGACCGGCAAGAGCGAGGGAGAAAACCGCCTTTTGAGAAGGATAAAGTGACCTGATGTGGAGCAGGCTGGAGAGGGGCCGGCGAAAAGTATGCCGGGTGTTGCAGACGGGTGAAAGAGATGCTTGGGCCCGAACGGGCCTCAAGAGGGTTGAGACACCTGCTGTCCCCTGTGCTTTTTGTCCGCAGCCAGAGCTGCGGAACACAGAAGACTCCAGATTGCCGCCTTTGAAGCTTGCTGCAGCAAAGGCTGCAAGCATTGCTCGACGTACCTCCCGATGCTCACAAGGGTAGCGAGAGAAAGCTGGAGAAGAGAAAGGAGACGCACGGAGGAGCAGCAAAACCGGGGAGAGAAAGAAAGGGAACACTCATACCGGGGCACTACAGGGGCTGGAATTGGGCAGATGAAATGTTGATCGTACGGCAACTTATAGTAATTGAGTTTGAAGACCCAATAGAAGTATTTTGAATACCGAACAAGCTGCAAAGTAATGCAAGCAGTATTATTGAATACCGAACTAAAGAAAAGATATGAAACCTATATGCAAATACTGCATGAGTGAAAAGAAAGTGATGTGCATCAATGAAGGCAGTGAAACAAAAATAAGTATTGATGGACAATGTGAAAGTATGAACAAAGTGAAAGCCAGTAATGCGTTCTTCTGAACCAAGTGATAACCACAAATGGACAATGTGAAAGCAAGGTGGTGGAAAGGAGCAAACACCACGGAGTGAGTTGTGTGAAATTCACGTTGTGGCACGGCCAAGAGGTTGCCAAGGAAAACTGAATTGGATGTAGAGTGAGAACCCTAGTTTAAAAGAGAGAAAACCTGTGTTGGAAAGAAGACCTGAAGGATTGTTTGAGATATGAGGTGTATCCAGAATAATCTGAAATAAGTGTGAGCCCAGAGATACCCAAGGTATGGAAAGCACGTTGTGGCAAAGGCAAGAGACTGTTAAAGAGAAGCAGAATTGAGTGCTGACTAATGATACAGGTTCATAAAAAGAAAACATAAGTGGATAAGAAAATGCCAAGAGTTATCGGTCGCGTGACCTGTAATGGGTGGACCATGTAGTCCGACAACTGCGCCTTAACCAAGTGACCCTATTTTGGAAAGAACCGAGGAGATCCAAGAGTATAACCCATTATAGGTCAGCTGCGTGACCTGTAATGGGTGGACTTTGTGGTCTGACAACTGCGACTAGACTGAGTAACCCCCTACTTGAAAAGAATCAAGGAAAGTAAAGATACAGAAGATGTGTTGTATAATAAGTGCTGAAGTAATTGATTGAAGAAAGGAATAATCTGTGTTGAACTATTGAAAAACATGAATGGTTACAAAGTTGAACTGGAATTATTATTGAAAGCCAAGAGATTGGAACTGATTATAGTTTCAAAGGTGGAAGAGCTGCCTTCTTGGGAAAGGGAACCCCAATATTTTGTGACCTGTGTTGAACTTGGGGAAGGAAAGCCAGAGGCTTTTGGAACTGTTGTGAACTTGGGGAAGGGAAGCCGAGACCTTTTGGAATGGCTTTGAACTTCAGGAAAAAGAAGCTGAAAAGCCAGCCACGAGCTAGAAGTAGCTTGGAACTTTATTTGAAACACTGTTCCTTTTGTTGCTGACATCCCTACACATTGTATACCTTTAGTTGTGAGGGCAAGTATAGGATTCGGACACAGATAGACTTTTAAGTTCAACTTAAAGGGATAGTTCACTCAAAAATGTTATTGTCTCAAAAGATGGGCCATAATATAAAATATATATAAAAAATATTTTTAAAAAGTTCCTATGTAAACTTTTGGGGAAATGAGGCTCAAAGGTTTGAAATGGGGGCATCCATTTTGTGAAATGGCAGTAAGCAAAAGCTCCCATTAGGGGGCTTTTGCATGATTAGTGGCGCAAGAGCAGAGCTTAACATGAATAGGGGAGGCAGCTTCACTTCACAAAATGGATGCCTCGGAGTGCTTGAAATGTTTTACTTTGAGCCTCATTTCCTCATTTTTACATAGGAATTTTCTTTAAAAATATTTTTCATATATTTATTATTATGGCCCATCTTTTGAGACAATACAATTTTTGAGTGAACTATCCCTTTAACGACACAGCCTTTCCTTTGTTTCTTTAGGTAGGGGAGGGCAAGGTATGCCTTACTCCATCCTGACATTTAAGAAGAATAAACTATTTTGTAGAAAAGTGAATCGGTTGCCTGTGTCTTATTTCATGATGCCTTTACAGACCACAGAGAGGCATACATTTCTGAAAAAAGTAGATAATATTCCAAGTTCAGGAAGGGGTCATTTCTTCATATCAGGCAAGAGCTATTTACCCATAATTCATGTAATTTGCCACAAAATTGCAAAAATTCCTGGAAAAAAAAATATATGCTGGACATGTTTGCACCTGTAAGATAATGGGGTCCATGAATATTCAGAAATGCAATGCACTGCTACATTCCCATGACCCTTCTAGTAAGAAATCACACATTTTTCATAAAACAAGCAATACCACAAGCCATTGTAAAAAATATATTTTTAAGATGACGGCCTAAAGTGATATACTTAGCATTTGAAAATAACGAAACGAAAACCAATGTGGTGAAGAATGCCAAGCATACATTTTTTAAAAGAACACAGGCTGACCCTTTGAAGTATAGGTGACTTGCACAGGTCATATAAGCATGCAATGCCTAAAGCAGTGACTGAAGGGCACATTTGAGAAACGAAAGGGTGGTGTAAAAAAGCACAGTAGGAAATGTATGAAAATGTTATCCCAACCAAGAGAAAACGACAAATGTCTTAGATTCCCACATTCCCACAGGTGTCCCGATATAAATGTACCTCACATGTGTCGGTGCACTGTCCCTGGACTAAAAGTAAATGGCTAAACCACGACTATTGCAAAAGCTCTGTGAAGAGTGTATTGGGCCTTGTGAGCAGCTCATAGATTTAGGACTGGAGCATTACGCCCACAAAAGAAAACAAGGAACCACATACATTATCGAATGGAGACACAAGTGGGAATTCAAATACACCCAGTGTGTATAGTTGGCACAAGAAATTCCTATACAGAATGCATGCCAAATGCAAAGTGGAATAAATAAAGTATTTTAAGAGATTTGCTACTGGAAAACACAAATGCTCAGCAAATAGTGCATGACCTACCTTGCCACAGGTGTCCCAATAAAAACGGTAACTCACATGTGTGGGTCCACTGGCCTGGGCAAACGGCAGAAGGCCAAACTGTCAGCATTGAAACGCTCACTGAGCGTATTTGGGCTTGTGGCAAGCACATGCACTGAGGGCTCTGGCATCACAACCACCAAAAAAAGGTGGGAACCCTATGGAGTTTTAAAAAGGAGAAATTCAGGGGAATCCAAATAAATCTTGCTTTTGTTGATCACAGAAGATTTCTTTACCCAGAATACACGGCAAATTGGAACAGTTGGAAAAATACAATATTTTAATGTATTAGCCATTGGGAAACCACACAAACGGACGGGGAACAACATAATTTTAAATGACCACATTCCCACAGGTGTCCCGTTGAAAATGGTACATCACGGGTGGCTGCACTGGCCAAGTATGAAAGGGAAAGAGCTAAAGTACAGGGATGTTTGATGAACCTAAGGGCATCATCACTTTTCAATAACACGCCAACGTTACTCCTAAGGTAAAACGAAGAAAGATACAGATGAAATTCCCTTTTGCTTCTATTCTACACCAGGATGGAACACATTCCATAAAATGTTCCAAAGAAATACCATCAGTTGCAACTGCAAAAAGTATTGCAATGAGGAGGTCCAAGGTGGAGGTGGTGGGAAACCACCATCAACGTTCTAGTGGTTGTGGAACTAAGGAAGCTAGTACGACCATAAAAACACACCCTAAACAGAACCCGGATTGGTGTAGTAGTGGCAGTGACAGTTGTGTTAGCAGCAGCAGTGAGCATGGAAGAAGTGGCAGCAGAAGCAGTTTCCATACTGTGAAAGGAAGACAGCAGGACAGTAACTTGGCAGCGGATGAATGTGGAACTGAAAAGACGGTTGAATAGAAGTATCCCCAGAGCAGATATATTGTCACACACACAGCACATCAAGACACATCCACTGCTCACCTTACTCACGGTGCTCAAGGGCGTTCTACCCAGCAGCAACATGGTGGTCAAGATGCACAACGCTGTAAACACCCACCAACAAAGGGTGCTACTTCATTGAAGTTACGACGTCCGTGTCGGGTTCGGCTGCATTTCAGATGGCAGTTACCATGGAGGCTGGGGAACACTCATGCAGCGCGACCTTCTGCTCACGTGACATGGACACTCTCGCGTGGCCGGGTAACCACAGCAATGGTTTAAAAAGAACGCTGGATATTTTACACAGCGCTTCTCAGCTGTGTTTTCTCCCGGCCCGTAGCGTTTCTTTGGTATTCCTACCCTTGTTTTCTCTGGATTTTGACCTCAGTTTGTTTCACGGACTTCCTCTTGGAACTCTCTGGCAACAACGAGATCTGCACCGCTTGGATTACTCTAACTGCCACTACACTGGCAACGGCTCTATGGACTGCTTTCTGGATAACATTTTGCTACGGCACTCTGCTCCAGGACATTTACTGACCTCGGACCATTTACAGGATTGCCTTTGGACTTTCCTTTTTTGCCTCACGCACAGTCTCACTCAGGCCCCCATCACAGGGGTCCTTGTCCGTGAAGCCTCCGCTATCACAGTGATAACACGTCAAGTGCCTTTTGGGACCTGATATCTCAGTTGCTGGTTCTTCATTGTTCACAACATTGCACCGCCCTGGCGGAGGGGGAAGTCAGGGATCCTTTCCAACCTCCTCCCTTACACAACTTCCCCAGCATACCAACTGGTAGGTGCCCTTTTTGCTAAATATCCTGTTTTGGTTTACTGCATTATACTGCAAGGTGATTGATTCATTAACTTCCTGTTGCCATTGCAGCTACCTAGGGACCCGGTGCTCTTGTTCCAGCCACCTGTGGCCTCAATAACCGGTCAGCGAGTTACTACCAATCTCCCTGACTGGTACTTGGGGACGGATGTATACATAGTCCACGCGGAGATCAGTTCTTGACATATATTGACGCGAGCGGAACGTGACAGTAACTTCACCGCATGGTGTGCCAGACAGCTGCAGGAAAGAAACATTGTATCATGCTTTGAAGCAAGCAGATTGTCACAAGCCTGAAGAGAATCATAAACCACACTGATACATTCTGGCATGAGAAAGAGAACCCTTTTAGAAGTGAAGACTACGAGCTGCCATTCTAGGGAGGGGAAGGCAGTGAGCAGAGAGCAAAGTGGGAGCAAAGGAGCAGTGACAAGGAGGGCACACTGGAAAAGCACAGCAGGTGTGACAAAGAGCGTATGAATATACCATCTACCGGAATTAGCGGAAAACTATGAGAGGAGTCAAAGAGTCAGTTGAAACCAAGGCTTCTTTCACTAGTGCCGCTTTTCAGTTTCTAAAACCCGACAGGAGGCAGTGTCAGATTTGGAGAGCGGGGAATAAAAACTCTGCGCCAAAAGAAGCTGTCATACTGTGTGTTCTTCTAACCCTCAGTTACCGGCAGGCAACCTAGTGTGTGACATCAACCCACAACTCCCGCTACAGGAACATGAAGGGGAAAACAACTTTTCACAGTTGGTGCCGCAGACACTGGGCGAGGCCCTCCTCCCTCTCCCTCTGGGAATTCATGTGAAGCGCAGTGAGTAAGGAAACATTGCTCTTACTTTGCAAAACCCCTCTTTGTACGCATAAAATACATCAGAGCAGTTCCCAAGAGCAACCAGTGTAAACGGCATAAACAATAGGCCAGTGAGAGAAAGTAAGAGCTACGGGCGAGTCTAAATTATCCCCGACTCTCCCGCGTGCCCGTGAGGCAGAAGTAACCTTTTCTAACGGCTTGGCAAGAACATAACGCAAGTCTGACAGACCCATAAAAGAAGAGCTTAAAACCGGAACAACACAAGTAGTGACTAGCTACCAAGGGGACAATAGGAAGACCAGTGAATGGCTTGTGCCTCTGGCATCCAGCAAGACCAGGGAAGGGATTGTTCCCTTGGCATCCTGCCAGACCATGGAAGGGCTTGTTCCACTGGTTTCCAGCAAGACCACGGAAAAGCTTGTTCCCCTTGCAAATAAGACCAGGAAATGGCTTGTTCCCCTGGCAGTCAGTAAAAGCAGGGAAGGGTTTATTCTGCTGCCTTTAAGCAAGACCAGGGAAGGGTTTGTTCCCCGGGGACTGGTCAATTAAAGAAGTTCCCATAAGTATCGCCAAGTCTAAAAGTAGCAGTAGAGAGGCAGCAGGGAGACCGCCAACATAATATTTCTCGCCCCCTATATAGTAGTTTTGGCAGGTTGGTAGTGTGAGGATTATAATAGGTTTTGGACACAGGACTGTGGAGATTTAGTTTGGACATCATGACAAAGACGGGTCCACTAGTAATTTTGGTTGAGGCAGGGAAACCCCTCAGAGTTAGGGATGGCAAGACATTTTTTCCATCCCTTTTATTACTGAAATAAAGGTTTTGTGGAACCACCAACCTTGTGTATGTCTCCAACCTTCGGCCACTCAGAAGTGGGATCCGACCTGTCCGACACAAACCAGGGGTCCCACGTGAACGGTATCCCTAGGACTGCTACACAAAAGAAGAGACGACTAATATATTTTCCCTCGCAGCTTGTCGACCAACCTAGGAGACATATTTAAAGCCTTGTCCCCGCAGGGTATGCCCCATTAAGAAGAACCGTAGAGGGAACAGCTTTGAACTCTTTTGCCCTTCAGGGTATATGGTCCCCGCCAGAGATAAAGTCTGAGTCTCTCTGGACATAGATGCCCAAATTAGTTGGAGTGTTGACCTCTACGTTATGCCTCCCACGGGACCTAGAAGGAAAAGAGAAAGCAGATTACTACGGTATCCAGTTATAATATAGAGAAAAAAAAAGTTGAATGCAAAAATGTCGAAAAAGATAATGCCGAAAAAAAATTCGAATGTGTTTTTTTTATTTGTATGTTTTTGGGTTTAGCTAGTAAAAATAAACGGGGGGTTGGGGGGAACCCCTGCCCATTAAACATTTTTTTTTAAAAACCATTCAAATATTTTTTTTTCTACTTTTTTTTTCAACATTTTTGCAGTCGACATTTTCACTATAAACCGATTACTACCACTCTTATTCTGTGGACAGGAAATGAAGTTTGTATTTTTGAACTTCACGTCCACCCCAGTTAAGATCGAAAGGGGAGAGTTGATGGCACATTTAACATGCGACAATCTATGGAAGTTCTCGCCCAAGTCAATCCAACAGGAGGAAAAGGGACTCCAGAAAAAAAGTTCCTTTACAAGAAAACGAAAAAAAGGACCCAATGCTGGCTCTCGATTGGACAGCAGGGAGACTGGGTGGAAAGAGAACAACCCTCTTGGTTTTTCCACATCTCAGGAAAGTGTTTTGCCATCAGATCTAGAGAATCTCTTACAACTGAGAGAACCCAAAAACACCATCTCAGACGAGGGAAGTCTATCCCCATCATCTACACCCCGATATAAGGGCTATTCTTGTAGGGGCATTGGACATCCCCTAAAAGATTGTTCCTTAAATGTTAACCACCCACCCTTGGTAATTTCATCAAATAAGTCAAAAGCATTGAAAGAGGAATATGGACAGGCGTCCATGGCTTCCGAGGACGAAGAAGACGACTACTCTAGTGCACCCCTCAAAATGAGTTAAACTGTGGAAGATACCTTTGATGGGTATCCTGGCTACCAAGAGGAAGACCTCGAATACTCTGCTAAAAGGGACCAACTGGGAAAAGAGAAGGTTTCCTTCCCGGCTCATATTTCCATCTGACTTGATATGCTATCTGCCCTGACTGACCAATACCCGTGGTCTGAGAACAACACTACTTATCAAATTACTGCCAATATAAAGGGAAGATTGATCCAGGCCCAACTAGACACAGGCTGTAAGAAGTCGGCCATACGCTCTGAGTTGTGCCAAAAGGTTGGAGAAAAACCAGGAAGAGAGAAGTGTGGTGCATCCATGGGGACACCCGTGAATACCAATGGCGAACATCCCTGTTACTATTCTGAGAAATGAGGTCTGGGCAACTACCTCAATAATCCCCTGAACTGAACTGGACTGAAGTTTCCCAATTTTTCCACTGGATCTCTCAGGTCTTACCAATGGAACTGGGAGAAAGAGTAACCAAATTGTATGAACTCCCTCTTGAGAAACTATGTTGTTTTAAAACATCAGATATCCTAGCATTTTCTCAGGGGAAGCTAATGAGTTTAGGGGAAGGGTATGTGATAAACTTAAGGGCGGTTTATAGTGATAATTTCGAAAACAATGTTGAAAGTCATTTTTTCGAGAAAGAAAATGTCAAAAAAAATGTTGAATTTCTTTTTCAATACGTTTTTTTTCGAAATGGGGGTTTCTCCCCAACCCCCCCCTTTTTTTTACCCATTTTTATTTACTCCCAGATCCCAAAATAAATTATTAAAAAAACGGAATTCGACTTTTTTTTCTGACATTTTTTTTTCGACATTTTTGTCATTCGACATTATTTTTTCGAAATTATGACTGACCACACTTAAGGGCATCATCACTTTTCAACAACACATCAAGGTTACTCGTAAGGTAAAAAGAAGAAAGATACAGAGGAAATTCCCTTTTGCTTTTATTCTACACCAGGATCGCACACATCAGTAATGTGTGCCAAAGAAATACCGTCAGTTGCATCTGCATAAAGTACTGCGATGAGGAGTCCCAAGGTGGAGGTTCTGTGAAACCACCATCAATGTGTTATGGAACAAAGACGCAAGTACAACCGTAAAAACACACCCTAAACAGAACCCAGGTTGGTGTAGTAGTGGCAGTTGTGGTAGCAGCAGTAATGAGCATGAAAGAATTGGCGGCATAAGCAGCTTCTATACCGTGAAAGGAAGACAGCAGGAAAGTGTTACTTGGCGGCGGATGAATTGAGGAACTGAAAAGAAGGTTGAACAGAAGTATCCCCAGAGCAGATACAGTGTCGCGAGCGGAACGTGACAAACTTCACTGAATGGTTTACCGGACGGCTGCAGGAAAGAAACATTGTATCACACTTTGAAAGCGAGCAGATTGTCAGAAGCCCAAAGGGAATCATAAACCACGCTAATATATTGTGGCGCAAGAAAGAGAACCCTTTTAGAAGTGAAGGATTCTACGGGTTGCTGGAACAGCAAAAAAGGTGTAACAAAGAGCGTATGAATGTGCCCTCAACTGGAATTGGCAGAAAACTAAGAGAGGAGTCAAAGAGCCAGTTGAAACCAAGGCTTCTTTCAGTAGTGCTGCTTTTCGCTTTTTAAAACCTGACAAGAGGCAGTGTCGGATTGGCAGAATTGGGAATAGGATCTCTGCGCCAAAAAGAGCTGTCACACCGTGTGTTCTTCCAACCCTCTGTTACTGGCAGGCAACACAGTGTGTGACATCGACCTGCAACTCCCCCTACTGGAACAAGGGGAAAACAACTTTTGACAGCAGGTGCCGCCGAAGCTGGGAGAAGACCCAACCCCCCTATCCCCTTGGGAATTTTTGTGAAGCGGAGTGGGTAAGGACACTTTTCTGTTCCTTTGTAAAACCCGTCCGTGTATGCATCAAACACATTAGAGCAATTCCCAAGAGGAACCAGTGTAAATGGCATAAACAATAGTGCAGTAAGAGCTACCTGTGAGTCTAAATGACCCTGACGCTCCCTCGTCCCTGTGAGGCGGAAGTAACCTTTTCTAACTGTCTGGCAAGAACATAATTTGAGTCTGACAGACCCATAAACGAAGAGCTTGAAACCCAAACAGCTAAACAAGCAGTGACTAGCTACCAATGGGACAAAAGGAAGTCCAGGGAAGGGCTTGTGCCCGTGCCATCCAGCAAGACCAGGGAAGGGTTTGTACCACTGGCATCCAGCAAGACCAGGGAAGGGCTGCCATTCAGCAGGACCAGGAAGAACTTGTTACCCTTTCAAATAAGACCAAGGAAGGGCTTGTTCCCCTTGACATTCAGTAAAAGCAAAGAAGGGTCAATTCCCCTGGCATTAAGCAAGACCATGGAAGTGGTCGTTCCCCTGGGACTAGTCGATTAAAGAAGCTCCCATAAGGAACGCTAATTCTAACATTGGTAGTAGAGAGGTGGCATAATATTCTCTCCCTAAATAGTAGTTTTGTTAGGTCGGTAGTGTGAGGGTTCGAATAGATTTTGGACACAGGACTGTGGACTTTTATTTTGGACATCCTGACAAAGACGGGTCCACTAGTTCTTTTGGTTGAGGCAGGGAAACCCCTTATAGAGTTAGCGATAGCAAGGCATTTTTTCCATCCGTTTATTATTGAAATACAAGTTTTGTGGAACCACCAACCTTGTGTCAGTCTCCTTACTCCGGTCTCTCACATATGGCAGGTGCTCTTGGAAAACCAGATCGACACTGTATTTAGCTCTACAGGTAGGGCAAACATTTAGGACTGGGCTGTCACAGCCACCAAGGAAAACAGGGAACCCCATGCATTTTGGAAAAGAAGGCACCCGTGGAAATACAAAGAGGTCTCACTTGTGTGAATCGCGCTAGAGTTTATTACCCAGAATGTGTAGCAAAGTCCAAAATGTAGGGGGAAAAACACAATTGTGAGATATTTGTGACCAGGAAAAAACCAAAACACGTGGCCAACAACGCATGTTCTACCTTCCCACGTTCCCCCAGGGGTCCCGATGAAAACGGTACCTCACATGTGTGGGTGCACTGACTTGGTCGCAAAGGAATAAATGCTAAACCACTGGTACACCAAACAGCCTGGGAAGACCAAATCCATACTGCATTTGGTCTTGTGGACAACCCACAGATTTAGGTATGGGGTGTAACAGCCACCATGAAAACCAGGGAACCCACTGCATTTCTGATAAAACGACACCTGTGGGAATCCAAAGAGGCATCACTTCTGTGAATCGCGCTAGAATTTCTTATCCAAAAAGTACTGCAAAGTTGTAAATGTGAAAAGAAAATACACACTTTTCCCACGTTTCCCAATGGGAAATAACCAAAATGCTTACAAAACACCACATGTACCACCTTCCCACGTTCACACACATGTCCTGAGCACACATGCATGGGTGAGCTTACCTGGGTGGAAAAGAAAAAGGCTTGACTAGCCCCACGCCTAGTGGCGGTCCCTGGGAGCCCCAGCGGCGGTCCCGGGGAGCTCCGGAAGGGTCTCCATCCCTCCCCGGATGGAAAAGCTGTAATGCGGTCCGGCTAGAGCTCCAGGACGGCCGGGAGTGCTGCCCACAGCCTTGGTCACCTGTCTCCCATATGGGTCAACCATCCGCGTCCAGTGGCTGTCCCATGGAGCTCTGGTGGGGTCCCCGTCCCGCCCAGGGGGAAAAGCTGTTATGCGGCCCGGCCAGAGCTCCAGGATGGCCGGGGGCGCGGCCCCCGACCATGGACGCTTGTCTCTCATGTGGGTCGACCGTCCCAAAGCCCAGCAGGGCCTGCCGGTCCTTTGCTAGGGGGCCAAATGCCCTTCCTGCCCCAGGCCCATTGGAATGCATTGCACTAGCAGATGGCCGCTGTCCGAGCACAGCCATCTGGCATTTCCCCATTGGAACGAATGGCAGCATTAGATGGCTGGGCTGCACTGACAGTCTGGATAGGCGTCAATTCGACATCTTCCTCCAGTTGGGTCTATAAGGAGCCTGGATGGTTTTGCCCAGACCCCCCCAACCCCCTCCCCTCTGTCACCCAGGGTAAACAGATTACAAGAAAGCTTAGTAACCTCTCCCTGGATTACTGTAGATAGTGTGTATGGGTCCAGTGTGCGCTCCACTTGGTTTTCCCCTGCCCCAACCAGGCCCTTTGACGTACCAGAGCTTGGCCTGCTGGGGGCGCTCTTCCAAGAGGACAACTTTTATTTCTCAGGCAGCACAGTGCATTACTGACAAGAGAACCTCAGCGGACATGCACCCAGCGAACAGGGGGGCCTGTTCGTCTGTATCCCCGCACGCCACGGGATCGATTTGGTGCACTTGATCTGTCTTGGGGGTGCGTTTGTGCTGGAATTTTGTAATTTACCAGCACAGCCCATGCACCAAGAAAAAAAACCCACATAAAATGATACCCTGCCGATCTGCCCCCAGAGAGGGCAAACATTGCATGCCCCTTCCCTTTTGGGTCCAGAGGGCAAAAGGGCTGCTTATATGCCAAGTGGCCTCCCCTAAAAGAAATCCCCCAGGGTCTAGTGGCCATTGTGGCTCCTCGGGTTGTTAAAATGGTGGAAACTACCCCCAAATGTTCCCCCAGGGAAGCAGCAATGTTCTGCCGGGATGGGGGGGGCATTTCGTGGGCTGACCCTACAATTGTGCGCCAGCCCACTGAAATAACCTCCCCATGCATCAACAAAAACAAAAAATCAAATGTTACCCTCCCTAAGGGCAGATTGGCAGGTTATGCTGACGATCTGCCCCCATGGAGGGCAAAAACTGCATGCCCCATCCCTTTTGGGTCCAGAGGGGGAGAGGGACGCTTATCTGCTAAGTGGCCCCCTCCCCCAAAAGAAATCCCTCGGGGTCTAGTGGCCATTGCTGCGCAGGAGTGGCAAAATGGTGGAAAATACCCCCAATGTGCCCCCCCCAGTGAAGGAGCAAGGATCTGTATCTCCTCTGGGTGTTTTCTGGGAGGGACTGGGCCAGCCCCGCGCTACCCCCACGTTTGCCAATCTGTATACACTGGTATGCTGTTTTGCCTTCCTTGGGGGTAAATCTGTGAAGAACAGCACCCATATGCCCCCAAAGAAGGCACAACAACATTGTAACACCTTTGTGGCCATTTCTGGGGTGGGGTGGAGGGCTGTTTGGCCCCTGGTGCCAACACACCCATAATAATTTCCCTGGTGACCTAGTGGTCCTTGCTGCCTCCCAAGGGTGACAAAATGGGATCTGAGCCCCAATGTTACCGCCCCCCCCCCCCGAGAAGCAGCAGTGATATGCACCTCCTTGGGTGTGTGGGGATTTGTGGGAGGGATGGCCCACAGACAAAGGGCCAGCCCCCTAATGCCCCCAGGTTTGCCACTCTACATGGAGTGCAATGTTGTTTTGCCTTCCTTGGGAGCAAATTGGTGCAAAACAGAACCCATCTGCCCCCAAAAAAGGTAAAACAACATTGTGGCAATTTTCACGGTGGGGGCCGATTGGTCGGTGGGGGCCCCCCAACCCCAAAATAATTTCCCTGGTGGCTTACTGGTCATTGCTGCCTCCCAGGGTGGCAAAATGGAGCCAAGCCCTGTGGGTCAGCCCCTCATGCCCCCACATTTGCCATTATATGCATAGGAGGTATGTTGTTTTGCCTTCCTTGGGGGCAAATCGGAGGAAAACACCACAACTTTGTCCACAAAGAAGGCAAAACAACATGTTGCCAACTTTGTGGCAAAGTTCCGGGTGGGCACGAGGGGCCATTTGGTCTGTGGGGAGCCCCCAGCCCCAAAATCAATTCCCTGGTGGTCCAGTAAGATTGCTGGTTGAGGATATAACGATCCTCGACCAGCAATTTGCTTGTGGGAGGGCGTGTTGTAAAGGGGTAAGTCTGCACTTTCCAACTAGCCCTCCCCCAAGCAAATCGGGCAAATGGTGCCCAAGTAGCACAGAAAACTGTGTGTGCTCAATTAACATGCTGAAGCCTATAGGTGGAGTATGTAATCCAGGAGGTTAGAAAGGGAGGCTCTGATGGGCATATAGTATATGTCATTATGTTGTATTGTGTATTAATGTCTGCAATGTTAGTTTTAGAATGTTGTGTCTGATCTAATGTATCACAATAGAAGAAACATTTATTTTCTGACAATTTCAAAGCCCATCAGTGGCTGCGTTTCCGTACACAAAGGCTAGTTCACCCTGCCCGTATAAGCTTTCCCTAGAGGGTGGTGGTGGGCCGCCTATCTAATGAAGAGAAGTCAACCCCAACTTCTTAATTAGTATGTGCACTCTAAAAGCGCCCATGTACATGAACCTCAATATTGCTTCACGTGTGCAAAAGACCACAACCACCAGGCCTTACAAGACCATTTACAAACGACTGCATTTACGGCACAGTTCGAACAGGTTGGAAGTTAATTAACTTTTATTGCTCCCCCTCCAAGGTCGACCAGTTTCAGCGGTTTTTAATCACATTATTACTGCATTGTTTAGGACAAATAAATTGTTCTAGTTTCTATTTTTATTTTCAAATCATTTTCAAAACAGAGTTTCATATTATATAATGTAATCCGTGTGTAAGGTCAGGCCCAGCATTAGGGCGTAGGTCTTCGTGTACTCCTTCTGTTTGTACAACATGCAAGGACTGGAACATTTCTTATTAGTGTATACTTATTTAGGTGTTCAGCCTGTCGCTCCTCAGTCATCTAGAGTTCATGATAAGAGGATGGATGCAGGCCCCTGAACTCTAGATGATTGAGAAGTGACAGGCTGAACACCTAAATAAGTATACACTAATAAGAAATGTTCCAGTCCTTGCATGTTGTACAAACAGGAGTACACGAGGATCTACGCCCTAATGCTGTGCCCGACCATATACATTGTAGAATATGAAACCCTGTTCCTCCTGGACGTTCTTTCTCTCCTCCCACTCTTATGCTGCTGCTCTGGGGCTGCCACAGTATCTTGTGGAAGTCATTCCTTTGTTTTTGATTTGCATTCATTATTACTCTATTGGGTCTCTATGTCCCAGTATGTTTCAGAGTGGTATTCATTATGGCTCCATGGGTTTTCTTTGTTTTAGTACCAGACAGGTACTAGTCTTTATCCGAAGTATCACAACAGCAGATACACAGGATTTGATCCCAAAAGGATTGACGTTGTTATAGAGTTGCTGAATGGGTTGGTAAAAGGGTATATCCTTGCAATGAAAGTCCTTATCCCCCTGGGGGAAGGCACTCCTGGTGAGGTGCAGCTTACCTCTACCCCTAGAGAGGGTATCGCGTAATGGGATCACCTCCTTAGCCTCACAGGGAAAGGCTCGCCCCTGGGGAGAAGTGAATGAATCCCACAATTCATAACACAGGCCAATGGACGTTATGTAGACATTAAAAAGTAGAGGAGAGATTGCAGTCCCTTGAGGGAACCCACGAGTGAGAACAGAAGTAGACCTAAAAGGAGACAATGAGAGCGTCTGAGATCGCACTTGAACCAGTGAAGTACTGTGACGGAAACTCCAATCTCACCAAGACGGCGGCACAGGATAGTATGGTCAATGGTATCAAAAGTGGTGAATAAATCCAGCAGAATCAAAAACACAACCCCACCCTGGTCCAACATCTGTCATGAACCATCGGACGATTCCTTTCTGGACTTCATGGTCCCTGACCCATTGAGGCCTGCACTCGGCAGTTCTCCCAACGTGGCAGCGGAACGCCGTTTACCAGTTTCCGCGTCGTACGCACTACGTTCTACAAAGCTGACACGCCTCCGCAGCCCTGCTTGTCTTAACGCTACCGCTTGCAGTAGCCAGACGTGTGCTGCCGTAGTTCGTACAGCAAATTCCTTTGATTCCTGGTCCCCTAAATTCCTCCTCCTTCATCCTTTCCTTTATTGTCCTCACTCTGCTTCCCAGATTTCCTTTGCACTCGTCCTCCGAGTGCACTCCTCTTCGTTTCCTGGAACTTTCCCGGACTTCTGAACGTTTCCTGGAGACGGGACGCAGAATGCACGCTGGAACCTGAGTACCTACACACTGGGTTGTACAAGACCCGAACTGTGCGAAAGAAGACCCCATCGAAGAATTCCAACAAACAACACAGACAGGTGAGAAACCTGTGACAGATTGAGACGCCAACAAACTGATACAGATACGGACATGGAGGCTGCAGTCCAAGACCTCCTGCCCTGCATGCAGCAGTTAACAACAGAAGTTCAGAATCTCAAAGCCGAGAATGCCGCATTAAAGCAACTAGTCCTGTCACGTGATTCCGCGACCAAGGAAAGTGTATTGCTGGGCGGAGTGGTGGATAAATATGATGGCTCATCAAAGAACCTTCATGGCTTCCTCGATTCGTATTTAGTACACTTTACCTTTAAGCCCTACTACTTCTCTACCCCCAGGGCAAAGGTGGGCTTTATGATTTTGCATCTTTCCGGGAATGCATTAACTTGGGCTACGCCCTTAGTTAATTCTGGAGATGCCCTCCTGGATGACTATGATGGGTTCGTACAAGCTTTAAAGACCATGTTTGACTGCCCAGAACAGGTTTACAGTGCCCAAGATTGCCTCCTGGATTTCCAGCAAGGGTCCCAGGATTTGCTTACCTATGTAACTCGCTTTAAGCAACTGGCCAAGGAAGCAGATTGGTCCTCGGAGGCCTGTTTTACCCTTTTTGGAAGGGGACTGAATGAAGAGATAAAAGACGAGTTAGACAGGGTAGCTTGCCCAGGTTCCTTCCAGGCTCTAAAATGCCCTACCTAAAGACCTCTACAGAACCTTCCTCTAGAGCTGAGCCCGCTCCTGCCCCGACCACAGACCCAGAACCCATGCAACTAGGGGCCTTCCGCGGACCCATATCTCCGCAAGAAAGGATGAGACGGATTCACACCGGGCTATGTATGTCCTGTGCCTCTGACAAACACCTTGTGAGAGAATGTCCTCTAGCCCCTCCACGGCGTTCGGGAAATGCCAGCTCCCGATCCTAGACGGAGCACAGCTTCGGGAGAGAGATGTTTGCTCCACATCTATTCCATCCTTGGACAAAACAACCTTGCGATCTTGCAGGCCTTTCTATCGCCGTCCAAGAAAGAAACTTATCCCATTCTGAAATTAGTGGATTGTGGGGCCATGGGGATATTTATAGATCATGATTGGGTCACTACCACCACATTCCATATGAAACACAAGACATCATGCAACCTATAGAGGCCATCGATGGAAGACCTCCCTCTTTAGGACCCATAACCCTGCAAACCAAAGAGATCCAGCTCTCGATAAACCATCATCAAGAGGTGATCAAACTTGACATCTTAAAATCTGCCTATTATCCAATGGTACTGGGTATGCCATGGTTACAGAAGCACAACCCATACATCAACTGGGCAGCAGGATCCTTGTTTCTTGGTTCAGGACATTGTATGTCTCACTGTCTATCTCTGAATTCCTCGACATCCTCTGAAGGTGCGCTAACAGACCAGCAAGGCCCAATCACGGTCTCAAATATTATCCAGGTTCCCAAGGCCTATCAGGATTACACTGATGTGTTTTCAACCGCCATCGTTCAGGCCCTACACCCACACAGACCTGAAGACTGCGCTATTGATACTGAACCCTCAGCAGTGATTCCCTTTGGAAGGATGTTCATTCTATCAGAACCTGAGAAAAGGGCCCTCCGAGAATACTTGGATACTAACCTAGAAAATGGCACTATACAACCGTCCAAATCCCCGGCGGGAGCTTCATTGTTTTTTGTTCCCAAGAAAGATACCAATGAGCTTAGGCCTTGCCTTGATTATCGTGGTCTTAATCAATGCACCCTCAAGGACCGTTACCCATTGCCTTTAATCTCGGATAGCCTGGAAGCGGCGAGAGGAGCTGTAGTCTTCACAAAATTGGATCTCAGAGGAGCCTACCATTTGATCTGTATAAAGGAGGGTGACGAATGGAAAACAGCCTTTAGAACACCCTTTGGTCACTTTGAATACCTAGTTATGTCCTTCAGACTTGCCAATGCCCCAGCAGTCTTCCAATGTTTTATGGACCGGGTATTCTCCGATATGCTGTTCCTCTTCGTCATAGTTTACCTGGACGATATACTGATATACTCCAAGGACCATCTTAAGCATGAAGAACATGTTAAAGCAGTCTTACAGCGGCTACGTGAACATAAGATCCTGGCTAAACCCGAGAAATGCCTTTTCCATGTCTCTACTGTTCACGATCTCGGGTTTGTCCTTAGTCCAGAAGGAATTGGAATGGACCACTCAAAAGTAAACTCCATTCTATCCTGTTCCAACTACTGTGAAACAGATTCAATCCTTCCTGGGGCTTGCCAACTTCTACCAAAAATTCATACCTTCCTTTTCAGAGATAGTACAACCGATCATCACATTGTTGAAGAAGGCTACTCCCTTTCTCTGGACAGCAGCCCAAGATGAAGCGTTCCAACGATTGAAGTCGGAGTTCACACAAGCCCCAATCTTGGCTCAACCCGACATTGATCGACCCTTCCTAGTGGAGACGGATGCCTCCAACTACGCCATCGGAGCAGTCCTAAAACAGGAATTTGAAAACAAATTAGAACACCCCATCGCTCATCTCTCGCGAACCCTGATGCCTAGCGAGACCCATTATTCTGTTCTGGAAAAGGAACTATTAGCCATCCGTCAAGCCTTCACAGAGTGGCGTCATCTACTCCTGGGAGCAAAACATCCTGTTCAGGACCGCACGGACCATCGGAATCTTCAAGTTTTACAATCCCTGGAATGTAGGAATAGTCGTCAAGCCCGTTGGTCCTTCTTCTTTGCTCAGTACCAGTTCCAAACTCATCATGTTCCTGGAACACACAATATAATTGCTGACGCCTTATCCCGACGTCCCGACTACGAAACCATTGAAGACCGATCCTTCCCAAAGATGTTTCCCCACACAATATTCGTAGCCCAAGCAATCAGTCTCCTGGAAGATATTCGAATTCAAACCCAGTCCTCTGAAATCTGGAAGGAGTTTACCGGGAAGAATCGATGGAATCTTAAAACAAAGGACGGGTATTTATTCAAGGATTATGGCCTGGTCATCCCCATGCAGAGATTACGACCAAGGATTACAAGCCTCTGTCATGATACCTTTCATTCAGGACATTGTGGTATCACCAGCACTCTCCGTTTAGTACAAAGACAGTTTTGGTGGCCAGAGATGAGAGTTGACGTCCAGCAGTACATCCAAGCCTGTGCAGTCTGCACTCAAAACAAGCATGATAACAAGAAACCGGCAGGTCTCCTACTCCAACCAACGCTACCAACAAGACCTTGGGAATTCATCGCTACAGACTTTTTTTGCGGAATTACCACCTTCCAGGGGATACACAACTATCATGGTTACCATTGATTTATTCACTCACATGGCTCATTTTACACCCTTATATAAACTACCATCTTCCTCAGAACTCGCTGGAATCTTCCTGGAACACATATTCCGACATCATGGACTCTCTTCCAAGATCATATCAGACAGAGGACCTCAATACATATCTCAGTTCTGGAAACACTTATGTTGTATACTAGGAATCCAACGTGCCCTCTCCTCAGGTTATCATCCACAGACCAACGGAGCTACTGAACGTGTGAACCAAACACTGGGGCAGAATCTTCGCTGCTTCACCACCAAGGTCCGGGACGATTGGTCACTCTTAATACCTGTGGCAGAATTCGCCTACAACAATTCGGATTACTCAGCTGTCAAAACCACCCCTCCTTTTGCAGCCAAGGATTCCACCCTTTGGTTCTACCATCCATTCATCCACATCCTACACCAGTTCCTACAGTTGATTCCTGGATTGAAACCCTCATCAACGTACACAAGGAAGCCAAAGAACACCTTGAAAGGGCCTGAACAAGCATTAAACACTATGCAGACTCCAAAAGAAGACCAGGGCCTTCCTATGCAGTGGGTGATAAGGTCTGGCTGTCCTCGAAACTACTGCCTCAACACTTACGACCAAATAAGTTGGCTCCCCGGTACTTTGGT
Source organism: Ambystoma mexicanum (assembly GCF_040938575.1). NCBI lineage: Eukaryota > Metazoa > Chordata > Amphibia > Caudata > Ambystomatidae > Ambystoma > Ambystoma mexicanum. The sequence goes on along the minus strand of NC_090922.1, from coordinate 141,462,749 downwards.
CCTTTTTCCAGAAAGGAAATCATTAACCCAGTGGCTTTCCGACTCAAACTACCACACTCCTGGAAAAGGATCCACCCAGTCTTTCACACTTCTCTGTTGAAACAATACGTCCAGTCCTCCCGGACTGCTCCAAGATCTACCCCTGTGGTTGTCGATGATTAGTTAGAATATGAATTGTCCAGAATATGTGACTACAGGTACAGACGTGGACAGCTACAGTATCTGGCCGAGTGGAAAGGGTACCCTCCCAGTGAACGCACCTGAGAACGCACCTGGGAACCAGTCTCAAACCTAAATGCCCCCAGACTGCTCCGAAGGTACCACCTTATACACCCAGGCAAACCCGGAGGAACAGGCCTTCGGAGGAGGCATGCTGTCATGAACCATTGGACGCGTCCTTTCTGGACTTCATGGTCCCTGACCCATAGAGGCCTGCACTCGGCAGTACTCCCAACATGGCCGCCGAACGCGGAACACTGTTTACCAGTCTCTGTGTCGTACGCACTATGTTCTACAAAGCTGATACGCCCCCGCGGCCCTGCGTGTCTCAACGCTACCGCTTGCAGTAGCCAGACGTGTGCTGCCATAGTTCATACAACGAATTCCTTTGATTCCTGGTTCCTGGTCCCCTAAATTCCTCCTCCTTCATCCTTTCCTTTCTTGTCCTCACTCTGCTTCCCGGATCTCCTTTGCACTCGTCCTCCGAGTGCACTCCTCTTCGTTTCCTGGAACCTTCCCAGACTTCTGAAAGTTTCCTGGAGACGGGACTCAGAACGCACGCTGGACCCGAGGACCTACACACTGGGTTGTACAAGACCCGAACTGTGCGAAAGAAGACCCCAATGAAGAATTCCAACAAACAACACAGACAGGTGTGAAGGGGGGAAACCTGTGACAACATCATTGCAAGGTCATCAATAACTGACACTAGCACAGATTCAGTGCCCAATTGAAAAGGGTCCAAGATGGAAGCATCCTCTAAAGAAATTCCATAATTGAAGACTGACTATATCTTACAGGACTTTCATAAGAAACATAAGAAGTGAAATAGGATGAAAATGTGCTAGAAGAGCAGGGTCTAAAGTAGGCTTTTTCAAAAGAGGCGTTATGAGAGCATGCTTGAGAACTGGTGGAATTAGTCCATGGATGAGAGAATGGTTAAAAGTTGATGTAAGAATTGGGAAAAGTTCACACAATTGTTTTTTAGAACTTTCAATGTGATAGGACTGAGAGAAGAACTAGATCGCAGCCGAGCTACTACAGCCCGGACCTGGTCTTGAGTTGCTGGACAAAAATTCGGAAAAGAAACATCACTACCATAGGAGGTCAAAGTGGTGAAGGTGGGAATAAATGTTGCACCTGTAACAGGAGCTGGAATATTATACAGAATATTACCAATCTTTTGAATAAAAAGATCTGACAGCTGATAGCAGATATTGTTACTCACCGGACGGGAAGTAAACCAATCGGTGGCCGGAAGACACAGGACTGCACTATTGATTGAAGAGCTAGGTCGGGGCCTCCAACCTAGCCTCCTCTCTGTGAGGGCACAAGACCTTTTTAACGATATGACCCTCTGCTGGGTAGGACCAGGCAGATGGACTGATCGCTCAAAAGGGCGGGGAGGACACGCCGCCAAGAACCCAGCTGTAAAGGAAAAAACAAGAGGTGAGCAATTGGAACTTTAAGAAGAATCCTTTCCCTTGATACTTCTTTCTAGTAGTACCTGAGCTATGCCCTCCCCTTGTTTAAGGCAACCGGAACCACCTATAAGTAAGAAAGGAGAATGTAACCTACACTAATGATAGTTGTCGCTAGGCTACGAGGTATAGAATCATAAATTGGAGAACCCTTACCACGGATGTTGTTGTTGAGTCTGAGTTATCCCAAAGGAGTCCAAAAACGGAAGTGCAAAATAATAAACGGGGAAGGTTAGTTAGGGAACTAAACCCGGGCGGAACGAGGGCCGCGCTAGAGTCGAGTGGGTGCACTCTCTGCAAGGCGTCCCTGTGCACTATTGAAGGATGTCCAATGGAAGTCTGATTGTGGAGATGATGGGAACAGCAACCATAAGAATTGTAGGTGATGGTTGCGGTGACAGGCAAAGGCAGTCCGTGAGGGAGAAAAGAGGTCTGGTACACAGGTGAGTAGTTTACCAAATCGGCAGGCAGAGGCAGTCCGTGAAGGAGGAATTAGGTCTGGTACACGGGTTAGTAGTTTTCCAAAATCGGCAGGCAGAGGCAGACCGTGAAGGAGGAAATAGGTCTGGTACACGGGTCAGTAGTTTTCCAAAATCGGCAGGCAGAGGCAGTCCGTGAAGGAGGAATTAGGTCTGGTACACAGGTAATTATAGTAGGATCGAAGACAGAACTTCTAAACACCGGGATGCAACTTTAATCAGAAGCAGCGACTTTCCCGGTTGTGCGGTTTAAATCGGGAAGGGGAAAGGCGGAACCGGACGAAACCGAGGTTCACGCATCATCGCCCATCTGCTGAGAGCGGGAGGCGGAATGCTGGGAATCGTAGTTCAACTCGCCGCAGGGCGCCTCGGAGTGAGCCGAGGCCATTATTTTCCAGGGCAGTTGCCAGTGGGCGTAGAATGGATTTGCAATGTGACGCATGCCCTTCCGAAGGGCTATAATCCTCCTCCGTGCCTGCCGAGGCGTAGCAGATATCCTGATTAGAAGGAACAATCAGAAACTAAACTAGGAGAAGATGGCTCCGTAACCACTGAGAACAGCACTGAATAATCATCTGGTCAAAAATTGAAATCTCCTACAACAATCAAGCAATCATTTCTCAGTTGTAGAACGGCAACCAAATCCGAGAAGGCCTCCAAAAATGTTGAATTTGAACGAAGTGGACAATAAACAATCAGATAGTGAATGGCTAAGGTAGGCGAGAGAGACATACAAACCAAAAGAGGTTTTATTTTTATGTCATGTGAAAGGAGGAAAATCGCGCAGTGGAAATGCTGCTTAAATATCATAGCAACACCATCTCCTGGGTGTACAGAGATACAATCCACATGAATAATTTCATAAGCAGGGGGAATGGCTTGAATAAGATCAGGAGAGAGCCGTGAGTAATCCATGTCTCTTTTACACAAATAAAGTCTGGTTCATGTACAAATAGCAAATCGAAAACATCAAGGTGGTACCCCACAAACGACTGAGCATTGCACAACATACCAAAAAGAGCAGGGCACTGGGGAGCTAAGGGAGAATAAATAAAGGGAGGGCCATCCCGAGGGCCAAAGGGTATCTATAGGAGTCAGCGCACATAGTGCCGCTCTGTCATATACAGTAACAGACCTCCTACCCATAAATACGGCTGCATCATCTTCCCGGGCACCAGTTCTGTCCACCTAGAGCCCAGTCGGGGCCTGGACGGGGATGGACAGACTTTGCTTTGGTGCAAGTTCAGTGCGTGTCTGCTGCACATTCGGCATGACCTATTGGATATATAAAATATATAAAACATAATATTACACTAATCCAATCCGTAGCTAGATCCAAAAAGTAACTGGAAAAAAAACAGACTGACGAATACCACCATGCAACGTGCAATTCAAACCAGGTACAGGCACCCGGGGGTCAGTCTGCAGGAAACCAGTCACCCTCATCCACCGTAAGCGCAGTGGGTACAAGGAGAAAAACAGACTGATAGAAAATAAGCAAACATAAAAGATTATAAAAGCATAACAAATCTATAGCTATAGATTAGCAAAATAGGGTTCTAGTGATAAGCACACCTTATTTTAAACCAGTTATTAAATAACCTTTCATAAAAATAGATAAAAGTGGCTAGCTATACATTTCAGAAAAAGGCTCGCTTTAGAGAGCAGAGCAAGTGTTACTTTAATTAATCTCACTGCCCGATAATAAAATACGAGTATGAAAGAAGGGAGGGAAAAAAGAAACTAAAACCAGCAGTCACAAGCCTCAAATTGTGCACGTTATTTGCTTAGATCACTGACCTGGCCTTAACAGGCCAAAATAGGCTTCACGTCAGGGAATTGAAGTTCCCATGAGTTCTAAACTTAACATACATAAAAAAAAAACTTCAAAGTGAAACCGATACCGACAGCGTTTCTAAACAGATGCACCCTACCTAATCACAGAAAATAAATACTATGTTTAAAAGATTAACAATTCTTCAACAATTTCAGTGCGTTTAAAAGTATGGTAAAATCATTGTTTGAACTGGTACTAGGCTGAGAAAAAGAAAACAAGTACAACCATGGCTGATGTGAGAAATTGCGCTCAGCAGCTCCGGAAGGATTTGGTTGATCAAATAGACAAAAGGATTGGATGGAAATGGAGTAGACTATGCTTATGCGATCCATCCAATTACCCAAGACTGGCTCTGAACATTTAATGATGGGGGACATCCAACACGTAGAGCAGCCAAAAAGCTGATGAAAGGCTTGAGCAGACAAGGATCAGTGCCTGGCCACATCCAACCACCTAAAAAGATGATATTTGTAGGCGAGTTTAAGCAGAATGATAATCAAATGGTAACATGAATTGAAAAAAGACCCAATAATATGAGGACAATAAATGATGTGAATAATATAGCATTGCAACAGCAAAGGAACGATATTAATTCGAAGGAAGATAATGGACACAATTTTAGTAACTACCATGTCATAGGCTCAAGAGAATTTAAAGCCAGCCAGCTTGCTCCTCTGAACATGACACCTTATGTGTATGTTTAGTAATGGATCAAAGTTAGGAGTGGAGTTTGGCAAGAACAAGGTTTTGCCTTTAAAAGGCTGATAAAGGTCCCGAATGCAGCCTGCTGCTCTCACACAGAATACTTACCTGGCATCGAAATGCCACACAAACATTAATGCAGGCAGGATCTGATGTCAACACAAACAGAGCTCCATTTAAGGAGGTACAAAATATCTCGCCCTTTTCTCTTCCACTGGCATAAATATATTCCTACTCTTACATCTCTTGTTCTTTTTTCCTTAACCATCCTGGCCTATATATTCTGGCTTCTGCAGTGTCTGCCTATTTAACCTCTGCAAGGAAGTAGACCTTACAATTCGACCCACACTATCCATTTCCAGTGAATCGTTTTAAACAGTCTACTTACAGACTTCCTCAAACAAACCATTTCCCATGTCCAAATACTCCTATGCAATTTCAATTGTACATTTCCCTAAAACATTCTATGATGTGTCCCTTAAAATCTGCACCTGCTAGCAATGCAAAAATACACCACAACTAGCACAGATATGGATTTTAACCTTTGCACCGACACCATTTGGCCACAATCTCACCTTTGTCCATTGGTTCCAGCGTGGATCATACCGGTACAGCATATTGGAAGCAGCATCCCCTCCATTGTCACGTGAAAAACTCCCACCAGCAACAAAGATGAAGTCACCCAACACAGTAACGCAATGATGGCTTCTTCTGGCTGGCAGCTGGGTCTCCGATACCCATGTTCCCCTCTTTGGATCCAGAAAGCAGGCTGCATCACTTAGTTCCAGACATCGCTCTGAAACCTCTCCTCCAACAAAGAGCAACCTGTCGCCATCTGTTCGTAAAGCGCTCCGTCTGTTCTGGAGCACAGGCTGGGCGCTGACATTGTTGTGATAGTAGATGGCCTCGTCAATGAAACTTTGGCAGTCCACTTGTTGCGGGAGGAGCGAGCTCACAGCAGGCTTAACCCGATTAACCAGATCGTTCTTGGATATTAAGGAGAAGCGAATGTTTTGTAGGACCCGGTGAGCTTCTTTAGCTCTCTCTGGGCAATGGGTTAGCCACTGTAAGGCTGCCTGCAACAAATCATGCTCCCACTCCTGCTGGACTCGATCGCTGTCAAGGTACAGGCAAAGTTTTTCGACATGGATGTTTGACAGGAAATTGGGAGTAACGGACAATGTTCCAAAATGTTTTAAGATAAAGGCATCAATGTACGAGTCCAGGCGCTCCAGGGTGTACATAGACGCCAGCTCTTGCAGGTAAAGGTAATTCTCGTCATTAAGCTCTTTTTCTAGATACTCACAGCACAAGTCAACCACCTTCCAGATCTGCAGCAGGTGAGCCGTCTCCAGAACCGAGTCCACATTGCCATCGTCCAGCATCAGCTCATTGTAGTACAGGAAGTCCAAAACCGCTTGAAGTCCAATGGCAGAAGCGCCAACCAGCTCGACTTCCTTCTGGTAGGTTTCCCGCATGCCAATGGTGAACATAGAATTGAAATACTCACTGCACACTGCCAGAATATTCCGGTGCGCTGGGAATCTCTCATCATCTGCTACCAGGACCACGTCACAGAAGAGGCCCCTCTGCCTCTGCTCACTTAGGCCACGAAGAACTAGGTCAGAATGTTCACTCCACTTATAAACCTAGGAGAAGAGTGATATGTTAATAAAACAGTATTGGTTGTGTGCTCTAACCAGAAATCATCATCAACTACAAATGATGTAAAATAGTCAAAAACCCGGCTTTCCTGATTAGGAGTGGGTGGAACTGCGACATACCATGCTCAAATAGTTAGTCTGCACTGGCCGCATATGTCGGACATGTTTTCATGGAGATTTGATCACTTTGACAGAAGGAATCCTTTTGCAGAGGGGAAACTTTTAGGGCAAATAGTACCATTCCTATGCGTAATTGGCCATTGTAAATCACTGAATACGTGGGTTAGGCTGGCGGAGGGAGATGTTGACACATTTTATTAATAATTACTGAAGGTTGTGGCTAAAAATTGAATTTTAAGTTTACCTGTAAACATCTTTTGCCAATGTGCGAAATACTGTAAATCCATACATGTCTTTAGATCGTGCGTTTCTGAATCTTACATTTCAATCTGATGTACAATACCATGAACGTTTTACGCACCTACTGGGGCCCAAACTAAAAGATTCCTTGTGCCTATGTTTGAGAACACAATACATGATTCCAACTGCACTATGTGGCGAGCAAGGTGTGCCTTCTTAACACGCCATTGCCATCAATGTTAGAACTGTGAATGGTTTTCAGTCAGGGGAAAATGTAGCTCTTTTCTGCTCTCAGGAGTATTACTGGTGGTAAAGCGATCCAGAATTGCAATCCATGTACATTCTTGCTGCATCCAATAAAGTTTAAAATGAGGATTCCATTTTACTATGTGAAAGAAATTCAGGCACAACTTTTGGTTGTTAATTTTGCTTTGTGGCTACTATCTGATGAAGAGGTGTAAGTGACTTGAAAAGCGTATGCATTGTTCCGTCTCAGAATAATATTTTCGCTAAGTCTAATAAAAAGGTGTCAAAGCTTGGATTTTGTGCGAGAATAAAGAGACAAGTATATACAGCCTGAAGTGTATGGCGCTAGGGATTTTAATTATTGGCAAACATGTGAAGCCAGGCCCTAGTTGTCCTATTAACAGCAAAGATACATTTGTATGACTAATCTAGGGAGATGAATGGGCACAGATAAAAAACAAAACTACCATTTAACATAGATCCACAGAGATCCACATTTTCTATTCTTTTTTTCTAACCATGTAAGGACCTCTTTTGACTATGACTGGCCTTAATGTAGAGGAAACAAGCTGGGTGAACTTTCCTTCCCCGTGTTTCAATGGGATTCTGCTTCAAAAGAAAAGAACACAAGGAAATCCTGATTGGCAAAAATAAGTTCTAATGCAGTTCGATACAACTTCAACTTGTCAGCAGAAAGTTCCAACACAAAAACCATCAGACTACTTCTTCTTGGAACGGGTTCTTAGTTCCTTAATAGCAACAATGTCAGTCTTGGTCAGGTTGATTTGCCACAAAGGAGTTTCAAAGAAATACATTTCCTTCACAACAGCTTTACTCAGCTTTTCTGTTAGCACCACAAACAAAATAGAATGTCTCAGTCATAACCACTTTATAACACTTCATCAACTTCTACCTCGTTTACTCCTATGCCAGGATTACAACTCCAAAGGTTCGTCATTCGAGAATACTCCCCTGCCCAATCAACGTTTCACATCAACAGTGGTTTAGAACAATTGACAATAGGTTCACAACTTCATAGTATTCCACATATTTACTTCAGCACTTGCAACAACTCTTCAGGAAAAAACAAGATTCACATTGGTGCTCTTTAATATTCTTCTACAAATGGCGCTCCTCTCGTTCTGAATATCCCTTCCCCAGAAGGGCAGCCTTTTTGCCACTCTTTGTTTCCCTACTACACCAGTAACCAATGAAAGCCAAGGATAGGGTGTCTTTCTGCTTCTCCCTGGGCTTCAGCAATGTGAGTTTATACCAGTGCTCACCATATTTATGTATTTATTTACTGTGCATTTGTAAGGTGCTTATACATCAAGTAAATTGTGTTTCAAAGCACCTACAGGGCAAACGGGAGGTAACATGGGAAAGAAAAGCAAATATAACAATAAAAGATAGAGGCAGACCTACTAGGCCTTGTGAGCATTCAGAACGTGAAAGTGCAGAGCGAGACAGAGGGGATGAGGAAATGGGGGTAACTGCTAGGTGTAACAAAGAGGGAAGTGCTAGGCAGTAAGCAGTCATTAAGTGACTTGGTAAGAATGTTCAGCTGCCAATAAATAACTACGTGCAGGCCTGTGGTTGAATAGGTCAGTGGTTGCCAACAGGGGAGTTGCTAGATCTGGAAAAGACCCGGGGCTAAGCTGATGTCGGAACTGTTGGGACTGTGGGCTAGCTAGACTTTTGGCTGTAGCTCCTGAGATTCTATCCAGGGCTACAACCAAAAGATCAGGGGCTATAGCCTCCTTAGCCCCCCCTAGCAACGCCCCTGGTTGCCAAGGCAAGTGCTGGGAGCGGGCAGAGGCTGAAGGCGATTGGGTGTGGGGGGCCAGGACCCAAGAGGACATGTAGGGGCCCTGTCACCAATCTCAGCAACTGTGGGGTTTAGTAGAGGAGGGAGGAAGGGAAGGAAGAGGTGACAAGGAAGGCCTTGAGGAGCTTCTGGAATTTGAGGAGATCTGGCTCAAGACAAAGAGGAAGGGGAAGGCTGTTCCATAGGAGAGAGCCTGTCAAGGAAAGAGATCGTCCACCAGCTTGCGGTTTAGCGAATCCCTTGACACACAGAGAGTTGGTGCCGGAGGAACATAAAGATCTGGATGGAGAGTATTTAGTGAGAGCCAGTTGTAGATAGCGTGGTCCCTGGCCCCAGACAACCTTGTGGATGATGCAGAGGAATTTGAATTTGATCCTTGCAGCAACCCGGGAGCCAGTAGAGAGATTTTAGGGCTGAAGAGATGCGGTCCCTGGGCTTGAGGCCAACCAAGAAGTCTTGCAGCACTATTCTGGATTAGCTGGAGGGGTCGTAGAGAAGAAGAGGGTAGATTAAGGAAAATACTATTGCAGTAGTCTAGCCCAGAGAGAAACAGAGCTCTAGAGTTAATGAGCTTCTGGGGGAAAGTGAGAAAAGGAGAATTACTTTGAGGAGGTGGAGTTGAAAGTGGGCCTTCTTGGCAAGGTCCTGAATTTGAGGGAGGAAGGAAAAAGAGGAGTCGAAGATGACTCCAAGGTTTCTGGCTTCAGAGGAAGGAGAAAGGGGAGAGCCCACAGAAGATGGCCAGAGTGAGGGGAAGAAAGACGGAGAAGGAGTCCCAATAGGAAGGATCTCAGTCTTGCTGGCCTTGAGGCAGAGATCGTTGGAAGTACACCAGGACTGGATGGCAGATAGGCAGTCAAGAAAGATGGAGGGAGTAAGGAGAGGATCAGAGGGAAGTTTGAAGAAGAGCTGTGTGTCATCTGCATTACACTGGAAGTTGGGGGAGAAGGTTGAAATGAGGTGTGTAAGCGGGGCAAGATAGGTGTTAAAGAGCAGGGGGAGAAAGGCTGGATCACTGGAGGATCCCCCAGCTGGAGATAGAGGTGGGGGAGGAGAAAGAGCCCAGAATAACCTGGCACAGACAGTCATTGAGGAAGGAGGTCAGCCAGTCCAGTGCCCGCTACAAGATACTTAGGGTATCGTGGAGCTGTTTTATGAGGATGGAGTGGCTGACTGTATCAAATGCAGAGGAGAGATCAAGTAGAATGAGAACAGTTGGAGAGTTGGAGTCAAGAGATGCAGCAGCTGTTTCTGTGCCTCTGGATGCTCAGAATCCAGATTGATGGTCGTGTAGGTAACCAACAAGTTCAGTGTGCTGGGTCAGTTGGGGGAAAACCAGCTTCTCCAAGAGTTTCCTAAGGAAGGGGGTGATAGATATGGGGCGGTAGTTGGCTGGACGAGACTGGTCTGCAGAAGACTTTTTCAGGAGGGGGCACACAAGGGAGTGCTTGAGGGAGGAGGCGAAAGATCCAGTAGCAAAAGATTGGTTGCAGAAATCAGCAAGTGCAGGGGAAAGAGAGCCAATATTGTCCTCAATGGTTCTAGAGGAACAGGGCGAGACCTGTTTGAAGGAGACCATCATGGAGTGGACAACTCTGGTGACCTCATCGGGAGTGATAGGAGAGAAGGAGGAGAAAATGGCAGAGTGGGGATTGGAGGCCATAGGAGGCAGGGGGTGTGGGAAGGACGCAAGTGTGCTCAGGATGTCCCGAGCTTTTGCAGTGAAGTTTGTGGCCAGTGCGTTGCAGAGGGCTTGGGAGGCTAGAGACGTCTATGTAATTTCATCGACACCCGTTTTTGTGACAGGTGCTTTGCCGTGGAATGTTAACATTGTTTTTGGGTCGATACCCCCAACCCCACCCCCATCATTTACCTATTTATTTTATTCCTGAACCCCCCCAACCCTTTATATGCCCCTGCCCACCCCCCCAAAATGAAATGCAAAAAGCTTCTTCCGGAAAAAATGCTGCAGCAACACACCCGTCGTAAAAACGGGTGTCGATCAAAGAGCCCTATACTGGAAGAGGTGAGGAGGAGACTGCGGAAGGGTTGGCTAGTTCCTTACAGATTTTAAAGAGTGCAGCCGTGTTGCTGGATGCACCAAAAACGCAAGTCTGGATGTGGGCCGTTTTCTTGGAGCGAATGGAGAGTCGGTATTGCCTTTGGAGCAGGCTACTGGCCAGTTTGTCAAAGGGTGAGCCTGAAGTCTGCCACTTCCGTTCCGCAGCTCTGCACTTGCATTTCAGGGCTGCAAGGTTGGAGTCCTACCAGGTGTAATGCTTGGATGCATGTTTCAGGCGGATCCTCATGACTGGGGAAAGAATGTCAAGGGTGTTAGTGATGGCAAGATGGAGGTCGCTGAGAGCAAAGTCAGAGGTACAGTCTGCAGTGGGAAGAGAGGGGGGGTGTAGGTAGATGTGAAGACAGCAGCTGACACTCGTCTCATCGGGCGGATGTTCGCGATCGAGGTTGGCAGGGCTGGTGGAGGTGCAGTCAAAGGGCAGAGAGGACCCAGGTGAGGGGAGAATGGTCTGACCAGGAGAGTGGGGTGATAAGGGGGGGACTGAAAGATCAGTGTGGATAAAGGCATCAAGAGTGTGTCCAGTCGAGTGGGTAGGACCAGAAGGGAGAATGGAGAGCGAGATGCAGAGGTCACGGAAGAGAGTGGATGCCGTGATTGAGGAATCAAGGTGGATGTTGAAGTCAGCCAGAAGGAGTTTAGACGTGGTTGTGAGAAGAGAGGAGCAGAAATCTGCCCATTCAGAGAGGAACAGGATGGTAGCGCCAGGTGGCCTCTAGATAATGGCAATGGTCAGAGCGGAGGTGGGAGAGATGACCAGTTTGCGAAAAAGGCTTTTGAAGGAAGAGTAAGGCTGGGTGGGTATGGAAGAGTAAGGCTGGGTGGGTATGAGGGAAGAAGGGGCCCACTCACGGAAGATCAGAGCAACCCCACCGCCAGCACAGTTAGTGCGAGGCTTGGAGATTATGTTATAGCCATCAGAAAGAACGAAGTCACAAGCAGTGACTGAGCTAGCATTGAACCACGTCTCAGTAAGAGCAAGGATATCGAGGTCAAGGTCTTCAAGGAGGAGGCAGATGTGTTTGATGGCAGAACAAGCATTAAGCGTGGTTAGATGCAGGAGGTCACCACCTTCGAAGGTTTTCCTAGGCGGGGTACAGCGGCGTGGTACACCAGTCGGAGGAGGTTGGGGGGGCAGAGAGAGTGGAAGGAGGAGTATCAGGTGTGGGAAGAAAGTGGATGCGGAATGGCAGGCGCCGGTCAAAGAGGAGAAGGTTGGGTTGAGGACCCTCAACCAAGATAGTGCCAGTGTGATCGACATCAATGATGCACCTGGATGATGCGAAGCCCACCAAAAGTATTTCCCATTTAGTGCCACCATTAATGGGTGAAGATGTGAGAGGAGAGAGTAGAGACGAGATGAGGAATCCATAGATCTGGACAGGGGACAGAAAAGAGGTTAAGAGAGAAGAATTGTCTGGAAGTTGCGCTGACATAGGTATCTGCGATAGGTAGGCCAGGGTTCCTAGTCATTGCATCAACTGCCAAACCGTTGAATGCCATACCATTGAAAAAAAAAAACTTTGAAATAAAAGCATTTAATGCATTTTTTTATTATTGTTCTTTTTTATTTTTTTAATAGAAGGGGTTCCCTCCTTTCCCCCCATTTTTTAACTTTAAACCCCATTTTTATTAAACTAAACCCTTTACCATTTAAAAAAATTAATTTGATGCTTTTTTCAATGCTTTTTTTTTTCAATGGTAAGGCATTCGACGGTTTGGCAGTCAATGCAATGACCAGATACCGTAGGCCAGGGTTAGTGGTCAAGATGTGTTTAAGCTTTTTTCTTCCCGATTTCATGAGAGAGGGAGGGTAGGTGATAGTATAGCAATTAGCAAAGATAGGGGAGATGGTGAGTGCCATAGCGGCTGCGGTGGATAGGAGTATGAAAAAGGAGGGGCTGCACAGTATGAGCCCAAACTCAACAGGTGGCCTAGTAGCCAAGGGAAGCAAGAAAACAGATGCACTGGGAATACTTTAGTACTGCAGATGGGTGCAGAGATGTTAAAAAACACACCAGGATTCGAATTCACACAGGAGACCCAGAATGCAGTGAGAGGAAGGATCAAGTAAGGCACGGAGGTAGAATCGGCATAACTTGCTTCAACAGTTGTTTACGTTAGTGGGGAAACAAAAGAAAAAAGAAAAGTGATAATGTCCAGCCATGACTCACAAGTATTCTTAGGAGTGCACAAAGTTCCAGAGGACCAAGATCGTGGAAGAACAGGCTGAATGCCTGGTGGCTGTTCCATGTGGTGCTGCAGGGGTGCACAAACAAGCCCCCACTGCTCCCTGAGCCCTCAAGACCCGGAAAGGCACAGACAAACAAGTTACTTACCAACTGTAATTTTCTCTCGACTGGATGTTCCTGCCACGTATTCCTCACCTTTGATATTCGTATCCTCAGCTTTGCTGCATCGGAAAAATGTTTTCCCATACCATAGGGCGCTGTGCTCGATGTCATGGCATTGATGTTCCTTGAGGGCTGCCGTAGTGCGTTGACGTCATCCATGGTATAAATGGTTTGAGCCGTGCCCGTTGGCTTCAGTTCCGTTTTTCCGAAAGCATTCGCTTCAAGTGTGTGAACAGCTCTTCAGTCTTTGTTAAATATGTCATCATCTTCTAACCCATCGATACGAAAAACTGGCTTAAAAAAATGCCAGGATTCTGGGAAGAAAATGTCCATCACTGATCCCCATCGCGTCTGCCTGTGGTGCCTGGGCCCCAACCATCGGTCCAATGACTGCGGATCCTGTCAGGCCATGACAGGAAAAGCTCTCAAAAAACGACGAGGTAAATTGGCAGGGGGGAGCTTTTACCAATATTCTCTTTTGGCTTGGGCAATGCTTGTAGGTCTTAGCTTTCACCAATATGGCCCCCCTGTTTTGCTAGAGTTTCCTACAACTCACACTTTCAACATTGCAGTCATTCACCTTGGTTACAATGTGTTGCTTTGCACTAGTTAAAGAGTCAAAATCACGTTGGGAATCACCTTCCCAGCTACGCAAGTTTCGCATCTGCTGCGGTTCAAGAGTTTGGTATTCTAACTTAAGCTCTAAACTTCCTTCAGGGCTACGTGGGCCTTGCTTACTCGTGGATGCCTGCCTGAGCCACGCGAGCAGGGATGGAGTGCACCAGGGGCACTACAAACCTATGAACTCACTGGGTAAGACGCACAACTCCCTTCCCGCTTGCAGGACTTCTCGTTCTGTGTTTCTTCGCTTCTCAGAAAACTGCTTCCTTCAGTCGGCCTTTGCCCACGCCACCTGGGTTTGGCGCTACTCTTGCTCCGGAAATCTTCTGCTGCACGCCAGCCAGCAGAAAACTCCTCAAGGCCCTCAGGTGCACACCAGCCACCTGAGTCGGCCTCAGGGAAAGGAATGTTTTCCTTGCCTTCGCTTCCCGCTGTGCAGTCTCTGCTAACTTGGTCTCGAACAGGCAAGTGTAACGCTCACCTGCGTCCCACGGAGGCGCTGGCCTGGTTCGCGCTGCTGTGACCTCTTCTAAGGTGATGCGCAAGGTTCGGAAGACGGACTGGACCGGGCCCCCAAATCTGGCTTGTCTGGCTCGCAGAAGTATCCTTCTGTAGGTGAAAATAGGGGATTAACTGTCTGCGGGGTAATGCAATCAGCCTCCCACTTTCCCCTCTAACCCTCCTCGAAACCCTTCTGTGATTCCTCGTAGCGTCTCACCTTAGGGTCTGGAAGGACGAGCTCTCCATCCTGCTTCTGATGCAGGGGCGCGTTGGTATCCAGTTAATTCACTGGATTTTCGGATTGGTGAGAACCAAACTTGCTTGGCTTCCAGGTAAGTTTTTTGATAAGAGGTTCCCATAGTGTCCACGCATTAATGTACTAATGCTAGTGTCTTTTTCCCCATAGGGGCCGGGGTACGGAATGCCGGGGAACAGGCACCGACCCGAGATGAGAGGTGAAATCCTTGTAGAAATCAGGCAAGTCTTTAATGAGCGTTTTTTGGTAATGTCTTTTCATTCGCTCATTAACGCTGATGTCTCTTTTTCCCCTCAGGGGCCGGGGTCCGGAAATGCCAGGATGCGGCGCGGACCCGAAATGAAGAGGGATTGAATCAACAGGTAAGTCTTAACATGGAGATTTAGCTTTCCTTATTCCCTTCTCTCTCTCTCACCTTTTGTTCTGGTCTTTTTCTCCCTAGGCGCTGGGGCATGTCTGCGAATCCGGATGATCGCTGCTGAACATGGAGGTGCCCTGTAAAGGTGAGTGGAATGCGGCGCTGCAGCGATCGACGCGATGAGCTTTTAAATAAAAGTCTTCCTTTTCAGGATTGTCGGCGAGATGTCTCCGGGATGCGGGTTTAGCAGGTAAGGACTTTTCCTTCTTCTGTTCTCTTCTCTTCCTTTGCAGGTGATCCAGGATGCTGGCAAGCGTGGCAGAAGTCAGGATGCAGGAGCAGACACGGTGAGCGTCCAGCTGCTAGATGCAGAACAACGCGAAGCACGTGTGGCTGTTCGGGTGGGGTGTAAATAGCCTTGGAAGAAGTTCCAGGTATGTATCCTTCCTCCAATCAGGTATGTATCCTTCCCCGACCACGCCCGGATGGTAAATTAGTCCCACAGGTAAAGTAGTTCCTTTCAGGCCTCAAGGAGGCCGGGAAACTGCAGCATGGTCTGCATCAGCTAAGTGCACCAAAGCACTTCCATAATGAGCCTGGCGCCTATGGCGCCAGGACTGATGTCTTTTATGAGCCTGGCGCCATAGGCGCCAGGACACTTTCCAAAGGGCAATATGGGGTTTCTGGGTCCTTACTTGGGGACTGGATGTCCGCTTCAGGGGACGCAGGGCTTGAACCGGCTCCCCGGGAGCGGGCATCATGACAGCAAGCTTCTGACCTGCACGCTTCCCGCTTGCAACCTCTGGCTTTCAAACTCTGAAAGGCACAGGCCCTCTCAGGACCAGCAGCTGCAATCTGCCACACACAGGTCCTGGCATTTTCTCTCTCCTCCAGCTTTAGTTTAGGATGTTTGCGAGAGACCCGCTGCTGCTGCTGCTTTTACTACTACTGCTCTTCTCCTGTTCACACTTGGCCTGCACCTGAGGGGGCTTTTTAAACCTCGCAGTCTCCCTCATGTGTGGGTCTCGTGGGTTAATGATTTGACTACTCCTGCATACCTCTTCAGCTCTCTTCCTCGTCCAAATACTTAAGGAATTATGGGACTTGAAGTCCCTAATGACAAAGCTAGGTTTCCAAGCATGATTTTCATTTTGGAACACAGGTTTACTCCCCCTAATATTCTTAAAAGGGGTTTCATAAGAATTAGTCCCCAGACTTCATTGACAAGCGTTAGGCAATACTTTTAAACTAATTATTTATAAACTTTCGTTCACTGTACCTTTGGGTGTCAGAGAGTTTGTCTTCGCTTTATAAGTCTTCTGCATTTTAGAAAGGTTTTGATTTCTCCAAATACCAGGAGTTTGTGATCGTTTCCAATTCTATTTGTAGGTGTATCTTGTGGAAAAGCAATATGGTTATTACAACAAGGCATTACATACTTGGGGTGTATAGCTATCCTCCTGAGAGGAAGACAAATACTGCATCTCATCCCACAGATTCCTCTCACTCTCCTGGGCCTTTTCTCCTATCATGTGATCCTCCCGCAGACCACCCCCCCAAAAGTCAGGATCAGAAAGCCTCTGCCTTTCCCTGGACACCTGGGAGGAGGCTTTAGGCAGGGAATTAGCGAGGCATCTGTAGGATTCATCGCAACGGCTGCCAGCATCACCAAAGTCCTTCTTGCTCACATGCAGTTTCTCCTCCTGTTACGGTGGCTTTCCCCAGCACACCTGCCTGTGTGTCTCACCTTTGTGAGACTCAGCTTCTCCTGCACTGCTCGTTCCAATACTGCGATTGCCATCTTTAAATGACCTGTGCACTGAAGACTTGGAAAAACAACTAGCCTGCATGTTGTACTTCAAGCTCCTGTCACTTTGCACAAACTCCCGCATCCTCCTCCTCATCTCAGTGCCTAGTTGGTTATGGAAGTTGGAGTCCAGGGATGTCATTGGACGTTTAACTCTTAGATGATTTTTGGTTTTTCTCAGATTTCACATAAAGGCATATTAGGAAAAAAAGGGGTTATGTGTGAGTTGTGGGGGGTTGGGTCAAAGCTGGGTGGTCTGACGAGAATGACAATAGGCCATTAAGAACTCCGGTATTAGAGGGTCTTCCTCATGGGAAATGGTGGAGTACCACATCTTGTCCAATGAAGTCAACACATCTCCTGGTAGTTGTCTTTTCCCATGTGATCCTCCCTCATATAACTGCCCCCAGGTACAGTATCAGGTAGCGGCTGCCACATCGGAGGAGGTCGCCGCCGGGGAATCCGTAATGACTCCATAGGATTCATCACAGAAGATAATAGACAGCGGGAATGCCAGAAGTCAGTGCAGGACTCCTTGGCATTCGCCGATGTCGGAGAGCAGCTGTTCACCTACCTGAGACCTGTACGAGGCAGATGAGCCAAGAAGTAAGGAAGTGGAAAGCGAATGGTCTTGAGGAAGAAAGCACCCACACACTGTTACTGGTGGCCATCGGGAGTATGAATGCCGTGAAGTACCGATGAGTTCACTCTGGGACAGAGGGAACACTGGGGCGTATAGGCAGCCACGCCAAATTCAAATAATTAAACATAACGGAACTGAGAGAAAAAGAGAGCCATTAATAAAATCCAAGAGAGAAAGTGAACGTGTACCTTCTAAAGAAGGGAGACTTTGAAGTTTGCGAGTATGTGCCGCATATGCATATAAGAAATTCTAGTAAGGCAATATGCAATGGACAGAGTGTATTAGCCAATGAGGCCAACGTGGTGAATTATCAAGAGTGGAAGTGTGAGCAACGGCATACAAGTGGAACGTGAAAGGTTTAGGAGAGTATACCACGCAAATGAAAGTGTGTGAATCCAGGAGGCCTGGCAGGAGAGTCTATCAGGCAGGTACACGTGTACAAAGACAGTCCTGGTAGGGACACTTACCAAGCAAGGACAAATTGAGGAGCATATAAGGACAACCAAAAAAAGGTAGTGCTGGTCCCAGAAATGAATGAGCAAAAATCTGGCAGGAAACTACACCAGAAATCCTGACAAGACAAAAGAGGACAACCAATATTTGTGCATGATTTTGTTATGTGAAGGATTCTATCTGAGCGTCTCACACTGGATCAGGACTCTTGTCCTTAACCTAGCATGCAGCGCTCAATTAGAATACTTTCTCTTTATTTTCTATGAATTAGAATTGAGTCGATACCAAACAAATCTCACCCCCCCTTTTACAAATACTGCGGGTCACAATGGACCATGAACCAGGCCGGTTGGTGGCAATACAATATTTATTTATTTTCATTTCAAAGGAAATCGCACAATCTTTATATGGAGCAGCAATCACCAATAGGGGTGATAATTACAATGAAAACCACTGAAATACAGTTGGGTAACTGTCATGATGCCTACCCCCAGGCATCCGGACCAAGCCCATCAGCCCCGGGAGCAGGCATCTAGATATTTAATAAAACTTCAGCAGCCCCGGCTAGGGGCTATCTGGGTTTAGTCCTGGCGCCTTAGGCGCCAGGCTCATAGTAGGAATCAGTCCTGGCGCCTAAGGCGCCAGGCTCATAGTCATTACTTACCTCAGGCAGACCATGCTGCAAATGACTCCAATCCAACATGAAGCCTGAAAGGGACTATTTTTCTACAGGGACTATTTTTTACTCGGGTGTGGTTCTAGGGACTTCTTTTGAGGCTATTTAAACCACACCTGACCAGCAACACACGCTTCGCGTTATTCTGCATCCAGCAGCGTAACACTCACCGTGCCTGCAGCCTGCATCCAGTCTTCTGCCACGCCCGCCTCGAATCCGGGGCTCCTAAAACAAAGAGGAAAGAAAGGGACAAGGTTAGAAAACGAACTTATTTCTATTCCACACCTGATTCTGGATCCATCTTGTCTCCGGACCTGTAAAGAACATCATTTCTGCACGCGCCGCACCTCCAGCTGCAGCACTGCACCATACTCACCAGTCTTCACAGCATCCTTCGGGTTGGCGCTGCCTCCATCATTTCTTCGCCGAACTTCGGCACCTAGGAGACAAAAGAAAACCACAAGGTGAGCCGAGGGAACCAACAAATATAATTCTTACCACCATAGACTTACCTGATTTACCACCGAGGCATCCTTTTGTGACTCTCCATATTTTCACGTGCCGCATCTGTAAAGAGAGACAAAACAACACGTTTTCCTCGTGCAACATTTACCGGACAGCGCCGGGTAATACAGACTCTTACCTGAGTGCCACCAGATGCCACAAGAGCATCTTTTCACGAGCCAGCTGTAAGAAAAGAAAGGAAGGGGGGAACAAGAGTGAACATCGGACATATTGAACTCTATGAACTTAATACTTACTGGTCCTCACCAGGAACCTCAGAGTCAATACTCTCCGGAACTCTCCCGAGCCTTCAAACCAGTGAAGTAACTGGAATCGACGCGCCCCTGCAAATCCACGCAGGATGGAGAGCTCATCTTTCAAGAATATAATGTGAGATTGCTGTGAGGGCATTTCGGAGGTGATTAGTTGGGGAGGACTGTGGGGGTGCCATCACTTGAATCCACAAGTGGCTAAATCCATCTCTCCACTTGCAGCAGAATATTTCTACGGGTTAAGCACACAAGATTAGGAGGGCAGATCCAGTCAGTCATTGCTGCACTACGCATCACGTGGGTGGAAACCACAGCTGTCCGGGTCCGACTGACGCCCCTGTGGGAGCCAGGTGAGCGTAACAGTAACCTTCTACAAGAACATATCCAAAGCACAAATGAATAGGAGCACTTTTTGAATTAGGATAGATAGCAACCAAGTTAAGGTTTGCCCCTGCAATGTTCCATCAACCCACAATTACTCAAATTCTGAGTGGATAGAAAGAAACAGCAGGTATTCAGGGATATGAGGCAGCAAACAAAATCAAAATAATTCCCTCACAAAATAAGAGGCAATAGCCTAAAATGACACTCGGATTTGAACAAATAATTAATTATATGTGTGATTAAATAATGATGTACATATGTTTTATTATCACAGTATCAGTGATGTTATATCACTAGCAACTATAAGGTAAGGTATCACAAAGGCATATAGTTTACAAAGCAGGTTGAAATTGAAAACACAGTGCAGTCAAATCACACATGGAAAAGTTGCATTTTTCTCGGTTTCAGCTTTAAATGTCAACACTTTTTTTAATAAAACTGGTGAAATATACTAAATCGGAATGCAGATTTTAGGCTGGGTGATAGATGTACATCACAGGGACAATACAGAAGTGAAAGGTTGACTATAGCTAAAGAATTGGATAAGATTTCCAAGGTGAAAGGAGGTTCAATTTTAGGAAAATAAAGCAGTGAAAAAGCGAAAATCGGTTTTGAAAGAAAAAGGACATGTTTTACTTACACAAGATTTAATGGCTAGAAAAGAGGAACGCCACCTGTGAATATAAAAGTTACGCTGCAGTTGTAACCCTTCATGCAGTGCACCCCTTTTCTTCAGGGAAAATGTATATATTTAATCAAAATATTGTTATGGACGTATGATCCATGCAAGACAGGAATGAAGAGAAAAGTGGCACTAACGCTTGGAGATGAATGACAAGATGCACAGAGAATTCTAACAGTTTTAACGAGGTATCAGGGTATGAATAGGATTACTTAAAAAGTAGGATAAAGGCAAAGTATCAAGATGGGTAGACTATGTGTGGCTATGGGATGGGGAAATACAATCCACACTTGAGTTTGGATTTAGACAGTCAACCAGTTCTGGACTCAAAAGCTCTGGTCACAGGATAGCGGGTGAACACTCCTAACAGCAAGCAGCTGGGCAAGTCTGGTCACTGGATGATGGCAAGGATACAGCGGGCATGCAGGGAGTGGGCAAAGAGTTGGTCTGGTCACAGGATGCTTCCCAAAAGGGATTTTATGGGGTTTTTCTGGCTCAATGGCCTTCCTGTGATAGGGTCAGCAATGCTTTGGCCTTGCTGGGATAGGATCAGCTATGCTTTGGCCTTGCAGTAGAGTCTGCACTCTTGCAAATGTGGATCTGGAATGTCAGGACACGCAGGCGCTGGAAACTCAGGAGAGTTCTGTCCCCGAGAGCTCCCACCACTAGGGTGGCATCATCGGGTTTATGCTTGGCAGAACTAAACTAGACCTACCCCCAAGCACCGGATAGGTCAGCCAATGTTGGTTGCCTCCTCTAGGAGGGGACTCAGTTTAGGGCGTTGCGTTTTATGAGGTGCAAAGCATTGCCACAGTTCTTTTTGCAAAAAATGAGTCTTAACATTACACATTTGTACAGTTGTGGGACTTTAAAAATTACATAGGCAGATTACATATTGCATGCAGAGCATGGCAGTCCAATTCTCATGTTTGTACGCCATTGTTTCTTCCTTCTAATAGTTTTTTGCGATTTTAGTAAGAACCGCTTCACCCAAAATCCCACAATTTGAGGTGTGTGTACATATTATCATATGGCATATTTCTATTAATTTTTAATGTTCCCCATGATTTACATTCTCCTGGCATTTGTGTCCCATACATACTATGGACGGCCGCAATATCTTGTTTAGAAGCCACGAAAATCATATTTAAACTGTACAACTTTTATATTTCTCCACTGTCCGGTTACATAATTAACAGTCTTAAAAGTGTATTCATCAAATAGTATTTTGAGACAGATGGTCAGCCTTTGTCCTTCAACTGGGACCATTTTTTTTTCAGCTACCACCAACTGTCAGTTTCAGCCCAGGGTGGCCATGGGGTTTTCCCAGTTTGAAAGTTTATTGCCACTTCCCCATTTCACACGTTGGTGTCCCAGAATCTATTGGCTGGAGCACAGACAAAAGTCTGACGAGCATGTGATCTTGGTCATTCATAGTTTCCAAAGGTAGCAATTAACATGCATATGTCCCAGAGGTTTTATGGTGGTTCTTTTTTGGAGAAGACCTCAGTTTAGCCAGCAGGAAAACCTGTTCTGGCGCTTCCTCAGTCAAACCAATGCATTTATTTATTTTATTTTGTTCTGAATTGGAAGCAAGCCTATTGAAATAACACATCCCATATATGTTTCTCAGTAAAACCCCTTTACATTGGTAAGCCAGGACAGGGCCTTATCCAACATACACTTTTAAAACTGGTATTTTTCTTATTTTGCAAAAGCACATTTAAACATGGGGTGAAGCCTGCTGGCATGTCCCTTGCAAAAGATGTTGTCTCCCATCTGAATTTCCCACATGATTTTGCAGCCCTAGTCAGTTTCTCTCATACAGCAATCTGTTTAAGACACAGATCCCCTGAAATTGACATAGGCCCTTAAAGCTAGGGTTTCTTTTGAAGCAGTGATTTTTGACATTTTGTAGCCCAAAAGTGAAGCATTTTTCTGTGCAGCTGAAAGTAAGCTTCTGTTGATTTCCCAGACCTGGTCTGACAAAGCCTGCCATTCGGGAATAATGCCCTTTTCTGATGGAGCACAATCTGAATATGGATGGGCATGGCAGGGCCTCACTGATAACAGCAGAGTAATGTAGGACAGATGAAAAGAGCGTCAGAGCAGCATAATTTTAAATGTAAAATATTTCCCTTTTTCACTGGGAAACTTTGGGCTAGCAGCAAAGCAGTGCCACTATTCATTTTGCTTCTTTGGTATGCACAAGACAACACCCTGGCAGCCTTTCTCGGGGTGCTCCCTGTTCCAACTTGCCCAATGGTGCTTGGCTAACAATGCAGCCATCCTTTTGTAGCTGCAAAACACAGTTTTGAGGCAAGGCCCTGGTGCTCAAAGGAACCAGCACAGCCATTTTGCTGGTTCTGCTGAAGTGCAGCTTGGTGATGTGGCGAGGTACTGCTGAGTGGGTAAATATATCCCACAGTTATTGATCAAAAGGTACACCAAAAGAACAAAAAATACCTGGCAGGGAAGTGTACCACGTATCTCGATAAAGGTAACACGCCAAACTGTTTCTGAACTACTTTGGGGTAAATGAAAGAAGCAGTCCTGAGAAGGAAATA
Organism: Ambystoma mexicanum; assembly: GCF_040938575.1. NCBI lineage: Eukaryota > Metazoa > Chordata > Amphibia > Caudata > Ambystomatidae > Ambystoma > Ambystoma mexicanum. Next base: position 141,439,775 of record NC_090922.1, on the reverse strand, counting down.
TCAGGGCTACCCAAAGACCATAGAATTTAGAGGGGAAGGAAGAAGAGCCTACCTCTGAAACAGAGGTTTCTAAACCTAAGAGACTTTTTTTGTCAACATCCAGAGAAGTAAATACTTTTTGTATGGAAGCTTATGTGTAAGAAAGCATAAGGTTTAAAGTGAACACTTTGAGGAGTCAGGAAGGAAATTCAGTCACAAGTTAGCCATGATTTTGGTTAAGGAATTTTATTGAAAAATAAAAGGGTTGGAAAAAGTCCTCTCTGACCCTGTTCTAAGAGGAATTTCCTACCAAAACGAAGGATCGGTCTGTGTCAGGATGTCAAAGAGAAAACTGTCCTGCGTCCAAAGTTCTATTCTGACCCTCACACTAGAACCTAAACTCTAAGGTGAAAATGGAAATGTCTTTTTCCTTGGGTGGTTTAGAAAGTGTTCATAAAGGAAGAATAAATGGTTCCAACACAAAGGTTCTTCGAGGATAAAAGTCCTTGCTCTAGAGGGGGATTCCCTTCCCCTGGATTACTCTAACACAAAAGGTTCTTACAACAACAGTTCCTTGTGTCTTTCTTGGCCCACAATAACACCGTCACACACAACTGCTTGGCTTTGTAATTAGATTTCTCTCAGGATTCCTGGTATACTTTTGTGCCAGGACTTTTCTGCTCCTCTTCCGGTCAACACACTCCTTTTCTTAGTCTTGATATTTCTTCTCAGGACTTCTTATATCCACACATTTACAATTGCCTGGTATACTCTCCTGCCAGGGCTTCTTGTGTTCATATGGAGTCTCTGCCAGCTCCCACAGTTGTACATCTACGTGGTTGGATAATATAACCTCTCGATATATTATTCTGTTCAGGTTTCCCATGTGCTTGCACTGCATACATTCACATGTTTGCAAGGGTCTGGTCTGTAATTGAATTTCCCCTTTTACAAGAAGTCTTTTCGCCTTTTCTCTTTCTGTTGCTCCGTTTAGTATGGTTTTCATTTGGCACGGTCGCCAATATGCCCCGGTGTCCCCGCTGTCTCTGGGTGGACTCGCCGGGCTCTTGCTGGCGGTCCTGGACTCTCTCGCGGTCAGCCAGTGAAGGTACTCTGCCTGCTTACTTCTCGCGACCCCTTTCTCTTTGCTCTCCCATCTCCTGTAGCTTCTACTTGACATGCCCCTTTGCTCCAGGCTCTAGTAAGTGAAGCGTTGCTTTCTGTCACCTGCGAACGCCCAGGAGTCTTTCATCGGCTCCTAGCGGCCCTGCTCATGCAGCATCTTCTTTCTTCTTGGTTGGTGAGCCGCCTGGCTCCACCACGCCGGTCTGAGCTTTTCGGTCCCTTGAGCCCCGAAAAGGGGTGCAGCTTCCTCTTGCCAACAGCAGCAGCCATTAACTCTCTGATTCCACTCTTTACATTTCCCGGCAGAGGTGTATGCGAGCAACAACTCAACTAGAGCGCTCACTGGACTTGTGGCCTCTCACTCTGCATCGCTTGATCCATCTTCTTCATCCCATAATTTGGGCAATTCTGGGAAAAGAAGTCCATTGTTGAGGATTGGTTTGAAAAAACTTGGATAAGCATTTTCAATGGTTTTAAATGGCAAATAAGTCCTGGATGATTGATAAGTGGAACTGGAGAAGGCGGTTTCGTAGGTTTCACAAGGCAGATCAAAGATGGAAGGTTGGCGTACAGGTCTGGGGAAAAGATTTTCTCAATTCTTCAAAGGAGGAGTAGATAGGAGGAGTCTTTAGCCAATACCACATCTAAATCTGTATTTCATTCCCGACTCCTCACACAGCGCAGTGTCACTATAAACAGGTTTCATTACAATCATAAATTAAGCAGATAGTAGAGAAGCGTAGCACACAATTCAGTGATATAATGATTGCACTCGTCAGGTCGTGACATCTGCTTTAGTCTTGTAAGTAGTTGTACAGGTTTGGTTTGTATGCCCCATGATAGGAATGTTGTATATAGTTGATAAAGGGAAGCCAGGTCAACACATAAGACGTGTATTCTCCCCCCTTCAAGTGGCATAAAGTTTTTCTGAGGATAGGATTTCCCAGAGGTTACCCCACCAAATCATTATTACAGAGCCATCAGTTGCAAGCCAGAGAGATCTCTGCCACGAGCAGGAGGTGGGTGATGAGCTTCGATGTATTCCCTGTGATAGGATATATCCCACCTCCTCAATCGCCTAGGAGAATGACCAGAGGATCCAGGGGTAGTGTCACGTTCAGCATCAATATGATGTGTGAAAGAACTTCTTTCCAGAATGTTTGGGCTTTGGGGCATAGACACCATATATGATAATAGGTGCCTTTTTCTGAACATCCCCTCCAACACGTCTTAGGGTAAGGAGTGGTCTATATGATGAAGTTTGTCAGGGGAACACATACCACCTAAAGCATAGTTTCAGTTGGCACTCCTTGTCTGTTGTACATTTGGCAACTACGTGATTCTGCTCCCAGATACATCACCAGGATTACTCCCCGATTTGAACACCAAGGTCCCGCTCCCAGCTGATCATATATGGCAAGCGTTCCTGAGGATCATAGCAGCCAAGCAAGTTGTGAAACTGAGATTGTGCGTTTAGTTCATCCCGGATAGGAGAGTACGTACCGTCGGGGCTCGTGCTATGTTCATGAACAGGAGCTGCCGTAATGGGCCTGGGTCGCAGCTTGCTCTGTGAACTTAGTGGAGAGTCCCCAGACTGTACCCATGAGAAGACACGTGAGAGTTGGGAAGCAAGATAGTATCTATAGATGACTGGGACCCCAATACCCCCCAGGCTTTCTTTCCTCAGAAGGACTTTTTTGGCTAGTGTGCGTTTGCAGTGTTGCCAGATAAATGCAAGGATTTTCCCCTGAAGTGCATGCAGTTTATGTGTAGGAACATGGGTTGAGAGGGACGAGAAACGATACATCAGTTTTCAGATAGTGGTCATTTTTATGGCCGTCGGTCGCCCCAGCTATGAGATTGTTTGCTTGTCCCATTGTTTCAGGTCTGCTTTCCCATGTGCAAAAAGAGGGAGGAAATGAATGATGTATAGTCTCTTAATGTCACTTTGTATTTTGACCCCAAGATACCCAATCTGGTCCTGTTTCCATTCTATTGGGGAAATGCCTGCAATGTCGTTCAGCTCCTCAGGTGAAAGCGCCATTGCCAGACCATGGGATTTGGTATAGTTGACGTCAAACCCTCATACCCGACCAAATCGCTAAACTCGCTCATCAGGGCTGTTGCTGAGATCCCATCTCTGTCAATGTGACCAGGATTTCGTCACCATACAAAGAGAGTTTGTGTTCCTGTCACTGATATGGAACCCCTCTAATATTGCAACTGTTATGAATGCAAACCACTAAAGGTTCCATGGAGAGGGCAAAGAGGAGAGCGGACAAGGGGCATCCCTGCCTCATGCCTCTTGAGACCCTCAATAGGGGGGCCGAGTTCCCATTGACCAGGATTCAGTTGGTGGGAGCGGAGTAGTTGACCAGTAGGGATTTCTGAAATATCAGGCCAAAACCCAAGCACTGCTTTCAGATATGTCCAGTTTAGTCAAAGGCCTTGTGGGTATCAAAGGTTACAAAGCGGCTCTCAGATTCGAGTTTCATGCAATTTCCACTGGGTTATGGGTTTTTCTGATATTATCTTGTGTGGAACGTCTGGAGATTAAACCAGTTTGGTCTAGGTGGACGAGCGACGGTAAAACCGTCATGAGGCGGGTGGCCAGGATTTTCAAATATATTTTTGCATTGTTATTCATGAGAGTGATTGGGCGGAACAAATTGAGAGATTTAGGGTTTTCATTGGGTTTCAAGATTAAGATAGTGGAATTATAGGTAGTGTTGTCTCAGTTTCCAGAAAGGAATTAAAAAGTTGGGTAAGGAATGAGCGAGGACATCCCAACAGATTTTCATAAAATTCTGAAGTGAATCCATCTGGGCCAGAGGCTGCGCTTTTGAGTGATTTGATGGCCTCTGCAATTTCCACTGCTTGCATCGGTTGATCAAGCAGCATGAACTTCGCTAGCGGGGGAGGCGGGAAGGCTACCAAGTGTAAGTAATCTCTCAAAACCTCTATATTCGGAGGAGCGGCCGTGGTAGACGCATTATAGTATTTATGAACCCAGGCCAATTTGCAATCCTCTGCTAAGTATAAGAGACCTTCGTCGTCTAGCAGGGCATGGATGTTATTAGGGCTCTACAGTTAACCGTTTCTAAATGGTTTCCACTTGTTGCTTACAGATGGATGTTCTATACATCTCTTAAATTGCCACCAAGAAAGGTACTGAGGTGATTATATTTCATCCAGTGAATTGCATTATTAAAACCTACATGCTATTAAAACATATATGCTAAAAGAGCATACGGTAGAAAACATTCTTAAATGTCAACTGGCGGTTTACTAGCATGAGCTACTTGCAGCTGGAAACGAACCCCCTGCAATAGTCCACCTCAGCAGTATCTAGCCTCTGCACTCTCTGTTTATTTTGTTATGAAGGCACAGTGTCCAGTTAGAACAAATAATTTCAAATACTTTTTACTAGGGCCATGTGCGGACATACTTTTTTTGTACTTCTTGCGAACCACTTTGTAGAAAGTTTCAGTTGTGTTTTTTCTCCATCCCAGTGGACTGCACCATGTATTCTCTTGAGTGATCCTTGTCAGTACAGCCCATGGTTGAGCGTCCGTTTCTATGTGGAACTTTAAATAACAGGTTAAAAATACCCAGAAGAAGGCATGCCTCAACCTTCAGGTTTCTCACACCTACGATGATTGCAAAATGACAAATGATGGCAGTCACCAAGCAGTCGATAGCCCTACCTTTCATACAAGTCTGATGCACATCTTGCATACGAGTTGGGCCATTTCATACCATGGCTGGAGCCAATGTATCATTATTGAAGCAGCCTACATTACAAAATGATTAAACCTTTTATATGCGTGAGCAAAACTAAAATTATTTATCAGGGGGCAACATTTCAAGTTCCAGACTATTAGTCAGCTATGAAAAAATCACTTGCCACCTCAATTATATACATGCACACAGCACACCATTTCTTACTCGTCAAGAGTCAAATATCACATGCCAACGGGTAGTGCAAAATGTGTACCCTGTATACAACCTGTGATTTCATACTTAATTCAGCCCCGCCACATCATTCACTTTGAACCCCTGTAACATTTCAGTAAGTGATTGCATCAAAGGGCAGGTCACCCCTTTCGTGTTGCCTGTATTATTTAGGTATTCATTAAACCACTAAACCAGGTCTATAATTATTTACTGCTGGATTGTAATTAGCACCGGGGTATAGCTGAACTGGTTGCTGTGACATTACACCACTGTTTACAAACCCGTCACTAATTGATCTTTTTTTCATACATTTCACAACCCTATCTCCTGTGGCATCTATTAGGAGCTCCGAAGGCAGGGAGCAGAGTTGGTGGCAAGATGTTTGCCTCCCCCAGCAAAGAGCCATTTGGAACTAGCCACCGCCCAAACCTTAGAATGACTCCAGATTTTACATTTTTGGGGGCAGAAAGGGCAACGCTGGTGCCACTCTCATGGTGGTAACCAACGCAGCTCCTTGTAATCGGCTTATTGTGGCACCAGCCCAGTGGGGCAGACATACACCGAGCCACTGGGGAGAACAGGAATGCTGCGACTAGAAAATATAAAATCGGACTGAACCAGGACAGACATTTGCACGGGTTATTCTCTGTGAAGTGTGCCTGGTAAGAGAAGAGAGACTTGGGCAAATCCTAGCTCCACATACTGCCTTACTTTCCCAGAATAACCCATTTCAAGTCCTCAACATAGTGCTCGTCTTTTAGACAAGGGCTCAGAAATATAAAGGAAAGGTGAAAACTCCTTTACTCTTTCCACTTGCCTCCCACCCAAAGTGGCAAATAAGATGTTTTCCCAATGGAGTCTTGACTTCGATAGGCGCATAACATTACGTGCGTGAAGTTGCTCAAAGTTGCTAAAACTTCCATTGATACAACCAGCGATCTATGTGGCTTCTAGTCGGAGGTAGTGAATTTTGTGTGTGCGTCTGAAGGGGAACATGCAAATAAACACGTAAGTGCTGTAGCCACTGTCAAACGTTCACACATTTCCACCACAAGCCTCTTACTCATGCCTTAGCCCTGGGGCTGGGGGATACAGGTAGGAGCAACGCATGCATCCTCCAGGCAAGCCTCAGCGCCAGGAGACCGCTAGGGTAGTACCTACATGACAGGAAGGGGATGAACATATTAAAGTCAGTGCACCTCATGATGCTCAGCAGGAGCATTTGGCATGATTCTAGGGAGCTACGAAAAGGTCAGCTTCCCTTCAGATTCACAGGAGTTTATGTCAGTGTCCTGTAATGACAGGTGGCTGGGCAAGCTAAGTCCCTTTTTTATCTTTACAGGCGTTTAGTTGTGGTAATGGGTATAGAGTTTGAAAGCTAACCAGCTAAGGTAGCTAGGTGAAGATTGGGGGTCTCTGACGCTAAGCAAGGCAAGGATTAGGCAGTGGTGAAAGATCCGTGCACTCAGTGCGTGCTTTTATCACCTGCATCCCGAATTATTAGGATTCAGAAAATCAGTAATGACCAACCATTTCACATCGGATGTAGCAGAGAAAGAAATGTTTGCCCTTCTTTTCAACATTTGTGGAGCTCAGTAAAGGGTGCTGCACCAGCTGCAGTGCACGCGCATGGCTGGATGACGCCACAATAAGCCCCAATAAAAACTATGGACTGGAAAATGGACCACTTCGTATTTTAGCACTCTGTTAATGAAATTATAGCGATCTTTAGACCACTGTTTGTCTGGTATTTTCAATCTTTGTGATAACATTATCAAAATTCACAACGCATCCCGAGAACCGACAGCGATACTGAGGCGCCATCAGGTCAGTATACTGGAATTTAGAATCGTAACCAGACACCTACTAACAATTTTGCCTCTGCGAAAGATTGTGAAAATGAGACCTGTGTTGGCCATATAAGCAATGTTAAATAATTTAATACAGTTTGAAATCCATCATGGTGAAGATGTGAACTTTGATACATTTGTTACAAAGACTGAACATTTTTTGAAGACCGATATAGTTGCTTTGGCATGTACCGACTGGGTACATTTAAATCCATACTTGAGAACACAAATGTTAGAGCATGTGCCTGTCAATCAGGCGGATTTCATTTTGAATACAAAGGTCTGGACGCACCTGGGTCGATTCACTGATCTTCTTTGGACGCAGCACTCTTGACTGGTGGGCCTCTTCCATGGTAGCGTGGTCACAGACTCCTACCAAGAGAAAACACAGACCCGGAGTCATCCTTCATTGAGAGTGTGAGTAGTTATTTATTGTAGGTGTTTTGTACAGCTCTGCGTACAACATGGAGCTGCTTCCAAACGCTGGGAGTAGGTGGGACGGGGGCAGGGGTGGAGAGGAGTTCTAGACTTTAATAAAAACATGATGGGTTTTCACTGGAGGGGGATGATGGAATGTAAGGGGGTATATGAGGGAAGGGATTATCTCATTGATACTGCAATTGGTCCTGGATAGGGGTGGGGAGACACATTACTAAACACATTATAAGACGTCTGCAGGCACATCCTGGTAAAGTTGGGTTTACCTCAGCCCAGTAGTGCAGATGTGAATGTGCAAGTCAACATAATTGCATCAAGTGCTATAGTCATTATTAAAAATGCTGCCTGCTAAATCCTTTGCCTCCCAAAGTACAGTCAGATGATCCATCATCAGGCCCATTTAACACTGAATGTGCCGGTGCTCTCTGAACACTGCTGGGTCTGGTAAGACGAGCCAGAGCACCACAGAACAGTAGAAGGTGGGTAGATGTGCCGGCACAAGCGTGCGCTAGGCACATCGAACTCACCGAACAAAGTACAGCACAGTGTTGCCAACAGGCTCTTTGTGGTCTGGAAAGCTAGCAGAAAAAAAAATATGGATTTGCCTAATAAAAGCCATCTTCTCTGCTAGATCTCACGCATATATCGTTAAAAAATAATAAAGGATAAAAAACCAGGTTCCCTTTAAAATGGAGACTACAAAGCATAGCTAGTATCACAAAATGAAAGATGTAAATTTGTAGACAACCCATTCAATCCTGGGGGCTAGGGGATATGTTCGTGCTACGGACAAATAGAGGTTTATTGCTACCAAGCTCAATGGTAATAAAGGTACATTAAAAATCCTACTTAGGATTCGACAACCTAAAAATTGTGATTGTCAAAAAGTCTCTATTGAAATAATGGCAGACAATGGAGCAGACAACGGAGCACAAAGCTGTTACTGGGCACAAGAAGTAACAAAAATGCAATTACAAAAAAACAAAAATCTGATAAGTTATTGAAAGACATTTGCATTCGCACCCAGGAGGGGGCACTCAGCCAATCAGGTGGCTTGAAGAGCAGGCGAGAATACACATTCTCCGCCCCCTGTTTCCAACCACGCGAGGCCCTTCCCCGGATGGCGCCATTATATGTTTTGTTTTTCTTTAATATGGAGAGGCAACAGGGAGCCTATCCCTGTTGGCGCCACCACCTCCTCGCCCTCCCAAAACAACCCATTCCCCTTCCGCTCTCTCTCCCTCCCCACTTACCTGCTGGACCGGAGCTTTGTGCTCCGGTCCTGCATCCCTCCTGTTCCCTGCCGACATAGAAATGGAAAAGAGACTTGGTCCCTTTCCCCTATGTTGCCGGCCATTCCCTACCCCCCCCTTGGGAGATTGACGTCGCTTGCACAGCCAATCTCCAGAGGAAATTAAATAAATCATTCACACCCCGGCTAAACCCCATGGTGTAAATGGCTTTCATCAGCCCTATGGGAAGTGGACATGGCTGGTAATGGCCTGAGCCTTCGATAAGGCCCTAGCTCAGGCAGACGGCCCGTTACTGGCCATGTCCGCCCCCCACAGCGGAGGTGAAAGCCATATTTAAGGATTTCATAAGTTAACATGTAAAGCAGAAGTCCTTTGTCACATTTGCTCTGTTAACTGGATTAAATAATGTTCTTTATGCTCAAACTGCATCTTTCATCTGCCATGGATGAGCGGTTTTTGTTCCATTGGTGCTTCTCAGACCACCAGTGGCTGCTCTAGCAAGATTATGCAGAGTTAAGCATGGAGATCACTCATTGCACGCCACTGCCCCAGAGGACTGGAAGGCGATCCTCCATTGCTTCAGCAAGGAGACAGAATGGGCATGGTGGCAGGTTTAAGATGTCTATTGATCAACAACTGTAAGCAGGACTGGAGGAGGGGTCAATGGCTAGGCCCTAGGCACTAGGCACTTTCAGCATTCAGGAGTTTGTAGAGAACTGGAAAGGTGATGATCAGTTATTAGAGAGAGTTTTGAAAAACTGCCAGGAAATAAACATAGGAACAATTTTACATCTTGTCGTTAAATACAGAAGAGTGCCCTTTTCCTGCACAGGTTAATAATGTAATGGTGTGGGCGGTACACCAACTATTGACGATACGAACAGACAGCGGTCTTATGGTGTTCGGGTGGTATATCGAGGTGAAAAGGATTAAGATGTATGCAAAGACAAACTTTAATAAACAAGTATTTTACTTGCCAATAAATTCTTCATGGTGGGCCGAAATACTAAATGTGAGTTAAGTAACTGAAATGCCTCAGAACTGTCAGCCCCATAGCTTATCACTTCCCGGGTTAAAGCTTTTCGACCCAGTGTCTCGCCCTCTGCCCGACTGAGGCGGCCTGCGAATCTCTTCGGATACTAAAGGGATACTATTCCAGTCCATGTTTCTCTGGGGTGTTTCTGCCCCTTTCTCTAGCACGTGTCCATTGCAGATTTCAGTGGGGTTCCTGAAACTTGCTGCCTTGAGATCCCAACCTTCATGGGCTGCTTCTGATCATCACTCCACAGGTTCTTTGTAGAGCAGGCTTCCGTGACAACTAGCGCTATAGAAGTGGAGCTCCCGGTCCTCTGGGCTGAGTTGTCTCGGTCTGCCTCTCTCTCCTCCCCACGGTTTGGTTCCTAGGCCATCCCCTCGGCTCTCTGTTCAGTCAGTATGCTTCCAGCCATATACTCGTTCCTCCTCAAGCCTCCTCCACCTGTCTAGGGCCAACTTAGCCCACTGGAACCTTCCTGGATTATCTGCTGGTAGGGTAGGAGTTTGGTGACTTTTTTTCAGTCATCAAACTCCTCCTGCTGTGGTACCATCTCCGCCTTTCTTCTTCTCTAACATCCTCTAAGTTTAGACACCTCCTCCTTTCTTCTCCAACCACCTTCTGAGGTAAGTACCCTTTCCTTTCTTTTCCAACCACTTCCTTCACAATTCTCTCCAACCTCCTCCATGCACGACCTGTCTCCGCAACGTGTTCCTTCTCCAAATACCCTCGACAACACACTAACCTTACATTTTTTTTTTATAGCTCTGTGTTCTCTGGGCTGGGCTCTGTGTGAGAGTCGGCAGAATAGTGAAGGGGTAAGGTGTTTCCCCTCACCAGCTCACCCAAACTCCTTCTGAGCTTTAGGGGCAGACCAAGCCTTCATCTGGATGTTCCGCCATCTTGGAACCCAATTCCCTTTCTTCTTACTCCAGCACACTCTTCACCCAAACCGATCCATGGATATGTTTGGACCAGAAGTACATTTAGACCCACATCAAGACACTACTATTACTGCCTGATTGGAAGACGTAAACATGTATCTTTTACCGTACATGACTAGGTGCAAAGAAATAGTTATTACAAAAATAGTATTATAATGTGGGGAAGTGGTGCAGGGGTGTCAGAATAAAGGTGTCCAAAAAGTGTTCGGCAACCCCCCCCCCTTACATGATTATCGTGCACAATAATAATGAAATCCCAAGCCAGCCATGCAAGGTGGAAAATTGGGCGTAAGCTTTATTGCACAATAAGCTACGCATAAAAAACCAAACCATATAAAATCAGCAATGATAAAAACATTTTGGGGAACATGGGATCAGGTGAGCGGGGATCCTGCTCAATCGTAGGGCCAACTGAGGCTGATCCCTGCCGCATTAAACCAAAGCGCACAACTTTTATTTGAAACAGCGTAGATCTGTGTCATATTTTCCATTTGCAACTCCCTTTCGTATTTTTACCAATTCTAAGACATGCATTACTTTCCATAATAGTATTTCTGATGATTGTATCTGCTTAGATTCACATGCTGTGCATATAGTCCGACATTAGTGGTAATCGCAGAGTATTGCATCTTTCTTTCAAAGATCGAAAGGGAACGTTGACATGGCCATGACTAATACTATCCCTAACGTGACCAGTATTATACCCAAAATCCCTCACGCGTCGAGGTCCCTCTGGTTGTGTTTTTATCTGCCGTGAGGGAGCATTATAGTCAGTGTGGGCGAGTACAGAAGAGAGTAGGTAGAAGTAGAAGATGTCTATGTTCCTTCTACTCCACGAGGGGATGAAGGTTGGGCGCATGTGAATCTAAGCAGATACAATCATCAGAAATGCTATTACGGTAAGGCAGTGGTCTTCAAACTTTTTGACCCCGAGGCCCCCCTAAGAAAAATTTCTCCGGCCCAGGCCCCCCCTATAAACATGTACTCCAAAATTGTACTCGGTTGCGAACGGTTATCGCGCGCTGGTGTAGAATGGTGCCCCTAACGAAGGAGTGAATGCTAAACACCACGTTGTTTCAAAATCATTGCTTGCAATGATTCAAATCAGATTAGAAGACAAATATTTGTGAACAAAGCATTCCGATTTTGGTACAATACAGAGGACTCGACTAAAAATGGTGTTGGATATTTATTTCACAAAAAAGAAAACACCCAATATTGCTGCCCTGTAGTAACATTTGCTATGCAAGTGCTGTAACAATTTGTTTCTCAAGTACAACAACGTACTGTCAATGCTGTCACTTGCAAGTTGGGCAGAGGCGAGAGCAGAGCAGTTTCAGTCCCCCGCTTTCCTCCATGAGCGTAATTTTAGAGGGTAAAGGGGTGTTTTACCCCCCCCCCAACTTTCATGGCACACCATTGTATCCCCATTCATTTAGCTGGGGAAACTTTTCAGCAGATGTCATGTCCCCCCCAACATTTTCAGCAAAGGTACTCCACTGCTTACCTCCTCTTCTCCATGCCCCCTAATGTGGGGGTCACAGAGGGAGAGGGGCGCAGGGAGGACCGTTGCTGTATTAATAATGCAGCTCCCTCATGGCAGATTGCTGGACTCCAGCAATCTGCCATGGGGGAGCTGCGTTATTAATACAGCACCGGCAGAGCAGTTTTGGTCCCCGGTCGCCTCCTCTCCTCCATGCCCCCTAATGTGGGGGTTGCAGAGGGAGAGGGGCGCAGGGGGGACCGGTGCTGCATTAATAACACGGCTCCCCCATGGCAGATTGCTGAGCTCCAGCAATCTGCCATGGGGGAGCTGCGTTGTAAAAAAACACCGGCAGGGCAGTTTCAGTCCCCTGCTCGCCTCTTCTCCTCCATGGGGCATGGGGTGGGGGAGTGAAGCTGCAAAAAATTAGTTGTCCAAATTGCACACCACTTGTTAAGAAAAAAAGAAAGTATTGCTTAAGGTGGTAAAGACATTTTAGAAGTATAAAGGTGCAGGGGAGAAGACAACCCTGGCACAAAAATTGTAAATACAAAAAAGTCACAAGAAACGGTCTCCAAGAGTAAAAGATATTCCCGTCCCCTGCACACTAGTATACTTCTTCAGAGTAAATTCTCGAAAGAGGTAAGGATCATTAGAGCAGAGAGGGTAGCGATCATCACAATATGATAAATTTGAATGAAATATATAGCAGGGGACCGAAACTGCTCTGCCGGTGTTGTTTACAACGCGGCTCCCCCATGGCAGATTGCTGGAGCCCAGCAATCTGCCATGGGGGAGCTGCGTTATTAATACAGCACCGGCCGAGCAGTTTTGGTGCCCCGCTCGCCTCCTCTCCTCCATGGCCCCTAATGTGGGGGACGCAGGGGGAGAGGGGCGAAGGGGGGACCGGTACTGAATTGATAACGCGGCTCCCCCGTGGCAGATTGCCACGGGGGAGCCGCGTTGTAAATAAAGGGGTCACTTACCTCTCACGGGCGGCGGCAGCAGGAGCAAGGAACACAGGACACCACAACGCAGCCTGGACGCGTGATCCAAATGCAGGAAAGCGCGCGTCCAGGCTGCGTTTATTTCCTGTTTCATGGCCACGCCCCCAGCACATCGCACTGGCTGAGCATGTGCATGGGAGCCAGTGGCTCCCCATTGCACATGCTCAGTTCAGTGCAGCAGGGGGAAAAAAAAGACAAAAAAAGCGTTACTCTTCTTCTGCGCCAGGCATCACGCGCCCCCCCAGGCATGGTGGCGCGCCCCCCCAAGGGGGGCACGCCCCACAGATTGAAGACCTCTGCGGTAAGGTAATGCAAGTCTGCTAATGCTTGTGAATCTGCTTAGAATCACATGCTGTGCATAGACTAGCAAGCAGTACCCAGAGATGGTGGTGGGATGTGTGAAGGAACCGTATCAAAGAGATGTCTTGCCCCACCTTGAGAATCAGACCTAGAGTGTGTATCTAGGCAGTAGTGTAGTTTAAAGGTGTGTACAGAACTCCAGGTTTCTGCTTTACAAATGGACTCAAGAGTAACATTTGCAATGAATGCTATGGTAGCCCTTGTGCCCCAAGTAGTGTGTGCTCTAGGCGTGAAGGGCAGATCTCTCTTGGCAAGAGAGAAACAGAGTGATGCAATTCAGGATCCACCTTGAGATAGCTGATTTAGAGACAGTGCCCCCTTCTCTACCACCTGCCACTGAAACGAAGAACTGGTTGTTTTCCTTTGTGTCTTTGGGCCTCATTACACGGTAGGCGGTAAGGGTTTACTGGTACCGGTATTTTACCGGTACCAGTAAACCCTTACCGCCTTACTACAAGGTCCCTTTGCAGGTTGGGGAATTTAACACCTGCTTTTTGCAGGCCTTAAAAACCAACCCGCAAAGGGACCAGGGGGCTAATTACGGTACTGCAATTTGCGGTACCGTAATTAGCGCCTTCCCCATTCCCAAAGAGCCCTATGGGGCAAAAATGGGAATGGGGAAGGCAATAGGGGAACGGGGAATTACCGCCCCACCAACCTTGGAATAGGGCGGTAATTCCCCTTTCCACCAAGGCGGTGCCGGCATTTTACCGGCATGGACCAAGGTGCTAATAGCACCTTGGTCCACCGCCATCCGTGTAATCAGGCCCTTTGTCTTTTCCAGATAATAGATAACCACTCTCCTCACATCTAGTGGTGGAGGCTTCTTTCTGCCACATTAGTGGGGTTATGGAAAAAGGTGGGTAGTTCTATGGACTGGTTTACATGGAACTTTGATATAAATTTAGGTGAAAATCATGGGGAAGTGAGCAGGACCACCTTATCTCTTAATCGTGACAAATGGGTCCTGAACTGAAAGGGCATGTAGTTCGCCAACTCTCCTTATTGAGGTGATAGCCACCAGAAAAGTGGTTTTGTAGGCGATTGCTTTAAGGCTAGCCGTGTGCATTGGTTCAAAGGGAGGCCCCATTAGTCTGGTAAAGACTTTTCAGGTCCCACTCGAACAAGTGATTTCTAGGAAGCCCCAGTCTGCAAAGACGTTGAGTACAATGTCATCGTGTAGTTGCCACTCGTACTCTACGGGAAGGAGGAAGTCTCTGCCGAGTACGTCCGCCAGAAGATTGAGTTCTCCTGGAACGTGTTGTGACTAGATGAACATCTTGTGTTTGAGAGCCTATTTCCATATGTTCTATGACAGTTTGGACAGCCCTGGAGATTGAGTGCCCCCCTGTTTGTTCAAATAATACATGGCCATAGTACTGTCCTTGAGGACTATAGCTGTCTTCCCCGGGCGGTGTATTTGGAACGCCTTCAGTGCCTTGAACACTGCTAGCAATTCCAAAAGGTTTATGTGATTGGATGCTACCGCTTGGGACATCACGCTGTGTGCCGTCTGATGAAGGAGGTGTGCCCCCCACCCTGTCAGAGATCGCCTGTGGTAACAGTGGATTCTACTGCAGGGGTGGTGAAGGTTTTCCCCCTGCAGAAGGTTTTCCCTTGACCACCACTGCAGAGTCTGAATGAGGGCTGCAGAGACAACCACTAAATCGTCCCACCGTGTGCTGGTCTGACACCATTGGCTCAAGAGTGGCTCTTGCATGGGGTGCATGCGCAAGTGAGCGTGCGGGACTAGGTAAATGCAGGAGGCCATCGTTCCAAACAGTCACATGGCTTTGAGTATGGCCCCATCGTGAATGGCTACATAGCGAGGGATCTGGAACAGCATGTTTTGAATCCTCTCATTGGAGGGAAAGATGAGGCCGTCTTTGGACCGAATTAGAGCACCCAAAAACTGTTTGGCTTGGCTGCGGTCAAGACTGGACCTTTTCTCGTTGATCGAGAACCCTAGACTGAAGAGGAGATTTAGTTTCTTCTGGGTATTTGTTAGGCATGTTCCGTATGAATCCCCGGTTATGAGCCAGTTGTTGAGGTAAGGATAGACTGGAATGGACTGCCTGCGCAGGTGAGCAGCTACTACCGCCAGCACCTCCGTGAACACCCATGGAGCTGAAGCGATGCCGAAGGGAAGAACCTTTAACGGATAGTGGGTGTCCTCTATTATGAACTTTAGGTACTTTCTGTGTGATGGCAACATTGAAATATGATAGTATGCATCTTTCATATAATGCCCCTGCACCAGCAGTAGGATTACCTCCTGCAATGTTGGCATTCTGAATTTTTGCGGCTTGACATATTTGTTCGCTGGGCGAAGGTCTAACATCAGGCGCATGGTGAGATCCTTTTTGAGGAACAAGGAAGTACACTCAATAAAAACCCTCATTTACATGGTGAATGTGGACGACTTCTATGGCGCCCTTTTCCAGAAGGATCTGCACCTCTTCCAGCAGGATTTGCAGGCGAGCTGGTGATGGGCATCTGCTCTTTGGTGGGTGGTATCTAGGTGGCCGGTGGAACTTGATGCAGTAACCGTGGGTGACAGTCTTTAACACCCACTGGTCTAATGTGATCCCTCCGATGCATGGAAGAAGGATGACAAGCAGCCCCCAATGGGGGAGGCATGGGAGGGCACCCAGACCGGTGAGTAACTTCGATGTGGAGGCCAGGGAGCCCCTTGGAGTAGAGTTCCTGCCTCTACCCTTTCCTCCAAGTTGTCCTCTCTGCTGGTACAGGCTGTTTCCAGATGGGTCTTGGCTGGGGGACCACAGGGTACTTCCAGCACCATATTCACCATGAGGAGACCGTGAGAAAGAATGACCTCGAAAGGAAAGACAAGAGTTTGAGCCTCCCTACTGTTACGGCTTGCCTGTAATTTGGGTGAGCGATTTCGGCCTCTCATGTTCTTTTTTAGCAGTCTCCAAGGCGTCATCGACCACCTTACCAAATATGTTGAAGTCTTCGACGGGTTTATTCATCAGGGAGGTCTCTGGTTTGATACCTGAGTTTTTCAGCCAGGTGTGTCTCTTGAGAAGAGTCCCTTGTGCAAGAGTGTGTCCTGCAGTTTCAGCAGCGTCTAAAGTGTTCTTTAAAATATTATGGGTCACCTGTTTGCCCTCAGTCACGACCGCCAGCAAGCGTGATTGTGTGGGCTCTGGGACCTCTTGGAGGCCTTCCTGGAGCAGGCTCCATTGGACGTCGCTGTAACTAGCAAGTAGTGTTGTATTATTAGCAATCCTTGTTGAATAGGTCGCAGATGTGGTAATACATTTTCCTAGGGCATAAGATTTTTTGCAATCTTTATCCGGGGAGCCTCCGCCGTCGACAGTGGAAGCCCTGCCCTTTTCCCAGTGATTGTAACAACCAGAGAATCTGGTGTGGAATGACCTTGTATATACATAGGATGAGATGGTGTTACTCACCGCGTTGGTAGATAGTTTGTGGCTGCCCAAGATGAGTAGTGGATGCGAAGAAGCAAAAATCAGTCTCAAATAACACCCTGGATCCCCTGATCTCTAAGAGTAAGGCTTCCTCTCGGTGATGGGCTCTTCTTTGCGATGCACCACTCCACTATTTGAGTAAAACAGTCAGAGATGTCTATCGCATAAAAGAGCGGAGAATGCATGCACCGCGAACCCAATGCTGCAAGGAAATACAGAGATGATTAGACACATGAAATCAAGCTTAACCACAGATCTAATTGGAACAACAGATACCTGAATTAGGCAGAGGTCAATAGGGACTGAACTGAATCTCGTACCTAAACAAAGGAAACACCAAGATGAACTTTGGTTGAGGAATCAGTACTATTTATGAGGGGAGTATGAGGAGGAACAAACCTGAAGTGGCAGTGTAAGAGAAGAGTTATCTGGAGTAAGTAGGATACAAGGGCAGGACAAAATAACAAACTGGGAAGTTAGTATAGGTAGGTAAAATCCGATCTTCACGATGGTCGCGCTAGGTCCGGCGTGCGTCTGTGTTTTTCTTCGCACAGACCTGGGCTCTGATCAAGTGACAGCGTACATCCTGATGTAACTGATCCAGATCCCGTACACAGGCCAGACCAGCAGGGGATGCTCCAGGTAAGGGAGTATCCAATGCCAATGACCGAGGATGAAATCCATATAAGGCAAAAAAAGGGGGAGATCCCCTTAGATGCATGCATGGAATTGTTGTATGCGAACTCAGCCTGTGGTAATGCCTTGTACCAGGTTTGTTGGAAGTGTAGACAGACAACAGAGGTATTGTTCTATTATAGCGTTTGGCTGTCAGTTAGAGGATGATAGGAGGAAGAGTACCTATCATCGATGCCCAGAGAGGCAGTTAGAGCCCCCCAGAATCTCGATGTAAATTGCATGCCCTGGTCAGAAAAAATGACAGAGGGAAGTCCAAAGTAGCTGAAGACATTAGACATGAATAACTTGGCCAATCGAGGAGCAGAGGGTAACCCTGAATAGGGCACAAAGATGGCGTATTTAGTGAAGTAATCAACAACCACCCATATGGTGTTGTGGCCCTGTATTTCTGATAATTCAACAATAAAGTCCATGGACACCATTTGCTTTGGTTTGTAAGGAACCGGTAAAGGCCGTAATAGTCCCACGGGTCTGGATCTGGATGATTTGCATTGGGCACATATAGCGCAAGAGGCTATGTAATCCTTTACGTCTCGTGACATGTTGGACCACCAAGACCAACACCGCAGGGCTGCCAATGTTTTCTTCTGCCCTGGATGCGCTGCAACAACAGAGTCATGTGACCATTGAAGGGCCAAGGTACGGGCAAAGCCAGGAGGGATATGAATGTGCCCTTGGATAACAGGCAATCCCTGAACCATATCCAGATTGAGCTCTGCAAACTCAGTTGGATGTGCTTTGACCCTGTAGAAATGAGAGACTGCAATGAAGGTTGTACAGAACACCCGCAAATGACTTTGTTCTGCAACAGTGTGGGAGGTTCCGTTCTGGATGAATCACCCTCATGAAGACGTGAGAGAGCATCGGATGACACCTGTGCCTTGGCAGGTCGGTAAGTAATAGTGAATAGGTATTGGGAAAAGAACAAATGCCAACGTGCCTGTCTAGCAGCGAGACATTTCATAGATTTGAAGGCCAGCAGGCTCCTGTGATCCGAGTAGACGGTAACAGGATGACGGGCTCCTAGTAGATGATGCCTCCATTCAGAAAAAGCGTCCCCGATAGCCAGGAGCTCCCGTTCCGTGATCGAATAGTTCCTTTCATAAGCAGTTAGTTTGCGTAAATAAAAGGCGATGGGGTGCATGTCCCCAATATGCAGACACTCTTGTGATAACACTGCACCAATAGCGACCCCGAAGGCGTCAGCTTCCACAAAGAACGGGAGGTCGGATCAGGATGTTTAAGGACCAGTTTAGAGGCAAATGCAGACTTCAAGTGGTCAAATGCCTGTTGAGCTTCAGGAATCCAGACATAATCCACTTTGGCACTGGTCAAGGAAGTAAGAGGCGCTGAAAAAGCAGAAAAATCATGAATGAAACGCCTATAAAAGTTGGCAAATCCCAAAAAGGACTGAAGGGTTTTAACCGATTTGGGTGCTGGCCATTCTAAGATGGCTTTGACCTTGGATTTGCACATACGAATACCATGGTTGGTAAGGTCGTAACCTAAAAATTCCACTTTGGTGGAGTGAAATATGCATTTTTTGGCCTTCACGAACAGCTGGTTCTCTTGTAGACGTTGGAGTACCGCTCAGACATGTTGGATGTGCTCCGAAAGGGTGCGTGAATATATCAGAATGTCATATAAGTAAATCACCACAAACTGGTCAGAGACATCATGAAAGCCTGAAAAGTGGCCGGGGCATTACAGAGCCTGAAAGACATCACTAGGTATTCGAACAACCCATATCGGTTTTGAACGTAGTTTTCCACTCGTCCCCCTCTCTCATGCGTACCAAGTTGTACGCTCCTCTGAGGTCTAATTTAGTGAAAATATGGGAAGAACCCAATTGATCGAGAAGGACGGAGATTAGTGGAAGCGGATATTGGTTCTTAATAGTGACCGCGTTCAAGGCTCTGTAATCGATACAGGGGCGAAGATCGCCTTCTTTTTTGGGCACAAAAAAGAGGGGGGACGCCGCTGGTGATTTAGACGGCCAAATGAATCCTATAGCAAGTGACTTGTCTATGTAGTCTTTTAACATGGCATCCTCCTTCAAGGTAAGTGAGTATACCCTTCCTACTGGGATCTTGGCGCCGGGTATGAGATCTATAGGGCAATCATAGATCCGATGCAGCGGCAACGTCTCTGCCATGCCCTTGTCAAACACATCACAGAAGTCTGCATATTCTGCCGGAACAGAGGACAGAGGGACGTTGGTGACGGCTCCAATGATGCAAGTGCTTTGGTAGGAGTAACATGAGAGATGCCATACAACTGAGTGCACTGAATGTTACACACCGTGGAGGGAAATTGTATCTGGCGTGTTGCCCAATCAATGATGGGTTGTGGTGATGTAACCACGGCATACCCAATAGGAGTTTATAAACCGGGGCCTTGATGATATCAAAAGATATCGTCTCGGTGTGTCTGTCGTTGGTGCACATGGTCAATGGCACAGTTTGATGGGTCACCATACCGGATGCAAGAATGGATCCATCTACTCCATTGACTTTTTCATGTTGTTTTTTTTTACAAATAAGTGGAATGCCCGTCACAGTAACAAAACTATGGACAACGTAATTTCCCATGGCACCAGAATCAATAATGGCCTGGGCTTTGATAGGTTCCCCATGAGTGACCGAGAATGGGACAGGAAGACGGAGGAGTTGGAAAGAACCAGGAAAGGGTGAGTCCAGGTAAGGACTTTGCGACGAAGGGACTCTGTCTACTGTCGGGATTTGGCATTTCCCTCCTTTCTTTTGGGTTTTTTAGTGCACTCAGGCAAGAGGTGGTCGGAAGAACCACAGTACATGCATAGGTTATGGGAGCTGCGATACTCCAGCTCAGCCGGCGTCAAAGAACTTCTAACTGCACCGATTTGCATAGGCTCAGTGGTAGGCAGCTGGACAGAGGCAGGTTCCGAGACGGGTACTACCGGGGTTGTTCTTTTTCCCCCACATCTTTCAGCCTTATGAGCATCAATCTGAAGAACTAGGTCGAGCAGTTCCCCAAAGGCTGTAGGTAGAACGGGAACCGTGGACAGAATATCCTTTAGTTCTTCAGAGAGTCCTTGATAGAAGACGCCCGCCTTCTTTTCTTCCAGCCAATCGGTTTCAGCAGCAAGCTGGTTAAACCGAGCTAGATACACCAACAAGGATGTGTTTCCTTGTCTGTGTTTGAGTAGTTCCAGATCAGTTGCCTGAGTGGTATACCTGGTGTCAAACACCTTACTCATCACGGAGAGAAGCGCATCGCAGTTATACAGCACATGACTGTTGGATTCCAGCAAGGGGTTGGCCCAAGTTGCCGCGGTGCCACCTAAGTGAGACAGCACAAAAGCCGCTTTAGTAGTAGAATTGGGAAACGAAGCAGGACGGCATAATGCAACTTGCATTGATTGACAAATGTGCTGTACTGTTTAGGGTCCCCCAAAAAACGCTCTGGAGGAGCTAACGGGAACTGGGTAGTCAGCAACACAGGAGCCTGTTCCTGAACGGATGTCGGGAAACCAGACCCCGAAGCGGTATCCCCGGCGCCTGCCTGTGATGCTGGGGAGGTTACTAGAGACTGAATTGCATCCATACGTTGGCGCAGTGCTTCTTGTGCATTGGTCAGATCCGTCCTGAGGTCTGTTACCATCTGCACTATTTGTGTCAGGGCATCCGTGGTCCCAGTAGACATTTTTCTACAGGCTGCTAATTCTGTTACTCACCGCATTGGTAGATAGTTTGTGGCTGCCCAAGATGAGTAGTGAATGCGAAGAAGCAAAAATCAGTCTCGAATAACACCATGGATCCCCTGATCTTTAAGAGTCAGGCTTCCTCTTGGTGAGGGGCTCTTCTTTGCGATGTACCACTCCGCTATTTGAGTAAAACAGTCAGAGCCGTCTATCACATAAAAGAGCGGAGAATACACGCACCGCTAACCGAATGCTGCAAGGAAATACAGAGATGATTAGACACGTGAAGTCAAGCTTAACCACAGATCTAATTGGAACAACAAATACCTGAATTAGGCGGAGGTCAATAGGGACTGAACTCAATCTCATACCTAAACAATGGAAACACCAAGATGAGCTTTGGTTGAGGATTCAGTACTATCTATGAGGTGAGTATGAGGAGGAACTAACCTGAAGTGGCAGTGTAAGAGAGGAGTTATCTGGAGTAAGTAGGATACAACGGCAGGACAAAATAACAAACTGGGAAGTTAGTATAGGTAGGCAAAACCCGATCGGCACGAGGGTCGCGCTAGGTCCGTGTTGGCGAATGTACTGGAGAGCGTTCGAAAATGCACTTTGTAGAGCAATAAAAAGCAGGTTCCAATAAAGGTCAGTTTAGAGTTCCAGTTTGCAGGACAAGAGTCAGGAGTTCTAAGTGTGGAGTAACTCAAGGTCTGTTAGCGAAAAGGAAGTGAAGAAATGTTTGTGACGGTATCACAAATAACAACAGGAATTTAGACTTACGTTGTTGTTCTACTTTTCAGTCCATGAGAGGAGCATTGCCGAGGGCTGGGGACGTTGGACAGCTGAGCTGAAGAATCTCCGGGGGTGGGGCGGGGGGGCTTGGGAGCACGGAGCAATTCGTGCGGAGCAAGACCGGAGTCTCTGCCCCCTTGTGGATGGAACTGCAGCGGAGATCGAGACCCAATCCGTCGTGCGGAGGAAACCCGCACCAAAGCGAGGAGCCAAAGCAAACAGAATCCAGGTAGGGATTCCGAGTGTGCAGTCCGATAAGCAACAAAATAGGTCTGGAAACCGGGATATCTAGAATGAGATACGTAGAGTTATCCGAAGAAGAAGGAAGTTGAAACAAGCCGCGGACTGAACTTCAATTAGCAGCAATGCGCGTCCGACAGCCGCAGGATTTAAACAGCAGGGGGGTGTGGCTTTCCACCACAGAGAGCACGTCAGATGATGAGAACGTGTACGTGGCTTCCCCAGTCTCCATGGCAACCGGTAACAATGGCATAGCGAATTCCAGCTTCTTGTCGTAATGAACGGGCATGCAACGGAGCAGAGAGAGCCTTCTGCTGCCGTAGCGTGACAGATGGAGAGGGGCGAAACAATTTCTCAACCCAAAGGTGGACTACCCTTGTGAGGGAAGGTGACAAAGAAGGAGCTGCGCGTTTCTTTATTAAGTTGAGTAGTGGAATAGCCTGACTAGTGGGAGGTTTTTCCTTTGAGAATATCCTCACTCTCGCATATTTTTGGCGGCTGAATGCTGGGTTTCGAAGCACCCGACGGCGACATTGCGGTTGTTGTCTCCCCCAAACCTTTATGTGCTTGCACACCCTTGGTGACGTGTCAGTAACCATGTGCTTTTTTGTGAGAACGCCCTTATGAGAAGAAAGCCCAGTCGCATGCCGAGAAGACAGTTGTACAGAGGGTACCGGACTGCGAGGATCGGCATACACCATCGAAGTTTTCCCCGTGCCTGTTGGCGTTTGGCGCTCCTTCGAGGAGGCCTTAGGGGTTGTGTGTTTGGGCTTAGGTGGTGCGTGTGTGCCCTTGTCACTGGGGTATGAACTTCCCATAACAAAGCCGGTGGCCTGTCTTACGGGGACAGGCATCTGGGATCCTGAGGGTTCCGCCGAAACGTCAATGGCTTCCTGGTTAGAGCCATAGCTGCTGCTGGAATCCTCGTCATCCGAAGCGACGGCGCCAACCGGGGAATGACTCTCAGCCCGCATGGCGTAGGCCGCCCACCATTTTGTCCGCCTGTCCTTCAACATCTTGGGACTAAAGAGTTTGCAGGACTTACAAGAACGCTCATCGTGGTCTTGAGGTAGACACTTATTGCAACAGGGATGGGTGTCCTTCCATTGGAATTTGTCGTTACACCACGGACCGAATTTAAAGGGTGTCCTCTTCATAGCAGAGGGAGACAGCAGCCAGATCAAATAGGGAAAGAGAAGGGAAAAGGAAATGTATTCTCGAAAAAGAATAAACCCTGGGCCCCAATCGACCTACTGTAAGGGCCTGGCCGGAGGACCGAGGCCACGCGGTCAACATACGTCGATCAGTACACCAATCACTGGGCAGTAGTGGATGTCTTTGGCGCAGGAAGTCCACGAAGCAGTTGTTGAAGAGAAATAGTTGAAAGACTAGACGACCCTAGGTCGTGGAAAAAGAAACAATATTGAGCAATATTAACTCTTGCGAGCTCCGCAGAAGGCGACCAACTAGTTGGGCAGAAAAAAACAGGACCTCGGCGTGTGAGGGATTTTGGGTACACTACACGCCATATTAGGGATAGTGTCACAGTCACGCCCATGTCGACGTCCCCTTTCGATCTTCTAAAGAAAGATGCAATACTCTGCGATTACCACTAGATGTCGGACTATATGCACAGCATGTGATTCTAAGCAGATTCACAAGCATCAGAAACGTTATTTTCTTTGCCTCTTTTCGAGGCGTTTGATCTAAGTCGTATTTTCAATACACCAATTCCTAATTCATTATTTGTCAATCTTAAACTCTATTTGTTATTGCCTCTTTCGAAGCGTTTTAGCTGTAGTTTCCTCTTTTTTATTGTTTTGTGAATCCTTCATGCCCTTTTGTAGATGATTTTTTCCCCTCGCCCCTCTTCAAAGGTGGGTTGGATGGTTTTCTTCCACACTTTGTGTGCCCTGCCTCTGAGAGGTAAAATTATGAAGAGGGGTTACCTTACCCTCCTCCACAGATATAGGCCCAAATTGGCCTGAGGGTAGACAGCCACCTCCTGTTACCTTCAAAGGACCGGTGACCCCCCCCCCGCCTTTTTCTTTCCTCTCCTGTGCGTCTCCCTGCACACCTGGATGGCAAAGGAAACGCGCCTTTTGGCTGCCTCCCGTTTCCCTGTGCAGAAGCTCTTCTTTCCTTCCTTCATATCTACCTCTCACCTTATGCCTCTGGGCCTTCTACCTCTGGGTCCCATGGGAATAGGTGTTATAGCGCGGTGAAGTGGTGCAGGATTGTTACAATAAAGCGGTCCAAAAAGTGTTCGCCCCACCCCTCCCTACTACATGGTTATCGTGCACAACAATAAGGAAAACCCTAGCCATGTAAAGTGGAAAATTAGGCTGTAAGCTTTATAGCACAATAAGCTACGCATAAAAAAAAAATAAAATCATATAAAACCAGCAATGTTAAAAAAAATGTTGGGGACCATGGGATCAGGTGAGCGGGGACCCTGCTCAATCGTAGGGCCAAGTCGAGGCTGATCTTTGCTGCCACCTTGACAGGGTATACGGCCCCTCAAGTCCACCCAAAATATGCCCTATGTACATCCTCTTTCTGCCAAAGTCCAAAAAATGTTCCTTGTGAAAATCTCCATTAATAAATGTACCCTGTGGTTCGGAAATAATTTGTTATTTGAAGTAATGGCCCCGTGTTTGACGAACTGAAGGCCTGTGTATGTGCAGAAATGTCCTAATGATTTTTAATTGTCTTCTGGAAATTTGTACGGCTTTATTAGATTCTGCTCCTTGCCAATGCTGCCTGGGCAATGTTTCCAATATCATGACCTCTGTCTGTTTCCAACATTGTGTAATCCTCCGGAGTGAGGTACACATTTCTGTCAACAGTGACTTTCTTCCCCACTGTGTTAAATCATTCCCCCCGGTCTTTTATCAGGAAATCAGGGGGAGGGGTGCTGACCCCTAGTAGGTCGGCTAATTTGTTGTGTAGTTCCCCCCCACCCCCCGCAGCTCCAGATCATACTGGACACGCCCCACCAATAAGTGACAGTTCTCTGAAAGTGTAAGTCCTCCAGCCATCTGCTTACTCTTGCCACGAAGGAGTAGCCCACAAGTAGGATGAAACACAGGAGTGGGGGGGGGGGTGGGGGGGTCAGTTAGATTATATCTTTCCTGATATATTTCTTATATACCCCGGATTCCAATTACCTTGATTGATTCCTTCTCCAACCCTCCCATCCAGGCCGAGGTTGCTGGCCCAAATTCTGCTGGGTCCCATCCCACTGCCCTCATCATCTTCTTAAGTGCTGTCCTTGGCTGGAATCTGCTAAGGGCTGTGTCATTTTTATGCCTGAGGAGTTGCCCCCCCCCCGCCCTAGAGCGTTTGCCAAGGAAAGATCTGGTGGTACAAATAGGGCAGTACTTTATGTCGTCAATGCAGTATAGGTTAATAAGTCTCTCTTTTCCCCGTCTGGTCTATTTTGGATCTACTCAATTTAATGGCCATGCATTCTTTTCACAAACTGATGTCTGACAGAGCTAGCCCCTCATCAGAAAGCATATTTTTTGCTGCTACTTCCCTAATTCTAAAAGCCCCAAAATAGTTTAATGTGAATAAAGCGGTTTCAAATGTATTGTGCAGGATAGCTATTAGGTTTTTTAGTTTCCCAAAGTTTAAGGGGTGTCTAGTGTCCTTCAACCCTTTTAATGCATACCGTGTCACTGCGCTGTGTGCGGGGTCCACTACCCCCGGTAGCTTACTATTGCGGAATAATATAGTGAGCTACCACCGCCAAATAGGAAGCTGACTAGGCCTTCTTCTTGTTCTGCCTGAAGGCCCATTCCATAAAAACATTCACATGGTTTTCCCTTATTTCTCTGATGTTATTAACATTAGTTATTTCGCCAAATTCCTTGAGGCATTTGCTGTAATGTTTTGCTGTCTTTTGTGCCAATGCATTTTTTGCCAGCTCCCCCAAAATGCCTATGTGCTCACCTGCGGGTGTTTGATGATGCAATTTGTTGCCTGCAGCACCAGTGCCTTGGGTGCGGTCATGTGGAGGATTTTGCCTTGATCCTCCTTTCCTTTAGGGAGGCTGTGCATACATTTGTTTTATTCCATGATTGCCCGCACTTCTCTTGGTACTGCTGTACTCAGAGCCCCTGCCTGGGGTTTTAATGCTCTGAAAGTGTGAAACTGAGAACGGGACAGTGCGTCAGCAGCGTCATTCTCCTTGCCAGCAATGTGCCGTGCTTTAATTACAATGTTGCATTTTAGGGTATTGTTGGTTATTTCCCTTAGTAACTTTAGTACTAGTTTGCAGGCTGTGGAGCCTTTGTTGAACACGTGCACTGCTGCCATGCGGTCAGACCAGGTGACTAGTTCGGTGTTGTTCATATTGTCCCCCCATATGTAGATTGCCATCCATATGGGGAATATTTCAAGCAATGTGATATTTTTGGTCCAACCCCGTTGTCGCCAACAGTTGGCCAGTGACCTGAGCACCATTTTGTGCCAAAGCATATTCCAAAACCCTTGCTCCCCGAAGCGTCGGTGAACAAGACACTTCTGTCACTGTCATTTGTGGGCGTGCGCCATATGACTTTACCATATACATTTTTTGAGGAATCCTTCCCATACTTGATTGTGTCGCCCATCCTTATGTGGTGGTGTTTAGTTGCACCTCTCATTTTCATTTGATTTCTAAACTTCTAAGGAAAACCCGGCCCTGCAGCATAATCCTGGTTGCAAAGTTTAGTTTTCCTGCCGATGACTGAATTTCTTTTAGTGTCACTTTGCTTCTGCCTGTGATTGTTTTGATTGAATCAAGTAGATCGGCCACCTTTTCTTTTGGTATGTGACATTCTCCTTTTTAGGAATCAATTTCAATTCCTAAGAAAGGCAGGAATTGCATCGGACCTATTGTTTTTTCTTTTGCAAGAGGGATCCCTAAACCTGCCATGATTTCCCTGAATTTATTGAGTGCTGCTTCGACCCTTCCAGTGCTTTGAAGAAGAAATCGTCTGAATAATGCACAACTCGCACCCTTGGCAGTGCCCTTTGTATGGCCCATTGCAAAAAAGAACTTACTTGCTCGAAATATGCGCATGAAATTGCGCAACCTATAGGAAGACATTTGTTAAAGTAAAACTTTCGGTCAAAGTGGAAACAGAGCCACTGGACGGTGCTCTCCTGTACATGCAACAACCTGAAAGTTGACTGAATGTCTGCTTTGGCCATTAATCTATTCCGACCTGTTAACCCTACTAAGTTAACCACATCTTGGAAGTTGCTACAGGAGACTGCTGCTTCTGTGTCATGCATCCCATCGTTAAATGAACTGTCCAGGGGGTAAGATAAGTGATGGATCATTCAGATTTCCCCTATTTCTTTTTTGGGAACGAGCCCTAATGGCGAGCATATGAACTCTCTAAACTGAGGTCTGTCAAATGGACCCTAGGGCCATGGCAGATTTTAGATTAATGGGGATGTGCTATGAGCCATGCCCCTCAAATGGGATTTTAAGGCCTTCCTTGAACCCCTTCTCTCTGAAATCTCTTGTTGGTTCATCCAGAAAGTGTTGCAACCATTGCATCAACTTGACAGGTTTTACTGGTGAAGCCCCCATTTTAAATTTTATGTGCGATTTTCTCTTCGGTATTTTTGTGTTCTTGGTGCATCTCCCACTGCCGTGTTCTCCCCGACATGTGCTGCATTGGTGTCTGAATTTACAGTCTTTGCCCCAGCTGTAGAAACCTTTCTCAAAGTTCCAGCAGTAGACTGTGGTGTTACCCCTTGGTCCACCTTGGTTGCGAGATGCTCCGTAACTGGTTCTGGTGGCCGTATCTCTGCCCCCCGTGGCAGATTTTCGAAAGGGGTGTCTGGACCTGTAATGCAGAGAGGTGCCTCTTTGGTTTTTTTGGGTACTGCGATGTCTTGAGGCCCCCCCTCTGTGGCCCTGAACCTCATTTCCCCGTTTATTGGTAGGTGTATTGTGCAAGGTATTCCCTTTAAAAATGTGAAGCATATATAACTTTGCATCCTCCTCTTCCCAACGTAGGTCTGGGAATGTATGCATTTCTTTCCTGAATTCCCTGTCATAATTTAGTCACAATTCCCCTCCCCCCCCCCAAAAGCACTATATATTTGGAGCTAGGCAATAAGCGCCGTGCCCTCTTCAGGGAATATTTCTAAAATGATTGTGGCCAGAATGTTGAAGGCTGCTTCCCAGTTTTGCAAAGTTTTCTCTATTCTAGGTCTCTTTGCTCTCTCCTTCTTCCTCTTTTCTGTCTTTCTTTATTATGTCAAAACCCATCTCTTTGTATGCCAGCAGAGAATATTTCAATAAATTGTTTTTTCCATATCCTTTTCTTAATTTTAGATTCAATATGCCAAGCAATTGTCTTTTTTACATTTTTGCTAATATTCTTTCCCGCTGTTGGCCTGCCAAATTTGGTAGCCGTAGTGCCTGGTCTCTCGCTACTGCTCTTTGGTCCTACCCATGCCCTGAGATGGCCTTGGCCAACCGTCTCAGATTCTGTGTCTGAACTTTCTGCCTCACTACAGGAACTGCTAGCGTCTTCCCTATTCCTTTTCTTTTTCCCAGAGCCACCATTCTCCATGCCATTTCAAAAATTGTTCCAACATTGACCCCAAGTCTGGCTAAATACCACCGTTTTTTTCCTTTCTTTTCTTTCCTGCGTTGTCTTCCGCTATGGCTGGCATGCTGCGTACATCCTGGTGCCTATTTATCCTCGCCTGTACTTCCTGTTCTGCTTGGCACTCTTCTTCCTCGTCGTCTCCTTCTGTCCTGATGTCTGCAGTGATTTCCGACATCATCTTCCTGACCGCATTCATGCCTTGAGCCACCTCTGCTTCTTAAGCCCATTAGAGCAGTAACTTCTCCTTTAGGCTGAGCATGTCCGTCATCTTTAAGGCTTTATTTTTTGCTGTTGGGGCCAGTTGCCGACTACTCTCTTGATGACTTTCTGCCTCTCCCTAGGTGCTGCTGCTGTTGCTGGTAATCGTACACTACCAACCTGAGCCGCGAGTGCTGGGGAGCAGTGTAGCACCTTCCTGGGTTACAGCGGGTAGCTGCTGCCCTTTCTTCTACAGCCTCACTGAGCCGTGAGGGCTAGGGAACAGTCCTGCGCTTTCTGGGTTACGGCGCGGGTCATGACAACTGCACGGTTTTCGCCATGCCGGCTGTGTGCCGGTGTCTTGCCCCTTTAAGAGCTTGGGAGCTGAGAGGGCAGGAGAAGTGTCAGACAATTTCCTTGACTGCCGCTGCACCTCCCTGATCAGCTGTGAGGCGGCAGTCGCTGTGCCGGCCATGTGCCAGTGTCCTGCCCTAGTGCAGGTGTCCGGCCCATTTAAGAGCTCTGGAGCTGCGGAGACCGCCTACTTCATTGACTGCCGCCGCGCCTCTCTGATACCGTGTGATGGGCTGCTGCCCGGGTGTTGATTTCCCCTCCTTTGGTGCTCAGAGGGCGCTGTGGGGACAGTGCAAACCTCTGACTTCCTTGTTCGCCGCAGCATTTCAAAGGCTGACAGATGGCCTCAAGAATCAGGGGACTTCAATGACTGGTGTTACCGCCGGCGAGGGATGTATACAACGGGGAGATGTGTGTCCTGTCTCCCCAGCGTGGACCGGGAGAGTGAAAATACACCCGGGCCCACCCGGATGGGAGGCCCGGGCCGTAAGCTGGGAGGTGGGGGGTTTGTGCTAAGTCCGGTGGGGCATTGCCTTTTGGCGCTGCCCCACTTAGCATGCACATGGCGGGGTCGGGCTGCTGGGTCCCTTTACAATGGGAACCCAGACAGCGCGTCTCCAAGACAGGAGGGTGAGGTGAGAGGGGCAGGTGACAACCGGCAGTCGCTGCCCCCTGTCACCTTGCCCTCCATACTTCAAAGGCCCCCCTTCCCATCCTGCGGATGCTGAGCGGGGGCCTTTTGAAGTTCAAAGAAGGGGCCGCCTTGCCCCCAGGCCGAATTTTGCCTTTATCTGGCGGGGGCAAGGTGGCCCTTCTCATGCTTCCTCCCCGTCAGCCACGAACAGCAGCAGGACGGCTGCAGGTCTAAAAAACCATCCCTCCCACCCTACAAATAACCGTAAGGAAAAGCTATAGCGAGGGCCAGGTAGAAAATGGAACACAATCATAGCATTAGGGGAGGCTAAAACGCCTCACTTCAAAAAATAAACATAAAAATTCAACTCCAAGAAGGGCCTTCTTAAAATACCGGGGGGTCTTTTTGTCTATTAGTTAATATTCCAGGAAAATACAGTTATAGAAGACCCAGGCGCTCAGAATCCACCAGAGGACATCAATACAGGTGGGAGCCCTAGGGGTATAACAAAAGTGAAAAGGAGAGAGGAACTTGAGCAGAAACATGTACTAGTAAGCCTCAAGTATCCACCTCCATGCATGCAGAAGGGGGGGTCTCACCACAAGTGGATCAGGAGCAGGGTAAGTTCCTAGTAAGGCTCTGGAACCCACCCTCTCACAATTTTGTTTATGCAAGATAAGCGCACTGGGGTACGCAAGTGGATCGTGGGCGGGGGAAGTTCCCAGCTAAGCCCTTAGAACCCACCCCAGCAGCGAAATAGTACAAGACAAGCACTGAAGGGGTCTCACAACACAAGTTGTTCGGGAGCAAGGAACATTCAAGTAAGGCTCTCCTTTTGAACCCATTCCAGCTGTAAAAACAGGCAGCCTTAAGCACTGAGGGGGTCTCACAACGCAAGTGGATCAGGAGCAGGGTAAAAACCTAGTAAGGCTCTTTGAACCCACCCCGGCTGTAAAAACAAGCAGCTTCAAGCGCTGAGGGGGTTTCATAATGCAAGTGGATCGGGAGCTGGGTAAAAACCCAGTAAGGCTCTTTGAACCCACCCCTGCTGTAAAAACAAGCAGCGCTAAGCGCTGAGGGGGTCTCACAAGGCAAGTGGATCGGGAGCAGGGTAAAAACCTAGTAAGGCTCTTTGAACCCACCCCGGTGGTAAAAACAAGCAGCTTTAAGCGCTGAGGGGGTTTCACAATGCAAGTGGATCAGGAGCTGGGTAAAAACCCAGTAAGGCTCTTTGAACTCACCCCGGCTGTAAAAACAAGCAGCTTTAAGCGCTGAGGGGTCTCACAATGCAAGTGGAGTGGGAGCAGGGAAAAAACCCAGTAAGGCTCGTTGAACCCATCCCGGCACTAAAAACAAGCAGCGCTAAGTGCTGAGGGGGTCTCACAATGAAAGTGGATTGGGAGCAGGGAAAAAACCCACTAAGGCTCTTTGAACCCACCCCGGCTGTAAAACAAGCAGCCTAATGCGCAGAAGGGGTCTCGTAGCACAAGTGGATCTGGAGCAGGGAAGACCCTAGTAAGGCTCCCAGAACCCACCCCCGAGGAAACAACTAGCCCGCAAACGGAGCGTGGGGGCTTCAAAAACTCAAGTGGATCATGTGTGGAGAAAGTGCCAAATTCATCTCCAAAGAGTGGACCAAGAGGCTAAAACGCCTCCATCCGTGGAAAAGTACAAAACACATGACCAAAAAATCAAAATGGCTCCAAGAACACATCCCGCGGAGGATCAAGTGAAAGGCTTCACAACGCGGGGTTTTGTTCTATCAAGAAATACGGATCAAGAGCCATAACTTCAGCGAAAATCACCCTGTGAGCAAGAGAGGGTGCAAGTGCTAAACCTGGTCAGGTTGGACATCAGTAAAAGGCACACAAGCGCACTCCTCCCCAACTCACTTGGAAAGGACAAGAGAAAGCAGGATGAACCTGCTCCAAAGACAAGCAATTATGAACATGTCACAGCTCACACGCTGTGGCCAAACAATTGTCACAAGCTTTCATATGAATGGCGGCGGGGATCAGCCTCGAGCGGGCCCCTAATTGGGATTAGGGCCCCCCGCTCACCTGTTCCCTCTGTCCCCAAAATATAGTATTGTTATCCTTATGTGATGTTATGGCTGGTTTTTCTTTTGCACCATGGCTGGTACTAAAATAAAGCTTGTGGCCAAAGTTTTTTCCACCTCACATCATGGTCGTCAGTCTCCTCATTCCTGCAACTGTCATCCTGTATTGCCTGTCTTGTCACACTTGTCATCCATCCGTGTCACCCGCATACCACTCCCCAGCACAAAAACACTTCCAGGCTTACAGAGAGGGGTTTGATGTCCTGTGAAGCCCAGAGGCTTAATCGCTTCTCCGGCACTGGCCTGGATAAGGAGTGCCAGCATGTCAACAAAGGCGGTGCACCGGGACAGGGTATCCGCTGGCTCCCCAAGCTCCGGTGAAACCAGCTTATTGGTCTGCATCCCCAGATTCGAGCAGAAGAAAGAGACAGGAGCCTGGAAGCTGTCTGCCTTCTGGAGGTGCATCATCGCTGGACTGCAGAGGCACAGTGGAACGCCAGGAGCCTCTCAGACATAATTGCAGGCGGCGCCCAGAAGGAGCACCGGCAACCTGAACACAGGTACAGGCAAGGGGAATCTCAAATGGAATAACGGCACTGCAGGGCTCAAATAAATACAGTAACAAAGAGTGCCCCAGTAGAGTGGGGACCCAAAAATCCAGGATGGTTAAAGACAGAAAAGGAGTGTGACAAAAACCAAGTGACCATGGAAATGAAAGGTAACAATTAATAAATGGTATTGTGAAACACGGGAGAGTAGTGGGTAAAGCAGCAACCCCAGTGGTTCTGAGGCTTAAGATTGTGAATGCTTGAGAGGAACTCAAGTGAGTCTTTATCAGAAATAAGTGAATGTAACAAGCGATTTTTTATGTATAACAAGGCTGTGGGTAAACTACACACAGTGAAGGCCTGCACAGACAACCGGTCCATAATAGTTAGCATAAAGTAACTAGAACAAAACATACAGAAGCCAAGACCAGGGAAGGGGTTGTTCCCCTGGCATAAAAAGACTAAGGAAGAAGATCAATTCCCTAAGAACAGTACACGGCATCACTGGGCCAAATAGGCAGTGAGAGACCAAAAGAGCAGGATAGCAGCCAATGTATTATTTTACTTCATAGTAGTTTGGTAGGATTGTAGTGTGAGGGCTAGAGTAGTTTTGGACACAGGATAGTGGACTTTATTTTGGACATCCTGGCAACGACTGGTCCATTAGTTTGTTTGGTTGAGGCAGGGAAACCCTATAGAGTTGGGGCCAGTGAGGCGTTTTTCCGTCCCTCTTATTATTTCAATAAAAGCACTTGAAGCCAAACACCCTGTGTCCGTCTCCTTACTCTGGTGCCTCACAGTACATTTGTATCATTTGCGCTTATGATAGCTGCTGGAAAAAATCTTAACTGGCAACATTTATCCTGCATGGTAACTCTGGGCTTGTCGCGCCTTGAAACACTTGTGTATAGGCGCGTTATAAATGCCATATCATATCATATCATACAGAATCTCTACAAGCCTTTGGGACGCATCATTCCATAATGTGGGGTGTTTGTTAAAAACAACAGTGTGAGTCTTCAGTGCATCCGGCTTCCAAACTGGTTTATCCATGAATCAGTGCATTTGTTTTTCTCTCGAGGACTTTGGGTCTGGATAGTGAAAGCTTTATGCCCCCCTCAGCAGGAAAGGGGTGTCATTAAGGATTTCTCCATGAATGCCTGCAATGCAAAAAAAGAACAGGGAAGGTGAGCAGGGAATCCTCTCCATGCCTCGTCTGGTCCCATCATACTCTCGACTTGACAGGCACTCTGCTCCCGAGTCCTCTCATCGATTGTCCCCACAGGCAGGCAGTAAGTTTGTCACTGCAGCCAAATGGCCTTCCCCAGCCAGGAGATTCACAGTATAAGTAACCAAGGTTTAAGGTGGCACAGTTTCACAGGCAGGATGTAAATAAAGAGGCACTTTTCTCCTTCATTTTGGCTGGATTTTACGTCTTCAAGAAAGTTTATCAAAGTCAGTTTACAGAGTCTCTGGGAATTATGTTAGTGAGCCATTAATATATGCTTTCTTCACAGGTGTTTCATAGAGTGGCTGTTTTGTGTCTTTATGGTAGAAAGGATAACAAGAATTACTTTTTCAGCAACAGAGAATGGGGCCCTACCTTGTGACCCCAGCTGGTTATGGATGTCAGCAGTTTGGAGCGGACTGGTGGGGAAGTGTTGGGAGACAGATGAATACGTCATCAATAGATTTCATCTGGAGGATCATTCCTATGCAGACGATATGCAAATTTATGGCAGATTAAAATCTGCCCCGGAAGAACAGACCGTGTTTTAGCTTTTGCTAATGCCATAAAAAACGGGATGACTGAAAGCAAGCTTCAGCTTAATCCCAACAAAACAGAGGTGATAGTGTTTGGCCCATAAAATCTTTGTAAGAATTACCATGCCACCTATTCCTGTCCTGCTATCTTTGGTGCAAATACTTCCTTTTCCAGTAAAGTAAAAGATCTTGGTTGCCTTTGGCAAGCATGGTTGGATTGTAATGCACAGGTCTCAGAGACAGTGAAAGCCGTATTTGATGAACTTGGGCAATTTAAACCCATTATACTGCTCATCCCAGAAATGGATTGGGCGGTGGTTGTGGGGACCGTGATTAATTCCAGGGTCGACTACTGTGCCACCCTTCTTTTGGGTGCCCGAGAAAGCCAATTTCATCGTCTGCAGGTAGCCCAGTACGCTGCCGTCCAATTGATTTATAACCTTCCAAAACGTGCTCCCATCTCCACATATCAGAGGAAATTGCACTGGCTGCCTGTCAGAAAAATGATTGAGTTTATTACACTTTGTTTGATTTACAAATGTATTGAACGAATGGCACCAAGATATTTGATATAAAAAAAATCAGCTTTTATCAGCCTTCCCGAGCATTGCATTAATTCGGCCAAATCCTGTTGGCCGTTCGTTCCCCTTTCTTGTCATGCTACCCGGCTGGATCATTGTTTCTCCATTAAAGGTCCTCGCCTCTGGAACTCACTCCCAGGTGATTTGCTGAATGCCCCTGCTATTGCTGCATTCTGCTAAAAGCTGAAAAGGTTCTTGTTAGTTTGATTTAGGAATTCAGTGATTATACCTAAACTGAGCAAGCACAATAACATCTGTGCCTAGATGCAGGATTCCTACTTGATTGCGGAAGGATTTGCGCGTTACAAATGTTAAATCAATCAAATCAATCAATGATATGATATGGCATTTATAACACGCCTATACACAATTGTTTCAAGGTGCGAAATTGCTACTGCCCCTCCCCCGGCCCAATATCATATAGGTGAAAAACATTACTCACTAAGGCAACTGTCCCGCCGATTTCCCAGGCAGGTACAAAAGGAGATGGACACGATCTAAGCTAAAGATGGCAAGAATAAACAAACTGACAATGAAACAATACATGGGCATGCATTAGACACAAAGCAAATTTGCAGTCAACATGAAGAATGCAAACACTAGGTAAAATGCATTTATACACAAAGAATATTAATCTGGCACCCATAAGACATGAAGAATACTAACATAAGAAATGTATGAGCTGAATGCAACATAAATGACATGTGACTATAGCTCACTAACATAAAGAGTAATTGGCAGCCATCTTTTCCAAAATGTAAGCTGTTACAGACTTCTAAGTAAATGAAAGGCCTCAAGACTTGATGAAAACAAACTGCTGAAATAACACAATATAAATCTGTGCAGAGCTCAGACAGGAATGGACAACCACAGCCAAGGCTACCGCAAATTAAGGGCAGGTCAGAATGTTGCAGTGAAAGCACGAGATAGCAATTCCCAGGATGAAAGAAGGATATTCCCCAGTTAAAGTTTTATAAGAGAACAGCCACTCTTTGTGAGCCAAGTGCAAGTGAACCATAAATCTAAGAAGACCACACAATGAACTCAAGGATGTCCCCAATGATAAACGGAACCATAACGCTTGCACTAATGTTAGCTAACATCCCAATAAATGGAGGGTGAAATAATTCCAAACATGGGGCCTCATTACAACCATAGCGGTCCGTTAACTATGGTACCGGTAAGCATGCCGGTACCTTAGTTCCCGGACCACCATACTATGTGCTCTGCTCGCGGGTGCCGTTTGACCCGCCAGGTTTTTCCTGGCGGGTGTAACGGCACCCGCAAGCAGAGCACGTCAGATGCACCAGCACAACTCTGAATGTGCCAGTGCATCCGACGTCCCCATCCCCATTCAGCCCTATGGGGCAGAATGGGGATCGGGACACCCTTCATTGCGGCACCCGAAAATGGGCAATTACCGGGTCCGCCGAGCTCGGCATGACCCGGTTCTTGCCCATTCGAGGGTCCCGGAAGAAATGCAACTCCAGCCGCAGCCGTGCCCTTCAGAAGGGCACGGCTTCCGCCAGAGTTGTAATGAGGCCCATGGTCTCATCACACATGAGACATAATTGAAGAACACGTTCTATTCATTAGCAACGAACACAGATAGGACACCTGCCACACTCATCATGCATATTCCCAGACATGAGGCGTTGCAAAAGGTTAAATACAAAGAAATCACCCTAGCTCATGGCCTAGGAATGAGGGATAATATTTTCTTTAATTGAAGGGAAAGCAGTCCATGGATCTCTTTCATCCTAGGCTTGTCGGGCCCATGTCTTGGCAACCTGTTAGTTGCCCAGGGTTGGTCAGTAGAAAGCCAACCAATCAAAACACCCAATGTTAGGCCACCCATTACATATTATGCCAGCTAATAGTTTATTGTAGAGATGTCTTTTTACTGTTATCAATATATAGGTGGTCTCAAGAGGAGTGATCAGACAAGCGTTACTCTATCAGAACATTAACCCCTATAGTATTTATATGTAGTCACTATTATTATCCAATCTCCGTTCCACTTAGGACGTCATTGATGGCACGTTTGTACTATTAAAGCAACTGTTTTAGCAATGTACGCTGAGAGCAATTACCTTTTATGCTTGTAGGCTGTCCCTGCTTTAGTTGGATGTGTTGCCTTGCACTTTTGTCTTTCCGTCATTGAGTCTGTTTTGATCTGGCTCCAGAACCCATGTAATTTTGGTACTTTCTAGCACAAATAAGCAACAGAGCATGTCAAATTATCCTTTTATTCCATTAGGTTTCATTGTTAGCTGAATACTTTAAGTCCCAATAGCTACAATAAAAACATTTCCACAAACTAGACACTTGTTGATACCAGCAATTTTAAAAGTCACGTTTTTTGTATAAAAGTGGAAAACCCACATACTAAATGAATCACTAAATACTGCAATAACGCCAACAGGTTGAACTTTGTTTGGCTGAAGACTGTATGCTGCTGTTTCACTTACTGCTGTTCAAGAAACAAATTTCAGTTTGAAACGATTGCTATTTTATGGCAAAGTAAATAAAAACAAACCATATAATATAAAACCGATGTTTTAAAAACATATCTGGGGGACCCCCCCCCCATTGCCATTGTAAGCACATAGTTCACAGCAACCTGTCATATACCTCTGTATATCACATGGCTCGGCTCTAGTTCGCACTCCACCTCAAGAGCAGTGCCAATTTTCCCATAATTCTCAGAGATAAATGTAAAGAAAGCCATGTGATAAAATGTTCACTGCGATTTGCCAAAAATCCATTCTTTCCTGCTCATTGCATTTCGCAACTAGAGTTAATTCTCACCCATCAACTAGTTCCCTTTGTTCCTTCGGCATGATAATCCCTTGGAAAAAGGAGCATCTTGTGTTCCCTGCAGGACTCGATCGTGCAGTAAAAATCAAGCACAACGCATTCTACTTAATATGCCTTTGCTATTTTCCATTATGGGGAATGTCGTGTGCAAAGCACAAACTGCCACCTATGCTGGCCGTGTAGCAACATTTTAAACATCTGTAAAAATGAATCCTGCAACAACCAAGATAAGCTTTAAAAATAGTATTGTCAAAAGTAATAAATAAATAAACACCTCTACATAAAAAAAAATTTAAACTGCCAAACGGCTGAGCCAAAATAAAAGAGCTATTTGTTTCCAGTCTTCGTGCTTCAAGGCTAGCAGATAGTCCACTGCATTTAGTGCTTTTTAATAATGTGTGTCTAGGAAGGCACACACATAACCGTTCTTTATGCCCTACTAAACCGTGCAACATAGAAAATGCAGGGCATATAAATGAACACGACACTCTTTCTAAGCAGTTATAAAATAGATACTCTTAAAACGTGATTGTAAAAAAAGCACAGGTAGCGCTGTGTAGTGAGGTGCAGGAATGATACATTAATGATTTTAATGTATAGTATAAGGTTTTCCTCTGGGGGCTCCAAAGCAGCGTTTGCTCGTGTGCGGCCTGGTATGGGTCGCCACCGATTTACACGAAATAAACGTGAATGACGGCGCAATAACGAATGGCTGGCGGAATTCCACTGCCTGGTCCCCTGCGTACGATAGATGATGGGAGAGTGAGCACTCCCAAGTCTTAAAAGTCCAGTCAGCAAATCAGAATTCCACTGACGGCGCGGATGTCTGGCCTTTGTCCGCTAATTCGCCTTTTCTAGTCCCACGTGCCGGATTACACTAAAAGTACCACCGTGTGAGACAGGATTAACGCAGTAATACACAGGAGGGGAACCAACACACCTGCAGCCTTTATGTTTTTAGTGCATGAGAATGTTAAGCAGTCAAATTCGCTTTGTAACGCCTTCATTTTTTCATACTCACTGGCTCAGAAGCAAACATTTGTGACACAGGTGCACTAGGCAAATATATTTTTGGCAGTAGTTATCACGGGTTGCAAGCAGAGCAAAACATTTCAGTGTCTATATTCATTTCATATTCTGCCATAGCACTTTTAAAATCATGTGATTTAGCCCGGCTAATTTCTATGATTTTGAGGCGTTCCTATGTTTGAGCATTGCCTACATTTGTACCACACTAATAGTGGAGAAGGGGGACCATACACGATTTTGCAGTGGGAGAATAGCGACTTGCTATTCTTTTAAGTTTGAAATGAAATTATTTTTACAGAGTAAAGAGGTTATATATCCTAATCCCAGTGTTGGCCGAAGGTTGTTTTAACTCGAGAAAAAAAAGTTTTTTTTTTTAATCCAGTTGTTTTTGCATCTAGTAAATCATGCAGATTAAAATATGGATGTGTGCCTTAAAGTCTCTTTTCAAATCAGGCAGTTACAATATTATTTTGTTTAAATGCCTTGGTTGCATTCTGGATCCATTCATCTGACATTTGCCTTGGTTGCATTTTGGGATACTGTCAACTGACTGAGCAGCCTTGCAGCACAGCGACCTCCCTCTTGAAACTGGGCGGCCTTCTCACTCCTACCTCCTCCTCTCTAGATCTGTTTATTACCACAATTGCATGTCTGTTTACCTGACGTGGTCCTTCATTCCATGAGGTGGGGCTTTTCCAGGCTGCAATCACCCACACCTGCTTATTACTAATTGCATTCCTGTTTTTTTTCCTTAATGCAGTTTACCTACTCGTCCCTGCACTTTTAGACTTGTTTTGCTTGCAAATGCACCTCTTCCCTCTTCCCCTCCTGCAGTTCCCTTCCACTCCACCCCCCTTTTTGCATGTTTCAGCACATTCCAAATCGTCTCAAGACCTAGTAAGAGCGTTTTGTTTGTTCTCTCCCTCTTTCGTCTTCCTGCACTTCCCCTCCTACCACTCTGCCCTGCTCTGCACTTGCACGTTCCGAATGTTTCAAGACCTTTTTAGGCGTTTTTGTTATTGTTTTATACTTTACTCCCCCTGCCCCCGTCTTGATGCGCCTTGAAACACAATTTTTCTGTATAGTGCCATTAAAAATAACAAATAAATAAAGACCTAGCTTGAGAGCAGCATAGTGCTGTACAGAGTGTGGGCAGCCTACATCTAGGCTGGCATCTTAACAGTAGCACAATACTGTGAGTTGGGGTCTGTGTCAGTATGGACATCCATTTGAATGAGTCTTTGAGCAGGTGTTGTTGAAAAAAGCCATGTTTTGAGAGATTTGCGAAATTGTGGAGAATTGTGGCGGCATTCTGAGCAGACACCGGAATAGAGTTCCAGAGATGGGGACATGACAAGAGAAGGATTGTTTGTGGGTCCTCTCTTGCGGGCGAGTTGTGATTCAAACTGGTTGGTCTATTTGTTATGTGCCACCAGATGTGGAGCTTAGCCGTATAGTGCGCGACTCGTGACTGCTTTGTAGATGATAAATGCAGTCTCGAACAGTATCCTGGCCTACATAGGAAGCCAATGTAGTTTGCGTAGGAGGGTCTGTTTCGCTCAAAATTAGATGCACCCGTAATACGACGTGCTGCAACGTGGTGGACTGCTTTTAGGGGAGCCAAGTGAGCAGCAGGAAGCCCCGTCAGGAGGGCATTTCCCTCCCATCTAGGTGCGAGAGAACAAGGGCTTGCACTGGAGTCTGGCTCTCCTGCGGTGGGATGAAGGGTTTGGATTTACAAAGGTTAGAGATTCAGAGACAGGTTGTTTGGGCCTTCATGGCTATGTTTTTCTGGAAGGACAGGCTATGGTCAATCGGGAACCTCTAGTTTTACAGATCATAAAGTCGTGGATTCAATCCTTCGAGGCCATCAAGTTGTTTAGCGAACGGACCGCCTTCCTGTGGCACTGCTCAGCAGGATCCACTGATCTGTAAATATCCATAGACATGTGGGGAGAAGAGGAGGAGGAGAGATGTAACCTCCTACCATGTCCACTGACTACTTCTTTTGATGGAAGTATTTGCCTGTTTTAGGGAGTAAAAGTGGCTGTTACCCCTCTTTTTTGAAGGGCTTTCCTGACCTTGGGCTAAGAAGCTTTAAAACGCCATGGCTGTTTTCATTGCAAAGGAAAGTGTTGAACTGCAAATGGAGACTTAGCATCAGGCAAAACATTAAACAAGAAAATGGCAGCTTCATTTTTTATTTTTTTTGCATGGTCCTGCTGCTCTTGCGGACTTGCCACCAAGAGGAAGTCAAGAGACTTTCCATCTTGGAGGCCCCTAATGCAAGCTCTAACCGGGTCTGCGTGTTTGAGCTTTAGTGATTGAGAATGTTAACAGAACAGCTTCTTAACTAAAGTACTGTCTTTCTTGGTGCATCACGTTAGCTCTTCTGAATCCTATGCCTGCTGCCTCAGCATCACTGACTGGTAGAATTTTCTTAAATTGTGTCACGCATGACATGGGTCTATCTGTTTAGCCAAAAGACTAGCTAAGCAGGTGTCCCTACTACCCCGGATGTGGGGAACATCATCTTGCGTACTCAGAAAAAGATCCAGAGGAATTATTCATGAAATAGCATTCCTTTAATTATTCAATATAGAAAATACAGAAGACCTACATAAGAAACAGACAGCAGCAATCAATGGAGCTGACAGTTATAAAAACAGCCCCAAAACATCAACAGGACAAACATCACAAAAATCCATAATTGACACAATCCGCATCCACACACCATTCATCAACCGACAACCAACCAGAAAAACTGCTAGAAAACAATATTGGAAAGCAAGAAAACAACAAGCGTTAGATGACCAAGAAGAAAGCAGATGGCTTCAACTTCTCATATTTACATCTTCCGGCCAATACAGCAATCTCCAAAACCACCAACCGGTTTCGACGTATGTTTGTGATTTAAAGCATCTTCGTCAGGGAAAAACAACTGGAAATTAGTTGAATACAATACATCAGTGATGGAGTGAATCATAACCATTCAAGGAAAAGATGGGCGAGTCAGCGCTGAGACATCTCTAGAACACAGTAGAATCAATAACCCCATGCCATGCTTGACACAATTTAAGAACATTCGCTCTTTTTAGCCAAAAGGGCATTTAATAACTTGAAACAAATGTGTATTCTTAAATTCTGCCTCACTGATAAGGTAGACACAAATTGCCAACGGTTCTCCTATGGCACGATATTGATTCTGTAGGGAGCACTCTTGCCTCCTAAGAGGTATCATAGCACTTGAAAGAGGATGTATCGATTGCTTAGGTTTGACACAAAAAAGGTAGATGAAGCAAAATTGAACAATTATAAAAGAAGTTAGTATGAGACACCATATTGAAGAAAAAAGGCAGAATCCAACACAGTACAGCAGGATTCATGATCACCAGTTTGGGCTTCCCATTGTGATGGGCTCATGATTGTCAACAGTCAGATCCTACTCAACTGGCCAGCAGAAGAGTAAGGCTCTCAGAGGAGGAGCGAGCAAGTCATGTCACATACCCCAAAACGGACTACAACTTCCTACCTGGTGTATAAGCAAAGTATGTAAAATAAAGTGTGGGAGTAGGGAGACAAACTATCAAGATTAGAGGGAGGTGGGGGGGCACTCAAAAGATCCCATGGTTGCGCCACTATCGAAAGAAACCTTCTTCAAAACCCAAAGGTAGTGGGTGAAACGCAGTAGGGGACACAAGGGTAGTCAACACGAGTAAAGGTCACAGAAACCTACTACTACCAGTCCACTTAAGGCCACAGGGATAATTTATGAGGGATGCCTTCGGACACAGTGGACTGCTTGGAGATGGCCAAAAGAACATCAGGAGTGCGGAAATGGGGTGCACCTGCTCGATCAGATATCCTCAGTGATCAGTCTCTAGGTTTCAATGGATAACTATTTGATTCAATGCCCCAAAACTGATACCAAACACCTTCTCCGACCCCACCAACCTTGCTGCCATGTCACCCGTCAGTCTTCCACTTGGGTTAGGGTTCTCTCTCATAGCACAGGGTTAGGGTTCTCTCTCATACCATACGAAGATGGATGGATTACATAAGGATATCGGCAGGTAGCCGTCAGCATTATCCCATGCTTTGCAGTCATGCTCTTTATGTTATATGGGGCAAGACACCAACTCTGCTCCAACTTTCCCTCTCTGGTATTCCTTCATCAAAACAGCTCCATCAAGGTTCAGCTAACCGACAGAGTGGTGCCTTCAACCCTACAGATGTGGGGTGTTTCAGCCCCTTTTACTTCACCTTTACTTACTCAATAAAAAGGTTATCACTCGTTTACTGCAAGTGCAAAAATACTGAATGCCAAAATGCCTCCGTTTTTTTGCAGAAATTCGGCGCAGTTATATGTCGGAGGTAGGTAAAGGTAATCAATTAGGTAAGGAGAGTATGGGGGGGGAGGCTGCGGGGGCAGGGGCTAGGAGAGGAGGCCGGGGGGAGTCTCGCCCTGCTAATAACTTCGCCAATCCAAAATAAATAAATAAAATATCGGTATTTTGGCATTCTGTATTTCTTTGTCGCAGTGATCACACAGATCCCAAAAAATGACAAGGAGTACAAATACTATCAACAAAATACATGAAACTGACTCATAAGCTTGTCCCCCTGCTTTGGGCCACACAGCTCCATGGGTATGTTTGGACCAGTAGTACACATAATGCCACAGGAAGAAAAACGAACATTTATTATTGCCTGATCTGAAGAGGTCATTACGCAAGTTTAATATCCTTCGGCATGCAAAGTGTAGCCTTGCATATAGATACACACATCATGGAATGCAAGAAGTGAATGCTCCTCTGGTCAAGGGGAGGATTCAGGTTTGTTCTTAGAGGACAAACAATGTAAATGGCCTACAGTTGTGAAGGCGTTTCTTACTTTCCACCCCAGTTTCTGAAGACTTGCCCAATGAAGCAAGTACCTGGGCACTTGTTGGCATTCACCGACAACAGTGTCAGTACTGTGAGAAACCAAAGGGTGTCTCACTTGCTGGTCCCCGGGGGATCTCTCTCTCAGGTGGCCAGGGCACGGCTATCACCTTTGGACCCAGACCCCGGGGTGGACCAGTGTGGTGAGGGAACCGATCGTGAGATGCAGTATTCCCCCCTATCCCGCGCCCATACCCCATCCTATTTTATAGGATTCTCCAAAATTCGAATTCTCCCACCCCGTTTCTGCAAAAACACTGCGCCGAGGAAGGGGATGACTGAGAATAAAGAGGCTAACACTTACATATCTCATTGACATGTCCCGTTAATCAAGTCAGGCAAAGTCAGGCACTTGACTTT
This sequence comes from Ambystoma mexicanum, assembly GCF_040938575.1. Classification (NCBI taxonomy): domain Eukaryota; kingdom Metazoa; phylum Chordata; class Amphibia; order Caudata; family Ambystomatidae; genus Ambystoma; species Ambystoma mexicanum. Next base: position 141,395,565 of record NC_090922.1, on the reverse strand, counting down.
AATCACATACATCTGATACCATGAGCTCCCCCCACACGGATAAAAGGCGAAACAGAAACACACTCTGAGCAATGTGAGACACAAGAAGGAGCAGATCTTCTGGAGCGAAGGCAAATCCACTGGAGCAGGACGACCGATCAAGGGACCAGAGCAAAGGGTAGGGAAACCCCGAATATCCCTACAAGAGGTTGTTGCCTCTGGGGAACTGAAGAATACACAGAGAAAGCCAAATCCCAGACAAGAATCCGCCTGCATTGTGTGTCAAGGAAGCCACCGAACCTCCCGGGTGAACGACAGAGTTGGGGAGGCGAGGCCTAGCCTGTGGTATCAACCTTGACTTGTGAATCAAAGCCTCAGAGACAAAGGAATACACACACGTGGCGAGTTCGTGAAAGACATGAAAGGGCGATTTGTGTCAAGGAAAGATTGAAGCTGCAACAGTATCTCACGAATAAAGGTGGCGCGCATGCTGATGAGACGCGAAAGAAAGCAAACCAGTAGTAAAATTTAAAGTTACCGATAACTGTGAAGCCAGTGATACAGAGTACTGGAGTGGTCCAGCGAAAGGAAGTAGCCCACTTGAAAGCCTCCACAAAATGTTTGATGTCTTGTTATAAAGCGGCAAGTGAACGAACTATGAAATGTGCAATGGTCAAGATTAATCCCGTCAAATGGGGAAGCTAAAAGGTGATTGCTTTAAGAGAAAGATCTCTTTGACTTTTGCTGATTGTTTTATGGAACTACCAAGAACAAGACACACTGGGGCAAATAACATAAGGGAGAGCTGAAGTGAAAGTCGAAGTGGTCCTGCGGAGGTCTACGGAAAAAGCCTTGCCCACTCGAAAGTCTGACATCAGTGAAAGGTCCGAGTCCGACTGAGGTAGACAGGGAAAACTAAATAAGTAAGGGGAAGGCAACCCCTAACGAATGAGAATGAAGCTTGGAGAAGGGAACACCTGCAAGTGCTGTGATTGCGATGCCCGTGCCCGACAGAGGGAGACCTACGTGAACTTTTGTTGAACTGTGAAAGAACTTATGGAACATTGGAATAAGTGTGAACGTGGAAGGCCATGAAGGCCTCGACCCTAAGCCAGAGTGTGTCATCCTGTTTACAGGGGCTGCCTTACTCTGTGCTGTTCAAGGTGGGGAGCAGAGCCGACTCAGCCACCTTGATCGTTTATGTCATAACACTGACTTTCCTTTGCATACACATTCCCCTTTACACACTTTTTGTATAAGAGATAGGGCAGGCATTAGGTTTTGTTCGTATAGGTCATTTTGATTTGACATAGACTGACTAGGACTGTGTTTTCTTTATTATTTGATGGTAGATACTACTCCCATCATAGCTATAGGGAGGTTTTCCAAACCACAAGAATTTAATAAAGGTTTTGAAACTTGTAGCTCTTGTATCAGTGTCATACTTGTGATACTATGTCTCCCTTACAGCACCTGAACATGTGATGGTAAATGTTTACCAGAACGAAATTGACATAAAAAAGTAAGAACTCCATTTATCCGAAAAACTCTTCTCAGAGTAAAAAATAAGCCGGGCAAAGCCAATAATTTTGGACTTTGCAGCTGCTAACTGCATTTACATTATCAACGCAAGAACAATTTAGAGCATGGGCAGGCAGGCGTTGCAGTAAGGCAGGTGTGAGCTGGGTGGATTGGTAGTCCGCCATGGGCTACGGTGGGTATGCAGGCGTGGGGTATGGTAGGGGGTAGATGGGTCAGCATCTAAACACTGAAGAAACTTGAGGCGACATGCTGCCGCATTAAAAAGCAACTCAAATAGGTTCCCTACACATTTCTTGTAATACTTTGAATCTACCTTTTAATCTCCAGTTAACTGATGATCTTGGCTAGATTGTTGTGATGTTGTGGTAAATGACGACACACGTATAGGTTCATTAATTGCATACACTGCTGGGCAAATGTGCATGGGACTGTGGAAACCAGTGATACATGCCATGTGGTCCAGTATCTTGTGCTGCACTGCCAGAATTATCTCCCTATACTGTCCTAGTGACAGTTAGAAGTCCAGAGACGGGCCCCAAAATGGCACAGTAAAATTGTGCTGATGCAGGCTGTGCCCAAATATTTGCCTGTATTCCCACTGTAAAACACCTTCATGATTGGGCCCAAAATGTATATGGCAGCATGCAACTGTAAAGTCCACGTTCATATATGCAAGTCTTGTCACTGGAAAAACTCATGATGGTGCCGACACTATACATGCCAGCAGGTCAGCATACCACTAAAAACAAAAGACGAAAAATGCATGGAACCAGTGCACGGGTCCACCTTGACACCAAAAGTAACAAGCACACACATATACTCAAAGTCTTGCATTCACGCATTAAAAAAAAACCTTACAAGAAAAACACTGCTCTTCAAGCGTGCATGGAGCATCAATCTGGATGCCGTTCTTTATCTAGTGCTGTGGAGGATTAATTTAAACGTGTGGGGCTGTATTTGCAGTACACAGATGGGACAGGGACAACAACGATCTGGGATAGCACATTAGAGCACCGTGTATTGCCAATTTTCCAGAATCGCATTAATCATTTCTTTTCGTCAATGTGAAGGCATCAGGAAGCAAGACACAGACAATAGATTCGAAGTTCACAACAAAATAGTTTAACTCAAATGTCAGGATGGTAGGAGGCCTAACTTGCCCTATACCAAGGTGGGAGTTCCCTACCTGGCAAAACTAAAGAACGTCTCAGTCAAAAACTTCAACTTAAAGGTCTGTGTGTCCAGAACCTATTCTTGACCGCACAGCCAAAGCTAAACAATGTGTAGGGTTGTCAATTATAAAAAAAATAGTGATCAACACAAAGTTCTGAGCTTCTTCTAGCTCTTCGCTGCCTTCATCAGCTCCCCTTCCCCAAGTTTAAGAAAGTTCCACAAAAGTCTTAAGATTACTTTGAAGTTCAAACAGTTCCACAAAATTCTCAGGGGTTCCCTTCCCCAAGTTCAAAGCAACCCAGTTCAAACAAAAAGGGGTCTTGAGGCTCTGTCCTCAAGACGGCACTTGCAGTTCATCAAGTGGGTTCCCTTCCCCAAGACTTCAACGTAGCAACCAATGTTTGTTTCAGTCTTTCAAAGTTTAACTTAGCTCTTGGTCAACCTGACCCTCGTTCTGGTTAGCGTCAACAGCTCACTTACAGTAGTGCGTTCCTTCTTGGTTTGTTTCACAGTGTCTTTGGCTTTCACAATGCAGGGCTCACTGGTCTAGGTGCAGCTGTCAGAACACACGGTTCACACATCACAGGTCGCGCAACGAAGACCCTCTACGCTTCTCAGCCCACACAGGTTCCTCTGCATTTGCCCCAGTATACAGATTCCTATGCAATTAGTTCCTCTTTGTTGGCCTCTTGACTTGATGTGCAGTTTTGTAATATTATGGCTTCTCCTAGTTAGCCTTGTGGCTTTGCCATAACGTATTACACACCTCTTGACAGTCTGTGGCCTTGCTCATGCCCCAACTTTAGTTGTACTCTTTCACATTTGCCCTTTTCCTCATAGGTTGCTTTTATGTGGGCACTTTCCCTTTTGACTTTCATTGGCTATTTGCTTTGCCTGTAAAGTTGTATTTCAGCTCAGTAATTCAACATCTTTAATTTCAGGTTTTCAGTAAGCTCAGTATTCAATATGCATAGTTTAGCATTATTTTTACTTTTCATTTAGTTTGGTATTCAATATGCATATTTTAGCGATGTTTAAAACGTTCATTCCGGTGGGTATTAAATATGTATAATTCATCTTGGTTTGAAGCTTTCATTCATACATCGCTTTGTTATTCATCCGCAGCCTGCAAGGAGTGCCCTGGCTTCGGAGTAGCCTTCCCCGAAAAGACACCGGTCTTCGGCATCCTGTTCTGGCGGCTACTGCCGATTCCTCTCGCTGCTCAGGCTGGTGCTCCAACCTCTTGCAGCCCCGCTCGCCTGCCAGTTGGACTCCTGCATACACCAACAACGTTGTTGCTTCTGTGTGGACGTGGACGGCGTCCTCTTTCTCTCTGGGTGCTCGATCTCGTCACAGAGGCTCCCATACCTCATGGATGTCGGCTGGCATCCTGGCTCCTCCTCTGGTCCCACCACAGCTGCCTCTGCATAGAAAGGGTCCACTGGTCTCTCCTACACAGGCCTCCCTATTGATCCCTGTTCTGTTCCACTTCTCTCTCTTTATACACCTGCAACCACTTGACAGGTTGCAGGTGTTGATTCCCAATTGTGTTTGCCCGACTGTGATTAAGGGGACATGCCTGACCTTGCAAGTAGTCTGCAGGCATCTTCCTCATCCCAGTACCAAAATGGTGAAATTAGGTCTTAGTGTTCATTACTTAGTCGCCTCTTCCTCGTCTCAGTACTATCAAAGATACAATGTGGGAAAATGAGAGGAGAGGTTATAAAATAGCTCATAAAAGGCTGAGGGAGAGTTAGGTTGGTCTTCAATGGGGAAAGAGGATACCATGTCTCGCCTGAGGGTACCTCACTCCCAATCCTCAAGGACCCTCCGCCCAGGTGATCCTTCCTCGCTTCTCCACCCCCAGGGTCAGGATCCAAAAGCACTAACCTTTCCCTGGCCACCTGAACAGAGGATCCAGGGGCGGTAGGAGTGAGGATACCCTCTGGTTTCTTACATCAAGCACTAAAGGTTGGGAATAGAACTGGCAGGGTCATATTCCAAAGGCACTGATTCAACCACCAAGTCACCATTGGTTCTTGTTTTGTGCAAAACTGTGTACAGTTCCCATCCACACTCCCACGGTGTTCTTTCACAGAGCTCTTGGAGGATGCTCTTTAAAAGCACCCTCATTGGGTCCCTGCTAAGGCTTTGGGGGGTGGGGATGATGGTCCTGTACGATTCACAATTAAATGGCTACTCGCAATGCCTCCTAAATCACATCTCACTGCTCATCAATATCAATAGTTATTTTTTAGTACTCCACTAGGACCCCATTATTATTATTTGATGGTCGTAGCTTGCTCCCATCTGTAGATTTATGATTAGATATGCATTTATCACACCCGTGTTAAAGTTCAATAAACACCCTTGAGCTATGGTCACTTGTGTCTGTCTTACTATTGATACCATGCCTTCCTTACAGTACTCATGCCTACGATACCCCACTCCGTTGAAGAGCTCACCCACACCCCTTGCATATGGAGGTGCCTGTAACTTGGATTGAATGAAAGTAAACGGACAGCAGGGTGTGAAGGCACCATGAAGCAAAGCACAGGCAACAGATTCACTTTCTTAACAAAGGGAATTTTTTGTATAGGTGTGGATGGATTAAGGCCTAACTTGCCCTATTCTAAAGGATTGTGTGTCCGTAAATTCAACTTAAACGTCGGTGTCCAAAACCTGTATTAGCCCTCACAACTAAAAGACAAACAATGTGTACGGATGGCAGCACCAAAAGAAGCAGTGTTCAAAATACAGTTTTGAGCTTCTCCTAGCTCAGCCTTGGTTCAGCTTCCCCTTCCAAGTTCAAACAGTTCCACATAAAGAACTGTGGGTTCCCTTCCCAAAGTGTAACCCATTTCCAAGGTATCTCAGGGTCTCTTCCACACGTTCACCACAGTTCCAGGATATCTCAGGGTTCCCTTCTTCAAGATTAACCGTTCCAAATGGTTCAAGTCTCTTGAATTTCACCAATATTGCACAGTTCCAACTGGTAGTTCTTTGACTCGTACCAAAACAAATGCTCTCTTTCACTTCAGCATTTACCATACAAAGCCTTGATGTCTGTGCTCTTTTCTTGGCTCTTTCTGAGGTTGGGCTACTTGGTCTAGGCGCACTTGTCGGAACACGTGGTCCACCCATTACAGGTCACGCAACCAATAACCGTTGGCACTTTGTGATGCTCTTTAGGCCTTCTTGATTAACACTGGTTTTCCACCTAGTATCAATGTTAGCACTCAACATCTGCTGGCGTTTCTTTCTTTCTCTGGCAGCTTAGGGCTTAATCACCGTGGGTGTATTGGCAGTCTTTTGGCTTTTCCACATCTTGCATTCAACTTGCCCCTCCAGGTTCAACAACTTGTTTTTTCCACTTGCCTTTCATTCAGTGTATAAATGTTCATAAAATCTTTCACTTCGTTTCTTAGTGCTTGTAACAAATGTCATTCCTTACAATTTCACATTCTTTCCATGCTTTCTCTTTCTCTTTAGTTCGGTATTCAATATTTGCTGTTGTTTTTCCCACAATACTTGGCACCTTTTCCATTATTCCTTCAATGTATTTCCCAAAACACTTTAAAATGGATTCACAATTTCTTATTTCTTCATGCGTGTTCCTGCTCATTATACGCTTCTTGCTTGTGCGTAAACATTAAATGTCTTATAATCACCCCCAGAGCATCCCGGTATGAGTATTCTCTCTCTCGTACTCACCGGAGTTGCTCTGCTTCGTCTGGCGTCCTTGTGCTGTTCTTCGTTCCACTCTCTGCTTCCAGATAGACGACGTGAGTCACAGCGAGCAGCGCTCGCTTTCAGAAAACAATTGCGCAGCGTCCCGTGGCAGTCAGGAGTTTTCTGTGTTCCCAAGCTCCAGCTGGGAACACCGGCAAGTGTTGGGGTTTTGGTCCTCACACAGCTGCTCAGGTCGCGGCACCTCCTTCCTCCCCTGGGAACACACACTGTCCTCGCTGCCTGTCCTGCTCTAGTCTGCTCCTCGCCAAACGTCTGCCACCTTCTCTCCATGCAGGTTCTCCCTGATTTGCTGGGTGAGCCTCCTTTTAAGCACCTGTAGCCTCTCAATAGGTTGCAAGTAGTTTGCCTGACCCTCATTAAACCAGTTAACAGGATATGCCTGATCCTTTATAGGCATTTTACTCGACTCAGTACAAAAGTGATGAAACTGACTAGAAGTACGCATTACTCCCAGTCGCTTCTTCCTCGTCCCAGTCTTAAAAAGGGATACACTTTAAGGTCACAGTGTGTGTGTGTGTGTATAAGGGATGTGGACTGATAACACACTATGAAAGAAGGGGAGGATTCATTCTCATAGGGAAAAGGGGACTACGATGTCTCACCTGCAGATGCCCTCTCCCCACTCCCCAAGGTCCCTCCACCCAGGTGATCCTCCCTCGCATGTCTACCCCTCAGGGTCCGGATCCAAAAGCGATGGGCCTTACCCTGGCCATCTGAGAGGAAGATCCAAGGTGAGTAGATGGGAGGATGCCCTCAGGTTCCTCACAAGGGACATTGTGTTGTTTGGTTCCTCAACCTCCTGGTGCACACACTGTTTTTGTTTCACATACATGGCAGGTATGTGAACGTGTGAAAAAAAAAAGACGCGATGGCTGGAAGGTTTAGAATTCATCTTAACCTCTCGCATTGCTCTGGGCAACCCTCCAGACCATAATTCTTCGCCTACCAAGCAATTACCGAAGGGGAAAGACCATATACAAATCAGACTTGGTCCCACCCCAAAAAGGGCAGTCTAGCCCAAACTGCTAGGTCACATCCCTTCTTGGCCAATGTCTTGCCCAGAGCTGTTCCTGTGGTTATGATTTATCTAAATCTTCCTTCCATCAACTTTTGGTTTTGGTTTTGCTTTAGGCACGTTGCGAGCGGTAAGAAATGCGAGGCGGACACAAAGAAGTATCATCCTCAACATTAGCCATTTTATTAACAGAACGGGATTTGGATAAACACCTAACTTTCCCTATCCTGAGGTGTACCTTCCTATGAAACTAAAACTAAAGCAGGGTGACCGTGTGTCCAAACACAATTTGACCCTGACACTAATACATATAAACAAAATGTGCAACGTAAATGTTTCAAAGTTCAACTCAACAGAAAAGTGCAATAACTCAAAAATATAACTTCAACAGAAACACTTCTTGTATCCAAGGGTTGGCTCCCTTCCCATGTATTATTTCAGGCAAACTATTCACAATGTTCTGTGTCAAAACCAGTCTCTTAAAGACCTTACAAATGTCTCTTTTACCTAATACTCTCCTCAAGATGACAAAACAAATGTTCCTTCCATGAGACTGATTTGGAAAAGAGGAAGTCTTTCAGAATGGCAAATCAAAGCATATTTTCCACACTGTTGGTTCGAACAAGGTAAAAGAAAGTCTCTACTACTTTTCAGGATGGCAAAACAAATGTCTTTTTCACAACAGAGATTTATGTATGGCAAAAGGCAAATCTTTTCAAAGTTTCTGGTTGGCAAAATGTTCAAAGGAAACAAGTCCTTAACATGACCAAGATACCTGGAAACAACTAGAACTTTATCACCCGAAGAGTGGTGGGTGGTTTTGCTAGGTGGGGAGAACATGTGTTTGGTTTTAGCCACATTAACATTCATAAATGTTATTTTAGGTAGTATAAAGGATTAAGGTTTTAGGAAAGACTGATGGTTGTATTTTATATGATTTTTAAGAGGGAAATTGTAAGGATGAAGTTTGTTAAATGTCGGTTACATGAAGTTTTTTAAAGATGGAAATGTTAAGGATGTAATTTGCTAAATGTTTGTTATGAACCAAAATGCAATACATTTTTTTAAACGAAAATAAAATATGACTAAGTGTCTTTTCAACATACCAATTCAAAGTGAGCTATTCCGGTACACTCTCCTGCCAGGAATATCCCCATTTTGGCTCAATTAGATCCCCTGGTGTAGTCTACTGCCAAGTATCCTTTTCCAAAAAGGTTTCACTACTGGATATCCTTATCAGGCTTCTCTGCACAATCACTTTCTCCTTAAATATCACACAACTGTGCTTCTTGGTTAGCACTTTTTTGTTGACTTCAACTATTACTTGTAATAATTTCCCTGAAACTGACATCCATAGCTGAGGGCTTGTTCCAAACTTTGGCTTTCAATCTCCCTTTCAATCCCTCTTGACTCTTGGCAATGCTTGTTGCAGATTTCCCTCAACTGACCTCTTAAGTCGGGAGAATTGTACCATATTTGCCCCTCTTGCTCTTTTGGCAATGTCTTTTGGCTTAGGCAATGCTGGTCCCAGGTTTCCCCCAACCAACATCTCAGGTCAGGAGAATTGCACCACATGCATGCTTCCATTTAGTTCTACGAGGTCAGTATTCAAAAGTACTTTCAATATGGTTTTCAGCATATCTGCACGTGCCGGGCCCCCTTCGCTATACAGCTGACTCGCCAAGTGCTCACGAGGGGCCGGCTTCCCTTTATTGGCAGAGTCCCGCTCGTCGGCTCCTCCAGCCTTTGCTGCAAAGACCAGCGCAGCTTTGTAAGACCACGTCTCCATACACGGCTCCGCGGCACACCATCTGCTTCCTGTCACCCAGAGCTCCCGACGCCACCAACTGACTTCTGGCAAGCTTCTCTTCCCACAGTCCAATGTAGAATTGCCTCTGCCACATAACCCGCGTCCCAAACCGCAACTTGCCTTCTCTCTCCTTCCACGCTTCATTAGCTGCTGGTGATTTGGGAATTTAAAAGTCCTGTGTAGCTGATTAGATCTATGAGAACTAGACTGCGGATGAAGTCATGTACACATTTATTTTACCCATGGCAGGTCCCACGTTAAGTGTAAAGCCACATGCTTTGATAGACCAAGTTTTAGTTACAGCTGAGCATGCTGTGTTGCATTCACTTCTAAGCATGTATCTGTCTGCTATATTTGACAGCCATCTAATATAAAAGAGCATGTTAGATCTGTCATATTTAATACATTTTGGCCACATAGTGACAAGTTCTCTTTTTACAGGACATGTAGATTTGTCTAACATCTTGTCTTTTGGACAAGTAAACTTTGAAAAATATTTCACACCCTGAATAGGTATGGGAATAATGAAGCCACATCTTCCAATGATGCAAGTGCCTAAGCTTTCAATATAAAAAGCAGTGTTATAATAGCAAATGATGGTAGTACCAGGGCATGCGATGGCAGCAGCTCGCAAACAGCGAGGTATCTGGAAAAAGCCTGAAAAAAATACATTCGAAAAAACTATTGACTTTGTCAATGCTTGTTACGTTTGGTACTCAAGAAGACCAGACTGTAGCTCCAATGAGCATTGGAGTGCTTTACATAGAAATTTAGTTTTTGTGCAGGAGCATTTCGAATGCAAGGTGCTCACCACAGACGAAGGTGGTGCATGGGGTTCCAGAAAACAATGTGATGGAGACTGTGGTGGACTGGAAACACAAAGTTGGGATTATACTGGGAAGCACATGCTATATTTTGTTTAACATAGTAATATTACATCCACAATGAGGAAGATTACTTTATTTCCCTAGATAAACTAATTAGAACCCAGTGATCGGATAAAGAGAGACAGTATTATTAATAAAATAAAATAATTAACGGGTCTGTGTGTTCTGGGTCCCTATGGACTTGCTAGTCTAGTTTTAAAGCAGAATCCTGATATTTGGGAGGATGTTCTAGTGATTCTCTTTTGGAAAGTACTTAGTATATAAAAAAGGGAACTCGTAACTGTTCCTCAAATGACAGGTTATTGTCCATGCTGGAAGTAATGGGTAACATTTTTGCTTCTTACTTGCTGGACGAACTTAGTGAATGGGCTAAATCCATGTCCATTTTGGATTTATTTCAGACATGGTCAGAAAAAATCATCTACCGCGCACAATTTGAGATTAATGGATCTGTTAATCAGTAGGGCATGAAAGCATGGTAATCCAGTATTGTATGCCATTTTTGTGGATTTCTGTGCGGCTTTCAATACTGTTGACAGAAAGAGACTGTGGCAAAAACAACTTGAGAGATATGGATGCTCAGAATAATTGGTATATTTCTTGAAACTCTATCATGAGGAAACATCTTTACAGGTGAGGATTGATCCTCGGGGATCATCCCACAGCCTATCCCGACAAATAGGGGAGTAAAGCAAGGAAGGCTGTGTGTTGGCCCCCTTACTTTTCAATTTGCACCTAGCCGATTTGCCTGATAGGTTGAGACTTGTCTCCAATTGCCCTCCCAGGGTTGGTGATTCTCATGTAACATGTCTGTCTTACACAGACAATCTTGTTTTGTTTGATTGCACTTTCAGTGGAATCAAAAGGTCGTTCGAAGAGTTATGCAATTATGCTGAAGAAAATAGGTTAATGACGAATGTGGAAAAGACAAAAAATTATGCTCTTCTCTAGCAAGATCCATATGCGACCCGGCTTACAAATTGATGTGAATTTAAGCATGTTCCCATATATAAATATTTATGGGTTGAATTTTCCTCTGAGGGCAGTTATGAATCATTATGTTAAGCCCCGAGAAGGGAGGCTCGGCAAATGACTGCCTCAATTGCAAAGTTCTCTAAACAGACTGCAGTCTATAGTTTATTGGGCATTATTAGAATATATGAGCAGTGCTTCTGCCCCACTATTTTGTATGAGATGGAGGCATAACATCTGGAAAAAGCAGTGGTACAATATTGTGGACGATCATCCTGGGACTTCCCAGGTCGGTACCTACTGAAATCCTAAGACTTGAATTGGGCCTGATTTCTCTGTATTGAAGAGCAATTTCAAAGCAGGGGATTTTACATATTAAATCTATGTTCAATCCTAAATGTCCGCTACTGTCATTAATCGGCAAACTAACTACAGATAATAGTATGAATTCTTATAATATTTCTGTAAATGGAATTTTAATGGCGATTAATTGAGTACCAGATGGGTCAACTGATTTATATACCATGAAAAAGTGTTTACGATGAGGCTGGAAAAATGGGACTGGAATTATTATTTCCAGCACGTGTTGCAACTTAAAAGTTAGAGAGAGTCTGTGTTGGCTAGTCATAGCTAGAAGAAGCCTCAGTTATATCTTCCACAATGTCCTTCTGTGATGGTTCATAGAATTATACTATTAATTCGAATTGATCGTCTGCCAGTCTTTTCCGTTATAGGTCCCACGTTAAAGATTCTTGTAGAGGAATGATTCTGTCGTACATGTAAAAATAGATCTACGATGGAAACGGTGAAACATGTTATGACGGATTGTAGTGTACCTACACATGTGTTTGTTTAGTAGATTTGTGCACAACTATGATGCCAAAAAACAAAAAAAATGCATTTTGGTCTTACTGTGCAAACATCAATAATAAAGCTATGCATATTGCAATTACAGGGTCTGGCAGAAAGTTGCTATACCATATTAGGAGATTGTATCAGAAAGGGATTATATTACGTATAGAAATGTTTTATGGGTTTTAGGATTGAACGTTGTTTTTAGTATGAATCTTATAACTCTGTTTTTAAGTGAAATTATATTAATTCGCCATTTATTTTAATTTGAATCTAAGTGTATGTAGGTTTATTTATTTTGTGTATTTATGTATAAAGTTTTGTATAAACTAAAGCACATTAAACAAATTAAAAAAAATGTAAATGTCACCAGAAGTCATTTGCCCCAAGACATAGAATGGGCAAACGTACAGCCTTTGGGTACCTCTGAAGAAAGACATTAGTGAGAGGAGCATCTGTAAAATGTAAAGGTTAGCTGCATGAATGGACACAAATAAATATATATGATAAAAAAGGCTCTGAAAAAAGGTTCTTAGAGCAGCTGTGTTCAGTCGCTGTTTCACAGGGTAGTGTCCCTTATTTTGTGCTTGCCCCATCACGTGCTGTGCAAGGAGAAGTTTAAAAGGTTCATAAATGAAAAAGTACAAAAAGTTAAAGTAAAGTCATAGCTAGAGACCAATTATCCAGTATGGTGTTGGGGCAGGAAGTTTAATGGTCAACTTCGGATGGACAAGATGGCCTTAGCCTCTTAATGATTTCAACTGTTTTCAATGTAGCGTTAAATACCGCTTAAGGGGGAGAGCACGGCAAGTAATGGCTCTCCAGCCCGAGCCAGGAGTCAGATAAGCCCAAGCACAGAATTCCAGCTCTACGTTCCCACAAAAGTGATTTTTTATTAGCAGCACTCCAGGTCACCATCTGGGGTGCTGAAACCTTTTTTTGTTTGTTTTTAAGCAAACAAAGCTTTGCACAATTCATGGTTATGTGCTTACCTCAAAATCAAATTAAATATTAGCAGCAATTGGAAATAACTATTTCTAGAACCTGCGGGTGTACATGTAAATGGGCAATGGGGCTATCTAAGAGACTAAACATAGCGGATGGCGTAGCAATTAGAGAAATTGGCAAACTAGGTAGAATATTGTAGTTTGTGGCCATCTGTCACTTTCAGTGTTTCTGGTATAAAGCAACAGGGTGATATGATAGAATATCAAGGAGTTTGGGATCAGCACCAGTTGCACAGATGTATGCATTCAGTAGGTCACAGAACTAGGTTTTCCATCAAAAGCATTTGGCTGAGTGAAAGTGTACATTTTCAAAAGTGTTCATTCGTCAGTATGCTACACCTTCCCCTACATAATTAGATATAGTAGACTTAAAAACCAGAATTGGCAGAAGGTGTTTCACATGGAATGCGGGTATCAGCTTTTCAGACTGCGTATTGTTCTGTGGCTGGAAGCCCTGACTTTTGTCAAATTCTTAAAAGGCCTTATGTTTTGCCCCTATTTTTACAATCGCTTGTTGCATTTTTTTCTGCAACACATCTTAAAATAGTGTGGGCAAAGTGGGGTTCACACATCGACAAATGCAGCCACTTCACATATATTTGTAGGCATTACAGATCTCTATGTAAATGCCAGAGCCCAACCAAGCCTGTTGTCAGGTGGTCTTCAAAGGACATGGCCAATCGGCCTGCCAGCTCCCAGGAGCTTTCCATTGGCTTTTTGAGACTGCACACATTACGATTAAGAATTATATGTCCACTATACACACCAGGAGCAAAGCTCTACAATATCACCAAAGAATTACTGACAAAATCAGCAGGTGAGGCGTTATTGGGTGCCACGTTTAGATTCATATTTGCACTGCGCTGTCCTCCTTCCCCAGCCGTCACTGTGAAATTCCTGGCTCTATTCGCTCAGCCCGTTTTCTTTCTTCTGTCCTGAAAGGGACACCACGGGAATCAATGGGCCATGAATATCACTGGGTCGGCGGCCATCACTGTTGGAAGCAGGCATTCTTCATGCTGAGCACACTATTGTTTTCCAAATGTGCCTTTTACACTTTCATAGAGAACAAAGTCATTCCCAAACTGATAAATGCCACTTGCATTCACTAGTTCTCTTTCAAATGTACCACACCAATACTCTGTAATGTGTGTGCCCCTTGCTTTGTGTTTTATCACAGGTTATATTTATAAAGATGTTATATGCTTGTCAAACTGGTTAATCACAAATGCATGTTTCTGTTGTGCTTACAGTTATTAGGAAATTAAACTGTGGGTTCATGGGTGCCAACTTTAGATTTTTACCAGAGGGGTAGAAATACCCCCCACCTCCACCCTAAATATAAGCAACCCATCCCCCGTCCAAACCATTGATCAGCCCAACCCATTCCCTCCCCTGTCCAAACACATTTTATAATTTTATAGCACTTGTTTTGTTTTTTTTAATATAAGGAATTGCAAAACGTCACACGATTAACAAAATGTTTTGAATATACCATCTCAGCAACAATCTGTCAACCTGCCGAGCTTGTACTGCATTAAACGGTATTTTGGGTGCACCATTGCCATGGAAGTAATTTAAAGTGGAATTGATGTAGAGTGTGGAGTTTGGAAAGAAGCAGCATGAAAGAAATGGCACCATTTCCTTTGAGCCGAGTCCAACTGCCAGCTACGCACCCTCGGGACTCCACCCCCACCCCTTGTGGGATTCCCCTTTAAATGTATTACATTTCCACCACTGATGTGACCTATTGAGGAACCCCCAGAGTTGGCAGATACATCAGCCCCTGCAGGGGGCGCTAGAGGGGCAGCTGGCATAGCGGGCCGCCCCTCTGGCCACACCCTGCATGGACTCGCCTCCTCTCACAGAGCGGGCGGAAGTGCGTACCACCCTATGGTCTGGCCAGAATCGGCCTGGCCTAGGCAGGCACTTAAATAGCCTGAGCTGAGAGGGCCAGGTCTCTCTTCCAACCCAGGCATCAGCAGCAGGAGACACCGGAGCAGGAGCTGCAAATCAGCTTTAAGGGGTCATGCTAGAGAATCGTCGAGTAAATAAGGTCTGAGTGGAGTTGAGGGGCGGCACCGCGAGCATCTGCCTTTGCAGGGCTGTTGTTCAGCCTCCGGCATATCCTCCACGAAGCGGGAGTTGGTGGCTGTAGTGAAACACAAAATTGCAAATTTGCCAATCAGGGCTTTAGCTGACAGCATTAGCCGCTGAAAGCCAATAGTTTATTCAAAGTATGTGCCAAAAATGCTGACAGTAGTCTGTTGTAGCACTTCCATTACGCAGTAGTGAGCTACAAGCAATATGCAGGCCTAGTAGGAGTGGTAGGTCACATTATGCATTGTAGATAGACAGGCAGGGCGAAGGCCCCAGTTCTGTAGCTAATAGACATTATTGGAGTGTTTGGAACATTATGGCACCTATATAGCGCTTAGATAGCCAATCTTAAGCGCTATGAACACTAAGCTATGAGTGCATGCCTTTTAGAGCTTGCTCACATAGGGTTAATTAATCTCGACTTCTCTTAGAATAGTCTACCTTTCTAACTGTAGCCCTGCATGGTTTCGTTAACAAATCCTCTTCTCTGGGAAGGCACTGATAAGACATTCCTGAGTTTTCGCGCAGATGGGCTCCAAGCGGGGAGGGGCACAGAAAAAGGAGCACAGTGGAAATTCACAGAGTTGGGTTTTTCCATGAGCAAGCCTATATTTTGCACAGGGAAAGTTCTGGAGCTGTGCGTCATGGACTGACAGCACAAGATTATAAAAATGCATGCCCACATGACTCAGGTGGGAGATCGATCTGTGGACTTGGTTCGAGCAAAATCGAGTGTCCGGAACCTGCTGCTCTGTCGGCACCCTGCAGCACTGTCCCCTGAGCGGGGCTGGCTACAGCTAGCTTATGAGGGCCAGGGTCTCCTAGTGCTGATTGAAGGGGCGTAAGACTGTGTTTCTCTAATTTCTATATTTCTCTATATTTTGTATATCTCTAAGTTTTGTGTTTTGTAATCTTCTCTAACTTGAATCCCAAGATGTTGCTGAAATTCACTGTTTAGAATAAATGCTAAAACTTTTTGAAGGTGTCATTTGTCACTAGCATGAGTTCACTGCTGGCACAATAGAACCTGTATTTTGGGCTGAATTGGGTAATTTTTGCTCTCAAGGGCTGGTCCCAAGGAAGATTTACCCAATATCAAGACAGTGGCTTATTTTTCCCTGCTGTTTTCTTGCTTTGTTGTCACCATGTGGTGAACGTATCGTTGCCCAAAAGTGCAGTCGCTGTGCCGCTTTCTGCGAGCGCTGGGAATTTTGTGTGGCCTCAATGGCTATGGTTGCCTGTTTTTCCCTGCTGTTTTCGATGCCCAAACGTGCGGTTGGCGTGCCGCTTCCTGGAGATTTGTGTTTGTAAATGTGATGCGCAGTCGCCGTGCTGCCATATGTGGGGGTGCGGGAGGCAGAACCAGAAAACCGAGGCCAATTATTGGACCTGCAGTTTAATGAGAAATAGCTTGAATCCAATACATGAAAGTAATAGTGCACTGAAACATTTTATTGTCCCGAGCGTTCGGGCATGTGGTTTAAAGCAAACTGTGATCGATGGTAAAGCCATTTCTTAAGCACCTTAGCTTAGTTTTACTCACTTTTACACATGCGATATCAACGAGCGGGGCGCAGCCATCTTGTGCTAATCTTATCCGTTGCTGCAACGCCCTAAGTTCAACTGCCCTCGTAGCACTAAATCATATCACCCGCCCCTGAAGCTGACATCACTAGACGCATACGGCCCATTTCACAACGCAAATGCACGTCTCGTGTCAACGTGCTCTGTGCACCAGCTAATGATGCGTCTCCATGGAAATGGCAGGACGCCTCTTTCCTCAATAAGTATAAACAGACCGCTTCTCATCAGACAACATCAGAGTTGCTTTTTCAACCGTTTCACAGCTTTTTTTGTATAGCCCGTGACTCGTTTCTGCTCTGTTTAGCTATCTTTGTTGCTCAGAGGTCGTGCAAACATATACTTGTGCTAGTATTACTATCAATTTTTAATTTTGTTGTATAATGGCAACAATACAGCCCTACCAGTACGAGCCGGAGTATTCTGAGGCGGAATTAGTTCATAGAGAAAGATGCAGAAATGATGGAGCATCGGACGACAGATGGGAAGACGAATCACTGGATCCTGACGCGTGATAGACTGTGTACCTGCAATCCGTGCAAGGTCATGCCAACCGAGGAGGAGAACTGCTGCTGCAGAGAAAACTCTGGATGGCCTACATATCGGAAAGACACACCTTTGCTATGCGTTACCGAGCTGCACGACTTCAGGGCAGCCTGCCTCACAAGGTCCATGTTGAGGATTATGATGGTGCTTATGCACGAACTTCGCGCAACAGTTTGCCCTCAGAATCTAAGTAACGAGTAAGTGTAGTCTAAATTTGATGCCACTTTGACCACCGAGGCCACTAACATTTCTTGTTTGTCTCCTATATTGTCGTAACTTTGATCTATCACTGCCAAATGAATGTACTCTGGCAATTCAATACATCTCTCGCGCGTTGGGGAAATCATAGTGTCATCTTGTGTCTTTCAATTTCAACTAAGAAACAATATTTCTCTGTGCCCCAAACGTTATGGATTGCCTGGGGGTTCACTTTTGTAATGTGTCTACACTTTAAAGCCCAAGTTGATTGATTAATGAAGTAACATTTGTACGGGCAACTATGCCATAGGATACAGGATACATTTTTAAGTAAGGTTTGTACACTTATCCGGTTCATTTAAATACAGTACGTATGTTTCTCTTCCACCGGTGGTACAGGCTGGTGGCCCATCATTCTTTACATGGTGGCTTCATAGGAGGCTTGGATACCGCGTTCGACGAGTAATACCCGCCTGTGTCGTTGGAACCATTTGCGCCAAAATTCCCCAATGACAGCGGACAGTACAGGGGATTTTCCCACACTGTGCTGCAACCCGAAAGTATACAATTTGTAGTACATTTGTGCAATCAACATCAGCAACAAAATACAAATTATCTTTTATGAATAGTAGTTTCAATTTTTCAGTGAATCAAGGACACGCTCACTTGTCTGTAAGTGACATGCAACAATGGTTGGTGCCCTTTTACGCTCACCTTCTCTGCAACAATCCATCCCCCCTTTCATTATAAACGACCAAGATGCCAAACACCATGTACACTTCAAAGGTATCTTCCGCACAGGGGCCACTGTACACATGGCCTCCCCAGACCCTGCGTCTCCAGGCTCCCCTGAAGCAGAACGCGCCCTTTAATCCACATAAGTGTGTCTCCCTTCAGCAGTGTTCCAGGTCTTTTCTGCATGCCTCATGCCCATCCATCCCCACTCCACTATCAATGGCAATTCGCACCTTTGGCCGCGCCCTCCCAAGAGGGCTGGCAGGGTGGGAACGGCCAAGGTGCCAAACACCATGTACACTTCAAAGGTATCTTCCGCACAGGGGCCATTGTACACATGGCCTCCCCAGACCCTGTGTCTCCAGTCTCCCCTGAAGCAGACCCAGACAGAAACATGTCACACATTCACATACACACCCACTTTTCTAATCCTTTATAAACCCCTTGATATTTATCCGGAGAACTTCTCAGAGCACTGGAAGTCAACTCTTGATCGTGCTACCTGTTCTCCTGCTACTAACTCCCCTGCTTGCTATGTCTAATTGTTTGTTAGTCAATGTAAGGGCAGGTCACCTATTACCTTCACTATATTCATATTTTCTGATCTCTAAATTTCTATCTATGTCGACCTAATGTACCCAGTAGTGTAATGTTCATTCATCTCATCAGTGTCAATTGTAATAGAATCGCATCTTTCTTGGACCAGGTCTATAAGCATGTTTCCTTTTGATGCATGAAAGTACATTCAACGGACGAGTAGCACGTTACGATTTGCGTCACATCAATCAATTCTGTATGATAGTTAGCTCAGTGAATATTCGACTACGCTACACAGGTTTTGCTTCTTTGACCAAAACAAACATTGCATAGAAAACTGTAAAATAATTCCATCAATATCATCCATTCAGTACCATTTTTTTGTAATTATTTATACTTTTTTATACAAATCTTATAGATTTTTCAAGAATGCCTGCTTGTATGGTTTTGGGTTGCCGTTCTAGGAGCCATGTCAAAAGTCGGGGCACAATCCTGCATACATTACCGAATATTGGAGGATATTGATTTCATAGGAAGATGGTGTAACGCTCACCTGACTCCCACAGAGGCGCTGGCCTGGTTCGCGCTGCTGTGACCTCTTCTAAGGTGATGCGCAGGGTTCGGAAGACGGACTGGATCGGGCCCCAAAATCTGGCTTGTCTGGCTCGCAGAAGTATCCTTCTGTAGGCGAAACTAGGGGATTAACTGTCCCCTCTCACCCTCCTCGAAACCCTTCTGTGATTCCTAGTAGCGTCTCACCTTAGGGTCTGGAAGGACGAGCTCTCCATCCTGCTTCTGGTGCAGGGGCGCGTTGGTATCCAGTTACTTCACTGGATTTTCGGATTGGTGAGAACCAAACTTGCTTGGCTACCAGGTAAGTTTTTTGATAAGAGGTTCCCTTGTGTCCATGCATTAATGTACTAATGCTAGTGTCTTTTTTCCCATAGGGGCCGGGATACGGAATGCCGGGGAACAGGCACCGACCCGAGATGAGAGGTGAAATCCTTGTCGAAATCAGGTAAGTCTTTAATGAGCGTTTTTTGGTAATGTCTTTTCATTCGCTCATTAACGCTGATGTCTCTTTTTCCCCTTAGGGGCCGGGGTCCGGAAATGCCAGGATGCGGCGCGGACCCAAAATGAAGAGGGAATGAATCAACAGGTAAGTCTTAACATGGAGATTTAGCTTTCCTTATTCCCTTCTCTCTCTCACCTTTTGTTCTGGTCTTTTTCTCCCTAGGCGCTGGGGCGTGACTGCGAATCCGGATGATCGCTGCTGAACATGGAGGCGCCCTGTAAAGGTGAGTGGAATGCGGCGCTGCAGCGATCGACGCGATGAGCTTTTAAATAAAAGTCTTCCTTTTCAGGATTGTCGGCGAGATGTCTCCGGGATGCGGCTTTAGCAGGTAAGGACTTTTCCTTCTTCTGTTCTCTTCTTCTCTTCCTTTTGCAGGTGATCCAGGATGCTGGCAGGCGTGGCAGAAGTCAGGATGCAGGAGCAGACACGGTGAGCGTCCAGCTGCTAGATGCAGAACAACGCGAAGCACGTGTGGCTGTTCGGGTGGGGTTTAAATAGCCTTGGAAGAAATTCCAGGTATGTATCCTTCCCCGACCACGCCCGGATGGTAAATTAGTCCCACAGGTAAAGTAGTTCCTTTCAGGCCTCAAGGAGGCCGGGATCCTGCAGCATGGTCGGCATCAGGTAAGTGCACCCAAGCACTCACATAATGAGCCTGGCGCCTATGGCGCCAGGACTGATGTCTTTTATGAGCCTGGCGCCATAGGCGCCAGGACACTGTCCAAAGGGCCCCTATATGGGGTTGCTGGGTCCTTCCTTGGGGACTGGATGTCCGCTTTCGGGGACGCAGGGCTTGAACCGGCTCCCCTGGAGCGGGCATCATGACAGATGGGTTCGATATTATGGTTTTGCAGTGGACGAGATTGAAAGCAGAGCCCAGGCTGTCTTGGGAGACTTGAGGGCCAATCGATTCCGCATCTGTAGCCTGCACTTTACAGACAATATGTACGACCAATCGAAGTACACAAAAAAGCTTCAAGCCAGAATGTTTCGTCAATTGCTTCCAAATGCAATTCCAACTCTATTGATGCACACGCTGCCTCAAGTAAGTCCCGGATGATAAATTAGCTGTAAGCGGTAGGGTACTGAACAGGTATCTCCATGATCGGATTGCTGCTTTTGGTGTAAATGTATCTTACTAAAGTTTGCATATGTACCAGATTGTATTACATTTTAACTATACCACATTTTACTATACATCTGTCCCTGGTTTATGGAGCTTCAAATTAAGAAATTATGACCATGGAAAACAATGCCATAGTGCCCTTCACAAGAAGCATAATGTTTATCGGTTGCTTGACATGTCCATTTTTTTAGGGAAGCATACTGACGGAAGTACAGACCCTCGCAGGTGACGAAACCACCGACACGTCCAGTATACCAATGGTGAGCCGTACAGACTTGCAGAAGTTAATATTCTCGATAGTTGGATTTTCCCACATATTTAATGCAAATCTAATTTTCCCTTTTACCACTTCATGACAATGCACTGAAAATGAAGGAGCAAGATTCTGCATCCATTTCTTTTTCAGGAGTCAACAACAACTTCAAGCGCCTATCAGGTAATTTTATTTCACTTTTCAATCATGAGAATGTATTATGCCTGGAATTTCAAATAATATGAAATTGTTCATGTATCCGGCCGGTTGTTTACATTGTGTCATTTATGGGTTTCTCTTTACATGTACCATTGTCTGTCATGATCCACAGAACACGCCCCTTTTGGACTTCCTGGTCCCTATCACAACAGGGCTTGCACTCCTTGGTACTCCCAACATGGCCGTCTAACGTGGGACACCTTCCACCAGCCTCCACGTCGGACGTAGCGTATTCTACAAATAGACCACGGCCCCACGCGTCTCAACGCTATCACTGATAGTGGCTAGACGTGTGCTCCGTAGTTCGCTGAACTATTCTCCTGTTCCCGGTTCCCGGACTCTCTAAATCCCATCTCCCTTCCTCCCTCTTCTCTCTACCTTGCTTCCCGGATTTCGTGTGCCGTCTTCGTGTACACCTTCCTCGTTTCCTGGACTTCCCGGAGCCTCCGAGTATCCCGGAACACTGAACGTACGCTGGAGCCAGAAGAGGCTTGCGCGGGCTTGTACAAAACCCGATCCGTGCGCAAGAAGCCTCCTCCCAAAAAATCCTGCCAGGATCGATCTCAGGTGAGAAAGGGGGAAATCCGTGATAGTTTGAGACGCCAAACGACCAAAGTTGAAGTTAACATGTAAGCGGCCTTTCAGGATCTCATGCGTGGCATGCGAGAATTAACGACCGAGGTGCAGAATTTAAAGGCGGAGAACGCTGCATTGAAACAATTAGTTTTGTCCCGTGATTCTGCCACAAAGGAAAGTGTACTACTGGGCGGCATTGTAGACAAATACGATGGGTCTGCAAAAACCCTTCGTGGATTCCTTGATTCCTGTTTAGTCCACTTTACCTTTAAGCCCTACTACTTTTCAACTCCCAGGGCTAAGGTGGGCTAACCTGGGCTACACCTTTGGTCAATTCTGGAGATGCCCTCCTGGATGATTACAGAAGATTTATACAGGCCCTTAAGACCATGTTTGACTGCCCAGAACAGGTCTATAGCGCCCAGGAACAACTACTTGATTTTCAGCAAGGATCCCAGGACATGCTTATGTATGTAACTCGATTCAAACAATTGGCTAAGGAAGCGGATTGGTCTTCAGAAGCAAGTTTTACCCTTTTCCGAAGGCGGTTAAATGAGGAGATCAAGGACGAATTAGCCAGAGTGGCTCGCCTAAGTTCATTCCAGGCCCTTATGGATCTTGCCATGCAGATAGACTTTCGTATCCAGGAAAGGAAGGCAGAGAAGAAAAAGTCCAAGATGCCCTTCCAGAAGGTGTCCTTGGAGACCTCATCGAAACCTAACCCTACTCCAGTCTCTGTCAACGATCCAGAACCCATGCAAATAGGGGCCTTCCATGGACCCCTATCCCCCCAAGAGAGGATGAGAAGGATCCATACGGGGTTATGTATGTATAGTGCCTCGGATAAACCCCTAGTTAGAGAGTGCCCTCTAGCCCCTCCACGGCGTTCGGGAAACGCCAGCTCCCGATCCTAGATGGAGCAAGGATTCGGGAGAGAGACGTTTGCTCCACATCTATTCCATCCTTGAACTCTCCTGGACAGAACAACCTAGTTATTCTACAGGCCTTCCTATCGCCATCCAAGAATGAGACCTACCCCATTTTGGCCTTGGTGGATTGTGGGGCTATGGGAATATTTATTGATCAAGATTGGGTCTTTAGCCACCACATTCCATACGAAACACGAAGCATCATTCAACCTGTGGAGGCGATCGACAGAAGACCTCTCACTTCAGGACCTATAACCTTGCAGACCAAAGAGATCCAACTCTCGATAAACCATCACCAAGAGGTGATCAAATTTGACATCATTAAGACGGCTCATTACCCCATGGTACTGGGCATGCCCTGGTTACAGAAACACAATCCATATATCAACTGGGCAGCAGGATCCTTGTTCCTTGTTTCTTGGTTCCGAGTTTTGCATGTCTCACTGTCTACTCCTGGATTCCTCCTTGACATCTTCCGAAAACACGCCAACAGACCAGCAAGGCCCACTCATGGTTTCTAATATCATACAGGTTCCTAAGGCCTATCAGGAATAGGCTGGTGAGTTTTCAACTGCTATAGTCCAGGCCCTACCCTCTCACAGACCTGAAAACTGAACTATAGATACAGAACCTTCAGCAGTGATTCCTTTTGGAAGGATGTTCATTCTATCCGAACCGGAAAAAAGGGCCCTTCGAGAATACTTGGATACTAACCTTGAAAATGGCACCATAAGACCATCTAAATCCCCAGCTGGAGCTTTGTTGTTTTTTGTTCCCAAGAAAGACACTAAAGAGCTTAGACCTTGTCTTGATTATCGTGGATTAAATCAATGCACCCTCAAGGACCGCTACCCCTTGTCCTTAATCTCTGATATCCTGGAAGCGTTGAGAGGAGCTGTAATCTTCACGAAATTGGATCTCAGGGGTGCCTACCATCTGATCTGTATTAGGGAAGGAGACAAATGGAAAACAGCCATTAGAACACCCTTTCGTCACTTTGAATACTTGGTCATGCCCTTCGGACTTGCTAATGCCCCAGCGGTCTTCCAACGTTTTATGGATAGGGTGTTTTCTGACATGCTGTTCCTCTTCGTCATCGTTTACCTGGACGATATCTTGATTTACTCCACGGACCTTCTAAATTATGAAGAGCATGTAAAGGCAGTCTTGCAACGGCTACGTGAACACAAACTCCTAGCTAAACCTGAGAAATGCCGTTTTCATGTCACTTCTGTTCATTAACTAGGATTTGTCCTTAGTCCAGAAGGAATTGGAATGGACCATTCAAAAGGTAAAAGCCATACTATCTTGGCCGGTTCCCACTTCCGTGAAACAGATTCAATCCTTCCTGGGGCTTGCCAATTTCTACCGGAAGTTCATACCGTCCTTTTCTGAGATAGTTCAACCGATCATTGCTCTTTTGAAGAAAGATACTCCCTTTCTCTGGACCTCAGCTCAAGGCAAGGTATTCCAACGATTAAAAACAGAGTTTACTCAAGCCCCCATCCTAGCTCAATCCGATATTAAATCGACCATTCCTAGTGGAGACAGATGCCTCTAACTACGCCATAGGAGCAGTGCTAAAGCAGGAATTCGAGGACAAATTGGAGCACCCCATTGCTTATCTTTCACAAACCCTAACTCCCAGCGAGACTCATTATTCGGTCTTGGAAAAGGAGCTGTTAGCCATCAGCCAAGCCTTCACAGAATGGTGACATCTACTTCTGGGAGCTAACATCCTGTCCAGGTCCGTACGGACCATCGAAATCTCCAAGTTCTACAATCTTTGGAGTGTAGGAACAGTCGTCAAGCCCGTTGGGCCTTCTTCTTTGCCCAGTACCAGTTCCACATCCATCATGTCCCTGGATCACAGAACTTAATTGCTGACGCCTTATCTCGACGTCCTGATTACGGATCTCTTGAAGATCGGGCCTATCCAAAGATGTTTCCCCACACAATCTTTGTAGCCCAAGCAGTCAGTCTCCTGGAAGATATTCGAATGCAAACCCAGTCCTCTGAGATCTGGAAAGAATTCACAGGGAAAAAAAAAGAATCGGTGGAGTCTTGGAACTAGAGACCTGTTCTAGCACAATGCCCTGGTTATTCCCACACAGAAGCTGCAACTACGGATCATTAACCTCTGTCATGACACTCTTCACTCCGGGCACCGTGGCGTCACCAACACCCTCCGTCTAATATAAAGACAATTTTGGTGGCCTAAGATGAAAATTGACGTTCAACGGTACATTCAAGCCTGTGCAGTCTGCAATCAAAACAAGCATGATAACAAGAAACCGGCAGGTCTCCTATTTTAACCTATGTTACCTTCTAGGCCCTGGGAATTCATCGCTACGGACTTTATCGTGGAATTACCACCATCTAGGGGCTATACAACTATTATGTTCACCATTGATTTATTCACCCACATGGCCCATTTTACACCCTTATACAAGTTGCCATCTTCCTCAGACTCGCTGGCATTTTCCTGGAACATATATTCCGCCTTCATGGACTCCCTTCAAAGATCATATCAGACCGAGGACCTCAATACGTCTCACAATTCTGGAAACATCTATGTCGCAATTTAGGAATCCAACGTGCCCTCTCATCAGGATACCACCCACAGACTAACGGAGCTACGGAACGTGTGAACCAGACCCTGGAACAATACCTTTGTTGTTTCGCGACCAAGGTAAAGGACGACTGGTACTTATACCCGTGGCTGAATTTGCCTACAATAATTCTGATCACTCGGCAGTGAAGACCAGCTTTTTTTATTGCAGCCAAGGATTCCATCCGTCAGCTCTACCTTCCATTCTCCCACATCCCACACCAGTACCAACAGTCGACTCCTGGATTGAAACTCATCAACGTACACAAGGAAGCCAAAGAACATTTAGAAAAGGCCCGAACACACACTAAGCGTTATGCGGATACCAAAAGAAGACCAGGGCCTTCTTATGCCGTCGGTGATCAAGTCTGGCTGTCCTCGAAACTACTGCCTTGACATTTACGACCAAACAAACGGGCCCCCCGATATTATGGTCACTTTTCCATAAAGGAAATCATAAACCCAGTCTCATTCCGGCTCAAGTTGCCAGACTCCTGGAAGATTCATCCAGTTTTTCACACTTCTTTATTAAAACCTTACATCCGATCCTCCCTGGAAATCCTGCAGACCCAACCCCGTGGTTGTGGACGACCAGCTGGAGTATGAAGTTTCCAGAATATGCGACTCCAGGTATAAACGGGGTCAACTCCAATACCTGGTCGAGTGGAAAGGATATCCTCCTAGTGAAAGAACCTAGGAACCAATTTCTAATCTGAATACCCCACGATTGCTCAGAAGGTATCATCTCATACACCCGGGCAAACCTGGTGGAACAGGTTTTTGGAGGAGGCATGCTGTCATGATCCACAGAACACGTCCCTTTTGGACTTCCTGGTCCCTATCACAACGGGGCTTGCACTCCTTGGTACTCCCAACATGGCCGTATAACGTGGTACGCCTTCCACCAGCCTCCACGTCGGACGTAGCGTATTCTACAAATAGACCACACCCCCGCGGCCCCGCGCGTCTCAACTCTATCGCTGGTAGTGGCTAGACGTGTGCTCCGTAGTTCACTGAACTATTCTCCTGTTCCTGGTTCCCGGACCCTCTAAATCCCATCTACCTTCCTCCCTCTTCTCTCTACCTTGCTTCCTGGATTTCGTGTGCCGTCATCGTGTACACCTTCCTCGTTTCCTGGACTTCCCGGAGCCTCCAAGTATCACGGAACACTGAACGCACGCTAGAGCCAGAAGAGGCTTGCGCGGGCTTGTACAAAACCCGATCCGTGCTCAAGAAGCCTCCTCCCAAGAAATCCTGCAAGGATCGATCTCAGATGAAAAAGGGGGAAATCTGTGACATTGTCTGCATCCCATTGTCTCTGTTCCGTTTTGCTGTTTTCATCCATACTGAAAGAGGTACTGTGTTACAGGGGGGATGCTGGTACTACAGGGGGGATGCTGGTACTTCGACTACAACTACATCATCCTTTGCATCTGGTCCAGAGAATGAAGTATGCGTACTTACAGTTCCCTTGAATGAAAGTAAGTAAATACTACATAGGATACTATTAGACAGTGACATTCATATAAACGTGCAGTGTTTCAAACTTTTCGGATTTCAGTTCTAATGTTACACTTCCTCCCTAATGCAGAATACATTGCACAATCTTAGAAGGCAACATTACACTCAGTATGTTTTGCACGGTGATCTCTGATCAAGCACAATTGCCATCATCGGGGTGACATTTGAAATTTATATTTTGACTCAATGACGTACACCGTTTGCCAGGGTATGTGTGTAAGCGATGTGTGCGATGAAAGATTTTAATTTCCAATACGATTGACTTTTCTTTTTTTAATGAATATTCTATTCAAGGAATGTACACAAAGAGTGGAATTAGAAGTGGAGGCACATGGATCAGAGATGATGGATCAGCTTGCTGGTGCGGTCGTAATAGAGAAGACCAGGGTTTCACAGAAAATCAAGAAAACAAGGGTAACGTACAAACAATTTTGTTTTCTAGAAGTGTTTTGGGCTGGTGTTTTCTTTAAAAAATGCTTTTGTATTTAAATTGCCATCTACTCTATGTGTGCTATACATTGAACATGTTTTTACAACCCATATCCTAGACACCTACAAGGAAAAGAAGTATAAAGACACAGACATCAAATGAAACCAAAGATGCTGCTTGCCAAACAGATTTCACCATGGAGCAACTACTATTTGAGGCGCAGCGTGGTCCTGTCAATAAGCAGGCTCAAGAGGTTTATGTGTAATGGCCTGAAGCTGAATTGAATGTGACCAGCGAAGCCAGCAAAGTGTTCTTGGACCATTGCTACAATGTTAGAACTCGACAAGATGAAACTGAATATACTGAAGATGCTTTGGAATTCCTCGCTGACCACTTGACACAATCTACACCCGCAAAAAAAGGTCCACCCAATAAACATTAGACATTGATGGTTTCTCCAATTTGTGTGCAAATAACACAAGCTGAACTAACAGAGACTGAGGGTTCAACGCAATTGACCGAGGAACTTGCCAGAGATCTTGACTACAGTTTGTCTTGTTTGGGCGATTTGTCCACCACAGTTGACTCACAAACCACAATCATGCAGGACGATTGACTAATAAAGGAGCAGAAATATATTGTATTTGACAGCTGCCTGGAAGAGATTATACTGATGATGACATGTGTCCATACAATGAGTGGGAAAATATGCGTGCAGCCATTGGTGCATGTGTCTCGTGTATTACAAGGCACTAACCTGAAAATCCAAGCCAGCTGTTTCCACTTTTTCATGGTCCGCTCAACTGATGCTGGGCAAAGTGCCAGCCGGAAATCTACTATGTTCAGCAGCTTTACTTTTCAGTGGCTCTACTTTTAGTAAGATGTCGAGTTTCTGTCAATTTGTGGGAGTTCAGATCCTTGCTAAAACACAGTACTACAAATATCAAAGAGAATTCTTATTCCCTGCTATTAGTCAAGCCTGGAAAATTTAACAAATGTCAATTGAAAGCACATTTTCTGGCAAACGGTTCAGGCTAACTGGCGACGGACAGCACAATAGCCCTGGTTTTTCAGCAAAGTTCTGCACATACCACTTTCAAGACATGGAAACTAAAACAATTGAGAATTTGGAGACTGTGCCTCTTTGGCCATGGCAAAACATAGTTTCATAAAATCCCTCGAACATCTTCAATCGAGGGGAATGCAAATAGACCTCATAGCCACTCATAGCCGTGTTTCAATAGCCAAGGCCATGCGAGCGCAGTTTCCAAACATTCATCATCAATTTGATGTATGGCACGTGGATCATTCAATAAAAATATTACAGCTGCTGGCAAAAAAAAAAAGGGTTCGGAAAATATTTTACAGAGGTCTCAGTCTTTCAGCAACCATCTTTGGTAGAGCTCCAAATCTTGTGATGGGTCTGTGGAAATTCTACTTGGAAAATGGCGCTCATCGATGCACCACTGTTCCAACGATCACTCGTGGACAGAAAACCAACATTTTCACACATGGACCTTTATCGGAGGAGCAGGAACGCAAGAAGTCGTCGTTGGTTCCATCTTCACCTCCACACAAAGCTCTTGAGAAAATCGTGTTTGATAAAACTCTTTCAAGAGACCTAAAGGGACTCACAGAATTCTGTCACACAGGAGATTTGGAGGTGTTCCACAATATGTGCCTAAAGTACAGACCTAAAAGGTTGCATTTCGGCACAGACGGTATGCAAGCTAGAACATTACTAGCCGTATTAGCACATAACGAGAACAATCAAGAACTGCAGGAAACTTTGGGGTGCTTTGTTACACCTTGGCCTTTACAAAACGAAGCATAAAATGGGTGGCCATGCCAATATACTAGGAAATGGAATTCGATTTTGTGAAAGATCTCACTATGACTGTGTTGGCCATGCATACTCATGGAATCAATCCCGATATTGTTCCTAGGACACATACAATGCCACAAAACATTGCAAACGAGGCCTGTCCACCTAAAGCGGAACTTGTTCCCGGTATAAATGATTTGCAGCTGTGTTCTTAATGTGCTCACTATAACTTTTGGGATATGTTCCCCAATGTTTGTACATTATACATGAACAATGGAATGCTATTAAAAGCATTAAGCAGTATCCTATTAAGCAGATTGAATCCAGTTTATGATTCGTTAATTTATATCTCGAACGATGACATACATGTCTGTGGTTACTTGGTGTCTCTGAAGCTTGACATAGGTGGCCATGGCGTCCAAATTATCTTTTAAAACATATCCTCTTTGTCAACATTTTTTTTTAAAGAATGCCTGTTGTAGGATGCCACACAGTGCAACTCTGTTTTGCCCCCTCCTGCTTTCGCCCAGCTCTTGTGGGTCCTTGAATTATCAGGGCACGGGAGGGTCAGATGGATATCAGCATGAAAGGAACTGCGGGGTCTGAGCTGGTGGGCTCAGGCCTGGCACGGGAATTTCAGTGGCGATGAATGGGCACTTGGATTTATGACTTGTCAGTGTCTTAAGTTATCCTCTGAGAACATTCCTCCGTGAGATCAGGGCACGCGCAGATGTGTCAATGAGGAGGCGATGGTGTGGGCTGACTGAGCTAGGCGCTGGGGATGGGGATGGGAGAGCTGCATTTGTTCAGAGAGATGGATTTTCGGGCCTAGCAGAAAGATGTAATTCTGCCTATTTGAAAATGGTTTCCTAATTATCTGTTTTACTTACCCTAACTGTAACTGTTGTCCAAAAATATCTAAATCACTAGCACCATTGATGGGTAAAAAGGTATTCACGATAGAGCGGCATTGGTGGATGCCAGCAAACAATTTGTTTATTTTTCGAACATATTTCAAATGCAACATTGGTCGGCTGGGCTAATCACTCCCATGGAGTGAAGGTCGCTTTGTTTGATGTTGCTTGTGGGGAGTTCACACCAACGCTCTTGTACAGTATGTTTTTGATTTGTGGCTTTCCTTCACACAAACGAAAGTTACCAGGCATAGACGCTCAAAACAAGGTTAAATGTCGTTCGACCTTGGAAGAAAGGGAGGATTCAAAGACAGAAGGTGTTGAATACCCTCAAAAATGATAAGGTTCACTATTTTAAAACTTGACATTGGAACAATTATTTTCATTCTATGAAACCCGTTGTTCTGAGCGGACACTCTGCGTTATGCCAAGAGAATGGAAATACCAGATATAATGTAAGTTTGACTGAAGATGAGTTTATAGATGAACGAGTAAAGGTTTCATTTTCTGACCGGTATTGCTTGCTTACATTGTTATGGGTTGTTGGTTGGGGCCTATTGTGACGACATGCAAACAACCTGTATGCAGGCTAGTGATATCTAAACCACTTCATCCCATGGCATATCAGTGTGTGCTATCAACGTTGTATTATTCGGTGAGCCTGGTGCAGAACATTTTCCAAGGGGACTTGGTTCGCTTGTCGAAATTTGATGTTGCCAGTTCTGTTACAAATATCTAAAAAATTAAAAAATATAGTGGTGTCAGTGAAAGCAGGGTCACAAGGTCTTACGTGTCTGTTTCCTATTTTTTGTTGGGAGTATTTTTACTCCCTATTTTTGGGAGTATTTGCCTATTTTTAGGGAGTAAAAGTGGCTGTTACACCCCTTATCTGTAGGGCTGGGTGGAGCAGTAGGAGAAGGCACAAGCAAGGCGGAAGAGTTAACTAAGAGCTATTAATCAGTCCCCAACATGAGCCAGACAATGCAGGGAGCAAACTGAAAGAGCTTGCTGGGGACTATGACCAGGATACTGGACAGGGTTAGCGACCATCAAGAAGAAGGCTATTACCACCAGCCTCCTCCTGGGAACTATAACCCGTAGAAGAAGCTCACTGTGAGAAGGAGAGAAGTGTGACCAATATTTCGCTGGGGCTATTACCTACACCCCAGCAAGAGTCAGAGCTGTGCAGAGGGAGCAAAAGAAGGACCGCGTCTGTTGTGGGGTCAAGCCCATGATCACGACCTTTAGCTGGTGGGTGAGAATAACTTCAGTCTGACTAGCACCTGAGAGTGGTAGAGAAATTCTTGCTCGTGGTAGTCTTTTCTACCCCTTGAAGGACCTGGGAAGGCTACCTGGGCCAGGAGACCACGAAGCAACTCGGTGGGAGGGGGGATTGCAAATTAGGCTTGGAAGCTCTGTGCAAGAATTGGACTTGACCACTAGGTCCAGTTTAGGAAACCCCTTTTTAAGTATTTCGTTAATCCTCCATCCTGACCCTTTTCCCTTGAAGTTGGTTTCCTTTTGGGCTATTGGCCAGACGAGACCTTGATTGTGTAGGAGTTCAGCCGATCCCATACCGCGTCTAGGACTATGGCGGTCAAAATGGAAGGAAGAATGTGTGTGTCTACCTTTGGTAAGTCGAAGAGCAAGAAGAGAATGCAGGAGACAAGCCTTTTTTTACTGTTATGCTCATCCTTTCTGCAGCTTGAGTTCTGTATTGTTTAGTAACGCTGGGAGGATGTCCTGTATGTTGCGATCACCCGATGGCCTGTAGGCTTCCATACAACAGTCTTTGTCCAACCCCATCACACATCTCTCAATTACACACGCCAGGCAGGTCTACTGCACACATGTCTGTTTATTTCTACACAATCTGGAACTTTTACTTCACTAGATATTCATGGTACGACACTTGAGCCGGAGTACGAGGCTCGGGAGTGCACTTAGAGATGTGTCGCCGGAAAGGGCCGCGCCTTGAAACACTTGTGCATAGGCGCGTTATAAATGCCATATTACATAATACATATTCGTGTACTTCTAGCGGTTGTGGTTGAAAACAGTAACTGAATTAAAAGAGGGGCGGTGACACCCCAATCTGATGTACTAAATTACAGAAAAGGCCATAAACTGGGCAAGATTGGGCAATTTGAAGCGTCTCTGTGTGGCAAGCGTGTATGTATACAGTGGGCAGGCTGGATTTGAAGGTTTCCGGATCTGTCGTTTTCCTCTAGGTCGGCAGGGGGAGCCAGCCACCCGCTTTTGGAGCATCTTGCTCAACTGCCATCCCCATGAACATAAGCTGTACACGGATCAAACATGCCCATTAAAGGGGTTTTGATACTTTAGCCGTGACCCAACGTACCGGATAAATGCAGAGCATACCCAATAAAACGCACCCATCCCCCATAGAGTGTCTATTTTCCTAATGCGAAATGTGCAATGTGTTCTTCCACACGGGAGCCCAGTAGCCTATTAATTTAACGCCCCAAACCAGCACCGCCAGCTTTTATGCGCCCACACACACACTGCCATCAACTCCCTTCGAACCTTTCAAAAATCATAGGAATTTGCCCTGTTGGCGCGGACAGACCGAGCCGCACTTACTGGATGTAGGCATGCGCATAAGCACCCCAGCGTTGCCTGTGAAAACAAGCACAGGAGATAACACGATTTAACCCATGACCGAGTCCATACAATGCTATGCCCGATATTAGATTGACCAACCATAACAGCTTGGCCACGAGGGGGGGGCAATTATAAACAAGAGCCTCCCACCCCCATTTCGGCAGCTGAGCACGTCCGCCTCGGTGTTAAATTCCTCCCTCCAACCCCAAATCAGCGCCCTGTGTGCTCCCCTGCCCAAGAAGGGTCTTGTGTCCAACTCACCCCAGGCCATGGCTCCCGGGTGTGCAGCACAATACCTTCCCCCATTTTGTTCCCGGCCACTTGACCTCATACCTGCTCCCCGGCCTGCATGTGTTATTGGGTTTTTGGCCCTGAAGCCCCTCGCAGGGTAGGGTTCACTCTGCCCACCACGGGTGCTTTAGTGATAAACCTGTTCCCTTCCCCAGCCTTGGCTTCGGCCCTTGCTCGGACTGAAGGGCCTCATTAAGGGTGAGCAGCCCCCCAGCCCAGGTCCATATGGTGTATCCGGAAATGAATCCATCCTTACCCTGCAGCGCCTCCCTTTGCCGGGGTACTCAGCCCCTGCCATGGGATCCCAGTGATGCTTTGCAGCTGGAGAGGAGGAGTGGCAGCAGGAAGCAGGCTGGGCGGAGCCACTGGCCAGCAGAGGGGGGGTTTCCAGGTTGCTCTCTCTGCAGAGCTCAGAGATTCCCCCCTGCAGCAGAAGAGCGGAGAGGCAGAGCCCGAGCCGGCGGCAGAGCAGCGGGGAAGGGGTTACACACTCTGCCTGGCAAAGGAAGACGCCGCTACTGCCCGCACTGAGCAGAGAGACCCGGGCAGCACCCGCAGAACCGCCCCCCAGCCCTCCGTGCTCCCTCATTCTGGGCCCCCTGCTGCCCGGCTTGATCCCACCCTGCAGCCTCGGATTGAATCCCTCCCCGCGTACCTTCTTCACCTGCAGCCGCCTACTTCATTCCCACCCCCGGCGCTCCAATGGCTACAAAGATCGACAAGGAAGCCTGCAGGGAGGCGTACAATCTAGTGCGAGACGACGCCAACTCCGTGAGCTGGTGAGTGTCCGTGCCTTGGGGGCTCGTGTGCCGACCGGGGAGAGTTGGTCTTGAGCCGAGGCTGCGCCCCCAGGTATACAGAAGGGGGCAACCAAGTGCCTTCCCTATGTGCCTAAGCAGATCACAATGTTCCAAACCCTCCCAATCTTGTTGACCGCTGGTTAATGGAGGCGAAGGAAGACAAAGTGATATGCTGAAGATCACACAATGCGACTATAGATCATTTTTCGTTTCTCTTCAGTAAAATCTGAGCCGCTAGATAGTTATCCCGAGACGCGGTGACTATTTGAATGTACTTGTTATGCCCTGTGTTTTCCGGTGCTTGCCTCGTGCCAGTGGCCGTTTAAAGGGTCATCCAGTGATACGATGCATGCATGCTGCCAGGATTTTCTTCCCTTGGCGGCCCTGCCACGCCCCGATGTGTGTAAGCTATGTGCTGCCTCTGGCAATTTGCACACGTACAGTTGTGCTTAGCGATCGTGGTGGCCGCACCCTCCGCTATCGAATTGGGGACAGGGTGCCACCGGCCGCAAAGAAGCATCCACTTGATTGCTATCTGGGTGCCCTGTGGGTGGTAGGTTGGAATCGCGCCCGCACGGTCTCATCATTGTATCCTTCTGGTGTCGATAGACTCGGGACCATTGAGTTGGGCGACGGCACCTTCCTTTCTCCACTTTTAGAGAGAGTTCACTTCTAGTGCGTCGCTGCAAGCAATGCGTTTATTGTTGTGCAGCATTCAGGATTCGCGTCCCATGTTGAATTCCTTGAAAATGGAGTGACTAGTGCGGGGGTAGTACGCTGCAAATGTAGCCCAGCAGGTTGCGTGGCTGCTGCTGAGATGTAATCCTTCAGTGCAGTGTGTAAACCCCCGAGCTTGTCCAGTTCTATCTGAAGTGTGATTTGAAATGCACCGCTCTGTTGTCTCTAAATGTTCAAGGTGGGGGTGGGGGGGATGTATGCTCCCGTACAAGATGTGCCACCCATGATTACGAAGTGCTTCAGCACAGTTGCATAATGCCCCATTATCTCTCCGCATCAATCGTGCCCTCGGACATCTAAAATATAGCGTAAACGACCCCCAGTATCTGAACTTG
Source organism: Ambystoma mexicanum (assembly GCF_040938575.1). NCBI lineage: Eukaryota > Metazoa > Chordata > Amphibia > Caudata > Ambystomatidae > Ambystoma > Ambystoma mexicanum. The sequence goes on along the minus strand of NC_090922.1, from coordinate 141,360,610 downwards.
TGCAAACGGCTTTCTTCCTTTTCTTCTCAAAGGGCCACCTTTAAGTACGACGGTTGCATGATCGTGCCAGGGGAGCAGGGTTCGGAATACGGAGAATTTGTTGGCAGCTGCACAGGTAAGGACGCGTTTCCACTCATTTGCACCCAGCTCTAGCCGTCGTGTCTTTCTGTGTGCGGGGTCGTGGTGGGAGTGCATTTCTGCCTCTTGGTTTTTTCCCTTTTGTTACTGGGTCGACCCGACGTCCTTATGCATTGGTTTTCTCCTTGGTGTCCTATGGGCGCGTTGCTACGGGCTGAGGGGGCTATAGCCCCGGCTCTTTTGGATAGAAGCTCAGGGGCTACACCCAAAAGGCTAACTAGCCCCGGAACCTGACATTAGCACAGCCGCAGATCTTTTCCAGACCTAGCAGCACCCAGGTCCAGCCTTGGGGCCAGCAGCGCCCTGGGTGAATTGGTGCCCCCTCGCCACGTGCTCCTGGTCAACAGGGGGCGGGCGGGCCAGGATGAGCCACTTTAAAAAAAAGTTTTACCAGGAAGTCATAATGTGAATAGGGTGCATCAGCACCCTATTGGTATTAAATGCACGCGTTTAATAACAAAGGGGTGCCTGCTGCGCCTTCTGCCACTACGCCAGCGTGCAAGACCCTTAAATGACTTCCCCCCCACCCCCCCGAGCTGGCGGGCTAATAGCGCCCTTTTGTTGTTAAATGCGCCCGCAGCGGTGGGACGCATTTTAATAACAATAGGGTACTGACAACAGCACCCTATTGTTAAATATTAAATGCACCCGCAGTGGCGACACATTTAATAGCAAAAGGCCGCCTGCCGTGCCTTCTCCCAAAATGCCAGCTAAGCGGAGCCCTGGAAAGACACCCCCCCCCCCACGAGGTGACGGGGCTAATGGCACCCTGGGGGCGTGGCAAGCGGGCTGTCGCCCGGCCCACCCCCTCCTACGGCCAGCTCTGGCAACACCCCTGTTCCTCCTCAACACCTAGGTTATCATGCCACCCCTAGTGACTTGCTAGATGCTCCCCGCCCCTCTCCTCCTCACAACCTGGTACATTTATATCCCTCCTCTGTTAGATTGACCAGACGGATGGGTTTTGCCAATGAGTCCAATGTGCATTTTAGTCCTTTTGTCTTTGTCTGCTGAAACTGTAGTCCTACTTCTATGTTGGTGGCATGTCTCTGTTTTTTATTTAAAACATCTGGTCACCCCACCCCTTGCTGGATATCTGTTCTGTTGTTACCACTGAAAAGCCCTCAGTTATGCATCTGTAATGTTGTACACCTCTGTAAAGTGCTCCGTTGCTTCTTGAAGCTAGGTCCGCGCTCCACAAATATCATAATAATGTACACAAGTTGGGGTCCAGCTATTCAGAGCAAACCCTCTTACGTATTTCGGGATGTGGGAATCGTTAGACGTTCTGTCTCTTTGTAATGGTGCAATTAGCTTTCGGGCCCCAAAGGTGGAGCTTTGTTTGAGGTTCAGGAGAGTGGGCCAGCGTGCTTTGGGAAGTTAACTTCCTATGCCATACTATACTATGGGCTTACTTGTGCATTCCGTCCAGCAGACAGCTTCCAGTCTGCAACACAAAAGCACTACAGTGGCTGCCATTAACGTTTGAAGAGGGTTGATGGGTAGCGTGTGGTTGGTGTTTTAATTATTTAGACTGTAGTGGGCGCACAGGCACTGGATGATAACTTAATGTTAGGGTGACCTGTTGACTATCAACTGTACCTCACTTTTTAAGTCATGAGCTTTCTTTTCACAGATTGGTGCCTCGTCTTGTGTCTAGTCTTTAGTCATATATACATTTGGAGGGAAAAATTGTCTCAAGCACCCGAGACCAGTAGTTTGTAGAAGTTGGTCCATGGGTCGAAAGGTGGCGCGCCAGTGGCCTGCATTAATCTGGCCACTCTAATCACAGGGCCCGTGTGGGGGCAAACTATTAACTGGGGCGCAGGTGTGGGATGTGCCGTTTCAATTTTTATTTTGTTCCTGAAATACAGGTACTGTATTGGGCACGAATGTTGGGGTGTTGGTCAGCTAGATATTGAACCTATGTGATCCTAGTTGGCTTTGCTCAGTGTTGTCGCACTTGTTGGGTTTGTCGTGTGTCCTGTGTAGAACCCCCAAAATCCCCCCCCCCCCCGCAACCCACCTTCAGGGTCGGACTGGGGCATAAAAATTGGCTCGGACAGCAAAGTAAAGTGGCCTAATGTCGCAAGTGGAAATGAATTCCTTTTGAGCACTGTTTGAGTAATATCCAAAGAGGGGTGTTTGGTAAAACGTGTTGCAAATAATGCATTATAAGAAATGTTCGTTAACACTGGTCAAAACTACTAGTTTCACAATTAAGAAGCCCAAAAAACGGCACCATACTAGCATCGTGGGCCTGCACCTCTAGCATTGTCATATTCCCCTCTAGGCCAGTCCGAGGCTACCCTCCCTGGAAGTAGTGTTCTATGATGCGAAGTCTATGTTGGTAGTGGCTGCCCCTTGATAGTTGCAGTGGGCCGCGGCTCATAGCACCCCATTGGTTATGAGTTTGCAATGCACGGTTAACTTTTTATCCATACAGGTTTAGAGGACCTAGGTTCTGGATGTAGTGTGAACCTTGGCTGCTCTCCGGAGGCCTTCTGTCTGCTTTGCTGGAGGTCTTAGCAGCTTGATGCATCTTTGTTTGAATCTTGGCCCATCAACACCACACGTCCATTCAGATCAAATATTGACCAAATAGCAGGAAGCTGTCGTGTTCTGTTGTGTCTACATGTGCACATACTGTATGAAATGTACAGGGGCTTGCCACTTAAGTGAGTAGAGGAGGTCATCGGGTGTGGGGCTCTCATGAGATGCGTGAACCTAATCTACAGGATTGAGATTGCAGAAGAGAGCGTGGGGGTGTGATGGAAGGGTCCCCCATGTGCAGGGTGTGGTGTCCTACTGCTCTGAGAGGAGACTGGGCGAGTATTCGTGCATTGTGCACAGACTGCCCCCCCTTGGGCGCTTTGAGAATGTGGGGTGGAATTTGTTGAAAGCATCGACACTGGGCACACTGGAGGCTGAAGTCCTCGGCAGCGGCGTGTGACCTATTCTCACTGGCCATCAAAGCCCTATTGAGACCCTTTTTACTGTCTGTGGCCTGATGCAAATTCATAATTCTCAACTCACACGCTTTTGGCGGGTGTCACCCGCCTTGTAAAGAGCTGACTCGCCCGCCAAGCCTCCTGCACGCCCATTCATTCCAATGGGCGTCTCACCCGCTAAAAACAAAATCGGGTGATTTCACCCGCCTTTTAAGCACAAACGGTTGAGAGCTATGCGAATTCATGACCCATTAATGTGCTGCTGGTGGTTTTGTTGGAAATGGTGAGGGACTAGAGCAATCCTCTGTTTTGTCGGCCCATTGAAAGGGACGCTCAAAAGCTGTGCCAATTTCTGGATTCGTGCTTTGCATTGCTGGATTTGCCCTACCTAGGAAGAGTTTGCCCTTATCCTAGAAAGGCCCCCAACTCGTATGACCCTACACTAGTGGTATTCAAACTTTTTCATACTGAGCCCCCATCCTTGAATAAAAAATATAATTTATGCCCCCTCCACCCCACCTAGGGGTTACCTCCCACAGAGGGGGGAGGCGCAATGATATGCAGAAAGGCCCCAGGCTCTTTAAAATAGAAGCAGATTTTCTACTGCTTAGATTTTCTTTCACAGTCGCCTCAATCCTGTTTTATTAAAGAGTCAGGGGGCCCTTTGGAATTAGGGGGGCCCAGAGGCGTTGCTAGGGGGGGCTAAGGGGGCTATAGCCCCTGGTCTTTTGGTTGTAGCCCCGGATAGAATCTCAGGAGCTACAGCGAAAAGGCTAGCTAGCCCCCAGTCCCGACAGTTCCGGCATCAGCGTAGCCCCGGGTCTTTTCCAGACCTAGCAACACCCCTGGGGGGCCTTTGGCATTGGGGGGGCCTGCCCCCAGTTTGAAGACCACTGCCCTAGACCCATTATTCTGGTGGCATGCAGCTGGCGCAGGATGAAGGTGCCGCTTCACTGCACGTGCTGAGTGGTAGGGTAGGGCGTGGCCGCCCCTGCTCAAGCTTGCTCAATGAGGACGTGTTAGGATGTTACCACAGAGTGCGGAAACGCAGAGTGTGATCTGGGCATGCCCTAATGGTGTGGGGTACTGGGGGAATGCAAGCGGCGTATGCCAAGCATAGCCCCATTAGCATTGAGCGCGATATGCCAGGGGCTTGCACGAGCTACCCTTAGTTCAGTGCCCTGGTTCCATGAAGGGTATGACTTGTGTAATGTGTGACTTTTTTCGGGTACGTGCAAGAACCATTCCATTGCACCACAGACTTGTAACTCACCGACGTGGCAGGAATGTCCCTGTTGTTATGGGGTCTGCGGGCCTGGCAACTCCCAGAAGCGACATGGACTTCTTGTGGTGTGCGGAGGGGCGCTTGTTCTTCTTCTTGCTGATAGATTTTTATCCATCAGCGGTGATTTTTTGGATACCGAGGCTTGAGCCTCATTACTCCATCTTCTCGGGTTGAGTATGTAGTCGTGGGTTTGTATTCTTCTTGGTCTGTGTGGTCTTGTCACAGTAGGGCTGGTTTCACAGGGTCTTTGCAGTGATGGGCCGCGGGTAGCGGTTGAAGGGGTTTGCAGTGGTGGCAGTGAGTCTTCTGATCAGAGGGTTCGGGTTCTGATCCAGTTCTTGGCAGAAGTTCTTACACAGCTTCGCTAGAGTGTGCGGAGGGGCGGCGGCGTCGCGCCCTTTATTCCATTTACTGACGTAGGGCGTCGCGTGACAGGCAAGGACGTCCTACGTCACGCACGCGGTATGCAGTCGCAGTAAGGTAACGACTGCTCTTTGAAACACGAATATGCCGAAACCTGCCTGGTTTAATAGCAGTGTCTGCTGCTCTTCGTATGCAAAGCAATGGAATCTGACTGCGATGCACTCTACCTGGCACCATGGGCTTTCAAAGCTGTTGGCACTGTAAACGAGACGGTCCGTGTTTGTCACAGGTGGCATTAGACTGTGTGCCAGGGGCTCCTTTTTAGATGTTGTTGCGGGTGGCATCACAACTATACCACCTGATGTGTATTTTTGAAGTCTTGGGTTCATCAGTGCCTCTAAAGTGCTGGCTGCTGGTTATCCCGTTTGGAGCCTTGAATCCCGAGTAACTCGAGAACACATTGCTGCAGAGGAGCGAGTTCGGACTTCCCTGGCCAGCTCGTACTCTACAGAAAGTCCCATGTGACTTAAAAGGTGTGTTTGAGGGTTTGTTATACAGGTGCATTAGGAAACTCGTAGAAGGCATTAAAGTATAATTGGTCATATCCAAAGGACAAAAAGTTATAGTTGACATAGCGTGTGAAATTTTGATTTTGGCACGCCATGAACTAGCTACTGCTTACCCTGGGGAGGCCTAGGCTCGCCGTTTGATGCCCAGGAGCTGTTTGGTTCCTGCCCACCAACTCTTTATTTCACAGCAACTTCAGGCCAGTTCCCCCTGTCCATATCGGTGTTACTCATCAACCCTTTCAGTGTTTCAGGTCTGTCCACATTTGGAGGAGTTGGGTGTTGCTCCATCCAGTTTTTTTGGATAATTTTTTTAAGGCAGGTATCTATATTATCGGGCCAATCGGAGCCCACTGTTGCTGTTGTGCTGAGGAATGACTGACGAGGCTCTGTTTAGAAAAGGGACAATGTGTGATTGTGTCCGTTTACATTGCCCTCCCCAGGTGACCTCCTGTTCGCCATTTTTTTTTATCTTTTGAAGCGTCTTGAGGTAACCGAGTGACGCTTTTGTTCAGTGGTGGAGGGTGACCTTTCAAACAGGTGGAGCAGAAATACCTGACCTAAAGTAAAGGAAGCTGAACCCTAACCCCATTGGCGATTTGGGCGTGTTCTCGCTCGAGAGCATTTTGAAACCAATAAGTCAAAATGGTGCATTTTACAAAACAGCTGTCAGCGCATACATACGGAGTCCTAAGGTTTACAGCAGTTTCCTAGGAGAACATGCGTGGGCTTTAAGCGTGCTAGGCCCTTAACCCATCAACGCTTAAAATAGACCTTCAAGACAGGCCCCTACTGTCGCCTGATATCTGCCCTGTTAGTGAGAGCCCAGAGACCCCCCTGTTTCCCCCACCCTTATCTTCACTCCCTACTCCTGCCTTCTGCTTTGGAAGCCTCTCTCCAGGCTCTAGGGGAAGGGCCGGCCTTCGGGACAGCAGCGCCCTGGGCGAATTGACGCCCCCCTCTCCCCACGTGTCCCTGGTCAACAGGGGCGGGGCCAGGATGTGCGTTATTTTTTGACCACGAGGTTATGATGTGAATAGGGGGCGCATCAGCACACTATTGTTACTAAATGCGCTCCACCAGCGCGGGCGCATTTAAAACAACGGGGCGCCTGCCGCGCCTTCTGCCACTACCCCAGTTTGGGGGAGCCCTTGAAAAACTCCCCCCGAGCTGGCGTGGCAGGGGCTAGTGGCGCCCGCGCGGTCGCCTGGCCCGCAATCCCCGAAGGCCGGCTCTGTCACAAGTTTCTCCCTTTCTCACCTGTTTCTCTTTACTTGTGACCTTCTTGGAAGAGCCTTCCGTCTTTCGCACTGTCCGAGACTTGTATAGGCCTGGGTGCGGGTCTTCGGATTCCAGCGTGAGTTCTCCGGCTGTCCTTCGCCAGGTAGCGTTCAGTATCCAGGGGATGGAGTCAGGAGAAAGGTAGAGTTCCAGGCTCGGAACGTGTCCGAATCACCGTAGGACTGAGCACAGGACTAATCCAGGAATAGGGCATCGATAAGAGGTAAGGAGGGAAACAAACGGACTCCAGGAATGAAGAAGGAAAAGGGGAATTGGAAAGCGTACGGAAGCGGACTCCGACAACACGCATCTAACTACTTCAAGCAGTAGCGTTGAGACGCGCAGAGCCGCGGGGGCATGGCTGTTTTCTAAGAAGTCGAACGTAACGCGCAAATGCTGGAGTGCAGCGTTTCAGAACTGTCAGCCATGTTGGAAGGATCACAGAGTTCATACCACGGTGCATCATGGACCATGAAGTCCAGAATGGACGAATTCGGCGGTTCATGACAGGCTCTGTCTAGGGGATTGCCAGTCATCGTAGTTGCTTGCGCTCCAGGCAGCTGCCCACCACTAATCTAGAGCAAACCAAACCCGCGCATCATCGGATTAATTGATGGCCAGTTAACTATATAACAGTGTTTAATAAGATACTAAGCACATGCCGGTTCAGCCGTGATTATCTATACCAGTGGTTTTCAACGTGTGGCTCTATTGCTATGCTGGCAAGGGCTTATGGGAGTGGAAGTCCAAACCATCTGGAGAGGTGAAGTTTGCAGACCACTGACGTATTCGAACTACATGACTCTGTACTCTTTGGAATTCATTTGTACTTTTTTTAAATCACAGATTGCAGACCATTTTTATCTGTTGAACTGTGGCTAGTACAGATTTAATGTGGCTGTGGGGTTGCTGTTTTGCTTACTTGCTCTGGCAACTTATATTTTTTTGTGCCGGCTCCCACTGTTGTAGGGGGAGATGTAGAATTTGGAACCAGAAGATTTGGATTCCAATTCTGGCTTCCCCACATCCCAAAATTGTAGGATCCTGGGCAACTGGTTTTATCTCTGTTCTGCAGTCCACTTAATCTTCCAATATTGTTAATGCATAAAACCGTGGCCATAGTAAGAACTATGTTTTTCATACAAAGAAATAAAGGTTGGGCATTCAGTTTTTACAGTGCTTGGGGTCGAGTCTTCTTGGAGTGTTGAGCTTGCGCAAGTCTCTCACTCATGGAGTGCAGTTTGCAGTCAAAGCATCAAATATACTGAATGCAAAGGAAGATTTAGCCATGAACAATTTGCCAGTAGAACTTAAAATGAACAATTTGTATTTATTTTATGTATTTATTGCATTTGTTAAACGCCCAAACCCAGGGGTATCACAGGGTTAGTTACATAATAATACTTGTTACAACCAGTCCAGTTACATGAAGCAGAAAAACGCATAAAACAGTATATCCGGTGCAAGGTGAAATTTGGACATTAGTCAAATTCGTCAAAGAGCCAAGTTTTGATCATTTTCTTGAAGCGTTGGCGAGATTGCTCGCTTCTAATGTGTGCTGGCAGAGTGTTCCAAAGCGATGGTGCGGCTATGGGGAAACTGGAGCCACCCACCCGTTAACTCTTATAGCAAGGAACATTCAAACGTGTGCTAGTGCATGATCTTAGAATTGGAGGTATAGCTTTTTGGATCATTCTGTTATTCAAGTAGGTCGGGGCATCCTTCTGGATGCACTTGTGGGTCGAGGCAAGGGTTTTAAAGAGGATCGTTGCTTTGAACAATATAATAAAAGGCCAGATGTATGTTTCTGTCTGATGCAATGTCACCACTAGAGGGAGCTGTTGCTTTAGGATTTATAGGGGTGCCTTAGGATTTATAGTGGTGCTACTGTGTCAATGAAAACCTGCACTTTAGCCCCTGCACACAGGCTCTTAAGCTCGTTTATTAATATTGTGGCAGGTGACCTAATGCAATTTTCGTTGGTGCCCTTGTCCTCCTTGTACACTTTGATGAGGCCTCCCCGGTCCCCACACAAAATTTGGACCGGAGCAGAAGATGAGTGTTTGCTTGTGATCAGAGGGAAATCATTTGTGCTCACTATTGATAGTTTACATAGCTACTTTTGAAAGCTCATGGAAAGAAGCCCTTAGAAAAGGGCCCTTGAGAGAGCAATTTATTTCTGGGGCCTTCTACAAAGGCAAGTTGGCAGGTGGGGGTGGGGGACGCTCCAGAAACAGTACATGAGAACAGCCCATGACTGGTCTCAAGTTGAGGGACGGCACCCCCAGTCCCCACACCTTTTTTCAGAGGGCAGACGCCGTCTCTCAGGGTATTTTAGAGCTTTTTAAAACATAAACGCACTGATTGTCTTTTATCGAAATTGATTTTTTTTTAAGTGTAAGCTGGGGATTTACACCCCGGTCCCCAGGTTCACAGGCCTGGCACTTCACCGCTGCAGCATATAACTTGGTGGAAAATAACTGAAGGTGAAATGCCACAGAGAAAACATTGGCATTGATTCTTGGGGTTTGAAACGTGCACACTTTAACATTTTCAGACCCTATAAGAAGCAAATATTCACTTGTTTTTTGTGTAAGTTGATTTTATGAAAGGCAAATGCCCATTTGTCCTGTGCAATTTCTATGGTTATGCAAAGCCAATTGAATTAAATGTGAATATTTCACTTTGATATGCTTTTGTATGTTAAGAGTCCCCCCCCCCACTTTTTTTTTTTTTAGGACTTGACCCCTGGGCCAAGCCCGATTTCAAAGTCAGTGTGTATGCAATCCAGTGGTTAAGTGGTTGGGGAACATTGGGGGTAAAGCTTGCACTGTAGCCCCCAGTGAGCCCCAACCACTTACTCCTGGGGGTCCCTTCCTGCAAGGTACCGTAGTTCTTAAGGGTGTTTCTGAAACCAGTCGCAGGTAGAATGTCTTTCACTTTTGGGCTTGGGGAGTTTAAGTGATGGGGTAGCTTGGAGGGTAAAGGAGTGGGCGATATCACAATATTGATTGGGCTTGTTGTAGGGGGGGGGATGATTGATTGATGGTGTGTGTGTTTTTTCAACCGTCTGAAATCTTCAAATGTTCGTGTGTCATCACTTGCTCAGTATTGATTGGTTAAGGACGCGTTCTCCAAATTTCTTTTAATAATTGAAATGTTCAGCTTTCTGGTGGCACTTTTGAATGTAAAAAAGGGAGGATGAGTCTTCAATATCAAATTCCCTGCCCCCGGTTTGTTGTTCCTGTTTCATTTTGGTTTTGTTAAGTGTCTCCCAGTTGAAGTTGTAGTGAACAGTATCAAAAACTATATACCTTGTGGGCAGCCCCATTCCCCCCCCCCCCCAATCGAATGGCATGGATAAGTGCAAAACAGCAGTTTTAAGTCCGAGTCTGCACGTGTGCCGCAGTTACCAGCATGACCAAAGCCAAAACTAGGTCATCGCATTGAGGTCAATGAGAAAAGTCCACTAGAATAGAGCAGTGGTTAATGTCAAAGATGTCGTTTTGTCATCATTGAATTTCACTATACAAAAGATAAGTGAAGCTCAAGAAAATACATTTTCCTCGGTAAAAGGACGGGATAGTATTTGTGGCCTCAGTTTTTCCGTCTGGTTTCTCGGTGCCCCTTATTCCCATCCTGCCAAAAAAAGTTGCAGCATTAACTTGAAATGGCTAAAAGGCTGAGTTAGCCCCGTCGAGGTTAAAATGGTTCGGTTACAGAGCGCTGTAGGAGCTGGGTGTTGAGCTCACTGCGCTAGCTCGCCGGCTTACCGAAGCTGGTTTTAAGGTTATGGCTGGGCTCTCCACCCACATTCCAACGTAGGTTTGCATGGTGTGACGCCGTCCTTTTGCCGGAAGCGCGCGATTTCTAGTGTGCGTACACAACAATGGCATGGAAGGAGGATTTCCTGGCAGCGCCCAGTTGGGCTTCAACTCGTGCGTCCTCTTTGGCTTCTGCCGGGGCGTGTCCTGCCTGGGCCTCTGAGGTCAAGAATGACATGTGATGATGTTGCAAGACTGTGTTGAGTGACCGGATAGTCCTGCTGTTCGCAAGGCCCTTCTGTAAGTGAAGTAAACTTGCCTCCTTCTGCTATTCTACCTGGGTCTGAAGGATACTCTTAAGCCTATCGTTTGCAGTGGGATTTGCCATGATCTGTACGAGTACCTAGAGCGATACAGAATCTGAATCGTGCAAGTAACGGAGGGGTCCCTCCACCGTACAGAGTTAAACCTTTCCATTTTTGAAGTGCCCAACTCGCACTCAATGGCCACTTCAACAAGAAGTGCCCTTACTACTCCACTTAAAAGCATGTATCCTCTTCCGCCCGTGGAAAGATGACCAGCCACAAGGCTAGTCAAACCCAGTGGCATTCTTTCTTTTCACTCATTGGTTGAGTATTTGTACAGCGGAGACTCAACCCATTAAGCAGTCTTCCGTGTTTGGAAGCTCAGAGGTGACGTGCCATGATTACAGAACATATGGAACTTTCCCCCTACTAATACAATAGCCGGCAATTTGAGAACTCGGCTGCGGAAAACCACGAAGAGCTGTAACCCAACCCAGGCAGCCCGTAGTCAGGTTTTAGCTCTTCTTACCCACAAAGGCTATTGTAGGACCAGAAAGCCCGGGGCCCACACACAATTCCCCATCTCAGCAGCCACGTCTTTGAAGAGTTGCTGATGAACGTAAGAAATGTTTTACATGCTCCCTTTCGTAGCAACCCAAACATAACTTGTGTCCTTCCCGCCTGTGCCCTGTACCTGGTGGAGCCATGGGGGACTTTGTAGGGCTTGGGTTTGTAAAGAAGCTTCTAAACAAATAGGAAATGGTGGCCAAATCTGTTACTTCTGTTTTCTTGCGTATTGTCCTCCTTGTTCCTGGGTAGGAATGAAAGTACTTCTTGTTTTATAGAAATGCTTCAAGGTGTTTTCTTTTATTCAGTTTCCAGCTGAAATGTCAGGGCCTGCCTTGCCTTCCCTATTGGCTCCTTTCCCGTAATTGCTCTCCAACTTTTACCTTCCCATTGGAATCTATTTCTAATAAACTAACTGTTCCCGGCATAACATATACGCTGTTCTAGCATATCTTAAAGGTCAATATCAGTCGGTAATTCAAAGGGTCACTTCTGCCCCCCTTCTCAACTATCCAATTACCACTGATGGCTTCCAGCAAGGGGGCATAGGTCTCTGTGACGTGTTAATGGTCATTGAACAGGCTAATGGTATTTTGAATTTGAAAGGCATATTTGCATCAGATGGAATGAGAGGTATGCACGGTTCGTGCCCCAGATAAGATAAGTGGGAGTGTGTTACTCCCTATTTTTGAAAGTTGGGAGTACAATTGTTTTGTAGAGAGTAAAAACATGTGTCCCAACCCCAGTGGGAGTATTTTATAAATGAGTAAAAATATGTTAAACTGTAAAATAGAAATATTTTTGTGAGACATACTTCTTTGCAGAAAGTTATTCATGCACATTAAAAGATACATTTGACCTCTTCCATAATTATAGTTGTTTCTTCCTGTGGTACTACACTTCCTTAGTGTCCATTTCCCACTTTTTCTATTGGAAGTATTTTTACTCCCTATTTTAATTTTTTGGGAACATTTGCCTATTTTGGGGAGTAAAAGTGGCCGATGCACCCCTTATCTGTAGGGCTGTGCACGTTACAAGAACAGTACCTAATATTAATTCTTCCATTACATGGGCCTCTATGATGTCTCTTTGTAGACACCTAATAGTCAACCTTGTTCCATTGCAGAGTCCCTGTGATAGCATAAGATTACGTAGTAGCATAATTGCAGCACATGCTTTCAGTTTTAGCCCATGAGGAGGCATTCGTCCTACAGCATTTAGCTCTTTAGAGGCTGCAACATTGAGCCAGTAATTAATTGCTCATTGACACTGGAACCGCCGTGCCCTGTGTGAAGAGAAGTGGGGGTGTAAAGAAGTAACTTGAAATTATTCTGAATGTTTGCGATAGTGGAAGGTGAAGGTAACCCCGTACAACCTGGCTCATTCTGTTTGTTAAAATGCTGCTGTTGTTGAAGTGGAAGGGCACACAGAGGTGCACTTTGCCATTTGGACAGCAGAGAGAAACCTAACACTGATAAATTGCATCAGCTGAGTACGGAAACATACATAAGCGTGTTATATACAGAGATACCGTTGATCCTGATTGAAGGTGTTGCCATGAACCTTTCAGCCAATGGCTTCTCGTTTATGGCACTCTCTCACAGATCCTTGCAATCTTTAAAGACATTTTTACCCACTGCTGTCTACATGTCCTGAGGGGCCCATCAAATCTGGCGATGGGGGGGAGGAGGGAGTGGAAACTGCAATTCCTAGGTTGCGAACCAACCCTCCCATCCCCTGTTTTCATAACTGAGTACATTGCAAGTAAGATAGCTCAGCATGTGGGGGCACTCGCTGCTCCAATCAGTGTGATCTGAAGGGTTGCAGGTTCGAATCTCAGTAAGGCCAGCTCAGCCTTTCATCCTTCTGAGGTTGATAAACACCAACTTCCATTGGGTCATATTGTATGTAAATATGTCCCATGTAAAGCTCTATGTAAATGACCCCTCATTGCGTGATCTCAAATATACCTGCAGTCAATTAGCCAGTTACCCTAGCTCATACATTGCGGCCCTGGGGTCTTTGTTGGCTGGGGCTTGCTGGTGCGGATCTCTGACAGTCTTCAAAAACCTCTGAGTTCGGGAGCTTTTGGGATTCTCTCATTACCCAAAGAAAGCACTTGGGGGTGTGGGGGGGGGGGGCTTTAAAATCTAGAGGCTGTCAATGTGCGTGAGTGGCTTGCATGCTGTGAAAGACACGTTTACAGGGAAGAAGTCTGGACAACCAGCACCCGACTTTGTGACTCGTAGTTTGCTGTCACTGCACTTTTAGGTTCCTATCATAAATTAAATCGCCAGGAAGGCCAGTCTGCATTATGTGCCTATATGGTTTGCAGGCTTCAGTCGCCGTCAAAGATGTGTCGTACATAAACATGTGTGCGTTATTTTGTTCCCAAAATGCTCTTTGGTTTTATGTAACGTGCTTGATCTCCTCCCCTTTCTAAGGGCAGAAGATGCATGGGTTTCTCTTGGCGCCCCGCCACCACCTCACCTGTGCGATGCGCGTGCTATGATGGCAATGCTTCCTAGTGCAAACTCCAATTGGTGCTTTCTCTGGGTTTAATGTTGAGGGTGCACAGGGTGAGCCCCCCTGTAAAAAGCATATTCTCTGCCCCCACACCAAATTGGTGCTTTCTCTGGGTTTAATGTTGAGGGTGCACAGGGTGAGCCCCCCCTGTAAAAAGCATATTCTCTGCCCCCACACCAAAGCGCTGCGCAGGCTAAAACATGTCAGGGATAGGTTTCACGCCGTCTGGTCCGTCTTTGGCCTGCAAAAGAACATTTAACGTCACAAGGCCTTTAGTTTCAGAGGACTGGTGCCCCCATTGGGAATATGAGCATACTATCAGACCTTCCTCTCGCGATATTAATAGCTATGGATTATCGGGGGACGGGCATTCCGTAGGGGAGCTAAAACCCTGAATAACCACTTCAGAAATGCTATTCAGCACGCTGCGCCTGCGCCAGAGAATTAATGTGATTTACTCACTGATTAAATTGCTGGTATCTCAAGTGAGAGATTCCTTTACAGGCAGCAGCAGTACATGCAGAAACTGACCCAGAGAAGGTTGTATTTACAGATTGCAGGCAAGACCACACGAAACAGTTCTGCCTGACCCAAAATACATGGTTGCAGGGCCTCCAGTTTGGGGTAAGTGGCCCTTGCCTAAGTCGCCTTCCCCCCTCCTTTAGGCCTCGCCCGGCACAGCCTGGTCACCCCGCCTTTCCAGAGCCTCCCCCTCTTCGAATGTCAATCCCACTCAAAGCATTGGGAGCACCTGCACATCGTCTGAATCAGCATGCGTTTAAGTACTCCACTAAACAATTGGGCACTTATTCCGGGGTACTCCTAGATTGAGGTGTTTTTCAGGGTCCTCGGTGCTCGTCAGGGAGCAGAGTCCAGCACTCGGGATCCTAAAGACCCACTTTGCTGTTGTACTAGACCAGCATCCATTCTCCCGTCAACCTCTCCTGTCTGCTCTGGACATGTGTACCATTCCTGTGCTTGGGTCACCCTTCGCCTAGGCTGTTCAAGTATCCCGTAGGCATTTTCAGAGAATAAACCGGCCTCATTGACAAGCGCCTCCTCTACAAATGTCAGACCCCATTCTGCTTTGTGGAGCTATTTGCGCCGGGCTAAGTTGCCAATACCACTGTATAGTCCGGCGCTCTACCTCTGAGGAACTCTACGGGAGCTGGCCTCTGGAAAAGTGCTGCTCATATTTCGGACAGGCCAGGATTGTCTATGGACGACCATAGAAAGTTTACAGGTAGCCATGGCTGATCAGTGAGCCTAAACCCCTAGTCTTCAACCAGGAGACCTCGGGAGTTCCCGGGGCTTCCCTGTGCGACCCGATTGCGTGATCCTGGACAATCTACATTCTCTCCTTTTACACTGGTTAAATTGTCTGCAAATTTAAAAGCAGAAAAAAAAATAACGGGACCTGCAATGTTTTTATATCTGTATCTCTTTCACTCAATAAACACATAAACATTTTTCAGGGAACAAACATAATAAATGTAAAAAGGGTAAGGCAGTTTGGAAAAAAATAAGGCAGGGGTGTATGGGGGCTTGTTTCACACATGATTGTACAGGTTTACAATTATTTAGGCAGCGTAGTATAATCAGTGACCCTGCAACCAAACTAACTACTTCAGGTGTGTGCTTGCCCTGGATGTCGCTGATGTGCTGCTTATCGAGTCACCAGCCCCAAAAACGGGGACGTCCAAACAATGAGGGGGTTACCTGTTATAGTTGGGGATTATGAACGTGATGTGTCCCATTGTGGCTCTCACACATTTCTTTTAATTATTGTGATCGAACATACAGGAAAATTAAAAGTAATTCCGAGTCCTGGTGTGAATATCGTATTGTTATTCACTATGCTGGTGTTTCATAGTTGAACTGCAGGGTCCGTCTTCCCTCTGTCCCCTCACACTAGATGAGCAGCGCATCACCGTCATCTACGGCAAGCACACCCCTGAAGGGAGGGACAGTTAGTTAGGGTGGCGGGTCCGTGATTCTACCGCGCTGCCTAAATAACCTGCGCCATCATGTGTGGAAAAAAAAAAAGTAGGGAATGTGTACTGGTTGCTATAAACCACTCCTAGTCCCCTTTTGTGTATAGAGTATAGGGGCTTGCCTGATTTTCTTTCATTTATTTATTTTGGTTAAGATTCAAACGCGTAAAAGCAAATGCAGTTTTTTTTTTTTTTTTTTTACTTATTGGACATTTGTATGGCACCTATACACACGTTTTTCCACTGACGCAAATACGCAGAACAAATGTGTGTGTGCAGTGTTTGCATAAAAATGTGGGTATGAGCCCCGCCACCCCAAATCCAAGGCTTATTAGTAGAAGCGAATGCCTTTGAGACCTGGGGCAATCCCTCGGCACAGACCGGATGGCTTGCCTTCTGACGACCTTTCCAGAGAGCATCTTGAATAATGTTGTTCTCCCATATATTAAAGAGAACCATGAGGACACACGTTGTCCTTAACCAAACTTTCCAAGTCGGGGCAGGATGCTTTAATCGCCATGTCCCGGCTGCCCTGCCAAATTCGACTTGATTAGAACAATATGTTGCTGGTTTTCTCCTGACATGCCCCAGCACTTGGCTTCCCTCGTGTGCGCTGCTAAGCGTGGTGCGACCTCGGGACACGGGTGTGTCCGAATGGTTTCATGGCCCAGCCGGGTATTCTCCTCCACTCGCGGCATCGGTGACCTAATCTTCTGGCGCGCCTTTCGGGGGGCAGAGGATCGCATTGCATTGCGGAAATCTGTGCCTCTGAGGCAAGATGCAGGCGTTTCGGGTCTTGGATCCCTGGTGGAATCGCTCATGTGGTTCACCCGATGTCTTTTCGGTTAATGGTCCAGACTGCGGTGTCCGTACACACTCCCAGCTGTCTTCGTTTACACGATCGCTACTCCGTTCCTGTCCTCTGTTAATCTGAAATAATAGACCATGGCAATCTTCAATCACAACCAGGTCACCACTGGTAATGATGAACTCTGCCCGCACGCACTGGACAATGTTGAAATGGGGCTTGTTTACTCATTTACCGCTGTCGAGAATCCAGCCCAGCCCACACCAAGAAAGCTCAAACACCTTTCCATTTTTTTAAAAAAGCACAAACTTGGAGCAAGTACTAGAGCAACCTTTTATGGCCCTAACGGTGTTCCGCCAATGACGTGAATTCATCAGGACTACAGATGGACATTCCTTTTATATTGTGGAATATATATATATATATATAATACAATACCTTTTTGTAGTGTGCTGGACCATTTTTTTATTTTTATCTTTTCTCCACCGGACCCGCCCACCCCCCACCTTTTTAGATGACTTCATTAAACTTTTTAACATGTCCATCTTGCTACTTCGGCACGCAAACCATTTTGTTGGAGAGGAGGATAAAAGAGAATGATTGAATCTGTGTGCCTATATCCCAGTGATGAAATCAAACACGGCCTGTCAATACCGTGCCAAACATTAGCAATAAGCAAAAGCCGTTCTTTAATGCGAGGCCCCACCAATTGCTGCCTATCGATTAGGTAATCAAACGGTGATCAAATAATGGGCGCATCTCCATGTGTGCCGACTGTGCTGTTTGGGCTCCAGCTTCAGTTCACATGCAATTCTCTAATGAACTCGCGGAAAAACTGTGCCACCGAAATGAATGGCCTTAAGTTTTTTTATATTTTTTATTTTGGTGTTTGGTTAAAAAAAAAAAAAAAGTGAAGTCTTTTCAGAGGGGTGCCTGACTGAGTTGCAGGCAGGTCGTGGCAGTCGGAGGATCACCCCGTCTTTCCCGTTTGAACTGATTGCATGTGTTTTCGGTGGGCTGCCATACATGAGAACCTTCTGTGGATTTCCTTGACGTCCTCTGAAACAGAACATCTGACCCTTTTAAGTGCAAACCTCTGTTCTGCCCTCTTATCTGAGGCAAGATCAGGCTCGCAATGGCCTATAGGGCACGAGGGCAATGCCGAACTACAGGTTCAACATCCTAGTGTGGGCCTGTCTGTTGTGTATCAAAATGTCTTTTTTTTCTTTTTTTCTTTTCTTCTACCAAAGTGTGCCCGTTTGCGTTACTTCGCTGTGTAGCGTGGTTTTTAACCAGTGTTACGGACAAATGTTTTTTAAAATGCAGAGTTTGCAACACATTTTACCACCCAAAACACTCTTGGGTGCTAGTCAACCCGCCTGTCACAAAAGGAAGGAATTACCATTTGCTACTGTGGGACACTTACTAATTGGCGCCAGAGACACTTACGCTGGTCACAATAGTTTAATTGTACAATCTCTGTACTGTGTGCTTTTGCTATCAAGCTTAGTTCATGAGTTGGTCAGGTGCAATATATGTGTCAGTAGAACAGCAGGTGCTCGGGTGTGTGGTACTTCTCATGTGTGCTTCCTCCGGGTGGAATGTCCTCAGCTCACTTAATTGGCAATGTTCTGTGAGTGGGTCACCATTGCTAAAGTTTTCCGAGCTTTCAAGGCAGCCACTTAAAGTGAAAGGTTCTAGTTTACAATCACTGTAATCGTATAAAAATACACGAGAAAAACGTAGCTAGGCAAAAGGTACACCTTTTTCTCAAAACAAATGAAGCCAGGTTTTTGCAAATGCCAAATGTCCGTAAAGGATTGGAAAAAAGCAGGGTTGATGTATAGGATCTCTGGATCATTAATAGTCCTATGTGACTATTCCCTTCCTACTAGTTTGGGATGTCATTCGGAAATGTTCAGCGAAGCACCGGCGAACAATTAAATAAATAAAAAAGCTAAACAAAGCAAAGTCTGTTTCATTCCGAGTATTTATGGATTTGAAAAGTGCACTGGCCATGGGCTGCCTCTCCAACAGATCGGCCATCCTATCGCACGTGCGTCCTGCGCTCCTGGTATTACTTGCTTAACCAGTCCCCTGGTTTTCGTAGCCAAAGCTTGAACTCTACCCAATTCAGCTATCTCTAAATGGAGCCAAATGTATTTATCAGGAAACTGCCAGCACAGTTCCCTGCTGCATCTAAAGCACGGGTATGCAGCCTTTGGCTTGCCAGATGTGAATTCTTCTTTTTTGGCATTTTTATAACTACTGCCTTCAGCCCCCAACCAGCAGAGTCAGCGAGACTCGTAGTACAAAACACATAGAGCGCTTCAGGCTGCAGAACCCTGATCTAAGACATGGCAAGCATAACCTGCCAGTGTGGGCCATTTGTGAAATGAATGAGCCTCCCTCTGCT
Organism: Ambystoma mexicanum; assembly: GCF_040938575.1. Lineage (NCBI taxonomy): Eukaryota > Metazoa > Chordata > Amphibia > Caudata > Ambystomatidae > Ambystoma > Ambystoma mexicanum. Next base: position 141,341,646 of record NC_090922.1, on the reverse strand, counting down.
CTCGCGGCAATAATCAAGCAAAAGCCCCCTACTTGGAGCTTTTGCTTATTACTGCCTGAATGCAGCAGAATATTAGTAATTGTCGGTACTTTAAGTTTCCATGGCTCCCCCGGCCCCTGAGAGTAACTGCAATTATCAATACAACGCTGCTCTCTGGCAGTAATAAGCAAAATCTCCAAGTAGGGGGCTTTTGCTTGATTATTGCCACGTGAGCACAGGGAGGCTCATTCGTTTCACAAAATGGATGACCCATTGTACACACTTGAAGGTTAATTTGCCAAAAAGTTTACATGGGGAACTTTAAAAAAATATATATATATTATGTATTTTCTTTATTATGTCCCATCTTTTAAAAGAATTACATTTTTGAGTTATCTACCCCTTTTAAATGGGATACAGGATAAACTGGATACAGAAGGTAACCTAACTGCATGCACAACCCTTATCGCGACCAAAAAAGTGATGGCTGGAAGGTTGTGAATAAATCTGAACCACTGCCATTGCTCTGGGCAACTTTCCTTAACACCGTTTTTGAGCCCGTCTGCACCATTGCAAAAGTGGTCCAGCCATATGCAAATCCGTCAGGTACTGTGACCAATGGTAGCAGCCCAGCCCGAACTGCCAGGCCAGGTCCCTTTTGCATGGAAACACAAGCAAACTGACATGTTTCGGCCTGGTTAGGCCTCAATGATGAGGCCCAACAAGTCTGAAACATGTCTATGAATGCTTGCAGTCTCGTGCAGAAGGGATGTGACCAAGCAGTTCAGGCTGGACTGCCTCTTTTGGGGTGGGACTTAGCCTGATTTGCATATGGTCTTTCCCCTTTTCTAATGGCTTGGCAGGTGAAGAACGATGGTCTGGGAGGTTGCCCAGAACAATGCCAGAGGGTTAGATTAATTCTTAACCTTCCAGCTATCCCCTTCTTGTTCTGTTTTTTGTTTTTCTGTAGTCACGCACATGGTTGAGTTTTTCAGAAAAAGTGCCAGTGACAGAAGTTTGCCTGCATGGGACCCCAGGTTATATTAATATAGAAAAGGGCGTGGCAAAATGTGGGAAGAATTGCTGAATGACTCCCAGCCTTTGGGGTCCTTAACAGGGCGCCTTTTCCCCTACACCCTCAAAGCAGAATGGAGGGAATGACTAATGCTGATCTAGGAATTCGAAGGAGCAACTACCCAGCTTGTGCCTGTGAGGACAATGTTGTCATTGTAAGTTCTTGACAGTAGTCTACTTTAGTTGTGATCTGTCTCAGATCGCACATTGACTGCATGAAAGGTGTAGAATGTAGGTTACTTTCACCTTAGTTCCAGAATACTGCTCAATACGCAGAAGCGGCTGTGAATTTAAGCCGAGCAGTACCGTGGGCTCTAGATGAAAGCTACATTCAAAATACTGGCGGTGCTGGAGAATGAAGTTCTGCCAAAATCAAAAATTTTGATTTTTGGAACTATATGTTGTGAGGGAGACTGGGAAATCCTACATGAGTTCCAAGTTTGGGAACTATGAAGACCATTGAGTTAATGAGGACCATTGAGTTAAAGCATGAGTGTTAATACTGAGAGTCACACAGTCACACAGGTGGGTGTCCTTTCCCGAAAATCCTAGGGGTAGTGGAAGACATCCACAGTATGATCTTGATGGCATCCCATGAAGTGGGCCCACACACCCATTAAACTGGGTGACGTCACAGAAAACATCTCCCAGCCTTCTGACGGCAAGCAGGGGAAAGAAGCGTATTAAAATCGGTGAAATTACAGCATGCTTGTGCTGCTGTACGCAAACATCCGATCTCTCGGAGATTGAACAATGTTTTTGGCGTTCCGGTAAAAGGTTGCATTAAGTCTGACCATGGACGGTACTCTCTTTGCTCTCTTTGAGGGCATTGTGCTGGATACGTTATTTGGAGAGGCAGGAGGCAGCATTGCTGCTCATGGCATCTATGCTTCAGACCATTATTTTAGATTCCGAGTATTCTAATCCATTAACATTGAAAAAGCCATGACACATGTGGGAGGAGTTGCTTAATGACGCCCATTCTTTGGTGTCTTCTGGGGACTTTAACATGGAGCACACTTTCCCTGCACCCTCCCAGCAGAATGGAGGGAATGGCTAACACACAACTGGTGACTCAATAGAGCAGCTGTGGAGATCAAATTGTGCGACACACTCGGGAATATTGGCGCCACGGGATCACAGCTAAGGATCCACCAACACATTAATCAAGATGGGGTCTGATTTTTATGCCTCTACCTGTATTCGCCACCTGTAACTAAAGTCCCCCGTCTCCATGTCCTTTCAAGTGTTCCCATAATATTCTAGATTTCTAATTGTGCCCGTATTATCTTGATCCTTTTGTTATGCAGGCTTTGTTGCTTGACGGGTATACCTTTGCGCTGTTTCAAACGCGTCCCATTCGTGATACTTGTTAGAGTGGGGTTGGACCTAGGGGAGGGCTCTAGACTTGGGAATTGTAAGGCCACGTACCTGCTTCCTCCCTGGGGAAGTTTATAGTCACAGGGCGATACCTGATTTTTCTGTGTAGAGGAGAAGCGAATTCGTGACCTGTATTCCTAGAGTGACTGGTTATTTCTTGCAGGAGACAAAAAAATAAATCGGAGTGACACTTGCGTGAGGGAAACTCCAGTTTGAGGTTATTGCCGGAGTTGTAACTGCAACAACAAACAACTTCACATGGCCATGCTCCAATTCCACTTAAAATGGTTTAGGTGCCCAGGGTCCTATTCTGGAGGTTTTTCCGAGTAGTGCTGCATGTAAGCAAACAACCTGGAAATCTTGAAGCCGTCAGCAGGCCCGCAAAGACTTCATCCGGGACGGAGCATAGCAGAGGTGGTGCGAATTAAGCGATGCCTCCACCATGGGTTACTGTTGGAGCAATTGCTTATTGATGCTTTCAGGTTCTCTGAGAAAAGCTTGTGTGAAAAAGGCCCACGTCTGCATGCTCAACGGGTATGAGAGATTCAGGGATTGGCTCGATAGGGGAGCTGATAGTCTCTCTCTTTCGCACTCTCTTTCAAACACTCTTTTGCTCTCTTTCTCACTGTGGCTCAGTGTACATATGTAACCAACTCCCACCTCTACAGCATGTACAAAGCCTAATTAACTGATGCATTGGTTTACATTTCCCAAATAGTCTGATGTCCACACCACTTCACAGTGGGTCAATTTCATCCGTTACCACTATTCTCCCTTCTGAGAGCAGGGTTAGTACGCTGGCAGTGCAATCCTGTGGTATGCATTGCACTTCCTGCCCTGCCACTGTTGGGCGGGAACCCAAGGCTCTTCCTGTACCAAAGCTCATAATCCGCCAACTTCCCCCAAAATGAAATTCTTCCACAGAAAATGTACCCTTTTAGAAAAACGTCAGGCTGCAAGGTGTATCCCTGCAAACTAGTGATAGTTTATAGGTATGTAAATATTTTCTTTGCTGTACTCGCTACTGGACAAAAAAAGGCCAAACCACGCTTCAGTAGTCCGTTTCAACCATCCAATAGCAATTATTGAGACACCGCCATTGATCCAGTCTCTGGTTCAACGGGTTTCAGAATAGGAAACAAAACTGATGCTCGGAAACACATTCAACAACTGTGTTGCCCAAGGGAGTCCTGAGATGCCACATTAACCCATTAAACAAGAATTACAAACCAACCAGTTGCTAACTTATTTCATAATTAATCCTATGACTTATCCTTCTATTTATGGTCAACGTTTCACAGAAGCTATTGTTAAATGAACTTGGCAAAGCGCTCTACAGGCAAACCTTCCACCCATCACAATTGTTAGCTGTTGTTTGTCTCCCTTTATGAGAGAGGTTATGCCCATATATGGGTCCCCCGCTGGCTGCCCTATGGGGAACCAACTTTTACTCTCCTGATGAAGCCCAGCCAGGATGAAACATTTCTGGGGATGCTTTTTGCTTCTGTGCAGAGGGTAAGTGGACCAGGAGTTCTGGCTGAACTACTCCCGTTGGTGGCACTACACAAATTGATTTGCATATGGCTGGTCTCCTGCAGTTGTCCAGATTTGCTAAATAACTGTGGTGTGGAAGGTTGTTCATAATACTGGGCTAAGACCAATTCAAAGCCTTCCACCCATCACATGTTTTGACTACAAGAAGATGCACGATTCCATCTTCGATACCGATACATAGAGAAGTGGATTCCAAAACCACCACAAATTGTAAAACCAATAAATAAGTTCAAAGTGATGCAAATAAGAGGGAGGCACAGACGCCCCAAAGAATTGCACGTGGGCGAGAATTGCAACACACGATGGCCCCATAACTGACATCCTTTCCATCCGAAAATGTGTCGCAGAATGCAGCATTTCTGGGGTGGGTGCACCAAAATCTCACCCTTATTTCTGCTCTTGCGGGTGCTTGACACTTGGGATACCTTAACTGTGACCTATAAATTACATCGAGGGACATTCACTGGACCATGGTAGTTTGGCTACTCTAGGTCTACTTGATCTCTGTGCACTTTTTGAGACCCTTGAGAACCATAATGTGTTATAGCACCCCCTAGTGTCTTGGGCACGGCAGAGAGTTGCGGTGTTGCCTGTAAGATTTTTGTTCTAATCAAACAGGCGCCATTTTCGTTGGCTATAACCTCATTATTCTGAACGGGTAGATTTGTTTGCGGCTTCACTCGAGGCCTAGCTCTTTCTGCATTCCCATTCACTGGGTTAGGCCACAGGATCGTGCTATGCTGATGATGCCCGATGTAAATGAGGCAGAAAGCTGGATGCCAACGTGCCCCCAATAACTCACTTGAGGCTCTCCTTATGTCTTGTACTACAACAGTCATGATCCTCCCCCACCTATTCTGGCTAGGGCTGATGTCAGCCGGGATCAAATCCAAACTTTGTTACCTCAAAAGAAATTATTTTCCAAATGCATCACAACATTTGGTACACCCATCATTAGAAACACGTCCCTAGACAATTAAGGCTCTGATTCACAGAGCGTTTTCCAATGGGGGTTTGCCAATATAAAATGCTTCTGTGAATTAGGCCCCAAGTCTTGTGTTTCAGTGTAATCTTAAACCCACTCTTTTCGTGATCCATCTGGGCCCTGTGTTACTGCAGGGTATTGTCAGGCATGAAACTCAGTAACTAGGAGATGTCATTGTGTGAATCGAGCATAGATTACCTCGGGTGCATCAACACAAGTATCCCAGGAGTTCGGAGGAACCTGTTCCAAGTGAAAGACATGGGTTGCCTCCATGGTTTTAGGATTGACGAATTTTGGGGAAATGGGAGTCGGTGGGGGAAGTATTTTTTGACTTCAAGACTCTAGGTCTTGATGGTTTTTCTGCTGTAATGACTTTATATGATTTTAGAGTGACGAGTTATGAGTGTTACCTATAATTAAATGTTGTTTATAAGGGGTTTTAGCTGCATTGGGGGTGGGTACGAATGATGTTTTATGAGTCGCCGGTTTAATTCTCCTTTGCAGTGGGCTGTTTGTTTTCTGTATACAAAATTGTGTATGATACATTTGTTTTCTTTCAATATACTAATGAACACTAACAAAAAAGAAACACTCTATAGGTCTGGCAATATGAATTGGGGCCTTAATAATCCCAATTTGCGGCTCACGTTGATCAAAGCAGTGGCTACTTATTACTTCAGATAAGTGAGACCGGCGTGTGTAATCTATAGACTATTAAGTGCAAACGCTCTCCAGGCTGCACTGGGTGTCTGCGGGGGTTTAAAGCTTGTCCATGATGCACCAGCCAGAGTAATCCATTGTTACAGGCAGGCGTCGTACAGGTTTTTCTGGCTTCACTGCCTTATCTGTCAGTAAAGTAGGGAAGCCATGATTGAAATCTGACCTTTCGACATACCTGCCTTTAAAAGGTAATTGGACAGAAGGATAGTTGGCCTAGTACGATAGTCGCTTGCTTTGTTCCTCCCCCCCCCTTTATGCACCCCTCTCCATCACCTTTTGTTTTCTCTGGCTCTACCAGAAATGTTGTTGGGCCTAGTACGGTAGTCGCTTGTCTGTTTCCATCTCCTTCCCACTCTCCCACTCTCTTCCTTATCTATGTCTTAGCTCTTGCACTATATGAAATGTCGTCAGGCTGAGTAAGATAGTTAATTTCACATCCTTACTGTTTATGGCCTGTAAGAATGTCATTGTATTTTTCCTTGTTCCCTCCCTTGCCTTGAAGCGCTTTGAAACACATTGTGTAGAGGCGCTATATAAATGAACTATCATATCATATAACAACATCCAAGTTTCTTCATGGAATTTGTCAACCAAACAACATGTGCATCTGAAGCAATTGGATGGAGCGGAGCGCTGAAATTTTGCTCTGGGGAGGAGAACCACAAACCCAAAGAATACTGATGGAAAAACTCCCAAAACGAGTCATTCCGGCATAATCTTGGCATGTCGCAGATAGCTTGCAGAGCTGTGTTTCCTGCTCGTTTAATGATGTCTGTTGTTGGTTAATGCACTTCGTAGATTTGTATAGGTGGCTCTGATCCAACACTATTGCTCTCAAAACCTTAACATTACATGAATAAGCGGCTCTAGTTCCAAGGTAACGTGACATAACGGGCCTTGTTGACGAAGGGGCACAGAGTACAGAGCAGGCATTGCTCTACTCTCTGGAGACCTTCATGAAGGGGGTTCATATGCAACGCTGTGAAATCCTTTTGTTGCTTTAGCATCGTGTCATAAACATCGCAAACATCTTGGCGTGTGTCCCTTGCTCATTGGCCTGTAATTATTCTGTTCCCCTTAGGGAAAGGGTGTTGCCGTCAGGTTTTGTTTACTTGGATACTTTGGCCATTTGACATGACGCTCTACCTTCTTGCAGCAGGAGTGGCCTCATTCGGACAGACTTCGCTCTTGCTTGGACCCTTGCGGGCTTCCTCGTGGTGTCTCATGCAGCCTCCATTATCGATATTGCACAGTCATTTGCCCTCCTGGAAACAACTCATAGCATTTGGATATTCAAGGATGGGCCTGTTGTATTCAGAATGTGCTCTTCTCGGCTCACATGTGGCAGAGGATTCCTTTGTGGCAGCCAGTGGCCCGATCAAGAGGACAATCGAAATGCCGTCTTGTTGAGCACAGGCCCAAGCAGAGTGGAACACCCTTTCTTCAGTGGCTTCCTAGAAGGGCATCTCCACCTTCGGGGGAAGAAGGACTCTTCTTTCCTTTCTGAAGTTACAAGGACGAAGTCCTTGCTGAGGGGTGGGGAGGGGCACAAAAAGAGGCAAGAGGAGGCTCTGAACCTCCCTTGGTCCCTCCCTCTCCTTACTTGGTCCTCTCCGGACCTGTGCAGTCGACTTTGTGACTGTAAAGAACTACCTAACTTAAACGTAATCCGAATATCCTGTTCTTGAACATTAAGGCTTTGTTGCCCCCACTGACCCGAGCATCCAAATGAAAAGATACCATTGTTTTGTTTATCTTAAGACAATATAATAACTAGCGACTCTTCGTGCTATTGAGATTGTAGCACCCAGAGATCTACAAAGGCGTAGGGGTCCCATGTAACGAGTGCTTCCTGCAGTATCGGCCTGTAAGAACGCCTGTTACTACCATGACGTCACCCTTTTAGGCGGGACAAAGATCTGCTGAGAAACTAAACGGAACCGCACAACCTGATGTTCTCAGCCCGTCCCACTTGTTCCATCTTTCTGTTCTTTTCAGCAGGCCATGTTCCCCATACTTCTACGCCAACACTGCTATCCTATTGGGCAAGGGACTGGGACCAGCACATCAGCGAGAGGGAATCCCGAAGGAAAGTTGAAGATGACCCCTGTGGCAGCAGGATGAGGGAACGTTCACATGAATAGGCTGTGCATAGTGTTGGCACGTTGAGACTATCGCGAGCTGGGCCCTGTGCTTGCAGCCCTCCTTCTGTTGCTTGCTTAGAACTTCCAGGAGGATACGTTACGCTGCCACAATTGTGTCCGCATCTCACTACATAGCTTCAGATTGTTTCGTACCTTGGCAATCACGCAGGTCTTTGTCATTTTTGAGTTGATGCCCGGGGCGCTGCGGCTCTAAGGCCGGTGTAACGTCACTTTTTGCTTTGTGTGCGCATGCTCAGTCATTACTTTACGTATAGGATTTTTTGACACCAGGAAAGTGGTGTGCCTGTCTTTCTGGGGTTCTACTTCTTCTTAATTACTGAATGCGTGGGCGGACCCATGCAGGCGCTTCCCCATCCAATAGGATGATGTGCACCAACCCACCAATCAACACATAGCCCACATAAACTCACAACTCCTCCCACCGCCCCGTCTGTCTCACAAAATCCAACAACACACTGCTCCTCCTCCTACCTCTCACCCCGTCACCTCCCAGCAAAGCCTTTCCACTCATCACAGCCACACCCAGCGCAGACAACCGAACCCTCATCAATTCTCTCTCCACAACATGTCTCTCACACCCAAGTAAAAAATGTCCCACAGTCTCAGGCACCCCACACACTGCACAGTCCCTCGACTCACGCTTCCCCACTCGATACAGTCAGTCATTCAGCCCCACATGCCCTATCCTCAACCGATTCAGCATCACCTCCTCCATTCCAGACTTCCCGCGTCCACCTTCACCGACACTTTCCCATGGACACCAAACATCCACCTGCCCTTCACCCCACTCACACACCTCTCCTGCCACTCATCCATGACCCGTCTCACCACCACAGCCTTCACCTCATCCACACTCAAAGGCAACATCACATCAACCGTTCCCCTCCTCATACCTTCACCCGCCGCCAGATCCACCAACTCATTACCCAAAATGCCACTGTGACTGGGGACCCACACCAACTCCAAATCCATTCCCCCACGCACACACTGATCAATCTTCCTCCTGATGTCCAAAATCTCATCCTTCCTATCACCATCCCCTGCCACAATCGCCTGCAACCCACCTAATGAATCCGAGAACACCACCACCTTGATCATACCCCAACTCGCACACCCTATCAATCGCCAATGCAATTGCCACCAACTCAGCCGTACAAATAGACACATCATTCGTCAGACGCCCCACTTTATACCCCCCAGTGCTTTCCAAATAATACGCCATACCCACTCTCCCAGACACAGGATCTTTCGAACCATCCGTGAACACCTTACATTCTTCCTTCCCTGCCACATACGCCTGACCCAAAGCCTTGATCTCACCCCGCAAACCCTGCTTCTTCGACACCACACTCGCCAACTCTAAACACACCTTTGGAGACACCATCATCCACATCGGCCATCTCACCAAATCCGTACCCGTCACAGCCAACAACTCGCCTACACCCCACTTCAACCCCTTCTCCCACATATGAAACCCCAAAGTGCCCCCCTTCCTCCTCCACCGGTCCCTATAATAGTCAAACCTCCAATTATACTTCAAACATTCACGCACCGGATGAGCCACACTCTTCGCACTACACTTCACCCACCACCTCATATTCAACGCATCCCTCCTCAACCCCAACGGCATCTCCCCCACAAGCACCTGCACCGCATTCACTGGAGAGGACCTCATCACACCCGAACACACCCTCAATGCCCTTGCCTGCACCCTATCCAACCGCAACTTCTGACTCGCTGTGAAACCCACTGCCACCTGACATCCAAAATCCATCACACTCAAAATCAACCCCTTATACAACATTCGTAAACACTTCTGCTGCGCACCCCACTCTTTCCCAGACACCGCCCCCCTTTCTGGGGTTCCGTGGGTGCAGTTTGTATAACTTTATTTCTGACAGACAGCAAAAAATTACATTACACCGGCCATAGGTCCAACGCTGTTTCTCCCCTGGGTTGGGCTGAGACTCCAGAACGTCCTGCGCAGCACGAGGCTTTCATGTGGTGCGTCATGATTCCACAGCTGTATGGTTTAGTGCTCGTTGCCGGGCTCCAGTTGCTTCCCATAGAGCTTGAAGCATGTTAAACGTTAAAGCCATCAAATTATTTTTATACAAAGCATAATGTGCCCGGCCAAACCCCGAGCAAGGAAACATTACTGTTTTCCAGGAAGCTCTGCAAGGAGGCTTATGAAAATGATAAATGCCACACCTGGTCGTTTGGGGACTGCGGCACACATTTGATTGCGTACTTGTGAAAATTCCGAATGACTCACTTTTCATGCTCTTGGAAAGAGTTTCATGACTTGTGTGCATTCGATCCCATGGGGTCCTAGAGATTACATGTTTTCAGCAATGGCCGCAGAAGGCATACACACACCATGTTGGACGATTGCGCCCTCAATCTGAAGTATTGTGCTCATGCTCCCGCTAATGTATAGGCTACGAGCGTTCAGGCCATTTCTTCAAGAGCCTGTCCAAACACAGCCGTACGAGAAAGAGACCTCTTACTGTACGTGCAAGTGTAATTTAAAATATAGGGATTCTGTAAAGCATTGCATGTGTGCAATCACACCAGACCACTTTCTGCATGTTATTCTGCTTGACCTGTGTGCAGAGCAGTTTCTAGCCAACTTGGTGCCCAGGGCGAAACCGAATGCGCCCCACTACACCCCGAATGGCACACGCCACTCCCAAACTACACCTGTGTCGGGTCGACAAAACTCCTCCTCAATATGAATAAATAATTGCTGTATAAAAAAGCCGGTTTCATTACATTGTAACGCAAGTACTTTACAGAAGAATTCAAATGTGAAAACACAGCTGTTGATGTCCAAGTAAATGTTTTTTCTGTTGCCTGCTCTTAGGGAAGACCTTTCCTGAATGCAGTTTCAAACTGTCCATGATGGCACACTACGGTGTGACCAGCCTACCGGGGTCTGAGGGGCCACTTGGCCTGTGTGCCAGGTGTTCTGTTCGTACCACCTCACTTGTATTTCGCAAGGGGCAATACTAGACTAACCATATGAATTATTTTCTTATGGAAGGTTCTCATTCCAAGATGGACAGTCTGGTACACTCTTATTCTACTCTTTCAAAATAACTCTGAGTGGTAAATGAGACCAATGGAACTAATGAGGATTCCTGTGTGCTTTGCATTAAATCACAGAGCAATTCAGGACTATAACGGTGATCAGAGATCTCTATATTGGATAAACAAGTCTGTGATGAAAGGATTGTATGTGCAAATCTCTAAATTCATAACAGATGCATGGATTGATGCTCACATCACTGTTTACAACACTCAACCCTAACATTAAAATGTTTGTAACCATAAACCATGCATACTCATTTGGACAGCTTAAGTTATTGGATGAGAGTATACCATGGCTGCAACATCAGCCACTCAAAGGGGGCACAAGGGCTATTTTGCTTCTTGTTTCTGAAGAATGTTTGATGCGGAAGTGCTGGGTCTCCATGTGAGCATGCCCAACCCCCAATACAGAAATATCTTTTTGGAATTATATCTATAGACAGGACAGGATACTGCAGAAGAAAGACCCAATAAACAATGCACAGAAAGGCTACACCGAAAGGATTGTACCTCTTGCAACCTTTAGCCTGACCAGTAATAAGCTGATGAAGCGTTTTAAACAAAACCGGCTTCTAATGCGCATTTAAAGGGTCCACAGCTCCTCAGTAGCTACCTCCTCACTATTGCGTAGGTCTCTGGTTATTTCTGCAAAAACGAGCAGGCCCCTGCTTTATGTAACAGAGCTGGCATTAACGTATCTTATTAGTGCTGGCCTGCAGCTAGTGAAAATCATGGTGTGGCAGCGTAGAAAGGGCGTTTGGCCTAGTGGATGTAGAATTTGAGGCAACTTGTTTGATTGCTTTATGCGTTTAAGTGTGGGCACAGTATGGAATGCTCATTCCAGTATGTTATTTTAGGAACATTGGCACATCGGACAAAAACGGGCATATGTGCTGTTACTTATGGTAGCGCCACATAGACGCCATTAACCAACAGGGTGTTGGCTTGTGCAGGGCACAAAACATTGCTGCACACACATATAACTGCATTGATTTGCCATGGACTACTGTGTGACACACAATGAGCCCTGCCTTCCTAGTCAAGGTGCCAAGTCACATTGAGGTGCCATCTGGTGTGCGCGCTAGGCAGTAGCTGGCTTGTTTAGAAAATTAAAAGACCTTTGATGCTGAGCGGATGCATTTAGTCCTTGTCCCAAAGCAGCCACTAGAATGCTTAAGCAAGAAAATGACAGTTAATCTTCCCAGGGGTGCACCATATGTAACTAAATAGTAATATACAAAACAAACTTGTGGTGTGTTAAATGGACATGAAAATAAAGAAAATAGTTTTTCTGTGTGGCATTTTAATTCTCTTTGAAGAATGCATAGCTTTGGTCAGCTAATTCATATTTGTGCTGGCCTGGTGAATACAAATGTCCACGTTCAGTTCTTAACACTGAAATGATAAGCACATACTCTGTAAAAACAATGGCTTGTTAAATGAAACATCACTTATAAATTGCCCCACTTGAAAGGCTGTCAACACAAAGAACGAGGGGCACAGGGTGCGTGACTCCAGAGCATCTGTGAGAAACCTGAGGTTGTTCTCCAGTAAGACCTCAAGAATCCCTTATTCAGTCAGCCAGGGAAGGGCTGGCGCTCTCAGATCCCAACCCCGGGGGGCCAGTGTTATACTCCAGGGGTGGGGGGGTATGGAGAGGGGGAGGATACCCCAGGGGAGGTGCAGTATTATACCAGAGAAAGGGACGAAGAAGACTAGGTCTATGAAGCTTTTATAGGCTGTACCAACTTGACCTCCCTCCTTTACGATGAACCTCCTTTTTCAAAATCCAACAACTCTGTAGATAACAAATCCCATAGGTTCCCAGTTCCCATTGCTCCCAGAAACTACCTCTCACAGAATCCTGTCTTTCCTATTTTCTACCTGAATGATTCCAACAGTTCTTCTCCGTGTCCCTCCTAATTGTTTCCAGCACTCCCAACTTGCTCAGATGATAAACTTTCGTTCCCACAATCCCCCTATGTTCTGTTCTCCACCCCGGCCATTCTCATCCATTTCACAAACCTTCCTTATCCCGTCCCATGGGATATTCCGACCCTCCAACCACTCTGCTTTGCAATACGAATACTATAATTCCTGATAACACCTTATCCCCATCCTACCACGCAGAACATGTAGAAACTCTACCTCTATCCTTTTCCGACACCAACACTTACTGGACTTTAATAAAACTGTATCTGGCATGTCCCGACACGAGGGCCATCGTACACACCTGACGGCCCTTACTTTTTTCCACAAGGATAAAAGGTGGATCAGGAGAGCACAGTATGAGAAAGGCAAGGTGGATCACATGAACCTGTGAAAGGAAGGTTCACAGCGAACTGTTGAAAAGACTTTGTATGAGAACGATACTGGAAGATTTGTTGAGAGCCATAGTGAACCGGGCAGAGGGAGGTCAACAGTCGGTGCGGGTCCGAGCCCGAACGAGTGAGATCCAGGGGTGAAGTAGTCCACCAAAAGCCAGAAAGGGAAGGAACTGTTAATTGAGTTTGGTGAAAAACGAGAAGTGTCAGTGCCCAGTAGAGGGGGACCCAAGGGTGAAACCATCACCCGACGTGAACGGCTGTTTTGTTAGGCAATACATCAGGCCCTCTGAGGCAAGAGACTTTCAAGAGGAATGACACTTGGCCATTGACTGTCCTGATTGCTACCGTTGGAATTGTTAACTCGTGCTGGGAAAGCTCGAATGTGTATTGTGCTCCAAGCTTCTATCTTACACCGTGCACAAAATGTGGGGAAGGGAGATCCAAGCTATTGCACCCTGACATATTATTTGAGAACACTTGCTTCTTTCCTTGATAACCGCCCCACACCCTTTTTGTATTAGTTGTAATGTTTGGCAATAGGTTATTTAGTATAGGCTTGTTTCATTTGCAACGGCGCCACAAGCACGGTCTTATTTTTCATTTGATGGTCGACGTTTGCTCCTATCTCAGATATAGGTATAGATTAACGGTTTTACCCAACCTACATACAGTTTAAATAAACACCCTTGAACTGTGATCGCTTGTGTCTGTCTTTACTGTTGTCACCATGAGTTCCTTACACATCTCGCACCCTTTGTTTGGAATATGCATTCCTTTGTTTGCATATTCCAAATGCATCGCAGTCATCCACAAGTCGGCAGAGAACAGCCAGCTGAAAATCTCAGGAGCACCCACCGGCACAGCAGGCCACTTATTCTTTTGACGGCAAGATCAGAATCCGCTTTCTGGGTGGGCCCCTTACTGTGCCCCCCCCTCCCCTGTCCTGAGCTATTTAGCTGTGTGCCCCAGGCCGTTGGCCCCTCCGTCCAGGCCAAGAAACTGGGCTGCATGTGTGTTTTTCAGCTTGGCATAGAAATAATCCCAAGCAGCACCTTTGTCGGCCCACATGGTGTACACTCTAGAATGCTTGTGTGTCTGATTGCTTGTCACGCATATCAGAGCTTGTGTTACATGTCGAAGCACAGGTATGACCTTTGGCCCGCTTGGCCTATCTATACATTTTTAATATGTTTTACATATCAGAAACCAGCAATCTGTTTGTGGTTGACACAACTGCTGTTGTTCGAGATCTACTTAATTAAAATTTCTTTTGTAGTGTCTTATGCCAACATTGCAGCATGCTTCTTTAAAGTCCAGATGCAAGTTTCAACATCTTTGTTGATGGTTTAAAGGGTTTGGAAAACTCCTATCTTGCGCTATAACTAGGATGGGAGTATTCTAGACCATCAAACAAAATGGAAATACAGTCCTAGTCAGTCCATAGTCAAAATAAAATGGCCTATACTAATATACCTAATGCCTGCCCTCTTTCTAATACAATAAATGTGTAAAAGGAATGTGTAATGCAAAAAAGGAACGTCAGTATGGCTGAGTAAACTCCCTTCCCCAAGTTTTGTAGCATGGGGTAAGGTGGCACACTTGGACCTTGCGACACACTCTGGCTTCAGACACAAGTTTGTTTCTTGGACCTTGGCCTTCCGCGAAAAGTCACTTGTTTATCCGCTGGACCTCTCTGCTTTCTCTCACTACAGCCTAGGTCACCTTTTAGCTGTTAATTCAGTTCAACAAAAATGTTTCCTTCTGGTTACCACAATTCAGTACAGGGTTCCCTCTGCCAGGCTCAAACCTTTCAATTACCAATTTGTGGCGGTTCCCTTCCCCAAGCTTCAATCACTCCTTCATAGGCTTCCCTGCGTCAGGCGAAAGCCTTCTTTCACTTTCCTTCCGGTGTCGAAGACTTTCGAAACCGCAAGGCTTTTGCTCTTACCTCAGCATCCTCAAATGTCACTTTTTCTCTCCTACACCAAGGCCTCTTGGTAAATGCAGTTTCAAACACAGTACTTATTTCAAAGCTCAAAGATCTCTCTCACATCCAGGTTCACCCATGCCGGGATCAAACCTAACAGCAGTTCAAATCTTGCATCTCCGTTTCATTCTCTTCCTGCTGCTTCTACGGCATCAGACATTTCACAGAAACCTTCGATTTGACAATCTTTTTTCGCTGTACCAGTCTATTACTTTATATCTCTAATTAACAGTTCTTTGCAATGCTATGCTTTCTCTCGCATCTTATCAGCACGCGCTCAACCTTCGTTCGTCAGATACTGTTGCCATCCGGTTTCATTTAACACAGACCGAACTTTAATTGCTATCATCAATTCACGGGCTGTGTCAATTTGTTTTCGTCTTTCGCGGCTTTGATCCTGAAGTCAAGGCTGATAACACAACTGCTGCTGCACCTCGCCAACTTTGCCGTTCACCCAGGAGGGTGGCTGGTATCCTAAACAAAAAAGAGGTTTGTCTTTTCTCTCTGGCTGGGGTTCCTTGCACAACCTTCAAGGCCCTTCGGAGGTAATCTCTTGCCAGGGTGTCCAAGGTTTCTCCGTATCTCGGTTCTGTCCCTCTGCCTGTCAATCTGCTCCACCTGGTTAGACATTGCCCTGGAAGAACTGCTCCTTCTCGTGCATCGCCTTGCTCGGAGTGCGTCTCGGTGTTCCACCTTTTAACCATGTGGGAAGAGCTAATAGCTACAAGGTGTTTGTAATTAAGGTCAAGTGCCTGACCCTGCCAGATGTATTGCATGGGTGGCATTCCTTTTAGCCTCAGACATCCTCTTCCGCGGCTCAGAGTTTGTATAGGAAAGGGGGGGGGTCGGGGAAGTTGGAATATCCTATGAAATGGGATGGGACAGGGATATTTAGAAAGGGGGGATACCATGTCTTGCCATAAGGCGTTCCTCCCCCACTCCCCGAGGACTCCTCACCCAGGCGATCCTCCCGCACTTGTCCACCCCCAGAGTCTGGATCCAAAGGCGGTGGCCGTGCCTTGGCCACCTGAGTAGGGGATCCTGAGGTTTAGGCAGTGAAAACACCCTCTGGTTTATAATCAAAACAGGACGAAATGCAGCGAAAATGTAGGCGGACAGCACTCGAAGGGCATGAGAGACTGAAAGACATCTGTGATAAAGTAGCACAATATTTTACTATTAAAAAAGCATCACATGCAGGGAACAATGGGAAAGAAAGTCCAGGTAGCGCGTTTTGCACAAGAAAGGTGTTTGTTCACACAAAGATTCAAGTGGCTACTAGTCATAGATAGAGAGTAGTCCCTTCTCACCTTTGGCAGCTATGCATATGAAGCCTCACAGGCAGGCAATGCAGGCAGGCATGTTGGAATGGAGCCCACCACAGTCCAATACCAGTACCAATGAGTAAAAAAGTGGTACACGCATCGTAACCAAAATGTATGTGCAAAATTGGTATAGATGAATTTTCAAATGGTATATACGTGATGACACGTCAAAAATACATAAACAAAAAACATGTTTTCATCGTATAGAATGTTCAAACTTGAATGAATAAAAATCAACATTGGAAATGGACGAATGAAAATCGTATACGTGTGCATAAATAGCATAGCTGCAAAGGAGCCCGGTGAGGTGGCCATGCATCATTTTGAGAAACCATGAAGCCAAAGAAGGAATGCTGAAGGCTGCCTATGGACCATGTGTAAAAGCATGTCCAGCCAACAGAGGCGCTGGACAACAATAAATAATACACATAATAAAGTGCAAGTGCTAAAGCAGCAATTGAATAAAGTGCCAGTACGAGCATGTGACTGTACCTGTACACCTGCTCAAAGCCACCCCAAAACGGGGTTGATAATCACTCACAATTGAAATTGTACAAATACATAGTCAACTGGCAGAGCGCATGCAATAACGTGCACATGAATAATAAGGTGCAAGTGCCTATAGCAGCAGGTGTGTAAGATGGTTGTGAACTCATCCTGGTAGCAGCATCAATATAAGGTGCAAATGCATAGAGGACTGTGAAATCCAAGATCATAAAACCAATGAACTTAAGAGGCCAATTCGTAAGGTGCATAACTGTCAAATGCAAAGAAGCGGTCATGAAATTGTCATACTGGCCCAAGGGTCCATAAAATAGAACCACAGCAACAATAAAAGCCTGATTAAAAAACACTGATGGCTAATGGCACATGGACATGCCAGCACCACAGTCTACCCTCAAAATGAAAAATGCAGTCAAAAAATTACAGAACCAAATAGTGCCGCCGAAGGGAAGGAATAGACTCCAAAAAAGACGATTCTCAGTAAAACCAACAAGCCAAAGTAGGAGCTTATTGATAAAAGCCACAATGAACCACAGCACTTCAAAATTAATGATATGTTATTTTGCATTTATATAGCGCCTTATGTACCATTAGTTATGGTCTCGGGGCGCTGGTAGGTTGAAACTGAGTAACACAAATAATAGTCAGAATGACAGGGAAATAAAAGAAAAAGCAGTTTCACCTGTGATCCACTCTTCCCATGCCTGTAAGGAAAACTGCCTTTGCCATCGCATTTAAAATCTCTCTACACCACAGACGCCCGAAAAGAAACAGAGTGGTGATTTCCAAACAGTCCTGCCCTAACAGTAAGTGATCTACCTTTTATTCAACCTTTATGCATTATATGACCTATAACAAAAACCTGTAAAGACACCGAGCAAAAGAAAAGGCAGAAAGTGTGGAGACCTCCGCCTACCAATCGTCCCTTCCCACCTGCACTCCTCCTTCTGTCCCTCTTTTACCCCCAGTCACCTTCTTTCCACACCCCTTTAGCACCTTTACGGTTATCACTGGTCCCACAAAGTATATGCACCTCCAGCATGTCTTCTTGGCCTGGATGAGGAGAACCGACGATTATTCCCTCCCCCCCTAAACGTATTCCATCTCCTCTTCAGCGCACTCCTGTAATGCCTCCCTGAACACTAGCTTCTCTCAAACTTGGGGTCCTGGCATCTTGTTTTGCAACTAAACTGCCATCTCAGAACACTGAAGTCTGGAATGGGACATTTTGTGCCTAATTTAAAAAGGACATTTTGAAGCAAAGCAGTTCATTTTTTGGATCAAGTTCTCAATTTAGCTGCGGGTGCAAATGGCATGATTGTTTGCAGGAGAGGGAGCCAGGATTTAACAGCATCAGCAATTGTAAATTCTAAGCAATATCCTGGATCACTTCTAGGAGCATCCAAATGTAAAGGCATCCCACAATTAACGATTGCAGCAATCATCTAGATGGAACCTGCATGCATTTGCCAGATGTTAAAGTCAAGCGGATTCCATGAAATCCATAGCTTTTTCACCAGCATTAAAAAAACATCCTTCCATAGGAATCAATGTATTCTCCAACAGTGTTTGCATACAGGCGTGCTGTAAACTAAGCTGATGTGTGGCTCAGAGCTGGGAGAGCAGGAAATTGTGCTGCGTCTGTTCTCCAACTTCAGATGCCAAATCATACAACGGCGTAATAAGTGACAGTGAATGCTTTTACTGGCACTTTTTCCACTCTGCAGAACTTCAAAAACTGTGGATCTAGCTTTACTTCCCCCATCCTGAATCGAAGCCTGCAAGTTCCAGCGTGCAAATTTAAAGAGAACCTAAAAAAAATCTCTGACTAACACAAAGTGTGCAAAAAAACGTGATAAGCTCATTGTCTCCAACAGCCTGCGCTGGTTCTGTATCCCATAATTTCTAATTGCCAACTGTCGCACACATAAATAGCTTATTAAAACCGTACACAACTCTAAGAAATAAAGTGCCAAATACACTAGTCACCACCATTACCTCTTCCCAACACTACCACTTCCCGTTGTAAATGACCGGCTGCTGAGAGGTGTTAACATATCAGACCTGACTGGGAGGCCATGTGCAGCCTTGGGGGTTTGTTTTTGAGGTAGGAGGGCCCTGTGGGCATTGACCCCTTGAATACCTTTTTAATCTGTCTCTATAAAGTGGCATCAGAGTTGCTACTTGGACCAACTTTATTGCTCTGACCATCCTATTTAGTGGCAGGAAATAAGGCTGGGCTTCCTGTATTGAAGACCTGTTGGAGGAAGATTTCGGGTTGATTTCTCAGATCTTCTAGTGCACCGTCCACTGGCAGGTAAACATTGTGGAACTTGTATTCATTAGTTGAAATATAAAGTTGTAATGAGAGAAACAACTATTTTAAAAAAGTAGCATAGGCAGGATAAAGGAAAGCATGATGGAAGAAGGGAAAGAGGAAATATAGAGAAGGAACGAGGAATAAGCAAGAAAATAAACGGGGAGAATAAGATTAAAGAAGGGAAGGAGGAAGAATGAAGAAGCCAAGAGCAAGGAGAAGGAAAGGAGGAAGAGAGGAGGATTGAAGGACTGAAAGAGGTGGAATGGAGGAAGGGGAAGTGGAAGGATGATAAAAAGGAAAGGCGAAGGAAACCAGTAACCAGGGGACTGGGGAAAATGCAAAAAGAGGGGGGAAAACAATGAGGGGAAGGTTGGAAGCAAGGAATGATATGGAAAGGTGGAATGAGAAGGCAATGATGAGAACTCTGGGGAGGAACGAGAAGGATAGCTAGAAAGAAATGAAGATAAGAATGAACACAAAAGTAAAAGCACCAAGGAGCAGTAAAAAGCGAAGGAAATGGAGGACCGATGGTTGGAAAGAGGGACAAAATATAATTCCAAAACAGCCTTCTAAATAAATTGGCCAACTTCTGAATTCCATCATTGCCCTTCATAGTTGAAACGTGTTTTATGTCCAAGTACATTATTGACAATTTACAACAACGAAGGGCAATGGCAGCTGTCTCGGGGTGCACTGTAGTGTTCAGTTGTGTCTATAATTGATGCTTGGCAACATGAGACATAGCACCATGTGAGCAAAGATGGCCGCCCCTAGGAGCCAACTCTAGGCCTCATTTCTGGGGCTACTAAACATTGTTCTGCATGTCTGTTGGTGTTCTCCAAAATGCCTCTAGTAATAACTGTTTTAAAATAATGCATGACCTCACCCCACCTCCCTTTTTTTTTGTTCCCCTCTGGTCATGTTACGGTCCACAGTGTCGAGGGTGGCTCTAGCAAATCTGCAGAGGGCATCTCTCACTGAGAGCAAAAAATGGAGCAAGCGATGGAGGAAGAGCTGGCAAAATGGAGCGAGAGAGACGTGCACACAGTCGTACAGATAACGGGTGCATCAGTCACTTTAACTCCCTAAAAATAGGCAAATATTCCCCCCACCCCCAAAATGGGGAGTAACAATACTCCCAAGAAAAAATTGAAAACTGATGCACAAGTCTGTCCCCCTAATTTCACCCACACAGCTCCATGGATATGTTTGGACTAGTAGTACATATACTGCCACAGGAAGAAACTTCTGTTCTTGCTGCCCAATCTGAAGAGGAAAAAATGCATATTTAATGTTCATGCTTAACTAGGGGCAAAGAAATATTTATTACTAAAAAAAATGCTTTGCTCCCACTTCAGAATCCTAGCTGGAGCACTGGGCACGCGTATTATAAGTGTATTGTAGCATTGAGTGCATAATTCCCCATTGGGCATGGTGCTCATTTCATTTTTCACAACACTCACCCTACCATCAACGTGTTCGTAACCATGAATCCTATTTATTCACTCGGACGGCCTTAAACCTTAGGTGGGAGGAAAAAATGCTTCCAGCCTTGGTCACTGCTTTTAGGTCTGAGGGTCCAATTTAGCCCGTCGTTTAGAGGAGGAAGGGCTGAGAGATGGAAGTGCAGTTGGTAGCATATCTTCTTGTTGTGACTGTCAGTAAAGGATTTTAAATTCACCGCTGGTGATTAGAATGTCTTGTATTGGCACTTAAGCCAAGTCCACTAACTTACTTTTTGGCATGCATGGGCAAAAATGGATTCAATTAGGTAGCTATTCACCCTATTTCTCCTCTTACAGCTGGCACTGAACCGCCTCTTACCAGGTGAGAGGCCCACGCTACGTGGGGTGTGCGCGTGGATTCTGATCACTGGGCTCAGCTGTCTTAAAATGAAAGGAAATAAAACCAGAACACATATACGGAAATGTATACTTGTGATGTGGTCGGTCGTGGACCTCCTCACGCTTGTATTCCGACCTCTTACTCATGCACACCAGGAACAGAGTCGAACACGGAGCTGGGGTGCAACACATCTTTATTGTATAGGACCCTGCATCTAACTAACTACATGGGCGGTAACCCCACCCCTATACGTACACGGGTCACAGCCCGTGGGCAAACATAAACATAGGACTTCCGTCCAAGCAGATGAGGAAGTGAGGACATCACACCCTCCCATTACTAAAGATTTGGTCCGGCTTAGTTCATTTCCTCAATGAGGCGGTGGGGCTTTTTCCTCGTCCTTGCCGGAACATCTGTCCATGTCTCGGGAGTCACTTCTCCTTCGGAGTCTTCTGTCTCCTTCATAGGGAGTATCCCATGGAATGATCTCGTCACTCGGGTTTGTGTCTCCTATGGCTGGGGCTCTCCATATCCGCCTGAAATGGGATGAGTTTCTTGTTATGATTCTCTGGTCTCCTTCCGCTGTGATGAGTGATCCTTTCTTGCGGATGATGATGAGAGGCTCCTCGCTGAATGGGGCTATGTTTTTCCGAGGCTGGGGCTGGCGACTATCACCAAGTCTCCTGGCACCATGTTATTTGTCTTTGCTCGCCGTGTTGTCCGCGGCCCTTTTCATGGCCTCCTTCATGCATGTGTTCTTCTCTCTCATTTCATCGTCTCTTGCATATTTCTCTTCCTCAATGGTCGCATGCGGTATCCGCGTTCTTATGGTTCGCCCGAACATCACCTCCGATGGTGTTTTCCCCGTAGTGCTGTGAGGCGTATTTCTGTAGTCTCTCATGAGTTGATACAATAGCTTCTCAACCGGTTCTCCCGTGATTCGGGCAATTTGTGTGGTACGTTTGATGTTGCTCATGAAGCGCTCAACTGTTCCATTGGCCTGTGGCCATAGAGGTGTCACTTTCCGGTGCTTGAAACCCATGTACTCAGCAAATCTCTGAAAGTCCTGGCCGGTGAATGGGGGCCCATTGTCAGACTTTACTACCTTGGGCACTCCATACGTTGCGAACATCCGATCTAATGCTGGTATGGTATGGTGGGCTGATGTGGAAGGCACTATCTGTAGGTCGGGGTACCTTGAGTATTCATCGACAGCCACCAGAATGTATTCTCTTCCTTCCATGGGCCCAAAATGATCAACAGCTATTTCTTCCCATGTTCCCTCGGGGAGTGCAGTCATGTTTAGAGGCTCTGGGGAGGTGTGTGGTTTTACCAGTGCACAGGTGGGGCAGTCTTGTAACAGTTCCTCTACAGCCCTGTCTAGTTGTGGGAACCATAGCTTCTGCCTCAGCATCCTTTTGGTGGACACAATTCCTCGGTGTCCTTCATGGGCGAGTTCGAGTACCTTCTGGCGCAGACTGCGCGGTATCACTAGCTTTGTTCCTTTTAGCAGCATCCCTTCGTCTGATTTTGCAAGTTCTTCTTTCACAGCTAAGAAGCAGGTGAGATCCCGCTTGACGTCTTCGTTCATGGTTTCTCGAATTTGTTTGGCATGCTTCCATCGCCCTGTCTCTAGGCATCGGAGGATGGTTTGTATCCCTTGATCAGTGTTTGATTCACTAATGATGTGATCCATGTCCAGTCCTTGCGATGTGTTGCTGTGAATGACATATCTTATGTACTGGTCAGCTATAGATGGTTCTGGTCCACACGCGTCCTTTGGGTGTCTCGAGAGGAAGTCGGCAGGGTTCTGCTCTTTCCCGGGTCTATGAGTGATGGAGAATTGATAGTCCTGTAGCCGGAGGACCCATCAAGCTATGCGTGGTGGCATTTTTGCTTGAGGGTTGCCATAAATGAAGATGAGGGCTTGGTGGTCCGTTACAACTACGAAAGGTTTTCCGTATAGGAACAAATGGAAATGTTCACAGGCCCACACTACGGCCAGACCTTCCTTCTCCGCCTGGGAGTAGGCTTGCTCGGTCTTGGAGAGGCTTCGACTGGCATAGGATATGATATGTTTTTTGCTTTCTTCTCTGTCATCGAGTTGTGTCAGGATGGCGCCTAGGCCTACTGGACTGGCGTCGACAATGAGTTCTGTCGTTCTTTTGGGGTCGAAGTATGCCATATTCCGGGCGTCGGATATGCGATCTTTAATTGCTTGGAATGCTTCTTGGCACTGTGGGGACCATGTGAATTCTGTGTTGAGTTTGGTGAGTGCTCGGAGAGGTTCACTGATGGATGCAAAGTCTCTTATATATCTGGTGCAGTAACTCGCAAGGCCCAAAAAGGACCTGAGGTCTGATCGGGTGGCGGGGCTTCTCGGAGTGCGCTGACTTTCTCCGGGTCGGGTGTCATTCCCTTCTCAGAGAATATGTGACCGAAGAAGCGGAGTGTTTTCTTGCGAAATTCACATTTGTCTTTGTTTAGTGTGAGTCGTGCCTCTTCCAGAGCCATGCACACTCTCATTAGTGTATCGTCGTGTTGCTCTTGAGTTTGACCGAACACCAGGATGTCGTCGCTGTAGTTCAAGCAGTTGGGTACATGTTTGATGACATTGTGAATTTCTGCTTGAAAGATTTCAGCAGCGGACGACACACCGCAACTTAGCCGCTTATAGCAGAAGAGTCCTAGGTGGGTGGCAAAAGTGGTTATATATCGGGAGCTTTTGCAGAGTTCCAACTGATGGTACCCTTTGTTAAGGGCCAGTTTAGAGAACACGGTTGCCCCGTTTAGCAGATGTACCATATCTGTTATTCTAGGGGCTTGATGGCGTTCCCTTAGTATGGCCTCGTTTGGCCTTCTCATGTCCACACATATTCGGATGTCTTGGGAGTCCTTTTTGGGTACGGGTACAATTGGGGAGACCCATGGTGTGGGTCCTTCTGCCGGCTCAATGATGTCTGCATCCAGTAACTTTGTTAGTTCATTTTCCACTTGTTTTTGAATGTTTATGGGTATTCCTCGATAGTGTTGGGCTATGGGTGGGACCTTGGCGTCGATGTGGAGTTCTATTTGCCTGTCCTTCAGCTTCCCGAGGCCTTTGAATAGTGATGGGAACACCTGTTCTATGCTTGGTGTGGGGTCTAGGTATTTGTGTACCATGAGACGGTACAATATGTGTATTAGTCCCATTTCTATTGTGCCTGATAACTCAGTATGCATCCGCTCTCAGTCGCTGCCTCTAGGACGTGCATGGGTATCTTCTTTTCATGTTCTTTGTATCGGCACGAGGCCACGAAGAAACCTTTACATGCGAGCGGGGTCTTTGATCCATATGGAAAGATGAGTGTTCGAGCTGGTTGCAGGCGGGGGGCATTTGGTATGCTCTCGTAGACTTTCTCACTGATCACGTTTACGGTTGCCCCCGTGTCAATTAGAAATTCTGCTGCCGTTTGATTCACTTGTATTCTGAGGATTGGGCTATGTTCTTTTGCTGTGCTGTTTCCTAGAGCATATAGGTATCCCTTCCTTCTTGGTGCTTCCTGGTGTCTTTCCAATTTGGATGTTTTCTCATCCGACGAAGCACTGGACACGCTGTCAGACTGTGACTGTTCGATGAGGCACCGTACGTATCTTCGTGGTCTTCTTCTTGTCTTGGGAAGTGGTGTCCTGTTCTCCCTCCATTCTCTCTTATCATGCCTTCTTTCCGTCTGGTCGTCGTGATGTTTGTGGCGCCCTTGTTCATGGGTCTGGTGTGACCCTCGATGGTTGCGGTAGGGTCTTATTTGATTTTGTTCCGGTTCTGGCATGGGCTTGTGGCTCCTTCAGCCCCTCTCATCTTGCTGCGGAAAATCAGACATACGGCTTTGTAGTGGTCTTCACCACCGCACGCGGAGCAGTTCTGTCCCATTGCGGGGCACATTCCTTCGTGGGGGTATTCGTGTCCGCACCGGTAGCAGAACGGATCACCGTTTCTTGCAGTCCCTTCCAGTTTGTTGAGGCTTTCGTGTTTTCCATGGGTTATCTTTATGTCGTCCAAGCCTTCCACTTGTGCGGCTAGGGCCGCATCCGAGCGCGCCAGTCGTAGGATTTCGTCAAGGCTGCGTGGTTGTTGCAAGAGTCGTTTGCGGAAGTCGGCACTTTCACATCCCACTATGATTTGTGACCTGAGGGCCTCCTCATTTGAGTAGTTATTGAAATCAGTGTTTCATTTTTGCTCGTAGTCTCATGACGAATGCGTCTATGGTTTCACCCTTTTGTTGTTTGGTGGTATGGAATATGTGCCGTTCATAGTCCACATTGGTGTGAGGTGTGAAATACTCCGTGAGCGTTGTTTTTAGCTTGACGTACGTGTCTATGTTGTTCTCGGGAATTTCTTCAAGAATGTCTCGGACATTTGGTCCTAAGGCATGATTTAGAAGATTGAGTTTTTGTTCATCTTCTAGTGCGCCTGCCGCTTTCAGACATACCTCAAAGTCCCTCAGCCACCTCTTCCACCTTGATCCAAGGGTGCCAGTGTCAGTGAGGTCGAAATTTGCTGGTAGCTGTGTTAGGAGGCTGTCCGTCATTTTCTTATGGCCTGTGCTGCTTGGTGTCACTGGGATGGTCAGTGAGTCTTCCTCTGAATCACTCATGAAAGTGTTTCTGTAAGTTATTTGGCTGAGCTGGGTGTGGTTGTCACTCTGCAGCAGGGGGCGCTGTAATGCAGATTCTTAGTAGAAAAGTCTTGGCGCGGTGGCGCCTTGTTGCCAGCAGGGGGCGCTGTAATGACTATTCCTAGCGCGGTGACACTTTGTTGCCACCAGGGGGCGTTGCAAATGGGGCCTTCGTGCTGATGTCGGCAGGTGCGTGGTGTGGTTTGATTTGTGATGGAGAGGAGAGGGGCTCGCTCTTACCCCTTTGTGTTGGATTGTTGGAGCGGGAGGTTTTCGCCTCCTCCGCTCGTATATGCGTTGCCGTTGGCCGGAGGCCACTCCTCCACCGCCCGGTGATGTTTTCGCGGGGAGCTGGCAGCTGCTCCACCCGCGCGGGGAGTCTCTGCTCCACCCGCCGATTTCTTTGTGTGCTGGGCCGGGCCTCCGCAGGCGGGAGGATTTGTCCTCCACCGCCCGAAAGGGTGTTTACGCGGGGAGCTGACAGCTGCTCCACCCGCGCGAAACACTCGCGCTGGAGATTGGAAGGTGGGGAGCCTTCGCGCTCCACCCACCGCTATGGGCCCACGTGCGATCGAGGTCCGGGCTCCCAGTGGTGACAGGGGACACACCACGAGCAGCGGACTGACGGTTGCGGGCACGGCGGGAACTTTGTTTCCCTCGTCGCCAGTGTGATGTGGTCGGTCGTGGACCTCCTCACGCTTGTATTCCGACCTCTCACTCATGCACACCAGGAAGAGAGTCGAACACGGAGCTGGGGTGCAACACGTCTTTATTGTATAGGACCCTGCATCTAACTAACTACATGGGCGGTAAACCCGCCCCTATACGTACACGGGTCGCAGCCCGTGGGCAAACATAAACATAGGACTTCCGTCCTAGCAGATGAGGAAGTGAGGACATCACAATACTGGAAGCAAAGTCCTCTTTTGTTAACGTTTTTGAAATGGTTTCATCAAGTGGAATAAATGAATTCTAAAGCCACAGCAAAACCACTTGCAAAATGTCCGTCCCCTACTCCACGTCCGTCCTTAGTACTGGTCTTGTAAATGATGCATTGGTGATCCGGTGCCATGCATCACTTTCAGCAATGATGGTGGCGGCTCGAGGAACAGGTTCTGGTGTAGGGTGACCAGACTTCCCGGTTTGGCCAGGACAGTCCCTGAATTGGGTCCCCGTCCCCACGTTTTTTAAATTTAAAACCCCCCTCCCAGTTTTGGTTTTTGTGGAAAGGGAGGGTTTTATAAAGTGAGTATGCATAACATAACACACAGAATGTTGCCATTGCAGGCTGGGCTCGAACCCACAACCTCATAGGTATCAGGCATATGGTTTAACTGATTGTGCCACAAAGACTAGCAAACTGCCTAACGGGTTTTTCCCGAAGAGTCTGGGTTTTTATCTCCGGTTGTCCGGGGAAGAGCGTGAAGTCTCTGGGATTTTTGGACCTTCGGGTTACTCTGCCCACACCTCGATGAGATTGGCTACAAACCGATTTATAATGGCCAATCACATTGAGGTTGGGCTGAGACAGAGTTGAGCGTAAATCTTGCTCAGATGACGTCATTTGATTTTTTTTTTTTTTTTTTTAAATGTGAGTGAAGTCTTGAAGAAAAATGGAAGGGGCATCCAATGACGCCATCCTCTAGGTTTTTATTTTCGCAAATGTGGTCGGGTCTGGAGACCAGTTGGTAAATGAATGAACAGCATGGCTTGTAACACGTATCAAAGAAAAAACCTTTCTTATTAAGCTTATATCCACAGTCAAAAAACGCACAATTTATAGGAGCAGGAGCAGTGTTGGAAATACTGTGTGATTGAGGAGGGGGGCTTTTCAGGGCGGCATGGAGGGTTGGGGGATGGGCTGTGAGGGGCGTCGTCCCTCTTTTATGTTGAGCATCCCAATTGTTGGTCTTGTAAATCTGGTCACCCTATTCTGATGGAGGTTGGGGGATCTGAGGTCCTGGTGGAAGGACCAGCGGCTTGCTGGTCGGATAGTCTGTG
The DNA here is from genome assembly GCF_040938575.1 of Ambystoma mexicanum. Classification (NCBI taxonomy): domain Eukaryota; kingdom Metazoa; phylum Chordata; class Amphibia; order Caudata; family Ambystomatidae; genus Ambystoma; species Ambystoma mexicanum. The sequence goes on along the minus strand of NC_090922.1, from coordinate 141,313,732 downwards.
CAATGTTGCATGTCTTGTAAAACCCTGGTAGAAGTCCTCCCTTAGGTTAGGGTGTCCTGCTTGGTTATGCATCATTAACCGTCAGCAGCTCCTGGCGTTATCGCACACGCACATCTCATTTATTATTGGGGTTAAATGGTAATGAATCGGGGAGCTGTGGGGAGAGGTGGTTAGGGTCTTTTGTTTCAATGCTAGTCATAGCTTAAGCAGGAGCACCTTTTAAATGATCACCGCCTTCTACTGCAAGGTAGAATGTCTCATGTGCAGTGTTCTGCTTACGGACTAAGGGCAGCGTTTTGTGGCCTAGTCTGTGTTTCTAGTGCTTTTGGTTGATTTGAGTGCAGACTCCTGTGCCTTTCTAGTAATGAGAGTCTGGACCTGTTCAAGACAGGTCTAACCCTATTCTGGACAGACTCGGCCCCTTACCCTCCTCGCACATCCTTAGTAATTATCTTACTCCTACATCCTTTATCTTTAAAATGCAACCACTCTGGACCCTGCCCATAGTGAACCACACAGGAGATGGACATCTTCAGGACTACCCCTTTCTGCACGATGCAGCTATAGCTATATATATATATACCAACCAATTTGTTAAGAATGATTTCTGAACTCTGTCCTGGAGGAGCAGAGGTTCAGAAGGCCAGCCTAGTTTCTTGGAACAGGGTAACCTCTGGACAAGCCAGACCAATCAGAGTAGCTATGGCAGGCGGTCAAGACTAAGTCTCGGGAGGGGTGAGGGTGACTGAAGGACCTCAATGAGCATACAAAGCAAGGACACTTAAAAATTGCTCCAGACAGGTGTTATATTAAAAATATAGACACATTTATTACACGGCCTTTGTAACATAGACCATAGCAAAGAATCACAGTAACACTAAGTAAACCAATACATCACACTCGATATAATATATATACAAGACCAATGGGGTGTAAGGGGTTAAACGCACAAAATATGTTGACAACCTAGAGGGGAAGAAAACGGGCAGTGCAGGTAATCTTTAGACCCAGTTCCACATCAATAATACACCTAACTAAGAGGCACTCCAAGCCCTATGAAGAGAGGAGCCTTGTGCTCAATAGTACATGCACGCGCTTGTGCCAATGGGCAGGATAGGGTCTCTTCAAGGGTCTCTAGCAGCTCAGGAAGGTGGATGAGAAGATGCAGAGCAAGTTCCCACTATTCAAGAAGGACCTCCACTTGAGGGCAGAGGCAGTTTGAGAGTGCGGGATGGAGTCGCTATTTCGCAATAGCTGTGGAAAGGAAAGGGGCCCACAGGGGCCACTTGTGCGTAAAAATGGAATCTTGCGCTAGGGGCCAGCAGTTGGGGTAAGGAGTACTCACCGGTCCCCGACGCAGGCAGACCCAAACTTCACCAGTACAGTCCAGGCAAAAAGGATATCTCGGCACCTTTCAGTTCCTAAAATACAGCGATGATTCCCAAACGGGACAGTGGCGATTTCTCCAGTTTCCCTGCAGCAGGCTTCAGGGGCAAGAGGGTCACAAATGCAGCGAACTTGCACAGGTCGTTGCTGCGGTAGGGCATCACGGTAACCAGGTTTACTCCAGTCCTGGCGCACTCGTCTCACTTCAGACCTGGGAATGCCAAGTGTACGAAATTCAGTGTGAGGGTGCCGAGGACACAGAGCTAGCAGTATACCAAGTCGAGGGCCTCCTCGAAACGGCGGTGGTGACAGAGCAAAGCAACTGGGTAAGCTGGTCAGCCCACTGGTTGGCCCAGGGACACTTCTGAGAAAGCTTACTTGCAGGGTTTGATGAAGGTGACGAGAATAGTTGGTCCCACTATTCCAATGGGTCGAATCGTCGTTGCAGCCCTTCTAGGATGACCAGATGCAGAGGGGTCCCACGGAACGACAGCGGGCTCAGGGTGCCAAACCTTCCAGCGGTTCCTTGACTCTGCTTCGTGTTGCAGGATACTTGGCTCCTATCCTTTGTTCGGTGTGAACTCAGGAGATCGACATGGTAGTGGTGTTTACAGCCTCCTCTTATCCAAAGTTCCCTTCACGCCAAAATGGAGAGGACCCAATGGGAGTTCTGCTCACAAAAACACGCTACATACGTGGACCAATCATGGACCACGGTGGTCACAGGCATTCAGGGAATTCCAGACTCTCTGGCACCCAGGATGTGTATTGGGATCAGACCTCCCAGCCCACATCCTGGAGGCACACACACAAGGGATGAAAAAGCCCGCAAAAGCCAGCAGAGCACGTTGAAGAGGTACCCAACACCAGCACCGTTTCTTGTACATAATGGCATCCAAAATACTAATAAATGCAGTGTTCTGGATGTCAGTATATTCATGGAATGCGCCTCCCGCTGATACTAATACACGGCATATATTAGTAATTTGGATGTCCGTATATACAAGAAACGGTGCTGGTGTTGGGTCCCCTTTCGGGCTGCCCTGCTGGCTGCGACCAAAGTTGGATCTGCACCAAATGCGCCGCAGGCAAACGGCCGGCGCTGAAAGGCCTTCTCAATCCCTGGCTTCGCGTCAGATTGGCCCTAAAGAAAGCAACCATGGCCCCATTACCAATGGGTGGTGGGGAGGCACCAAAATCACCCTTTCCTGTCCTGGTAAGTCATTGTCTGCCCTGCTTCGAGCTGCCTATAGGCTCGGTTAGGATAAAGTAGTTTGAACTGGTCGGCAATTACGGTGGTGTTGGCATAAAACACGAATGATAAAAGCAGATGTACCTGCAGTCTAGCACATCACCCTGACACCATGTGACTGCTGCCAGTAAAAACCCAGTCAGTGGGATTCGTCTTCATCCACTTATACAGCGACGGAAGGGGAAGGGTTTCAGCTGATGTAGTCATGGAGGCTTGGGTGTGGTAGGGGCATGGGCGTAATTTTAGGGGGGCACAGGGCTGTTTGTCCCCCCTACTTTCATGGCACACCATTTTGTCCCCATTCATTTGGCTGGGGCACCTTTTATTCAGATGTCATGACCCCCCAACATTTTCAACAAAGTAACTCCACTGGGTTTTGGGAAGCCCTGGCGTGTTTAAAAACAACTAAATAAATAATGTGGCTGTCGCTAGCGGCGTTCACACAGTGCTATTATTACCTAGAACCGTAGATTGTGCCATTTAGTGACTCCATTGTATTTGCAGTGTCCTTTGTTCATTTGGTCCCGGGGATTCAAGTTTTCAAGGGGGGGGTAGGGAATTTCTATTTAGAGTTGCATTCGACAGATTCTGTACAAGAAAGGGAGTGCTGATCCAGTAGAAAAAATACATTACACTTCATTTTTTTCAATATTCCCATCTGTTGTTGTTTTTTTTAAACTTTTCCCGTTGTCAACATTTTTTTTATTTCCTTCGGTTTAACCGAAACGTGTTTGAAATATGTGTTGAATTCTTTAAAAATAGAAAGATCCCTGTAAATGTTGAGTCTGTATGGCAACCAAATCCGACTTCATTTGTTTTGTAAGTTGTGCAATTTTAGCATATGGTGATTTTTTTGAGCCTAGGGACGCTCACCCATGGGCAGCTTCACCCCTTATCCCCCACATACGTGAGAATGAATTCTTCTCTTTTTTTTTTTTTTTTGAGACTGTGGCCCTAGGCTGTTGCAGCGACTGATGTGTTGCTGAATGGGACTGCCAGTGTGTAATTTAGTGTCCATTTGAGTAGCCATACTCTAGCCATACTTCTGCTCAGGAAGAGCAGCTTCTCCAAGTTTAAGGCCGTAGTAGGTTGCACCCTGTGTTCATATTGCAATTCCCATTCTGAAAGGGCAGTCCCTCGGCATATGTCCCGGATTACTAGATGTTTCTGCAGTGTTTGCCATCCTAACCTCCCCAATATCCAGTACTGTAGCAGTCACTGTACCCCTCTGCAGTGCATGCCCGCTCAAACCCCCAACGATGGAACCATTGTTCTTCTTGTGTCACTTTGGACCTCTTGTGCAGATCAACCGGGTATTCCACTTCTAAGGCCTCCAACTAGATGCTTTATTCAACCAAAATGCTTTGTACCTAATGTCGGCGGGGCCATATATTTCATTCATTAATGAGTGATCGACCCTGTGACCTCCAATAGTAGCAGTCACATTTGGGGGAGAGCCTCGTTATGTTTGATCCTCATTCTGCAATTCGCTTTGTCACGGAGGCTTTTGAATACCCAATACTCCAACAATGCAGCTCCATTCAATTCCCAGCAGGGCCAAATCTTCCCTTCCATCCTTCAATACATTTAAGTTGGGTATTAATCCACATTATTCATCCACCTAGGCACTACTCCGTCATGCATGGCATATTTCAATTGATTGATCATCATTATTGTTAAAGGAAGAGTTGTTTTGAAAGAGCGTTCATCTTCTGGTTAAGGAGCTAAGGAGTGTAACTGCCAACCATGAGATATGGCTTCAGTTTTGTATTTAATTACTTGCCATTATTATTATTTTTTCTGTAGATGACATTCGATTATTTGCTTATGTCCGATTCAACACTGGCGATTCCATGAGCAAGCGAGTGAAGTTTGCTCTCATCACCTGGATTGGAGAAGATGTTGGTGGACTGCAAAGAGCCAAAACTGGCACTGACAAGACCCTAGTGAAAGAAGTTGTACAGGTATGTCGAGATCTCTTTATTAATTGTGATAATCAACAGAGATTTTAGAAGGGTCTCCTCCGCTCCTCCTATTCCACACTGGAAAAAAGTGTGCTGTATATTTGTATTTTATGATTTTTATATAGTGCTTATGCCAAAGTGCTTTGCATACATGAAGTGCTTAATCTTTGTGAACGATATAATTGCATGAGCAAATTAAGAGTTTAGAAGGTAATCTTTTTAAAGAGATTGAAAACGAGAAACTGATCGCAGAGCAAAGGGAATTTTGTTCCAGCATTTGGGGGGTAGGCAGAGAGAGAACGAAATTAATATTAGACCAAACAAGGCTGGGGAACTAACTAAAGAAATTGAGATCTGACAGTAGGGGTTGGAGAATAAAAAAACTAATGAATGATAATGTGGGGGCATTTAAAGTCTTTGCTGAGAAAATAAAAAAAACCTGATGTGATTTAATGGTCAACCAATGAAGTGAGAGCAGAACATGAATGGTAGAGCTGCAAGGGGCTGGATCGAAGAGAAGACGAATAGTGGAGTTGTAGATGTAACAAGGAGGAGCCAGTTGATGAGCAGGAGGACCAAAAAGAAGACTATAGGAATAGATTAATCTAAAGAGTGGAGAGACAAGTTTGGTAATGTGAAAGGAAAGGGTCCGACTTTATGAATATTAAATGGGTGAAGCGTGCAGTAACTGGCAACAGTAGTGATGCGAGAACAAAAGGAAAGTGCAGGGTTGAACACTCCTCCAAGATTATGGGCAGATGGTGTAAGATGAAGGAATGGCTGAGGAATGGAAAGAGAGGGTGGGAGGAAAATGGGTAGGGATAGCAGTAGCTCGGGGGGAAAAGAGAACCTCTGTTTTGGAGAGATTAAGGTGTGGGTAGTTTTCGGTCATCCAAGATTGAATATCAAGTAAGCAGGCTGAGAGAGTCGAGTGTGAAGAGTCCGTAAAGGATGAACAGGAGAAGAGGGAGACAAAAAGAACAAAAATTTAGAAGCTTAGGGAACAATGTAAAGAGAGGTGCATCTTTGCAACAGCAGGGATTGGGTGGTGTCCTTTTATAAACATGTTCATTTTTTCAGAAAATATGAATAGATGGGTGGATACACAAGTCTCTGCTTTCTAGAAATGTCTACCAACTAAGGGACTAATGAATGTTCGGTGTGAACCTCCCCAAAGAAACAACGTGCTCCGAAATCTCAGACAAATTGTTGCATAAGAATGTGGTGAAGTATAGCAATGTTGTCCAAGAGCAAATATTCTCAACTTATGAGCTCAAACCAACCTGGCTAGGGGGTTCTTTAAATACCAAACCCTAGACAGTAAATCTCCACTAGAATGGAACCTGTGGCCAGGATTTCTTCCTCTGCAAGAAGTGTGCTCCCTGCACCAGCATGTGCATACCCCCTAGCAGATCTGGAAGAAAGAACGAGCCTGGGGAAATCGGTACCACGGCGATGGAACAGGATAACTCTTCCTGTCGCCATAAAGTCTTGAGAAGATAGTGTTGTGTTCCTTTTATCTGCTGCCCTTCTCATAACTGGTTTCAAGGCAGAATTAGATGTGCCCTGTGCCATACAATGATATGCTATAACTTGCCAAAATAGTGCTTGGCCGACGATCAAGCCATTGGTGTTCCATGAGAGCGGAGACGTCCATTAGCTCCCGCTCCGAGTCCTCCCCTCCATTTACCCGTTCTAAAGCGCCCCCCAGATGGACAGCGTTGCCCAGTCGCGTGTGTATTGGCCTCCTGATTCAGTGAATACATTGCACACGCCTGGTTCATTTCAAATAGGTAGTGAAATGAGATTATAGTTGCCAGGGATAGTCCCTTTTGGAGTATTTGTTTTCATACTGCAAGACCGTCTAGGGGGACATAACATCAAGTGACACTTGTAGCACCACACGTTTCTATTTCTCCGAGAGGGGATTAAAGGTTGATGCTCAGTTCATCCTGGGATAGAGGAAGCCTTTCCTTTGCGCCTAGTGATTCCTTTGTGCGAAGCACACTTTGGGATGCAGGAAATGCATTTACAGCTCCATGCAGCCTTTTGACTTTCAATTCCCTAGCCTTTTTTTAACAGACGTGTGATCTCAGAAACTTAGACGGTCCAGCTTCTACTCTAATGTGCACGTTTTGTTCTGCAGTGCAACCCCCCCCTGTGCATGATTTGCACATCTGATCTTCTATTTCCTACCTGCTTTTGTGACTTGAGGGGAATTTGGTAGGCGTCAGCTAGAAAATCGGAATTTAGACTGAATGGTTGACTGCCCGCGGTGTTAATTGAACTGGAGCCGTGTAATGGCTTACTAGCTCAATTGTTTTCTGGTTTGCACTGGACGCAACTGCAGTGTCTATGTGTACCAGTCACGCAGGTCGACTGTTTCTCCAACTATGTGATTAAATGTTTTAGATTAGTCATACGTGCTGCCAAATATCGCTGTATCGGGCGTGTCAGGCGCAAACATTGCTTACCTATCGCCTCCGAAGGGAGTAGATTAGTTATGTTTGTGTTCATTGCTGAAAAGTGACCTCGACTCCACCACAATACTCCAAGGGGCTGATCTGGCCTATCAAGGAAATGACGCGCCTTCTGGACTGACCGATTCTTTGGGTAGCCTGATGAGGATACGGGTGGCATGAGGCAGTTTGCCACCTAATAGAATTCTCAAGCAATAGCCATGAGTGAGCAGCAAGTAAAAGGGGCGGGGGTGATGGAAGAAATTGCACTAAAATTGCCCATATTTGTCAATCGAATTGTCGGTTTTAGATTTTCAGTAGCTCCATGAACCAATGGTGTTGGTCTGTTAGCGCTGCACACTTACCTGTCATTAATATCATTTGTATTGCAACAATTCCTGACATAAGCACCCACATATTGCCTCTTGCGGTGACCGCCCAGACCGAGTATTTTGCCATGAAACCCTTCTGCGAAGTTGATGAGTTAAATAATAAATGCTGGTTTGTTTTTAGCGCAGTATTTGTGAGTGTTACGACATGGTGACATTTTACCTCCTCTTGCTACTGGGGTCTTGTCACATGATGGCTGTGGCTCTTTGTGGGCTCTCCTCTTGGTATGTCCTCGACTATGTTGCATGTCAACCCTGGATCAGTCGGGATTTTTCCTGCGTTACATCGCCAGGGCACACCTTGGTTTCCGTGGTGGAAGGCGTAATGTCTGCATCGCAGCATGGCGGGCTATGCATAGGTGAACAAATAAGTAAGGTTTCTCCTCTGGGTCTTTCTAAAATTTTCACAATCCACCATGGTGACTGCAAATGTCTTCATTGCCCAATTCAAACTGGTGTCCACCATGGTTTCATTTTTTTTATGTTCCTCTTCACTCGAGTATTTCAGGGTTTTGCACTAGAAGAAATTCGTGCACCCAACCGTCCTATAGTGCTTTGAGCCTTTGTGTTGGTTGACCTGCTAATTGTTCATGGCTGCATGTTTCATGCCTTGGTGGTTTATCATGTATTCTTTATACTGACTGTTTCTTGTTCTTTGGTCCTGGATTTGTTTCTTTTCTTCTATTCTCTTGCTCTCCCAATGATATGCCATCCTATTCCAAACCATTCAACCAAAGTGAGCTTTTTCTATTGTGTCACAGATGGCGCAGAAAATAATGGGTCTCTGGAACAGTTCAAAGGTGTTTTTATTAAGATCTATGTGGGGTCTGTGGCCGTCCCTCTTTTCTCTTGCCACAACTCTCATCCCTAAGCAGCCATCCTTAACCCTGGTTGGTGTTACTGAATGTTGAACCCCTACTGTCTATTTTCTGTCTTCTGTTATTAGCCTGACTTCCTAACTTTCCCTACAATCATCATAGGTTATTTTTCTAATGGGAATTGGGATAGTGCCTTTCACTCGCTATGTTGGATTTGGTCTCTTTTAAATCATGCCCAGGTTCACCTCCTTTCTACTTCCTCCTCCCACCATTTGATGCTAACCCTACGCCCACTTCTGCTACTCCTCTTCCCAGTTCTACTACTCCTTTCATCTCTTCTACTACTCTCACTACTCCTTCTCTTCCTACCACTGCTCTCCTCACACCGCTATTCAAACACTGTTCTTTTAGACAATTTCATCCACTTCACGCTCACTCCTTACACTACCTAATTTACTCACTCGTCTCACAAGCGCTCACACTGCAAAGCCACTATCACCACTAAGCCAAAGCCACAGCTGCTCCACGAACTTTCTCCACAAGCCGCTGTTCCCTGCTTCCTTCTGCTGGTCTCTTGGTCTTCCTTCACCTCTACTTCTGACCTCACCTGAAAGAAAGCACACTTCCTGCCCCTGTTTAAGTATTCCTCCTCCTGTGAGCATTGGCTGTCTTTCGTAAGCAACCAGTCCCTTTCGTTCCCCCAGGCAATGTATCTGCAGGGAAAAGTCTTGAAAAGGGAGGTAAACCACGCCCCCTTTCTTTGCGTGTGCTCGCCGCGTAATGGACATGGGGTAAGAAGTTGAGTGTCACAGTTAGCGTTTTGGGGTCCATTTTCCTGATCCATTTAGGTAATTTTGGGGAATTGTCCTTGGTCCCTTCTCAGTCTACAGTGGTCAGTGGTATGCTGTTTGCATGCGCAAGATAGCCGGTGGGCTTGGATGGTCCTGTGAGACGGGTCTCTATACCGTATCGGTGCGCAGCTGCAGCTGATGTCTCTCCCTCGCTTGCGAGCATGGTGCTGCAATCGGGTCTCTGCAGCGCTGTAGCTGTTCTTGGTGTTTTGTGCAGTTTGTTTGGCATGTGAGTGGTTGAACTTGGTTTTAATTTCTATTCTCTCTCTTAATTTGCTTTTATGTGCCTGAAATCGAAAGAAAGTACTGCTGAGTACATGCACCAAGAGGTGAGGTTGGAGATAAGTTTCTGTAAAGACATATGCCGACACAAGAAGGGGGTGAGGGACAGGAATGGGGACCGTCTTTGTTGCCACCGTCCATCTCCGTGGCAGGACTGGCTCTGGTTTCCTCCGCATTAGGCTTTCCACCCCTAGCTGAGAGTGGCTGCCGCACCCAGGTGAGAAGGCTGGGTTCTGTCCAGTTCCAAATGTGGCAGACAATCTGGTGGCTACCATTAAGGGCTGCTCCTATCTTCATAGTGAAAGCAAAAGGTAGGCCTAGTGTTGAGGCAGACTTCTAACAGAATGTCTGGGTTTGGTTGGCCCGTGTAGTATCGCCCACCAATCCTAGCCAGTGCTGTGCTGTGTAAGTGTTTTCTATTGATTTGCTCTCACTCTTTTTTTATATCCTTGAAAGTTGTGTTTTTCTCAATGGAAAGATCCCTTAACATAGCTGTTGCACAAATGTGTGCAAACTTTAAAACGGGCGTCTGCAACCTGTGGTTCTCTTGATGTTTGGTACTTTGACTTCCACCACCGCCCCTCTACCCCACCATTGCACTGTGCTGGCTAGGACTGATGGGATGGGAGTTGTAGTCTAAAATATCAAGACAACGTTGCAGACCTCTGCTCTAATAGTTCATTTTTTATATTTTGCATAATTTATATATCCTACTGGTTCATGTCTGGAATACGTATTAAAAACTGAGACCTATGAGTTTGTTTTTCTTTTGGTTTTTGTTCTTGCTGGTCATCTATATTGCAACTCTGATTATTAACATACTTTGGCTGGCATGGCATGCCATCCACTTGTGTAATTAAGGTTATCAGGGCGTAGTATCACGGTTGGCCTCAAGAACCCACCATACCAGGGAAGTCATTAGGGGGTTGCCAGGAGTCACACCTGCGACACCTAAGGTCCCCCTTGCTACCCTTAAACATAAAAAAAGAAAGAATTGAAGGTCCTGGGCTGTGGGCAGTACCATGTGACTTTGTTTCTGGAGTGGCTGGCTTTTTTTGTTCAGGAGGCTTCTTAAAAAAAGAAAACGGGGAGGCGGGGGGGGGGGTTCCACAAGTGTAACACTTTGAGCAATGACCCTAAATAAGAAAGAACAGGAATAACAAATAATTGCGCCCGGCAGGCACAGTTGTAATGGAAACACCAGCACTGTTTCCAACGGTGCCGGTGCTTCTGAGTCCCCATTCCATTTAGTCCTAGGGGACTCCATTGGAATGGGGACTGACATTATCCGCCGCCAATATCCCGAGCTGCCGGGATTTGTAATGTCGCAGTGGCACCGGGATCTCAGGTGGAGGAAACGGTGTAACAGTCTGGTGGCAACCTGCCGGTAGCACCAGAGGGTTACCGCCGGACTTGTAATGAGCCCCATTGTCTTTACCGATTGTTTTGCCAGTACTGTGTCACCACTTTAAAATTTAAAAAGGTTTCGCTCCTCCACATTTGTCTGCTCACTCCTTTATGCTGGTTTTGCGTGCATCATTCTCAGAGGACTTGCATCTCATCAGATATGTCGGCATCACATGGGATTTGTGGTCTGCTCGTTCTTGCCAAGTCTTCCAAAAATCAGTCTGCATGGACATTTCATCTCTCGTGCTGTGTAGAGTATTGCAGTAATCCCTCAGCAATTGACAAAGAGCTTGCACTATTGATCCACTGATTATGTGACCGACTTGTAGCGCTCGCCCTCAGATCTCACATGTAGGTTTCCACTTGTGCATTTGTTTGAGCCGACAATGGTGGAAGCCCAGATATTTTGCAAATTGCTTAAAGTGTTGTCCACGGAAATGGTAGCCCGCTGTCAATTTTGACTTCTTTCAGCAAAGATCTTGGGCCTCATTACAAGTTTGCCAGTCCGGTAACTACGGTACCGGTAAGCTTGCTGGTACTGTAGTTACTGGAGCGGCAAACTAAGAGTTCTGATCGCGGGTGCCTTTTCGCCCGCCAGGTCGGACCTGGCGGACGGACTGGAACCCACGAGCAGAACATGTCGGATACACCGGCACCATTCAGAATGGTGCCGGTGCATTCGACCTCCCCATTCCCATTGAGCCATATGGGAATGGGGAGCATTTTTTACCGGTACCCATGAATGGTCAAATACCAGGTCCGACGGCCATAATGACCCGGTAATTGCCCATTCCCGGGTGCTGGTAAAATTTGCACGTTCGGCGGCAGCCTGCCGGTTTTACTGGCAAGGCTATCGCCGAACTTGTAATGAGGCCCCTTGTCTAATGCCAGGAATTATTTGTTTATTTATTGGGTATTTATAAGGCGCTTATACAACAAGACAGTTTTTCAAAGCAGGACAAGGCACAAGGGAAGGGAACAAGGAGAAAATATACAATAAAAAAAGTGATGATTAATAAATAGAAAACGAACAGCGGTCCTTGTGACATTCGAAGTGTGCAAGTGCAGTGAAAAGAAAAAGGATGTTGGGGGTAAGTGCTATTAGGGTCTCCCGGGGGAGGAAGTGACACAGGTGCCCGTTGGGGGTGCAACAAGTAAGTGCAGGGCGGAGTCAGAACACCCGACAGGCGGTTGTTGGCCCAGCGGGAAGTGCAGGGTGGGGTTTGCTGGAGGCGATTGGGCAGAAGGCCAAGGCCCGATTGGACTCATGAGGCACCTGGCTGTTAATCTCAGTGACAGAGGGGATGGTTGGCATTGGAGGAGAAGAGAAAGATCTTCAGTTGTTTGTGGAACTTGAGGTGGTCCAGTTCAAAACACAGAGGGAGAGGGAGAAGGAGACGGTCCATATGATATGGCATTTGTAACGCGCCTATACACAGGTGTTTCAAGGCGCGACGAGGCGGGGAGGGGGGAACAAGGGGAAGACAGACAACGATCCTACTAGGCCAGGTGTCATTCAGATCACGCAAGTGCAGGGGGAAGGGGAAGGGAAAAGTGCAAGGGGAAGGGGAGGGGGGGGAGTGCAGAACAGGGTAAGTAGAATAAAAGATAAATAAATAAGGCCAGCTGGTGGCAAGTGCAAGGTAAGTGCAGACAAGTGCAGGGAGGGGGGGCTGTAGGGATACAGAGACAGTCTCACAGTGCAGGGGTTGCCAAGGAGGCAGTGCAAGTGGAGAGTGGCTGGGCCAAGGACCGAGGTCGGTGAGAGTGACCCAGGTGCAGGTTCAGTGCAGTTTCAGTGAAGAATTTTGCAGGGGAGAGGGAGAGAGAGAAAGCAGAAGCAAAGAGGAAGGTTTTGAAGTGCTTCCGGAACCGGAGATGGTTCTCCTCAATTTTCAGGGAGGCAGGAAGGCTGTTCCAGAGGGAGGCCCCTGCCGCAGAGGGAGATCGGCCCCCAGCTCGTTGCTTCGAGAAGCGGCTGACCCTGAGGGAGTTGGAGACAGATGAGCGAAGGGCTCGGAAAGGAAGATATTTAGGAAGAGAGAGTTGAAGGTATTTAGGCCCCAGAAGGCCTTGTGGACAATGCAGAGGGTTTTGAACTTGATCCTCGCAGCCACTGGGAGCCAGTGTAGAGATTTCAGTCCTGGAGAGATAATGTCCTTGGGCTTGAGGCCAAGGACAAGTCTCGCAGTCCTGTTCTGGATGAGTTGCAGAGGGTGGAGAGTGGAGGCAGGCAGATTAAGATAGAGGCTGTTACAGTAGTCCAGCTGGTACTGTAGTTACTGGAGCGGCAGACTACGAGTTCTGCTCGCGGGTGCCTTTTCGCCATAGAATGGAGCTAGCTTAGGAGGGTTCCATGTAATAATGTCCCCTCAAAAATATCGCCATGCAAAAAAATTGCCGAAAAATTGCTGTTTTTTTTGTGGGGACATCATTACATGGAACATGTGGGGGACACCCCCGCTGCCCCTGTCCCTATATATATATATATATATATATATGGTCACCCATATAATATCGCCACAACCTTTTCCCAGCGATATTATATACGGCGACCATATATATGGGGATAATATTACCTGATACCCTTAGGGGAGAGAGAGAGAGAGATCTGCCCCCAGCTCTTTGCTTGGTGAAACTTTTGATCAGCAGAGAGTTGGAGGAATAATAATAATAATCATCTCTGTTTTACTGGCATTAGGACAGAGTTTGTTGGAGCACCACAACGGCCTTTCATGGATACTATGTCTCAGTGTCTCTCGTAAGCTAGTACTATCTATCTTCTGGTGCATGAGTGTTGGGATGATGATGATAGCCTAATTGCTTTAAGAAGTATTCCTGACTTGCTCATGGTGAATTTTTCCTTGATCAGTAAGAAAGATTTCAGCAACTTTGTCCTGGTTTGCGACCAACTACAGCGTCTCCTTCACCCTGTGCCATTTTCCTGAAAACAATATTGCCCTGAGGGAAGACACTGCATAACCAGAGCTGACCTGAAACGTGGAAGTGTTTTGTTACTTATGTCGATCAATGCCAGGGATCCTGATTGTGCATTCTGCTCTCCATGATTGGTTTACTCTTCCTCTGGTGATGTTTTTATGTTAAGAGTTGGTAAATGCTATTGGGATAAAAAGCTGGATATTCTTCCTTTCCCAATTTATATATGATAGTAAACATATATTCTTGAAGATGTAGGCCCCATCTAGCTATCTATCCTCAGAAGGATTTTTGTGTTGGGTTTGCCACATCTCACTAAAATACTTTGTTGGTCAGCGATTACAGGAAAGGTCTTGCTATATATAGGAACATTTGATGCTGCTCCCAGGCTCACATTACAGCTCGACACTGCTTGAGATGAAGCCTTCCCTTCATTACTGAGGTGTCTACTGGCAAATGGCACTCTTCTGCAAGGAGAGTTTGATCCAGGCGTGTACTGCACCAGTATAGTACCCACCTGCCTGGTATTCACAGTCGGTCCTGTGCATAGATCTGGGCCAAAACAGGCCATACAGAATGCCTTTTCAATGTGATGTTTGATTTGGTCGAAGGTAGCCTGACACTCTTAAATACACAGCACCTCCTGTTCTTGTTTGGTGGGGAGATGAAGAGGAGCACTAATTGATGCAAAATCATAGCCATACCTTGTGTATTTACTTGCCATGGCCAAGAAGGAACTTGGAGCTGACAGATGTTCTGCATTTGGCGCTGAAGTGTGAGGCCATGTACTTTCTCTGTATCTGGCTCGAGTCACGCTTTGGAAAAGATGTGCCCAAAGAATGTCAGTGTATGCCTACTAAGATCACACCAGCCCCTTGTCAGTGTTAAATGCACTTGTCTTTACTGCATGCAAGTGTTACATCATGCGTTCCTTAAATCCTGCCATACTATTAAATGTTATTCTAACTTATGCATTTGGGGATTTTTGACACATGATCCAGGCACCAAAGCTAAGATGTTAGTATCCAAATTATTCAAGGGGTCTAGTAAAGGTGGTTATATATCAAAGTGATGGTTCAAGCTAGTGTTGATGGGATTGCTTGTTCAAATCAAGTTTTGAAAATCCCTCCTTTTGAGATGCCTCATGGCCATGATTCTAGGAGCCTGGTGCCGATCTCTCTAGATTGCCTGATTGGGAATCCGCTTGTCTACACAGATGTGGATGCAGCCACCAAAGCCCTTTTTTGTGACACTGTGGGTGAGACCCAAGTAGTAGGCTCTTTAGCTGCCTTAATGTCCTGGTCTAATAGCATGTGTAGTTCCTGCTTCACATTTTGTTGAAAGTTAGAGTATTCCATGATTGGGCTGAACAATTTGTTTGATAGTGTTATTTATTTGCAATTTCATCTGGCAATTCTTTAGTTTTCTTAGGTCTTGAAACCGTGAAACAGGGAAGGAAATGGCTCTTTGATTAGATCCACATTGCTGTTCTGCTGATTCACCGAAAGGCGATAAAGGATATGTTTAGGCCCATTCTCGTAGCCTTTATGAAGGTGGGGAGGCATCTGGTTATTTTATTGTGGATCACATAAATGTCAATTTTAGCAGTGTGGTCCTTCTATGCACAGGTACCTGAGCACGTTTCCAGACACCCCTGTGCTGAGTCTGATCTATAAGGGTTTGATGGCAATGTTGGATGTATGAAGAGCAGGCAATCCCTTCACTGACGCTGTCCTTTTTTGTATGTGATCTCGGACATGAGTACAATTGCATCAACGTCAAACAAATTATGTCGGCAGGATGTAATAGATGAATTAATGTGACCTTTAAGGGCATATAGGTAGTCCCTGCGTGGGTCACAGGTACCAGACAAGGTGGAAGCACTCTTCTGCCCTCTCATCGCTATGTATTGCCGCAGGATAGATGTTATGCGAGTCGCCACACAGAAGGCATTCATGCCGGGAAGATTCTTAAATTAGGCAGGGCAGCGAAGGTGCGCCATTGCAATCGTACCTGCCTGTGGGCGCAACAGTAGTTTTGGAGTACAAAAGCAGGTTCACTCTTGAAAGCCTGCTTATCTCTTTTGTGGTGTCTCACCCAAGTATGACGAAACTGGATGCGACTGCTGTACAAACAGTACCTTCTTTATTTGTGCCTCATCAATAACAAACTATCCCTTTCTCAAAATTTGAGGCAGATGTCGGATTGCTGATAATTCTTTAATCTACTGCCCATTTTGGGAGAGCTGGGGACTGTCTATAGATGGGTATAAATAAAACACTAGCAAGATATGAATATAGTAGGGTGTATGACGGGTAAGTACAATTGTTGGCCAAATAAATACATAGCAACAAAGTTTCCAGAACAAAACCAGACTGCTTCTGAAAGTAACAAAGGGGTTCAAAACAAGAAGCTAGATCTCCATTAGTTTAAGACAGTAGCACAAACTTCATCTGTGTTCCTTCCCCGAGAGGTTGATCAGTTCATGGTCACTCAGTCCTGTTTTATTTAAGTGTCTGCTTTTTTCCCTTGCCTCATTGTGATGCAAGTTCTGGTCCTCTGCCTCTTCTTGATGCTGTGGGAGGCCCTGTTCTGGTCTCCGGTGCCCGTGCACTTGGCCTGCTTACCCGTGGAGGATCGGTTAAGGTAACGGTGGGCAAAACACCTACAGTTCCCTTTAGGTGGATGTTAAGCCTACTTGATCTGTAAGCCTGGTTCTTTTCCCACACTCTGTCCATATCCATCTCGTCGACGAGTCCTGGTAATCTCAGGTCTCTGGATTCCTCTCCTGCCTCCTTCCTCTTTTAACTCCTGTGTTTCCTTGTTACTTCACTGCATGCTCGTACCTCCACCCTTCCTCGACTGCCCCCAGGCCAGGCTTTGTGATTACCTGTCCCTTCGCCTCAGCTTTCCTCTAAATTGGTTCCGTTTGCTTTCCTGACAACTTCCTTGCCAGTTTCTCCTCCCTACGTCTCCTGAGGAAAAACCTCCAACTTTCTTCCCAATGTTTCCTTTCCGCTCCCCCCTTTCCTCCCCGGGAAGCCCTTCTCCCCTCCACCCCCCTTTCCTCTTCCCTGTTAGGATCTTTCCTGCGTCCTCTCAGCCATCCTTCCTCTGGGATTGTTCTCGGTTTACCGTACCTCCTTTTCCTTTTCTCTTAGATGTTCCTCAAAATCTCCTGGCCAGTGCACTTCCTCCATAGATGGACCTCATTCCACCTTCCCTTTTGGGTGTTCCTCCCGACCTTGCTCTATGGACCCTTTTCCTCCCTCTAGCCGCCGGTCTCTATTCCCAACTGGCCAAGATATGGTTTATAATCTAAATGCATCCAACTTTGGGTTCTCTGCTGAATTTAACAAGGGTGACAGTTTTAATTATAGATTTTCGCAACTCTACCTTCCACCTCCCTTAATCGACCTGTCCGCACTTATTTCGCACCTGCTGCTGAATAAATAAACCTACTTCGATGTATGCTCCCTACTACCTTGTGTCCTGTTCAAGCAAGTGGTTTGCGGGGGGCATTAAAAAACCTATACAGCCAGTCCGTCAACATCACACAGATGTTTATTGCAACTTTCTCAAAGCTTCTGTTTTAGAAATTGTATTTGGTTCATTTGGCAAGCCATCTGCTTGTGCAAAGCCGCTAAAGGAGTGTGCGGCAATGCACCCCCTACCCCCTCTGCCCGCACCCCCTATGAATCTGGGTGAATACTCTGCAAATATGGTCCAAGTTAAGTTGGTGAATAGAATGCCAAGAGTGTGTTTGTTTTTGCCTTTACTGCCTGCAGGACTTTCATACTCTAAATTAATTCATGGTATTCTGTGAAAATCTCCAATAAGCAATTTAATGTATACTCTGTAGAAGACCCATCCTGGAAAACAAGGATTCCCACATGTGCACATGTGAGAAGGTGTCCGATGGTTTTTGTATGTGTGTGGGGGGGGGTGTGGCTGAAGAGACTGGAGTTTGTTCCAGGAAGGTGGTTGTGGTGGGGAAGGGCAGACAGGATGTTTGTTTGT
Source organism: Ambystoma mexicanum (assembly GCF_040938575.1). Taxonomy (NCBI): domain Eukaryota; kingdom Metazoa; phylum Chordata; class Amphibia; order Caudata; family Ambystomatidae; genus Ambystoma; species Ambystoma mexicanum. The sequence continues at coordinate 141,295,967 of NC_090922.1, read as the reverse complement.
GGATGAACAGACTTTGTCATGGCTGATGGCATAAGTAGACGTCTTGATTGGAATGCTAAAGTGGACATCTTAGGTAGGGCTGGGATTGGCTTCAGGGCATGGGAGGACATGGTGCATTTTATTTTGTGGAAGACGAAGGTTGGCTTATGAGTGTGGCATGTTATGGCTGGCTTCTGGGTGTGGGAGGCTGCATTCTTTCCTCTGGACCTGGGTAGTTGGGCTTTTCCCCAGGAGGTAGGTGTCTGGGGCCAGCTTCTGGTCATAGGAGATTGGGTTTCCCACTGGCAGTAGGAGGCCAGTGTTGGCCCTTGGATTTGAGAATCCAACTGCAGTCGGTCTGGAATGTAGGAGGCCAGACTGCTGCAGAAAAGCAAGTGTTAGTCTGATGGAGGGTGCGACAGGAGACTAGAGTGGGCCTCTTGAGTTGGGATGCTGAAGCTGCCATTATTTGCAAGACCCCAATTAGACCCTGGCGACAGGATGGACTGAGGGCCTCTTATTGTTTTAATAAAGTAAATTACTTTGTGGTAATTTACATTGTTACAATTACTTCAAATTACTTTGATTGCATAGCTGTACATAAGGGTTAAGGAGTAAAAGCGGGGTTCGGAGGCTTGGGGTAGCGGTGGTGGTAAAGGTAGGGCATGGGGAACCCCACATACAAAAAATTGGAAAGCAAATGCAAAGTCACTGCAATGAAGTAAATTTACCACAAAGTAATTTACTTTGTTGTAATAACGCAGAACCAGCCTGGGGTAACCTGTGAGCTGCAAGAGATGGGAGGGGTGTGGGTTAGTAGCTGGATATAGAATAATTCAGAAGTTTGTCTGAGGAAGTTTGACATTCTCAGTTACAGCAAGCAATTATCCTGAACAGAATAGGGTGGCACTGCAGTAGGTAACCTTCATTTCTGTAGAAACCTGCGCCCTCCTCTCTTCTATGACTATACCTGACTGCAAATGAAGGTAAGTAGAAGAGTGATTTTTCTCCACCCGTTCCTCATTTCTTAAAGGACCTGGGGTTCTGGTGGTTAGTTTGTATGAATGAGTTTGGCATTGCATAATTGTTTTATTATATATACTCTAGTGGGGTGGATAGTGGTGTTTGTGTGTGTGTGTGTGTGTGGGTGGGGGTGGAGCAACATTAATGTGCTGATCTGGATAAACCAACCTGTTCTGATCTTTCTTTTCTGTGGCCCTCTTTCGGGAGGGCGCCGTTTTATCATATCCCTGTTGAACTCTTCTTATTTCAAGGAAGATTGCTATACAAGACAACTGTTAACTGTTTGTAAACCACCTTTGTGTGATCACATTTATTTATACACTGCAGTAGTTTTGTTACCTCCGTTATTCAGATGTAGTCTTACAGCCACTGGGTGTATTCTTTCTGCCTTCTTTGTGCCACATATCTATTTTAGGCATTCATCTTTGCGCCCCCCTAAGCCCCCACACCTCCACCACATCCATCATTGTTTCAATTCGATGTAAATGAGGTTTTAAACCTTGAAGACCACAGTACTGTGTCTTGAGCAGGTCAGTAGCTAGGCGACTCTCTGGCTTATCACTTCTATCTGCTTTGACGGTCTTCTAGATGCTGATTCTCTGCCTTCCATGGAGACATTACTCTGTAATGGGAGAAATGCTGATGGTAGGGTGTGATTAGAAAACCTTCTGTCTGTGTATGTCCCTACTTGAGATCTGCACTCCTACGTGTCTTGCTGTCTTTGGCCTAGTGCCTCGTTCCCTGATGCCCTCTGTTTTTGTATATTGTTCTGTGCATTCCTTGTTTACTTTCCCCATTGATCACTGCAACTGAGTGGATGCCAATGTACGTGCCCCCAACTTGACCCTGCCTTTTCACAATGAAGATGCGGTCCCCAAGCTACCATTTATTTTATTTATTGTATTTTTACATTTATAGCAGCGCACAAAACCCTGAGGCATCTAGGCGCTACTTAAAGAACAAGTGTGTTAGCATAGTCATCGGTGTGCAGGACCAGGCATACAAGTTATAACATGAGAGTAGATCATGATTGCACATTCCGGTAAAGCCTCGCAGCGGGGGGGGGCGGGCTACATCAGATGTACAGGTAGGCATAATAGACCAGAGCGTGTGGGTGCACATTCCGATAAAGCCTCACCTCATGGTACGGGGGGAGGGGAGGGGCTTCACCGGGTGTACAGACAGGTGTAGGAAGGCATAGTAAACAGTATTTCTGTGGGTGCACATTTCAGTAAGACCTCGTCCCAGGTGCAAGTGGATAAGATGAAGCGCAATGTGAGCAGAGTATCCAGTAAGTAATGAACCTGTAGACCCCTACCAGTGTTAAAAACAATACAAAAGCAATACTGGTTGAGGAATCGAGGTCTGATGAGATTTGGTATTGCAGGCAGATTTGGTATTATAGGCAGGTACATCAGCAGAACAAAGATGGAGAGATGAGAACAGGTAAGATGTGGAGTTACAAGCGTGAGACAGTAAAACCTCTAGCCTCTTACGACTAGTGCAGGCACGGTACATCTCTCATTCAACTGACAAGGCAGTGACCCCCCTAGCTGGGATCAAGTTGAACCATGTATGTTATGTTATCCGCACTTATACCGTGCACGTACGCCCAAGGTTATCTTGGTGCTAGGACTAGGGCAACCAACACAGAGCTGCGTACGCACTAAACGAGCAAGGTTTTCAACAGACTTTGAAATGTCAAATGGTTCTCAGTATGCCGCAGAGCCACCAGTAGATCATTCCCTAACTTACCCACAGCAAAAGATAAAAAGCTTGCCCCCCCCACCCTGCTTAGGCGAAATGTAGGAATCGCGACCAAACAAGCGTTCTCAGAGCAAAGCTACAGCCCTGGAGTGCAAGGCACAAACTTGTCTTGCAGGAAGTTAGCTCCATGGCGATAGTATGACTGGTGGACCAAACAAATGGTTTTAAACATAATCCTTTTGGCCACCGGGAGCCAGTGAAGAGAAGTAAAGGGCTCATGTCCGAGCCAAAAGGAGTAGAAGTAGCCACCAGAGCAGCAAAATTCTGCAAGTGCTGCAGGCGATGTATAAGGCCAAGAGGCTGAGCTAGGAAGAGAGCATTGCAGTAATCCAGGCGACTGGTCACCACTGAGGGGACTACTGCAGCTCGCAGATGAGCTGTCAAAAAAGGCAAGACCTTGCGAAGAACTTTAAGCAGAAAATAGCCTCCCTTACAGACCACACTTGCCTTATTCCCCATTAAGCTTGAGCCAATTGTGGTTCGTTCAACACCTCACAGCCACCAGGCACTCACACAAGCGAGACAACACATCAGCAGGATCAAGATCTTAACGGACCAAAATCTGGGTTTTGTCCGCATATGAATAGCACCTGAAACTGTGGGAGTGGACAAGACCAACTAACAGCTGAAGATGGATGTTGAACAGCCTGGGGGACAAGGCAGAGCCATGTGGAACACCACAGGAAAGTTGGTGAGAAGAAGATATGAAGGGTGGAAGAGCTAGTGATTGGCCCCTTTCAGTCAGGAAAGAAGCTAGCCAGGCCTGGACCGGACCAGAGAGTCTCACAAAGGCCAGCGAGGTGAGCAGGATGGAGTGGTTGATGGCATGAAAAGCTGCTGAAAGATCTAGTAAAATCAGGGCACCCACTCCACCCCGGTCAACCAGCCCGGCAAGGTTGTCCATAACCGACACCAGAAGTATGGTGTACATGCTCAGGCCTGATGTGCAGGATGACAAACGCATTGTTACCGATGAGTGGAGAGGAGGGGGTCAGTGGCTTGCACCGCAGGTTCGCGCTCAGTATAAATTATTGCTCCCTCAGTAATACAGCGCAAGTAGTTAGTGAAAGGCAAGATTAAAAAATAAAAAGGTAAGTAAGAGACCGAGACAACATTCGCCGCTTGTTGGGATCTGATTAATCATAGTGTGGGGGGTGGGATCGCAACAAGCCAGAGGGGAGCAATAATGCGACTAAATTAGGCAGTCGTAAGGTGGGAAAGCCTCATCCCGCGAGGAAGGGGGCCTACGTCAGCCATGAAAGGCATTACTTTTGAGGTCTTGTAATGGTGTAGTGTGGTCATGTCCTATCTCTTTGTATACTGTACTTTTTCGAAATCAGTGGTCACCTTGGAAGATCTTAGGGGTAGATTGAGGGTTACAGGCAGCTCTGAAGCAATGTGGGGGGAGGGAGGGGTGAATGCTCACGAAACAATTCCATAAGTGATTAATCTCTCGGAACAGTCCGATCTCAAACTTGTCATGGCTATTCGTTCATCAAAAAGAAAACTGTCTGTTCTATCTCAACATTCAGGCCTTGTATGTGACTCCTAGTAAGGAAGATCCATTTGTTTTTAATGTGCATGAACAATCCTTTATTTTGTTTGTGTCTCTGCCCCTTTTTCAATGCAATGTTTATATTAAGAATAGAAACAACAAGAAAAGCAGCCACAGAGCTTACATGTGCCTTTCACATTTCCAAATCACAATATTTTCACATTTTAGCACAGTCAGGGTACAATTTTGGATTGTGCAGTTGAAATAATGTGCCATGGGGAGTCTTCATTCCAGCCAACCAAATAGTTTTCACTAAGCAGCACTCATGGGCAGAGAGGTCAACAGTTAGAAAACCAACAACGGGCAGGCGGCTTACAAACCTCCCCTGGGAATTGCTCTGAATAATCCAGGAAAAGAGATCAAACGGCCTAGAATTTGCCCAAACGGTTCAGGCTCAAAGCCGTACTTTTTTCTGCCACCACTGTGTCCCAGCACTTGACCCACCACATTATAAGCATAGGCCCCTCAGGGTTTTTCCACAGGCAGATTGTTATCTTTGCTGCCAACAAGAGGTGGCAAGTTGGCACAGTCATTGAGTCTGTCATGGGGCCTACCCCATCCCCTATGCCCCCCCCCCCCCTCTGTGTCCCAGGGAATGGTCAGCCCCGTAAATATTTGTAATCTGTGCCAGTACTTCTCTCCAGCAACGTGAGGACATCTCGCAGGCCCAAAGCAAGTGAAAAAGTGAGCTCGCAGCCGAGCCGCCATTCCAGCACATTGGAGGGATAGCAGGATTGATTTTGTGTAGCTTCTCAGGGGCGACATAGCATACTTTTGCTGACCCTTCCTTGTTTGTCACACACCGAGAACTACCAAAAGTACGGGCCCAGATTCGATTCCCATCATCCACTCCCAGTTCTCTCCTCCGGTTCTCCTCCCACTTTATCACATATAGCCCTCCTTAATTTCTGTGTCCAATACATCTAATAGTCTATACAGGGGTGAGACTTTACCCCTGGGTGCCGTAACTGTTGAGGCGAGCTCTAGCTCCGCTCTAGCTCTTCGCGCCTTGAAACACTTGTGTATAGGTGCGTTACAAATGCCATATCATATCATATCTAGCGCTGTAGGTTCCCTGCCCCCATGGGCCCTCGTGGCCCGCGTTAGACATCCGATTTCTAAGTTGTGTGTATGCAAAACGCTCCCCCTCCCGAACCTGAAATTTGGCCTTGCGTTCCTCACCTCTATCCCTTATCTTTTATTGGTCACTCAGTGTCAATCTGATCATCATTTCCATGTTGATTCTCAAGTGTTTCCATTCTGATACATTTCTTGTGGTCTGTTCTACTTGTGTCGACTGAAAGAGTGATCTTGCCTGCATACTGCTTGCAGCCGGGGCACGCGATCAACTACACCACCGTGAATGTTTTGCAATTGGTGTGTGTTGGCTTCCTTGCCAGACGTGTCTCCTCCTATGGTGTATGGTCATTGAAACTAATGAGCAGTTGATGCATGGTTGATCGCCTCGTATCCCATCTAGGCCTCAGATATGCCTCACGGTGTGTTGTCCATGTGTTGTTTTCTTAGACGCATGCAACCTCGCACCTTAAACATGTGTATAGGAGCGTTATCAATGCCATATCGTATCCCAATTATGGTCCTCAAATCCCAGCTTCTTTAGGGGTCCAAATTGTTCTATTCAATGTCTGTTTTTGAGAATTATCCTCCTGGCTCGGATCGAGAGAATTGGGGAAAGTGTGTGCACACAATAAGAAATATTCTGCTCGTGCTACGCCTTCCGAGACCTCTGCTTGATTGTTAATGCAAGGTTGCTTATGTGCTCTTTTAACTAATCTTCGAGGAGGTGCCTTTTGGTTGGAGTTTGCAACTCAATAGTTCTGTGCGTTTCTCAGAATGCTCCATGTTCGCACTGCTCCTCTATGTAAGGACAAGAAGGGTCCATCGTGTAAATTATCTTTAAAATGTGTCGTGATGGAGGTGAGGAGTAAGGTAGACGACCGACTAAAGGACTTTATACAGTGGTGCACAACAGTGACACTGAAGTAAAACTTCCTTGAATGGGCAGCTGTACTATCGTTTTCCGGGTACCATGACGGGAGGGGGTATTGTGCACCCACAATCAGTATTTAACCTTTATGCTGTGACCTTTAATCTGACATTTGCTGACCAGTTTTAGGAGAGCCAGACACCAATAATGTGCCTGGTTGTGTTGTGTGCATCAATGGCAAGCTTTATTGTCCAGGCCGTACATTATGGCCCGGTGTCGAGCAAAGAGCTACAGTGTTACAAGCTGAGCCGTTCCTTCTGCCCATGGGAAGTAGTCGCTCACTGAACCAGGCATATCCAGGTTCTTTATCATATGCCACAGAGGGACTAATTCTGTTAACAATATGACAAGGTGGTTGGGAATTCAACTGGGGGATATATATGCAATTGCCATGCCGTCTATATCCTTCAAACATGCTGGGCAAGGCTACTATGACAGACCGACAAGCCAATACGCTCCCCCCACCCTACGCCTCTGTTCTGCTTCCCTTAATTGCGCAGTGGTTTTGCTTCTTTCTAATTGGGCGGCATGAAAGACGGCTGCATTCACTGATCCCATCTCCAGAACAGGCAAAACCTGTATAGACATCAAGGCAATTAGCTGAGCTTTCTTCTGGCCCCATAACTTTTAGTCTGAGTGTTTGGTAATATGAGTATGTGTTTTGCTTAGATGAAAATGAAAGCACCATGGCACATTCTCTAAAGGATTAACCATACCCCCAACTACCTGGCACCTACGCTTTTTTAGATCCTCTTCTCTCATTCAGCTCTGAGCGGCTGGAACAGTTTAAGGATCACTCCGAGTATGTTACTATGCAGTGTCCTTAATTCACAGAGTGTCTTTTAGCCAATCTATAGAGCAGGTCCTGTCAAACTGTTGTTGGCCCTTAGTGCCATGGGTTGTTGTTTGTAGCCATCCCACTAAAATCTGTACATAATGAGTTTGATAAGTTCAGCCTTTTGCTCTTCATAGCCCAGCCTAAACCTTCCCATCGCCAGGTGTAGGTGAAGAGGGACAGATCCGGTTAACTGGAGTCTTAATTTTGTATTTTAATGATGCTGCATTCATTCAGAGAGATAGCGGTGATTGGCGGAAGCATCTCATTGGGATGTAGGGGTAGTCCCCGTTTATGCAAGGGTGTGGACCTGTATTTGCGTCCTCTAAAGGGGATGACCAATCGGCTTGTAAATATCTGTCACACAAATATATTTCGATGCCAAATACAATGCTGCTGTCCGGTCGCAGGTGATTCCAGTAGTAATTCTAGATGTCACTCCACTCTGTTGTGCCAATGCGATAAACAAGAGGTTCACCCGTCCCCTCCCTCGCCAGCTTACTCTTCCAAAAATTCCAACCCAATCAAAAACTCTGTATAGTACGAGCAATAAGGTTTCTATCAAATTCATTTGAGGGGTTTAGTAAGTAGGTTTGCATACGGAGCAGTCTTGCGGCCATACAAGTTTCCAAAGGTCAGATGGATTGGATAGAAACATTGGTGAGATCTACATATCCTTGACCTCTCAAGCAAAAGCGATTGCAGGTGACTGACATTGGGTCAAATCAGTACTGATAACACAGACTGACAAATCCCGTCTCCATCACAAGAGTCTATCCCAAAGAGGGACTGCTGTGTTTTTCACATGGCTTGTTGTGTAAGAGCACAAAGAGGTGTCTTCATGGCAGATGTCTTGTCTGGGCTAGGCTGCACTGCACCTGCTCAGATGCCCACTCGATTGATCTGCACTGAAGGAAATACGTTGAGCCATTCTCTGCGTCTGCAAAATTAACTCCTCTCGGCACTAGCAAACAGCCCTGCGCATGAAGGAGATTGCACCAGAAGTCCTGTAATGGGCCTACCAAGATTCTGGTGAAGGTAGACCACAGAAATTAAAGTAGACAGCAGCCAAGATGCACCTAATTATTGGAAGTATTTGACTCTGACCAGATGGAATTCAACCGCGGAAGAACAGGCGACAATAGGTCTGGAGGGGCTGAAAATGATAGTCGGCCACTAAAAATGATCGGCCTTCTAGCATGAAGATGGCCGAGTCACTCTTCCTCTTAATTCTGATCTGCCCACAGCACTGAAAACGAAGAAATGACAAAATCGAAGAAACTGATGCAATCGACTGGAATGGGGAACAGGAGTGAGAATCTGTCCCACTTCCTAAATGATACCGTCAGTGAAGTCGCTGTGGAAACGACTTTGGGCGGCACAGAAACCTTGAAATGGGAAGTAGACTCATGAAGCAAGAACTTGTGAAGATTGATTATGAAGACGCCGGCAACCCTAAGGTGGAGAAGAACTGAGGCTAAAGCAGAAACATGGGTCTGAATCGGAAAAATAGCCATAGAAGGGCAAACCTTGCATAAGGGTGGGCCATATTGTGCTCGGCCCATCCTAGGGCAGTCTGATGTGGATGCAGGAAGATCAGCGACACCAGCCAACGTGCATAAGAACTTCACCCACACGGTGGTTGCATATTGCAAAATAAATTTTTTGAAAATGCGCATTATCTTTCTTTTTTCTGATTTTTACCACTTTTTTTTATCTTCTTGTTCTCCTTTTTTAAATTATTATAAGCACACTTTTAATTGAGCAGGAAATCGGCTGTGGAAGGTCATTGTATAATAACCACTGTGCTATATACCCGATTGTAGAGCAGTATTGTTTGGGCTTTTTAAAATGCCAGGTGGCTCATGCTAGTTGCCTCATTTTCTAACCCATGTTAAAGGAGATCCATGAACGGAGAAAGTGCAGCCTCCGGAGCGTGGAAGGTAATAATTATTCTATTAACGTGCCTGCATGTGTTGCTTTGATATGTGTATATTAAAGGCAGCGCTCTCATTGCTCGTTCTCTTGTGTAACCGCCAACCCTTGTTATGTGGGAGGGGTTGGGAAACAGTGCGCATCTTTCGACATCTAATTGTGCATGTTTTGCAAGCAGGGCTTCGCCGAACAGTACAGTTTGTGGACGTTGCAGAAAGTGATGCTGGGCATGCGTGGTATTAGGGGGATGTTGCTGCTATAGCATTTCTTGCTTGCTTTCAATGTATCCCTTTTCCAGCGCAGGAAATGTGCCGGGACAAGACGGAGCGGGGCGCCTCCCGCAAGATATGTCTTTCCAGGGTGCTGCTCTGTCCCAAGACCCAGGGGCTTGCCCCCGACACTCGCGGATCTGCTCTGAAGCCACGTTACCGCACAGATGTACAAAGGGCCAGCTGACCACCCGGGGGGCCATGGCCCACCACAGTGCCATTAACCCCCACCAGCTTTGGGTCTTTCAAGGGCTCACCCGAGCTGGCCTAGTGTGAGACGATGCGGCAGGCACCCTTTTGTTATTAAATGCGCCTGGGCACATTTAATAACGATAGGATGCTGATGCTTTTTATCAGCACCCTATTCACATGATTTCCTCCTTGCTCCGACGCGGCAGTGAGGCCGCTTTCATTGGAATAGGACGCTCGTGCATTAGCATGAGTGCCCCATTCCAGTGATTAACCCTGCGAGACACCACAGTGAGGAGGTATTAGAAAAATGTGGCACATCCTGTCCCGCCCACTGTTGACCAGGGGCGTGTGCGAAGGGGTGGGGGACGCCAATTCGCCCAGGTCGATGCAGCCACTAAGGCCGGCCCTGGATGTGCAACCTGCACTTCAACAAGCAGGTGGCTTTCAGAACACTCTGCAGCATGGGTTGCTCGTGCATGTGGTAACGTTTTGGACCAGGATAATATCTGTACTGAAGCCTAGTTATCACGAGCAACCCACGTTTAAAGAAGCAGACGCTTTCAGTAGAGTAGACTTGGTACGGGGAAACTGAATCCAGAAACAGCCAAAGCTTCACTTACTTGTTACAGCTGTCCAAACTTCTATATATGCTCTTAGGATGAGTAGTGTAACCAGTCAAAACTGCAGAGCCCAACTTCTGTTATTTGCTCAAAAGTGTTTCTTACTGAATAAGACATGTCTCAAATACAAAAATGGTGGACAACTGTATGTTCCCATAATGCTCTTTGGTTTTATGCAAATCGCCAGGATTGGGTTCTATGAAGAGATACTGTATTGCATGACCTGGCCTTGGACCCCACCCCTCCAAGGACTAGAGGGTTACCCCTGTACATATTTTCCATTTCCAGCATTGTCCCTCTCATAATGGGAGTATGGTCTTATTTGGCTGGCCTTTGCCTTCTTTTGACAATCAGGTGTGCTTGTTTTGTAAGCAGGATCTGGTGAAACGGCAGCAGTACAGTTAGTACTGCGTGCATGTGCGCCGGGCATTGGGTAGAGTAAGGATATCATGGCGGCCGGGCCTGATGCGCAACCCTGGGATGAAGAAACTCCAATTGGTACGGGTTGGTGAGACAGGATGCCCTCTTGTTTCTCAGCCAGTCCCCATCATTGGTGGGTCTGGTATTTTTTTAATATTGAATTGTATGTGAATTTACATATTTAATGTAGCAGTTGGAGTAGGAATGAGGCCGGATGGCATCAGCATGCTTTGCAATACTTCCAATAACATATATAAAACACAGCCTTCCTTAAGAGACAGGGCACCACGGTCCTGGATTAAGGAATTTGAAGACACACTATTCGGGCCACTCCATTCATGTACTAACTTTTTAAATGACGCAAATTCCTTTTAAAAATGATTTTCCGTTGAAGGGCTTTAACTTGTAATAATGAACAGATGTTGTGCTTGTGTGTCCAAGCAGCCACACCCTCTTTATTAACCAAACAATCCACCCTCTCCACTCACTACCGCCACAAACATCTGCGGCAAGGGTTGCGTCGGCCAAGAACAGAACGTTGACATTAAACAATGGAAAACATACGACATGAAGTGCATGTTTGGAACATTAGGGGTCAGCTCTGCATTTGGGAAATAGCTGACCACAAGTCCAGTGCTGCAAAGGTTATGATATGGCATTTATAACGCACCTATACACAAGTGTTTCAAGGCACGACGAGGCATGGGAGGGGAAAAGGAGGGAAGACTGTGATCCTACTAGGCCAGGTGACCTTGAGATCGCACAAGTGCAGGCGGAAGAGGAAAAGTGCGGGGTGAAAGGGGAGATGGCAGTGCAGTACATAGGATAACAGTAAAATAAATAGAGATAATAAAAGAAAGTGCAGCCAGCTGGTGGCAAGTGCACAGGTAAGTGCAGACATCAGATGTCAAGTGCTAGTAGGTCCTGTAGGGATACAGAAACAGTCCCCGAGTGTGAGAGTTGCCAGAGGGGCAGTGCAGGTGTGCAACTGGTGGGGAGGGGACCTGGGCCCGAGATCAGAGGGTAGCCAGGTAACCAGTTTCAGATTCAGCCGGGAGATCAGCAGGGCAGAGGAGGAGAGAAAGCAGAAGCAAAGAGGAAGGTCTTGAGGTGCTTCCGGAGATGGTTCTCCTCAAGTTTCAGAGAGGCAGTGATGTTCCGGAGGGAGGCACCAGCAGAAGAAAGATCTACCACCAACTCGCTACTTGGAGAAGCGACCCTGAGGGAGTTGGAGGCGGATGAGTGAAGAGCTCGAGAAGGAAGATATTAAGGAAGAGAGTTGAAGGTATTGAGGCCCCAGGCCCCAGAAGGCCTTGTGGACAATGCAGATGGTTTTGAGCTTAATCTTTTGCTGATTTCAGTCCTGCAGAGACACGATCCCTGGGCTTGAGGCCAAGGACAAGTCTCGCAGTCCTGTTTTGGATGAGTTGCAGAGAGTAGAGGCAGGTAGATTAAGAAAGAGACTGTTGCAGTAGTCCAGCCTAGAGCGAACCAGAGCTCTGGAAACAGTGAGCTTCTGGGGGAAGAAGAGGAAAGAAAGAATACTTCTGAGGAGGTGCAGCTGGTAGTGTGACGTCTTAAAGACGTCTGAGATGAGAGGAGAGAAGGAAAGTGTGGAGTCGAAGATGACCACAAGGTTTTTGGCCTCACAGGTGGGAGAAGGAAGAGGGCCAAGAGAGGCCAGCCAGAGAGTGACCGGAAAGGAGGGAGCAGGTGTGCCGATGAGGAAATCTCAGTCTTAGTGGCATTGAGGCAGAGATCATTGGCGGCACACCACTCCTGGATGGTGGACAGACAATCGGAGATGAAGGAGGGAGAAGAGGTGGCAGTAGGGAGCCTGAAAATGAGTGGTCTTCTGCATAGCACTGAATGTTGGGGCAGAGTGTGGCAATGCAGTGGCAAGGAGTGCCAGGTATTGGTTGAACAGCCAGGGAGAGAGGTTAGACCCCTGGGGAACATCACAGGTACAGGTCGAGATGCAGACGAGGAAGGCCCCAATTTGGACCTGGGACGGTCAATGGGAGAGGATGGAGGTCAGCCAAGCCATGGCCTGATCGGTGCTACTCAGGTTATCACAGAGACGGTTGAGCAGGATGGCATGGTTGAATGTGTCAAAAGCAGAAGAGAGATCAAGTAAGATGAGGACACTGGGTGCTGGAATCAAGGTTTGAGAGCAGGTCTTTACAGATTTTAAGGAGAGCAGTTGCCGTGCTTCTGGCAGCTCTGAAGCCAGACTGGTGGTTTTTGTGACAACAAACGGATTCAGAGTGAACATTAAGATGGGAGATGGCCAGCTTTTCCTTGAGTTTGGCTAGGAAATGAGTGATGGAGATTAGAAGATAGTTAGCCGGGCAGGAAGGGTCGGCAGAGGGTGCACAAGGGAGTGGGCAAGTCTCCAGTGGCGAAGGAGTGGTTGTAGAAGTCAGCCAGAGCGGGAGCCAGGGCGTCAATGTGGTCCTTGATGGTTTTGGAGGAACAGGGGTGAACCTGTTTTGACGAGACTTTAATCGATCGGACTTGTCTAGAAACCTCGTCTGAGGAGCACAGGAGAAAGGCAGACAAGGAGGGAGGAGAGGTGGCTGAAGAAGGGCCAGAGGAAGAGCAGGGAGTAGATAGAGGAGGTGGAGAGGAAGAGAGAGAGGACAGGATGTCCTGAGTTTTAGAGATGAAATTAGAAGCTAGGGCTATGCAGGGCCTGGGACGGGACAAGAGAGGTAGAGACTGCAGCAGGACTGGCCAGCTCCTTGCAGATTTTAAAGAGTTGAGCCGAGTTTTTAGATGCGCTTGGGTGTGGGCTCTCTTCTTGGTGTGGACGGAGAGCCGTTATTGGCTTTGGAGCAGGTGGCAGGCCAGTTTGTCAGAGGATGTACCGCAAGTGCGCCATTTCCTCTCAGCCACCCTGCACTTGCTTTTAAGGGTGACGAGGTCTGAGTCGTACCAAGAATTGCACTTTGCTTTGGGCTTCAAGCGGATCTTAGTGGAAAGGGCAAGAACATCGAGAGTATCAGATATAGCAGAGTGGAGCATTGAAAGGGCTGTGTCAGGGTGTGAGTCAGCAAAGGGGACATGGGTGGGTGAGAAAGCGGCGGTGAAAGCCTCAACTGACAGCCTCAACTGACACACGCTTCTTGGGTCGGATAACCGAGAAGGTAGGTGGCAGTGCTGGAGTTGGCTTAGCCTGAGGGGGTAGAGAGGGTGAAATGGGAGGAAAGGAGAAAGTGATCCCTCTCCTGGAGTGGAATGGTGAGAGGGATCAAAGGGAAGGTCTGAAGAGATTAGAACATCCAGAGTGTGCCCTGCAGAGTGAGTTGGGCCAGAGGGGAGAATAGAGAGTGAGAGAGTCACAGAGGTCACGAAAGAGTCTAGTGGAAGGACAGGAGGCATCCACGTGGATGTTGAAGTCTCCAAGGAGGAGGAGTTGAGTGGTTGAGACCAGGGGGAAGAGGAGAGGTCCACCCACTCGGAGGGGCAGGAGGAGATCTAACCAGATGTCCAATAGATGGTAGCCACAGTAAGAGAATGGCCAGGAGAGGGAGAGCCTGCAGATGAGGCATTTGAAAGGGGAGTAGGCCTGCGTAGGAATGACACAGGCAGGAATCCACTCAGGGAAGATCAGGGCTACACCCCCTCTGGAACGGTTGGATCTGGGTGCGGAGAGGCTCTTGTAGCCATCAGGGAGGAGAGTGTCAAAGCTCGTGACGGAGCTGACCGTGAATCATGTCTCAGTGAGACCAAGGACATCAATGTCCAGTGCCTCAAGGATGGGGCAGATGTCAGAGGAGTGTTTGTCAGCTGAGCGAGAGGTTAGAGTGGCAATATGGACCAGGTTGCCGTCCTTGAAAGAATTCCGGGTTGGGGTCCAAATCAGAGGTACGCCTGGCGGAGGTGTAGAAGCAGCCCGAGGGGGAGGGGGTTTAGAAGGAGGAGAGGACGAGATAGCCAAGGAGGAGACAGCAGGGGTAGGCGAGGAAGCCGTGGAGGGGAGAGAGGGGACAGCAGGAGAAGGAAATTGATAAGGTGCTGGAAGTGTCTATCAAAGAGGAGAGGGTTGGCTTGAGGGCCTTGGACCAAGACAGTACCATTCAAGTAAACATTAATGATTACCTTTGAGGAGTGGAAGGAGGCCAGGAAGGCCTCCCACCGGGTGCCACCATTAATGGGAGAGGAAGAGAGCACAGAGACTATATGTAGAGCACTTAGGTCTGACGAGAAAACGCCAAAGAGGATGTCGGTGAAAGTTTCCCTGGAGGAGGCACTGGTATAGGTGTCGGTGATAGGGAGGCCTGGGTTGGAGATCAGGATGTCCTTTTTAAACTTCTTCCTACCAGATTTAGTGAGGAGAGCAGGATAGTCGATAGAGAAGCAGTTTGAAAAGATAGGAGAGACGGAGCACAATAGAGTAGGTAGGGAGTGGAGTGGAGAGAAGAGGAAGGGAGTGGGAAGGAGTAGGGGAGAACACTAGGTAGGGCCCTTTTCAACTTGTCAAAGGTGTGGTCTCTTTGATCATTGGATTGTTCCATTGGTGGAAAAGTGTTCCATAAACTCCTTGTTCGGGCCCTCCTGGCAGAAGGAAGGACTGTTCTTCGTCACTTTCTCCTACGGTCAGTTCGGTTGTGGCTTTGTCTCCATTTACTAACTCAAGATGTGTTGAAGTCACTAAATGGGCATCGAGGCCAAGTGAGCTGCGTAACATGTCGGACATGTTATGTAGTTCTATTTATATTTGTGATTGAGTGGCATTCACTGTAGGTCCCTGAGAACAAGTGATGGCTTTTGGTCTGACAACCTTCTGGATGACAGCCTGCAAGGCATTGCTCCTGTAAGAAAACTTTGCAATATAAATTCCCAATTTATAAAGCGAGTGCATCACTAGTACCTGTGACGCAGCGCATAGGCTATGCCTTTCGATCAGTTGTTCACAGATTTGGTTAAGATTAATTCTCAAATAGCTGCCAACCCAGAGCAGGAGCAAGTGGTTCTATGTGAAGTTTCCGCTTTTTGAAGGTCATACATAAAAGACTAATTTATTTAGGTTGATTTGTGTGGCCCTCAAAATGCAGAAATGGCACCTGCCTGGGGGAGTTTTACAACCCCAGCCTCCCAGGCAAGCCGTTCCTCTACCTGCTCAACCCCCCCCCCATCCCTCTTGTGCTGAGGGGTTTTCTTATCATTTGGAGGGTTTCACCGCCCAAACCCCCCTTTCCTCCTTGCCCTCCACTGCCTCCTTTCACCCCAAGGATTCCCACTCAATCCCCCACCACATACACTCCCTCCAGCCTTAAGGTCGTTCGGGCAACATCATACATTCATACATGCCAACAATATCCCTCCCTCCGGACAGCTTTAGATGCAGCATTCAAGCACTAGTCTTATCCCAGCTGAATGGCGCAATGCCCACCTCGAAAGGCCTCCCGCCATCCTCCCTTGTGCCCCTGAAAAGTGTCCTACACACAGCCGCACACCTCATCAAAGGTCTACGCAGATACGACCACATCCTCCGGGCCCTCATCAACCTTCACTGGCTCCCGCTGCACGCACAAATCACCTTCCAAGTCTTGCTGCATCATCTATAAGGCAGTCGCCCAGCTACCTCACTGAGAAACTCAGCATCTTCACTGGACAGCGCACCACCAGAAACCAGGACGCATGCAAACTTCAAATCCGCTGCTGCAAAAAGGAAAGGACCAGAAAACCAGCCTTCTCTGCCTACGACCCAAGACTTTGGAACCTCCTCCCCGTTAGCATCAGACTTGACCTATGCTCCTACAATTCAGAAAAAAACTCGAGACGCACCTCTTCATGGAGTATCTCCTCCTCCACATCTAGGCCATCACGTAGCCCCCCCCGTGCCACCTGGCTCGCTAGACGCAATCTGCCTCTCTCCTCCCCGCCACCCTGTGTAGCTGTACCCCTCCTGTGTCCCCCCTCTATCCTACCCCCATATCTAAAATGTTACCTCTGAATAGCAGTTAAGCATCTGTACTGTTCTATACCTTTGTAAAGTGTTCCGTTGTGTATCTGCATTGTTGTATATAATTCTGTAAAGCGCTCTGTTGTTTCTCAAAGCTAGGTCTGCGCTCGATAAATACAATAATACACATGCAAACACATTTACCCCCTGCCCCTCCCCCTCACAAAAATTTGCCCACTCCTTTCCCCTACCCCACCCTCCCATTCTCCTTCCTCTTACACCTCCCCCTCTCTCATAACTACTCTTCTGGGTCCCGCCTTGCCCGTCGGCCCCTGCGGCACATGGGTCTGACTGTTCGGTTTAGAAAGGCCGCTCGAAGCGGTCTGTCTTTCTAAATCTGTCCTTTTATTTTTTATTATTTTTTTTTTTAATCAATGTATTCATTTAGTACCGGGCAAGTTACTATTCTATTAGGAGAAAGCCCTAGAACTACCGAGTAGCCAAGCCACCAGTAATGCTAGTTTCTGTTTCACTTCTGTTTAGACTTGCATGTTAGCCAGGCGAACCAAGACTGGGGGCACCCAGTAGGCACGGGGACTGCGATCACGCAGTCCGGATCCAGGCAGGGATCACCCTGCTTATGTCTGGATAACTCAACATGACATCACGGCTGGGGCCACCCAGCAGACCACACCGGACTGGGGACATTCAGTCAGCCCGTGAGCACACAGGCTCCTCCATGGCCTGGGGGCACCCAGGTCTCCACAAGCAGATGACGCCGGCGTTGCCCAGCCGGGGCACCGTCCTCTGTGGATACAGTTGCCCAGGAGGGACTCTATATATATGGCAGACAGCCATGGGGCGCAGTGTTGCCCTGCAGGGGCACTGTCATGGTGGAGGGCCCTGCAGGGCGGGCCCTCAGTCAGCTACGCAGCACCAGCATGGTGCTGCACAATAAAGACACAGCACACCATGGTTAGTTACTCTGAAGACTGATGAGCGGGAAGCCGCTCATTCATTGTAATACTTCGGTCATGTGGCCACTGACAGCCCGAGCCCTGGGAGATACCATGCTCCCAGGAGGGGTGGCACATTACATTGCGTTGTCCCATTCGTAGAGCGCACACCAATCTAACACTAGCACACTGTTCGCTTTTGTGCAGGCCTGCTGCTTGCTGCCGTTTTAAGTCGAACTCGGGATGCATGATTGCTGGCATGAGGGGAAAGGCTCATCATGGGGGCACCGTTCTATACCATTTCCCTTCTTTGATGGCCGCAGATGGGGTGTATTGGAATGTGAGCAGCTCCCTATTGGAGTGGGTGGAGGGGGCGGGGTGGGGGGCAGCCCCACCTCCATCTCCGCCACTGGCTGGGAGTGCAGCGGCAAGCACCCAGGGTGCATTTGAGTGAACTTAAGCTAATGTGGTACTTTCCCAGGCCTATTGCAGAGCACCAAGGCGTCTTATCATGCACATACCCATCGAGAGGAGCAGAAGAAAAGGCCGACCGACATGCTGACGCAGGCAGGTTTCCGTCAAACTTTAGGGGAGCTTGTAGCATCCTTTCAACACATTGACAACGCAGCCTTTCCTGTAAGATGTACAGGAGGTTGTAGAGGCCCAGGGCATCTCTTGCTTACATTTAACTTAAGTTCGGGGTTATACTGATGCAAGGCTACAGAGCCGTCACAAAATCAGACTAGGCCACCCACTGTCACAACACGCTTGACATTGAGGAGGAGGAGGAGGAAGGTCGCCAACAGCGGCAGCATTACCATAAAGGCCATTGTTGCAAACCACCACTAAGCACGAGGATCAGGTTGTGGGCGTGGACGCGTGCTCAGGCAAGCTCTGTCTGTATTTGTGCGTACACGGATGAAACTAGCTAGGGAGCAATGACGCCTGTTCACTGTTGGTTGAGGGTTACAAAATTAGTGTAAGCTTGCACCACTAGGGGCAAGTGTTCTCTGCGCTAATCGGGGCTGGGTGAGGGCCAAGGTCCACAATGGTGACTGCCTCCGGGGATGAGGAGTTGAGGGTATTCTGTCCCGAATTGCAAGAGCATTGGGGGCTGTCCTAAGTGCGACTTGAATAGTGTTACAGTAGCCTGGTGCATGCCAAGAAAACGTTTGTTTCCTGGCCTTTTCTTTATGCGCCAGTCTTGCCCCCTAGCCTTGTTTGATCGGTGATGCAATTCTATGGAAAGAAAATGTCTGGACACACAGCCACCCACCAACCCATAGACACACCGCTTAAATGGACAGACACACACACACACCTTAAATGGACACACGCACACCTTAAATGGGCACACGCACACACCTCAAATGGCTCAGGAAGAGATTGGCCCCACTCCTAAAGTTCAAGCAGACACTCTGTTAGATGGTAGGGCAAGAGGAGAACCCTACTCCTGCTCCAACACCAAAGGGGAGAATAGACGCTACAACCTCACTAAAATACTAGAGTAGATTCAGCTCACTAGAACACAACGGGGAATGCATTGCGCAAAAACGAATCTTTGTCAGGTGTGGGCGCCTCTCTCGCCCGGCGGAACTCTCGATTTGAGCTGTGTTTTGGGACTGCACTGAATCATTCAATTGTCTCCAAAATCCAGCAAAGCAGGCAGCTATGCTCGGCTGGGTGTGGGCTTCTCCCCCACTGTGCGGGTCTCAAGTCTAGCCGTTTTTGCACCAGGCAGGAATCCCGAGGCCCAGGCATTCAGCCATGCTGTGATTGGCTGAAAAGCTTTAACCCACTAACCGAAAAAGCTCTAAACTTTCTACATACTTATCTTACTCAAACTAACACAACCACCGCTCGCACCGCAATCCGCATGCACTTCACCACACCGCCACAACACATAAACCGCACCAACAGCACACGAGGACGGACATCGCCCGATACTCTCACCAAAAGCTCAGCACCCGGTGTATACCGAGTTGAAGCTGCCAGCAGAACACCACTCCTCTCACTATCGAACTCCCACTTCACCCTGGTAACCCATCCCACCCTCTCGTTTGCAGATCCGCCAGCGCGCCTGGGGACCAACGCTATTGGTGACAGTGCGCGGTACAAATATCTTTAACATTTAAAACAAAGCACGAATGGGCGCTGCAATTGGCCGCACCGGATGTCTCACTGAGACGCCTGCGCTTTCTGCTTAAGTGCCTGCCCAGTGCACTCTAGTCATGGCCGCCTCAGCCCTGCACTGCACTGAAGTAACACTTCTCTCGTGGCACTCCTGTATACCACTCCCCAACCCCTCTTTTTTTCAGCAGCAGATGTTTTTAACCTGGCGTGGGGAGGGGGCGGTGCTCAGCGATGGATCCTTCTTTGTATTTTTATATGTAATGAGAGGAAAATGTTTAGGTACAGTGTTAACATTTTAAGATTTGTTTGAAGTTGTTCCTAATCTTTATTAGTTGCCATTTAAAAAAAAAAAAAGTGAAATGCCGAACGTATACACCGAGCACTTTCTTTTTAATGTTATGCAAACTCACAGCCTTCCCATTTGACGTGTATAAGGTGAGATATTGAAGTGTGTGTGTGATATTGGTGCCGGACAGGTAGCTAGGCAAGTTCAGCACTTGCTGCTAAAATCATTGTGATGTGCTAATGGAACGACAGAGTGACTGGTGCTTCCTGGGGTAGCAACTCATGAGACTTACTGGAGAGTGGAGTCTGGTGGTGGCTGCCATTCTGGAACCTGCAATGAAGATGACATCAAGTTTATTGCTGTTGTAATGTAATAGTTGGTCTACAGTCTAATTCTCCTTAGTACCTGCTGAACTACACTCCTGATAGGGGGAACTTTTTGTATATTTGGGGTCCACGTTGAAAGCTTTGGCTGTTTCTGTGGTGGCATATTGCACACATCTCCCACAATTCCTATGTTCACGTCGGCACCTTTCCCTGAACTGCTACTGCATTTGTGCCGGGAAGAAAGGCACTGCACTCTAGAGCGCCTGGAGATTGCCCTTGGGTGTTATCAGTGCGCAGTATATATAACATAACTACAATACAAATATTTCAGTAGGACTAATCAAGGTGTTGATTGGTGGTGGAAGGTCTGAGAGGGAATGAAATCTACAAGCAATACATTCCTCAAAATAGATCCTCGCGCAGCACAGCATTCCGTTTGACAATGTGCACCCCATAATGTCGTCTTCTGGCAGTATTCCAGCTGACGTTCTGCTGCAGCTTAGAGCAAGCATTGGCAAAGACAATAGTTTGGGTCTTTGTGATGGCACAGGATAGGCCTTTTCCAGCCACTGCCATACATGTACTACCTGGTTATGTTATGACAGTTCCCCAAACTCCTTCCTAGTCTGTATTCAAGAGCCAAAACGGTTGGCTTTGCCAATGCTGGTTTCGGACAAAAATTCAGTGCAAGTAATTAATGCAAGGCCACACACAAATGAATTATATCTTAACCATGTGTCTTCAGTCACTTGTTTTTATTATTAGGTTTGCAGCTAATACAGCTTATAATTAACATTGGCACCCCATTAAAATCAGATGGCTAGCAGAAAGCGAGAAAGGGGTGTGTATTCTGGGCTAGGAGGAGCAGGTAGTGCATGGCAATAGCCACGGGGACTAATGTGCCCATGGGTGGGTAAATAGCCAAACACCCACAGCTTGTGTCCCTCTCCTCACATCACATCTCTCCCCTAGCTTTACTTCCCATGCCAGGAGTTTCCACTAATAGGGAGTGCTTCTAGCCACCCCCAATAGCCAAAACTAAATAGCATGATGGTCATTTATTGTGTAGTCTAAAGGGGTTGAGGGGGGGGGGGTAACAATGGTGGCAAGGGATGCTTTCCCTACCACACCATTCATGCTTTTTGTAGCACCTCTTGGACCTTAGATTGTTTCACGAGGACCACTTGAGAACCATCTGCAAAACCTAGGCCAAGCTTTGTCAGCCAATTCTTGCAAGTTCTTGCCTGTAAGTGCATAATATAGCACATTATATTCAAAATGTTCATTTGGTTCCTGCTAACTGGTGTGTAGGGTGGTGAGCTGGCATGCAATCGCTTGCTCTGGTTTACTGCCCGTATTTATGCCCCACCGGTTTCCAAATTAACCAGCTGAACACTGCTCGCCTTAAGGCCTTGTTATAGCCACCTTCTCCAGGCACTGTAAATGCTTTTCTATCAACAAGGAGTCGCCATTTTATGTCAAAACGACTTTTACAGTGAGCCAAATCACCACAGTATTAATTCAGAATAGAAAAAAAATGTTAAAAAAAAAAAACATCACCCCATAGGACAAATAAAATGCTGCACCGGAGATCACAGGTCAATGGGGTGTACTTTTGTAACACAAATGAGAGCTTCTCGGTCTAAAGATAGCCAGTCTGATGTAAATATTACCCAAATAGTGGAGTTCTGTACTCCTCATATCCTGCAAAGTCAGAAGTCTGACCTGTAGTTTTCCCTGATAACAAATGTTTTTGTTGCGTCTTTTCACTCAAGACCTTGCTGTAGACTTTGTAAAGTGGGCGTGCATGCCCAATCAATTTCTGCCACTTTGCTTCTTACCCTTTTTTTTTTGTTTTTTTTTCTTCCAGACCTATTCCAAGGAGCTGGTGATCACAGACCACAAGGACCTGGACGAGGATTATATCAAGGGTGAGCTGAAAAAGGCCGGCGGCGCCAACTACGATGCCCAGACAGAGTAAACGGCCCTAGAGTCCACCGCCAACATAGAAGATGGACAGCCCTGAGAAAGCACGGATAAGCAGGAAGACGAGGGGAAGGGGGAAGCCAACCTATTGTTTTTCATTTCAAATTGATGTCCCGTCTTGCCCCTCCACCCCCGAAGGATATGTTGTTCACCAATCCCATCTGGTGGCAGTCACTTCCTTTTGGGACGGCAGAGATAATCTTCAACATAGTTGCCAAGTGCTCCACTGCCATATATGACACCTTGACTTAGTTCTGCCTTTACAGCCAACAGTGTTTTTGTTTGCATGTTGGGACCTGCAGTTTCACATTGCCAGTTATTCATGTAAAGCAGTGAGCTACTCGCTAAAATGCTCGGACTCGATTAAGATGTCACACATGACACGTCGTCAACCCTGATGTATGTACTATGAGCCTCTCCTTGCCGCACCCAAGTGTATTTCCACAGATCTAGAGGTTTCATGGGTGCAAATGTATGCACACACACACCGACTCTGCTCCCTTTGATCATGATGTATTAGCACAAAGCAGTCACCCTTTTGTCCAGTTGATTGCGTCCATAGCCTCCACTCCCCTGGATCCTCTAGTATGTGCACACATTGTCTTGTTCCATTGATCTTAGGCAGGGATGTTGTTGGGGAGGGGGGCTTTCAATCCTTTCAAATCAAAGGGGCTTTGAGCCTCGGGGATCCCGGAGCAATTGTTCCCATGTTGTCAGTCCGCAGTCTTGTAATAAGGCAATATCTTAATTTCTCTATTTTCAGCCTGGGCTGTAAAATGCGCACTTTGCAGAGCTCGCATTACTAGCGGAGTTAAAACTTCTATATATCCCATGGGAAGAGATCACCTCATTGCCTTCTAACACTGGCTCCACCATGTCATCCACTTGCTGACAAAGAAAGGTTTAGAGCTCTTCAGTGGGAGTTTAGTTTTTAAGTTCCCTGCTGGCTGGCCGCCTTGTGGTAATCGGCGGCTATTAACCTTCTCTTTGTCGCCATGGTATCTATGTACACCACGGGTGCCACAGACTGTTTTCGCTCTAAGCAGCGGGCCCCCAACCATCATGTTGAAATGGTACCGCCACACATCTTCAGCGGGGCCTGATCCTAGGATACGCACTCAAGACCTGCCTTTTGCATAGCTCTCGGAGTATGTGTATGTAGCCGCTCTTTCCTGGTTATGAGTGTAAACGCGCACAATCCATTGATTCCCACTTACACTGGCACGTTTGGGCATTGAGAATTTGATTAGTTTGGGACGTGAAGCCCCTGGTTGATAATTATTTCTTAATCTAGGGCCCCTGCTCCGTTGATCCCACTGTGCATGCACAAATCCACGCATCGCTTCCCTCCAAGTTGAAGCGCACAAAGTAGATCAGCTCGTGGATCAGGTCGCCACGCATATACCCAGCTGTCCCAGTGTCTGCGCGCAGAGCTACTCATTCCACGGATCCCGGTATCCACGCACAAAGCCACTCCTACTGCTGCTCTCCGTGTACGCAAACCATGCAGGGGCGCTCGCCCCATTCTATTGGGACAGCGGGCCATTCCGCCGGCGCACGCGCACATTCCAAGTCTTTCACTTTCTGGGTGGCTGCTTTCATCACCTCGTGTTTCTAGCTGAGCCTGCCCTCTCGTTTACACTTGCCAACTGGAATATATTCAACTCTCGCGGATGTGACAGTGGACTTTTTAACTCTCGCGGGCCAAAGACCTATCTCATTGGCATCTCATTCAAAGCTGTGCTTGACTCAATTGGGCGGAGCTTGCAAGTCAATTAAATGTTGTCGCTTCGCTGAGGGGAATCAAAATGTGCGTTTCCTTTTTCCTCTGCAGCCTAATTAAAGGGCAGAAATAAGCAAGCCTTGACACAGATTGCTTTACTAGCTACCGCACTCCCCCTTCACTGTGCACACAAAACGGATCTTTTGGTGTTCGGGTCAAGGTTGCCATGACATCACTGTGTCATTTTTTGGGGGGGCGGGGGGAGTTTTTATTTTTTTTCCCACTGGTTGTTTTTGTGCGGCCTCTGGTTGTTTGCCTGGCGCATGAATGTTGCTGGCCCTGCACATTGATAATGCAGAGTGAGGACTAAGAGTTTTTTGTAACTGCGTATCTTATTACCGTAGGAAAAAAAGCATTCAACGTGACTAATTCTGAAGGGGTCTGGGGGGGCGGGGACAAAGGCGGGCCAATGCTTGAACCACTAAACTGGTATTCGGCCGGGAGACTTGTGTAGGCGCTCGTTCTGAAAAACTGGACGCTTTAAGAACGGGATTCTTTGGGCTCAAGCCAAAGGGCTGGTTGAAGGGCTCGTTTCTAATGTTTTACTGTGTTTTTCGTATGGATAACCAAGAAAGAATGTAATGTACTGTATGGGGGAATGTCGTTGCTAAAAGGAAACCACTGTGGGGGGAGGGGAATAAACGATAGAACTTTTTTTTTTTTTCCAAACCCTTGTGTCCGTGTCTTTTTTACTTTAAGTACGAGCTGGTATAAAGGAAACTTTTTTTCTCGTGATAAAATTTACAGACTCGGTCCTCGATAAAAACCGGAATCGAAATCTTGTCATCAGGATACTAAAGGGCTGATTTTGATCTTTTCATGTTCAGTCTGTGCAGTGCAACCAAGCCTGTTCAAAATTCGTAATGTGTCGCAAGGAAATGGGTCCGTGTGAAGTAACCGCTTGGATGCATGCTCTTTCAGAAGGGACCCCTGGCTGTTAGTTCCTGAAATATGACTTGAAATATGTTAACGCAGTTTCAAGAACTTGTATTATTTTGTTTTAGGATTACAGATTTGCAAACGGAGCCCTCAAAGCAGAGGGCGCAAGGCAAAATGGCCCTGAGAGTGTGGCGTGATATGTACCCAATAAGGATTCAACTAGACCAGAAAAAAGGTAGTCCTAATTGCAGTGCAGACCATGCACACCAGATTGCTGCTTTGAAAGGGAAACCACTTCTTGGGTGGCACGGCGACTGCCAGTCTGGACTAATTAGTGATCTGGTTTTAACATCTTTGCAGTGGGTAGGCATGTGATGCTTGTTGTTTGTGTTTCTGCAATGTGGGAGGTTGCAGCAAAAGCTCCCCCAGCCCGGGTTTTTTGGGGATGGGGCTATTGGGTGGTAGTGGGGTTGGTGGAGTGCAGTGTCCTGCAAGTGGAAGGAAAGGGCAAGGATGACCTGTTGGGGAAAGTGAGGGGGTGACCCCAGAGAGGTATTTTGAAATGTCAAGCAGGAGACTTTGGAGCAGACTCTCCCCCCCTGGGTAGTAGTCGTACATCTTTTATTAAGACCGTGTGGATCTGTCTTTTCTTTTCAGATGGCAGATTGTGGTTCTTTTTTTTTTTTTAATAGGCTTTTGATTCAACGACGTTACTTGCAGATTTATGAACTTTTTGTCAATGGTCTACTGCTTTTTGGGTAACTGCGACCGAGTGTGTGTCTGCTCAGCCCAACGTGATGTTGATTCGGGTTATCACAACAGCAACTCAAAGAATTTGTCCAACAAGGAAAGACGAGCCATTTTTGTCAAGATGGTTTCTGGGATTTTCATGCGAATGCGACCCATTTCTCCCCACCCCTCAGACCTCCCACCCAACCCTCCCAGGATGCATGCAGACCATTTTGGCACAACCTCTGATGGTGCAATGGAGGTTGGGGGTTGCAGTGTTCGCAAAGGCAGCACCACCTTTATCCTTTGGACTTGGGAACTGAAATAAAATACTGAAATGTCACCAAGAGGAGAGAACAGGGAAAAAGTTGGAAACCTCCCAATTGGAGTTCTGGCAAAGGACTCCTAGCAACAATCTACCGCTCAACTGATGAGTCGTTGCAGGCACACTAAACCTCACACAATCAAAACCATGCAACTAAAATGCAGCAGACAAACTTCTTTATATAACCAATCGGATGCAGATGTAATTAAATGTAAACACATAGCACACCATCTTGCGTTCGAGGGCCGCTACAGCAGCTATCCGCTCACTGCCACCCCCCCCAGCCATGCCCCTAGGTTAGTCAGCCTGAACCTAACTGCTGCTTCCTGAGTTCCTCTGTTCCTTCTAGGCCCAATGTGAATGGCAGTGTTTGGATTCTAATTCAACAGGGTTTCCCTAGGGTGCACTACAGTTACACTCTACTCAAAATGTAATCAAAAGTACATTTAGGAATTCAGTTGTGTTCAGGTACCCAGGGTCCACCCATCGCTACAGAGGAAATAAACCAGAATGATCACAATTCATCAGACTCACTTAAGAATAGCGCAGTCACTCTTACGAGGTATGAATAACCCCTTCATATATTTTTATGGAGTTTTTAAACAGAACAAACTATAATCATTTTAACATACAAAGATAAATTATACAAAGTCTATAATTCCAAATTGGACAGCAAGTTGCTGTTATCTTATAAACCTATATTTTAAACCAGAAAATGTCACTCTTCTCAATTCATCATGTGGAAGAGATCTCACCAAACATTGCATTTTATTTTTTATATCGTACATGAGGAATAATGTGTGTGTATGCATGGAGATAGATAACCGGTCTGAGTACAATGCAAGCAGTACCACATCAGTAAAACACAAGTTCCCCTAATGCAGTGCTTCCCGTTGACACCACGCTACGCGTTTCAAGACTCTGTCCCTTCAGGTGTGATTGTTATCTGATCTTGTAATCTATTACGAATGTAAGAACAAGATGCCCATCGGCTGATTGTACTATAGCACCAATGTAAGTTCTACTGTTTCTGGAAGCCACAGTACTGACTTGTCTATTCTTAGACTGACCAGTCTGTTCTTGAACTGCCCAAGTAGATTCATCAATTGGAGAGCTGTAAAAAAAATGTAAATACAGTCTCTCACCTTCTGAAAAAAAAACTCATAATGCACATGTCACATATTAAGAATTCTGGCCACAAGAGAAATAGTTCTTTGATGTCAATGGCAACCAACTCAAGAAAGAAAAGAATACCATCAGCTGCTGACGGTTGTATGTTGCATACTCACGGATTGCAGTACAAACTCCCAGACTCAGAAGGATGGTTTGCAGGCCTTTATTTCACAAGTCGAGAAAAGTATAGTTTTTACTGTGTACAGGTTAAGGGTTGGGGTCACTAAAGGGCTTCATTCTTTCAACCTCCTGTGGGCTCCCTCCACCATAACCCGGGCATCTCTAAAACTCAGGGTTTTTCCAACTAGCGATCGGTATCACCGACTATCTAAATCTAGCTGTATGTGAGGGTATAAAGTCCAAACCCTCATCTGTGTGGCTCCCTTTGGGGTTCTTCTAATCATTACCTAACCTACCACCCCCCAGGTATTCTTAACAAGAGATGAAACCAGTTGCCATGTCGTTCTCTGCCAGGAACTGTGAGGAGGTACCCATTCCTGGAGTATTGCACTGCTGGTGCAGCAGGATTCCAATTAGGCCCAGACCCACTGAGTGTAGCTGATGAGACTTATCTCACCCTTCGATATCCTCGCCATTTGCTCAAGCAAGGACATTGTCAGTCATTCTGGGAAAAACTAAAGCACTGGAAATAAGAGGTGCAGAATGTGAGGGGTCAACAATGCGAGACGCACAACTTTTGGATGATTGTACAAAATATGCCATTTTATTAAATTATAAAAGTTATCAAACGCCTCACCATCCCTACTCTGAGGATTTCCCTGCCTAACGAAACTAAAGGGAAACGCTCTAAAACAGAATGTCTTTCCCTCACACGCAAACATCAAGTACACAAAATCTATGGCTACTCAAATAACGTCAACCATCATATTCATAGTTTCTTGATAACCATTTAATAACTTGGGTGAACTCCCTTCCCCAGAATTCAAGGTAAGTTCAGCTCCAATGTTCAACAAAAAGAAACAAGGAAGTCCTTGTAGGTAATACAGTCTCAGTTTTTGGCAAGGTAAAGTTTAACCAAAAGTTTCAACAAAGCTTTCCTTCTTGATGAAATAATGACTTTCCACCATCAATGCTATTCCCAGCCACAATGCTTTGACGCCACTTCTAGTTATCCTAGAAGACTTGCCACAGTTCACAAGAAATGCAACTTCTGTAAATGTTAGTGAAGCTTGGTTAACACTTTGCATGTCTCTCTTTACAAGATTAGGAGACACAATAGGTATCTTTGTCAGGATCCTTCATAGCACTTCTAGTTCCACTTCAACAACTTCTACAAATGTTTACCACGAGGGCATACGCCTTAGCCTCATAGTATTCCACCTTCATTTGTGCTACTGAAGTCTCACATCTACTAACCAATAAATACACCAACATAGCTTCAGTATTTAGTGACACCACCACAGCTCCAGTACGTTTGACTTTAAACAGATTATGACAAGATTCACATTCATGTACTTCAACGCCTTCAAATAGGCAAGGACCCTTCCTCTAAACAGAGGGCCAGCCTATTTGCCTTTAATGTCTGCTTGCAACCAACAGCAACCTACTATTGCCTCTGGGACACACTTCTCTCTTTCCTCTACAGTCTTTGGCAATGCAGGTTGTATCTGCTTCAAGGAATGTTTATAAGTAGCAAGTTTCCCTTCCCCAGCCTTGTCTTTATCCCTCTGCCAACTGTTAGCCCAAATAATTACCCAGAAGCTTTGGTGCCACTCTTGTATCTTAGGCAATGCTAAAGCTTTGTTGGGCTCACAGTTTTGTTGAGACTGTTTTCTGTCTTTGGGAAAGGCTGGTTTCTGTCTCAATTTGGCGAATGCCTTGTTCACTCTTGGCTTGGTCTCCAACTTCAAATGTAATGTTTAAACAATTGACCTCTCTTTAGTAGCAACTGTTAACTGCTTTCTCAAACATTCAGAGGTTACTCTACCTCCTAGAATCTCAATTAGGCGCACACAATCACTTCATGTACTTTTCAGTTTTAAAGTTTAACAATTGCTTTCTGTAGTATTCATTCTTCACACGATTTAAAGAGAAATTTTTCCAATCACATGCGAGTGCTACAATTATAGAGTCCCATTGTTAAAGACATCAACTAACAACTTGACATCACTTCTGCCCTTACGCAAGATGGATACTGTTGCCGGCATGCTCGCGCAAGAAATTGGAATGCCAGGATTAACTCACTGGCTTCTGTATTCCTTTCACCACTTCTTGCACAACTTCTACGACTTCTGGCTTGGGACCCACGCCCAGGGATGTAGGAGACCCATAAAATCAGGGGGGAGGGGGGGGCAGGAGACACCTTGGGAGGGACTTTTTGGGGACCTTGGGACTTTGCTTTTTGGGACTTTGCGCCATGAGAGGGGCAGGCTCTGTCTGCTGTGCTCCTCAGAGCAGTCTCCGCAGCCACAGGACTGGACTGGCTGTCTCAGCTACCACATCTGCCACGTGGGAGTTGTCACCCAGCCAAATGTGATTTGCATGGATCCCCTTGCGTTACCAAGAACAGTAAGTTATTTACGTCTGGTGATGACGGTAAAACAACTTGAATTCTTGTATGGTCTTTAAAAAGCACTGGCAAATGTTGCACACAAAACTGTAGGAGCCGTTTGAAAAGGACAGGTGACTTTCAATATACTAGTGGTCGCGGAAACATATCTGCCTCCAATGGGCCTAAACTGATTTACAACTAAAGGTAATGCACACACCTCCCCTCAGCCACAGCCACTGTCTTTTTCTGTTATCATGATTTATTCATGAAATAAAACGAGAGTTTGCCCCTCAGGTTTCCCAATTTATGAGACAGATTAAGAGGCCAGGATTACTTCCCTGAAAATGCCCATCTTCCTGTAAATACCTGAACAAGCAACTTGTTTATTGGTTTCAGTGGCATATCACAAGAGCTCTGCACTCACCTACTACTCCATGCTTCCACACAAGGGTGGGGACCTCTCTACAAGCTCCACTGGATGCACCAATGTAATGTTTAAGCTTTAAAATATGTATTTAAGGTCTCCAAATCCTTATTGGAATCATCAACCATGGGAGTGAAGCAAACAAGGTCTCCTGTTGACACTTAAAAAGCTGCACGCGCGCAGCAGCATTCTCAGTGACTGTTCGCCTGACATTGCTGCAATTTGATAAAAGAACCAGACCTGTGCACATTCTGATTGGAATATAGACTTTGCGCTCTTGGCTTCTGTTGAGTTGAGATGGGCCGGATGTGCTAAGGATTAGGAGTATCTAAGACTTCATAAAGGTATGTGTTCGCTAATTGAGAAACGCTCCTGGTTTCAATACATACAAAGTTTTCAAAGCAGTACCTAAGAGATGCATATTACTATTTAACATATCGCACAATAAGCGGCAACCACTTCTGGCGTTGAGGATACCACACACAACAAACTCCTTACACTGAGGACTCAGCGTTTCCGATTATTGCCATTAACTGAGCTGAACTATTAACAAACTTCAGAAACATGATACACTGATTCAATGACAGAGCATGATATTAGGTCTTGTGCTAGTGTGATAGATTTTCCTGTATGTGCAGGCAAATAAATAGCCAGTGGAAACAGTAAACGGGCAGCATAATCGAGTTCAGGAGGAGAATGCTTAATGTAAAACTGGCTGATGCTGGTCTTTCATTGTGGTGTGCGCTGTTCCATCTAGTCCTAAACCTGCCAGGAGAATGCCCCCTTTTTAGTAAAGTTACATCTTGAAAAGATTTGAAAACATACAGCATTGTGTTGATGATTGTGGTGATAGCCCAGGGTTCTTGGAGCGTGGTGCGCTGTCTGCTTAATGGGGTTGAACAGAAAGCTTTTCGATGAAAGTTCATGATGCTTCTTGCTTACACAGAGAACTGTGTCGAGTCGAGGCACAGTGTTACATGTACTGTCTGCATGGATAATGACAGAGAAAGCAGCTCCTTCTCTGTTTCAATTTACGTTTGCAAATTGCACGTGTTAACTGTATAAAAATGATGATCCCTCTAATAAATCCTCCCAACCATGCTGGCCTGCTTACCCTTGCTTTTAATCCAGCAAAAGATGACCTGCCACAACCCACACCATGAAAATCATTGTAACATCCTGCTCTAAACATCCTAGATGCATGCTAAGAGACAGTAATATGTGTGAAAAAAGGTTGCAAAGCAGTGAACCCACAGCCAGTTTGTTCACACAAAGGAATAAACAAGCATTGGCAAAGCCAACATCTCTGGCTTGCATACAAGTATTAGGCATTTGCAAGGAGCTGCTATTAGATGCCTAAGTACTCGCACTGGCTACCATCAATGGCCAGTTAATACCACTACGGCAGTGCCTGGCAAGTGCATTTGCCATGTCTCTACAATAGCCCAAACTGTTGGCATTGCCAATACTTGTTTTTCCCAGTTCCTGGGAGGTACAGAGCCAGCTGGCAATGCTGCAACAGGCACAGAGTAAGCTCGAAGCGGAGCTCTGTGCATTTTGAAGGAAGCATTTCAGTGATGCTTTACTTCTTGATGTTTTGGTGCATTTCTCTGGCGTAGCTACCCCCACCCATGCACACCTATCCCTTCTAGCTCTCTAGCCCCACCCAAACTATACCCTCTTCCCCCCACCCACGTACCTTACCTCCTCTCTCATCCTCCTCTCACACTCTCGTGTTATTACTTACCCTCTCACT
Organism: Ambystoma mexicanum; assembly: GCF_040938575.1. NCBI lineage: Eukaryota > Metazoa > Chordata > Amphibia > Caudata > Ambystomatidae > Ambystoma > Ambystoma mexicanum. Next base: position 141,264,185 of record NC_090922.1, on the reverse strand, counting down.
TGCACCCTTTCTCGCTCATATTTCCTCTTGCTCATCAGTGGCACCCTCTATCAATGGCTTCCTCCCTTGCTCTATTCCCTTGCTCATCCAGTACCCCTTAACGCATCCTCCCTTCAAACTTTGTGCTCTCCTCCTTGCACCCTAGTGTCTATAAAGGCAACATCAAAGAACATATGAACGCCAAAAGGATTGGTATTGCCAATGCTTTTTAAGGAATGCTGCTCTAGTACCGGCACTTTCCAGCAGGACAGCTGTACATAATCATAGGAACAGTACCTGCACTTCTCAGAAGAGTTCCTATGCTTATAATGGCTCGGAACCAACATTTGCTGCCAAGAAGAGAAAAAAACACTAAATGGGAACAGTGAATATATGTGTCCCCCTGTGTGTGCATGTATGTTGTACAATGGTGGGCAGTGTGTAGCCTGCATTACTGTGCCAGACCTTAGGCCTACCAGTCCTTCAGAAACACGGCCGGTTTATTGATCTCCTGATTCCTGTATGGGATATTCTTTTATGTCACCAGTAAAGCTGACGCACAGCCATTCAAAAGTCAGGGAATCCTTTCTTACTACTGGCATTGCTTCAACCTTAGGGGCCTTCCAGCCGCGCAAGCCGGTTTGTACATACAGCTCAGGGGATAACTGCACCTGCTGCAGAGATCTACATTTAACCTGCAAGTCCTAGGTTCCAAGGCTGGGGGATACACCTCTTGTGTGTGTCTGCAGAGATATATGTTTAATATGCAGGCTACAAGTTGAAACCCAGCCGAGCCCACGTGCCTTCCAGTTATCCAGCAGTCCTTTAATGGAATTCAATAGCACATTAATGTTGATGCTGCTATCCCTTTTAAAAGGATTATATGTTAGTAATCATCAGAGCCTAAATACATGTACTGGGACAAGAGCAACATGTCACAACAATGCTACCACATTTAATGAGAGTAAGTGTATGTGGCACCACCTTCTGCTGGTAGATGAGGTGAATCCGCAACACAACCTGCTCCACCTACCAACATGGAATGCATCACATTCTGCTGCACCTACCAACTGGGAATGCATCACAATTCTGCTCCTTTTGATGTCCCCAGCCCGGCTGTAGGTCCTCTGGCCAATCAGATTTACAACCACTGTGTTTATCTTATAGCATTTGTTAGCCATTTAGATTGGAGGAAACACCTGGTATGTTTTGTTCATTCTTTGCAGTTTTGGTGGGTGGGCTGCGCAAAGAGTCAAAATTCACACAAATGCTGTGGTACGCCCAGCATGCGCCTCTTCCAACCCATGAGCTGAATGGGATTTCCAGAGCAGGGATATACTTTTAAAGGCACAGTAGCGGCACTTGTGAGCAGAATCCCAGACAGTTTTTCCTAGACAGTTCTGCATGTTTCAACTGGGCTTTTAGAACTGCTGCAACCATAATTGTAACAGGGCAGTGTTAGCCATTGTGAGCTGGGCTGCTGCTGTACTTAAATGGGCCGTGCCATGTTTTCTTGAGAGATGTGTAACCTTTAATAGTGTATTGTTGCTTTCAGTATCGGCATGGAGGCCCCCATACACTGAATGGCCATGGAATATGAAATCCACTGTGAGGCCCCTACGGCAAAAATGAGACACACTCTGCACCGTGACCTGGGAGAATACCACTAAGCCAGGCTAGTCTGGTCTACCAATTCCCCCCCTAACGCAGAATCTCTAGAGATCACTCCTGATCTCCCACCCACGCCTGGCCCTCCCACCTCTCACAACCCACTTGTTTCAGAATCAAACATCTCTAACTCCTACTGCTTGCCTTGCAGCACGCATCGATCAGTGGTGGTGGGCCACGTTTTAGCTCCCCCGCGCCCTTGCCCACTGCCTTAAACCAGGCAGCAGCGATGGACCTTTATTGCTGTGTGTATATTTGCACAATGAGGTGCAGGAATGAGGCAGGGGGTGCTGATAAACAGACCCAGAAGAATGGGGACTACGTGTATGCAGCGCATTAACCCCATTTTAACCAGCCTGCAACGTTTTTATACTTAACAGTTTGCAAATGGAGCAGGTGCTGTGCCTCTCTCATCCACCCCCTGCACACACGGCCTTGAGGTGCTACACCTGGGCAAAGAGGGCTTAGGGGCCACTTTGACTTACCTCAAAAGTACTGTAGTAGCTAAGCAGAGTCTGCTGAGGTCTCTCAGGAGGTCGAGTCACAGAGTCTCACAATGTCTCACTCCCACCTCGATACACACGCTGTCAGTCTTTAGGGAGCACACTTCGCTGCCTGACTTGCTTCTCCAATCTCCTTTGTTCTGGAAGCTGCCTGAGGCTGCGCAGCAGTGCACTTCACACTCAGGGCACGTGCAGTATGTTGTTCCCCGGCCTGCGCAGGGCACGCTCCACATGCACAGGCACGGGTGTTGGAGGGGGCACGCATGAGTGAGCAAAGTTCTTGTTTTACCCACTGCTGCAGCCTGCAGACAGTCTGAAGTTTGCACGCATCACTGCACAGACAGGCTGCAGACCGTATTTTACATTCTGCAGAGAGTGACACAAACTGGTGGGGATAAATGCCATTGTATCCCCCCCACTTAAAATTGTGGGGGGGGGATTTGTCACCCCCGTCCCTCCCATGTCCTACGCCCATGCCCACACCATTCCTCGCTGAAAACGTCTTTGGTGCAGCCACTCAATTAAGGAGCTCCTCTCGCTTCCGAGACCCACGACTACACGACAACTGCTCACTATGGTCTCCGACACACTTCTTGCTGCGCAATCTCTGCAATTAGGCCCACATGAGGAAAGGCAGCCCTCCTTCATGCCTCCGCTGCGCAACCTCTGCACAGCAGAACACTCACAAGTAGGTGAAATCTGATGCAACCAATTCCTAGCGTCCTTTTGGTTCCCACTTCTGCCTGGATTGCTGACACAGTGCCTTCTTCCTTTTGCTTCTGCTACTACTACATACACTCCAGCCACAGTTCCAGCTCCTTCCTACTGCCTGCACCTGAGGGGCCCTTTTAAGGCTCCCAGCTTCCCTCAGGTGTGGGCTGCTATGCTTAATTGCCTGACTACTACTACAGAATTACTCTTCAGCCCCTTTCCTCGTCCCAGTACTTATGGGATTATGGGACGGGTAGTTCTAAACAATAAAGTTAGTTCTTTTCAGTAACTTCTGAGCTTTAACAGTAGATTTATTTCCATAAGAGTCATTTAAGGATGAAACATTATAATTATTTGTTACAGAGGTAGACAGTCTATTTAAGGCAATATTTCTAGATTCCTTTCCATTATACCTTTGGGAGTAAGGAGGATTTGTATCCTGAAATACTTTACATGATCTTTCTGCTAAGGTTTGTTCAGGTTTCATGGCATTTGCACCCAGAGCCACAGATTGTGTATGTGGTTCAGATGCATAATAATGGCAATAGGCCATTAATTATTTTGGCAACTTTAAAACGGGCTCCCTTTTAAAGGACAAATAATGTCTCATCCCACGCGATCTCCTCACCACCCTGGGCCTTGTCTCCTTCCAGGTGATCCTCCAGCTGTACACCACTCCCATGGTCAGGATCGGGAAGTGTCTACCTTCCTGTGGCCACCTGGGAGGGGATTTTAGGGAGGGCTTTAGTGAAGGATCCGTAAGATTCGTCACAAGACCCACTTACTATGTTAAACCAGAGCCTAAATCTTCCGCTTACAAGACCGAAACTCTCTAAGAGGAAAAAGAAGAACCTAACATGTTTAATATTCAGAATCCTAACCGAGATCCTACTAACGGTCCTTGCTACTGTTGCCAAGTCACCCATGGTAACGGAAAGATCACTTCAAAGACTGAGATATTCTATGTCTACCCCATGTCCCAGAGCTGCACCCCGTGAGTGATGCAGTGTTGCCAGTTCACTTGTGAATGATACAAATTTATTTTTACTTATGACAAGCCTTGCTTTCACACACAAAAAGAAATTAAAGAGACCTAAAGGATTTTCTAGCATCTGTTACACACTGAAGAAGCAGGGGAAGTGAGTCCTCCCAAGGCAGCATTTTTCCAGAACAGGAGATGGGTAGGGGATTTGAAGATGGACAATCCATAAAACGCCTTGGTCCAGCCTCTAAATCTCAAGACCAGGCTCAGGTGTCCATTTAGGTTCAGCCAATTGTGGGGAATCCTGCAGATCCTTCACCAAAACCCTCTCTAAAGTCTCCTCTCAGGTGGCCAGAAGAGGGCAGACACTTCCTGATCCCAATCCTGTGGATGGTGCACCTCCGGCAGATCACCTGGGTGGAGACCAGGCTCAGGGCAGTGAGGACATTCCATGGGATGAGACATGGTGTTTTTCCTCTGAGAAGGATACTCTTACTACCATTCCAGAAGAGGTTATGGCTTCTTTTTGTTCTAATACTTTTCAACCTACAGTTAAAACTAGGGTACTAAAACCTAAAGTTGAATCATCTAAATCTATTATATCAAAAGACCCAGTCTTTTATATCCTCCAACTTAAATGTCCCCCTCAATACCAATAGTACACTACAAGGATCAAAGGAAGTATTGCCTTTTATCTCTAATCGGACTAAGACTCACAATCCCTCTTCTAAAAATGTTAAGGGAATTAAAACTGCCCTTAAAAATGTTAAACGAGTTTAAAAACCGAATTGCCTTAACAATGAAGTACGTCTCCCAGAATCACTTGGGGACTGTGATGAAGAGGAGGGCTGAGCAGGCATACAGAAGGAGAGGGCAGGCAAGCAAGCAAGTCTAGCAGCCTTTGACAGGGTCAGGCAGTTAACACTGAGGGCCTGAACCTGAAGTCAATTGTCCCACCTGAGAGGCATAAAAGGCTGCAGTAGGAGGAGCTGGAGCAGGAGCTGGAGCTGGAAGGCTGTCAGCAGTAGTAGAAGGAGAAGAGTAAAAGGCTGGAAGTTCACAAGGAAATGTGACCACTTAAGGGATCCTGCAGAGAGAGAGAGTCAATCTGACGGAGCGAAGCAGGCTGAGGAGCCCATTTAAGGTAAATTGGGTGGGGTGTTGAGGGGATGGATTTAGGGGTGGGGGCAGAAGAGGAGGGAAAACAGTAGCACCAAGGGAGGGTGGGTGCGCAGAGCACTCAACATTTGTGAGAACCAGCCCGTGTCTCGCCTGCTAGTCCTTGGAGGATCTGTTATCCAGGTGGCCAGGACACCGCCATCACTTTTGGATTGAGTTCCTAGGGGTGGACCAGTGCAGGAGGATCAACTGGGTGAGGTGTCTTGTACACCTGATGGCGAGACGCTGTACCCCCCTCCCTGTAACACCTTTACCCCATTCTACCCGGTAGGATATTTTGGAACTTTATCCCCCTCTTTGCCTACACGAACACTTTCACACGGGCAGCCCGCTATGGGGGAATCAAACTCACACCAAGCATTGTATCTGACATGTCCCGCTACTATGGTTAGGCAAGTTAAGGCAATAACTGGTAACCACTCGCACCTGACTTCGATTATGCTTCCCCACAAGGATAAAAGGTGGAGCACGAGAGAACACTGAGTGAGGCAAAGCACACAAAGGAACAGTATTTTCCCAACAGCAGCTGAACGAAGGAAGAGAGATGGTAAACCAAGAAGGGTACGCAAAGAGGGAGATACATTTGACCTTTCTGGCGAGAAACGGTTACCTTCCAGAACCCTTCAGATTAAAAAGCGTAAAGCCAGGAAACCAAACTGAAGAATCCTGTATTATGTGTATTGCCTGTTTTGCTTGATTCTTCTACCCTGCTCCCCATCCCCCCTCCAGCCCACTTCTGCAGGAGTCTGTCAGGATACATTCTGGTTTCACCATCACCATCACCATCATGTGGCCAATGATGGATTTGACTTTTATGGACTTTGGTGATTCACGGTGCATCACCCTTTCTCATGGTGGCCCTGAATCATGCTGTTCCCATCTCCATCTTGTATCCAGGCTTTCAATATTATGTGTTAGTACTGACTTCTGCAATTGTATTCGCTCTCCCCTCTAGCTTCTCCACTCTTTTTGACTGCTTACTCTCTGTCCTCCCCTTCTCCCCTTACTTTCTTCTATGCACTTTCTCTATCAGAATTCTCCCCGGACCTAGAATGATAGCAACCTCGTCTGTCTCCTCCCCCGCCCCTTACTTGTCCCTCCCACCCAAGCACGATCTGAAATGTCGTCAGGCCCAGAACAATAGTCGCTTGTTTTGTTCCTCCCCTCCTTTCTGCACCCCTCTACCTCACCTTTTGTTTTTTCTGGCTCTACCAGAAGTGTCATCAGGCCTAGTACGGTAGTCGCCTGTCTGTTTCCATTTCCTTCCCACTCCCTTCCTTATCCATGTTTTAGCTCTTGCACTATCTGAAATGTCGCCAGGCCAAGTACGATAGTTAATTTCACATCCTTACTGTTCATGGCCTGTAAGAATGTCATTGTATTTTCCCTTCTTCCCTCCCTTGCCTTGGAGCGCTTTGAAACACATTGTGTATAGGCGCTATATAAATAAAATATCATATCATATGTGTCAGAGAAACCTGGGTCCCTCCTGCACGGCTGACCGAGTTGGGAAGGAACAGTAGCTGCCGTGGCACCGTCCTTTGTTCAAAGATTAAAAGCAGCACCAGAGAGATCAAACCAGCTGGTGAGTTGGGGAGACAGATGCAAGATCGGTCTGTGTTGAAGTCAAGGTTGCAAGAAGCAACATTATATAAAGAGCACAAGACAGAAGATTGGTAATGCCTGTGATGAAAGACACGAGGAAAGCTTAATTGCTGCTGATGTTTGAACATTACGGAGAAAGATAAAATACCAGTGACCGAATGGTCCGTCCCCGCCAGGGTGCTCAATTGAAGGTCTCTAAGGTATTGTGCCAAGAAGAGACAGAACGAAAGTAGAAGAATGTCAAATAAAGTGAATTGAAGTGGTCCTGCGACTGTTTAAGCAAAACCCATTGCACATTCGAAAGTCTTCGATTTTTGATGCAGAGGAAAACTTAGAAAGTGAGATTACATGGTCCTAGCCCGAACGAGGGAGACCAATTGCAAACATTGTGCTAAAGGGGTCCGAGCTCGATTGGGGGAGACCAAATGTGAAGGAGACCCATGATGAACACTGGAAGCGAGAACTTGCGAATGTGAAAATCATGAGAAAGGAACTTTGGTGCTTGTTTGGTACGACAGGCCCTCTGCAATAAGATTCTTTTAGTTGGGAAAGAAGCATTGGCAGGAGGCCCTGGCACCGATGCTTTGAACTATATCCTCGTGACAGAAATGCCAGAGTGTTTCAAAGTTTGAACGTACTGCCTTTCCCCGTGCTGAAAACGTGGGCATGGGAAGCCAACTGCTCAACTATCCTGACATATTATTTCTTGAACACTTTTCATTTTGCATACATTATTGTCCCACACCATTTATATTTAGAAGTAAGGATTGGCAATAGGTTTATTAGTATAGGCCCTTTTATTTTGACAGAGACTCCACTAGGACTGCGTTATTATTTCATGATCGTAGCTTGCACCCATCCTTAGATTTAGGCTTAGATAGGCATTCAACCAGCCAATTGAACTTCAATAAACACCCTTGAACTATGATCAATTGTGTCTGCCTTCACTGTTTGTTACCATGCCTTCCGTAGAGGTTGCTCCGAACCCAGGCTTGCATCAGTATATTGAGCTTGTGTGTGGAGTAACCCGATTGGCTTCTGCACCTGCCAACGGTGCTAATAAACAATACTACAATACCCTTCCAATACAAGTCCCCTTCTAAGATCACCTGGCATGAGTTCTTTCTAAAAGGATCGGCTCTATCCTATGCTGGGCTGGATAGATCGGTCCAGATCGTTACAGTAACATACACACAAACACTATACATAATACAAAATCTGAATAAAGTATTTAATTTACATACCCTGTTGTCTGTGTCTTTGTTTCTAGGATTTTTGGGGGCAGACCCCTAATTACCTCAGCCCAAACCGGGTCTAAAACCTGAGGAATGAGTGCATGTTTTGTACGTAAAGCAAGTTTATTGTACAAATGTCCGGAGAGCAGTTAGATGGTACTGTAGGACCAAACTAACCCAAGATTCAAAAAACCACCCACATCAGTTGACGTCTTGTATACAATTTTGCAACAGTTAAAACACTCCCAGATACTTTATTACAATTTGCCCCAACATGTGATTGGACAATACCTTCTTCAAAGATATCTCATCTTTCTCCAATTCCTACATTTTCATTTGTAGCCCTTATCTTAACTACCATCTTAAGCTAATATGTAGAACACTCCTCTGCCTAGGATTCGTTCTGGTGGGTCATGACATCATTATTCAGTAAAACATTGTTATAAAAACATAATTCATTACTAGCAATAAGTGGCATAAACTCTTTTAATCTTAATGTTTAATTGCACATAATTACCGTAAATATTTCAAGCGATATGAGGAAGGCTGTGTAAATAATTTCTTTTTGATTTAGCGATACCATCTCACTCCCCAGGTCACTGTTTTTATTGGAAAATTCTAATCTAAATAACCACCACTTTAGCGCCCATAGCACCCCTGAAAATACAATTACGACTCCTAGTTTCTTATTATGTTAGCCTTGGGGATTGACTCACCCCGTGATTTACTGCTAGCCAAAACTAATAGTGAAAACCCGTATGTCATGCTCCCATGCACCAGATTAGCTGTGTCGTCTGTAATATTTATCAGACCATAAAGCTTGTGGCCAGTTTCTACAGCTGAGCTGACCAAAAGGTTATGAAGTTACTTATTCACCCATCCCCTGGCTTCTGAAACCTCACAGAATCAGTTTCTCAACAGTCAAAGTTCACTTTGAAAACGGCTCTGACTACCGTGTTCTTAATTAATTTGTAAAAAGGCCACTATATTGAGATTTCCCATGTATTTGTATGAATGTGCATGAATGTTTAATACCTGTTTTCTCTACCCAGTCCTCTTCCTTGCATGTACATCAAAACCCTTCCCTGTCTCTTAGTTTCCATGTACTTCGAAGCACACTATGTGTGAATCGTGTTAATATGGTTACATTTGGTGGTTTTAATATTTTCTCTTTCTGCACACGTGCTAGCTAATATGTATCAATTCTAGACAAACAGTAACACTAGAAGTAACATATCCCATCATAATTGCAACATGGTGCCCAGTTCACTGCCATCCCAGTCATCAATACGGCGCACTCAACATGAACCCCTTGTAATAATGGGGACCCTTCCTGATCACCCAAACATTTTTTCATTAGGGAACAGCCCTACATAGCCAGTCCCTATTTGAAAAATGTGCTACAAAAATGCCACACACAGAAAATGAATGTTTAATAAATGTATCAGTAAGAGCATCTGAAATAGTAAAAGAAGACTGATGACTGTTTTTTTGCTGAGAATTGCATAATGCATGGTGGCTTGCAATATCTGTATAAAAGCCTGGAAATTATGTTCTTATTACAGGCCAGTTGTGACCTCAAGACTGACCTGTAATAACAAAATTACTTCTGTAATCAGAATTGAATCACAAACGGGCTTTTTTCTTGAAGCTGGTCCGTTCGCCGACACCTTTACATAGGTTCCTATTGTCTTCTTACAAGAGCTTTCATTAGTATTTAGACTGAATTCTTGTTACTAGTCGCGTCTCACCAGAGTTAAAGCAGCGAAAGGCCAAAAAAAACCACCAAATAAATACAATGAATGAAGAAACTCCTGGAGACCTGCGCCAATTAGTTTAACAGAATTTAATTCCGCAATCTACATGGTGCCCCTCCTAATGACACGTGTTCCGGCAAGTTGCCTTCATCAAATTAGGGCATATTCCTAATGGTAACATTGTTATTTGCACAAGAATTGCACATTGTGAATTGCATATGTACATATAAAAGGATAACATTCAAAGAAAAGATTATATAACCATCCTAACTGTTCATAAATCATATAATTTTAAACCAAAATTTGACAGAGATTACGGGTTGGTGTAGGGGAGGATTGTTAAGGATAAAGAGAGGGAAGAGAATAAAAAATATAATAAAGGCTGTGAGTGGCTGTATTAGCTTGTTCAGAAGCATCCATTTATTTCAATATATTGTATTAAATACACTATTTTATACATATGTATATATAGATTGAAGGCTTCTTACCATATCTGATTCTCAAATCCTATTATTTGCAAACTTTGTATTGGTCATGGGTCAAATCCCTATCATGATGGAGGAAAGACGTAGAGGTGCTTGTCTTATTTGTGCAACTTCCGTGACATCTAAGCATTTACCTACTCCAATTTATCTACTAGTGCTAAAATTAAGTTGTGTTTGCATTCTCCTTCTTCACTGACATGTATACTTCTTCCTTAATGTGCTCCTTAGTGCAACCAAAACGTTTGTGCTCTTGTACGACTCAAAGTATTCACTTCACATTATTCTTATGCATCAATTACTGTTATTCTACTTTCCCGGATTCTCTCGGGACTCACTTATATTCAGTTCTATCATTCCTTAAATCATCCTAAATACCGATTGCTCTCCCAATATAATTACTAGTCAAGCCCTGATGCTCAGTGTAAGCATTGCGTCTTACTGAGGCTGCTCCCAGTTTCATGCGCGTCAGCTCTTTCCTCGTGGAACGCCAACGCCATGCTATCTTTGTATATATCCATTGTCATAGTGATCTTCCAATGTTTCAGCTAGTCATAGTGACCACACGGGCTGTTTTCCGTTTATTATTTCTATTGTCTATAATGACACCGCCATCTTGGAATATCCTGATTGCCATTCAAAGTCATAATAAAGTATTCGTGTTGTTGATTTTACCATGCTACAAGTCGTCCTAGGGACATTTGTGTGTATATTATATGTAATTTATGATTAACCCATTACTGTATGTTTATTTGATGTGTAATATTGAGCTACTCTTAAGGCGTAAATAATCTAGCTTGATCTTGTTAACCATTCGGTAGTGGCTGTGTAGTTATGGTTAAGTTGCTGTTTCCATAGGAAGAGCACTTTTTGGGCGGCTTATAACTCTGCTCCCCCTGGACAAATCCACACCAAACTTTGCAAAAACAAGTAGATGGCTCACTGTGAATTTTTTTGCAAAGTTTGCTGATGTTTGGTCCAGGGGGGGGGGAAGTTATAGGGGGGTCCCAAAAAGTCTTTTTTTGTTTCCTGAATGGGGAAAAACTTTGCGCACGCCTACAGCCCAAACCACTGGACGGATTTTCACCACATTTGCGACAGGAGCAGCGGCTTGGTCCCGAAAGCGTGCTTTTGTAAATTTGGTGCCAATCCGTCCAGTAGTTTTCTTTAAAACGACCAGAAAGTGTGTCTAAAAAAATTAGTGATATCTATGTCCGCTCCGAGGACACACTTCCCTGTTCGCTCCGCGGACAAGATACCGATTGGCTAATCCATAGCGTCATGTCCGCGGACATGTGGCGCCTTCACTGATTGGATGTTGAATGGCGTGAAGTGCATCAGATTCTTTTGCTACGCCCGCCATCTTTCATTCGTGTCTTGGTGTACGCCGACATCGCCTCTAGCGCATATAAAACAACACACCATTGCACTTGTTAACCATATGAAATACTGTTTCAGAAAGTGAGGATTAATGAGGCTGGGATGGCATGTGGCAGCAGGAAGTCAAAAATTGGGCTTTATTGTCACCAAAATCATACGGTACATTGGAAGTTGCTGCTCAATATAGTGTCTACTAAGTACAGGCGAGGGATTAGCATGTCTGTGTTAGAATGTATTTAAAATAATATTGCCGACAGACTGGCGTCCTAGAGTTTGAAATCTGAGACAGCCACCTGCACTGTTTGATGGAAATAGCGGGTCTGCAAGTGTATGGGAGTACAAGTTCTCATGCATGCATTCGGATATGTTGTTGCAAAACCTGAATGTATTTTCATTCTGAGTAAAGGTCACTTGGTTTCCTTTTTTGGTTGTGAGCTCAGTAGGCCCACGCATCCGACTGAACCCATAAGGTTCAATTGTTTTCTGACCTTGAGCCACAGGGAAAATTCAGTAAGAATGCAGGGAGTGAAAGTTTGGAAAAAATACCATTTGATAAGGTTACGTATTGAAAATGTTTGTAAGACTCATGTACTGTTCCTTTGTATATAACACTGGTTTACCTCATTGTCCTTATGTATATGCTATGATGACTGCAACTAAGCTTAGAAAATTCCTGTAAATGCTGCGCCCTGATACCTTTGGGTATGCTCGCACATTATAAATAATCAAAACAAACAAAAATGTAATATCAGTTCACAAAGATTCTTTGGTGGAAGTACATTGCTGTCTGGGTTTAATGATGACAATGGAGACGGTAAATATCGTGTAAGTTTATTTTTGACGACTCTACAATGGAGCGATTTATTTTTTATTACCACAACAATAATTTGCTATTGTAACTGAGAGGTACTGTCTTTATATGTAGTTGTCATTTTTTTTCTTAATTATGGAGAGTGCTCGCCGTTTGTAGACTATCACAAGGTTGACCCATGTTCACCGCTATTATTTCTTTAAAATGTCATGTAAGACCACATAGATTTGTGGAGCAGTTTCCACGTTATTTTTGTCTTTTTTGAAATTGTATGATGAAAGTTGGGTATTGATACGCATTTTGTGTTGCGTTTTCCGAACAGCTACATTCTGCCGTACTGTGATTGCCATGGATTCCAAATGCCAAGTGATGGTTTCTTTCCACGCCAGATGCACGTACTTGTGACTGGCTGCCTAACCGCTACGGTTTTGTGGGACGACAGTCCCAGACCCATTTATCCATACGCTGGAGTGGCCATTAGGAGTAACATAACATCTTTTATGGTGCTGTAGGCCGACGTTCATGGCGACATCTTGGAAATCACTGTGCGACCGAAGCGGTTGTTTTATTGAAAGCAAAAGCTTTGCGTCTGCAAAAATAACAACGTGTGCATCACGATTAACATTTTCGATGACGACCCAAGAAACAAAGTTAATATTTGATTGAAAATGGGTAAGGTAAGGGCAGTGTTTCTCATGCACCTTCATTACATCAGTGTTGCTGTTTTTTGGGGAGGAGGGATGGCCTTAGCTTATGTCGTTTTCAGAAAATGAGAACTTTTGCTAAAAGTATGTTATGTGTACTACATTGCTAATGGCTGACTACGAATAAGTGTTGGCGCTGTGGAAGGGAAATGTAGAAGGTGGACGTTCCTACATCAATATAAAATGTATTTCCACACTGTCCACGAGGCATCCATTTTATTGTTAAGTGTGTACGGATTCCCAGACACGTCATCGTCTTGTACGCCAGCATATGGTCATGTGGCATTCTCCGCAAGGTGTGCAATTAAGTCAGAAGTTACTTTACATTATGGTTACGTGCCACTACTACAAACCAATGACCTTTACCAAAAAAAGGTTGTTAAAGGGACGGTATGGTTAAGTTGCCCTACTAAAAACCTGTGAAATTCAGTAAAAAAAAACATTATTAAAGGACGTTATGGTTAAGTTGCCCTACTAAAAACCTGTGAAATTCAGTAAAAAAACATTGTTAAAGGGACGTTATGGTTAAGTTGCACTACTAAAAACCTATGAAATTCACTAAAAATCTTTGTTAACGGAACGTTATGGTTCGCAGTAAAATCGGAAAAACCCTGAAATTCGCCAGTTATGGTAAGCTAGGCAACCATAACTTGCACCACCACCGTGCACTGGGTGTTAGTCTTAGCAGAGTTTCCTTTGTCCCAGTGCTATTACCCGCTCCTGACCCTTTCCCCCTTCCTGATTCGGAGCATTACTAGCCTTTCCCAGACTCCCGGATTCCTGGACTCCGCGCTCACAGAACTAAATGCAACCTGGAACCAGACGAGACTCGAGCAGCGCTGTTCAAGACCAGGAGCGTTCGCAAGAAGGCAGCGATCGAAGACACCGGCAAACACCGGACCCAGGTGAGAAGGGGGGAACTCCTTGACAGAAATAAATGGATGCTTCAGAACAAGCTAATACAGCCACTGACAGCCTTGGCTATATTTTTTGTTCTCTTCCCTCTCTTTCCCCTTAACGATCCTCCCCTACACCAACCCGTAATCTCTTTCAAATTTCGGTTTAAATTAATGTTTTATGAACTGTTTGGATGGTTATATAATTTTTTCTTTGAATTGTTTCCTTTAATATGTACATATGCAATTCACAATGTGCAATGTTTGTGCGAATAACAATGTTATCATTAGGAATATGTGCTAATTTGACAAAGGCAACTTGCCAAACACGTGTTATCAGGAGGGGTACCATATAAAATATGGAATTAAATTCTGTTCAACTAATTGGCACAGGTCTCCAGGAGTTTCTTCATTCATTACATCTGTAATCAGTTATTACACTTCAGTTTGGAGGTCACAATGCCTGCTGCTTGAGCCAGCGGAGAGAATTGCAGCCATCACTACAGCACTGAATTAAAGCCATTTCAAGAATTTCAAATTCCATGCTTGCAGAATAGTTTTCGGTGTCACTTTACAGCCATTAATTGACAAGGAAATGTTAATGGTAGAATGCTTAATGTGTGCACTACTGGAGGTTAACACATGTGAGCAAGAACCTGCAGGTTATTACTTACATTAAAACTGGTTTTCAATACATTTTATTAAACTGCTTTAACTGTCTTTCAGCAACAGATTAGAAGCTGCACTTTTGCTTTTTTAAATCCAAACAGATTCTATATTGATTGTATGGACCAGCAAGTGGAAGATCACTTATATTATACTAAGCAAAAGGGTATTAAAGGGAATCTGAAACAAATAAGGATATTGCAAGTCACCTTGGAGTTCCATTACCTTATAAAGGAACTCAGCCATTGTCCTCTTCTATTTAGTGACAAAAGTCCTTGGTGACTTGTAATATCCTTATAACTTATGGTAGGGGGTATTTTATCCCATATATGGCAATAGACGCACCGATGATAATAGCAGATAAACACAAACATAATGAAACCAGTGACATTTACCAAAACATTGAGTCAACCTGATTGACAAAGGGATCGTAGAAGGGTTATTTGTGCAAAATGACATGGGACAGGATTGTGGGAGGTGTGATCAATAGGCAATCGGACACGGAAAAAGCATGCATTGCCTAGTGGACACATTTCTTAATGTTATTGGCAACTACTGTATCTTATTGTCTTCCAAATACAAGTCTAGAACACTGTTTATATTTGCCCAATGTGGACTGATTTTGCCCTGTTGGTTTGTCTCAGCTTCAAAAGTTGTCAATGGGCCTCATTACAAGTGTGCCGGTCTGGTAACAACGGTGCCGGTAAGCCTACTGGCACCGTTGTTACCGGACCGGCACACTACGGGTCTGCCTTCTGGAGGAGTTGTGCCAGGCAGGTCTGACCCTTCCGGGAACAGCAGCCACGGTAGGCAGACTTTCATGGAAGCACTGACACCGTTATTAACGGTGCCGGTGATTCCGTGTTCCCCACTCCCATAGAGTCCTATTCGACTCTATGGAAATGGGGAACAACATTTTACCAGCGCCTGACTTCCTGGACCGCCAGGGTTGTAATGCCACGGTGTTTCCAGCAAGCCAGGTGCTGGTCAAATGTACAAGTCCGGTAGTAACCGCCTGGTTTTACCAGCACGGTTACTGCCGGACATGTAGTGAGGCCCAATGTCCCTTTCCTGGGAAAATCTGTTTACTCGCTCTGACTTAGTATTTCAAACAAACTTACAACAGGTGCAATCTCACCTACATACAGTCTAAAAACAGTGTGAATTCTGTGATCTATGGTAATATTTCCTGACTCAAATAATCTGATTTTTTGTTTGTTTTTGTTGTCCTATTAAGCTTTGATGGGCCTGATCATGAGATGGGCGGTAGCCCTTAAATGTGGCGGTAAGTGTTACTGCAGCATTTAAGGGTCCACACAATCTCGAGTCTGGCTTGTTATCCCCCAGCTCAGAGCTGGGGGTAAACCGGCTGGAAAAGTGCCCATTTTCTGCGCAATTACCTCCGGCAGTGTTACTGCACAGTAATTGCGCTGAAAATTCCACATTGGGTCTAATGGACCCAATGAGGAATGGGGACTAACAGTTAGCACCCAACCCGTGATCTGGCGGTAATACTGCAGGACGGGTGGGCACTAACGCTAATAAAGTTGGGCGGTATCCCAGCCGGGATGCCGTCCAACTCGTGACCATGCTCAAAGTATCATCTGTCCATATCTTTAGTACTCTTTTGTATTGTCTTTTGCATTTTTGGTTTTGGCTATGAGGTAGCGCTGTAAGGGCTGCCTTTAAGCCAAAGCTATTGGTATTGGAAGTGAAAAGGAGAGAGATGGGATGTGACGAGAGACACACACTGTGAGGGCTATGTAGCATTTTACCCAGCCACTAACCACCCAGGGTCATAGCAATCCCAATGGCCATTCCCATTCAACACCTACCCCTCTCTGCCACAAACCCCTCCCTCCCCCATCCCCCTGGTATCCCTGTGAGCTAGCTATGTGCTTTTAAAGGGTTGTCTCTGTTAATTATAAGCAGTCTTCTGAAAGGTAATGGCTTAACTTCTGCTGTAATACAGCTCCTGGTGTAGTTACAATGTCTAAGCAAAATGTGTGCCGTTGCACCTGTTCTTGCACTGAATAGTCCTGTTACATACGCGCATTGGAAAAGCCAACAGTTTTAGATAGACATTTGAGAGGCACTACCATACTATGTCCAGGCTTTAACACCATTTGCCAGCTGTTGCCATTTGTTGGCAAGGTAGTCCCATTTTGGCAGTGCCTGGCAAGTGCCTATCCCATGGCTAGAAAAAAGCCAAAGTTTTTTGCGTTGCCAATGCTTGTCTGGTTTTCTCGTCCCTTTTAATTCTAGATCGGGCAGAGTGCATGGGCTAGTCCCGTTTTCCTGAGGTTCATCAGTGTGCATCACGCTGACCATCAAGCTGAGTTAGCCACAAGCCTATTCCTTACTGTAAATTCAAGGATACAAAATGAGGCCCTCAAACCTCCTCCAAACATAGGTCCATCGATAAAAAGAAGGCTACCAGTGCAATAGCACAAACTCGTGAGTCGGTAGCTAAGTTCTCATTCTACTTTGAACTCACCTTGTTTGGGTTAGGTTGAGAGGAGGTGAATGTTCATTACATGTACTCTCCAGCTCTGGGGCTATAATTCCAAGTATGCATAGATGCGACCAATGAATTATGTTAAGTGCGGCAAGAGCCTCCACTATCTGTGTCCAGTAATTTGTCAGTATTCCCTTTCAACCTCTGCTCCCCAGAGGAAACAAAGAATGGTAGTAGGGATTGGATACGGTAATGCTGGGAGAAATGGCATATGAGAAGGGACACAAAGCTTGTAGGTGTTGTTTGGTTATTTATACACCTATTGACCGCTCATGACCATGCTATACCTATTGCCGTTCCCAACCAGTTCCTGTCCCTACCCACCCAAAACACATCCTCCTCGGATCTGTTTGAGCTCACTCTTTCAAGCCGTACCATCAAACTTTGTGCTCAAAGTGCTTGCCAGTGTTTTTTCAAAGCAGTCTTCTGAGAGTTAATGACTTAATTGGAGTTGTAAATGTGCTACCGGTGTAATACACATTTCTTAACTACGTCAGCCTTCAGCCACTCAATATAAGTGTCTTTCATGGAAGTTCTGTTAAAAACCAGCATTGGCAAGGCCAATAGTTTTCGCTTGTGTATAAGTGTTAGGCATTTGCTAGGCACTGCTATTATATGTCCAGGTAGTCGCACCATTTTGCAGCTACTTCCATCGACAGCCAGGTAGTACCATACAGCAGTGCCTGGAAAGTGTCTTTCCCATGCCTGCACAAAAAACAAAACTGTTGGCATTGCCAATGCATGTTTTTATGGAGCTCCATCCATTCGGCTGCTACTTCTGTGCCCCTTCCTAACAGCCCTACCTTTTTACCATCCCTGCTTGTTTTAGCCATTGTTAAATTGTATTCTGAAATACAATGCGGAAATAAGGGGATTGCGCTCCTTTTCATAATTTTTAATGCTCTTCTCACATAAACCCCTTAGAAACATGGCTGCGGCTGCTGGAGAGTTACCTGCTCGCTCCTCCAATCAGATATTGCCAAATTCTGTATGCCATTATAAACCCGGGTAAAGGGGCTCTTTAAGATGAGGTGGCACTCTTATGGGAAGGATGGGGATGCAGAAATGACTCAAACACCAATAATAAGGTTGACTCAAGAAGTTGGCAAGGTGTGCGCTGTTTTAATAACAATTATCTAAAACAGGGAGTATAATGAACATCAGCAGATGCCACACAGCATAATAGCAATGCATTTCATAAAAAACATACTTGTGTACTAAATATTCATCATCATCATTGACATCATACTACGTGGCAACTTGTAAAACGTATGTGGGGCTGTCATAGGGTAACACAGAACATCTAGATATACTTTCTATGGGGGTTGAAGCTGTGATTGGGTCTCTGTCAGGTGGGCATGTAATCCCTCTTCTAGTGCAAGTTATCTGCATCGTCACAAAATACACAACGATTAATTAGTTCTCAAACTATAGGGCTCTTTGCTACGTGGCCTTCTATAATTGTTTGGCACACTTGCACCCTTCCAGAATATTCCACTCGCTAGCAGCGCACAAGCTGGCAACCCATGTGCTGGTGGGCTGGTCTTGACCATAGCTTCCCACCCAATTAGCCTGACATCCATCATCACTCTTACTCTGTGTCAGACAATTAGCCTTTGAACATAGCCTTGTAGGCTTCACAACTCCTGAGACTATTAGGCACTATGGCATCTGCTTGCCTCAATGTGATTTGCTAGAGTCTATTTCCATCTTGGTCATGTGTCTGAAGACCACACTTCGAGCTTCAGTTCTGTATTTGATGGTATTAAACAAATAAAACTTGGCACTCATTGTCTCTCAGGTGCACCTTGGCAGGAGTTGGGCTCATTCTTCGCATTAATTGTAGCCTTTGAATAGACAACCAGTTCTCGGCTGCCCTGGCCTTCTTGACACTGAGCTAGACAAACCTCCTTGATTCTTTTTTGCTCATTAGCCACTGTTTATCAACTGCAACACACTTTCAGACTTTTTAGTTCATGGGATCCCAGTTTGCTCAAAACACGATGTGGAACATCCAGATTTCTTATACTTCATATATGTACCTTGACATTTCTTATATATATATATCTATATCTTGGTGGCACTGCCTGTAATCTATATACTACATTTAGCTAGCTTCTACGACTACTTAGTCTGCTTGCATTACTGGCTCTGTACAATTGTAAAACGGCTTGCATTTTCTTCTATGCTCTTCACACATGAAATCTTCATCTTGCACGTAACGGGTTACTCGATTCTTTTACTTTGTCATCAGGTTCCATATGTTCCCTTCACACTCTCTACTACTACAACCTTTTCTCAGTGTGTCATATCACATCTTGTGACATCACCAGTCTGCTCTTTCATTAATTTCCTCGCTTTCTTCTGGGATCTTCCCTAGGAGACTATCGACTATCTGTGGATACATAAAGAATGGCTTCCTTAATGGGCGTTTTGCTTCAAAGGCTGCTTGTGTTATTGGCATCATTACAGGTGTCGCCTTTGTGGCTATCTCTGGCCCCCAACATACAGGTGACTTAGGGGTGGGTCTGGTAGAGGCTTTTGGCTCCTCCTCTACACTTATTCTGCTATTTTCTAATGCCCACTTAGGGAGACTTTCTTTAGCACAGTCTGTGTTTTCTAGAGATGATAATCTACACATTGTGCTCAATTTTAGAGGAACATAGCCTCTTCTCTTTGCAGGCCCAGTAGTCATGCCTCTATATTTCATTGTTATATTTGTTTTCATTCCCATGTTCTTTCCCTCTTGCCCGGTGGGCGCTTTGAAACACAATTTACTTGATGTATAAGCACCTTACAAATGCACAATAAATAAATAATGCAATGCCGAGTGCTTGTGTGATCATTGCAGGTGTTGCTCCCATCATGTGATCTGTGGTGGCAGGGTCTGTCCATAAGATTCTATGTTTTAGTTTACTAATTTTACTATATTCATAATATAAACCAAAAAAACTGTTAATAAAATGCAAGTTTAATATGCCATCCAATGTCAAGGCCACCAAGAAATTAGTCAAATGTATTAAGAATAAAACACATACAGAACTCAGAGTCGCAATAGATAAAATACACGCAATGATGCAAAGAGAGATAGGAACATAAATACTACAAATAAAATTAATGTACTCGTATTAAAGGGAGAACTACATAAATAAGCTATGCATATTAAAGACCTCAGAATTTAAAGAATCAAACATACATAAGCATAAATGAAATACACAGAGGAATGGAGGCACAAGGGAAAAAAACAAGGGAAAAAATGTAAACCGGTAATCGACAATAATGTACAGGTCATCTTGATTGGTCAGATCAGTAATAATACATGTTAGGCATAAGAAACCCATACTATATATTGAAGCATACTGCAAGAGGTGCAGTCCAATAAATTATGGGAATCCTAAAGATAGAGAAGGATCAGAGAGGTTTAAAAACATCCTCAGTTATGACTGTATTGGTACGATCAAGTTAGTAGTTAGCCATTGTTGGCCTGGAGTTGATAGATAATTAATAAATGCATGCCATTTATTATGGTGAATTAAGAACAGCTAAGCAATGTTGCCAGACATTTTTGCAATTTATGACTATTACAAATTCCATTCAACTAAGACTTGATACTGATATTTTGAAAGTGTTGTCAATTTGCTGTAATATTTTGGATTGCCACTAAAACAAAAAGGACAAAAAGGATAAAAGGATGTCCAACCACTGTAAAATCAAAGTTCAGACTATTCAACAAAATATTCCCTCAGGTAAGGGGAACATTAACATTAAAAATGAGCTTTGAAATGTTCCAAACACGGCTTTTGAGTGTATTCACACTGAACAAACAAGTTTGAAGGTATATTCTTCTGCAAGACATGCCCGGAATTTGATAACGCAGACATTATTGGAATTAAATACGGCTAGAAATACTCTGGGAAGAAAGGAAACTAGAGATTGGATTAAAGCAGCTGATGTGGATATCAACTCAATTCTGTTCTGGATACGAGAACACCCCCCAAACAACTCAGCAATCCAATTCCCATTTTACTTCAGAGGACTTTACTGTAAACCAGAATATTTTAATATTCATATGAGCATACAAACTGGTAGCCTTACAAGAGGCAGTCAAATTCATAAAATGCAATTTGCTGGATTTGGGGGACAGCTTCAGAACTCATAAGAGTAGGAGAGTTATCAATAATATCATTATGTAGCATAGACTATTGGAATAACACTGAGATGGGCTGAGCAAATATAGCCCTAGAATCATCAAATATAAGATATAATTTGCCATAAACAATTGCGACACATAGAACCTTGCCAAGCCAAATCCACCAGAAAATGGACTTCCCATTAATTGTAATAAGATCATTTTGACAATATATTGCCATTTATATTTAGAAGGGTTTTTTTATGTGAGGAAATACCTTTCAAACCAGAGACAGTAAAATTGGTGGTATGGGTGGCTTAGTATGAACAATATTTATCAGCGACTGTCCTTAGTATGAACAACGCTGTCTTTCAAATCTGATAGTCGGTGTTTCTATAAACACCACTGAAGCTATGAACTGGGATGACAGAGGATGAGGAATGGTGCCAGGCTCTCTCCGGAGCTGTGGATAGACAGGAACATCAATGAGGAAGGTGATAAATCACAGCCAGACACCACCGAGACACAACCCCAATGGTACCTCTGCTATAAGATGAAATGGCAGATGATCCTTGTTACTCAGAAGGGAGATGGAAGACGAGTTGATCCTGTGCTGTTTCTGGTGAGTAGCAGTTTGTGGGAAATACCAACAAGGACGAGATCTGAAAGCCTGGCCTGAGGAAGTCCTAATGTTCTCTGTGAATCAGTAGCAGCGATCCAGAACCGAAGCAGAATATATCCAAAGTACCTTGCCGAAAGAAAAGGCTGCTATCTGCTTGTGAATCAATATCCAAGAACAAACAACAATAAAGTCCCAGGATGCTCTGCAGGAGGGAAATCTACAATCAGTCCGTGTATCAGTAGCTGGGGATCACAGATCAAGAGCATTCCTAATCGCTGTGCTGAAAAAAGAACTGCAATCAGTCTGGGAATCAGTAGCAGGGATTCCGGTACCAGATTAGTAAAAGCGAAAACTACATAGGAAATCAGATACAAAACAATGGGCCAATGTTGGGAAGCCCCATACTACTGTAAAACAGCACTTACATGTTGGTACTATGCACAAACGGCATCCGGGGTGACTCATGCAGAGGAACGCCATGTTACCAGTGAGAGACAACCTGTGCCAATGACATTACCGTGAGGTGAAGTCTGGGAGCATGCCCACGATGGAGAAAACGGCTAGCAAACTACTGCTTCCTCTGGGAAACGCATTGCCTGCCACAGGCCGTCGCACATGTATAAGGAATATAACACAATGGGGGATATCATCACCTATGTTGCCTCCTAACCTCCCGACTAGTTAAATATAAAGGATGCCAAAAAACACACAACAATCCTGCAAGCTAGAAAACAAAAAAGTACAATTGAGCTTCATTATTTCTTTAATATAATGCAATAGAAACACTTGTATATTTAATGCCATTAGGACACCATTTCATACCAGATGCTACAAATTCATTTTTGACATTAAGGGCCTGATTCATCGAACGTTTCCCTATGGGATTGTGCCATTATAAAACCCTTCCATGAATCAGACCCTATGAGTATTGAAGGGGAGAATTCCTGATTTACCTTTGTTTAACTTGTATCCCAGCCCTGACTGAAAAAAGAAAAAGCAAGTTGGGTCACGGAAATTCTAGAGATCAGAAAATCATCTACATATGCAGCCAATTTAATTTCCATTACATTGTATATGAAACCAAGATTACTATCATTGAGACTAATGCCAATGGCAAAAATGAATGGGATACGATTGAAAGGACAGCCCTATCCAGTAATTCTTAGAAGAGAAAAATGCAAAGAAATTACGTCAATTAAAATAGAAGTTATGAAAGAACGATAGAGAAGTTTAAAAAGGGAGTTGAAATTAGAACCAAATCCATGCCAATTTAATGCTTGAAATAAATAGTTAAATTCCACACAGCGAACTACTTCCTTAAAGAGCTAAATAAATGGCAGTGTAGCTGCTGGTTGTGTGATGAATCCTATGGACTCCTCACTAATTCCGTGCCTAAAGTTTCCACCCAGGTGGCCAGGGAAAGGCAGCCGCTTTCTGATCCTTACCTTGGGGTTGGTGTTCTGAGGGAGGATCACCTGGAGGAGGAAGAGCCCAGGGCAATGAGAGGAATTTGTGGGATGAGACACAGTATTTGTCTTTCTCTAGGGAGGACATCTCGTCATTTCCAAAGTATGTAATAGCTTGTTGTCTTAATATTCTGCCTGTCCCACGAGTTGAACATTTTAATGTGGGTACAAATCATCAGAAGACCTTTTCCATTGAGAGAAATAAAAAACCCTCTAAACCCCTCATAAAGGTAGAAGCGGCCCTAACTCCCAAAGGTGCAGTAAATGGAGGTCTAGAAATTATCACGGTTTATACCCTAAAGAACTTTATTCCTCTTTTCAGTCAAATCTGGTGACTAATCCTTATAATATTTCCTTATAGAGAACAGAAATAAGTTTAAGAAAAAACATCCAACCAGAAAAACGAACTTTGTCATTACAGACTTCAAGTCCCATAATTCCCTTAGTACTGAAGAAGAAAAGGGCTAAAGAGGAACATTGTTGCAGGAGTGGTCAGATTGTTAATGGAAATGGCCCACACCTGAGGGAGACTGGGAGGCTTAAAAGGCCCCCTCAGGTGCAGGACAAGAGTAAGCAGTTTGAGCAGAATGAGCAGGCAGAGCAGTGCATGCAGCCGATGCAGAAGCTGGAGGAGAGAGATGGCACTGGGACTACTGTTAAGCAGAAGATAGTAGCAGGTCCTGAGAGGGTCTGTGCCTCCAGAGGTCTAGAGTGCAGAGGCTGTGCAGCGAGAAGTAAAAAGCGAGATGTGAAAGCGAGGGAAGCTTTCCTTCCCAAGAGGTTGTCTCCGGTGACTGGCGAGCACGAGTGAGCTTCAGGAGCAAAGGAAGGTTAGTTTTCGAGTGGTTCGGGTGGCGGCAAACCAGAAGTAGCTGTTTGCTGGGTTGTGCACGCCTTACCCAGTGAGTTCACCAGCTTACAGTGACCCTGGAGCGCTCCAAGACCGCTCGCGTGTTCATGGCAGGTGTTTCACTACTAAGAAACTCGTATGAGTGACAATGATATTATAAGGATTTTTTAATCTCAAACAACCCGAAAGCAGTGAAAGTCACATTTGGTAAAGCCAAATGGCTATAACTTTAAGCGTGTGAGTTTATGGAAACCCAGCAGCCCAATCAGGCACTATTGTTAAAAGCTAATGCACACAACCATTGACCAAGCCAATAGAAATAAAAAATAACAATTCAATTAAAATCCAGCATACACTGCCAAAGGAAAAGGGGGAATAATGAAAGACCCAAAGGTTGTGTAACTTGTTACGCACATTTTCAGAAGCATATAATCACTGCTGGTATAAACACACTTTGCCAAAGCCAAGGGAGAAACAGAGTAAGACCCTATCCTTATCAATATTTGGTTATGTGTGCATTGGCGAAATGAGAATGGCAAAAAGGCTGTCCTTCTAGAAAGGGTTATTCAGAAGGAGAGGAGCATAATTTGCAGAGGAGCATTGAAGAGCACAAATGTGAATGTTGTAGTCCCGGAAGGGTTAATGCTTCAAAATACTGAACATTGTGTAGCTGCTGCAAAGCTATTCTAAGTTGTTTTTTTGTTGGTTTTTTTTACCACAGAAGCACTTAATAATTATGAAATGCTATTTGGGCAAGAGAGTGTACCCGGATGACAAACCCTTGAAGCAGTGGACCTGGCCTGGGAGAAAACCAGATGTGATTGAGGTAGTAGGCCTAGCATGGAAGTAAACCAGATAGAAGTTGATGAAGTGCTTTAAAGTGGTGTTGACAAAGACAATTTATGTGTGTGGTACTGAAGAAAGAACTGTATAAAACTCTTGTAGATGAATCACACTTATTCAGAAATACTGAGTAGTGGAAAATTAGCCTGACAAAGACAATTATTGTTTCTTTTGATGAACTACAAACATATTCTGCATGTGGAGAGGACAATTCTGATGTTTGCTCTCGCTCAAGAAAGAGAAAGAACCTTCTGTTTTCTTTATTGACTCACTGGAGTGTTGGAGCTGTCTGTTGTCAAACACTAAATTGGAACTTCTTTGCAAACCAATATTTCTTCAATTCTTACTGGAACTGTGGAGCAGAACCCAGCTTGAATCTGGGGAAGGGGAATTCACTCAGATTATAACTAAAGACTGTGGTAATGTTACTAATTCAACTGTGATATCTATATTGTTACCTTTTGAACTGCCATATATTACCTTATTGATTTATGTGTGTGAGGGAAAGACATTGGACCTCATTACGAGCTTGGAGGTAAGGGAAAAACAATGCCAGTAAAGGATTAACGGCATCGCTTACCGCTCCGGGCTATTACGACCCGCCAACCCGCTATCAACGGCACCGTAAATAACGGTGCCTCTAATAGCGGCATTAGCGCGGGCACGCGACCCTACGTGCCGGCAATAGCGGAATCCATAAACTGGAGCTGAACACAAGTTAGGCGGCCATGCAAATAACGGGCTACTGAAGCCCGAAAAGTACCTTAGCGGCATGGAGCAAATACCGGCACCGCGAACCACCCGTAAAAGGCCATGTGCAGTGTTCCCAACTGCCACAGGTGCACACAATCATCACAGGTGGAGGAAATGTAGACTGGGCCAGCACAAAAAGGAGCACACCCCACCTCTAACCACACCCAGTCACACACCAAAATGATTCCAATACTAGCAGCAATACTGGGGCTGGAGGACATGATTCCAATAGAACTCCAGCAACAACAAAAGGCAGCACAGAGGAGACGCAGGAGGAGAAGGAGGGTGAGGCAGGCACAGCATGCACCACCAGTGAAGGCAGTTGTACCACACAGGCAGCCCCCAATCCCTCGAATCAGAGCCAGTCCATTCAGCCTAACCCCTGAGCAGATCCACACCTTGTACCGTCTGGATCGGGACACCATCACCACCATTGTGGACATGATACATAATGACATTGCCAGCCTCATAGACATCCGTACCGCCATCCGCCCTCTACTGAAGGTGGTGTCTGTGCTCCACTTCCTGGCCACAGGCACCTACCAGTACACAGTAGGGCAGATGCATGGCATATCACAACCATTATTCTCACGTACGATGAACAAAGTGCTCGATGCCCTCCTGAAGCACACAGGCGACCACATATTCCTACCACGGACTGCCCACGAGATCTCCAACACCAAAGTTGGCTTTCATTCACTGGCATGCTTCCCAGGTTGCATCGGTGCCATCGACTGCACCCATGTTGAATTGTTGGTCCCACATACCATGGAGGTAGTGTACCGCAACCGTAAGTTATACCACTCCATCAACGTGCAAATGGTATGTGACTCAAACAAGATCATGACACATTGTTGTGCCCGATTTCCCGGATCAACCCATGATTCAAGGATCATGCGGAACTCCATGATACCACGCTACATGGAGCGACACGCAGGGCAACGATCCTGGATACTCGGTGAGTTGCATTTCAAGCCCATGGCAGTGTGATGTGGGGAGATGATTGGGGGGAGAGATGCATACCACCTGGCTGAGATGGGGGGTGAGATGCATACTTCACCTGGCTGAGATGGGGGGGAGAGATGCATACTTCACTTTGCTGAGATGGGGGGGGGAGAGATGCATACTTCACCTGGCTGAGATGGGGGGAGAGATGCATACTTCACCTGGCTGAGATGGGGGGGGGGGAGATGCATACTTCACCTGGCTGAGATGGGGGGAGATGCATACTTCACCTGGCTGAGATGGGGGGGGGGAGAGATGCATACTTCACCTGGCTGAGATTAACTGAGAGGATGGAACGCCAAAGCAGGCCAGACTGGACCAGACACCTGACGCCTAAATGCAAGACGTAAGCTGTACTACTATGAAAATGAGGCAGTGCTGCAACCATTCCATAGCCATCAACATGTACACTGCACATAATCAGACCGTAGCCCCTGCAACACAATCCAGCGACATGCAGTTAGTATGGCCAATGTATATGACCAAATGCAAATAACATATCATCAAAAAGGACATGTGTCCATTAGTGCGTACAAAGGAGTCACATGAGGCCAAAATACATATTCTCACTCCAACACCACCACAGAGGTCCAGCATACCAACATGGCAACATCAGGCGTGGAAAGTCAGATCATCACGAGTCTGGCATCAACGGTGACAGGATATAAGCATACAATTAACTACACATCACCTAGATCATGGGAACAACTGGCGTGGGCAACCACAGTGCATGAGCACTCATAGGGAATAGGACACCCCTGCGTCCACTAGACGATGCCACACACACCTGTCGATCATATGAAATCACACATTGCAGTTACTTTGAGTGGCTCTATTCATGCGTGGTTATGTGGATGCAAACAGGAAATAAATGCATGCATTTGGGTCATTGATACAGGTCCCATTTGATGTAACCACTTACACATAACCATTGTTGTACACATCCAGGTGATGCTGGCTATCCCTTGAAGAGGTGGCTCCTTAGCCCTGTCTGGAACCTGCAGAACAGGCACGAAGAGGACTACAATCGTGCACACACACGTACCCATGTGGTGATCGAGCAGACATTTGGCCTTTTGAAGGCACGGTTTCGCTGCCTCAGCAGGTCTGGTGGGGCACTCTTGTACGGGCATGAGAAGGTGGGCAAGACCATCATGGCATTTGTCATGCTACACAATATGTGCATCAGACGGAATGTGCCTCTGTCCCCTGACACTGAACTGCAACCACCTGACGAGGGGGATGAGGAGGGAGGAGAAGGGGCTGCACATCATGGAGGTAGCGATGCACAGGAGGGACGTGCCGTGCGCCAGACTTTGATTAACCAATGTTTCTACCACACATGGATGCGGAGTGTGCCAGGAAGGTGGGACTCAGGGCTCTGGGTGTGTCGGAGACATGGACACTGTACACTGTTCACCAATAAAGCACACATACACAATAAGCAATGTCCGGTCATGTGAATTCTCATATCACAACAGGTGTATTGAACAGCTAGAACATTGAATGTGCACAAGCCCTCCACCACACGCACCTTTCCCCTCCAACTCCCCCCTCAACTTCCTCACACACCCTCTCCCCCTCCCCCCTCAACTTCCCCACACACCCTCTCCCCCCACCCCACTCAACTTCCCCACACATGGTGTGCACTTTCATGCACCATTAGTCTTCAAGAGTTCGGAATGACAGGCTGCACCTACACCCCTTGTCCACTGCCAGCATCGGGTGGACCCCTGTCCGACCTGTGCAAGTTCCGCACAGACCTACGCAGGGGGCTTGTCTGTGTGGAGCTGGCATTTGAGGAGGTGCCTGGTTGTTCAACCACCTGTGCGGGACGCAGGACTTCCAGGGCTTCCACCATGCGGGTGAGGACCTGCCTCACAGCCTCCAATTCGTTGCATATGTTTGCAGAAGTTGACCCAATGGCAGCTTTGAGGGACGCTGCACATTCCCTGAAATCCTCCCTTGCCTGGCCACTTTCAATGATGTGCTGGGTCACCAGCCCTGTCAGCTCCTCCTGGCGCTGTTGGATTACCGTGATCCCCTCTTGCCTGTCCCGGACACTGGTGGATGCCGAAGCTGCATGCGACATGGTTGGTGCTTCATGCATGCTCTCCATGTGGCTGAAGCTCCCTGGCCATTACCCCACAGCAGACCGCTCATGGCTGGTGGCATTGTGTATGCTGGGTGGGGAGAGGTGGGATGACTGCAAGGGGCCTGTTGCGGTAGGTGTTCCGGGTGTCGGACTATGTGTTTCATCATCTGACACGGCTGCCGTGGCAGCTGCCTCTCCGATGGTACTGCTGGCAGTGGATACAGAGCCTTCAGGCACTGGCTCCTGTGTGGTGGTGGCTGGTGTGGGTGCTGTGGTGGTGACCCTATTGCACATTGGTTCTGTAGGTTCGTGGGTTGTGTTGTCCTTGTGAGGTAGTCCTGGTTTCACTCTTCCCCTTGATGTTGAGGGCCTGTTTGCCTCCTCCATGCCCCTGGACTTTTTCACTGCTCTTGCGGGCTGCTCCGGGAGGTCCTGATCATCGCTGTCAGATTGTATGCCTGTGGGGGACCAAGAGAGGGAGAGCATTAGTGATGGGTCTACGTGCATCAGGCATGCATTGTGGTAGCTACAATTCTATGGAATGACAGGTATTTGCCGTTGGAGTAGTGACATACGGGTTGCTAGTCTTATGGGTGGGTCATGCAGGGATGCGTCTGGACCGACACATGTATGGGGTGCATCATGCATGTGGACGAGATGGTGCTGTGCACTGCCTGTAGGCAGGGTTGCGTACATGTGTCTGGTGGCCCCTGCTTTGCATCATTTCACTGTCAGTTCGGGGGACATCTTCATAGTTTGCATTACAGTGGTTTATTTGGTACACCTACCTGCATCAGCCGATGACGGGGCTCCCCGCTCCATATCCCCCACTCCCTCGATTGCCTCCATTCCGATGGTGCTCGCACAAGTCTCCTCCCAGCGAGTCATCTTTATGGGTGAGCCGCCTCCGCCACCTGTTGCCATTCCCTGGCTACGGTTTGCTGCGAGGATGTTCCTTACACGTAGGCGCAGGTCATCCCAGTGCTTCCGGACATCTTTCACTGTGCGTGGGGTTGTTGCAACCGCACTCACTTTACGCGCTACCTCCGCCCAGATCTCTTTTTTGCGCAACAGTGCTGGTTGACGCATATCATTAGAAAATACTACATCCCCATTTTCAGCCAAAGTGTCCGCGAGCATGTTGAGCGCTTCTTTGGAGAATCGCTCCTTGTGCAGGCACGCAGCTCCCTTTTTAAGTGCCTTGGGCATTCTAATATGCTGCTGGTTTATTTTGGGACAGGTGTGATGGTGATGTGGATCCTGGGTGCAGAGGATGGCAATGGATTGTGTTTTTCAAGATGGCTGCCATGCTCTTTCCCCATTCCTGTGCAGTGACGCTACTTCCGGTTCTGCTTATTTACGGTCGCCGCTATTAGCGGTCACTGCTGATAGCGGTGACCACTAATGCCGGAGGCATGGATGGCGGTGGTGCTGCGCTTCCCTCGATGCTGCTAAGGGCGATTTTTGGGTCTTTAGCGGCATGGCGGTAAGGTCGTTACCGGCATGGCGCAAAGCTTGTGCCCACGAAGTCGTAATAGCCCTCTAATAGCGGGCTCGTTGCTACAAGGCCACGTTATTTGCTCCATGCCGGTAAAGACAGTTAATTACCTCCAACCTCGTAATGACCTCAATTGTTTGTTAGAATGTTTCCTTTAGTTTATTTTAGGAAGGGAAATTCTCGTCAGCCCAGGTGTAGTGAGGCGTTTATCCAACCTTTTCATTTAATAAAATGGCATTTGTTGAAAGACCTTCACAAAGTTGTTTGTCCGCCTCACCTTTATGACACGTCACAGTTGATTCACCAGTAATACTGAGAATATCAAAAAATGTCTAGATTTTACAGTGGAGAAGTGACCTTTGACAAAATCTAAAGAGGAGTGTTGGAGCCCCCTCTACGGAGAACAAACATGGGTAAAATACCCTGTTCTGTGGAACTTCTTGCACCCTTCACAGAGGAGAATTAGCAATTTGCAGATCAGTCTTTGTCCCACCCACAAGTGCAGTTCCATAGAACAGGGTATTTGAACCATGTTTGTTAGTGAGTCTCCCACACTCCTTTTCAATTTTGTAAAACCTGGGGTTTCACCCTAAGTAACCAAGGGTAATCCAGACGTGGACACCTTGCTCACTGTGCATTAGAGAGGCTCAGCTTCACCTCACTGAGGAGGCCCAACAAGGCCAAAGTTTTGCTGATGGTACTCTTGTTCAGAGTACAATTGCTTAGCATTTCAGTGCTGGACTGCCCTTGTGGGTGGGACAAAGACTGATATGCACATTAATATTTCTCCTCTGTGAAGGGTGCAGTGAACTAAAACGTGGTTGTAGACCCTCCTGAGTTGAACAAATTCTATAGAACAGGGTATTTGACCCAAAATACCCATGTTCATTCTCAGTAGAGGGGCTCCCACACTCCTTTTCAACTTTGACTAAATCTGTTTGCACAGGCTTGATCCAGTGAGGAAGAAGGGAGCCAATTCAATTAGCAATAATTTTGGCAAATATTTTACAGTCAGAATTAGAGGTATAGGTCAGAGGTTTTTAGGCATATTATTAGATTTACCAGGTTTAGAGACAAGTATTAGATAAGCTTCTGAAAAGGAACCCGACGAGCCCCCAACTTCGAAAAATAAGAGAACTGTTGTAACTTTTGAGGGTCCAAAACACAGGGGCTTGGTGCCTTATTTTTTTTAAATTGCTTTGTATATTCCATCTATGTGAAGGGGCACATCTATAGAACTAAGGTCACACAATGGGTAAGAATTCTAATGTAATTTATTTAAGAAGCTACTAAAATTAGAATCCATCATAGAATGTTCAAAAATATAAAGGTCACTCTCTCTTCATTTTTAATATACCGAATGTCATGACCCTTATTCCATACCCCCACTGGCAAGTCAACCTGCCAGGTAG
The DNA here is from genome assembly GCF_040938575.1 of Ambystoma mexicanum. Lineage (NCBI taxonomy): Eukaryota > Metazoa > Chordata > Amphibia > Caudata > Ambystomatidae > Ambystoma > Ambystoma mexicanum. Next base: position 141,232,436 of record NC_090922.1, on the reverse strand, counting down.
GGCCAGGTTTCAGGGTTCCATTATGGCCTCAGAGGCCTTACAACCTCATCCGAGACTCTCTTGGAGTCAGTCCTGGCATGTTTGGTGCCAGGCTCATATTCATTATGGAGAACATCTTTAAATCGGGACTATTTACTTGGGACTACTTTCTTTGGGCCTGCAGTCAACATGGAGGCACTCACAAAGGCCAGTTCCCAAGAACTGAGCTATGCGGTATAGAGTTTTGGATGTGGTGGCCTGGGACTACTTTACCTGGACTACTTTACTGGAAGGCTATTTAAACCACACCCAAGCAGCAGAACACGCTCTGCGTTATTCTGCAGTTTGCAGTGTAATGCTCACCGTGTCCAGTCCGGTCTCCAGTGTCCTTGATACCAGCAACCCTTGGAACAGCGAACCTGCAGAGGGGAAAAAAAACATTGTTATAAGAATCATACCTGTGAACACCATCCTGTCTTCAGCCCGTCGTTAACTTATGATTCTGCTTACCTGTGGACAGTCGATCCAGCGAACTACATCTTCTGGGCACCGCATGCTTTCTGGAACGAAGCAACCTGAAAAGGAGAGAGAGAAGGACAGAATTAGTGAACGCATACTAAAGGCTTCACACGAACAATGGACATCGCAAGAATCTCACCTGGTTAGTCGCCTCTTGGTCAGCATCGTCCCGGAACATCGCGCCCGCCGGAAAAGAACATCGTGGCCTGCAAAAGAAAGAGGAAGACACACGTTAGCATATACAAGGCGAAGCAGCGCTGCGCATTGCCCATTACTTACCCGACAGCATCGCGCACTCTGCGCCATCCATTACCGGCAGGTGCTCAACCCTGCCTGCCCGAAAACGCCAAATCTCGTGCACACCTAAAGAGAAGAGAAAAGACATTAACCACTAACAGTATTGAATACAAAGACTTCAAGGCAGCAAGACCTACCTTAAAGACTCTTGAAAGGGCTCGCACCAGTGAAGTAACACGGTAGCCCATGCCCACTTGAGACTACGCACCCCTGCCAAAGAGAGCAGGACGGAGAGCATGCCTTATACAGAAACAAGGTGAGGAGAGGGCCAAGGGAAGGTTTGAATCCAAGGGAGGTGGGGAGAGACCCTACCAGAGACGGCCAGTCTTGAACCCAGCCCTCCTGTATTTCAGGCTCAACTTCCATCGGAGGCACCACCCGGAATCGGGAAGAGGGTTCGAGGTGTATATCATCCAACCAGGGCTGAGTGGCGTCCCCGTGGATACCAGGTGAGCATAACAAAACGCAAAGCCTACAATGACATAATCCACCTGGGCGCCATGAAGACATCAGAAATTGACCAATTGGCTCAGTTATTGGGACAGTTACATGCTGAAGTTCATTCAGCCAGGCAACAGACCAATGCTCTCTGGAGGAATCTAGTTGTAACCAAAGATCGTATCGAGGAAATCAGTAGACAATTATTCCAATCGCAGGCAGAACAGACTCCATTGCCTGGAAACAGCCCGCCGGTACAAGCACCAACCTCATCAACCGCTCCAGTACAAATAACTCTTCCTGGAGCAATTCCTTTAGCATCACCTGAACGATTCTTGGGAGATCCCAGGAAGTATGCTACGTTCATGAATCAATGTCGTCTTCATTTCATTTGCAGACCTTGTGCATTTCCCACCGACCAGGCACGGGTTGCTTTTGTTTTGTCATACCTGAGCGGTAGTGCAGCGGATTGGTCGGTACCACTTGTGAGCCATGATAATCCATTGTTACATGACTTTGGGAGGTTCCAGAGGGAAATGGAGAAACTCTTTGCTCATCATACCCAAGAACAAGCAGTAGGCAACAAACTTTTGTCACTCCGGCAGGGGAATCAAGACTTGTTAACGTATATAGCAACCTTTAACAGATTAGGCATTGAAGCTGGGTGGCCGAAAACAAAAGAACCACGTTGTTTCATCGAGGTCTACGGGGAGAATTGAAGGACGTTCTAGCTCAGGTGGTTGACCCACCCATAGACTGTACCGAATTCATCAATCTGGTTGTGCAACTAGATCACAGATTACAAGACCGAAAGGCAGATCGGACTAGATCAGATACTCAGGCCATGTATGTTCGGTCAAAGGACAATGTCTCACACGTGTCGGAGAACACTGTAGAACCCATGCAAATCGGAGGTGTGCAACCCCCATTAACAAAAACTGAAAGAGACAAGAGAAGGCAACAGCAGCTATATTTGTACTGCGGAAAATCAGGGCACTTCCTCAAAGATTGCCCAGTAAAACCTCCAAGGAGAATTCTAAGGGCCACAGAGAAGGACGATAGCAAGGAGTCAGAAAACTACCAAGCTCGATAAACGTACAGATCAGTTTGTCGAGTGAGAAGAAAGAACCACCGACCTCACACTTTTCAATACCAGTGATCCTAATGAATTACCAACAACCGTCTTGGATGCACACCGTTGAGGCATACATAGACAGCGGAGCAGTTGGGAATTATATAGATCAAGAACTGGCAGCAGAGATGGGGTTTCCCTTATGTTCAAAGTCGACCACTGAAAAGGTTATCACCGTGGATGGGACAGAAATAGTGTCATGATCTCTGCTTCCAAAAGATCAGGACTTGCCCGACTCCCTTGGAAGCAGACCCATAACCCCGGTTCCGAGTGCCAGCCAGTCCCAATTGGGACCTTTTGGACCCTGTCCTGGCGCCAGTGGCACCAGGCTCATAAAGATGCCCAGTCCCAGCGCTGGAAGCGCCGGGCTCATAATGCTTGGGTGGACTTACCTGCAGCAGACCATGCTGCTTACTTACCTGCCAGTTGAACCCCTGATCCTCTTCTGTTTGGGACTACTTTTCCTGTTGGGTGGGGCAGGAGCCACTCCCTAGGTTCAGAACACTGGAACTCTTCTGGAAAGCAGGAACTCTTTTCTTACCTAGGCGTGGCTGTGGAAGGAGACACCTAAGCACTACAGGAGGCTATTTAAACCACACCCGATGGATGAATCTTGCTTTGTGTTATTCTGCATTCTCTGCAGCAGAACGCTCATCGTGTCTTCTGCTTCTGATCTTGGGCCTAAGGGAACAAAGGCTTACCATCCTGGAATCCAGTCTTCAGCAGCACCTGTAAAGACAAAGAAAGAACAGGTTAGCACTACGGTCTTCAGTGGCAGCGCATCTCTTACCTGGTCCATCGGCTGTCACCAACGCCTCGCGCTGCATTCCGGCATCTGAAAGACAAAGGCTTACCTACTCTTCGCATGCTCCGGAGGTCTTCGCACTGCATTCCGGCATCTGAAAGACAAAAGCTTACCAGCTCTTCGCACGCTCCGGAGGCCTTCGGCGCTGCATCCCGCATCTGAAAGACAAAAGAAGGTGCGTTTAAAGACATTGGGCAACTTTATTACTCACGTGCCATTACTCCTTCCCACACCGAATCCAGTGGGTATTCCAGCACCCTTCAGCTTCTCTAAAGCTCCGAACTTGTACCTGCAAGATAAAAGGGACAGTTAGTGCACATCGTGAAGCAGGCTACAAGCGCTTACTTACGTGCTTCCAGGCGCTTCTATTCTTCACGCGGGTTCGATCCTCAACTCTCATCAGCCCGCCATCCGCCATCGCCGGAACCCTGCAAAACAAGAGATATCATTACAAAAGACTTTTAAGACATTTGAAGTGCCCAGAACTTACCGTTCGTGCAGTTAACGACGGACAGCAGTCCTCTGAGGTCAAGAGGCCTGCACCCTTATCCAGTGAAGAAACTGGTTACGGCACCCTGCCCCGAGGCAGATGGAGAACTCGGCGTTCACTTACCTAAGACATCTTACTCTTCGAGTCAGACATACAGTGCACAGAGGTCCAGCCCAAAGAGCCAACCGTGTGTTACACATCACCTTTGAAGATACGGCATTCACCCAGTCAAGACCGGCGCCTCTGCGGGAATCAGGTGAGCGTTACAGAACACAAAGCCTACCGCAAAACTCCCACCCAGGCGCTATGGAAACCTCGGATACCGACGAGCTAGCCCAGTTACTTGGGGAACTAAGAGCAGAAGTGCATGCAGCCCGTCAGGAAACGAATGCTCTAAGAAGGGAACTGATTATTTCCAAGGAGCGAACAGACGATCTCGCTAGACAATTGCTACAGTCACAAGCCGGACAAACTCCGTTACCCGCATCAGGGGCAAATCTTCCTTCAACATCCTCTACGAACCCAGTGCAGATCAACCTACCTGGGAATGTACCTCTGGCTCCGCCTGAACGATTTTCTGGTGACCCAAAGAGGTTTGCAGTATTTATTAATCAGTGCCGGTTGCACTTCTTATGCCGGCCAGCAGCCTTTCCAACTGATCAAGCTAAGGTAGCTTTCGTGCTTTCGTACCTTAGTGGCAATGCGGCAGACTGGTCGATCCCTCTAGTTAATCAAGATGATCCGGTTCTCCATGATTTTCAAGCTTTTCAGCTCAGTATGGAAAAACTGTTTGCAAGACATTCACAGGGGCAGGCCTTGGACAATGAGCTCCTTTCATTGCGACAGGGTAATCAAGACCTTTTGGCTTATATTGCGTCTTTCAACAGACTGATAGTGGAAACTCGATGGCCTGAGGACAAAAGGATTACGCTGTTTTATAGAGGTCTACGTGGAGAGCTCAAAGATGTGTTAGCCCAAGTAGTGAATCCCCCGCAAGACTGTTCGGACTATATTGACTTAGTCGTTCAAATAGACCACAGACTGCAGAACAGGAAGGCCGATCGTTCCAAGTTTGATGCTCGAGTATTTTCCAAACCACCAACTCCTACCAAAGGAGTAGACTCCGGGGAACCCATGCAAATAGGGGGCCTGAAAGGACCACTAACACAAAAGGAGCGGGAAAGGAGAAAACAGCTGCAATTATGCCTCTATTGCGGAAACTCGGTGCACTTTCTTCGAGACTGTCCGGTGAAACCAGCCAAGAAGGCAGTAGGAGCTGCAGTTACCAGGGTCACAAACTCTGAGCAGGGAAACGACCTCGCCCGACAAGAATAGAGGTCCTCTTGCCGAGCGTTAAAACCAGTTCAGTGACCTAGCATTTCGTGATACCTATGGTCCTCATTAGGGCGGATGGCTGCGAAGGGCGGATGGCCGCGGAGGGCGGATGGCTGCGGAGGGCGGATGACTGCGGATACGAGTCCAATACCCTCTCTGATGAAATGATTTTAGAACTGCTCCCAATAGACTCTGTATGGAAAATTGTACTTAGAAGTTCGCCCAGTTCCCTCTCTGGGAAAGTTGCTTTTAGAAGTTTGCACACTGAAAGAGCATATAACCCATCACACCACACCCCACGCTTACTCTCTCCTTACATCACCACTCAACTAGAACACAGAGATACTATGACACCATTCGGTATAACCGTTCTCATACGAACATCCACCGCTTACTCCACATCACTCTATGTAAACACTGCTGGTCCCACATCCCCAGCCAGGCGTTTTCCTCAGGCCTAACGCAGCCACATCCGTTCCGGATAAATCCTGCCAGAACGAACACATTCTCCTGATCTCTCAACCACCACACCTACCGATAAGAAGCAGCTATTACACGTGTACCGCACAAGCTGCACACATATCCGGTGCTCACACGCACCTTTTGACTCTCCCTACTCTCTCTCTACTGATCTGAACTTCGGTTCCCAAGGGCGTTCAACCTACCAGCGCCTTCAGACCATACCAATGGTATATAAGGCGCTATATAAGTGCAAAATAACAATAACAATAACAATTAGCCCTGAACATCCGGATCGATTACATGCGATTGAAGCTTACGTCGACAGCGGTGCCATCGGAAATTATGTGGATCATGAAATGGTTTTGAGGATGAATCTGACTCTTTGTCCAAAGGCTGTAAAGGACGTCATTACTACGGTGGATGGTACGGAGATAGCCTCCGGACCAGTAACGCATACCACCCAAGAAGTGACGCTAGTAAGTCAAGATGGACACCATGAGAAGATCGTGTTCGATGTGATCAAGGCCCCTCAGTTCCAGATTATTCTAGGAATTCCTTGGTTAGAGAAGCACAATCCTCAGATCGATTGGCGAGCAAGAACGGTTCAGTTTCCAGAATGTGTCTCTACTTGTCACCCTCGACCTGGTGTTGCACTGGCAGCAATTTCCTCGGAGGCTCCCCAGTTACCTCCTGAATACCTAGAATTCCAAGATGTTTTCCGGAAGGATCAGGCTAACTCTCTACCTCCTCATAGGTCTTATGACTGCCAGATAGACCTGATACCTGGATCTACTCCTCCTTGTAGTAGAATTTATGCCCTCACCGAGCCTGAGAATCTTCACCTCCGACAATACCTGGATCAATACCTAGCGAATGGGTTTATTCGTCCTTCCAAGTCCCCTGCTTCCTCAGCTTTGTTCTTCGTTCCAAAAAAAGAAGGGGACCTTAGAACTTGTATAGATTATCGCGCCCTGAACCAGATCACCGTTAAGAATAGATATCCGTTACCTTTGATTCCTGAACTCCTGGACCAAGTCAGAAAAGCATGCATATATACAAAGCTGGATCTTAGAGGAGCCTACCACTTGGTACGAGTAAAAGAGGGCGATGAATGGAAGACGGCCTTCCGCACCAAGTATGGGCTATTTGAATATCAGGTCATGCCCTTCGGACTTTGCAATGCCCCGGCCGCCTTTCAATATTTTATGAACTATGTCCTCAGAGAGCTCATAGATGTGTGTGTTGTTGTTTACATTGACGACATCCTCGTTTATTCTTCATCGGAAACTGAACATCGGAAACACGTGAAAATGGTCCTCGAGAGATTGCGTCAACACAAACTTTTCGCTAAGTTGGAAAAATGTGTTTTCAACGTGACTGAAGTTGAATTCTTGGGATTCATATTATCACCTAGCGGAGTGCGTATGGATTCAAAGAAGGTCGATGCAATTCTCAAATGGCCATCGCCATCCTCCGTAAAAGGTGTTCAAAGCATGTTAGGCTTCGCTAACTTTTACCGCAGGTTTATCCCCGAATTCTCTCGAATAGTCCAGCCCATCAGCGCCTTGTTAAAGAAAAACAAAAGTTTTGAATGGTCTACCGAGGCGGAACAAGCTTTCCAGAATTTGAAGACTAGATTTATCTCTGCACCGATCTTAAAACATCCTCGCCCAGAACTCCCCTACATCTTTGAAACTGATGCTTCGAGCCTTGCCATGGGGGCAGTTCTATCACAAAAGGACCCAGTAACCAATCAGTTGCATCCCGTGGCATTTTGGTCCCGCAAATTCTCGCTTCCTGAAATCAATTACACTATTACTGATAAGGAACTTCTAGCTATCAAGTCCGCCTTTAAGGCTTGGCGGCATTATCTTCTGGGGGCCCGACACACCGTTACTGTGATTACAGATCACCGAAACCTGCAATATTTGAAAACCGCAAAAGCTCAATCCTCTAGGCAACTCCGTTGGGCACTATTCTTTGCCGAGTTTGACTTCATAATTACCTATCGACCTGGTACAAAAAACGGTAAAGCTGATGCCCTTTCTCGGATGGGAGTGGAAGAACATTTGATCAATCCTAAACCTGTACCTATCATTCCCGAACAAAGAATTCTAGGTGTAATCGCCACACAATCCATAGAGGAAGTTAAGGATAAAGCCAGGCTACTGGTAACTCCAGCAGACATACAGAATTGGCATCTGCAGGGTAAGGACTTTACGGTGAAGGACAACCTATTATATTTCCAAGAACGGTTATACCTGCCCAGCACAGATTTACAGAAAAAGGTAATCTCTTGTTATCACGATTCTTTAATGGAAGGACATCCCGGTATGACCAAGACCTCGGAAAAGATCAAGCGCTACTTCTGGTGGCCGTCTTGGAAAAAAGATATCGGAGACTTTATAATGTCCTGTGGAGTATGCGCCCAAAACAAGAGTCAAAAGGAAAAACCAGCCGGCCTCTTACGCCCTATTGACATCCCGCCTCGCCCTTGGCATACGCTTTCTATGGACTTCATCACTGATCTACCTCCATGCTCCGGATACAATACGATCCTAGTAATCGTGGATCTATTCTCCAAGATGGCGCATTTCATTCCACTCAAAGGCTTACCAACAGCAGCAACTCTGGCCCGAGAATTTCTCGAAAACATCGTCCGACTGCACGGTTTTCCTTCAGTTCTAATTTCGGATCGAGGTAGTCAATTTATTTCTCATTTTTGGCGAAGTTGCTGTCGGTCGGCTCAAATTGATGTGAGACTTTCGACCAGCCACCACCCTCAAACCGACGGACAAACCGAGAGGACCAATCAAACTCTGGAACAGTATTTGCGCTGCATGCTAGAACAAACTGAAAAAACTTGGAAAGATATCCTTTGGATAGCCGAATATGCCTACAATAACTCTGTCCACTCGGGAACTGGGAAGACCCCGTTTTTTCTTTTATACGGTAGTCACCCTCGAACCTCGGAGTGGGATCCACTCCAAGATCTTGGAACACCAGCAGTAGACCACCTGCATTCTACAATCACCCAAGCCTTTAAGGAAGCCGTTTCTCACCTTCAAAGGGCTAAAGAACAATACAAGAAAGGAGCAGACCAACATCGGAAGGAAGCCCCCCAATATCAAGTAGGAGATCAAGTCTGGTTATCCACCAAATATCTACCTCTAAAAGGACCACGCACATTCAACCCAAGATACCTTGGTCCCTATTCCACCACTACCATAGTAAATCCAGTAGCGGTCAAGTTGGACTTGCCCCCTCACATGAAGATACATCCGGTCTTCCACGTCTCTCTATTAAAACCCGTGCAACCTCAAACCCGACTAACTACATCTCCAAAACCTATTCTAGTTGATGGAGAACTCGAGTTTGAAGTCAAAAGCATCCTGGATTCCAAGATCTCCAAATCTAAACTATTTTACCTGATTGACTGGAAAGGCTACGGTCCCCAAGAAAGATCCTGGAAACCTGCAGAATATGTCCACGCGCCTCGTCTAATCAAAAGATTTCATCGAACATTTCCTAACAAGCCCAAACCCCCGGAGAAGCCCGGTTTGGGAGGGGCCTTGAGGGGGGGGTGCTGTCATGATCTCTGCTTCCAAAAGATCAGGACTTGCCCGACTCCCTCGGAAGCAGACCCATAACTCCGGTTCCGAGTGCCAGCCAGTCCCAATTGGGACCTTTTGGACCCTGTCCTGGCACCAGTGGCACCAGGCTCATAAAGATGCCCAGTCCCAGCGCTGGAAGCGCCGGGCTCATAATGCTTGGGTGGACTTACCTGCAGCAGACCATGCTGCTTACTTACCTGCCAGTTGAACCCCTGATCCTCTTCTGTTTGGGACTACTTTTCCTGTTGGGTGGGGCAGGAGCCACTCCCTAGGTTCAGAACACTGGAACTCTTCTGGAAAGCAGGAACTCTTTTCTTACCTAGGCGTGGCTGTGGAAGGAGACACCTAAGCACTACAGGAGGCTATTTAAACCACACCCGATGGATGAATCTTGCTTTGTGTTATTCTGCATTCTCTGCAGCAGAACGCTCATCGTGTCTTCTGCTTCTGATCCTGGGCCTAAGGGAACAAAGGCTTACCATCCTGGAATCCAGTCTTCAGCAGCACCTGTAAAGACAAAGAAAGAACAGGTTAGCTCTACGGTCTTCAGTGGCAGCGCATCTCTTACCTGGTCCATCGGCTGTCACCAACGCCTCGCGCTGCATTCCGGCATCTGAAAGACAAAGGCTTACCTACTCTTCGCATGCTCCGGCATCTGAAAGACAAAAGCTTACCAGCTCTTCGCACGCTCCGGAGGCCTTCGGCGCTGCATCCCGCATCTGAAAGACAAAAGAAGGTGCGTTTAAAGACATTGGGCAACTTTATTACTCACGTGCCATTACTCCTTCCCACGCCGAATCCAGTGGGTATTCCAGCACCCTTCAGCTTCTCTAAAGCTCCGAACGTGTACCTGCAAGATAAAAGGGACAGTTAGTGCACATCGTGAAGCAGGCTACAAGCGCTTACTTACGTGCTTCCAGGCGCTTCTATTCCTCACGCGGGTTCGATCCTCAACTCTCATCAGCCCGCCATCCGCCATCGCCGGAACCCTGCAAAACAAGAGATATCATTACAAAAGACTTTTAAGACATTTGAAGTGCCCAGAACTTACCGTTCGTGCAGTTAACGACGGACAGCAGTCCTCTGAGGTCAAGAGGCCTGCACCCTTATCCAGTGAAGAAACTGGTTACGGCACCCTGCCCCGAGGCAGATGGAGAGCTCGGCCTTCACTTACCTAAGACATCTTACTCTTCGAGTCAGACATACAGTGCACAGAGGTCCAGCCCAAAGAGCCAACTGTGTGTTACACATCACCTTTGAAGATACGGCAGTCAAGACCGGCGCCTCTGCGGGAATCAGGTGAGCGTTACAAATAGCTTCTGGACCAGTAACCCGATGGACAGCAGGATTAACCCTACTCTGCCAGGACGGACACCGAGAATCTATTGCCTTTGATCTCATCAAGGCGCCTCTGTTCCGGCTAATATTAGGGATGCCATGGTTAGTAGCTCACAATCCTCAGATAGATTGGTGTGCAAGGAAGCTGGCCTTTTCCCGATGACTGCGCTCCTACCTGCTATTACCAAGAAGAAGAGGAACCCGACTCCCAGAATTACGGCACTTGGTGTGACTAGTACTATACCAAGAGAATACCAAGATTTCCATGACGTGTTACAGAAAGAACAAGCTAACGGGCTACCACCGCACAGGCCCTATGACTGCCAAATTGACCTCATACCTGGTGCACAAATTCCTTGTGGCAGAATCTATGCACTCACAGAACCAGAGAACCTCCATTTGAAATCCTATCTAGACCAGTACCTGGCAAATGGGTTTATCCGCCCGTCTAAATCACCGGCAGCCAGTCCCTTATTCTTTGTACCAAAGAAGGAAGGAGATTTGAAGACCTGCATTAATTACTGCACACTAAACCAGATCAGCGTAACAAATCGCTATCCACTGCCACTCATTCCCGAATTGTTAGACAAAGTCAAGGATACCCACATTTATACCAAATTAGACCTTAGAGGAGCGTTCCACCTGGTCCGAGTAAAGAAAGGAGATGAATGGAAAACCGCTTTTCATACCAAATACAGCTTGTATGAATACCAGGCAATGCCTTTTGGACTTTGCAACGCTCCCGCTGCATTCCAGTACTTCTTGAACGATGTCTTGCGGGAATTAATCGATGTTTGTGCCTTGGTCTACATAGATGACATCTTAGTGTATTCAGCCTCAAAACAAGACCATGTCAAACACGTCCGCTCTGTTCTCACCAAGCTCCGCCAACATCAACTGTATGCTAAGCTCAAAGTTTTTTTCATGTAACCGAAGTGGAATTCCTTGGTTTCATCCTCACTCCGAAAGGCATCAGAATGGATACGCACACGGTAGACGCTGTTTTAAATTGGCCATCACCAACTTCGCTAAAGGGAATCCAGAGCATGCTGGGTTTTGCAAACTTCTACCGCCGATTCATCTCGGGCTTCTCTCAAATTGTACATCTGATTACGTTACTACTGGAAAAAAAACACTAAGAAGTTCATTTGGACCGAAGAAGCAGAGAGGGCCTTCCAAGAGCTTAAGAAAAAATTATCTTCCTCCCCAGACCTACGACACCCTCGTCTAGATCTCCCTTACATCGTGGAAACAGATGCCTCCAGTATGGCTATGGGAGCTGTTCTCTCACAAATGGACGCTGAAACTAGCCAGTTGCATCCCGTGGCCTTTTGGTCGCAAACATTTTCACCTCCAGAGCTCAATTATGCTATCACAGACAAAGAACTCTTGGCTATTAAATACGCTTTTAAAGCATAGCGACATTACCTCCTGGGTGCCAAACATACCGTCACAGTAATCACGGATCATCGAAGCCTACAAAACCTAAAAACAGCGAATGCTCAATCCTCATGTCAACTGCGGTGGGCCCTTTTCTTCGCTGAATATGATTATGTAATCACATATCGACCAGGAGTCCGGAATGGAAAGGCAGGCGCCTTGTCCCGCATGGGCATTGATGAAAAGGTATATACAACTCCAGATCCAGTAGCCATCATTCCCGAGGACAAACTCTTAGGCCTCACGACAGCTTTGACACAAACGGAACTCCAAGATGAGATCCAGCATGTAATGGGTCCTAACACCTTGCTAGAATGGTGTACTCAAGGAGAACAATACACTGTTAAAGACCAACTACCATACTTTAGGGACCATTTATATTTGCCCAAAAAGGAGCTACAACAGCAAGTCATTTCAGATTATCACGATTCCCAGATAGAAGGTCACCCTGGGATTGCCAAGACCCTAACATAGGTAAAACAAAACTATTGGTGACATACTTGGTATAAAGACATTATCCAATTTATCCAGTCATGTGGTGTGTGCGCACAAAACAAATCGCAAAAGCAGAAACCAGCGGGTCTTCTTCAAACATTCAAAATCCCTCCCGCACCATGGCACACACCTTCCCTCCACTTCATTACAGACCTACCTCCCAGTCAGGGATTCAACACTATTTTAGTGGTCATAGACTTATTCTCAAAAATGGCACACTTTATTCCTTTTAAAGGTCTCCCAGATGCATCCAGTTTAGCAAAGGTGTTCCTGGAAAATATTGTTCGGTTACATGGCTTCCCATCAGTTCTGGTCTCTGATCGAGGTAGTCGGTTTGTGTCTAACTTCTGGAAAAATGTGTTGTTCAATGGCTCAAATCAACATCCGATGATCCAGCAGTCACCATACTCACACCAACGGATGTCCAAACAGAAAGAACTAATCAAACACTCGAGCAATACTTGCGTTGCATGCTGCATCAAGTGGAAGGAAATTGGAAAGACTTGTTATGGATAGCAGAATATGCTTACAATAATTTGTTACATTCCAGCACGGGACAAACCTCTTTCTACGTCCTATATGGTAGACACCCACGTACTTCTGAATTAGACCTTCCAACCACTTTGGAAATGCCTGCGGTAAAAAACCTTCATACGATCCTCTCCCAGGCCTTTAAAAAGGCAGCAGAACATCTAATTCAAGCCAAGCACAGACAAAAGAAATTTGCTGACCAACATCGAAGAAAGGCCCCCATCAAGTTGGATACACGGTTTGGTTAGCATCAAAATATGTACCCATAAAAGGAACCCGGACCTTTCGTCTTCGGTATCTGGGACCTTACTCCATCAAATCTATAATCAACCCAGTAGCCGTCAAATTAGCATTACCATCCAACATGCAAATTCACCATATGTGCCACGTTTCACTCCTGAAACCGGTACAACCCGGTACACGGGTTACGACACCACCAGAACCTGTGATGGTTGACAGAGAACCTGGGTTCGAAGTGAAGGATATCCTGGACTCCAAATACACCAGGTCCAAGTTATATTACCTAGTCAATTGGAAAGGATACGCTCTCAAGACAGATCCTGGGAACCCAGCGAGAACAAGATAAATTCCCTGTTAGGGAACTCCCGTCCCCTGCATACTTTCTGGGGCTATCTAGCCAAGGCTTTCAGAGTATGTAATTCGATATTTACTCTAATTCAGAAATAGACTTTTTAACATTGCATTACTTGAGTAAAATTTTAAGCAAAACCTAATTTCATCATAAGGTGTAGTAACAATAATTAGTTCATTTTTGCATTTATTTACAAAAGACAACTTGTAACTTGATCTTTACTTTGTTCAGGATTTATTGGTCCAAACAAGATTGCCCAACGCGTTTAGAGAATGGTTCTCTTCTTCAGGGGCTGTATTATGTAAATCAAACTTTAAATCAGGTGAAAAATTGAACAATATTCTAGATTAGATCCAGGGTACAGATTTGATTGTTTTACAACATTTGTTACATTAGGTTGCTCAAGCAAAAAAATTGTCACTTAATTTTTGACATCATCAAAGTTCGAAAACATTGTCATCATGTTGTTGCTCAAACAAAAAAAAGGTCACTTAATTTTTGACATCATCAAAGTTCAAAATCATTGTCATCATGTGAGAAGGTAAAGAGTCAGGTGTTCAAATTATACACAATATAATGAGGCACATTGGTGTCAAACAATTTGGGGATGATGACCTTATCTCTTTATATACCTGGTGATTTTCCATATTCATTATTTCTGGTTATTTGGCTATGGTAAATGAGCTCAATGTCTCAGTGATCATACTCCTAGTATAAGAGAGATTTCCAATGGTGATTTATTCTGCTGCACCTAATCTTATCTTACATATAACAAGATTTAGAATCTAGAGATGGTGATAATCAAAAGAGTGCTTACCCTGTTTCCTATTCTTAAAACATTGGGTAGAAGGACGATCCTCCTTCCATGATATTGCATCAGGAGTGGTTATGTTCTTAGGTTCTCCCGAATCACTAGGGCATATTAGTGTCACCTGTAGGAAATAATAAATTATAAGATATTTGAAGCCTATTGTAGTAGGATATTTCTTGAAGGTATGGTAAGTGGAATTGTTTCTACAGAGGTCCCCAAAGTGTTAAACAGTAATTCATAAACTTCCTAGTCCTAGTAATAGCGTGTCTAGAGCTCCCCCAGTCCCAACAGTTTCGACATCAGCGTAGCCCCGGGTCTTTTCCAGACCTAGCAACTCCCCTGTGGGCACCGCATGCTTTCTGAAAACGAAGCAACATTAAAAGGAGAGAGAGAGGACAGCATTAGTGAACGCACACTAACGGCTTCACACGAACAACGGACATCACAATAATTTCACTTGGTTAGTCGCCTCTTGGTCAGCATCGTCCCAGAACTTCACGCCTGCCGGAAAAGAACATCACGGCCTGCAAAAGAAAGAGGAAGACACAGGTTGGCATATACAAGGCGAAGCAGCACTGCGCATTGTGCATTACTTACCGAACATCATCGCGCACTCTGCGCCATCCATTATCGACAGGTGCTCAACCCAGTCTGCACGAAAATGCCAAATCTCTTGCACACCTAAACATAAGAGAAAAGACATTAACCACAAACTGTATTGAATACAAAGACTGCAAGGCAGCAAGACCTACCTTAAAGACACTTGAAAGGCTCACACCAGTGAAGTAACTTGGTCGCCCACGCCCACTTGAGACTACGCACCCCTGCCAAAGAGAGCAGGACGGAGAGCACGCCTTATACAGAAACAAGGTGAGGAGAGGGCCAAGGGAAGGTTTGAATCCAAGGGAGGTGGGGAGAGACCCTACCAGAGACGGCCAGTCTTGAACCCAGCCCTCCTGTATTTCAGGCTCAACCTCCATCGGAGGCACCACCTGGGATCAGGAAGAGGGTTTGAGGCGCATATCATCCAATCAGGGCTGATTGGCGTCCCCGTGGATACCAGGTGAACCTAACACCTAATTCTAGAGTGATCCTTTCTGAAAATCAAAGTAGAAGCAAGAGCCTTGCTGCCTTTATTTGTGTTTTGGTGCATTTTGGATTTGGGTTTCAAAAGAGACCCACCAGCCTGATCACGAGCAATTTTACTAATGTGCATTCTAAGGGCCAATATGTACATGTTAGGTTTATTATTATAAGCGTTTTCAAGATTTGCTCTAACAAAGAATAATGTTCCTGTTTTCATTAGCAATATATGAAATAATGTAAACCCTAAGTGTAGCTTTATAGTAGTCCCGTTAATTAACTGGGGTATTGTAATCTCCCTCATTAAATAAAAATAATTATGACAAAATGCTGTCACAGATTAGATTCTCTTACCCTCTTCGTTATCAACTGCAATTGAGTATGTTCTGGAAGCAGGACAATCAAAGTTCTAGGCGCTGGCTTTTTCTTTACTGAACTTACTTATGAATGTTCCCCATGAGCTATTTGAATATTAAGACACACAGGTTTTGGTAGGATCAGAAGCTTAGGTAACATGTTTTCTAGGAATAGGATAAGGTCATCTCCCTTAGTCCCCATTAGGCAAGCCAAATAGGCCTAGGTTATTAGGCCTGCTCTGATTCTCCAGGTTTTCAGTATGTTTCTGAAAATCTGCAATAGCTATTTCCAGTTGTACTACTCTGTTAGAAATATCTTTCTCATTGTTAATCCTTCATAGTAGTGATTATGGGTACATCCTTCTACAATAAGAAATGCATTGATACGGATACTTATGCTGTACTGGATAGAGATCCACTACCGGAAATTAGAACAGTGGTAAACAGAACATTACTCAATGCAAGGGAAAATGAGTGGATTAGTGATAAGACATATCAATTCCTAACTAACTCCCATCCGATCACTCCAGTCTTTTACGGGCTCCCTGAGATACATAAGGACAAACATAATCCTCCCCTCAGACCAATTGTAGCTGGAACGGAGAATGTATTCGACCCCTTGGCCATCTACATTGACAAACTACTGCAACCCATCATACAGGCAACACCCACCTACTTAAAGGATACAACGGATTTTTTGAACGGCCTTAACGATTTTTCAGTCATTAGTGAAGATTGTATTCTTTTTAGTCTTGACGTCTGCAGCCTATACACTTCGATCCCCCATGGTGAAGGTTTAGAGTCTGTCGAATGGCTACTACTTAACAACCCAGATATTCAAGGCAACCCACAATTTGTCTTGGAGTTACTTAACTTGATTCTATTCAACAGTTACTTCAGGTATCAGGGTAAATACTTCTTGCAGACCTCCGGTACCTCGATGGGATCATCGATGGCACCCGTCTATGCAAACACATTTATGTTTCAGTTTGAAAGCCAAAATGTCTTGGAACACCCCACATGGTCACCTTACATCTTGACATGGAAGAAATTCATAGATGATATTTTCGGTATATGGTGTGGTACATGTGAAGAATTGTACCTATTCTTTGAATATATCAACTCAGTGCACCCTAGAATTAAGTTCACCATGGAAATCGGTAACCCACACCTCCACTTTTTGGATGTTAATTTGAGAATTAGTAACAGCGTAGTTACAACATCCATATATCACAAACCAACTGACGCAAATAATCTGTTGCACTACTCAAGCTTCCATCCTAGAGCTATGCTTCAAAGCCTACCGTACAGCCAAATCTTAAGACTTAAAAGGATTATTTCCGATCCAGAAATTCTAACACAGGAATGTAATAACCTTGTGAATAAATTCCAGAACAGAGGCTACCCTCCAGAGGTTTTAGAAGTTGCTAAAAACAGAGCATCAGAAATTACACACACAGATTTGTTAAGAACAAAACCCAGTGGAAAGGACACCCCATTGTTGTTCATATCGAAATTCTCAAGACAGAGTTTTCAGATTTCAAGGAGTATAAAGAAACATTGGAACATCCTTCATAATGACCAGACCCTACTGAAACTATTCCCGACCCCACCGATGATGTGTTACAAAAGGGGCAGAAATATCAGAGACAAATTAGTAAAGGTGGACAAAATACCTAAGGACAAGCAACTTTTTTTAACTACCAAAAAGCTGGGTACCTTCCCTTGTTTGGGATGCACACACTGTAACAATGTTATCAAAGGTGACGTGGTAACCCACCCGAGAACTGGTCAAAAAATTAAACTTAGAGATTATTCCACCTGTCTATCATCAGGCGTGATATACTTGCTGAAATGTCCCTGTGGGAAGGTGTATATTGGCCAGACAAAAAGACCTATAAAATTAAGATTGACTGAACACAAGTCAAATATACGATGCAAGAACCAATACTTGCCAGTAGCTCGACACTTCAATTCCGAGAAACATTCTATTGCCCAAATCAAATTTCAGATACTTGAAGTTGTCAAACACCCAACAAGGGGTGGTGATTTTCAATCCCTTCTACTACAGAGAGAGGCTTATTGGATCGACAGAATGGGCTCTCTACAACCTTGGGGCCTCAATGAAGACTTTACTCTAAACTGTTTCCTGTAAACAGGGAATATCAGACCTCCAGTTCTAGCTTTGTGGTTTTTGTTAGGACCAAACCATGCTGAGTTTCTTTGGAAATTTTAAATGTCAATAAGTAATATTTAATTGAATCCTGTAATGACTTTCATGATTTCCTTGACATCCCTTTAGTATATTTTCTACTAAAGGTTGAACTGTATATATATATATGCATATATATAAAGATTTATTTGCGTTACACTTCATATGATATTCCATGTACTAGACTCGTGTCCATTTTGTTAACCTCTAAAGTTATGTAATATGTAGATTAGCCTTTTGAGCTACCAAAATATACTTTTCTTTGGCTGCTCGGAGGTTGGAGTATCTTTCATCCCGACGTTTCGACTAACAGTGACACATTCTTACCTGTCCTTAACTCTATTGGGTAGTGTTATCCTCACTCTGTAGGATTGCATACACCGCGATTTGAATCTTACTCAGGTAACACCTTCGTGTACCATTCTTTAATATCTCTTCTTATTTTTGCCACTCCATTTTTACTATATCTTTACAAAACCTTTCTTTGTTACGTTTTAAGTCAATTATTGAAGGCTACACCTCAGATTACCTAGTCCATTCAAAGATGGCCGAACCTTGAGGTGAATTTATCAGTCCCTTTTCTATTTTCATGTCTGTAATGAGATCCCTGAGAACTCGCGCCGTTTCCATAGTTGCAATGGTAGGACGCGATGACCGGCGGCAGTAGTCGTTCAGAACAGTCTCCCCCCATGCAGGTAAGCGCTAATAGCACTGTATTCTCTACCCTCCAGGGATACTACATTGATTTATGATCTTACCCTCGAGCCGGGTTAACCTTTCGTTTTACTCGTACAGGCTCTCACTTGTGCATTTGGGCATGCCGTGAGTCATTGTATCTAGCTCCTTTACGCCCGAGCCATTTTTCACCTTGATCGGCATCCCCTGAGCCGCTTGACCAAGAATCCGCATTTTCAGCCCGTTGTGCATAACAGTCTGCGCATCATAGCTTCAAGGCGAAAACTATAAGGTATTCCACTTTTTAGTAATTATCCTAGATCAGGGTTGAATTGTTTATATACATGCTCCCCATATATACCTCTGATTCCTGTCATTATATTTTCAGAGTGTTTTTGTACCTATGTAGATCGTAGATCAGAATTGCATAGTTTGACGAGTGGTTGATCCCGAGACCATCCGACTCTCACGTTCTCCGAATATTGGGTTACCCCATTTGCTACTTTTTTCCTGCACACTCCACAGGTATATTATTTGAACTAGCGCTAATTGTTGGATGCCTATTTAAAATTCGTTTTCTTTAGATTTACTTGTTTTCTATCTCCTTCTATGTCTCCTTTGACTGCAGTGATTTAATATACTCCAGTTGGAGGATCTTACCCGCGGAGGGTCATCACATTGCCTGAATTTCTATTCACGATCTCTTTTGCACTCAGTGTTCTGGAATACACTGCTTTCTGGTAATCTATATTGCTCAGACTTTTTCTTTTGTATTGTGCCTCATATGGTATTTTAAATAAAATAACTTTCTTCTTAAACACTTTGAGTTACTTCTCTATCTACACTGTTGTCGAACCGTTGGCCTGAACCTCCCCCCATCACCTAGAATTGAAATATGAATGAATGTGCCCTATGGGTACAGGATCGATTGTACTTACTTTGGTGTGTTTTTATTCAAATAATGACACAGATTTGTTAACTGATGATATCGGAATGTACAGCCTATGTAATATAAACTATTCTAAGGTAAAAATGTAAATATGTACAAATGTTCTTCTTTTTTTCTTTGTGTACCAAGAATTCAATTTTGGCCATATGAAGAAGAGGAAAGTATCCTCGAAACGCGTCGCCACATGAATTAGATTCCACTATCTCTTCAAATTTGTTGTGACCTATTTATGCACTGTTTGCTTCTTGAATTTGTAATGTTCTTCCTTTGAAATAATATGCACTTGATATTCAAGATATACATTTTTATTCTAAAATTACAAAACTGGGTTTCCTGGTTTATATTTTATTCGTATTAATACCAAAATACAGTAGTGGACTTTGTCCAAACACCTGAAAGTGTGCAGGGGACGGAAGGGTTCCTAGGCTGAATCCTCTTCCTATTTAATCTTTCATTCCACCTCCTTAATCTTGGTTTAAAAAGAGGCTCATCTATCATCGAGTTGCTGAAACTTATTTTTATTTATTGTATTGTTCATTTATAACGCGCTTCATACTAGCCAGTGTTTTCTAAGCGTGGCATTGGTATTCAAACCTGTGTTGCACCGCGTTGCCTTGCTTACATGACAAACACGTTGCCCCTAAGCTATTATTCCTCCCGGGCAGTGATTTCCATAAAGGGTTTGATAGCCCTCAGCTTAGTTGGGATGGTTTGCATGACCGTATCAGACGGGAATTCATCTGAAAGTGCGGGGGGTGTAATTTTGAATATTTTAAGAGGTCAGGTAGAAGGAAGAGTATAGACGTTGCTCAGAGTACCTTTCTGAGAGGCAATAATCAAGATTGCAAATGATGAAGGCACAAGGTTGTGCTCCCTAATGGGGGCAATATCTGCAAGAAGTATAGATAGCCAGTATCCCATCCCACTACTCTACTCCACCCTGCTAACTATTTTGTTAGCCCATAATGACCCTGTTAAGTTATTCCAGAATGAAATGATTAAAATTACTGGTAGGTTGTCTCGAGTAGATGAAGAGCGTTGATGATAGTATCTGTCAAAAGAGAAATCCCTTTTTAGTTTTCCCTTAGTTCCTTTAGGTTTTTATTCATCTTGACAGTACAATTAAAAGGTTTTGTCACACATTTCCCACCCCCACAACACCATCGTCGCCTACCAGAGTCACCATTCTACTCCACCCCACTACTGTAGCCCACTACTCTACCACACCCATCTCCTCCACTAGGCTTTGCTTCTATAAAACTAAATTTCTGCGAATCTTTGTAGGGCTATTATAAAATCAGAAAATCTCCCACTCCCTTATTTTTTCAGTAATCCAAATACTTGATTCTCCCCACAACTTTAACAGTGCTTCAGGAAGAAATAATTTTCTAGCTACACTATATGGTAAGTCCTAACTAACTGTAGGTTTAAACAATTTTTAGACTGATATAGAACATAAACAATGGGTAATTAGTCCCCATCAATATGTTCTACTGAGGTTCTCAGCCCCATTTGTTTAGACCTCAGCTAGAGTTTAGGTGTTCCCAATAATTCTGTCATTCCCTCACTTACGAGGTAAGAGTTGTTTATCACACTTTTTTAAAATTCTCTTCATTGTAATTTATGTGTGTCTTACATTATGAAATCTGTACTCCTACATAGATGTTTTTCATTAAATGTTTTCATCTCTTTCCTTACAGCTCCACTTATCTCCCTCCCTTCAAAAAAGGTCCCGAATCTACGCAGTGGTGCAAACATGTTGGAACTGCAATGCACTACTACATAAGGAGAATAGTGTATATTTCATTCCCTAAGGTATACCATTTTTTGGATGTTATACTTCTAGCCTTGGAGACATTATACGTCTTTTGACATATACATTGACAACCTTTCTGTTGATGTTTTATAATTATTAAGGTGTCCTTAACACCAAAATGGGGGTAATTTTATTACCACATTATGTTGTTATTAGCACCACAATAAAGGAAATGCTTGGTAAACTGTTTAGCTACCCGAATGTTAACAGACATGCAGTTTTGGAAAGTAGAGTTCTATTTGTTTATGCATATGTTTATGCATATGTAATATTTCCGGCTTCATCCAGTGTTTCTACCCTTTTCTGGGTTTCCTTTCTTTGTTTTTTTGAGAGCATTATCTTTCCCGGGCATAATAGCTTTTTTGCATGAATTAGTTATAGCATTTTTGTTAGTTTGTCGGAGTTGTAGGCTAGTGTTCAAAGTGTAAAGCGATTGTTTGATGGGCATGGGGTTTTCGTAGGCTTATATAAAATGTTAAAAATTGGAAAAAATACATACATGTTCATTTAGTCTAGACTTTGATCTATTCACCTGCTTTATTTTGTGCATTTGCATTGCGACCTTGCATCAGATAAACAAACACCTCATAGATAGTAAAGACGAAGAGAGAGAGAAAAGGGGAGGGATAAGGTTAAAAAAACAGACATCATATTGCTGGGATAACCAGGACATTCATTTGATTCTATGTGGTTACAACGACCTTGGTTGTTGTATGTTTGGCCACCACTTGGTCGACCACCCCCTTTCCTTTTACATAGGTGCTCCCCATCCCACACTCACCCCTCAACTCCTATATATATATATATATATATATATATATATATATATATATATATATATATATATATATAGTTACATGCCCTGCGGTAGAGGCTCTGTAGTTATGGTTAAGTTGCTCAACCCATAGGAAGAGCACTTTTTGCGGGGCTTACTGCCCAAAAAGTGCCCCGCCCCCTCTCCTGAACGAATCCTCACAAAACTTTGCAAGGAAAGTATATGGACGCATCAGATTGACTCTACAAAGTTTGATGAGGTTTCGTGAAGGGGGGAAAAGTTATAGGGGGTCCCACAATGTGTGTTTTTTCCCATAGACACAGTGGGGAAAAAGGTCTACCACGCCTATAGCCCAAACAGTTGGAAGGACTTTCACCTAATTTGTGGCAGGAGTAGCGGCTTGGTCACAAAAGCATGCTTTTGTAAATTTTGTGTAAATCCGTCCAGTGGCTTTTTAAAAAAGGCTAAGAAGTAGGTAATATAATTAGTGATATATGGGTTTGATCCACAGACTTACTTCCCTGTGTTTGGTCCACGGACGGGCATCGGATTGGCTCAGAGGGTGGCGTGATGTCCGCAGACATCAGACGTGCCCACTGATTGGTCAATATAAAACATGAGGTGCGTCAGATTTTTGGAATCGCTCTCCATGTTGGATTCACGGGCAGCCTCTGGTTTCAGTGCACATCACAGTAGAAACCTATTAAAAAACACAACATTGCACTTGTCAAACTAATGGAACAATCTCTGGGGAGCTGAGGGGTGATGGAGATGGGATGGGATATGGCCTTAAAAAGCCCAATAAACTGGTGTTTTTTCAACTCCGATGTTCACGAACAGTCCCGATGTCCGGGGCAGTCCTGTGATGTTCGCAAACATCTGAGATGTTCGGGGAAATCAATGCCTAGTTCTGCATCACAGGGTGTTGAAAAGCAGTTTTTGGGTAGCTTATAACTTTGGTGCCACATGATGAAACTGCATGAAATAGTGACATATTATTCTAGACCTGACTGTGAATGGTTCTGTGGTGCTGTTTTGGCAAGAGGGAACAAAATTAGAGGGGGGTCCCAAAATATTTTAAGGGCTTATAAATGTGGTGCCATTTGACGAATCCAGACAAAAGTTTGCAAAATGATTTTAGACATAGATATGAATGTTCTTGCAAAATTTGGTGGGATTTTGTCAAGAGGGGGTACAATTAGAGGGGTGTCTCAACATTTTTAGATGGCTTATAACTTTGTTGCCATTTGACGAATGTGGAGAAAGGTTTTCAGAAAGATTATAGACCCAACTTTGAATGTTTGTGTAAAGTCTGAATGGATTTTGTCAAGTGGGGGCTAAGTTATTTGACTATTTTATGTATGTACATTTTGACACTTTTCAAAAATTAAATCATGGGCGGATTGCCAGCAAACTCGTGCAAGAAACATTGTCAAGGACCTGAAAGCATAGTTTTGCAAATGTGTCCATGTTTTATTTTTTGAAAAGTGTCAATATGTAGGTATAAAAAAAGTGATATACTTTTGGTGACTGAGGTATAGCCTGTGGCCATAGGGAGTGGCCAGATTGTCTGGGTCATGGCCTAAGGCATGACTCGGACAATCTGGCTACTGGTCATGGCCACGAGGGACTAGCAATGAGTTTAAGTGGGCATGCCCACCAGGGATCAGCTATTTGGTAAGGTTTTTCAAAATTGTGATATGTTTGAAGGCGAACAAAAAATTTCGCTTGTGGGTATAGCTTGAAATGCTGGATTGGATTGCAGCATATATGCATTAGGGGGTCAGCAAGAACTTCAAAGCATGGTTTTACAAATATGTCCTGTATATTTCTATTTTAAATTGTGAAAATGTAAGTACCACAAAACAATGATATAACATTGGTGTCTGGGCAATGGGCCTGGCCATCAGCAAGGAGAAATGTATACTGTAATTTGCTTATTGCGGCATGCAGCATGGCCGAAGTGGTAGGTTTTAATGGGAACAAATATTCTGCTTGTGGTTACAGCATGCAGTGGTGGACTAGATTACAACAAACATGCACAATGAGCATTAGCAAGCACCTAAAAGCATGTTCTTGGCAATATGTATTGTACTTGGTTATTTATAACGTGCTTAATACCCTGAGGTTTCTAAGCACGGACCCGGGGCTTGAACCTGTGTTGCTATGTGTCGTCTTGCTTCCAAGGCGAGTGTGTTGCCCCTGAGCTGTCCTCCCAAGAGTATTGTGTTTTATTTTTCCAAAGTGTAAGAATGTAAGTAGAAAAACTAGTGATATACATTTGGTGTCTGGTAGTGGGCCTGGCCCTCAGCAAACACAAATGTGTGCTCTGATTTTCTCATTGGGGAATGCGCATGGCCGAAGCCTATGCCCCATGGATTTGGAGACTGGCCATGGTTGCAAGTCATTTATATTTATATATATTTATTGATTTATAAATATATAAATGAGCACTGGCCATTGGTTACATTATTAGGGTATAGTGGACACTGAGCTAGGTTGCAGGGTAGGTGCATTGAATAATAGGGGTGGTTTGGTTGGGCTGGGGTTATGGTTAAGCCTTATGCCGTAGGCAATTGAACGATGATTTGCATCCCCAGCATGTGCTGCTAAGAACGACAGACCTAAGTATGCGTTGCAAGAAATATGTTTCTTGGAGGTTTATAGTTCTTTAATATACACGATAAGAGGAATTATTAATAACTTGCATACAGTGATGTAACAACATGACCAATTTTCACTTATAAAAACCTATTAAATTGAAAGAAAAAAACTTGTTAATGGGATGTTACGGTTAAGATGCATCCCATCTTTGGGACTCCTCTGCTCCAGTAGTTAGCCAGTGGCGTCCCACCTTGACATCCTTTGGCATTTCTCTTGGGTTCTAATGAGCACTTGCCCATCCATACTCCCTCTTCTATTTCTGCACTTCTCTCACTGCACAATGCATATGTGCATGTATAGGAGCACTGTGTACAATGTATTTGTATAAGTAAGGGAAGATGCAAAAGATTTGTAGAAGATTGTTAAGTGGCAGTTGGTGTGTAGAGGCTTAATATGGCCATAGAGTTATATGTGCAGTTTTTGGAAGTGATTGGTGGATGGATCTGTGACTGTTTGAAAGCAGGCATTGAGGTAGTGTTACAAATATAACATTTAAAAAGGTACAAGGACTGCCCTGTGCAATTGTGTGCACGTGCCATCCGGGTCTTTTTATGATCCACGGCCTGGAAAGTGGACTGTGGAGACTGCAGATATTTGGAAAGGTCCATCAATTATGGTCCTTATTGTGTGTTAGAGAAAAGTATTGTCCTTTTATATTTTTCTCTAGTATACAATTGTCCATTATTCCCATCAGCGTAACACAAAATGATAATGGAATGGAAATGTTGGAGAATCTTATTGAGTTTAACTACTTTACTGAGAAATGTAAAGTAGATGGAGTTTATAAGATTATTTTTCTTAGTTCTATTTTTTAACTGTGAAAGGTGGTTCCTGAAGGAACCTTTTTTTTTTTGTTGGCAGGAGAGGTCAGAAGGTAAGGTGGGGAGGGAAATGAGGGAAGAGGCACCAAACACAAATATGGAGGGGTAGGTGGACAGGAGAAGATGTTGTGCATGTGTTATACCTAAGTAGGGGCAGTGGTCCTAGTGCCCCTTGATTACAGCTTCAAAAGCAGTTCAAAATTGCTCCCCCCTGCAGAGTGGTGTGTCGCAGTGTATACAAAGTACTGTTGTCTTCGAAAGATATGGATCAACAGCCTCATTTTATTGCTTGCAAGGTAGATGGTGGGATTTTGTGTCCCAAAGAAGTAAGCTGTGTGGTTGAGGAAGATGAGGTGGAGGAAGACAGCCTACTTCTTCCTAAGAAAGGAACAACCTTTCTGATAGCACTGCGGTGGTTGGATTTGGTGTGGCGGTGCATGGAGGTGGTCCTTTAGGAGTACTTCCCAGGTAGTCTGCGACAGAGTACAACATTGCACTCAGTGCATTTCACTTTGGTAGCTTTCGCCTTTGGTACATTCCCAATAGTGGTAAGGAACTGTCACACCCATGATTCTCTCTGGGTGCTAGAGGTAGGCATTTCCTCTACCTCATCTTATTGGTCATCTTCATTGTTTTTTTGAAGTACTGTGCTTCTTTTGTTGTGTAGGTCCTCCAGCTGGTGGTGGTGGCTATTGGGGAGGAGGGATGGCAATAGCTGATGCCATTTTAAAGATACATAGCAGTTTAGCTAATATTCTTCCAACTATGTGCTGTGTGCTAGATTGTTAATGTATGATGAGTAGGTGTAGGAGCTGTGCAAGTGCACATTTGAGCTTCTAGATCAGCTGAAAATGCAGTTCTGAACTGTTCAAGAAGCACGGACCGTTCGCGAAGTGCGGACCCGTTCGCAGACTGGTCACCAGGTCGCGCATACGCTTGTGGTCACGTGACACTGTCCGGAAGGTCCACAATGATTTCAGACGTTCGTGGTCGTCGATGAACAAAAAAAAGGTAGAAAAAGTTGCAAAAAGTGTTTAGAAGTTTTAAAAATGATGCTAGAAGTTGGGGAATGGTAGGGTTTTAAAGTGAAACTTTGTAAATTGGACAGAAATGTTGGGGTATGTATGATATAAGTAAGTTGTAGGAAATTAGCGTGCACTAGTAAAAAGCCATGAAATTCATGGAAAAGAACATTGTTAAAGGGAAGTTATGGTTAAGTTGCACCAAAAAAACGATATTCACTGAAAAAATGTTGTTAAAGGGTCATTATGGTTAAGTTGCACTAATAAAAACCTATGAAATTAAAGGAAAAAACGTTGTTAAAGGGACGTTGTGGTTACAAGTAAAACTGAAAAACACCAGAAATTCACCAGTTAGGGTACACTAATGAACCATAACCCGCGCCACCATGTGCACTGCTAAGACTAACACCCAGGACATGAAAGCTGACATCACAAATGTCATTGATGACATCACATATTAAATTAATTGTGATAAACAGTTCCTACAAGGGGTTGAGTTTATGTTGGAAACAAGATGCTAGAGGCGATTGTGAGACCAATCATGAACTACTTAATGCATTGAAGAATGTACTTACGTAAACAAATCATTATATTCTAGTGTTGTTAGTAGAGGAACCTAATTATGCATACATATAGGCAACGGTTGCAGCATGCACCACAGATGAACAATATGTTTAATCTGGTCATTTCCAAAAGTAAAATAATATATGCTAACTTATGAGTTTTGACTAATGTTAAACATGGAATAAATAGGTAACAATTGAACATTTATCACGCACTGATATTGTGTTAGGAGAAAAAATACATATACAAACACACAATGCATACAAATCACATACAGGGAAACTAAAGTAAGGAAGAAAGAAACAACAGCACCAAAACATGACAATAACATTAGTCTTAATCAACATGTACACAAATTAATTGTGTGTCTGATGTGTGCTTATTGCCCCATGTTTGTGCACTAGGAGCTCAGATTGAACTGTAAGGAAAGTACTTTAAGAACATATAAAAAGGTTAATGTGTAGATATATAGCACCTTTTACATTTTGGAAATTCTCTTTGACAGTGTTAGGAGAACAAATACATATAAAAACACACAATGCGTACAAATCACATACAGGGAAACTAAAGTAAGGAAGAAAGCAACAACAGCACCAAAACATGACAGTAACATTACATTGAATCAACATGTACACAAATTGTGTGTTTGAGGCGTGCTTATTGCCCCATGTTTGTGCTTATTGCCCCATGTTTGTGCATTAGGAGCTCAGATTGAACTCTAAGGAAAGTAGTTTAAGAACATATGAAAATGTTAATGTTTAGATATATAGCACCTTTTACATTTTGGAAATTCTCTTTGTCATTAAAAATAAAAACTAGCCTAATCATGTCAGTAAACAAAAACAAGTGGCCCAGATATGTGATGTAATCAATGACATTTGTGATGTCATCTTTCATGTCCTGGGTGTTAGTCTTAGAAGTGCACACTGATGGTGTGAGTTATGGTTGCTTAGCTTACCATAACTACCGAATTTCTGTGGGTTTTCAGTTTTACAGTAACCATAGCATCCTTTTTTCATTGAATTTCCTAGGTTTTCATTAGTGCAACTTACCCATAACGTCCCTTTAACAAATAACAAAGTTGTTTCCATATATATATATATATATATATATATATATATATATATATATATATATATAATTATAAAATGGTGGCCAAAATTAAGTCGACAGAGTAAAGGTTGTTGTAACCATGAAATACTGTTAATTTACTACACAAATGCATTCTGAGAGTTTTAGTAATTTTGTTAGCTTCTAATGTACACTTTGGTTTTAAGGACCAGACACCAAAGATTTGCAAAATGAATGCCTAGGACTGCAAAAGTGGTGTTTCGCCGACATGGAGCCTTCTTGGCGCTCAAAGCTGGGATTTCTCCAGTAGGTGAGGACACTCCCGGGATGAACCTTGCTCTGGAATTCTTAGGTTTGTTCGCTTGCAGAGTCCTGTGACTTGCCTGCAGTCTCTCTCGAGCCGGAAAAGAGAGCTAGTTGTGGCTTGCGAAAGAATGTCTGTTGTATAGACCTGCCTGCCCCCCCCCCCGATCATCTGCACCCTGGGCTACACTACACCCGGCACACCTGAGACCTGCTGTACCAAGGATTACAAAACTCTTACAAGTTGCACAAACTCACCCTTTCAATGTGTCACTGTCGAAAAGGGGTGCACTGGGCGGGCTCACCGAGGCAGTTGCAATCTTAGTAGCGATTATTTTCTCCAATATAAAAAAGAGGACATTGGTGACCGCCGACCTTGGAAAGTATAACAGAAAGGTTCTACGTTATTTCGCTGTGGTATTTTTCATTGCAGGTTTTTTCATTGCTGTTTTTTTTTTGGGGGGGTTACCTCCCAAAGCCCCCCTTTTTTATTTTTTTATTCCCTTACACCCACAACCATATAGTTAATTTTTTAACCCCCCCCCCCAAAAAATAAATACAAGTTTTTTCAAAATAAAAACGGCGATGAAAAAACACGCGATGAAAAATACCGTGGTGAAATGCGTGTATACCAACACAAATACCCACTCTATCGCAGTCACCGTTGGGTATAAATATGACATCAGAAGTGATGGATGATGTGGTGGGTGGGCCTTGCTGTGGTCCCTGCTTTTCAGGATCCCCATATCTCGGAAGGGCCTGCCTTTGGCTCTTCGATTCTGTGCTCTCACACTGCAGCCAAGTGTTCTTGACATTGTCTCCCTTGGGGACTTCATGGCGATATAAAACAAAATACTTTGTCTGTGTTTCTGGAGTGGAGTTAGAATGGTAAATTATCCCATAGTTGGGAAAAGGATTTATGTATCTGAACCGTTTTTAATTTGCATTATTCTAACTTCAGTTCTATGATGATTATTTCAGGTTGCACTAGCAGTGTGACCTGGTATAGCAGGGTGCACTGGCAGGATTGTTGGAAGCACACTTGCATTTTGGAACTGGTTTCTAAGGCCAGTGATTGTTTTGTATTTGTGTTTAGGATTTGAGGACTCCAGACCACAGGCCACAAGCCCAGCGACCCACAAGAGCATCACGCATAGGCTAATGCACAGTGGGCAGAGCCTCAGGCCAGAGGGGTGGGGGTGTGGCAACCTTTAATTAATTTATTTCTTGTTTTTATAACACACTTAATACCAATACGAATACCGTTTCTAAGCCGATCTGGGATTCGAACCTTTGTTCCTCTACGTGGTGATGTTGCACTGAAGGTAAGCAGTGTGTGGCGAGGTTATGCGGGCGGATGGCGGTGGATTGCAGTGCAGCAGGAAAGTGGGTACCAGGGCAACCATGTTGAAATGACAAAGAGCACAGGGGAAAAGAAAGAGCAAGATGTGGTGGGTCGGCCTTTTCCAGGCAGCCTTCTGTAATGGCGCTCTTTCTAGCACGATCTTCAGACCTAGATCCATTCACTTGTGTCTATTCATCTCAATTCTTGTTTTTGATTGGACAGCTGAATGCTCCTTGTTTTTAATGCTGGCCATCTAAAGACCAGTTCATTAGAAATATACAAAGACACAGTGGCTGCCACTGGATCCATTGAGCCCCAGGAAACGAGAATAGTAGTTATAGTTAAAGCTGCTACATTGTCCGAACCCAAGGGCCAATCTCAGATGTTTACTGGTGACCATAAACTCTGGTGATTTGATATGAGCCTTGATAAAGAGCCAGTTGTTACGAAACACGTTGGCTCCTATACCCTTATATCTGTTACACAATAAAAGCAATTTTAACCATTAAATATGGTACAAGCAGTAGCTGCCCACCTGGAGCTCAAGTACCCACTATGCGAGGGAATCGTCTTATTGTCTTGGAATCCATTGGATGAAAGGTTGGCTGGGACCGTGCATTCTCTCTATATTGTAAAGAGGTAGTGTAGCTAGTGGGAAAATAATCGAGTACTCCAAGCCGGTCCCTCTATCAGTTACCTGGCACGACTCTGGCCCTGTCGTATCAGCCCTGGACAAACTCTTGCGCTGCTTATTGCATCACTGTGCTCTGCAGCTGCGATTCTCAAACTGAAATACTAGACGCTTCCAAGTTCCGAACTAATCGCCCTGGGAATGTTGCCTTCCTGCTCAGATTATGAACATGCAAAGACATGAGCGTTTGACTAAAGACATCAGCTGGAGCCTTTGTTCATCTTTCAACTATGGAATGCTCAAGTGTTGGAAGGAAGCGGCTGTCTCAGTGGGGCAGAGTGGTGGGAAAAATAATGTTATTTTTTAAACGGGGTTTAAACATGCCATTTCAAAAGAAATGCAAAAGGCCGTTTTGCTCATTTGGATATTTCATTATTTCAGCCACAAATACACTCAACAGCCCTGCAATAGGTTCCTAGTGATTGCATCGAATGAAAAAGCATCGAATGCAAAACCATTGAAAAAAATGCACCGAAAAATGCATTTTTTTAAAAGAATTCCCAACCCCGGTTTTTTTTACCCCTTAAAACCCATTATAGTAAAAAAAAAACTTTACCTACAAATAAATGCATGTTTTCGATGCATTTTTTTTCAATGCTTTTGCATTCGATACTATGTATTCGATGCAATGCCTGGATACCCTGCAATATTGGTAGTGCAATTGCAACTAAAACATTAAGGAGTGAAATCTTGCAAGACACATTTACATTGTAAGCCTACAATCAGTCGAGTCATTTTTTAATAGTACATAAAGTATTTTTGTTGGTTGTTGCCACCAGTAATCCTCCCTAATCTGCACCCTGCTCTTCGTCATCACAAAAGAGGTAGGCCGGCCGCTGATAATGGGCGTATGAACCAGGGGGGGATGAACAGGACATATCACCTCCACAATCCTGAGTGGGGGGTACATCAGGATGCTCCCCCCCCACACATCTGAACTGTTCCTTGCAGGCAGATTGCCAGCATGGATGAGTGACGGAGGCTTTCATTTTTAAGTGTGTCCCAGCGTCACAGGTTACATACATGTAAAAGACAGGCATTTGCATCCAACTATCTGTGTGAAGGGTAAAGTAGGGGGTGTAGAGCGGAGGAGGTGCAAAAGGGGTGAAATTAGCTCCTTTGTAGTGACTAAGGTTGCAGGTTGGCAGGAAACAATACAGTTTAAAGGGCTGTGTTCATATACACCAAAGAACATTGTTTTGCTTTTCTGGAGTGCTGGCTATTTTATAAAACAAAAATAAATATACATTTTTAATTTGGGTCAGAGAAATATCAGTACCTCGTCTGCACATGTTTCTACTATCATGAAATATTTCATGTATTCGCTTGCTTTTCTATTGCAGGGATGATGCTTTGGTGGTGTGTTCCTTTCAATAGAAACTGCATTGTGCACGTTTGGATGGTCACTGAATCAACTTTTACATTTTTCATTTTTCTTTGTTACATGCAGATCTGCCCACTGAATATAGTATCTGATTAACACATGATACACCTGTCTTCTCTGTTTATTTTAAAGTGAAAATTAGCGTTTAAATCTCTAACCTCAAAAGACTTTGGGGCAGATTCCCATGAAGTGGCGCAAGTAAAAAAGCACTTGGAGGTGCCTTTTTACTTGTGCCATTTTAAGAATTGCACAGGTCACCTTATTCACAAATGTGTTCTACACATGTCTTGGGGGCTGTGCAGCAGTGCACACATGCTCTGGGCAACCCCGTTTGCGCGCTTTAGAGCTGGTGCTATGCTCATACCTGCCTACATTTGAAAATCAAAATTCCTGAGATTTATGCCCCGCCCACAGTCACACAAAACTCCGCCCATTTTCATATGGTTCCGCCCACATGTCAAAAAGGAAAAAGGTAAACTCTGTTGTAATGTGCTGTGATGTCAGAAATTTGCAGTTCAATGTGAAATATGCATATTTCATTCAATTGTCTTTTTACAACCACCCATAAAATCAGCACGTTAAAATGTGCACATGTAAACTCCAAGAACCAACACAAAGGTTTTCCCTGAATTCTGTAGTACCGAAATTGGACATTTCAAATTAGTTGTATTTCATCAGGTTATTTAGTGCACTGGTGAGTTGTCCAGCCTGCAAACCTCAGGGCTGTGGTTCAGTGGGGCTGAGTCCACCCTCTTAAAAATGTCCGCCCACCCACGTACACTCGACTTCAGTCCTGGTAACGTGGGCAGAAAGAATGAAAGGAAAGGAAACGCGCGTTCGCATTGAAAGTCGGCAAAAAAGAATGAAAGGTGAAGCAAAATAAACACACATTATTTTGCTTCACCTGCATTCTTTTTTCCAATGTGCTCGAAGCGTTACAGTCATTACTGAAGAGATAAAGCCACATTCAGGCAGGGAGTCCGAGGCGGTGCAGTCCTGCAAGCATTACAAAAAAGAAGAAAGCAATCAGTGAAAGCTTTCCCCGCATAAAAATTCCTGAGATTCCAGGGTCTTTCCTGGAGACCTGGAGAAATGACTAAAATTCCGGAGTCTCCTGGAAAAATCCGGAGGTTAGGCAGGTACGATAGTGAGCGGTGGGAGCTCATCTCACAGTGACAGGACCTTAATGCACCCATTGTTGTGAATTACACACAAAAAAGGTCATTTTTTGTGGGATAGAACTGCAAGTGTGACAGCAGCATTTCAAGTGCATGGCAGCATCTTACATTACTAGTTCGTGCATTGTGCATCTCTGTGCACCTGTTTCGACCAGGAGTAATTTGTTTGTTTTCCCATTTGCGAATTCGGGATGTGCATTGAAAATCATAAACACTCCATTATTCATGAAAATATGCAACAGGGGTGAACAGGGCCATATGGTGTCTACATCACAAATGCCCTTTCTGAAAAGAGGCCATCTTTTTTGGCACCAGTAATGCAATTTTGCCAAATTATGTATATGCATTGGAGGTCATTTTGCAAGTCCGGTGTATCGGCAGATACAAAGTGTAATGCCTGTCATTTCAGCTTCTGTCTCGATTCAGAAGATTTTCTATTTTGTTTGTGCCTCCTTTGGGCAATGAGTGGACTAACCGTATATGATTCGAGCCATTTATAACGCGCTAGCTGGGCAGCGTGAACTGCATCTGGGCACAGATGGAACATAGAAAAGAGCTGCAATGATCATGATTCAGCGAAAAGGTGCATTTTCATCGTTTTCAAAACAAGATGTAAAATTCTATAGCCGGGAGCGATGGTGGGAGAGAGTTTCACAGCCGGTGGCCAGCCACCGACAAATGCCTCTTCCTCTGGTGGTAAGGTGGCAGAAAGGGGTGACAAGATAACGTTGAGCGGTCAACCGAAAGTGTCAAGCAGGACTATAACGTCAGATATTGTTGCCAAGGTACGGTGGAGCCAGGCCATGGATACACTTAAATACCAAAAAAGTGTTTTAAAGATCACCTGTTGCCTGACTGCTAAACGTTGAAGAGAAATCCACCATTTAAAAATAGAGGAGAATTTAGGCAATCTAAATTACAGTCGGATTGCCCGTTCTGGGCCACTTGTAAACATGAGATTTGCTGCTCAGGGATGTTGTGAAGAGTGCCATTGCAATAGTTAAATTTGGAATGAACTAATGTTCTCGTGACAAAGGGGTGATCGGATGCTTGGATAAAAGGTAAATCGGGCCAAAGGGTCTGAATATATAAAGAGACTGACTTCACAATCTCGCCGATATGAGATTCACAGCCAAGATTTGCCTGCCAGAAGCAGACGAGATTTATTACCTTTGAAGCATAGGAGCACGGGAGGGCAAACAGGGTGGCGGAAGCTGGTGTATCATCAGTAGGTGTTTATGGTGAAGGAGGATAGGTTTTGTTTTCACCGGGTTGTGTAGTACTTCTTTAGTAATCATCCATTGATTAATTTCCCCGAGTATAGTCTACACTGTTCTGAATTCCATGAGAAGAGATGTTAATATGCATGTGGAGCTGTGCATCGTAGGAGAGTTTATATTTTGAAAATATGAGCATGAGCGGCTGCATATATCGATTAAACAATAGATGTGATAGAGACGACCCTTGAGGGACTCCACAGTGGACTGAGGCAAGATCAGAATAGTGACTGCCAATTTTTACTTGTTGGGTGTGATCAGTTCAAAATGACTTAAACAACCCAAGACTCTGTGGGATACCCTGCACAACGTCCGACAACCTGTTTCGGAGTATAGCAAAATTAACAGTGTCGAAGGCCTGGAGAGATCGAGCATGATCAATAAGCTAGAAGCACGCACATCTGTATTCTGCAGTATATCATACCCCACTGTGATCAGGGCAGTCTCCATCACGTGCGCTGGTTTGAACCTAGACCGTATCAGTCATACATCCCACGCTCTGCCTCAAAGCAATATATGGTTTAACATTGACATAGATTTTCTTTCCAATCTTTTTATTAATCATTTTGCTTACACAATCATAAATAGCATAAAACAATTATCATTTCTACACATTAACAATGGTAAGGTATGAAAGCCCCCCCTCAAACCCTTCTCTAGCAAACAATGTTCCTTAAGGCTAGTGAAGTATATGCAATATAATGGGCGGAGTGGTTGCAGAGTGTTTCCTGTGTGGAAGGAAATGACACGGTGGCAGCAAGTCTACTTTCTCTTTTAATTGATTTCTCAGGTGGGTCCAACCTACAAAATACCATTTCCGGACGCGGAGCATCACAGAGTGGTTGTAGAGTGTTTCCTGTGTTCCTGGGCACCTGGCATCTTGCAGTGGACCGGTGCACGATGAGTGATCAGATGCCTATGTTTACACACTCCCAAGGCGACCTCGTCCACGCCTAACAAAGGTATATTGGAAGTGTACCCGCGCTTGACCTTGTTGTCATTAGCTCATGTGTACATGATTTAAGTTGACTGGCCCTCCTGGTGTCTCCTGATTTAATCTCTGAAAGGCCTTAAAGGCTCGATTAACTGTGGTATTGTACAATACACTTTTTCTGTACATCTTGTGCACACATTTTGTGCGGATACGTGGTGCGGCTGGTTGGTAGCTTGAATCTTTTGCATCTGAGACCTGAAACTTAAATGGGGAATGATGCAGGACCTCACCCCACACTTGGTCAGCCTGCTCTGCCACGAACGAGACATGAAGTGAAATGTCTACCACTGTCGGCTAATAAGCAGACCTTCCTGGATATGTCACATGTTCAGAATGCGTGGTGGAAATAGCTGAGTGTGAGACCCCCTTAAAAGATGCTAAGAACTGGATGAATGACTCGCAGGTTGGCATTGAATGTGAGGACTTATGAAATGTTTTAAAAGCAAAAGAATCACTGTCAAAGTTGCAGACCTCTCTCTACCTCCCAGGTCTTAATCGGCAGCAAGCAATGCTACATAAGCATAATAAAACTCATTCAACAAACACAATCAAAGATAAGGAAAGCGAATTCTCAAGATATAGGGGCCTGGACTTGACAGACGTCAAAATACTGGAATCCGACTTGTCGCAGACTTCCGACAATTTGATACCAACCCAGAAGGTGGGGGATAGCACTATCCTGTTGGTTACTGGATTGATAGCCAGTTGGTCTTCAGTGAAGAACCAAAACAAGGCCATGCCGGCTCTCCTGGGTGAGAGCATGGCTGAGGGGAGTAGTGATTTGACGGCCCAGCCTCCTGACCAAAGCTTGGTTGGCCCTCCCTCGATTGAGGCGGACCCAAACCCAGTAGCCTACCTCCCTCCTCTGAAAATAGACATACAAAATGTACCAGCGCAGATACGTAGCCAATTACCGGCCTCCCAAAAGTCTTTGCATACCGTTACATTAAATACTGATGGACTGTCCTCACCTTTAGCTAAACGACTATTAAAGATAAGTTAGACTCAAAGGCAAAGGTGGAGCTAAAGACAAAAACAAGGAAAAATGAATCGATGATTAATGCCTGAAACACCCAAAGGACACAACAAAATAAAGAGCTTGACAATAACACAGACAAAATTGGGTGCAAGGACTGGCCTAATACGGAAGGGCCTTTTGTGGAAAGTCTAATCGATCTCAATCTTCCTTCTACTGGTGACCCTGAAGGTTTTTCATCACCTACCCTGGCGAAGATTTTCACAACACCTAAAGAAGCAAATAATTACTCATCACTCTCATCTTCTCCATCATTAGATGATGCAGTGTTTTCTCCCAAAATCATTGTGGGCGCTGCAAACCCCATGAACTCACATTACAAATTCACTGTAATGTCATATGGCCGGAAACGCACCAAAATGTTGACCTCATAACTGCAACTACGCAGATACAGAGAAAACTCCATGAAGCATTGGATTTAGAACAGACCAAAAAATGTTTAATGACAGCATTGCCAAACATTTTAAGGGATAACAAGGGCGTTCAGTCTCAGATGCAAAAAGAGCCAGATCAGCCATTGAGGATATCTTCACCAATAATGAGACACTTAACAACTGTCCCCTCTGCTCCCTTTGTAGCCCTTATATCTGCTAATGATGGGCATATCCAACACGAGACTCAGCAGCCCTCCGAAGAATCTCCTCCTCTTAACAAGGATACAGTAATCTCAAGAAACAAACCAAACACATTTTTGCTGAACACAGAAATCCTGAGTAAACACCTGCTAGAAGTAGAAACTTGCCTTGCTGTAACAAAAACTGTCATCGGAATGGCGGCCCTCTCACTGAATGATCCATATCCAGTTTATCCAAAGAGAAAAAAAAAAGAAAAATCATTAATGAAAGTAACAAATAATGTTTTCACATTAAAGAAATTGAAAAATGTTCAACAGGTTAGAAGCAGGAAATCTAACGGTGCAAGACAGTTTTTCCGCAACATATCGACCCGCCTAATTTTCCACAACTAATTGCGAGAAAAGAAAATAACTTCTCATCTCTGCATGAGACTTCACAACATCAGATCGTCGCCTCATAAAATGTCTGAAGGCCTGCAGAGATTAGAACAGGAAGCAGTGGATATATTAGACTTCTCCAGACATTAAATCGAGGGAGACAATGATACGGTGGACTGAGAATATGAAGTTCAACGGAAGAAAATCAGTGACATGGAGTCAAAAGAGTCTGAAGGCGATGAAAACTCCCTGTTCCTCACTTTAGCTGAAAAACATAAGAAGTCGTAGGAGAAACTTAATCTGAAGACCAAGCACACAACACAAAAGCAAACTAATGAAGGTTGTACAGAGAAAAAATAAATAAATATACTGATAGAATAGACCGAGGTGTCAATCTGAAATTCTTAAGATATGATAAACCAGACATGGGTTGACATGCTGGCGGGCAAGACACATGGGGAAACCTTGTCTCTTTGGAATGCCTAATTCCAACTGCAGACGGTCTGATTCTAAACCGCCATAATGGGCCTCATTACAAGTTTGCCGGTCCGGTATATACGGTACTGGTAAGCTTGCCGGTACCATACTTACCGGACCGGCAAACTACGAGTTCTGCTCACGGGTGCCTTTTCACCCACCTGGTCGGACCTTGCGGGCGGACCGGCACCCGCCAGCTGAGCATGTTGGATGCACAGGCACCATTCTGAATGGTGCATCCAACCTCCCCATTCCCATTGAGCCCAAAGGGGCTCAATGGGAATGGGGAGCATTTTTTACCACCGCCCGGAATGGGCAAATACCAGGTCCGGCGGGGCCGTAATGACCCGGTAATTGCTCATTCCGGTGCGTCAGTAATATTTGCAAGTTTGGCGGCAGCCTGCTGGTTTTACCGGCAAGGCCACCGCTGAACTTGTAGTGAGGCCCAATGTCTTGTGGTCGGTTGCTTCTTCATATTCCGGTACTCAACTTTGTTAATAATGAGGACATTAAGATAGTAGAATTTTCCAATTAATCTCAAACAGATAAAGTGATCCTATATTTAAACTCTAGAGCAACTAAAGCATCACTATGGGAAATTGCCCACTTTCATCTTCCCTTGGCTTTGAACTGACTAAAATCATCCAGCATAAATGTTTTTTTTACAACACAAAAGCCCCTAGATATACAAACTATTGCTTCAAGATAACATCATGCCAACAATTTGTGGGGAAAACCTGACCATATCATCAAGGTCTAGTGTGAGTGATCGGAACAAACGTGGTACAAGTATAACACACCCTTTAAAGGTTATATTTAATTGCTCGACTGGAAAGTAAAGGAATTTGCCGGAACCAGTCGCAAGATATCTCGACCAGATCAGTGAACCTGGAAGCCTGAGAACCCCAACTCATATGACTAATAACATGACGTTTTGAAACTGGAAGCAAACTGGGGGATTGCCTCTTGAAACACGCGGGGGTTTATACATCTAATTAATAACTGTAAAATTAACTAAATAACTTTCCAGATTTTGATGTATTATGTTTCCAAGAGACTTGGTTATCAGCCGTTCCGACTCCTGACGGTTTTTGTGTTTACCTTAACCCTGCCTATAAGGGGATGAGGGGAAGACCCCTTTCTGGTGAAAAAGGGTACGGGTATGAAGGTTATTTCATCTTGGAACCCAAATGCTTTCATTAAATAAACGTTGTCTATCGACCAGAACACTGTTCTCAAAAAGAGGCAGGTTCTAATTAGCAACCTATATTGGAACCCTGATGCAATAATAGGTGATCACTTTGTAGACTCCGTCATGGAGACAGTCGATACGTATATTAGCCAAGAAAATACCCCGTTCATAATTATATGTTGAGACTTGAATATTCCATGTCTTTATAAGAGAGGCCACATTATCAACTTTGACACCGAGGCTAATAAGTCCCACGCGAGAGCTGCTCGCTGGATCGCAGCAGTGCAAATTAGGGACTTTCAAATGCTTAACGGTCAAAGTAGGGGGGATACTTTTGGTAAATTTACCTGGACAAATGGCGCTTAATATGGTATATTGGACTGCTTCTTTATTTCTAACAACTTGATGCCTCGCTTAATATCTCTAGAGGTGGTAAGCACTAAGAAAAGTGATAATTCACTTCTAAAAATGACATGTAACATCCAGGCGCCTGCTAAAAGTGAATATCACTTAGCAGGCATATATCAGAAGGTAGAAATAGGCGGCGGATTTGCCCGAAGAATGTTTCCTCCCCTTTGTCTAAATATAATGAGGGGTTGAGAGAACAGTGATGGGGAGTGAATTATGTGCCATTACTGTGAGATTTTATGGTCTCAAAACAAAAAGGGGGATAAGCTGATATTCAAGTCTAAACATATCCATGATGAACTGACAGCCACTACAACAAAACATTTACGAGCTGAGTTACGGAACATCAGAAGGGCCAAATCAGAACCTTAGGGGGAATTAATTAGAAAGCGGAAGTAGAAATCTAAAAACGGAATGATTCTGAATCTATGTTGAGGGCTATGGAGGAAAAAACTCAAGAGAAATTTGGATGCTGCTAAATAGGGAAACATCCTCTCAACACGTGTGTTGATGAAAATGGTGACAGAGGATAGTTGGGTACAATTGTTCACCAAATTGTTTGGATCAGATGATAAAGATAAAAAGCCTGTAAGAAAGACTGATAGCAGACCCTGGCATATCCCATGTGACACTGATGATCTGGAAATCTTGATTAAGAAATCTAATTTGTCAGGTGCTCCAGGTCCAGATGGTTTTACGAACAACATAATTAAGGCCGCTGCTGATGCTTGGATCCCTTGTATTTATAAAATATTTGAACAGGTGATGCAGCGGGGAGTTATTCCAGATACCAGGAGATCAGCAATTAGAGTTCTACATTCAAGAGAGGCAATAGGGCAGATCCTAATAACTACCATCCTATTGCCCTCTTGGATGTCCTTGGCAAACTGTTTGCAGGGATAATTTAGAAACATCTCCGAACCTGGGCGAGCAAGACTGGAAGATGTGATCCTCGCCAATGGGATTTTTAAAAGGTGTAGGAACCGAATTGAATTTGTTTCTCTAAAACCTCCTGGAATCAAGGGTCATAGAAAGTGATAAAAAGATGCACCTGGCTTTTGTCGATCTTAAAAAAGCTTTTGATAGCGTAGACAGGAAAATGCTTTGGTCCAAATTAGAGTCTTGGTGGTGCCCTCCTGATCTGCTATGGGCAATTAAGGCCCTATATACATCGACCAGTGTACAGATTAGGCTAAATGCCTGGGGACTCCTGTCTAGGAAGATTTTCACATCTAGGGGACAAACACAGGGTTGCCCCTTGCCGCCAATTTTATTTTATCTTTTCCTATCAGATCTGCAAGAATTACTGAATCTTCTTTCAGTGTTTACCCCCAGAATTAATGGCCAAGCTGTGGCGTGGATTCTCTACGCCGATGATCTGTTCTTAATCGATCAGACTCCAATAGGCTTGCAATGTAGCCTACCTAGCCTACAAGAATATCTCGTAAAAAATGGCCTACAAATAAATGCTGAAAAAACAAATATTCTGACACTGCGTTCTATGGTAGGCAAACATAGGCCCACCTCTAGATGGTGTCTAGCTGAAAAGTAATTGACCCAATTGAAGGTAATAACCTATTTAGGGACATGCATAAACTCCAGCGTCAATTGTAGGCTCCGCCACCGCGAGCTAAGAACGAAAATTATGGTGTTTGACATCCCAGCGCAGGGTGATACATAAGAAGTATGGAAAATGTTCCATTTGCCCTGTGCACATTTTTAAAGCCATGGTCATTCTGATCGTGACTTATGGAGCAGAGGCCTCTCTGTTCACCTCATCGAAAACCTGTGAAATGATTGAGGGCACATTTTGAAGAGGTGTACTTTGCCTACCAGGGAGACTTCCCATATCAGTTATCAGATATGTACTGACTCTGA
The DNA here is from genome assembly GCF_040938575.1 of Ambystoma mexicanum. Lineage (NCBI taxonomy): Eukaryota > Metazoa > Chordata > Amphibia > Caudata > Ambystomatidae > Ambystoma > Ambystoma mexicanum. Next base: position 141,191,035 of record NC_090922.1, on the reverse strand, counting down.
TCTCAATGTATGCATTAACATTGTGGAAAACTGCCTCCTTGTATAGGAAATATACTATAAAGGAAACACCTCCCCGTTGCCAGATACTGCTCGATTGTGATATGGGAGAAACCTCTTCACTTCTGGAAACTGAGATGTTTGGATATTCTTGACTGGCTGGGAACCACACCACAAATGTTGGTGACAAATATGGCTTTGGTGAAAAGAAAGTTATGGCAGCAGGATTGGATCTTGACAAAGCAGCGAAGAAACAAACATAAATTGTATGCAAATCATAGCCATGAAGCTAGGGCACATAACTACCTAACAAGATATCTAACCACATTTCTGTGCCCGATATGCCAACATCAATTTCTAAGATTGCACCTGAATATATTCCCCACAAAGCAAACCTTAAAAGCTCACCATCAAAGAGTGTAGAGCCCCAACTGTAGCTTTTGCGGTCTTGAGGGAGTAGATGAGAAATTAAAACAAGAATTTCCTGCTTGAGCACCCTGGTGGTGACGTACTCCTCTGTTGCTGGTTTTCCCCTTTCTCGTCAATTGTATTTTTAATTCTCTGAATGTTCAAATTAGCTGTTGGCTACTTTTTGTTCAACAGAGTTCAGTTTGTTATCGATTCTTCCCTCGACTCACCGGCTGTGATAAACCGCTTGCCTTTCTTTTTCCTTGGAGTCAAGGTTGGTACCACCGAGAGCAGCATCCTTCCCTGTCTTGGTTATCAATGGAGGAGGGTCTCGCGTACTTTAGACATCTTCTGAAACACATGTTGGCCTTTGTTTGTGATCTTATGTTTCTGTCTGTGGAGGTTTCATGGGCCTTGATTGGAAAGGGCAAGGTTACTTCTCTCCTTATCACCTTTTCGGTATTCGCCGTCTTTTGCCTCCTCTTGATCTGCCTTGCTGAGTTAGCTCTCGCGTCGTGCAGTCTGCCTTGCTCGTCCTGTGCTTTTGTGCTCCACCTTTTATCCCTGTGGGGAAGGGAAAGGGCCATCAGGTATGTGTGACTCTGGTTGATTGCCTGACTTTGCCTATCCCTTAGGTTGGGACATGTCAAGTGAACCGCTCTGGAATTAGTCTGTTGTCTTTTGTGTTTTGTGCAAAGGTGTTTGTGTCGGAAAGGGGGGTGTTAGAGTGTTCGAGTATCCTACAGGGTATAGAGATGGGGAGGTGTTATAGGGGATTATAGTTCTCTTGCCAGTGGTTTGGGTAAGTTCGGAAGGGTGAGATTTGTAGGGTGTGCGGAACAAATGGGAATGACCAGGATTATTGTCAGAAATAAACAGGGGGGTTTGTGGGAATGATAGGGTTTTGTCTGAGCAGGTTGGGAATACAGGAAATGATAATCAGAGGGACGGGATTGGTAGGGTTTTGTCAGGGTAGATTGGGTGTTCTGGAAAGAATAATCACGGGACGTGAAGAAGAATGACTGGGAGTATTCCGGTAGGAAACAGGGAAACAGGGATTCTGGTGAATGTGGTTTCTAAGTGCAACAGGGTGTCTAATGGATTCACCAAATGCAGAGGGGGTGGTGGATTCCAGAAAAGGAGATTCATTGGATGCAAGGGAGGTTGAGTTGATACAGCCCATAAAGGCCTTGAGGACCTCGTCTTTCTCTTCCCTTTCTCCAGTACAATACTTTGTCTCACCCAAGGTATTCCTCCGAGCACAGCCCCGGGCTCCGCTACCCAGGCGATCCTCCCTCGCTCGTCTACCCCCAGGGTTGGGATCTGAGTGAGCCAGCCCTTCCCTGGCCACCTGAATAAGGGATTCTCGAAATCTACTCGGGAGAATACCCTCAGGTTTCTCACAGTACCTTTTCCTCCAACAGTGGGTCTCCCTCCCACGGGCCAAGGCATGAAGTCAGTTGGGTGTGAAATAACATCTGTGTAAAAGCTTTACTTGTATTTCTATAGGTTCTATAGGTGCTTGAGGAACGCGACACAGAGACTAGCAGCTTTTTTGTTTCAAGTGGATTGTTTCAGTAGAAATGTCCAGAGACTATACCTTGCCCCCCCACACACACACACAAGTTGAATTTTACAGTCTCCTATGCTCCTGCCGCTGATACAGAAATCCATGTGCCTTTAAATAATGTTGAACCTTTTTAGCCCCAGCCGCACACACAAGAAACTGAATTGATTTACTTTGCTAAAAATTGATCAAATGAACAGAGTAGAAAATCAGACTGCTTAATTTTTTACTTGGAGCAAATAAATGTACATGTAAAATGGTTTGGGGGGGCAACCCAGTTTGCCCCCATTCCATATTAAGCAGCCAACAAAAATGATGCTACGTACATTTGTTGAATTTGTAGCACTGGTTAGCATTGGATAATGTGGTCCATGGAGAACCAGGTCAGGTGCTACCCATAAACCTCTGGAGTAGTACCCAAGCCATGCCCATTCTGGGCCAAATGCACAGACTCTTAGAGATGGTAAGCGGGGATGTTGTGGCAAGGAAGGGTGGGACCAGGCGTAAAGAGAGCTACCAGTATGTAATCAAGACATTACTCTCACGGCCCTCTTCATCATCCCGGTCCTCAAATTATGAGGAATATCAAAGCAGAAAGACTGCGGACCATCACAACAGGACTGACACATCACCAGAACGCAGATATACTCGTGAATTTGTCACTGAGCAGCAGCAGCAGACTTCAAATCTAGAACCGGTGAGTCCAGAGCAAAAGGGTGTGTGTTGACTATATACAACCACTCCAATACCTGTAATATCTTTCTGGGGATACAGAATCTTTGCAGTGCTGCTTCTGCTAGATTGCGTCATTATGTATTTGGGATGCCCAGCGAAGGCATGTTTTGCTATGTGCCTGCATCAAGCTATATTATCTATGCTCTCTCCTGTTTTGAAGTGCAAGACCCAGTTTGCTTTGGTATGCTACAGTATGTTATGCCATGTTATGTTTTAAGCTGTAGAAATATGTAATGCAAGGTTGTGTTCTTTTCCCAAAGGTAATTGCAAGTTGATTAGAATCTACCTGAGTGATACTGTTTTTTTACATGCATTTGTATGTACTCATTCCCTCCTTTTGAAGGGGGAGTTGACAGGGGGGGATATGATGTTTGCTTCCTTCTATACTAGCTGGTTATACCATGTTATCCTATGTTGCGGTTTAATTATAATATTTATCTTTAAGTGTCTAATGTTGAAGTGCCTTTGAAGTAGCTGTAAAACGAATCTGTGTGATTTGGCCGTGGCAGAATTGTTCGCAGCGGAATTGACCATAGTCAATTTTGCCACAAAACCACTTTTGCTGTGGCCAAAATCCACAAAGCTATGCCCCCTCCACCCCTCAATACAACCCCACGTCCTCTTCCTTCTGACCCTGAGACGTCAGTTCCGTCCATCTTACGCGGGTCCGATCCTAGGCCGCACGGTCTGCTTTTCTCTTCTTTCTGTTCCCATGCTCACCTCCAATCCTCAGGAAGCAGAGGTCACCCCTGCTATCCACCAGGGCCGTCAAAACTGAACATATGGGGGGGCACCTCCACAACCCCAGCTCACCATGTTTGGTAGGGATTACTGAATTTGATCGATTTTAATCGATCTAATGGTACTGGCCGAATTCAGCCTGATGTACTATTTGATCAATTAAAATCGATCAATTGGGCAATATTTGTAAAACAGTAGGCAGCATCACCTAAACACACAAAAAAGGAACAAAAGGGTAGACCTGGAATTCTAATCTGTTAAATAGATCCTACACTCCTCTTGTGACCTAACATCCACATGATGCCGTGGTCAAAATATCACCCTCAGGTAAACGTGCCCTTATTTCCACCCAGATTTCCCAAATATAGAACCTGGCCATTCGTGGCCGTTTAGGGTTAGGGAAGTGCGTAGAAGGGTTTTGAATAAGGTTTTTGTTGGTCATGGCTTCTACGTGCCTTGTCTCACCATAAAACTGTGCAAGGCTCAAAGTCTGCCGACTTCACTGCCATAGACAGAAGCACACGGCTAGGGTTTTGCAAAGAAAATCCTTTTGGGAACCATGACATTAATGAGAAAACCCCCAAAAACGGAAGGTTGTTTTGCTCGTTTTTCAGGAAGCTTTTTTCTTCCAAACTTGAGAAATCGTGGGGGCCTAAGGTGTAAGTAGGTAGAAGGGCATTGCCGTCCGTGTTTTCTTTGGCATAATGAGATGAGTACATTCCAGACATACCTTCTGGCGCGGCAAACACCTTTCTCCAGCTGTTGCTCCTTTCCGGCGCTGCACCCTATGGAATACATTTGGGTCCCACTATAAATTTGGTCCAATTGTACTCAAAGCTCCTACACCTTTTTCCCTCTCTTGCCTTCCTGGGCATCTTATCCATCTCTTGCCCTCATTCCAACTATCTACCCGTCTTTGCTCTGCCCTACCACTATTGAATGTTCTATCATAGTCCTCCTTTGCCTAACAGCCAAAAGTGCTTCGACGTCACAACCTATGGCAGGAGGCACTATACAGCTGCAAAATAACAAAACATAACCTAACTGAAGGAAGAAAATCGTATGTATCTTGCGCTTGCATGACCATGATCATACAGCTGTCACAACTGTAATCCGGGATCAGTTGATGGCCATTGGATGTGAATGAATGCATGATGGTACAGATATTTGCTGTGCAAATGTCAAGGAGCAGAACCTGCAGAGCTGCAGCCCAACTCGCTCTTCCTGCCACACAGAAAAAGCACGCGCTAAGGTTGCCTGCATCACTGTAAAGTGATCTCCAGATGTGTTTGGGCTGCAACTCCTAGTCTTCATCTCATCAGTGGCTATGCTGACTGGGGCTGACAGGAGTTGAAATTCAAAACATCTGCGTGATGTGCGTTACAAACCATTGCATCAAAAGGTCAATTGACTCTGATTACCCAAAGGCAACAACAAACTGTTGCATTCCCTGGGGAATCCTTCCAGATAAATAGAAACGGGCCTTGTGGCCTCAATCATATGGAACAGCCTCCTCCAGGGAACATGTGCCTAAGGCCCCTCCCTTTGACCTATGGAGGGAAGGCAGTACCCTGCGCAGAATCTAACACCAGGACCCAGAAAGCTGGCCTTACCACCATGAAAGCTTAACACAAGCACTGAAACTACAACCCCACCTGCTTGGCTTCCAAACAAGTATTGACAAAGCCAATCGTTTTGGCCGATGTATAAGATTTGTAACGTCGCAGTCATATCCCCAAATACTCACACCATTTGCCAGCTTTTGAGATCATGCGCTCACAAAATCCCAACATTTGTCAGGCAATGGCAAGATGTGGTTTGGTACTCCTTTTATAGGCAAGGCATTGCAATCACGTACCAGATTAATAGATCAAAAGCTAGATATTCACACCACTGTCAAGACTATGCACATTTACTATATCAGAACCAAGTTCCACTTTGACCACTTATCATGGTAGGGCCAGTTTCCATTAAGCCAAGTTAGCAAAGCAGCATCACGTCATTATGTCCAGTGAGCACTTTAATGCAAGATTCCATTGTGCCCAGTTAGAACAGTAATGCTGCATTTTATTTGTTATATTTATCACAGTAAAGCCAGATACCATTATGGTCATCAGAAAGCACAGTTCTCCCAGAATCCAATAATACCAGTTAGCACTGGAAGCAATTAATCTGTGAAGGGTTGCATGCATGCGGTTATCGGGAAGTAATTGTGTGTGCAGTGGAGTGCACTGCTGGGATGTGTGTGTTCACTGCAGTGTTGAGTTGTGGTTGTTTGTCTGCAGTACAGGGCTAGGATAGTATTTGTTCAGTACAAGGCCTGGGAATTATGTGTGTGTGTTGGTGGGCGTGCATGTATTTCTGTGTGTGCATGTGCAGTGATGGGGCAGTGCATGCCTAGTGCTGTTGTGTGTGTGTGTGTGTGTGTGTGAGAGAGAGAGAGAGAGAGAGAGAGAGAGAGAGAGAGAAGTACAGGGCTGGGATGCTGTGTGTCCATTGCAATACTGGGGAATCAAGTGTGTGTGCTTGTGCCCAAACCCAGGGCTTTGGTTAGTATGTGTGATGTTTTAGGGCAGTGTATGTGTGTGTGTTGTGCAATATTGGGGTGGGATGTGTGCATGGTGGGGTGGCCTGTGCACACCTACAGGTGTGTGTGTTTGTGTATGCAGTTCTATGAGCTGCCAGTGCAGCGCTGGGATATATTTTCCAAATGGGTATTGTGAGACAGGGATGGTGACAAGAGAGACACAGACTCAGAAAATAAGATTTCAAAACCTTTATGTTTCACGGTTGGTGTAATACCTAACTAACTGCTCTAAAGGGATGTTTCCCTGAAATGATGCTTCTAAGGGCAGTTGGTGTCTGAAAGTCCAAATAAAAAGTCTGTTGTGTCTAAACCTATGCTTCCCCTCACCCTGTACAAAGATGTGTTAGGGGATCTTTTGTCAAAAATGAAAAGTAGTGGTTTAACAGAAAAATAAGGAACCCGGGGTTCGTTTCCAGTGGCTTCTTTGCCAGGTGTGGTTTTAAGTTTATCAAAATGAGTTGAATAAAATAGGGCTGCTTGCAAGACCTTCGCCACAGGGTCCTTGTAATTAACTCTTGAATGAATACCTTCAGTGTTTTTAGGTTCCTTGGGGTTACCTTCCCCAAGCTTCAGTCTCTTCAGTATTTATAAACAAACCAATATGTTTCCAATCCAGCTTGGCCTATCAGGGGTCCCTTACGCAAGCACAGGCCCCTTCCAGCTTTCAAACACCAAGTACATTTGTATTGGAATGTACTTAGATTTCTTAAGTAGGCCTCTCAGGGTTCCCTTCTGCAAGTACGTGCCTCTTCCAACTTTAAACACAAAAAACAAAATTCAATTGATCAAGATGTGCCCTTTCCTTCTTTACAACTTTTCTCAAACAAACAATTTTCTCATGGGGTAGAATCAGAGGCTTTCGAAAACGCCAGGCTCTTTGCTTTTCTTCAGCGCGACCACTTTGACTCTTTGCCCCTCTCTCTGTTTCCTACTGGCACTTTCCTTGGGACCTTTTATTCTCAGGTTTTTCTTTGTGCACACTTGTATTGCTTCTTCTTGCTTTCACTTTTGCATGCACACTTGCACTGTTCCTTTTCTACTCTGTGCTCCTTCTGTGCCTTTGTTACCTTCCTGCATTAGCGGGGTTCTTCTATTTTATTCTTCTGTCTGGCACTTCTTTTCATTCACCTCTGTCTTAGCATCTTTAAAAGTGTCACTTTCCTTCTCCGTGCTTACTTGCACCTTTTCTTTTATTTCAGGGCGGCTTGCCCTCTCTTGACTCACTTTCCTTGCCGTCTGTCTTTGCACCTTTAATACACTTTCCTTCTCCGTGCTCACTCGCACCTGAATACTGTCACTTTCATTCTCTGTGCTAACTCGCACCCCCCTCTTTTCACTTTGCTTCTGTTCACTCTTCTTAACTTTGCATTTGGACTGCTTGCCCTTTCCTTTAAATCTACATTCTTTCTGTCCTCTAATTTCGGTGCTGCTCTTGGTCACCATTTACTTGCTTAGTTTCTAATTTCTGCGTCTTGCTTTCCGCTTTGTGCCATTTTCCCAATCTTGCCTTCCTTTTCCCTTTCCCGTTACAGCCACCAGCACGCTCCTGAGTTACTCTCTCTCTCTTTCATGCAAAACTCACTGGGTAGCGTGGCGCTGGCAAACAGTTTCTCCATGACACTTTGGCTGAGGTCAGGGTCTCACCACCTGCACCTCAGACATCCTTGGGCCCGGCACACGGCCCAAGGGAACAAGCACTTGCACAGACTCTGCCAGCAAGGTCCCAGCTCACGTGAGAAATAGCTTTCCAAACACGCTGCTGCCCTCCTCACACACCTGGTTAGCATTGCAGCATGCCGCTCTCCTCTGGATCTTCCTTCCTGCAGCTCCCAGCTTCGAGGCTTCTTTGGTCCAAAGTGCTTTTCCATCTTGCTCCTCCACCTGTGTTAAACCCCGCCTTTTATAGTGCAAAAACCAGTCAAGTGTTGTCAGGTGTAAATGGTCACTATTAACTGCCTGACCCTGCCTGACTTTATTAGTGGGACAGCTCAAGTTCTTTCTAGGGTAGGTTGCCCATACTTTCCCCATGTTTTTCCTATCAGTAATCTGTACTGATCTTAGGTGCCTCTTCCTCTTCTCAGTATTTGTTAGAAATGGAGAGGGAGAGATGGGGTAAGATTGGAGATACCCCATGAATGCTGAGGGAGAGTAAGTTGGGGTAATTCTGGGTCTGGGGGTATACCATGTCTCGCCCATTGGCATTCTACTCCCAATCCCTCGTGAGCCTCCACTCAGGTGATCCTCCCTCGCTTATCCACCTGCAGCATCAGGATCCAAAAGCGATGGCCCTTCCCTGGCCACCTGAATGGAAGATCCCGAGGGAGTGGTTGGGAGAATACCGTCAGGTTTCTCACAGTATGAATGCAATTCTTGACAACTCATTCATTCATTTTGTCATTTGTTATAGCGCCTTTCATCATATTTATGGTCCCAACGTGCTTTTGGTTGAACGCCCTCGGAGGAACCGGTGTCCAGAAATGTGGGCGAATGAGGGAGGTGCTATTATGTGTCTGTGCATTTCAGTTATTAAAATTATGCAAGGGTGGCCAAGAGCATGCTAGTCACCCATTTGTAAATGGAGTGGGTATGGGCGCAGGTGAGGTATACTACGGACTACAGGGCGATTGTGTTTAAGGAGATAGTTATGTGGCAAGCTACAGTTCGAATTTTTGTCCTTAAAAGTAGCTTCATTCTTATGATAGAAGTGATGTGCTATAGAGTTTGTGTTATATTTGAGTGCAGGGTGTGTGGAGGTGAGGCTGTGTCTTCTACTAATTTGAGAAGGTGTGCTGTACAAACAACAATGCCCACTTCCTGGGTTCCATCTATGTAGATGGAGCAGTGCTATGTTTCACAGGTGATCTAAGTGCTAGATGAAGGCATAATACCGTACACAATTAGGCTAAATGCGAGGTATAGCTAATTAACACAAATGGGCTAAAAGCAAGGTAAGGATACCTTACGCAATGAGGCTAAATATGAGGTATGCTGACTAACACAAATGGGCTAAATGCAAGATATGGCTGACTAGCATACATGGGCTAAAAGCAAGGTGAGGCTACCTTACACAATTAGGCCTAATGCGAGATATGGCTGACTAACACACATGGGCTAAAAGCAAGGTGAGGCTACCTTACACAATTAGGCCTAATGCGAGATATGGCTGACTAACACACATGGGCTAAAAGCAAGGTAAGTAACTATTGAATGCTTAAAAAATGCCAATCGCCTACCTACTGTAAGAAAGGCATGGTATCAAACAATGAAGACAGACACAAGTGATCACAGTTCAAAGGTGTTTATTGAACCTCAATGGGTTGGTTGATTGCCCGTCTAAACTTAAATCTAAAGATGGGAGTAAGCTACAACCATCAAACAAAAATAACACAGTCCTAGTCAAGTCTGTAAAATAAAAAGGCCTATACTAATAAACCTATTGCCAATCTTTGCTTCTGAATACAAAATGGTTTGAGATAATGGTGTATGCAAAAGAAAAGTGTTCAAGAAATAACATGTCAACATAGTTGAGCAGTTGGCTTCCCTTCCCCATGTTTTCAGCACGGCTCATGGTGGCACGTTTGAGCATTGCATACACTCTGGCTTCTCTGCCACAAGGATGCAGTTAAAAGCAAAGGTAAGGGCCTTTTGCCAAAGCTTCTTTTTCAATAACAGTCTCTTACTGCAGAGGGCCTGTTGCATCAAATAAGCACCAAAGTTCCTGTTTTATCAGGGCTTTCACATGTACAAGTACTCGTTTTCCCCTTGATATCAAAAATCGAAGAATTTCGGAATGTGCGATGGGTTTTACTTAACCGCCGCAGGACCACTTCGATTCACTTTGCACAATTTTCTTACTTTCATTTCTGCCACCTCTTGTCTGGATACCTTCACAGAACTTCGATTGTGCACCTACATGGCGCCGGACCATTCTGTCATGAGTATCATGTCTTTCCAACTCAAAGTTCAGACATTCATCAGCAATTTAGCTTTACTTGCATCTTTCATCAAATGCGTTTAACAATGTTCGTTCCTGCTCTCGTTATACAATGTTGCTGCTTGCATGCAACCTTAACTTCAACACAGACCGGCCTTGAATTGGCCCCCCAACTCACTGGCTGTTTTAGTCTCTCTGGCCCTACTTTACCACAGCGCTTCTGCTCCTCTCTGACTTGGTCAGCTAGGCAGGACGGCCTCTGGTATCTCCGACACACAATGCAGGATTTTTTAGCCTGGTTTCCTGGCCTTATGTTTTCTGATCTACTGCCACTCCTTTGTGTGCTTTGCCTCGCTGAGGGTGTGCTCTTGTGCTCTGCCTTTCATCTGTGTGGGGAAGTTTAATGGAAGTCAGGTGTGGGTGATTGTCAGTAATTGCCTGACTTGCCTGACCATAGTAGCGACACATGTCAAGTACACTGCTCGGGTGTGAGTCTTTTTTCTCCCTGAGCGGGCTGTCCATGTGGAAGTGTGTTTGTGAAGGGAAAGGGGGGCGGAGTAAATTTCCCACATATCCTACCTGGTAGGATGGGGTAAGGCCGTCTCGCCATCAGGTGTCCCACTCCCATTCCCCTCACTCGGGTGATCCTCACACACTGGTCCACCCCCAGGAAGTGGATCCAAAAGCGATGGCCCTGTCCTGGCCACCTAGATGACAGGTCCCCGGGGACCAGCAGGTGAGACACCTTCTAGTTTCTCATATAGCCTTCCCCTATGCAAGGTGGATATACTTGGTCTTTTTCAAGATTCTATAATCTCAGGACCCTGGCGAGAACAAGGAAAATATATATCCAGGGATTCTTGCATATTTCATGATTTTCTTTCTCTCCTTTCTGGTAGAGGCGGGGTGTTCATATGTGTCTCCCAAGTGTATCTTATAAACTGGGATCGAGGTGGTGAACCTGTTATTATACGTTCTTTTTATTTTATGATACTCTCTTGGTGAATGGTAGGCTCATGTGATTCTGTTTCCGTCCACTCCCACACCAGAGAGGTTTGGGAGAAACAGTCAAGTTGCCAACAATCCTGGAGTGTAAATTTCCTATGGGGATTTGGAAGATCTTGTAAGAGAGTAGAAAATGCCAGGAAGTTTCTTCCCACAATGACTTCCTCGGGGGATTATACCAGCTATGATTCCCCCCTGATGTTAATGTACACAGGTATTTTAGCATAATTTTAATTATCTCCATGTACACATGTGACTCTTAAGTAGTGTCGCATTTACTAACCCTGGTTAGTGTTCAGTCTTGGTAACCCCTACTGTCTACTAGTGAGACTATGCCTGCACTGACTTCCCTGAGATGGTGGCTCGCTTACTCTCTAGAGGCTGTCTCACTGTTTCTACTCTGGCCCAGCTTAGTGTTCTGTAGGGGTTTTGCTCAGTGCCTTGTACCCACTCTGTTTGGAATAGTCTAGGACAGCCACAGTCACTATCTCCTTGCCCTTCTTCCTCCTCCTTTCTCCTTCCCACCACGCTTTCTGTCCCTCTGATCTTTCACTCTCCCTTCCTACCTCTACCCTAGATGTTACTTTCTCTCACAATTCTCCTCTTTCTGCTTCTACTACCTCTCCTCTTAACACTGTTACCATCTCCTACCGCGTCTACCACCTCTCCACTACTACTATTCCTCTACTACTACCACTTCTCTGTTACTAGTACCTGAAGCTACTCCTCTCTCCTCCTCCTACAACCACTACACCACTCTCTCCTCTCACCACCACTCATCCACTTTCACTCTGCAGTACCCCTCTCCTGCAACTGCTTCCACAGTCCTTCACTCCATCCTCCTGTTGATCTCTCTGTCTTCTACCTCCTTACACCTCTGATTTCACCCTTCTAATGCACACCTTCCTACTTCCTGTTTCCTCTTATTATATTCTCCTCCCCCTGGGATTGGCTAACTCTCCCTATCCAATCCATTTTACATATTTCCTTCAGGGAGGGGGGTCCGGTATTGGAACATTTTATTAGGCGCCCAATCTCTGCCGCCTTCTCCACTTGCAGCCTCACTGCGCTCAAGCAGGGCAAGCCGAGCAGCCCTTAGGGGTTGGCTTCCCCTGTCACTGATCCCTGCTTACAGGCCTTTTTAATATTATATTTCCCTTGGGCTAGTAGGTTTTCTCCCATGGCACAATCTCTCTGTGGCTGAACTGGGCGCCTGGAATGTCGCACTGCTGCTTGGGATGTCTCTATCTTTGCTTGGCATTGTTGCAGCAAGCCTCCATAACCAAGAGAGTGCTCATCAGTGGGGATGTGCTCTGGCCGCTGCCACCTGCGGCTTCCCTCAGTGGTCCGTTTCTGCCCCAGTCTTCTCTGCTACTCGCGTGGCTGCATCTTCTGCATCTCCTGTCTCCCAGCAGGGACCGGGAGGTCAAGGTAAGGAAGGGTTGGTACGGAGTCTGCACCCTGACACTGGGTTTGGGAGGATTAAAGGGGTTGTCAGCCTGCCCCCCTCAACCATGACAAGGCCTAGTCATCTTAGTGTAACCATGGAGCAAGTCACAGAGGACTGTGGTGGACCAACCGCTAACAAAGGAAAGAACCAACGGTACATAGAGTATAAGTTATTAGGGCTGCCTACCCCCAGAAAAAAAGTCTGCTGGTCTGTGGTCCTGTAATCATTGGGATTGGGTCTCCAAGTCCCAGAATTCATCAGGGTGGCCAGACAGATGTCAGGAAAACAAGGTATTGGATATCTGGAGAGAAAACCACTTTGAGCTGAACCATTCCTGACACTGTTTACTTTAGGAACATTCTACTAGTTTATAGATTATAATTTATAGTTTAAACTCCCTGACAACACTATAAAAGAGGGGTAAAGAAGGAAGGTAATGGAGGAATTTGGAAGGAATCCAGTTTGCTTCCAAACTTTTTTTTACAGTTCATAGAGTTAACCACAGGTCCTGTAGGCATTTAGTCCAACCCCATTCCCTGAAAAGATAACAAAAAGGCATTGTTCAAAGACCCTGATAACGTGTCATTGCTCGGTTTTATAATAAGTGGTATAGGAAATGACTCAACAAATATTTGATTTCAGGAAGATAGAAGCTTATGAAGACGGACTGGCAACTTGAAATTCCCTCAATTTCTATGCCTATCTTACTCCTACAGTGCGCACCACTTGTAAGGTTTTAACTCGCTTACTGCCACTGAATGTTTGGAGCAATTTGGCCATATTACTCCTGACTTTTTCTACAGGACGCCAAAGGTTTTTTAAATAAGTATTAGCCAGGCTACATCTACATTATGATGTCGTCTTCAACACCAGGCGACTTCCAGAGAAATACCATGTGTCTACCGTAACCCCTATCCATCTAGCTTGATATATTCAGGGGTTGTTATGAAGATGGAATACCCCAAACCTTTCAGCTAGTCCCTGAGGGTTGAATCTAACTACCCACAGCAGACAGAAAGCATGACAGAAGGACAGACCAATGTAGTGCCAAAACATCCTCTATTGAGACTCCCTCAGGACATGGGGATGGTTTACCTAGAGGAAACTGATAGCCCATAAGATCTACCCCGAATGCTAGCAGAAGGAACACCTGAGGGGACCCACTCCAAGCTTGAAAAGGATATCATAAGCAATGAAGACCAGAGTAATGAAAACAACACCGTGTGTTGCTACACGGTGGCCCCATGATGCACTCCTAGGGGGACAGCTGTCCCAGGGATTGTCAATATAATCAACCGTGTGGTTCTCCCCTCAGCCGGGGAACCAACGTTCAGGTAAAAGTTCAGCACTGTTATATTATTCTAAACAAAACGTATATTGCCTTTTTTACTACAACAATGGGAAGTCCTTAACATAGTTCCAACATCACATTTAGTGCTGTACAAGTAAGAAATCAGCAGATCAATCTTGAATCAAGGCTTAGCCTCCTTTATCAAATCAAAATCAAAAAAGGCAATCATATAATTGACTGTCGTCCTGTTTTCACACACAGGTACGATAGTGATTTACAATTCAAAGTGGTAAGTATTGTTAGTAGTACAACAAAGCAAATACTGAGTATCCAGTCTTAACAACACACATGGACATGTAGTCGTGTCATGAGATATTCAAAACAAATCCATGATAGCTCCTTATCGGTGTCTATGTAGCCAACACCTTTTGGATTCACAAGAATCCATCTTCAGAGCAAGAGCTATCGGTGCCTATTGGGTTAGTGTACTTCTTCCGTAGGGTCCTAAAGGGTTATAAGAGATGACCATTCAGTGTGGGTAGTATTGGTGCTAGTCTAAATGACTCAATCAATATTCACAGATATTGTACTAACCTCCACTTTCATAGAATGATGACCAAAGAAGCATCATACCTGTGGGTTCAAGATTCATAGTAAGTGTTTCATGTGCAATGATACTTCTACTTTCTTGATACAATTGCTAATGCGAGTAGGAAGTAATATGGATGAAAGCGACATCAGCTGGGCAATGGTGGTAGTACGGTCAATTGGGCGATCTGTTCACAGATTCAAGGGGGGAGAGAATGTCGGGATTAGTAAGGGCATGTAAGGCAGATGGCCAGACAATACTGTATAGACTATAGTAAAGTTCAATGGGTGCTGGAGAGTAGTGATTTCTAGTAAGCGTCACAGGTGTCTAAGAAGTAGAAAAAGAAGTTAATCACTAGTAAACCATTGGGCTCCACAATAAGGGGAGTTGTCCCACTTTGTACAGTAACAAAAACATGATGGTAACGTACTGGGTATGAGGCTTCAATCAATATACAGAGGTCCGTGGTAAGCGCAGAAATCTCTAATGCATATATCGAAGTAGCGAACACTCAGGCAGCATAAGTCGGCTGCACGGTGTCGAGCATCTAAATCTATATGGTAATCATCAGCGTAATGTTCACTTAGTATGAAAGCACCTTGCGTTCTAGGAAAAATTAACTTTGTCACGCCGCCCAGAGCGATAGTTCAATATCCCTCATCTCAATCAACTGCGGTGTTTGTAGTTGTTAAATAAAGAAAGTATCACAAGCGCTAGTATTGTGCTACCTTTATATAAAGATGTTGGACCGAGCTGACCACTTACTCGCGTGCGGCTTGGGTCCAGCAGTGTTTGTAGAGTCACCATGGCTCCCTCGTGCATGCATGCGGGGGTGCCACCACTGCAGTCCACCATATTGTTGTGGGCAGTAACAGCACTTGGTTGCCATAGAGATTGTAGCTAGGTGCATATTATGGTGCCTAAGGTGACGGTCTGTATTTCATTAACAGTCACTCTGAGGTGGAATGTCAATTATATAGATATTCAGTGGGAAGGCAGTGTCTCAGGAGTACTGGAGAGTACAGAGCAGATGCAACACTTCCACACTGATCGAGCCGCAACGGCTGTATGTAAAGCATGCGCCGTATCAGGACATAGCCGTTCGTTCAGCTAAAACATTGTTTACGAGTCCACCCATGTGATCGGCCCGCTGTAATTGTGATGGTGTCTTGTCTCTAGATTTACAGTGGCAACACAACCCCAACCCTTTGGGACTGGGTCATAGCCACGACTTCAAAGAGGTGAGAACAGACATAGGGACACAACTGCAGAAATGTTTCCGCGGTGTGCCCACGCGCCTCCCTGCACCTCCCGGAGAGACGTTCGCAGTTTTTGCTTCACATGTAGTATCAACCACTCGCTCTCAGACAACGTAGGGTGTGGGAGGTAGTGTCTAACGCTAGTACAGACATAACAGTTGCTGCAGATCAAGTAGTCTGTATTAGATGTTAGACATATGTTTACATTGTGTTGTAACAATCGGTGAAACGCTTCATACAACAGTGAGGACATATCAAACGTCCCAGTTGCTACGAATACCTTCTTCCATATTAGATGTTAAACATATATTCACACTGGGTTATCACAATTGGTGAGGTACA
Organism: Ambystoma mexicanum; assembly: GCF_040938575.1. Classification (NCBI taxonomy): domain Eukaryota; kingdom Metazoa; phylum Chordata; class Amphibia; order Caudata; family Ambystomatidae; genus Ambystoma; species Ambystoma mexicanum. The sequence goes on along the minus strand of NC_090922.1, from coordinate 141,175,130 downwards.
TCACAGAGGACATACCAGTAGATACCCAGCACAGTCAATTGGGTACACACCCATTTTCATAGTACATTAGAACAAACTATCATAGTGGCACGAGCCAGCACAATATGGTATACGCTCTGTGCTTTTGCGAATACATAGGAGTTTGACAATAATACAGTCAGTTAATGTGATCCCTCATAAAAAGCACATCAGATCAAAGTCATTATTCATGCCCCTAGGGCTAAGTGAGTCCAGTAAATCCACCCACAGGATTTCTCTCTGCAGTACCAGAGTAATGAACCAGAAGGAGTTCCAATATGTTTGATGGCATTTTAAGAGGGTTCTATTAACCCTGAATACAAAGAGATGTCTCCAGTTAGTATAGGATATGCAGCCAGCCCTAATTTCAGGGAGGTAGAGATCTTCGAACGGTGAAGAGAATATTATGGAGACCGCCTCATCCGCTCTAATGGCCATATCATTCCAGAGGCAACTGAAGTGTATGTAATTACAGAGGGGATGACTGTGAACTGCTCATGAGATGTTGGATCTGTGGAAGGAGGGATACATTGAGGACCTCTGTAATGCTGCTTGACCCAACCTACCCCAAAAGCAGACAAATGTAGATGATGTAACACAGAAGAAGGGCCAGTCCAATCAGCAAGGGCATAAAAGGGTCAAAGATAAATCCTGCAGCTGTCTATATTCCCCTTCAATTGGCAGTGGAAGAAAGTTCCAGCTACCGATGCAAGTCTATCGCTGATAGGTACTGGTGCAGCTAGAGTCTGGTAGTCAACACTATGCCATGTGGCCAGAGATCTTGCCTCCTAAAAATCAAGTCCAACAGATGGTCCTGTGAGAAACCTGAGGGTAGTCTCACTTCTACTCCCTTGCGATCTTCTACACAGGTGACCAGGGAAAGCCCTTCCCTCTTGGCTCCCGACCGTGGGGTTGGAGAAGCGAGTAAGGATCACCTGAGTGGAGGGTCATTGGGGACTGGGAGGGATATATATACGCAATATTCCCCTGTTCCCTTCCAAGAAGAACCCTCTATTCCAAAGACAGTGATGGGGTATTGCTATACATGTCTGCCTGACCAGGAAAGGGGTATGAGATGTCATTCACCTAGACGTATCAGAAGGAGAGCAAAAAGGGTTAAATATAAATTGGACGAGACATGATATCCCCCTTTTCCCAATGACAGCCCGCCCAATCATTCTCATCATTTTGTCTCAGTCATGGCACTCTAATACTGAGATGAGGAAGAGGCAACTAGGAGTCATACATACCAACATGCAACTACACCACTCTGGTACTAAGACCCAGAAGAGAGCCTCAAAGGAATATCACTATCAAGATCAGGCATGTCTGCCTAATAAGCCTAACCGTGGTCAGGCAATTGAAAGAGAGGAATGTCACCAGCAGCTCATTCACAAACCACAGGTGTACTAAAGCTGGGAAACCAACAAAGCAAAGAAAGGGAGAGAAAGGAGAGACACTGCTGGCAGCCATTGAATACAGAGCTGCAGAGTAACAAGTGTAAGGAAATCATGGTATCAACAGTAAAACAGACACAAGTGATCACAATTCAATGGTGTTTATTGAACTTGAACTGGGTTTGAAAAACGTCTATCTCATCCTAAATCTAAAGATGAGAGCAATCTACGACCATCAAATAATAATAACGCAGTCCTAATGGTGTCTTGTCAAAAGAAAAGGGGCTATACTAATAAACCTATTGCCAATCCGTACGTCTAAATACAAATAGTGTGGGAAACAATGTTATGCAAAAGGAAAGTGTTCAAGAAATTATATGTCAGGATATTCAAGCCGTTGCTTCCATTCCCCACGTTTTCAGCACTGGACAAGGCGGCACACTCGAGCTTAGCACAGTCCCTGGTTTCTCTAACACGAGGATACAGTTCAAATCTCAGCATCAGGGCCTTCTGTACCAAAGTCTCTTTGCCATTCAAATTCTCTTACTTCAGACATCCTGATATGGCAAACAAACAGTCAAAAGTTCCTTTCTCGTCAGGCTTCTCATGTACAACTTCTTGGGTGATTTTCGATTCACCCTGGGTCTCCCTCCGCCGGGCTCAGACCCGCTTTAACAAAAAACCTTCCTAGGTGATTCACTGTTCACCCCAGGTACACTGCTGCCAGGGCTCTGACCAGATTCATGTATTTTTTCCAAACTTTTCTATTTCATCAAAATCAAAGACTTTTGGCTGTGCGCAGGATTTTGCTTGATACGTCGCAGGACCTCTTCGATTCACATTTTATTTGTTCACTTTCAAATGATATCCTTCCGCCGAGCTCGGATCAAATGTATTTACTTTCATTACTCCTCAGCTGCAAACCTTACAGATACTTTCGACTGAGCGCCGAAGCGGTGCCTGGTCACTCTGTCAAAGGTATCGTATTTGGCTTTTAAAATTCAAACACTCATCAGCAGTTCAACTTCTCTCAGACTTCCCTCAGCCGGGCAGGAGTCTGTCTTGGTTTCAACAGTTCATTTTAGACACCTTCCATCACAATTCCCCTGTCTCTTTCACTGTTGCTATTTTGTTGAACTACAGGTTCCATAATGCAATAGTCACTTGTTACGGTAATTACTTGCAATATCAGAAAACCGGGCTCTCGCCCATTGTACACGAGAAATAACCAGTCATCTTGGCCTTCCTTCTTATCAATCTTTTCCTTTGCCTTAGGTCAGGGCCTCCAGTTCCAGCCTTACTCCTCCCCAACTCGGTCGTTCACCCGGGAGGGAACCGGGCAGCCTCCAGGAACCTGTGGCAGGAGAACACACACAGTTCAATGCAGGGGGGAAGGGTCTGGAAGCCTTCACTCTCCGCCTCCACGTCTTCTGCCTAACTCAGCAGCCCCTTCCTTTATACACCCAGAAGATGTTAACAGACTGCAGGTTTTGAGTCAGGGTTGGGTCTGCCTGACCTTGACTGACTCCATTAGTGGAACAGCCTACTGTCAAGGTGTGATAGTCTGTTTTCTGTTTCCTATGGGTTTTTTCTTGGTAATCCCTATACTCTTAGTCCCTCTCTTCTTCGTCTCAGTCCTTGGGTATTTCAATAGGGGAATGGGAATTGTGGTGCTCTACAAAAAAGGGATAAAGATGTTGTAGATTTTTGTCAGGAAAAGGGGTTTGAATGTAGGGTTGTTGAGAAGTGGGTTTCGAGGAAAGAGGGGTAAAACTCATGTTGGAATTTAGGGATGGTCTATGTTTTCCCTGATGGTTTCGCATTTTTCTTGCTAAAGGTACTGTGGTATGATGGGACTCTGTTGACAATATCCCATGACAACTGAGGAGATGTCGGTTAGGGGTGTATCGGAATGGGAGAAATACCATGTCTCGCTCAAGGGTGTGTCTCCTGCAGTCCTCAAGTTCCCCCTGCCCTGTTGATCTTCCCTCGCTCGTCCGCCCCCAGGGTCGGGATCCAAGAACAATGGCCCACCCCATGACACCTGAACAAAGGATCCCCGGTAATAGCCTGGGTCGGAATACCAGAGGATGCTGGAGCTGGCGATCCGAACTGGGATGGTGCGTGAACAGGAGTTCTCTGGCGCAACTGCCTGGCAAGGGAACGTGGCCTGCTGAAGGGATGGCCTTCTAATAAAGAAGCAGAGTGCTTGTTTTCCTGTGGCACAGTGAGAGTGCGGGACTGTCTCAGGTGGAGAGGAAGGAACCCTGTAGGCAACCAACTTGAAGCAAGTCCAGCGCAGTGTGAGGAAAGCCTGCAGAGCAAGCTGGTGAGTTTCAGAAATCAGGAAACCCGTTGTGAAACGGACCATGAGCGCTGTGAACCATTCTTCAGTAATTGTGAGCGTATACATTGTAGCGGAGTGGTCGCATGGGTCTGAATGGCACAGAACAGGTTATCCAAAGTCTCACTTCGAACTGTTTACTGAAATTAACATTTATGTAAACTGTTAAACAGAGTGTGCACTCTGAAGAAGCAGAAGGAGCAGTTCTGCATGGTTCTGATCTACGAGACAAACATTTCAATGGTGAAAATAGTCATTGCTCAACTTTCTAACATACTTAAACCTCTTTAAACCTTAAACTGAATCAAAATAAAGCAGATGGCTTTTCCCTAAATATTGGTGTGAAAAAAGGTGGGGAAGGGTCTCCATTAAACACAGTGAAGGGGATAAAACCAACTCCATCTATAATTGAAGTACTACAGGATAGCAGTGATTCCGTTGTGAAGAGAACCCCAGTGCTTACATCGTGAACTATTCTGAACTTGGGGAAGGGAACCCCAGTGCTTACATTGTGAACTATTCTGAACTTGGGTAACGGAACCCCAGTGCTTCCAGTGCAAACAATTTTGAACTTGGGGAAGATAACCCTGGGTCATGATTTAAGCAATTTCTTTTTTTTTGGTTTCCAAAGGAGAATTTTGAAACTTTGTTATGCCACTATTTTCACACTTGGGGAAGAGGGTTGCACAGAAACTGTGAGCTGGAAAAAGCTCAGAACTTCAGGGGTTAAACACTGTTTTCTATTGGGTTGCTGATATCCCTACTCTTTATATACAATTAGTTGTGAGTGCTAGTAGAGATTTTGGGCACAGATAGATTCTTCAGTTGAACTTCTTGACTCAGACTTTCCTTTGTTGTCTTTAGGTACAGTAATCCCACCTTAGTATATGGCAATTTAGGCATTTTTCCATCTTGACATTTAAGTTAATAAAAGTTTTCATTTTAATATTTGAATCTGTTGTCTGTGTCCTTCTTCGTGATGCCTTCACAGTCCCCACCCAGTGTATCTACAGAGACTGGTGAAAGTATTAAGGTCCTCATTGAAATTGAGAAACTGTTATGGAAGATTACCACTAGAATAGTACCTGAACTCCCAACTGACCATCTCCTGTGGATGAGTTTCCATGTAATCAGAAGCTGGATTCAGCAGGTTTCAAAGTTGCTGAGGAGCTGGCTGAAAAATCCAAAATCTCACAGAGGTTAGCCTCATGGGTTCCTGATTAAATTTCCCTTGACCATTCATGAGGGGAGAAATACACAGAGGACTGAATGGACCAACTTCTGCCCAGAGGAAGTACCAGAAGATGCATAGACTGCAATTTCCCTGACAAATTCCATAGGGGACACAGTCAGCTGGTCTGTTGTCCTTTAATCACCGTATTCGGCACTTCAAGCTCCAGAATTCAGTATGGTGGTCAGGAAGACACCAGGAATCAACTTGAAATGCAAGGCAAAGCCCAAATACAACAGTTGGGGCCATAGGGATAGCAATCAAAAACCATACATGTCACTGTGTGTGTGCATATCAGTACTATAGATCAATTGGAAACATTTAAAGGGCCGGACAAGGATATAATAGTTGATTGATATTTTTCCAAATACTAACACTATAGACATCATGAAAACTATTCATTATAGAAAACAGAAAGTACATACATTGTTCATTTTAGATATATGAATTTCATATTGAATGTCATGAATAGCACCAATGATTTCATAATTTTATATTACAGTTCATGGAAAGCACAACACTTTCTAAACAGTGCATTTCTATCTATACCAACCTTTAAAATCGTTCAGCCACTTTCTAGTTCATGCTATGACTGTTACTATATGTATCCTGTAGCTGACACCAAAACGTGTTTTGACATGTGCGAGGTGGGCACTATACTGCTGTGATGGGGGATACCAAGTGCACCCTCCCTAATCTTTTTCAGGGTGAAATTGTAACAAGAGGAGAGATGTGATGTTCACACTGAAGCATGTTTTCATATGTCATCTGTGCTGCACTGTGAAGTGGAGATTGATCATTTTAATGAATTTTCAATCTCATGAACCTTCACATAGTTTTAAAAAATATATTTCTAAAAAGTAACATGTTTATTTAGACCTTGCATCCCAAAAACCTTGGTGTATAATTCCCCACTTTCCTTTGAATGACATTTAAACTAATATATGAAAGAATCACAAAAATTCATCAAGTTAAATATTTGACAATGAAGTTGGCTGTGGACATATTAAATTAAAGGTAAAATTCCATTAAAAAATTGGAAAAATAATTCAACAAAAAAAGGTTTTTGCACTACTATGATCATCAAGAACGAAAAACCATACTCGTTTGTTTACGTATGTGAACTAATTGGATGTTTCTTCCAATTGCTGTTTAGTCAGGAAATTGATTAATGACAGTGAGAAAAGGGGATTCATTTTTAGCCCTCATCAATTGAATAATAAAAAAAGGTTTCCGATTAATAACTGATGCTAAGTAGGATATCTTCCATAATATACCTGGGTGCGTACATTATTATTCTGTCTTTCATTTTTTCAGTTGCATTTGTGTACAATATACAGCCAACTTTTTTGAAACATTTCAATGCCTTCAATCTGAAAGAGCCCAAGAAGGGGCAAAAAAGGAACATTTTACACAAAATCCAGAATTCCCCTTCCAAGGCATTAAATCAGTAAAATTACAGTGGGAAAAGAATGAGAACTTCCATTACCTCTATTACTGGTGATGATGCTCTATTCTTCTTTCTTAGTCCAGATAATTTGTTGGCGTCCTGTCAGTATGCCTCTAGTTTGGGACACCATTAATATCACTTGTCTTTGCAGCACTTAATATCTTCCTTCATACAGTGCCACCACGTACACCGTGTAGCGCCATCTCATAACAATGAACATGTATATCAACAATGTAAAATGGCATGTTTTACGACTTCCAATGGATTGTCCTATTGTGCATAAATCATATGAGCAGACACGGGCGACTAACATTTCTAGACATGGTGAACTATGAATATGCTCTGCAATGTGAAACAGCATGTAACTTAGGCAAACAAACCCGCTCAATGAATTGATATGTTATATTTCTGTGCTGTACACCAATGGCAAACTGTGATTCCTTCCTGTACAAATTTGACTTGTGACAACGCATACACTGTTTGAAGTTATAACAAATATGAATGTCATTTATAACTATAACCATTCTCCCATCATCAGCACACTGATTTACATGTAAAACATTTATGATTAAGCATGTGAATTCTTAGATTAACAGAGAATAATTCTTACACCTTAACACATTGTTGCTAATATTTTAAATGTCTGTGAGATGTTATTCACAATACCTTTCTATTGTTACCCTTAATACGGTAATCGCACCTCAAGCAATTCTTGCTTCACATTCTGTTCCTCCTTAATGGAATGAGTCAAAGCAATTCAGTACATTTCTCTTAATTTTAGTATGTGTTTCATGTTACCTTTGTTCTGGACAGATGTATTTGTTTTATTCTTTTTACAATTATATTTAATTATGAAACTTCACTGTTATATTCTGAAATAACCCACATTACATTAAAACAGCAGGAGAGAAGACAAATTCAAAGGAGATGAAATAGACAAAACACAACCAATAGCCTAGGGGGTTGCATAAGTGTGACGCAATCTAACCTCTATAATTACATCAGGCATGCCACGTTTTCCCTCTGCAACCTACCGAGGTATATACAAAAACACATTAATTACTTTTTCATGTTGTGTGAGGGGACTTCGATCAGATAATCCTATATGAAACATATAGCACATTCCAATATTGTCCCTGTTCTTTTAACTCTCTATCCGTGAGCACCAGCCAATTGAATTCAGCCCATACATTTCCATTCAATGATATTTCACCTCTGACTTTGTGTTCCATCAGAAGAGCCTCTTCTACAGTCACCCATTTTGATAATCTCTTTTTTCCATCTCTCAAACCTGAGTGCATAGGGATTTATCCCACATTGGGCAACAAGTCTCTTGTACAAAGCCAACCCCAAAGAGATCACTCTCCAGACCTGCTTACATTTTTTAGCATTTCCTAGCAGCCCCAAGTTACATGTCTTAAATGTGTACACATTACGGAAATGTGTCTCTTCAGAAATATTGATAGTTATTCTCTTCCATTCCTTTTTTAGGGCATTACGCACCCACACTATATGGGCAAAAGTCGACATCTGGCACAGTAAGGGGAACATTCAAGTCGAGATTTACAAATCACTTGAGGGGTAACATATGTCCTATGTGGTATCCTAAATTGGTTCAGTTTACACCGCCCAATAGAGGACACCTGTCCTATATTATAGAAAATTCGGAGTGGTGTGAGAGTGGGCAGTCTGTGGCAGTCCCTCCCAGTTTCAGTCTTTCTACAGTGGCTACACTTCCTTCAAAACCAGAAGGCAGCAGCGGAGCGGAGCAGAGTGGTGTGAGAGTGGGCAGTCTGTGGCAGTCCCTCTCAGTTTCAGTCTTTCTACAGTGGCTACACTTCCTTCAAAACCAGAAGGCAGCAGCAAAGCGGAGCGGAGTGGTGTGAGAGTGGGCAGTCTGTGACAGTCCCTCTCAGTTTCAGTCTTTCTACAGTGGCTACACTTCCTTCAAAACCAGAAGGCAGCAGCGAAGCGGAGCGGAGTGGTGTGAGAGTGGGCAGTCTGTGGCAGTCTAATGGCGGCTAGGGCGGATGACGTAGACGCCCTGGACCTGAGACATAATATTTCTGGAGGTGAAGACGAACCACGAAGGTTGTGGAGTGCCAACAGCCCTTCGGCCCTCTTGCTGGCTTCATCCCTACTCACTGAAACGCTTCCAACCTTACATTTTAACACTTTATCCTGTGCAGGCTCTGTAAAGCGGCCAGGAGGTAAATTACATAACACCTCATCAAGAAAATTGCCTAACCTAACGATTCAACATCAGCACACTACAAAAATAAATCAGCTTCCCCAGAAGCATAAACAAAAACTTTTACCAGAAGGATGGTTTGATTAGACGTCCGGATCCTCTTCGTCTGTGGACACTGCCAACAGGGCGAAGCACACGGAGGCACACCCAGGGATCTGAGAGAAGGCAGTAAACAAGGGGTCCCAATTAAACAACCACATGGAATTCCATTTAGGCTGTTATCAAAAAATAAAATTTGATCTCCCCATGACTTCTAAGAGAACAACAGTAAAAAACCCTTCGAAATCTATCAACTCGACAGCTTCATCGGCGAGTCTCCGTCTGGAAAACTCGTTGAAAACGCTTTTCCAAAGACAAGCCAAAAAGAAACTGCACCACGCAGGGCTCGGGGAAATCTCGGATGCGGATTTGCTAGAAGCGCTTCTTGAACCCTTGCTTATAGCCTCAGCCGGCTCTCAGAAGAACATCCCTAGCAGTGGGTCCCTTGCATCTCCATTACATCAAAAAGAGCAACCAAAAGACACTTCCATCCCGGGGCTACCGGTTCAATCAGTCATCCCGGAACCCCAAGAACTTTGCTTAGAGGAACCACCAATAGTACCATCCTCATTACCTCATCAGGTGCTTGTCAGTGAAATCCCAGAGCCCCTTACTGAAGCCCTATTGTCTACGGACCATGACGTGCAAATCCAACCTTTACAGGGAAGTATGAACTCTAGACAGATCGAATAGCCCAGAAAACCGCCATTCCAGGGCCATTGGAAGAGATCTTTGAGAGAAGGAACTTGGCGACTAAGCCTTCTCCCCTGACCGTCCCTTTGGATATGGAAGCACACGAGGGAAATGGAAGTAAAGAGACCGTGATAGACCCCCAGGGGGGCCTAATGCCGAGGTTATCGACACAAAGCAAAGGAAGTATCGCGGCTATGGCCTCCTCCTACTCAGGTGAGCTCCTCATTTAACAGAAGAGCAAGTGAGTCTTCCTACACTACCCCAAAGGAGTCTTCCTATACTATCCCAAAAGAGACTCCGGCAAAAAAAGCAGACTTTATGTACATCATGTCGGCTGTAACAATCGCATTAGCCCCATTTTGCAAGCTATATGAGGGAATTAATGATTCCTTGAAAGATCACAGGTCTATTTCTGCGATGATGAACTCAAAGCTCATCTACCTAGAGGGCTACATTAATGCTCTGGAGAGAAGAAAAAACGACTTACCTGGCACTTCCTACCAAGCGGAGCCTACAGAACCTTTACTAGGCTTAAGAAATAACAACAAAGATAGGCCAAGGAAGGACGCAAGTTCTCAAACTCCGTCATGTGACATCTTGTGGCACGAGCCTTCCAATTCGGATTGTGGGACGAGGCCCAAATCGGGTGCAAGTACTTCACAAGGCCTTAACTGCTTATTAACAGTTGGTCCGAATCTGAGTTGCACCAAGTCGGGAGAAAATGAAGTGATGTGTCTGGATGATACTCCCCCACTTAAAGACCAGTCAAGAATGAAATCTACTCAAGGCCTAAGCCAAAAATCATTGGGCTTAGGCCCGTCTTTTGGGGAGAACTCAGGTTTGAGAACTAAACAACAGACTCTCACCGCCCAGCCATGTCTAAAAACGGCACCTCTTTTTAAGCCAACCCACGTGACTCAGCAACCTGACCCTCGTCAGAAGAAACCTCTACCAAAGAAGATCCAACTGCAGGCTGCGATGAAACCAGCATTAGCAACCATTTTAGACACTGGCAATCCCACCGAAACATTGCCTCAGCCAGTAAATGCATTAGAAGCCTCTCCCCTACATAAGGAATAATGGACTTAAGTCAATACCTCGATGATTCCACTGATAGTCAACAGAATGACGTGACTTCCCATCTGCCTAATCTGTCTCCCAGCCATCAGACAGTAACTAGGGATCTTTCAGGCTTCATTTCATTAGATGATCGATTCAAAACTTTAAGAACCAAGTATGGGGGTCCTGCCAGTAAGCCCACTGAAAAGAGAATGGAACAAAACCTGGACTCAGCCACACCTTCTCGTCGACCCCACACGGAATACAGATCGAGAGTCCACATCCAAACAAAAGATGACACAGCGGACAAATTTAAGGAATCTAAGTATTCTTATCAGAAGAAAGGACCCCACGACCATAAACATCAGGAGAGTGGGGATTACAGTTCCCATCAGAAGAAGAAGTTGTACTAAGAGGCAAACAGCCACAAGTCTAATCCATCGATCAAAATACGGCAACGGTCTGGTAACACAAAATATCTAGTGTTAAACAGATGCACAGTGCTGAGACTGCTACATAGCATCTCCTCCTTAAGAAATCCAAAATCAGAAGACCTTACAACGGTGGAACCTTCCCACGAGGGACATAAGGCCTACTGTTTGTTATACATATCATCAGAAAATGTGTCCACTTTGCTGGCAGCTGCAGCGGAGTCACTATACAAACAAGGGTTTGAGCTAACTCGACTCACACCTCCTAAAGTAGGTCATGAGAAGCCAAAAGTCTGCGTCACTGATCACAGGCCAACAAATGAAGAACGTCAGCACCTTAGCCCAAGGGTCGATTTGTCAAGTAAACTACTACCAACCATCCAGGCGGATCAGGCCCAATCGTCACCTAACGGGCAAGATATCCACCCCAGCAACTTAATAACGACAAAGGCGACTACTCCACTAGAGGAAAATCAAAGGGCAACACAGGCAAGATCGAACTTTAACTCCACCACATGGGCCTGGTTACCCAAAGCTTTGACTACTCGTCTTCATAAATAGCCACCAGTTGTTTCAAAAACTGTCCAAGCACAACTTTCACTCTCCCTTGCGACCTGGAACACAAGAGGGTTTCTACACTTAACAACTCCCGGTGACATCAACCTAGGAGAATATGACATCCTTTGTCTTCAGGAAGTTTGGCGAGAATCTAAACCCTCACTGGATGGTTTTGAACTCGCCTTTGTAGAAGCATTAGCAGGAAACAAAGGAAGCCCTTCCTCAGGCCTAATTGTTGCAGTCCGGATGGGAGTGGGACTAGAAATAACAAAAATCATATTGAAGTCCCCTTACGTCATCGCGGTACTAATTTCCTGCCTGCGAAGAGAGCCCGCCGAGGACCAGCATACACGCACTTTTTTGCTAGTGATGTCCATTTATTGGAATCACAAAACGATGCAACAGACTGCACTATTCGACACAGTGACTTCTACACTGGACTCAGTATATCTAGAGTTCGGGATTTGTGACGTCATAGTATGCGGAGACTTAAATATCAAATGTCCAACCCCCAGTTCGATCGTCTCAAGTCCCGCACAGATCATTCCTTGCAGTCAAGGTCTAGCTTGGCACAAGTTGATGTTGGCCAGGCAACTGTTTAACACTGCATTTGCTCTCCCAGACTCCACTGCTTTACCATCATGGAAACAAGGCATGGCCCATTCAACAATAGACTATATCTTCGCCTCTGAATTTTCGCTAGCAAGGCTGACAGATTTCAGCATCTGCCAGACTAATCAAAGTGACCACAATCTCCTGGTTGTTAAATGGGCATTTACAAAACCAGCATTAGCCCATTACTCAGGTAGAATTGAACCGGAAGGAAAAGGCAACCGGGTTAGAGTTACAAAGGCAAACATTCGAGCATTTACTTCTTCATATGGAAGTGCGCAGGAAGCAGAGAAGGTTGACTACAGACCACTTTTGGAACCTCACAGAACCACGACAAAGAGCTCGAAGGGGATAAATTCAAAACAAATCCACGCTCACAATTTCGATGCCCTCGTGGTGGCCCAGCGAAACCTCCTTCGTAAAGCAAAAAGGACAGCCCTGAGAAACAACACGCCCTCTAATAGGGCGTACGCAAAAGAGGCTTCGAGAGCCTATAAAAGCTGGCTACGGGAGCACCGTTTAATATTATACCAACAAGACTCCGAAAACATGTTGGAACAAATACAAAAATCCAACTCTAGAGAGTTTTGGAGTTTGGTTAACCCACGAGCTAAAGAGACAGCCTCAATGATGCTGAACAGCATTTTGGAAGCACCTTGGATTGAGTTCTACTCGAAACTCTTTTGCTCTCCAGACATGGCCGAGCTCCCTTTAACACCCCAGACAAGAGCACCATGGGTTGATCTTTCAGACAGAACTGAAATCTTGGAAAAAATATCAAAACTGAAGAAATCAAGGGCCCCAGGCCCTGATGGTCTGTCAAATGAGAATGTGAAATCTGCACCAGAAGTATGGTCACATTTGCTGAGCTTAATATTCTACAAATTGTCATGCATGCGCCATGGGCACATCCATTTTTGCTCCATTTGGACTTTGCTAATTAATGATTATTGTCATCTAACTACGCATACCATAATGCACCTGGCCGCAAGCATTGTTTCCTGGCCGTTCCTATTGGATTTCTATGGAACTACACCCCCCAGAAGCCTTAGAGTCTGGTCCTGCTTCCATCAGCCCAGGAACAGAAAGGGAGGTGGCCGATTGCCTGCAGGTGTGACTCGCCAGGTGAAACCAATTGGCCTGCCTCTGTGCTGGGCTAGGGAGTATATAAGGCTGCTGTCTGCAGTGGCTCAGCCTCTTGCATTGAGAGTCCTTCCTCCACCTTTCGCGAGTGTCTTCGGATCCTTGTATGCTGTTTATCCTCACTCCTGCTTGGACCCTGCCTTACAGCTTGTTACACCCTGCTGCCTACAGCCTTAGCCTTTTGGGCTCCCTGCCTTGTTGCTTGCTCCACCCTGCTGCCTCCAGTCATTGCCTTCCAGGCTCCCTGCCTCTCAGCCCTGCTCCTCTGGGCTCTCCACACGGCAGCTGATCACGCTCTGCTGCCTTCCAGTCTCCGCCCTTGCCCTGCCGGGCTCTCCACTTTGCAGCGGATCACGCTCTGCTGCCTTCCAGTCTCCGCCCTTGCCCTGCCGGGCTCTCCACATTGCAGCGGATCACGCTCTGCTGCCTTCCAGTCTCCGCCCTTGCCCTGCCGGGCTCTCCACATTGCAGCGGATCACTCTCTGCTGTCTTCCAGTCTTTGCCCTTGCCCTGCCGGGCTCTCCACATTGCAGCGGATCACTCTCTGCTGTTTTCCAGTCTGCGACCTTGCCCTGCCGGGCTCTCCACATTGCAGCGGATCACGCTCTGCTGTTTTCCTGCCTTAGCCCTTGTCCTCAGGGCTCCCTGCTCTGCAGCCTGCCTCTCTCCGGCTGCCTTAGCCCTTGTCCTCTGGGCTCCCTGCTTGCAGCCTATCTCACACCGGCTGCCTTAGCCCTTGTCCTCTGGACTCCCTGCTCTGCAGCCTCCTCTCTCCGGCTGCCTTTGCCCTTGTCCTCTGGGCTCCCTGCTTGCAGCCTATCTCACACCGGCTGCCTTAGCCCTTGTCCTCAGGGCTCCCTGCTCTGCAGCCTGCCTCTCTCCGGCTGCCTTTGCCCTTGTCCTCTGGGCTCCCTGCTCTGCAGTCTTCCTCACTCCGGCTGCCGTAGCCCTTTTCCTCTGATATTTCTACCTTACCGTCCCACTCTTGTGGGCTTACTCCTTGCCTTCCTGCTCCTCTGAACGCTCCACCTACCTTTCTGTCCTCTGCTATCATATCCTGTTACTTGACTTTCCCTTCCTATCCTTCTGCTAGTTTGCTATCATCTCCTTTCCTGGATTTGTCTGTTGTATCTTCTCTTGTACTGTTTGTAGACCCTTTGTACAGAGCTTGTCTGCTGGTTCCCATCAGTCAACCTCTGCCCCTTCCCTTGTCTCGTTTCTATATCACAGACACCCATAGCTGCTGTTCCAAGTTATGAGCAAACAGCGTGGGACTCTGTTATAGCAAACTGTGCAGAAGGCTAGAGTATTTCCAAGGTTCGTGGAATACTTTTTTCCTATTCTGCATACACCCCAAGAGGGTATTCACTCTATACCTTTTCCCTTGCTACTCTTCCCTACTCTTCACTCCCTTTCCTTTCCGCGGTGTGTGTTCCTATCTGTCCACTTTATTTCAACACCCAAACTCGTCTGGGTGTCTTGTGCCACTCGTATTCGAGTGCCATCCCTGACAGAATGCAAGAGCTAAAAATGTCTTATTCCATTGGCCGGAAGGGCACACACAGACCAAAGATGCTTCCCTTTCGAGTTAAGAAACCTTTGCATAAACCTATGGTTTCCCTAAGGACAGCAAACAAGAAACTTAGTCTAAAGGACAGTCTCGCCTTAGAAAACAAAGATTTACAAGCACGGTACTATACCCACTGGCTAGCTGACCCTTCTTCCATGTACAATTATTATGACATTTGCGACTATGATCCGCAGTCCTTATCTGTTGCAGAGCTACAGCAAGATAATGATTTCTTACAGATCTTATTAGACCAAACAGTGGAAAACTCTCCTGCGTCTTCTGACAAGCCTTCTAACACCGTAACAGCTAAGGACATATCACTCATTGTGAGAGAATCTAAACCAGAATACGCTGTTGCCAGTGTAATATGCGCAAGATCAGCTTGGCAAGCTCCCCAGAATGCTGGAAAACCTTATTCGACAGGACAAGGCAGTTATTATCCTGAGGTTTGTGCATCTGGTTCCGAGTACAAAAGACCTATACTAACCATCGGTTGTCCTAATACTTCCACAGTATCTATTAACCACAATAACCCTAAGGTCAGTCTTCCCATTGCTACAACCACATTTTCTGCCACACCCGCTTCTGAAGCTGTAGATCAAACTAATGATACTTACCTGCTACACAAACAACTCCTACGACTTAAAAGAAAGACTGAAGACCTTTATGATGACTTTGTTTATTTGTATCACAAGAATCTTATGAAGGGACACAAGTCACCAGACCTTTTGACACTATGTCCAACACCTGACATCTTATCTTTAGAGATCGACATGATAAGGCCTGGAGTTGCCATACAGAAAAGTATACAGACATTTACCAAGCAGATGGAAGACCTATATATATCATATGTATCCCTTCTAGAGATTGACACAGCTCTTTCACCTTCCAGCCGCAGAAGCTCAGGTTGTTGTACTGATAGAAAAGAATTAACTCCTCCGGTGGGTCATATCACGCACACAGTCATTACACCGCAAGACAAGGGTGGTCCACTGATTGAAAATCCTTCTGAGTCAAAGGATGATTCCGCCCTCACCCTTGCCTATCGTCCAGTACCCACACCTACAACCTCCTCTGCAATGACAATGGCAGCTGAAGAGACTGGCACAGTTCACACCGAGCATGCGGAAGTGGCAAGCGGGGCTTGCCAAAGTGTGGCTGTGCTATCAGAAATCACTCTTGAGCAATTAACATCTTCTGTTTCTTCGATACCCCCTGAATCGCCAGTGGTTGTGGTACCCGATCTACCAGTAGTTGCAACACCTGATTTGTCTGTAGCTGCTATATCACTCGAACTTCCAACTGCTATTCATGATCTGCCTACTGCTGTGGTTCCAAAACCCCCGGACACATTTGAGACTCCTGAAGTCCCTACTACAGATCTTGAGGTCGCTATAGCTATTATGAATCCTGAAACTACTACTCCAGTTGTTCCTGCTGGTATATCTATAGCACTAAGACTGCCAGACTTTACTCTGCCAGTCTCAGGTGTTTTCCAGCCCGCTGGCTCTCTCATGGCTTCCTCACACCTAGTTGTTACAGCCTCGATACCCCCTACAGCCATCCAAGATCTCACCGCTGCTGTATACTCTGAACTCTCTATGGCAAACCCTAATGTTGTCATTACTACTTCGGATGTCTTGGAAAACCTTCCTAAAGATACCAACTCTGCTGTACCTATGGCTCCACTTTCCAGCATCATACTGTTGCCCATCAAGGAAAAATCTATCTTGGAGCCTGCAGCAGTTTTTCACAGTTCCTCTCTTCATGCACACACAGTTGGGGTCTGTGTTCCAAAGACTTCATCTTTTCTGAATTTTACATCCAAGGTTCAGAACATTGGTACCGGCTCCGTCATTCAAGACTCTCACCTTACTACTCGTTTCTGGTGCCTCATGATGTGTCTTTTTGGAGTAAGACTCTTGTACTGTGGAACAGACACTCTTCCTACAGGTCGGTCTTCAGGGAGCCTGGAGAGGGGCCTGGAGAGGGGCATACTGTCATGCATGCGCCATGGGCACATCCATTTTTGCTCCATTTGGACTTTGCTAATTAATGATTATTGTCATCTAACTACGCATACCATAATGCACCTGGCCGCAAGCATTGTTTCCTGGCCGTTCCTATTGGATTTCTATGGAACTACACCCCCCAGAAGCCTTAGAGTCTGGTCCTGCTTCCACCAGCCCAGGAACAGAAAGGGAGGTGGCCGATTGCCTGCAGGTGTGACTCGCCAGGTGAAACCAATTGGCCTGCCTCTGTGCTGGGCTAGGGAGTATATAAGGCTGCTGTCTGCAGTGGCTCAGCCTCTTGCATTGAGAGTCCTTCCTCCACCTTTCGCGAGTGTCTTCGGATCCTTGTATGCTGTTTATCCTCACTCCTGCTTGGACCCTGCCTTACAGCTTGTTACACCCTGCTGCCTACAGCCTTAGCCTTTTGGGCTCCCTGCCTTGTTGCTTGCTCCACCCTGCTGCCTCCAGTCATTGCCTTCCAGGCTCCCTGCCTCTCAGCCCTGCTCCTCTGGGCTCTCCACACGGCAGCTGATCACGCTCTGCTGCCTTCCAGTCTCCGCCCTTGCCCTGCCGGGCTCTCCACTTTGCAGCGGATCACGCTCTGCTGCCTTCCAGTCTCCGCCCTTGCCCTGCCGGGCTCTCCACATTGCAGCGGATCACGCTCTGCTGCCTTCCAGTCTCCGCCCTTGCCCTGCCGGGCTCTCCACATTGCAGCGGATCACTCTCTGCTGTCTTCCAGTCTTTTCCCTTGCCCTGCCGGGCTCTCCACATTGCAGCGGATCACTCTCTGCTGTTTTCCAGTCTGCGACCTTGCCCTGCCGGGCTCTCCACATTGCAGCGGATCACGCTCTGCTGTTTTCCTGCCTTAGCCCTTGTCCTCAGGGCTCCCTGCTCTGCAGCCTGCCTCTCTCCGGCTGCCTTAGCCCTTGTCCTCTGGGCTCCCTGCTTGCAGCCTATCTCACACCGGCTGCCTTAGCCCTTGTCCTCTGGACTTCCTGCTCTGCAGCCTCCTCTCTCCGGCTGCCTTTGCCCTTGTCCTCTGGGCTCCCTGCTTGCAGCCTATCTCACACCGGCTGCCTTAGCCCTTGTCCTCAGGGCTCCCTGCTCTGCAGCCTGCCTCTCTCCGGCTGCCTTTGCCCTTGTCCTCTGGGCTCCCTGCTCTGCAGTCTTCCTCACTCCGGCTGCCGTAGCCCTTTTCCTCTGATATTTCTACCTTACCGTCCCACTCTTGTGGGCTTACTCCTTGCCTTCCTGCTCCTCTGAACGCTCCACCTACCTTTCTGTCCTCTGTTATCATATCCTGTTACTCGACTTTCCCTTCCTATCCTTCTGCTAGTTTGCTATCATCTCCTTTCCTGGATTTGTCTGTTGTATCTTCTCTTGTACTGTTTGTAGACCCTTTGTACAGAGCTTGTCTGCTGGTTCCCATCAGTCAACCTCTGCCCCTTCCCTTGTCTCGTTTCTATATCACAGACACCCATAGCTGCTGTTCCAAGTTATGAGCAAACAGCGTGGGACTCTGTTATAGCAAACTGTGCAGAAGGCTAGAGTATTTCCAAGGTTCGTGGAATACTTTTTTCCTATTCTGCATACACCCCAAGAGGGTATTCACTCTATACCTTTTCCCTTGCTACTCTTCCCTACTCTTCACTCCCTTTCCTTTCCGCGGTGTGTGTTCCTATCTGTCCACTTTATTTCAACACCCAAACTCGTCTGGGTGTCTTGTGCCACTCGTATTCGAGTGCCATCCCTGACACAAATGTACAACCTTTTGCACAATCCCGCCTACCTGGACCTCAGCGATTATTATCCCTATATTTAAAAAAGTAGGAAAGATGATCCCAGGAACTTTCGCCCAGTGGCTCTGCTCGACGTTATAGGGAAGATCTACGGCTCCCTTTTGCTGGATCATTTCAACCAATGGGCAAAAAGTGCACCCTGTAATGATCATTTTCAATCTGGGTTTAAAAAGGGTGTAGGTACCAGCATAAACATTTTTATTCTCAGCCTTTTGAAAGCCAAAGCTCGTGAATCCAACAGGAACCTTTATCTGGCATTTATAGACCTTTCCCAGGCCTTTGACCTTGTCAATCGCAGGAAACTCTGGGAGAAACTTACCAAATGGAACTGTCCACAGGAAATTCTAAATCCCATCAAGGCTCTCCATGCTTCCACTTCGGTGCAGGTACGATTGAACACTAGAGGCCTGCTTTCGTCAGCTATAACTACTGACAGAGGAGTTAAACAGGGCTGCCCTTTAGCACCAGCCCTCTTCCTCTCATATTTCGGAGACTACAAAGAAACCATAATTGGTTTACGAGCATTTCCTCCAGAATTAGGCAAAGAGAAGATTCCAAGACTTCTGTACGCGGATGATCTTATCCAATTGGATCAGACCCCAATTGGCTTACAACGCCAGCTGGTTGCATTGAACACTTACACAGTAAATAATGACTTAGAGATAAACAAACAGAAAACAAAGATCATGGTGTTGGGAAAAAATCTCCAAAGGAAAAAGAAGAACTCGTGGTTCCTGACAGGAAACAAAATTGAACAAGTGACAGAATTTAAATACATGGGAGTCCTCATTGACTCCACAGCGAAAGATACAGCGATGCAACACCATCTTGTGGAAAAAATGAAAATACTAGTTTCTCAAGCGAAACTACTCGACAAAAAATATGGTCGCTTCTCACTGATGCCCCTACTTAAATTCTACCGGGGCAAAGTTATTCCAGCTATCACTTATGGAGCCGACGCAATGCCATCTTTACCCCAGTCCCTTTGGGCTAGATTGGAGAGTCTTTTTTGGCGCTCAGTCTTGAACTTACCATCATCGACTCCGATCGCCTTGATAAAACGCAAACTCTCCCTCTCCTCTCTAGACTCAATAGTCAAAAGGGCGTCAGTCATGCTGTACAGGAAGATCAAAGATCCTACTTCCGCAGCAATTTTTTTGATCGTTCTGGCTGAGATAAACCTACACAACTCAACGTTACTCTCCAAATGGGAGCTTATGTGCCTACATCAACTTGAAAATTGCGGCAGCTTGATGGAAGAACTGATGGGTAATCCAACAAAAACTAAAGCACGAATTGAAGAAATGGATTGGATAAATACATTGGACAAGGCATCTGAGTACAAACGTGCCACCCATTTACCTCCAACATGTAGAAAACTGAACGTAATCCAACCTTTTCTGATAAAACATCCAAGCAGAGAAACTCGGAATACACTTCTTCGTGCAAGGTTAAATTTATTACCTACAAACGAAATTTTACATTCAAGAGGTCTTTCACCCTCTAACACCTGCCGCTTTTGTAACGACGCCGACCAACCAGAAACATTACGTCATCTTTTGCTATTGTGTCCTGGTACAGACAAATTTAGATCCCCATATATATTGCACCATCTAAAGAATGCCTACCTGAGGGAAGAAGATCTTAACGCTTAATAGGAGGCTTGAGACCTTCCTGGACCATAGCAGCCACAAACATTTTGGACAAGATCTTTCTACAAGCACCACTACAGCCTCCCCAGAATGGGTTAACACAAACAGATTGTGGGGAGTGATCCTCTTCTGTCCTGTTCTGTTTGCCTTCGTCCTCACTTTTACCATCTGTGTTTCCACTCTGGCTTTCATTGTTAACCAGTTCTTCAGTTTCATCTTCTATCTTTACTTTTTCTACTACTATTTTTGCTTTTACCTTCGCTTTTACTTTTGAAATCTTACGTTACCTTCTTCATCTTCTAGTAAAAATCACTTCGGTGATTATATACTCGTAATAAAAAAAAATAAAAAATAAAAAAATTATAGAAAATTCATTCCCACTCATCTGATAGGTCCTCTCTTATATACTGTTCCCACTAAAATTTCAAATTAATGCAATAGTGAGTAATCAGCTACATCAGGACTTTATATATGGTTGAGATCTTCCCATTCTCCAAACTCAGCCAGAGGTTACATGAGTAATGATTTGGAGGGTCCTGGGTGGAGGTCCGGCCACAGTGTCACTGCCCAGATCTTGTAATACATGAGAAACTGGCCTAAAGGTATATCATATTCTATGCTATATCATCAAAGGACCAGAAGACCCCCTTCTGTATAAAATTTCTCTCATATATCACCTGTCCGCCCCCCAATCTTCCCATATTGTAACTTCCCATTTTGAGATATTCTCATAAAGCTGCATTCCCATTGTCCAAGTACCGCCTGGCTAGTATGGCACCCCTAAGTGTAGCCTATTGTGAACTCTTTTCCCTCCCTGAGAAGTAACCGTTAAGAATTGAGGAGTCCCTTTCTCATATTCAAGTGCTCCACCAGCTTATTCCCCCTGTACCTACCCCACAGCATGCTGCAACTTAGCCGCAGCAAACTATAGCTCAAAACTGGGGACTCCCAAACCTCCTCTGTCAATGGGTAATTTTAGAGTGTACTCTAGGGTCCTTACCACCCAATAACAACTTTACCAGCATCCTGTCTAGGATCTTAAAATCCTTAAAAGGAATCAGGGGAGGAATAGTTTGATAAGCATACAAAAAACAAGTGAGCAATATCATCTTTCCGAGAGAATCTTTACCCATGTTTATGCAAGAAGGCCAAAGCAAAGTGGAGTTCCAATTTTCACTGGAAGGTATAATTGAGATGGACTGGACCATGCACTGCCGACAGGGAGAACGTTCATCGGTATCCTTTCACTTGTCACTTTCACCTTTCTTATGGATGAGCCATGTCGATTCCCAAACAGGGTTTGTAAGGACATTCTCTGAGTAAATGTCCTTTTTCTCCACAGTGCAAATGCAGTTGCCTCATTCTTCGGCTATGTCTCTCCTCGGCTGTAATAGGTACCCGAATGCCTCCAAGTTGCAAAGGTTCAGGGGATCCTTCTCATTGGTTCCCTCAAAGGTCCTGGTCTCAAAGGTCATGGTCTTGTATCTTCCTTCATCATTCCGTCTTTATCTTTCTGACTGGCTTTTGGTTAATCTATGTTCAATCTGTAGAATTTAACCAAATAATCTCTTCATATTTTGTGGGGTGTCTACAAGCACTAGTTGATATTCACTATCATATTTGAGGCCTCATAGAGAATGGACTTTGAGTGCTGATTTGTCCCTCTCGCTTTCTGCAGTAATTCTGCAGTTCTAGAATGTTGTTCTTGATGTGACGTGAATATTAGTTCAAATTCCCTATCAAAATGATTAGAATTGCTCAACAGAAGGCTACTATTCATTAACAAAGGAGTGGACCATAAGGCAGAGTTCCTTGGGAGATGGCTTAGAATCGACGCCACCTTACCCTTATCTGTTTGGACTGATTGTGTCCTAAATAAGAAATGTATTTGGCACTAAGTCAAAAAGAGTTGAAAGTCGTTTGGGTTTCCACTGTATTGTTCTGGAAAAGGATAGCTGTACTAGAAAGTCAATACCAGGAGCTGCAGCCGCCCCCGGTAGCACTTGAGCTTCAAAACTCTGTAACTGGGTGTTCAATTGCTGATTAGTTAATACAAGATTCCTCACTTGTTCTTTGACTTGGTTCATCGTGTCGTCCATGATGAGACTGGTGGGTTCTGCAATCTGTCTGGATCCTTCTGGTTGGAATGAGGGCTGAAGACACAATAACAAAGGTATACTTCTTCATTGGCTTCACATCAACAATCTTTCATATCATGATGATATATAGGAATACGTAACTCCATTGGAAGTAAGACTCTTATTCTGCAGCATCATTTTCTGGAAATGAAGCTAAGGCAGTATGGGATATCCAATGTTAACCTTGTCCTGCTTGGAAGAACAGTTCGCTTCTAGGTATCTTTTCAATAGGAAAATAATGACACATGTCACTGAGTTATCATTGGGCCTCATTATAAGTTTGCCGGTCCGGAAACAACAGCGCTGGTAAGCTACCGGCACCATTGTTAACGGACCAGCAAACAACGAGGTCTGCGAGCGGGTGCCTTTCTGCCTGCCAGGTCTGACCTGGCGGACGGAATGGCACACGCTCGCAGACCTTGACGGATGCACCGGCACCATTATTAACGGTGCTGGTGCATCCATCCTCTCCATTGAGTCCAATGGGAATGGGGAGTAATTTTCCGGCGCCCGGCAATAGGGAATTACCAGAACCCCATTTCCGGGCACAGGACTCATAATGAGGTCCATTGTCTTTAGATTAAGCTTGCCAACCCTGGATTTCTTGTCAGAAAGTAGATCAAAATAAGATCACAGCTGACCATACCTTTGTGGGGCAGTAGTCTTTGCTAGGGGTATGTCCTGATCCAGCAGGGAGTGGTGTCTCCACTTGGAGTGTGTTCGGTCTCAGCTTTGCTTTGGGGAGTAGTGTCTTGGGCTCAAAGCATGCTCTGCCTTTAGCTTCTAGGCAGGGAGTAGTGTCTCAACTCAGAGCTGGGCAGATGGACTTCCTGTCTTCTGAAAGTGTCATTCCACAGACGTAAAGAAAAACAGTCAAATTGAAAAGTGTTTCCAAAATCCGAAACACACAGTTACCCCAAGGAAGTAGAGTTGATGCAGGAAGGAACTGAAGGTAACAGCAGAAAATTACTATCAGAAGGACCACCTAAGGGTACGCAGGGGTCTGAGTACATCACACCAGAGGCAGCACTCATCTGAAACAGCAGTTGTAGAAACAATGAGTGGGGAGTACTGAAGCTTGTTATAGTATACCATCCAGGCAGAGGCTCGGTGGATTCCTTCAAGGGTCACTGATCACTGGAGCATGGGCATTGGTTGTTTCCAGGTGCCGAAGTCTAGTGTTGTCCACCATTTTCGCCATTAATTTCTGTTGTCCCTCTGGAGATGGTAGAAGCACCTCTTTCTACACTTTCAATGACCTCTAGATATAATTACTTGTTTCCTTCTGTTTTGTCTGGGAAATGTTTCACTTATGACTAACTTGGGGCACAACTCTTCTTTTCTTCACAGTTCTCTTTTGTAACAGTCCTTTTTCATAGCAGTCTGTCTGCTTTGTCACAACCCTACTTTATAGCACTTCTTTGTCACAGTCCTCCCCTTTCATCACAGTCCTTCTCTTTCATCATGGTACTTGCCTTTCATCTTGTTCGTTCTCTTATGTCTTAGTGCTTCCCTTTTATCATGATCCGTCTCTTTCATCACAGTCATTCTCCTTTGTCACGGTTCTACTTTGTCCCAGTCCTTCACCTTCATCACAGTCATTCAACTTCTTCACAAACCTTCTTTGTCCTATTCCTTCATCACAATACTTCTTCATCATTCTTCTATTTCATTACAGTCCTTGTTCTCAGTCGTTCATAATATTGTTTCATTTTGTTTCTTTTTCATCACAGCACTTCTTCTTCATCACAGTCCTTCTTTGTCACATTCCTTCTTGATCACAGTTCTCTTTGTCACAGTTATTCTTTTCACCAAAGTCCTTCTCCTTCATGTTAATGTTAATGTTAAAGGACATTTGTACCGCGCACTATCACCACCGAAGTGGTCCCCTGGTGCTCTGGCGGCTCTGAAAAAGGGGAGGAGAGGGTGTGGGTTAGTGGGAATAAGCTGGAAAAGTGCAAGAGAGCAGTGATGTGGTGTTGACAGGCTCATCCCGGTGGGTCCGTTGGCTGGGCTTGGGGTGTTTTATGGTCCGTAGTCGTCGTGTGCTGTTGTGCAAGTCTATGTGTGGTTTGTTTTGTTGTTGCATTGTTGTGAAGTGTGTGCGGATTGCTGCGTTTTAGGCTTGTGGTTGTGTTTGGTTATAGTTTGAGAGGTGTATGCAGAGGGATGGAATTGTTAGTTGGTTGGTTAGTTGGCATTGCTGTCCTTGAAATTGTGGGATTCCATCTAGGTGCGGTACATGCTAACAGTCACACTTCTATCTAGATGTCGCACAAGCTAAAGTTCAGAATTCCATACTAGTCTGGCACATGCTAATAGTCATATTTCTATCTAGATTTGATGCAAGCTAGGTTCAGAATTCTCAGTGTGCCACATGCTAACAATCATTTTTCTATCTAGGTGCAACGCGGGCCAAGCTTGAGAATTCCAACTAGGTGTGGCACATGCTAACAATCACATTTCTGTCTAGATTTGGCGCAGACTAAACTTGAGAGTTCCATCTAAGTGTGGCATATGCTAGATTTGGTCCAAGTCTTTCTCCTTGGCCGCAGTCCTTCTATTTGTGACAGTCCTTCGTCTATCCTCATAATCATTTATTAACACGTCCTCTGTTCCTCTTTCATTGATGCGTGTTAACTTGTTTGCAATGGCATGACCATGCTGTGACTATATCCCTTTGCAAGGGAAGCCTAAC
Source organism: Ambystoma mexicanum (assembly GCF_040938575.1). Lineage (NCBI taxonomy): Eukaryota > Metazoa > Chordata > Amphibia > Caudata > Ambystomatidae > Ambystoma > Ambystoma mexicanum. The sequence goes on along the minus strand of NC_090922.1, from coordinate 141,150,035 downwards.
TTAGCTAATTCCATTCTGTACCTGTATCAGTTTATGAGGAAAGCCTGGCCTGGTCATGCACATGTTGCACCTGTACCAGCATACATTTGTCCTGCAAATGCAGCCCTTTTGCATTTTCATAAGAGAAACTTGCACAGACCCCTGAATGCTGTACCAGTACCTGCTTGATGGGACTTGCACTGGCCCTGCCCATGTTGTATTAATTTGACCTATTCTATTCGTGTCCACCTTGAACCCATTTGTGAAGGAAGCTTGCAGTGACCCTGCACATGTTGTTTATGAGTAAATATTGCACTGGCCCTGACTGTGCTGTAGATGTACCCACCTGTGATGGAGGCTTAGTCAATCCCTACCCAGAGTCAGAATGGGCCATAAAATGGTCTCAGGCACCAATGAAAAAGTGTCCCACTGTTTGTTGCAAATGGCTCTTCATTCCATTTGTGACACTGTTTGAATAGTAATCGGGGGCGAAGGTGTTGATAAAGTATGATGGAAATTGTTCAATTTAAACAATATTTATTCAGCAACACTGGTCAAAACTACTAGCCGGAGAGTGATTGAAAAAAAAACAGCATTTTGTGTTTTTGGTTCAACCAAGGTCCTATTGTCCTATAGACCAGTCCGGGCCTGCCCCTACCCATGCTGTCTATGTACCCATTTGTTTGGTAAACATGTATTAGACTCGTCCATGCTGTACTCAACCTCTCTCCTGAGGCAAACATAGACTGGCCTGGACCATCTTGTACCTGTTTCTGTTTTTGAGGGACGCTCCCATTGACCATGCCCTAGCTGTACTATATTGTGAGGACACTTCCACATGCCCATGCTCAACCGTTTGTGGTAGAAGGATGCTCTCATCGAACCCGTACTGTACCTGTTTGATAGGGAAGCTTGCACTAGCCCTGTCTATGCTGTGTACTTACTTGTTTGTTAGGGAAGCTTGGAGTGACCGTGCACATGCTACACTTGTTCATGAGGAAATTGTCCACTGCATCTACCCATGCTGTACCTGATGGATTTTGAGGGAAGCTTGCACTAAACACGTTCATAAAGTACATTTTTGCGGAAAGCTTGCACCGGCCCTGCCTGCTCTGTGACTGTACCTTTTCTATCTGTCAGGAAAGCCTGTGTTGGTCCCGACTGTGTATAACAATAAGGGATGTATACGATTTGTTCATATCAATTTTCCCGTGGACGATTTGGGGGTTTGTTTTTTTGTGACTATTTTGAACGCAAATATATTTGGGGGGAAACCACCTGCATCCCCCAAAACCCTCTATATTTTTTATTACCCCAAACGCACCACCCACATATACTTGCGGTCAAAACGGCTGCGAATATTCCGCCAAATGGGTCGCAGGCAAATCGGCTCCGGTCAACTTTGGTAATTCCACATTATGTGCTGCATTTGTGAGGAAAGCTTCTGCTTTTGGGAAGCTTGAAGCAATGCTGCCTAGGCTGTAACTGTTATGGGTGCCTTTAAAGCAGGTTTTCACTGCTGCTCTGCTACCCATGCTTTACCTGTTCAGTCCGTGCCGGTAGCTTGCACTGCCGCAGTCCACGATAGACCTATCCAGTGTGTGCTTGAAGGTTTCAATGCTGCTTGCTCCCTGTTCTATGCCTGTTCTTTGTGTGGGACACACTTGCTCTGCTGTTACCCATATTGTACCTTTCTGGTATGTCAGGAAATTGTGAACATTTGCTGCAAGTGCTGCTTTCTGTGCCTGAATAAAGCTTGCATTGTTTCTGCCAATGCTCTACCTGTTTAATGAGATAAGGAAGCGGTGTGGCCCACATGCATGAAATACAATGGGCCTCATTATGAGTGCGCCGGTCCGGTAACAACGGTGCCGCTAAGCTTACCGGCACTGTTGTTACCAGACCGGCACACTCCGAGTCTGCATGCGGCTGCCGTCCCTCCCACCAGGTCTGACCTGGTGGGCGGGACGGCACCCGCACGCAGTCTTTACGCAGACTTTACGTTATTAACGGTGCCGGTGCTTCCCTCATCCCCATTCCCATTGAGTCCTACGGGACCTACGGGACTCAAATGGGAATGGGGATTTACATTTTTCCGGCGCCTGACTTCCAGGAACACCGGGGACGTAATCCCTCTGTGTTTCTGTGGAACCAGGCGCTGGAAAAAATCACAACTCCGGCGGCAGCCTGGCGATTTTACCAGCACAGCTAACGCTGGAGTTGCAATGAGGTCCAATGTCTTTACACAACACAATGAGTAGTACTGGGGTGGCGGAGGGGGGCTTCATGGGCAGCTTGTGGGAAACGGTACATTTTAAAGAACAATGGCCCAATAAAATGTGTTAAAATTCACAGCTGCACAGTGCACTATAGCCCTGATTTAGGAAACCTTTTAGCACATCTCCGTTTCACCTCCCCGCAGCCGGGTCAGCAGTCACAGCCGCTGCCCCATTTTCACTTCTGGTACTAATGGTGGCCTGTTGGCAGTGATAAGCCTGGGCAAAGAACATTCACCAGGCAGATTACCTGCACCACTGCCTGGCTCTTTGGGTACCATAGCACCTGTTCAGGAGTGGTAGAGACACTCTCACGCATCACCTCTTACCAGATCTCAGGGATGCCAAAGGAAGTAGTTCCACTCAGTAGTGGATGCGCAGTCAAGGGTGCGAGCGGAGCTACAACCATCTCTGAGCTAGTGGTGGTATCAGTAAAGCTACTGACAGTCACTGACAACCTCTGTCTTTTTGACTGGTGTTTTCTACTGCTCACATCAGTGAAGGCAGAAAAAATGCAGGTAGAGGAAGAGCAGAGGCACAGGCACTGCAAGCCGATTTAGCAGTAGTTGCACCTCCACATTAGGGCAGAGGGTCGGCCGCTGGTGGCAAGACACCTTTGTTGGTGGAAGTGTTAGCCTCCTTCAGATAACCCCTACATAGATGCTTCTGTATGTAATTAAAGTGGCACACATTGGCACAGAAAATGGCTCACACAGGTGTGTGTGAGTGTGGTATGGTAGGGAGTGTGGCATAGGAATGATTGATGGGCATTCTTTACAAATCTTCCTGACATTACGGATTTTCCCCAATCCTGCCTGATATTTTTATTTCTAAGCCTGCCTGATTTGCTCATTGTTCCTAGACATGTCTTTGTGAGTGTGTGTAAGTGAAAGTGAATTCATTGTCCCTAATACTGAAAAGAAAGTGTACATCACGATGGTGAAAGGCCACCTTGTGGGGTGGGCGTGGTGTGCAGGACATGCACGTGCAGAGGTGAGAACACTTTTGGCAGAAGGGAATGGTATGGTAAGGTATGATGGTTTTGGTATGGGGCAGCAAAATTCGTTTTTTCGACATAACGTGGCTAAAATCCTTAAACCATGCGTGAGGTGCACTGTACATAGGGGCAGAGATGTGTAAGTCCTGTGATGAGCCATACTCTGCATGAGGTCTAGCGCGCACAGACATCCTCAGCCTTTTGTATGTATAGGATTAGAAGACGGTTTCACCTTTCAGCAGCAGATGTGAAGCTTGTGTATTTGTAAATGGTTTCAAATAATAAGCTGAACATTTACAACAACTGGAATCCTTTTAATGATGAAGGTTTTTTCGGAGATGCAGCTGTTCTTTTAGATCTGTAATGCATAGGGTATTAGCATAATTGACCAAAACTATTTGATCAAATTTTTATACATATGGGGATGGGTAAGGGTATAGATTAGGTTAAGCGGAAGTGGGGGGTCTCCCCTCGCATTTTAGACAGAAAAAAAGGTCAAATAAATTTGATCAAATGTGATTAGGTCAAATGTTTTAGGTCAAATATACCCAAACTATGCATAGAAATATATTGCATTGGATCCTGCTTGTCGGGTATTATTTGAAGAGGAGCGTTTTCCGGTTTCTGCAGAATGTGATGAGTGACGGCGTATCTGTGGTGCGAGAGAGTTCTATATTCTTTGGGTCCCGCCTGCAAAGTGTTTATAAAGGGATTGATACTTCTGAGAAGGGCACTGTTGACTGGTACACACAGGACATAATGGGATGTTCTAAATTGGCTTCACTTTTTACATGTAGGTAATACCACGGCTCCATAAAGGTCAACATGAGGTGCTTCCACAATAGGAGCTGTTGTGTGTTAATCATAAGCTGAGGCCGGACGTGACTTGTACAGTGTTTATCAAAGTAACAAGTAAACATTTACATGAGTTGTGGTATTATGATAACCGCGCAGTAGATGTTACAGGAATTAATGTGATGAGAAATCAACGAACCAAACCATTCAACCTGCAGACATTTAATTTGCAAGCGGTATGTCCTTTTAACCCATATAGGAACTTCCCTCTTTCGTGCACCTTGGTTTTGTCTCATTGTCTGTTTGGCTGATCTGGGATATTGGCAGCACACTGAGAATATTGTATGCAGTAAGAATTGTTTATGCGTTATGGATTTTACGCCGATGACATCCGTCATGGGACACAGCGATGCAAACTTTAAAAAGTTTCCGCTGTTGAACAGAATCCGAAGGTTTCTGGCTGCAGAGGAAGGGGAAGGGTGGGATCTCGAGGAGAGACTGTCACAGTTAAAAAGGCGTGTCTTGGCTGGAGAGTTTCAAGGCAGATCATTTCAATTGTGGAATGGTTGAGGAAGAGATTACTGTGAATGATCTTGTAATTAATTTTCTGCAGGAAGGAAGGGATCAGGTTGTTTTTGGATGGGCCAAAAGGTCTCTTGATTAGAGTATGAGGCGCCTCTGCATACATGTGGCAATAGGGTTTGAAAGAATTGATTAGAATAGCCAACGGTCTCACATAGACGTTAAAAGGCCCTGGGGAGATTATGGGGCCTTGCTGAATGCTGCCAGTTAGTTGGAAGGAAGCTGATTCCAAGTTTCCACATTTGACATAATAAGGATGATTGATATACCAGATTGATTTCTGATCCATTTGCGAGTTTCGCAATAAAAAGCGATGGCATGTGGAGTCTGTTGATGAGGATATAATGAATGATGGTATTAAAAACCACAGAGAAATCTGGTAGAATAGGGGCAACACAGGCATTCCTTTCAAGAGATTCTAAGATGGTTTCTCTCATGAAGAGGAGCCTGGTTTCCATATTTCTTAATGGGTGGAAGCAGCCCTACAGATAAGGGGTGTATCGGGCACTTTTACGCAGTAAAAATAGGCAAATGCTCCCCAAGAATTCAAATAGGGATAAAAAATACCCACAACAAAAATGGGAGACAGACACATAAGACAATGTGCCCCTGCTTTCACTCACACATCTCCATGGATATGTTTGGCCCAGCAGTGCACGTAGTACCACAGGAAAAGCCCGCTATTATTACTGCATGATCGGAAGAAGAAAACGTGTATCTTTTAATGTACATGCATAGTTAGGTGCAAAGAAATTATTATTACAAAAACATTTCCATTTCCCAGTTAAAATATATTTTTACTTGCTCATAAAATGCTCCCATTGGGAATTGGACTTACATTTTTACTCCCTAAAAATCATTGTACTCCCAACTTTAAAAAATATGGAGTAAAATACTCCCACTTCAAAATCCTATCTGTAGCACTGGGTGGAAGACTGATTAATGGTCGTACAGTAGTTTGTTGTTTCCACAGTGAGGCATCAGCTGGGAAGATGTGAATTTCTCCAAACTTTTTTCCATTGAAGGGGATGTTAGAGATGTGTTGATTGTTGCCTGACACTATGTGATCCGCCATGATTTTATTTTTTTACAACAGAAATAATCACGAAAAACTTTAATGGGAAAGGGACAAGCCTGTTGTTGGTGATGGAGAGGTTGGCGCTAGGTTCAGACAGGAGTCTTATGATTCATGGCACAGGCTGAGCAAGGCTGGCACTGATTAGCTGAGACTTTGATGTATTTGGTGCAAGTCGTGACCTGAAACCTAGGGTGACAGGATTAAGGTCATGACCCTATCAAGGGTGGTGGACAGGGATCCTTCTCAACCTGCAGCACACTGCTCACTAGGACAAGTTCCAGAGCCAGCCATGTCCCAGATGTGGGAAGTGGGAATTGAGGGGGAGGGGGTTTCCCCCCCCAAAAACTCATACCACAAATGTCACCACTGGTACAGCTCTTCATCACCCAAAGGCTGCCAGTAAATGCTTTGTCTAGCGTTCTCTCTTTTACATTTAAGAACTCTGACTCCCACAGTGCATGTGGGAGAAATGGGAAAGGGACAAGCCTGTTGTTGGTGATGGAGAGGTTGGCGCTAGGTTCAGACAGGAGTCTTATGATTCATGGCACAGGCTGAGCAAGGCTGGCACTGATTAGCTGAGACTTTGATGTATTTGGTGCAAGTCGTGACCTGAAACCTAGGGTGATAGGATTAAGGTCATGACCCTGTCAAGGGTGGTGGACAGGGATCCTTCTCAACCTGCAGCACACTGCTCACCGAGACAAATTCCAGAGCCAGCCATGTCCCAGATGCGGGAAGTGGGAATTGAGGGGGAGGGCGTTTCCCCCCCAAAAAACTCATACCACAAATGTCACCACTGGTACAGCTCTTCATCACCCAAAGGCTGCCAGTAAATGCTTTGTCTAGCGTTCTCTCTTTTACATTTAAGAGCTCTGACTCCCACAGTGCATGTGGGAGAAACTAAGAAAACAGTGTTCAGAGCCATAAGAATTAAATCAGGAACAGCCCGGAAATGGACCTAGACTGTCCCTACCAAACAGAAACGAGACCACCAAAACGCAACCTGATAACTCCAGACAGACCCTAGGTGAATGGGGACCAGCAGAAAATCAAGTGGGAGTGAGGAGAGACTGCAGGTGGACAGAACAGACACTGAAACTGGGGAGAGTAGTAGCACTGTGGCACAGGGAGAGGAGTAGTAGCGCAGAGCAGGGAGAGTTGTAGTAGTGAAGAGAGTAGTAGTGAAGAGACGAGAGGCAGAGTGACAGTAATAGTGAGTAAGATCGGAGGGCGGAGGTAGACAGTAGACAAACAGGAACATCAGAGGGATAGAGAAGGGTGTCTCAGGGAGAGTGAGGAGAGATGGCGGGTGGAGTAGAAGGGAGGAGAGTAGGAGGAAATATCAAAGATGCCCATGAATAAAATAGCATACCTTTCCCCTGCGCCCCCAAGCGCATCACAATCACAGATGATCAAGTATGTGTGCATGCAAGGTGCTGGGGGGAATCAGAGGTCAGTCATGACATTGCATGCAAGGAGCTGGAAATCGCAGGGGACTTGCATTGTATTCTTTACTGGGCATACCCAGTAAAGAATGGCATGCCTGCGCCATTGCCCCCTGCCTCACATGAACAATTATTGGGATTATGAGTGTATGCAAGGAGCAGGGGGGGCCAGGGTGCAACTATGGCATTTTTTTTACTAGGCATCTATCAGAGATGCCCATTAAAACTATACCATTCCTGCCCCAAGGCCCCCTCAGCATCTCACATGCACACAATCAATGTGAGTATATCAGTACGATATAAAATATCATTTCATTTAATTTCCTTTCATATAAGGGGTGCTGGGGGTCCAGGCAGGGGGCAGGTATGTTTTACTAGACATCTATCATAGATGCCCAGTACAAAAATGACATGCCTGCCCCCTCTGTCTCCCAGCACCTTACAAACGCTCACAGTCAATGTGATGATGTGTAAATGCGTGGCACTGGGGAGCACTGCGGGCAGGCATGGTATTTTTCACAAGACATCTATCATAGATGCCCAGTAAAAAAAGTACCATGTCTGTCCCATGTGCCTTCCACCCAGCGCCTTGCAAGGGAAGCTGATTTTGGTTGGTGGGGAACTGGTTGTGCAACAAAGGAATTTTTAAAATGCAATTTTTGTTCAACCCCAACTCCTGCAACTCACCAAAATTAGCTCCCCTAGCCCAGTAAAAACACACTTACACAACCTTCACGTGCAGCATGCACTCGCTCATTCACACGCACTCTCATCAGCATACACTCACTCATAACACACAACACAAGCATTCAGGCATCCATACACATATTTAAATTGACTTACATTATGCCATGGTCCTAAAGTTTCCTCCCAGCGCTTCAGTTCCTGCGAAGCACAAACACGAGCCAGGAAGGGTTTCCTGGTTCCTGCATATGCGCTCAGGAACCGGAGAGTTGGTGAAAAAGCGCCCGCTCCATTTGTATGTGCAGGGAGGTGCGGGAGTGCCCTCTCGTGCATACAAACATGCTGTTCCTCAGCCAGCATTCCCAATGGGCTTTGCAAGGCTGGGAAAGCAAAACACCCCCGGCCTTGCATGGCTCATTGATCATGTAGGGGAACAGAACTGTCAAAGGGAAACTTTGTTTCCCTTTGACATTTCTGGCCGGCCCAGGAGATCTCCCTCAGCTGCAAAAAGCAGCTGCGGGAGCGCTCAGTGTTTACGTTGGGCTGGCTCCTCATTAATGAGTGAGGTTGCTGGTGGGTGGGTGTCCCCTTGCCCATTATGGTTGAGCTGCCACGGGTGTTTTGTCTTTCCCCATACTCTCGCCTTAGGCTTTAGACGCACAGTCACATAAAAACATTCACATTTACACGCTCCTGCACCCCCTCCGTTCCCTGACACAAACATTCCCCCTGAACAGCGCCAAAACCGAATTTCTGCTGGTGGGCGCTCCCAGTAAATTGGAAAAACTGGGGCTTACTTTAAGAGCTTCATTTTAGATAATTGTGTCATTGAGATCCTGCACAAGGTTAAGACCCTAGGCGTGTACCTGGATAAACATATGAATATGAAGGCTCAGGCGAATAATCTCGTCTCCTCAGCTTCATACTTTAATAAACTCTTTCGCCATCTTTGTCCGCTGATCTCTGAGAAAAATGCAGAAACACTGACACGGGCCGTTATTGACTCAAAACTGGATTATGGTTGTAGCCTATTGGTGGGTATTCCGAAGACAGAGATTCAATGCCTCCAAGTGATTCAGAATGGGGCGGTGAGAATAGTGAAGTGCCTAGGTAAAAGGGACCATGTCTCCGATGCTAGAAGGAGCCTCCATTGGCTACCGATTGGGGCAAGAGTTCTGTTTAGGCTTCTTCTCATTACCCGCAAATGTATTATGGGTCACATGCCTTCGTATCTGAAGGAAGCCATTGTCCTGAAAGATAATGTTAGGACATTAAGATCTGACAACACCAATACTCTCAAAGTCCCTCGTAGTAATTCTAACAAGTCAAGACAGGCCTCTTTTGAATTAGCAGCCCCCACCGCAAGGGATGCTCTATCGCCTACCCTTATAATATTAGCTTCAACTGAACTGTTCAAGAAGCAGCTGAAGACCCTGCTCTTTGCATAGCTAGATGCTACACCCGCCTTAGCTTATGCCCTTCTCCAGTTTGAGTTTGTCTTTCGCTCATTCTCTGTGTTTGTTGTACGTCAGACCGTGTCCAACAGCCTTCGGGTACCAGGTGCGCATTATATATTCAATAACATAACATAACATAACATAACATGCCCCACAGAGATGTAGACACCCCCCCCCCAGAATGTCAAACCATATGCTATGTGCTGGTGTGTTTCATTGTCTCGAGTTCCCCTCAGTATATAGGATAGTCTATTATTCAATATATCTGTTGGTTGATTTTCTGACTACTGGATATCAAGGTGTATAAGTAAAATACGGTAAGGCAAATGATCTAAACTGGTGACCAGACACATTGTCTCAGGCTCCATCAGCAAGGACAATGGGACGCAGGGACGTCATTTCACCAAAATGCCAGGGATAGAGGAAGTGACATCACATGACCCTTGACCTCTGATGACATCACAGGAAGTGATGTCATTTCACCCCACCCTGAAGTGCGATCACGGGAATCGATGGAACACGACCTTTCACCCCTTGACAAAACAGGAAGTGGCATCACATAGCATTATTCCTAAGTACACTACGAAAAATATGGTTCTAATATCACTATAATGTGATGTACATTTCATACAAGAATGGATCGCCATATGTATGGTTAGGATCAGTGTGTATAGACCCAAATTACTGTGAATGCAACCAGACGTCCATGGCCAAATGATAATGATATGCTATTATATAGCACTTAAGTGTAAGCGCTTTATATACACCCAATATCACCCAACCTGTGTTGGTACTCATTTATCAACCTCAGAAGAATGAAAGGCTGAGTTGAGGTGTTTAAGAACAGACTAAACCAGTGAATCACCCCCTGAAGTGTGCCTTAAATAAACCTTTAAAGAGTCTAGCAATTATTGTATAGAATTCCAGAAAGACACATTATTTGGTATTCCTATTCTTTCTTATTTAGGGTCACTGATGAAAGTGTTAGACTTGTGGCAACCCTGTTCTTTTTTTTAAGATGCCTGAACAAGAACGCCAGCCGCTCAAGAAGTAAAGAGCCATGTGGTGCTGGCCACAGCCCAGGAGCTTGCATTACAACAACAAAAAAAAGTTTTTATTTTTTATTTTTCTAGGGTGAGCAAGGGAGACCTCAGGAGTCGCAGTTGTGACCTCTGGCAACCCCCAAATGACATCCCTGATGGGACGCTGTTAGATGTATGACTCTGTATATTGCCGAAAAGTCACAGGAGCAGTCTGGATCCACTGATTAGAACACAACCAGATAAAGAGTGCAAGCAGGAGTAGGATGGTTTCTCAAGACAATCAGTGCAATGTTTGCATACCTAATGCAGTCCTGGAACATGCTTCAGTGAACACCTGCCTTAGGATCTCCTGCGTTGTTACTAGTCACGCCAAAGTACTTTACTGGTTAATGCAACAGTGCATGCTTAAGGTTGATTAAACGTCAATGCATATCTTTAGTTTTGCTCAGGCTTTGAAGCACATTCTTAGGCTCTCACACTTCAGTTCATCAAGGTTCTGCTCACCTCAAGCCCTCATTGCCTGGTGCAGGGGGACTGGGACAAGTGCACCACAGCACCGCCCAGAACCAACCACAGAAGAAATCACAGCCAACAACAGTTGATCTTGTAAATTTCAAAGTCCTCTCTCCTTGTCCACTTTTGAAAGGGGCTAGGAAAAGAAAACAAATGGGAGTAAGCAGGTTCCTTGCCAGCAATGCAACTCCACAGAGCAGGCCCACCGGATCCCAGGCTTCTTTGGGCGTAACGAAACAAAGGTCTCCACTGCAAGCACCTCATTCCCAAAGAATGTGTGCTAAACTAGCATGGAAACAGTTACAACATTGTTATCATATTTTATGTGCATCTTCTGCGTTCCCGGAGAACCGCGCAACCACAATCTTGTCAGTGCAGTGCAAGCTTAGCCGGGGTGCAGAAGCTTAGATGAGTTTTGTTTATTTACTTAGTAATTAAGCACGCACATACCAAGACACGTAGCCTCCAGGCACAGAAACAGATATGAACATTAGAAACAACACAGTACAACAAATACAGTTGAGACCAAACAGATCAGCTTAGTGCAAATATCAGATGAGATAAAGACCAGTGCCACCCCTGCACTCAGGGAGGAGGCTACCTACGTTTACCTACTGCTCTTAATGATCCTAAAAGTCAATTTCCAGGATGATCCTTTCACATTAGACCCGCCTTCTTGACCATGGGCCTCATAATGAGTATGCCCGTCCGGTACCAAGGGTGCCGGTAAGCTACCGGCACCGTTGTTACCGGACCGGCATACTGTGAGTTCTGCGAACGGGTGCCTTTCCGCCCGCCTCGTCTGACCTGGCGGGCGGAAAGGCACCCGCTCGCAGACTTTGACGGTAGCACCGGCACCATCATGAATAGTGCTGGTGCTACCGTCCTCTCCATTCCCATTGAGTCCAATGGGACTCGAATGGGAATGCAGAGTAATTTTTCCTGGCGCCTGGCAATGGGGAATTACCAGGAAAATAGCGAGGCACTGGGAAAAAAATGACTCCGGCGGCAGCCGTGCTGTTTTTACTGGCACGGCTACCACCAAGGTTGTAATGACCCCCTATGTATCTGTATTCAGGGTCCTCTGTGAGCCTGCAACCAATAATTGACCAAAGGTAGTCCAAGAAGGAGCGTACATCAGGCAAAAAGTAACACTGTTTATTACAGCTGGGTAAGCACAAATCAAACAGCACAGTGCAACAGAACTGGTTGATGAGAGCGGACAAAACCGCCCACTACGGCTGGACCTTTTATACAGTGAAAACAATATTATCATAGTGAAAAACAGGTATGAGTTGCCGGGTGTCCCACAAAGCTGATTGGTGGGGTTACGTGAGTTCCCTATAGCTGAGCATAGGTTAGTATAAAGTGATTGGAGCAAACATTCCCAATGCACCCCTGATCCATGCTCTCCTTTGTGGCATCACATTCCTTTCCACTCCACCCAAACGTTAGTTGTTACTACATGCTACGTTATCGTGCTGTCCTCTGGGACTTTATTAACCTGCCATTGGTCAGCACGCATTGAGAAAAAAACATGAGACACCCTGAGCTTGTGGGAAGGGAGAAATTCACACAGCATCTAGCCAATGAGGTGCTTCGCGGACATCAGCGAGAACACAAGATACTTATTGCTTGTCAAGGACAACGAAACATACCTTTTGATTGGTCCCTTCACATATCATCCCTCACCCCACATCAGGTAGCAAGTAACCACACTTTCCTCTTTCTTTTTCAAGAACTGGCTAGGCTGCACCATGTTCGGTGAGTTTACGCTGTGCATGCTGTGTACACAATCACCACTAGTGGCCTTCTCACGAGTTTGCTGATATTAGCAAAGCTAATATATCCAAACTGATCTACTGTTATTGCAATCAATAAAGGCAAAGCACTGCCTAATAATGAGTTTTTGTTACTCCTCATTCTGATGTCCCATACGATTGCCGGTATTGTTGCATGCAGTAATACCGCCTGCGCCAGTACCAATATTGTTAGTGGGGGTAACACTTGCACTCATGGTCAGCTGTTCTTTCATTTATGGGTGTTGTGGTGAGTCGGAGGAACTCCCCATCCTTTCTTACGAGGGGGCCGGGTCACAGAGAACTGGGTTGGTCCAACTGCTACCCGGTGTGCCTCCTGGAGGGTAGACGGGGCAGGATTCTCTGGGTTTGCCTCTGCTGAAGAGACTCAGTATTCCAATCTCCCCTTTCCACTGCCAATACCTAACATTACTGATCACTACAAGTCCTAGCATACCCTGGGATTGTTAGAGACTAACCACAGGGAAGACTTGAATTACAAACCTTCACTAAACTCTAACTGGAGAGTGGAATTACAAAAGAAAAAGTGCAAAAAACTCCAACTGCAGGGTTAAATTCAACTGCAAACTCAGGTGAAAAGCGAGGGTTTGATGATCACTGAACACGGAAGGAAGCCAATCCGCAAATGCAAAAGGAAAGCATTATATCTTCAGGTCTGAAATGAAGATGGCATTCGAACCGCTTGTGGTCAGGAAGGAATGCAGGCACCATTTGCTTGGCGAGCACAGACTGCCACGGCACACCACAGATCCTTGGATACGCTCATCTGCAGTTCCAAAATGGATCTGATGACCTGGCCTACACAAAAATCTGTAGGGCCGAACGTTACGTCATATGCATACTAACCAAATCCTGGCCAATAGCAGAAGAGGACTAATAATGAGGAAACGTTTCAACCAAACCTTTATGGGAAGCAAAGCCAATCAAGGAATCCAAAACAAGCAGCTCAGTGGAAAGACCAATCCTGGGTTGCCTTACAAAGAAAGCCATCCTGCCCAAGGCCATAAAGGAGACTGTAAAAAGCCAAAGAAGGGTGAAGACATATGCTACTCACTGCTTCCTGGATCCATGGGCTGACTGCTACCTGGGAAGAGGTAGTTCACCTGCTTTCTGTGGTGCACCCGCTGCAATGCCTTAGATCAAACCACAGGGACTGAGGGTGCCGGTAGAGGGGAACCTAGGGCCAGGTTCCTCTCACAAGAATTGAGGCCAGAAGGCAGGCCTGAGGAATGGGTGCATCCTTAAGAAGCTTATGAAGAAGAACCTACCTTTGTTTGTAGGGACCGAATATTGTCTGACTGAAAAGAACACCAAAGGAGGAGACAGAGATGCACGCGACCACTCAGCGAATCATGCTGAGAAGCAGAGGTCACAGAGACCTAATAGAATTGTTGGAGAACCTGAGGTCATCAAGAAACCTGAGAGGAACCAGAGGTCCTAGAAAGGTCTGAGAAAAGAATGTGTTGAGAAGACCAAGAGGCTGTGGAAAAGCCTAGAAAAGTTGTGCTGATGAGAGACCCTCAAAAGAGGCAGAGCCGTGAGATTGTGAGCACCCTGAGGTATGCACCTGGTTTGTGGTTGTCAAAATAAGTTTGTTATTTGCTATCTTTTAGATTGCGTGTGTATGTATGGCTAGGGGATAAGAGGGTATGGGGTAAACATTATAGAAAAGAACATTGCTTGAATTTTATTCGACAAAAAGTGCACAAAGTGCAAACGAACCAAAAGATGGGAAGAGTAAACATGGAACTGTGTTTGTTTCTAGGATAAGGAATGCACTTTAAAGCTTAGGCTTATATACACGTTTGTTCTAGTAGAGGGCTATCCAGAAGGCTAAGGGGCTTGTGAAGAATAGGTTTGACCTTTTACATTGGCCATCATCTTTGGCCTTTGGTTATTTATTTATGTATTGATCATTTTTTCAGCGCCTATGCACTTAAACAAGTGTTTCAAAGCACTCCAATGCAGGGAGAGTGAGTAGTTAAGCAAGACAGAGTCACATTCTTAATAGGCATTGGAGCATTTAGAATGGCCAACTTTTATGCGCTTAGAGGTACAACATAGAACAAGAGGAAAATAAAACTGAGTACAACATATGACATAATTATTGTACGTGCCTGGCGGTCGTTTCAACAGTGCAAGAGCTTTACATGGAAGAAGGAGAGGGGGAGGGTAGGGGAAAAGACAAACAAGAAATTAGACTATCGTACGTGCCTGACAGCATAAGTGCATGGGATCTGTAGTAGGAGAGGAGATGCGGGGGAAGTAGAGGAGAGGGGAAGAAGGGAAGGTTAAAGAAAAGGGGTAGGGTTAGAAGAGGAAGTGGAGGGAGTGGAGGGTGCAGAGAAGTTAAACACACCACATTTGGAGAGTCCAGGAGCACACACAAATGTTGCAAAATGGAGTGTGCAGAGAAGTTAAACACACCGCAGTTCAAGAGTCCAAGAGCACACACAAATGTTGCAAAATGGAGTGTGCAGAGAAGTTAAACACGCCGCAGTTCAAGAGTCCAAGAGCACACACAAATGTTGCAAAATGGAGGGTGCAGAGAAGTTATACACGCCACAGTTCGAGAGTGGGAACATCAGGATCTGAGATGCCATAAGAGGCAGGGAGATGCGGGTAGGCTACCACCAGAGCATCGACAGCAGGGACGGAAGAGGGATGCTGAGTAACAAGGTGGAACAGGGTTCGGGGGGGGGGACATGGGGCAACATATAGTGAGGGTGCGAAGGCCACCAGCCCATGGCATGGGTGTGAGCAGAAAGAAGCATAGCCCATGGCGATCATACCTTAGGCAGCACTGTGGGAGGGAGTTAACGAACACAGCTGAAGATGCTGGGACAAACAAGGTCAAAGGGCGCTCTGGTCCTTCCACGCCCAGACAGGGCTAGACAGGGAGTGTCATGACCCTTAGATGAAGCTCTTTGAGGGGGGTGGCAGTCTCCTGCCGGCACTGGATCAGCAAATGATAATGTTGTAGAGGGGAGAGAGCTGCAGCAGGGCAGATGGAGAAAGAGGGCTCACCCACCAGTGAGCAAGATTTTATATGGACAGCCCTTGCGGAGGCCGGCAGTCACCTGCCGGCACCAGATCGACAAATTATAATGTTGTAGAGGCTGGCCAATTATGGCAAGCCTCCTCCGTGGCCCGGAATAAGAACAGCTGATCAAATTGCCGCAAAGGTGGCCATTATTGAAGGTCCCTTGGTGGCATGAGAAGCCATGGTGGGTGCACCTCTGTGTCCAGATGGTGGTGGGAGAGAGCCGCAGCAGGCCAGAGGGGGAAAGAAGGCTCACTCACCAGTGAGCAAGATTTTATATGGACGGCCCTTAAGGGGGCTGACGGTTGCCTGCCGGCACTGGATTGGCAAATGATGTTGTAGAAGCTGGCCAATCATGGCAAGCTTCCTCCGTGGCCTGGAAGAAAGAACAGCTGATCAAATCTTCACGCTGGGCAGCCATTATTGAAGGTCCCTCAGCGGCATGAGATGCGATGGTGGGTGAACCTCAGTGTGCAGATTGTGGTGGGAGGGAGCCACAGCAGGGCAGAGGTAGAAAGAGGGCTCACCCACCAGTGAGCAAGGTTTTATATGGACGGCCCTTGAGGGGGCCGGCGGTTGCCTGCTGGTACTAGATCGACAGATGATAATGTTGTAGAGGCTGGCCAATCATGGCAAGCCTCCTCCGTGGCCCGGAAGAAGGAACAGCTGATCAAATCGCTGCACGGGCCGCCATTATTGAAGGTTCCTCGTCAGCATGAGAAGCAATGGTGGGTGCACCTCTGTGTGCAGATGGTGGTGGGAGAGCGCCGCAGCAGGGCAGAGGGAGAAACTACGCCTTACTACACTGAGGCATCCCTGGAGGGACAGAGACTTATAAGATTACGTCTAAGACTTGGATGTTGAAAGAAGTCCATGAAAAACCCCACTTCTTGTCGCCCCATCCTTAACACTGTTTACGGATTTTTGTTATTATTTTCTGATCCAATCCCTAATTCTTCCAGGCGTTTATCCAACCTGAGACCTTGTGCTATTTACCTGAATAAAGGCAGGTAAAGCTTCATCTTGTGCCTGCAGAGTCTAAACCCATTGTTGGACAGTGTGGTAAAACAGGACTTCAATTGGAAATACCGCCAGTTTTACTGTTACTGCCACACTTATAATGGGGCACTGGGTGGCAACGCAGAATGTAATGTCAGAAATGCTCCCTTTCAGATGTTCCCTGGCACCATTTGTAAAGCACATGAAGGGTTAAAGCAAGGGGAAGCAGGGGGGTGCTTTCAGAGACAACCATCTCGCAGCCAAACAATACTTTCATGTATCAACAAAGCAGCATTTAATTAGAATTCACTGAAGCCAGGAAAAGGTCATCCTTGGATTGGAGGCGCACAGCGTGCGGTGGCGTGTGGCTCATCAGATGGGCCTATGTCTGGGAAAATACACGTTCTGCAGTCAAAACATTGTTCCACTAAAGAATTCCAGAAAAATGCACGTTTACTTGCTTTAACCCATTGTGGTAATTTGACGTGAAACAAGCATAAGCTCTAGGCATGGATATTTTCAACGACAACAACCACTTTAAATGTACGTGTTTGTAAGCAAACATTGGCTTCATCTGAAGGCAGAGTATCTTTAATCGTGAGTTTATCGGCGGAGAAGAAGCAACTATCAGAAATGTTGACGACTTGGAAAAGGCCAACATTTAATGAAGGCAAGACAAGATCATTTGGGATTTTAGTTAAGATCACTTATTTATTTTACCCACCTTGCGTAGGAAGTCAAATAATAGCCTTTTCTCGTAAGTAATCGTGAATTTATTTCGTAGTGTTACAGAACCCCACACATCCCCCCCTTGCACCTGCTTCAGAGAGCTTTGATGTGGTTCGCGGACACAATTGAGCAAATGTTTCATAGAGTAAGACCAGTGGGGCTTTGCATGGAGCAGGTTGCCAGACATGTCATGATAGTGTGCAGGGGCCTGAGTACGGTTATGCATGGGTAAGGGTCAGGAGAGAGGCTAATTAATGATGAATCTGAAGCTGGATATCATTCTGTGGTCCGGGGGTAATTGGAGTCCAGACAGGCTGCTCCGGGGAGTCACGTGTTTATCCTTTGTCTTTCGTAGGGTTCCGCAGTGCCAGACCCCAGTCATTGGCTTGGCTTGAACAATTCCCTATTCAGAACCCTTCTGAAGAACAGATGGGTAGGTCCTGCCCATGTGGTCGAGTTGCGAGAGTTTCAGAACTTTGGTTGATAATCTCCAATGAGCGGGTGCCCTGTTTTATTACTGACCTTGGATTGGACGATGGTAGATTGCGTGTTGGCACACAGAAGAGTGCCAGCTTCCGTGCATATCCTGCCTTCACTGATTTCCAGATAGTGCCAGAAGCAGTTTCTTTAATGGTTTATCCAAGAGCGGTCATGTGATCTAGTGGTGCCGCTGTCGGTCCAAAGTGGGGCCTATTCTCCTCCCCTTTGTTGGAAAGCACCCTTTTCCTAGTGCCTGCCATTATTCTTTGCCGCCCCTGTCATCCACAGTCAAGCCGCCAGGGGAAGTCCATCACGCCCCCATATTCATGATTGGGCAGATGTTCCCCTCATTTCTGTCCAAGATAGACTAGTTATTGTCCTTGCCCCAATAATCTGTCTTTAAAAGTCCTTCTTCTAGGGCAGACCCCTTTTCTCTGCGATCGGCCAAGGCTGGCTCAAAGACATTTTCCCACATCTTCCCCGGGAACACTGAGCCTAAACGTTTGGTAAATCAGACCCGTTGTCTGCTCTCCGTACAATCTGTTGCCCAGATTCCCTGCCGACCATTTCCCCCTGAAGTACAACTTTCCAAAGTAGATTTACTGTTGGTATTAGTCTAGTTCCCGGCAGCATTATTCCCCCAACCCATTGTTTTGCCCTTTCCCCCTGCAGAGTTTTCCACCTGAAGACTCCCTCCTTCCCCCCGTGCTATCTAAGGTGAAGATCCATGTCCATGTATTGTCCCCCACGCCCCTCTGCAGCCTCTCTGCCCCCCACCTGTCTCATTCTTTGGAGTGTCTTTACCTCTTTAGTTCCTTTCTCTCTATGGAGCCTCACTCCAGGCTACCTGTTTCTGCTGCGCTCCCTTACTTCCTCCGAGCAGTCTCTCTCTGCTCTTGTAGTGTCACTTTGAGACTCCCATGCCATGCGTGCCTGGAGTCTCTATCTCACACGTCCTTTCTGGCATGCTCTCTTTCTCATGCAGGCTCGTTCTTTTTCCTGTGCCAGTCCCTCATGCTACACGGAAAACACGCTGGCTTTCCTACCACAATCTTGCTTAATGCAGCCTCCATCCTTCTATTGTAGCCCCTCTTACCCTACAACTGGTTGCCCAGTGAAGTTTCCATTGCCCCGAGGGGTCATTTTCTTTCTCATACCGTCTCTCTCCCCTTTGCTGCCTCTCTCTCATCTCGTACAGTCACGTTTCAAGGATTCTCGGCGCAGTGCCAATGTCTGTCTGTTGAGCTCCTCTTTGAGCTGCAGTCTCTTGTAACCGTGAAAAGCAACCCCTCATGTATCCCTTCAAAAAAAGTAAACAAATGCACCGAAACAGCAACTATTTCTACGAATACCAGCCCCAATTTAAGGACACATTGGCCGGATTACGCCATTTAAAAAACAAGGCTTTAGTACACTTTGTGATTTCGCTAATGCATTTGGCAGCAATCTTCATTCATTCACATGAAGCCATTGAAAGTGTGAACCTTGTGGAACAGCCAATCTAGACAAGCAATGATTTTGTTATTTTCGCGCTACCAGATTATTCTTTTGAGCCTGTTCCTTTCCCTCTCCGTTCTCCCTGTCTCCACCTACTTCTAGAATGCCATGTCAGTGTCCAGATTTAAGTCACGACCTTTGACTTGCTGATGTCACAGGAAGTGATGTCACGGGAAAGGCACACCTGCCCCTAACGGCTGGGGGTTGGGGGGAGAGAGAGAGAGAGAGAGAGAGAGAGAGAGGGAGAGGGAGAGAGAGAGGTTTCAGATGTTGTGCAAGTCTTCACTGTTAAGCTTATCGCTTTCTTAATAATTGTAGTGTTGTTTCCCCGCTATGAATTAAATACTTTGTGTACCAGAATGCAGCGTGAAAAGAGGTTAAAAGCCAGGACTAGCTGACCATCTCACACATGGAAATGGTGTAGTTCAATTTGGGATCTCTGAAATGTATCCCCTTGAATACATACATGTGATTACGTCTGATGCACTTGCTGGCACGTGTTCATTGTATGCCACCGGCATGTAGCTTGTTATGCAAGCTGTAAATTCAATTTGCAGCCCTGTAACAAAAAGAAAATTAAAGAGACTGTGCATGAAACGGATTGAGTAGATGGCAAAGTCGAATTTCCACTTAAAGATGTGCATTTCCCAATTCACTAGAGTCCAAGACACAAGTAGTTTTAGTCCGCATTCCTGAACAGAAAACTGCAAATACTAAAATGCAAAGTACGGTGCGCCTTTTGTGACTCCAAGACCAAGTTGTTTGGTGGGGGGGGAGCCCACTGAAATCTATGGAGGTGCATGGGGCTTGCAGGGAGTGTAAAGTGAGTGGAGGGCAGGTGACAAACGCCAAAATGGGGCGAGTAGAGAGGGAAGGAGGCAACTCTGTGATTAGGTCTCTTGCTTGAAGTCACTGTTTGACACAGGCATGCAGATTGCTATCCGTCCCAAACAAATGCCCCATCATGCACACATCATAGTTGTTATCACTAAGCATATACCTTAATTAGCGTTTATAAGGTGATTTTGCCCTGGACAATGGCCAGGGACGGCGTCAAGGCCTTTAAACCTTTTCAAATGAAAGGGGCTTCAAGCCTCAGGGGCCCCCCCAGCAACTGTCCCTATGGTGGCAGTCAGCAGTCTTCTGACATGGCGACATATTCTTTTCATTCATGTCTATACATGTGTGCTTTGCGGCATGCATGTTAGATGCTATATTTGCTGGAGCCCTTCAAGCTGCCTCCCTCGGGGTATACATAAGTGTGCTTATCACATCGTTGCCCTTTTACTCCGGTTTCCTTGCATTCGCCCTTGCTGACAAAGAAGAATGAATAGCTTTTGAGTTGGCGTTTATTGTTTCAGCTACCTGCTGGGTGGACGTCTCCTGATAATCTGTTTCTTTGCCCCCATTATAATGTGTACACCCCACGGAAAACTGTTTTCCTCTGCTCTCAGGCACAAACATCTTGTTGAAATGGGCTCCCATGAGCCAATAAACATCTTCAGCCGGCTCTGATCCTGGGTCTTGGCTGGGGCCCCCAAGCAGACCTTTGACATGAGCCCCTGCTCACCTTCAGCTGGCCCTGACAATGGCCACTCAAATGATCAATTGCAGGTGTCTAGGACACTGATGGGTATAGGCAACATGATATCAAAGACATCATTTTCACAAAGTCTGTAGCAGGGGCCTGCGAGGAAAAGCAATGGTTTGCATCGGAGGGGGCAGGCTAAGGTGGGGGAGGAGTAACAATGATTGCCGGGCTGAGTGGAGGATTCAAAAAGTAGCATTTCTGTGCATTTACTTCTACTGGGCGGGCAGGCATTGACGGAGAAGCCCCCCCAGCCCCTCCACTTACTGGGGACTGCTCTGGCAATATTTGTGCATGGTTGGGGCCGTTGCACCAGTGGTCTCGATGTGGTGGGGTGCCTGAGCAGTAAGAGAGAGTAAGGGAGGGTGTTTAAGTGAACGGGAGCTAAAAGTCTGAAAGTATGAAGCCGAGACTGAGCACAAGGGGTGCAAGATGCCACCAAGAGAAATTGAGAGGAGGGACAGAGAGAACGAGAAGGGGTATAGAAAGATACCAGAACAGAGAGATAGTCAGGAGCAAGACCATAGAGGCATTTAAAGACGAGGCATAGTACCTTAAATTTAAGCTGAGAGTGAAAAGATAACCAGTTAAGAGTAGCTAGAGAGGAAGAGATAGGGTCTCAGAAAGAAAGGAGGCAGAAAAAAGATGAATAGAAGAGTTAAAAACAGATGTTGAATTCATATTTCATTTTGTGTAGTACCAATGAATTTATCAACCCCAAATGTTTCTCTCTCAGATGATTTCTGTATTGTGTCTTGTCCTCTTCATGATGGTTTAATGATATCCAGTAGCTGAAACATGATTACACTAAGCTAGAGTTTAAATTCTAAAAATGCTGTGCCAGGGATTATTTTACATTTCTCGACCTAATATTTTATTTATGTTCATTCCAGTTGATTCGAGCCATTTACCAGCATAATATTTTCAGCATAGGAAATGTATGCTATATGTGGTATTGGAAGTATCACAGGTACCAACATCTTTAAGTGTCATTTATCTGCCTGTACTTGAATGATATACAATATTACCTTTAAGCTATTTTTTTTCCCACAGTTCAAGCAGGGATATGTTCCTGATTTACTGAAAATTGTTTCTGTTTGTTGGTTGTTTCCTTCACAGTTTTGATCAGCAGATCTCTTAGATTCTTTCTTTTCTGAAAAGAAAATGGCTTAGGTTGTGAAATTAATTCTTTCAATGTTGTGACACGTTCAGATATTGCCCATTTATCTTTCATCATTTTCATGATTTAGAACTTGGAGTAGAACATTTCATAATATATATCAACTATGGGATTTCCTGTTAAGATTTTTTACCTGAATACATTCATTTGAGATAATGTATGAACTGCTCCTTGGATAACCATGGGGATGACCCCACTCTGATTGATGTAGACCCCGCAGAATACTCTGACGAGTGTCCTTCTGGGTTATTAGAAACACAGGGAATCTGATCTTCAAGGAAGAGTCCATTGCTCGCCCCAACTCTGGAGAATGAGGGCCTTATGTGCACACTGCTCTGTGCAATGAACACTGGCTTTCGTCAGCCATCTATCCCTGGTACAGAAAGGGGACAAAGGCTACCAGCTGGTTATCAATCTCAGAGATTTGTGCAACTTTGTGCTTTATTGTCACTTCGAGGTGGAGTTGATTGCCATTTTGATGGACATATTTTTGGCAGAAGATTGTTTAATGATCCTGGACCTTAAGGGCTTCTTTTTTACAGTCCCTACATCCAGGCCTCTCAGAAGAGTCATTGGTTCCAGTGGGATGTGTCAACTTATGAGTTCACAGCCCTGCCATTTGGATCATCAGTTCTTTGGTGCTTCACCAAGATATTGCAATCATTAGTGGCATTCCTATGGGCTATCCTCCTCTGGAGATAGCTGGACAACATCTGTAACATGGCCAGGACTATTTAAGAAGCTGTGTCACACTCTGACCTAATAGTATCAAATGTGCAGTCTCTGGGGTTTCCCATAACGTGGCATAGATATGAGTTGGTTCTACAACAGTGTATGCAATTTCTGGGATTTGAGATAAACTGCAAGACGATATTCTTAAGTCTTCACAGAAAATGACGTCAGCCATCACAAAAGAACTGCAAAGGGCTCTTCACTTAGCAGTAATTTCATTTAAATAACTAAGCATACTGATAGGTCTTCCTTTCTCAAAACAGGCAATATTTCCAGGTCCCTTTAAATATCAAACGCTACTTGTATTTGTATGTATTTGAAGTACAGGGATGTCAATTCCAATCAGAAACTACTTAAAATAGCACATTTACAGATATTGTCAGCATTCCCCGGATGTGTGCCTGTACAATAGCACAAAGATGAGAACAATTGGTGAACCACTTTATGAGAGCATGAACAAAGTGCTACATAGATCAGCAACAAACATGTGATCTACAAATGTAACATTAACTTAGATGGGCAAGTAGAGCAAACCTATGAGGAGTACTGCACAAATTCCCACATTGACATTATAATGCAGCACTGGAGGGAGTGGTGGGGTCAGGTAAGGAGGATGGGGTAGGAGAGGATGGTGCTCGTTTTTTGGCCACTAGGTGAAGGTTAAGCAACGCTTTGAAGACATCCACACACAGGCTGGCTTTCATTCTAATGAGAAGCACGTTCTAATGGAGCTGGAAGAGAAGAAGTGACACACATGGGGCCCGCAGCAGTGTACTTGAGTGCAGAGGAGGAGATGAGGGAATGAGATGGTGAGTAGAGAGAGATATGTTTAGCCAGTAACTGATGAGCAAGACCAGAGATGTCATTTCACCAAAATGCCCGGGGTAGCGGAAGTGACATCACATGACCCTTGACCTCTGATGACATTACAGGAAGTGATGTCATTTGACCCCACTCTGAAGGGATATCACGGGAAGCGATGGAACACGACCTTTCACCCCCTGACAAAACAGGAAGTGACATCACATAGCATTGTTCCTAAGTACACTATGAAAAATATGGTTACAATATACTGTGATATACATTTCATACAAGAATGGATAGCCATATGTATCTTTAAGATGAGTGTGTATAGGCCCAAATTACCAAATTACTGTGAATGCAAGCACATGGCCAAATGATAATGATGTGTTATTATATAGCACTTACGCTTAAGAGATTTAGATAGAAAAAATATACATACAATATCACCCAACCTGTGTTCGTACTCATTTATCAACCTCAGAAGGATGAAAGGCTGAGTTGAGGTGTTTTAGAAATGACTAAATCAATGACTCACCCCCCTTTAATGAGTCTAGCAATTATTGTATAGAATTCCAGAAAGACACATTATTTGGTGTTCCTGTTCTTTCTTATTTAGGGTCAGTGCTGAAAGTGTTAGACTTGTGGAACCCATGTTCTTTTTAAAAAAAGAAAATGTTTTAAGTGACCTGAACAAGAAAAGCCAGCCACCCCAGAAGCAAAGAGCCACATGGCCCTGGTCATAGCCCAGGAGCTAACATTAAAAAAAATCCTTTTTTCTTTTTTTTTGTGGTAGCAAGGGAGATCTTAGGGGTCGCAGTTGCGACCCCTGGCGACCCCTAAATGAGGTCCCTCAGCAAGACCATTGATATCTTTGTAATCTAACAGAAGGACCTTAAAAAAAGAGAGCAGTTGTGGACGGAGAACCAACCAGCATATTGTCGGTAGGTAAGTGGGGGATGAGCTGGGTAGGTGGTACAGAGCATGAGTATTGAAATTGAGGACATTTTCTAGATGTAAGAGGGCATAGAGAGGAAGATCAAGGAGTAGGCATATGCAGTATTCGAGTTTGCTGAGCACAAGGGTGGAGAATCGAGTGATGAATGTTGAGAAGATTAGTTGCAGTCGGAGGTTGCTATCAAAAGGGGAATGCAGGTGATTGAGGTTATTTGTTTTGCTTTTTGAGGAGGAAATGGGTCAATCAGAGCACAAGAAGGGGTGGTGCTGTGAAGGATGGGTTCTAATTCAACAGACAAGGTGGAGAGGAGTCCTTGAGAGTAGAAAAGAGTAGGTGGAGGGGGTGAAAAGATGGAGGTTGGGGGAGAGAAAGGACAGCTGCGAGTGTGCCATGAAGTTTAGAGTTTTAAGAGGAAAAGTTGTGAGCAAAGTCGTTAGAAGAGAGGGAAGTCATTAGAAGAGAGGGAGGATGCAATAGATATTGGCTTGGCATGAACAAACAAAGCTTGGAGTGTAGATGAAAGTTTGCAAGGGTGATTGCAAAAGGAGAAGATTAGGTTAGTGAACTCTGTTGCAGAGGAGAGCAGCAAATTCATTATTATAGGATAGGAGAAAGGCGGGGGTCCGAGATTGGCATCAGAATTGCAGGTCATGGTGCATGTCTTTACGCTTGCCATAGAATGTTGATTATTCTTAGTATTTACGACAGAGGTTTGTGATTCTGTTAATGGCAGGGTGGTGTGTATTATCCCACCCAGTGCTCTCCTCTGTTATGTTGTGTTCCTTTTTTCAGTGACAGAGAGATCCAACACTATAAACATGATCTTCTGAGTGGTCGGGATCAGGGAGAGATTTTTTTCTTGCTCATGAGATGGATATTCCCATTCCTTGGTTTTATCTTGTATTAGTTAGAGTCACTTTGTGGTGTTCTTAGAGGGTCACATTGAAAAGAGGATGAATTACTGCTAGTAGGGGCTAATGAAGGATTTCAAGTAAGGGGTTGGACAATGGGATCTGATTATGGTAGTGGTAGTTTGTACAAATTAAATTGTTTTCTTACTGCTAATAAAAATCAAGTAAAAGAGAAGTGCATTATACTCACATCTGAAGGACTTTTTATCACAGTATATATACATAGTAAAGCAATGTTTGCAGGGTTTAGGGCAGTGGTCTTCAAACTTTTTATGTCAAGGCCCGCCAGAGCAAACAATAAATTGTTCGGTACCCCCCTGCCCAGCCCAGCCCCTCTGTGTTGGTGTTATTTTTTTTTATAGAGATAGCTGCGAAATGTGTGAAGTCCATACACGAGCACACTGGATTGTTTTGTATATGAGACTCTGACAAGCATGCCAATCAAAGAAGTTGCCTCACATTGTAAATCCACTAGGCCAGCGGCCTTCAACTCTTTTTGGCCTGGGCCCTCTCTAGGCAAAATTTGGGCAGGTTGGGGACCCCACAAAAATGGCAAATGGACAGTATGTATTACGCACCGTCACTGCACCCTACTCCCAGTATAGTCCCTGGGCTCCCCCACCTGCTCCCATTACAGTGACTGGGCTCCCTCATCCCACTCCTACCCAGCCCCTGGGCTCTCCCCACACCATCACACACCCTGGACTCTCCCCACCCTGCTCCCACCACTATCCCATGGTTCCTGACCATCCTGCTCCCATCACAGTCCCTGGGCTCCCCAATCCCGTTCCCAACACAGTCAGAGAGCTAGTGGTGGCTGGTGATTTTTTTAAGTGGCAGGGCATAACTATTTCCTCCAAAAATGCCATAGCAACTGAGCGCAGTGAGGGAGTCCGAACCAATCAAGCAGGGTTTGGGGGGTGTCCCCCCGTGAATTTTTAAATAAAATAATGGGTTAAAATGCTGCATTGTAGAGCATTCTTAAAAAAAATGGGTAAATATTCAAACAGTTTGCAATTGCTGCTGGGGGGAGGCCCAGGTGGCAGGCATGACATGTTTTTCTGGACATCTATGATAGATGTCCAGCAAAAATATACCATCCCTGTCCCTTGGGCCCCACTAGGCCTAACACAATCAACATGGTTATGTGTGTATGCAAGGTGCTGGGGTGCAAAGGGGGAAAGCATGGTATTTTTGACTGGACATCTATAATAGAAATCCAGTAAGAAAATACCTTCCCTCTCCCCTGGGCTCCACAGCACCTCAGAAGGAGAGCTGATTTTTCGCAGGTGGGTAGGGGGATTGTGCAACAAAGGCATTTGTTGTACAACCCTCCACCCCCCCCTATCCACCACTTGCCAAAATCAGCTCAACGGACCAAAACAAACTAACACACAAACACACACACACACATTCATACAGCAATCATTCTACCATTCACACGAGCATCCATCACCATACACTCACACATAACACAAGCATTCACGCATCCATACACATGTTTCAATAAAAAAATGAACATAAACGTACCTTCTGCATTGGCCTGCATGTGGGTGCTGAAACGCCCTGTTCCCGGCTGCTCTGTTCGTATGTGCGAGGAGGCGCAGGCGCTCCCCCTCGCACATGCAGACATGCAATGCCCCAGCCAGCATTTCCAATGAGCTTTGCAATGCTGGCGAAGCAAAACGCCCCAGCCTTGCATGGCTCAGTGAGCATGTGCGGCTTGGGAACTGAACTGAACTGTCAAAGGGAAATAGGGTTTCCCTTTGACAGTTCAGCCATCCCAGGAGCACTCCCTCAGCTGGAAAAAGCAGCTGAGGGAGTGCTCATTGTTTCACTGGGCTGGCTCCTCCATAATGGGTGAGGGGGCCATAGGTTGGGTGCCCCCTCACCATTAGGGATGAGCCGCCAGGCTCAGACTGGCCTATATGGCAATGCCTGTACCAAAAATACAAAATGCCAATGTGGGCCAGTCAAAATGGGCCACCTTTTTGGCCAATGTGGGCCAGTCTGATGAGTTACTTCCCTAAGCAGTTAGCAATTTTGAACATTGTTGCTGAATAAATATTCTATAAATATCACAATGTACTTACATTTGAACACAAAGCACCCTCGTGGGCACTATTCAAACAGTCTGTGAAGGAATATCCATTTACAACTGTGGGCCACTTTTTCATTGGTACCTGAGACAGTGTCATGCTTCAGCCCGACCATGTGAGCCGCCCCTGCCCATTTCTTCCAATCTAAAAAAAAAAAGAAAACAAAAAAAAATATATTTTTTTTACATTTCATGCTGGGCTCTCACGGCCACACAGTTTGAATACCGCTGGTTTAGTGATTAGTGGAATTAAACACCCTATTTTATATTCTTATTGGTGCTGCTAACCTCTAAATTGTACCGAGTACCTCAAAGTGGGAATAGTCACAGAAGGAACACACAGATCCATTCAGAAATATTTTTGTGCATGAAAGGATATTGGGTTTAATTGAGCTTTTTTCTTCATATTCATACCTCTTGCAGGAGGCAATGGAAATTAGTGTTACAATAACTATTCGATAAATTATTGCAAACGTACTTTACAATGCAGAAAAGGTATGGGGAGCCATTTACAGTGTTTTGGATCCGAACATGAGCTTTTGGAGTTAATGAGAGCAGAATATCCATATAGGAAATGTTTTGCTTACATATGGCTTTGAAAGTAATTGTTAACACAAACTCTTGTTCTTTAAGTTGAGCTGAGCATAGACAGTACTCTCGGAATCCAACTGTGTCCTTATTTATTAGCAGTGTAAGTAATCTTTGTGCTTTTTCTAAACCTCTATGACGTTAAGTTGTTGCAGGAGTATGCAAGACATATGTTCACCACAAACAATTGCAGTGGTCCAAAGGTTTGGTCTCGGAATGTCAAGGACCTTTCTGCCTAATTCAATTATTATAGATGAAAAAGCTATTGGCCTATTGCACCACTGTTTTAGAGTTGAGCAGGGAGTAATAGCGTGGAGGAGGGAGCACTGGATTAGTGGAATGAGGGGTAACATAAAAGGGCAGAGTCGAGACCTAGAACGAGTGAGACACATCCAAGGGACAGAAGAGTGGCGGGAGGAGTGAGGTGATGTAGATAATAGGAAAGCGTAGGGTAGGGAGAAGTGAGAATGAGCGTGCTCGACGGGGGACTGAATCCAGCAGGATATTTGTAAAGCAAAATTCCCAAATCCCAGTAGAACGCTAACAAATGGATAGAGTAGGGAAAGTTAGGAAGTCCCTGAGCTATGCTGTGCAGTGAATACTATTTGGCGAGTCTCGTAACTTCTCAGGCTTAAAACACCTAAACTCAGAGGTAGTAGGATCTTTCTCAGAGCCGGATAGAAAGGTGTCTTGTCCCATTTGAATGAGATACATCTGTTTTTTTTACCAGCGACATTTTTGCAGCGATTTTATTACCTTATACCGATTCCCCCTAGTGAAACATGTGCAGTCAACGGCATTCCATCAAGTTGTAGCCGTGGTCGACGAACTGTTCAGCGAATGGGGAGTCTCCAACATAGTGAAAACTGACAATGGTCCTCCTTTCCAAGGGCAGGAGTTCGGGAAGTTCGCAGCACACCTTGGGTTCCACCACCAGAGGATCACCCCACTATGGCCGCAATCGAATGGCATGGTGGAGCGCTTTATGGCAAACCTCAAGCGGCGTGCCAAAAAGCGGCACCGGACCAAACAGCCATGCCCCAAGCCATCTCCCAAATGCTGAGAAGCTATCGACACACACCCCATGAGGCGAATGGCCGGACACCAGCAGAACTGATGATCCGATACAAACCGCGGACCAGACTGCCATAGCTGGAAGACTACACCCCAGCAGATTACACTGAAATAAGAAAGCGGGAGGCCGAGAAAAGAAAGAAAGCCAAAGAGTGGGCCGACCAGAAACAGAGAGCCAGAGCACCCCAAATTCCCATAGGCGAAATCATGCTAGTCAGACAAGCACAGAACAGGAAGACCGATTCCCGATACAGATCGGAGCCCCTTGTGGTGACGGAAGTGAAAGGGCCAATGATCACCACCATGGGAGACCAAGGTGAAATAACAAGGAACGCATCGTTTTTCTGGGAAATGTTGCAGGAGAACCAGGGGGAAGACACACCACTGGAAGAAGAGGAACCCGAAAGCCCAAGAGACACCCCCCGAGCCGCCTGAGGACCCTCCGCCACAGGCGCTGGACGGTGACCCAGGCAACCCGCCCGGTCGACCCCAGCGACTCTCAACGAAAGCTGCCCGCCTCATTGAAGAAATGTAGGGCCTGAACTTCCATGATAACTAAGGGGGGATGTTATGAAGTAAAGGACACCTGCCCCTTTAAGAGAAAGCAAAACCAGGAATGGGGGGAAGGGTGCAGGGAAGGAAGGGGAGAGCGGAAAAAGGAGTCCGTTTGTAAGAAGAATAACGGAGGTTAAGACGTGCCCAGTGTCTGTGCCTCATTGTGTGAATGGGCCATTGCAATACATAACAGAGGATGAATGAATAAATAAGAATCGTTTAGACGTCTGGGACTAAAAGAGAATTGATTGCGTCGTAAGGACAAAGACAAAGCTGGAGGCTGAGTTGAATATAAGTTATTTCCGAAGCCAGAGAAATGGCACAGTAGATTAATTAGGGCCTGTTGCTGCTGTGCTTTCACTGGTTCCACCGTCTGGCTGAACTCCTTGCTATCACTCGGTTCCCAGTTCGGTTTACAGAAGGCGTGTAGGAAGGTTAACAGCAGCGACGTGTTCATGTCTTTCTTCGCCCCTGCTCTCACTGGATTCCTATCAGTTCACAAGCAGTGCTGATAAGTACCCATAACAGGTTGGGGCCGGCCCTCCAGATCTCAGGTAGTGACTTGGAGTGGAATGCAAGCCTGCACTGCGCATGCCTGGTGTGCCGTAGGGAGCGAGCAGGATACCACTCCCTTATGTCTCGCAGGCAAATAGTCAAGATAACAGAATGTACGTTCCAGTGCTCACGTGGCCAAAGTTGTCAAGGGAGTTACGTGTTCAAGCCTCCAGGCTGCCTCTGGCACCTGGACTTTCAGCCTCAAACGCATTCATTAAAATATAGTAACTTACAGACTCTGTAAGCGAATGTCCACATGTTTATTTTGTCTTGTTCAAAGGTGTCTTTATTTTATCTTGGCTAGAGTGTTCCTTCTGTCACCTGCTGACCTGTGTTCGTTGATTTTTTGGGGTCTTTTTTCTGAGTTTGTTTCCAGCGCACCTCGATAAAAATAGTCGGAACACCATGCACAAGCGACTCTGTCATGCCTATATAACCTAAAGGGTTGCAGAACTGACAGCACAACTTCATTACCAAGTAGGATTGCACTAAACTAAAAACTGGACCCTGACAGAGATATATGTGCTGCAAACTTATTTGCAGGGACATTTAACGCATTTCTAAAGGCCTGGCGCGTGGCGAACGTTTTTTAACACATACATGACAGAAGGATGATTAGTGAAAAGTTATTCCTGCAGCTGGGACCCTAGCGATAATTAAAGCTGAACGTTGACAATTAAAACATCGTGAAATGCCAACCGTTACCAGTCAACCGACTGCTGAAAGCCTTTGCGGTAAAAAAAGACACATTGTAATATGCATGGCATTAGTAATCACCCCACTGTTAAAGGACTGACACTTACAGCCTCCATCCTGCAAAATGCTTATTCACAATCTACCAGCTGTCTTCTAGGTGTGCAATCAATGCACTACTTACTGTGAGACCCCCAAGCAGAGGCGTGCCCCTGTAATCTCAGTCCAGGGCCATTAAGAGGGGGACTGCACTGGCAAGAAAACACTAGAGCCATGCCTCAGGAGAAAGGAGGCACTTGTTGACAAGGGGGAGAAGCCCTGGCGAGATAATACCTGCATACCTGCTGAGAAACTAGGCCCCCCCACACCTCCACTCGCCCCCTGCAAGAAGTGCTGTGGCTAGAAAAGTGAGATTGCGCACACTTACAGCAACAGTGAGGCAGACTGGCCTGACGAGTGTAATGTTGTAAAAAAGAAATGTGGTCCCCTGTCCGCCTCGTTATCTGGAGGCAGGGCCGAGTATTGGAGGTGAAGGAAAAGGAAGTGATTAAGAGAACAGGGAGGTCCTCAGTAGGAATACAGATTGGGTTGGAAATAGTCCTCAAAGTTATGGCGCTTTAATCAGGCCTTACACAAAGCCCTGTCCGACATCGTCGGATAGAACACTGGTGATGAGGTTAGAGGCCTGCAGCCTGCTGCCAGCACATCACGCTGTGCAGGCAGGCGGCGCAGGCCCTGTGTCAACGCACAGAGTCAACCGCGCACACAGAGCAGTGGCATAACACAACATTTGCCCCCCACCGTGCGGGCAATGTTGAGGGGTTTGAGCCCCCTCCCAACCCCAGCTCGGCAACAAATCATGGGTCGTGCCACACTCTGGGCCGGGCTAGATTATCACGCTTCTGCAATACGCACAAACGTGCTGCTTCAGGGGTACACCGCACACTGTACTTGGAGAAGCTTATATGCATATATGTGTTTTATTTATTTATTGAATTTATTGTGTGCTTGTTAGGTGCTTATACAAATAAGCAGTGGAGGGAAAAGGAAGGAATGATAAACCAACTATGCCTTGTGAGTATTCAGAACGTGCAAGTGCAGCAAGGAAGAGGGAAGAGGGTGCAAGTGCTGGGGAGTCTGGCTCATGGGTGAACCACAGATGAAGTGCTTGAGGTTAATTGAGTGCTGCACGGCTAGGGGCCACGTTAGGAGTAAAAGCAAGCTTCCAAGGGTGAAGGGTGTGACAAGGCAAGTGCTGAGGGCAGATAGGGGCTGAGCGTGGGAGGTCAGGGGCCCTGAGGATGCATAAGGGCCCCGGACATCAATCACAGCAACTGTTGGATTAACAGAGAAGAGAAGAAGGCAAGGAGGAGGTGAAGTGAAACGTCTTGAGGAGCTTCCGTAATTTAAGGAAGTCATGCTTAAGGCACATAGGCAAGGGGAGGCTGCTCCATAGGAGGAAAGCGATCAACCACTTTCCCTCTGTTTAGCAAAACGCTTTACATACAGAGAGTTGGTGCCAGAAGAACGTAGTGGTCTGGAGGGAGAGTATTTAATGACATCAAGTTGAAGATAGTGTGGTGCCCGGGCCCAGATAGTGCCTTATAGAGCAGACTTTCAGAGAAAAATTGGCTAAAAAGCCAGGGCATTTGCAATTGTTTTGTAGGGTAACACCAGACCAATAATCCAATACATGCAAGTCAACAACAGTGCACTGGAACATTAATGCTTTAATTAATGTAATGTTTTGCCATTAAAAATGTCATGCCACAATGAAAGCATGTCCAACTGGGTGCACATTATAGACTCATAATAACATATTACAGTAAAGCATGGCAGGCCACATTTAGACATACCTAGACTGGTAGCACCAAAGTGCTTGTTGAAGCAATAACCCTTATCATGGTTGTTTTATCACAGATGCCCAGAAAAATGTACAATGCCACAGTAAAAAAGTTGGCTAGACTAGCAGCACCCAAATGCCAAGTCTAGCCAGGCCATTAATTTAGCAGGACTGCTTTATCAGAGAGCCCCAGTTAAAAAAAGTCAAGCCAAACTAAGAAATGACTAGACTGGCTGCACCATAATGCCTCTCTAGCCACTAATACCACATATCATGCCTGCATACCCTGGAGGTGGATTGCCATTACGATTTATCGCACAATCCCGCCCCCCACACATTCCCTCTCCCTCAAACCCTGTTCCAAAACTCCCAAAACATTGAAGCAGCACTAGAATAGTCTCATTAGAATGCGTAATAAAGTTAGATGCCCCCACACAAATACGTTTGCCCCACACCCATGAAGTTAATGCCTCTCCCAACATTTGAAGGGTTAGACCCCGCCCGAAACTTAGGTTTTGTTGAGCCCCTGAACACAAGCACACACACCATTCACCATACACATAAATGCACACCCACGCACATTCAGCAACCCATACATTTAAGTGTGCACCCTTTAAGCATACAGGCACACCCAGGCAGCCACCCATACATTTAACTGTGCACCCCTTTTCACCATACACTCACACACACGAACCCAGGCATCCATACATTTGAGTGTGCACCCTTTCACCATACACTCACACAGGCATACCCAGGCCGCATCATACCCTATATCATTAATGTACATTAAATTATATACATATGCATGCACACACTAACATGCACGCACAAACATTTTAAGAAAATACATGTTCTTACCTTTAATCCGTTGGTGCAGGGAACAAGACCTTCAGCTCCCTGCAGCAGCCAGGAATGCTTGTTCCCGTCATCTACAGAGGAGTTGGAGGTCTCCATGTCATGGGGTTGAGGGGAGCTCCATTATTTCAAAAAGAAATGGTTTCTTTTTGAAGTCACTCTGACCTCATAAAGAAATTATTTACGTTAAAGGACCGAACCGGAACAGAAATAATTTCTTTATGAAGGTTACGTGACCTCAAACAGAAACAATTTCTTTTTGAAGTCATAGGGCTCCCCCCACCCAGTGACATGAGTCCTCCAGCCTGTAGGCTTCCATGTCATGGGGTGGGAAACCCTCAGACTTCATAAGGAAATAATATATTTTTCTAGTCACTCTGCCTTAATAAAGACATTATTTATGTTACGCTGTAACATTTGTTATATTTTTTAGTCTGAGAGGCCCCCTCCCAGGACATGTGCGGCCGCCCCGCACCACGGGGGCTGCAGGGGGCCCCCGTTACCCCAGTGACACAGAGTATTCAGCTGGGGCGCCCTGACACAGCGTGGAACCCCTTGCCCGCTCGGGTTACTGGGTTCAGTGAAGAGACTCTGAGGTCCGGGAAGAGACGTGCGTCATGATCGTGTGCACGAAATACCAACAAAGACCTGTGTGTATGCAAAGGAGACACCTCCGACCATGGAGTAGAGGCAGAGGCTGTTAGACTTTCTTTAGGAGGTCGGGAGTGGTGTGCATGCCCCAGCCATCCACAGGCACAACGCTACATGTGATAAACACAAGGGATAAATGCACTGAAGGTATATGCACTAAACACAAGGGAAAAGAACACTGCAAACACCCAGTAGAGGTGGAAGGGCAGTACAAAGTGTGACCCTTGAGACCAGGGGAGCCAGAAATCAACTCCAAGAACACAGACAGGCAAAAACACAAGTTGAAATTGAACACAATGTCAGACCAAGACATACCTATGACAGTATCAGTACAGTCGTCAGGCATGTTCTTGGTGGCACAGGGTGAGTGACTTTCATTACAACTACCCACCGCATTTGATTTAACTGACACCAGCAATTTAAGGCCAGGATGGGAATACTGGATTCGAGACTTTAAGCTATATATAGGGGCGCTATGCCAGTTAAACGATGAAAGGAGGAAGAACCTATTGGCACTGGCCGTGGAGAGGCAGTATGTGACATCCTATATGAACTGCTCGACAACAAAACTGCAACATTTAATGAATTTAAAGATGCACTCTCGCTATGCTTTGCACCACATTCAAATGTTGAATATGAATGGCACATATTTTATACGACCACACAAGACAAGGGAGAATCATTGGACAATTTCATCATGAGATTCCAAATCAGAAGAAAGCACTGTGAGTTTCACCGGTATTCTAACGAGGAGGTGCTGAGATCCCAAGTAATAGCCGGGTGTGAATCCCCACTATTTAAGAAGAAGCTGCTACAGAAGCAACGCTCCTTGAAAGAAAAATTGGCAATGGTGCACACCAAACATGGCATAGAACTTCAAATGGAGACCATGAACAACCTGAAAACACTCCCTCATACAAACAAACAAGAAAATGTCAACAAATGAACCCCAACACTGGGCGACTAAGCCTCCATGAAAAGAACTTACAGGTCATACTTCAAATGTGGTATGAATTCGGACATGAAGGTACGTGCCCGGCAATGGGTCAAACGTGCATGGCCTATGGTGGATAGAACCATTTTAAGGTGGCATGTTGAAAAACCCATGGCACACCCAAGCACATCCCCGAGAGGCATGCTAAGATCTACACATCATTGAGGCTGTCGAACGCAGCAGGCAGGGGAACACAAAAAACACTGGTATCAAGGAGGTGATAATACCAAATAACGATCCTGGAGAGATTACCGATCACCGGACCAGAGAGAACACAGACGTCTGAGTAAGAATGTGCGATACATGTATACCAGTTGGCCATCGAGAGGGAATTTAGCTCTTCCACGGATGATCAACGGAAAAAGAGATATGTGTGGGCGTTGGGCAATGCTACAGCAAAAGAAAACAGCCCTACTTTACTGATGCAAATCGACAATATAGAATTCCCAACAGGCCTCAGAGCAACAGTGAACGTGATCACTGAAGAGGCATGCACTAATCTGCACAACCACCAACATTTCAATTTTCAGCAGTGGACATCTACCCTTACGGATCAAATGTCCTGCTGTCCTGTAATATGCACTTATAAATCTAATTTGCCCCGAAAGCATGATGTACTCAGCACTGAAACAGACAGTGGAAGCATTATGAGTTTCAAGACGGCACTGGACATGGGTCTGGTGCACATATTATACCACCTCATAGCACACAAATACATGATGCAAGATCAAAAAGCAAAACAAGTGTTTCCTGCACTTTTCAAGGGACTGGGATAGCTGAGAGACTGCAGAGTCAAGCTCAACATAGATGAATTCATCAGATCAGCGGCCCAACACTACAGGGGCATCCCAATAAACATTCAACATCAAGTGGAAGAGGAAATAAGAACACTCTTGGACCAGGACATCCTCGGACCAGCAACAGGACCCACCCTATGGGTGTCACCCATCATACCCATCCCCAAGAAATCGATGGACAGCTCCATACGCCTCTGTGTTGACATTAGACAACCCAATGTGGCAATACAGAGGGAACATCATAAACCACTGAGAATCACAGATATGATTCATCTACTGAATGGAGAGACAATCCTTGCAAAACTAGACCTTAATAAAGGCTACCATCAGTTGGAGTTGGCCCCAGAATCCCGCTAAATAACCACCTTCATAACACACTTGGGGTTTTAGCAATACAAACATCTGAGTTCTGGGGTCTCATCATCTGCAGAAATCTTTTAGGAAGAGATACAACAGGTGATCAAACATGTGCTGAATTTCGTAAATTACAGTGACAACATCCTGGTGTCCGGAAAATGTGTTGGAGACAGCCCCCCTGACACTAAACAAAGAAAAATGTGAGTTCCGGAAACAGACACTCACATTTTCCGGACATATATTCTCAGAGCAGGGCATGCAGCCTAATCTAGACAAACTGGCCGCCCTAAATAAAGCACCAAAGACGGATAACATCTCAGATCTTAGGTCATTTCTGGGACTGGGGAGCTACTGCGCTCAATATCTGAAGGACTATGCCACGGTGAGCGCTCCATTACATGAACTCACTGAAGCAAAACGGACTTCAAGTGGACTCCAGATTGTCAGGCAGAGTTCGAAGAAATCAGACAAAACATCTCCTTGTCGGGCGACGTGGCATACTTCAATGCTAACAGAGAGATGGAGACGATGGTAGATGCCAGCCAGGTGGGGCTCGGAGGCTTCCTGGCACAACATGACCCGAAGTCCATACACACCAAATACATCGTGTTATGTGACAGCAGAAGCCTGTCTACCACGAAACAAGCACATTCGCAAGCAGAAAAGGAGAGTCTGGCGGTGTTATGGGCCTGTGAATACTTCCACTTTTTTTTCTACAGTAAGGCATTCACCATCACCATGGACCATCAAGCACTCCTAACAATATTTGGTAACCCAAAAGCATGATAGCCAGGTGGGGTTTGCGTCTCCAAGACTATAATTTCACTATCAGACACATGCCTGGAAAAGAACATAAGATGGCTGACTACGGGCCTCATTACGACCCTGGCGGTAAGTAATGTACATTACCGGCATGGTGCAACTAACGTGTCCATGCTGGCCTGAAGCCGCAAAAAGCGGCACATTACGACCCATCGGGCACGAGCATTGCGCCATGCCGGTAATGTAAACTGCGCCATGCCGGTAACGCCCCCAAAACGGCACCTACCGGCATCGTATGCCATGCAAGGTGCACTACCGCCACCCTGCCCACCGATATTAGCGGTGACCGCAATTAGCGGTGACCGCAAATAAGCGGAATCGGAAGTTGCGGAATGGGAAAGAGCACGGCGGCCATCTTAAAAAAACACAATCCATTGGCATCCTCCGCAACCAGTGGACATCTGACCCTGAGAACCGGCACAAAACATCAGCTACATCTACCCTTTGAGAAAATGCCTAAAGTTGTCAAGAAAAGTTGTGATCGCCAGCGGCAGGACCGTTTCAGCAGGCAAGAGCTGAACATGTTGGTGGAGACCCTCCAGAAAAACGCTGCTGTAGTCTTTTCCACCCAAATGACCAGACCGGCAATCGCACAGAAGAAGGCCATATGGACCCTAGTTGCACAGCGGGTCAGTGCAGTAGGAACAGCACCTCGCAACGCGACACAGTGCCGTAAGCGGTGGGATGATCTCCGGCTCCGTGTTAGGGCATCGTGTCTGCCAACAGGAACATGGGCATGGCAACCGGCGGAGGATCAGAGTCCCCAATAAAATTGCAGCCCTGGGAGGAAATCTGTGCCACTACAATCGGCATCGAGAGCATCGAGGGGGTAGGAGGAATGGAGAGAGGAGCCCCGACATCAGGCGATGCAGGTAGATGCCTCAAATCAAGCCATGCAAAAGTCACTGAAGTCCATATTCATGGGAAGCACAATGTTGCCTAATAGTGTTAATGCGACACATCAGCAGAATACTGCCTACAGCCATTTCTGACCTCCACCCTGTACACATGCAGTATGCACACCCTAACTGTAGGCACCCACATACCTCCATGCTACTTCCACACAAAAGGGAGACAATCTATATGTCCCTGCCTCCAATGTGCAGCATCTAGTAATCAAAATGATGGCAGTCATCACAATGCCCGCTCAATGTCCGCAGACCCATCAATAACACTTTCCCTCCTTTGCTCCACCACAGGCTCCCATTCCGACCTCAACGAGGAAGACACTTCTGCCACCACACCTGCCAAGAAGGCCAGGACCGCAGTGCCAGCACACCAACCCTCCACCTTTGCTGTACAGACCAAACCCCCACAGCAGCCAAAATCTGTGGGAAAAACACAGGACAGGGCACTGACAGGCACCACAGCAAGAAGCACGGTACCAGCAGCAGCAGGAGACATACACCAACTGGTGGCCACAGAAGGGACTGTGTCTGCAGGAAGCAGCACAATCGGGGAGACTGCTGCCATTGCAGCTTCCTCTGACAGTGATGCGGGGAATGATGAGGAGATCGTTGTAGGACCCCCCACTGCCCACCCTCATTCCCCCTACCTGTCACAAAGCAGCCAGCATGAAGATGCCACACAGGGGCAATCAGATAATGAGTCTTGGCCATGCTCTCCTTGCTCAGTGCAAGATGTGCAGGAGGTGAGCAGCCCAATGGAAACACCACTGGCAATATCCATGGCCCAGAAAAATCAACAGTCGGTGGAGGAGATTATCACACG
The DNA here is from genome assembly GCF_040938575.1 of Ambystoma mexicanum. Lineage (NCBI taxonomy): Eukaryota > Metazoa > Chordata > Amphibia > Caudata > Ambystomatidae > Ambystoma > Ambystoma mexicanum. The sequence goes on along the minus strand of NC_090922.1, from coordinate 141,110,835 downwards.
GCAGCACCAACTCTCCTCACTCCTGACTGAGCATGTGGTAGAATGTGGGGGTGCAAGGGCAGGAATGCAGCAATGTGCAGAGACTGTGAAGGCTGCAATACAGTCCTCCACAAAGGACATCTGTGCTGAACTCGCGCGGTGCGGCATGTGCTCTCTGAGCTTGTTCAGTCAATTAGGGACATGCGTCCCAATGAGCAGCCAGGTACCTCCTCCGCTGCCAGTTCAACCCCAAGCAGCCCTGTCCGCCGATCGGGCAGGAACCTGCGGAGCACAGGCAGGGGTGCCCCGGGGCCGGGAGAGGGGGCTGCCAATAGTGGCAGCCCAGTGGAAAAATCCAACATTAATCCACTTCAACACAGGCATCTTAACACCTTTGCAGGGAGTCCACTGTGTTCAGGTGTCGGCTGAAGGGTTGCCAGACATTTCGTCGAAAAAAATTTGTCCCCCCCAACCCCCTTTTTTCTCTAAAAACCCCTTTTTTAACTAAACGAAAACACGAAAAATAAATATATAAATAAAAAAAAAAAATTCGAGCATTTGGTTTTCGACCAAATTGCGTCGACCAAATTGCAGTCGACCAGTTTTTTTTCGACGAGTTGACAGGACACCGGCTGAAGTTTGGCCTGCTTTAAGGTATGTGCTGGCTCCATTGGCTCTGGTACTCGCAGCCAGGTAAGGCATGCATCTCTCCCCCCCCTTTCAGCCAGGTAAGGCATGCATCGCTCCCCCCCCTTTCAGCCAGGTAAGGCATGCATCTCTCCCCCGCCCTTTCAGCCAGGTATAGTATGCATTGGTACGTCAATCACCTACCCACTTCACATTTCCATGCACATGACATGTGACTCACCGAGTAGCTAGGATCTTGGCCCTGCATGTTGCTCCATGTAGCGTGGTATAGTGGAGTTCCGCAGGACCATTGAATCATGGGTTGATCCGGGGAATCGGGCACAACAATGTGTGATGATCCTGTTGGAGTCACATACCATTTGCACGTTGATTGAGTGGAATAGTTTACGGTTGCGGTACGCTACCTCAATGGCATGTGGGACCATCAATTCCACATGGGTGCAGTCGATGGCACGGATGCAACCAGGTATTCCGGCTAGTGCATGGAAACCCACTTTGGTGTTAGCGATCTCCTGGGCAGACCGTGGTGAGGATATGTGGTTGTCTGTGTGCTTGAGGAGGGCATCGAGCACTTTGATCAGCGTACGTGAGAATAATGGTTGTGAAATGCCATGCAAGTGCCCCACTGTGTGCTGGTAGGTGCCTGTGGCCAGGAAGTGGAGCACAGACACTACCTTCAGTAGGGGGGGGGGGGTGGCGGTGGGTGTTTCAATCATGCTGACAATGCCGTCGTGTATCATGTCCACAATGGTGGTGATGGTGTCCCGGTCCAAACGGTACAAGGTGTGGATCTGCTCAGCGGTGAGGTTGAATGGACTGGCACGGATGCGTGGGATTTGGGGCTGCCTACGTGGTGGCACTGGCTGTGCTGGTGGGGCTTGCTGGCCCTGGCTTGCCCTCCTCCTTCTCCTCCTGCGTCTCCTCTGTGCTGCCTGTTGTTGTTGTTGTTGTTGTAGTTGTAGTTGTAGCACTTGCATTGCAATCAGGTCCTCCAGCCCCAACATTGCTAGTCGTATTGGAATCATTGTGGAATGTGACTGGGTGTGGGAAGGGGTGTGGTGTGCTCTTTTTGTACTTGGTGAGTCTGTCTGGCCTCCACTTGTGCTGATTGTGTGCACCTGTGGCAGCTGGAAACACTGCACATGGCCATTTGCGGTTGGTTCGCGATGGTGGAATTAGCACCATGACGGTAAGGTACTTTACGGGCTTCGTGAGGGCGTTAAGAGCATGTCCGCTTGATTTGTGATGTTACCACCTTTGCGCGATGCCGGTATTTATGGCTTGGGAGGTTGCGTGCGCGCGAGCTTGGTGCTCTTAGCGGCACTGTTAAGTACGATGCCGCTAATTGCACTTTCTCGGGTCATGATCGGACCTAGCGGTAAGCGATGCCGGTAGTCATTTACCGGCATCGTTTTTCACTTACCGCCAGGGTCGTAATGAGGCCCTATGTCTCCAGACACCCAAATGGGTTGTCAAGGGTGGAGCCTTCAATCACTGACAAATAAATAAAGGATGTCATCCACCAAATGAAGCAAAACAAAAAGGTGATGACTGGAAGGTTTTGAATTAATCATGACCATGGGCGCAGCTCTGGCCAACCCTCCAGACCATCACTTTTCAGCCTGCCAAGCCATTACAGAAGGCGAAAGACCATATGCAATTTAGGGCTTGGTCCCACTCCAAAAGGGGTAGTCCAGCCCAAAACGCTAGGTCACATCCCTTCTTCACGAGACCACAAACATCCCTAGACATGTTTCGGCCTCGTTGGGCATCATCAGTGAGGTGTAGCTTGGGTCTGTATGGCCCAGCAGGCTTGTGACCCACGTCTGGGCACACCCGGCCCACCTGGAGTGACTTAAGCAAAACAATTTGCCTGATCTGCATATGGTCTTTCCCCTTCTGTAATGGCGAGTTGCCCAGAGCTGTGTCAGAGGTTAAGATTCATTCTAAACCTTCCAGCCATCATCTCTTTGTTTTTGCCTGAGCCACCAAATAAAACCATTCCCGCTGGAGTGGGCTAGTCTCCAGCGAGAATCTGAACAGGATTCTTTGCTTGCCATCATTGCTGGGTGCCTAGCCAAAGGAAAAATGAAGCCTGCTAAGGAGATGGTAAAGAGGAAAGGTTGGCCCTTACAAGAAATGGTAAACAGCCTGTCACTGGTACAGGAGGAACTAACTCGCACAGAGGATCACATTATCTTGAAGGGATGCAAGATAGTGATGCCCATGTCACTATGTCAGCAGGCCAGAGCTGCAGCTCAAGAAGGGCATTAGGGAATACTTTCCACGAAAAGGCTCCTGCGACAAAAGATGTGGTCCCCAAAACTTGATACAAGGGTTGAAGATACAATACCGAACTGTGCCACGTGCTGTGTGGTAGCCCCAACGTCACATCCCAGGCCACTACAGATGTCTACTTTACCAAGAGATGTGTGGTTTATTTCTTTGGAACAGTGCCCAATGGACCTATGTCCTGATAGTGATAGATGAATACTCTCACTTGCTGGACGTGTAAATAATGCAGTCGACAGCCGCCACAAGTGTTATTCAGGCATTGGACTGAATACTGATGGCCTATGGCATCCCGAAGATTGTCAAGTCTGATAATGGACCACCTTTCACAAGCCAGGATTGTGCATCTTCATAGAGCTGTTTGCAGCTTGCTAACGAAGAAGAGTAAAGAATCTAAAAAATCAGGTGTATTCATCCTTACGCAAAACAAAGGAGGTGATGGCTGGAAGGTTTGGATTTGATCCTAACCTCTGGCATTGCTTTGGGCAACACTCCAGACCATCGTTCTTCGCCTGCCAAGCCATTGCGGGAAAGACCATATGCAAAAAAGGGTGTGTGCAGCCCAAACTGCTTGATCACATCCCTTCTGCGCGAGAGCACAATCATCCGCAAACATGTATCGGCCTCATCGGGCCGCATCATTGAGGAGTACCTTGGGTCTCTGTGCTCTATGCTGTCCTGCCGCATAGCGAGGAGTTGCATCCAGCCAGATGTAAGCACTTTGAAAAGTATGCTACTGGATGCAGCAACCCAACCAGACCATTTTTTATAGGAACCACCCGAGGGTGGTATTGGATGCACTTGGCTCTATCACAAAAGGGTTAGTAGCTTCTGGTTGAATCAGAAAGAACAGGAGCAGAACAGAAGGCCCCTTTATGCAAATCAAAAGTATCTCAGGGACTGTCATCCATACAAACAGTATCTCTTTTTTTGTGAGTTGAATAACGGGCTGTGACACTGCTGAGAAGTAGTATTTAATAAATCTACAGTAGAATTTTGTGAACCCAAAGAATCATTGATGTGTTGACGACCTAGATGTCTGCCAGTGCTGCTGCTGTATGGACTCAGAACCCATGGAGAGGAGCCCAATGAGTGTAGAAGGTGTGGAGAGGTTTGGAGGCTTGCAGACTGCTTGCGTCTGCATTTTCAGTGTAATGTGCCTTTGCAGTACCTCTCAGCATGATATATGAAGAGTGGGATTCCTGGTCCGAGGTCATCACAGCCATCGAGAGGGCACCCGCCGAAGCCATGAAGTCACAACCTCTGAAATGTTTATGTTTGACATTTGGTGTTAGTCAGGGTATGAAGCTGGGGCAACGACCTCTTTCAAGGTCATCACATTGGTTGTTGATTGTTCATTGTCTGTTCTTATTGGAGGACACATTAGGGGACTATTTCTAATATTGTTTAAGAATTGATTATCTGATTTTTAAGAGGAAATTTAAAAAAATGTTGACATACTTATAAAACATGTTGGTAAATTTATATATTTCACCAATTGTGTTGACATCTAAAGTATTTCAGTGTATACTATTAGAGCTGTTTTAAAATACTCCTTTATATATTAGAATATGTTCTTAGTGGGCCTTCTTTAATTGAGAAGCTATATGCAGTACTCCTCTTGCTGCTAATTGTTCCTCATCGTCAGTGTTGTCCAGGACTATGCTGCCAAGGAGATCTTCTGAAGCTTTGAAGGGTTTCCATGTGTGCTACTGAGCGCGTCTTGCCCGCTGATTTTTAACAACAGATGAACTCTGTGAACTACTGTCATAACATTCATTATAATTATAAATATGAACTTGTAAATAACTTTTATTACCTTTTTGGTGAGCGTTTTAAACTGGATTCTTTCAGTATTTTGCTAATTGGTGTTACTGGTTTTTGTGCACATTGACTAGGCTGCTTACTTCCTGTGGCACAACGCAAGGCAATTATTTATTTATCTCCTCCTTGTTCCCATCATTCTACTAAGCTAGCTATGTTAACAACCCCAATCACAGAGGATAATGTTTTAATTGGTGAAATTCAATCACTTCTACAGGGCCTTGATCATAAAAGCGATGATAAGCTCTCTACTAACAAACATAAAGGGAAATCAAGGTTATGTTTTTAAAATCTTTCACCTCAATTTATGATTAATTCTTCATCAAGGACTAGTTCAAATTTTAAGTCATGGTGTTCCAATTCCCTGATTCCATTAGTGTTCATTTAATAACTTTGGGTCCAAATACTCGTCCTAAACTAAGCAAAAAAAACAAATTGAAGATCCATTAGCACAATTTGAAATCCCAAGCGGCCTACAGCAATAAGGTGGTAGAAAATTCCTAGTACTAGATGAAATACGTTCAGTACCCGAATATGAGTCGACAAGGATCAGGTGGTAAGGAGGTTTTTTCCTCAAAGTGCATTGTAGCACCCAATATCCAGCTATTTCACCCCCATCCAACCCATCTATTTCATTAAGAGATCATCCAATGTTTTAAAGATAGTTTAGCAATCAAATCTTCTCTTTCCACTCAATATAACATGTTTTCTTGCCCTCACTAAGACTCAGTCAGTAAGGAGTGTGACGAATCCTTGGAGGTTGTCCCATCTCCCCTGGGGTAGCCCCTTCCCCTGAGGCCAAGGAGGTGAGGCCTCTATGCGACAGACCCCCTAGGGGTGGTACTCAGCGGGAGGATCTCATGGGGATGGATTCCCCCTCTGGGATACAGGGAGGACATCAGGGAGAGATACAGTTTTAACCCGGCCCCATCCCCTTTTCCATCCAACACCCCGCCTTGCTCTACTGTTATATCCTCACAATGTGTTTTCTTAAGGCCAGTAATAATACCAGTACTGCGACAAGGAAGACCAGGGGTAATCTACAGAGCGTCTTAACTAAAGACACTGCGATGAGAAAGAGGTGCAGAGCTGTGCATAATTCTTTCGGAACCAACATGAGTGGTTTAGACAACTTGGAACAAGTACTGGGATTAGGAGGCAATGTGGAAGCATGAAGAGCCCTCCTAGAACCGCTAATGACCATTCTGGTGGTTCCCAAAATCCTATTGGTCTAAATATGTTCAAAATAGAAGAGGGAAACCAGGAAGAAGAGAAAAGTCATGGATGCAGGTCAGCCCAGGAGCAGAGAAGCACAGAACTTGAGTAGCCTGCGAGAAAGAAGGGAGACACAGAGAAAGCTGTCCAGAAGATGAGGTTGGTCAGTGCCCTCAGAAGAGAGGTGGACAACTGGAATCCCTTGCTCAAGGCTGCTGGAGACAAGGAGACAGTGAGAGAGATATTCCTTGGAGGAACGGGGACTTGCAAAGCCAGTGGGCAGATTAGAGTGAAGCAGATGAGAACGGGGTGCTTTCCCATCGGCAGAGACATCCCAGAGAGGTCTGCGGTGGTGGGCCAAGCCGGGAAGCTGGAGAAGGAATCACCAGCTGGTCGAGAGAGCTGGAGTGCATGGTCCATCTGGAATGCGCCACCTGAAAGCAGGAAGCCGCTGCAGAGCCGCCACAGAACTTGGAAGGAGACGAAGGTACCGGAGAGACGCAGAACCTGCCCAGCGAAACCAGTGAGCACCCCGAGGATGGTAGGGAGACCGGGAGGCTTGCTGGGAGCTCCGACGGATCATACCACCATGAGATACGGGTCTGGGGCCCACACACAATAAGAAGTGACATCAAGAGTCTATTCTATCTGATTTCACTATAGTGCCACACACCCGAAGGCCTCAGAGTGCTGGCAAGACTAACAAACAGAGAAGACATTGCTAAGCAGGAAAAATCAGAACCTTATTAGTTTTTGCTTTTATCAAAGAGAAAAGTCTTCAGGCACTTCTTAAACTGGGCTAAGGAAGGAATTGTCCTCAAGGAAACAGGCAATGGCCCTCATTACGACCCAGGTGGTAAGCGGAAAACAATGCCGGTAAATGAATACCGACATCGTTTACCGCTAGGTCCGATTATGACCCGCAATAGTGCAATTAGCGACATCGTAGTTTACGGTGCCGCTAACAGCACCAAAGTCGCGCGCGCGCGACCCATCATGCCGTAAATACCGGCATGGCGCAAAGCTACGCAGATCACAAACCAAGCGGACATGCCCCTAACGCCATCGCCAAGGCCGTAAAGTACCTTACCGCCATGGCGCAAATTCCGCCATCGCGAACCAACCGTAAATGGCCATGTGCAGTGTTCCCAGCTGCCACAGGTGCACAGAATCAGCACAGGTGGAGGCAATACAGACTCTCCCAGTGCAAAAAGAGCACACCCCACCCCTACCAGCCCCAGTCACACTCCACAATGATACCAATAGGACTAGCAATGTTGGGGCTGGAGGACCTGATAGCAATGCGAGTGCAACAACAACAACAACAACAACAACAACAACAACCTGCACAGAGGAGACGCAGGAGGAGAAGGAGGGCAAGGCAGGGCCAGCAAGTCCCACCAGCACAGCCAGTGGCGCCACACAGGCAGCCCCCAATCCCACGCATCAGAGCCAGTCCATTGAACCTCACCGCAGAGCAGATCCACACCCTGTACCGACTGGACCGGGACACCATCACCAACATTGTGCACATGATACACAACGACATTGTCAGCATGATAGAAACACCCACCGCCATCCCGCCCCTACTGAAGGTCATGTCCGTGCTCCATTCCTGGCCACAGGCACCTACCAGCACACAGTGGGCCACTTGCATGGCATATCCCAACCATTATTCTCACGTACACTGATCCAAGTGCTCGATGCCCTCCTCAAGCACACAGACGACCACATCTCATTGCCACGGTCTGCCCAGGAGATTGCCAACACCAAAGTGGGTTTCCATGCACTAGCTGGCATACCTGGTTGCATTGGTGCCATCGACTGCACCCATGTTGAATTGGTGGTCCCACATGCCATTGAGGTACCATACCGCAACCGTAAACTATTTCACTCAATCAACGTGCAAATGGTCTGCGACTCCAACAGGATCTTCACACATTGTTGTGCCCGATTCCCCGGATCAACGCATGATTCAATGGTCCTTCGGAACTCCACAATACCACGCTACATGGAGCGACATGCAGGCCCAAGATCCTGCCTACTCGGTGAGTCTAATGTCATGAGCATGGAAATGCGAAGTGTGTAGGTGATCGACGTACCAATGCATATTGCACCTGGCAGAAAGGTGGGGGGAAATGATGCATACGTCACATGGCTGCGACTAGCAGTAGCCAGATCATACCCTGAGGCAGCACTCACGTCATCTGACAACAGTATACATGATGCCTGATCTAATCAGCCCTAACATGTGAATGAAAGTGTACCCCAACCATGACACAACCATCTGCAAGTGCATTGTACGAAATGTGACCACATTGACTCCAAAGGAACGCACCTACATGCACGTCACCAAACACCATCAACTGAAAGGCCTGTCCCCCATAACTGCGCACAAAGGAGGCACATGTCGGACAGGAACATCAATGCACCACTACACAGACAGCAAGACCCACAAACTCCCCCCATTGACACCAGTATTGTTCCCTGTGGTCATAATGAGCCAGACAGCAATGTTGCAATCATGTGAGCATTGACCTCACAGGACATGTGCCAGGTCACATAAAGTAACGGCCTGAACGGACACAGTGGATGGGCACTCACAAGGCAATTGTCCCCCCTGCATTGTGTCTTGGCATGCAAAACAGTACATGAGAGCCATGAACATATACCGGTTGCATAGTGTGAATCCATTAGCACAACTAAATCTGGTGCAAAGTAACAGTTGAATGCAAGGCATTGTGGCGCGTCATGTTCAGAAAGCAATCTCATTCCTGACACATACATTGCTGCCCATTTACAGGTGATGCAGGCTATCCCCTGAAGAGGTGGCTCCTTACACCAGTCCGGAACCCACAGAACCAGCATGAGGAGGACTTCAACTGTGCCCATGCACATACCCGTGTGGTGATAGAGCAGGCCTTTGGCCTACTGAAGGCACGTTTCCGCTGCCTCAGCAGGTCTGGCGGGGCACTCCTGTACCGCCATGAGAAGGTTGCGAAGATCGTCATGGCATGTGTCATGCTACACAATATGTGCGTCAGACGTAACGTGCCTCTGCCCCCTGACGCAGAACTGCAACCACCTGATGATGAGGATGATGAGGGTGGGGATGGGGCAGCACCTCTTGGAGGCAGCGATGCACAGGAGGGCCGTGAAATGCGTCAGAATCTCATTGACCAATGCTTCTAGCACACAATGCGTGTGCGTGTAACATGTGGACGGCACTTGGGGCACTGTGTGTGTCTGGTATATGCACACTGTAGACTGTACAACAATAAAGCACACATACACAATGAGCAATGTCCACACATTTGGTTTGTGATAAACGTAAAAGTGTATTGTGCTCCTGAAAAGATATGACACACCCAATCCCCCCTCCCCCCTGAACACCCCAACACACCCAATCCCCCCTCCCCCCTGAACACCCCAACACAACCAATCCCCCCTCCCCCCTGAACACCCCAACACACCCAATCCCCCCTCCCCCCTGAACACCCCAACACACCCAATCCCCCCTCCCCCCTGAACACCCCAACACACCCAATCCCCCCTCCGCCTCCCCCCAGAAATCCCTGCAAAGGAGTGCCAGTGCCTGTGGTGAAGTGGGTAATGTTTTAGTGGTCCACTGTGCAGGCACTATTGCCAGCCCCCTGTCCCGGCACCTGGGGCCCCCCTGCCTGTACTCCTCCGGGTCCTGGATGACCTGCGGACGGGGCTGGATGGGGATGGGGCCGAACTTGCAGCTGAGGAGGTACCGGCCTGCTCGGTACGCCGTGTGTCCATGATTGTCCGTATCAGTTCACTAATCATATTCCGCACTGCGGCTAGTTCCGTGCACATGTTCGTGCTTGCTGATTGGATGGCTGCCTTGATGCTGTCAGCACACCTCTCCATGCCTGAACTGGCACCTCCACAATCAGCAACATGCTGCGTTAGGATTGACGCCAGTTGTTCTTGCCTCGCTGATATTTGGTCCAGCACCTGGCTGTAATCAGGCACAATGGGGATTGCAATTGCAGGCCCAATAGGACTACTCCCCTCCTCCCCTACCCCCACTGGGCTTGGAGTGGCTGGCCATGAACCTCCAGGGGATTGCCCCTGTGTGTCCTGTCCATGCAGGCTGCATGGGGACAGGTGTGGGGAGGTAAGTTGGGTGTGGGGGGGGACCTTCCATGTCATCATCCCCATTCGCCACATTGCTGTCAGATCAGGCTGCGATGGCTGCAGTCTCCCCGACTGTACTGCTCCCCGCAGACACGATCCCCTCAGTGGGCAGCAGTGGTTGTGGGTCTGCCGTGGGTGCCATCATGTCCCTTTCCTCGGGGGGAATTGCTGCCCTGGGCTGTTCGGCAACAGGAATATTGGCCTGCTGTGGGTTGGCCATGGGTCCAGCAGAGGTGGATGGTTGGTGGCCTCTTCCCTCTGTCCTGGTCGCCTTGGCTGGGGTGGTGCCACTCTCGTCCCTGCCGGTGTCAGAGTGTGAGCCTGTGGTGGAGCAGAGGAGGGAAAGTGTTATTGATGGTTCAGCGGACATTGAGCAGGCATTGTGATGAGTGCCATGGTTTAGATGGATAGATGGTGGACTTTGTAGGCCGTGATATACAGGTTGTCTCCCTTTTGGGTGGGTTGAGCATGCAGGAATGTGGGTGCCTGCTGTAGAGTGTACATGCTGCATGTGTGCAGGGTGTGGGTCTTCTGCTGATGTGTTGCGTTTGCCATATGGGGCGACATTGTGATTCCCATGTAAGTGTGATTCAGGGTGTTTTGCAAGGCTGATTTGGAGGCACCTGCCTGTGTCTCCTGATGTCGGGGCTCCTCTCTCCATTCCGCCGACGCCCTCGATGCACTCTATGCCGATCAATGAGGCACATGTCTCCTCCCATGGCTGCATCTTCAGTGGGGAGTCTGCTCCACCGCCAGTTGCCAGTCCCAGGTTGCGGTTTGCTGACAGTATGCCCCTTACTCGGAGCCGGAGGTCATCCCACCTTTTGCGGCACTGTCTGGTGGTGCGTGGGGTGGTACCTACGGCACTGACGCGTTGTGCCACGAGTTCCCATACTGCTTTTTTCCGGGCTATGGCTGGTCTCGTCATCTCTGATGAGAAGACGACGTCTGCCTTCTCCTGCAGCGTTTCTGCCAGCATAGTCAGTTCTTCGCGACTGAAGCGGTCCTGCCGCTGCCTGTCGCAGGCTTTTTTAACAACCTTTGGCATGGTTAGGTGAGGAAATGGGTGGGTAATGGGATTCACAGGGTTTCAGGGTCGAATGTAGTGTGGTTGGGTGGGATAGCAATGGATTGTGTTTTTAAAGATGGCCGCTGTGCTCTTTCCTGTTCCGCCGCGATGACGCTACTTCCGGTTCCGCTTATTTGCGGTGACCGCTAATTACGGGGCCCGCTAATTACGGGGCCCGCTGATTACGGTCGGCGCTATGATGGGTGGCGGTAGGTCACCCAGCGCGGCATTCGATGCCGGTAAGGGCTGTTTACGCCATGGCGTAGTTTACATTACCGCCATGGCGTAATGCTTGTGCGCGATGGGTCGGAATATGGCGCTCTTTACGCCATCGGTCCATGGCGTAAACGATGATTACGCCATGGCGGTAATGTAGCTTACTTACCGCCAGGGTCGTAATGAGGGCCAATGTGTTCCAAAGCAAAGGAGCCCAGGCATCAAAACCGGTCCCCCCCCGCAATTTGTTTTAAGCAAAAGCATGGACAGTCCAAAAGGAAATCCTTATTAGAACGTGGAGTTCATCGTATGGGTGGCATTTTAATACGTGTGTTGAAGTAGGAGGGAGCATTACCTGTCAAACACTTGTAAACAGCGGTATTGGCCTTATGCCGGACTCTCTGTTACACTGGGAACCAGTGTAGCTTTCAACGGGCCTCGGACACATGAGAGCACAAGCCCGAGCCCACAAACTGCTGGAACTGTCCCATTCTGAATCGTTTGCAATTCTTTTTATATTTGACTCTGAGGTGCCAACCAAGAAATCATTGCAATAATCGAGTTTTGCATTACTAGTGGCAGCAGCTACTAATGCCCTATTCTGTTCAGGTAGATAATAATAATAATAATTGTTCTTTTATAATATGCTTAATATCAGAGATTGGTTTCTAAGCACAGGATCTGGATTCAAACCTGTGTTGCGCTGCATAGTTTTGCCCCCTGAGCTATCCCCCCTAGATAAGGACATATTTGCCACAGCAATCATCATTATTAACAGAATGAGCTTAAATCTGCCACATGTTTATTGGATGTTAATTGGGCGTCTAAGTAGACTTCTAGTGTTGTAACATGCTGGGCGACAGGAATGGTGTTGCAGCCAATCAAAAATTGGCTATGTTGGAGATCCAATTCTTTCAACCTAGCACCTGTTCCAATGATAGGGAGTTTAGTGTTCTTATCATTTAATGCTAGAGAGTGTAACGCCATCCAAGACTGAACTGGCAAAAAGACTTTATTAACCATGTCTGCATTCTTGAGGTACACCCCAGATAGTTCAACGAGAATCTGGGTGTCATCCGCATAGTTTGCGAACTGAACACTGAGATCATCGAAAAGGTCCCACAGAGATCTGATTTACACATTCAATAATAAAGGAGACTCCTCTGGTACACCACAAGAAACACAGGGGATGATTGACAGTCATTCTTAAAAAACATAAGCTTGTCTGGGCCCAAGAAAAGATTTAAACCACTTTGCAGCATTCTCAGAGCATTTCCTTGTCCTGACAAATCTGTCAATCAATAGTTTACGATCGATTAAATCAAACACAGCTGATAAATTGAGCATCAGAAGCAGTGTCATGTGACCTTTGTCCACAATTTTAATAGTATTACACTTCAAACCTAAGGAAGCAGTTTCCGTACCATGATTTGAGCAAAATCCAGACTGGCCAATCCCAAGTATTTCAAGTTGTTCAGCGAATGCATGAAATTTACCATAAGCGACTTTGTCAAGACTTCTTTAACAGAAAGGGTACATTAGTTATGGGCCTAAAGTTTGTAGGGACAGCAGGATCCAACATGTCTTTTTTTAAAAGAGGAAAGATCCATGCTTCTTTCAAGCAATCTGGTACCTGACCTTCAGAGAATTACATGTTCACTATTTTCGTGACCCATGGGAGCAGTGGAACAAGAACATCTTTAACTAGAGAGGCAGGAAAGACAACGCCTCTACATGAGGTAGGTTTCATAGCTTGCACAATATTTTAAGCCTTTATTTCCAATAACTCCATGAACATAAAGAGCGGAAATTACTCCAACGATTCACCTGGATCAGGGCAAGATTGAGATTTAGCCGTAGCTTCTTGATGATGGACAACTTTATGAGTAAACTCATTCTGAATATTCTGACACCAGTTATTATCAACTTCAAGACTGGATTTAGTAGTTTTTCCGTCCAATTCGTGAAGAATAGTAAAGAGTTTGTGCAAATTAGATTAAGCTGTGACTATTCTGTCAGTGAAATTAACTTGCTTGGCTGTAAAAATAGCAGCTTTAAATCTATTGACGGCCCTCCTGTAAGCCGCCAATGTGGAGTCACGAGGATTTTTTCTCCAACTCCGCTCTGTGGCGCGTTTAATTTTCCTAAATCTTAATACCTCAGTATTAAACTGATGACTTTGCTTAGAGGCTTTTCTCAGGACAATGAGACATAATGGTGCCAAGATATCAAAAGCACTATTGACAGTTAGTCCAAATTGCTTAGTGAGATTTTCCAATGACATGTCTTGAGATAGGTTAACTAACTGAGGAAGCATCAATGAGGCAAAGGCTTCGGAGGAAACTTTCTAAGCATTTCTAATCATTAAGCTTTTCTTTGCCTCTAGACAAAGGGGAGCTAAAGGGCACGGCAGAAAAAGATCAAAAGTAATACAGAAATGATCAGCCCATGGACAGTCTTTCACATTTACAGGTGAAATATTGATGTTCCTCGTCAGTATCCAGGCCAGGATATTGCCCCCAATGTGAGTAGCAGTGTTTACATGTTGTTTAAGAATTGAAACATCTAGTACATTCAGAAGTGACAGAGCACCCAAATCCGAGCGATTGCCTGCCCACAAATTAAAATCTGACAGCGCCTGCTGTGGAAATGAAGTACAATACGGCCTCTGGGAAATGTAGTTTTTTGGAACCCTGAGTCAATGGGCACGAACAGAAAAGGGTAGTTTTAACAACACAGTAAGTAATTCACTTCCTAAAATGAACTCTGCCTTACTGTGTAAAAGGTTTTTAAAATCAAACAGCAAATTAGAATGTTAAAAACGCAGGATGCACAATAAAAATGAGTTCTAAGGATGCATACAGAAAAACACAATGGACGCACACAATATATTTTTTAAAGTGGGTGCTAAGGGCCTTTTATATTGGCGCAAACCGTCCACATGCACCGGTGCTCAAACACCTGCTGAGTAATTAAATACGATAGGGCCTGTCGTTTTTCGGCATGCTGAGTCAACGGACGCAAACAGAAAAAGGTAGTTTCAACAACACAGTCATCTTCTTTCTGGCAGTCCCTCATGGACTGAGAGACCAGTACTGCCTAGACCATAAGGGAGAGAAAATATCCAAGACCAAATGGGTTTGGGACCCGAGAGGAAGAAAACAATATGAGGGGGTCTGGGACCCGACAAAAAGAATACCTGGCAGGATAGGGAACTGGGTATGTTTATTGGGAAATGAGAAGAGTTAAGAAGGGTCTGGGACCTACACCCAATCATGAACTGCCTCCAAAATCATCTTCATTGCCACAGCACCTGACAGGGTAGTGAACCACGTGGGCTGTGAACACTGTGAGCTTTGTAAAAAAAAATAAGGCCATGGAAAGGGAGGCATACCTCAAGGTGTTGATGAACATTGTGAAAGGAGCCAAGAGCAGGGAGTCATTCTCTTGGCATTGTCAATTGCACTATACATTTCAGGAAAGGGAAGACATGTGTCCTGGCATTTGGAAAACCACTGAGAACCCTGAGAAGGTTTAAGAGGAGGGAGTCATCTCCCTACCACTATGAAGATACAAGACTTTCTTTCTATGTGCCTTGCTGGAACCCCAATCCAAGGAACCTTTTAAGACTTTTTGATCTGTACCCTTTGAGAAGAACATTTCATTTGCATTATCCAGAAGTGAACTCTGAGCGGTCATCCAGAAGAAGGGAGACATTCGTCTGAACCAAGAAGGCCACCCATTTTCCTTACGTTTAGTTTATAGAGTAAGGGTCGGAAATAGGTTTGGACATAGGACAGTGGATTCTTGCTTTAGACAGACATCCTGACAGACTCCTTAGTATTTAGTTGAGGCAGGGAAACCCCTCTTAGAACTACGGTCAGATAGTGATGTCTCTTTCATTTGCTCATAAATAAAGGTCTATAGACAAAATGCACGCCACCTTTGTGTCAGTCTCTTCATTTTACACCCTTGCAGGAGGTGCAAAATGTATTTATACTAGATTAATATCTCTTACCTGCTCCACCAGAGTAAGGTTTATACAAGGTGGGGGCGGGTTTTGAATGATTTATTCTTTTTCTGACATCTAACAAAGAATGTAACAAACCCAATAATGCTTTTACCCAGAGTTCCCAGAATATTGTGATAAATGACCAATCTAACATAATACTTTTTCAAGCGGTTTTGTGCCCAGATCCAACATTGAATAAACATCAATTGTAGCAAACAATGATGCTGACACTGTATTGGCAAGTAGTGATACTTGCTCCAGTTTGTCCTATGCTATCCCCTGCACTATGCTGTCAGGTAACACTGCTGGTATACATTCTAAAAAAAAGGTGGACTCTGGCATTTTTTTTTTAAAGAATTATGGATTTGTCACCTTTTTCACCACAACACAGTCTTCTCCGGGGGGAAGATAAAAGGGTGGTTTATTGTCATTTGTCTCAGTAAAAAGGGTTAATAGCTTAAAGTGAATTTCTGGTGACGTTGACACTATTCAACGGATTCGTTTTTCTTTCCCCTCGGGTGGGAATGATTTGATTTGTAACATTTGGAATAACTGCCTGGGATCTAATACCACATATCAGTGTTTGGTTGAATGTGACTGTATACATACTAAATGTATTAGTGACTTCGCTCTTTGTAGATGACCACAACATGTTTATATAGCTGGCGACTTTAATGCTCTGGTTGTTAGGAGCAAAGTGATGTCCCACTTGGGCTATAATGAATATGAAGGATTTGGAATACTATCCATGATATTACAATTTAGCTATATTAACCACCAGGGGAAAAGACTGAGTGTTTTACTGCTCAACCATAATGTACTTATTTTGAATGGTCGCTGCCATTGGGATTTTTGTTTGATCCCTTCTGCTCCAATTTATTATGTGACATGTTAGATGGCTAATTGGTGCATTTGTGTTGATTGATTTCAAGGTTGCAATAACAGCAGAAAGTGGCCACTTACCACTGCTTTTAAGTTTTAAACTATTTGAGCACTAGTTCTACTGAACGATCGAAGAAAACTTAAGTTGTCGCAAGCCAAAGCAGACAAACCGTTTAAGAGAATAATGAGAAAGGCTTATGATTCGATTGATAGATGTCTATCAAGGAAAAAGAATCCAACTAATATGATTGAAGCATTTCACTCTACGAATAACGTAATTAAAAGCATCCTGTCAACTGATAGACTTCTAAAACCATTTAATAACAGACCGGCTTGGTTTGGGAAGGGCTGTAAAGACACTAAGCAACTAATATTGAAAACTCTGAAAGACCCTGGAAGCAAAAATGGCAAATAAGAAACCTGCATGCTATAATTATAAATCTAATGTTGCCAGGGCCAGGAATGTCTTTGAACAGGAATGCTGATTGTGGCTACACAAGAGCTGCCCGATGAAATACTCTAACACATTTTGGTTATTCATTGAAACTGGTTCTAGAGCCCGTTGGAGGACACCACTATGAATACTATTTGTTGCACACAAGGCCATGATAATATTGATAATATTGAAAACATACATGGTCAATAGACCAATAGTGATGAATTTCATGATTCTCCTTTGCCGAGCCTAGTGCCTTCTATTGTTCCTATTTTTAGAAAGGGTAATAGGAATGACCGGGCTGTTACAAAATGTCTTCACTGAAAATTACTTGAATTGGTAGAGGATATGAACAGACAGTCTATATCCCAATTTGGAACCTGTGCAGGTCTTTGGACAGTGGAGAAATCCCTGAATTTGTGGAAGATTGTTGACAAATACCATAGGGTCAGGGAATCCCACATCTACCATGCCTTCATGAATGTGTCCCCAGCCTTCCATAAAATTAATAGGTCTTTATTGTGGAAACCTGTTACTGATATGAGTGTTGATGCCGACCTTCTGAGTATTTATATCCTCGAATGTTGAGGCATATGTAACTTGTGGGACGTCTGGTTTTTGTACTAACAGCTGTGTAATGCGACAAGGTCAGCGTCATGAACCTGTCAAAGCGGGGTTCAGTCCCTAAAAAAAAAACAAGTCCCTAAAACAAAACATGCCACACATGTCATCAATGTTATCACTTTTTATCACCCAATGTCTCCCAGTTCATTTGCTGGCCACAGTTCTCTCTTTTTAATTGCAGGACTCCAACTCCCAGAGTGAAACTGTGAGCAACTAATAAAACCTGGACCCGAGCCAGGAGAATGGAATGAAGCACAACTTAGGAATGGACTGGGAATTTCAGTGGCAAGCAGAAATGAGACAGCCAACACACGACCTGCCAACCTATCGATTCTGCAGTAACTTTGGTGCCTAACCACATAGTTTCAAGTGGTGGTGTTGCCTTATGCAAACAATTATCCTGGATGGCATTTAAGAATACTGGCTAGAAGTCGAAGTATATACCCCAAACAAATGTATGATTTGTGAAAGAAGATATAGTGTCCACTGAGCACTTTGAGGTTTACTTGACTTAACCAATCGATAGGTGTTAGGCCGCATAGGCTGTTTGCAGTTTTGCCTCTGTAAAATGTCCTATAAATGTGGTATAGTGCAGACAATGAACGAAACATGTTGGATTTAGATATGAACACCCACATTGATGGGGGCAACCAGACGTGGACTCCCTGCTCACTATGCCCAGAGAGGCACAGCTTCACCTCACTGATGAGCCCCAACAAGGCTGAAAAACGTGTATGGGGTTGCTTGTGGTACTCTTGTTCAGAGAGGAATTGCCATAGCATTTCGGTGCTGGACTGCCCATGTGGGCGGGACAAAGACTGATATGCAAATGGATATTTACCATCTGTGAACGGTACAGTGAGCAAAAAGCATGCTGCAAACTCTCATCTCTGAACAGGTTATCATGCCATGTTCTTTCTGGATAGGAGTGCCTGCTACCTTTTTTGAAATATTTGCAAGGAACTTGGGGTTGGTCACCCTGAGTTACCTGGGGGCACCCAGACGTGGACTCCCTGCACACTGTGCTCAGAGAGGCAAAGCTTCACCTCACTGATGAGGCCCAACAAGGCTGAAACATGTGTATGGGGTTGCCTTTGCTAACCTTGTTCAGAGAGGAATTGCCATAGCATTTCGGTGCTGGACTGTCCATGTGGGCGGGACAAAAACTGATATGTAAATGGATATTTCCCATCTGCGAAAGGTACAGTGTGCAAAAAGCATGTGCTGCAAACTCTCATCTCAGAACAGGTTATCATGCCATGTTTTTTCTGGAGAGGAGCGTCTGCTACCTTTTTTGAAATACCCACATTGATGTGGTTGTGTAACACCAAACTAATGATAGTTATTGAGGCAGAAGAGAACTGTGCCTTCACATGCACTCATGACTAAGACTTACCAATAACTTGTAATTATTAAATGTACAATTGTGGACTTTTAGAGATAGGACTATTTTATAGAATATATTGTTTGTGTAAATGAAATATTTTGTGATGTTTATACGAATTTTCTTTCAATCGCCGTATTATGTACAAGCATACGTCACTTTTATGGTGGCATGCACTGGTCACTTTTTAAAGCACAGGACACTTACTGGTGCTTTTATGAATGAGATATTTTGAGTGTTATGTTGAATAAAATAGACATTTTGGTTTAAACTAATGAGGTGCATTTATGTGAAGGTTGAATTCTCCTTTACTATTAGGTACCTCTGATGAGGTGGAGTAACAACTTGTGCGAGTTTGTTTTGGGAACACCTTGAAAGAGATTGCCATAGCGATTTAGGGAATGTTAGCTTTAAAGTGTGCGTGTGTGTTATAAACAAGGGGTGCTTTTCAACCTCACTTTTTCCTGGTGTCCCTCAGTGTTAAGTACTGATCCTTGCCATCAAATCACAACAGAAGTGGATTGTGAAATCCAGTGCAGTTGGAAAAGGAGCATCTGGGATATGATAGAGGGATAGAAAGGGATTCAATACTGATCAGGTCACGTGATTAGGTTGGAGTGTGGGGGTCTCAGGATTAATTTAGATATAATGTGTGTTACTGACAAGGAGTGAATGCATAGGAAAACCTAATTTTGTCAATAGTATGTTATTTTGTTTTTCTAGGACATGTGAGGCAATATAACCCAAAATCAGAAAAACCACTGAGCATATCCTCCCCCTAAACAAGCATGAATAGGTGTCTCAAATAGGAGGAATAAAGGGTTTGAGAGAAGCATTTTAGCATGAATATGTTTGTCATCACCTACCTGAGTGGAATAACACGTTTACATAAGTGCATCATAAAAATAAAGGAAAATAGTAATGTATAGGTGTGGGTAAAACTGGAGACCATAGAACATCATTGTCCCGGATGGGAACTCAGCAAAACAGATGATATAGCAGCACTTCATAGCTTCACTGATATTGCCAGTGGGTTGCTGATTGGCCAAGTAGATGAGCTATATGTAAGTTTACATCTACCAGTATATGTCCATTGTTCTTAACAATAGTGCACCTCTTCACATGCACCCTTGCATCCCTAGTGACAATGCCCACATTGCAGCTTGTCCAGCCTTCTCCCCCATCTTTCAGCTCACACTATCACGCTAGTTTCTAATGCCCAATGGTGCACAGCCATTTCACACTGCGTACCTGCCCGCCACGTTAACATTCACTGCACCCTTCTTCATGCCACATTATCTTGTGTCATTGTGGTAGCCTACCACCCTCAAACCTACATACCCAGGAGCCTTCGCAGGAACTCCTCGGCCTTCCTTGCATCTTAGCTCCTTCCACAAGTTCTATTCACACCTCCTATTTGCCATTGCCCACACCTTCCCTCCCTTTTGTTGTCATTTCTTGAGAGAAAAGCACAGTAGTGCTGCCGAACACTGAGCCTATTTCCTCTGAAGGATTTTCATCTGGCGAGGGTGCGATTGCCCGAGCTTTTTTGATTTTTGAGAAATAAACTGATGCAGGTAATCCATCCGATCATGCCACCTGTCAAAAAAAGTTCCATGCCAAAAGCAAGTGCACACATTCCCTGCTGCATCAGTCGCCTGACACCTGCAGCATATGCCCTTCAGTCGCAGAGTACAGGTTCATAGACCAATGTGCCTACTTGACATATGGTGACTCGCCATATCCATACAGATAGTGGCTGTCCTGGTTGTGGTATGGTAATTGAAAAGAGCCCACAATACTACATCCACACACTATTTGATACATTACAAGTGTGAGCCTCGTGGACCAAGTCCGCTATAGAAGGCCATGTGGATGTGTGGCTAGCCTGCCTGTCTCCACTTCAGCATGCGAGACACAAGGCAGAATGCTGTTCTCGTTTTATTCTCCAGGGCTCTCACCAAGAGATCTCTTTGGAATCATGCTTCAAACAGGCACACACATAAAAAGGCCAGCCTCACACCAGAGTTTTGCACACATAAGAACCTTTGAAGCTGCAGGCTTGGGAAGGGGCCAGGGTTAGAGTAGCCTGAGTTGAAGAAGGGGCAACTGAGATGGGTCTTGCCATCTTGTTTTTCTATAGGGCTCTCTTTCCTTCCTGTCCCCTCCACTTCGTGTGGCCAAGAACTATGGGTATGTTTCAAGAACGCAATGGTCACTTATCACACAACAGGGATTGGACCGCTTAGAGCAGGTGTGCTTCTGTCCAATCCCATGTGGCCTTTTACATTTATAAGGAAGGGGTCTCATTAATTCCTTCATGGACAAAAAAAGAAAGACATTGCTGGAGACCTTTTGGGAGTCCAGTCCATTTCAAGGCCCTCTGCCATAGAGGTGAATACAGGTGCATCCAAGGGAGAGGAGGGGTTTTTCCTCTAAATACCACTTGAGAGCAATGGGGGTTAACTGCTGTGTAATAAGGCCTCAAGTTCTGGCTGCACTGGAACCAGGAACCTGCTCAAAGGAGTTGAAGGATGCCCTTAGATGACAGCTAAATTTCCCGGAGTAGGAGCAAAGGCGTAGCCAGGATTGTCTAACAAGAGGGGCCTGAAACTAATGTAGTTGGGCCCAGCCTAGTGACATTAACATCTGTAAATACCCTCACAGCATTGCTGAGTGGGCATTTACAGATTTTGGGTGGGCCTTGACCGCTCAGGCCCTACCCTGTCTACACCTCTGGTTAGTAGTACAACAGGGAGACCCAGAAGTCAAGGGGCAGCTCTATGCCCTGACTCCTGCATTAACTCGCTCATGAGCTACACCTACCCAGACATTGCCTGTCTTTCCCAAGCTTCTTCATGCCACGTACCATTGCTGCTTGGACCACACTGTCTGTTGGACCCAGTCGACCAGCTCACCAAAGCCCATGCCGAATCACTGCCTCGGAAAGCTCCTAGAAGCCAGGCTCAACACCATTGAGCTCCCAAGGGGAAGAAAACGGTACTGAGAAGAAGTCCTGCGCCTCTGGTGTACTTTTGGGACCATAGTGACTTTTAAACCCCCATCTCTGCCTTTTTCTTGAAAGACATATCCTTTCAACAGTGACATTGCTGCAATTGCTTGCTTAATGCACACCTGCCCCAGTATCAAGAATGCTATCCAACACATGCTCTACATATTCTGTGTCATTTCCAAAGGGGTAGGGTTTTATTCATTCTTTTTTAGTTATTTGAATTCTTGAGTGTTTAATTATACATAGTTTGTATAGAACATTGATTGGACATTATTTTATTTTTGAGTTTTTGTAGCATTGCTGTTTCAGTTTTCACTGTTATCACATTCCCCCTCCCACCCCCCAACACAACCCTCAAGAGTATAGCCTGCTCTCGGCTCATGTTACCACAAAAGTCGAAGGAGGTATATCCCTTAACTGTGACTGTTTCACATTTATGATTTCGGATAACTGCTGCCTTTTAAGTAGTGTGAGGCTGAGCAGGTGGTTTTGCCTCTACTGATCCCTGTACTCCTGCCAATCAGTAGTCATTTCGCCACACTCCAGTTCTACCTCTTTGTCGAACCTGTTACTTGAAAGCAGACGTCATTACACTTCATCAAGGGTAACTACCAAGCAGATCCCGATTTCAATTCCCTATTGGATGCTGGCCAAAGGTGCCAATCTCGCTAATCACCGCATTGAGGGTCGGGCTTATCAGGTAATAGCTTAAATCCCTCTCAGAGGCCCTCGCAGGGGTCCTTGCTTTGATTGGGCCTACTGTGGTTCGAGCTACTGGGCTGTTACCAGGCAAGCACACTACCACACTTGTGATAAACGCTACACTATAGATGGACAGCTACTAGTTACAGAGGGTTTCCGAGTAAAACTTGACAGATTATGAGAGTGATGTTTGAGATCTCTATCATCTCATTTGAATTAGCCTCACAAGGGGTCCAGCGCTAACCCTGCCGGTGCTACCGGCGGGTTGCTGCCGGACCCGTAATAATTTACGGGTGCCTGACTCCCGGTGTCACCGGCTCATTACGAGTCTGGCGGCCCGGGAAGCCAGGCGCAGGTAAATTGTAGTCTCCATTCCCAAAGAGGCCCATCAGACTGTATGGGAGTGGGGACACGGAAGCACCGGCACCGTTGCTAACGGTGCTGCTGCTTCCGTGAAGGGTTTGGCTACTGTGACCGCTGCACCGCGCAGGGTCAGACCTGTCGGGCAGAGCAGCCAAGGCAGGCAAACACTTAGTTTGCTGGTGTGGAAACAAGGGTGCCGGTGAGTTTAATGGCATCCTTCTTTCCGGACCGGCAACATTGCAATGAGGCCCACTGTATTTGAAAGCTGTGCATATATAATTGTATGCTGAGTATGGTAAACATGCGTCCCTTTTACACCCCTCTGTGTAAACCCCATGGATCAGCATTAAAGGGTTCGGAGAGAGGAGATATGAGACTTGAGCGAACAATATGCAAGATAAAGAAGTTCCAGGTTCCCTCTCAACTCACCCCACAGCAGTCCTAAAATTAAAAAAAATTCTTGCAGAGAGAATGCCATATCCCCCGGCTGTGAAGTTTATCAATTCTATACTCCTCCGGCATTCAGAAAAGGGACATAGTTAATGATAACTTCCAATACAAGTCTCAAACAACATGCGAGACTATTGCGCATGTGAAGCAAGAACAGAACCCTCGCTCTGGCGGGCGAACGCGCCAGGGAAGCTGGCATGGCGGGCGCCGCCCCTTAGTGGGGGCGGTCCAGCCGCCCTCCCCCCCTCTCAAGGGATGATTGGTCAGGGGGGCGGGAGGAAGAGAGGCACACGGAGCCCGCCCCCCTGGAGCGCGCAAAACCAGAGGGGCGGGACGGACAATCACACATTCTCCCTTGGTTTCCCGCCTCACTGGAGCTCCGCTTCGTTTTGTTTTCATCGGGCATTCGGCATCCTGCTTCTCGGGCGTCGTCGGCATCGGGCGTCGTCGCATCGCGGTCCGTTCCGAGCGTGTTCCAGGAGTTGAAGACGGATCGACCTCGGGAGTTCCTGTCGTTGCAGGGGTTCGGTTCCACTTCCAGCCAAGATTACACGAGGTTCGTTGGGGGTAGCATAGGGGGGGGATAGAGGCCCGGGGTGGGCGGCGTGGCGCTAGCGTTACGGAATATGGCCCGGAAGGGTATTGTGTTCAAGCGGGCGGGGGTAGTGGCTGGGGGGGGGTGTCATCTCCAAAAGGACGGTTCCGTGGGTATGCGAGGTGTGGCGCTGTTACGACGTGTTTAGCGTGTTTTCGGGACCGCGTCTCGCCATAGCACGGCGATTAGAGCGTCCGCTCTGGCATATGTGCAGAGCCTGTCGAGGCCCGGGAGGGCACAAAGGCTCTTACAAAGTTCCTTAAACTGGATGCGTGCCGAAACATGCAGCCAGCGAATGCGTTGGCGCGCTAATGACAGTCTGACCGGGGTTGGACTACTGGCCTCGTTTCCTCTCGCTGCTTTCCAAGTGGATGCTATCAGTCGTGCACTGTGATCTTTCTGGCCGCCTGTAATGCTCGTGGGGCGTGCGGTGGACGCGAGGCAGCAGAAGCACCCCGAGGCGGGGGAGGTGCATGGCGGCGGTGGCCGGGCGCAGGCGCTTTGATCCATATTTCTGCTATCGTGCGGTGGTTGGATGTCTAATTTGTTGTCATTTGCTGTAGGAGGTAAGGAAATGGCATGGCAGGTTGCTTGATGGTAATTTTAAACCCATACACAGTTACTGTGGTTTTTGGGGGTCTACAACTTTTTGGGCCTGCAACTAGCACCAAATGGCTTCCCGGCGCCGTTACATATTGGGAGACTATAAGAATGACCACTGAATGTAGGTGTGCGACCGATGTGTCTGGGATGGTGATTCGGACATTGTGTGGGCACGTGATTTTTGAGCACGCAGTGCGGACTGGGCTTGGTGCGCGGTTCATTTGCCGTGGCGGAGGCATGTCGTGGCCACCAAGCATTTTTGCTCGGTGGTTTCTGGAAGTGGAGTGGGCGTGGAGAGTTGCAGAGTGTTGGGGTGGGGGATGAGGCAGTTGGTTGTCCAGGTGTGGCCGTCTCATGTGTGTCGGTTTTGCCCGCCTTCGCGTGGGCTTGGCGGCGGTCGGCCTTGGCTCCGGCCAGTGGTCCAGGGTGCTTTGTTTGCCGCCGAGCTTGAGGGAGAGGGGCCATTGTGTGCTGTATTCTCGCAGCCATTGCGAGGCGCGGAGGGGTCTAGAGGTGCCGTGGTGTGGGCTCTCTGGAGCAGGGTCCTCTTTCTTCTCCAGCGCCGTTGTGGCTTTTCTCTGGGGCTGGGAGCAGCAGGCACAGGACGCTGTTGTTTCGACCCCATGTGCGGAGGTGCGTTTTGGCTGTGGCCTGGAGTCAACCTTGGAAGCGCCAGCCCTGTTTACAATGCCTGCCGTTTCTGGACCAAGTAAAGAGAGAGGAAAAGGGGGAAAAACTCTCTCCTGTTTTGGAGGCGCCTATTTTGTGTGTTGTTGAATCGCTGGGTTTCGGCGAGGGGCCCGCCTCGCTCTGGGGCGCCCTGCACTGCTCCCTTCTCATTTCTGGAGGTGCCAGGGGGCCCTGCAGGGGAGTGGCCCGGAGGATTGCTGTGCTCTGCATGACTTGAGGGGGATGGCGGGGCCATCTAGATGCTGAGGTCCTTGAGCACCATAACGGGAACTCCCCCTATCATATCACGCGCACCACGCAACTTGGGTAATAATATGCAGCGTTCAGATACCGTAGGGCGTAAAGCGCCACAAAAAAAAAAAAATTTACACATTTACACATTTAGGCTGCTCAGGCACGGGGCATCACGCAGTTGGTCGGGGGGGTTAGGGAAGGGGGTATGCTTGGAGCGCCTGCCTAAAAAGAAGATCGTTATGTAATTACAATTGTTGATGGATGATAAAGGTTTTAACAATGCCCGCCTGTATCACGTAGGGCAAGTTATGGTTGTAGGCTATTGCTCGCGGGTCTGGCCGCATCGCCATGCAATGTGTAATGTTTTCAGTGCGCAAGCTGGATAGCTGTGTTATACGAGGGCGGGCGGGGGCAGGGGTGGGGGAGCATCGGGGGCGTCGGTTGGGTTTGAGTCAAAGCGGGCATATTTGTTTCCAAAAAATGCAAACCACCCGTTACCTCTGTTCCACATATTTATGCACACATCCTCCCCCCTTGCGTGCATGTAAATACTGCTTGCTTGTAAAGCTATGAGGGTTTATGGCGCCATACGGATGCCATACGGATGCCTATTGGTATGGTTGGGCCCGCAGCGTCACGCAGTGGTGGGGAGGGGTTGGTGAAGGGTTGTATTCACGAGTTTCCCGCGTGGCCCGCTGCGCCACACTGCTATGGTTCGAGGTGCGTGAGGGGGGGCAAGGTGTCCGTGGCGTCATGGGTTGGCGCGATGGCACGGGGCGAAGTTTGCGGGGTTGTGAGGGGTGGGTGGGCGGTCTACGCCGGCACAGCTGCTGGCCTGCGCTGTGCTGCGCTCCCCCACTCAATCGTGCGGGATACTGCAAGAGTTATCAGAGGGCCCAGCCCCTCATTTCCTTACACGATTACCCAAATGTAAATTACACTTGTTTTCCTCCGGGAGGCCAAACATGACCTTCCGTATAAACTATGAGGTACTCTATAAATGTGAAAAATTCGAAGTTTACATTGCACAAGAGCTTTTGTGGGGTTGGTTCAGGGTACAACTTCTGTGGGCGACCAGGGTCAATTACTGTGGGTGAGAGGCCGCGTTGGTGTGGTAATTAAAGGGGGCACCAGTACCATTACCTCCTTGGATAGCGGATGCACGGTATAAAGTGGCGTGGGTGTTGTGCAATAAGGAAGAGAATGGGTACAGATACTGACAGATAGCGGGCTGGGTGCTAAAGGGTCATAAGGGGGTAGCTGGTACATAAACGACGGCAAGGGACATGCAGGGCACATTGTGGCACAGCTAAAACAAGTTTTATGTACTCCACAGTGACCCAAACATTTGTTTTACATAGGTAAACATGTCGGTACAGGCAAGCGCAGTTAACACCGGCCTGGAGGTGGTAGAGCTCGTGCTATCCGAAGACGGCCAGACATTGGAGGAAGCGGCCGGACCATCAAACACAGGGCGAGGAATGGACGCACAATCTTGGGCTGAATTTCTAGCCCTCACTGAGGTCTTGGGGTGGCAGGCTGCCATGGCAAGGATGGGGGGCCCGACAATCACCAACATAGTCGCCATCCCGGGAAGCAATCCAGAGGCGGGCAAAACCGTGCCGGAAAACAAGGATACGACAAGTGGCGAAGGGGCGGGGGGCCACGAGAACCCACCTGCGGGTGGGGGTCAGGAGGGGGGCCCCCCGGAAGCGTACAGCGAAAACAAGGTGGGGCCCACACGTAAAAAAGACAAAAGGGGACTTGGAGGAAGAACTGGCAGCTTTAAAAGCGAGGTTGGGGGCGACACCGGCACCACCCGCAACCGTGCCAAATGTGCCAACGCCGGCACAGCCTCCCGCCCCGCCGCCTAAGGCCCAACCGAAAGGGATAACATCACCTGACCGGGGGGCCGGGTCGGTACCAGGCAGCGTGCCTGTGGGCAGTGAGGGTGAGTCGGAATTTATCCAAAAAATCGTAAGGGCAGTATTGGCAGCGCAAGGGGCAACGGCCGCATCAGCCCCCATGGCAAACAAGGCACCTGGGGCAACCACTATGGGAGCAAGCAAGGTCTGGCAGGGGGGGAAGACGGGGCAATAAGCAACACCCCAGCAAACAGCGGCACTTCCAGCACTGGGGTAGAGGGCACAAATACCAAATTACCACCAGCAACAGGGGGCAATTACTCAGCATGGCTTCTGCCAGAGTGGGTGAAACAAGAAATTTGGGAGGGCAAGTTCATTGACATATTATCTCTCTTGGAGCACGAAACAAAGGGCAATGACACACTGCGGGGAACAGGTGGGAGGGAATTAGCCAAGGCCAGAAAAAGGGTGAGGCCGGCAGAAGCCCTGGAAAATTGGCTCGCAGCATTTAAGATATTGTCCCAGACACTTAATCAAAAGGACCCAGACCTGGGTCCAGACCTGATGGCATACAGGGCATGTGTTATACATGAATATAATCAACAGGGTGGGAATGAATGGTTTTTGAGAGACCAGCGATTTCGTTTACGAATGGAACATGATCCCAAACTAAAATGGAATCATAAGTCAGTCGAGGACTGGCTGGAGTCTTCCAGTGGGACAATAGAGCAAGCGGATGGGACAATCATGTTGGCGGGAGGGCGCATCAATCCCTGGGCAGAGGCAGGGGGTGGACGATCCTCAGCAGTGGGTGCAGGGTTGAACAGTGCAAGTACGGCCCCCAGACCGGTGGCACCAAGGGAGGGGAGGATCGAAATGACAGCATGGGCCAATAACATGGGGCCGCAACCGGTCCGGGGTAATACAGGCACAGTACAGCCGGCCCTCCCGGAAGCAATATCAAGGCCAACTGGGGCGGCGCGAACGAACACCGGGAGCGGGAGGACACTGGCTTACTGCAGATTTTATAATGAGGGGGTATGCAATTGGGGAGTGACTTGCAAATTCAGACATGCTTGCTCCGCGTGTGGGACCCATGGTCATCCAGCACGGTGGTGCAGGGGAAGGCCGGCGGCAAGCGATCAACCAAAATGAGCGCTGGGATGGGCTGCAATAGGGAACGTCTGGGACAATGGTCGATTGATGTCATTTATGCGGTCATTGCGCGTCCAAACAAACACTGTATACTAAAATAAACACTTTTCTTTTGAGGTGCCTCGACAATTCGTTCATCAAGAGAAGAGGGGGCAAGGGCACTCACGGCACCGGGAGCAGGCACAAGAGCCAGCGATGGTAATGATGGGGGCAGGGGGAACAAAAAGGGGGGGCAGAGGGGGCCGGGTAATGGCCTTAATAGCAAGGGGCTTTCCCCCATCAAGGTTGATAGCCTGCTCACATGGCTGGGACAATACCCGGCTTCCTTAGGGAGGGACACTTTAGCCCAGGGGTTCGTGGAGGGGTTCCGCATCCCTTACCAAGGACGCATTGGGGCCAGAACAGCGAATAACTCTAAGTCTATTTTAGAGTGGGCGGATGTGGCCACGGCAAAGATTAACAAAGAAATTGTATTATGAAGGATAGCAGGACCTTACCAGGGCCCCCCATTGAGCAACCTCATCATCTCCCTTTTAGAGATAGTACCGAAGAAGGAACCTGGGAAGTTTCGCCTAATACATAACTTGTCGCACCCCAAAGGAGGCTCAGTGAACGATGGGTTGGACATAGAGGCTTGCTCAGTAACTTATGCATCGTTCGACCAGGCCATAAGTTTAGCACGGGCAGCGGGAAAAGGGGCGCTCTTGGCGAAGGTGGACATAGAGGCAGCATTTAGGTTGCTCCCAGTTCACCCGGACAGCTTCTTCCTCCTAGGCTTCCAGTTTGAGGGTCTGGTGTACGTAGACAAATGCATGCCAATGGGGTGCAGCATCTCTTGCGCATATTTTGAAGCATTTAGTTCCTTCCTTGAATGGGCACTCAATAAAAAGGAGGGCAGGGGGGGAAAACGCATAATTTGGACGATTTCCTGTTCATAGGAAGAGGGGGCACGAATATCTGCGCAGTACTTCTCGATAATTTCTTGGTATTATCGGAGGAGTTGGGAGTACCTCTGGCGGGGGACAAAACGCAGGGACCATGCACCAAGCTAACCTACCTAGGGATACAAATAGACACGGTTGAAGGGACATGCAGATTACCGGTAGAGAATATAGAGAAATTCATTAGCGACATAGATAGGGCATTGCAAGGGGAGAAGGCAACTATAAAAAACATACAATCTTTGGTGGGCAAGTTCAATTTTGCCGCCAGAGTGATACCGGCCGGAAGAGTTTTTGCTAGACGTCTGGCGGCGGCGACAGGAAGGCACGAAAAAGGGTGGCATAAGATACGCCTCGGGGCGGGCGTGAGGGAAGACCTCAAAGTGTGGCGCGCCTTTCTAAAGGAATTTAATGGGGTATGCATATGGCAGTCCCCTTGGACGTCATGCGCACAGTTACAGCTGTTCACAGACGCGGCAGGTAGGGTGGGATTCGGGGCAATATTAGGAAAGGAATGGTGCCGGGCCGACTGGCCTAAGGCATGGGTGAGGAAGGGGATGTGCAAAAACATCACCATGTTGGAACTATTCCCAGTGGTGGCAGCAATGCACATTTGGTCGCACGAGCTGTGTAACAAACGACTTGTTGTGTGGTCGGACAATTTGGCAGTGGTACAGGCGGTGAACACGCATTCGGCAAAATGCCCGGCAACGTTGTGCCTATTACGCCATATGGTTCGCAAATGTCTGGGGATGAATGCAGCTGTCAAAGCGCGGCACGTACCTGGGGTGGATAATACAGCGGCTGATGCACTTTCTCGTTCACAGATGATACGATTCAGGAAAGCACACAGCCAAGCACAGCCCATCATGACTCCGTTCGACAAGGAACTATGGCAGCTAGTGAGTTGGGTCAAGGAATGAGGAAGCTTGCTTCCAGAGCTTTAGCGGGGAGCACCTGGAATCGATACAAGGCCAATTATGATACATTTTTGTTGCACACCAAACATTTGGGGGGGACAACATGGCCAAGAGGGTGGACTGTTTTGTGCTTTGGGCAAAAGGGGATGGGAAAATCAAGATCATGGCTGGCGGGACATCTTAGCGCAGTGGCATTTCATAGCCAGCTGGCAGGCCAGCAAGACCCAACTAAAGGTTTTCTGGTTAGAGCTGCATTAAAAGGGTGGAGCAGGGGCGGGATGGCCACGGCAACAACCTCTTCAACTCTAGTTAGGAAACCCATTGATTTTGAATTATTACAGAAGGTCATGACGGCAACTACAAGGGTGTGTTACTCGCAATACGAAAGCATTATGTTCAAAGCATGCTTCGCTTTGGCCTTTTTTGGGGCCCTACGGATTAGTGAGTTAGTGGCAAAAGCCAAGAACGACCAGAGTCTCAGAGCCTTACTATGGGGAGATGTACGCCAGATTAGGGGGGGATATCAGTAAACATCAGGATATCAAAAACAGACCAAAAGGCCAAGGGAAGCAAGCTGGTGTTGGCCAGATTGGGACAGGAGGCGTTTTGTCCGGTTGAGAGCACGACGGCATATTTTGGAATCAGGGGGGGCGAACCGGGTTATTTGTTCCGACACAAGGACGGAACCCCACTCACCCAGTTTCAATTCAGGCGAGTCTTAGAGGGGGCCCTGGCAAGTTCGGGTGTGGATCCGGGGCAATATTCAACTCACTCATTCCGCATAGGCGCAGCAACAACAGCGAGCAGGGAAGGGCTGGGGGAGGACATGGTCAAAAGGATAGGGAGATGGACATCTGAAAATTCAAATTATACTTGCGCTAACGGAGTAGATGCGTTGGCATCCAGGGGTACGGGGGGCGGGGCAGCATATGGGACAAGGGGGCACGAATAGGTCACACAAGCTAATACAACCAATCATGTCTCCACAGAAGCCAACAGGGTATGGGTCGTGGGCCACTCCTTCGTGGCCCGGGCAGCGGCCAGAGCACGGATGACGTTTTGGGACGGGAACTTGGGCCTACGGAACACACAGATTAGTTGGATCACCAAAGGTGGTTTGAAAGGCACGTCCGTATGGGCGACATTGGAACAGGCGGCGCAGCAACACCCTTCGCCCGACATTATCTTGTTACATGTAGGGGTAAATGATTTGGTGACTAAGGGAAGGAAGGATTTGTCAGAACTTTTAAGAAACTTACTAAACAGGATAGGGAGGACTTTCAGGGGGTGCGAGGTGATGTGGTCCGAGATAATCACAAGACAGGAGTGCAGGGGTGCGTTACGCCACGGGGCCATAGAGGAAGCAAGGAGGAAAACGAACAATCGGATGGGGAGTTTCCTAAAAAGCAGAGGATGGTATGGATTCGGCATCCCCTCATCACTTTAAAAGTACCCGGGTATTTTGAGGAGGACAGGACCCACCTGTCCGAGGTGGGCACCGCCATGATGTTCTTAGAATGGATGACAGCACTTAAGAACGCGGGATGTGTATGAGGGGGCGTGGATCAGGAAGGGGGGAGGAATGGCGGAGGTTATCACCCACAATGCCATGGAACCAAGAAAGGGCGTGCCCTGTGCAAGCAAGCTGGGGGGGGAACTCTCCGCCGCCGGCAGCCAGCAGAGAGTCTTGGAGGAGTCACAGGCCAATCCCCGAACAAAGCACTGACAGACCTACAGGGGAATGATCAGTCAATAGTTTAGATGTACGGCGCCCCAAGAGCAATAGGCTTGGGGGAGGCCCTGGGTAAAAGGGGAGGGATGTAGGGGACTTGGGAGCCAATTCCAAGACCAAAATTGCGGGGGGGGGGGGGAACGAACAACAAACTCAGAGAGGGCAGCAAGAGAAGCTGGTTGGGGGGAACAAGAGGAGAATACGGGGGTTATGGTACGGGGACAAAATTACAGCAAGGGGAAGTCTTCACGAAGGGGGGGCATGAGATGGGGGGGGAGCTTAAGGGGGGATTCAAGAAAGGGAAGATTATCGGGGGCGAAAGGGAGCCCGGACAGGGAGGGCCAGAAAGGACAGGAAAGAGGGGGCCTGGCGGGGCGCAGCAAAGGGTGGACCGGGGGAATGGGGGAGCCAGTTGGGAAAGGAAGGAAGAAGGAGGGACAGGGTATCCGGAAGAGATATGACACCGCCAGGGGGGGGCACCGGGTAAGGCTTCACCGGGGGGGGCCTTGGGAGAGAGGGAACAGGGAAGTTCTTGGGGGCTCGGGAAGACGGAAGGGAGAACTGGGGGTTGCATAGCTTAGACGGAAGGGAGACCTGGGGGTTGCATAGCTTAGATAGGACCGGGATTCCAGTACCAGCAGCAACGGGGTGATGTAGGGGGGGCAGAGTAGAGTTTGGAAAAGAAAAGGTTAGATGGATGTCACAAAGCGATGACCAACTAGGCAGGCAGAAAGTGGTGGCCGGCATCGGAGGGCGGTGTCGGCCCGAACTACGGATATGTAATATGTGTAACGTTGGGGCACTTGTGATGGTGCCGGTATAGGAACCTGAACATTAGCGAGGCACCGCGTGGCTGCCGGTTTTAGCTAGACCCAGACCAGGACACGGGGGAAGTGTGCGGGGGGGTCGGGTATTCCCAACTAAAGACCTAGAGAAAAAGGGGGCCTAGGGAAACACGGGGCAGAAATCAAATCACAAACGGCCGGGGTAGAGAGAGGTGGATAGCCAGGGCCGGGCTCAATCTGAGGCGTCCACCGGACGAGGACGATGAGGGAGGCGGGGGAGGGCAAGGAATCCCTAGGTAGCCGCACATTGAGTAGTATATCAGTGACGGTGAATTACGGATCGCCTGTAAGATAACTCCAAGACTTTATGCAAAATAAAGCTGCTGAGGCATTCTAATCTTCCAATCTTAAACAAAGTGTCGGTGTCATTATTTGCTTCAACATGTGATGTATGACTTATGCCGGGAGGTAGGGGGGGAGATGGAGGGGGGCACGAGGGGTCTGGATAAAGAGGGGGGGAGGACAAGGCACTGGGGTGCCCACGCTATGGCGGGCGAACGCTCCAGGGAAGCTGGCATGGCGGGCGCCGCCCCTTAGTGGGGGCGGTCCAGCCGCCCCCCCCCCCTCTCAAGGGACGATGGGGTGCCCACGCTAAGGCCCCTGATTCTGAAAATGCAAGTACTGGTTGGGTTTTGCCAACTTTTTTGTGCGCCCGTGGCACTGGTCTTGTGAACAGGGAGCCAAAGAATGACCAATCTGGGACAAATCCGAACCAGCAACTAGGGGGTGAAAGGCTGTCTGAGCGCATGCCAGCCACCCGTGGAAGCTCCAGCCCCTCACCAGGGAGAGCCCTCCCACACGCCTTTGTTAATTTCTGCGAGCACCTCACGCCCCCTGTTTGTCCACCCTTGCTGCAATCCGAGCCGCCCCGAGTGCCCCGGGCTCTGAATTTCTGATTTGTGAAACCCAGCCTCGCCTGGAATAAAAGGGACAAAAACAACATCTGAACTGGAGATCCGCGCCGGGGTCAGGGAAAGACAAGCTGTTTCTTGAATGTAAACTCGTAGCTGGAGTGGTCGGCTTTTGGGCACGATTCCAGTGTGGGCTCGCGTTTCATTCTCCGCCCTGATCGTCTGAATTCTTACGTTGAAAGGCCCTTTGTGACAGGAATGTGGTTTGTATTCAAAAGACTACATCACATATTCACACACCCGCTGTAAAAAAAATAAAAAAAATGTTTACGCGGTGGGAACAATGTTACAAACCACTGAATCCATGGGCGTGGCGTGACATGAGTTCCTTATGATGTTGCTGGGTACATTTTCCAAGGACAGCATGTGGTTTGAGTTGTATACTAATGGACTGCCAGACAAAAGATCCACACGCCATTTCCTCAGGGTGATCAGACCCCAACATTGTCAGTATGAAAGGGTAACAAATGCAGCACGTCGTTGTACTTCACAGTGCTGCAGCGGGACTCAATGTATTTGGGGGACGCCCCCCCCCCATTTGTGCGCAGGGGAGAGGTTAGCCTGCCGTGGGGGAGGGGGGTGCGGGCGTTGGAATGTTAGTGTCATCGGCAGGACTGAGAGGCAGAGCTAGGTGTCCAATGGAAGCTCTGAGTGTAAAATGCCAGCTGCTTTGCATAAAAACAAAGTGCATTTTGGGTACATGAGAATGACCAGCAATAGTAATTCAAATGTGAATTCCTTCAGAGCAATCAATGCACACTGGGTATGGTGCTCATTTCATTTGGCAGAATAGTTGCCACAACATTAAAATGTGTGCAAAGCATCAGACATATATACAGCACTGGGCCGTTTCCTTGTTTGAGTTTGGGTTGCCCTGGTGACCAAAGGACGACTTTCAAGTGCAGTTTGTAAAGTTGTTCCATATTGTGCTCGCTGACTGACCCCCGTTGAGAATTCGAATGAACACCATTCAGCAGACTTGTGCGGGCCTACTCAGAAAGGCGGTTTGGCGCGACCATTTTCACCGACCGACATAATTCCTTCCCTGGCTTTACAAGTTCTTAGTTCAAGTCAATTGGGTATTACCCCCACGTTCCCCTTCCTGGTCCCAGTTCTTACTAAATGAGTCGTCAACCACTCCTCAGAGGAACCCTTTCAAATGTTTCTTTTCTCCAAATAATGCTGAGGCCCCACCCCTTCCACTTCTATCCTCATCATAATATGGACTTTATTTCGGCAAGGATGCCATAAAAGCAGCTGGTAATACAGATACAAAACATCCATATAATTATGAAAAAACAGAGTTACAATCAATACATTAAGTATCCTTTCCACCGACGTCGCAGACTACAAAACAGATCATTCACGCATAGCTCTTCATTTGATTAATAACTGTCGTAATAATCATAAAGTGCAATGTGCTTGAGCTAGGATGCGGGTCAATAACCTGGCATACTAATAACTTCTTTTACCCTAGTATTTGCATTAATTTCATTGGTGATATCTATGACACATGCAACGATGAGGTCCCATTACCTGGATATTTGGGGACTGCCAGGGCTGTACCCTGGCTAGCCAACCCTTCCAGAGTCTCCCCCCCCCTCTTCCTTCCCAGGCCATCTGCAATGCACTGGCCACACACTTCACCACTAAAACTCTGGACATCCGGAGCACTCTTGCTACCCACTTCCCCAACCCCTCTCCCACACCATGCCTCCCCTGGCCTTTCACCCTCCTTCTTTCTCTCTTTCCTCCTTCTCCCCGTCACACCCAATGAGGTCGCCAGAGTTGTCCGCTGTATGACAGTCTCCTACAAGCATGTCTCCCTTTGCTCCTCCAGAGCTATGAAGGACAACACTGGCTCGCTTGCCCCCGCTCTTGCTGATTTATGCAACCATTCTTTTGCCACTGGATCCTTCCCCTCCTCCCTTAAGCACTCCCTTGCGCGCCCCCTCCTGAAAAAAACTCTTCTGCAGCTCCTACTTGTCCAGCTAACTACCACCCTATTTCTATCACCCGCTGCCTTGGGAAACTCCTGGGGAAGCTGGCCTTCCCTCAATTTACCTCACACACTGAACTTGCAGGCGGTCTCCACAATTATTAATCTGGATTGCAAGCATCCAGAGGCATGGAAACTGCTCTTCTCAGCACCTGTGAATAACTGGTTGCATCCCTTGATTCCAACTCCCCAGCTGTCCTCATTGTACTTGATCTCTCCTCTGCCTTTGACATGGTCAACCACTCTACCCTTATAAAACAACTCCATGATACCCTGGGGATCTCGGAGCGGGCACTGGAATGGCTGACCTCTTTCCTAACTGATCATCCGTCCAGGTTATTCTGGGCACTTTCTCCTCACCTACCTCCTTCTCCACCTGTGGCATCCCCCAGGGCTACAACCTTTCCCCTGTTTCTTTAACACTTACATTGCTACGCTGGCACTCATCATTTCCTCCTTCGCCCCCAATTTCCAGTGCTATGCAGACAACACTCGACTCTTCTTCAAACCTCCTGCTGACTCCCTTGCTTCTTCCATCATCCCAGACTGCCTACCTGCCATCCAGTCCTGGTGCACTTCTAATGATCTCTGCCTCAATGCCAGCAAGACTGAGATCCTTCCTATTGGGACCCCTGCTCCTTCTTTCTTCCCCTCACTCTGGCCATCCTCTAGGGGCTCTCCCCTTCTCCTTCATCAGAAGCCGGATACTTTGGAGTTATCTTTGTCATGACCGCAGCCTCCAAGGAGTCAGGTTTAGCCCAACTGCCTCGGAAGCTGGGTCACAACTTCATTTCCAGGCACCCATCGGCTCCCATAGGGGCCTTATGGACCTTGTCCTGGCGCCAGTGGCGCCAGGCTCATAAGGGGACCCAGTCCCGGCACAGGACGTGCCGGGCTCATGATGTAAGGAATGGTGCTTGGGTGGACCTACCTGCTGCAGACCATGCTGCTCACTCACCTGCAGGATGAAATCCTCATCCATCCATGGCTGGAACTACTTTACCTTCTGGGTGTGGCCAGCACCACTCCCTGGGACTGGATACTGGAACTATTCTGGAAGCTGGGACTTCTTACCTGGGCGAGGCTGCTGTGGAAGGAGACACCTAAGCACTCCAGTAAGCTATTTAAACCACGCCCGATCAGAGCAACGTGCTTCGCGTTATTCTGCAATAGCAGCAGGACGCTCACCGTGTCAGCTCCAGAGAATCTTCAACTTCTGCATCTGGGGAAGAGAAATCCGCAATCTTACCTTCTGAAATACCATCTTCGTCTTCAGCAGCATCTGAAAAGGGAAAAGAACACCAGGTTAGCACGAGATAAAAACCAGCGCAGCACTTACCCAGTCCATCGGTGCATCTCAAGCCACGGGCTGCAGCTTTCCATTTTTCCGGCACCCTGTGGAAGCAAAGACATTGGTTAGTAAACCTCCGTGAAACTTTCCTTACCTGCGCTGCATTCTTCTCGCCTCCGCCGACGCTGCTACTCGCATCTGCAAAACAAAAGGACATCATTAAGAAATACAAAACTCCATCTATACGCACGTGTTTTGGGCAGCGCTCATCTTTCTCACTCCTCGGCGCATTCCTCGACATCCATTTTTCTACCCAGCTGCTTCTGCGACCTGAAAAAGGAAAAGAGACATTAAGAAGTGCTTTTAACTTCGAATTGACATTTTCTACTTACTTGCCTGCAATACCTTCGCCATTCCATCGCTCTCCGGACCTCCATATTCAAGCAACCGCCGTTCGTGCTGCTAACAACGGCCTAGCTCCAAATCTTCATCCTCTGCAACCAAGAGGCTGGACAATTAACCAGTGAAGTAACTGGCTTTGGCGCCCCTGCACAGACGCAGGATGGAGAGCTCCGCTTTCACCTACATAAGGTGAGCACATTTAGCCTACGAACTACTTGGGAGTACCAGGAAGGGGAGGCAGCTTACCCAGTCAGGCTTATATATCCATATTAACCCCTTGCTCTCATAATTGCAGACACCTCACCCTTCAGATCAAGATCTCAGTGAGGAAAGGGCCTTTCCAGGGTGGTATTCGAGGCCTGCGCGTGACCCTAGAAGACTCTGAGAACCCCCAGCCCAGACCTGCGCCTCCGAGGGATTCAGGTGAGCGTTACAATCTTTGACTCCTCTCTATCCTTCCTCCCTCACATCCAGGACATTGCCAAGAAGTCAAACTTTCAACACTTCCTTCTCAAAGGAATTCTCCCTTTTCTCAGTTTCCCTGAGAAGCTCAATGTTACCAGAGCTCTGGTTCTCTCTAGGCTTGGTTACTGCAACAGCCTTCTCTTGAATATTCCCTCTTCCTCTCTACAACCCCTCCAGCTAATCCAGAATAGGACAGCAAGACTTATCCTTGGCCTCCAGCCCAGGGACAGCATCTCTCTGGCCCTATAAACTCTCCACTGGCTCCCGGTTGCTGCACAGATTAAATTCAAATCCCTCTGCATGATCCACAAGGCTGTCTGGGACTGGGGACCACGCTATCTGCAACTTGCTATTACTAATTATCCCCCCTCTAGACCTCTACGTTCCTATGGAACCCACTCTCTGAGTGTGAAGAGTTTCACTAAACAGGGGGCTGGAGGCCGATCTCTTGCTTCTGCTGGCTACCTCTTGTGGACTACCCTACCCCTTCCTCTTCGTCTTGAGCCAGACCTACTCAAATTCCGGAAGCTCCTCAAGACTTTCCTGTTCCCTTCTTCCCTCCTTTGCTAACCTCACAGTCATCTTGATTGGTGACCAGGGCCCTTATGTGTCTTTGTGGCCCAGGCATCCTACACCCAATCGCCTCAGCTCCTGCTTACAAACTGCCTTGGCACCCACTGGCCTAAGCCATTATAGGCCTGCACTTACCTGCTTATTGCAGCTCAATGCTCCCTTGCACCTACTATACTTGGCACTTCAATCTGCTGCTCACCACAAGCACAGACACTCCAGCACTTACCGCCACTCCTCTTCCCCCTTCTCTCTCAGTACTTGCACATTCTGAATACTCATAAGGCATAGTAGGTCCGTCTCTAGCCTCCAGGGTATATATTGTTTTTCAATCCCATGTTCCCTCCATGTTGCCATGTATGCGCTTTGAAACACAATTTATTTGTTGTATAAGTGCCTAACAATGCACAATAAGTAAATACATAAAATATATTTAATTGTTGAATCCCTACTCTTAACATACACCTACCATCCTTCTAAAACAAGCTTTTATCATTATAAGGGAGGAGACCGCCCATTAATAATCCTATTTGTTTCCCCTGTCCCAAATAGACATGGTAACCCTCTTCCCCTTCTGGCTCGAGTTGGGAGAACTGCGGCAAGCTCTGTAAAACACCTCTTGTGCCTGACTTGCGATTGGGGGCTCCATGGATCCATGCCTGGATTGGCTAAATGTTCAAACAAGGGGGGGTCCTGGGAGTCCCTCCCTACCGGACAATATCCCGGGAGAGTCTCAACCAGATTCTTTAGCTCACTATCCTTTTCACAGAAGAGAAATTTACATTACATATCAGTCTTTGTCCTGCCCAAGGGCAGTCCAGCACCGAAATGCCAGGCAATTCTCTTCTGAACAAGAGTACCAACAGCAACCCCAGACACGTGTTTCGGCCTGAATAGGCCTCGTCAGTGAGGTGGAGCTGTGCATCTCTAAGAACAGGTAGCAAGGGGTCCACGTGTGGATTAACGTTGTAACTTAGGGTGAGAACCCAAAGCTACTTAATATGCACAAACAAGGGAGGGTCCCGGGAGTCCCTCTCTACCGGCCAATATCCCAGGAGAGTCTCAACCAGGTTCTTTAGCTCACTATCCCTTTCACAGAAGAGAAATTTCCATTACATATCAGTCTTTGTCCTGCCCAAGGGCAGTCCAGCATCGAAATGCCAGGCAATTCTCTGCTGAACAAGAGTACCAACAGCAACCCAAGACACGGGGCTAAATGTTGATGAGTAAATAGTAAAGGAAAGGAACAGAGTAGGGCCCAGTCACCTTTCTATAAATATCCAGAGCAGTGGCGGCATACAATAGGCTGAAGCTGCAAGATGTGGGATAACAGTGTCTCATACATTTCTTTCTATTGCACATGTGCGCTGCAGACGAGAAACATGCACAAAGTCACAGAAGGGTGTAAAACAGGGATCAAATAAGTGCTTTTCCCTGCCTAGAGGCCTGATTCATGAATTATCTGTGTGTAAAATCGGGACTTTGCACGTCAAATCGCGCACAAACCCTGTTTATCGATTCATGGAATCAACTGCGCTTGACTTTTCCTTACTCTGCAGGGACTTCATGCAGCCTCAGCATGTCTTTGCGAGCGACCGAGAGACTTGCGCGAGGCACCTCGCAGAGCGTGGGCGTAGCCTGTGCACAGACAGGAACAGGGGGTGGAATTTGCAAAATGGTGAAGAACAGGGAAAAATGCAGGCGTTACAAGGGATGACCAGCGCGAGGCGATCGCATGCCCACAACTGCGCAGGTAAAATCTGATTCATGGATTCGACCGCGCAATCTCACATCAAGGAAATGACCATGCAAAGCTCTTGATGTAACTGCCACCTGAATGCAGGCGTACAGACACTTGCACATAGGTTTCACCACGCAGAGGTAAGATTGCATGGTGGATTTGTGGGTGTGTGCATGCAGTCAGGGTTCCGATAGACATTAGGGGTTAGTGTAAGCAGTGTAGCGGGGTGCAGGAATGGTTTACAGATGTTTGCATGAAGATATTCCAGAGGTTTACCAGTTACAGAAATGTGTACGCATATTGTCGGAGTTCCGGTAATAGTTACGGGGGACCCCGCAAAATGTCCCAGAGGTGCAACCTGGTTGCAGAGGATACCACGCACTGTTTCAAGGGTGTATCATAAAGTTAGCTGTATTTGGCTCCTTTTGCTTTGCGTGGGGGTGTGTTGAGGGCATTCCGGCTGTGACTTGCATGTTCAGTCACTTTACACGAACAATCCATGCATACGCGGAGCGTGCAGAATTACTTCTGTGCGAAGGCTCATGCAGAGGTGTTTTCAGTGCGCAGCCTTTGCAGGATCTCTGTGCACTTTTCCATGAATCCGGCCCTAATCCTTTATAGTTCTGTTTGATGGACAGTGTCCGTGAAACATTGCTCTAACGGTGAGCAAGTTCCCGGAAAGGAGAAAGTCTCTCCTTACTACTCCCCCTCAACAGCATCCTCAGCCCCTCCACTTACTGCAGGAATAAGTCAGAGGAAATTAACATATTTAGGCAAAGGACTTACTTGCAGTCTAGGCAAAATGCGAGAAAACTTGGTTCTTCCAGTAACTGTGTTGCCACTCACAGGGCAGCATCAAGGCTATGTCAGTACAAGGTGCCCCTGGAGAAGTCTCTGCACCCAAATGTGGAAGACGCCATTTTCAAAAATGGAAGACCCGGAACAGGTTCATGTCCAAGCTCTGTCCTCTAGTGGAGTTCAAAGACATGCTAGCTGACTCTCTGGAGATCATCTCAACAGATAAAGTGTGTTAAGTCCTGAAAAAGGCAAATTACCTCGCCCATCCCATTTTGACACCTCACACCCTGTGTCAAAATGATGACTCCCAGCACATGAACGTAAGCATGTACACTGTCACACCCTCCCTTGTACACACACCTGACAATACTGCCACTCCTGCCCCTGCCCAAAACTTTAGAATCACTTTAGCTCGCCCTGCTCCCTCTGTCCCGTTTTATTCCCCCTTCACACTACGGCACTCACGTGGGCCTCCTGATGACTCGCGTGCACATGCACGCCTCACCCGCAACAGAACGCTCTCCAGGTTGCGTCCTTTTTTGCATTGGTAGCTTCCTTAGCGCCTAGGTAATCGGCGGAACGCTACTATGCTTCTGCGTCGCGTGACCAGCACTGTGTGCTCACGTGACCCGGGAATCCACTCACGTGATGCAGCAGCACGTCACGTGACGGGAAGTACTGCCAGAAGCGCGAGTATTTAAACACAGCTTTCTGTGTACTCCCTGCTTCACAGCTGTTCTTTGCAACCTGTTTGGCGTTACGCGTCCGGTTGGATTTCTTGACTCTCTTGGATTTTTGACCTCGGTTTGCTTACTTGGACTTCGCTTGGATTACCTTACTGGCTTTGTTACATTGGATTTGTCTGTGGTTTGAATTCAGACTGCTCTTTGGACTGCAACACGGATTTCCCTTTTGCATCTGGTTTTCTTTGGAACTTCTTGCTTTCAAGCTTCACAGCTACCAAACCACGTTCTTGTCATCAGGTGGTTCTCACGCCATTATTTGGGACTACAGTCTACCTGCCAACGTGAGTCCCGGACCCCTACCTCATAGGTTCATTGCCTTTCTCCTGACCCCTCTGGTAAGACCTTTTCCACGTTATTTTGACACTGTCATTTACTGTCATTTGCTTGGTACTTAATCAGTATTTTCTTGCAGCGGATTGGGGTCCCAGAGGTTCGCGGTTCCGGAGTTGACCATCTCCACCTGTGGCCTCAACGGTCGCACAGGGAGTGACTTTGAGTTCTCTCTGTGTGGCATTTGGGGACAGAGGACTCTTCTCCCTACACGACATTCAAGCCTCAACATACACGTGGGGAAGGTAGACAAACCTGCGCTGAGCAGCATACGCTCCCACGGTGCCAGTATTGTATGGATCTTCCTGCTTCTGTGAATTAAAGAATTTTTGAAGTGCTGCAAAGCAGTTCTGTCAGTCAGTCAAATAGCTTTGTTCGGCCGTCGTGTCATCAAAGTACATCCTAATCACAACAAACCAATTACTTAGGATGAAAATGTATCCTATCATGCCAAATAATAAGACACTGATTTCGACCCCCAAATCATTTGGTTCCACAGCAAAGCAGTTCTGAGTTCTTCTTATACAGAGGAGGGCAAAACTTAAACCACCAAGTGGCAACAAGCGCCTCCCTCCACTTTCCACAAGAAGCTCTCCAGTGACACCCACTCTCCATTGCTGCTGCTTTCTCAGAATATTCCAGCAATTCCAGAGATTCCAAGCCTGTTCACATCCTGCACTCGTAATTCCTCTGCTGATTTTGCTCCAATCTCCAGGCGAGCCACACATTACATGGGCGCAATGGCAAGTCCAATTTCAGATTTACTGAGAAGCCATTGATAGCACAAGCTTTGCTCCCAATCATGCCTTTATATCACTTTGCAACACATCAGGCACAGAGGCACAGGGGCTATTTGTACTTACCACACCTGGCAAGAAATTGGGTGGCTCTAACTTCCTGGGTACGTGCCTAGAAGCAAAAGCCTGCCTAGCTGGCAGGTTCGGTAACATAAAATCCCCTGTGCGAGTGCACAGCAAATAGTACTTTAAATTCAAAGTGTTATGTGTATTCGACGTGTCTTCATGTGCAATTGGGTGGCTCAATGGGAGAACAAATGACAAAATGACAAAAACAAGGACTCATTGAAGAACACCAGTCACCCATTGCACTCCTTTAGGGATAAACCCTTCACCGGATTTAAATAAATTGATACCCTTTGCATTCAATGATTCAAAAATGTTTTTTGTAAACACATATATATATATATGACTTTCAAACAAATCGCATTCTAACATTAT
The DNA here is from genome assembly GCF_040938575.1 of Ambystoma mexicanum. NCBI lineage: Eukaryota > Metazoa > Chordata > Amphibia > Caudata > Ambystomatidae > Ambystoma > Ambystoma mexicanum. The sequence continues at coordinate 141,067,488 of NC_090922.1, read as the reverse complement.
TTGTGATCTTCAATTTAACATTTACGTATTCCACACATACATATGCATATGTTGCTTCTCTTTTAAAAACAAAGCACACATTTAGGCATATGCAGAAATTGTTCTGGACAGTTTGCGTCACTTCCTTCCTACACTTTTATTTAACTATGTATGTCTTAAGTGTGATTTGTTACCATTTGACATTAAGACATGTTTGGGGATGCTTGTGGTCTCGTGCAGAAGGGATGTGACCTAGCAGTTCGGGCTGGACTGCCTCTTTTGGGGTGGGGCCAAGCCTGATTTGCATATGGTCTTTCCCCTTCTGTAATGGCTTGGCAGGTGAAGAACGGTGGTCTGGAGGGTTGCCGAGAGCAACGCCAGTGGTTAAGATTAATTCTAAACCTTCCAGCCATCACCTCTTTGTTTTTGCTTTGTCACCCCGAGTGGGACGGGTATGCCCAGACGTGGGTCCCGTGCCTGCTGGGCCTAGAGACCCAAGCTACTCCTCACTGATGAGCCCCAACAAGGGCGAAACATGTTTGGGGATGCTTGTGGTCTCGTGCAGAAGGGATGTGACCTAGCAGTTCGGGCTGGACTGCCTCTTTTGGGGTGGGGCCAAGCCTGATTTGCATATGGTCTTTCCCCTTCTGTAATGGCTTGGCAGGTGAAGAACGGTGGTCTGGAGGGTTGCCGAGAGCAACGCCAGTGGTTAAGATTAATTCTAAACCTTCCAGCCATCACCTCTTTGTTTTTGCTTTGTCACCCCGAGTGGGACGGGTATGCCCAGACGTGGGTCCCGTGCCTGCTGGGCCTAGAGACCCAAGCTACTCCTCACTGATGAGCCCCAACAAGGGCGAAACATGTTTGGGGATGCTTGTGGTCTCGTGCAGAAGGGATGTGACCTAGCAGTTCGGGCTGGACTGCCTCTTTTGGGGTGGGGCCAAGCCTGATTTGCATATGGTCTTTCCCCTTCTGTAATGGCTTGGCAGGTGAAGAACGGTGGTCTGGAGGGTTGCCCAGAGCAACGCCAGTGGTTAAGATTAATTCTAAACCTTCCAGCCATCACCTCTTTGTTTTTGCTTTGTCACCCCGAGTGGGACGGGTATGCCCAGACGTGGGTCCCGTGCCTGCTGGGCCTAGAGACCCAAGCTACTCCTCACTGATGAGCCCCAACAAGGGCGAAACATGTTTGGGGATGCTTGTGGTCTCGTGCAGAAGGGATGTGACCTAGCAGTTCGGGCTGGACTGCCTCTTTTGGGGTGGGGCCAAGCCTGATTTGCATATGGTCTTTCCCCTTCTGTAATGGCTTGGCAGGTGAAGAACGGTGGTCTGGAGGGTTGCCCAGAGCAACGCCAGTGGTTTAGATTAATTCTAAACCTTCCAGCCATCACCTCTTTGTTTTTGATTTAAGATACCCGACGCATTTCGGACATTCATTTGTCCTTTCTCAAGGCACGCTCCCGCTGTATCCTTCAATAACCTAGACAGACACAATCACATAATTCTAAAACATTCTTTACAAGCATGTTCGAATTTCCAAGACAATTACTATAGTTATTCATAATTTGCTCGCCAGTATCCAGACATCTGTCAAAATCAATTTAACAAAAATCGCTCACCAGTATGTTTGGCGTTTTCAGCTTATGTAGAAAATTGTGACAACGTCACTGCTCAGATTCACTTTGGGTACTTCAACCCTCTGTAATCATAAAATGTTTCAGTCAGCTTCCTCTCAACTAATCCACCCTTTAACAGGACACCTACTTCTAAATACACCCCATTCTCCATTCATTTACCGATTATTTGGCACGGGGAACGCGGAACAGAACCGGCAAACCAGTCGGGTGCCCCATTCCCCGGTGCTCATATAGGAAATGGCAGCTAAACCATGTGACAGAAAACCCTGTGACAGGAAACCATGTGACAGGAAATTGCATCCTCCTGTATATTTCTCTACCGCTGTGACAGCCATCTTATAATGTTATCCTGTTCTCACAGATGTCAATGGACAAAATCTGTGTTCATATATTGTTATTCAACTGGTTGTCAAGTTTCATTCATAATTCACACTTATTCACAATGGAATATCTTATTTATTCTCCACTCTGATAATACCTTACTTAGAGTGGTTTCAACCCGCTCTCCATTGTCCCTCCATAGTGTCTATATAATTTACTTAGTGTGTACCCATCATTTTAGAAAGACACAAATTTGGCACAAGACTCCAATCAGAATTGATCAATGACTTTGCGGCGGCTTTGTAGAAGCTGACCAGCAGGTACGCATTCAGCAACATGGCTGATCAACTCGTTCGGGCTGAAAAGGCCAAGTTTTATGTTTCTGTAACGGGTTGGAATTAAAGAAAAGACTTCTAGAAATTCTCACGATCCTTGTTCTGAATAACAAGCCCTCTGAATACGATTGTCCCCTGAAGAGTTGTTACTTTGCCACTCCTGCATATTGCACAAATCCAGACAAGCACCCAAACAGTACGTGCACAAGATAATACTATGCAAATACGCTGCACCAGAGACACCACATAAGGTGCAACTTGTACCTCTTACATCTGGACAGCACCTAAAATATAATACAATCTACTCCACAACAATATCATCAAACCCCTAGTGGGCACAGATTGGCTGTTTTGTCATACTTACCAGAAAACAAGATGGCGAAGGCTTCCATTTATGCATTGACTTGCATGGCTTAAACAACATCCTAACAGACTCCAAACCACTTCCCAAAATCAGTTCAAAGAAGCTAAGATCTTTTCTTAGCTTGACCTTAAAAGCACCTAACACCTGGTCCAGCTACACACAGATACGAAAGCATTCACAGCTTTTGTCATGCCCGATGATGTCAGTGCACAGGATGCTTTTTGGGGTGTCATCAGAAGCCCCAGTGTTCCAAAGACTCAATTTGCTGTGCAAATTACAGAATGCCCCCTTTTTCCAGTATATATCCTGGTCTGTGGCAATGACAAAGACATGTACAGTGAGAGATTTATCAAGGTCCAGCAGAAAATTGAGGATAGTAGACCAAAACTACACCAGGAGAAGTGCAAGTTGGAACAGCTTGAAGTTGAATACCTGGGTTATACTATCTAGTGGCGGCATACACCCAAAACTACATTAGTAGAAGCCATCTCCAAAGCTCTACCGCCAGGCAATAAGGACCAACTCTGCTCATTCATGAGCCTAACCAAATACTATGACATGGTTTTCTTCCAAAGCAGAACCACTTAGGTCAATGCTAAGGACAAGTGGTGTTTTTGAATGGTCTGACTGGTGCCAACACATGTTCAATGTGACCTGAGCTGACATGTCAATGCCCCAATTATTCCACCACTTTACCTAACCAACCTACAATCATAACTGCGGACAGCAATACGACCTGGGATCCGCCTCAATGCAGCAAGCCCAACATTGTGACTCAGTGGTCGTGTTTGCCTCCAGGGTACTGCCAGAAACCTATTTCGTAATAGAGTGAGAATTGTTGGCATGCACATTGGCTACCAACTTCCTCAGGATGTGTCACTTCACCAAATCCAAATTTGTCAGGAGTCAAGGTTGAGCGAATCTGTCTCTGACGGTCGCAGTCGGCGATGCAGTGACACTGTGAGGCATTCTGCATGCCCGCCCGAACCTCAAAGAAACAAAGGTAAGTGTTCTGCTACATTTATAATGTATGTCACGTCTTCCCTTCCTGTGCGCACCCTTAGATTTAATCCCGACCCCCTTAGTAAACTACCCAGTCCCAACCACTTCTTGCCGTCCTTATGACAGCAACAACACCACACAAGTGGGAGTGCCCCTGCCACACCGCACATCTCTCCTGCTATACAGCTGCGCACACTCCTGTATGCCTCAGTCAGGCATATGGATGACTACGTGCTGCCGCAATGCAGCCAAACTTTCTTAGCATCTGCTGACCCCGAACCTACCACCCGATCCAACTCTTTGGAAGCCCTGGGCTGCACCCAGCTCATCACACAACCTACACACTCCCACGGCTGCATCCTAGAGTGGCTTGTTGACCACAACAGCAACATCTCCATTCTTTCGAACCTTCCCTGCCCCTGGTCTGACCATCACACCATCTCCTTCTCCGTACCCACTCCTGCCACCTCTACTAAGTCTATGGTCTGCTTGGCGTCCATCATGGCCTGCTGCTCACGCAACCTATCCAGCGATTGCATGATCCCTCTCCTATGCCTGCCCATCCCTCCTACTTCAGATACATCCTCACTAGTGGATCATTACAACTCCCTACTACTGTCATCCATCGAAAAATTAGCCCCCCTAAAAGCTAAGAAAACAAAATACATGGCGCACCTCAATTTGTGGTTCACATCCAGCCTCCGATCCGCCAGAGCAGCTGAAAGAGCAGCTGAAGCTGCCTAGCGCAAAGACCCTACCACTGCCAACAAAACTCTGCTCTACAACTCCTCCTTGCAATACAAAAATCGACATAGCTGCTAAAACGACCATTTATAGCGAAAGAATATCTAAAGCAGCCTCCAACTCCCGCAAACTCTTTGGCATCCTCATGGAACTAGAGTCCCACATCGCCCACCCACTCTCCATCGCCAAAGACAACTCCTGGTGCAACAGCATCTAAGACACCCTCACTGGCAAAATTGTGCAACTTCAAAGCAAAATTAAACACAAACAGAAACCCATACCAGGCCCAGCACCACCCACCCTCTGACTCTACTCCTATCCCCCCATTTCACTTCCAAACCACCAGCACTACCACCCTCGCACACATCATCAAGGGCCTCAAACCATCCTGCTGCAAGGGTGATGCCTGCCCTACAGCACTAGTTAAGGAATGCTCTGAACCACTCCCCCTCTCATCGCCACGATCATCAACACCTCTTTTGCCTCCTGCACTGTCCCTGCCTTGCTAAAAAAATCCTGTATTGCCCAATTCCTAAAAAATCTACCCTCGACCCAGCCATCCTCACCAACTATCGTCCTATCACAACAGTCGCCTTCATCCTGAAAATCATGGTCAGAGTCGCCTACCTGCAAATCCTGGAATTCCTAGAACTCCACCATATTCTAGGCTCCCGCCAATCTGACCTCCGCCCAAAACATGGGACCAAAATAGCACTCCTAGAGCTAAAGAATCAACTCAACACTGCCAACGATCAGGGCTCACTCTCACTCCTCCTACTGCTTGATCTCTCAGTGGCCTTTGACCTGAATGACCACGGAATCCTGGATCGCCTCCTTCCTGGCTGACAGAACATCCAGAGTCTTCACTGGGGAGGCTGGTGCCACCCCCAAACCTACCTCTTGTGGTGTACCACAAGGCTTCTGCGTCTCACCAACACTTTACAACATATACACCAAACCGCTCTTTGACCACCTGGACTCCCTTGACATTTCCTACACCAATTATGCTGACGACACCCAAATTCTCATCCCTCTCACTGGCCACCACCCCACTGACTACCTACGTATAAACGCTATCTACGAAACTATTCAGATCTGGATGACTGCCAACAGCCTCTCCCTCAATGATGATAACACTGAACTTCTCATCATTGGCCCCTGAGCCTGCCTAGGGAAACTCCATGAATCCTACAAAATCTTCAACGTCAATGGCCACCTGATTCTGGTAGCCTCCTCCATCAAGACCCTATGTGTATCCTGGACTCCTCCCTTTCCATTACCTGACAGGTCAACCACATTGCCTCAAATTCATCAATGCCAGCAAACCCTTCCTCACTACCCAGAACCAGCTTGAAATAGCCTGTGCCCTAATAGGATCCAAGCTTGACTATTGCAACTACCTACTTTGCGGCACATCAAAAAGAAACCTTCACAAACTATAGACAATTCAAAATAATTCCCTCCGGGCGGCATTGGATCTAGGCAGACATGATCACATCTCGGAGGCCAGAAAGGCTGCTCACTGGCTCCTGCTAAAGGACAGAATTAAGTTCTAGACACTCTCCATCACCTACCACTGCATCTCCAACGACGCTCCCCAATACTTGGCTGCAAAAATTACTAAACACTGCTCAACCAGACCATTAAGATCAGCCTACAAACACTGTCTCGTCACCCCAATATTCAACCGGAAAAGAGCTGGTGGAATGATCTCCCTTTCCACCTGCGAGACAAACCATCATACAGCACCATCAGGAAACACCTCAAAACCCACCTCTTCAACTAACTTTTTTTTCCCTTCTTGGTCTCCCCTCCCATTCATCCTGTTTAGCTAGCGCCTAGATGCCCCCGGGCTATGTGTGCTCTTATAAATGTACCAAATAAATAAATAAATAAATAAATAAATACAATAAAATAAACATTCTGCCAGAACAGAGAACACAAAACCTTGATACATATACACATAGCTTAGGGTACAGAGGTACTGTCAAGTGCATGGGTGAACTAGGAACAATTAAGGATCATCATAGTTACTCCCTACTGTCAGAGGAGATAATGATTTCCTCTATTATTCCAACATGTGGTGGAGCCATTCTATCTACTGCCTTCTCTCCCCAACCAAGTTCCTCCATGAACACCTAGGCACGCCACCCTCACTAGATTGAAAATATCTACCTTATTACCTTCACCAGCTATAGCATCAAGAAAATCAGAATGGCTAATTAGCAACAATATGTGCCTCCTAGTATACAGCAACTACTCTGTAAAATCAGACAAATCCACAACAGGCCTTCCATTCCTCACGACAGCTATAAGCACATGGAGGAGAGTTTTGGGCAGCCAGCATTACAAATTGAAGCCTAAAGGATGTAACTTTCAAACCTGGCACAGGTTCCACTGCATATACCATCATGAGCTATGACAAGAGAGTGATTAGGACCCAAACCAAAAATCAAGCACAATGGTCCTCATTATAAGTTCTGCAGGAAAGGTGCTGTTAAACGTGCTGGTAATTCCGTGTCCACCACTTTTCCCGCACTGCAAAACGACATGTTTGCCGGTGGGGGGATTACCTGATTTACCTCCAGTCAAGAGCTGCAGGTAAATCAGGCCCCCACTGGCAAAAAAAAAACAGCCAGTACTACCATTGCCGGAAATACTGGCAGACCCCTCCATGGAGTCCTTATCATCCACAACCTGGGCTGGCTACAACATCGAGCCCATTAAGTTCAGATCGCATGGAGCAGACTTCATTTAATACCCGACGCGGCCCTTCCAACATGGCCACCATGTTCGGCCCTCTTCTCAGCTGATCCTGGCTTCCCGCACTCGGACCGCCTGATTGGCCGGGTCCTACTACATTTCGTGGCAGACCCTGGAGCCGGCAGGTGACCCCGCCCCCCGCAAAATGCCACCTTAAAAGGACCTTGAATACCCCAGTCAGGGCCTGTCTCGGCATGGCAGGGCCCCTTGCCCTGCCTGTGGCTCCGGAGCACCCATAAACCCACCACTGACCTTCACAATGTGATTTGCGGGTAAGTACCCCAGCCCCCTTCCTATTCCCCATCTCATGTGACCTGGATGTGGTTATATTGACTTTACCTCACACTGACTGGGTCTCCGGCTCAGGAATCCACTCCCTCCACGATTGGAGGTGGCCTCCTGTAGTAAATTTGTACCTGAAGAAAGACAGGAGCCAGGCGGGGATTTCACCAGGACTTTATTTCCTAATACCTCTGGATCAGATATTGCATGGATAGTGTCCAGGATTTAATGGGCCAACGTGGCCAACAGGGGTTTGGATGCTATAACTCAAATTGTCATCAAAAATCCTTATATTCGTCCCGTGCTCGGAGGAGCCGGGAAGACGCTGCTGTCCGCGTCCTCAGCTCATCCCGTAATGCGCGCGTAGCGCGCGGGGGCGGAGCTGATGGCGCGAGCGAGATCTCGCGAGAGCGGGGCTCTCGCAATATCTCTACACCTCCCTGCCCTGGAATGGAGTTCCATAGCATAGCCCGTGAGACTTCCCAGTTCCTGCTTCTTGTCTCAGCGCTCACTCTCACGCTCCTCTGCACGGAGCGCCATTGTGATCATCAGAATACTTTTTCTCTCATCTCGATAGCCGGTTTTTACCTTGTCCCTGGGCCTTTCCTTGTAGCTGCACACTGCCTTCACCTGCTCTGCACCGCAACACTAACTTTGCTCATCCACACTGTTTCCTGGCTTTTAATAACTGCAACTTCCTCCTCCTAACCTAAGCCACGCCGCTTATGACCTGTACCTTGTCTTCTGTGGATGCTCTCACATCGGCGTGCATTTAAGCCTGCACCAACGAAATGTTATCTTGCCTCCACATTAAACCACCAGTCTGTTAGGATTAATGTTTCCTTGATGTGCTGCTCCTTCTTCAACTATCTCTTTTTGCCTATTCTTTGTCTGTACTTCGTACCAATGCCTTCTATAAACCAACTACTAATTCCTTCTACGCTTACTGTTAGATTTTTGTTATCCCTCTACTTATCAAACCAACTGGATATGTTGATTCCACTGGGTATGCATCAATGTTAGGCCACCCACCTTGTGTCTGCTGCCCTACTCAAATGTTGGCATTTTTTCCTGTAAATTTGAAAGTCAAATTTAGATGCTTTTTATTCTGCTACCCTACTCAAATGTCGGCTCTTTCCTGCAAATCTGAAAGTCAAATCTAGATTTTATTTTTACTACGCAGCCTTTTTCGAATGTTGTATTTACCTATAACTGTGATAGTCTATCCTGGATTCTCAATCCACTGGCTTCCCTTAAACTGCTAGGGCTTTCCACTCTGGTGAGAGAGTCGTATCGGAGTCCTACTTTGACTATCGCTGTGTTTAAATGCAAGGCCTCTTCTTGTATTGAAAGTACCCTTCTGTGCGCTCCCCTACTAACTCTCACCCATATTTGAAATTCGAATCTGAATGTTTTTTGTATCTGCTGGCCTTATTCTATTGTTGCCTTTTGACTGTTTCTTGAAGATCAAAGCCTGTTACTCCAAATCCTCGGCCTGCACCAAGTGCTTGGCTTTTTTAATCTATCTGTGAAATCCAAATCTGAGTACTACTTGTAAAATACTGCTGTGTAAATTGCTAGGCCTATCTTCCTTTTTCCTTTACCTGACTTCCATTCTGGATTCTCACTTTACTGGCTACGCCTCCATATTGTGAATTGTTTGTACTCCCCGCTACCTTTCTAACCTAGGCCCTATTCCTCATTACCCTTTGATTTACTGTTTCTTTTGTTGCACCTGACTCCTCTTCGTCTAACCTGCTGCAAGGCCGCCTGGTGAGTTTCCTGTGCATTGTGCAGTCCCTTATCTGCTCTCTATGCCCCCCTATGCCTTGCAAAGATGGTGCTCTTCATCTCTCCTATCTATGCTAATTGCTACTCTATCACCTTTCCTTCTCCTCTGTTGAAGGCTGGAAGGAAAAATGTAAGAAAGCACTCCTGGTCTCCAATCCAGGAGTGCCCATTGCTGACACCTATGTAAATGCTTCCTCCAGGCAGACTATTACTGACATCCTCTGTACTGTCCCCTCTCCTCACCTATGGACTCCCCATATGGTCTCTATGGTATGGTATGGTAATGTTTATTTGTGAAGCGCCTATACACAAGGCAAGTGTTTCAAAGTGCTCAAGGACGTAGGGAACAAGGGGAAAAAACAACAGTCATTTAGAGCCCTTGAATTTCTGAATGATACAAGTCTGCCCAGGCAGAGTAAGTGTATATAATACAATTAAGAGTGTAGATAACAGCAAATAGGTCTGACAACGATTCTGCAGTTTTTCCAAGAGGCGCCACCATGCAAGGAGGGGAGACAGGGAAGAAAAGACAGACGATCTTCAAGCCATAGTACGTTCAGATCGTGCAAGTGCAAAGAAGGTAGAGGTGAGGGGGAAATGACAAGTGCAGGGGTGTTCAATCCAAGTGTCCCCAGTTAGTTAGAAACTGGGTAAGTGCTGAGAGATGCCATTCTCATGGGTCGTTGACCAAGTGCTATAGCAATGAGGCACGTGCTGGCCTTAGGCAAGTGCTAGAGGACTGGCGAGGGTGCCTCGGACCTGTGAGACTCTGAGGTACGCCGAGCGGCTAGACGGTATGCTGTGTGGAAAAGGAGGGAGAGAGGGATAGAGCAGAGAGAGAGGTTAGCAGGGTAGAGGGAGAGAGAAGGAAGAGGAGAAGAGGAATCTCTTAAGGAGTTATCAGAATTTAAGGAGATCAGGCTCAAGATGGAGGGCAGCAGGGAGGCTATTCCAGAGGGAGGCCCCTGCTGAGGATAAAGGTCTCCCTCCAAATCTCTGCTTAGAGAACTGGCTCACTCGCAGAAGGTTAGAGGTAGATTAGCGGAGGGCTCGGGAGGGACAGTATTTAGGAAGGCATCGATGCAGATAGGTGGGTCCCAGGCCCCTGAAAGCCTTGTGGACAATGCAGAGGGTTTGAACTTGATCCTTGCAGCCACGGGGAGCGAGTGGAGGGAATTCAGCTCCAGAGAGATACAGTCCCTGGGCTTGAGGCCAAGGATAAGTCTCACAGTTCTGTTCTGTATGAGTTGCAGATGGCGCAAAGCAGAGGTTGAGAAAGAGACTGTTGCAGTAGTCCAGCCTTTAGAGAACCAGGGCTCTAGAGACGCTGAGCCTCTGGGGTAAAAGTGAGAAAGGAAGAGTACCTCTGAGCATGGACACTCCAGCACTTACCCCCACTCCCTCTTCTCTCACTGCACTTGCACGTTCTGAATACTCACAAGGCCTAGTAGGTTTGTCGTTATCCTCCGGTGTATATATTGTTTTCAATCCCATGTTCCCTCCCTGGTGCCATGTGGGAGCTTTGAAACACACACTTAATTCTCACTATGCTGTCAAACAAACCTCTGACATGTCACCTTCTTGAAGACTTTGATTTTGATGTCCTCGCTCTCACTGAGACGTTGTTCAATGTCAGCTCTGTTACTGCTTTTGACACTCTCCTACCTGAGGGCTACAAGATCCTCTCCAAGCCCAGGTCTAACCGGTCTGGAGGGGAGTGGCCCTTGTCTTCCCTGAATGGGTCCCTGCTTCCATCATACCCACTGAATCCTACTCTTCCTTTGAAGGTCTTGTCTGCAAGCTTTGCATCTCTCCTACCCTCTCACTCACTCTTGCTACCATCACCAGGACTCCTGGGACGATCTCCCCCTTCCTTTTGGAGTGGGCCGACCTTGCCTCTTCTGACCTCTACCTCTATGCTTCTCCTCCTTGGAGACTTCAATATTCATCTGGATTCTCCTGATGCACCACTTTACTCTTCTGCAACCTCTGTGACTCTCTTTCCCTCACCATCCTTCCCTCTGGTCCAACCCACTCAGCCAGGCACCCCTTGGACACGGTCACCACAGCTCATATCTCCTTCACTACTCCTCTCTCCTGGTGCGGCCGTGCTCTTCTCTCCTCCCATCTGGAGCTCCTTAGCCCCCCAGCTAAGCCCCTGCCCGCACTGCCAGTTTCCTTCTCTGTCATTTGACTGATGAAGCGAGTGTGAGTAGCTGCCTTTGCCGCCTCCTTCACTCCCCTCCACTCCTGCTATTCACTCTCACACTGATTCAGCTCTTGCTAATCTTCACCTCTCCATCTCCAACACCCTTCATATCCTTGCCCCTGCCATGAGGATCCGCATGAAGCCTGCTTCCAAGTGCAATAGTTGGTATGATTCTGACCTAGCCTCGCTGAAACGGAACTGCAAACTTGCAGAACGGAAGTGGCTGGCTTCTAGCACATCCTCTGACAAACTGGCCTGCTCCAAAGACAATACAGACTCTCTATCCGCTCCAAGAAATGGGCCCAAATCCAAGCCCGCATCTCTGGGGCCACAAACAACATGGCTGAACTTTTCAAAATCTGTAAGGAACTTGCCAATCCTACTGCAGTCTCAACTTCTCCTCTTCCTTCCTAGGCCCTCTGCACGGTGTGTGTCTCCATTTCACAACAAAAACTCAGGATACTCTGTCCTCTCTCTCCTCTACCTCCTCCCTCCTCCACCTGCATGCATGCCCTGTGTGGCCCCCATCTCTCCCTCCCCCCTACTCTCCTCCTGACCCATAGCAACGGATGAGGTCACCAAGACAATCTGCTCTATGAAAGTCTCCTCCAAAAAGGTGCTTCCCTGCTCCTCCAGAACTATCAAGGACCACATTGCCTCTCTCACTCCATCCTTGGCTGAGTTATGTAACCACTCTTGTGCCACTGGATCCTTCCCTTCACCTCTCAAGCACTCCCTTGTGCACCCGCCTAATAAATGCATCTGCAGACACTTCCTGCATGGCTAACTACCACCCTATCTCCACTACCCCCTTCTTGGGCAAACTCTTGGAGAAGTTGGTCATATCCCAACTAACTCATCACACTGAATCTGTTGGCTGCTTCCACGTCCACCAGTCTGGCTTTAGAGCAGCCAGAGGCATGGAAACGGAAAGAGGGTCAATCACAGGCATTCGTACAATTGCAAAGCTCGAAAATTAAGCAACACGCCACCCTCAACAGGAGACAGGAAACCAAGGAGGGAAAAACTGGGAACATCTGGAACAAATCACGCCAAAAACAAGAGGAATACAAGGAAACATGAGGAGAAAAAAACAAGAACGGACTGCAAAAACTCACTCATTTACCTAACCTACGGAAGTGAAGTTAAGAAATCAGAAAAACTCCTACACTTGAGCAGGCTCGGGGAACAAGGAAACACTGGCAAAAATAAGAGTAAACAGCAAAACTGTGTATATTTGGGAACAATGACACACTGCAGTAGTAGTGGCTCAAGAAAAAGAGACTACAGATCCACAAGAGTACTCCAAAACCCATATTGTGGCATACGCCAGCCGCGCACTCAACTCCACCGAACAAGCATACTCCCAAGCAGAGCGGGAGAGCCTAGCGGCAGTATGGGCATGCGAAAAATGTCATCATTTTGTCATCGGACAAACGTTCACCCTCGTTACGGACCACCAAGCCTTGCTGGCCCTATTTGGCAACCCGAGAATAAAGATGCCTCCACGCATCGAACGATGGGGCATCCGCCTCCAGGAATATGACTATACCATCATTCACAAGCCTGGGGGCGACGCAAACCCAGCAGACTATCTATCACGACACCCGGAAGAAGCACCAGACACCGCAATGCAAGGAGAAGCCGATGGATACATCGCATACCTATCACACAATGCCCTTCCCCCGGCCATCACTGCCGAACTATTTGCGGAAAAGAGCAGAGCTGACCCCACCATCAAGGCAGCCGTCCATCTCACCAACACCAACAAGTGGCGGCAGGCGGCCAACCAACACTTCGAGTCAGGAGAGGGGGGGGAAGTAGACAGAAGAGACTTGGCCAGAATGCAAAAAATACACAACGAACTGGCCACAACAAGCCAAGGCACACTGCTCAGAGGGAACCGCCTGGTAGCACCCAAAAGTCTTAGAAAACCACTAGTCATGATCGCTCACGAAGGCCATCGAGGTGCGGCGAACACAAAAAAGATACTGAGAAACCAGGTGTGGTTTCCCCACATGGACACCATTGTGGATGACATACTAAGACACTGCAACCCTTGCCAAGTAAATGCGGCCGGCTCACCACCCTGCCCCCTGCGCATAGTTCCGCTCCCTGATGGACCTTGGCAGCGAGTAGCACTTGACTTCTATGGCCCACTCGAAGAGGGAGGTCACCTGCTGGTGGCCATAGATGAGTACTCCCGATTCCCACTGGTAAAGCACGTACAATCCACGCCTTCCACCACGTGGTAGGCCCAATAGACGAAGTATTTAGCGAATGGGGCATCCCCAACGTAGTGAAAACGGACAATGGATCCCCATTCCAAGGACAAGAGTTTAGGAAATTTGCGGCACACCTCGGATTCCACCACCAGAAGATCACACCACTATGGCCCCAGGCCAACGGGAAGGTGGAGCGATTCATGGCGAACATTAAGCGCACACGCCAAAAAGCAGCAACAGACCAAGCCTCGATGCCACAAGCCATCTCACAAATGCTACGAAGCTACCGGCATACCCCCCACGAGGCAACTTGGTACACCCCAGCCGAACTTATGATCAAATACAAACCACGGTCCAGGCTTCCCCAACTCGAGGACTACAAGCCGGAGGAGGACGACGAGATACGACAACGAGAAGCGGAGAAGAGCCAAAAAGCTAAAGAATGGACTGACCGGAAGCGGAAGGCCAAGGAACCCCTGATCCCCGTAGGAGAAACAGTGCTGGTCAGGCAGGCCCAACGCCGGAAAACGGACTCGAAACATCGGCCCGAGCCCATGATAGTGACGGAAGTGAAAGGACCCATGATCACCGCCCTGGGAGACCAGGGTGAAATAACCCGAAACGCGTCATACTTCAGATGAATGTTCCAAGAAGATGGAAATGAAGACATGCCTCTTGAGGAAGAAGACCCTATGGACCCAGAGACCCCTCCCGATCCGCCTGAGGTGCCGCTACCGGCAGGCCAGGAGGACGAAAGGGAAGAGCGAGCAGAGCGATCCCACAGGCTAGCCAGACGGCCCACTCGGCTCATTGAAGAAATCGTTGTCTTAGTGCTGGCCGGCAGTTCTGAAGCACTGGTTAAGGCATCTCGGATGGCTTTTCGACTATGGTGTAACAACAATCAACGGTGCAGTTGGTTGCAGCACGAGGGGCTCGACTGGCTCAAAAAGTTTCTTTAAGGCAGACATCAGTAGATGCTTGTCGATGCAGTTCTTCTAGCTTCTTCACTGGGCTTGTGTCGTGCTTTAAAGTGGACGGCCCGAAGCTGAGGAGAGTGTTGCAGGCAGCAGCCTTGTCCTTGGTTTGGTTGAGAGACTCTGTGGCACTTCCCACCTACAAAGCTTGCTGCAGAGCCTAGCAGGGTACGCTGAGTGCTGGATGGGTACTGGTTTTGGAGCTGCTGGAGGGTCCTCTGGATTTGGTATCTCCCTCTGTTCCCTGGCAGATGTTTAGGGGAGGGATCTTGCTTCCCTCTTGGAGGTACTGGCCTTCCTTCACTGGGTCCTAACCAACAATCTCTTATGTGCGTGAGTTCATAACCAGAGTGCTTTGCAACAAAAAAGGTAAAAGAGTGAAAACATGTACTACTAAGTCCCACCCATCTTCCTGTCTGTTGTGGATCAAAGGGTCTCTCTGGTTAATGGCGCTCTCGTGGTTCTTGATTAAAGCAGCAGGTCTTCCTTGATGCTATGATGAGACAAGACTTTCTGGCTCTGTCAAACCACATAGTCGTACGTTCTGAATGGGTTCTCCCTGCAGGGGTTACTACTTTAAACACACAGTCCCAGACATGACATTTCACTGTCAATTGATACTGAGGCCGGGAGCTTGCATCAGGTTGACACAGTGCATGTGAAAGGGTGTTGTTGTGTCCTGTCTCCTTTGTTAGCCTCTGCAGCCAGGCCCAATGTGGGCCTGTTTGAATTGAACTGTGATTCGTATGGAGATGCTGCCACCAGCTACAGTGCTCAACAAAAGGACAGGGCGGATCCATAGAGCCATTGTTAGTTAATTAGGCTGGCCATGGCAGAGGGAAGGTTTGGCCCTCCCCCTTCTGGAGATGCATTGTGTACTCCACCTGTCAGATCCCAACTAAATATGACAGGGGGGGACTCTGCCTGCAGGCTGTGTCCACCCAGAGTACATGGGTCTGTCTATGCGCATGTCATCCGGTGAGCATAGGAAAATGTGTGCGGAATAGGCCCACACATTTCCAAATGTTGATCTACCATCATTAACTTAGTCTCGGGAGGATAGCTCAGGGGCAACATGCTCGCCTTGGAAGAAAAACGACACAGAGCACCGCAGGTTCGATCCCTGGGTCCATGCTTAGAAACCTCTTGGTATTAAGCGCGTAATAAATAACTTATCATATCAAATTTAATTTAAAGAAAATTAAAAACCCAGGCTGGCTGGCTGGCAGTGTTTACTCTATTTGCACCGTGGAGTGCAATAGAGAGGTGCACAGATGCTCCTGCTGTCTCTTTACACTTCTCATTTGCACTCTGCAGTGCAAATGATGAAAATTGCCCCGAAGGGACTTGTTTGCATGTTAGTACAAACGTAAGCTCTAACCTCCAGGCAATTTATCATTTAATGAAAATGAGCTCCTGTGTCTCCAAGACACAGGACACCGCTATAGAGCAGAGCAAACTTGAAATTTAGGAACTTAATGCTAATCAGTAAGTAGGATTGGCAGTGTGGGGGATATGTAGTGAGCTACAATAGGCACTGTACATTAATGACCCATACAGGACTCACATGAACTGAGGATTCTAAAATTGGCCAATGATCACCTACCCTCAGTGTGGTCAAAGCTAGCACCTGCTAGCCACTGGTGTTTTGCATCTTGCACCCATCCTGGACCTGGAAGGGTGGAGAGGAAGCAGTGAGCAAGGTATTCTGGTACTGTCATGATGCCTACCCCCGGGCATCTGGACCAAGCCCATCAGCCCCGGAAGCAGGCATCCAGACATTTATTAAAACCTCAGCAGCCCCGGCTAGGGGCTATCTGGGTTCAGTCCTGGCGCCTTAGGCCCCAGGCTCATAATAGAAATCAGTCCTGGCGCCTTAGGCGCCATGCTCATAGTCATTACTTACCTCAGGCAGACCATGCTGCAAATGAATCCTGGCCAACGTGAAGCCTGGAGGGGACTATTTTACTACAGGGACTATTTTTTACTTGGGTGTGGTTCTAGGGACTTCTTACCTGGGACTACTTTTGAGGCTATTTAAACCGCGCCCGACCAGCAACACACGCTTCGCGTTATTCTGCATCCTGCAGCGTAACGCTCACCGTGCCTGCAAGTCAGCATCCAGTCTTCTGTCACACTCGCCTCGAATCCGGAGCTCCTAGAAAAAGGGGAAAAAGGAAGAAAAGGTTAGATCACGGACATTATTTTAATTCCTTACCTGATTCCGGATCCAGCACGTCTCCGAGCCTGGAAAGGACCTTATTCCAGCACGCGTCGCATCGCCAGCAGCAGCGCGGCGTTATACTCACCAGTCCACAGCATCTTTCGACTCTGCGCTGCCTCCATCATTTTCTTCGTCGAACGCCAGCACCTGGGGGAAAACAAAAGAAACAACAAGGTGAGCCAAGAGAGCCGACAAATACAATCTCTTACCACTGTAGGCTTACCTGATTTACCACCAGAGGCATTACCCTTTAATACGCCTCATCTTCCTATGCCGCACCTATAAAGGGAGAGAAAACAACAAGTTAAACTCATGCAACTTTTACCGGACAGTGTTGGGTAATACAGACTCTTACCCGAACGCCATCAGCTGCCTCCAGGCAACATTCTTTTGAACCAGCTGCAATTCAACAAGGGAATGGAACAAGAGTGAACATCGGACATATTGAACTCTTTGAAATGTATAAACCCCGGAGTCAATATTCCTCTGGAACTCCTCCAGTACCTTCAAACCAGTGAAGTAACTGGTATCTATGCGCCCCTGCGTGCCATGCAGGATGAGAGCTCATCATTTAAAAACATAAGGTGAGGTTACTAAAAGGGGATATTGGAGGTGACAACTGGGGAGAACGAGAACAGTGGAAGGGGGCCATCACTAAAATCCACGGGTGGCTAAATCCCTCTCTCCACTTGCAGGAGAATACTTCTACGGATCAAGCAGACGAGATTAGGCGGGCCAGTCCAGACAGTCATCTCGGCACTACGCATCACGTTGGTGGAGACCGCAGCTGTCCGGGTCCGATCGACGCCCCTGTGGGAACCAGGTGAGCGTAACAGAACGCAAAGCCTATCTACAAATCCCCACCCGGGCGTAATGGAAACCTCAGAAACCGACCAACTAGCCCTATTGTTAGAGGAACTTAAGGCAGAAGTGCACTCCGCTCGCCAAGAAACTAATGCCCTCAGGAGAGAACTGATTGTGTCAAAGGAGTGCACTGATGATCTTGCTAGACAATTGCTGCGAAACCAAGCTGGGCAAACACCACTACCTGGACTCGGGGGGAATCCAACTCCCGTTTCATCGAGCAATACTGTGCAAGTGGTTCTACCAGGGAGCATTCCTTTAGCTCCACCCGAACGTTTTGCTGGGGACCCATAAAAGTTTTCCGTGTTTATGAACCAATGCCGCTTGCACTTTTTATGCAGACCTGGAGCTTTTCCAAACGACCAAGCCAAAGTATCCTTTGTACTATCATACCTTAGTGGCAGCGCAGCGGATTGGTCAATTCCACTAGTCAACCAGGATGACCCTCTTCTTCGGGATTTTCAGGGTTTTCAATTGGGCATGTAAAGACTATTCGCCAGACATTCACAGGGACAGGCCCTGGATAACAAACTTTTATCCTTACGACAAGGTAACCAGGATCTACTAACCTATATCGCAACCTTCAATAGGTTGGTGGTGGAAACCGGATGGCCAGAGGTAAAACGAATTACATTCTTTCATCGTGGACTTCGGGGTGAACTCAAAGATGTTTTGGCCCAAGTTGTGAACCCACCTCAGGATTGCGCAGAATATGTAGACTTAGTGGTCCAGTTAGACCACCGACTTCAGAATAGAAAGGCTGATCGAGCTAAGTTCGAGAATCGGGTATTGGTGAAACCGAATGTTACCCCCAAAGGAACAGATGCATCAGAACCGATGCAGATCGGGGGGATTTAGGGACCCTTAACTCAAAAGGAGAGAAAAGGGAGACAGCAGATGCAATTGTGTCTGTACTGTGGGGCCTCAGGACATTTTCTACGGGATTGCCCGATAAAACCATCCAAGAAAGTAGTCGGAGTTGCTGATAGAAATCAAATAGAGCCTGATAAGGGAAACTACCACGCCCGACAAGCGTAGAGGTCCGCTTGCCGAGCTTGAAGAAGGATACTCAGACCTCGCACCTAATCATACCAATGGTCCTTCTTGATCCAAGGCAGCCATCACGTATGCACGCAGTAAGGGCATACATTGATAGCGGGGCCGTAGGAAACTATATGGACCACGAATTGGCTTCTAGGATGAATCTACCTCTCTGCAAAAAGGCCACTTCGGATGTCATCACCACAGTCGATGGAACTGAAATTGCCTCTGGGCCTGTAACTCATTCCATCGCAGAGATGACACTGTTGGGTCAGGATGGGCATCGAGAGACTATTGTTTGATTTAATCAAAGCCCCGCAGTTCTAAATAATACTGGGGATACCTTGGTTGGAAACACATAATCCTTGTATTGATTGGCGAGAGAAGAAAATAACCTTCCCGGATTGTGCACACATCTGTTACCTGGAAAAAACCTTGAACAAAGGCCTGACCACAGTCGCTAATCCAGTCGTGCAGTTACCTCAGGAATATCAAGAATTCCAGGATGTTTTCCAAAAAGAACAGGCAAACACTTTACCACCTCACAGATCATACGATTGTCAATTCGACCTCATACCCGGTGCACAACCTCCATGTAGTAGGATCTACGCCCTTACGGAACCCCCGAAAACTTTCACCTACGACAATACTTGGACCAATACCTTGCTAATGGCTTCATTCGTCCATCCAAGTCCCCTGCATCCTCAGCTTTGTTCTTCATGCCTAAAAAGGAAGGAAACTATATGGACCACTAATTGGCTTCTAGGATGAATCTACCTCTCTGCAAAAAGGCCACTTCGGATGTCATCACCACAGTCGATGGAACTGAAATTGCCTCTGGGCCTGTAACTCATTCCATCGCAGAGATGACACTGTTGGGACAGGATGGGCATCGAGAGACTATTGTTTGATTTAATCAAAGCCCCGCAGTTCTAAATAATACTGGGGATACCTTGGTTGGAAACACATAATCCTTGTATTGATTGGCGAGAGAAGAAAATAACCTTCCCGGATTGTGCACACATCTGTTACCTGGAAAAAACCTTGAACAAAGGCCTGGCCACAGTCGCTAATCCAGTCGTGCAGTTACCTCAGGAATATCAAGAATTCCAGGATGTTTTCCAAAAAGAACAGGCAAACACTTTACCACCTCACAGATCATACGATTGTCAATTCGACCTCATACCCGGTGCACAACCTCCATGTAGTAGGATCTACGCCCTTACGGAACCCCCGAAAACTTTCACCTACGACAATACTTGGACCAATACCTTGCTAATGGCTTCATTCGTCCATCCAAGTCCCCTGCATCCTCAGCTTTGTTCTTCATGCCTAAAAAGGAGGTGACCTCAGAACGTGCATAGACTACCGCGCATTAAATCAGATCACCGTGAAGAACCGATACCCATTGCCTCTGATCCCCGAATTACTAGACCAAGTAAAGGACGCTTGCATCTACACTAAATTAGATCTCCGAGGGGCACATCATCTGGTACATGTAAAGAAAGGCGACGAATGGAAGACTGCCTTTCGCACGAAGTACGGATTATTCGGATATCAGGTGATGCCCTTCGGGTATTCTATGAACGATGTCCTTCGTGAACTCATTGACGTCTGTGTTGTCGTATACATCGACGATATTCTAGTGTACTCCTCCTCAGAATCAGACCATGTTAAGCACGTTCGTGCAGTCCTCGAGAAACTACGTCAGCACAAGTTATATGCAAAATTGGAAAAATGTGTTTTTCATGCTACGGAAGTTGAATTCCTTAGATTTATCCTGAATCCAAAAGGAGTCCGAATGGACTCTCGAAAGGTGGATGCAATTCTCAAATGGCCATCACCCAGTTCAGTTACAGGGGTACAAAGCATGCTTGGATTTGCTAATTTCTACCGTAGATTTATTCCTGACTTCTCACATGTTGTACACCCCATCACAGCACTTTTGCGAAAAAACAAACGC
Source organism: Ambystoma mexicanum (assembly GCF_040938575.1). Taxonomy (NCBI): domain Eukaryota; kingdom Metazoa; phylum Chordata; class Amphibia; order Caudata; family Ambystomatidae; genus Ambystoma; species Ambystoma mexicanum. Next base: position 141,046,770 of record NC_090922.1, on the reverse strand, counting down.
TTCTTGTGGACCGAAGAGGCTGAAAAGGCCTTCCAAGAGCTGAAATTGAAATTCACGTCGGCACCTGTCTTGAAGCATCCACGCCCCGAGCTCCCATACGTAGTCAAAACCAATGCATCCAGTTTAGCCATGGGAGCTCTCCTGTCCCAGAAGGATCCTGAAACCGGTCAACTTCATCCAGTAGCATTTTGGTCCAGAAAGTTCTTGGCCCCCGAGTTAAACTATGCGGTTACCGATAAAGAGTTGTCAGCCATCAAATCTGCCTTCAAGGCTTGGCGGCATTATCTTCTCGGTGCCAGGCACACCATTACTGTAATCATCGATTACAGGAACCTGCAGTATTTAAGAACAGCCAAGGCCCAATCATCGCGTCAACTTCGATGAGCATTATTCCTTGCCGAATTCGATTTCGTGATCACTTATCGACCAGGTTGCAAGAATGGTAAGGCAGATGCCTTATCCCGAATAGGGATGGGAGAAGCATATTCGAACCCAGAACCGGTGCCTATAATTCCAGAACAAAGAATCCTTGGCATAACTACTCTACAGACTTTAGAAGATATTCATTTCAAAATCCAACAACTTTTCGATTCAGCAGCCCTGCAGGACTGGGTGAAAAAGGGCCAAGATTATTCAGTCATCAATGACTTACCTCACTATCAAGGGCGTCTATTTCTACCACACAAGGAACTACAAGAACTAGTCATCTCCAATTACCATGATGCTCTGATGGAAGGACACCAAGGTATTGCAAAGACTGAAGCTAAAATTAAAAGACAATTCTGGTGGCCCACCTGGCGAAAAGACGTAAAGTCATTTGTGCTGTCATGTGGTATCTGCGCCCAAAACAAAAGTCAGAAGAAAAAAACAGCCGGTCTTTTACAACCTTTGGATATTCCACCCACACCCTGGCACACTTTGTCTTTAGACTTTATTACAGATCTACCTCCGTGTAATGGGTTTAACACCATTCTAGTTATTGTTGATCTTTTTTCCAAGTTGTCCCACTTTATTCCTTTAAAGGGATTACCTTCCGCTTCAATTTTGGCCAAGGAATTTCTCAAAAACATTGTTCGAATACATGGATTTCCTTCCGTATTGGTCTCTGACCGAGGTAGTCAATTCATTTCGCAATTTTGGAAGACATTTTGTCAATTGGCGCAAATCGACGTGAGGTTATCTACCAGTCACCATCCCCAGACAGATGGTCAGACGGAGAGGACCAACCAGACTCTTGAACAATACCTACGTTGCATGCTACACCAGACTGAAAGCAATTGGAAGGATATTTTATGGATTGCTGAATACGCTTACAATAACTCAGTACATTCAGGAACCGGACAAAGCCCCTTTTATACCATATATGGACATCATTCTCGAACCTCAGAACTCGATTCGCCCCAGCACTTAGAAATGCTGGCAGTGACCCATCTGCACTCTACTATTACACAAGCCTTTAAGGAGGCAACTGAACATTTGAAACAAGCAAAAGAGAAATACAAGAAAAATGCTGATCAACATAGAAGTGACACTCCCCAATACCAGATTGGAGATCAAGTTTGGCTGGCTACAAAACACATAGCTCTAAAAGGAACTCGAACTTTTAATCCTAGATATTTGGGTCCTTACACCATTAAAGCCATTATCAACCCGGTGGCCGTCAAATTAGAATTACCCTCTAATATGCGGATCCATCCTGTCTTTCATGTTTCACTTCTAAAACCAGTTCAACCCGGAACAAGATTAACCAAACCACCTGACCCCATTCTGATAGATGGAGAACCTGAATTTGAGGTAAAAAATATCCTAGACTCTAAGATGGTTAAATCAAAACTTTTTTATTTAATCGATTGGAAGGGTTACGGACCACAAGAAAGGTCATGGGAGCCCAGTGACCACGTTCATGCACCTCGGTTGGTGAAGAGATTCCATCGGAACTTTCCAGAAAAACCAGGGCCCAGGGGAAGAACAACCTTAGGAGGGGCCTTGGTGGGGAGTGCTGTCATGATGCCTACCCCCGGGCATCTGGACCAAGCCCATCAGCCCTGGAAGCAGGCATCCAGACATTTATTAAAACCTCAGCAGCCCCGGCTAGGGGCTATCTGGGTTCAGTCCTGTTGCCTTTGGCGCCAGGCTCATAGTCATTACTTACCTCAGGCAGACCATGCTGCAAATGAATCCTGGCCAACGTGACGCCTGGAGGGGACTATTTTACTACAGGGACTATTTTTTACTCGGGTGTGGTTCTAGGGACTACTTACCTGGGACTACTTTTGAGACTATTTAAACCACGCCCGACCAGCAACACACGTTTCGCGTTATTCTGCATCCTGCAGCGTAACGCTCACCGTGCCTGCAAGTCAGCATCCAGTCTTCTGCCACGCCCGCCTCAAATCCGGAGCTCCTAGAAAAAGGGGAAAAAGGAAGAAAAGGTTAGATCACGGACATTATTTTAATTCCTTACCTGATTCCGGATCCAGCACGTCTCCGAGCCTGGGAAGGACATTATTCCAGCACGCGTCGCATCGCCAGCAGCAGCGCCACGTTATACTCACCAGTCGACAGCATCTGTTTCTTCGTCGAACTCCAGCTCCTGGGGGAAAACAAATGAAACAACAAGGTGAGCCAAGAGAGCCGACAAATATAATCTCTTACCACCGTAGGCTTACCTGATTTACCACCGGAGGCATTACCCTTTAATACGCCTCATCTTCATATGCCGCACCTATAAAGGGAGAGAAAACAACAAGTTAAACTCATGCAACTTTTACCGGACAGTGTTAGGTAATACAGACTCTTACCTGAACGCCATCAGCTGCCTCCAGGCAACATTCTTTTGAACCAGCTGCAATTCAACAAGGGAATGGAACAAGAGTGAACATCGGACATATTGAACTCTTTGAACTTTATAAACCCCGGAGTCAATATTCCTCCGGAACTCCTCCAGTACCTTCAAACCAGTGAAGTAACTGGTATCTATGCGCCCCTGCGTGCCATGCAGGATGGAGAGCTCATTATTTAAAAACATAAGGTGAGGTTACTAAAAGGGGATATCGGAGGTGACAAGTAGGGAGAACGAGAACAGTGGGAGGGGGCCATCACTAAAATCCACGGGTGGCTAAATCCCTTTCTCCACTTGCAGGAGGATACTTCTACGGATCAAGCAGACGAGATTAGGCGGGCCAGTCCAGACAGTCATCTCGGCACTACGCATCACGTTGGTGGAGACCGCAGCTGTCCGGGTCCGATCGACGCCCCTGTGGGAACCAGGTGAGCGTAACAGGTACATGCAGTCTTTAGAATAAAAAACATACTGGCTGCCACAACCCCCAAATGAATCAGATGAGAAGTCGTCAAGGCGACCCTAGAGTTTCCATATTACTGCAGCCTCATGCCACAAGGGTCCAGTACTGAACAGGCGGCCACAAAGCATGCCTGCTTGTTGTGTGCATATAAGCAAAGAGATCGAAACCTGAAAATATCACTTGGCTCCACTAGGTCCATGCCGGCTTAGATGATGTAAGCACAAGTACTAGCTCGTTGTCAGCCTTTCACCTGATGTTGTTGGACTTATCAGCAGCCTTCGACCTGCTTGATCATAACATCCTCCTTGACAGAATGCAGTCGGTTGGGGGCCTCTCCGCTAATGCCATAGACTGGCTGAGATCATTTTTAGAGGGTCGACGATCCCAGGTATACTGGGGGGACTGCGCCTCTGAACCACAACTATTGACCTGTGGAGTTCCACAGGGGGCATGCCTCTCCCCTTTATTGTTTAATATTTACATCCTATGAATTGGAATTCTTTCAGATTTTCTTTTGCAACTATGCGGATGATTTCCAATTGGTCCTTGACATCACTGGTAATCATGATAGTGACCAAAACCTGGTAGACATGGTGTATCAATTGATAAAAAAGTGGATGTCTACTAATTGGCTCTACCTAAATGCCTCAAAGACTGAGCTTATGCTGTTCGGACCCCGCAAGGCATTAACTAAACTGGACCAGGTGTACTCGGGCTTTAGGATTGATGGCAGTGACATTAAAGTCGTACAGAAAGTTAAAACGTTAGGTACGTTTATGGAGAGTAGCCTAGATTGTGATGCTCATGTCACAGCTATCTCCAAGAGCACCAATTACCATCTCAAAGTGCTCAGACAGGTTGCCCCACTTGTTTCCATCGAAAACCGCACTAAACTTGTGAGAGCTGTCATTCTAGCTCGTGTGGACTATTGTAATGCACTCCTATGTGGGGCAAGTAAAGCCGACATCCATGAACTCCAAAAAGTACAAAATAAAGCCATACGTATCATCTTTCAGATGAAATGTTCAGAACCGATTACCGCAGCTAGAAAAAAACGACACTGACTTCCTGTAGAGGCCCGTATTCGGTTTAAACTACTTACCATTTGTCATAAATGCGTCTTTGGGACTGCACCAATCTACCTGAAAGATGTTATTAGTGTCTACCAGCCCACAAGAAGACTTAGATCAGCGGAAGATCTCTTACAAGTCCAACATCGTGTGAAACGATCCCACGGGCTTGGCAGAGCGTTTCATATCCAAGGCGCCAAGGCCTGGAATGCGTTGCCGGCTACTCTGCGTAAAACCGGGGACTTATTCGCGTTTCAGAAACACTTGAAGACCCATCTCTTCCATTAGTACAACCTTTCACTGGTAGCCTGTCTTCATCTGTCTCTCGACGCCTGGATGCCTATGGGCTTTGGCACGGTATAAGAAAAAATAGCATAACATAACATGTTATTGTTTCATAAGCATACTCTTAGAATATCCTTAATTGATAGTTTCCATGAATATGCCTTTAACATTGTTTCATTATCCCTACACCAATCCAGTCTGCTTCTATTACGTACAGGACATTCATTTCATCCAGTTATTCCATTAAAACATTTGAGTGTATAATTTCCTAGTGGGGGTGTGTGATAACTCTGAGCGCCATTAAACTTAGTTCTTTAAAATGTAGTTTATGTTGCCTCCTCCATTCTTTTTTGCAACCTTAATGATATGGAGCATGATCATTGTACTCTCCAGTTTCCATAATTGGGACTTCCGAAAACATGATTTGCAGTGTTTGATGTAAAGACAATCTATTAGCATACGCTTTGACAGAATATCTTTTCACCATGTAGCCCGAAGTGTTAAATCAGCTGCGTTAAAGAGTAACTTCATACATAATCATCACTTGCACAATGTATTCCACCACATGCACTACTTTTGAATAAAACCATCATCGATATAAAGTGATTGTAGCTGCCTAGAATTTTAAGTTGAGTTCTTGCTCTATACTCATTACATAGATTTCTCAGCAGCATCTTCATTGCATAAAAGTGGACCATGGCACTTACATCTAAGTCAATGCTAACATTAGTGTTCACATTCATTTTTTCCAAGGAGCGAGCCAGAGCATTGACTCTTCAACTGTTTTGGACTGCGACACCCATGACCCCTCACTGTTGACTATGCTGGCTAGAGCAGATGGCACTTGTAGTTCAAAACATCTGGCGAGCCAAGTGTTGCACACAGCTTTGCTAGAGAGGGGGAAATTTAATGACCTCAACAAAACAGAGAGTTGGAATCTTGTGCAGCGCTCACCATTAGGCCATGAACACAGAGGGCCTCATTACAAGTTTGCCAGTCTGGTAACTATGGTACCGGTAAGCTTGACGGTACCATATTTAGCGGACCGGCAAACTACGAGTTCTGCTCGCGGGTGCCTTTTTCGCAACCGCGAGCAGAGCATGTTGCATGCACCGGCATCCGGCCTCCCCATTCCCATTGAGCCCTATTGGGCTCAAATGGAAATGGGGAATAATTTTTACCGGCGCCCAGGAATGGGCAAATACCGGGTCTGGAGGGGCCGTAATGACCCAGTAATTGCCCATTCCCGGGCGCTAGTAAAATTCGCAAGTTCGACGGCAGCCTGCCAGCTTTACTGGCAAGGCTACCGCCAAACTTGTAATGAGGCCCAGAGGCTTTATTCTAGTAGGGTCAGCAACACATCTCATGCTCCATCCTGTAACATTTACATTGTGCTCAGCTTTATGTTGCCTCCTCTGGTTCAACTCGCCTATTGGGTCAGCAGTTCCGCCTCTCGTTCCTCACTGGAACTGTTATTAATTGTGGACATGTGTCTGTGCTCGCCAATGTTCATGTTGGACTGTAACAAAACAGTTTTTGGCCTGGAGTTGTACAGCCTTTGTTGTTTGTGACTCATCCTGTCTGGAGGTTTTATTTTTGCTCAAGCAAGGTACAGCGCCTGCGCTTGGTTGCTGTCTGCAGATCGGTAAAGCACTACCATTTCTCCTTCAACAAAGACGCCATTCATTCTGTAACGAAGATCAGCCCTACATCCATAAATAACACCGAAAACTGTGTGAAACTTCAAGGCAGTGAGCCCTAACGTGGAAGGGTGTCAACAAGCAGAAAATGGCGCAGCATGCACCCAGGGGCACAGGTGGAGCGGCAGTGCCACGTTGGCACCGGCATTGAGTTTGACAACATTGGAGGCGGTCTGGATGCTTGATGGAGGTACCGGGAGACAGCGCAGATGTTTTCCGCTGCAGCTCCAGGGTCGGAGTAGGGTGGAGCAGCGAGCGCGTCCCTCATAGCAGCCCACAACGCAGGTGCAACAAGAAGCAAGTATGATCTTTATGATTGTATCAGTCCAAAACGTATTAGAGCAGGAACAGCCGACACGTGTTTCGACCCTTTGGGTCGTTATCAAGGCTGTACAATAGTGAAATCCATATAAAAAATGAAGTATAAACATTACAGTAACATCAAACACATAATTTCAACAAAAAGTTAACTGAAAGTATTCAAAAGAATCATTGAAAGGTGATTCATGACATAGGGCCTCATTACACGGACGGCAGTGGACCAAGGTGCTATTAGCACCTTGGTTCATGCCGGTAAAATACCTGCACCGCCTTGGAGGAAAGGGGAATTACCGCCCTATTCCAAGGTTGGCGGGGCGGTAATTCCCCCTTCCCCCATTGCCCTTCCCCATTCCCATTTTTGCCCCATAGGGCATAATGGGAGTGGGGAAGGCGCTAATTACGCCACCGTAAATTACGGTGGCGTAATTAGCACCAAGGCGGTTTAGCGCCATGGATTTTAACGGCTGCTAAAAGCAGCCGTTAAAATCGGAATCAGGCGTTAAGGGTTAACGACGGCGTTAACCCTTAACGCCTGAGTTGTAATGAGGCCCATAGTCACAGTATAAAGCAGAAATAAATATAACATCACATAAAAAATAAAATACATTTCACAACATGATTCAGGGGTTGATTTGATGACATGGATGATCAAAAGGAGTAGCAAAACGACAGAAGAAACACAAATAATGATGAATGCCACGATCTGATAAGACCATCCTCAACAAACAGACGTGGGGGTCAAAAAGGTTCAAAAAAGGGGGGACAGACCAAATTGTCCAAGTAGCAACACCTCATGGGGAGGGATAGCCTGAAAGAGGAGTGAATAGATCAAGCTGAAAGACATTAGCAGTGTGCCTTTGAAAGAATGTACACCCGTGTTTGAACACTACATATATGAGCAATAGCAATTGGTGAGAAGAGGTGTGTATGTGGTCTACGAACTAAGTGATTGGGACATGGTGAATAGTGATAAGAGGTTGAGTCATACCGTCTGCTGAAGTTTAAGTCATGTTCAAATCAAAAGGTAATCTATAGCTGGTTGTCAACATGGACGAGTGTAGTAAGCGCCTTAGCACCTGAAGTAGTGTGGCTTTTTAGCACATATTGGGTAACCACCTTGAAAAATGCAAATTTGGTTGTGGTTATGATACATGATTGTACTCGCATCATAACATGCGACTGGCTATGATACTAGTTGTCCAAATACCAAGAGACTTACCCTGGGACTTATTAAAAATGGTCGTGATGATATATGTAGACAGAATCAACAAGCTGTCAATCAATCATTTATCTGGAAGACAGGGCCAATGAAAATGCATCAGAAAGGTATCTGTCAGCAAGTGATCTGGGGGTTCTGTATTTGTCATCCTTAAAATAGTGGCGTTGACTTACCTTTAGATAGAAGCTTCTCACAAACAACTCAATCTAATCTCTTTTTTTAACAGCAAAAGCATACGTAAATATTGACCTACCGACGCAAACCCTCCTGAAGAACCAATAAACAATTATTGGGGAAACACGTGTCGAGGGGAAATCTAACTCTATGCCATTGTACTTTGGAGCTTCGATTCTAATGAATAAAGCATTGCATTAATGCCATTGGACCTTGGAACACAAGAGAGACTACTATTGTGAATTATCAATACCTATAAGGACCTATCATTATTGACAACACAATGTGAAGCAACACTAAGAATCTAACATACTTGGACAATTACTCATGCAATCATCTTTATATGAAGCAATGTGAAGAATTAAATATTAAACAACTGAATTGAATACATAAATATGAAGATTATCTGTAAATATAAATAGCATTAATGACATGTAAAGAATAAATGACAAAAAATATTTATTTGCCCACTTGTTTTGTCATATACACTACCTGAACTCAGAAGGCGTAACATATAGGTAATTTCTTTGTTTCTACTCTTTCAATCATTGGGCAACCTCAATGAATCTATTACCTTGCAGCACAGAGAACATCTATATCAAAGCTTATAAGAGGAGCTCACGGTCAAGATTGCAAACAGGTTGCATTTTTCTAAACACAATGTTGAGCGAAGTGAACCCAACCAAGGGGTGAATTGTCTGTAAAAGTTAGCAAGAGTGAACCCGGAAGAGGGAAGCCCACAATCAGGGACAAAGCCTGAAGTACTGTTTAAAAAGACATTAAGACTTGTGAAAGCAAGAGTTATTGCAAGACCAAGGGAAGTGAATTGTCCCCCTTGTCAAGTGGGTCCGATCCCGGTCGAGGGAGATCCAGGGGTGAAAAGTCATCACCCAAAGTTCATTGAGAAAGGAACAGTTCAATTGATTGGTTGAATATGATACGTGAGGGGTCGGCTCCCAGAAGAGAGGGAACTAGGTGTGAAGCCATCACCCAAAGTGAACTGTGGAAAATAACTTTTTGTTTGTGTTTGTTTGTTGGGTACATCAGACCTCGAAGGCAAGAGGCTTTTTAATCAATGAGACTTTACCATCGAAGAACCTGATAGCTGAAAGGGAACTGTCGGCTCGTACTGAGAAAGCTCGAGCATGTGCTGTGATCCAGGATTTCACCTTGTCCCATGCTGAAAACGTGGGGAAGGGAGACCCCTGGCAATCACATCCTGACTTTCTTTATTGAAACCCAATCCCACACTCTTTCTGTAATTAGTTGTATGGACTTGGTAATCATTTTTTTAGTATCAGCACTTTTATTTTGACAGAACGGCACTAGGGGGGTCATTACGACCCAGGCGGTAAGTACACCAACTTTACCACCATGGTGTAAACTGCCTTTACACCATGGTGGATGGCGGATTTACCGCCCCATTCCAAGGTGAGTGGGGCGGTAAATCCCCATTTCCTATTTACCCTTCCCCATTCCCATTTTCGCCCCATAGGGCATAATGGGAGTGGGGAAGGCGCTAATTACGCCACCGTAAATTACGGTGGCGTAATTAGCACCAAGGCGGTTTAGCGGCATGGATTTTAACAGCTGCTAAAAGCAGCCGTTCAAATTGGAATCAGGCGTTAAGGGTTAACGACGGCTTTAACCCTTAACGCCTGAGTTGTAATGAGGCCCTAGGACTGCAGTATTTTTCATTTCTTGGTCGACACATGCTCCCATCTTAGATTTAGGTTTAGCTTAGGCGTTTTTCCACCCTGCATTTCATTGTTCAATAAACACCCTTGAACTGTGATTCTTACAGAGCGTGGTTGTGCTTGTTGTTGTTGGGTTTCTGTGTTGTCTTGGGAAGCATGAAGGGGCACAGCACAATAGGGGCGGGTGGTCTGGCGAAAGGCACCTCTAGGCTAGAGACTCGCAGGGCCTGCAGTTGGTGAACAGGGTGCTGGTACCTCGCTCAGGCTCAGGCATGGGTCAGGGTGGGCAGCTGGGACCCAGGTAAAGTTGGGCCATGGTTAGCGACCTGAAAATGATCACTTGGAATGTTAGGGGCCTCAACAGTTACTTGAAACGACTCAGTGATTGCCTGTTTAAGGAGAATTGATTGGAGTACATATTGCACTTTTACAAGAAACGCACGTCACCACAGACAGGCAAGAAGTGATTGCTAGAAAATGTGGGTAAGCTGTATGGCTCTCCCTTTTCATCATATGCAAGGAGTGTTCTCACGGGGGTGGCACCCATGGTCCCCTTTCAGTTACTGGAATTCAAGCATGATGATGAGAGCAGGCTGGCCTTGGTACATGGGTTTATCTATACCTATGCCCCAACAATAACACTACAGTGTTTTTCAACTCCCTCTATTCCAGAATGAACAGATTTAGAGGGGGAATCGTGGATTTGGGGAGGTGATTTTAACTGCACACTCGACCCTGTGCTATCTGATGATAAATACCGGAAGCCATCTCCCCCAACTAAGGTTTTGTAAGCGTGTTTGGGCACTAGGGTTTTAGAATCCACTTTCTCTCCACTCATAAATTCGTTGGTGTGTTTTGGGACTTGTTAGCAGAGAGGTCACGGGTTGGGGAGGTGTTGCTCACACCTCCTGTCAGCAGAAGGCTTTGTTTGTACCCGGATACCTTGCCATTTGTTAAATGACTTCAATTTGTTCCATCCTTATCCTTATTATATTTTATTATAAAGTTTTTGTGGTCAGCCAACAAGTGTTTCGACCTAGGGGAGGCTGGCTAGACATTCCGCATACCCACTGCATTGGTTCCATGATGCCATGGTTAATTCCAATGCAAGACTACGGTGAGGAAACTCGCAACCCTTATGTATTCTCAACTCCAATGTCATATGATACAACCTTAAGAACCATCCCAATCTAACAGTTGAACTGCCAACCACTCCCAATCACTCTCAGCACTGAAGCTGCTGTAGCAACTGTATGTTCCCTCCTCCCTTACCTTCCTCTCTCTTGACTATAAATAAGATGTCAACCATGTTAACATTGTAACTCAAATTGTGAAATTCACTGTTCAAAGGTATATTACATGTTAAAATAGGTTGAATACAATGTACACTTATCACTTTCACAACGTATCACAATGGTGCAAAATTTGTCTTAAAATGTAACTATCTCAGCCTTGATAAAGACCCAGAAGGGGTCGAAACACGTGTTGGTGCACCACAGAAACGTCATAATAAAATATACAGCTAGTGTTTTGGGTTCCTTACTGAGAAATCTGGGGTTAGTGGACATTTGGAGGTGGCATCATGGGAAATAAAGGGGTTACTCACACTACGCAGCACCGTCCAGGGAGCTTGACTACTTCTTCACTGGGCAGGAGGTTACTAGGGAATTCCCTGCCGCCACAAAGCTCGGGTGCTCTCTGACCATGTCCTGCTGATCGCGATTTGGCAGATGACCTCTCCTAGGCCAACGGTCCCAACCTGGAGCTTCAGGGTGGCGCTTGGAGGACGCTCGCCATGATCAATCAGGATTATAAAATCCTTACTGCCTTGTCAGCTGACAGGTTAAAAGGTGTGATTGGAGACCTAATACATGCTGACCAGACAGGATATGTGCCGGGTAGGAACATGTGTGGAACCTGCAATGACTTCATCATGTGATTGATCGGGTGGGGCAGCTGGGGGTGGACTGTGCAGTGGCCTCACTAGATGCAGTGAAGGCATTTGATTCCATGAGGTGGGATTGGCTGCTCGAGACCTTGCAGCACTTCGGTGTAGGAGGACCTTCGTTCCGGTGGTGGGTCAGACTCCTTTGTACGCAACCCTGTGCTAGAGTGAGGACTTGGATGCAGATCTCTCGGGCCTAGGGGCTCAGTAAAGGCATTAAGCAGGGATGCCCGCTGTCCCCGATGTTGTTCTTCCTGGCTCTGGAACCGCTGGCCATGTTCCTGTGAACGGATTATGCGGACGCTGGCTTCACGGTTGATGGGGGCAAGCATCTGATCGCAATGCATGCGGACGATATGCTCTTCTACATCCATTTACCTGGAGAGAATTTACCACACCTTCTTGCCGCACACATCTGCCGGATTTGGGATTGAGATGGCACCCGGAGACCTTCTGGTACCTGGGGGTTGATGTTAGGCATGATGAGGCGGCTTCCCACATACATAACACACACAGAGAGTGTGGGATGGTGCCCTCAAGTAAATGTCATTTTGTCAAGATTGCCCCTGTCGGTGATGGGCAGGGCAGCCCTGCTCCAGATGGTAGTGCTACCTTGTTTGTTGTATCACTTTATCAACATACCCTATGACATCCCTAACCAGTGTTTTGTAGATATGGACTCGGCAGTCAGGACCTTTCTGTGGAGATGCGGGGGAGGGAAGAGGAACAGGATCACGCTTGGCACCCTACAGAGGGACTTTGATATGGAAGAGATACGGTTGCCCCACTTTGAATTATATTGCCTGGTAGATCAGCTGCAGTTCGTGGGTAGCTGGCTGGCGGATGAATCCACATTGGATTTGAAGCTCCTGTAGCTGTCTCTTCAGCTGTGTTTCCTAAAGGAGGTTCTGTGGTTAGCAGACACCGGTCTTGAGCCTGAGCCCTGGCTCCTGCCTTTAGGGAGGACTCTGTGGAGCAGAGTATGGAGAAGGTTTGGCATCCCCGGCCCTTACTCTTCTAATAATCTGCTTGTGGCGCTTGCTGGGAAAGGGTGTGACCCCGTGAGTCGAATTAGGAAGTATTGGGAAGGCCACGGGCTAGTCACACTGGGTGACTGACTGGAGGAGGAGAAACTGATGGATTTTGCAAGCTTGCGGCAACGCTCGGGCCTACAAGCGGGCCAATGTTTAATGTATCCGAGTCTGGTGAAGAACGTTGAAGCCAGATGGCCGGATTTCTCGATTTGCTATGGAGGCGGACCGAACATAGGGGCCCACATATGTTGTGGCTGAAGGGGGTCATATGGTTTCTCGATTGATTGAATTACTCCTGAGCAGGCACGGGGAGACAACCTTGGGGGTACGCACTCAGTGGGAGGGGGATTTAGGCAGATCATTTACAGACACTGAGTGGGCACAGGCACTGGTGTACACCAAGAGGGACTCTAGGGAGTCCAGATTTAAGCCTATTCATCTGTATATCATGCACAGGGCCTATTCGACCCCTCACAGAATTTCCAGATTTGAAGGTGTAGGGATGATGCAGTGCCGAGATGCGCATATGAGGTGGCCGAATTCTTCCACATGTTTTTGTCTTGCCTGGTTATTTGCCAATTATGCCAGATGGTGATAGACAAAGTGGCTGAGGGGGGCATACAGATGGACACCTGGCCAGCAGATGCCTTTCTGTTGGGCCTATATTCGAGGAGGAGGAAGCACACAGTGCATGCCAAATGCATGAAATACCTTATTTGTGTATTGGCTAAGCAGAGGATCACAATGGCTTGGAAACAGGCTGAGGGCTTGTTCCCCAGAATAGAGGCTTGGTGGGCAGACCTGGAGAGATAGGCTTTAGCTGAATCCACTGTTTGGCGCAGGGCGGTGCACATTGGGATGAGAGAAGGGAGCATGAATGTTGAAGCCTGGGATGCACTTGTGCAGGCAATGTTCCTGCTGCCTGATGTGCATTCCCATGAGGTTGCATTTTGGGGGGCATCGCTGTCAAGGTGGGAGGCTATAGATAGGTGCAGTGGCCCTGAGGCAGGAGAGGTGGTCCTGGGGGGAGACTGGTATGGCCCTGCTTGGGATGGGACGGGCCAGTCTGAGTGACACGGGAGGTGCACATCTGGTTGAGTCCCAGTGCTTTTGGATGATGCGCAGCCGCTGTCGCCATTGGATGTTTTCAGATTATGTCGACTGAGGCGGGCCGCTGGTCTTAATGGCATTTGGCTGGAGCCCAAGGCAGTGGCACACTTGTACTGCTGGGGTGGGCTAATGTGCAGACTTGGGCTTTGTGGGGTGTGGGGGAAGTGAGGTGGATGGGGTGGGAAGGTTGGAAGGTTTGAGCAGGCAGACTGAGGTGCACTGTTATTTTATGCTTTATGTGGTTTCTATTTTGGGGCAATGAGGTTGTGCTTTCTGATTGTTTTTTTCCCCAAATGCTAATAACACGTTTCAAAAGAACTGTTGAAGGCAGTGGTTTGTTGTATTTGAAACCAGAAACTCTTGACTTTTTGGTGAGATTGATCTCCAAGCTGAAAAGAACATGCTTGGGTGGGTGGCTTGTGTTATATTTACCCAGGGCCGGTGCTATCACTAGGCAAGGTTAGGCGCTTGCCTACATGTTGGAAATGTTAGAGCTGCAAAATGCTTTTTTTAACACCCCCGCACTACTGCCTTGCCTGGTGATAGCACCGGTCCTGTTGTTAGTTACTGTCTGCAGTAAGGCTGGCTGCAGCAGCAGACCAGGTGGCACAGTGAAGGTTGGGACTTGGGGCCGGGTCAGGGTCACGATGGGTGAATGGGCGTGGTGGCAGCGCTGGCACCTGTGCAATGTGCATTGGCACGCCACCAAGCACCACAGGTGCCCCCTTGACGGATCTGATTGTCAACTCCATGGTATGAATGCTGCAGTGCAGTGTGACGACCACGACGCAGGAGTCAGGACAGGTGAGGAGGACCCCTGGACCGAGGTGCCGTGCCGACTACACTGCCAACCAAGTAAGTAGAAGTACCAGTGCGCAAACCCATGTTAAACATGCTTACTTACTTGCAGAACACACATGCTGAAAAACTGCATTGAAGGGCTATGTGGCAGCACAGGAATGGGTTCCACATCAAGCCCCAAGCAGACTATTCAAATCAACAAATCCAGAGTCAGTGCCTGCGAGATATCTCAGCAAGATTGGGGGTGGGGGACTGGGGTGTGGTTGCTGAAGATGGCAGTGTGTCGGTGACGAGCAGCGCCGCCACCAGCGAGACGAGGCCCAGTGCCAGGCTCAGCGCCGTCACCCGTCCCCGGGGCTCCATGGCTGGGGGCGCAGGGCATCAGGGGCTGAGAGCGGAACTACTGTGGGGGTGCAGTGGCCAGCATGGAGCCTACGGCCCCCCCCTGCAGATTGCAGTCCTCACTCAGTGTGTGTGGCTCTACCGCTTGCTTCCCAGGAACGAGCGCTCCAGGTCCGCCTAATGTGGCTCAAAGGCTCTGTCAACCTGTCAACCTGTGGTAACATAATATTGCCTGAGCTTTACAAAATGTCATGTCATGTCATGAGGGCCCGTCTGAAGTCTCCCAAAAAGTGCAACTCTTGGTACGACTCTGATCTGGCAGGCCTAAAACGCAAGTGTAGGGCAGCTGAGCGGAAATGGAATTTGTTGGGCGAACCCTCTGACAAACTGGCCTGCCGCCTCCTTCAAAGGTGATATCGACTCTGCATCCGCACCAAGAAAAGAGCCTTTATTCAAGCCTGCATCTCCGTGGTATCAAGCAACACCACCAACCTTTTCAGTCTGTAAGGAACTGACCAATTCTGAAGCAGCCTTTTCTTCTGTCACACCCACCCAGGACCTTTGCTCGACCCTGGCTGCACACTTCATCACAAAAACCGAAGACATCCTTTCCTCCCTCCCTTCCACACCACAACATAGACCTACACTGGAGCATCTTTTGCCCCCCCACCACTTCCCCTCTCTTCCCTCTCACCCGTCTCACCTGCTGAGGTCGCCAGACAAGTCCGGTCCATGAAGGCCTCATCCAAACAGTTCGCCCCTCCAAAACCATTAAGGACGACATTGTCTCCCTCGCCCGAGCCTTGGCTGATCTCTGCAATCTCTCCTTTTCCACTGGAGTTTTCCCAACGGCTCTTAAGCACTCCCTTGTGCAACCTCTGCTCAAGAAACCCTCTGCCGACCCCTCCATTCTGGCAAACTACCCCCCGATCTCTATCACTCCTTTCCTGGGCAAACTCCTGGAGAAGTTGGCTATCTCTCAGCTGACCCTCCACACTGAATCTTTTGGGTGCCTCCACAACCATCAGTCTGTTTTAAAGTATCCAGAGGCACGGAAACTGCTCTTCTGAACACCTGTGAAGAACTGCTCTCAAACTTGACACTAACACTCCCTCTGTCCTCATTTTGCTTGACCTCTCCTCTGCCTTTGACACAGTTAACCACAACATCCTGATTGCACGGCTCTGTGATACCCTGGGAATCACAGTTCAGGCTCTGGTGTGGTTAACCTCCTTTCTCTCCAACGCCCATCCCAGGTGGAACTCAGAGCCTTTCTCTAAACTATCGCTCTCTCAACCTGTGGCATACCCCAGGGATCTAACTTATCCCCCTGGTTCTTCAACGTCGATATGGCTGCCTTGGCACGTGTGATTGCCACGTTCACCTCTAACTTCCAGTGCTACGCGTGTGACACACAACTATCTTTCAGGCTACCCTCAGTCGCCTCCTCCTCCTCGCTCATATCCGACTGTCTGTCCGCTACTCAGTCACCCCTGCTCCCGCCTTCCTACTTTCACTCTGGCCGGCCTCCCTTGGCCCTGTGCCTGCACCCACCTGCAAGGCTAAAAACCTTGGAGTGATCTTCAACTCCACTCTGTCCATCTTCTCTCACATTTCTGACGTCACTAAAAAGTCTAACTATCAGCTAGACCTCCTCAGAGGTACTCTACCTTTTCTCACTTTCCCCTAGCGGCTCTCTGTCTCCAGAGCCCTGGTTCTCTCTAGGTTGGACTACTGCAACAGCCTCTTCCTCAACCTCCCTGCTTCTGCCCTGCAACCTCTGCAACTCATCCAGAACAGAAGTGCAAGACTTATTCTTGGCCTCAAGACCAGTGACTGCATCTCCCTGGCACTGAAATCCCTTCACTGGCTCCCTGTGGCTGCAAGGATCAAGTTGAAGACCCTCTGCATTGTCCACAAGGCTTTCTGGAGCCTTGAACCTACCTATATGCAACGTTGCCTACCTAAATACTGTCCCTCCCGAGTCCTCCACTCATCTACCTCCAACCTTCTACGAATGAGCTGGTTCTCCAAGCACAGATTTGGATGGAGATACTTATCCTCAGCAGGGGCCTCCCTCTGGAATAGCCCCCCTGCCACCCTCCGTCTTGAGCCTGATCTCCTTAAATTCCGGAAACTCCTTAAGACCTTCCTTTTCTCCACTTCTTTCTCTCTCCCTCTCTCCCTCCTTTTCTCTACAGCTTGCTGACTGGCCGCCTGGTGTACCTCAAAGTCTCACAGGTCCCTGGCACCCCACCAGTCCTCTCTTGCACTTGCCTCAGCGCCCTGCACTCACCCCACCCTCAATGCACTTGAGAAAGGACCCAAGAGAGTGGCTCTCTCTGCACTTACCCTAGTATCCACTGACTGGGTGCACTTGGACCCCCCCTGGAACTGTCTGTGCACTTCCACGGTCCGAATGCACCGTGTTTGAAGATTGTCTGTCTGTTCTCCCCTGTCTACCCCCTTAATTACACTTGGTAAAACTGCAGAATCGTCGGCGGGCCTATTTGCTGTGTCAACTGTTAATTGTGTTATTTGCACTTACTCTGCCTGTGAAGACTATTATCGTCTCAGAATTTCAAGGGCTCTGTACGACTGTTTTTTGTCCCCATGTCCCACCCTCCTTGAGCGCTTTGAAGCACTTGCCTTGTGTATATGTGCTTTATAAATAAACATTACCATACCATACCATGACTTTGAGCGTGCTTTAGTCAAGCCTTACCATACAACTTTGTACTTGTAGTGGCTGCAAATGTTTTTTCAAAGCAGTCTTCTGCGAGTTATTCACTTAATTTGAGCTGTACGTGCTACCGATATAATAAGAATGTCTTAACAGACCTGCCCACAGCCACTCAATTTATAAGCACTATGGTGTCCTTCACTGGAGTCCTGTTAAAACAAGCCTTGGCAAAGCCAACAGTTTTGACTTGTATATAGGTACTAGGCATTTGCCAGGCACTGCAGTTATATGCCCAGGTAGCCGCACCATTTGCACCTGCTACCATCAATGGCCAGTTTATACCACTACAGCAGTGCCTGCTTTCCCATGTCTACAAAAAGGCCCAAACCATTGGCATTGCCAATGCTTGTTTCTTTTGTTTTCGTGGTATGGTGCCAAATCTGTCAGGGCACCTGGAGCTGCTGTTTTGAGCTGCCCCACATTAATTTGTTGATTTCTTTTTATGCATGCTGGCCTAGAAGTCACCCCCTCCTGCAGGGCAATACACATTTCGTGAACACAAGGCTGTGAGGGGAGTGCGGGGGTTAGTGGGAGGACGGTTGATTGAGAACAGTTACAATCTGGAGTGGGGGCAGCAATCTGACAGTTTGCCTAGGGTGGCAAAATTCCTTGAACCGGCCCTGTATTTGCCTGCTCTTTTCCTTGCTTCTCTGACCACTATGCCCTTTTGGAATGGCATTTGGCAAGCTTTCGATAATTTTGGAGTGAGCTAATGCTAGGGTAACCTTGGTGTGCACTATTCTGGCTCTCATGAGGGTGAAAGGTCTGATACCTGAGGTGGGCTTGCTGGTAAACCTGCGGACAGCAATGACACAGGACAGGCAATCCCTATTTAACTGGGCAGTTTGAGGGGACGCTTTCAGAAACCTGATCCATGAGGACAACCACATACCTCTCTACCATATTGGCCATTAGGCTGATAAAGTCAATGCCTACTTTTCTGCATCCAGAGGTTGTCCAATCGAGGCTCGTCATCAGAGGTGTAGATGTAGTGAGGCAATTGCCCCTTTTCCTTGCACATGCCTCATGATGAGAAGGTGTTGTCTACTCCTTTCACCATGGTGGGTCACAAGTATTTTTCCCTGAGGCAGTGTTCGGTATGCATGCTCCCAGGTTATCTTTGTGCATCATGTGCACAAGTTTTATGAGTATCAAAATGAGGGCCTCCAGGTTTTCATATTGCATTTGTAGACCACCCTCATTCAAAGGTTCATCTGGAATTTACCAGTAGAGCTCTAGGCCCTGGTCTAGGAATCTTTCAGAAGAGGAAGCTGTCAATGTACAGATTTTACAGTTTCTTTTAGGGTGCAGCCTTGTATAAACCTGCGTGATTCACAAATGCAAGTTTATGTATCCAATGAGGCCTATTATCTGGAGGTCACAATGCATTCATGCTTGTATCGTTGGATGTCAGCATCTGCAAGAAATGCCATCCTGGACATGCAAGCTTATGTTTGTTCTTCCACTCCGGGGTGTATAGGTTCCACCCCGGAGTGGTGTATCATATAAAGGGATAGCTTAGCAGCTATCCTTGCCAATCCAGAAGAAACCTTCTCAGTGCCACCAGGAATGGGAATCTGAAACAGTGGTTTATGGCACAATTGAAACTTCCCATATGCAAGTTTGAAAATATTCTGCGGTCCAATAGAATCCCAGCATCTCCTATTCAACCACTGAGTAGTTATTTTCTGGATCCGTAAGTAAGGGGGAGGAGATTGCAACTATGTGTTCACCCGTCTTGTCTTTTTGCATTTTTATGGAGACTGCTCCATAAGGGCTGACGTCGACATCTATGATGATGAAGGTATGCAGCTGAAACAAAGCAAGGCAATGAGAATGGCATGGTTTATTCCAAGAAAGGCTGCTTGTCGGTCGTCGATCCACTGGAATATGGAATCTTCATGAGGGTACAAAGTGGTCAGTTCGGTAGAGGAGCCATCAACCAATTTCACATAATACTCTGTAAGGTCAATAAAGGAGCTAAAGCTTTTTTACAGTTTCAACCAGAGCTACTTTGGGTATTACTCCTTTTGAGGATAGTTCATAAGTAAAGTATTTATTTTTACTTGGAAGAATTCACACTTTTCAGCATGAATTGTCATGCCACTGTACTGGATAATTTTAAAGACTTGGTCTTGAGAAGTGTTTCATCTGAGTCACCATAGACAAATGTATTTCCGAAACCCTGTTAGTAGATGGGCAATGAGCCTCAGGAAGAGCTAAGCGGCTGAGGAGATGCGAAGGGGCTTCCTCGTTAATTGAAACACTACATCCGGTCTAACAAACACAGTTTGTGGTCAGGCTGGTGGTGCATCTGTTGATGCACACTTTTAAGATACAATTATGTACAGAACTTGTCTTCAAGACAAATTCAAGAAATTGATCTTCGCATGAAGAACGATTTCTTAACTATAAGAACTAGATGTATCACATTGGCTGCTCTGCCCCTTGGAGTGGTTGGTGCCATACACTGACTAATACAAAGGTGTTCCACAATCTTCTCGCTCAGCTTCTGCTTTCTTCCAATGGTAATTTTTGAAGGTGTGTGTGTTTACTGTGGTGGGGTTGCAACACTCAAATGATAACCTATGGACCTAAATCTGACAAGTCTAGTAGTTTGACCTTTGTCCTAGGATCTGCCTTGCTGGATGCTATTATTTTTTTTTTTTTATCTTATTGTGGGATGACACAAGCGAGCCTTTCACAAATTCAATTCACAAAATAATTGCAATCAAATTACATCCAAAGTTTTCATAAGTACAGCAATGCCTTCCATAATAACAAAAATCACAATTCACAACATAAAATGCAGCTACGCTCCCAACATTTCACTTTATTTTACACCCACTATCCCTGCCTAAAATTCTAATCAATCCGAATACCCACATATTTAAAGTGAAATCTCTTTAAAAAGTGTTATAAAGTTCAATTTTAAGCCCACATTCGAGCCTTCCACTATAAACTTCCAACATGTCTCCGTATTAGGATTCCTAAAATCTTTTAAAAGTTCCCCAGAAAATACAATCTCCGCTCCTTACATTTTTCACAGTCCATCCCCAAGTGTTTCAAAGTTTCCACTTCATGTTCCTTGCAAAATCTACATATTCTTTTGGGGTTCTTTGTCTAGCCCCATAATCTCACTAGTTTCCAGCAAATTTAACATCATTCTTAAAAAGTAGTCTCTCCATTTTAGGCTAGGGAAT
Source organism: Ambystoma mexicanum (assembly GCF_040938575.1). Classification (NCBI taxonomy): domain Eukaryota; kingdom Metazoa; phylum Chordata; class Amphibia; order Caudata; family Ambystomatidae; genus Ambystoma; species Ambystoma mexicanum. The sequence goes on along the minus strand of NC_090922.1, from coordinate 141,025,821 downwards.
TTCATCATGTATTCAGGTAGTCCATCCACTAGTTTCTCTTCCAAGTTAATATAATGAAGATAAACATGACTCTTACATTTTTCAATTGTCCAAATATAATCTATCTGGTAGAGACACCTTTTCACTAACTCTAGATTTTCTATTAATACAGTTTCAGTTAAACTTAGTTCTAGCAGCAAATCTTCACAATGATCTTTCAAAGCCTTTAGCCCCAACTCTTTTTCACTAGCCAAGATTTGCTGCAATTCCCAAAACAAGGATTTCTTCTTTGGTATCAAATTCTTCCCACAAAACAATAAACTTTTCCAGACATCTTGAGACCACAAAGACAACAGACCCAACTCAATCCTGATTAGCGCCATATGGGTCCCTGAACGTAGTTCCAGTACACTTTTCCCCAAAAACCTTTCTGGAGATTCCCACTTAATCATGGTACACCGAGGCAATGCATCTGTACCATATATCACAACTGGGACCATGTTTTTTTTTATTAAATTTTATTAGAGGTATGGAAGAAATTCGCCCATAGCGATGGTCCATTATTTTCGCCTGTGTTATCAAGACCAACACATTTTTTTCCTTAAAAGAAATAATGTAGTAAAACTCTTTTTCTCTACGATATCTTAAAAGCCAAGTATAAAAAATCCTCCACTATTTCTTTAGTCAATGTTCATTTAAACGAGACTACGCCTTTCTTTATCGGGGGTTTAATAACCATCAGCTTAGATTTGTTGTCATTAATAATCAAATTGTTCACTTCAGTATATTGTATCAATGCTGAGATTTTGAGCTGGAGACACATGGGGGTTTGTTCACAAAGGACCAAATCATCAGCGTATAACAGCCAATTTATGCTCAGTAATCTCAGCTCCGGTGGAAATGATCTTGTGGTTTTAAAAAATTCAAGTCTGATAAAAAAAAATATTAAAAAGAAGCAGTGCATGTACTTATCAGGTCTGAGAGGAGGCCTTCTGTGTTAAGCCTCATTCTAATTGATGTTCCTGAGAATATTTCTCGGATAATTTCAATTAAACAACTCGGGAAACACACCTTTCACAATTTAATCCAAATCATATCCCTACTTACAGAGGCAAATGCCATTGTACAATCTATAAAACAGAAGTATAAACACAAGTTCTTACTAGTAGATTTGTCTTCCAATGCAATGATCAGTAAACCATTCAAAGTGGTTCCCACGCCCCTCAAAAAAGCAGTTTGAATAGGATCTAAAATGTTTGCTTCCACTGCCCACTCTATTATTTTACCAAAAATATTCCTGGGATATGAAGGAGGGCAATAGGCCTATCATTAATTGGATTCCACCGATCCCCCTTCTTGTGTATTGTGACCACAACAGACGATTTCCAAGAGGGCGGAATATGTCTCTGTACTGTAATCGTATTCAATAACCCGCTTAAAAAATCTGCCCATACCATCAGGGGCCCTTCAGGGTAATGCTGAAGAGCCCATTGGGCCGGGGGCCCTTGAATTTTTACACTTCATAATTAATCTACGAATATCCTCCACTTCAAATTTTAAATCCCAGACAGAAGTGGACACTGGAGGCTTATGCACAGTTTCATCTATATTTTTCGTATATAAACCTTTAAATAGACGGCTGTTTATACTTCCCCATTAATCCATAGGCATCCTGTACAGCAAGCACCCGGTAAGAAGTCTCTAGCCTGTTTGGCGTCTTTTTCCAGGATTTTGTCTGTGTTTATAGTGGGATTTCTGAATTTATTTTTTTGCTGGGGTGCCTGTCCTTTGTTAGTGGTCTTCCCAAGCTTGCTGTAGGTAATCCATAGGCCCATGCCTGCTTTTCAGTCCCTCTGATTGGCCTGTGTCCTTGGTGACATGACCAGGAAACACCCTGCTTCAATGTCCCTCGCAGGGCAGCCTTGCCCGGGCAGCCATTGGCTAAGGGCGTGAGGCAAAGAGCAGCTTCCTTCTAAGCAGCTCCACTCAATGTTGGTCTGTGTTTGCCTGGGATGCTTGACACCGACAACGTACAGCGACAGATAAGGTAAGTGTGATGTGGCGGGAGTACAGCCATTACTGTACTCCAGTAAAACCCCTCCACTCTTATTAGTTAACATCATATGGCTACCATACTCTGCATTTAGAGCAATTGTGTACGGTTGCCACATTCGGCAGTTAGCCTAATTGTGTAAGGTAGCCATACTCTGCATTTAACCTTGTGGTGTTAGGTAGCCATATTCTGCATTTAGCCTAATTGTATAAGGTAGCCATATTCTGTTTTCAACCTAGTTGTGTGGAGAACTCATATTCTGTGTTTGGCCAAGTTGTGTATAGAAGCCATATTCTGCATTTGGCATAGCCTTGTGGGGTGACCATATTCTGCATTTGGACTATTTGTGTGGTGTAGCCTTATTCTGTGTTTTGGCCTAATTGTGTAAGGTAGCCATATATTGCATAAAGTGTTTTCTAAAATCAATCACTCATTGTCTGTCCGCGCATTTTAGGCCCTGCTCCCCTTAAAATCTAGGCGTTTCCTAATTCTGTTCTCATTTAGTGTTTCCTACACATTTTATGCCTTACTCTCCCTTTGAATCTAGGTGATACGTACCAATGCTCTTTGTACATAGACAGAGCCCAGGATGTGAACATGGTTGTTTGTACAGCTAACCCATTTCTCCCCCAACACACCACACCTTCGTAATTTAGTGGAAGGCACTGGCTCAATCCACACACCCTGCACTCATTTGTAACACAAACAGTATTGCACAACACCTCTGCCATAAGAATGAAGCCACGTTCCCACATTATTCTCAATCTCCTTGAACACAATCTGACCTGTTTAGTTCACAGTGTACCTCTGCTGCGCCCATCCACAGGCCATACAGACATGGGTGGCAAGCAGGGTGTTAGCCACCCTCACATAACTTTAATGGCTGAAATGCACACACGCATGATAGGACCTCCCAGTTCTCCCAAATTTGGACTCCGGTCCCTCCTAGGGCGTTCAACCAACAAGGGCGTTGGGACCATAATCATATGGCGCTATACAAATGACAAAATGAATGAATGAATGCAGAAAGACCAATGTGATAATGTTAGGATGTGGAAAACATTGTTAATAAGGCTGGGAAAGCCCACGCAAAAGCGAAGGATTCCACCATCTGGTTTGTGAAGGAGATCTATAGCTCTAACCCGTGTGTTAATAATGTGGTTGCATACAATCAATTTCACTGGGTTTGCAAGATTTTATGTGCCTGATTGTAATCGCTCCCAGATGTAGTAGTATTTTGAGTACATATCTTTTTAGGGTACCCGGTTGATTACTAAATGACAAGGCATATTTCTGGAGAAGATCCTTGCAAGAACAAGGTGTGTCTGTAAGAACTTTCTCAGGATCATAGGGATCCCAGGTTATTTTTAGCAAGCGTTGCTCATCCCTGCCTCAAATTAAAGGTTCTTTTTTTGTTATGAAGATATTGACGCTGGACTTTCTGTCCATGAATGCAATGCTTGGAACCTAACCATTTAATTTTGTGCTCTTCAAAAGCACCAGGAGATAGCTCAGGTAGAAGAAGCGACTTTTGGTGCTGAGAGATCATTCACGTGATACATGTTCTGATATAAGAGTGTTGTTCCACGCAAAGTGGGCCAGTAGTTTCACTCTTGGGCAATCAATTCAAACAATACAGTATGGCTCCTTCCGTTTGATATGTTCATATAGACCGGTTATGGTGAGGACTAGTTTGTTCATTGCATCTTTTCATTCATTGTCAGGATAGTCATGTCCTAACTCAGCCACTTACCTGGTGCCCTTTGCTGTGCATACTTCAGTCAGGTGAGCACTTAGAGGTCTCAGCATGCGCGTGATGTGTGCATGATGATATGCGACATGCAGCCCAATGGCAAACTGGGAACATTGCCTTTTATTTCCTTTGCATGGCATCTTCCTGTCACCTATGTCACCAGGAGATAGGTAGTTGTGGAATTACCTCCTCTATGCCAACGCTATAGTTGTGTTTTTTCACTGTACATTACTCTTTTTTGGCATCTTTCTTAGCAGCTTCTTTCATACATCCTAGTAAATCTTTGATAATATAAGCCACTGTAATAACCTTAGAGCCCGATTCATAGAAAAGCACAACGTCCCTGCAAAGTACCCTGAGTGTAAAATAACTTTGCACCTACCTGCATGCAAAAGTATAAATAGAAAATAGATTAGTGCCCGGAACGTCCAAGACACACCCTCCCGCAAACCAAAACCAGTGACATATACCAACCTTTGAGCCTATCTTATCCCCACCATTAAGCACGCCTGCAATACTGCGGGCTGTCCCCCGGCAACCAAGGAAGCACCCCGGGGACACTGCGTATGAACCCCTGTAACCCAAAACTGTACCCCGATAATCTGCATACCATATTGCGTAATTCAAGGCAGCACCCGGTAGACTTGCATAAAAACTTCCATAATTCAAAGTAGCACCCTGCTAATCTTCATTGATCACCCCTTACTCCAAGCGGCACCTCAACTACGTGTCGTCGCCCCTAAATTGATATTTTAATGTTACCTTTGCGCCTTGGATTCTATGCACATAGTGCTTAGCGCCTCCTATCATGTGGCAGTGAGTTCACAAGGTTTGCATTGACTTTTCCCAACGTGAAGCTGCGTGTTGAAATCCATGAATTCAGTTGGGTTTGCTCTTGACTGAGCGTGCAATTTCTTTGCATGACCCGTCCCTCAACACATCCACGTTATTCCTTGTTGTTCCTCATTTTGCCGGGAGAATGGGGAATATGCATGTTCAGCCCCTATTTATTTCTTTGCGGATGCCTGCCCCACAATTTGTGTGGAGTGTCGTGCAAATCGCTTGACTGCACGCAGAGATGGACCTGCACAGAGTACCCGAAATACGTGCAAAGCCCTATCCATGAATCGAGAGAAGAGTTTTGCATGGTGAAAAGCGTGCAGTCACTTTTCAGCACGCAAAACATTCCTTGAATCAGGCCCTAATCCTCTTCTGAATATGGGTCTTTGCGCATTCAAAGCGCTTCTTGCACTTTGGGACGAGCCAGTCTCGGATAAGTTGATCAATCGTCATGCCTAACGTGCTTTTTCTAAACATTGATCAAAGAGTATTTATTTTTAGTTAATTTAAAGACAATGGGCCTCATTATGACCCTGGCGGTGATGGTATGAACAGTGCCGGTAAGGCACTGGCACCGTTCATACCGTCCCGCCGCATTGCGAGTTCTGCTCGCGAGTTCCTGACAGCCCGTAATTGTGCGGCACCATTATTAACGGTGCCGCTGCAGCCATGCTCCCCACCTCCCAAGGGGCAGAATGGGGATCGGGAGCCCGGCAATACCGTCACCCGCGAATGGGCAATTACCGGCCCATTCATCGCGTAATGGGCTGGTTATTGCCCAATCGGGGAAGGCGGTGCCGGTAGCGAGCATGGCGGTAGCCGTGCCTGCCATACAGGCACGGCTACCGCCATGCTCCTAATGAGGCCCCATGACCCTCAATACGAGTCCAGCGGTAGCCGTGCTGGTAAAAACACAGGCTGCCACTGGATTCGTGGGGATTTACCGGCACAAGACTTGCCGGAATTACCAGGGCATTACAGCCCGAGTGGTCCGGTAATTCCAGCGCCGGCATTCCGATACTCCCCATTCCCGTGGAGTGGCATGATTGGGTTAATGGTGCCGGTGTTTCCACTTCCGTCTGCCGCCAGTGGCGTTACTCCCGCCAGGTCAGACCTGCGGGTGTAACAAACCACGGCCACAGAACTCGTAGTTAGCCGGTCCGGAAAGCAGTGCCGGTATGGTTTTACCAGCACTGTTAAATCCAGACCGGCTAACTTGTAATAAGGCCCAATGTATTGCAGTAACTTCAGCACTGAACCTTGTGCTTCATTCTAGAACTTTTTAGCCGTGCTCTACTTTATGTAATCTCTTCATAGAGCAACTGCAGAAGTCACTGCTGCCACTTCCGGTTTCGCTAGCCCTTTTGTACCACTGCACTAGAGTAATCCACGCTGTGTGCTTAGTGCTGTGTCTTCTCTGTAGCGTGGCTGCAAGGGGTAGGGAGCGCATAGGCAAAAGAGGCAACACATTCCCTTCGAACAGGAAGTGTAATGTGAGTTGTGTACAGCACCCGTTGACAGGGACAGGATGTTAATTTTTGGTTTGTTGTATTGATTTTTATCAAATGTTTTTCAACACACAGAATAACATTTGGCTGGTCAGGTCCTCTATTTAGCCTTTCATATAATTTTTTTGTGCCACACTGCATGAAACCAAAATGTACTGATTCAGAGAGAGTGATTACTAAAAAGTGAAAATGGCAATGGTATGTTTAGCGGGAGAGGGTGTGTTAGATCTGTGGTCCTAATCCCTACCTGCCTTGACCCTCTCAAATTGCTTTGGAGCCCATGTCACACAGCTCTCAACATTTTGAGTAAAAAAGGCAGGTGAAAACGCAGAATTTTATTTTTGGCGGGTTAAAGTCCATTGAAGTAAATAGACAGATAATGGGCTTAGTGGGTTTAGTGGGTAAGTGAACTGATTCCCTGGTGAGTTACACCCACCAAATGTGTGTGTGTTGAGAGGTATGGTGTTCTCAAGCTCAAGCGGATGAGCTCTGTCACCTTTGAAAGTTATTATTTGTAATGGTAGATTAATATGTTGCTGTTGTGATACTCGCAGAGTACGGACTCAAGTGGGTAGAGAGAAATGTACTTTCCCCTCAGATGTATATATATTTATATTCAGTGAAAAAAATGTGTTGAAGGGATGTATGTTATGGTTAAGTTGCACTAATAAAAACCTATCAAATTCAGAGAAAAAAGTTTGTTAAAGGGACGTTATGGTTACAAGTAAAATTGAAAAACCCAAGAAATTCACCAGTTATGGTAAGCTATGCAACCATAACTCACACTGTCCCCATGCACTGCTTAGACTAGCATTCAGGACATCAAAGATGACAGCACAAATGGATAACAATTCTGATAAAAAGTCGCTACAAGGGGTTCTGTTTCAAATGTTGCAAGCAACATATCAAGGGTGATTGGAAGACCTCTTTTGAACTACTCCATGTATCAAAAAATGTGCTTATATAAACCGGAGCGTTATATTGAGAGGAAAAAAACCTCTAATTTTTGGCTTTTTCTGGACACATCCCATCACATCCTCATCACCCCTCACCTCACCAGAGATTGTTTCATTAGTTTGACAAGTATAATGATGTGTTTTATAATATGTTTTTACCACAATGTCCGCTGCGGGCATAGTTCGCAAATCCAACATGGCGTCCATTTTGAAGGTTCAGGCGTACCTCACTTTTTTAATTGACCAATCAGCGGGCACGGACAATGTCTGCAAATGTTACGCAATGTCCTGATTGGCCTACAGGCATTTGCAAACACTGAATCAGAAAGTGAGTCCGTGGAACAGATACATATATCAAAAATATCTACTGGACGGATTTACACCAACTTTGCAAAAGCACGCTTTCGGAACCAAGTTGCGGCACCACGCGCAAGTTTGGTGAAAATCTGACCAGCGGTTTGGGCTGTAGGGGTGACCACATTCTCAAATATATAATGTTGAGGGATGTCAGTGTAATACAAATCACATGTAGACATGAGATCATAACATAAGTAAATTGAAGTCAAATAAAGTTTAAAACGTACATGTAGAATATTATTGATGTAATAAAACATACCAAGGCATGTTACAATGAATAATTACATAATACATTACATAATACATATGTACATTGAAAAAAAGTAATTAGTGCCTTATCAAATGAATTTCTGTGTATATGTTTTTTTTATGTATATATTGTCTTAGTGTATGCATCTTGAAGTGTGCTGTTAAAGTGGTGTCCCTGTCTTGGGCATTTTCTGCAGTTAATTGTTTGCTATCATTGTTGAAATACACATTTTGTTCGCCTGGAAGATGAACTTGAAGTCTTATTGTTGTATGCGTAAAGCAACAGGTCTCCCTAGCATTGACATTGTTGAACTACACATTATCTTTGCCTGTAAGATGAACTTGAAGTCTTATTGTATGCATAAGGCAACAGCTTCCTCTAGCGGTGATAACAAGCAAAGCAGGCATGACGGGTTTGAACAAACATACATCTAGCCTTTTATTATATAGTATGATAATGGTATGATTAGACATAAAAAAGATTTACACTCAAAATAATTGTACAAACTTGGCATGTCTTCATATTTTTATTTGCAAAACTGAAGACATAGTTAGGTTGTATGTCTCTGCTTCCTGGTTAAGGTTGCATAAACTGCTCTGTACATTTCATATCATACAAAATTAAACAAAGTTTGCAAATAAATTAAACATTAGTTTTGTATATATAGTTATTTCTTTTTATGATATTATTATTGTAGTTTTTTGTAAATAAGATGTACAGAAGTTTCTTTGGAGTTGCACAAACCGTTGTTGTTGCTGGGAATTCTATTTAGAATGTGCGGATGCAAGACCAGGTTCTTAGTTATCTAAGTGCTTAGTGTATCTCTTGTAACCATGCAGTGTTGTTTATGTAACTCTTGTCCCTAAAGCGGCCTCTACACACTCCCCCCTTTTCCAAGTGTAATTCTCTTAATAGCCACATATATTAAATATAGGGTCCATAGTTTTCTTGTTCATTGCTTTAAAAATGGAACTGGAGGTATTATGAAATGTTTGTTTCTTTTTCCATAGCTACCCTCACTCTTGGATAGGAGTATTAGCCTTCTTAGGGTGTGGTGTAGGGTGGCAATAATAATAATTATACATTATAGGTGCTACATTGATGCTGAAAAAGTAGAAAGAACTGAAGTTAGGTCCGTCCCTTTCATTAAACTTGTAATTTGTGGGCCATGTTGTTCATGGCAATATAGTCAAATAATGTGCCTTTGTGGACTGCTAACATCCTCAGTAAGTCTGCCATATAGAGATGCGTTTACAAAGTGAGATAGAATTTAAGTTTTGTGTAAATATTTATTTGTAGATATTTTAGATAAGTGAATAGAGGTTATGTTTTCTCCAATGAGAAGTTTCTTTCCTCTACAAAATTATTAATTTGAACAACCTTAATTGGTTGAGTACTATGAATACAGTCAGTATTCATATGGTACTATTATGAAAGAAAATGTCACTACTTTGCTTTATCTTTCAGAGATGTTATAGTGACTGAACTGAGAAGATGATTAGCCATGAAAGAAATTAGGTAAACTATTGTGTAGACCATATGTTTGTTTGTATATTTTATTGTTTAGAATGATTATGTCAAGTTGTCTGGTAGTGTTCTGAAATACATAGTGGTCAGTGGGCACGGCCAAAGGCTGTGGCCACTGGCCATGGCTGAAGGCCATGGGCAGTGGTGAAGAAATAAATCTATGGAATAACAAACCCCTTGAAATTCGATGAAAGAACTTTAGTTGCAGGGATGTTAAGATGAGAACTTAATGCAACAAAACCCCTGAAATTCAGGTAAAACCACCTTTGTGCCGCCTATGACCACAATGTGATATCACAGATGCCATCCCTGATGACATCACTGTTGACATCACTAATTATATCATCTATGACATCTCTGATTGGATTTGGCCGTGCCCGGTTTATACTTTTCACACATTAAGTGGCCACTACCCCTGCCCTTTTGTCATGGTCAGTGGCCACAGCCTTTGGCTCTGCCCATTGTATATTTTAACACATAAAGTGGACACTAGCCATTGCCTTCGACTTTGCCCACTGCATATTTGACAACAGTAACTGGACACTAGCCATGAGCTTCGGTCATGCCCACTGTATATTTTGCCACATTAACGGCCACTAGCCATGGCCTTCATCCATGGCCAGTGGCTACGGCCATGTATGTACATTTCACAAAACTAACCAGCCACTAGTCATGGCCAGTGGCTATGCCCTTCGGCCATCCCTCCATATATTATAATACATTAAGGGGCAGCAGCCATGGACTTCTGCCATGGCAAGTGTCCACGGCCTTCCGCCATGCTCCCTGTATATTTCCAAACACTAACAGACCCCTAGCCATGGCCTTCAAACATGGCTAGTGACTAGGGCCTTCGGCTGCACCCACTGTATATTTTACAACATTCAACGTCCACTGGCCATGGCCTTCGGCCATATGCAGTGTACCCAGCCTTCGCCCATGGCCTCTGTATATTGAAACACATTAAGGGGTCGCTATCTATGGCCTTTGGCCATGGCCAGTGGCTATGGCCTTCAGCCATGCCCACTTTATATTGTACAACACTAACCAGCCACTAGCCATGGGCCTCGCCCATGCAGTGTCCACAGCCTTGGACTGGGCAAAGTCCACGGCCTAATTGTCATTTAGTTAATCAAAGCTTTTATTAGCTAAGTAATAAATAATATTATGTCTGATGCCATCACAAATGTAATCAGTGGTATTATGTATGATATAAAGAATGTCACCAGTGATTCCTTCAATGATGTCAGAAGTGATGTAATAGATGATGTAATTAGTGATATAACATGTATTTGGCATATGACATAGATATGACATTCCTGGCAGAATAGAATACTATATAAAAGCCTGTATAAAAGCCTGTCAAAATTCTTCTGGCATCAGGCACTACTGACCTGTAATAAGAAAATGACACCCCTACCGATCTCTTACCAGTTATTATGCTTCAGTTCTGACATCACAATTCGGGGTGTTTGAGCAGCACAGAGCAGAATTCCAGCTGCCACTGCAGCACTTAATTAAAGGCGTAATAATCTTTATACATTTCTTTCTGGTAAAATCGCATTCTGTGACACTTTACAGGCAGGAACTGTGAAGGCAACAGTTATTGGTAGCATGTTTGTTGTGTCCACCGCTACAGGTTAACACTCGAGAGCAAGAATCTGCATGTCATTATTGCTAATGAGCAATTTTGAGATGCATTTTTATAAAACTGCTTAAACAAATTTTGTTTTTTTGGTTTTAACACAAACAGGTTCTACATTTATTTAATGTTTCTGCAACAAGAAGCTATCTTGCAGTACATTAGCGAGAGACCAGGTGGTAAAGGGGATGACAGTGTATGGATATGTATTATAGGAAATCAAATATTTCCTATTGTACTTAAAAGGATATTGTAAGTCACTTCGGCGCTCTCATTCTTACAAAGAAACTCAGCCTCATTCCTCTGTTTGGTCACGGAACTCCTTGGTGACTTGCACTATCTTTATGACGTAAGGTAGGGAGTACTTTATCCTATACACCTCATATATATTGTATATCTATTACATACATGATATTAAGGTTGATGCTTATTCAGTACTAGCCACATATAGAATCACACAAGCACTTTTATAACCTACCCACACAAGCAGTGGCGCAACACCATTGAGAAGACCGCGCTCTAGCCCCCCCCCCCAAACCCTCCAAATTTTGGGCTATGCTGTCTCGACCTGGCTGACCTACAGAGCCGTGGCCGGACAGAACGGGACACAGATATTAAATGTCGCCTGGGCTTCGCTGTTAACAAAGGGCCTGCAATTAAAGCATTTCATTGTTAGCACCTGCATATGTTTTAGACAATTGAAATCTTGAGAGGTTTAACCCCGGGACCTGGGGCCCGTTAAGACGAGGTAGCAATACTTAGAGATGGATGGGGATGCAGAATTTACTCATACATCAATAATTAAACCGACTCAGGAAGTTGGCAAAACTTAGTGCTGTTTTATTAACAATTATCTAAAGCAGGGAGTTACAACGGACATCAAAGTACGTTCGCTCGATTTCTCTTAAAGTATTTCATGAAAAAACAACATTCATATACTAAACATTCGTCACTACTGACATCATACTACGTGGCACACTAAGAAAACCTACTTGGGGATATAATAGGCTTAAAGGGAACATCCAGATATACGTTCCATACTGACGGGGGTTGTGATTGGGTCTCTTAAGATCAGGTGGACAACTAAGCTCATCCCAAGTGCAAGTCCTCTTCTATGTCATACTAATACTCAACACCCTATTGGTTACACAAACTACATGGCTCTTTGGTACGTGGCCTTCTGGAATATTCCACTTGCTAGCAGCACGCATGCTGGATACCCCAGGTGCTGGGAGGGTCGGCCTGGTCATGTACCTCCACCCAATTTCCCCAACATCTATCATTACTCCTGCGGTCTGCCATTCAATTATGCTTTGAACTTGGCCTTGCAGAAGCTCACTGTGCCTGAGAATAAAAGAGAGTGTGGCATGGTCCTATTAAATGATGAACTCTTGGCACCTTCAGTTTTTTCCATTTCACCTCAAACAAAAGTTTGTTTCTTTCTCACGTTCATGTAGCTTCTTGAAAGACAACCAGGCTCACAGTGGCCTCGACTCTTGGTGCTGGGCCAGCCATCCCTTCTTGAATTCTCCTATGCCATCAGCTGTTTTCAACTGTGCCACACTTCAAGCCCTTTCCATTCACAGGGTTCGAGGTTTCTAAAGTGGATTGTGGAACATCCAGATTCTATACATTCCTATGAGTATACATTGGCGCATCGATGTAATCTGTTGACCATGTAGCCAGCCTCAGGATTACTTTGTCTACTTGCGTTACAGCATCTGTACAATTGTAAAATGACTTTGCATTTTCTTCAGTGTTTCTTCGAACGAGCATCTTCATTTCGATCTCGAAATGTTGCTTCACTTCGACACCTCACCGTCAGATTTTATAGAATTTCTATATTCTTTCTTCATTTGTGGCTTTTCTGGGTGCGTCAGTTCTGTTTCGTGTGACATCACCACTCTTTTTTGTCATCCATTTTCATACTTCTTCTGGGACTTTTTCCAGAAGGCCATTACTTCTTCATGAATGCATATAAGGTTTTCTCAGTGGATACCTCGTCTCAAGGATTCTTTGCAGTGTAGGCATCCTCACTGGTACTGCGCATATCGCAATTTTCGGTTCCCAACATATAGGCAACTTAGGGTCAGAGCTTTTATTAGGGCTATTTGGCTCCTCCCCTGCACTCCCCCCTCTGGGCGATTCACCGACCACTCTCTCATCAATCTTCACATCGAGACACTCTCGTCTGAAGAAGTGCTTCTTTGGAGCATGGATACTAGCCTTTACATAGTCTCTGATTTATTCATCTGTCAACTCTTTAGGGTTGAATCCTGATTCGACATCAATCACAATCTTCATTCCTACCGCTTTCTTTGCAGTCTTCTTGCATTGTGTGATTATTATCCTAATCACACAGAATCCAAGCATGATCCTCACCAGCAGGGCTCAAAGGAACTTGAAAATGTTCGCCATTTATTGTGGAACCCATGAGAAGATCGACGCAAACAAGCTGTCATCAGCAACATATTCTACTTCGTCTTCCATCTTGACGTGTACATTTGTCAGCATAGTTATGGCCTCTGTCAAGGTGCCATTCTCGTTGTCGTGAGAAGGTATGAATTTGCAACATGATTCTCCGATTTTGGCATAAACACCTCCATCCATAGCTGTAATCATATCCAAGACATATCTGTTCTGAAGAGTCATCAGGCATATGGCTCTTCGCCCCTCCTTGATAGCATTGCATCTCTTTATAGTGGTGTTAATCGTCTGCAGAAGCTCCCATCTGGTGATCTGCAACCACTTGGCATTTGCCATCATCTGGATCCCAGGCATAAAGATAACAGTAAAAACTGAAGCAGTCTTGCTGAACAATCTGTGTTCATATAGAATAGCATCGAAAGCCTCTATTGATTTGGCTGAGAAGTAGTGTCTCTCTTCATTCGATTAAGGAGTTCAGCAGATCTCTTCTTCCTCAGGTGAGCATCCATTTTTGGAAACTCACCAGTGTTCAGGTTATTCTTCGGGATCACCAATGCTGCCACATGAACAATCACTTTAGAACACAGTCCTCCCCAATCTCCGGGCAGCTTCATGTAAGCTCTGGATCCACAGGCCCAGCAGTGATCCATTATCAGCACTGTCCCATCTTTCATTGCATCAAAGAATTGACCTCACTGCTGATTCTCTCCAACCTTTCTCGTGCCATTCTTTCTGAAACATGGCGCTGCACTAGCCAAAGGCGCTATCTGCAACAGGCCTCCTTTGTCTTTGACCCACGTCAGAAGCTTTGAAAGTCTCGGCCAGAGAGGTTTGCATCCTTTTTCCACTCGTTCGATAATTGTCTTGTGATAGCCACTTACTGCCATAGCTCTGCATATGACTATGCCTTCTTCCCAGCAATCTGGAGAAAGTACTGTTCCCCAGATTTGCATCTGGACTCTTTCCTTGCAGCTTCGAACTTCTTCATCAGTGTTTCCTTGGCAGTTAAGTTTCCTGTTTATCTCCTATCTAATTCCAACTCCCTTCATGCCAGACTGTTCATATCTCATCTCATGATCTCTGGTGTGTGCTCTTTCTCTTGTCTTCAAATCTTGAACATAATCATCTTCTTCTGGAACTGACCATTCTGTCACCTATACCAAGGATGCCGTTCGACCCTGGAATTGACCTCTTGTATGACAGAGTGCAAGGTAAGTCAGGAAATTAGTTGTTTGGACATCTATCTCAATAGCTATGAATATCTTAGACTTTCCCAGAGCACAAGGCAGGAGAGCACATACATAGCAATCCTCCTTAGAGCTTTTTGTCCCACTTCTTTCATGTGCTGATACCACATGTTATTCCCCAAATGTGCTGTGCTGTTTAAATAGTCATTTAATTTGTAATCATCCTCCCTTGCACTTCTCTTGTGTATCTTTCTTTGTTTTGCTAAAAGGGCATGCACCTGATGATCATAAAGGATATATAAAACTGACCTCCCTCTGAAATAAAGTCTAGGGGCACTTGTCACAGAAATCGGTGCCTTCACATGTGTCACTTGGTTAGGAATAATCACATACAGTCTTGGTCTCCTTACAATGTCTAGTTCTGCAAAAGTGACTAGAGTGGGAAGGATTACTGGAACTCCTTCCCTTTTGGGGCCAACAAAGTAAACAGTGTGGATCAATAGAAACAGAAAAACGATAATAGATTCCGAACAGGCATATATTATGCACCAACACATTAGGTCCCACGGTTGGGGGAGAGGTGATATATTCAGCCCCCCCCTACATCATTCCCGCACAAGGTAAATGTTAGATGAGCTAAGGGGGGGGAGCTATCTTCGCCCTTTGTGTGAATATTCGCACCCTCTGGTTGTTGTTATAAGTGGATAAAGGAGTTCATAGGTGTATACTGTGGACTCCATTTTGTGTTTTCCCAAACGCCATGTTTGTCTAGGCCCTCAGCCTCTAAGTATCGAACTCTGACAGAATGTGCTCATCCCAGAACGTGAGTCCGAGGCTTGTTGCTGCCCCAGAGCCACATCCATCTCTGCTGACCGACTCATGCCCTCTTCACTCCCTCCCTGCCAGGCCTCGGTCCATTGAACCCATGGCCCCTGTTCCCTTTGAATGCATCTGGTAACCAGTCCCTTCCCCCAGCCCACCTTCAATTCACCCACCATATACTTACTCTCTAGTGGTCATATATTCTGGTAATACTAACAGCTATCTCTTGTGCGTTTGAAGTCATGAGACCCCAGGAATCACAAATCACAGATTGACCCCTCTGATAAGGCACCTGGAAGAGTGACCC
The DNA here is from genome assembly GCF_040938575.1 of Ambystoma mexicanum. Lineage (NCBI taxonomy): Eukaryota > Metazoa > Chordata > Amphibia > Caudata > Ambystomatidae > Ambystoma > Ambystoma mexicanum. Next base: position 141,010,216 of record NC_090922.1, on the reverse strand, counting down.
CTTACCGATGCCCCCCCATAAAATCATGGGTCAGAATGTCTTTATTTCTTACAGACAGTCCCCTTCAGACAAATGTTTTATGATAAGTTTGGTGTTTAGTTTAGTTAAATAGCTGTACGTCATCTCTGCCAATATCTACCGACATTCACCCTACAAGGATGAACCCAGCTGACTCACGTGATGCCCGCTGAACCTCCACACTGCCAGCCAATCCTGTGGAGCCAGTCCCTATATCCATATAACGTATCCATGTCTTCTACCAATCCTAATGTACCCTCATGTACCTATAGGGAAATGTCATTAGTGATGTTTCCAGAGCTTACAATGTACTGTTCATGTAATCTCTGCAGAGCGCTCTCGGGAGCAGAGGTCTTTGCTTCCAATTATTTTACTTACATAAAACTTGGCTCCCTTGCAATTACTCTCCTGCTTTCATTCTCTAGTGAGATGTGTAATTTACTTTGTCAGTTTGGACACGTGCATGCCGAGGTGCGAGCCTTTATTTGGTGACCCCTTATGCGTGATAGTTCAGGAGATACTTCCATACTTACAGCGAGATCCGGGGCTACCCGTGGACGCAATTATTACCTACAGTTGGCAGGCGTTCTACAAAAGCGCACTCTCCAGAGTTGGGCCTGTGGGTCCCTGCTTTGGAAAAACCCAACTGCTCGCCGGAGTTGGGCAGGGCCCGCCACGGGGGAGGCCCCCTTGGGATACACCGCAAACCCAGGCTCTTGAAAGAACACTGGCACGTGAGTACTAACTCCAAGGGAAGAACAAATAAGGGTAGAGAAATATGCATGGTTGGAGTGTGAATGAGTGAGATGGGTAGTTGAGAATCTGTATTTTCTTTATATGGCCATTTTTCATTTTTATATATGGAGAAATAAGTTGAAGAAAAGAGAAGATACAGGAACATAGCTCTGAAAGGAGGTTGAAGCCGGCGCCGGGTTGCACTGTCCCGACCAGTGTAGAGATTAAAAAAGAGAAGAAGAGCACAATGTAGGAACCTCATATACGAAGTAGGCTCGATAGTAAAGAATAGTGGATATTTTAGGTATTATCTTTTTCTTAGTGTTTGTTGTTAGGGAAATCAGACCAGAAGGGGCACAGGTGGTATGCGTGGAGAATGAGTGAAAGGGGTTTTTGGTAAAGATAGCAAAGAGGAATTCTGTGTTTAATGTACTGTATTATATAAACATTTGTTGGTTGTGTTTTGTTAAATATATTGTGGTTTATTGTGTCTATGTGTAAAACAAAAGAAGCAGTATTATAGGGGGGTGAAGGAACAAGATACACTCATCCATATTCCTTTGTAGAAAAGCTTGGTAGAGGGAAGATAAAAGGGAGAAAATATTTTGTGCCTAAAAATGGATACCATTGTCCCACATCTTCATAAACCTCCCCTTGTATCAAGAAAAGATCAAAAAGTATCATAACAAATGGGTGGTGGAACTGAACGGGGAGGGTGGACCTGTGTCCAAAATAGGAGAAAGGTTTTAGACGTCTGGCGTATGTTCGAATAAGCACCCGTTGCACAAAGCAAAGGTAGAAGCAGGAGTGCAATTGGGGAGGGGGACAATGAGGGAGAAAGGGAAAAAGATGCTAAGGAACCTAAGAAATTGTACCCCCTACTTACAAGACCAGCAGAGGGGTATGCGGACCCAGTATACGTGCCAGGGGGGTAACATACCCACAACTCCAGCTGCAACACAACCCCCTCTGTATGCCTAATTAACAGCACCTTCCGCCCCCATAGGCCCGACAAATAGAGATTTAGAAAGGGTACTAACATCAACTCAAGCATAATTGTCCCGACTGCGTACGTTATGTGAGATGCAACTACCAGAACCACCACTGGTAGAGGGCCCACCCCTGGTAACAGAAGATAAGTGGAAGTCTGGGGATTTCCTTTTCAGAATAGACAGTACCCCCATTAAAACAGTGCGGGTAGAAAGAGAGGGGGAGGCAGACAGCGTGAGGTATGATACTGTGGCCTCAGAGAGGGATGAGGAATGTTGGAGCCATTTGGACGAAGATGAACCAGGGGCTACGGGAGGAATGCCAATGTTGCAAGTACACTGGGCTACCCCATGATTAGGAGAAGAAGCAGCATGGGAGGGGACATTAAGGAATAGGCTCAGGGGGTGGCGCTGTTGAGCAGCCCAAGATGGCTGCTTAGTCTCAGAGCTCTGTGCGGCCTGGCCGAAAATGCGATTACAACTGCGGTTCCTGACGAATTTGCAGCCCTATATTTAGAGGAATCACCACTGTGCTCCAGCTGCCTGCTTCGCTCTGATCCCAGCTCGAATCGACCACGGGAAGCCTGGAAACGGGACTCCTCGCCCGGCTGGCTGGCTGCCTGCAGGGGCCTGCACGCGCGGCCGGCCTACTGGCTCCTCCTTGCTGGCTCTCCATTAGGGCGATTGGCGGCCGCGAGACCCGGTGCCCTTGTGGTACGTCTCCGCTGGGGCCTGCGGTGGTGCCTGGTCCCGGGCGGCTGGAGCGGGACCCTGCCATCGGCTCTGACGGCCCTTTACGGAGTGCATTGTTGCGCGGGAGGCTGCCACGGGGCCCTGCGCCAGAGCGCGCCCCATCTCCTCACCGTGCGGCAGCTGGGCTGGAGCCTGGCTGCCCCCTGGACATCGCGGCCTGTGTTCCTGGGACCCCCGGATGCCAGGTGAGGTGCGGAGGGTGGGAGTGCCTGCATTGTGCCACCGGCAGTACTCTCACTCTGGCCCCCATCGTCCAGCCTCGAAGCCCTGAGAGGCCTCCCACCCTGCCCTGAGGGGGTGGGGGCACCATCTTGACTGTCCACCTCAGCGGAAGGCCTACACACTGGTCATCTCACCGGACTTGGCCGCTGCGGCACCGGACTGCGCGGTGCAACCCCCCCAGCGGGAGGGGACTGGAGGAGTGGAACCCCTGAACTGGTTGGGTCATAAACTCTCACCTCCCTATCCATTCCATCGGAGGTGCCTGTTCCATGGGGGCTGGCGCATTGCCCCCTTGACCTGCAGGAGGGGTGGGCCCCCGCACCGCAACGGCCATACTTTTCATTCGGGGGACTACCTGTGTTGCCGAGCCAGCTGCCTAGTCTTGTTTGTCTCTGAGTAACTCGACACACTTGGCACTCCTCTTGCCCCCTGGTCTGTACTGTGCCCGCAGCTCCCCTATCCCGCCTGGATCCCCTGAGCCGCCCGAAACAGCTCCGGTGATGCCCAACGAATCCAGAGGGAGCTCGAAGGGGGGGCCATGGACAAATTTGCTAAGACGTCCCGAGGGCGGAATCTGGACCCTCTTCATCTCTACAGGAGGACTCTGAGCCGGACCCTCACCCCTGCACGGTGGCCCCTGACTTGACCACACTGATGGAAACTATGGCCAAGAACTTCGCTTCATTCCACGAAAAACTAGATTACATTAATGCCAATGTTGCCTCCCTGAAAACGCGTGTGGATCAGGCGGCCACCAGGATCACAGATGCAGAGAGTAGAATATCTACGACCGATGATGATATCCAGACCCTGCAGACTACAGTTGCCTCCCTATCACACGACGTGAAACAAAATGTGATGACTTGGAGTCGCGCTCGCGTTGGAACAACCTACGGATTATTGGGGTCCCTGAAAACGCCCTGAAGGGGCGCATGGAGGATGCAATTGAGGCCCTGCTCAGAGAACTCCTTGGCAATCCGGATCTCTCACCCTATTTTACAGTGGAGCGCGCACATCGAGACCTCTCTCCACGCCCAAAGCTGGGCAACATCCCAAGGCCTATCATTGCTAGGATTCTAAATTACCGCGATAGGGACCTCATCCTCCGTCTGGCACGTGAAAAGGGAGACCTAAGACTTCAGGCCAATACCATCAGAATTTTCCCTGATTTCTCGATAGCAGTGCAACAGGAGAGACGGAAAGTCCCATATGCCATCCTGTTCCCCGCACAACTTAAGATTATGCACAATGGCAAACTGTATTTCTTTACTGTGCCTGAAGAGGCGGTGAAATTTATTGAAGCACACATCCCGCCCCATGCTCCGGATGGTGCCCACGACGATGAGGACTGACCTCGCGCGTGGTACCCTGGGGCGGTCTGATCATATATAATGTACTGCAACCTCAGCGATCTAAATCACGTGTATGGTCAGCCGACCTGGGTTTTACCCTGGGTCCCTTGGACATTAATCTTCGTTCTGCGTTCAGAGCATGGGACTGACCAAGACCTTTCGCCACTTCATCTTTACCATTTGGTCCCATCAGTGAACGGCTGAAGTCGAGACCTGACCTGTGATCCGGTTACCGCAGAACCTGACCTGACGGCTACTGCCGTCTTACGCAATATTCAAGTGGCCGTCCGCACGACAACAGCGCACCTCACTGCGATTGCAATGTTCATGTTTGGTTTGGTATTATTGTTGGTTGGCCCCAGTTGGGCCGGAATATGGACATATTCCTGTTGGATAGTGTCCTCTGACCTCCCTTGCTCAGGGAGTATCGAGTCACCTGGTGGCACCTGCACTGGTTCAGTTGGTGGCACATGTTTTTGGGGGGAGGGGTAATTCCCACTGCAAGTTGGGGGCGGGCAGTGAGGGTGGTGGGTGGTAATGTTGGGGATACAGGGAACTGTATTGTAAATGACGGGGGCGGCTTGGCGGATCGCACGACATCGGGGCACCCCCGCAGGGGATTTCTTAATCCACTGTGTAAGTTTCGACAAAGGTTGTGGGATGTACCCTAGTCTTCTGAAATGGCGACAATAATGATGTCCTGGAATGTCCTCGGTTTGAGCAACTACACCAAAGCCCGTAAAATCATGGCCCACGCCAACAGGCATGGCTGTAAAATACTGCTCTTGCAGGAAACACACTCTGAGGGCCATCTGGCCAGGTGCATGGCACCGTCATGGGGTCCCCATAGATACTTCACCTCCTACTCATCCCATGCCAGAGGGGTATTGACGATGGTCCATAGGTCGCTCAGGTTTGTACTCCACAAGAACTATATAGACTCAGAAGGAAGATATGTTATTCTGCATTGCGCAATAGCTAACAGGGAATACTTGCTGGTTAACACGTATGGCCCCAATGTGGACTCTCCCGACTTTATCGACCGGGTGGTATCTATATTATTGGGATATGTGGGAGTACAGATCATCTGGGGTGGGGACATGAATTTCATATTGGACACCAAACTGGACAGAACAGGCACTGCCCCCAGACTGCTCTCTAATGCGGCGCGTAGACTCCTGGCGCACGGCACGACGCTTGACGTTCGAGACGCTTGGCGGGTACTGCATCCGCAGATGCGTGAATACACTCATTATTCCTCTGTGCATGACAGCTCCTCCAGAATCAATATGTTCCTCTTGTCTAGCACGCTCCTGGGGAGGGTGGTTGAAACTCAAATGTTGCCACGCACCTTATCGGACCACTCACCTATTCGGTTATCTGTAGATTTAGGAGTCCCTGCCCCCACTCTTAACTCATGGCGTTTCAAGTCGTTGGCCCTGCAGGACATAGTATTCAAGGCGGATATTCTGTCCGACATACAGTCCTACTTTGAGCTTAACTCACCCCAGTCCACCTCCCTGGGGGTCCGTTGGGAGGCCTTAAAAGTCTTCATCAGGGGGATGTCCATATCGAGGGAGGCGGGAGTCCTCAGAGCCATAAGAGCGGCTCTTACCCGCTCTGAATCCAAATTACGTGACCTAGAGAGCGCGCACCCCAGATCCGTTGATCCGGCCACTCTCTCTCGAATCGGTGAGGAGCTCCAATTCTATAATGAACAAGCCACCAGGGAAGTTCAATACTTCAGTTGCCCACAGGCGGCTCGCAAATATGGCGAAGGGGACAGGCCTGGCAGGACGCTGGCTGCAGTGGCTAGGGGTGAATGGGGTCCAGCGCAGGTCACTAGCGTTAAGGACAGCTTGGGATCGGAACAATGGACCGATCAACAAATTCTGGAAGTCTTTGCGGACTTCTATGCAGAACTATACTCTCAGCCCCCTGAGCATTGTGAGTCCCAAATGCGTGACCACCTCGAGCAGATCCCTACAACGATCATCTCCCACGCTACCAGAGACCAACTAGATTCCCCCATACTGCTTGATGAAATAGTTGAAGCGATATCCAAATTCCCCAAGGGAAAAGCACCCGGTCCAGACGGGCTAACAGTAGAGTTCTATCAGGAGCACATGGCCATTCTGGCCCCCAAATGGCTGGAAGTTTGGAACGAATCGCTCCGGGTGGGCACCCTTCCTCCGACACTGCGTGAGGCCGTCATTACGGTCCTGCTTAAACCTGGTAAGCCTGCAGATGAGTGTGGATATTATAGGCCCCTCTCATTAATGAATCTGGACACTAAAATCTTCGCCAAAGGGATTGCTAGCCGCTTTCTCCCGGTCATGTCCTATATGGTACATGACGATCAATCAGGGTTTGTTCCAGGGAGATCGACGTCCCACAATATTAGAAGGCTGTTCAATGTCATGGCCCACATTGACCAGGGCGCAAGTGCAGTGGCGGTCACGTTAGATGCCCAAAAGGCTTTTGATATGGTGTCTTGGAAATATACTTGGCTGGTATTAGAGACTATGGGTATAGGGCCAAACATGATAGCATATATTAAGTTGCTGTACACTTCCCCGGTGGCTAGGGTTCGAGTTAACTCCCAGACGTCCGCTCTGTTCCCTCTTTCTAGAGGCACCCGACAGGGATGCCCGTTTTCCCTGATTTTGTTCGCCCTGGCGATAGAGACAATGGCCGACTATATCAGGGAACGGCAGGCAGGCAAGGGGATACGGCTGAAAGGCGCCCCAGAGATTGTCTCGCTGTATGCGGACGATGTGTTGCTTTTCATAAGGGACCCAGCTGTTCATCTAGACCCTGACCAAAGATTTGTTACTCGTAACTATCGGGCTGTGGCGGAGCACGCTGAGGCCAAAATTGCGCGCTGGCGGGCCCTTCCACTGTCACTAGCTGGTAGACTCTCACTGGTGAAGATGATCCTACTTCCCAAGTTACTATACATTTTCGGAAATGTCCCCATCTGGCCGGGTAGGAGATACTTCGCGAACCTGCACAAATTGCTTGCCCAATTCTTATGGCACTCTGGTGCGGTGCGTAAGAAGTGGTCAGACATGTCTCTGTCAAACGACAGAGGGGGCCTTAGAGCCCTGGACCTGTTGCGATACTGGACGGCATCACAGGCACAGTTTGCATCATACTGGTATCCTGGGCCCCCACCCCATCCTCATGTCAAGCTGGAGCTTCTGGCAGCAGCAGTCACTAATGTAATGTCTTTGATTCTAGACAGAAGGAATGAACGGGATTCGCCCATTGATCCGGTCCGGACCACGGTGCAGGCCTGGGCCCAGATGTTTAAAACCTGTGACGAACAGTACCCGTATTACAAGTGGCTCCCCGCCTGGAACCTTCACGGGCTGGAACCCACACATGACATCGCCCTGGCACGACACTGGGAGGCCCTGGGATACTGTCCCCTCACTGACGTTTATCCAGAAGGGCGGTTTATAACACCACAGACGTGGAGGCCGGGACACTCAGGCTCCGTTATGGAGCTTCTGCAGTTCTACAGGCTCCGCGCTGCTTTCCGCAGTGCGTGGCCTGACTTTCCCGATGAGCCCCAGGACTCCCCTGGAATTGCTTATATCGCCAACTCGGGTGGCGCCCAACGGGTGGTCTCTTCATTGTATAAACTGTTATTGACTACTGCCTCTCTCCAACCGTCCAGGGCACGGGACGACTGGGCCTCCGAGCTGGAGGTGGAACTCACTGACCAACTGTGGGAAAAGATGTGCTCTCATACTAACAGGGTGTCCCTGAACTTCCGTTACTGCACCATACAATATAAATTGCTCAACACGCTGTATTACACTCCATGTAAAATCTCGAGGTTTGCGCACTCTGATCCACGGCTATGCCCCCGCTGCAGTGCGGTGGGTGCGGACCATCTTCACATGTTTTGGAACTGTCCAGCGCAGGTCACATTCTGGAGTAAGATCATAGAGACACTGTCTGCAATCACTGATTCTGTTGTCGAGCCCGACCTGATGGGGGTCCTGTTTGGGGTGTGGGGAACTGGGGGGCCTAGGGACATGCTTAAGTTCTTGAACGTGAGCTGTGTTGTAGCCAAGAAGTGTGTCCTTCAAAGTTGGGAGAGCCCGTCCCCCCCAACATACCAAAAATGGTTGAATCTGCTCACATGGTCTCGAAATTGCGAGGAAGAATTCCTGGGTATGCTCCCGACCCGTTCCCGTCCCCATAATATTTGGTCTGCTTTCAACAGCTTTCTGAATAGCCTAAATGATACTTCCTCTGTGGACGAGTCCTCACAGCCCTCTCCGTTAACTGTTTGAGATGTTGGTGCTCCATGATGTGTCGCTAGTTGACCACTGTTGCCTTACTCTTGCATGTAAACCCATTGTATTCATGTATATGTGTACCAAATTTGTTATTGCTGCTCCGATGTATGTGTGTATGCTATCTGCCTCTGTCGACAAAAAAAAAAGTTTAAAAAAAAAAGGAATAGGCTCAGACGGATGGCATTGTCCAAAAGAAAGACAGTTAAAGCGGGCAAAGAAAAAGTAAGGACTAAATTACAGATGCCACTCATTCATAAGGGAGCGGAAAGGCCTCATTATGCACCGTGGGCACTAATGGACAAAAACAATCTCCTTAAGGCCCTCCCACCACTTTCTGGGGGTGCGGGAAAGTGGATCTATGCATTTGAAAAGAATACTGCGGATGTCCCACTAGCAATTGGAGAGGTTAAAAGCCTTTTGGTAACAGCAGTGGGTGATCAAGCGGACTTGGTGTGGGTGAAGGTGGGGTTCCCAGGAGTGTCCCTGGGAAATTATATGCATGATGGGGCCTCCTTTCACAATTTATGAGCATTAGTTTGGTATGCCCTGCGGAGGACCTTTCCCGTTACCCCCGACTTTCACTCTATAATGCAGTGCACTATGGGGGACGAGGAAGATGCTGCTTCGGGTGCAGGAGATGTTGCAGGTGGAGACGGGCATGGCTTGGGACCAATCCACCTCCCTATTTTACTTCTTTATTAAACGCGGCCTCCCAAAGGAGGTACAGAAGGCTAAATAATAGATAAAATAGCTGGGATTGAAGCCAAGGGTTGGCCAGAAATACAGAGCATTGTAGTGCACCATTGTCAGAGGATCAAAGAAAGGAAAAGAGAAACGGCACAGCGAAGGCTGGCAGAGGCGGCAAAATTGGTACAAAGCAAGTTAGGGAAGGTTGCAGCAGTAACAGCAACACTGCCCCCAGAGCAACAAGGCAAAGAAAGGGAGGCGTCACTAGTGATAGAGGTGAGGATGGCTGCAGCATGGGCCGAGAATGGGCAGGAATAGTGGGATGGAGAGGAACGTTATACAGGGCCCCAGTGGCAAGGAAGACCCAGCCGAGGAAAAGGTGGGAACAGAGGGCAGCAGGGAGGAGGAGGAGGATATGGCAGACAAGGATCAAGGGGAGGTGCTCCTGGACAGTGCTGGTCGTGCGGAGGTGGGGACACTTTGCAAGGGAATGTCGAAGTAGTCCCATGGGGAATTACTGAGGTAAACAAAGATATGGATATGAATATCAATATGGGCACCCACACCCGGGCAGCCCTTATGGTCTTTCCATGGGATATAATGAAAGAGAGTAGACCCCCACTAGGGTATAGCACATTCAGACTTCCCCCACATTGCATGCAAAGCTGCCCAGGGCAGCAAAATCAAATAGAACACACTCATACGAACAGATTCGTCACTTGTGATAATGGCGCACCATCCCCATTTCAGGGAAAATGTGTGCTCAGTGATAACTTCTTTACCTGCCCAGGAACAGACCATCATCCCAACTAGGACAGCCCACAGAGAGCACTTGTGTGTTCCGTACTATCAACTACCTTACGACCAGATGGTGTGGGCAGAGATAGGGAATAAACAGTTCATTTTTATGGTGGACTAAGGGGTGGAAAAGTCATCTTTGCGCGAAGGCAATTTTCCGCTGTCTGACAAAAATCTCGAGATGCAAGGTTTCTCTGGGGCAGTGGTCATGGTTCCATATAAAGAAGATTTGGACGTCAGAATAGGAGGTAAAACAGTAAGAACACCCTGTTGTATCATGAGGACTCTCCTATAAATGTATTGGGGTAAGTTAAACATGACCATCGCCTTTACTGAGAGAGGAATAGTGTGTTATACTCCGGGAATGTGTACACTGTGAGCAATGTTATTGATACAAACAATCGCAAGCAAAACAAAAATACGAGGAATACCCACAAATACTGAAATGTTTATCTATGGGATACAAGTACCGGCCTGAGCAGTACCCGAGATAACACAAAAAGAGTAGAAGGTACCCGCTGACTTTGTATTTTCTAACTCCTCATGTAACACAGTGATTTATCCGATTAAAAAAGCAACAGGAGGGGCGTGGCGTATTGTCCAGGACCTTCGACCCCCTAAATGACATAGTCCAAAAAGCATTCCCTCTCGTTCCAAATCCGGCATCTATCTTGTGTAGCATTCCCAAAGAGGCGACCCACTTTACAGTGGTGGATTTGAAAAATGCCTTTTCCTCAGTACCCCTCAATCCAGAGTCACAATACCTGACAGCCTTTACCCTAGGTGGGAGGCGATATGAACACCGCAGATTACCCAAGGATATTGCGAGAGCCCAAGCATATTCAATAGAATACTCCATGAAGACCTTGGCAACATTGCAGTTCAGAGCACCATAATACAGTATGTGGATGATCTCCTATTATGTAGTGAGGGAGAAGAAAGTTGCAGAAAGGATTCTATCACTTTGTTGACACTTCTGGCCCACAAGGTAGACAAAAATAAATTGCAGCATTAACAGAAGTACTTTAGCTGGGTCAGCTCATCTCAAAAGATGGTAAAAGAATAATTCCAGACAGAGCGGCATCTGCAATCATTGCCGTGCTTGGATTTTGGATTATGCAGCGTACACGAGGCTGCTCGTGAATGGCCTAAAAGAAGCACAAAATGAAAAAGTTCCAATAAAATGTACACCTAAAATGCACACAGCCTTCAAAACCCTAAAAGAACTAATAAGCACTGCCCCCGTCCTAGCTACCCCAACTATGATCGCAAATTATATTTGTTTGCGCATTGTAATGGTACACTCATGACCACAGTGCAGACACAAAAGACGTCACTGGGGCACAAACCCATGGCGTACTACAACAGCACACTGGATTCAGTAATGCAGGGACATTTTGCGTGCGAACAATCTCTTGAAGCAGCCGCGTTTGCATTAGAGAAAAGTGCAACGATTGTAATGGGCTGCTCCGCCACATTGTACGTTGAACATTCACTGTTTCCAATCCTTGAACGATGAAAATCTACACTGGCCACCCAAAGAGCATCAGCATATGAGATTATCATCTGAAGCCCAAACGTCCATGTGGTTTGGTTTAAAACATTAAACCCTGCAATATTTATCACAGAGCCATGCACAGTGCAGAAAAAGGGTGCGCGGTAACTATATACTCAGACTCAGCATATGTAACCACCACGGTACATGCTGGCCTATCATGATGGAGGAGGAGGGGATTCAGGAGAGCAGATGGGTCCCCAGTACAACATGCATCATTGCTCAACGAATTAATAATGGCACTGGCAGAACCTTCAGTAGTAGCGTAGGTGAAATGTCAAGCACACACCAACAGTAATGCCGTAATTTTACTTGGTAACGCAGCGGAAGATGCCGCCGCCAAAGAAGCCGCATATTTCCAGAATACCTAAATAAAAGAATGCATCCTTAAAGAGAAAACACAAGACATAACAGAGGAAAGATATAATGCCTTGCCAATAACTCACATTATATAGCTACAGAAAGAAGCACTACCACAAGAGCAAGAGTGATGGGTAAAAAGAGTTTGCACACAGTCTCCCACTGACCTCCTATGGAGGCAGGGTAACACAGGAAAAGTGATTACGCCTCTAGCACTGTTATTAACAGCATTCCAACAACTACATTTCCCAGCGCACACTTCCAAACAGCACATTGCTGCAGACATCCAAGAAGATTGGTTAGTTCCAAAAATCCAGGATTATCTCGCTAAAATGTTCATTGGATGCACGACATGCCAAACGTTTAACTCTGGAATGACCCTTAGAACGATACGTGGCACATTGCCACGTCCGGTTGGACCTTTCCGTGAGCTGCACATCGATTATGCAGATATGGGAAGACGGTGTAATGGAGCAAGATATCTGATCATGGTGGTCTGACCCTTTTCGCGCTAGGCAGAAGCAGGACCAAGTGCCCACCCAGACGTGAAGTGCGCAGCAAAGTTCTTGGTGAGGGAAGTGTTCCCACGTATAAAACACAAATTGTGTTTGATTTATCACCTGCAAGCAAATGGCGTGGTGGAAAAAATAAATGGTCTTCTAAAAAGTAAGTTGTCTAAATTCTGCCACACCCTGAAGAAAAATGGGGTCTATTGCTTACCTTTGTCCCTCTACCAGATGTGCACACAGCCCAGTAAAGACCACCACGTGTCCCCCCATGAAATAGTGACTGTCAAGAGAATGCAAACTCCACTGTTACCAGTGAGAAGAATGTCAGATACCCACCGAACAGCAACTGTCCTGGGAGGGCAATTTAAAGAATACATCACTCAATTAACAAGAGCAGTGAGATGCATTGCAAAACAAACAGCACCACCGTTTATGAGAAAAAAAGAAACAGACACCAAAACTGCAGTCCCACAAAACCTCTCTTACCCAGCGAGCGAGTGTATGTTCACAGTTTTGTAAGGAGATGGAACTCACCTACGATTTAATTTACTGCAGTGTATTGGCAGTGTAAGGGCTAAAATACTGGGTGCACCTGTCGGATGTAAGGAAAGCCCACAACAGGGTATCGATAGAAACACATCAGGAGAATGAAAAAGATGTGGTGGTGCAATTAAATAGGCAAAAAATGAACATTCAAAAACTCTGATACAGGCAGTAATGTTCGAAATGATGTATATTAAAAGAACAGAGAAAGTGTACATATAACATAGAAAATTCAATATAATATGAAAATGTTTTCTGGTGTACCTCTTTCCATGTTTATTTTTTATTTTTGCCAGTTCAGTAATCCCCAACCCCATTTGTGTTTTTGTTTTTCATCTTTGCAGGTACTACAATGGTGGAAACGATGCCCCTCGTTAACAACATAACTCAGATAGATAGAAATAGAAATAGAGTTAGTGCAACAAGAGCCTACAGTTATGATTGTGGGCTCTATGTTGTCGTAATTGTTTTTAGTTGTGCAATGCTAGGATTGATGATCTTTTGCAGAGTGTCTTTTATTATGGGAGATAAAAGACAAAGGGGGCAGGGGGAAAACTAATCCAAGAAGGAGGACACCTGTTCTGGGATGGGATAAAACTTATATGGAACAACACAATGCTCCCCCATGCTGATAAAAATGAAACTGAAGGCACTTTAGAAATCAAAAGCAGTGGATTGAATGATCTATATGAGAATGATGTTATGGAACAATCAGTTATGTTATCACAACCCACCCCACAACCTATTATTGTCACTACCTCATGGTCCGTCCAAATGTATGATGTGTTCCCCACTGCCACTCTGTATGACCTATCAAATACACCTTATTGGCAGCAAACTACAGACCCCAGTGGAATTGTACAATAAAAATGATTTCCTTTGTATCTCCTTTTGTCACCTAATACACAGAAAACATTGTGTACATCAATTAAACTATGTAAAAGATCCGTAGGTCGAGGTGTACCCGGCAGCAAATGGTTAGAAACGAAAGACAGACAAAGCAATGCAAATATGACGCTAGAATGGGTTGGGGCTAGATAAAATGGAAGCCAATCGCCATCCAGGGCAATCAAATAAATGGTACTCCGATATGAGTGCCACTGAGCAACAAACAACCAATGGGTGCTGTTGTGTTTGCTCCCTGATACCTCATGAATCAGGGAAGCCTAAGGTTTTGGTGCCCCAAGAAACTGCCATTGTGGAAGCACAATGTTTCCTACATCTTGCACTATGTAGGATAAAAGGCACTTATCAGGCACACACAATACATATGAAACCTCTTCCACCTGACTTCTGAATCTGCAAGAAAGGAGCACCACCAGAAAAATGTTTCAAGGAGCCCTTCCTGGTAATAGAAGGAACAAGATTTGCAGAAAACAAATGGCAGCAGTCAACGTTCATGTGCAAGGCAGAAGGGTTGCGTGGCCTATCAGACAAAACACTAAAATGGATGAATGACACGTGTGCGCAAATATGGACTGGTCATATCACTAAACTAACATGGGTCACAGCACCTGGAGAAGCCAATACAGATCAACCATGAACAAGAATATGAACTTTGCTTCCAGGCCGAAGGAGAAGAACCCATGGGCTCGAACACATATTGTAACAGGACTCTCATCATTGCCGATCTGAAAATGCACCTCCCGCCTGCATGGACTGCCAACTGCTCTGGCAACTCTACACTCTGCACTGCTGGTGGTCCCTGAGCTACACCTAGTAGGGGACAAAGTGCAACATGAACTGTCCCAACAATCCCAACATACAGAAGAAACATCACCTCTTGTGAACGTGCTGACAGAAAACAAACTACAAAAGCAAGTGTCACGAAAAAAGCGAGCATCTAATTACATCTCCAAAGACTCTTCTGACCTCCTGGCAAAGATCCCTGCTGAGTACAAGTTATTTAACTCAGCAGAGACATTCTTTGCATCTCTGATCCCCAGTATCCAGACCCCTGCAAACACAAAATGGCTGCAGATAGAGTGCTGGGAGCTGATACAGTTGGCAAACGACACTGAAGAAGGATTCAACATTATCAAGGTGTAGTTAAGAGCACTTAGGTTAATGACAATGCAGAATTGGTATGTGCTCAACGTGCTCACAGCAATGGAAGGAGGTGTTTGCTGAAAAATCGGGAGCGCATATTGCACATTTATACCTTCATCAGATGCAGATAATGGAACATTGTCACATGTCATTCAAGCAGTGCATGAACTGGGCATAAGGATGAAAAAAGAAGGTGGTGTGCAACCAACAGACTGGTTCTCCTCTGCATTCAAATGGGTCCCATCTTGGCTTGGAACTGTGATGAAAATGCTTATACCCATCATCGTTTTCTTCCTGCTGATCTTTTGTGTGTGCCAGCTAGGGATCCGCTGTTGTGCGAAATTATTCCTAATAGTACAATGATGATGGTGACTATTGGCGGCAAGAAATAGACAGACAAAGGTCCTTGTATAATGCAGGATGCACAAGTACAAACTGGGGAGAATGACAAGCCTACATTTCGTATGGTGGCTATATATAATACGGGGGATATAATTGACAACCTCTATCACACAACCACCAAAGAGCCACAAGATTTTGAGAATCACCGGGAGGTTTGGGTGGACTTGAGTGGGGATGGGGATTGTATTTATATGTCTTGTACTCGTAAGAGTATGCTCACCATGGGGCGAGCTTAAGAGATGTCTGCAGGGCATGGATACCAATAAAGGGCACTCCAGCATGGGATGAGGCAGTGAGAGTGGCAGAGGAACGTAGAAGGATTGGGACAACATATTTGTTAAATTAGAAGTAACTAAAGGGGGGAAAGGTGGTATATTCTGCTCCCTAGACCCTTCCTGCACTGGGTAAATGTTAGGTGAGTTAAGGGGGGAGCTATCTTTGCTCTTTGTGTGCATATTCGTACTCTCTGGTTGTTGTTATAAGTGGATAAACGAGTGCATAGGTGTATACTGTGAACTCCATTTTGTGTTTTCCCAAATGCCATGTTTATCTAGGCCCTCTGCCTCTCTGCCGAAATGCCTGCTCTCCCTCTCCCAGCTCCACGCACAGTCAGCCCCCACCACCTCCACCCACTGTCAGCCCAGCGCAATTCCTGTTCTCACAGAAAAAAGGCCCTTCGTTATTGCATTGTGTCGAACTCTGACAGAATGTGCTGATACCAGAATGTGAGTCCCAGGCTTGTTCCTGCCCCAGTGTCACATCCATCTCTGCTGACCGACTCATGCCCTCTTCACTCCCTGCAAGGCCTCGGTCCATTGAACCCATGCCCCTGTTCCATTTGAATGCATCTGGTCACCAGTCTCTTCCCCCAGACCATCTTCAATTCACCCACCATATACTTAATCTCTAGTGGTCATATATTCTGGTAACACTAACAGCTAACCCCTGTGCGGTTGAAGTCATGAGACCCCAGGAATCACAAATCACAGATCGACCCCTTTGATAAGGCACCTGGAAGTGCGACCCCTTACCGATGCCATGGGCCAGATGTCTTTATTTCTTACAGACAGACAGATATACATTTTGATGTGACAAACATGATTTCTTGCTTCTGCATTGCTTCAAGGACTGTTTTCAAGAAGGTGCCAACTGGTATTAGATAATGTTGTGAGGAAATTTTGCAACCTATCCCACACCCCCTTGCCTTGCTTGGCCCCTCACCCTTCTCCTTCCTCTTTCTCCTCCTTCTCCCTTGTCACATCTGAAGAAGTCACCAGAGGTGCATGCTACATGAAGGCCTCATCCAAACAGGTTTCCCATTGCTCATCCAGAACCATCAAGGACAAGGATGAAGTTGTGCCGGTGCGCACACGGTACTGGGGGATATTCTACCGGCAACTCAAAACTAAAGGAAGTTTGCTTCCTTGCTGGGGCAGAGCCACGCCAGGCACACTGTGAAGGCAACACGGCACACAGAACTTTAACTGTTTCGGTTCCGTGTTGAAATCAACTGATACAAGTAAATCTGTTTGGGCTGCGGCCGCAACGTAATTATTTAAATTACGCATTACAATGGTGCTGCCGCCTTGTAGGTAAGCTTTGCTTAAATCTTTCCGAGCTGTAATCAATCTGCGGCCTATACCAGTTTGTGTAGCCCGCAGATTCATCAATCATGAACGTCAAACACCCTGTAGGGTGTTCTAATATCAGATACTGACTGTAAGTAAGCAGGCTACTTGGTTGTGTAACCTCACAGCATGATTCATGTTATTTGTAGATATGCCAAACAGGCACTGCTAAGAAGTTCCCCTGCAAGTTAACGCGTTCTAAAACTCAAATATTAATTTGCCCTCTAAATATTTTGAGTAGTCAAATAGCATGCCCAGCCTCTTCTACTTTAGTATTGCTAATGCTGCCATATAAGTGAAGAACAACATTGCAATATTATCTACTTGTCCTGCAAGGGATTATGAGTATGGAATATGCCTGGCACTACTCATACATAGCATTAAAGCAATGAGTGTTCAAACAGCTGCATTGCTTTTCATAAAACCTGCCTACTTTCAAAGTTTTAAGAGTTCCATTGGTCCTGTACCTTAATAAATGATATTATAAATATCTGCTATACACATATGGTTTCACTGTACGCTTGTATAATCCTACCCAATAATATTAAGGTGAGGGATGTTGTCAACAATCTGGTTTGGACTGCAAAATAATTGTGTGTATGCATTTATTTATTTGTTTTTATTTATTTATTTGGATTTATAGAGCGCACATCTGCCCGGGGGCATCGTGGCGCTAAAGAAGTCTTACTTTACAGGCATACATAGTGAATATGTTCATGCCATTTTTGTAAACTGTCCATAATATCATGGAGCGGCTACAAATATGGTTTGCTTGCAAAGTATTGCGGGTATGCAAATAGTTCAGCGAGTGATTTACTGCTACAATCCTCACTTTTTACTGAGTCCTGTCCACTATTATTAGAGGCCAGCACAGGATCCAGGGCTGGGGACAGGGGCATAGGAGAACACTCCTTGGGAGAGAAGAACTAATCAGCAACTTTCAAAAACCAAGTCCAATGTCTGGGCAGTACAGTGAAGGAAAGGTGCTAATTTGCATGAAAGGATCGTGAACTTTAGTAGCAGTCTATGGAAGTTTACCTTCTGTTTCTTTCAATGCTCAGCCACTGAGGGCGTTTCAATGTAATCATGTGTTCTGTGTTTAGTGCCTCTAGTATCCTCATGCATCTTGTTTAACTGATAACAATGAATTTCAGAAGTGGGGCCCCTAGTTACAGAAGAAGGCAGTCCATTGGCTTCATTACACGGATGGCGCTAAGGGATTACCGGCACCGGTAAGGGCACCGGTGCCGGTAATCGCTTAGCGCCATACTAAGAGGTCCCTCAGCGAGTCTTGTCCTTAACGTGTGGCCAGACCAGGGAGGGACTTCAGGGCAAATAACGGTACCGCTAGTAGCGGTACCGTTATTTGCTCCTTCCCCATTCCAATTGAGCCCTATGGGGGCTCAAATGGGAATGGGGAAGGGCCTTGGTGAATGGGGAATTACCGCCCCGCCAACCTTGGAATGGGGCGGTAATTCCCCCATTCACCAAGGCGGACTCAGTAAAATACCGGCGGCAACCATGGCGCTAACAGTGCCATGGTTACCGCCGTCCGTGTAATGAGGCCCCATGTGTTGTATCTCTGAGCATTGCTGCTGTTACCTTAAAAGCAAATCTATGATTTTCTTCAGAGAGGCTCCATAAGAAACCTCAGCGAGGCTCTTACTGAATTTCTTCTAGGCTGGGGCGAGGAAGGGTGGGGAAAACAACTTTAGGCTGCATTATGTGCTCAGTCGTTTCACTTCCTATGTTAGGGTAATAGGCAGGGATCTGATCAGTTTACTCCCTACTTGGAATCAAATGATCTTTTAGGGAGTAAAGTAATTACCTTAGCCAAAAGGGATAATACTATATATTTATTAGAATATGTTCTTTCCTTTTACAATTACTCGTGAGATTGGGCAGTAATATTATCAGAGCTCCTTCCTATGCCACTGCTCTGATGGTCACTGTTATGAAAAAATCTGCAGAGGCTAGGCTCAGATGTGTTAATTATTTCCCATTTTTGTTGGGGGTATTTATAGTCGCTACTTTTCTGTTGTGCAAATATTCCTGTTTTTAGGGAGTAAAATTGGGCGGTATGTATGACACCTGTAGGGCTGGTTTTGAGTCAGTCTTGCCACTGCTCTGTTCACATGAAAATGGAATGTTGATGGTAAACAGTGGCACAGGAGCACTCATTATCAAACTCTCTGGTGTAGTTATTCTAATGCAATTATCATCCTGACACATTATGAAAGGCATGTTTCCCTGGCCCATGAATTACTTCATTAAATGGGCATGAACTCCTATTTTCATGTTTTCTGGCACACTCCTTTTAGCTGCCATAGTTTCATCTGGAAAAAATCTATCATGTCTGAGTTTTTCGCCGTCCCATCATTTGCTATAAGCAATATTTGTTTTTGTAATGCACATGTTTTTTTTCCAATGGCATAAAACATGTTCTGCATTTTCTCTGAGCAGTGTCAACAAATGAATACCCACTACTAAAGATATAGTTTATACTGAGCATACAATGTTTTTTTGTGCACATACATATTTTTCTGTGCATAGGAGTACATTTGCTAGGTACTGGCAAATCTTGAGGTATTGGACTGGTTGATGAGCACTCTTTATGATCATATAGAAACGTTTTTGTATCCTATTTCTTTAGAAAATGTTCTCTAAAATGCATCTTTTGCACTGATTTGGAAAAGAACTGCAGAGGTTGAGGAGGGGGAAATTCCCCTCCAAACTCTCTTTAGGGAAGGTAGCTCACTAGCTGCACATGCTCACAAAATGGCCGACCTCGTTAGTCAGTTGCGCACATGGAAAATAATGTGTGCACAAAAGTCAACCACTTCCGCACTTGTAGAAAAATGATTAGAGGAACACTGCCTGTCAGCATGACTGGTAAGAACAAAATGAGCAACATCATTGGAACGCATACCTGCCTAGTCTCTGGGTTTAGCCTGGAGACTCCTGGTTTCCAGGCTCTTCTCTTGGAAGAGCTAGGAGTATCCAGGTTTCCAGGAGTGCCAGAAACCCCTCTCACACCTTCATGTGATTGGCTACAAACAAACTGCTAGTGGCCAATCACATGGAGGTGTGGGTGGATAGAAAGCACAGCGAGCAAATCCTTGCATCATACTGGTGTATTCGCTTTTTTTTAAGCCAGGTGGACAGGACTGTGAGTGGGTCATGTGGGCGTGGCCTTTAGTGGATATGGGCGGGGAATCCAGCAATGTAGATTTCCGGGTTTTTCGTTTTTAAATGTAGGCAGGTCTCTTGAAAAGGTCTGAGCTAGAAGACTATGCCATTACCCGTAGTGCCCACCAAATGCTGAGGCTTGTACGTGGGTATATGAATTGTCTTGTATATTATGCCATTACACCGTGGTGCCCTCCAAGTGCTGAGGCTTGTCTGTGGGTTGGCGAATTGTGCCCCTCGGCTGTAGAGGAGTGGGGAAGCATGGAGTAGGATTGCAAAGAGTGAGCAGCCACAGACAAACTGAACATGAATTACTGGTGAGGCACAGGGTAGGCAGAAAGATGCTTCTCTATGAGTTACAGTCTCATAACTGAGCTGAACCCCATGAACCGACCTAAGCGATGGGCAAAATTGCGCTAGTCTGAGATTTTCACTGGGGGTGGGCAAAATGGCGCGCAACAATAATAGGCAATTAAGCAAGCTTATAAAGGAATACACAATCATTCTAAAACAATAGTTCATACCACAAACATCTGGATTTAGCAAAACTAAAAATACCCCCACTGGATACATTAGGCCAGATGCCTAATCATACTAATTGCCTGTGCACATTTTATCCAAACCCCTCCATATTCTGCTTATTGCGTTTGCACTCTTTTTTTAACCAATCTCAGAATGAGAATGCAAGCGGGCCCTACTCTGCTTCAGCGCAGAGGCATAGACAGGGTAGGGCCTGAGCAGGCAAGGCCCACCCAAAATCTATAAATGCCCACTCAGCAGCAGTGAGTCGACGTCACCGCGGTGGGCCCAACTACATAAGCCTGAGGCCCCACTTGTTAGACAATCCTGGCTATGCCTCTGTTGCACCACCCAGCTGTCAATTAAAATGCGACCCCCCTAGCCAGGGGGCGCTCTGGCGATGTGCGTAGGACGTTTGGGGCTCCGGTGGGTGGTCACACAGTGCTCCAGTATCTAGAGACAGAGAGAGGCTTCTGTGTGCCTAGCAGCTACTAGAAATGCGAATGCGCAATACGAACAT
The DNA here is from genome assembly GCF_040938575.1 of Ambystoma mexicanum. Taxonomy (NCBI): domain Eukaryota; kingdom Metazoa; phylum Chordata; class Amphibia; order Caudata; family Ambystomatidae; genus Ambystoma; species Ambystoma mexicanum. The sequence goes on along the minus strand of NC_090922.1, from coordinate 140,989,072 downwards.
TCCAGAAATTGAGGGAGGCCCTGCAGGCGAGGTGAACAAAACCCCCAGCGAGATTTCATCGTAGCTCAAACACTTCCCCACCCTCACGGTGCGTTGCCCTTTCTTTTAGTGAGAGTGAACTTAGCCTGTTAAGGTCTGGAAAGTCCCCTGATAAGCTCTCACAATACCGCCCCCGACCACCGTAGCAGATGGGCATTCAATTATATATATTCTTTCAAGTGCATAAGCATTTTTGAGCTTGTTTCATTAACAATAGTGAGGACTACACTTGTTTATTTTCGTACATGTTCAATTACTTTGATATCGCAATAGCATTTTTGCATTAATTTAGCAAACCGGCTTTTTAACGTGTTTTGTAAAATAATGCCAACAAAATCCGTAGCAGTGTAAATGCCCACTGTGAACTTATTTTCTTCACTTTGTTAGTTCTAAGCACAAGAAAAAAGATCCTAATGTTATGTGCACTCACTTTTAATGTTATTTGACAGTCAGTCCGTGGCCATGGTCCTCGGTAGATGCCCCACCCGGCTTGCCATGTCAACGATCCAGCTCTCCTGCTTTATTCTGGTCGCTAAACCCTTGCACGCTAACATGTCTCATGGCATTTGGGAGATGCTCTTTTAATCAGAGTTGTAGCCATGGTATTATAACAGGAAAACCAAGATTATGAGAGCCAGGATGCAAATGAAACATGCATTGTAAAGCCGAGTTATGTCTGTTGTGACAGGCATTTTCTAGTAACTAGCACAATGGAGCTACCTGGCCGTCAGGTCGCAACATCCGAAAAATTGGTCTTAGTACCTGGGTATATGAAATGATAGGTTATTTATAACACACTTAATACCCAAAGGTTTCTAAGCGTGGACCCGGATCGAACTGTGTTGCTCTGTGACATCTAGTTTCCAAGGCGAGCACGTTGCCGCTGAGCTATCCTCCCGAACGGATAGTGCTTGGCATGTGCCTTCCTACTGCCTATGCAAGAGCCAAACATTGGCAACTGCTTTTTATTTTAATTAAAAGGTGTTATGGCTTGGTATCCAATCCTTTCACCAGTCAACATTTGATCTTCATAAAGTTACACACAATCAAAAGAAACAGTTATTACAGTTTCCCTTGACATCAACATTACATCAATGATTACAATAAAGAAATCTTACATTCCTTGAGAAATCTGCAGAGAGTACAAATTCTTCTTAAAAACGTACTCATCATATTTCGGCAAGATCTCCATTAAAAATGTAGTACTAGCTAAAATTAGGGAGACATTATATCCGGACAATATTCTAAGCCAGAGTTTATGTCCGTTAATAAAACAGATATCATGGAAGAAATCCTCAAAGTAAAATTGACGTTTACAGGCTAATGATTTACAATCGACCAACAGATGGAATAAAGTTTCAACATTATTAGTCATTTCACAAAATCAACAAAGCCTCTGCTCGTATTGAGTCACACCTTTTAAAAAAAAAAAAAAATTCAGTGCAAGGAACAGATGCAAGAACACACTTATTGCTTATAAATCAAGTTGATGATGGCAGACTTAGTTGCTTAAGACATTTTCACTAGACAAGGAGCTGTTTTACAGTTGCATTTAAGCCATTATCTTTGAGAAGACTGCTTAGAAATAACACTGACATCGCTTTATATGGACAGAGCTAGCACAAAGAGATCCAAGTGTGTATGTTTTTGGAGGGTATGGGCAGATAGCGGGTGGGAATGAGCAGGGGGCATACTATGCGATCAGTAGGTGGGGAAGAAACATCCACAGGATGTGTATCCCTCCTCATATCACATCTCATCTATCTATACTACCCATGCTGATACCTTTGGATTACAGGCAGTGCTTATAGGGCCAGCTAATAGTTAAACCTAAAAAAAACAGGCCTGGAAGTACTTTTAAATGACATTGGGCATGTTGCCATTGGAGCATGTGTCATTGAAGCTGGCGACTGCATGGAGATGGGTATAAAATAGTCCTTGTATGCATTATGCCTGATTTGCAGAACATCTGGTATCTAAAAATAGCCTAGAGGATGAGCTTTTATTAGATGCCTGATTTTTAGAAATGTGTAGGTCCCCTTATTCACTCATGTTTATAAAACACAGGTTAGGTCTGCAGTATTATATGGGGCTGAAATCGGGACTATATGTCTACCAAATGGCTGCAGTCTGGGGAGAGATCTTTGTTTAAAGCAAATTGTGTATCTATTGTATCTACCACACATCACTGGTGCACGAGTACAAAAAGTGCAAACTAGGTCCCTCAGGAGAGAACTTTCTGAATGACGTCCCATGCTGACTGCGGATGACAAAGATTGCACTAATTTTGAAAACCTATGACCACTGCAGAGTAGGGTAGGATACACCCATGGGATTTGTTGACATTGGTAGCAATGGCTTTTCATAAGCTTCAGAAAACCAAATACATTTGTCAAGCTAACAGAAAACCTCCAAGGATTTCGACAACTGAGTCAGTCTAACCACATGGGTGATCCCATTTAATGTGTTTGTTAAATAGGTTGTCCTGATGAAGACTATTTGCAAACAATGAGGGATTAAATGAAATTCACTCAAAATAGGCCGAAACGCAGTGTGTTGATGCTCAGATTATATTGTAGGGTGGTGACTGTGAGTCCCAGAATGTATCTGAATGTTGTGTATTTTGATTGCACCATCCCTATGTAATGGGTATATTTGGTATTCATGATTGATTCATTGCATGTTCACACTCCATGTGGTTTTAACACAGTGGAATCTGTGGTAGGCGCTACATGTTGTGGCTCTTTTAGATAAATGAATAATAAAACAATATGTTTTGTTATAAATAGCTGCTCCTAGTGATTCATTCAAAGCCTCAAATTTGAAATGTATCTTCTGACCAAAATAACTCTAGAAGGTATTGTGCCTCACGATGTAAATAAGCTATGATAAATCAACTATTTTCTTTTTTGTATCTACCAGACCTAGAATACCTTTACGCCCTGTTAAATATGTTCCCTGTTACGAATATCAGCTTCATGGCTCGAATTACACTGGGGTGACATTACAAGCGTATAGAAATACCCTGTTGGGTCGAACTTGAATGACTGGAGGTTACCCCTAGAAATAGTTTATTCAAGTTAAACATATGATGACAAGGTTGAGTTATGATCATGTCCTTGGGACCGGACAGTCCTCATGGCCGAGGAGGCATAATCAAGATGGATGCAGGGACATATTCTTCTTAAACGGTTTGGTCACGCCCCTGCAAAAAGATACCTGACTTTCAAGGCCCCGTGTGGGACAGAAACCATACAAATATTGATCACTCCCAGAAGTGGAGTGTCAAGTTCCAATTGAATATACTCCCACTCTTCAAAGTGGCGTCCAGGTTCTGCTAATACATAGTCTATAGTACAGCCATGGTGGGGTGTATTAACCATTTCTTGTTGTTGTAGTACAGGCAGTGTTGACTGTAGCAATCATTTCTTGTTTATCTGCCCTATGTATGTGGAGGTTAGGAAAGATGGCGTGTCCCCCACATGTGGTCACTAGGAACCAATTCAGTTGCATCAGCAGTAAGTCTGCCTATGGATACATCTTCCATGAAAGCACTGTTGGCACGTCCAATGTTCTTCCCAAGGCATGGAGCAGAATATGACATTTTCTGATGTTAGCAGTGTGATTTTGTTGCTGTTTTATCCATGTTGAAAGTTTTATGATGTGATATAATTGTGTGTTTTATGTAAATATGTACCGTTTTAAGGATTATGTATCAGACATAAAATGATACAGCGACAATTGTGACCTGTGCATTTCCAAGGGGCTGTGTGTCAGTGTCCAGGGCCATTTTAAGCACTTTTGGGGACGGGCAGGACAGCTTTGGGCCCGCCCCCCACAGAGCCAAAGAAATGAAGGGATCCAGAATATCTGGTCACGCCCCCCTTGTCGTGGTCATAACCCATAGCATGATATGCTGCCTTGCAGCGGTCAACATAAGTATGGGTACTCCCTCTTAGTAGCAAATCAATGGCAAAATTGTCAGTCCACGCTGAGGGTACTAGCATAGGTAGAGGTCACTTTTTTAATCAATACCAGCCACAAGGAAGGCAACTGGGCTGTAGTAAAAATGCAGGACATAGATTGTATGAAAAAGCTGAACATAATCTAAATCAGTACCCGGCGGGGGGATTGGGGAGGCTGCCTCCCAGCCAATCAGGAGGCTCAGAAAGGTGGTGTTACAACAGGGTAAAGCCCCTGCTCTGAGCCTCCTCGGAACCGGAAGGCTGACATCTTCCCTGCCAGGACTCAGGAAAGTGCGCCCCACACTCCCTCTGTCCCCTTCCGCCCCACCTCCCACTCCCCTTTACACATATCCAATGCCCCCCACTGCCGCCCCACTTACCTGGCGCTCCCTTGTCCCTCCCCTCCCCATCGCTGCAATGACCACCATGGAAAGGGAGAAGTGACTACGTGTAGTTCCCTTCCCCTCTTCCTTGTCGGCCATTTTGGATTGTAGTTTTTTCAAGTTGGGAAATGGCAAACATGCTTTTTCTGAACTTGAAAAAAAAACTATTAGTATCCCGGTAAAATATGCTGGGATACTAATAGCACTGCACCCTTTACTGGGGGGTCATTACCATTATGGTAATGCCCTGGGGCTAAGTTAAAGCCCTCGCTCTCGCATCTAACTTACGCACCAGGACCTGTAATGCCCCCTATTTGGGATGTGTTGCTTAAATGAAAAGCAGACTTAGATTAGCTGCCTCACAGAATGCAAAAGCGCTCAAGAATGGACCTGGAGACACATTTGGAGCAAAGAGAAAGCTACACATACCATAGCATAGATAGTAGGTGCAGATTAGCAGGTACTAGGAAGGCTTCTGTATCCGGACAGACTGATATAAGAAGAGGGACATAGTTTTCAAGTGGTGTTGTCATTTGAGAGAAAAGACACAAAAGGCTGTGGTGTACAATACATCAATGTTCATTATTATTGTAGATGAAGCAATAGTATAGCCAGTGAAACCATGAGTGAGGCTTCTTGAAGATCATACCCTGAGAACGAAATCCCTCTGAAGGGCTGACAATTTGGAAAGGTTTAGGGACTGGCAATTTTGACAGGAAAAGGCAATACGAGATTAAATATGATGCCCAGGAACACAACTTGGTTAAGAGGTGAAGCTGGGTTTTGCACTTAATCTGCAATTTCTTTTTTTTTAAAAACATTTTTTTAATCACTTCGGATTTTTTAACAAAGAAGTGGAATGTGTTGACTTCAACTCAGGAAGTCAAACCGAAAGAATAACTGATTTTCTTCTTGTTAAGAAAGTAAACCATCAATGCAAGTCAAATAGAAGACGAAGACAGGTAATTGAAGAAGAGAGGCAGACAACCGGGGACTTGAGGAATCCTGATTGAATATATGTCTCATGAGTCCCTTATAGGTTAGTTGGTCATAGTGGGGACGGTATTCGGATCGTAGAGTGGAAGCATCACGTTGATGATGTGTTGCATGATGTTTACAGTCGCCAAGGCCCAGCCTGGTTTGTCGCCAGCGATCAGCTTATTCCAGCAATTTTCCTCATCTAACGATGAGAAGTCAGAGATATTGTTTTTCAAGTAAGTAAGACGTTTGTCGCGTGTCTCAGGACAATTCAAAAGGAGGTGGCGGATTGTTTCCTTTTCTGTAGTGGATTTGCAACAGCGGCATCGGTTTGTTGGCGTTAAGCCTCTGATAGCTAGGATTTCATTTGTCCCCAAGAGGTTCAGTCGAATTTTCAGGAAGTAGATTCGTGCTGACCTCCTTGGGAAAAGTTTAAGATATGTTTGCAACATGTACAGTTTCTTGAAGAATGGAGGGAGGTGGCTAGTGAGTTTGTATTTATTTGCTGTTTCTACAGTTTTTATCCAGCCCCACTCTTTGATTTTTTTGGAGGTTTTAACTGGATTGGTTATCAGTTCTTCATTACTACTTTCAACTGATTGTAAAAGGTTGAGCATCGTAGATTCCCATTTCTGGAGCATTTTGCATGATCTCAATTCAAGTTCTTGGTTTATCAGACGGTATGCGTACGGGGAATCTGGCATGATACATTTCCTATATAATAGGACGCTGTTTAACGCGACTGTCGTTTTCAAAGATAATAGGCCAAGTTCTCGCCTGATCGGAGCAATCGGGGTCGATTTCGGGAGGCCAAGAATTTTTCTCCAGAACGTGGCTTCCAATTTAGGCCACAACTCTGGTGGAAGATTTGGCATAGCGTCCGCCCCGTAAGTTAGCGATGGTATAACCTTTTTCTTATAAAAGTATCTTACTGGGATTAACGAGTATCGTCCAAATTTGATGTCTATGGCCTTCCCCTGTATAGATAGCTTCTTAACTTTCTCTACGAGAACTTCTTGCATAGCTTTTTCTTTCAAAGAACTGTCTAACGTGACACCCAAGTACTTAAAGTTGGTAACAATTTCGATTTGGGCCGGTCCCAAGTGAAGGCAAATCTTTTCCTTTGGCTTTGATGTTTTTTGAAGGACCATCATTTTTGTTTTTGACCCGTTGATTTCCAAATTGATTTCGGCCATGTACCTTTGTAGGTTATTGAGTTGTCGTTGGAGACCTATTGGGGTGTGGTCCAATAGGATCAGGTCATCTGCGTACAGCAGGCGACTGATCTGTGCTCCTCCTAACTTTGGTGGAAATGAACGGATTAGTTTTTCTGAATCTTGAAAATCACCTAGATAGGTCCAAAATAAGGCAGGTGCCAGCGGACAGCCTTGTTTTACGCCTCTGGCTGTTTTTATCACCCCAGATAGGGTCCCTTGTTGGTTTAACCGAACTCTCATTGACGTGTTGGAGTATAACGCTTTGATTGGGTTCAGAAGCTCGGGTGGGCATTCCCATTGCGTTAGTTTCTGCCATAGTCTTGAACGGTCCACTTTATCAAACGCCTGGGTTAGGTCAACAAACGTAATGTATAGGCAGGGTTTGCCTTCCAGGATCTTACTTTTCAATGTATTCAATATCAAGATGTTAGCGTTCGTGCCTAAGTTCTTTTTAAAGCCGGTTTGAAGGTTGTCTTGACAGGGGGCGTTATTTGCCCACCTGGTGAAGTGTTGCAAGAGAAGGGATCCAAAGAGTTTACCTATTGAATCTAAAAGGGCTATGGGGCGAAAGTTGGCTGGATCAGCCCTGTTTCCTTTTTTGTAGATCGGGACTATGTTCGCACAAGTCCATGATGGGGAACAGATTTGGAGGCCGAGCAGCGGCTGAAGATTGTGCTCAAAAGTGAGGACCAGGCTTCCGGATGTGATTTTAGGTCAAAGTTTGTAATTCCATCCGGTCCGGGTGCACGAGATGGTTTTAGTTTTCTTATTTGAGTTTGGATGTCTTCAGTGTCGTCTAACTTGATCCATGGGGAGTCGGTACCACTCAATAGTTCCTGGGTGGTATCTGGTTGTTGAAATAAAGTTTTGAAATAGGTCTCCCAAACTGAGGCAGCGATTCCGTTTAGTTGGCAAGGGAGGGCTCCAGGTGTAGCTGAGTGGATGAGGGTCCAGAAGTCTCTCGCGTGGTTGCCGTTTATCCCCGTGAGGATATTTTCTGCGTCTTGTTGATAGAGATTATGTCGATAGACTTTCAGCCAATTTCTATAGGCTTTGACGGCTATTGTAATGGCGTTTTGTGCTAATTGGGAATTAAGTTTCCATGCTTGTCTTTTTGCTCTTCTCAGCTCCCTCTTCTTTTCTGAGATTAAATTGTCGAAGGTATGCTTCTGTTGGGGTCGAGTATGGCTATTCTTTCCACGTGGAACTCTGAAAGAAGTCAACAATGGAGTATAGTCGACCATCAAAGGCTGTTCTCATGTGGTTAGGTCTTTATAAGCTGCCGTTGGGGAGTTTATTGCTCTTTCAGTCATTCTCAATCTTGTACCTTGGGTTGTTATTTCTATATTGGCGGACATTGAGGTGTTTTTGGGTGGTGCCGAAGACCAGGTGGTTTCTAGGAGGTTGTGGTCACTCTCTTCTGTTCTTATCACGTTAAATGATGTTACTAGATTTAATAGCGGCCGAGAGACGAAGATGTGATCAATCATTGATTTTGAATTTGCTCTCTCCCAAGTTGGACATCTCTTTGGGTCGTAAAAGACGTGGCCAAGGTTGGAGAATGCTCTGGAGTCCATTAAATTCAACCATTTGGATACCCTCTGGTCTGTTGGTAAGCCTTTAGGTTTTAAGGTAGGAAGGTTGGCGGGATTTTGACAGTTGATGTTGAGATCCCCGCATATGACTATATGGTTAACTTGGTGGTTTAGATGAATCCAGTCAATTTCTCGTTCCATTTCCTTGATGAATTTTAAGGTGTTTATTGTGGCCGGGTTCCAGTATATGGTTTGTTTGTTTGTTTGTTTGTTTATTATTTATAGCGCGCGCCAGACCCGAAGGTAACCGGGCGCGTTGTTCAAGGATACTTTAAACTTTACAGGTTACGCATGTTTACAAGTAGTGGTTATACATGGTAGAAATTACATAATGCAGGACAGTAAGGAGAATATACATTGTGCATAATATATACATATAACATAATATATACAGGAAATATGCAGTAGGAAGATAGAGAGTATATAATTATGTACATAGTACGTCTGTAGAACAGTGGTTATGTTGGTGTAGGGCAGGACTATCGGTCATTTTCTTTGATCCAATTGATACAGTTAGATCTGAAGAGAGCGTAGGATTGGGGAGATCTCAAGCCGGACGGGAGGGAGTTCCAAAGCTGGGCAGCTTTGACCGGGAAGCTGTTTCCTCCGGTCGTACTTAGTTTAAATGGGGGTATCACTAACTGGTTGGAGTATGCTTCTCTGGTGGGTCTAGTGGAGATTTTTCTGTTGAATCTAACAGCTAGGTATTTGGGTGCTAGATGGTTGATACTTTTGAAAGTTAGAGAAGCTGTCTTGAGTTTGATTTTGTCCGCTGTGGAGAGCCAGTTGGATTGTCTTCTAGCCTCTGAAATATGCTCCCTTCTTGGAATTCCTAAGGCAGCTCTAAGAGCATTGTTCTGTAGTGTTTGAATCTTTTGCAGCGTATGTTTATTGGCCCCTATATAGAGTGCGTTGCAGTAGTCCAATTTCGACAGCACTAATGCTCGAGCAAGGGTTAGGCGGTTGGCAGTGGATAGGTATGGTTTTGCGGCTCTAATCAGCTTGCAGGTATATGCGGTGCTGGATGCCATTGCGCTCACCTGTTTGGTTAGGGAGAGGTGGGAATCAAGGTAAAACCCTAATGTTTTTACCTCTTTTGCTACCTTGATAGTGTTACCGTCTATGACGAAGGAGGAGTATTCTTCTTTTAATCTTTTGATGTTTTGTGTGTTCCCCAGTATGATGAGTTCCGTTTTGTCATCATTCAGGCATAGCCCGTGGGTGGCCATCCATGCCTGAATGATGAGATAAATCTTATTCACCAAGGCCAAATCTTGTTCATAATCCCCTGAGAGTGGTATGAGAATCTGAGTGTCATCCGCATAGTTAGTGTAGGTGACACCCAGATTATCTAGATCATCGAACAAGGGCTTCGTGAAGATGTTGTACATAGTGGGGGAGACACAAGAACCCTGTGGGACTCCACATGTGATGGATACAGGGTCAGCAGCAGCAGAAGTGGAGAAGACTCTCATAGTTCTACCGGTTAGGAATGATTTGATCCATGCGATGGCATGTGTGGAGAAGTGGGCAGCTGTTTCTAGGTGGGTGCAAAGCACATCATGATCCACCAGGTTGAAGGCTGCAGAGAGGTCCAGTAAGAGGAGTAGGGCCATCTTTCCGGAGTCTCTCAGCTCATCGACCTGAGTTTTAAGATCGATGAGCGCGGTTTCAGTTCCATGCTGAGGTCTGAAACCTGATTGTCTTGTGCCTAGAAGGTGGTGCAGCTCCAGATGTTTTTGGATCTGCAGGTAGGCTACCCTGTCTAGGATTTTTAATAGGAAGGGTACCGTTGTGATAGGCCTGTAGTTAGTCGGGATGGATGGGTCCAATGTTTGTTTTTTTAGGAGGGGGAGGACCCAAGATTGCTTGAGGTTATCTGGTATAGTGCCTGAGGCAAAGGAGGCATTAATAAGCTTAGAAATGAATGGGGAGAGGTCTCTGGCCGCGTCTTTTATTAGTTGGGCTGGGCATAGGTCGCCTCGGCAATTGGATGGCTTGAGTGAAAGTATTATCTTTTCGGTTTCAAGTATAGTTACTTTCGAGAAGTTAAATTTATGGTCTGGTTTAGTGCTGGTTGGAGGTTTGCCTCTTAGGTTGGTTGAGGGTGGAATATTCTGTTTCTTTATCTCAATTTTTGTTTGGAGTGTGGCAATTTTGTCATTTAGTGCTTTTTGGATGTTCGAGCACCATATTTTATTTTTGTCGCAGTTATCCTGGACAGGAATGGGGTTTTCTAGTTCCTTTAGTATAAGGAATAGTTCTTTCATTCCAGATTTGGCCTGCAGTATTCTGTTGTTGAAGTTCTCTCTTTTTGCTTTCTTTATTTCATTTTTGTAAATCTTGGAGGCATTGATGAGTGCAATTTTATTTGTCTCTGTTGGGGTTAGTCGCCAGGCAGATTCGCATTTGCGTTTTTCAAGTCTTAGAGATTTGAGGTGAGGAGTAAACCAGGTGTTTAGGTGGGCTCTGGGCTTACTCTTTCTAAGTTTCAGTGGGGCAATAGTATTTAGAGCTGTAGCCATGGAAGAGTTGAATTCATTTACTAGTGATGAGGTGTCCAATAAGTCAGGTAGAGAGTTTAGTCTGGGGAGGATGAGTGGTAGCAGTTTTTCTGTAGTTATAAGTTTTTTGTTTCTGGTTGGCAAGGGGGGAGCCAGAGCAATTTCAATAGGTAGGGCCAAGTTAACATTTAGGAGGAAAGTTATCAGTGCATGATCTGTCCAGATTTGTGGGGTGATATCGACAATCGTTGTATTGCAGTTATAGTCAGCAATGGTGATGATGATCATCGACTTTGTCTGGGGTGTGTTTGTCTCCGTAGCAGGCGACCAGTTTAGCTTCACCATTAACATGTAGTGGGTCTCTTTTAGTTTTTTGATGTTCGTTTCTGCACTTTGTTACTTTCTTTTCCAGGTTTTGCCTTGAACTAAAATAATCCCATTGTATATAATTGACTTGGAAAGTACACAAATCACATAAACCAACATGACAATTAAAAAAAAAAAACGTTATAGAAACATATTATGAAAAATGAGAATGATTCTAGCTTCATTGTCTCCAAAATCAACAGAGTATAAAGGTACCAGCATGCTAATTGTTGCGACCTTAAAAGATTTCAACTGGGTTTCTCTTTCGTATTTTAACATTTTAAACAGACCCAAAGCACAGGTAGCTGTGTATTGTTATTTATCATGTGCAAAAGAACCTTTAAATTGTGTAAACGAGCAAACCGTGTTTGTGTCAAATAGGCAGACGTCAAAATATATCTGTTCCATCTCTTCTGTCTAGAACCTCTTTCACATTTATCAATATGCATTCCAACTTTGGCTATTGCACATGATATGATATGATAGTTTATTTATATAGCGCCTATACCTAATGGGGGTCATTACGACCCAGGCGCTAAGTACGCCAACTTTACCACCATGGTGTAAACTGCGTTTACACCATGGTGGATGGCGGATTTACCGCCCCATTCCAAGGTGAGTGGGGCGGTAAATCCCCATTTCCCATTTTCCCTTCCCCATTTTTGACCCATAGGGATTAATGGGAATGGGGAAGGCGCTAATTACGCCACCGTAAATTACAGTGGCGTAATTAGCATCATGGCGGGTTAGCGCCATGGATTTTAACGGCTGCTAAAAGCAGCCGTTAAAATCAGAATAGGCGTTAAGGGTTAACGACGGCGTTAACCCTTAACGCCTGGGTCGTAATGAGGCCCAATGTGTTTCAAAGCGCTTCAAGGCAAAGGTGGGAACAAGGGAAAATACAACGACATTCTTACAGGCCATGAACAGTAAGGTTGTGAAATTAACTATCGTACTCAGCCTGACGACATTTCAGATAGTGCATAAGAAAGGGAGGGGGGAGTGGGAAGGAAATGGAAACAGACAGGCAACTACTGTATTAGGCCTGACGACATTTCTGGTAGAGCCGGAGGAAAACAAAAGGTGAGATAGAGGAGTGCAGAATGGGAAGGGAGGAACAAAACAAGAGACTATCGTACTAGGCCTGACAATGTTTCAGATAGTGCTGGAGCAGGGGCCGGGGGGACGGTAAGGGGATGGAGGAGCGACAGACGAGGTTGCTATCATACTAGATCCAGGGACAATTCTGATGGAGTAAGTGCATAGAAGAAAGTAAGGGGAGGAGAGGAGGACATAGGAAAAGGGAGAGGGGAGGGGAGGAGAGAACAGAGAGTAAGCAGTCAAAAAGAGTGAAGACACAAGAGGGGAGAGCGAATACAATTGCAGAAGTCAGTAGTAACACATAGGGCCTCATTAGGACCCTGGCGGTCCCGTAATGAAAGGTGCCGATACGGGACCAGCACCGTTCATTACAGGCTGCCCTATTACGATCATGATCAATATAATCCCCACAGAAAGGTGAGAATGCTACCAGAGTTGTGTCATAGTGAACACACAAACTAGGTATGCCACAGCAAACACAGAAAGCATTTCAGGATGAATTTATCAGAGTAGAATGTACTTGTCAACAACAGAGAGGCATTAGGTTTAGAGCCTAAGCAGCATGCTATAAAATATCCTGAAGTGTACTTTAAGTTTGGTGAACAATAGAAACTGATTTCTTTAGATCTGGCAGATTTGTTTCGCCCCCCCCCCAAAGTTGGGGCCATTGACGAATCCAGGGTCTTCGTGCCTTCTCCCCAAGGTGGAGCCACCCCCTTTGAGACTTGGTTGGTGAGACCACTATGCAAAACCCTGCCTTGGGCATTGGGCAAGTAAGATCTCACTGGGGTGACTGCCCCTTCGGGGACAAGGACTCCCCAGTGAACAGATATGTAACATCTCCCTTGCCACCAATGCCCCACAGTGTTATTGTATACATACAGACTGATAACAGTGTGAAAGACAAGGGACCTTTCCCAATGCTTAGTTGGGCTGCTGACCCCTCCCTGAGAATGGAATCGTAGGAGAAATGGAAATATGTCTTGCGTTGCATGGAGAGACATATAAGGGACAAGACCCTTAAATGCTGTAGGGGAGCCAATGCGGAAGAAGTTGACTGTTGAGATCAGACCTAACGGAGATATACCGTACCAGATGGAAGCTGCCACTATTGCATGGAGGCGACACATCTTGGAGGCAGGGCCACGACACATACGTGGTGGGCGGAGAGCCCGCTGATTGGTGCTGAGACCAGGAGCGCTGCAAGCCCCAGGCTTCAATGTCTTGAGAGGAGTGAGACTGAACCACAACCGAAAGGAAAGACTGGCGTGTTGAAGCTGCAGCAGTTGAAGGAAGCAAGAAGGAACCAATGGCATGAGGAGCCCTGTTCCACCACAGAAGGAGCAACCACCTCCCACAAAGAAGGCCAACACGAAGAAGCAGTTATGCGATTCCCAGCAAGAAAAGGCAGGAGGGAGGTAGAGCTCTGAGGGCTCTTACAGGGAGCTAGGATGCTGAGAAGGCGAACCAAGTGACAAAGAGGGCCAATGGTCCTATAAACCAACAGACACATACTGGAAAGGGCAGAACCTGAGAACCATAATCCGCGAGGGGTTATTAGAAACCAGAAAGTGTGTGAAACCCTGATAAGGGGTGAACCTGAGAACCATAACCTGCAGGATTGTATTAGAAACCAGAAATCAAGTGAAATACCAAAAATGGGGTGAACTTGAAAACTATAACCCGTGAGGGGTTATTCAAAACCAGAAAGAGAGCAAAATATCCAAAGGGGGTGAAGTTGAATGTCACAAACCTCCAGGATTTCGAGAAGCCAGAAAGCAAAGTCCATGTCAAAAGAGAACTTTCTTGAAAGACATAACCTACAAGGGGTTCCGCGAAAAGATAGACATTAGAGAAGGGTTCAGAGCAACACCAAGGGAGGGAAAAACCTAGCTAAACCCTAGGGCCCAGTCTGGGCTAAAAATCCCAACCATTCACAGGGGGTGGAAAACTACGGTATTTCAAAATCTCAAGTAGAGGCAGATGGTGCCCATGGACGACAAGAACTTACTGTTGACACAAATCCGAGACGCCCTGGAGGGGTAAGCGAGAGACAGCAGTTGAACAGCTGCAAGAGCTACACATTCAAGAGACTTGTTCAAGAGACTGAAACTGTGTAAAAGGACACCAACTAAAGCTTGGTGTTGGGGCCGGGAGTGTGCCCATTGTATTTCTGTTGTAATCCAGAAGATTTGTTGTTTGCTTGAACTCCAGAAGAAACCGTGGGAAGTCAAGATGACTATTTCTGGAGCCATTGTTGGGAGTGGGTCATACTCCAGCCAACATAAGCCAAGCAAGGAGGAGTAAGAAAAACATGTCTTGGCTAAGTTTGTATTTCTTTGTTAGTGGTAGGGTCAGTTAGAAATATAAGATAGGTTTGAACTTAGGAGAACATTGTCTTGGGAGGATAGCTCAGGGGCACGCCTTGGAAGCAAGACGACACAGAGCACCACAGGTTCGATCCCCGGGTCCGCGCTTAGAAACCTCGGGGTATTAAGCGCATTATAAATAACTTATCATATCATAACGTTGCATTTTGTACGACATCCAAACAGGCACCTTTTGTTATTTTCCTGGAATAGGTAACCTCCACAGTAGCAATAGGGCATCACCTTCCTTTCCCCTCACTCTCTGGCCGGCCTCCCTTGGCCCTCCTCCTATCCCCACCTGTGAGGCCAAGAACCTTGGTGTCACCTTTGATTCCACACTCTCCTTCTCTGCCCACATCGCTGATGTATCAAAAAAGTCAAACTTCCTACTGCACCTCCTCAGAGGTACTCTTCCTTTCCTCTCATTCCCCGAGAAGCTCACTGTCTCCCAAGCTCTGGTTCTCTCTAAGTTGGACTATTGCAACAGTCTCTTTCTTAAACTCCCTACCTCTACTCTCCGCCCTTTGCAACTTATCCAGAACAGGACTGCAAGACTTGTCCTTGGCCTCAAGCCTCCTTGGGATCGTATCTCTCCAGCTCTGAAATCTCTCCATTGGCTCCCATTGGATGCAAGGATTAAATTCAAAACCCTCTGCATTGTCCACAAGGCTTTCTGGGGCCTGGGTCCAATATACCTTCAGCTATCCCTCCGCAAATACCTCCCATATCGAGCACTCCACTCCTCTACCTCTAACTCCCTCAGGGTCAGTCGTTTCTCAAAAAAACGAGCTGGGGGTAGATCTCTGTCTTCAGCTGGGGCCTCCCTCTGGAACAGCCTCCCTGCCACTCTAAAACTTGAGGAGAACCATCTCTGGTTCCAGAAGCACCTCAAGACCTTCCTCTTTGCTTCTGCCTTCACCCCCCCTCCCCTGCTGATTCTACTTTCCCTCGGCACCATGCACCTGGCTGCCCTCCTTCCTCTGGGCCCAGGTACCTGCTCCTCTTGCCACCCGCACGCACTGCCTCCGGGCCACCCCTTGCACTGGGGTCTGTATCTGTACCTATACAGCTCCCACCCCTTTTTTGTTCTTCCTGCACTTATCAGAACTACCCAGCCCGGTGCCTTAAACCCAGCACTTGCCACTTTCTGGCTGCACTCCCTCTGTTTGTTGCCTTTTTATTTATTAATTTATTATTATTTATGTTTTTTTCTCTCCTTGCTCCGCACTCTCCTTTTGTTCCCCCTTCCATGCACTTCTCCCTCTCCCCCTCTACCATACACTTGCCCGTTCTCAATGTCACTGGGCCTAGTAAGATCGTTGTTTGTTTTTCTCCTCTATTCCACTTCCCTTGCCTTGTCGCGCTCTGAAACACTTGCGTATGAGCGCGATAGAAATAAAATATCAATATCAATAAGGTGAGGGTTTTTCTTTTTCTTTAATAAAACTCTGAGGGCTGAACCATGTCCAGTTGTCTGTGTCCTTCCTCTGACTTACCTCAGGTCCCGGGAAGGTGCCCCTTTTGCTTTCCCTTAAAGACATCTCTGCCAGTGTCTACTAGTCCCCTTTCATACGTTAGTGTTTGGAGCATGCGCTACATCAATATACGAGAAAGGGCCAGCAAAGACCCTGTCAGGCATTGTGATTTTCCCAATGCCAGTTCAAACAGGTGCAGGGGAATGCTTCGGTTTTCTGCGCATTTAAAGCGCAACCCATTTGTGATGGGCAATTGCGCTCTGAAATGTGCATAAAGACCCCCTGACTGGTGCAGTCATGCCATGGCGCTGAAAAAGGTCATCTGCCCTTTGTGAATGTGTTGGCGTAAGCGAAGAGGATGTGCTAGTTTCCATAATCAGGCCCTTCGTCTCCAACTCCTGTCACTGACAATGAAATCCCTCAATTGTTTTAGGATATAAACACAGAATAAACTGGAATACATTGACTTTAAATGGGAATTATTTACTTTTTCAGTGGTTGTCATAGAAACTTGGCATGCTTATCGCTCTTCAAGACCACTTTGGCAACCTGGATAAAACATCAAGAGGCTAGACATCAAAGAAACTATTTATTTTTTAAAAACATCAATAGGCGCAGTCCTAGGTGGGGGCGGGGACTGATCTTCAAGCATTTGAATGATGAGCAGAGATTCCATCCTGGACAGCGTGAGCAGGCATCATCCTACCTGTGTGGGAGAGTGATTTGAATGGCTGTTGCACTGGACCTGTTGTGGTGTAGGGAGTCTGCATTGCTCCGGTCTGCCCTGGACCTGTTAGGTGGCAAGGAAGGATGCTTTTCTGGTGTTAACCCTCCTCCATAACAAGTAGATTTGCAGTCCTGCAGCCTGTGGGGAACATGTTCTGTGTGGTTAAGGGTTTGCACTCCTGCTACCAGGTCTGTGGATAATGGGAAGTTTGCATTGCTGCTGCCTGTGAAGACCCGTTCCACAGAAAGGAGGCATTCACTGCGCCTGCCAGTGCTGGAGGATTTCTCTAGGCAGCTGGGGGAGGGGGAGTTTGCACTGCTGCTGCCTGCGCTGGACCTGTTCTTTACAGAGGAAAGAATGCATTGCTCCTGCTTGCAATGTTTATATTTTGCAGTGGTGGACCGTGCACTGTGGCTAAATGTACTGTATCTGGTCTGATAGGAGTAATGACATTTCCTGGCATGGTCATTTTTGGGACCAATGTGAAACTGGATGGATATTTTCTGAGGTTAAAGTGGAAACTAACTTGACAATTGGCCTCATTCCAAGTGTGGTGGTCTGAAAATAAGGGTGCCGGTCGCACCGTACCACCACCCTTTCCGGCGTGCCACACTCTAACTCTGCCTGGGCGCAACAGCCCTGGTAGGCGGAGTTGTCATGGAAGCAACAGCACCGTTAGCAACGGTGCAGGTGATTCTGTATATTCCCATTCCCTTGGAGTTTGTTTATGTTTATTCATTTATATTGTGTGCCGGACCCGAGGGTAGAAGGGCACAGGCGCAGCAAGGTTATTCTCAGCTTGGATACATTGCTGTACAGTAATTTACAATGTGTACATGGGTTAAAGCAGTTGCGATAGATGCAGTGATAAACAGTTTACAAGTATACATATTTACATAATTTACAAAGGCAAGGTGCGTTATCGGTCATTATTCTTTATCCATTGAATGTAGTTGCATCTAAAGCGGGGGTAGGTTTGAGGTGTCCTTAAGGAGGGTGGTAGGGAGTAGCAGTGTTGGGCTGCTTTCACCTGGAAGCTGTTGCCACCCGTTTTGGTTCGTTTGAACCTGGGAACTGTGAGCAAGTTTGCATTGGCAGTTCTGGTGGGCCTGTTAGGGGTGTATCTTTTTATTCTGTCGGCTAAGTAGCGGGGGGCTGCATTATTGAGGCATTTGTGAGTTAAGGAGGCTACTTTGAGCAAGATTTTGTCGCCAGTGGTGAGCCAATTATGGGCTCTCCTGAAGTTGGAAATGTGTTCTCTCTTGAGGATGCAAAGCGCTGCTCTGAGAGCATTGTTTTGCAGAGTCTGGATTTTATTTGTAACATATTCGTTGGCTCCTACGTAAAGGGCATTACAATAGTCCAGTTTTGAAAGTACAAGGGCTCTGGCAAGGGTAACGCAACTCTGGAAAGATAGGAAAGGTTTGACTGCTCTTATAAGCTTACATGTGTAGGCTGTAGAGGAGGCCATGGAGCTAACCTGTTTGTGGAAGGAGAGGGAAGAGTCTAGGTAGATTCCTAGAGTTTTCTCTTCTTTGGCTACCTTGATAGAGTTGCCATCTATGATGAAGCGGGTGTAGTTGTGATCCAGTTTGTTTAGGTTTGTGGTGGATCTGAGGATGATGAGTTCTGTCTTGTCATCATTCAGGCATAGACTGTGGGAGGCCATCCATGCCTGGATGATGAGGTACACCCTATTCACCAAGGCCAAATCCTTGTAATCTCCCGTCAATGGGATGAGGATCTGGGTATCATCGGCGTTATTAGTGTAGGTGATACCCAGACCATCAAGATCATCAAACAGGGGCTTCGTGAATATGTTGTACAGTGTAGGGGAGACGCATGATCCATGAGGGACCCCGCAAGTGATGGGGATGGGGTCAGCGGATGCTGAAGTGGAGAAAACACGAATAGATCTGTTACTCCGGAATGACTATTTCAATTGATGGCTTTTTGAGAAAAGTGGGTAGCCGAGTCCAAGTGGTTGCATAGAATTTTGTGATCTACTAAATCAAATGCTGCAGAGAGGTCTAGAAGAAGCAGTAAAGCAGTTTTCCCATTATCTCTCAGGGTGTCAATTTGAGCCTTGAGATCGATGAGAGCGGTTTCTGTCCCATGTTGGGTTCTAAAGCCCGATTGCCGGATTCCCAGGAGATGGTTTAATTCAAGGTATTTTTGAATTTGTAGATAGGCTTTCTTATCTAATATTTTGAGCAGGAAGGGGATGGTGGTGATGGGTCTGTAGTTAGTGGGTATAGAGGGGTCTAGGGGGGTTTTTTTGAGTAGAGGGAGAACCCAGGACTCCTTAGGATTGTTGTGGATGATGCCTGAGGAGAAGGAGGCGTTAATGAGTTTGGTAATGAATGGTGAGAGGTCTCTTGCCGCATCTTTAATGATTTGTGACGGGCAAGGGTCGCCCTGGCAATTTGACGGTTTGAGGCTGAGGATGATTTTTTCCACTTCTAACGTAGAGACTTTGGAAAAGCTGAAGCGGGTGAGTGGGTTGGGTAGAGGGTTCTGGGGTGTAGGAAATGGGGGAGTGCTGGAGGAGTTAGTAGAGTTAGTTAGGGATTCTTTCTTGTTGTTGATTTTAACTTGTAGGCCTGCGACTTTGTTAGAGAGGGCATTTTGGACACTAGTGCACCATTGTTTGTCTTTCACACGTGTCTGGGACTAGGACAGGTGTTTCCAATTCTTTAGTGCTGGATTTGGCTTGTGATATTCCCTGGTTATATGATTCTTGTTTAGCGATTATGATTTCTTTTTTGTATGTGGAGGCTATTTTATTGAGGATCAGCTTGTTATTGTCTGTAGGTGATTGTCTCCAGGCTTGTTCCTTTTTACGTTTCTCTGATCTGAGGGCTTTTTAGTGGGTAGAGAACCAGATGTTCAAGTGTTTTTTCGGTTTGGATTTTCTCAGTTTTAGTGGTGCAAGCGTCTAAGGCTGAGTGCATGATTTTGTTGTAACCTTCTACGAGGTGGTGAGGATTGGTGGTAGCTGAAAGTTGGTTCAAAGTCGGGAGAATGAGGGGGATGAGTTTTCCACTGTGATGTTGTTCTTGTTTCTCATAGGGATAGCTGTGGCTAGTAAGTTATTGGTGATAGGGCTTGAGGCTTCGAGGGTGAAGGTGAGGAGATGGTGGTCAGACCATGGTTGAGGGGAGTTGGCGGTGATGGAGGCCACACAGTTGTAGTCTGCTACCCAGTCAACGGTTCTCCCTTTGTTGTTTGTAGGGATGGACACTCTTTGGGTAAAGCCTAATTCTGACAGGATGTTGTTAATGAGGGTAGCCTGGGGGTCTTTGGGGTCTTTGAGGCCTAGGTTAAAATCTCCTAAAATGAAGCTCTGGGAGGTATGGCAGGGCAGGTAGGTACTAGATGCAACATAAATGCAAAATGCAATAATCAAATGGCAGGGCAGGTAAATACTGGATGCAGTATAAATTGAGTCAAATGGCAGCTAGATGCACAATGCGATAATCAAATGACAGGGCAGCTAGGTGCTAAATGCAACATGGCTGCTAGGTGCAGTACTCAGAGGTAATAACAGTACACAGCGTATGGTGAAGCTCCTTAGTGTCCTCATGATGTTGTTATAGCGTATGTGGGAGTCAATGGTGTGCGAGCTCTAACACAAGTCATGAGTGAGAAGCAGTGCAATGAATTACATTTGTGCATAGATATCCAGACATATTTGAGGGCATGGGCTCGTAGCAGAGTAGGTACAGTGACTTATTGGCGGTATCCGGTCTGTAGTATGCTTAATACATCGCGTGTGTGGTGTGAGGCACACCAATGTGGATACTGTTAGCATGTAGGTGCTAATCAAATGAGGGTAAGGCGAGCGGAGATCAGAGATCAGGGTTACAGTACCTTGCTAGTGACATCCGCGAAGGCTAGACTTTGGGGTGCAGAACTTCTGGCAGGAGGCAGGGTCAGGCACGGACAGGCTCGGGACAGGTATTGACATTGATTCCTGGGCCTTGTTGACGTAGGCCAGCTTCGCCTACCGGCGCGTGATAGGGCAGTGAAATAGCCCAAAAAGCCAATCGGGGCTCGGCGGTGAGGAAAAGGCTAGGTAGAGGCATAGCCTGCAGAGGCTATGCAGCGGGCGGCCATCTTGGAGGTGGTGCCTCCCTCGTGGTGGGCAATGGCGGTTAGGGTGTAAATTTGCCCAAATAAAGCGCTTAAAGGCGCTGGATGCTTGTTGGCAGCTGGTAATGCGTGGAGGGCGTCTGCTGGGTAATTTTAACAAAATATGCAGGTCGGGTTAGCATTTTCGTTTTTTCCTGCGCAATATCATATGCGCTTACCGCTTCATCTGTGGGTGTAGGAGTCCTCTCCTGGGCTGACCCCTGCTCCTGCAGGGTTAAGGGGGGGAGCTCCTGCTCCACGGAGAAGGCTGGCTGGGACTAATGGGACTCCACGAGAATGGGAACTTACACTTTCCACCGCCTGATATCCCTGCCACCGGGACTTGTCCCGGTGGCACCAGGATATCAGGCAGCGGAAACAATGTTACGACTTCAGCAGCAACCTGCCAGTAGCACTGACGAGTTACCGCCAAACTCGTAATGAGGCCCAATGTGATTAACTGGGTCAGACTAGCATGTCACGTGTATGACTTTCGTGCATGTTCTGGGAGCATTGTGAAAATGGCGTAGACATTTTCTGTGATCAATGTAGAAAATAACATAGAAAATGGCCTAACCTGGGCAAAACGGCATCACGATTGTTTAGGGGTTTGACGGTGTGAAGGTGGTAATGTGAAAATGGAAAAAAGCACTACCATTTACAGGAGGCACAGTGAAACTGGCTTAACAAATTTCGGAGGTAAATGTTCAAAATGGCACCACACTGGTTACCAACAAAATTAGAATGACTGGCATACAATTAACACTATGGGCCTCATTACGACCCAGGCGGTAAGTTACCGCCTGGGCCGTCACTTTACCACCATGGCGTAAACTACGTTTACGCCATGGTGGTTGGCGGACTTACCGCCCCATTCCGACCTTGGCGGGGCGGTAAGTCCCCAATCCCCATTTACCCTTCCCCATTCCCATTTTTGCCCCATAGGGCATAATGGGAGTGGGGAAGGCGTTAATTACGCCACCGTAAATTACGGTGGCGTAATTAACTCCATGGTCCCTTAGCGCCATGGATTTTAACACCCGCTAAAAGCGGGTGTTAAAACCTCCATGGCGCTAAGGGACCTCGTAATTGGCGGTAAGGGGTCGGCGCAGCTAACGCTGGCGTAAACCCCTTACCGCCAGGGTCGTAATGAGGCCCTATGTAATTACAAGAGTCCGTTTGAAACTGGCTTTGCAATGCGGAAATTACCATTGCAATGTTTAAGTTGACAGGGTTTGAAAGAAACACGTTGTATTTGAGCGTCAACCTTGAGAAGTTGGCACTTCGAGCATCCTATAATGATGAGTGACCTGGAATATGTGTGGTACATCCTCAAGTTATTAACAGTATTCTGGATTATTTGCCAAAAGCTCAGATATAGCTTATGAGTCACCATTTAGATTGCATTTTATGTTCTGGTGATACAGTAAACCTCCTGCAAAATACTGTAGTCAGTTCATGTGACGTTTGATTGACATATCCTCTAGTGTTGTGATGGCTCGCTCTATCAGGCATACACATCCAGTTGTCTGCAGTACCTTCTGTGTTTCTATAAGCATAATGTTCTGGTGGGCACATACAGGATTTACCTAGGTAAAATCCTGCAATATAATGTTTCCGCACTTGCATTTGTGGTATTGCAAGTTGTATGTGTTCCCCTACAGAACTGCCTGTGAATTTCACAGGTCTGATTTAGAAAACATGTTTTGCGCCTGGGAAATTTATGCCATAAATGCCCAAGTGCATCTCGCTTTTGTGCAAGAAATTGATGTGCAGTAGTCCCGAACCTGTGCAAGTCAGATATGTGCAAATTCACAGAAAGTGAGCCACAATAGGGCAGACAATGTGGCAAGTGGGCAGGGACAGAGGATACCAGGCAAACCAGCAGCATTTCTTATATAAGAATTAGTGGCCATACAAGTGCCCCTAAAATCTGGAAACCCCCATCTGAATGTTGAAGGAAAGAAATAAAGGCATATTCACAAAAAGCAAACAACTGATTTGCCCAGAAGAAAATACGCACATAACCTACTCCAACCACCAGACTAGAGCATGACCAAAAAACAGCGAGCCTGTGTGTTGACAAGAAGAATTATACCACACTCTCATCTATGGAACATGTTTAAAGTTAAGAGCATGCAAAAGAAAGACAAGGATGGACACTCCTTTGTTGAGGTTATATGTATTTTATTTATTTATTTCTTGTGCACCAAGAATTGTCTCTCAAAGCGCCCTATATAAAGTACATATACACACTGCCCAAAGAAAATCGAAATAAATAAAAACAAGAAAACCTGAAACTCGCTTGCAAATTAATGCATCGTCAACTGAACAGAGAAGGAAATAAAAAAATAATTGACATAACAAAATGAAGATGAAAGGACTATTGCGCATGCTCAATCTTTGTGGTGCTATCTTTGGCACTGACAAGAGGTCATTCACTCCCAGATGGCGGTAGCACTGCTGTTCCCGCTCCGCCAGAAACGGATCCCTGGCTTGTAAGGAGACACACACCCATGGCTTGAGGAACACCCCAAGGCAGGAGCCAGGCGGTCCAGAACTGGCATCTATTTCTATTTGTATTAGCGTGGGAGTTTACAAAGCACATACGATCACCAGAAAGGCCTCATGGAGAAGGGCACACCGTATGGAAAAGTGACCAGGCTAAATAACAATGTAGAAAATTAGCTTAATAAAGAGTTGCTGCCAAGAGCCGAGAATAAGAATGTTTTCATATGTTATATAAATTATATAAAATTATCTTCAGTTCTCAAAATAAGTGGAAGGGTATTCCATACTTTATATGTCCCAACCGACAATCCTGGATTTTTTAATTTAGGAGCAATAAGCCATTATGCTGGGTCACCTGGGGGTATATTTGGTGGCCATTGAGCTTTATTTGCACATGAATAATGCATCCGGCTTTCCCCATACCTCGCTGTGTAACTTGAACGAAAGTTGGTCAGCTGGGTTCTAATGGCAACCCAGTGGATACTGTTATATGAAGTAGTTCCATAGATTACTGTAGAGTGTTGTAGCAGAGTGTGGAATGGGCTGGGGGGATCTAGAATGTTAGGGTGTTAAGAAGTCAGTTATTGAATGCGAGTAAATGAACAAGGCCTCACACGAACGGGTCCTGTGTATCACTTTGATATAATGATAACAGGTACATAACAGATACTGGCTTGATAATGGTTGCCTAGGCCATGTCAGGGTTTCTGGTGGGTCTGGAACACATCTGAGAGCTAGAGGAACTGTTGGGATTGCAGTTGGTGTCTGGCCTCTGCCGATCCGCCTGCTGCCAGGGTTGGCGGACATACAGACCCAGGTAGGTAATCTTCTGTGAAGTATTTTATCAGGAAGACGTCTGCTGCCTCTGCATCCTCCTCGAAGGCTTCCATGTCAGCATATGCAGCGTCTTCTAGGGCAATGGGTGTTGAAGGGACTTCAACCTTTGGAGGGAAATAAGTCCTCTGAAATATGAGTCCATACAAGGGTCTGCATGTCAACATATACGCAGTGTCCGCCCTAGAGCCTTTACTGCCACATACACACATCTCAGGGTGCCCCACACCACTCTGAACATATCACCCAGAGCTTTTGACAGACTTTCTTTCTTTCTTTCTTTCTTTCTTTCTTTCTTTCTTTCTTTCTTTCTTTCTTTCTTTCTTTCTTTCTTTCTTTCTTTCTCTCTCAATAATCTTTCGCTTCACCCTTTCTCCATCTAGCCACCTAACCGTCCACGCTCCCTTTCCTCCCCTATTCAGTGCTTAATTTGTTGGGGGGGGGTTAGGGGGGATTGCCCCGACACTTATTTTTCAGCCCAGCCTGATTATGTTGTGATCTTTTGGCACCTTTATTATTTTAACTGTCAGTCATAGTAACGTAACAATCAACAACAGTGAGCACTGGTCAAGGTCTATGTATCCTCGTCTGGAACCTTGTTATTCACAAACCTGATCACCCAGGTTGGCAGGGCATAACTATTTATCCATTTTCTTGAAAACAATGTGTTGGTGGGAGAACTCCCAGGTATGCCAGAGCGATACTGGAAGTTTGCAGACTTGGAGGCCTAACACCCTCCCCCAGAATACACAGAGGTCAATGACAAGTTCAAACTGCGGTTTATTACAGCCAAAACCAACAGGGATCGATACAAGAAGAACATTCCAGCATGTCACACAGTAAATGGTGCGCAGGCCACTTTTGTTTAGGTGTCATGTCACGCGGGAGACTGGGGTCTGCCGCT
Organism: Ambystoma mexicanum; assembly: GCF_040938575.1. Taxonomy (NCBI): domain Eukaryota; kingdom Metazoa; phylum Chordata; class Amphibia; order Caudata; family Ambystomatidae; genus Ambystoma; species Ambystoma mexicanum. The sequence goes on along the minus strand of NC_090922.1, from coordinate 140,963,970 downwards.
CCCATTTCCTCCTGGCGAGTCTACCCGCGCGTTCGCGTCTGGGGACTCGCCGGGAGGGGAGCGACTGGTTACGGGGCCGGCGGCCTTCGGCGCATGCACGGGAGACCTCTGTCTCGGTTCCGCGCATGCGCCGTGGACTGGGCTCGCCTCCTTGGAGGGGCTTGCCTTCCAGGCCTCGTTGTGGGTTCGCCGGCGCCCGGAAACGGAACGGCTTGCGTTCCAGGCCTCTCGGGCGCCGGCGGCCCATAAAAGAGGCCGCGAGTCGAAGCGGGTCGCGTCTCAATGCGGTTCGCTTCGCTCGCCTCGTTGTTCCTGCCTCCAGCACTTACCTGGGTCCTGTCTTGGGCCAGCCTGCCTCCAGCTCTTACCTGGGTCCTGTTCTGGGCCAGCCTGCCTCCAGCCCTTATCTGGGTCCTGTCTTGGGCCAGCCTGCCTCCAGCTCTTACCTGGGTCCTGTCTTGGGCCAGCCTGCCTCCAGCTCTTACCTGGGTCCTGTCCTGGGCCAGCCTGCCTCCAGCCCTTACCTGGGTCCTGTCTTGGGCCAGCCTGCCTCCAGCTCTTACCTGGGTCCTGTCCTGGGCCAGCCTGCCTCCAGCTCTTACCTGGGTCCTGTTTTGGTCCAGCCTGCCTCCAGCCCTTACCTGGGTCCTGTCCTGGGTCAGCCTTCCACCAGCCCTTACCTGAGCCCTGTCCTGGGTCATCTACCACCAACTGTGTATCTGGGTCATACCCTATGCTAGCCTGCACTCTCCTGTTCCATCCTGGGCACGTTTAGACAGTTCTTTATTTGGCCAGACAGCAAGCTCCAGCTGACCTCCCTCTTTCCTGTCTTGCCTGACTCTGAACTTTATCCTGTGTACCATTGGAACCATCAGCACCAGCCAAGCTCCTTTTGCCTACTGCGAATACCCTTTCTGCCACACTGGTCTATCTACCAACTGTCGCTGCACAGAGGTTCTTGGAAGATTCATGGTCTCGACAACAAGCTCCACCTGGACTATGGTTCCATCCATCTGAGCCTAACAATCCTCTTGTCACGCTTATCTGGAGAGTGCCTTTCGTGACATTGGGAGTTGGTCCATCCTCCACCCAGTTCCTCTTTTGGGTGGTGGAGAGGCTGGTTCCTCGTGCCACTAGTTCATCAGTTCCCGGACTCCAGACTGGCGACCTCTGCGAGACCAACCACCAAGACTGCAGGTACGCGGTCCTCTCGGGCCAACCAGCTTGACAGATTGAGACGCCTGCCTTCTGATTCGGAGATGGATGATTCGCAAGACATGAGGAACGAGTTGCTAGCGCTCAGGGCCGAGATGACCGCCCTGCGTCAGGAGAATCAAACTTTACGTCAAATGATAACGCAAGGAGCACCCAGTACCTCTCAAGTAGAGGGATCATTGGCTCATACAATACCCATCAAATTCGACGGAGACCCTAGACGGGTGGCAGAGTTTTGTAACCACTGCAGGATACATTTTCTCTTCAGGTCTACCTACTTCAACAACGATAGGGCCAAGATTGGGTACATCTTGGGGAACCTAACTGGGAACGCATTAGCTTGGGCAACTCCGTTTGTGGTTACGAACAGTCCTATTTTGAATGACTTTGCTGCCTTTGAAAAGGCCTTCCTTGAGGTGTTCCAGACGCCGAACCTGGCCTCTGTTGCACAGAATCAATTGATGGACTACAAACAGGGAAGCACTGACATCATCACCTACATCAGCCGCTTCCGACTTTTGGCTACCGACTCCCAGTGGCCCGAAATTACACAGAAGACACTGTTTCGTCGAGGCCTGAGAGAGGAGTACAAGGATGAGTTACTCCACATCCCTGAACCAGAGAGCCTTCAACTCTTGATTGATCAGGTACTCCGTATTGACCAAAGGTTAGCCGAACGAAAGGCTGAGAGACGTCGGCTTGACAGAAGCAGTCCCAGGACGACCAGCTCACCCGCAGGTTCGTTCGGGTCGACCGAATCCGGACCTGAGCCCATGCAAGTAGGAGCCATGAGAGGACCTTTGACGGAAGAAGAGAAGAAACGAAGGAGGTCTTTGCGTTTGTGTCTTTACTGTGGAGCAGCTGGGCATTATTTGGGTACGTGCCCTTTGCGTCTGCAGAAGAAGAAGTCGGGAAACTAAGAGACCTGTCGTATACTGGAAGGGCAACGACAGGTCCTATCCCTTCTTCAGACCCTTCTGTTATTTGTTCTATTCGTCTGCCCATGCAACCAGCGGTGCTACAGACCCTGAAGGTCCAAATTAAGTTACCAGACAAGAACCTGGAAGTATCCGGTCTATTGGACTGTTAGGCTTCTGGCAATTACATTGACGAAACGTTCGTCTCCAGACATAAGATACCACTCATTTCCAGACACACACCTCTGTCTGTGGAGCTTATTGATGGTACTCCCTTGTCTTCTGGACCCGTTAGTCAGTTCACAGTTGGACTGGCTCTTCTGATTGCTGACTATTACGAAGAACTTGCCTTGGATGTTATTAAGTCACCGACCTACAAGGTGGTCTTGGGATTACCTTGGTTGCAATACCACAATCCTTTGATAAACTGGAGAACCCAGACCTTGACCTTTTCATCCGCAGTGTGTGCTCAAGAATGCAAGCTACCGGTTCCCACCATGGCCGTTTCGACCTCTCTAGAAACAGACTGCAGTGGGGTCCATCTATGTTCCACGTCTCTGGTCCCACAGGAATATTCCGAATTTAAACAGGTTTTCTCTGAACCCGGCGACATACCCCTTCCTCCACACCGTTCCTTTGATTGCTCCATTGAACTGCTGCCGAACCACATCATTCCCCATGGGAAAATATATGCCCTAACACATGACGAGAAGCAAGTTCTTCAGGAGTATTTGTCAGAGAGTCTAAGAAAGGGGTACATTGTGCCGTCAAAATCACCCGCAGGATTTCCCATGTTTTTTGTAAAGAAGAAAGAAGGTACATTGAGACCCTGTGTCGACTACCGGCAGTTGAACGACATAACAGCCAAAGACCGGTATCCTTTACCTTTAATTCGCAGTATCCTTGAAACCCTGCACACTGCGCGAATCTTCTCCAAATTGGACCTCCGCGGAGCTTATCATTTGGTGCGCATCAGGAGTGGGGACGAGTGGAAGACAGCTTTCAAGATACCTTTTGGGCATTTTGAGTACAGGGTTATGCCTTTCGGATTATGTAATGCCCCCGCTGTTTTTCAACGATTCATGGACTACATCTTTGGTGATCTGCTAGGATTATCCGTCTGGGTTTACCTGGACGACATACTGATTTTTTCTAAATCCTTAGACGAGCATGTGGAACACGTTCGTGAGGTCCTTCGTGGGCTGTCCATCAATAACCTATTTGCCAAAGCAGAGAAATGTAGCTTTCACCAACCCAGCATTGAGTTTTTGGGATTTGTTATCAATCAGGAAGGTATTGGGATGGATCCCAAGAAGGTGCGAGCCATACAAGAATGGAAACATCCACACGATATCAAGGCTCTCCAACGCTTTTTGGGATTCGCAAACTTTTACAGGCGCTTTATTCCACAGTTCTCGCAGATCTCGGCGCCTCTCACCAGGCTAACCAGCAGCAAGATCTCTTTCGAATGGGATTCCGTGGCTTCTCAGGCTTTCGACGTCTTGAAGTCGGCTTTTATGGCTGCCCCGATCCTGCGCCATCCCCAGGAAGAGCTGCCCTACATAGTGGAGGCCGACGCTTCCAGCTTCGCGGTAGGAGCAGTCCTTCTTCAGAAAGATCCAACCACGTTAGTAGAACATCCAGTGGCCTATTATTCTCGCAAGCTGAGTCCCAGCGAAAGAAACTACGCGGTGATTGAAAAGGAACTGTTGGCCATCAAGACCGCATTCGAGGAATGGAGACATTTTCTCCTCGGAGCTCGCTTTTCTGTGGAGGTGCGGACAGATCATCGCAATCTGCAATATCTTCGCTCTTTGCAATGTCGGACTCCTCGTCAAGCCCGGTGGGCCTTCTTCTTCTCTCCGTTTGAGTTCCATGTTACTTATATCCCGGGAACCTCCAATTTGAAGGCGGATGCTCTTTCCAGGTCCCTGGAAAACGTGGAAGAGACGTCTTGTCCAGATCTGCCACTGATTTCTCCTCGCCATTTTTTGCTGGCCTTGTCCCCTCACCTTAAGTCCATCGCGGAAGCCACTCGGTCAGATCCAGAAAGAACGACCCTTCTTAGTCGGCAATTGGTTTCAGAACGAGATGGACTGTTGTTTTTTCAGAAAAGACTCTACATACCTAGAGGAGCTGTTAGAAGGGGCATTCTACATGGATTCCATGATTCACCCATAGGAGGACATCGCGGGATCAGAGCCACTCGAGAGTTGATATCCCGACAGTTCTGGTGGCCTGGTTGGGCGACCGAGGTCCAGAAGTACATCGAAAGTTGTCCAATTTGTGCCCAGTGCAAGGTTCCTAGAAGACGACCATTGGGTTTGCTAATGCCCACTGAAATAGCACCCTATCCGTGGCATACTATCGCTACCGATTTCATTGTGGATTTGCCTCCATCAGAAGGGTACACCTGTATAATGGTGGTTGTGGACAGCTTCACCAAACTGGCCCATTTCATCCCATTCCAGAAAATCCCTACAGCTACTCAAATGGCTTCAGCATTTCTGCACGAAATTTACCGGTTGCACGGCCTACCGGAGAAGATCATATCGGATCGGGGAACCCAGTTCCTTTCATCATTTTGGAGCCAGGTGTGTGGTCATCTGGGAATACATAGAGCTCTAAGCTCAGGCTATGACCCACAGACCAATGGGCTAACCGAAAGGACCAATCAGACTTTGGAGGGGTACCTCCGCTGTTTTGCCAATGCCACACAGTCTAATTGGAAAGATGGGTTAGATCTGGCAGAAGTGTCCTACAACAACACCGTTCATGCTTCCATCGGAGTCAGCCCATTCTTCTGTTCCACTGGTCTACATCCTCGATTGATGCCTTTTCAACCAGTTCCATCTAGTACTGTTCCCTCTGCTGATGGCCTGGTCTTACACATCCGGAAACAACAAGAACTAGCACGCAAGATCTTGAGTGAAGCAAAGGATCGGATGAAGAGACAGGCAGACAGGAAGAGGAGTGCAGAACCAAATTTGAACCAAATTTCCGGGAGGGTGACAAGGTGTGGTTATCCTCAAAGAACTTGCCCCTTCGCAACCTGCCCGTCAAACTGGCCCCTCGATATTTGGGGCCATTTGTTATCACCAAGCGGCTGTCCTCTGTAGCCTTCCGTCTTCGACTACCCCCTTCTTGGCGTGTACATCCCGTTTTCCATGTGTCCCTGTTGAAACCCTATGTGGTCGATAATTACGGCCGCACCTCTCCTCGCCCGGCCTCTGTTCTGGTGCAGGGCGTCCCGGAGTTTGAGGTACACGAGATCTGTGATACCCGTTACCGCAGAGGGGTACTCCACTATTTGGTTGATTGGAAGGGGTGCCCAGCCTGTGATCGTACATGGGAACCGCGCCAGCACGTGCATGCACCCCGGCTGATACGTGAGTTCTATGTACGATTTCCCTGGAAACCTGGGGCCCCGGGTCTTCCTGGGAGGGGGCATAGTGTCATGTCACGCAGGAGACTGGGGTCTGCCGCTTCCATTTCCTCCTGGCGAGTCTACCCGCGCGTTCGCGTCTGTGGACTCGCCGGGAGGGGAGCGACTGGTTACGGGGCCGGCGGCCTTCGGCGCATGCGCGGGAGACCTCTGTCTCGGTTCCGCGCATGCGCCGTGGACTGGGCTCGCCTCCTTGGAGGGGCTTGCCTTCCAGGCCTCGTTGTGGGTTCGCCGGCGCCCGGAAACGGAACGGCTTGCGTTCCAGGCCTCTCGGGCGCCGGCGGCCCATAAAAGAGGCCGCGAGTCGAAGCGGGTCGCGTCTCAATGCGGTTCGCTTCGCTCGCCTCGTTGTTCCTGCCTCCAGCACTTACCTGGGTCCTGTCTTGGGCCAGCCTGCCTCCAGCTCTTACCTGGGTCCTGTTCTGGGCCAGCCTGCCTCCAGCCCTTATCTGGGTCCTGTCTTGGGCCAGCCTGCCTCCAGCTCTTACCTGGGTCCTGTCTTGGGCCAGCCTGCCTCCAGCTCTTACCTGGGTCCTGTCCTGGGCCAGCCTGCCTCCAGCCCTTACCTGGGTCCTGTCTTGGGCCAGCCTGCCTCCAGCTCTTACCTGGGTCCTGTCCTGGGCCAGCCTGCCTCCAGCTCTTACCTGGGTCCTGTTTTGGTCCAGCCTGCCTCCAGCCCTTACCTGGGTCCTGTCCTGGGTCAGCCTTCCACCAGCCCTTACCTGAGCCCTGTCCTGGGTCATCTACCACCAACTGTGTATCTGGGTCATACCCTATGCTAGCCTGCACTCTCCTGTTCCATCCTGGGCACGTTTAGACAGTTCTTTATTTGGCCAGACAGCAAGCTCCATCTGACCTCCCTCTTTCCTGTCTTGCCTGACTCCGAACTTTATCCTGTGTACCATTGGAACCATCAGCACCAGCCAAGCTCCTTTTGCCTACTGCGAATACCCTTTCTGCCACACTGGTCTATCTACCAACTGTCGCTGCACAGAGGTTCTTGGAAGATTCATGGTCTCGACAACAAGCTCCACCTGGACTATGGTTCCATCCATCTGAGCCTAACAATCCTCTTGTCACGCTTATCTGGAGAGTGCCTTTCGTGACATTGGGAGTTGGTCCATCCTCCACCCAGTTCCTCTTTTGGGTGGTGGAGAGGCTGGTTCCTCGTGCCACTAGTTCATCAGTTCCCGGACTCCAGACTGGCGACCTCTGCGAGACCAACCACCAAGACTGCAGGTACGCGGTCCTCTCGGGCCAACCAGCTTGACATTAGGGAATATGGCACTACTCCGTCATTACTTGGGCCTTTCTCCAAAAACCTATCACCACGTGGAATTAGCCGTCAGGAGAATAATAACCTATACGGGTACCTATACATGTTATTCTACTGGCTCTTCTATGTCAGGTGGCTGGCCTGTTCCATCCTCAATTCACTAACATTTGTTCTTGCCCGTTTCTACCCACCCGTAGGATACTAAACTGTGATTGGTTAGAGCTGACGTCCCCAGGCCTGGGACCCGAAATGATTCTCATCTCACTGTGCACCTTTTCAAGGTGATGTGAATGATTATGTGTCTGTATTGTAACTTGTGTGAACCACCTTTGCATTATGAAAATATTCTCCTGCTTGGCACAAAATTTGTTGCATACTTGTGGCATACTTGTTGCAGTCCATGTCTGTATGCCTGGGATCAGCTCTCCTTTCTCACCACTGATCACTGTCCATTGTCTGCTTCAGCTGTATCAAGTGTCTGGAGACCATGAAATTGGGCTCTGCAGCTCCAAATTATGAGGATTTATTCCCTTTTTCTTTAGCTGATCCCTTTATCGTCTGGGGATTCGAATGTAATCTGTATCTCTTGACCTTGGCTGTGGGTCCTGTCTCACACGTCTGTCCAGCCTGAATCAGCTCAGCTGGTCCATTGCTCAGTGGTCTGAGGCCTGCTGTAATTTTCCCAAACCTTATAATGCAGTTTCTACATTGTCCACGCTATAGTATATTCTCCATAGGCTAATCACACTTGGCTCTGTCAGGTCCCATAGGTGCTCCTGCAGTTCCAAAGGGTTATTCGCGTTTAAGCATCTGCAAGCCTTGCGGTTTCTGCATTGCTGCATTTGGCCAATGGCAAAAATAATGAATGCAATGACAGTATGTATATGTATTTGTCCTCTAACTATAAAGTGGAACGCTTGTTTTCTTCATGTATTCGAGTGTGTCTTTGTGCCCCGAAGTGCGGATTGCATGTGTGCTTCATGTCTACCACTGCTATGTCGTGGTGTCTCTAACAACATCAGCAACATGGCTCCTTGGTGCTTAGTCCAGGCTGTCCATATAGGTGTCTCTGACCATGGCCTACGGTTCTTCATTCACACATGAGTAGATATGCACTGTGCCAGGTCAGAAGGGCTGGGTGAGAGGGTACCTGTCAAAGTATTTATCGATCATTGGTCCGTTAGGAATTCATCTGAAGTAGAATGCAGTGTTTTTCTGGCCCTTCGTCTCATCATGAATTTGATGGGAGGGTGGGTGGTGGCAGGATCCCAACTCCCTCTTCAGTCCCCCCTCTGGTCGACCTATCAACCACATCCTTATACGACAGTCGTTTTGCTCTTGGCTGCCATATGTTTGTTATTCCTCAGAGGCGTCCATAGTAGTTTGTATGATCATCGAACAACCTGTTCATATAACAGCACACTTCTTTGGGGTTGCACCCCAGCCACTTTCCTTCATAGTACTTTGCATCAAATAGGTTGTCCAACTTCATAGCTCCAAGTGGAAACAGTTCACATGTTGCAATCATCTCTCTTATCTTGTTTCTTTCTGCCACAATCACGTCCTTTGCTCCTCCTATGTTCACATCCATCAGGACCTTGATCCCGATAGCCTCCTCTGCCATTTTCTTGCACCTTGCCATGCAGATTTTTATGACGCACAATGATATTACTGCTAACACTAGTGCTCCCATTATCACCTTTAGTCCGTCTGACAGCCATGATGGCATCCATGACCATATGTATGCTATTCAGCTCTGGTCCTTTCTGGTCCCTTTTGCCTCTTTCCCCATTTTGGCATGCATCTGGGATAGTTGGAGTACCGTTCCTGACAATGGATTATTGTCTACGTCATTGGCAGGTATGAACGTGCAGCAGGAACTCCCAACTTTATTGCTCGGAGCTCTTCTTTTATTGCGTTGAACCCATTCACTGTGGAGTTTATTGTCACCATCAACTCCCAACGGGTAATCTGTAGCCATTTCGTTTTTATGTATGCTTGTACAGATGGTATCAATGATGCAAAAAACAATTGTGTGCTGCTGAACATTCTGTGTTCTGCTGGAACTTCATCTAGCACTGTCTCTGATGCTTCTGAGAAGTAGTTTCCTCCTCTCTTTACTGTTCTCAATCCAGCTGGTTTCACTGTCTTGGCTGTTGGTATCCCTTCCACCGACCTCTTCTTCCTTTTGTTATTGTCTACCTTCGGGAACTCATTGAGCTTAACATCCTTTTTGGGGCACGACCAATGACGGCATATTGATGTGTGCCAACAAGCATACTCCACCCCAGTCGGGTGGCAGCTTCTCGTATGCCTTCGAACCACACGCCCAGTAGTGGTCCATCAGTACTGCTGTTCCTGCCTTCATATCCGTGTGTTTTTCAATGCTTCTGCATACAACATTCTCGCCAACTTCAACTTCACTGTTGCTCTGACACACAGTGCTGGTGTCGCGGTTGGGGGAATGTTAGTGGCGGGTACAGCGGTAGCGCTAGCAACACAGGAAATCTTCCAAACTACCAACACAATAACACCGCTAGGAATAAGTAAGAAGAACAGAGCCCTTCCATTTTTTGATATGTCATTCATTTTTACCTGTGCTGTTGATCCTCCTACAGCCTGGAGATATAGTTGCCCGCCTGAAATGCGCAAAGAAATGCGTTATTGGTTTAGTATTGTAAGTAACTCTTAAGCCCCATGGACCAGATAATCCCTTATGGCAAATGCAAATACTTCCTCCCACACTTTTCTTATGGATGGGTTTCTCAGTGTGGCAAGGATAGGGGGATTGCCATGCTCAAGCTGTGGATATGTTTGGGCCAAATACTCTATAAAGGCAAGGTAGTATACTCCGGGGGATCGGGCTCTGAATCTACTGGGCCTTCTCACAGTGTGGACAAATTTGTTTGAGAAGGTATCTGGGTGGTGGGCATTGGGCAACATGAACAATCGTCAACAATTACATCAGCTTTCATGTTGATTTTGTGTGGAACATAAAATAACGAACAGACAGTGTTCCTTTACTGTCTACAAGAAGCCCGGACTCTATTTCTGCCGCCTGTGAACGAGTAAGCATTGGGTGTCCTCCACTCTGTCGTGTACGTTCAAAGTTTGCTTGTATTTCTTCCAGTTGCTGAGCGTTGGCTTTGTCGATCACATTGCCAGGTGAGACCTCTGCTTTGTAGTGCTTGATGTCCATGAGGTTGTTCCAGACCGACTTCCCCTCTAGTTTGAAAGCATGGTCTGCCACCTGTTGACGATATATGTTCCTGTAAATCATGGTGCATTGCAGTGCTGCACAAAGTTCCCTAAAAGTACAATATCCCCTATATTCACTGGGTATTTAAATCCGGAGTCTTGTGGTGCGCTGTGGCAGTTGTTCTCTCTGCCGTCTTCTGGGCCTCCCCAGTGTCGCTGTATCTGGCGAGAGATAAAAGAGGTGCTAGCAATCAAGGAAGTAATGCACTCACACATTTTTTGTCCTAACACATCTGCACTATTCTCACAGTCTTTCAGTACTGTTGTGTTAGGAGCCATTGGGAGATGCATGTGCTGTCCCATCACTACCTCATGGGGCGTTAAATGGTGGTCGGACACAGGCATATTGCACAATGCAAACAAGGAGAAAGGTAAGCAGTGTAGCCAATTCTTTTTTGTGCTCTGCTGTGTTTTAGCTATGGGCTCCCTCAGGAGGCCATTCATGCGTTCAAACATTCCATTTGCTTGCGGGTGGTACGCACAGGCAAACTTGTGTTGAATGCCCAGCAGCGTGGTGATGTGCTAGAACATCTCATTGGAGAAGTGAGGGCCATTGTCAGACCACAGGACCTCACACACGCCACTTCATGGGAATACTTCCCTGTCCAAGAATTTGGCTGCTCTGAGAGCATCAACATGTGAACAGGGGCCTACCTCAATCCACCTGGAGAATGACAATACAACCACTATCATGTAACGCTATATTTGACACACTTGGATCATGTTGACGTAATCGACATGTAAAAGCTGTAATGGGCCCACTGGCCGAGGTATGGCTCCTCTCACAACTCTCAAGGTTTGCCCTGCTGTAAACTGTTTACACGTCAAGCAATTACTGACAAATTCTGCCACGTGTTATGCCAAATTAGGACAGAAACATGTTTCTCCAATGCAGGCAGAAATGACCTCTTTCCCTGTGTGTGTGTTGGATGGTGCAACTGTGTCAGTGCAGTGTTCAATAATGCTAGTGGCATGACCACTTTCCCTGTGTTATTCTGCCACCATAGGGCATTTGTCGGAGACATTGTACATCCCCTTTTTCTCCACAACTCCTTCTCTTCCCTGGGTGCAGCTCCCTGCAATTCCATAATCAGTGCTACTGGCAATCCATTGTACCCCTCCTTTAGTACCATATTCCTGGTGCACTCTCGAGCATGTGGAGCTGTTTCCATTTCAAATAGCTCCCCAAAGTATGCTGCATATTTTGCCTCAAAATGTGCTGCTTCGTTTCCCCTTGAGATGGGATCTTCCCCATTAGTGTGTGCTTGGCACTTCACTATTGCTATCCAAGCTGGGTAGTAAATTACTTCAATCAGTCTGCCCAATAGAAGTGCATGTTGTACTGGTGTCCCGTCCACCCTCCTGAATCCTCTTCTGAGCCATCGAGACAGCTCCGAGTGCACCGTGGATATCACATAGGCAGAGTCTGAGTACTCTGTAACCTCCTTGTCTCTGCTGTTTTCTAGTGCTAGTATTAGGGCCATTAGTTCTGCTGCTTGGGCTGAATAGTGGGATGGTAATTGCGCACTTGCTACTACCTCACTCGCCCCATCTTTCTTCAGTCTTATAACTGTTTGTCTGATCCCATCAGTCTGGTCAATGGTTGAAGATCCGTCAATGTAAAGCACCTCTCCCCCCTCAAGTGCATCCTCATCTACCTGGCAGGTATCACTGAACATCTTTATATTTTCTGTGCAGTCGTGTGCATAGACTCCTTCCAGTAGGATATCAGCTATGAATATTTCTGGGTTGACAAGTCTAAACCTCACTGTCTTCAGTGCTGCATTTGATAATATCACCTCATACCTTGATGCTCTTGGTGGTGTTAGTCTGCTCTTTGGCTTCTGCAGTATCGCGAAGAGGGTGTCCTCCACATAAAGAGTGGTAGTGCACCCATGGTTATTGCTGCTGACTTCTCCACTGCAAATGTTTGCACTGATAGTATCCTCTCATTACTGGGTCTAGCTTCCCACTGTAGTAAGCTATTGGCTTGTGTCCCATGTTTGTCTTCTGTGTCAATACTGCCTTCATCACTACACCATCGGTGTGTGAGAACAGAAAAAAATCCTTTTTGTACCCTGGGATCCCTAGCACTGGTGCTGTGCATATTTCCTCCTTCACCATGTCAAATGAATCATTCATCTCGGTTGTCCAAACAGTGTCTTGTGTCCCTTCTGTGCTTCCTTCAGAGCGCCCAATAGGGGCCTCGTGTATGTGCTGTAGTCAAAGACCCATGCTCTGCAGTAGTTGCATAACCCTAAGAATTGCTACATTTCTCTCACTGTCATGGGCTTAGGTGTTTTGTGTATTGTCCCTCTGGGGTATTCTGTCAACCATGCTGTGAGATCATCTGTCCAATGTAAAGCACTTGCTTCTGGCAGTATTGTAACTTGGCCTTGTCCACCTTGTATCCTTTGTCAGCTAATACAGTCAGCATGTCCACATGTCCACTGAGTCCTGCCATATTGATCATCTGTCTGGCTGCAAATCAAAATGTCATCTACGTACTGCACAACTGTGCTCTCCATCTGTATGTTGCTCAAGTCCATCTGTATCACTCTGTTAAAGATAGATGCTGACTTGCAGCACCCTTGTGGTAAACAAGTGTGTTTCCACTTCTGGTTTCTTAACATAAAGCTGGTCATGTGTTGTGAGTCTGGGTGTAGTGGTACTAAGAAGAACGCATTCTTCAAATCAATGACTGTGAAGCAGGCAGCTTCAAACGGAATGCTGCACAAAACTGTCACTGGGTTTGCAGCTAAAAGATATTATGCTTCTACAATGCGGTTGAGAGGTCTTACATCCTGTGTGAAACGCCAAGACCCCCCCCCCCCTCTTTGCCTTCCTCACTCGGTACACCGCAGTGTTGCATGGGGACTCTGATGGTACAAGAATGCCCCTCTGTATCAGTTTTGTGATTGTCTCATAGACGCCCTCATCTGCCTCCTTAGTTAGAGGGTACTGTTTTACTCTTGGTAAAATTGCTTCAGCTTAATCTTTACTTCCCCTATGCTCTTTATGTGGCCCACATCATAGGGACTTGTTGCCCATAGAGTGCTGGGTACCTTGGCAAGGTCCTCCTCCCAAAATGGGGGTGGCACCTCCAGCACCATTGCCATCCTCCGTGGTACCTCCCTGTAGTGTACAATTAACCAGTAAGTCACACTCATCTCAAACACCAACACTATTTCTAATCTTTCTTCCCTGAATAGCTCTTCGTCTATCACTGTGGTCAACCTGCACCCTTCTGACACCGCGATCACTGCTCTCCATGAGCGTTCTGTGTCATCCATCCCATGTACTGCTTTCCAGTCCTCTCTCAAAACCACTGCCTCTACTTATATCAGCACTATGGTTCCCTCTTCCTTTGCCCAATGGTAGCTCAGGCCTGAATAGGCATTCATTTGGAACACCTTCCCTGTAATTCCTGAAAGCCATGTAATAGCAATGTCCGTTCCATACTGGAACATTTCTGATTCAACTGGCACCCACTCTGTAAATGGCATCCACAATAGGCTTGAACAATCTACCTTACATTGAGCGTGTGTGTTCCTGGTGTGGAGCACACTATTCCCTTATCTGTGAATGAAATGGTCATGTTCAGTCTGCCCATATTGGCTTGTCCCAGTATGCGTACAGGTGTGTGTCGAGAGTAAAGTAAAAGCAGTGATAGATTGTGATCTCCTTATAAAAGTGAAATGTTGTCTGTGAAAGGAACCACTTCCCGAGCCCCAGAGAATTCTTGAGTGTTCATGGCATTGCCTGACAACTTAAATCCTAATGCAGGACCTAGTCGCCCCTATGTCAACAAGAACGTTTTGTCACCTATCGCCACCCCTATGCGAGGTTCCTCCGCAGTGTTGCGTGTGATCAACAGGATGGGACAAATCAAGTTCGTCTGTGAGCTGTCCTATTGAGGGTATAAGGACATCCCATTCCTTGTAAAGGGGTTTTTCCCCACCATTGTAACTCCTCCCAGTTGTCTAATGGGAACCATTGCCATGGAGTCCGCGTGTGCTGTTGCATCATTCCTCTGTATCTGTGTCAATTGCTGTGTGTTTCCATGAGTCTGTGGTGCTTGTAAATACTGAGGTAATGGTGCAGGCATTTGTGGTACCTCTGTTTGCATCTGTGGTATTTGTACTTATGTTGTGGCATCTGTTGGTGAGTGCCCTGCATCTGTCCTTGCTGTTGTTGGTCCTGTGTATAGTAATCATCCTGGTCCCCTTGATAGGGCTGCTGGCCCTGTGCTCCCCAATTCTGCTGCGTTCCCCTGCTCCTACACACTCTTGAAATGTGTCCTAACTGCCCACATGTCCAACACTGTGGTGGCTCCCTCCCTTGCCCTTGGAACCCCCCTGAAAAATCTCCTGGGCCCTGCTGCACCTGCTGCCCATATCCCCGAAACCCTCCTGGAAAGCCCCCTTGGTTGCGATGCATCTGTGGTCCAAACCCATGCCCTCTCAGTTGACCCCCTCTTCCTCGAAACCCTTGTGGTGTGTTCCCCACCCCATGAACCCTCCCCCTGTGGCCAGTTCGATCTGCTGTGGTTGTTGCTGCTGTTGCTGCTGTCCATGTGGGGTAGGGCTGGTTAGTACTGCCCCTTCCAGTGCGTACATCGAAAGTTTTGTCTGCACTAGTTTTGTTTCATCTGTCTTCCCGTCCTCCACCTTCTTCATAAGCTTCTCCTGCCATAGCCTACAATGGTGAACTATCGTGAGTTGTATCTCTGGCCATCCTCTTGCTTCCATTCCTATCAACTTCTTTACATATTTCTGAATGGATTCTGGCAGCCCCTGTACAAGTTTGTGATACAATATTGCTACTGGTATGTCCCACAGCTCTTGAGTTTCAAGAAGACAAAGCTCTTGAATCTCCTGAATATACTGTAAGGGGTCTTCACCTTCCGTCATTTTCTGGGACATAATTGCCCCAATGTCTGAGGTGTCTGTGTATTGTGTGCTTAATACTTGCCATAAGGCAGCTCTGCAGTTTGCAAGCGGCAAACCATTGTGCGCTGTGTTTTTTGTTGTCACTCCAGGGAACCTCACCCTTTTCCATACATCATCACAGCGTCTCCGTGCATCGCCACTAGTAGTCCTTTAACGTCTCCCACCGTTAACCTATTTCCTGCTGTCATAATTCCCATCTCATAAATCCATTTCCCAACCCCTGCACTTAATGAGGGTAGTCTGAACTTCACATTCTCCTTGTCAGCGTGTTTCCATGGTATATACTGATGTCGTACCACCCCTCTACAGTAAGGGCATCTGTGTGAACCCCTCCTCCCCATGCCTGCCTCTAGTCAGTCTGACCTGCCTGTCCCCTCTCTCGCTCTCGATGCCCGCGCATACATCTATTGGTTCTAATATAGGTACCCGGATGTTGTCGTTGTACCGCCTTCTTAATATTCCCCTAGAGCAAGGCATGGCTGTTTCCCCCTTCCTTTGTCCTGGGAGGTCTCTCAGCCTATCCACATATGTGGTGACATCATGTAAGGTGTGTAAATCTCTTGCCAACCGGACCTGCTCAATTGAGCTGCCCCCTCCTTCTCCTTCTGTATGCTTCCTAAATTCCCATGACACCAGCTTGTCTATCCCCACTCCCGTTGACTGGGATCAATACTGTTCCCCCCTTTCATCCCCAATATAACTGTCTTCATTGTCATACCCTGAACCCATGTTACTGCAAATATCTTCTGCAAAACTCAGCCTCCTAGATGTCAAGTCCGTATTAGGTTTCATGCTGAGGTCAAGGTTTGTCAAGTCATATCTGCTTCCTCCCCCGCAGACCCCTAGGCCTAATCTGTCTCTCTCTGCTTTGCTCCTGCCCTGTGAGCTTGTGCTAATTGGTTCTGTTCATCTGTCTTCCTCGAGTCTTTTGTTTCCCCTGTCCATTGCTCCCTGTGTCTTTAATAATAATAATTTAGCATTTATATAGCGCTACGAACCCTCAGGTATCTGAGGGCTGCTTATTATTACCCACGGTGTGTGGTGCTCATTTATCGACCTCAGAAGGATGAAAGGCTGAGCATTAGCAGAATCTGCACAGATGTCAAAGCGAGCGCTCTACTCGCTGTGCTATCAGACCGGCCATATTTATTGCACATATTGCTCGCTCGTCCTCCTCCCTGCGCGCTCGTTCCCTTTCCAGCATTTCAAACTGTACCTTCCTCTGTTCCCTGTTCCCTCTCAGCCAACTTGCATTTTTCTTGCTCTGCTACTTCCCTCTGCCTCTCAAGCTCTTCTACTTCCCTTGTTCTTCTGTCCTGCTGCTCCCGTTCTGCTCTTTTCCTCTCCTTCAGGTCCCTCTCCTTCTCCTTCTCCTCCTCCTTCCTTTGTTCCCTATCCTCCCTCTCCAACTTCTCTTCTCTTTTCCTCTCCCTGTTTTTTTTTTCTAACTTATCCTCCCGTTCCTTCTCTCTCTCTCCTATCTGCCTCATCCATATCTCAGCCCAGTCTGATGCTTCGCTGCTTCCCTTCAGGCCTTCAATTGCCTTAGTCGCCCCTTCTGCCTCCCCGTCCTTTTACCCTTCCAGCTTCAGGAGTATCTGTCCTCTTATTCATTCCTTGGTGACTTTGCTCCCTAGCCCCTCCTTTGCTCCATTCTGCGTCACGCTGCTCATCTGTCGCTCAGTAGCTGGCTGCCCTGTGCCCCTCTGCCCCTCCTCCTTCATATATGGTGGTGGTTTATATGTCGGATTTGAATACGCCTCTGCAGCTCTTGACTCATATATTGGGTACGTCCCTTGTTCATCGTCTGAGTCATCGGATACTATGCTCGAAGGGGACATGGAGACGAGCAGAGGGGTGAGTCCCTGGCTCCTTCACCTCCAGCTGGCTCAGCATCCACTGACGCCTCGCTGCATCCTCCTCGCCCTCCTGGAACATGCGCCACAAGCCGAATATGGCAATGTGTTTGGTTAACTCCTTCCCCCTGTAGGCACCGTGTATGTGTCAGTAGTGATTGCTGCACGTCTTTGGAGAAACTTCCACAAGGTGGCCACGGTTTAGCTTGATTTCCCTTGGTACCTTTGGACCATTTTATACTATATTTACAAATCTTCTCCTTATAGGGCAGGAGTGTCTTAAACAAGTGCTGAAGGGGCGTGTCCCCCATATTTCCCTTAATACATGTTTCGTGCCTTTATGTGACCTCAAATCAAGGGTTTCGACAATCCGCTGTTCAGGGAGAAACGTACAATATAATGACAATACATTTCGGGGTACTGTGAGCCTCTCTGGCTTCACAACCTATCAGGCATGCTGTGAACACTGCCCCTCCTTCACAACCACTGCCTCCTCAGGCGCACCCTCAATCTTGCGCTTGCGCCATCAGTGCACTACCACTTTTTCACCTCGTCTGCCAATTTCAATTTTCCAATACAAGCTCCTCGCCATCTCATGCTCTCTGTGTCCTATGTGCAGTTTTATGGGCGACGTCACCATTCTACTAAACAAGGCAGTGCTAAGAAAAATCGAATACCGCACACATACTGTTATAGCCCGTTACTCCCAACAACACACAAAACCCCACAGCTGTCTTCCCGCCTCCAGTAAGAATATACCAATATTTTCTTGTGGTCGAACTGTATCCGCTGCGTCGCCTAGCATGCAAAACGTCTTGCTGCAGGAGACTTAACCAGTCAGCTCACCTTCCGCAATCTGGGCCAGCTTACATTTGTCCAACAATTTACCAAAGGGGGATAGCATTTTTGCTCTTTTTTTCCTGTGGTTAGATCGCTAACATGCTCCACTTGACACCGATAGGATTCGAGCAAAATGTTAACAATGATGTGTTTTAAAGAAGCACTTCAACATTTTTTATTTTCAAGACACAACTAATATGTTGATTTCACCCTCAATGAGCCAGTGGGAGTTGGAGCTTTATCCCCAAATATGTTGACACCATATGGAGCAGCTGGGTGACACGGTATGGAGCAACAGTGGGTGGATTCAACTGTAGACGGGGAGCTGCTCCTCCGCCCAGGAAAGAAAATAGTTGGGGCCTAGCACTTATTTTCTTACAAATTAAGAACTGCCCCTATCCCCTTCTTTCTTTCACTGTTCCTCTGTCTTTTCCTCCAACTTAGTCCCACCGACCGAACACGCAGGCCGAAGTAGGCTTGTTATTCACAACCACACTACCACAGTCCTGTGCTGCAGAGGTCGAAGTTCAAGGCCAAATCACGAGGAACACTGATGAAATGCCTTCAGGTGTTGTTGGTTATTGCTGGGGGTGCTTTTGTTTGTTTGTTTTAACAATACACACACCTCTTAGCTGTGCCTCCTCAGGACAATATCCGAGTGTGCATGAGGAAATGTCGATCCCTGCACATGTACACATGCCATCTAACATGTTCATGATCCCAAATGCTGCCCGCATCCCACATTGGCTTCCAGCAAGAGGCGTAACACATAATGTGGGGGCCCCCAATGCACACTGGCCCCCCGCTGGGCATGGGCAGCATGGGACCACCAGCAGGGGCTGCGGGGGTCCCTGTTACGCCAGTGCGTTCAGCTCTTGCCTTCTCTTCTAGCAATGCTACCTCCCTCACCCACTCACACGGTCCTTTTCAGTGTCTAGCATCCATGCACCTGCTACATTTCCAGTAGGTGCTCAGGGGGCCTGTTATTTCTTTTTGCCTGGCCATCTTTTCTTCCCTGGCATAGCTTTTTATATGTCGCACTTTCAATTGATATCTTTGGGTGCGCGGTTGTGCACACCCAATAACATCGTCCCAGTGGACCTTCCTCTCTGCAGATGGCGGTTGCCCTCCACCTGTGGTGGAGGAGCTCACATTCATGCTCCTCCAAGAAGGCCTTCTCTTGGTCCTTCCTGCCACCTTCTGCTTGGCTGCTTCTCCTTGGGCTGTGCAGTTGTTCTCTCTCCTAAAACCCACTTCCTGTTCATATGCAGGTTTTTCTGTAATGAACCTCATTTGCATATGTGCAATATTTATTTGGCATCCGCTTAAGGTAAGCGATATCTTAGCACACACCACTTAGATGCACACTACCTTTCCCCCCACATGTGTGGCCATGTAGACATTGAGGCAGATTCACAAAAGGCTCAAATGAAAAGAGCTCATAGAATGTGCATTTTTCATTTGCGCCATTTTGATAAATGTGCAGCTAATCGCAATTCTCGAAGGTCAACTGAGCATTTGAAGAGGGGCTGTACAGTGGTACAAAGAGGCTGTCCAGCTTCTTTGCATACATTAGTGTGGGGAGCGCGCTCCCGGCACTGATGAATGACAGGCTCCCAGCAACCAGATGGTTGCTCGGCGCCCATTTCTCTGAGACGGACCGTTAAGGGGCCTGCCTCAGTGAAATGTCAATAAAGAAAGCATTTCCATAGGCGTTTGGGTGATGGAAATGCTAATGTGACAGCCGTGGTTTGAAACGTCGATGTTACACTTCAAAAACAAACAAGTCAAGGTCGGAAATGACTCTGCCATGATTTGCGCCTCCCCTGAACCCGTTTTAAAAGGCGCAGAGGGATGCCTCTCATTTTAGGGCATTTAAAAGTGCATCCCCTTTGTGAATTTGGGATGCGCTTTTAAATGCCCCAAAACGCCCCCTTATATGCGCAAATGCGCAAAGGGGAAAAAGCGCATCTGATTGATCCAGTCAGATGGCCTTTGCGAATTGGGCTGCCGTATTTTTTGGGCAGAATCGAGATGCTCACTTGTGCCAAAAAAAAGTTTTGAGAATCTGGCCCAATGTCTTTATCCAACTTTCCTGAAAATGATGCCGTAAACTACAATTTTTACGCTGAATTAAATGATTATTTATGGAAATCCCCCAGTGCCCCTTTGGAGGGTCTCGCTTGCTCAAAGACCTTACTTGCATGCATCAATTTAGGGGGATATTTATACTGCGGCGGGTTGAATATAAACCAGCAAAGATCGAGGCAGATCTCTCATGGTCCCAGCCACCAGGGAAAAATATCTGCCGGGGAGTTGGACGATCTTACTGCCTGCTGGAGCTACTCAAGCTGGGATAACAGGACCGGCCTCCCATCTTAAAATCTCTCACTTTGTGTAGCCTGGAATCCAAACCCAAATCACCTGCGCCTCACTAAACACCTGGAAACAATTCTTCCTTATATCCGACCTGTTAATGTTTGATATCCACTGGTATCAAGTTTACTGCATATGTGTACCCAAGTACCAATGTTATACACCTGAAAGCACACTGATATGAAAGAGGCTCATCAATCGCAGATGTATTTAACATTGTTAGGGGATTGCAACTGTGATATTATGGGCATCTTTTTTTAGTGCAACAGTGATCTATGGCTGTCTAAAACCAAACACTCACTCTCAGACACCCTGTTAAAATGTACACACACATATAACTATATATGTGTGTGTATGTATGAATACATATATATTCACTGAAAAAACCTTCAGACGTGTCCACTTTCCATATTGCACCCCTTGACGTGTTCCAATAGGTTTTGTTGGGGCCCACTGGCCATGGCATTCGGCCGTGTCCTCTTTCCATATTGCACCATTTGGTTCCTTAAAGTAACTCAGTACCCATATCCGTCGGCCACACCATTTACCCCTACCTCACTGTAGTGGCAAAATCCCACTTTTTTATTTTCGTGTTAATCTAATTTTTTTAATCTCTTTAAAAAAAAGTTTTTCCCATATCTGCGGTTATATTTGCAATGTACTACAAATAACCACAGTTATCTGTAAATACCTGCAAATAACTGCAGTTATTTTCATGTGACGCACTTTCAGTCCCGTTCCAGTTTTCTACTATAACCCCAGTTATCCCCAATATAACCGCGGCTATGCAAAAATGTTTGAGCTCTGAACTTGGTTCCCAGTCCCCCCGCTCAACTCCCCAACTCCCCATGGTATCCTCTTTTCCCTTCTCCACTTCTAGCCTGATGCCATTTCATCTTTTTTTCCCCTCCAAATGGCATTTTTTCCACTTTTCATTTTCGGCTATCCCTGGTTATACCCATAATAACCCCAATTATCTTTCTCATCGACCCCAAAAAAATTGCGACTTTTTCATTTCTGGAAAGCCTTGCTGATGCATTGTGGGACCCATATATAGCAAATATTTGAACAACTACTGGATGGAATAACTGCAGACTCCTGGAAATCAAGTCAATGCTTTGTGCCCAAGTTGTTTCATACCTGGTCCAATTCCGTCCAGTGGTCTTTGCTGTGCGCTGCACAGGAATTATGACTTTTCCTCTAAAGCCTTAATAATGTTTTCATTTTGTTAACAAATCTTTCCCAACATTTTCAGTCTGGAAGGGCAGGGGAGAGGGGTTGGGGGAGGCTGATAAACCTGTTGTTTGCAAAAGATCAGCTGAATTCCGTCATTCAAGTTAAAAGTTATTAACAATTACATTTTCGGGTTCCCTATGGAACTTGATACTGAATGTAACTATAGTGTGGCGACGGCCTAATATATGTGTGTTTTATGTCTGTTCTTTTCCACATGGAGCCAATAAAGCAGATATGTGATATCTGAAGAGGTCTGCAAGCTATAATGTTTGATTAATAACTGGAGTGAGTGCCGCCGCCATTTGCAGGGGAAGAATGCCACTGCTATTTTTCCATATAATCTATGCAGGTCGGCCGCGCATTCAGACAGGCACCCTCGTCGGGTGGATTTATGCCTGCAATATTGTGTAGTCGAGCGTGTCGTGAAAACGCCGGCCAGAGGTTTGCTTGAAGCCAAAGGTCTCAAGAGAACGCAGCCGCAAGCTACTGAATGACAGCGGACAGTGCAGCCATTATAGACGTGGAGGAGGCACCATTGGGACAGCCTAGGTCCAGGCTGCCAGAGTCGGAGGACTCAGACAACGTTTGGAAGGTAAGCTGTTTCTTATCAATGTGCCTCCACCAATAGCTATTTAAACTGTCTTCAAATTGCTCATTCCTGCGGGTGTTACAAGGGACGCAATCCAATTTTTATATTGCTCAATTCTCCAAGAATATACAACATTGTTATGTTACGTTATGTTACTTTGCATTTATATAGCGCCTTATGTACCATTGGTATGGTCTGAAGGCGCTGGTAGGTTGAACGCCCTTGGGAACCGAAGTTCAAGTCAGTAGAGAGAGTCAAAGGTGCGTGTGAGCACCGGATATGTGTGCAGCTGGTGTGGCATTCGTGTGATAGCTGCTTCTTAGCAGTAGGTGTGGTGGTTGAGAGAGCAGGAGTATGTGTTTGTTCTGGCAGGATTTATCCAGACCGATTGTGGCCGTGTTAGGCCTGAGGAAAACGCCTGGCTGGGGGGGGGGTGTAACCAGCAGTGGTTAGAGTGATGGGGAGTATGAGGCAGATGTTGGTATGAGAACAGCTATACCGAATGGTGTCATAATATTGATGTGTTCTATTTGAGTGGTGGTGTAAAGAAGAGAGTAAGCGTGGAGATGTGAATAAGGTGGTTTACTTTAGGTGTTTGAGATTCTACCCACGTTATCCTTTCTCCATGCATCATCCATACACATACGTCATCTTCACACTGCTCCTTTCATTCGTTCTACCCATGTTATCCATGTTATCCATGTTATCGTTACTCCATGCATCATGCATCCACATACGTCATCTTCCGTTCCATTCACTTAACTGATTCCACCCATTTCACTCGTTCCATCCACTTCACTAGTTCTGCCCACTTCGCCGGTTCCAAGCACATCCCCAATTCATTCACCTACTTCATCCATTCTACCATTTCACCCGTTCCACCCACTTCACCCATTCTACATCAGTTCATCCATTCCATTCTCATACTTCACCCGTTCCATCCAAATACTTCACCTGTTCCATCCAAATACTTCACGCGTTCTAGCCAAATACTTCACCCGATATAGGGCATCCACTTCACCCGTTCACGCGATATAGGGCAGACTTTCAAGACTTTGGCACAATGACGTTATTAGGGACACTGTCAATTCCGCTATGCCAGAGTGGTGTTGTTATATACACTTCTAGAATCAACTTTGTAACGAGAGGTTATTGGACACACTCTTCTAAAATTAGCCAAGGCACGCTAATAGGCATACTTCTAAGTACAACCAGGGCACGCTATCAGGCACACTTCTAAATTCCACTTTGCACAGAGAGGATATTAGGCACCCTTCTAAATTCAACCAAGGCATGCTAATAGGCACACTTCTAAATTCAAATTTGCACAGAGAGGATATTAGGTGCACTTCTACATTCAACCAAGGCACGCTAATAGGCACACTTCTAAAGTCAACCAGGGCATGTTTATAGGCACACTTCTAAATTCCACTTTGCACAGAGAGGGTATTAAGCACACATTCTAAAGTCAACTGGGCCACGTTATTAAGCACACGTCTAAAGTCAACCAGGGCATGTTAATAGGCACATTTCTAAAGTCAACCAGGGCATGTTAATAGGCACACTTCTAAATTCCACTTTGCACAGAGAGGATATTAGGCGCACTTCTAAATTCAACCAGGGCATGTTAATAGGCACATTTCTAAAGTCAACCAGGGCACGTTAATAGGCACACTTCTAAAGTCAACCAGGGCATGCTATTAGGCACACTTCTACAGTCAACCAGGGCACGTTAATAGGCACACTTCTAAATTCCACTTTGCACAGAGAGGGTATTAAGCACACATTCTAAAGTCAACCTGGCCACGTTATTAGGCACACTTCTAAAGTCAACCAGGGCATGTTAATAGGCACACTTCTAAAGTCAATCAGGGCATGTTTATAGGCACACTTCTAAATTCCACTTTACACAGAGAGGGTATTAAGCACACATTCTAAAGTCAACCGGGCCACGTTATTAGGCACACTTCTAAAGTCAACCAGGGCATGTTAATAGGCACATTTCTAAAGTCAACCAGGGCATGTTAATAGGCACACTTCTAAATTCCACTTTGCACAGAGAGGATATTAGGCGCACTTCTAAATTCAACCAGGGCATGTTAATAGGCACATTTCTAAAGTCAACCAGGGCACGTTAATAGGCACACTTCTAAAGTCAACCGGGACACGCTATTAGGCACACTTCTAAAGTCAACCAGGGCACGTTAATAGCCACACATTTTAAAGTCAACAAGGGCATGTTAATAGGCACATTTCTAAGGTCAACCAAGGCATGTTTGTAGGCACACTTCTAAATTTCACTTTGCACAGAGAAGGTATTTGGCACACATTTCTAAAGTCAACCAGGGCACGCTATTAGGCACACTTCTAAAATCAAACAGGACACGTTAATAGGCACACATTTTAAAGTCAACCAGGGCATGTTAATAGGCACACTTCTAAATTCCAATTTGCACAGAGAGGATATTAGGCGCACTTCTAAAGTCAACTATACCACAGTTACGCTATTAGCACACTTTCTAGATTCAACCTCAGCACAGTTACGCTATTAGGCACACTTTCTAGATTCAACCTCAGCACAGTGACGCTATTAGGCACGCTTTCTAGATTGAACCTCAGCATAGTGACGCTATTAGGCACACTTTCTAAATTCAACTATACCACAATTATGCCATTAGGGGACACTCAATGATGTTGGGATACCTTCTAAATTGAACTTTATGGAACACGCGATCAATCACAGTTCGGTCTAAGAGTGATATCATTAATAGTTCTGTCATGGTGTTGCACATGCTAACAATAACATTTCTATCTAGATGCGGTCCAAGGTAATGTTCATAAAATAGTGTGTTGCATCTGTTCTATACTATATGTTCGCATTCTATCAAAGTTTGGGATACTTCTAACTAGGTGCGGTATTGCTAACATTCACAGGTCTGGGGTAAGGTAATGTAGAGTGGTAGGGTATTCCGGAGTAGAATAATTGCTCTACTCCCCACCCATGCCACACTTACTTTTTGTTTGCTGCTAGTTGACGGCGGGTCGCTGGCTTCACTGGCTTCCCCTGCAACATTGGTGAAGAGACTGTGACTAATAGCGAAATATTATTTAGAACCATGACCGATATATTGTTCAAGACATCACAATGGTAGATAAAGAGGACAGTAGAGATGCGGAAGCTTCCACACTTTCTAATGAAACTCTAAACCTGAAGATCACTAAAATCACCTCTAAGCGGCAGACTAAAACAATCCAACAAAAAATGTTTACATTGGAAAAATTCTACAAATTCAAACAAATGGTGGCAAATAAAATCCCTGCATAATTACATTGGCACTAAGCCCATGCCAAGGGGGATGAGGATACCAACTATCCCTACCTATGAAGATCCGGACCCAGGCATGCTGCAAAAGTGGAACCCCTATTTGATATACAAGATCGAATATGATATTAAACTCCAGGGTTAGACTGATCAGGGTCTATTGGAGTGGGATGAAAGGAAGATCTTAACTAAGGAGTTCCCAATTGTTCCCATTATACACTTAATTCCGAAAATACATGAGCTCAAGAAAATGCCCGAAAGAAGACCTATAATGGCCTTCATTGATTCCCTTTTAGAGAACACCTCTAAATTCAAAGATAAACTCCTCTTTCCTTTTGTAGAGACATTACCCTCTTACACAATGGATACCACCGATTTCCTCAACAAGAAAGACAATACCCCTTGGAATTAAGAATATATATTGATTACCTTGAATGCTGTTTCACTCTACACCTGCATCACACACTAACAAGGCATAGGGGTCGGGCAAACTGTACCTTTCCATGAGATTGCTTAGCTAAAGGGAACATTCTAAAATGATTTTGGAAATGTTAACCTTTTGTCTCACTCATAATTCCTTTATGTTTGATGGACAGTTCTAAAATCAACAATGTGGTACAGGTATGGGAACCTTGGTAGTCCCCACATATGGCAATTTATTTATGATGGTATGGGAGGAGGACCTATTTACATCAGAAGAACTGGCTGCACACACAAACAGAGTGATATTGTGGAATAAGTACATTAATGGTCTTATCTTGTGGGGGGCACAGTCACAGAGTAGTTAGAATTCTTAAGACTTCTCAACATCAATGACAAGAATCTCAGATTTTACGGAACAACATAGTAGAGATGAAATTGTGTATTTGGTCATTAAAGTTAAAATCTCAAAAGGGAAGATAACCACAGAACCCTACAGCAAGGAAACCAGTATTAATGCGGTACTACATGTAGACAGTGCACATCTGATGAGTCTTAAGAACAATATCCTTTATGAAGAGTTCCTAAGGATAAAGCAGAACTGTAGCGAAGAGAACCTTTATGTACAAAATGCAAAGGTAGCAGTCACCAGATTCCGCAAAAGGGGATACTCCAAAGGTGCCATAAGCAGAGCATATGATAAATGTCATACACAAATGAGGAGCATTGTACTCATCACGGGCAAGGCCAGACAGAAAAAACATAAGGAGTCTATTGATAGCATCAGATTCATTACAACATATAATTAAGGTGCTAGGGATGTCAGAAAGACCTTAGGCAAACACTGGCACCTTCTGGCTAGAGACAATGGTATTCATCAAAACATAAAAGGGAATGCCAGTGTAACGTTTATAAAAACTGCATCCATACAATCCAAATTATCTCCCAGTCTCTTCCAATCGGTCAACCACATCAAATGTAAGGCGTGTCAATTTAGGATCAAGGTCCAGAGCCATAATCATACTCACACTGGGCAAAACATCAAGATAAAAAATGGATCACATGTATGACAAAATATGTCATATATGTGATCACATGTGATTGCAAGTTATGGTATATTGGCAGTACCAAGCTGGAGGTAAAGACAAGAATACTGCAACACAGAAGAGCTATCAAGAACAGTGATACGGCCCGACTCAATACCAAAATATTTTGAAGAAAAGCACTAGAAGGATATGTTTTCCCTCAGATACTTTGCCATTGACACAATAACAAACAATTGCAGGGGAGGAAACCAATAAAGAAGACTGAGGCAAGCAGAATCCAGATACATAATAGACTATGACATGAAGACTCCAAAAGGTCACAACAAAGACGAAGAGTTACATCTGTTTGTGGGAGACTAGACACCATCAGTGCAAGAATGAGATGCCCCTAAAGACAAGGAGGACACAAGTGATCTTTGTTTTATAGAAATTCGGTTATATGCAATTTTTAAATGTTGTTACTTTGAGACAGCACCTTACAAGCACTGATACTTTATTTGATTTGATGTAGCCCTCCAGCATGGATTCTAAACGAGCCATGTAACTACCATTTTATTTTATTTTTTTAAAATTTACTTGTGTTTAATTGCGTTGCGATTTTTACAAGGAAGATACTACTTGTGTATTTGACCGTCAAATAACGCTCAGTCCGATATAGAGCCTGTCCATCTTCCAGTTAACAGTGGTCAAATCAGTTCACTCCGTTTGCCTGTGTGTTGATTTTTTGAAAGGCACTTTCTAAAATGTTTGCTGTAGCAATGGTCCATTTCGTTTTTTCGCCTGCCATCAGCCTATTCCACCATATTGATTCTTCTTCTTCTTCAGCCCCTACAAAGCTGTGCACAAGCTCTTCAGGTATGATGCTCTTCCATCTCTTAGATCGGGGCATTTTAACAGGAGATGCCTTAGGGTTTCAATTTGATTTGGCTGAGCACATAGTCTGCATTCTTTGTTGTTTGTCTGCAGCCTGATTGCCTGAATTTCACAGGTAGGGAGCAAATTTAAACGGGCTCTCATATACGTTTTCCTTAACTGTTTGTATGGGAATTTGATACAACAGGCCAACAGCATTTTCAATCTGGTGAAATTTGGAGGGAGGTAATTCTATTGGCCTGGGCTTTATCGATGGTATCAATCCAATCTTGGCCTTCCATTTTGTACTTTACTCTCACAGGGTTAGTTTTTAAGTCATCTTCTGTACATGCAATCTTAGACAGCTTTGCCTTTAGTTTGTCTACCCAGTAACAATATTATTTTAATTGAAATGCGAGTTTTTCACAGTGTGAATATTGTTCTAATTTACCTAAAGTTCATATGAATTGGGACGTCATGCATTACAGTTTGCACTTAGCATCATGCACTTTATAGATATGGATCCCAGAAGTTCCTTGTATTATCTAACCCATTTATCCCCACATATTTGTTAATTTGCACAGTGAGGAATATGGATGTAATTGAAATATAGGACTAATGAATGGGGCTGCCTTAGAATTTACTGGCATTAAGCACTGTGCACCTTATGGATAGAAATAAGAATATTGCATTATGGAATTGAATTTTCCCTACCAATTTGTCTAACAAGCCAATTAGCGTAGTATGTAACAGTGACATTGTTCAGTTGTAACATGTGTCTAAGGATGTACTGTAGTTAACTTGCACTAAGCACTATGCACTTTCGATACGTGATTAGGGACATATTGTCACGAGTCAGTATTCAACACCATGCAACTTATGAAGGAGTTTGACACAACTTAAATTTTACGAATAACAACCAAACACCCTCATTCCATTTTTTTTTACAAATAAAATAATGTTAAAGGTAGAAGAGGTGGCCTTTGAGACACAAGAGACCTGGAACAATCCAGAATGTTAGCAAAATGATTATTTAGAGTTTAGTGTAAACCGTATATAAAAGCACTGTGCACTTTATACATGCAATATAAACATATATGCGATTACTAACCCGTCTTTAGTATGGATTCCCCAATTGCAGTCCATATACAAAATGAGTGAGAATAGAGATCAGACAGAGGCAACATCTAAACTGCTGATAAGTGTAGACGGCTAATTTGTTGGCTTCCAAACAGTAGAATATAGATCCAAAATTATTAAAGGAATAGTGCGCTCAAAGATGTTATTGTCCTGAGTGTTCGGGCATTTGGTTTTAAGCAAACTGTGAATGATCGTAAAAACGTTTCCTATGCACCGTACCTTAGTTTTCCACACTTTTACACATGCAAAATTAGCCAGCGGGGCGCAGCCATCTTGTGCTAAACTTATCAGTTGCTGCATCGCCCTAAATTGAACTGCCCTTGTGGCACTAAATCGTATCCCCCGCCCCTGAAGCTGACATCACTATTCCTAGCGATATTCTCCTCCTATTTTCATGACATTAGTGGGCAGCGTAGCCAAATGCGCCCAGTCATCACCTATGTCTTAACGTTAGTTGAGGCAGAACCCGGAATATCAACACACACATCCTCTCACAGCACAGCGCGTCCCAAATCGGAATAGAAAACACTATTTTTAAAGGAAACACTAATACTCTGCAATTTATAATGTGCTTTTATTTCACAATAAATGCTCCAAGAACATCCGCCAATTTCCATATTCAACCACATTTGTAATTTCTTTCTTTTCGAACATCAAATCTTTATCATGAGGCACACAGTGTTCCTTTCGGTAGAAGAAGCGCTTTGGACACACCTTGAATCGCAAGGCTTGGGCATCAGCTACTTGCTAGACCACCCTAAACAATGTCAGGCTGCTCCTTGTTGCTGGTACCGCGAAAGGGGATCTCGGTCCGGGTCGATCGTCCCACATCAGCATAATTGTAAGCCAGCCATTTAGGTGTATCTGCCACTGCCTGTGAGGAACGCGTCACTGGGTATCTGGAATCTATAACATTCACAGAAAGGAAGGATGTTTCTGTGTAGAAAACAGAACAGCAACATATCTCAGTAGCCATTCTTTAATCTAATTTATCCATTTACCCTTTAATTCTGCACCAGGTGAAACCTAATAATGAACACAAACCAGAAACAATGTAAACACAGAGAAAATATTGTGGAAAGTTGGAGTCTACCATGTGCTTGAGAGGTTAGTGCTGTGAGTATGCTTAGCTCGCAATGGGATGCGAATGCAGAAGCTGACGGAAGAATTCAAACAACACATTTCGGTGCTGGACTTCCCATGTGCCCGGGGCAAAGACAAATACATACAGGTTGTGTTTGCATGTCGTCACAATATGCCCCATCCAACAACCCATTACAAAGTAAGCCAGCAATACCGGTAAGAAAATGAAACCTTGACTCCCTCGTCTATAAACTAGTCTACAGTAAAATATACATTATATTTGGTATTTCCTTTCCCGTGGCGTAACGCAGAGTGTCCGCTCAGATCAACGGTTTTTGCGGGTATTACACACCTCCTGTCATTTCAATCCATAGCGAATCCTCCCTTTCTTCCAAGGACGAACAACAATTGAACCTTCTTAGGAGTGCGTATGCTTAGTTTCCTTTTGGTGAAGGAAAGCCACAAATCAAAAACATACTGTACAGGATGCGCGGTGTGAACAGCTCACAAGCAACATCAAACGCAATGACCTTCACTCCCATGGGAGCGATTAGCCCGGCCTACCAATGTGGTATTTGAAATATTTTCGAAAAAAACAAACAAATTGTTTGCTGGCATCCACCAATGCTGCACTATCGTAAATATTTTTTTACTCTTCTATTTTGATAGTGATTTAGTTATTTTATGACAACAGTTCCAGTTAGTGCCCTCCCCATTGTCACATCTGTGTGCGCCCTGTTTTCGCAGAGAAATGTGCTCTGCGAATAACGTGAGACACTGGCAATTCATAAATCCAAGTGCTCTTCCCTCTCCACTGAACTTCCCGTACACTAACAGATGTTGGAGGAGAGGCAGTATATCGTGCCCCCTGCACCATTCTCGTACCGGGCAAATGATGTATAAACTAAGGTGGGAGACATCTCCAACCCTCCTGTACCTATTTGCATCACCCATGTTTCATATAAGTGTATTAACGCTGCACTAATGTGTATTCTTTGAACTCCATCATTTTGTTTCCTTCCAAACGCCTTCTTTTTTTAGGCCCTCTGCCCCACTGGCAAACTGTTCACTCTCCCTCTCCCAGCGCCGCGCAGAGCCAGCCCCCACCACCTCTGTCCTCTGTCAGCTCACCACGTCTCCTGTTCTCATGAAAATGCAGCTATTCATTTTTGCAAGTAGCGAGTATCGAGCCCTGACAAAATGTGCTCATCCAAGAATGTGAAACCAAGGCCTGCTCCAACCCCTCCTTGCCAGGCCGCGGCCCCCTGAACCCATGACCCCTATTCCCTTTGAATGCCTCTGGTCACCAGACCCTACCCCCGCACCACCTCAAATTCACCTACCATATACCTAATCTAGAGTGGTCATATATTTTGGTAACACTAACACCTATCCTCAGTGTGTTTGAAATCGTAAGACTCAAAGGCTGCAAATCAAAGATCAGCCCTTCTGATAAGGCATCCAAAAGCAATGACCAACACATGCCCCCATCAAAATATAGGTCAGAAAGCACCTATTTCACACCAACAGCCCCCTTTCATGCTTTGTTTTGCTTACAGTTGTTAGTTCTTGGATGCCAAGTTTATTATTTAGCTTAGATCTCCTTCCTGAGTGGGACACATATTTATTCTGTCTATTTGGACATGTACATGCCAATGCAACTGCAGACCCTGCAGTTGCTTTCATGCTGATATCCATCGGACCCTGATCAGTGAAGGACCCACAAGAGCTGGCCGAAAGCGGGAAGGGGGAAAACACAGAGTTACACTGCGTGTCATCCTGCAACAGACACTTCTTGCAAAACATTTTTACAAGGAGGATACATTTGAAAAGACAATTTGGACGCTTAATACTTCTTGATACTTTTAATAGCTTTGAAATTCAAGTTACATAGATTTCCATTGGTCATGTACAATGTACAAACATTGTGGAACATACACACTGCTGCTAATCATTTGTACCGGGAAGTCAACTGTTCAACAAGGTCTGATTTTGGTGGACAGGGCACGTTTGCAATGTTTTGTGGCAATGTATGTGTCCTATGAACAAAATCATGATCGATTCCATGAGTATGCATGTCCAACACAGTCAAAGTGAGATATTTCACAAAATCGAATTCTATTTCCTGGTATATTGGCTTGACCACCCATTGTTTGCTTCTTTTTGATAAGGCCATTGTGTAAAGAAGAATCCCAAAGTTTCCTGCAGTTCTCGTTTGTTCTCTCTATGTTCTTGTTATGCCCTAATACTGCTAGTAATGTTCGATATTGCATACCGTCTATGCTGAAATGCAACCTCTTGAGCCTGTACTTTGGGCACATATTGTGGAACACCTCCATATCTCCGTTGTGACAGAATTCTGTGAGTCCCTTCAGGTCTCTTGAAGGAGTTTTATCAAACACGATCTTCTCAAGAGCTTTGTGTGGAGGTGAAGATGAAACCAACCACTTCTTCTTGCGTTCCTGTACTTCCAATAAAGGTCCATGTGCACATTGGTGAAAATGTTGGTTTTCATGACGAGTGAACATTGGAATAGTGGTGGCTCAATGAGCGCCATTTTTCAAGTAGAATTTCCACAGACCCATTACAAGTTTTGGAACTCCACCAAAGATGGTTGCTGAAAGACTGGGACCACTGTAAAATATTTTCAGAAACCTTTTTTTACCTGCAGCTGTGAATTTTTTATTGATTGATTTTGCAACATTCCATACATCAAATTGATAGTGAATGTTTGGAAACTGCTCATGCAAGGCCCTGGCTATTGAAACATGTCTGTCAGTGGCTATGAGGTCTATTTGCATTCTCCTCAACTGAAGATGTTCGAGGGATTTTATGAAACCATGTTTCTCCATGGCCACTGAGGATTTACATTCGGACACCTGCACGACTTCCGAACTCGCAATTTTTTTTGTTTCCATGTCCTGAAAGTGGTATGTGCAGTACTTTGCTGAACATTCGGGGCTGTCACACTGTCAATCGCCAACTAGCCTGAACCGTTTCCCAGAGAATGTCCTTTCAATTGGCATTTGTTCAATTTTCCAGGCTTGACTAATAGCAGGCAATAAAAATTATCTTTGATATTTGTAGTACTGTGTTTTAGCAAGGAACTGAAGTCCCACAAATTGACAGAAACTGGACAACTTATTAAAACTAGAGCCACTGAAAGTAGAGCTGCTGACCACGGTAGATTTCCAGCTGGCACTTTGCCCAGCATCGGTTGAGCAGACCATGAAAATGTATCATGAAGGTGGGCACAGGTGGCTTGGATTTTCAGGTTAGTGCCTTGTAATACACGTGTCACATTCACCAATGGCTCACGCATATTTTTCCCCTGACTGGATGCACACATTTCAGCATCAGTATAATCTCTACCAGGCAGCTCTTGAATACAATGTATTTCGGCTCCTTTATTAGCCAATCGTCCTGCATGATTGTGGTTTGTGACTCAACTGTCATGGACAATTCGCCCAAACTAGGCAAAATGTAGTCGAGATCTTTGGCAAGTTCCTCGGTCAATGCCATTGAAGCTTCAGTCTCTGTTAGTTCAGCTTGTGTTATTTGAACACACATTGGAGGAACCATCAACAACAAACGTTTATTGGGTGGACCTTTTTTTGCGGGTGTAGATTGTGTCAAGTGGTCCTCAAGGAATTCCAATGCATCTTCATAATATTAAGTTTCATCTTCATCTTGTCGAGTTCTCACATTGTAGCAATGGTCCAGCAACACTTTGCTGGCTTTGCCGGTCACATTCAATTCATTTTCTGGCCATTGGACATAAGCATCTCGAGTACTGCTTATTGACTGGACCACGCTGCGCCTCAAACATAGTAGTTGCTCCATGGTGAAATCTGTTTGGCAAGCAGCATCTTTGGTTTCATTTGTTGTCTGTGTCTTTATACTTCTTTTCCTTCTGGGCCTCTAGCAGATGGGTTGCAAAAACATCTTCAATGTAAATCACACATACAGTAGATAGCACTTTAAAGAAAAAAAACATGTTATAAAGAAAACACCAGCCCAAAACACTTCGAGAAAATGAAAAAAAATGTTTTTATTTACCCTTGTTTTCTTGATTTTCTGTGAAACTGTGGTCTACTATTTAACGACCGCACCAGCAAGCTGGTCCACCACCTCTAATCTATGTGTTTCCTCTTCTAATTCCCGACCTTGTATACATTCCTTGAATAGAAGAATATTGATTAAAATATTTTTGAAATTCAAATCTTTCATCGCACACATCGCTTGCATACATACCCTCGTAAACAGTGTACGTCATTTAGTCAAAATATACATTTCGAATTTCACCTGATTGATGGCAGGTGTACTTGATCAGAAAGCACTGTGCCAAACATACTGATTGTAATGTTGCCATTAAACATTTTGCAATGTATTCAGCATTAGGGAGAAATTGTAACATTAGAACTGAAATGATAAAAGTATGAAAGACTGCACGTTTATAAGAATGTCACTGTCTAATAGTATCCTATGTAGGATTTACTTTCTTTCATTCAAGGGAACTGTCAGTACGCATACCTCATACTCTGGACCAGCTCCAAAGGATGATGTAATTGTAGTCGAAAGTACCAGCATCCCCCTGTAACACAGTACTTGTTTCAATATGGATGAAAACAGTGAAATGGAACAGAGACAATGAGATGCAGAAAATGGTACATATAAAGAGAAACCCTTAAATGACACCTAGTGTAAAAAACCGACAAGATACATAAACAATTTCATATTATTTGAGATTCCAAGCATTCTCGTAATTGAAAAGTGAAATAAAATTACCTGATAGGCGCTAGAAGTTGTTGTTGACTCCGGAAAAGAAATGGATGCAGAATCGTGCTCCTTCATTTTCAGTGCATTGTCACGAAGTGGTAAAAGGGGAAATTCGATTTGCATTAGATATGTGGGAAGATCCAACTCTTGATAATATGAACTTCTGCAAGTCTGTAGGGATCACCATTGGTATATTGGACGTGTTAGTGGTGTCGTCACTTGCGAGGGTCTGTGCTCCAGTCAGTATGCTCTCCTAAAAAAATTGACATGTCAAGCACACGATTACGAAAAGATTATGCTTCTTTTGAAGGGCACTATGGTATTGTTTTCTATGGTCATAATTACTTTCTATGATGCTCCATAAACCAGGGACAGATGTGCAGTAAAATGGGGTATAGTTAAAAAGTAATACAATCTGGTAAATATGCAATTCATCATCTGGGACTCACCTGAGGCAGCATGAGCACGAATAGAGTTGGAATTGCATTTGGAAGCAATTTACGAGACGTTCTGAGTCAATGCTTTTTTGTGTACTGCGATTGGTCATACATATCCGGGATAAAGTGCAGGCTGCAGATGCGGAATTGATTGGCCCTCGAGTTTCCCAAGACATCCTCGACTCTACTTTCAAGCTCGTCCACCGGAAATCCGCAACGTCCAACCCATTCTCTTATTAAATCAATATTCATCGGGAATTTATGCATGATAGTGCCCATACTTTTGATATGGCTACTAGAACAGCAACCAAAAATCATACAAGCAGGCATTCTTGAAAAATCTGTATAAAAAAAGTACACATAATTACAAAGAAATTCTACTGAATGCATGAGATTGATGGGATTATATCAAGGTTTTCTATGCAATGTTTCTTTTGGTCAAAGAAGCAAAACCTGTGTACCGTAGTCGAATATACACTGGGATAACTTTCATACAGAATTGATTGAAGCGACGTAAGTTGTAACTTGTTACTCGTCCATTGAATGTACTTTCATGCAATAAAAGGAAACATGCTTATAGACATGGTTCAAGAAAGATGCAATTCTATCACAATTGACACTGATGAAATTTGCTATATATCGATATAAGAACACTTTAAACAGTAGACAATGGTAAAGTCATTGAGATGAATGAACATTACACTACTAGGTACATTTGTTTGAAATAGACATTTTGAGATCAGAAAGAGATGATTAGGTGACCTGCTCTTACCTTGACTAACAAACAATTGGATTCAGAAAGCAGGGTAGTTAGTAGCAGGAAAACAGGTAGCACGATCACGAGTTGAGTTCCAGTGCCCACAGGATAACTATCAAGGGGTTTATAAAGAATTAGAAAAGTGGGTGTGTATGTGATGCAGAAAAGGGCCGGAACACTGCTGAATGGAGACACACTTATGTGAATTGCAGGGGCGCGGCCTGCTTCAGGGGAGCCTGCCTGGAGACACTGGGTCTGGCTAGGCCATGTGAGTAATGGCCCCTGCGCGGATGATACCATTGAAGTGTACATGGTGGTTGGCACCTTGGCCATTCCCACCCTGCCAGCCCCCTTGGTAGGGCACAGCCACAGATACTAACAGCCATTGATACTGGAGGGGAGATGGAGTGGCATGAGGCATGCAGAAAAGGGTTGGAACACTGCTGAATGAAGTTATGGTTGCTTAGCTTACGATAACTGGCAAATTTCTGAGGTTTTTCGGTTTTACCTGTAACCATAATGTCCCTGTAACAACGTTTTTCCATTAAATTTCATTGGTTTTTATTAGTGCAACTTAACCATAACGTCCCTTTAACAAAGTTCTTTCATTGAATTGTATAGGTTTTTATTCGTGCAACTTAACCATAACATCTCTTTAACAACGTTAATTTCAGAGAATTCCATGGGTTTTTACCAGTGCATGCTATTTTCCTACAACTTACTAATGTCATACGTACCCCAATATAGCAACGTTTTTGTACAATTTACAACATTTCACCTTAAAATTCTGCCATTTCTCACCTTCTAGCATCATTTTTAACACTTCTATACTTTTCCCACTGTTTTTGCTTCCGTCGACGCCCGCGACATTCTGACGTCACTGTGGACC
Source organism: Ambystoma mexicanum (assembly GCF_040938575.1). Lineage (NCBI taxonomy): Eukaryota > Metazoa > Chordata > Amphibia > Caudata > Ambystomatidae > Ambystoma > Ambystoma mexicanum. The sequence goes on along the minus strand of NC_090922.1, from coordinate 140,927,285 downwards.
TTACGGACAGTGCCACGTGACCATACATAAACTCAATACGTTTTTCCAACATTTTCATTAGCATTTTGTGTTATGCTAGTGGGAATAATGAGGCGTTCATCCCCCATTCCAGGGACTGGAACAGGGATAACGGCCCGGCATCTCAAGTTATCGGCCCAAGCGAAGTGTGTATGTGTGCGTCCTGATGCTTGTGGGCTTTGGCGCGTTATAAATAAATAAATAAATAAATAAATTATGAGGGCTCTGGACCATTATCTTCCTTTGAAGCCCCTGCAATGGGGGATAAAGGCCGTTAGCACCACTGGTTCCCAAAGCGGGAACCGGTGTTGCTTAAAAATAGATTTTTATTCCTACAGCGGGATGCCTGCGGGGTCCTGCAGTAAGAAGGAAAATCCTTTTCCAAGACGGCCATCATGGAAAAAGAAGGCGAGGCTCAGTACAGAGCCCTTCTTCCCTTTCCATGGCAGCCTGCAGAAGGCGAAGTCAGAACCCTATGACCATATTACCACAAGCAATTTTTTTCCCTTTCAAACCTATTCTATTTTCAAATAACTTTATCACATATCCGGTCCCAGGTGGACATGGCTATTTTAACACCATTTTCATCCCTCACGGTGACCTTATACCATGACCCGAACAATCTGGCCACTGCCCATGGCCACAGGCTATACCTCAGTCACCAAAGGTATATCACTATTTTTTGTACCTACATTATGACAGTTGTCAAAAAATAAAACACAGGCACATTTGAGAAAAGCAGTGATGAATTTGGCCCACAGTGATCATCTAGGCATAGCAAGAACCAAAGGGTTGATAAGGTCTGATTTTTGGTGGTGATTTTTGGTGGCCTAGAGTTGACAGAGATGTAGATGAAATGTAGATGAAATAGAAATGGTCAAGGAGTGCTCTGATTGTGTGGATGGAGATAAGAGTCTCAAGGTACACAAGGCTCCTATGTTGGTTAGGTATAGTCCCAGGGTACCTGGGGATGATATTGCTCCCCTCTAAGATCACAATTAGTGAATCTCCTGAGACTTGCTTTTGTAACATATGATCATTTACTTCGATTAGATATAGATAGTCAGCAATTGAATGAATGTAGACTCAAGTCACAACATATTCTGCTCCTACTAGGTGTCTATAGGAAGCAAATAGGAAATATATAAATAAATGCAGGTTTATAGCTCAACATTATATGAACTGAAGTGTAATACTATCTTGAGATAATGGCCTGCACACATGGGAAAATGTAGTGATTTTTGCACTGAAGATTCGTAGGTAGAATTCATATTTTCTGGCATAAATACATTTGATATATCATATGAAATATATGCATTTACATTACTCTAATGACAGATATGTGATCAACTTCACATGCAACACTTATGTGTTGTTTAGGATGTGTAAGCGATATTCAATCAACACTACAGCTAAGTCAATGCCTAGTCTGGGATGCTGAGGAAAACCCTTATTGATGTATTTTTATATTGAGTTCAGTACTCTGGATGACCACCCTTGTATAACACCCCCCCTCTTAGAATCCCCCTGACCCCACTGAGCCAAGAAGTAGGTTTGTTTTGCAAATTAAAAGGTTTATTTGAAATTTTAAACAATATATATGTCACACTTTTATAATAAATTAATATCTGATAGTACACTTAGACATATGATGTTGATCAACAATGGGTAATCTGGCACTAGCACACTTCTTTACAATCAATGAGGAGTTAGTATAGGATGGGTAAAGTAGCAAAAATACTTTTATGGTTTCAAGGGAAAAGCAATGAGGAATAAATGCAGTACAGAAATACTTGATATGATTTTAGCAAAAGAGAAGATAATCACTTTTTCTCTGGCAATTCACCCCCCTCCCCTATGCAATGTAAGAAATGGAAGAAGATGGAAAGAGGAGCACACAGTTCTCAGGAATGCAATCAAATACAATATGAAATTCAGTTCCCCCCCAGCAAGCTTAGAGGAAACAGGTAGGAGTTTGAAACACAGGCCCAAAATGCTTTTAAATGTGATGGCAATGGATGGGAAAATGTGCCAACTGATTTTAATTCCCTCTAGAGATTCAGGGTGAGTGGGAGATGCGTGTTGGTATTAGTTGAGGCTCACTTTAGCAATGCTCTATGAGTTATTACCAAGTTGCAAACGGATTTTAACAAAGGAAAGAATGGAGCTGCTATTTTGACAAGTGGAGAAATTGAGCCAAAATCGCAAATCGCAGTAAATTCGCGAGTGCGTGAATCGTGATCGCGGCAAAAGTATCGTTCCTAGCCCAAACGGTTCCAGAGATACGGACGATTAAATAAAGGTAGTTTTTCGGATTTAAAGTAAAACTCAAAATGACAGGTGACAGCTTGCAGCTTCAGAATTGACAGGTGACAGTTGTGCAGCTTTACAAATGACAGATGACACGATTTCTAGGAGGCTGTTCTACTTAGGTTTAAATAGTTTGGATTAGATTATTTTAACTAAGAGATTGGTTCTGCACAGTTCTGCTAGGTACTCACAATATAAATTTGAACTAGGCCTCGTCACGGATCTGGTCAACACGTCCGGCTGCGGTTCTGTGTGTTCGGCGGGTCAATCGGGCACCGGTTCTGCTCACAGCGATCTGGGTCAGCTCTGCTCTGCTGGTCTAGCCTCTCTGGATTCAGCGGCCTCTGGTTCTGGATACTGCTCTGCTTTCCGGTCCGGATCAAGTGGATTCTGGATGTAACACTGCTTTCTGGGTACTGGCAAGAGTTCTTGGCAAAAGAATTCAGACAGCTCGCCCGGCTGTGGAATAGTTTGCAAATGATTTTGAGGACTGCTGACAAATACTTTTGCTTGCAGTGGGCCTTCTTGGTTCAAAGTTCTGTAGTCTCTGTTTAGCTTGGAAGTCTAAGTGTTGGATCTCTGGATGTGAAGTCGTCGGTCAGCATGCTCCGCAGCAAATGGAATTGAATGTCTCTACCTGTCCCAGCAGTCTCTTTTTATGTGTTTTGTAAATGGGTGTGTGCCTGGGCCTAGCTAAGCCTGCCCCTCTCTACTTGTCATTGGCCCAATTCTCCCCTCTCCCATGATTGGGGGAAGGAAATGGATTGTCAGCATGATGAAGTCTGTTTATGGGTCAGAGGATCCTCCCCTGGTCAGTTTGCCCACAAATCTATATTTGATTCAAATACATCCTTCCCAGATATACAATTTGTTGAAATTACATGTGCACATTATATATTCCTTATGGTCCATGCTTGTCCGCCTCTGATCTTCCTGGGGGCTTGTATTAAAAAATGACAACATTTTGCGCTTTTTAACTGGTTTTGCAATATCGGACATTTACCCAAAATTACACACATGTGCGCAAGGAGTATGAACATTAATTGATGAAGTGTCAGATTTTTAACATGCAGACATTTGGAGTGAGACCCTATTTTCCGTTAGCAACCCCCAGAATACACCACAGGGTCCTAACGCCTCTCAAAATGTTCACAGAAAAATCACAAAAATAATGATATTACTTATATAATTCTGACAAGTCCGCACTATGAGTTATCTATCTTTTTAAAATTATGCTCTGGTCAAAAAGGGGTGTGGCTTCCCACATCACAGGGTGGAATAACTGGTTTATCCACTTCCCCCAAGCCAGCTTGTTCACAGAGGCACAGCTGCCCCCCAGTTTCTCCCAAGAGGAAGCTATTTTACGACGCCCCCAATATAACATTTGCCTGATTCAAGGAAGTTGCATTGTTCTGTTCTTTCCAGTTCCCAGGTGCTCCACCCCTAATCTAATCAGAGAGGTGACAACTCCTTTTGGCAAGGGGCAGCAGGATGCAGCTAAGCCTGGGAAGAGTGGCTGAACAGGTTTCTCCTGTCGGGGGTAGTTGTCAGGCAGAATCCAGTTTCATTAAGCCAGGTTTCAGCTAAATGTCACTTTTTGTTCCCAGTTTTCTACATTCAAATCAAACTGACAATTTGTACCTATACATTAAATAATTACTTCCTTCAAGTCTTTTCAGAATATAGTTTTACATTCTTCCACCTCTTAGCAAGTCTTTCCTTGGCCTGGTTTTGTTTTATTTGTTCAGTTTTACACAAAAGTCTGGTGGTTTTAAAACGCCGGCTTTCTGATAGTGGTGAGTACTGGTAATGCAACCATTTTTGGGATTAAGAAATGAATTCCCCACAGTTCTGAGTTGCTTTTTTTTTGCAATCAGCATTGCCATTCCCAATGGTTTCAGGCTACTGTGTGTGTAGCCCAATGGTGGTTTTAGGCAGTGCCCTCCTGTGCTCACAACATAGGCAAAAATGGGTGGCAGTCTATTCTTCATGTTTTCCCTGTGCACTCTCTGGGAGTTCTGGCCATCATGATGTTTTCCATGCCAGTACTGCACAGTTTTATTGTAGGGCTTGGATGCATGGGTAAAAACATCCCACAAGCCCCCCCTCTTGCGATGGCCATTCTGTCCTTTCGCTGATGGAACTCGCCAGATCTGGGATGTTCGCCTCCTCTTCTTCCAATTCCATGGATGGCACAGTTCAGCATCTTTTCCTCCCTCTAGTCAATCAATCAGTTCTCCTTGCTGGTCCTGATGGGAGGATTGGGCGGTACCCCGGGCCCCTCGGGTCTCTGCTCCCGGTCCCCGGTCGTCCTCCTTGGTCAGTCTCCATGGTTTCCTCTCTCCTAGGATGATAAAGCAAAGCGGCAATACCTATTCGTAGACATTTCTTCACCACTATTAATGGTGTGGCGAACATATACATTTTATGAATCAGAAGATATGAACATATACATTTTCTTTTTTAAATTAGGAGACAAGAACATATATATATATACAAGGATCACAGAATTTTATATGCTATATGTGGAATATTTTAGGGTTGGAACTGAATTACTCTGGAGCGGCCCCCTCTGGGATTCCAATGGATTCCTCCAGTTGTTGCAGAGTGTGCCTGGGATGGCAACACTTTAGCTGATTTATATGTACCCACTTGTCTTCCCCTTCCGCCAGACTGCCTTTGGGGATGCAGATTTTATAGGCAACAGGGGAGATCTTGTCTATAATTTCAAACGGTCCCTTCCATGTAGGCAAGAATGTTTGCTGTTTGGCCTGGTTCCTTTGGAAATTGTATAGATAGACCTGATCACCCACCTTATATTCCTTTCGGGTAGTTTTTAAATCATAGTGGGTCTTCATGCTCTCGGCTGATCTTTCTATATTCCGCTGAGCATAGGCAAAAGCATGCTGGAGGTGTTTCCTTAAATTCTCCACATACTCATGAGTTGCGGAGGCATTTATCAACGTTTGCTCTTGGGTTCTGTAGAGCAAATGCTGGGGAAGCACCATCTTGCGTCCAGTCATCAACTCAAATGGTGACATTTTGGTTGCAGATGAAGGGGTAGATCTGATGGCCATTAGGACCAGAGGTAATCGGATATCCCAACTTGGCCCAGAATCTGCCACAAACTTTTTAAAGATGCTCACAATGGTTTGGTTATATCTCTCTACTGCTCCAGAAGAAGCTGGCCTGTAAGCAATGTGTAGCTTCCTTTTAACCCCCAGTATCTCCCACATCTTTGTCATTACTTCACTGGTGAAGTGGCTACCTCTGTCTGACTCAATCCTTTGAGGTAGACCAAAACGGGAAAAGATGTGGTTAATCATCAGGGCAGCTGCTGTTTCTGCCTTGCAATTTGGGGCCGGGAGACATTCCAACCACTTGGTAAACAAGCATGTAATGGTCAACATGTACTTGTTTCCTCTAGACGAGCGAATCACAGGGCCTACAAAGTCGATTTGCAAATCTGACCATGGCAGTGTCATCCCTCTCTTTTGGAGAGGCGCACGGTGTGTGAGGGATGATGGCTGAAATTGTGCACACACAAGACACCCTTCAAGTATTGGTCGAGGTCCTGCCCCATGTGTGGCCAGTATGCAACCTCTCTTAAGATTTCCAGTGTTGTGTGAAACCCCCTATGACCAGCGGTGGCCGCATCATGGGCGTGACTTAACATCAGGCTTCGGAATGAGGTAGGAACCACCCACTGAACATGGCCAGCTTTGGATTTCCTTACCAGCAAACCGTCTTGGATTCAGATCATTTTTGGACATTTCATCAACACTCTTAGGTCCTCTTTCCCAATGTAATCGGTATCCGTCAGGGGAAAGTTCTCAGGGTCCTCAAGGTCTTGGTAAAACTTACCAATAATTGGATCCCCCTTCTGAGCTGTAATTAAATCAGCATCAGGGGTCTCCTTACTTCATTGTGCAGTTGAATGATCATTGTGAGCATTGGCCTGGGACCTCGTGATAGCAGTGACCCTGATTTCCCCCAACAGGGACTCTATTTCTATTAGATCCCCTTGGATGGCCGCGGTTTTGGCCAGCTGATCAGCTAAGTCATTTCCAGTTTTGTCTGGTCCCTCTACTTTGTAATGACCCTTGATCTTTTTCCAGTAGATGGTCATCCCATTCGATGTGACCAGATCATCAATGTTTTGGATAAACTTCACATGTTTCAAGGGTTTGTTATTAGCACATAACATGCCTCTGGTTTTCCAATTAACCAGGTGCTCCACGAACCCGTTCCGTACATAATCCGAATCTGTGATTATGACCAGTTCGTGGAGTTGATGTTGGACAGCAGTGAGGATGGCCTGATGCACAGCCATCAATTCTGCCACCTGACTACTTTGGGGACCAATTTTGTAGCCAGCGGAGGGTTCTGGTGACTCATTCACCCATGCGTTCCCTACGCCGGCCACCAGTTCTTTCTCCCCGTTGTTGTCAACATGGTAAAAGCATCCATCCACATAGACAGTGGGCATTCCCTCACACTTGTCTTCTTCACAAGACTTTGTGTGGGGAATTAAGGTATGCCTCCATGTTGTCCTTGATTTTTAGACTTTCGTCCTCGAGACAGTTTTCTCTGGCACAATCATGCAAGTCAGCCAGACCTTGCGCGAGGAGACTCTTCTTGTTTTGGCCATATCTGACCTCTACAGGAAAGCCTTGCATTGACAGAATCCAGGAAGTAATTTGGGAATTACTCACATTTCCGGCCCGGATTTTGTCACTTTGGAGATATTGCAGAGGCTGGTGTGGAGTCTCCACTATGATGTGTTTGCCCTGGATAAACGGGCGGTAATTCTTCAATGCCCACACCGTTGCCAGGAGTGCCTTCTCACAATCGTTGAATTTTTCCTCCACAGAGGATAAAGTTTTGCTCACATAGGAGGTTACTTTATTGACCTTGTCATGCTTTTGGTATAATACTGCCGTCAAGCACGTATTAGAGAACCCTGTCTCCAGGAATAACTCCTTGTTTCTGACAGGGTAAGCTAGGCAAGGCGCTTGTGAGAGGCTTCTTTTGAGTTGTCTTACTGCCTCGGATTGTTCTGGACCCCATTCCCACTTGACCCCCCCTTCAAGAGATGAATCAGGGGTCTAGTGATCTCTACGTAGCCTTCAATGAACTTTCTGCTGTAATTGGTCAGTCCAAAGAGGCTCCTTAGTTCCCGCAGAGTTGTGGGGTCTTTCAGCTTCTGGAGTGCTTCCACTTTCTTCTCCTGGGGACAGAGACCCTGAGGAGTAATCTCATGCCCCAAGAAATTAACACGGGTTCTACACCACTGTGCTTTCTGAAAGGAAAGTTTTGCTCCGGCGGCCCTCAACTGTGTCAGAACATAACGGATCTCCGCTATGTGTTCCTCCACAGATGAACTTTTGATGAGGACATCATCTACATAAGCCAGGTTACCCCTCGCACCCAGGTCGGGCATGACCTTATGTAGGAAAATGTTGAATTCATTGCCGGAGTTGAGGTATCCGAAGGGGGTCCGGGTCCATGTGTACTGCTGGCCCCCAAAGGTAAAAGCCAGTTCGTATTGGTCCTCCCTACTCACAGGCACGGTCAAGTATCCATTGGTCAGGTCTATTGCTGTGAATACCTGTGACCCCTGAATCTGGGCCAGCCCTTGGTCAATGTAGGGCAGAGGCCATCGGGAAGTATGGACCCGTTTGTTGAGCTCCCTAAGGTCAGCGCAGAGTCTCCACTGGCCGTTTGGCTTCAATATTCCCAGCACCGGATTATTGAAAGTGCTGTGGACTGGACGGATTATTCCCCCCGGAACTCAAGGTTCTTAATTATTTCAGTAAGGGACTCCATGGATGCGAGAGGCAAGCGATATTGCTTCACAAACACTGGAGTCATTCCAGGGTCCGTGGGAATTGTTGTGGTGTGGATGTCGGTGCGACCACAGTCATATGAGTCTACCGCAAAGAGATCTTGGAAATCCAAGAAAACTTGTTTCAACTTTTGCTTCTGTTCCAGAGTCACACAGGCATCAGCTAGGTTGACTCTCTCTTCCACCATCTGCCTGAAGCCTGGAAAGACTTCTGGTTTGGCTATCTCAGCGGCCTCTTCCAGCTGGGTGGAGAAGTCCCTGGTCAGAGTGCCGATTTGGACTGGAAGCTACAGGTGGGAAAGGCAGCCCTCATGGACCTGGAAAATCACCTCATCCCTCCTGAAGTCACAAGTCACATCCCCATAAGGGCAAGAAGTGTACACCAGGAAGTTCCCCCATGCTGGGTGAAAATCCTGTCTGGTGTTGTATTGTCCTCACTGTTACTGTCAAAACAGTCCTTGGGGATTGGTCCTAACAGTTCATTTCCTAAATCAATGGAGAAATGTCGGTCATCAATCGCCATTCCAATAATGGTGCCTGCGGCTATAGTAAGACTCTTTAAGTCGCTGTTATCCACCTCTATTGGAATGGTGTCATGTTCTATATTTACTAATGTTGTTGGGTTTACCCCTAACCCTTGCTGTTGGAGAGAAGCATTTAGATGGATATAAGCATCAGGGTTTTTCAATTTTTGTCCTCTTTTAACTTTCACTTCCAGGGAGAATTGTCGGGTCCTTTCTGGGATGGTGACTTCCTCTTTGATCTGAATTTCAACTGCATAAGGTAGCAATTGAGCTGACCTAAATGCTTTTTCTGGATCATCAAAGCCCATGGGATTATCTGCTAATCGGGACCAAGCTTTGAAGTTTATTAGGTCCAAACTAATGGCAAAGCGATTGATAATGTCACTGCCTAAGTAAAAGGCGGCAGTGACGTCTCGCACGACCCAACAATTATGGACTATGCTCTTGTTGCCAATGGAGATTTTGAGCATACACCTGCTTGGCAGGAGATGTTTGGAATTAGGTGCTTCCAGGTCCATTTCCCATTTGTCTATCAGTTTGAATGTGGGAATGGCTGGATCTTTTGGGAGTTGGCGGAACATGGCTTCGCTGATGAAGGCCTTACCGTTGTTCACACACACTCGAGCGAGAACAGAGTCCTTCCCATCATTTAACTGAACAGGGATGAACAACTGCTCTCCAATTTGCTGAATATCAGCCAGGCTCTGAGCTGATTTCACATCTTTCGGGACTATAGGAGTGGGAGTTTCTGATTGTGGATTAGTAAAGAATTTCAGGGTGTTTCCTTCCAGTGTGGAATACCACCTTAAACTGGAATGAAGGTTGATTTTCAGAAATAGAGAGGACCCCCCCATCACCAGTCTGTTGTCCTACTGCTATTACTGTCACGTCTGGAATTTGGTTGTTCTGGAAGTGAAATTCTACTTGGTCCGATTTTTGTTTAACCATGTGGCAGGTGCCTTTTAAACTAACATGGTTGACACTCTGTTTTAATTTTATTGGTCGGCTAGTCTGGGTCCAGAGGACCTTGTTTACACAATCTATCAGGGGTGACAACCTTCTCAGGAGGTCATTGCCTAGTAAACAAGGGGTGCCCTCTGCAGTCACTACTATGACCGGGTGTTTCACCTTGTGTCACCCAATTTTAATGTCCAAGTCTGCAGTCCCCTCAACGGGAATTTCCTTCCCGTCAAAGTTCTGCAGTTGTCCAGGAAGAGAGGTGAGAGGAATTCGATAATTCTCCCCCCTTCCTGCATTTAGTTCCTCAAAGGCCCGTTTGGACAGAAGGGTAGCTTGGGATCCAGTGTCCACTGTGGAAATCGATATAATATTATGACCCCAATCGCATCGTTTAAATGTATGTTGGCCTACGCCAAGCTGTCTAAAGGATACTATGTACATAGGTTCCGCGGCAAGGTCTTGACCTTAATGTATTGTGTAAGCCGCCATCTTGAATCTAGCCGCCATTTTAGGTACTCTTGCAGTGTGGAAGTCACCCTGAATCACAAAATGGAGGCCGAATGACATTTCGAGTAAGACTTCGGCCATGGTGACCTCCGCACACGTGAATGAATAATATGTCCGCAGGCTACTTGTTAGGGTCATGAACTAAGACCATGTCCTCTGTTTAACATATGTGTAAATATGTAACCATATCAGCGGAACTGATCTAATATATGGAAATTGTGTGTTCGACCTGGCTACGAACCCTAGCCATGGTTCCAGAAATGGTTAACTTGTAAGAGGGCTGGCCAATGCAGTACTAAATGTATAAAAACCCAAGCATCCCGATGATCGGTCTCTCCCACTTTCAGTGCGAACCTAACGTTGAAGATTCGTGTGTTAGTCAGAGGGCCGAATAGCTATTCGCTTGTCAATTGACTTTGGTACCTTTGTAACTTTGAAATAAAGCGCTTTGTATGTCCTTTGTAACCTGTGTTGGTGTGTTTCCTTTTGGGCTTCCCGGCCTCATGTCAATTTCTTTGTTTCCACAGTTGGCGCCCGAATAGGGACCCTCAAGATTGATGCCGGATCATTGAAGGTTGACGCAGACTATCGAATCGGGATCGGACGGTGTGATTCTGCGGGCCCGACCGATCGAGACGCGATACCTCGGCAGCGCTGCACGATCCGATCCTTGGGCGATAGTCGTGCGGTCTGACACGGCATCTTGACGAGGGTCCAATTCCGAGGCGGGCAGATTTGCCGAAACCACCGAACGCAGGTAAAATTTGTTAGTTGAAGTCCTTTGTAAACCGTACGGTCCTCCTTAGGTTTGGTCAGGTGCAGTCGTGACCCGGCTCTTAATTTAACCCTGACAATTTGAATTTGGCGTATTGTATCTGCAGACACAATTATTGGACCAGGTAACACCAATTTTTTGAGAAATGCCTGGGAAATTGTCTAGCTGCTTTAGGGTTCTGTTCCGCAGCGATCGACAATCTTTGGAATTTAGCCGTCCGGCACCACAGGAGGGGTCGCCGGCGTGTACTATGTACTGTAAGTATGGCATTGGTAGTATTGTATTTAATGACATTTGGCACAGACAGACCAGAAATGCCTCCGAATTTCAGTGGCCAATCAATGGTAGCTTTGAGATCCCCCGTATTGAATACTTAGAGTCGATCTTGCTTAAAAAGAAGGCTAGGCCAGCAGCCTTTGATGTGTTACAAAATTGGAAAAAGGAAGCATTACAGCAGCTTAAAAGTAGGGATAAACATGCACGACGTCATAAAACGAATGCCGAAAAGGCATTGTTGTATGACAAGGAAAAACGATTAGATGAAACCCAGAAGATGGATAGAGCTTTCTCGCTTGGAGTCCAGAAAATTTACCCTTCTAAAGATTTTCATGTTTCCGAGGAGTTTATTGAGAAAATATTAAACGAACGGAGGCCTGATTCTTCAGCGCCACCTCCGTATGCTCCCGTTGTGGGCACCTTGCCCGTTCCTGCTATTGCTCCTATCGTTATTCCTACTCCTCCTGCGCAGCCTACTGCCCCTAGTTCTTTGGTTGTCGCTCCTCTGTCTATTTCATCTATTACATTACCTCTTTCCCCTGCACCCGTGTTAGGTTCACCTACACCTCCGATTCTGGGGAGTCCCGTGTTCACTAAATCAGATCCCGGTGCAGGGTCGAAAATTGTGACTCGTAGTACTGTTCCTGCGGGCAGGAAACAGGAACTATTTGCTTGGGCTAAACATTGCATGGAAAAAGGTGATCAAACTGATGTACTTTCAACATTATCTAATTTGCACGATTTTCCCGAGAAAAACGTTTTTATTGAAGGACTGGGGATTCATTTAGGTGTAATGTGGGGTAGATTGCAGACTTCGGATCTCCCACAAGGGGTGAGAGATCTGAATGCCTTGGCACTTTCGAGGGATACAGAGCAGAAAGTATATGGACATGTTGACAGATTGTTTGAGTTTAGGAGGGATTTTGAAAGGTCACAAAACGAGGATGATGAGGACGATAGGATATATATGCAGAAACGGTTCCTTTCGTGCCAAAGATCAGCACCTCAGGAAGTACGGATTTGTACTAGAGATGCGATTCGATGGATCTCGGATTCATCGATACCGCCAGATGAGGTGTATGACACATATAGTCAATACACGGTAGAGATGCAAAGGAAGGTAATCCAAGTGATGGTACAGCACTTACAGGAGGAATGTATAAGGAAGAAGGTTGGTTGCCCCATAGAGTTATTGGGTATTTGTAAAAGAGCTTTTTCGCCCGACACTTCTACAGCTGCTTTAGCGCTCGATTTGGCCCTATTGCTCAGTAAGCGGTCGGAGGTCCCTATATCTCAGTTGCCTATGAGAGAGGTCCCTCCGACCTTTGTCCCAAAAGTAGAAATCCCCGCCAACGCGGCGACTGGTGCTGCCGCGGTGGATATCCCTGCACATTACGTATCGCAGTTTGTTCACGTCCCGTTCTCTCGACAGGAAGTGAACACGATTAGACAATCAGTCCCTGATATCAGGAAGAACCCGACAGGGTTTTACAAAGAAATAGAATCCGTTTTGCAATCTTCTGTGTTCACCTTAAGTGACATGGATTTATTGTTTCCAGTGCTTTTACCTGTTGATGTATGGAAACAGGTACGAACAATAGATGATGTGCCGGGGTTAGGGGATACATGGGTAAACTTAACTAGAATAGATGGGGAACGACTAGCTGGTGAGAAACCACCCCAGGTAATACTTACCTTACCCGATAGAATAGTTGCTAAATTAAAAACTATAATCCCAGAAAAAAGGATTATTTGGGACAAGCTTACGGCCTGCGTCCAAGGGAAAACTGAAGGTACTACTGAATTCTTTAATAGATTCGAACAGGTGTTCTCCGACTTCAGTGGACAGGATTTAGGTACAGAGTCGGGGAAGAGGTTGTTTGTGGACAAATTTGTGCGTGGATTGTTGCCCGACATCCAGTCACAAATTATGTCCTCAGAGAGCGCTTGGCAGGCAAAATCTCAGTCAGAGGTCTTGCATATGGCTCAGTATTATGAGAATCGGGTTAATAATGAAAAAGAGAAAATCGAAAAAAGAAGGGGTGACCTAAAGACTAAGGTATTGTTGCAGCAAATTGTCAGAAACCCCAGAGGAGGTATGACGCAGACTAGAGGTCAGTATATTCCAAGAGGAAATACTCCTCCAAATTCTATAAATATTAATCAGTGTGCTTATTGCCGCCAGGAAGGTCACTGGCGAGCACAGTGCCCTGCCCTTCGTCAGAGGTCAGGAGGCACATTTGGAGGTATGGGTAGGCGACCAAGGGGCCGCCCCTGAGCAGGGGGCCCTGATAGGGGTCAGCTTCTACAAGATCCACAGCAACCTTTTTCACGGGAAAATCAGACTCCGAGTATGGACTCGAGAAATATATTTGATCACCCTTCCGCCGCCTATCTTTCTGAGGAACTTCCCTTTGATGAAGTTCTGCCTTACTAGGATTGCCCGAAGCAGCGTTTGGAACCTTTACCTATTCCCGTTATTCAGAAGGGCCCCTATGTTGAATTATTGGTGGGGAATAGGAAACATCAGTTCTTGATCGACACTGGAGCACAAAAGTGCTCCATCGACCATTCGAGGGTTCCAAACATCCCACTGTCAGGGCAAACAAACGTCTCTATAGGGTTCTCTGGCATACCAACTGTTTGTCCGGTTTCTGCGCCGGTATCCGTTTCTTTGGGTCCTTTTACAGACCAGTGCCCTTTTCTTCTTACTTCAAACTGTGGAGAAAATTTGCTGGGGTTGAATTTGTTGAAGAAACTGAATGCAGTGATTCATTGTTCCCCTGACGGAATAAGATTAACAGTTTCACCACAGCAACCCTTTAACTCCCAATACTTGACCCGACCTCTACCTCCCGAATTTGACATTGTCCCAGAATGTTTGTGGGCAATAGACGATAATGATGTCGGGATATTGCACATCGATCCTGTTAAGATAATATTGAAACATGGGGTTAAGCTACCGCGCATTCCGCAATATAAAATTTCAATTGAAGGAGAGCGCGCTCTGAAATGCATTGTCTCCGATTTTGTACATCGTGGAGTGATCGAAGAGATTACAGGTAGCTTATGTAATAGCCCGATCTTGCCAGTATATAAGAAAGGCGACAATGCAATTCCGTACCGGTTTATAATAGATCTTCGTGCTATTAACCGGGTGGTAGCCCCACAATTTCCAATCGTGCCTGATGTAACAACGATCTTAACAATGATCCCTGCTACGGCTACACACTTTAGTGTCGTAGATTTAAAAAACGCCTTCTTTAGTATTCCGATACATGAGGAGAGCAGGTATTTGTTTGCGTTCACCTTGGGGGGACGCTCGTTTACATTCACAAGGGCACCTCAAGGGTATACTGAAAGTCCTAGTATCTATAGTAGAGCCTTAAAAGAGCAGCTCGACACCCTTGAATTACCACCTACTTGCACGCTGCTTCAATATGTAGACGATTTGCTCCTGGCTGCAGACTCTGAGAAAGCTTGTAAAAAGGGCACTATATTGTTGCTTGTTCATTTAGCTGAAAATGGTCACAAAGCTTCACTTAAGAAATTTCAATATTGTTGTCAGGAGGTTGCCTATCTAGGCTACCTCCTGTCAAAGGAGGGGAGAAGATTGACACCTGAACGAATAAAACACATTTCTGGCATGTCTGTCCCAAAAACACAGAAGGAAGTCAGAGCCCTGATAGGGATGGCGTCCTACTGTAGACTGTGGATCCCGAACTTTGCCCTAGTGGTAAAACCGATGTTGGCTTTGACGAAGAAGGGCATTTCTCTGCCATTGCCATGGGAATCGGAACATCAACGATCATTTGAGCTTCTCAAAGCCGCGCTGTGTTCAGCACCGGTTCTGGGTACACCAAATTACGATAAGGCCTTTGTGTTGTTTGTGCATGAATGTAATGGATGTGCTTTGTCTGTGTTAACACAGGAACATGGAGGGAAGAATAGGCCGTGCGGCTATTATTCCTCCGCCCTCGATCCTGTTGCATGCGCTTTGCCGCGATGTCTGCGCGCTGTTGCTGCTGCCGCTGCGTCTGTAAAACAGAGTGAGGGGATGGTCCTAGGCCACGATTTAATTTTGATGGTACCTCACTCTGTCGATATTCTATTGAATAAAACTCAAACACAACACCTTACTTCTGCCCGGTTGACCAGGTACGAATTAGTTCTATTTGCTCCTCATATCCAAATTAAAAGGTGTTGTGTTCTCAATCCGGCTGAACTTTTGCCTCTCCCGCAAACTACTGCTTGCAGCGATGACGGATCACATGACTGCCTGTATGCCACCGAACAAGAAACAAAGGGCAGAATAGACCTCTCAGATACTCCTTTGGAGAATGCGGAAGGGGAGCTGTTTTGTGATGGCTCCTGTTTTAAACTTCCGAATGGCACATCTACAGCTGCTTATGCAGTTACTACTTTGAACAAGATCGTAGAAACTAAAAGGATTCCGCATAACTCCGCGCAGGCCGCAGAGATTATAGCGTTGACCCGCGCTTGTGAGCTCTCCCAAGGGCATAGAGTTAACATTTATACGGATAGTCAGTACGCCTTTGGGGTGGCTCACAATTTCGGAAAACTATGGTCGGAAAGAGGGTTTCTGACCTCACACGGGACCAAGATTCAGCATGGTCCCTTAATAGTACAACTACTTTTAGCGCTCTCACTCCCTGAACAATTAGCAATCATGAAATGTGCAGCACATCGCAAGGTCATAGACAATGTGGGAAGAGGAAATGCTTTTGCAGATTTGATAGCTAGACAAACAGCTACAGACCTTAGCACAGACATGTACACCTCGAGGGAAGTGAGAGAGGGTTGTATAATAGATGAAGGCATTGGGTCTGTGCGAGATATTCAGACTGATGCCTCTGTTGAAGAATCTAGGAAATGGGCTGAAGGCATGGGGAAATTGGATGACGAAGGGTGTTGGGTGGACTCATCTGACGGGAAATGGTTGCTTCCTGATTCTTATGTATTAGCAATGGTCACGATGGCACACGGTCCAACACATATGTGTGCCCAGCAAATTGCGAAGATATTACAGCAGGTTTGGGTGAATGATAAAATTTTGGAAACTGCAAAACGACACGTCCAGAACTGCATGATTTGCCTGCAGCACAATGTGGGTAAAGGGACAGTGACTCCAAGGGGAAGTTTCGGGCCCCCCTCTGTCCCCTTTGAAACCATTCACCTTGATTTTATTGAAATGGAGCGATGTAATAACTTGAAATATGTTCTTGTTATCATTTGTGCTTTTAGCAAATGGGTCGAGGCTTTCCCCGTCAAAGATGCTACCGCCATGACCACCGCAAAGATCTTGGTAAAAGACTATTTTCCTCGATTTGGGCTCCCGAGGATAATTTGGTCGGACAACGGCCCCCACTTCATCGCAGCCGTAATGTTGCAAATATGTGTTGCCTTAGGGATAGAGAAACGTTTTCATTCAGCTAGGCACCCTCAAAGTGCGGGGTTGGTAGAAAGACACAATGGTATTTTGAAAAACAAACTTGCAAAAACATGTGCCGACACTAAATTAAAATGGCCAGATGCTTTACCTATTGTGTTGTTAGCTATGCCCACCACACCCCAGACTAGAACTGGGCTCTCTCCATTCGAGGTAGTAATGGGAAGGCCTGCTAATATTTGGGGTCTCCCTAAACCTAAAGCCCTGAGGGATGTGGAGAATGTATTGCTCATAGACTATTGTAATCAATTGACTAAAAATCTGTATTTCATTTACCACCAGGTGAATGCTGCCTTACCTGTACGGTTTACGGGCCCAGGACACGATATATTGCCCGGCAGCTGGGTCCTGGTGAAGGCCTACGAAAGGTCTTCCTGTCTCGCGCCTCGCTGGCGGGGACCCTACCAGGTTTTATTGGTCACCAGGACGGCAGTGCGGGTGGCAGGAAAGAAGAACTGGATACATGCAACACATATCAAGAAGATCCCTCACCCGACGCCACACGTTACAGAAGAAACAGAACCCCTCGCTGGTGCTACACTCTCTGATCTCGGAGTAGCAGGCAGCGTTGTGAGTGCGTCGGAGAAGTTCTCTGAGCCTGAGGAGCTCGGGGAGCCGTCCATTTTGTCTCCGCACTCCCGTGATCAATCACTTCCGGAAAACCTTGGTTCGAGCTCTGCGACTTCCGTCGCTACTGATACGACGCTCCCCTCAGGGAGCGACGATACTTTGCTTTTGGATTCAACAAACTTGGGTACCATGCGGTACAACCTTCGACCACGCAAATAAAATCGCCGCACGAGTATCGTGCATCTGGAAGAAAAAAAAGGAGTGATTGAAATACTATCGTTTTCCCTTTTTTTGGAACAAAGAAAAGGGGGGGTTCTGTTGGCCAGGGTTGGGAAGGACTAAGAAGTCGCGCGGCCGAAGTGCCGCCAGCAACGAACATTGGGGTCGTCGATCGGGATAACCATGATGCCTGCCGCCTTCACCGCTGCTCCTCGTATTGAACTATTAGATGAGGAGGTGACCAATTCGAACAATGGACAATGTGCCTGGGCCCCGAAAACGTACTGCTGTGTTCTCGTTTTGATTACTGTTAGTTTTGCAACTGCTGCTGTGGGACTTTGGTACTTCGAAGAAATTTATCCTTTGAAGCCTCTGTTACCGACCAAAATTGTACCAACTGTTTTGACTCCCTCTGTACACCTTCACACTCTGTCCCCTAGGGACTCTCGGCATAGACAGAAATATTATAATAACACTTTGATGATAGTGATGAATGCTACGCATGCTATTTTTAATAGGAGTAATTGTTGGGTCTGCACTCACTTAACACAACATGGGAACAAGGGACTGGGATGGTATATACATCCCTTACCTCTAACAACCTCTTGCTATGCCTCTCTTAGAGCACTCTTTTTTGGCCGATGGAATGATAGCATCTCAGGGAACTTCGATGGGACTAATTTGAATGAATTTGAAAAACCTGAATTGACTCCCCTGGGATGCTCGCTTTTCGCAAATAGGAGTAGACCTAATATCGCCTCTATTAGGCCGTCTGATAAACTTTCTTTTCCTTTTCAAAATCTAGTTTCTTTCAAGATGGCTCCGATAGGCAATAAGGATGCCATGCCTCCTTCTTATTCTGTAAATCATAGTCCTGATTCTGTCCCTTTCTGTGTACAAAGAAACGGCACTAGGCCAATGGGAGATTTCGAGCCTTGTATAAATATTGTAAATTTGACTGGGGAAAATAGGCCTTTGCATGTAGGGGGACCGGTTTATTTTGTGTGTGGTAGTTTAGCTTTTCCCTGGTTGCCCAAGGATTGGCAGGGGACTTGTTATTTAGGGATATTGTTACCAGGTGTATTTATAGCCAGTACCTTAGAGGTATCTAAGGCTCGCCCGCGACGGGATAATGATGGAGATACCCCTGGACAAGTGTTCGGGGATATAGCCAAATCAGTAGTTCCCTTCTGGGGACAAATAGCAAATTCAGAAAACATCAGGGGATTAGCGAGGGTGTTGGAGAAAACAATCAACCGGACCACGGACATACTTTACAATATGACCTTAGAGCAAAAGGCGATAAGATTGGTAGCACTTCAAAATCGAATGGCATTAGATGTCATTTTAGCTGAACGAGGTGGAGTATGTAAATTAGTGGGGTCCGCTTGCTGTGTTTTTGTACCAGATTCTTCACCAACAATATTCAAAGCAATTCAGAATTTACACACTCTTAGTTCTGAAGTCCATATCCCTGTAGGAGACTGGAGCCTTAGTACTTGGTTTTGGGATTCTCTACGATCTTGGGGGTGGAAGGTGCTTTCTGTTATTTTAGGTATTTTAGGGACTCTGTTATTCCTTTGTTGCTGTTTTCAATGCCTCCCGAGTATATGCGGAATGATAGGGGGATGTTGTGCCCAAGTTATGAGCGCAATAGGGCGTAGAATATATACCCCGAAGACAGCATCTAAAGAATTCATGTTGCAAGAAGTTCTTATGAACAACTTTATGGCTATTGACATTTCAGACAATGATGCGGAACCTATGGATGCTAATGCCTTCAAGTATTTTCAAAAGTATTAGGAAATAATGTTTTAGCACTTGGCATAGGCCAAAAGGAGGGTCTGTGGAAATCGATATAATATTATGACCCCAATCGCATTGTTTAAATGTATGTTGGCCTACGCCAAGCTGTCTAAAGGATACTATGTACATAGGTTCCGCGGCAAGGTCTTGACCTTAATGTATTGTGTAAGCCGCCATCTTGAATCTAGCCGCCATTTTAGGTACTCTTGCAGTGTGGAAGTCACCCTGAATCACAAAATGGAGGCCGAATGACATTTCGAGTAAGACTTCGGCCATGGTGACCTCCGCACACGTGAATGAATAATATGTCCGCAGGCTACTTGTTAGGGTCATGAACTAAGACCCTGTCCTCTGTTTAACCTATGTGTAAATATGTAACCATATCAGCGGAACTGATCTAATATATGGAAATTGTGTGTTCGACCTGGCTACGAACCCTAGCCATGGTTCCAGAAATGGTTAACTTGTAAGAGGGCTGGCCAATGCAGTACTAAATGTATAAAAACCCAAGCATCCCGATGATCGGTCTCTCCCACTTTCAGTGCGAACCTAACGTTGAAGATTCGTGTGTTAGTCAGAGGGCCGAATAGCTATTCGCTTGTCAATTGACTTTGGTACCTTTGTAACTTTGAAATAAAGCGCTTTGTATGTCCTTTGTAACCTGTGTTGGTGTGTTTCCTTTTGGGCTTCCCGGCCTCATGTCAATTTCTTTGTTTCCACATCCACCAGTGCCAAAATTGTACCCTGCCCCTGTACTTGTACCGGGGCATAGTATCTTCCCTCCTTCTCCTCAAGGGGGCACAGATAATGCACATTTTTGGACAACTGGTGGGCTAACTTTCTGGTTTTGGACATTGCTAGCGAAGAGATTTGGGCAGAATTCTGTGGAGAGCCTTGGGAATCTGAAAGAAAAAGTTGGCAACTGTAGATCAGAGCCATTGTGGGTTCCCCTGGTTCCGGGCCGCCCCCCCCCTTTTTGGAGGCAGTCACCAAGATGGGTTTGAACCAGGGGATTTTGGTATTGTCGGTTCTGGGATGAGATGATGGGCGGCGGTAGCTCAGTCTCCACATCTCCCCAGTCTGGATTGGAATCCCTTGGGACCCATTTTTCCTTGGGAGTAGTTCCCCCATCTCTGAAGGAGAAGATCCTTTTCCCAGGATCTTCTGAGGATCCCTCTCCCTCAAATTGGAAGACCTGTACCTCCTCCACAAAGTGGGTCTGTTTGGGTCCTTTGTTTCTCCTACCCCCCCTCTGCTCCTTGGGAGGCAGGCTTTCAGGGGCAGGAGATTTTGTTTCCGGTTCCTGGTTTTCCAGGGGCTGTTTACAAGTTGGGAAGGAAGCTTCCTCCAAGGCTTTACACCCCCCTTCCCCTTGTGCCTCCTCCCTGGGAACCGGTGGGTTATCGGGATGCTGCCCCGTCATTGTTCTGGAGCACCAGGTCCAGAGTTTGGGGCATTCTGCGGTGGCATGCTCATCTGAGGGTTCTGTTGAGCCCTCAGTATGTGACCCAGATCTCGTGCCATATTTTGGACCTGGTGCTCAAGTTGTGAAACCCACTCAGGCTGATACGGGGCTATATTTTCTCCCCTGGGCTGATCCCGGGAAGGGTAGCTATCCCTTCTCTGGTAGTACCCCTGGTTGGGAAGATTTTGGTACCCCTCCACCCTTGGCCTCCCCTCTCCCGGATTAGGTTGTCTGGGCTCAGGGAATTGGGGAAAGAAGGATGGATGATTTTGGGGCTGGAAATTGGGCGGATACCTGGGGAAAAAGTTCTGCCCAGGATTTGGTGAATTTCTGCCCTCCTGGGGGACGTTGGGAGGGAAGTTCCCTGGGTTAGGTGCTTGGCTGGATCCCCCCCTTGGACTGGAGGAGTCCACATATACCCCAGGATGGGTGGGTTTCCCTTGTAGCGGGGACTTACATAGTCAGGGGAGCGGGGGGACCCCATTTGTGGGACTACCTCCTCGACTCCCTGTCTGTGACTGGCCTGAGGGCCTTCTGGGCTGTGAATTATTTGGTGCAGACAGGTTTTTAGGCCCCCCCATCTCCAAATCTAAAACGGGGGCAACCTTTACCTCTGCCACCTTGGCAGCAGCAGGGGTGCTGTTGGTTTTGGGGTTTTTCGGCGCGTTATTTTTATTTTCGATAGGCTTCTGCACCTCATAGATCCGGGTAGCCTGTTCAATGACCCAGTCTAAAGATCTTTTCTAATGAAAATCTCTCACGAGCTGGGTCATTATGTATTTGGGTAAGGCATGGAAAAACGTATTGATAAATTCTCTGGTATCCGTGCGCACCCTTCTGGTGGTCTGCGCAAAAGCACGTTTTAATTCTTGCACAAACTCTTGTGGGGCCTGATCCTCCCCACATTGCAAATTGTAGGCTGCCTTGCGAGCCTCTTGAGGATTTCTGTGAACAGAAAAATGTTTCAAGATGGCCGCCTTATAGGTGGACCATCTTAAATGATTTTGGTCCTCCAGCCCCGCAAAGAAACTGGAGTATTCTGGGGAGAATGTCCATTTGACGTACTGGATGCAGCTACTGCTGTCCTTCAAATGGAAAGTCTCCATCATTTGCTCATAGAGCTCCAAGTGTTCCCAAACGGAATACTTGGCGTTCTTATGATAAGGAGTGATGACACTCCTGATTGCCTTTATTTGTTTCAATGGGTCCTTAAGCAAGGCCCTTTTTGCCTTATTGGCCTTTTTGGTTTGGGTAACCCTGGTCCATTCATCCTCTGACTCAGAAGCACTGCTTCCAGAGGTGCCCGTCTGATCTTCCAGGATTTCCCGGATTCTGCGAGCCTGGGAATGGCTGGCAGAATGTGGGGACCTGGTCTCCTGTGTCCTGTGACACTCAGAGGAGTCTTCAGATCCCTCCTTGCTACCAGGATTTGCTGGGTATCCCCCCCACTGACCTAACTGGGCAGAGGTTTTCAGGATGCCCTTAATGGGCCTACTCTCCTGGGGTTCCCCACTAAATTGCACTGTGCTTGGGTGCCCATACCCAGATACCCGCCCATCCATTCGTGGGAGGTACTGGCCTATGAGCCCCATACTTCTAGCTGGATAGTAATCTGCCATCCCCGTGGCCCTGGGCTCATGTGCGCGAGGGGACATGGGGGTGGCAGAGTCCAGGGACTGAGAGAGATGAAGGCCTCTGGTACTAGGGCTCCTGAGGTTATGCTCAGGAGTTTCTCTTTCCCAGCGAACCTCATCTCTATCCGCCCCTGCTTCCTGTTGCAGTGCAAGAGCCTGTGCTTTCAGTTCCTCAGTTAAGGCCTTACTAGACTCTATCAGTCTCTCCTGCATCGCTACCTGTTGCTGGAGCCTATCATTGTGCTGACAGAGAGCCTCATTTTCTCTCTGTGCCTCCTGATTGGTCCTGGAGTACTGGGCCAGTCTCTGCTGCAGGAGGGTTACCTCCTGAGCTGTGTCCCTATTGGCCTGCTCCTTTCTTGCCAGAGCATCCTCCACCCTCCTGGTGTGCTCTAACAAGTTCTGGTGTTCTTTTTGGAGGTCACCCAGTCCCTGGAGGGCCAGGTGATTTTCTTCCATTTTCCTTTTTAAGTGGCAGACTTCCTGGCCTAAGGTATCCCTTTCCTGACTAAGAGCCTGCATCTGTGCCGCCAGGTCGCCCCTTTGCCTTTGGAAGGCACCAGCTTTCTGGCGCTCCTGATCAAACTCTGCCTGGGTATCCAGGTCTTTCAGAATCAATTTATTGCTTTCCTCTTTCTGTCTAATCGAATTTGCAGGGTGGCTACCTGCTCTGTGCATGCCCTGTTGAAGTCCAGTTGTTGCTCTAGATTTTTCTGGCTCTGCAGGAGGGAGTCCAAACCTGCTTGGTACTCCTTCTGCAAGGCCAGAAATCTGGTATCCTGGTCAGCCTTCTCCTGTTGCAGTCTATCCATGTCCTCTTTTATTTTAATGATATACTGCCTACTATCATTTTCTGACTCCTGGCTCCTCTGCAGCCTCTGCTCAGAAGAGACCAGGTCAGATTGGGCCTTTTCTAATGCCAGCTGTTGCCTACTTGCCAGATCTTGGCCTTCAGCACATTTGTCCTGCATGGCTCCCATATATAGATACAAATATGCCGCTATCCTAACCATCTTGTCGTGTTCATCTTTAACTTTAGGAGCCATGTATAATTCACTCAGGGCCACATGTAATGGACCCTGATCTCTCCATATATCTGACCCTGTTTCAGTGACCTGTTGCGCGATTGGCTGCAGCCAGACCGTTTGGTCCTGATGAGTCCACTCACCTCTCACGAATAGCTTATGTAAGAAGAGCTCTCTGGCTATTTTCATATCTACCAAGGTCGTCATTCTGGAATTTGAGTTCCTTCCTGACTTACAGAAGTTTGTATTTTATTTTGCAAAACAGACCGTTTCCTTAGAGTGTTCCTTTGAGGGGTGCTTTCACAGTGTAAAACAGCGTGGTGCTCTAACCGGATATGTGTATCTGGTCAATTGGCACACTGTATTAATCTGCACAAATGGTAAATCTAACCCAGAATATCCCGGCTCCGAGCCCCCACTTTTGTAAGCGATATTCAATCAACACTACAGCTAAGTCAATGCCTAGTCTGGGATGCTGAGAAAAACCCTTATTGATGTATTTTTATATTCAGTTCAGTACTCTGGATGACCACCCTTGTATAACACCCCCCTCTTAGAATCCCCCTGACCCCACTGAGCCAAGAAGTAGGTTTGTTTTGCAAATTAAAAGGTTTATTTGAAATTTTAAACAATATATATATCACACTTTTATAGTAAATTAATATCTGATAGTACACTTAGACATATGATGTTGATCAACAATGGGTAATCTGGCACTAGCACACTTCTTTACAATCAATGAGGAGTTAGTATAGGATGGATAAAGTAGCAAAAATACTTTTATGGTTTCAAGGGAAAAGCAATGAGGAATAAATGCAGTACAGAAATACTTGATATGATTTTAGCAAAAGATAAGATAATCACTTTTTCTCTGGCAATTCACCCCCCTCCCCTATGCAATGTAACAAATGGAAGGAGATGGAAAGAGGAGCACACAGTTCTCAGGAATACAATCAAATACAATACGAAATTCAGTTCCCCCCCAGCAAGCTTAGAGGAAACAGGTAGGAGTTTGAAACACAGGCCCAAAATGCTTTTAAATATGATGGCAATGGATGGGAAAATGTGGCAACTGATTTTAATTCCCTCTAGAGATTCAGGGTGAGTGGGAGATGCATGTTGGTATTAGTTCAGGCTCACTTTAGCAATGCTCTATGAGTTATTACCAAGTTGCAAACGGATTTTAACAAAGGAAAGAATGGAGCTGCTATTTTGACAAATGGAGAAATTGAGCCAAAATCGCAAATCGCGGTAAATTCGCGAGTGCGTGAATCGTATGAGTATAAGGAGTAGCAGGTCGCTTCTAGGCTTCCTGGAAAGCTTAGATCCTAAGCTTTCAGAGGAAAGTTAAATCTCGTTCCTAGCCCAAACGGTTCCAGAGATACGGACGATTAAATAAAGGTAGTTTTTCGGATTTAAAGTAAAACTCAAAATGACAGGTGACAGCTTGCAGCTTCAGAATTGACAGGTGACAGTTGTGCAGCTTTACAAATGACAGATGACACGATTTCTAGGAGGCTGTTCTACTTAGGTTAAAATAGTTTGGATTAGATTATTTTAACTAAGAGATTGGTTCTGCACAGTTCTGCTAGGTACTCACAATATAAATTTGAACTAGGCCTCGTCACGGATCTGTTCAACACGTCCGGCTGCGGTTCTGTCTGCTCGGCGGGTCAATCAGGCACCGGTTCTGCTCACAGCGATCTGGGTCAGCTCTGCTCTGCTGGTGTAGCCTCTCTGGATTCAGCGGCCTCTGGTTCTGGATACTGCTCTGCTTTCCGGTCCGGATCAAGTGGATTCTGGATGTAACACTGCTTTCTGGGTACTGGCAAGAGTTCTTTGCAAAAGAATTCAGACAGCTCGCCCGGCTGTGGAATAGTTTGCAAATGATTTTGAGGCCTGCTGACAAATACTTTTGCTTGCAGTGGGCCTTCTTGGTTCAAAGTTCTGTAGTCTCCGTTTAGCTTGGAAATCTAAGTGTTGGATCTCTGGATGTGAAGTCGTCGGTCAGCATGCTCCGCAGCAAATGGAATTGAATGTCTCTACCTGTCCCAGCAGACTCTTTTTATGTGTTTTGAAAATGGGTGTGTGCCTGGGCCTAGCTAAGCCTGCCCCTCTCTACTTGTCACTGGCCCAATTCTCCCTTCTCCCATGATTGGGGGAAGGAAATGGATTGTCAGCATGATGAAGTCTCTTTATGGGTCAGAGGATCCTCCCCTGGTCAGTTTGCCCACAAATCTATATTTGATTCAAATACATCCTTCCCAGATATACAATTTGTTGAAATTACATGTGCACATTATATATTCCTTATGGTCCATGCTTGTCCACCTCTGATCTTCCTGGGGGCTTATATTACAAAATGACAACATTTTGCGCTTTTTAACTGGTTTTGCAATATCAGACATTTACCCAAAATTACACACATGTGCGCAAGGAGTATGGACATTAATTGATGAAGTGTCAGATTTTTTAACATGCAGACATTTGAAGTGAGACCCTATTTTCCGCTAGCAACCCCCCAGAATACACCACAGGGTCCTAACGCCTCTCAAAATGTTCACAGAAAAATCACAAAAATAATGATATTACTTATATAATTCTGACAAGTCCGCACTATGAGTTATCTATCTTTTTAAAATTATGCTCTGGTCAAAAAGGGGTGTGGCTTCCAACATCACAGGGTGGAATAACTGGTTTATCCACTTCCCCCAAGCCAGCTTGTTCACAGAGGCACAGCTGCACCCCAGTTTCTCCCAAGAGGAAGCTATTTTACGACGCCCCCAATATAACATTTGCCTGAGTCAAGGAAGTTGCATTGTTCTGTTCTTTCCAGTTCCCAGGTGCTCCATCCCTAATCTAATCAGAGAGGTGACAACTCCTTTTGGCAAGGGGCAGCAGGATGCAGCTAGGCCTGGGAAGAGTGGCTGAACAGGTTTCTCCTGTCGGGGGTAGTTGTCAGGCAGAATCCAGTTTCATTAAGCCAGGTTTCAGCTAAATGTCACTTTTTGTTCCCAGTTTTCTACATTCAAATCAAACTGACAATTTGTACCTATACATTAAATAATTACTTCCTTCAAGTCATTTCAGAATATAGTTTTACATTCTTCCACCTCTTAGCAAGTCTTTCCTTGGCCTGGTTTTGTTTCATTTGTTCAGTTTTACACAAAAGTCTGGTGGTTTTAAAACGCCGGCTTTCTGATAGTGGTGAGTACTGGTAATGCAACCATTTTTGGGATTAAGAAATGAATTCCCCACAGTTCTGAGTTGCTTTTTTTTTGCAATCAGCATTGCCATTCCCAATGGTTTCAGGCTACTGTGTGTGTAGCCCAATAGCGGTTTTAGGCAGTGCCCTCCTGTGCTCACAACATAGGCAAAAATGGGTGGCAATCTATTCTTCATGTTTTCCCTGTGCAGTCTCTGGGAGTTTTGGCCATCATGATGTTTTCCATGCCAGTACTGCACAGTTTTATTGTAGGGCTTGGATGCATGGGTAAAAACATCCCACAAGCGACAATAGCTCTATGCCTCGTTTAGGGAGCATTTTATCATAAATCGAGTGATACTTCCACACCTTCAGCATCTTGCAGCGTAGGCCTGTGGTGATTACCATCTGTTTTAATGCAAGCATTTAGAGATAGCCTTTACGCTGCAACATAATTACGGTAGATGACCTGCAGTTGCCATTTCTATATAGTAACACATTTTGTTTAATGATACAATAACAGTGACACAAAAGCGTATACATTTTGGACGGCTATCAGTTGCCATAACTATATAGTAACTCATTCGGCAACGCCACACAACTCACATGGACGTCATCACGTTCTTTATCTAAAACGTGGTAGTCAAGGTTACCAACACACACAACTCATTTTAACCGTTCGGGAGCAGCAGCGTGCAACGAAAATGATATGCAGAACGGTTTTATCTACAGGTAAGTGAAATCGATCATGACTCCATTATACACAGGCAGTGATTTGCCCATTATGAGAGCATATGGTTCAATATCGCTTCCTAACAAAGGCTCCCTTCGTTGTAGATGACTGAAGGAGGCACGCAAGAACGTTTCTTCGACACCAACATTGCAACATACGCAGGATTATCAGCATACACGTTTCCAGACTATGGAAAAGCCTTACAGTAAGCATTTACATCACGAAATTCTGCATTTTGAGCTATTTGGATACTCCACATTTTGAGTCAGACATTTCCCGATTTTTCTAGTGTGAACGTCATCACGGTTTATAAAAGACTGAGTGCACAGTGACGATTATGAATGGAGTGGATTCCACACACATATACACGGAGAGGGTGAGCGAGCATCAACTCTAGTGGTATACATTTATTTATTTGTTTCATCATATGATGACCCTTATGTTTTATTACCGCAGAGAGTATGTGGATTGAAAGATTGCAGGGCACTAGTACCCACATGGCACAGATACCCGAGGCGTGGAGGTAATTGATTAATTTCTTGTATACTAACAACAGCTATTAATTGATGAAATATCACCGACAGGGCATACACACTTGAACTGATTGAGTCTCATTATGTGTTACATTGTAGATACATGAAGATGTTCTGTTTGAAGTTTTATTGACCCCCTGTGATGAAGGTTTACATGCCGACTCTTAGAATATGTATGTAAATAGGGAAATGATTGCCTAGGTAGCATAACCGGTTGACACTTATAGATATGGGCGTACAGACATGAAGTTCATGACACGTTTATATTCTCATGAACAGAGTGTGATCATGAACGTGCTCATGAAGTGCTTTTTTCTAATGTAACTTTTGATATTGGTTGCTAGGAGACCGGTGTGGAGCTGGACGAGGTGGAGAGCGACGGTTACGTCTGGGCTTATTGAGCTGCCCGAAGTAGAAAAGAAGAATAATCTTGTTGCTGGTCCTGCGGCGCCGTTGCGCTAAGGAAAGCCTTCGTTTGGTTTATAAGGCGACCGTTTGTCATCTTATTAAGTTTGTTGTGTTAAAGTTGCCGGAGCTTGAAGAACTACGAGCGGCGGCGTCGGAGCCTTTGCAAAGACGCGGAAGAGGGGCGTGTCTTCCGCAGCTGTTTTCACAAAGAGGACAGCTGATCTCTCTGCCTGCTGCGTTAGTGTATCAGACGCAAGCAACAAGAGGAGGCTTAGGAGGCGGAGTCAGCGGGGCCCTGAATTTCCGAGCAACAGCTGATCCGAGGTTTAGAGAGAAGTGAAACGACGCAAGTAAATCCGGATTGGAAACCGCAGCAAAGAGCGTTGCTCCGAAAGTACGTGAAGCCCGGGAGGGTGAGAGGAAAATAAAGAGAGAGTCTATTTCCATATACTAGCGCAGAAGACACCTAGAGGGCTGCATGGTTGGCAAAATGAACACAAAGGGCCGTGTACAAACAGAGGTCCCGTTATGAATCTTAATTGAAGAATGTCTTTGAGGGGTTACCATTAACCTACGAACTTACAGTAAACAGTTCCTCAAGCAAACATCATAAAGAGGAAATGCTACTTTAGGTGTCACTTCCAAACTGTTCAGGACAAACGCAAGAGGGAGTTAAGAGAAATAGACAGTGCTGAAAAGAAAAGAAAGAAAAGTAAAGAAAGGAAAGAGACTCCAAACAGACAGAGACAGAAAAGTAAAAGAAAGGAAAGAGGAAATAGAGCCCGAGGCTGTTAAAGGACACTTACCAATACTTCTGTGACCTGAAAGGGAGTTCTCAGCTGGAAGGTGGTGAAGACCATAGTGCAAAGACGTATCCTTTTACCTGAAAAGATAAGAAAGAAAGTTCCTGTTAATAAAAGTATTGGGTAATTAACATAAACCCAAGAAAACTACTTCCTGTCTCAGAGTCTTTCCTTCTTTATTATACAAGAGTATATCACTCACCCCCCACCCCCGATGAAGAGCTTTTACAGATCGAAACGCGTTGGGCATTACAACATTTAAGGAATAAAAAATTAATGGACATTTCAAGATTCATGAGTGTATTGAAGTTGTGAAACATAAATTAATGTTGAATGATGATATGTTTTTCAGATGAGTTAAACAATACATTTACTACGACCCATTCATATTGAATTCTCCATAGGATCTATGAGTTTACTATTATTATTTCTAATAACAGTTTAGCTATTGATAGTCTGTAGGGCACGGGAGTTCCTCTATTGTGGGAACATTTTTGGGCTCTCTACTGAGATGTTTCGGGTGGGAGCTCTATGTGAGACTTTCAATAGCATCAAGCCAAAGTTGTCAATCGATGCTAGAGCAGTCATATGACCAATAAATTATGTCACTGTATTGTTTCAATTAACCCTGTTTGGTCAGTTTGTAAACAAAACATCCAGTTTTGGTCTCTCTTTAACAACATTGTGCCAAGGTCTTTTCCTTTTTTAGTTTCTTGACCTTTTCAAGGATCGTCCAGCATAATTGATCAGCTGTGTGATTAAGTTGAATAAAATGATCCACCAGGGTCCCCGTCAGTCTCTTTTTTCACTGATAGGATTTGTGTTCCATAATCCTCTCTTTTATAGGTCTACTTGTCAAACCCACAAAGCAACGGCCATTGACAAGTAATCATATAAATAACATTCTGTGAGTTACAATTTGTGAAATTGTTTGTACTCATGCATGACCCACCAGATGTGATTCTGTCCATAGCACCTGCTGGGTCTGGTTCTCAGTTGTGCCTGTCCTTGTGTTCTGTATTGCTTGTACCGTTCCATCTTTGATATTCTTTCTCTGCTTATTTGCAAACTGTGAAGTAGGTATTTTGACGTTTCCTACGTTTAGAATCAGCCATAATTGTTGTATCTCTCTTATGATCTTATTCAGGAGTTGGGAGTAACTCAGTACTGCTGTGATTTTGTACAAGCCTTCATCTGGCTGATGCTGTTGTAGAAGGGTAATATCACATGAGATATTGAGAGATATTTTGGCTGCTTGTTTTAGAAGCCTCTTAGGATAACCTCTCGATTTGTTAACTTTGGTGCCTGGTTTTTATAGTCATAGGTTTCCGAACAAGTGTGTCTGTATCTGAGTAATTATCCAAAAGGGAGTCTTTTGATGAAAACTGCTATACAGTACTAAAGTGTTGCGGTCGGTCAGCTTTTGAAATACTGCTGTGGTCAACCCATATACCTGTGCAGTCCTTTGTGAATTGCGTGTGAAATTTAAAAAATGGATTACGTTCATTAATCCAGAGGCAAAATGGTTCTAATTTGGTCTTATCACCATTAGAAATCATTGACACATCATCAATATATCGCTTCCAGAACGGTATTGATTCACTGTAGGGATTATAATCTGTATATATGTGTTCTTCTTTGAAATCAGTCACATATACATTTGCCAGACTTGGAGCGAATGCCGCCCCCATTGCTGTCCCTGAGATTTGTTTGTAAAAGTAATCTTTTAACAGGAAAATGTTTTTGTGACCGCTATTTTAGCAAGTTGCATAATCAGAAAGTGATATGTTTCAGTTAGTATCCCGTTCTTGCAATCTACTCTAAATGACTAATAGTGTTGCTTCTTGAGGAATCTTTGTCTAGAGTGATTCAATGTCTAAAGTCGTCATGATGATCTGCTTCTTCTGATTGTAATTCAGAGTGTTCACCAAATTGAGCACCTTTGGCAGAGTCCTTTATGTAGGACCGCATTTTGGGAATCTGATCACGTAGGAAGAAGTCCACGAATTGGGATAATGTTTCTAGAATAGAGCCAATCCCTGAGACTATCAGATGGCCAGGTGGAAGAAGGGGCCCTTTTATGGTGGTTGGGTGTCAAAATACCTGCCCCCCCTTGGACTAATATATCGCTCATGGATGGCTTCCTCAATAATGGGCCCAATTAGGGATTTCAGTTGATTAGTTGGGTCTGTTGCTAGTCTCCTGTAGCTAGTTTGATCATTTAGGAGTGGCATCACCATAGTGTTGTCTGTCGAATTCATGAGTACTGTGGCTCCCCCTTATCCTCTGGCTTGATACAAGATCCTTATTGTTCTTTAATGAGTCCAAAGCCCATCTCTAAGCCCTTAACAGTTAGTGTAAATGTTCGGGATGGCTTGTTCAAGTTCTTCTAATTTTGTGGATAAGGCTTTTTCGAAGGTTAGCGACTTAGGGATGATACTATGAGAGGGCAGTACACTTTTGATAGGATATGCAGGCCTGTGGTATCTTTTCCAGTATCATGCTACTGATTCACAAAGAACTGTTTGAAACATGTTTGTGGATAAGTCGGGTCATTTCTATGCAAGTTGGGAAGACATTATAATCAGCAAAAATAAGCCTTTTGCAGTATTTTTCACTCAGCTGTCTCACAGTCGTTGTCTGATAAATTGATGGCTAGTATGTCAGGGATGTTGCTCTCTCCCTGCCTCTGCTCCTGGTTATTCAGGCCGAGTCGTTCTTCCATCGTGCCCCGCCCCATCCAAGTTGTTGTTAAAAAAGGAGCCGTAGGCTTTTACCCTTCATATTGTCCTATCCGCTCTAATTGAAATTGGCATTCTATATATCTCTGGTCGATCCTAGTATTGGAAGGGGCAGGTCTTGCATCTTCATCCCAGTTGTGCTGGAAAAGTTCCAGTCGTGAAGCTGGGTTTGTTTTTCATCAATTGAGTCCTTTTATTCAAAATATTTTTGGCTCTTTCTGGTTGGGCTGATAAGGGGCCGCGCTGTGGATCTCCCTGGTAGTATTCATCTGTTTTATATGGTATATTTTAGCATGTGAAAAGGCTGCAATATCATTCTTCAGTTTGACAATCTTCTTATTGGGATTAAAGTATCTAAAATCCTTCGTTGTCACATCCAGTTCCACAAGTCTCTTTCAATAGTTTTCAAGGATAGGGGTGTTCAATATTTTGTCTTGTTTTTCTTGGTTTACTCACATAAGTTCATCAGAGACACGTTTGGCTGTTCAGTTGATTACTAAAATTAGCCAGTCTCTAGCGGACTTGTCAGCTACAAAGCTCCAGTCTTTCTGGAATTGAATGTGGTCCAAGAAACTCTGCAGTTCTATATGGATGATAGGACCACTAGGAGCTGTATGTGGTCTTAGATACTCAGTCATCAATGCCTACATACATAACACATAGCCACACAGACTAATTTGCGTGTATGTGCACACCACAACTGTATAGCTTGTGATACATGTCCCTGAATACCTAGCAATGAGCTATATTGAATCATTGTGGTAACCTACACAACAATTGTAATTGGTAAAGCTCATTACACTGCTGACCCCATTACATATAGCTAGATTAACCCTGTTTTGCCTGCAATTCCAGCTGAAACCGTGACTCATTGAGGGTCATTACGGGTTTGCTGGTAACACACCTGTACTACCAGTGGATTACCAGCAACTCCACCTTACCGCTACTGGCGCCCGATATCCTGTTTTTACCATGATGTTACAGGTGCCGGCAATAGCGGTAGGTTCCCATTTTATGAAGTCTGATAGGACTCCATGGAACGGGATTTGCTGCAATCACCGGCACCAGTAGTACCAGTTGATTTGCTGCACCAGTTGATTGCAGCAATAATTTGCTGGTAGGAGCCTGAGCTCCCAGCAGGTCAGGCCTGCCTGTATTTCACTGCCCCTACTGGCAAACGTGGCCAGAGCCGGTACTACTACCATTTTTTCTGGCATTTGTACCGGACCGGCACATCCGTACTGGTCCACATTGTGTTAGACTAGCAATCTTCTAGACTGAATCTCTGTGTTAAGCATCCAATATATCTGTTTAGCTCATTATACTGCTGACCCCATAACACATAGCTAGATTGACTCTGTTTTGCCTGAGAGTCTAACTACAAATCTTATTTTTTTGTGTTAGACTGCAGGGCTAGCAATTGTCTAGACTAAATCTGTGTTTAGCATCCACCACATACGTACAGCTAACTGTATTGTCGCATTCGTACCAAACACATAGTTAAATTGACCAATTGGGTTAGCCTACATAGCTAGTTTGAGGCTCTGTGTCCAGCCTTCTCTACATTCGTACAGCTAACTATATTGACAAATGTATACCTAGCACCTAAAGTGTTATTCATTGAGTTAGTCATCACAACAATTTCACTTCTCACGATACTGTTTACTACATCCCCAACACACAGCTGAATTTCACTCATGGTAAATGCCTGCTATACAAAGCACAAAGCCACATGGGCTCAGTTGGTGGGCTTATACACTCAACATAGAGATAGATTGAAACATTGCATTGTCCCTACACTTGTATGACTCTTTTATACTACAACCTGCATATCTACCATGTAACTGAATTATATTCAACAACTGCCTAGTTGACGCACTGTGTTGCATGCTACCAAGCACGTAGTCAGATTAACTTGATTGCATTTCTACATGCGTCCATAATAACTGTTTAACTTAATATACATTCTTTTAACACACAACCACACTGCGCTGACTACAGTTCTTAACAAAACAACTGCTTTTAATTGTAGCAAAAAACAGCCAACCCGTGTTTCGATCACAGGTCTTCTTCCAGGTTTAAGTCGATACGTGTTCACTGTATTGACGGTCTAAAGGATTGGGCATGTAAGGAATAGGAGTTCATACAATTCACTGGAGATAGGGTTTATAAACAGGACTCAACTTAAGCCTTGAAGAAGACCTGTGGTCGAAACAGGTGTTGACTGTTTTTCGCTACAATTAAAAGCGGTTGTTTTGTTAAAAACTGTAGTCAGCTCAGTGTGATTGTGTATCCAAAGAATTGTTATATTTGGGACCCGTGGGGCATGGGGCCCACTGTGACACTACCACCAGCAGCAGAAATTGATCAGTGGGTATTGTAGTAATGGATCCCCTATAAAGTTCAGTTTTTGAGGCTGTGTGACGAGCGCATTGGATCTCAGTCTCCTGTCCGTCTTTTTTTAATTTACTTAATATCAATACACGAACACCTAGTGCACAGCCATATTTGATTATTCACTATGTGAGCCTTTCTCATAGTTCATTGCTCATAACATCTGCATGATATATTAGATCACTTTGCCCTGGCTTCCCTACTGCATAGCTCAATCATGTGCCTGCAATTCTATCATTTAGAGAGGTTGAATCAGTGTATTTGTCTCCACATTAACTGCAGACTTATTAATGTTGTCTATATACCTAGTACCTAACTTGTTTACTATTCACATGTGTCTACGTACCAAACACATATACGCTTTGACTACCAATTGCCTACAGACAGTCGATTAACTCACTGTGCTGTCCCCATAATAACTGCATAGCTCAGGGTATTCATCTACACCCCATAAAATAGCTGGTTGGAGTCTCTGTATTTGCGCCAAACAACCAGCCCCAAGATAAATCAACAGATCTATTCTATCAATTATGTTGTAACCAGCCCTACTTCACTGAAACTGGACCCCTCACACATAGGGTTCAGACACAAACAATTTCTCATAAATTCCAGATTCATTATAACCCTAGCCGCATACACTTCTGCACCGAAAGGAACCCTTTCTTTACATAACCTGAACTATGAGAAATCATCTCATCTGTATAGTTTACCCGTTTATTGGCCTATAGTATTCGCAGAACAGTTCCATAATCTCCCAAATAACCATCTCCACTGAGGGATAAAGTGGATTCAAGACATTGCACTTGAACCGAGCAGGACCCGGCTACGAATGAATAATCAAGACATAATGTCCCTAGCTGACCAAATAAGACCTCAGCTGGGAAATGCCATGGCACTGGTGACATAATACAAAGTTTTTATGGAGATTTATAAGATTAAAGGAGCCGGCCAGAGAAAACCGATATATAGGAAACATATATTTAACGACCAAGTGGCTCAAAAGAAACGACAAGTTCGAAAAAATTGTAGGAAAATAAAAAAGGGAAAATCGAGAAAACAAAAATCAATGTATAAAATCCCTTAAAAATGCTTATAAAAATTGTCTTAAATCACACAGATCCATAATGGAACTAACTGAGGCCGAATTCATCTTAAAGGCACTAGCACAAAAGAATGCCAGAAGCTTCTGGTCAGTAATTAACGAACTTGAAAATCCAACGCGAGCCGTGATGAAGAATATGGTTAATGAAACTCAGTGGGTCGATCATTATAACCAAGTTTTTGAGAAGAAAACCTCGACTAGCAGCCCACAGCTTCCCACTCAACAATCATGGGATTTAACTTTTGAAATAGAGGAAATTAAGAAATGCATTCAAGACTGTAGCTTTTCACGAGCTGCAGAGCCCGATGGCTTGTCAAATTAAATGCTGAAGACAAACCTGAACGAATGGTCGGAATTCTGTTACACTTTATTCCAGAACATAAAACAGGAGGCCAGAATTCCCTCCACGTGGAAGGAAGGGATCATAGTCCCAATATTTAAAAAAGGGTGCTGAATGGAGACAACTAATTATCGGCCGATCGCCTTGCAAGACGTGGTGGGAAAAATCTTTGCCTGTCTGCTCCTGAAGAAACTATCCAACTGGGTACTGTTAAGACGGATTTCTGAACTCTGTCCTGGTGGCGCAGAAGTTCAGAAGGCCAAC
Organism: Ambystoma mexicanum; assembly: GCF_040938575.1. Classification (NCBI taxonomy): domain Eukaryota; kingdom Metazoa; phylum Chordata; class Amphibia; order Caudata; family Ambystomatidae; genus Ambystoma; species Ambystoma mexicanum. Next base: position 140,891,355 of record NC_090922.1, on the reverse strand, counting down.
CTAATTACTTGGAACAGGGTAACCTCTGGACGAGCCAGACCAATCAAGGTAGCGATCGCGGCGGTCAAGACTAGGTCTCAAGAGGGGTGAGGGTGACTGAAAGCACGCAATGAGCACACAAAGCAAGGACACCTACAAACTACTCCAAACAGGTGCTATATTAAAAATATATACACATTTATTCCAAGGCTTTTAAAACAATGACCGTAGAGAGAAAATCACAATATAACGATAGTAAACCAACACATACCATACCAATACAATATATATACAAATACAACAAGTCTCAAGCGTTATATGCACGAAATGTGTAGTCCACCTAAAAGGGAAGGAAAACAGCCAGTGCGAAATAATGCTTAGACCCAGTCCGCCTTCAGAGGCACCTAACTAAAAGGAAGTCCGAGCCCTGCGAAGAGTGGAGCCTTGTGCTCAAAAGTACCTGCACCCGCTGGTGCCAAAGGGCAAAAGGGGAGCCTCTTCGAAGGAAATCAGGCAGTTCAGTTTAGTGCACAAATGAAGAAGAACAAGTTCTGTGACTCAAGCGCAGCCTCCACTTCAGGCAGAAGCAGAGCCCGAGTACGGAAAAGGGTGCTGTTTTGACACAGCGGGGGAAAGCTATGGGCTCCTGCAGGAGTGCGACCAGTTCCTAGCTATGCTACTCACCGGTCCCCGATGCAAGCAGACCCAGGCTTCTCCGCGTCAGTTTCAGTAGCTTGCAGGTTCAGAAGAGCAGGGAACGTCTTGTCGTCGTGTTGAGTCTGCAGCTGCAGAGTTGAGTAAAAGACGTCCCAATCAAAGAAACCCGCACAGTTTGTTACCACAGCAGGGCAACGGAGCGGCCGTGTGTATCTGAGCCAAATGTACACTACTCACTTCAGACCTGGGAACGCCAAGTGTACGAAGCGTGTGAGAGTGACAAGGACTCCAAATACTACACAACCTGGCAGCGGTTACAGAGCAAGACTCCAGTGTAAGCTGGTCAGTCAGCTGGATGGCCCAGAGACGCTTCCGAAGGCTTACGAGCAGGAGATGGTGAAGATGCCGAGAATAGCTGTTCCCGCTATTCCAAGGGTCGAAGTACCAGTACAGGCCTTCTGGTTCGATCAAAGGTGAAAAGGGTTTCACAAGGCGACAGCAGTGCAGAGGAGCAGTCCTTCAGCGGGTCACCAGCGATTCCTCGGTCCAGCCTCTTGGTTGCAGGATACTTGGCTCCTGTATTCCTTCGTTCGTGAGGACTCAGGAGATCGACATGGTAGTGGTGTTTCCAACCCCCTCTTATCCACGGTTGTCTTCGCGCCAAAACGGAGGGGACCCAATGGGAGATCCGCTCATCAACACTCACACCATTCGTGGACCAATCACGGACCACGGTAGTCCCAGGCATTCACACCACCCTAGACTCTCTGGCACCCAGGATGTGTATTGGGACCAGACATCCCAGCCCACATCCTGGAGGCACACATAAGACATGTAGAAGCCAGCGAAAGCATCCGTGTTTCGCGGGAAAGTACATGCCCAAATAAGGAAGGCCCTGGGTCGGCTCGACCTGGGGAAGGTGAAGGGAGCAAGACGGTCAGCGGACAGGACAAAGGAGCCTCGTGGTCTGGCCATTTTGGGAGCCAGGCCACCATTTTGGGTTAAGTGCGGAAAACGCGCTTAGAACGCCAAAAGGAGCTCAAAACACAAGAAACGATCGCTGCCACCATTCCCGTCCGTGAATCACTTGCACCGATCAGTTACAATCCTAAACGAGTATCTAGGGCCTGTAGAAGGCTAGAGACCCAAGAGAGCTGTAACTTAGCTTACAGTGCCCTCTTGTGTCATGTTGCACGAAAGCCGCAACATGATAAATGAAACTACGGAAAACAGCGTTTCCCGGTACTGACTGTCTTAAGGGCATGTCAGTTTCCCCGTAAGAAAGGAGCGAAAGCCCAGAGGAGTGCGGCAGAAGGCTGCACTTCTCTGGCAAAGTCGAGAACAAGGTGAAAAACAACAGCAAAAAGTTTAGGGGTTGCCACATGGAAGGAAAATTACCTACAATTACGAAATCTTTCCTAACAGGTACACTCAGAAAAGGCCCTGGACGAAAGACAAACAGGCTTTGTTAAAGGAGTAGGGTGTAGCCTGAACCTGTTTCTGCTGAACATGATAAAAATGGCCAAAAAACCTACCTAGTTTTCATTGACCAAGCCCACGCCTTTGATGGCGTGGACCGAGAAATTCTATGGGCAAAACTATTAAAAAGGGTCTGTCCAGTAAGTCTAATCTTAGCCATTAAAGAACTATACTAAAAGTGAAGATCCGACTAGGGAATGATGGTCATCCCTCCAAGGCAATTCCAACGGCCTGTGGCGTAAAACAAGGGTGCCCCTTAGGTGCCACGTTGTTCAACTTTTATATCTCAGAGGTTGGAGATGCGATACATGGAGTGAGATCAGTACAACCAAAGTTGAACGGCAAGCACATAAGTTGGATACTCTACGCGGATGACATAGTTCTACTAGACTTAACCCCAATAGGGTTGCAACGTAAAATAAATGCCCTGAAAACATACATTGATGAAATAGGCTAGAAATCAACTTGATCGGAAATCTTGATCCTTGAACATCTCATGGGCAGGTCATCAAAAAAGAAGAAATGTAACTGGACCCTGGGAGGCCATAGCCTAAGGCAAGCCGACTCTTGTAAATACTTGGGAACATACATCAGCCCGAGCATAAGAGACAAGCCCATGGTAACGTTTATCCTAAGTAAGTGTAAACAACTAACAGCACAAGCGAACCTGATACAGAGAAGATATGGAAAATTCTCGTATAAAGCTGGGTAATTCCAGCATTAACCTACGGGGCAGAATGCATGTTTGGCGGCTCTAGTAAGATTTGGGCCCGATGTGAAGGAACGTTTTGGAAGCAAATACTTTAAATTCCCCAAAGCTGTCCCACTGCCTGTGCCCTATACGAAGTCAGCATGTCGTCTTTGAATTTGAGAATAACATGGAATATGCTGATTCTGTATGGTAAAACAATCGGAAAGTGCATTCCTCAATTCAATATATTAACGGAGAATGGTCCAAAGGGAAACCAACTCCCAATGCAAAGATGGAGACAAACATGCAGGGAAATTTTGAGCCTCATAGGAGCCGATGAAATTGTTTTAATAACCAATACAAATCTGGTGAAAAGAAAAGTGTTTGAACTAGATTGGATCGAGACCTATGAGAAGAGAAGATCCCAGAAATGCATGAGAAACTCTCCCCCCGAAGCAAAGCAACTAAACGGAGTACCACACTATATGGAAATATTCCCATGCAAGTATTTAAGTCGAAACTACCTGAAATTCAGGTTAAATCTCTTTGAGACGAGAGAAATACCAAGGCTACAGAAGGCAGCTGTCGGGAAGAGACTCTAAATGTTGTTTTTGCAATGAAGAAGATGAAACTTTGAAACACTTAGTGTTATTTTGTAGTGACCTAAAAATACAAAGATCTAAATATCTTAATCGAGAATTGAGCATGGCATCGACATTAAGTGCCGATGAATGGTGGGCAAAAATGCATTGTAGTGCAAACAAAAAATGGACAATTGCACTCACTCAATTTTTGAAACATCTTGAAAACAGACTGGTGGAAGTCCAATAATGAACACCGTGAACGAAATGTGAAACATGAACATTGCCATCATTAATATAGATGAAATCATATAACTTTTAGAATTCAGCATTAGGCACCTTGATTTGCTGCCTGTAGTATAGTAGTCGGTGGTAGTGGTACGTCACTGTACACTAGAGTGAATTGTTTTTATATTGTAGGTATGTCGTGCTCTTTTTCAAAAGTTTGTAATAAATGAAAATAAAAAAAATAAAAAAAATGTATTCTAAACGAACCAACCACAAATGCAGGCCCAAAGAAAATCAAAAGGGAACATTACCCATCCCATTTCTCACTATCTTATCACTCCCTGCTTCCAATCCTCAACATCTACAGGGTGAAAACATGGTAACCGGATTCCTAGAAACCGCAAACATAGCAGAATCAGAAAGGAAGAAAGAACAAGGGAGAAGTGCAAGCATCCCCACTATTACTTCCGTGCGTCATCCCGAGACTCTACAGGCTTCCCACTATCTCACATCAAGAGACCATTGGTGGCTTTTATCTCCAGATACCACCTGAAGCACCCAGCTGATCCACTTTACTTTGACCATTGGTCCAAGAAAGAGGACTCACCAATGACCTACCATCCTTGCCGGCACACCCCGACTGCCATTCAACCAACCATCCAACTGGGCCTGTGGAAATCGATATAATATTATGACCCCAATCGCATCGTTTAAATGTATGTTGGCCTACGCCAAGCTGTCTAAAGGATACTATGTACATAGGTTCCGCGGCAAGGTCTTGACCTTAATGTATCGTGTAAGCCGCCATCTTGGATCTAGCCGCCATTTTAGGTACTCTTGCAGTGTGGAAATCACCCTGAATCACAAAATGGAGGCCGAATGACATTTCGAGTAAGACTTCGGCCATGGTGACCTCCGCACACGTGAATGAATAATATGTCCGTAGGCTACTTGTTAGGGTCATGAACTAAGACCCTGTCCTCTGTTTAACCTATGTGTAAATATGTAACCGTATCAGCGGAACTGATCTAATGTATGGAAATTGTGTGTTCGACCTGGCTACGAACCCTAGCCATGGTTCCAGAAATGGTTAACTTGTAAGAGGGCTGGCCAATGCAGTACTAAATGTATAAAAACCCAAGCATCCCGATGATCGGCCTCTCCCACTTTCAGTGCGAACCTAACGTTGAAGGTTCGTGTGTTAGTCAGAGGGCCGAATAGCTATTCGCATGTCAATTGACTTTGGTAACTTTGTAACTTTGAAATAAAGCGCTTTGTATGTCCTTTGTAACCTGTGTTGGTGTGTTTCCTTTTTGGGCTTCCCGGCCTCATGTCAATTTCTCTGTTTCCACAGTTGGCGCCCGAATAGGGACCCTCAAGATTGATGCCGGATCATTGAAGGTTGACGCAGACTATCGAATCGGGATCGGACGGTGTGATTCTGCGGGCCCGACCGATCGAGACGCGATACCTCGGCAGCGCTGCACGATCCGATCCTTGGGCGATAGTCGTGCGGTCTGACACGGCATCTTGACGAGGGTCCAATTCCGAGGCGGGCAGATTTGCCGAAACCACCGAACGCAGGTAAAATTTGTTAGTTGAAGTCCTTTGTAAACCGTACGGTCCTCCTTAGGTTTGGTCAGGTGCAGTCGTGACCCGGCTCTTAATTTAACCCTGACAATTTGAATTTGGGGTATTGTATCTGCAGACACAATTATTGGACCAGGTAACACCAATTTTTTGAGAAATGCCTGGGAAATTGTCTAGCTGCTTTAGGGTTCTGTTCCGCAGCGATCGACAATCTTTGGAATTTAGCCGTCCGGCACCACAGGAGGGGTCGCCGGCGTGTACTATGTACTGTAAGTATGGCATTGGTAGTATTGTATTTAATGACATTTGGCACAGACAGACCAGAAATGCCTCCGAATTTCAGTGGCCAACCAATGGTAGCTTTGAGATCCCCCGTATTGAATACTTAGAGTCGATCTTGCTTAAAAAGAAGGCTAGGCCAGCAGCCTTTGATGTGTTACAAAATTGGAAAAAGGAAGCATTACAGCAGCTTAAAAGTAGGGATAAACATGCACGACGTCATAAAACGAATGCCGAAAAGGCATTGTTGTATGACAAGGAAAAACGATTAGATGAAACCCAGAAGATGGATAGAGCTTTCTCGCTCGGGGTCCAGAAAATGTACCCCTCTAAAGATTTCCATGTTTCCGAGGAGTTTATTGAGAAAATATTAAACGAACGGAGGCCTGATTCTTCAGCGCCACCTCCGTATGCTCCCGTTGTGGGCACCTTGCCCGTTCCTGCTATTGCTCCTATCGTTATTCCTACTCCTCCTGCGCAGCCTACTGCCCCTAGTTCTTTGGTTGTCGCTCCTCTGTCTATTTCGTCTATTACATTACCTCTTTCCCCTGCACCCTTGTTAGGTTCACCTACACCTCCGATTCTGGGGAGTCCCGTGTTCACTAAATCAGATCCCGGTGCAGGGTCGAAAATTGTGACTCGTAGTACTGTTCCTGCGGGCAGGAAACAGGAACTATTTGCTTGGGCTAAACATTGCATGGAAAAAGGTGATCAAACTGATGTACTTTCAACATTATCTAATTTGCACGATTTTCCCGAGAAAAACGTTTTTATTGAAGGACTGGGGATTCATTTAGGTGTAATGTGGGGTAGATTGCAGACTTCGGATCTCCCACAAGGGGTGAGAGATCTGAATGCCTTGGCACTTTCGAGGGATACAGAGCAGAAAGTATATGGACATGTTGACAGATTGTTTGAGTTTAGGAGGGATTTTGAAAGGTTACAAAACGAGGATGATGAGGACGACAGGATGTATGCACAGAAACGGTTCCTTTCGTGCCGAAGTTCAGCACCTGAGGAAGTACGAATTTGTACCAAAGACGCGATTCGATGGATCTCGGATTCATCGATACCGCCAGATGAGGTGTATGACACATATAGTCAATACACGGTAGAGATGCAAAGGAAGGTAATCCAAGTGATGGTACAGCACTTACAGGAGGAATGTATAAGGAAGAAGGTTGGTTGCCCCATAGAGTTATTGGGTATTTGTAAAAGAGCTTTTTCGCCCGACACTTCTACAACTGCTTTAGCGCTCGATCTGGCCTTATTGCTCAGTAAGCGGTCGGAGGTCCCTATATCTCAGTTGCCTATGAGAGAGGTCCCTCCGACCCTTGTCCCAAAATTAGAAATCCCCGCCAACGCGGCGACTGGTGCTGCCGCGGTGGATATCCCTGCACATTACGTATCACAGTTTGTTCACGTCCCGTTCTCTCGACAGGAAGTGAACACGATTAGACAATCAGTCCCTGATATCAGGAAGAACCCGACAGGGTTTTACAAAGAAATAGAATCCGTTTTGCAGTCTTCTGTGTTTACCTTAAGTGACATGGATTTATTGTTTCCAGTGCTTTTACCTGTTGATGTATGGAAACAGGTACGAACAGTAGATGATGTGCCGGGGTTAGGGGATACATGGGTAAACTTAACTAGAATAGATGGGGAACGACCAGCTGGTGAGAAACCACCCCAGGTAATACTCACTTAACATGATAGAATAGTTGCCAAATTAAAAACTATAATCCCAGAAAAAAGGATTATTTGGGACAAGCTTACGGCCTGCGTCCAAGGGAAAACTGAAGGTACTACTGAATTCTTTAATAGATTCGAACAGGTGTTCTCCGACTTCAGTGGACAGGATTTAGGTACAGAGTCGGGGAAGAGGTTGTTTGTGGACAAATTTGTGCGTGGATTGTTGCCCGACATCCAGTCACAAATTATGTCCTCAGAGAGCGCTTGGCAGGCAAAATCTCAGTCAGAGGTCTTGCATATGGCTCAGTATTACGAGAATCGGGTTAATAACGAAAAAGAGAAAATCGAAAAAAGAAGGGGTGACCTAAAGACTAAGGTATTGTTGCAGCAAATTGTCAGAAACCCCAGAGGAGGTACGACACAGACTAGAGGTCAGTACATTCCAAGAGGAAATACTCCTCCAAATTCTATAAATATTAATCAGTGTGCTTATTGCCGCCAGGAAGGTCACTGGCGAGCACAGTGCCCTGCCCTTCGTCAGAGGTCAGGAGGCACATTTGGAGGTATGGGTAGGCGACCAAGGGGCCGCCCCGGAGCAGGGGGCCCTGATAGGGGTCAGCTTCTACAAGATCCCCAGCAACCTTTTTCACGGGAAAATCAGACTCCGAGTATAGACTCGAGAAATATATTTGATCACCCTTCCGCCGCCTATCTTTCTGAGGAACTTCCCTTTGATGAAGTTCTGCCTTACTAGGATTGCCCGAAGCAGCGTTTGGAACCTTTACCTATTCCCGTTATTCAGAAGGGCCCCTATGTTGAATTATTGGTGGGGAATAGGAAACATCAGTTCTTGATCGACACTGGAGCACAAAAGTGCTCCATCGACCATTCGAGGGTTCCAAACATCCCACTGTCAGGGCAAACAAACGTCTCTATAGAGATATCGAGGGCTGCACACATCTCTTTACTGCGCCACAATTGTATTTCAAAAACTTGGACTCTTGGTCATAGTGAAAGTAGGTTTATTAATAGCCCTTTTTTTGATAACACGTGTTTCGGCACACTCCTAGTGCCTTCCTCAGATCAGGGCAATATCTATTTACTGATTATTTATAACATAAAATTTAGAGATTTGGCAAATACAAAAAACAAAAAATCAAAAAATCAATTTATCAAACGTTACATTTACGACGGAGCACAAATCATATTGAGTTCATATGTTTCGCGAATTCCCCAAAGTAGAAAATAAATAATAAATAGAACATCCATTTAGACACAAAAACAACGTAAATTACATACATGAACCCATTTGTAAACAAAAATGTTAAGCACATACCAATCAGGAATCGAAAAATCATTTGGAGGAGTGTGGAGGTGGGAGTAAAAGGTAGTTGAAAATATAAAAAAGAAAAAGAGATAGAAATATTGTAAGTCACTAATTAAGATCACGAGGTTGCATTGATTAATATATCGGGGAAATCCCAAATGGGTAAATCTAGCTTACCCATCGACTGTTCTGTCCGCTACAAATAACGTATTTGGTGGCTGAGTCCCATCAGACTCTAAACGTTTTCTAGAAAAACCAAGGTGAGACATCAGAGTCAAACCACTGTATTCATACATTGCCGTTTTGCCCAGCAGTAAGATCTGAACAATCCTCATGTTAGTTTCCATTAACCTGCATTCTATCATTGTGTGCCATAGAAATTATACGGATGAGGATCCGGACTGCAGTTTCATACGCGGACCCTTTGTTAATTGGTGCGTTGTTATGTGGGCTTAACCGCCCCCTAGGGCTTACCTGACAAGTTCTGTTTTACTGCATCACGCGTCGGGTTTCTAAAATGGCAGAGGTCTTTCCCTGTCATTTATATATAAAGTGTTGCTATGGTGCTGGTACTCCGTCCTACCTCTGTTTCCATGCTAGAAAAACTGTCAGCCATATTTTAATGGTGAGGGCTAAATTGTCTACAGCGAGTTCGTGCGTGTTCTAAGGCTGTTTTGAATTTAAAAGGAGCCAGTCCTTCTGCTGCAGTATAAGTTCCATTAATTGTAGTCTTACTCTGGGCTTTTTTTCTAATTACATGTGATCCTAATCTGAAGTCCCATCCTATGGAGTGTTAGTTGCTACAGGTGCATGCTGGGAGATGTAGTCTCTGTGAAATTGAGAGGTCAGCGCCTTGATTATCTATAGCGAATTCATGCGTGTTCTTAAGAGCGAGATTACAAGGAGGACAGGATATATACTTTTCAGGAGAAATACAATAAGTTGATTACTTCATCATCCAAGGAAAGCACACCTAATACGTCACCATCAAGCTCTGATGCGGAAGAAATATCGGAAGGGGAACTACTCGTATCGGAAGATGACGTCAGAGCAGGGAAAGGCTTCCTCAACCAGATAAGGAGATACAAAAAGGGCAATAGGACCCAAATACCCAAGCAAGTCCGTTTTCAGTTAACGAATCCTTCAAACAGGAAACAACCTATACTCGGAGGAGAGGAAGGAGGGGGTCGGGTAGACACAGGCAACCTAGATGCCTTAGAAGACTATCGAAGATTGACAAGAGCAGGAGCCAGGGCAGCAGCCAAACAGAACCAATAAACACCCTTGTGATGAACCTATCAGATACAGATCTATCTCAGGACGAAATTTCTCTCCTTAACAAAGGACTATCATTTGCACCAACTGCCTATATGGAACCTATGCAAGTGCATATAGATTTGTTCAAATTTGTGAGAAAATTAAAGCTTAAGAAATTCTTTGCCACTCAAGTAGAGAAAGGGAAACGAACTTCAGACCCAGCAGAAAGAAGCGAATTTACGATAGAGGAATTGGGCAATATTTATCTACTAAGATCCTTACAAGAATCAGATAACTCTCCTATTCATCAAACCATGCATGAACTATCAATTACACCCATTGGTCTAATCAACAAAGAACTTAAACCTACATCTAAATTTTTGCCACAATTACCTCCGGACAATATGATAGATGCCTTCTACAAATCAGTCACAAAAGACTTGTTTAATATCCAAGACAAATTGAGGCATAACCGCAGACAAACAGAACGGGAGAACCTTACACTACAAGAGAAAAATGCACTTCGGAAACTCAAAACCGATCGTCACTTGGTCATCAAAGAAGCTGATAAAGGTGGAAATATAGTTGTCTTGAACCGCATTGACTATATTAAAATGGCACAAAATCATCTCGATACACCTAATTGCTACCAAACTCTGACGAACAACCCGAAGAACAGAATAGTTCAAGACCTGAAGGTCTCAATTGAAGGATGGCACCGGCAGGGCCTCATCACAGATGAGGGGGCGGTTAAGCCCACATAACAACGCACCAATTAACAAAGGGTCCGCGTATGAAACTGCAGTCCGGATCCTCATCCGTATAATTTCTATGGCACACAATGATAGAATGCAGGTTAATGGAAACTAACATGAGGATTGTTCAGATCTTACTGCTGGGCAAAACGGCAATGTATGAATACAGTGGTTTGACTCTGATGTCTCACCTTGGTTTTTCTAGAAAACGTTTAGAGTCTGATGGGACTCAGCCACCAAATACGTTATTTGTAGCGGACAGAACAGTCGATGGGTAAGCTAGATTTACCCATTTGGGATTTCCCCGATATATTAATCAATGCAACCTCGTGATCTTAATTAGTGACTTACAATATTTCTATCTCTTTTTCTTTTTTATATTTTCAACTACCTTTTACTCCCACCTCCACACTCCTCCAAATGATTTTTCGATTCCTGATTGGTATGTGCTTAACATTTTTGTTTACAAATGGGTTCATGTATGTAATTTACGTTGTTTTTGTGTCTAAATGGATGTTCTATTTATTATTTATTTTCTACTTTGGGGAATTCGCGAAACATATGAACTCAATATGATTTGTGCTCCGTCGTAAATGTAACGTTTGATAAATTGATTTTTTGATTTTTTGTTTTTTGTATTTGCCAAATCTCTAAATTTTATGTTATAAATAATCAGTAAATAGATATTGCCCTGATCTGAGGAAGGCACTAGGAGTGTGCCGAAACACGTGTTATCAAAAAAAGGGCTATTAATAAACCTACTTTCACTATGACCAAGAGTCCAAGTTTTTGAAATACAATTGTGGCGCAGTAAAGAGATGTGTGCAGCCCTCGATATCTCTTTCACAATCGGAGTGAGGGAACTCTTTGTCTCCGTTTCTGCTGCACACACCATTGCGACACCACCAGATTTGGTGTACATAATTGAAGTCGCGGAGGTTAAAGAGTGATTTGCCCTAAAAAGTTCCCTATATAAATTAAACGTCTCTATAGGGTTCTCTGGCATACCAACTGTTTGTCCGGTTTCTGCGCCGGTATCCGTTTCTTTGGGTCCTTTTACAGACCAGTGCCCTTTTCTTCTTACTTCAAACTGTGGAGAAAATTTGCTGGGGTTGAATTTGTTGAAGAAACTGAATGCAGTGATTCATTGTTCCCCTGACGGAATAAGATTAACAGTTTCACCACAGCAACCCTTTAACTCCCAATACTTGACCCGACCTCTACCTCCCGAATTTGACATTGTCCCAGAATGTTTGTGGGCAATAGACGATAATGATGTCGGGATATTGCACATCGATCCTGTTAAGATAATATTAAAACATGGGGTTAAGCTACCGCGCATTCCGCAATATAAAATTTCAATTGAAGGAGAGCGCGCTCTGAAATGCATTGTCTCCGATTTTGTACATCGTGGAGTGATCGAAGAGTTACAGGTAGCCTATGTAATAGCCCGATCTTGCCAGTATATAAGAAAGGCGACAATGCAATTCCGTACCGGTTTATAATAGATCTTCGTGCTATTAACCGGGTGGTAGCCCCACAATTTCCAATCGTGCCTGATGTAACAACGATCTTAACAATGATCCCTGCTACGGCTACACACTTTAGTGTCGTAGATTTAAAAAACGCCTTCTTTAGTATTCCGATACATGAGGAGAGCAGGTATTTGTTTGCGTTCACCTTGGGGGGACGCTCGTTTACATTCACAAGGGCACCTCAAGGGTATACTGAAAGTCCTAGTATCTATAGTAGAGCCTTAAAAGAGCAGCTCGACACCCTTGAATTACCACCTACTTGCACGCTGCTTCAATATGTAGACGATTTGCTCCTGGCTGCAGACTCTGAGAAAGCTTGTAAAGAAGGCACTATATTGTTGCTTGTTCATTTAGCTGAAAATGGTCACAAAGCTTCACTTAAGAAATTTCAATATTGTTGTCAGGAGGTTGCCTATCTAGGCTACCTCCTGTCAAAGGAGGGGAGAAGATTGACACCTGAACGAATAAAACACATTTCTGGCATGTCTGTCCCAAAAACACAGAAGGAAGTCAGAGCCCTGATAGGGATGGCGTCCTACTGTAGACTGTGGATCCCGAACTTTGCCCTAGTGGTAAAACCGATGTTGGCTTTGACGAAGAAGGGCATTTCTCTGCCATTGCCATGGGAATCGGAACATCAACGATCATTTGAGCTTCTCAAAGCCGCGCTGTGTTCAGCACCGGTTCTGGGTACACCAAATTACGATAAGGCCTTTGTGTTGTTTGTGCATGAATGTAATGGATGTGCTTTGTCTGTGTTAACACAGGAACATGGAGGGAAGAATAGGCCGTGCGGCTATTATTCCTCCGCCCTCGATCCTGTTGCATGCGCTTTGCCGCGATGTCTGCGCGCTGTTGCTGCTGGCGCTGCGTCTGGAAAACAGAGTGAGGGGATGGTCCTAGGCCACGATTTAATTTTGATGGTACCTCACTCTGTCGATATTCTATTGAATAAAACTCAAACACAACACCTTACTTCTGCCCGGTTGACCAGGTACGAATTAGTTCTATTTGCTCCTCATATCCAAATTAAAAGGTGTTGTGTTCTCAATCCGGCTGAACTTTTGCCTCTCCCGCAAACTACTGCTTGCGGCGATGACGGATCACATGACTGCCTGTATGCCACCGAACAAGAAACAAAGGGCAGAATAGACCTCTCAGATACTCCTTTGGAGAATGCGGAAGGGGAGCTGTTTTGTGATGGCTCCTGTTTTAAACTTCCGAATGGCACGTCTACAGCTGCTTATGCAGTTACTACCTTGAACAAGATCGTAGAAACTAAAAGGATTCCGCATAACTCCGCGCAGGCCGCAGAGATTATAGCGTTGACCCGCGCTTGGGAGCTCTCCCAAGGGCATAGAGTTAACATTTATACGGATAGTCAGTACGCCTTTGGGGTGGCTCACAATTTCGGAAAACTGTGGTCGGAAAGAGGGTTTCTGACCTCACACGGGACCAAGATTCAGCATGGTCCCTTAATAGTACAACTACTTTTTGCGCTCTCACTCCCTGAACAATTAGCAATCATGAAATGTGCAGCACATCGCAAGGTCATAGACAATGTGGGAAGAGGAAATGCTTTTGCAGATTTGATAGCTAGACAAACAGCTACAGACCTTAGCACAGACATGTACACCTCGAGGGAAGTGAGAGATGGTTGTATAATAGATGAAGGCATTGGGTCTGTGCAAGATATTCAGACTGATGCCTCTGTTGAAGAATCTAGGAAATGGGCTGAAGGCATGGGGAAATTGGATGACGAAGGGTGTTGGGTGGACGCATCTGACGGGAAATGGTTGCTTCCTGATTCTTATGTATTAGCAATGGTCACAATGGCACACGGTCCAACACATGTGTGTGCCCAGCAAATTGCGAAGATATTACAGCAGGTTTGGGTGAATGATAAAATTTTGGAAACTGCAAAAAAATACATCCAGAACTGTATGATTTGCCTGCAGCACAATGTGGGTAAAGGGACAGTGACTTCAAGGGGAAGTTTCGGGCCCCCCTCTGTCCCCTTTGAAACCATTCACCTTGATTTTATTGAAATGGAGCGATGTAATAACTTGAAATATGTTCTTGTTATCATTTGTGCTTTTAGCAAATGGGTCGAGGCTTTCCCCGTCAAAGATGCTACCGCCATGACCACCGCAAAGATCTTGGTAAAAGACTATTTTCCTCGATTTGGGCTCCCGAGGATAATTTGGTCGGACAACGGCCCCCACTTCATCGCAGCCGTAATGTTGCAAATATGTGTTGCCTTAGGGATAGAGAAACGTTTTCATTCAGCTAGACACCCTCAAAGTGCGGGGTTGGTAGAAAGACACAATGGTATTTTGAAAAACAAACTTGCCAAAACATGTGCCGACACTAAATTAAAATGGCCAGATGCTTTACCTATTGTGTTGTTAGCTATGCGCACCACACCCCAGACTAGAACTGGGCTCTCTCCATTCGAGGTAGTAATGGGAAGGCCTGCTAATATTTGGGGTCTCCCTAAACCTAAAGCCCTGAGGGATGTGGAGAATGTATTGCTCATAGACTATTGTAATCAATTGACTAAAAATCTGTATTTCATTTACCACCAGGTGAATGCTGCCTTACCTGTACGGTTTACGGGCCCAGGACACAATATATTGCCCGGCAGCTGGGTCCTGGTGAAGGCCTACGAAAGGTCTTCCTGTCTCGCGCCTCGCTGGCGGGGACCCTACCAGGTTTTATTGGTCACCAGGACGGCAGTGCGGGTGGCAGGAAAGAAGAACTGGATACATGAAACACATATCAAGAAGATCCCTCACCCGACGCCACACGTTACAGAAGAAACAGAACCCCTTGCTGGTGCTACACTCTCTGATCTCGGAGTAGCAGGCAGCGTTGTGAGTGCGTCGGAGAAGTTCTCTGAGCCTGAGGAGCTCGGGGAGCCGTCCATTTTGTCTCCGCACTCCCGTGATCAATCACTTCCGGAAAACCTTGTTTCGAGCTCTGCGACTTCCGTCGCTACTGATACGACGCTCCCCTCAGGGAGCGACGATACTTTGCTTTTGGATTCAACAAACTTGGGTACCATCCGGTACAACCTTCGACCACGCAAATAAAATCGCCGCACGAGTATCGTGCATCTGGAAGAAAAAGGAGTGATTGAAATACTATCGTCTTCCCTTTTTTTTTGGAACAAAGAAAAGAGGGGGTTCTGTTGGCCAGGGTTGGGAAGGACTAAGAAGTCGCGCGGCCGAAGTGCCGCCAGCAACGAACATTGGGGCCGTCGATCGGGATAACCATGATGCCTGCCGCCTTCACCACTGCTCCTCGTATTGAACTATTAGATAAGGAGGTGACCAATTCGAACAATGGACAATGTGCCTGGGCCCCGAAAACGTACTGTTGTGTTCTCGTTTTGATTATTGTTAGTTTTGCAACTGCTGCCGTGGGACTTTGGTACTTTGAAGAAATTTATCCTTTGAAGCCTCTGTTACCGACCAAAATTGTACCAACTGTTTTGACTCCCTCTGTACACCTTTACACTCTGTCCCCTAGGGACTCTCGGCATAGACAGAAATATTATAATAACACTTTGATGATAGTGATGAATGCTACGCATGCAATTTTTAATAGGAGTAATTGTTGGGTCTGCACTCACTTACCACAACATGGGAACAAGGGACTGGGATGGTATGTACATCCCTTACCTCTAACAACCTCTTGCTATGCCTCTCTTAGAGCACTCTTTTTTGGCCGATGGAATGATAGCATCTCAGGGAACTTCGATGGGACTAATTTGAATGAATTTGAAAAACGTGAATTGACTCCCCTGGGATGCTCGCTTTTCGCAAATAGGAGTAGACCTAATATCGCTTCTATTAGGCCGTCTGATAAACTTTCTTTTCCTTTTCAAAATCTAGTTTCTTTCAAGATGGCTCCGATAGGCAATAAGGATGCCATGCCTCCTTCTTATTCTGTAAATCACAGTCCTGATTCTGTCCCTTTCTGTGTACAAAGAAACGGCACTAGGCCAATGGGAGATTTCGAGCCTTGTATAAATATTGTAAATTTGACTGGGGAAAATAGGCCTTTGTATGTAGGGGGACCGGTTTATTTTTTGTGTGGTAGTTTAGCTTTTCCCTGGTTGCCCAAGGATTGGCAGGGGACTTGTTATTTAGGGATATTGTTACCAGGTGTATTTATAGCCAGTACTTTAGAGGTATCTAAGGCTCGCCCGCGACGGGATAATGATGGAGATATACCTGGACAAGTGTTCGGGGATATAGCCAAATCAGTAGTTCCCTTCTGGGGACAAATAGCAAATTCAGAAAACATCAGGGGATTAGCGAGGGTGTTGGAGAAAACAATCAACCGGACCACGGACATACTTTACAATATGACCTTAGAGCAAAAGGCGATAAGATTGGTAGCACTTCAAAATCGAATGGCATTAGATGTCATTTTAGCTGAACGAGGTGGAGTATGTAAATTAGTGGGGTCCGCTTGCTGTGTTTTTGTACCAGATTCTTCACCAACAATATTCAAAGCAATTCAGAATTTACACACTCTTAGTTCTGAAGTCCATATCCCTGTAGGAGACTGGAGCCTTAGTACTTGGTTTTGGGATTCTCTACGATCTTGGGGGTGGAAGGTGCTTTCTGTTATTTTAGGTATTTTAGGGACTCTGTTATTCCTTTGCTGCTGTTTCCAATGCCTCCCGAGTATATGCGGAATGATAGGGGGATGTTGTGCCCAAGTTATGAGCGCAATAGGGCGTAGAATATATACCCCGAAGACAGCATCTAAAGAATTCATGTTGCAAGAAGTTCTTATGAACAACTTTATGGCTATTTACATTTCAGACAATGATGCGGAACCTATGGATGCTAATGCCCTCAAGTATTTTCAAAAGTATTAGGAAATAATGTTTTAGCACTTGGCATAGGCCAAAAGGAGGGTCTGTGGAAATCGATATAATATTATGACCCCAATCGCATCGTTTAAATGTATGTTGGCCTACGCCAAGCTGTCTAAAGGATACTATGTACATAGGTTCCGCGGCAAAGTCTTGACCTTAATGTATCGTGTAAGCCGCCATCTTGGATCTAGCCGCCATTTTAGGTACTCTTGCAGTGTGGAAATCACCCTGAATCACAAAATGGAGGCCGAATGACATTTCGAGTAAGACTTCGGCCATGGTGACCTCCGCACACGTGAATGAATAATATGTCCGTAGGCTACTTGTTAGGGTCATGAACTAAGACCCTGTCCTCTGTTTAACCTATGTGTAAATATGTAACCGTATCAGCGGAACTGATCTAATGTATGGAAATTGTGTGTTCGACCTGGCTACGAACCCTAGCCATGGTTCCAGAAATGGTTAACTTGTAAGAGGGCTGGCCAATGCAGTACTAAATGTATAAAAACCCAAGCATCCCGATGATCGGCCTCTCCCACTTTCAGTGCGAACCTAACGTTGAAGGTTCGTGTGTTAGTCAGAGGGCCGAATAGCTATTCGCATGTCAATTGACTTTGGTAACTTTGTAACTTTGAAATAAAGCGCTTTGTATGTCCTTTGTAACCTGTGTTGGTGTGTTTCCTTTTTGGGCTTCCCGGCCTCATGTCAATTTCTCTGTTTCCACAGGCCCTCAAGAAACAATACCTGTTACTCCATTAATCACTAGACAGCCTGCTCCATCCACAACAACCATGCAGAAGGAATGTGCCACACCCTCAGATGAGCCTGTTAATCCTCTTTGAATCTGAAAGTCTTAACATACAGTACTCATCCAAGCAGCCAATCCCACCTAGGTATTGCAGTTAGTTGTATTAGAGACATACTTGGGGAAAAAGGGATTGACAAGCAGAAGAAGGAGGACTGTATATTGTTGTATATTGTTGCGATATGTGGCTGCATTAGGGAAATGGTCATGTTTGTAATTGAAGGACGTAAGTGATGATGGTGGGTGCAAATCATCAATGAAACTTGAAAATCCTAAGAAAAAGAAGAATCAACCAAATCTACCCTCCCTGCAGATGGACCAACAACTACATTGAATGCCACATTCAAAACTGGATAATTTCTGTGTTGGACTGTATTGCCCCTAAGAAACTGTTCAAAAACTCTCAAAAAAAGAAACAAGCCAAATGGTTCACTCCTATACTAAATGACTTAAAAAGGAAAGCTGAAAACGTGAGAAAATCTGGAAGAAAGACAGTCTAAAAAATAGAAATTTCGCCTACCATCAACAGTTATGCCTTTTTAGGGCTGATGTACTCAAAGCAAGAAAGCACACTACTCCAAACGCATTGATTCAGTGCATTGCAGCGAAAAGGAAATGTATAAAATCGTTAGAGAAATCAAAAATCCAACAGCATGCAGCACAACCCCTCCCTCTGCACAAGACTGCACAAGAGCTCTGTGGCCAGATTACTGTACACCTCAACCAACAGATCCTTGACATTCAGGATCAGCTCAACAGCAAAGAACACTTCCACCCATACACCACCAATGAGATTCCACCAACACCCCCCCAGCCCCCACCTCTTCTCTATTGTCTTTCCACCTTCTGTCTGCAGAGAAACCTCAAGCTAACATTGACTCATGCAACTCATCAGTATCTCCTGAGAATCTATATTCCCCCTGATCTTTATAAATCGATCATGAAATCTCCAGACTTAGAACCCATCTTCCTATCCCTTCTCAACGACTGCATCAGCACCGGAAGAGTCCCAGCTCAGTTGAAATCTATATACATCAGACCTTTGCTTGAACACCCAGAGCTGACCCATATGACTCAGCCAGCTCATGCCATATCTCAAATAGCCCTTTCATCTGGAAACCTCTGGAAAAATTCACATATCGTCAACTCTGGGATTTCATAGAAACAAACCACCTCCTGAATAAGGCACAACATGAATGTAGACCTTCCAAGAGTACAGAATGACTCTGTGTCCCATCTGTGATACACTAAAAAACAATTGTTTGCAATCTCTGAGAGTGACCTCATCCTGCTAGACATCTCAGCCATTTTTGACACCATCAGTTATGAGATCCTCCTGAAAAGATTGGAAGATATTGGTATTAACATAAAAGCTCTACACTGGATTACCTCCTTCCTCACAGCTATTACTGAAACCACTATCTTGTGCCCCTAAAATTCACGCCCTTCCCCACTTCCCTGCAGAGTACCCCAATGATCGACACTCTCACCTCTACTTTTTAACATCTACATGACACCCTTTCTAGACACCATTACTAGCTCTGGTATCTTCTGCGACAACTACGCAAATGACACATAAATAATCTCAAATGCATGAACCTTCTCTCGTTTAACACTGCAGACTTTAAAAACTTCCTTGTACAGGTGGACGCATGTATGACTACAAAGAGACTAAACCTCAACAATAGAAAAATTCAACTGATGCTCTGAAATCCTATAGGCAAAACCTGTACCACAATCCCTTGGCTTGATAGGATGGGCTCTTGCCCGATCTGGTCAACGGCAATAAGGCATCTTGGAACAACAATAGCAAAAACCTCACTCTTCATCCATAGGTCAGACACATAATAAGAAGATGTTTGTCACAGCTGCTCATTCCACGCCGAATCGTACCTTACTTAAAATTCACCCACAGGACCATGACCATAATTTCTCTAATAATATCCAAACTAGACTTTGGAAACAGCATCTATCTCGGACTCCTAGATTATCTAACTAGGAAACTTTAAAGAGTTCAAAATTCAGCAACAAGACTACTTCTCAGAATGAATCGGCTTGAACATGTCACACCAGCATTACATATTCACCACTGGCACACATCAAAAAAAGAGTTAATTTCAAAATCTTTCCCATCGTTCAGACCATGGAGTGAGGGCCTCCCTCTTTGAGAAGTAAGTTTCAACACTACACTCCCTTCAGAACACTTAGGTTCAGCAATGCTGGACTTGCACTAGTCCCCAACTTCAACAAAAAACAGCAAGGAGGATCCTCTTTTTCAGTTCTGGCCATAAAACGGTAGAACACCCAAACCAGACCTCTCCACCTGAAGACAAACCACCTGACCTTCAGGAAACAGCTTAAGACTAGGCAATTCAACCAACCTCTTTGCAAGAAATGAAAAATAACAGCAATTGACTAAAAACTGTACACCAGAAACGTGGGCTAATTTACGACAAGCAATTATGAAAGCTCTTGACACTATCATCTGTGGGAAACCAATTTGATTTATGGATCCTCTGCTGTGTGACACTGGCCTGTGCCTTAATCTCAGAGATATTTACAAACAAGAGCCAGAAAGCAACAATATCCTCACTATCCTCTCTCTCTCTCCACTCCCCTAATCCCTCAATTAACTACTCATTACTAAAATCTTGCATCCTTACACTTCAGACACACCTTCTGACAACCTCCAGCTCCAATGTACTTAACAGATTCAGACCCTATCCATCTTCTAAGAACAACCATGCTGTCAATGGTTGCGCTCCAAATTCTGGGGCCTGCCCAAATGGCTAACCTGCTCAGTCGGAACACACCACAAACACACAAGATTTTCATATTGGCACACAGGTAAAGGGTACTTCCGACCTGCCTCCATGAACCACAAAGGATTATGCATCTTCCTTCCTGCTATCTGACTAACACACCCTGCCCCCCTTTCGTACAGATCCAGGTGCAGCAAGGTCAACGATATTGAAAGAAGGGCGTGCCATAAGACCTCTTTACATGCTTTTTTGCATTAATATACAAACTGTCTCTTTTCAAGCATGCTCTTCTCATGCGGAACTTTCCTGTGGCGTCGTGCAGGGGTCAGCTTTGTCTACTCTTATTTTCAACCTGTATGTCCAACTGCTGGCTGACCTCATTGCTGAATGTAGAGTCCTGTTTTACTCTTATGCCGATGATACTCAGCTGATATTTCGGCTGGACTGCTCCCAAGCAGTGCCCCCTACGAAACTGAGACTGCTTGGAGAAAGTAGGCAGTTGGATATGGGCCAACTGGTTGAAACTAAATGGAAGCAAAACAGAAGTTTTGGTGGTTGGCCCTCCTGGAAGGGATCCTCTCTGGAACACACAGTACTGGCCTCAGTCACTTGGCCGGTGTTCGGTCTCCTGCACCTCAATGAAAGGTTTGGGAGTGAAACTTCTTCCAGGTGGATCACGTGAGGCCCAGATCTCTGCTATTTGTAATGCTGGCTTTGGAAGACTGAAGGCTTTGAGGAATATTCTTCCTTTGTTTGCCCCTGCAAACCGCTCAACAATGGTGATTTTCACTGGTGATTATCCACCACCATAGGCTCCCTGGACTATTACAATGGTATCTATCTGGGGCAGCCCAAGTATCAGATTCAGCAGATGTAAGTACTTCAGAATTCAGCAGCATGATTGGCACTGGTGGTGACTCGCCTGACTCCTTCACTAGCTTTCCTGCATCATTTGCACTGGCTGCCGGTGGCCGCTCAAATTGAATTTTACATTCTCTGTATTGTCCATCGAGCAGTGCACAATGTGGATCCTTACTACCTAAAAGCGAAATTAGAAAGATATTGGCCAGCGAGAAATCTGCGTTCTGAATCTCATCTGCTTTTTAAGATTCCCAAATACCAGCGAAAGCTATTGGGTGGTCGTTCTTTCTCAGTCTTAGCCCCAAGCTTGTCAAATTCTCTTTGAGAACACTCTATGACTATCTTCCTTTCAGATGAGCGTTGAAAACCAATCTGTTTTTGCCTCTTCCTCTATCTAGTCAGAGTATGAAGTAATGATTGGTCTGGGTTTGCTGCCCTTCTTAGAGCCTAGATTCCTTTGGGCCTTAGTTTGTGCTCTACAAATTTTCAAATAATAATAATAATAATTATAATAACCTCCCTTTCCCCTTTTGCCTCAGCCGCTTGCCCGGTTAATACTGGAGTACTTCAAGGCGCTTGTCTATCTGTTCTCCTATTAAACCTCTATATGCCCACCCTTCCTGGAATCATCCGCCTGCACAATATCTTGTGCTACAACTACGCCGACAATACCAAAATCATCCTTAAAATCCACAACTCAGACTCCATACCCCAGTCCGACCTTGCAGCCTGCCTCCTAGATATCGACCATTGGATCACTATAAAGCACCTCCTTTTAAACCCCACTAAAACCGAAATCATGGTGTGTGGCAACACTGAGCTTCTACCTCGTCAACTCCCTTGGCCCCCTTCCATGGGCCAGCCCCCCACCCCCTCTACCACAGTAAAAAACCTAGGATGCACTATGGACTCTGGCCTAACCCTCTCCCGACAGATCAACAACGTGTCTAACTGTTGTCACTACCATCTCAAACTTCTCAGGCGCATTTTTCCCTACCTCTCATTCCCGAACAGACTTGCCGCTGTTATGTCTATTGTAATGTCGAGACTGGACTACGCCAACTGCCTATACCTAGGGGTCCCGGCATATCACCTTAATAAACTCCAAAGATCGCAAAATGCTACTGCTTAACTGCTCCTCGCCTTGGGTCCAAGAGACCACTCCTCTCCAGCTCTCTGAACCCTCCACCGGCACCCAGTCGGACGAAGGGCCACTTTCAAGACCCTGTGCATCACGCATTGCGCAGTGCACAAGACCGGCCCAATATACCTGCAAGATAAGTTAAAACCTTACCTTCCACCCGCACCATAAGATCAAGCACGGCCCTCCTTCTAGTGATCCCAACCACTAACTCCGTCAGGGTCGGAGGATCCTCTTTCTCAGCATTGGCCCTGATTTTGTGGAACTCACTTCCATCACACATTCGACGCTCCCAAGACTATATGACATTCCGCAAACTACTAAAAACATGGCTCTTTCCATAACGCCAACATCAACCTAAAGATGCGACTGAATTTCCAACAACCCAATGACTAAATATACAATGTGACTCCCATGCTTGACTTCAATGAATACGCCCACTAATTGGGCTATACACAAACATATCCCTGAACACCGAACAAGAATTTCTTTAGAGACCTGCGCCCGTAACACATCCCCGTGACATCCCTGTGTGCCCTTAGGTGCCCTTGGGTGACATTGGATGGAATCGATGGATGGAATGGATGGAAAGGATGGAATGAATGGATGGAAGGGATGGAATGGATATATGTGGAACAGACAGATTGATACGGATTGATGGAATGGATGGGATGGATGGGATGGGTGTATGGATTGAATGGAATAGAAGGATAGAATGGATGGATAGAATGGATGGAATTGGATGGAATTGGATGGAACAGATGGAAGTGACGGAATGGATGTATATGGCTGTAAATGGAATGGATGGAAGTGATGGAATGGATAGAATGTATGGAATGTATGGATGGAATATATGGATTAAATGGGATGGACGGACAGACAGATGGAATGGATCGAAGGGATGGAAGGGATGGAAGGATGGAACGGTTGGAACGGGTGGAACAGATGGAACGGGTGGAACAGATGGAACGGATGGATGGAATAGATGGAATGGATGGCATGGTTAGCTAGGACTGATGGTATGGATGGAATGATGGAATTGATGGATAGATGGAATGGATGGATGGATGGAATGGAATGTAATGGAATAGATAGATGGAATGTTATGTCATGTTATGTTATGTTTTGTAAACTTTTAAAGTGCACAGTCACCAAAGGTATCTTGGCGCTAGGAAAGAGAGAGGGAGGAATACCAATTATAGGCAGATGCAAGGTTAGAATAGCAGGGGGGGGTCATTCCGACCCTGGCAGTAGGGGGTTAATGGCACCGGTAAGGATGCCGGTACCGTTAACCCCCTACCGCCACATTCTGAGGTCCCTTAGCGGGTCCGACCACGAACGGCTGGTCTGACCAGCTGTCCTTAGCGGGACCCGTTAAGGCACCATGGAGCTAATAACGGGCTCACAATTTGTGGGCCCGTTATTAGCTCCTTCCCCATTCCCATTGAGCCCTATGGGGGCTCAACTGGGAATGGGGAATGGTTTTCTGAATGGGGACTTACCGGGACCTCCAAGGTTGGAATGACCCGGTAAGTCCCCATTCAGAGACACCGGACCTGGGTTTGGAGGCAGCCATGGTGCTAATAGCACCATGGCTGCCTCCAAACTCGGAATGACCCCCAGGGTCTTCAAAGATTTTCTGAAAGCTAAATGGCTAGGTATAGCCCTAATCATAGGTGGCAGGTTGTTCCACATTTGAGCCGCAGCACCGAGAAAGCCCAACCTCCAATCCGATCAACGACGGTATGAAGGAACTACTAGCAGTTCGGCTGATGAAGAGCGCAACGGGTGGGAGGTGTAGTAACAGACAAACTAAGATTTAAGATATTCTGACCCCAGTCCATGAAGCACTCGGTGGACAATGCAGAGTGACTTAAACTCAATTCTCTGACTAACAGGGAGCCAGTGTAAAGCACGCAGTACCAGAGTAATATGTGCACCATAGGGAGATCCGGTAGCAACACGTGCAGACAGTTTTTGAAGGCACTAAAGCCGCTGGATTAAGCCTTTGGGCTGTGCAAGATATAATGAATTACAGCAATCCAGTCAGCTGAGCACCATGGCTGCACCAACCGTAGGATGGAGAGAGACTGGTAGAAGCGGAAGAACCCTCTTCAATATCTTAAGCTGAAAATGACCTACTTTGCACACGGCTGAGACTTGGTCATACAATGATAGTGAAGCCGAGAGGGTTATACAGAGATTCTTAACCGGGACAGGTAAAGGTAAAGGGCCCAGAAAGGAGGGCCAGAAAGTGGACACTCAGAGTGAGGGTTAAGGGGGGAGCACCCACCACAATCACCTCTGTCTTGTCCCCATTCAGCTTCAGCCAGTTTCGCCCCATCCACTCACCTATAGCAGTAAGGCACTGATGGAGGCACAACGACACCTCAGTAGGAGCTAGATCAAGAAGAATCAGAAACTGGGTGTCGTCGGCATAAGAATAGCACCTGACGCCAAGGGAGTGGATGAGACAGATGAGGGGCCAGATGTATATGTTGAAGAGAATGGGCGACAGGGCAGAGCCTTGTGGAAAACCACAAGTGAGGTGGAAGGAACGGGAGAGATAGGGAGGAAGAGAGAGCAGCTGAGCACAGTCGGCCAGGAATGATGCAAACCATGCTGGGACCTGACCCGCAAACTCAATCTGGGACAAGCAGGTCAGCAAGGTAGGGTGGTCAACAGTATCAAAGGCTGCTGAAAGATCTAACAAAATGGAATGGATGGATGGAATGGAATGGATAGAATGGATTGATGGAATGGATTGAACAAATGGAATGGATGAGATGGATGGTATGGATCGAATGGATGGGTGGAATGGATGGA
Source organism: Ambystoma mexicanum (assembly GCF_040938575.1). NCBI lineage: Eukaryota > Metazoa > Chordata > Amphibia > Caudata > Ambystomatidae > Ambystoma > Ambystoma mexicanum. Next base: position 140,866,013 of record NC_090922.1, on the reverse strand, counting down.
ATGGATTGAATGGATGATTGAAACAGATGGGATGGATGGGATGGATAGAATGGATAGTTGGAATGGATGGAACGGAATGAATGGAACGGATGGACGGAATGGACTGATGGTATAGATGGAATGTTGGGATGGATGGAATGATGGGATGGATGGACGGATGGACAGATGGAATGGATGGATTGGATGGATAGAATGGATGGAACGCTGGAACGGGTAGAGTGAATGGATAGAATGGAATGATGGAAAGGATGGAATGATGGAAATGATGGAATGGATGGATGGAATGGATTAAATGGATGGAATGATGGAAGTGACCTATAGATGGAATGGATGGAATGGATAGAAGGGATGGAAGGGATGATATGGATAGAATTGATAGATGGATGGAATAGAAGGATGGAATGGACGGAATGGATGGATGGATACAATGAATGGAATGGATGGAATGGATTGAATGGATGGAATGGATGAAATGAATGATATGAAAGGATGAAATGGATGGAATAGATAGATGGAATGGATGGATTTTGGGATGGAATGGATGGATGAATGGATGGATGGATGGATGTGATGGATGGCATGGATGGATAGGTGGAATTGAATGGAAGGATGTATGGAATTGATGGAATGGATGGAATGACCCTACCCTCTAGTCCGCGTGTGTGGAATGGATGGAATGGATGGATGGATGGATGGATAGATAGATAGATAGATAGATAGATAGATAGATAGATAGATAGATAGATAGATAGATAGATAGATAGATAGATAGATAGATAGATAGATAGATAGATAGAATGAATGGAATAGATGGATTGGATGGATGGAATTGGATGAAATGGATGGTATGAAAGGATGAAATGGATGTAATAGATGGATGGACTAGATAGTCTGGATAGATAGATGGATGGATTGATTGAATGGATGGATGGAACTGGATGGGATGGATGGAATTGGATGGATGAAATGGATGTGATGGATAAATGGAATGGATGAAACGGAGAGATGAATGATGGATGGAATGGATATAATAGATGGATGGCATGGATGGATAGATGGATGGATAGATGGATGGAATGAATGGATGAATGGAATGGATGGATGGATGGAATGGATGGATGGAATCGATGGAATGGATAGATGGAAAGTAAGGAATGGTTGGAATGGAAGGAATGGATGTAATAGATGGAATTGGATGGAAGGAATGGATGGATGGATGAAATGGATGGATTGAATTGGATAAAATGGATGGTATGAAAGGATGAAATGGATGGAATAGATAGATGGAATAGATGGACTGGATAGATGGATGGATTGATGGAATGGATGGATGGAACTGGATGGATGGAACTGGATGGAATGGATGGAATGGATGGATAGATAGAATGAATGGAATAGATGGATGGAATGGATGCATGAAATGGATGGATGGAATTGGATGAAATGGATGGTATGAAAGGATGAAATGGATGGACGAGATAGATGGAATAGATGGACTGGATAGATGGATGGATTGATGGGATGGATGGAATTGGATGGATGAAATGGATATGATGGATAAATGGAATGGATGAAACGGAGAGATGAATGATGGATGGAATGGATATAATAGATGGATGGCATGGATGGATGGATAGATGGATGGAATGAATGAATGGAATGCATGGATGGAATCGATGGATCGAATCGATGGAATGGATAGATGGAAAGTAAGGAATGGTTGGAATTGAAGGAATGGATGTAATAGATGGAATTGGATGGAAGGAATGGATGGATGGATGAAATGGATGGATTGAATTGGATGAAATGGATGGTATGAAAGGATGAAATGGATGGAATAGATAGATGGAATAGATGGACTGGATAGATGGATGGATGGATGGATGGATGGATGGATGGATGGATGGATGGATGGATGGAACTGGATGGATGGAACTGGATGGAATGGATAGATAGAATGAATGGAATAGATGGATGGAATGGATGGATGAAATGGATGGATGGAATTGGAGGAAATGGATGGTATGAAAGGATGAAATGGATGGAATAGATAGATGGAATAGATGGACTGGATAGATGGATGGATTGATGGAATGGATGGGTGGAACTGGATGGGATGGATGGAATTGGATGGATGGAATGGATGTGATGGATAAATGGAATGGATGGAACGGAGAGATGGAATGATGGATGGAATGGATAGAATAGATGGATGGCATGGATGGATAGATGGATGGAATGAATGGAATCGATGGATGGAATCGATGGATGGAATCGATGGATGGAATGGATAGATGGAAAGTAAGGAATGGTTGGAATGGATGTAATAGATGGAATTGGATGGAAGGAATGGATGGATATACGGAATGGATGGAATGGATGGATGGAATTGATAGAATTACCCTACCCTCTAGTCCCCTGGTGCCCACCGTGCACGTGTGTCTCTGTGTGAACAACACAGATTGTCTCTGTGTACCCTGCTTTCTTGTTTCCCATGCTGTTGTCGCATATCCCTACGTCCCCCTCCTATCGCTGTAAGCCCATCCCCCTGTCACTGTGTGTCCATGTGTCACTGTGTTCCCTGCTACCCTGGTCCCGTGATATCACTATGTATACCAATGCATTACCCAACCCTCTCGTCACTGTGTGTGCCCACCATGCCTGTGTGTCACTGTGCACCCTGCTTTCTAGATCCCCATACTGTTGCCATTTATCTGTATGCCCCCCTCCTACCGATGTAAGCCCACCCACCTGTCACTGTGTGTCAGTATGTGATGGTCCCGCCATCGTGTTCACGTGCCTGGTCTCGGGCACCTTAAAGATGAACCATCGTATCATATCACAACAATACTATACACTATCACACAACTAGAACACAGCTATATCCCTCGATAAATTCGGCCTGGCTATTCACATACGAATACTACCCCATGAACACCTCATCACCCTAATAATACGCAGCTATCCCATGACACTCCTGCCTAGTTGCTCACGTAAGCGTCTTTCAAACGCAGCCAGAAACCAGTCTGGGTGTCCACCCACCAGACTGCACACATTCAACTGATATCTACAGCACCACACCTAACGCTGGGATGCAGCTACCATCCGACAATTACATCAGCTGCACACATAACTGGTGCAGCCACACACCCTACGACACTATCTCTCACTACTGACATGGACTGCGGTTCCAGAGGGCGTTCAACCTACCAGCACTTTGATATCATACCAATTATATATAGACCGCTATATAAATGCCATAACATAACATATAAATCCCACTCACTCATAGAACGACATTAAAAGGGAATGGCAGAAACTCACGAAGCCTACTAATGGGCTACATGCAATCCATAATGATTTTTTTTGTTTTGTTACGTCAGTGCATTCTGTATCTACATGTTAGATAGACTAATCCCACTGGGCCTCATTCCGAGTAGGGCAGTAAGGGATACCGGGCACCGGTAAGGAGAACGGTGCCGGTAATCGCTTACTGCCCTACTACAAGGTCCCTTAGCGGGTCCCTTCCTTAACGCCTGGTCTGACCAGGTGTTAACGACGGGACCCGTTAAGGGACCCGGGTGCAAATAACGGGCTTGGCATACCCGGCCTGTTATTTGCGCCCTCCCCATTGAACCCTATGGGGGCTCAAATGGGAATGGGGAATGGTTTGGTGAATGGGGACTTACCGGTCCCGCCCAGGTCTGACTAGACCGGTAAGTCCTCATTCCACCAAACCAGACACGATACCGTTATTGGTGGCAGTCATGGCGCAAATAGCGCCATGACTACCACCATCCTCGGAATGAGGCCCATGGTCTGGTCAGCCAGCCACACGCCTAACCTCACTAATCAGAAACTCAGATTGTCGGCCCTGCTTGACAAAAGTGTGATTCCGCAAGACTTTCCCGTTGAAAAACGTTTTTTGTAAAAAAAAAGGCTCCATTGTGTCTTGGGATTTCTTATCTGCATGTTATATTTCCTAAAACGAGTATGCATTTTTTTTTACATTTCTGGAATTTGTTTGGTGTCACTCACATCTTGATGATGGAAATAGATTCTGTAGAGTACCGAAGCATACACGACACTTCTGCGCAATCTTTTATAGCGCTGTGAGTTGTCATTTTTGACATTTCATTGCAAATACTGGGACGGCAGGCGTCAGCAATGCTCACTTTTTCACCGTAGGTGTCTTTATGCATTATTTCTTATCCCGCATTCGAGGAAAGCGCGTGCGCTTCCCGATCACTACATGAAAAAAAAGCTATAAACCACCGGGGGGCTTTTTAAAACGCTTGTCCTCCACCACTTGGGTTTAGTTTTAAATGTGGTATTTCACCTCAAAATCGGACACTACTTACAACATGTAGTGCTATACCCCACGGGCCATTATGTGGTGGGCGGTGAAAAAAGTGGCAGTGACAGGAGACTGTAAAGTATACAGTTTAATAGGCCAGGGAGGGAATCATAGCCCAGCCAACGTGCAGCCTTTCTAAGTATAGAAATCATGTGGTGGAAGGGGCTGGTGGGGGCTATAGAAGTCTACACAGAGCTGAATAGTCATGCATTTAACAGCAATGATGTCATGTCAACGTGAGGAGGTACTAAACGAGGAACGTTTTATTAGGCCCCCACCCAGCTAATAACAAGAGCCACCAGGGAGGAGCCATTATGACATCATGCAGTTGTTTAGGAGAGAGCAGGGAACTGGCCGAGGATTTTGCAGCCTTCTTGACGACAGACAAAAGGAGTGGATGAAATCACGACTGTTTGTGCTGTAGGTCATTTTGATAAACAGCGTCTGCATGGGTTTGCTTTTGTCTATTTTATGGGTGAGTGATAACCTAGGGTCCTTTTATTGTCCTAGGCTTGGATGAGGCAGGAACCAGACAATAAAGGGATGGGCCCGCCTGATCCGTCTCTCTGCAGAGCGACGGAAGGGCCAAGATGAGAAACAGTGGAGATGATATGTAGGGCCTGGTCGTAGCGGTAAAGCCAATTGGTATTTGTATGACCTCCTATGTATAAAATACCACCTAATTACAGGTTTGGGTAGCTCTGGATAATTAGAGCATGGGGCACATAGAACCTATTATATTTTATTTATTTATTTATTAGACATTTGTATGGCGCCTATACAGCAGAAAGTGTTTCCAGGCGCCACACGACAAATGGGGAGTGGCAGTAAATATGGATTATTCACGCCATGCGGGAATTTCTATGTAATATAAAATACCCTCTCAGCCTGTAATCTTGTGGTATATGAGGTGCTTTAGCTGTTACTACCATACCTGTGACAAGGCCTATGGTGCTGCTAACTGGCCACAGGAGCTGAGAAGCGTTGCACTATGGCACTCCCCTTAAATTATCATTACTGAATGAGAATGGCGACGAGGGCAGTGCTGCACCACGTCCAGCAGAATGCGCCCTTCATTAAGCTTCACCGTATGTTGGTAGTTTCATGACAGCAGCCGGAACATAAGTGTTTCAGAAGCCAATCGTTTTGACTTTCTTGTACCAAAATGTGTTCCTGTGCTCACACATTGTCCAGTGAGTTGTCCTTTGTACAACCAGGGCTTTAAGTGGGCCGGGGCTGGACGATGCCGAGCCCCGGCAGTCTCCAAAAAGGGCTCCTGAAACAGGGGCACTGCCACTCCAACACCTCCGGATCTATGAGGGAGGGTTCATGATTGTACTTAGCGGGAGGGGCATGTATAGATGATTGAATGTATTAGAAATCTGACTAGGCCGTGTTATAGTCTATAAGGCGGTGAGGCTGAGGGTGCTGATTCTGCGATTTTGGATCTCCCTTCACTAAGGAACGTGTAAGATATTCTTGTGGTGCTGCTGTCCCTCCATGGGTTGCGCTGGGAGTATTATCAGAGCTTTGGTAGATCTGAAGCAAGGAAGCAGCACTGCTGCCTTTCACATCCCCCCAGAGCCTGTCCCTGAAAAGAGATGCACACTCTGTCCATAAACATGTGAGCATTACCTGCATACCCCTCTTCCTCGTCCCAGTACTAACTCATGAACTGCTCCACCCTTCCCAACAGCAATCCCCAAATCCTAATTAAGCTACAGCTGAGGATTTCCTCCACATTCCAAATAAGGCAGTTGGTTTACCTAGGTTCCACATATTTGTTTTCTGCACCTCACAACGGTGGTATTGGGCCTGCTCTGCTGGCCCCTTGTCACATGGAGGCTGCCCCTACTGCTGAATTTCAGGGGCATGAAAAGGCCGCCTCATCTTCCCGCAGGGCAATGAGGGGTAGCGAGAGTAAGAGCTTGTGGCCCCCCACTGGTGAGTAGGGCTATTGTGGTGCCTAGTTTGGCTGGTGACTACAGTTGGCCAGGGGGCTCGCAACTGGAGGGAGCCCGAAGGAGGGTCTCCTTAAATGATCCACGGCAGCAGTGGAGACCAAGGGATGTCTAGGGCATTTGACCTCCCCATAATTGGTGAGCAGGGCAGTGAGGGGCCAGCTCCAGCTGAAGGGTGTGGAGGCAGTGATAGGGGCGCCCATATGCGCAGCAGTAGGTGTGGTGCTCCGCAGAGACACTCTAGTATGGCCCAGAGCCTCCCGGAGACACTTTGGAATAATGGCGGCAGGCCATCATGTTGAGAGGTGGCACCAGTCCTTGTGTCTACCTCCTTCATTTCCCAAAGGGAGGGGTTGATGTATGAGTCTGCCAATTGGTTGGACAGGGGACGAAGGAGCGGGCCTCTCATTTTGAAAGTTGGCCAGATTCAGAATAAGTGCTTCACTTCAGCAGTAATTGTCAGTATGAGCAAGCACGCTGGAAAGAGACATCCTCCTCTTCAGCATCAGAGTGATCCCCCTAGGAAGAAGAGTAAGCACTCAGATAATGAGGAGGCCAGGTTCATTAAGCTGATTCAAGTGGTGCTTCAAGAGGAAAAGACTAGAACAAAGAAGGCAAGGAAACTGGCCGCTCATTATCATCCTCTTCCTCTGCTTCCTCACTGTCCTCTGAGGATGAGGAGAAGCCAAAGGGGAAACTGCTTGATAAAACAGGGATGCCGAAGGTTCTGAAGCACACTGCTCTATGTGTGAAGTTTAAACAAAAATACCAGCTACAAACGATGATAGTCCAACTGTTCGTGGAGGAAACGAAAAAGGGCCTCTGTAATCCTGGCCATTCGAAAGAAGATTTTAAGGGATTGGGAGGCCCCAGAAAGTCTTTTGGGTTCCAGGTTCATGAATGCATTACATCCCTTGCCGATGTAGTAAAGCTGCCAGTATCAATGGAAATGGATTCCCTCCTTTTGATCCTCACCGGAAGACCATCCATGTCAGTGGAAGAAGCAGCGGTCAGAAACCCCAAAGACCGTAACATGGACTCATCCCTCAAAATACATTTGCTGGGGCCTATCTTTATTTGCCTTCTGGTACGCACATCTCTTGTGCGGCAAAAACTCTTCTGGTAGACTTCCAGAAATCCACGATTTGATTTAGGAAGGAGCAGACTGCTCAAGTTTGATCTAGGATATTCACCTTCACTCAGAATTATAGTCAGACTTGGCATATGACTCACTCAGGACAGCAGCTCCGATACTGGGTAACACAGTGCCGGCCTGTGGAATAGAGAGACGGACACCTGAGTAGGGTTAGGATTCCTTTATTATGGGTAGCTAAGCCTCTGTCGCATACAGACTTGTCAGGTTTCTTCACCAAATTAGGGCAAATACCAGGATAAGGATGTGTCGTTAGAGTTTGCTATTTCTCTGATCGTTGGTTCTTTAGTTTACTATGCCCAGTAATAGCATGGGCCCTCTCCAACAGTGACTTGTTCCTGTAACAAAGGAAGTCAGAATGCCACAATCTAACTGGGGAACCTGCTTGCACACCAACATTAGGCATTGTTCTGGATGACGAACTATCCATGAAATCTCATGTCCCTAACATCCGGTCTATCTGTGGACTTATTAACAAGCGAATACATTATATTCGCCCATTCATAACAACTGAAAATTGTACACTTTTCTCCACAGCTTTGATTAACTCCAGACTGGATTACTGTAATAGCCTACTGTCTGGCACCACTGTTGCCAATATACAATCCCTTCAAGTGGCTCAGAACAACGCTGTGCGCACCATCTTTGAACAATCGCGCCGTACCCACATTTCTGTCTACCGAAAGAAACTACACTGGCTTCCGGTAAAACACCAAATAACACACAAGGTGTTAACAATAACACACAAGTATGTGTCTTTAAGTAGTCCCACCTATCTGACAGAACGTCTCAAAGTCAAAACAACTGGCAGGAACCTTTGCTGCTACAGTACTGGACCACCCAAGATTTAAGATTGCTAAATTTGGAGGCACAAGTCTTGACTCCCAGGGACCCCAGCTCTGGAATATACTCCCTGCTTCAAAATTATCATCTTTTTAAAAAGGCTGTAAGGACTCAACTTTTTAACACAGAGTAATCCCCACTTTTCTGGCCAGTTTTTTTATGTTCTGTTTGTCTTGCCTTGTCTTTCTGTGCGCCCTGAGGCCCACGGGCATGCGGCACGTAACAAGAATTAAAATAAATAAATGTGGTTTTTTGTAGCAAATCACCAATCAAGGCTGTTTGTCCTTTCTTTCATTGAAGCTGGAAGATCCGCCCCATTTTCCTTTCCACCCTTTCCCTAGCCACCATGACACCTCTCTGTACTGCTGGTCCTTGCAGCCCCACTCCTCCCCCGAGGGCGCTCCGATGACATCTTGCTGCTCTCGGGACGCGGGCACCCAGACAATTCCTAATTGTTCATGGGATGCTTGCAGTTGAACAGATGATGGACCCTGTACTCTTCAAGCTGCTTCCCCTGGTTATGGCGTTGCAGGTAGGTTTATATATGTCCTTGGGTTGGGCTTCGGGGATCCGTCTGAGTCTTGTTGGGCCTAAGGGGCCAGGCACTCTGGGGCCGGGTAACGACGCTCGCTCTGAGAGCCAATCATGAAGCAGCGCAGTGGCATTGTCGTCCCATTCACAGAGCCCTGCTCCGGTGTGGGCGCATCTTTGTTGCAATCCTGGGTTGCATTGCAATCCCGGGCTGCCGAGGGGTGTATAGCCAGCGGTCGACCTCACACGGCCTGAGGCACCTTTACGTCAAACACTGGAAGACAGATAATGCCCAGAAGACGGTTGTGATCCACTTCCCCTTTCATGGTGAGAAGCTGTTTGGCAACAAATTGGAAGCGGTAAACTGGGCCCACAAGCAGGATAAACCTGAGGGGAAACTCACGAAGCACCCCCGCAAATATCCTCATAAGAGATTTCAGGAACAGTTGTCTAAAACTCGTTAGAAAGCTAAGGCTTGGGGCGGAAGGCCAATTTTTAAAGGAAAGCTGAGAAAAACACCTCCCAATAGGTGTGAGCCTTCGCCTTGCAGGCAGTCAAAGCATTCCTTACTATACCAAAGTCCCTGAGGTGGGGGCTGGGCTCTAGCATTTTATCCCGGCCTGGGATGCAAGAATCTCGGACCCGTGGGTACTGTGAGAAACCAGAAGGTGTCTCACCCGCTAATCCCCAGGGATCTGTCACCCAGGTGGCCAGGACACAGCCATCACTTTTGGATCCAGTTTCTGGGGGTGGACCAGTGCGGGAGGATCACCTGGATGAGGGGTTTTCGGGGAGTGGGAGTGGGACACTGGATGGTGAGATGCCCTATCCCCTTCGCTGTAACACCTTTTCCTCATCCTACCAGGTAGGATACGTAGGAAGTTAAACCCCCCCACCTTTCCCGACACAAACACTTTCTCACAGACAGCTCACTGTGAGCGAAAACGGACTAAGACCAGAGCCATAGACCTGACATGTCCCAATACAATGGTCAGGCAAGGTCAGGCAATTACTGATCATTACACACACCTTCTTTCCATCAAACTTCCACGCAAGGATAAATGGCGGAGAATGAAAGCATACTGTGAGCAAAGCAAAGCACACGAGTAAGCAGCGGTTCCAAGATGGTAGTTTAATACAAGGAGAAAGACAGTGAGACCAGAAAGGGTTGCAAGGAGGGAAGTGCCCTTGATCTTTTCAGACCGTTACTTTCGTGAACCTTGGAAAATAAGAATTCTAAGACCATGAACAAAAGCTGAAGAAACCTGCATTGTGTGCCGGCGGTACCCAGGGCTCTCCCGCGTCAATAACCAAGGTGGGGAGGAGCGTTTGCCGCTGTGGTACTGTCCTTGGCTCCTACAACAAAGCAGTGCCAGTAAAGACAACATAGCTGGTGAGTCGGAGAGACTGATACCAGAGCAGCCTGTGGTAAGACAGAGGTTGCAACTGTTGCAACAATGTATGAAGAAATCTAAAGAGAACAGTGTGTGAAATGTATGTGATGATCAACGTGAATATAATTGAAAACCAGAGGAGTGACTGAACTTTGGAGGCCAAGAAAGACACTGTAGAAAGCGTGGTCTGGCGTCACATGGCTGCTCATTCGAAAGTATCTGTTAGGTATCCAACTGGTTGGCAACTGTGAAAAGGGAATTTTGAAATCGAAGTGGTCCTGCAATGGGTCAAGCTAAAACCTGGGCACATTCGAAAGACTTTGATAGTTGAATGCAATCTGAAATGGGTCCGAGCCTGGCTGAGGGAGACTAATTGTGTAAGAGGAAGGATCTGAGCCTGGCACAGGGGGATCCGGGGTGAACCGTGAGTCACCCGAGAAAGAATATTCTCTGAACATTGTAAAAAGGGGGATCGGAGCCTGGAAGAGGGGGGTCCACAGTAACGACCGTGATACAAAGGGGATCTAAACAGGGCTGAGGGGGATCCAGGGTGAATCACCTGAATTGAGTACTTATAAAAGGAAAGGGACTGTGTATTATTTTTTGGTACATCAGGCCCTCTGAATCAAGAGACTTTGAAGTAAAAAGACTTGAGCACAGAAGGCCCTGATGCGGTTAATGGAACCGTATCCTCGTGCCTAAGAAGCCAGAGTGTGTGCTTTGCTCGAGTGAACCGCCTTGTCCCGTGCTGAAAACGTGGGGAAGGGAGGCCAACAGCCTGAACATCCTGACATATCATTTTCTGAACACTTCTTTCTTTTTTCATGAACACTACCCCACAATATTGGTATTTAGCAGTAAGGTTTGGCAATATTTTATTTTAGTGTAGGCTCTTTTATTTTGAAGAGACTCCTCTAGGACTGCATTATTATTTGATGGTCGTAGCTTGCTTACATCTGTAAATTTAAGATTAGATAGGCCTTTATCACACCCTTGTTGAAGTTCAATAAACATCCTTGATCTGTGGTCACTTGTGTCTGTCTTACTGTTGATACCATGCCTTCCTAACAGTACTGAATGTTGTCCAGCAGGATATCAGTTTGTATTATCAGAACCACCTTACAGATGCTGCTACACAAGGGATCCTTCAGGAATGTACCAGTGGAGCACCAAGAAAGGGGCTGTTAATCCATTGTTTTTCTGGCAGGGAAGGGTTCTGAGGGGATTCATTTGGTCATCAACCTCAAGGGAGTGAAAAAGATTAATTCAAGATGGAAACCTTACAGAGGATTATCTCTCGATTGCCCCTATGGGTTAGTTAATGACCCTCTTGATGGTTATCTTCATGTGCCAGTCCACCGTTTCTGCTTCCAGTAACTCAAATGTACCATAGGATAGGAACATTTCCAGTTTCAAATTCTTCCCTTCAGACTTCACTCTGCCTCAAGGGTATTTACCAAAGACTTGGCTCCTCTGGTTAGTGTCCTTAGGCCCTCTTGATGGGTATCTTCATGGGCCAGTCCACCATTCCTGCTTCCAGTAACTCAGAATTGCCATAGGACAGGAACATTTCCAGTTTTAAATTCTTCCCTTCAGACTTCGCTCTGCCGCAAGGGAATTTACCGACGACTTGGCTCCTTGGGTGGGGTTGTTACACCAGGAAGGAATCTTACATTATCCCTAGCTGAACAATTGGCTTGTTCAGGTGCTACCTACCATGAGTGAAGAGGACTTGCCAGATACTGATGGATTGTGGGTTCTTGATCACTCTAAGGAAGTCAAAGTTGATTCCGTCACAGAGACTACAGTTTATTGGTGCCCCAGTGTAAATAGACATAGGCAAAGTGTGCCTCCCAGAGGACTGGACAACTCGACTTCAGGAAAACCTTCAGCGGCTATGCTTGATGACTTCGGCTCTGGCCCATTTGTAGCTAAGGGTCCAGGGGCTGATGGTGGCAACAGTTTTCATCAAGTCCAGAGCAAGACTGCATCTATTCCTTCTCTAGTCTCATCTGTACTGTTGGAGGGTGCCTGGTCTTATGGATCTCAAGTCAACAGTTCCAATGCCCAGGGGATTGATGCAGGGGATCACTTTGAATGCCAGCAGCAGGGCCTGGGGGACCTTTCTGCATCCCAAAGTGGCTCAGGGACTCTGGTCCTATGGAAGGCCGAAAATGTCCTAGAATTGCAGGGAATTGTGGGCTATTCAACAAGCATTACTGTACTGTTCTCCCCTGGTGCAGGGGTCCTCTGTCCTCATCAGAACAGACAACCCTCAGCAGTAGCTCATATCAATCATCAGGGTCGTGGGGGGGGGGGGCAGGTCCAGGGCCCTGGAAAGTATTGCTCAGGAGATAGGGATCTGGGTAGAGGCCAATCTCCTGGAGCTGCAAGCAATCCATGTTTGGGGGATAGTGAACGCCCAGGCAAATGGGTTGAGCAGGTCATTCCCTCCCTCAACGCAATGGTTCCGAACTAAAGTAACTTTCCGGAAGATTCTGGCAGGCTGCGTAGTCCAGAAATTGATATGTTTGCATCTCCCCTGAAACCCTTCTTCCCCCCATCTTGGGAGTCAATGCATTGGCAAGTCCACAGCCTCTGACTTTAGTTTATGCCTTTCCCCCGATTTCCCTGCTGTCAATGGTGGTTGGCAAGGTCCAGCGGGAGAAAGCATGGGTTAGTCTTGTGGCGCCCATTTGGCTCTGCCATGCCTGGTTTCCCCCTTTGGTCTGTATGATGGTGATCCTCCACCAGTTCAGGGCCTGAAGGGATAACCGCTGACCAACAGTTGGGACTGGAGGGCCTGGCTCTTGAAAGGTAGGGCTTGAGACATCAGGGGTTACACGAGAACGTTTTGGAGCCACTTCAGTCTTCTAGAAAGATGTCAATGTTGAAGTGCTAGGCCCCAGATTAGGAATCTTTCTGTAAATGGTGTGGGAGACAGGAGATGCTGCCCTTGGAGGAGGAGCGGCCAATGTGGCTTGCTTCCTCCAGGAAGGGTTTGATTTGGGTATCATCCCTTCCTTTCTGAGGGCCAAATGGGCAGCTATATGAGCCTTTAGGTCTCGGTCAGGGTTCTGGAGTCTGGGTGTTTGTAAACAGCAGTGCCATTAGCGACCCACCTTTGGAAGAGTTCTTCCCTTTCTCACCCCAAAATGGGATCTTTATCACCATCCTGGGACCTTCCCATGGTCCTGCATGCCCTTCAGCGTCATTCCTTTGAACTTTTAACATCAGTGGATCTTAGGTTTCATTCTTACAAAACCACCTTCTTGGTGGCCATTACCTCAACCAGGCAGTTTTGGGAGCTAGGTGTTCTACTGTGCTCTCCCCCTTTCCTAGTAAAAGCTAAGTGCTCTACTCTGCTGTGCCCCTTTCATAGTAGTGTCACCCTCAACCATGAGACAGGTCCTACTCACTTACCTAGTGAGGACGGCTTAAGTGCGTAAGGCCAACACCTTGTTTGTTACTTTTGGACCCTCTGGTAGAGGATGGAAAGCCTCCCCCTTCAATATCAACCATTGGCTCAGAGAAATGATTTCCTTTGCTTAAAGGCTTGACGGTAGACGGTGTCCGCCAGACATTGTAGGGCATGTGGCGTTCACTCCATCGCGTACGGGTATAAATAAACGGGGCGTTCCCGGCGGCCACCGGGGAGCCCGCACTACCTACATGGAGTCTGTGTGTCTTGTGTTCGGGGAGTGGGGGGCTCATGGTGTGGCAGTCCTGGAAGACTGCCATCAGTGGCGACGAGCGGCGGATCTTCACCCGGGAGAGGCGGTGGTCTTCAAAAGGTGCGCGAATGATCGTATGTGAGGCGTACCTTGTGAAATATGCCGCGGAGAGGGGAATGATCCACGCAGTCGGCGGCCATTTTGCAAAATAGGCCCGGGGATGTCATGGCTTCCTACGAAGCGTCGGTGAGCCATCCAGGCTTAATTTTTCGACAAACTTGTGGCGGACAGCCGCTAGAGGCAGCACCTGCTATTTTCATAGTGATTTCTTCACAGTTTCACTGTTTTTCACCGAGTGATTGGGTGTGGAATCAAGGAAGGCCTGCCTTGTGTACACACCTTGGGCCCACCCTGCTGAATTTTTGGAACCTCTACACTGCCTGGCTTCTGATCTGCGACGTCGTGGAACTGCTTATGCTCTACTGCACTGTGTCTGTGGGGTTGCCAGTGGCCACATCTGGGCACCATCTACTGCAGATGACTACCTACTGGTGTGGTGGTGAGTTGTGGCCCCATTTCTTTTACATCCCTGGGGTACCTGTGCACTTACCACCATGAGCCAAGGACAAGCTGCGGCCGCTGCCCAACAGCAGGCCGCTCCTGCATTGGCCCAACAGCAGCCACCCATCGTGCCACCAAGACCTTTACCCAAACCACCTGGCGCCCTGCAGCCAATGCCTGAGTTTGATATCTCAGGCACTCCATCAAGTCTGGGGCCAAGGTGAAAATGTGGATGGACAGGTTAGAGATGTACTTCTGGGCCACCATAGAGATTAGTGATGACAGTAAGTTGGCCACCCTTCTGTACTGTGCAGGTACTGCAGTACATGAAATATTCCTGTCCCTGCAACCAGTGGATGGGTCGTATGCGATGGCCAAGAATGTGCTCAACAATCAGTTTCTGCCGATGGCAAATGCAGATTATGGACGTTTCCTGATGGGTGCAGCATGCCAAAAGGATGATGAGACTCTAGATGTATTCTTTGGGAGGCTGCGCAGACTGGCAGTACCATGTGCATGGAATGGCTCAGACACCATGATTAGAAATCAACTCATCCAGGGGTGCGTGTCTGGCAAATTGCGCCGTCAGATCCTGCGAGAGACCGGCATCACCCTTCCCCGCATCCTAGAACTGGGGAGGTGCCATGAGGTCTCTGAGTTGCGGGCGACTAAAATGCAGGCTGGAGTGCGCCCCAGCAAAGCGGAAGACATCTGCGCTGTCGGCAGAGGCCCAGGGTCTAGATGCCCGGCGGGTGGCAAAGGACTAAGAGGACAAGCAGTGTACAGTTTGTGCCTGAAGTGCCGATACGATCTCCCGCATCCAGCAGAATGCCCGGCCATTGGGAAATCGTGAGGCCGGTATGGTGGGGCTGACCACTATGCCCGAATGTGTAGGGCAGTAACTCCAACAGTTGTTTTTAAGAGGGCCTGTTCGGACTGGTTTCTTCTGCCCCCAGAGATCATCGAATCTGGCACAAGTGGACCAAGGGGACGATGGTGCCCCTCCCGAGGGTGACGAAGAAGAAAAAAATGAGGAAAATGTGTTCTTCGTGTCCAGTGTGGGCGTCCTGAAAGCCACTCCAAGCGACAGCCCAGGTGCAACGTCCTGGTGAATGGGGACTCAATACTGATGCTGGTGGACACTGGTGTGTCAGTTAATGTAATGGCGAGGGAACACTATGACACTATGCAATCCCCACTGGTCCTGGCTGCAACGAAGGCGCACATCTTAACTTTTGGGGTGAACAGCCGATCCCCTGGACGGTGCGTTTGTGGCAAGTGTGAAGTATGGCAACACATCAGTCTAGGTCAGGTTCTACGGTACACTGGTGAGCAACAACACCCTGCTGTGCTGTGCTGCGGCTGAGGCCCTTGGCATCATCACATTTGGTACTCGTGTACCTGGATGATATACAGGTGTTACTGAGCAAGCACTCTCCTCTGTTTGAGGGCATTAGACAGATGGCAGGTGAACTTGTACGCCTACATATAGATGAGTCCATTCAACCGGTGGCACTCATACATCGGCGAGTGCCCTTCCACCTCAGAGATCTGGTGGATCAGGAACTGGATAACCTTGTTGGGCTGGACATCATCGAAAAGGTGGAGGGCCCTACCCCGTGGGTGTCTCCCATTGTGATTGCCCGCAAGCCCAAGCAGCCCGATGCAGTGAGAATTTGTGTGGACATGTGCCTTCCCAACAAGGCAATGAAGCGGGTACAGCACTTAACCCCCACCATTGATGACATCATAACGGAACTGCAGGGGGCAAGGTTCTTCTCCAAGCTGGACCTCAAAGCTGGGTACCATCAGGTGGTCCTGCACCCAGAATCACGCTACATAACATTCACCACGCACCGGGGGATATACAGATATAAAAGACTCTGTTTTGGGGTCTCCTCAGCGGCTGAGGTGTTCCAAAACATCATCAGGGGGGCCCTTGCCAACCTGGAAGGAGTCCTCAACATCAGCAATCATATCCTGGTGTTTGCGAGGTCTGGGGCTGAACACCTGGCACGTCTAGCTAAGACATTTGAGCCCCTGCGCTCCCTGGGACTCACTTTGCACAGCGACAAGACCACAATTGAGTTTTTCAGCTTTGTCTTTAAGGCGGATGGCGTGTCACCTGATTCGCGCAAGGTGAGAGACATAAAGGAGGCAAGGCCACCGGAGAATGTAGCTGAGGTGAGTGGCTTTCTAGGCATGGTCACGTATTGTGGCCGTTTCATCTGGAACCTGGTGTCCCGCTCGGAGCCGCTGCGGACGCTAACGAAGAAGGACACCACTTGGCAGTGGGGGCCGCTCAAGCAGGCGGCCTTCGATGACATCAAGGGTGCCCTTGCTGCTGAGGACACTATGGCATTCTTCGATCCGGCCCTACAGACTGAGATCATTGTAGATGCCAGCCCCTACGGCCTGGGGGCGGTACTCACGTAGGTGGGGAATGACCAGGAGGTCCGCCCGATAGCCTACGCCAGTAAGACGCCCTCCGAGACCAAGCAGCAGTACTCGCGAATTGAGCGGGAGGCACTGGCTGTAGACATTTCTGCCTATACATCTTGTGAAGGCCAGTCACAGTAATTACGGACCACAAGCCTCTACTACCCATTATAGCTGGCTCCTCATCAAACCACCGGTGAGGATAGAGCGTTGGAGGCTAGCACTCCTCAAGTATGGAGTATCGCTGATCTACCGCCCGGGCAGCAACAACGCTGCTGCCTACCTCTCCAGGCACCCGAGAGGGGGTACCCAGCCATCCACATGTACGGAGGAGGCGGATGAGCACGTACGGCTGGTGATCGAGACGGCCACCCCCAACTCGATGCAGGTGTAAGAACTAGAACAGCCATCAAAGATTGACGAGTGTTTTGGGATCCTGAAGGCGGCAATGGAACAGGGAGCCTGGAAAACCGTGTTGGAATCCCTGGGCCAGAGAACGAATGAGGCAAAGGTGGCTTTGGAACAGCTCTGGAGGGTTCGTGAAGAACTAACATTCTCGGACTCAGGACTATTGCTGAGAGAAGACAGGATTGTGGTCCCCCAGGCCAAGATTCAGCAAATCATCGCTCTGGTGCACAAGGGACACCAAGGAGCCCCCAAAACAAAAGGTCACCTCCGGCAGAAAGTGTGGTTCCCTGAACTAGAAAGGAGAGTCGAGCAGTTTGTGGCCTCCTGTATGTCTTGCCAGACAGCCTCGCCAGCCCAACGTGAGCCATCCATCGAGACGATGCCCCAAGGGAAGAGGCCGGGGGAAGTGGTCCACGCAGGCTTTGGATGCACAACTAGAGGCACCCACTTCCTGGTGGTGGTGGACGAATGGTCCCGATACCCAGAGGTAGAGTTTGTGGATTCAGTAGCATTTGATAGAGACGTGGTAGCACTGGAGAAGATCTTTGCCACCCATGGACTGCCTACAGTCTTATGCTCCGACAATGGGGCTCCATTCCAAGGTGAAAGCTTTGCCGACCTCATGAAGGACTATGGCATCCACCACAGGAAAGTCACTCCGCTGTGGCCTCGTGCGAATGGTGAGGCAGAGCGCATGATGCGCACGCTGAATAAGGTGTTCAGGATCGCTCAAGGAAAGGGCGAGGGCCTACAAAGGGCAATATATGTTTTCCTACGGGGGTACCGGATCACACCACACTCATCCACGGGTGTGGCACCAGCGGGGGCACAATTTCAGCGATGCCTGAGGGACATAATACCGGAGGTGGGGGAGCGAGAGCCGGCTGTCATCAATAATGACCAGGTGGTGGAAGAGAGAAGGGCACGGACAGAAATGGAAAAGAACAGGAGAGGTCTAAGACCACCAAGGCTTGCCCCGGGGCGATGAAGTATTAGTGAGGAATCGTCACCCGCAGGGCAAGTTGTCTCTCACCTATGAATCGGTTCCGTTAGACGTGTTGGCGGTCATGGGTTCTATGGTAACCGCATCGACGGAACAGCATTAGTCACCAGAAACGCCAGCTTCTTTAAAAGGCTGGGTGAGCCAAGGGCTGAGATTATGGGGGACATGGACCCAGAGGAAGCACCGGATGAAGGAAGGGGTTGTCCCCCCCAAGCGTAGTTTCCGGCCCGCGATGAGCCAGGCGAAGGAACACCGGCCAGAGAGACAGGCAGGAGGTAGCCCCTGAGGACAGAGCGAGGGAAACCTGCCCATTTTACGGACTATGTGATGGACTAAGAAGGCGGTGCTGTGTGATAAAGACTCTCATGCCGTTTATGTGGGGTACCATCTGGGGATCCAGGGTGGGCACCAATAAACGGGGGCAGTTGGGTTTTACCAGTGTGTGTTGTTAATGTTTGCTAGTTTAGATCCTCTCTTTTCAGTTTTGTTGTTATGGAAAAGGAGGAGTGTGGCACTGGCCCTTTAAGTGCGTGCACGCGATGGAGTGACGGTCACTCCGTCACGTGCGGGTATAAATAAACGGGGCATTCCCGGCGGCCTCAGAGCCACCGGGGAGCCCGCACTACCAACACCGAGTCTGTGTGTCTTGTGTTCGGGGAGTGGGGGCGCTCACAGTGCGGCGGTCCTGAAAGACTGCCAACAGGGCGATACACCAGGAGGATGGAGGCTTATTGGGAGGAGGCCAGGTGATCTATCACTGACATCTGTAAAGCAGCTACTAGGTCATCTGTAAAACAGCCACTTGGCCACTCCTCTCACCTTTGTACAACATTACAGACCCCTCCTACTTAGACAGGAGGATCAGATCTTCGGCCACTCTGTACTTCGGTCTCTGGTTAATCTTTTATGATAAATAATTTGTGCTGATTTGGCTGGGGTTTCTTCTTTCAAACGCCTCAGATGCTGTATTGTCTTTGGTAGTCTTCACAAGTTAGTACATGGATTTGGAAGAGTGATGTAGAGGTAATGATCTGCTTACAGGAATCTTCATTACTCTTGGTCCTATTCTCCCTCGTCCCAGTACTCAGATTTACCCGGCCCAGGGTGAAAAGGTTCGGGATTTGTAATTTCAGGAGGATCTCAGGCAAGCTACACCCCTAATAGGGAAGAAGAGGGGGTACTCACATGTGGTTTAACTGACATTTGGAGTCTGCTGTTGGGAAGGGCGGTTCCCCTCAGGAAACATACTGGGAAAAGGAAGAGTAGTACTAGGAATAACGACGATTACTGGTAAGTATTTGGAGCATTTGTTACCGGTTTCCTTTCACGAATCACCCATTGAAATGGCTGTTTAATCTGCCACGCTTATTTATTGATTGCCCAGCCCAATGAATAAGCACGTTGCATGACGCAGCTCTCACTCAAGCTACGTGGGTAGCGATTACGCATCACCCAGACGGCATGATATTACTTAATAATAAATAATTGGTCTACTCCTCAGAGTGGCCAGTGATAAAACAGCATTTGGAAGCAGCATTCTTGGAGCTGTAAACTGGATGTGCAGCCATTTATGAAGCCAGGAACGTACTGTGCTTTTCACCTCATAACAGACCCATTCCTTTTGCTTCCCAATGGGCTAGATCAGTACGTTCTTATACAGTCTGACATTCTGAGAATACACACGCATGAGACAGAGATGTGAGTAATCATAAACAGCAAACAGACTGACATTATTTGCAAATCTATTGCTTGACTCTTGACAGAGCACAGAAATTAAAGTCCACTGATTATATTTAATGTCTTAATTGCATTTGTAAAGCACACCTGTCCCCAGTAGGTTCTCAGGGCGCTGTGTTGGGCACTAGTTTTGCTGGACCAGCAATCGCTGAGATCTCGCAAGACTTTTTGCTGCACGAGCCAAGAAGTTGTTAGAGAGTGGAGACAGAGCAGTGCTGGAAATTAACAAAATTTACTGTGGGACCCCCCCCACCTTAGGCTGAGGGGGTTGGATTGTCAGTGGTGTGGGCGGGACTGGGGGCGGAGCTAAGTGTTGAATGATGCACATGCCCTGTATACAGTATGCTGGAGGCTTAGCATAAAAACTGTGCATTTTGAGAACATAAGAATGACCACCAATTTATCAAACAAGTCTGTAACAGTAAATCAAACGTTCATTGGGCCAAGCAGCAGTGCTCTGGCAAGACTGTTTTTGCAGGAGGTCTCTGGCTCAATTCCTCCCCTGAGACAGAGACTCATATAAAGACTCATGAGCAAATATTTAAGGACATACATATACATAATATATGCTTCCAAGGGTCCCATTGCAGTACTTACCTCCTTGTGTACTGTATGATAACATTATCTTCATATGCCTCTAAAGTGCAGCTCCTTATTGGTCACTTAGTTCAGAACACAATTGGCAACAAGGACAGGATAGATCATACGACCCCAGAGCGAATCCACGCAACTATCTGCAAGGAGCAACTCCACCCCCAGCCTTTGTGCAGACGCCGAGTAGGTCAGTGAACACTTGACCACAGTGGGAACCATTGTTTGCCACGTATGTAGATGCCCTGGAGGGAACAAAATACACCCCAGGAAAAAAAAGGGTATGTTCCTGAATCCATAGGGGTGGAAGAAGAAAGGACATTTGCCGGATTAAAGGCTAAGCCTCTAGGAGTTGAGAATGATGATGACGTTTCTAAGGAAGCTATCAGGAGGATAGTGAAGAGGTTCTCCAACAAGGAGAACACAGTACTGCACAGAATACTATTTTATACTAGGAAACAGGAAAACACAAAGTCTATGCATGATTACGACACGAGGTTGCGAGTGGTTGCAGTGCTTTGTGACTTTGGTCACAATACTTAGAATATGATATGTCACATGCTTACAGTACACACCAACAGAAGGAAGATTCAAGACAAGCTCACACTGGAAAAGGAAGTGAAGCTGGATAAAGTAATCGAGATAGCAAGAGCGGCCGAGGAGACTACGCTTAGATGCAAGGAAATGTCAGGAAGCACACTAAGTACAGAGGAGTACGCTCTTCAAGAAGGTAGCAGCAAAGAAATTAACAGGTTGTCAAATTACATCAAGGAAGAGAGAGATAGACAAAGGGAACCTTTGAAATGCCACGGGTGTAGCAGTATAAAACACCTCACAAATGATAATGTATGCCTAGCTAGAGGCAGGGAATGTACCAACTGCAAGAAAGTAGGTTGTTTTGCGACAGTCTGCCGATGGAGGTGTAGGAAAGTAGCGACAGTAGAATTAAAAGAAGAAGTGGTGGAAGAAGATATCAGATGAAGACTGACCCACAGTCCTGAAGGTAAAGTATGGGAAGAGCAGGAGGGAAAAGCCACATTACATCATTACAGTAGATGGCAAAAAACCAGGGTGATGGCAGATTCGGTTTTGGATCTAAGTATACTGCCCATACAAATTTACAAGGAAATGATTGGAAGTCAACAAGTGGAGGTGCTAAAGACAAAGCATCAACCTAAAGCATTCGGAGGGGCCAGGGTCGTAAGGCAGCTACAAAGGTGTACTTCTTAGAAGAGGGACCAACAGTGCTGTGTTGGGATGTCCAAGTTAAGTTGAATATTAAATTAGATCCCAGCATATCGGATCAAGCTCTGTTAATAAGAACAGGAGGAGCATCGCTGTCCAGAGAGGAAAAATTGCTTTCAGAAGGACTAGGTAGAATAAAAAAACGATGTGCACAAGATACACCTAACACAAGAAGCTATACCCATCCAACTGTTGTAAAAATCCTGATCCAACTCTGCCAAGGCGGTCGCACGTACCGCGCAAGTAACGTGGTGATGTCCAGAGTAATATGGTGGATGACATCAGGGCTGGGGACATCATCGAACACGGCACTGCTTGCATAAAGTGACACCAAAGCAGGTGCAGCGCGAGAAGTCCAATGGAGGAACTCAGTGAAGGGTGCGTGGTTTGGGCATAGTAGGGGTTAGTTGCATAGAGCGAGCACCGGGTGGAGGTACAAGATGTAGGGGGGTATATTATAGGGGGGCTTTTGAGCAATATGTCAACAATAGAGTAGCCATTTTGTTTGTATGCCCAGGTTACCAAAGCAGTTCTCGCAGACAGCTCATAAGAAATAGCTGCAGGCCTGTGTGTGACAAGCAGTATGTATTTCCTGAGCACTAGGAAGAAACAGGATGCTGAAATTTTGCATGGCTGAAGTTTCCCACGAGAAGGCAGCCTTAGCGAAGTCACTGTAAAAGATACAGTTGAGGCCAATGAGCTAGGCACCTGGGTGCATGAGGAGAATTGGCAGAGAAATAGAATGCTGTTAATTGAACTCCAGCCACGGTGTAGTATTGTTTTTGCAGACTACACTTGGCAGCAAGGAGTGGGAAGGGAGCAGGGGTTAAGAGTGTTGGGGTAGGGGCTGTGGGGAGTCAATCAGCGGGGAGATGCTTCACTGTCCCTAGAGTGCAACATTGTACAGTGTCCTCGCTGATGTCTATAGGGCACACCATTGGTCCGACTCAGTGTGAATGTCTCTCCCCTTGCCATGTCAAGTCATTTTGTATGTTGAACATTGCCAACCAATGGTAAGAAAGTGTGTTCTGACTAATCAGCACAATCACATAATTGAGGGGCGCTGTAGGAAGGTTTGTGACATCAAGAGGGGTGTTAATGTGATTGTGGCCAAAAGGGGTATTGTCCAATTAGGGTCACTGAACACATATTTGGATATAGGGGGCTGACATAGTTCCACCAATCAGCTTGCCTGATTGGTGTAGCTAAAAATGCTGTAACTTATAACCTGCCTTAAATATGCTTCTAAAATGTTATATAGTAATTTGGCAAATTATGGCTAAATATTTAGCCGCACTGGGTGGCGTCGACAGCTCACTTCATTCAGTGCAGTTCCACAGGGCTGTCTGAACCGTGTTTCCCAGATTTTTGGATCCAATACATTGGTGTTTCTTTGTGCTTGGTTTATGCCCCGTTTCTTTTGGATTACTGTTATTCCCTGTAGTTACTTTTGATGGAGGCCCCATGGTACGTTTTGACGCTCCAGCCAGATTCTCAGTTCCCTTGGTGAGCTGAGGGTATTCTTGCTGCACTCCTAGGCATGCAGGGAGGCGGGCTGAGACCAGTTCTAAGTGCACTAACGAGGAGGCCCAGTAGACTGCTAGTTTGCAAAAGTCTGCCTGGTCCCGAGCACCACCCGCGCTCAGGTGGAGGTGCAGGCCATGAGGGGAAGACTCAGCACTGAGAGGACTTATGGATCTCTAAAGCATGTGAGTGTAGCCTTGCATGAATGCGGAGTGCCATGCATGTGCGCATGCAGCGGTTATTTATGGTGTATAGGATGCATCTTACAGGTTGGAGGACGATCAGCCATAGAAGTCGTAGATATTAGATATTAGTTCCACCCCTCCGATAGTGAGAGGGTGTGTAGCGGGCACATCTGGTGTAGAACAGAGGAGCCTGTAGACAGTGGCAGACTTGCATTAGATGGGAGTGATACGCAGTGCAGGCGATTGTATAGTTGCATCCTTTGTTATGGGGATTGTGAGAAAGTAAGATGTATTGGTGTGGAGCACATGCAGTAGTTTAGAAATATTGTGATATATTGTGTTGGCTGAGGTGGAAGGGCTGGCGCAAGACTGTTGCTGTAAAAAAGTAGTTTATAGTGGATTGTTGAAGTAGCTTAGTGGCTGGAAAAGGAGGTGGAGCCAGATATTTACACTAGAATAGCAGGAAGTTCGAATTGTGTGGGCCTATGAAGAGGGCCATAAAGTTTTACAAAGAATAATTGGGCAGGCCTGTGAAGAGGGCCATTGTGTTTGACAAGAATAATTGGGCGGGCCTGTGAAGAGGGCCAGTGTGTTTGACAAGAATAATTGGGCGGGCCTGTGAAGAGGGCCAGTGTGTTTGACAAGAGTAATTGGGCGGGCCAGTGCAGAAGGCCACCGAATGCTGTGTTTGTGTGATTGATGTGAATAGAAAGCGTGAAAGTGTGAGGGGAGGGGAGTGCTGGGTGGGGGTATCGTGGGGTGTATATTGGGCATCAGTTTGTTTAATATTTGGGATTTATGTAATAAACTATGATTGCGTTTTTTTGTATACAAAATTGGGACGGAAGGTAAATGGCAGGAGAATAAGGGGAGGGAACTCTCGGCTGTGGTAATTGAGTCGGAGTGAATTATCAGGTGGAGGATGGAGGTTAGTGTTTAGTGGGATAGTAGACACGCCCCTGGACCACTTATGTAATAACCTGCCCCAGTATCAAGATAAAATATTAAAATACCACTTCCCATGGGCGCAGGACACACACTGCAGAGTGCTTTCAAGAATTGCCAGGAGAAGGAATGTTTTATGGTGACATATAAAGGCGCCAAATTAGTAGGCAAAATATTTTAGGCCTAGGGAAGCTCTATGCAGAGAAAAAAAGAGGAACCTGCCAAAGGGGTCGGGAAAGATAGTGACACAGCGGTACCGCCCACCGCCCCCTCCCTATGGGCTGCACCCTATGCTGAAGCCTGCAGTGGGGTACACAAACCCACAAAGGGTGTTCCAACTAGGGACAGCAGAAATAGGGAAGGGAAAGCCAGAGGCTAGAGTCACTACTACTGAGAGAGCAGCCGCCAGTAACAAGAATTGCTTGGTAGGCATAGAAAAAAGTGTGTGGCAGAAGTTAGAAATTGTGTTTAAAGCAGCCAAAAGTGTGATCGAGCAACGGCAGGGGGGGGAACACCACGTGGCTGGACGTCCGGAAAAATCATGTTTAAATTAGATAAAGAAACACTGGAAGAGGAGGAGGAGAGCTCTGTGGGGTCCTGAGCGAGTACACCAATGAGGACGGGGGAGCAGGGCCGGTCAAGGGGGGAAATATGGGACGATGAGCAATAGGATGAAGACAGAGAGAAGGACAGGAAAGGAAAGAGAGGAGAAGACAGAGGAAAATATGAGAAATAGAGAGGGAGAAAGAAAGAGAGATAGATTGGGGGAACAATAGGGACTGGTCCCAGACTCTCCAAAACAGGATAGACAGGCTGGTGGTTGCTAGTACTACAAAAGGCGGGGCTGCCCTCACGTCACAAACACAGTTGCCCCAATGGCAGAAAGGTAAGGAAGGAGCATACATAGTATGTACAATGGCAGAGCATGGACAGAGATAACTTTAGAGCTTGACATCCCTCACAGCGAGAGTGGGCGAATGGATATATAGTCACGAGAAAGAGACAGCAGGAGTTACCCTGGCCATTGGCGACATGAAGAGCCTATTCGCAGCCATCAAGGGACGAAAGGGAGGACAAAATATGGGACAGGCAGGCTATAACAGAGTAAAATTAAGTAGTAACATACACAATGGTGTGCCCTTTAACAACTGCTGTTCTCACATGTGGAAAGTATAAAGGACTATGTACTCACATACATCAGATATGGGGGTGATTTTGGGATGCAAAATGAATGGAGGCGAGGACACCATACAACCGATGGAGATGTGGACACTATAGAGGCAACCATCATGAGGTGTAAACATATAAATATTCTATCACAATCTGGTTCAAGGGCTTCTCTAATATGGCCAAACATTCCTACAAATGGTGGTTGGGATTGACGAGAAGGGATGGCCAGAAATACAGACCACCAAAGTACACTTTTGTAAAAGGAAAGAGGAAAGAGAGAAGGCCACGGCAGACAAGGCACTGAAAGCAGAGGCAAAATTGGTTCAAAAGAAACTGGCAAAAATCTCCATGGAAGGGGCTATACTTACCAACATTGTCCCAGTACAGCTTGAAGTTGCCCCCGTTCAGCAAGGGGGATTCCCTGCAGGGGGCCTGCTGCAGGGAGGAGTGTACCCACAGCAAGGTGGGTTCTAGCAGCAGGGAGGGTATCCCCAACAGGGAGTGTATCAGCAACAGGGATATTATCAGCAAGGGGTAGGTATTACCCAGGGACAGGATATTACCAACAGGATAGAGGATATGATATGATAAGTAATTTATAACGCGCCTGCACACAAGTGTTTCTCAGCGCGACAAGACATGGGAGGGAAGACAAAGGGAGGACAAGACAAATGATCTTACTAGGCCTTGTGTCATTCAGACTGTGCAAGTGCGAGAACGAGAAGAGCAAGGAGAAAGGAGGGGTGCAAGAGAGACAGGGGGGGGAAGAGGGCAGCAATGCTCTGAGTAAGTGCAGCTATGGCAGCACGGCTCTGGGTAGTGTAAGGAGAACAAGGGACAGTACGGTTAGTTACAGCCCCTAAGTGCATGGTAGGCCCGGAGGCAATGCAAGGGTGACTGATCAAACAAAAGCATGATACCCAGTGATACTCTGCGGGTAGCTAAGCACCCAGTCAGTAGAGCAGACAGGTAGGTCAGGTAGGTCAGCAGGGGAGGGAGAGAGAGAAAGCAGAGGCAAAGACAAAGGTTTTGAGCTGTGTCCAGAATTTAAGGTGGTCCGGCTCAAGTTTGAGAGGGGCAGAGAGAGAGGGGGATCTGATATGGTGGAGCTGGACCCAGATTTGGAGGACCATGTCTTATATGTGGGCAGACGGGACATTTTGCATGAACGTGTCCACACGGACAAAAGCTGCAATATGGCCAAGAGGGACCACAGGTATATGTTCAACCCATGCAACCAACGGGGGGCCTATACAAGCACAGGGGGAGCCACCTCAAGGACAAATGCCACCACCACAGGTTCAGGCGCCCTTCACACAGACAATGCAACCTGTAGGGTCCGCAGTTGCCCTGATACCACAGGTAAACACACAGTAGCAGATGACAGTAACAAAGAGCGCCTTACAGGCTCAAGCACACATATACACGCAGGGAGACAGCACATTGCTAGCCCAGAATACAGTGTCACATTATACGGCAGCGTTCGCACCGAGCCTGGTGACTTTATTCATGGCGGCATTCGAAGAGCGCTTTGTTTTCTCTGCCATCAAACCCTTCCTGCAGGACATTGATTTATGGCGCAGGTATATTGATGACATCATTTTCATCTGTCAGGGACCAGTGACCATACTTCCAGATTTGTTTAACTGGATTAATCAATACCACAGGAATATAGACTTTACCATGGCCATGAGCAAGCAGGATATACATTTCCTGGATTTGTCCATCAGGCACCATCAAGGTAAACCTATATGTTCGCTTTACCTTTGCAGTTAAAAAACATATTAAGAAATGTTGGCCATTGGTGCAATTAAAACTTCAAATGAACCCTTACTGCTGTTTGCCTTGAAGCAACAGAAGAACCTGAGAGACTACCTTGTGCATTCGAAGCCTAAAGCGAGCAGATCCACTACTACCAGCTGGGATCTGAGAGCATTGACAGGCAATTTCCCATGTGGCACATGTTCCATTTGCAAATTTGGAAGGAAAAGTAAGTTGTTTGATATTGGAGGCAAACAATGGCATCTCAAACAAAATACGAACTGTGACATTATATGCAGCATACTGTATACAATGCCCATGCTGCCTTCAGTACTTGGGTAAACTACGAGACCAGACAATACACGAATTACAGAAAATAGGTCTTGCATTAGATGCCGGAACAACACGGCCCCTATGGTAGCCCACTTCATTGAGCATGGACATTCTGCAGACGACATATCATGGGGGATCCTTGGCACTGTGAGAAATGCTGCTAATGCTCTGAAATCTTTATATATTAAAGAAACTAGGTGGATGTTTAAGTTGGATACCCTAGATCAGGGACTTAATGATACTCTACCAACCTTGTGATTTGACTTTGAATACAAAGTCTCTGTAGTTTTACCACAGATAAGGTCTCCCCTTTTCTATTTTAGTCACCTACTTTACATCAAAGTGTGTAAACAAGACACTTACAGGGTAATTAATAGAATTTCACACAAAAGTGGCGCACAGTGCCCCCGTGCGATACACTGCGCCAGCCGCGTGCGATAAAAGACATTTCATCGCACAGCGTATTCATGGATTTTAGCCTCCAAAACCAGCCGTGGTGCAGAGTGGCGCAGTGACCCTGCAGCAGCGCCAGTTACGCCCCCAAGAACGCCCTCGCGCAAGGAAAAGCCATCAAAATCCCCAATTCATCGCAAATGTCTTCGCTAACCCTGGACCAGTTCACAGGGCTGCCAAACAGCAAACGCCAAGCGGGCAACGTGTATTTCAGGGGTGCGCGGGAGGTTTTACACGCAAATTCAGCAGGGTAAGTGTATTTCAGGGGTGCGCGGGAAGTTTCACACGCGAATTCAGCAGGGTACGTGTATTTCAGGGGTGCGCGGGAAGTTCCACACGCGATTGTCCTGGGTACGTGTATTCCTGGGGTGTGCGGGAAGTTTCACGCGTGAATTCAGCAGGGTACTTGTATTTCAGGGGTGCGCGGGAAGTTTCACACGCGATTCCATCAGGGTACGTGTATTTCAGAGGTGCGTGGGAAGTTCCACACGCGAATGTCCTGTGTACGTGTATTTCGGGTGCGCGGGAAGTTTCACACGCAAATTCAGCAGGGTACGTGTATTTCAGGGGTGCACGGGAAGTTCCACACGCGATTGTCCTAGGTACGTGCATTCCTGGGGTGCGCGGGAAGTTCCACACGCGAATGTCCTGGGTACGTGTATTTCGGGGTGCGCGGGAAGTTTCACAAGCGAATTCAGCAGGGTACGTGTATTTCAGGGGTAGGCGGGAAGTTCCACACACCAATGTCCTGGGTACGTGTATTTCGGGGTGCGCGGGAAGTTTCACAAGTAAATTCAGCAGGGTACGTGTATTTCAGGGGTGCGCGGGAAGTTCCACATGCGAATGTCCTGGGTACGTGTATTTCGGGGTCCACGGGAAGTCTCACAAGCGATTTCAGCAGGGTACTGTATTCCAGGGGTTCCAGGGAGTATTACACGTGAATTGGCCGTGTGGGTCCTCCCAGGTGTTCGCTCTACAACCTCCACGGCCCCTGCAGGCAGCCCACACCACAGGGGACTACCCGGCACCCCTGCTCATGTCCTGCAGGCAGCCCATCCACCATGGGCATGCTCCCCAGCCAAGCCACATGTCACCTTGCACTACTGATCAACAACGCATGTCTCCCAGCACCCCCACCCCCCAGCACTGTGGGGCACCTGCCAGCAGGCCCCCACTCATGTCCCACTCATGTCCCCCTGCACCCCCACCCCCCAGCACTGTGGGGCACCCTCCACCAGGCCCCCAAACATGTCTCCCAGCACCCACAACCCCCACCAGTCAGGGGCACCTGCCAGCAGGCCCCCACACATGTCCCCCAGCAACATGTCATCACAATCTAGATCCCTGGGCCTTATGGGCAGCCTCCAAATGCCAAACACCCACCCGAGTATTGCATCCACCCACTTAGAAATGGCAATTACAAGATACAACCCCAATGGCAAGTTTGTAAATGAACACATGTCCCTCACATACACACAATGGGTTTCAGTGAATGTCAAAACCCATATCATGATATGCATGAAACCAATGAGATGATACTACACATTGAAGTTTGAAGAAAAAATATGTATTAAAAGCAACATAAATTGAATCAAAAATAAACAAACCAAAATGGGAATTAAAAAAAGAAAGCAGCATGTCCATAAAATAATGTAAAACCACAAATCATAATCCAAAGGAAAGGTGTCCAAAGTCACAGTTCACAAAAGTAAATCCAATGGAAAATTAAAATCGAAAACCATTGCTCCATGGGTAAATCATAAAAAAAAATTAGAAAATCCAACAGTCAACTATATACAGATAAACAATCCAGGGTCCATGATCCTTACAGAAGAAATGAAACCTATCTAATAACACTACCTAATAAAAAAATACTATATGCAAAAATGTGGCACATTGTCCAAAAGGTCCAAAAAAATGCAAAACCAAAGGAAACCTAACACTAACTACAGAAGGGCAGCGGGCCAGTCCGACGGCTCACTTCGGGATGTTCCAGGCCAGGGCATCATCGCACTCCTGCTCAATGTCCCGGAGGCGGTCCTCCTCCATGACCCGAGGGTCTACAGGGCCGTCGACATGTTCACCTCCAACTGCCTGCGGATTGCCTCGAGGTACTCGGCCCGCCTCAGGGCCCTCCGCATGGAGTTCTCCGCCCTGACCATCGTGAGCCGTGCCTCTTCCGCCCGCTGCCGCTCTGCATCTATGGCGTGGCCCAACCGCTGCCACACGGAAGACACTTCCCGTCCTGGGTCCTCCTGCCCTCCGGCCAATGCCTGCCCCTCCGATGTCGAAGGCCCCGAGCCATCATGGCTCCCACCTCGTTGCTGCTGCTGCTGTGCCTGTGCCCGTGCCCTGGCTCCTGCTGCCTGCACATCCTCCACCGGCTGGGGTGCAGTCGTTGATGTGGCCACCCCTGCTGGACGTCCGACTCCCGACTGTGGCAGGGATGCCTCCTCCACCAGCCTTGCCGCACCGTCATGTGACACCCAGGTGACTAATGGGTGGGAAGATGGCACGGAGGACGACTGGCGCATTGCGGGTTCAGTTGAGGAGGGGGTCTGAGCAAGCCCCATCAAACGGAGGAATCCGGCCTGGGTGACCTGTCCCAGTAGGCCGACGCGGTCAACGAGCCATTCGAGATGACGTGCAGTCTCCTCATGAAAAGACTGCAGGTCACCTCGCATGGCCCGTTGACGCAACGCCACACCAGTCAGGACAGGCTCAACCCGGACCCGGATAGCCACATCCGCAGGCAGAGGAATGCCAGTTGTTGTGAGCTCATCCCCTGCCTGAAAACGGGTCTGGACGTAGGCATCCCTGCTGGTGCAAGATGATGCAGTGACAGGATCAGGGACAGGATTGTGCTGCCTCCTGTCCCTGGTCCTGCACTGCACCACCAGCACCAGTGGAATCCCCACCTCCAGACCCCGTCTCTGTTGCTTGCACGGCCTCCTCCTCCACCAAACCCCCCACCAACCTGGATGACTCCGTGCCATCTTCCCCCGTTGGGCCCTGTGGGGTCCCAGCTGCCCCTCCTGCTGCCGAGGAGTCCAACTCCGACCTCCGCCTCTTGGACCTCCCCCCGGCAGCTGTGGCCTGGGACGCGGCACCAGACTCCTCACTCCCCAACGAGATCACAACCTGGGAGGGGAGCCGGGCCTTGCGTCTCCGGCTGGCGGTGCGATCCCCGCCGCTGTGCTCCACAGCACCTTCTCCGCCCTCTTCATCAGATGACGCTGCAGACAGGGAGAAATAAAACACAGGCATCAGGGCACTGTACAATGGACACATACACACATGACAGTTGTACATGAGTGGCATTGGCAAACCTCAGACATGGCATCACAATCGCCAACACACATGTCATTTCAACTTGCACACATGAGCCATACCACAGCCATATCGCAACTGCCAGCACCATCCATACACATACAACAGCATGAGCAGGCAAAGGTGAGCCAGACATTACATGCAACACAGGGAGTGCACTACACATGTACACACACCACCACACTTGCATGCATGTGTACACCTCTGCCAACTGTCGCAGTGTTCAGATCGGCATCCATGTCACATCTGCCAATCAGGCTTCCACATCCCGCTGTCACATGCATCCATGTTGCATCACTGTTGCACCCTTGTCAAATACACACACATGCACATGTACACAGTGCTGATACATGCAGCTGAAAACAACACCCATGTGTGAAATCACGAACATGCCTACTTACATACACATTCATCCAAACATGTGTGCCCACACAACTGCATTTGGCATGCAAGCCTACACACACAAGCACCATCCATGTCTCACACATGACAGCCCTCACATTTGTTAGCCTTACGGCCCTGTACACCCCCACCCATACTTGGCCCCATACAAACACATGTGCAACCTGCACACTACTGGCACATCACCACACGCACAGCTTACAATCATGATGCATGTACACTTACCGCTCGACTCCAGACGGGTCTGCCTCTCAAGGACCTGGACGTGGAGCGCTGGGGATATGCGTTCCAGGACCCTCATCTGATCGTGCGACAAGTGGCCCCGGCGCCCATTAGCATCCGCTGCCTTCAAGAGGCGCCGGGCCTTGTTGAGGGTCCTGGACCTGAAGTCCTCCCAGCGCTTCTTGACATGTTGGAAGTCACGGACTGCCACCCCCTCCGTGTTGATGGCAGTCACGATGTCTGTCCAGATCCGAGTCCGTCCTTCCTTGTCGGCGCGCAAACTTCCGAAGAGGGCATCATACTGCCCCAGGACTTGCTCCACCAGGACACCAACTTCGGTGGCAGTGAAGCTGGTGGCTCTCTGCCTCTCTGGCCGGGGGTTGTCAGTGGTGCCAGATGTTGCAGTGCCCGACATGACAACCCCAGAGGCAGGAGTGGGTGGGCAACTGGGTCCTGGGGCTGGGCTGTGGAGCGATGGAATCCCAGTCGGGAGTCTTCGGTTCCAGCAGGGGTGGTCACAGCAACAGCACCCCTGGCTGATGTGCAGGCAGCAAATGGCAGGGCACGTGGGCAGCAGGCAATGAGGCAGCAGCAGATGGCAGGTGGGAGCGTGCTTGGGGCTGTGGGGGGCAGTAATTCGGTCTTCTGGGCAGGAGCGTGGTCTTCCGTGTGCTTACGCGTGGCCAGCTTGATACAGAGTGATTTGGCACGTGAAATCTAGCACGTCTGCGTGTAATTCGAGGAAAGGGCCTTAGCGCATAAGCGCGTCAGCACACGTACGCGAATTCATTGGCCCAAAGGCCACCAGCGCGTATGCGCGCCTGTGACTTGCGTGCGCGGGCGTTTCCCTGTACACGGGTGCATGTTACACGTCCAATGACTGCACGTCAGAGTGTCAGCTCGTGTGATTGGAGGATGGGGCCTTAGCGCGTACACGCGGAAGTGACGCTGGACGTGTGGGCATCTTTAAAAGGTACGTGTAGAACGCCATTTCCTTGTACATGCTTTTCGTGGAGAGCGAGTGGGTGAAATCTGTACTTCTTGTCGGTTCACACGCGATTTACTTCACGGCGTTCCAAGTTCGTACTCCCTGTTACCTCTGACAGCTTTTTCTCTTCTTGTCTTTTTCCTGGGCCTGTTTCCTCAAACAGCGTTCACTTCTCCTGTTGTCCTGTCTCCCCAGACAGCGTACAATTCTTCTTCGTATTTTTCACGCAATATTTCCTGGCAGACGGTGAGTTGCGCACGTATTTGACGTATTTGACATCTGTGCTTGCCCCGTGTGTTGCCTACCCCTTCAGAGGTCAGTCTAGGCTGCGTGTGACACGCGTACGTTCATTTTTGTGTTTCTGGGTGCCACAGCGTAGTGCAGGTTTTTTTTCCACGCAAGTGGTCTAGGAGGGGTTGCGTGCACATTATCTCCCTTTTTCGGGGTGCCTGTGCGTTGCGTGACCCGTCATCTTCCCCCAGGGGTCACATACAGCCTTGCTAGAGCACTAGGGTACGTATTACATCTGGTACCCTACCCCTTTGACCCCCAATTGCCCAGGACAATAGTTTACTGCAACTCCCATACGCACAACAACATCAGTGCCATGGTTGGGAGGCGAGCACGCGGTAAGGGTGGCAAAGGTGGGCGAGCCACAAGAGGTGGCCGTGGTGGATACAGTAGGGGATGTGGCCAGGACTTGCAGGGTGCCCCTAGCCCCCCATGTGTGGGTGACCAGCCAGGGACACCCATGCCCCCCCCGGTTGAGGGTAACGTGGCTGACACCATCCCTGCTCAGCCCTTGTTGGGCCAGACCATTGTGGCACCAGACCTGGCACAGGGTGACTCCATGGATGAATTCCAGGTCAGCAGGTCTAGGCCACGTGTGGCAGTGCACGTTGGTGTCACCAGCCACGTGGATCAGGGGCAGCTATGTCATCTGCTGCCCCGAGTAGGCAGGGTGGGGAGGCTGCAGGGGCAGCTGCGGCTCCATCCACCCCAGCTCTGAGTCTCCCAGCCAGGACAGTGCCGGTCCTAGTCCATCCTGCTGACGTTCCCCCTGACTACATCACACTTCCGCTAATGCCTGCACCAAGTCCCATTGTGAGTGTTTATTCCCACACTCCTAGTCCACAGTCCACCGGGGCTCCTGCCCCTAGTGTCCAGAGCGGCGTAGGACACTCAGTATCACCACCACCTTCCAAGAGGAAGAGGAAGAGTGCTCGTCCAGTACAGGCTGATGCCCCAGACACGGCTACACAGTCCGGCCCACCAAGGAAGCCCAGCTTCAATCAGGCCGAACTTAATGCACTTGTGGAGTATGTGTCCGCACATGACAGCGAAATGGTGATTACTGCAGGATGCAAGACCACACCTGCACAACGTCAGGCACACTGGCAGACCATTGCGGACATCATAAGTGCCCTTGGATTCGTGAGGCGCACAGCTAATGATTGCTACAAGTGCTGGAATGACCTTAAGCGCACGGCAAAGAAAAAGCTGTCCTCAAGTCATGCCGCAACTCTAGTGACTGGAGGTGGGTCTCATGCAGAGGACATAGAACTCACTCCACATGAGTATGTTGCTGGTACCTACGTCACGGAGGAACAGATCCAAGGCGTGGGAGACCTGCCAGATTACGAGGCATTGTCCGGTGAGTGCACATGCATGTGTGTGTCATCCATGTGCATGGTGTGTGTGTGAGGGCTTCTGATTGAGTGCCAGGTGAGGGGGCGTGTGCCTGAGTGGTTTGGGTCACCCATGTGCTTCATCCAATACATTCTGCGCCCCAGGATTTGGGTGTTGCAGTATCCCTTCTGGCAACAATAGACATTCAGCCCAACCTCACGCCAGTTGCCCTTGAAGTGTCATCTTGCCACAACATAGTTGCATGTTATTCTGTGTCCATTCAGGCTGATTGTCTGCATTCCACCACTTTCACTAGGCATTTCTCAGTCCTATTGTCACATGTGTGACATGGCTAGGGTACATGCCATCTGTGTGATGGCATGTGTCATGTAGGTGTATTGGACATGCCAATCACAGGCCAATGTGTGATGGCACTGCTAGGCAGCATGCAGCAAATTTGTTGGTCTTCCATCTTGGTGTCATCAACGCATGCCATTTGCCTCCCCTTCATACGCAGTGACAGTGCATGCATGGGAGGGTTATAGTCATGTGGGACATGTGTCAATGAAGTACTGTTTCTGTTGCTTCTCAGCCCGAATTGTGTTCCATGGTGCTAATGCCTGTTCCCATTTCTTTTCTTTCATGTCTTTGCAGGGGATGACGCACTTGATACTGCTGGGGTTGTGGAGATGGTGCAGACCCAGGAGGGGTCTCAGGCCCGACTGGGCACCAGTGAGGGACGTAGTGTGGTGGTGGGTGAGAACCCACACTTGCTGCAGGCCGTCATCTCAAGGGGTGTCTCTGGGTGCACCTTCTCCGAGGTCTATTCAGGTGTCTATTCGGATGATGAGACCTATGTGCCGTCGCAGGTAAGTGTTTCTGGGAGGGATTCTGTACCGTCCAACCCACCTGCACCAGGGGTAGAACCCTCAATGGGGATGTCAGTGTTGGTAGGTCCGCCTTTGGTGGTTACGGATGCAGGGTCACACTCCGCTACATCTGATCCTGTTCCTGGGCCAACAGATCAGAGGGGGAATGCAGTCCTGCAGCCTCAGGCAGTGCCGGCACAGCAAGGCACAGTTCGCCTTGCCCCAGACAGGTGTGGTGCCCGCCGACGCAGTGGCCGTACGCCACCTGGCAATACCGCATGGGAGCAATCCATATACGGTATGGCAAACCAACAGGCAGCATCAACTGAGATGATGGCTCAGGCCATGGATAGGGTGGCCACTTCCATTGTCCCCCAAGAAAGGCTAATTGAACAACTACAGCAGGCAACAGACTCCATTAGCCAGTCACACCAGGAGGACATGTTGGCGTCCAACATGGACAGGCGAGCGGCACTGGAGACTCTGCGGGAAGCCATTTCTATTGAGTCCCAGGGCCACAGGGAAGCCCTGAGGGTGGAACTCCGTCAGCTCAGGGCAACTCTGGTTGAGCTTGAGGCTTCAGCTAACACGAGGACAGAACAGCAGCTGGAGCGGCTCACACGTACGCTCTCAGCTGAGATGCAGGCAACTAGGGAGGAGGTCCGGGCATCCCGTGAGTTGATGCATGGGGACCTCCGCACAATTATCCTCCAGAACCAGACCTTCCACACCTGCATGCTTGCTGCCATGGAGGACCAGACTAGGGCTTTGCGTGGGCTGCCTCCCATAGTGCCACCACCTCCTGATGCAGCTGCAGAGGGGGAGGAGAGCGACAGCAGCGATTCTCCCACAATAGGGTAGCCGTGCAGGCCATGAGCCCATGGAGGTGTTTTTTTTTCTCGCAAGATCCACACAGGTGGGTTTTGGTGTGCACCCTGTCCTCGGACCTCCTGGGTGGCCTCCCCCACCCCCCCGGGCCCATTCATGGCCATTTTTTATTTTTATTTTATTTTTGATTCTTGATTTATTGTGTGACACACACCCCTCCTGCTTCCCGTTTCCATTGGCTTGCAAAGGGTGTGCCCAAGTGACATTGACTTACACGGTGACGTTGGACTCCCATTTGATGTGTGGGCAGTCTGTAGTCAATACTGTGTATACAATCCTAGTCCATATTGTTGTTGTATTGTACACTGCATGGTGTATTGATATGTGCCTCTGCATCCATCTCATCCTCCTAATTTGCAGGTCCATTTCTCATGTGTTCACAAGGCGGTCTACTTTGGAACTGGAGTCCATGTTGTAAGCAGTGCACCTACACTTTTGCGTGGCGCTAACACTGTATAGTTGGAAGTGTTCGAAGTGCTGGCATTATCAGGTAGTGAGGCTACCAATTTTTTAAGTCTGTACTGTCATGTTTATGGTAGGTTGGAGGTTGTGTAGGTGATTGGTATTATTGGTAAGTATTTGGTAATGTGTGTTGTTGGTCCTTTATTACTGTGAGCATTTCATGTGTGTCCAGTTTCCATTAGGGACACTGTAGTTGGTGATACTTGGGTCATGTTGTGGGGATTAATTTGTTTGCTCTCACATTGCATGACATGCCATGGTGTGTTGTGTGGCCGTGCCCGGGAGGGGTTGGGTGACATGGCACTGTTCTCATGTTGTATTTTGCAAGTGGGTATTCATTTTTCCTGCATGGAAGTGTGTCTTTTGATGACACTGCATTGGTGGTGTTTGTGTAGGTAGGGATGCACACATTGTGACACATCCAGATGAACAATCTCAGGCTGCTATGGTTCTGACAGTTGACTGTCCCTTAATTCATCAGAATTGTCAGATTGAGTCATCATTGATTGTCAGATGGTATGTGCCAGGGCTGTGTGCACTCCACAGGGGTGTGCTTTCTATGTGAAGTAATTAGCCACCAGCTGCGTACGGGCTGCCTCACCCTGTGCCCGTTCCCCTCCCATGCGCAGCGGGCGTGCATGTGATTGGGGATGTGGGGGCACCACCATGTCCACAGCCAGGCCCCGGCGTGTTGCAACATTGTGCAGGACACATGCTGCCACTATGATCCTGCACACTACTGGGGGAGCGTATAACAGCTGCCCACCAGAACGGTCAAGAGAGCGAAAGCATGACTTGAACACTCCGAATGTGCGCTCCACTATGCCCCGGGTTGCAATATGGGCTGTGTTGTATCTTACCTCGGGAGGCGTGATGGGGTTCCGAATTGGCGTCATCATGTGTGTGCTCAGCGCGTAGGCACTGTCCCCTGGGGAGGTGGTGATGGGGATCATTAGTGGGGTATTGGCATTACTCTGTATCTGTCATGCATGCGTGTGCTGTGGCATTTCTACTCACCAAGCAGCCATGCATCGCCATGCCGCCCAGCTTCCATGTCCCGGTTTAGGGTTGACATCCTGTAAATGAAGCTGTCGTGGGTGGACCCTGGATAGTTGGCATATACTGAGGTGATGATTCCCTTGGCATCACATACTACCTGGACGTTGATGGAATGCCATTGCTTGCGGTTTCTATAGATGTGCTCAGATGCCCTGGGGGGACGTAGAGCCACATGGGTGCAATCAATGGCACCTAGCACTTTGGGGAATTGTGCCACCCTGTAGAAATCCTGGTTGACAGCCAGCCTTTCTGCAGGTGTTCTGGGCAGGTATATGTGCCTGCGGACTGATGGGCGTGCAGTGATTATGGCCCCGTGACTGCGAGGCCTGTGACACCCCCCCACTATGGCACTTGTCCGCTGAAATGATCCGGTAGCCAAGAAGTGCAGTACATTGAGGACCTTCTCCAGGGGGCTGAGTGCTTGGGAGCACAGGGTGAGTGATGTGAGGTCATCCTCCCACTGTTGGGTGTCCTGACCCACGTTTAAGCTATCATGCCACAACATTTGGTGCTGTGGGCTTAGAAAATTCAAGATGGCGGAAAACCCACATGTGCGCTGAAATCCAGGAAAGCTGCGCAGTTTGTGCAGCCCACCAAAATGGTTGCCTCACTTGCCACCCACCAGTGCGAGAATGAAAGGCCGGGTTGCCATGAGGGAAATGGGTTGCCAAAGGAAAAACAGTAGCGCCGGTTAGCTTCAAAGCGCTTTAAAACCACCATTGGACTACCCGCACAGTAGTCTGAAACCATTGGGAATGGCAATACTGATTGCCAAATGCAACCTAGAATTGTGGGGAATTCATTTTCTTAAATCCCAAAAATGGGTGCAGTACCAGTACTCACCACTATCCAAAAGCCGGCAATTTAAAACAACACCAGATTTTACTTTTTTGTGTAAAAATGAATGAACCCAAAGCAGGCCAAAGAAAGACTTACTGAGAGGTGGATACAATGTAAAGTGATCTTCTGAAGTGACTTGAAGGTTTATAACAAGACTGGCTGGGCTATGGAGTCAGCAGTTTAAGTTGCACTGGATTTAAAGACACTAAAATCGAAATGTTTAGATTAAATGAGTGACCTATGTTTGGTGTCACATGCCTTTGTAACTGTTGAAATGTCATAGTTTTGCACTTAGAATCAGCATTCTAGCTGCATATGTGAAAATGTTTAGTTTTATTTGAATGCAGAAACTGGGGAACAAAAAGTGACATTTTATCTGAAACCTGGCTTAAGGAACTGAATTCTGCCTGGCAACTACCCCCATCAGGAGTGAAACTTGAGTCACAGCTGTGTTCCCAGGCCTAGCTGCCCTTTTGCTGCTCACACTAAGGATATGCCATCTATCTGATAATTGAATTACCTGTGCTCTGCAGGAAAGTGAACAAAGCCCTGTCCTGGCTCAGGCAAAGGTTTTATTGGCAGGAGTCGTAAATGGTCGTAAAAAGTGGCTTCCTCCTGAGGAAAGGGGAGGAGCACTGCCTGTGAGAGCAAGCTGGCTTGGCAGAACTGGAAAAACCAGAAATTCAACCTTGTGCTGAGGGTAAACCACACCCCTTTGTAGCCAGAATATTGTTTAGAAAAAGATGAATAACTCATAGTACGGACATGTGAAAATTTTATAAATGACACCATAATTCTTGTGATTTTTCTGCCCACATTTTAAGAGGTTTTTCGACCCGGTGGCATGTTCAGGGGGGTTTTAGCGGAAAAGTGGATATTACTCTAAATGTGTGCATGTGAAAAATCTGACACTTCATCAACTAATGTCCATACTCCCTGCGCACATGTATGTAAAGTTGGGTCAATGTCAGAAATTGAAAAATCAGTTAAAAAGTCAATTATCTGCCATTTCTGAATGCAAGCTCTTAGAAACAGCAGATTTGGACAGAGACATGGCTAAATTCAGCCACACCATGTATATGTAATTTCAAGCAACTGTGTAACTGTGAAATATGTCTTTTATTATCAAATATAGAATGTGTGCAATCTGACAGAGGAGTGTCCTATCTGCAAGCCATAAAATGACATCCCTCTGACTCACAGTTCATTCCCCAATCAAATGATAAATGGAAGTTTGACCAATTAGAAGCTGAGAGAGAGGTAGGGTCAGTGATGCTAGAACACACCCACATTCTAAACACATAAAAGCAGACAGACAGGACAGATAGGGACCTTCAATTCCATTTGCTGCAACGCGCTCTGCCGGACCATACAACATCCAGAGATCCAGACTTCAAATTCATCAAACCTCCAGAGAGCCAAACTAGAGACTTCAATCTATCCAGAACTAGAGACCCAGACCAGAGAACCAGAGAGAGCTGACCCAGATCATTGTGAAGTGCAGAGACCAGAGGCGAGTCTAAAACCCTGACCAGATCCGTGATGAGGCCCATTTAATTCAAGAATATAGTGTGAGTACCCAGCTGAACTGTGTAGAACCAATCTCTTAGTTTAAATTCATCTAATTCAATCTATTTAACCTAAGTAGAACTGCCTGATAGCTCCAAATCTGTCACCTGTCATTTGTAAAGCGGTCACTTGTCATTTCCTAGTTGCAAGCTACACTTGTCTTTTTGAAACTTAAAAATTTCAAATCTGAAAAACGACCTTTATTTAATCGCTCATATCTCCGTAACCGTTTGTGCTAGAGACTTGCAGTAACTTTTATTTGAAAGCTTAGTATCTTAGCTTTGAATCGCACCAAGAAACACATTCCTACCCCTTATAGTTTTACCGCAATCGCGGAACACGCATTCGCGAATTTTACCGCGATTTGCAAATTTCTTCACATGTAAAAACTGCTGCTGCTTGCCTTCCATTTGCCAGAAATTCGTTTAACCTGCTAACTATCCCTGCCTCATTGCTAGTGTGAGCCTGGACTAATATTAACTAGATACCACTCACCCTGAA
This sequence comes from Ambystoma mexicanum, assembly GCF_040938575.1. Lineage (NCBI taxonomy): Eukaryota > Metazoa > Chordata > Amphibia > Caudata > Ambystomatidae > Ambystoma > Ambystoma mexicanum. The sequence goes on along the minus strand of NC_090922.1, from coordinate 140,824,986 downwards.
CCTCTGAAAGGGAATTAAAAGCATTTCCAGCATATTTCTCATCCATTGCTAGCACATATCAAAGCATTTTGCCTGTGTTTTCAAAACTCCTATCTGTTTTCTGTAGTGTAAGCTTGCTGGGGTGAACTGATTTACATTGATTGCATTTCTGAGAACTGTGTGTTTTCCTTCCATTTCCTTGCCTTGCATCAAGGGGGGGAGGGGATTGCCAGAGAAAAGTGATTACATTGTTTGGTTGAAATCATATTGAGTATTTTCTGTACTGCATTCATTGAATATTGCATCCACCTGAGCTTACATAAAGCATCCTCTACCACATTATACTTTTGTTCCTATTTACCAGTGTGCTACCTTATCCATTTCATGTCAACTCATTAGTGATTATAAGAAGTGTGCTAGTGCCAGATTCTCCGTTGTTGATCTTTATCATATCAGATTAAGTGTGCTATTCAATTATTAATTTATTATAAAGTGTGATATATATATATTTTAAATTATCAAATAAACCTTTTAAACTTGCAAAACAGAACTACTTCTTGGCTCAGTGGGGTCAGGGGGATTCCAAGAGAGGGGTGTTATATAGGGGTAGTCATCCAGAACGCATGAACTGGACATAAAGATATATCAATAAGGGTTTTCATTCAGTATTCTAGACTAGGCGTTAACTTAGCTGTAGTGCTGAATTGAATCCTCTTACAAATTGGGGGCTCGTCCGGGACGTTGGGTTAGATTTACCACTTGTGCAGCTTAATACAGTGTGCTAACTGACGGGATACATACATCCAGTCGGATCACCACGCTGCTTTACGCTGTGAAGCATTCCTCAAAAGGGACACTCCAAGAAAAGTTCTGTTCTGCAAAAATAAAATACAAACTTCTGTAAGTCAGGACAGAGACCAATCTCTAGAATGACGACCTTAGTAGACATGAAAATAGCCAGAGAGCACCTCTTGCATAAGCTATTTGTGAGAGGTGAATGGACTGAACAGGGCCAGGATGCGTGGTTGCAGGCCATTACACACCAGGTCACTGAAACAGGGTCAGATATATATAGAGATCAGGGTCCCTTACATGTGGCCCTGAGTGAACTATATATGGCTCCTAAAGCCAAAGAGGAACACAATAAGATTGCCAGGATAGCGGCATACCTGTACCTATACATGGGAGACATGCAGGATAGATGTGCTGAAAGCCAAAATCTGGCAAATAGGCAACAGATGGCGTTAGAGAAGGTCCAATCTGACCTGGTCTCTTCTGAGCAGAGGCTGCAGAGGAGCCAGGAGTCAGAAGATGATAGTAGGCAGCACATCAGCAGCACATCATTAAAATAAAGAAGGATATGGATGTGCTGCAACAGGAAAAGGTAGAACAGGATACCAGATTTCTGGCCTTGCAGAAGGAATACCAAGAAGGTTTGGACTCCCTACTGCAAAACCAGAAAAAGCTGGAGCAACAACTGGACTTCAACAGGGTATGTGCTGAGCAGGTAGTCACCCTGCAAGGCCACCTAGATAGAGTGAAGGCAGAGAGCAACAAACTAATTCTGAAAGACCTGGATACCCAGGCAGAGTTTGATCAGGAGCGCCAGAATGCTGGTGCCTTCCAAAGGCAAAGGGACGACCTGGCGGCACAGATGCAGGCTCTTAGTCAGGAAAGGGATACCTTAGGCCAGGAAGTCTGCCATTTAAAAAGAAAAATGGAAGAAAATCACCTGGCCCACCAGGGACTGGGTGATCTCCAAAAAGAACACCAGAACTTGTTAGAGCACACCAGGAGGGTGGAGGATGCTCTAGCAAGAAAGGAGCAGGCCAATAGGGACACAGCTCAGGAGGTAACCCTCCTGCAGCAAAGACTGGCCCAGTTCTCCAGGACCAACCAGGAAGCACAGAGGGAAAATGAGGCTCTCTGCCAGCACAATGAGAGGCTCCAGCAACAGGTAGCGATGCAGGAGAGACTGATAGAGTCGAGTAAGGCCTTAACAGAGGAACTGAAAGCACAAATGCAGGCTCTTGCATTGCAACAGGGAGCAGGGGCGGATAGAGATGAGGTCCGCTGGGAAAGAGAGATTCCTGACCATAACCGCAGGAGCCCTAACACCAGGGGCCTTCATCTCCCCCAGTCCCTGGACTCTACCACCCCCATGTCCCCTGGCGCACATGAGCGCAGGGCCACAGGGATGGCAGATTACTATCCAGCTAAGAGTATGGGGCTCATAGGCCAGTACCACTCAGGAATGGAGGGGTGGGCATCCGGGTATGGGCACCCAAGTACAGTACAGTTCAATGGGGAACCCCAGGAGAGTAGGCCCATTAAGGGCATCCTGAAAACCTCTGCCCAGTTAGGTCAGTGGAGGGGGTACCCATCAAATCCTGGCAGCAAGGAGGAATCTGAAGACTCCTCTGAACTGCGCAGGACACAGGAGACCAGGTCCCCACATTCTGCCAGCCATTCCCAGGCTCGCAGAATCCGGGAAAACCTGGAAGAGCAGACAGGAACCTCTGGGAGCAGTGCCTCTGAGTCCGAGGACGATTGGACCAGGGTTACCCGGACTAAAAAGGCCAATAAGGCAAAAAGGGCCTTGCTAAAGGACCCCTTAAAGCAGATTAAGGCGATCAGGAGCGTCATCACGCCTTACCATAAGAACGCTAAGTATTCTGTTTGGGAGCACTTAGAGTTGTTTGAACAAATGATGGAGACTTTCCATTTGAAGGACAGCCAAAGCTGTATTCAATATGTAAAGTGGACCTTCTCCCCGGAATACTCCAGTTTCTTTGCGGGGCTGGAGGACCAAAATCATTTAAGATGGTCCACCTATAAGGCGGCCATCTTGAAACATTTTTCTGTTCACAGAAATCCTCAAGAGGCTCGCAAGGCAGCCTACAATTTGCAATGTGGGGAGGATCAGGCCCCACAAGAATTTGTGCAGGAGTTAAAGCGTGCTTTTGCGCAAACCACCAGAAGGGTGCGCACAGATAGTAGGGAATTTATTAATACGTTTTTCCATGCCTTGCCCAAATATATCATGACCCAGCTCGTGAGGGATTTTCACGAGAAAAGATCTTTAGACTGGGTCATTGAACAGGCTACCCGGATCTATGAGGTGCAGAAACCGGTAGATAGCAAAAATAATGCTCAGAAAAACCCCAAAGCCAACAGCACCCCTGCTGCTGCCAAGGTGGCAGAGGTAAAGGTCACCCCCGTTTTAGAGTTGGAGATGGGGGGGCCTAAAAACCTACCTGCACCTAATAATGCTAGGCCCAGAAGGTCCTCGGGCCAGTCACAGACAGGGAGCCAGGGAGGCAGCCCCAAAAATGGGGTCCCTCGCTCTCCTGATTATGTAAGTCCCCGTTACAAGGGAAATCGACCCATCCTGGGTTATGTGTGGACTCCTCCAGCCCAAGGGGGGGGATCCAGCCAAGCACCTAACCCATGGAACTTCCCTCCAAACTTCCCACAGGAGGGCAGAAATTTAGCAAACCCTGGGCAGAACTTTTTCCCCAGATATCCACCCGACTTTCAGCCCCAAAACCATCCATCCTTCTTTCCCCAATTCCCTGAGCCCAGACCACTGAATCCGGGAGAGGGGAGGCCAAGGGTGGAGGGGTACCCAAATCTTCCCAACCCGGGGTATTACCAGAGGAGGGACAGCTACCCTTCCCGGGATCAGCCCAGGGGAGAAAACAGGGCCCCGTATCAGCCTGAGCGGGTTTCCCAGTTAGAGCGCCAGGTTCAAAACATGGCGCGGGATCTGGGTCACATACTGAGGGCTCAGCAGAACCCTCAGATGGGCGTGCCGGCGCAGAACGCACCCAACTCTGGACCTGGTGCTCCAGAACAATGACGGGGGCAGCACCCCAATAACTCACCGGTTCCCAGGGAGGAGGCACAAAGGGAAGGGGGGTGTAAAGCCTTGGAGGAAGCTTCCTTCCTCACTTGTAAACAGCCCCTGGAAACCCAGGAACCGGAAACAAAATCTCTTGCCCCTGAAAGTCTGCCTCCTAAGGAGCAGAGGGGGGGTAGGAGAAACAAAAGACCCAAACAGACTCAGTTTGAGGAGGAGGTACAGATCTTCCAATTTGAGGGAGAGGGATCCTCAGAGGATCCTGAGAAAAGGATCTTCTCCTTCAGAGAGGGGGGAACTCCTCCCAAAGAAAAATGGGTCCCTAGGGATGCAAATCCAGACTGGGGAGATGTGGAGACTGAGCTACCGCCGCCCACCATCTCATCCCAGAACCAACAGCAAGAAAATCCCCTGGTTCAAACCCATCCTGGGGACTGCCTCCAAAAAGGGGGGGGCGGCCCAGAACCGGAACCAGGGGAACCCACAATGGCTCTGATCTCCAGTTGCCAACTGTTTCTTTCAGATTCCCAAGACTCTCCACAGAATTCTGCCCAAATCTCTTCGCTAGCAATGTCCAAAACCAGTAAGTTAGCCCACCAGTTGTCCAAAAATGTACATTACCTGTGCCCCCTTGAGGAGAAGGAGGGAAGATATTATGCCCCGGTACAAGTACAGGGGCAGGGTACAATCTCGGCACTGGTGGACACTGGATCTCAAGCTACCCTTCTGTCCAGAAGGGCCTTTGATGAACTGAATGCAGGAAGGGGAGAGGATTACCAAATTCCTCTCACCTCTCTTCCTGGACAACTGCAGAACTTTGACGGGAAGGAAATTCCCGTTGAGGGGACTGCAGACTTGGACATTAAGATCGGGCGACACAAGTTGAAACACCCGGTCATAGTTGTGACCCCAGAGGGCACCCCTTGTTTACTAGGGAATGACCTCCTGAGAAGGTTGTCACCCCTAATAGATTGTGTAAACGAGGTCCTCTGGACCCAGACTAGCCGACCAATAAAATTAAAACAGAGTGTCAACCATGTTAGTTTAAACGGCACCTGCCACATGGTTGAACAAAAATCTGACCAAGTAGAATTTCACTTCCAGAATAGCCAAATTCCAGACGTGACAGTAATAGCAGTAGGACAACAGACTGGTGATGGGGGGTCCTCTCTATTTCTGAAAATCAACCTTCCTTCCAGTCTAAAGTGGTACTCCACGCTGGAAGGAAACACTCTGAGATTCTATACCAATCCACAATCTGAAACTCCCACTCCTATAGTCCAGAAAGAGGTGAAATCAGCTCAGAGCCTGGCTGATATTCAGCAAATTGGAGAGCAGTTGTTCATCCCTGTTCAGTTAAATGATGGGAAGGACTCTGTTCTCGCTCGAGTGTGTGTGAACAACGGTAAGAGCTTCATCAGCGAAGCCATGTTCCGCCAACTCCCAAAAGATCCAGCCATTCCCACCTTCAAACTGATAGACAAATGGGAAATGGACCTGGAAGCACCTAATTCCAAACATCTCCTGCCAAGCAGGTGTATGCTCAAAATCTCCATTGGCAACAAGAGCATAGTCCACAATTGTTGGGTCGTGCGAGACGTCCCTGCCGCCTTTTACTTAGGCAGTGACATTCTCAATCGCTTTGCCATTAGTTTGGACCTAATAAACTTCAAAGCTTGGTCCCGATTAGCGAATAATCCCATGGGCTTTGATGAGCCAGAAAAAGCATTCAGGTCAGCTCAATTGCTACCTTATGCAGTTGAAATTCAGGTTAAAGAGGAAGTCACCATCCCAGAAAGGACCCGACAATTCTCCCTGGAAGTGAAAGTTAAAAGGGGACAAGAGTTGAAAAACCCTGATGCTTACATACATCTAAATGCTTCTCTCCAACAGCAAGGGTTGGGGGTAAACCCAACACCATTAGTCAACATAGAACATGACACCATTCCAATAGAGGTGGATAACAGCGACTTAAAGAGTATTACTCTAGCCGCAGGCACCATTATTGGAATGGCGGTTGATGACCGACATTTCTCCATTGATCTTAGAAATGAACTGTTAGGACCAATCCCCAAGGACTGTTTTGACAGTGACAGTGAGGACAATACAACACCAGACAGGATTTTTACCCGGCATGGGGGGAACTTCCTGGTGTACACTTCCTGCCCTTATGGTAAGGAAGATGTGACGTGTGAATTCAGGAGGGATGAGGTGATTTTCCAGGTTCATGAAGGCTGCCTTGCCCACCTGAAGCCTCCGGTCCAAATCAGCACTCTGACCAGGGACTTCTCCACCCAGCTGGAGGAGGCCGCTGAAATAGCCAACCCAGAAGTCTTTCCAGGCTTCAGGCAGATGGTGGAAGAGAGAGTCAACCTAGCTGATGCCTGTGTGACTCTGGAACAAAAGCAAAAGTTGAAACAAGTTTTCTTGGATTTCCAAGATCTCTTTGCGGTAGACTCATATGACTGTGGTCGCACTGACATCCACACAACAACAATCCCCACGGACCCTGGCATGACTCCTGTGTTTGTGAAGCAATATCGCTTGCCTCTCGCATCAATGGAGTCCCTTACCGAAATAATTAAGAACCTTGAGTCCCGGGGAATAATCCGTCCCATCCACAGCACCTTCAATAATCCGGTGCTGGGAATATTAAAGCCAAACGGCCAGTGGAGACTCTGCGCCGACCTTAGGGAGCTCAACAAACGGGTCCATACTTCCCGATGGCCTCTGCCCTACATTGACCAAGGGCTGGCCCAGATTCAGGGGTCACAGGTATTCACTGCAATAGACCTGACCAATGGATACTGGACCGTGCCTGTCAGTAGGGAGGACCAATACAAACTGGCTTTTACCTTTGGGGGCCAGCAGTACACATGGACCCGGACTCCCTTCGGATACCTCAACTCCGGCAATGAATTCAACATTTTCCTACATAAGGCCATGCCCGACCTGGGTGCGAGGGGTAACCTGGCTTATGTAGATGATGTCCTCATCAAAAGTTCATCTGTGGAGGAACACATAGCGGAGATCCGTTATGTTCTGACACAGTTGAGGGCCGCCGGAGCAAAACTTTCCTTTCAGAAAGCACAGTGGTGTAAAACCCGTGTTAACTTCTTGGGGCATGAGATTACTCCTCAGGGTCTTTGTCCCCAGGAAAAGAAAGTGGAAGCCCTCCAAAAATTGAAAGACCCCACAACTCTGCGGGAACTAAGGAGCCTCCTTGGACTGACTAATTACAGCAGAAAGTTCATTGAGGGCTACGCAGAGATCACCAGACCCCTGATTCATCTCCTGAAGGGGGGGGTCAAGTGGGAATGGGGTCCAGAACAATCCGAGGCAGTAAGACAACTCAAGAGAAGCCTCTCACAAGCGCCTTGCCTAGCTTACCCTGTCAGAAACAAGGAGTTCTTCCTGGAGACAGGGTTCTCTAATACGTGCTTGACGGCCGTATTATACCAAAAGCATGACAAGGTCAATAAAGTTATCTCCTATGCGAGCAAAACTTTATCCTCTGTGGAGGAAAAATTCAACGATTGTGAGAAGGCACTCCTGGCAACGGTGTGGGCATTGAAGAATTACCGCCCGTTTATCCAGGGGGAACACATCATAGTGGAGACTCCACACCAGCCTCTGCAATATCTCCAAAGTGACAGAATCCGGGCCGGAAATGTGAGTAATTCCCGAATTACTTCCTGGATTCTGTCAATGCAAGGCTTTCCTGTGGAGGTCAGATATGGCCAAAACAAGAAGAGTCCACTCGCGCAAGGTCTGGCTGACTTGCATGATTGTGCCAGAGAAAACTGTCTCGAGGACGAAAGTCTAAAAATCAAGGACAACACGGAGGCATACCTTAATTCCCCACACAAAGTCTTTGAAGAGGACAAGCGTGACGGAATGCCCACTGTCTATGTGGATGGATGCTCTTACCATGTTGACAACAACGGGGAGAAAGAACTGGTGGCTGGCGTAGGGAATGCATGGGTGAATGAGTCCCCAGAACCCTCCGCTGGATACAAAATTGGTCCCCGAAGTAGTCAGGTGGCAGAATTGATGGCTGTGCATCAGGCCATCCTCACTGCTGTCCAGCATCAACTCCACGAACTGGTAATAATCACAGATTCGGATTATGTACGGAATGGGTTCGTGGAGCACCTGGTTAATTGGAAAACCAGAGGCATGTTATGTGCTAACAACAAACCCTTGAAACATGGGAAGTTGATCCAAAACATTGATGATCTGGTCACATCGAATGGGATGACCATCTATTGGAAAAAGATCAAGGGTCATTCCAAAGTAGAGGGACCAGACAAAACTGGAAATGACTTAGCTGATCAGCTGGCCAAAACCGGGGCCATCCAAGGGGATCTAATTGAGATTGAGTCCCTGTTGGGGGAAATCCAGGTCACTGCCATCACTAGGTCCCAGACAAATGCTCACAACGACCTTTCAATTGTACAATGGAGTAAGGAGACCCCTGATGCTGATTTGATTACCGCTCAGAAGGGGGATCCAATAATTGGTAAATTTTACCAGCACCTTGAGGACCCTGAGAACTTTCCCCTGACGGACACCGATTACATTGGGAAAGAGGACCTAAGAGTGTTGATGAAATGTCCAAAAATGTTCCGAATCCAAGACGGTTTGCTGGTAAGGAAATCCAAAGCTGGCCACGATCAGTGGGTGGTTCCTACCTCATTCCGAAGCCTGATGTTAAGTCACGCCCATGATGCGGCCACTGCCGGTCACAGGGGGTTTCACACAACATTGGAAATCTTAAGAGAGGTTGCATACTGGCCACACATGGGGCAGGACCTCGACCAATACTTGAAGGGGTGTCTTGTGTGTGCACAATTTCAGCCATCATCCCTCACGCACCGGGCGCCTTTACAAAAGAGGGGGATGACCCTGCCATGGTCAGATTTACAAATCGACTTTGTAGGCCCTGTGATTCGCTCGGCTAGGGGGAATAAGTACATGTTGACTGTGACATGCTTGTTTACCAAGTGGGTGGAATGTCTCCCAGCCCCAAATTGCAAGGCAGAAACTGCAGCTGCCTTGATGATTAACCACATCTTTTCCCGTTTTGGTCTACCTCAAAGGATTGAGTCAGACAGAGGTAGCCACTTCACCAGTGAAGCAATGACAAAGATGTGGGAGATACTGGGGGTCAAAAGGAAGTTGCATATTGCTTATCGGCCAGCTTCTTCTGGGGCAGTAGAGAGATATAACCGGACAATTGTGAGCATATTAAAGAAGTTTGTGGCAGATTCTGGGCCAAGTTGGGATATCCGATTACCTCTGGTCCTAATGGCTATCAGATCTACCCCTTCATCTGCAACCAAAATGTCACCATTTGAGTTGATGACTGGGCGCAAGATGGTGCTTCCTCAGCATTTGCTCTACAGGACCCAAGAGCAGACACTGATAAATGCCTCCACTACTCATGAGTATGTAGAGAATTTAAGGAAACACCTCCAACATGCTTTTGCTTATGCTCAGCGGAATCTAGAAAGATCAGCTGATAGCATGAAGACCCACTATGACCTGAAAACTTCCAGGAAGGAATATCAGGTGGGGGACCGGGTCTATCTATACAACTTCCAAAGGAACCAGGCCAAGCAGCGCAAATTTTTGCCTACATGGAAGGGACCCTTTGAGATCATCGACAAGATCTCCCCTGTGGCCTACAAAATCCACATCCCCAAAGGTCCTTTGGCAGCGGGGGAAGACAAGTGGGTCCACATAAACCAGCTGAAATGTTGCCATCCCAGGCACGCTCTGCAACAACTGGAGGAATCCTCTGGAATCCTAGCGGGTACTGTCTCAGACTAATTCTGTTCCAATTATAAAACATACCACATCTAGTCTCTAAAATATTGTGATTTGCATGAAACTGTCTCTTAGTTATACTGTTTTTTTTAAAAATAAGAATGTAATATTTCGTTATGATTAAATGCATATGCTGCCCCACTATCTCAACAGTGGTGGAAAAACGTCTATGAGTAGGTATTGCCGCTCTTCCTTTGTCGTCCTAGGAGAAAGAAGACCTTGAGACTGGCCAAAGAGGACGATCCGGAGACCGGGAACGAAGATCCAATGGGCCCAGTGGACCGCCCAATATTCACATCAGGACCGGCGAGGAGAACCCATCGATCAGTACCGGATGGAGAAGAAGATGCTGAACTGTGCCATCTACAGAAGAGGAAAAAGATTATGCGGACAGACCGGTGCGTGGGTCAAAACCCTTGTGCACGCGACTCCCCATCGACTCAAATTCAAGGGGCAGTCACGTGGGGGGGGTTTGTTGGGTGTCCTGACCCACGTTTAAGCTATCATGCCACAACATTTGGTGCTGTGGGCTTAGAAAATTCAAGATGGCGGAAAACCCACATGTGCGCTGAAATCCAGGAAAGCTGCGCAGTTTGTGCGCCCACCAAAATGGTTGCCTCACTTGCCACCCACCAGTGCGAGAATGAAAGGCCGGGTTGCCATGAGGGAAATGGGTTGCCAAAGGAAAAACAGTAGCGCCGGTTAGCTTCAAAGCGCTTTAAAACCACCATTGGACTACCCGCACAGTAGTCTGAAACCATTGGGAATGGCAATACTGATTGCCAAATGCAACCTAGAATTGTGGGGAATTCATTTTCTTAAATCCCAAAAATGGGTGCAGTACCAGTACTCACCACTATCCAAAAGCCGGCAATTTAAAACAACACCAGATTTTACTTTTTTGTGTAAAAATGAATGAACCCAAAGCAGGCCAAAGAAAGACTTGCTGAGAGGTGGATACAATGTAAAGTGATCTTCTGAAGTGACTTGAAGGTTTATAACAAGACTGGCTGGGCTATGGAGTCAGCAGTTTAAGTTGCACTGGATTTAAAGACACTAAAATCGAAATGTTTAGATTAAATGAGTGACCTATGTTTGGTGTCACATGCCTTTGTAACTGTTGAAATGTCATAGTTTTGCACTTAGAATCAGCATTCTAGCTGCATATGTGAAAATGTTTAGTTTTATTTGAATGCAGAAACTGGGGAACAAAAAGTGACATTTTATCTGAAACCTGGCTTAAGGAACTGAATTCTGCCTGGCAACTACCCCCATCAGGAGTGAAACTTGAGTCACAGCTGTGTTCCCAGGCCTAGCTGCCCTTTTGCTGCTCACACTAAGGATATGCCATCTATCTGATAATTGAATTACCTGTGCTCTGCAGGAAAGTGAACAAAGCCCTGTCCTGGCTCAGGCAAAGGTTTTATTGGCAGGAGTCGTAAATGGTCGTAAAAAGTGGCTTCCTCCTGAGGAAAGGGGAGGAGCACTGCCTGTGAGAGCAAGCTGGCTTGGCAGAACTGGAAAAACCAGAAATTCAACCTTGTGCTGAGGGTAAACCACACCCCTTTGTAGCCAGAATATTGTTTAGAAAAAGATGAATAACTCATAGTACGGACATGTGAAAATTTTATAAATGACACCATAATTCTTGTGATTTTTCTGCCCACATTTTAAGAGGTTTTTCGACCCGGTGGCATGTTCAGGGGGGTTTTAGCGGAAAAGTGGATAGTACTCTAAATGTGTGCATGTGAAAAATCTGACACTTCATCAACTAATGTCCATACTCCCTGCGCACATGTATGTAAAGTTGGGTCAATGTCAGAAATTGAAAAATCAGTTAAAAAGTCAATTATCTGCCATTTCTGAATGCAAGCTCTTAGAAACAGCAGATTTGGACAGAGACATGGCTAAATTCAGCCACACCATGTATATGTAATTTCAAGCAACTGTGTAACTGTGAAATATGTCTTTTATTATCAAATATAGAATGTGTGCAATCTGACAGAGGAGTGTCCTATCTGCAAGCCATAAAATGACATCCCTCTGACTCACAGTTCATTCCCCAATCAAATGATAAATGGAAGTTTGACCAATCAGAAGCTGAGAGAGAGGTAGGGTCAGTGATGCTAGAACACACCCACATTCTAAACACATAAAAGCAGACAGACAGGACAGATAGGGACCTTCAATTCCATTTGCTGCAACGCGCTCTGCCGGACCATACAACATCCAGAGATCCAGACTTCAAATTCATCAAACCTCCAGAGAGCCAAACTAGAGACTTCAATCTATCCAGAACTAGAGACCCAGACCAGAGAACCAGAGAGAGCTGACCCAGATCATTGTGAAGTGCAGAGACCAGAGGCGAGTCTAAAACCCTGACCAGATCCGTGATGAGGCCCATTTAATTCAAGAATATAGTGTGAGTACCCAGCTGAACTGTGTAGAACCAATCTCTTAGTTTAAATTCATCTAATTCAATCTATTTAACCTAAGTAGAACTGCCTGATAGCTCCAAATCTGTCACCTGTCATTTGTAAAGCGGTCACTTGTCATTTCCTAGTTGCAAGCTGCACTTGTCTTTTTGAAACTTAAAAATTTCAAATCTGAAAAACGACCTTTATTTAATCGCTCATATCTCCGTAACCGTTTGTGCTAGAGACTTGCAGTAACTTTTATTTGAAAGCTTAGTATCTTAGCTTTGAATCGCACCAAGAACCACATTCCTACCCCTTATAGTTTTACCGCAATCGCGGAACACGCATTCGCGAATTTTACCGCGATTTGCAAATTTCTTCACATGTAAAAACTGCTGCTGCTTGCCTTCCATTTGCCAGAAATTCGTTTAACCTGCTAACTATCCCTGCCTCATTGCTAGTGTGAGCCTGGACTAATATTGACTAGATACCACTCACCCTGAACCTCTGAAAGGGAATTAAAAGCATTTCCAGCATATTTCTCATCCATTGCTAGCACATATCAAAGCATTTTGCCTGTGTTTTCAAAACTCCTATCTGTTTTCTGTAGTGTAAGCTTGCTGGGGTGAACTGATTTACATTGATTGCATTTCTGAGAACTGTGTGTTTTCCTTCCATTTCCTTGCCTTGCATCAAGGGGGGGAGGGGATTGCCAGAGAAAAGTGATTACATTGTTTGGTTGAAATCATATTGAGTATTTTCTGTACTGCATTCATTGAATATTGCATCCACCTGAGCTTACATAAAGCATCCTCTACCACATTATACTTTTGTTCCTATTTACCAGTGTGCTACCTTATCCATTTCATGTCAACTCATTAGTGATTATAAGAAGTGTGCTAGTGCCAGATTCTCCGTTGTTGATCTTTATCATATCAGATTAAGTGTGCTATTCAATTATTAATTTATTATAAAGTGTGATATATATATATTTTAAATTATCAAATAAACCTTTTAAACTTGCAAAACAGAACTACTTCTTGGCTCAGTGGGGTCAGGGGGATTCCAAGAGAGGGGTGTTATATAGGGGTAGTCATCCAGAACGCATGAACTGGACATAAAGATATATCAATAAGGGTTTTCATTCAGTATTCTAGACTAGGCGTTAACTTAGCTGTAGTGCTGAATTGAATCCTCTTACACCACTCACTGACCAGGTCGAGTATTATGTGTGGTGGAAACCTGTACCTCCCATACACCTGTTCATCAGGCATACCAAATAGGCTGGTTCTGGGTGTGAAGATTCTGGCCCCGACTATCCTTCTCCTCATCCTGCGGTCTCCCACGGCCACTGCTGCTAGGAACGGTATATTCATCCTGGCGTCTGAGCTTGTTTGTTGTTTGCGCACTCTTTTATGCTGCGCGGGACGTGCGCCTGCTTCATGCTGGCGTACGTGTTTCAGGATTGGACCATTTATTTGTTGGCGCGTTGTAGGTGACCGTGTAAATCTTCCCGGCCACCCCAGGAATACAAGTAACACACTCTCCCAGGCCCAGTCACGAGTAAATAATCCCGCCCATCCCTGGAATACACGTACTCCACTCTCACAGGCCCAGTCGCGTGTGGAACTTCACACGCATACCAAAATACACGTACCCTGCAAATTCGCGTGTGAAACTTCACGCGCACCCCGAAATACACGTACCCAGGGCAATCGCGTGTGGAACTTCCTGCGAACCCCGTAATACACGTAGCCTGCCGGTATCGCGTTTGGAAGTTCACGCGGACCCATAATACACGTACCCTGATGGTATCGTGTGTGAGTAACCGCGTACCCCTGGAATACACATACCCAGGCAAATCGCACGGCTGGAGGGGTGGGGTGCTGGGAGACAGGAGTGGGGGCCTGCTGGGAGGTGCCCCTGACTGGTGGGGGGTGGGGGTGCAGGGAGACAGGAGTTGGACATGAGTGGGGGCCTGCTGGTAGGTGCCCCTGACTGGTGGGTGGTGGCGGTGCAGGGAGAGGAGTGGGGGCCTGGTGGAGGGTGCCCTGCACTGCTGGGGGGTGGGGGTGCAGGGAGACAGGAGTGGGGGCCTGGTGGCAGGTGCCCCTGAGTGGTGGGGGTGCAGGGAGACAGGAGTGGGGGCCTGGTGAAGGATGCCCTGCACTGCTGGAGGGTGGGGGTGCAGGGAGACAGGAGTGGGGGCCTGCTGGCAGGTGTCCCTGACTTCTGGGGGGTGGGGGTGCAGGGAGACAGGAGTGGGGGCCTGGTGAAGGATGCCCTGCACTGCTGGAGGGTGGGGGTGCAGGGAGACAGGAGTGGGGGCCTTGTGGCAGGTGCCCCTGACTGCTGGGGGGTGGGGTGCAGGGAGACAGCAGTGTGGGCCTGGTGGCAGGTGCCCCTGACTGTTGGGGGGTGGGGGTGCAGGGAGACAGGAGTGGGGGCCTGCTGGCAGGTGCCCCTGACTGGTGGGGGGTGGGGGTGCAGGGAGACAGGAGTGGGGGCCTGCTGGCAGGTGCCCCTGACTGGTGGGGGGTGGGGGTGCAGGAAGACAGGAGTGGGGGCCTGATGGCAGGTGCCCCTGACTGGTGGGGGGTGGGGGTGCAGGGAGACAGGAGTGGGGGCCTGGTGGAGGGTGCCCTGCACTGCTGGGGGGTGGGGGTGCAGGGAGACAGCAGTGGGGGCCTGCTGGCAGGTGCCCCTGACTGGTGTGGGGTGGGGGTGCAGGGAGACAGGAGTGGGGGCCTGCTGGCAGGTGCCCCTGACTGGTGGGGGGTGGGGGTGCATGGAGACAGGAGTGGGGGCCTGGTGGAGGGTGCCCTGTACTGCTGGGGGGTGGGGGTGCAGGGAGACAGGAGTGGGGGCCTGCTGGCAGGTGCCGCTGACTGGTGGGGGGTGGGGGTGCAGGGAGACAGGAGTGGGGGCCTGCTGGCAGGTGCCCCTGACTGATGGGGGGTGGGGGTGCAGGGAGACAGGAGTGGGGGCCTGGTGGAGGGTGCCCTGCACTGCTAGGGGGTGGGGGTGCAGGGAGACATGAGTTGGACATGAGTGGGGGCCTGGTGGAGGGTGCCCCTGGATGCTGCGGGGTGGGGGTGCTGGGAGACATGCGTTGGTGGGCAGTAGTGCAAGGTGACATGTGGGTTGGCTGAGGGGCATGGCCATGGTGGATGGGCTGCCTGCGGGACATGTGCAGGGTTGCAGGGTAGTCCCCTGTGGTGTGGGCCGCCTGCAGGGGCCGTGGAGGGTGAAGAGGTAACAGCTGGGAGGACCCACACGGCCAATTCACATGTGGGACTCCCCGGCACCCCCGAAATACACGTAGGCTGCTGGATTCGCGTGTGGAATTTGCCGCGCACCCGGAGTACACGTACCCTTCTGAAATTGCGTGTGGAACTTCAAGCGCACACCGAAATACACGTACCCTGCTAATTCGCGTGTGAAACTTCCTGCCACACCGAAATACACGTACCCTGCTATTTCGCGTGTGAAACTTCCCGCGCACCCCGAAATACACGTACCCAGGGCAATCGCGTGTGGAAGTTCACGCGTACCCATAATACACGTACCCTGATGGTATCGCATGTGAGACTACCCGCGCACCCCTGGAATACACGTACCCAGGCAAATCGCACAGCTGGGGAGTGGGGGTGCTGGGAGACAGGAGTGGGGGCCTGGTGGAGGGTGCCCCTGGATGCAGAGGGGTGGGGGTGCAGGGGGACAGGAGTGGGGGCCTGGTGGAGGGTGCCCCTGGATGCAGAGGGGTGGAGGTGCAGGGGGACAGGAGTGGGGGCCTGGTGGAGGGTGCCCCTGGATGCTGGGGGGTGGAGGTGCTGGGAGACATGCGTTGGTGGGTAGTAGTGCAAGGTGACATGTGGGTTGGCTGGGGGGCATGGCCATGGTGGATGGGCTGCCTGCGGGACATGTGCAGGGGTGCAGGGTAGTCCCCTGTGGTGTGGGCCGCCTGCAGGGGCCGTGAAGGGTGTAGAGGGAACAGCTGGGAGGACCCACACGGCCAATTCACGTGTGGGACTCCCCGGCACCCCCGAAATACACATAGGCTGCTGGATTTGTGTGTGGAATTTGCCGCGCAACCGGAGTACACGTACTGTGCTGAAATTGCGTGTGGAACTTCATGCGCACACCAAAATACACGTACCCTGCTAATTCACGTGGGAATCTTCACGCGCACCCTGGAATACACGTGCCCAGGACAATCGCGTGTGGAACTTCCTGCGAACCCCGTAATACACGCACACGCTATTTTTCACACAGCGGGTGTCCGTGTTTGTCGGTACCCCTTTGCACCTCATTTGTCCTAGAGGGCCACTGTATGGACCATACATCATAGCTGTATGTGGGTGCTTTTTGTTAGCGCACATTTTGGCGCACATTTATTTCAGGCGCAGGGACGCTACCGCCTGCTTTCTTGTGGCGTACTTGTTTGGCCCTGTGCGCGTCTTTCACCGTTCGCTGGTTTACCCTATTCGATTCCATGAATACGAGTTGTAGGCGAGCGTGTGGGCGTTCCGCGCACTTGCCTCCTGTACCTCCCCCGTGACGCCCATATTTTCACGCGTTGTTCCCCATTCTGAGTGTTACACCCCGTGTTCCGCCTACTTTTGTGATGTGCGCCACGCTATGTGCGATTTCGCAGCGGCCGTGGCGCACGCCGTTGGGTGACATGTGCGCCGGCGTGCGTCGCGCACTTTTTCAGCGCCATCCAACATGAATCGATGTGCGCTGGTTTCCCTGCGATTTTCGCAGTTGCACTGCGAATTTCGCACTTTTACTGCGATTCGCACGTTTTGGCACCTCTGCGCCGGAATTAATTCCGGCGCACATTAATTCCATGAATCGGCCTGTTATTACGCTCGCAGTACTTTTCCAGCTGAGGGCTACATTTGTAACTATACACCATAGTTCACAGTATTCGTTCTGTTATAGTTTCTTCTATATTTTCACTCAGTATTTGTGATGCTGGAAATGCATTGGAGGGATAGGGCCTCCCTGTCCTTGTTCTGCAGTCCCTTTTCATGTGTGTTCTGTATTGTTTTCTGCCCAGGAGTCCATGTAGGACTCCCGGCAGTGTAGCTCTTCCTCTTTTTGGTTTGGTGTACAGACCCTTGGGATACCCTTATGGCACCCATGGGTGGGGGTACAACCCTGTATCTCTAGTGTATGTTTTTGGGCACCTGGGTGTGGCCCACAGAGCAGGGTATGGGCTGGTGGCAGCTCCATGCTGAATTTGACAGGTGCTCTGAGTATCACCATTTTGGGATACCCAGGCCCTGCCATTGGAATCAGTTGATTCCGGATAGGAGACAAGATGGCCCCTTTGGCCTCTTGCATTCTATTGCCTGTTGCCCTGTTTTCCCAACGTCCTGGGAAGCCCTGACTCTGTCCCTTCCCCCTGACTGGCTGTTGGGTGGAAATTCCATACATAGTATCGTGGGGAAGTCCAGGCCAGACTGGCTGCAGTCTTCCCAGTGACTGTATGTTGTGGGTACACCCTTGGGGTGGGATCTGGGTGAATGGAGTGTGTGACCAATATGCACCTCTTGTTATGGGTGTCTGGTTTCTGGTAGGTGACACAAAGACTGAGACAGTCCTGCCCAAAACTGGTATGAATGCAGTGTGGAGTGCTGAATGGCTGTGTACTTGTCCGAATACACATTCCTTGTTGTGAGTGACTGGATGGAGGAGAATGGCCTGAATGCACTGTGACCCTGATTGGCTGCCTGCCTGCATGAATGCCCTTCTGAATGATTGGTTGCCTGAGTGTGACTCAGCAGAGTGAATGAGAGACCAAACAGTATATCTGGGGCCTCTCACTGATTGAAATTGTTCAGAAGCTGAAGTTGAAACTGAGGCTTAATCTCGAAGCAGAGCCTGAAGAAGAAGGTTGACTGCTGTTACCTTCACCGCAATCCGAAAGCTGCTGTGCCGTCAAAAATGATCCGAGAGAGGACCTGGCTATGAGGCCTCTTCCCAAGCTACGAGGGACGATCGTGCACCGTTAACCTTTGCCAAAGCACCCTGGAAGACAGCCTTCGAAAGACTCTCAATCGGAGACAGAGACCACCGAGGAGAACAAAGAGAAGCAGTGGACAGCCGTCCACCGTCGTCGACCAGGGTTTGCAGGTTTGCTATAACCGCTGGAGGCCCGTTGAAGCCGTGTTGCCCACAACAGGAAACCGATTGATGCCGAGCCACCGACGACCAAAGTCGCAATGCTCCATTGATTAAGACACTTTGAATTCAAGGACGCTCTCGCCAGCACCGCGACTGCTTTGTCCTGCCAGATAACGTTGAGGCTGCCGACGTGCCGAGGAGCATCCACCAGTGGGTTTCCCACCACCCGAAGACCGCAGAGATGCCGACGACCGACGCCCTTGCTGGGCCAAAGTTCTTCAGTGACTCTTGGCAGCAACAAACTACCGTCATTGAGGTGCACTGCATGCCTCGTCTTCGCAGGACGTCCACGACTGATCACCGATGAGCACTGCAGGACCGAAGCTGCTGCCTCGATGTCTTTGTTCATCATTTCTTTGAGGGATCTTGATGATCCGTGGCTCCTGCCTTGTAGGCAGCCGCTCAAGGAGGGTCTGTCGATAAGCCGACATCGAACTCTGCTATTCCAGGTACCTTAGGGTGGTAGAACCTTTTTAGACAGAAATAAGACTCTGATAAACAATATATGGACCGGGCTTGTTTTATAACTTTATTTACAGGTGGTGGACATTCCTTTGTGGGTGCTTGGGGACTACACTGCACTTAAGAACCAGCCTGCATCACCTCATGAGAGGTTAAGCCATGGTTGCTCATCCATGATACCAAGTAGAGAATCTTGGCTGGGGTGCTCTGTGCCTCTTCTCTGCCATAGAGAGAGCAGGAGTACAGATACCCCCTCCAGACTTTACAGTTTTACAATTTTGAGTAGCCATTGGGATTCTCTTTAGATGCACAATGTGTGCATTTTACGGTTGTGCTGCCTTCCAATATGGCGCCCACATTTTCCATGATGCATCTAGGCAGCGTGTCAGTTTTCTATTGTGGTGACATCATTCGTCACCGGCATGCAGCGTGAGCATTTGAGACTTTGTCCGTACCGGTGCCTTTCACAGTTGGGCTCATGGTCAGTTTATCGAACAAATCCCTGCATGACATGCCTCCCTATCGACGGTGAGTCATCTGGTTCACTGCCGCATGACTGGTTTTTACATTAATGCACTGTCTCATTGGACTTTAGCCAGTCAGATAGCACAACGAGCTGAGTGCCCGTTACTGACATTTGTGTGCTGCCTGCTGCTGCAGGTTTGAATTCTGGCCGGGCCAACTCAACCTTTCATCCTTCCGAGGTCGATAAATTTATTACCACGCAAAACCACACTGTGAGATAATAATATCAACTGTTATCTCAGTGCTCAAATGCCAGTAGGCTAGTAGCGCTATATAAAATTAGATATTATTATTATTTTTATCTTTATGACTCACGTAGAGTACAGGCAGTCTTAGGAGGTGATGGGAAAACCTTTCTTATGGTGATTGGGTTATATTCTTTGTTGGGAAAACTTTTCTGTTCGCACTTGCTACTGTGCCATTTTGGCAGCAGTGTATCTGTTTGGTTTTTATGTATATATAAATTTTATTTTTTGTTTTGCATCCGTCGGGTTGAATATGTGTTGGTCCTGATAAATTTTTCCTTGGCGTCGACCCTGGATGTACCTCTATGCATTATTATTTTCCCAAAAACTACTTTGATCTTTTCCAAATGAATTTCATTTTGTAAACTAGATTCAGACTAGTTTATTTATCGTTTATATTTCTGCCACACACTTGTACAGTGATGTTAAAGTGCCATAAATCGCTAGTACACGCCAAATGATTTTCATCAATTATATTGTATGTGATTTCCAATTATGATGGATCCTCAATTGTGTAGTACGTGGTTCTCTTCTATGATGTATCCTCTTCACCTTTCTTAGCAAACTGTAGTAGGTGTTTTGAATTTTCAAATTAATAAAAACTGCGATGTTCCAAAAATTCTACCAATTTGTAAAACAGTAGCAAAGTTATTACTGCTTAGTTTTGCATTTATTCATATATGAAATAATTTGGTTTAATCAATTTAACTAATTCCTGGTGGGAACAATTTCATAGTGATATATACTTTCTCCAGTTCCCATCAGAGATGGAGAAATACCCTTACTGTCACATTATATGGGAGTGACAGTTCTTGGAGGAAACCCATTTTCATTTTCAGTACAGGGCCCAAATCCACAATAGGCCAGCCCACAGAGAACAGGTGTGTGCCGAATCCTTTGAAGACCCCGATGAGGAGGTAGCAGTGGAAATTGGACAAAAAGATTTCTCATTTTTGGTCAACATTGGAGACACCAAATTCTATATTAAAGAGGGTGTCTTTCCCCTGTCGGAGAAAGTAATGGACACACAGGGATTTTCTGGGGCCGTTGTAACGGTTCCTATCACAGAAGATGTAGCACTCACAATAGGCACACAGCACATTGTAGCACCCTTATTGTATTCAAAATAAACTCCTATTAATATATTAGAAAGAAAGAGATATTAATTTTCAAATTAAATATGACAATTTCATTTTCAGAAAAAGGCACAGTATTTTGCGCACACAGCACTTTACGCAGGTCATCAGTCCACTCCGAGTTATCACTTTGTGGGGTACAAGTATTGTTAGGGTGGGTACTCAGATTGAAAGACAAGGTGTTTTGATTGGTCACAGAATGTATGTTCAGACCAGCAGTAAACAAAGAGATAGTACCAGGAAAAACACTCACGATACCTTTTGAAGCAGTACTCACGAGGAAGGGCATGGTAACATTATGTGAGATAGATGAAGACAATACAGAGTGGCGCACGGTCCTCTGCATTGACCCAACATTATGACTAACAGACTTGACTGATGAACAGCTGTTCTCAGAGGATGAAGAGGAGGGGGACATGCTATTTCAAATATGCATCCCTTGTTAGCTAGATATAGAGAAGAGATAGGTCCCAGATAGTATCCAGATAGTGAGCAAGGCATCAACTCACTTGCGGGAAGATTTGAAAAAGTACCACAGCTACTGTGGACCAGTGGCCCCCATGATGTAGGGTTGTTGAAGGGAGAAAGGGTGGTTATAATAAAAGTGAAGGAAGGGGCACGGTCGTCCTGGGTGGTTAAACAGTACCTACTATCACATGAAGCAGATAAGGGTATATATGACACACGCCTCACACTATGGTGACTGGGCACAATAAAAACATCAGAATCCCCATGTAAGATGGCCATGTACCCTGTCAAGAAATCGAAAGGTGGGGCATGGATATTCATTCAAGATTTCTTCCCATTGAACAGAATAGTGGAAGCAGAGTTTCCACTCGTACCAAACCGAGCCACAATATTATGTATTATACCCACAAAATAGCTGCATCGTTCCTAGGACAATCGCATTCTATTCTAAAGAAGGACAAATAAAACCTTAAGTTTCGGTGATGACACGCTCTGGACTTCATACTTTGAGACTCCAACATTTTGAAATCCATTTAATTTGGAGAAAATAAAATAACCTTTGAAGCACAAACAAGTAATTAAACTTTGTAAGATACTCTCCTGATGAGCCCCCCGAATCTATAAGGGTTAACACGTGTAGAGAGTTCACATTGAAGGCATTGAAATATAATGAAAAATATGCATGTAAAAATAAAAACAGTGTAGTTGGACTACTTCGGCTCTCACCTTGAAACTGTACATTTTACCTTCAGTATGGCACAGACAGGATAATGCCAACCTTCAGAAAATACCCACAGACGTGGCATGCTTCACAGGCATTCTTCTCCATTCCATCGCAGTCACAGTATCTCACTGCGTTCACTTATCGAGGGCCGAGGTTACAACATACCTGTTTGCCGCAAGGGTATTGTGAGTCACCTAGTGTATTCAATAGGGTGATTCAGATGGACCTAAGCAACTTGCATATGCACAGCACAGTCATCCAGTGCATGGGTGACTGCCTGGTGTGCAGCAAAATGGAGGACCAGTGCAGGAAAGATTCAGCTACACTTCTGACACTGCTAGGGGATAAGGGGTACAGGGTAGACAAGGAGAACTTGCAGTACTGCTAAAAATAATTTGTGTACCTAGGACAGATAATATCAGTAGGTGGCAGGAATATCACTCCAGAGACAACAGAAGCAATAAACAGCACTCCACAGCCACGCAGGGTCAAGCAGATAGAGCAGTTCTTAGGCCTGTGAAATTACTGCAGGGCCTGGGTCTTTGATTATTCCACATTACGAAGCCCCTCCTTCAGGGTTTAAAAGAAGCACAGAAGGTAAAAGGCCCCATAAAATGGACATCTGAAATTAATGAGTCATTTTGAAGGAAGCGTTAGCACACACAGCAGTTTTGGCAATCCCAAACTATGAAGAAAAAAATCTTTCTGTTTTCACATTCTGTTGGCACAGTGATGACGGCTGTCCTCAACAAAAAAAGCCACGGGGACACAAGCCTCTGGCCTACTATAGTGGTTTCCTAGACCCGGCTATGCAAGGCCACTTCCCATGTGAACAGGTGCTCACCGCAGCAGCATTTGCCATTGAGAAATCAGCAACAATAATGATTGGCTGTGCAGTAATGCTCCATGTGGAGCATTCGCTTTTTGCATTACTTGAAAAATCAAAGTCCACGTTGACAACTCAGAGAGTGTCAGGGCATGAGGTAATTTTGTCCAATCCAGTAATTTGAGGTAGTCAGGTGTTGGATTGTCATCTCAGCGACATTCATAGCATAAACAGTGGATGTAGGGGAGCATGTGTATGATTGCGCCTCATACATGGACAGTATGAGGGGTGACCCCCAGGTACATGAAGAGCCCATAGAAGGAGGATACAATTGATTGAGTTGCAGGTGGGGGCACCCGAACAAGAACAGGAGTTATGCAAAAATAGGGGCTGCTCACTGTCACCTACATATTTGGTGTGGGAACAGAATAGTGCAGGGAAGCCGGTAATGCCCCAGAGGCTGCTCCACACAGCCCTGGAAAATCTGCATTACTCAGCACATGTGTCAAAAGAGCATATAGCTACAGAGATTAATGAACAATGGTTAATGCCTAATTTACAAGAACTGGTAACTGAGTTCATAAATAACTGTGTAACATGCCAAAAATATACAGCAGGGCACACACTTCAAACTACCAAAGCAACCTTATCACGCCCAGAGGGGCCCTTTCGTCATTTACATATTGACTATGTCGATATGCAGGATCAATGTACTTCTTATAGGTATATGATCGTCGTGGCCTGTCCTTTCTCACGTTGGCTTGTGGCTGGCCCATGTGCTCATAATGATCTAAAACATGACGCTAAATTTTTGGTCCATGAAGTAATCCCAAGGTGGGGGGTTATGTGAAGTGTTGAGGTCTGACAGTGGAAAACACTTTGTCATTGATCTCTTTAAGGAGGCATCGTCCCTCCTCGGCATGAAGCACAAACTGTGTTCTGCATACCATCCTCAAGTCAACGGACTATTAGAGTGTCTCAATGGCCTGCTTAAATAGTGCCTTGGAAAGCTGTCAGTGACACTTGGCAACAATTGGCTCTATTGCCTTCCACTTGCTTTATTGGCACTACACAACTCCCCTGGCGTGGATCATAATTTGACTAGCAGCATTTGTCTCTCACTCCTACCCATACAATTTTGTGCGCTAACAGCTGTATCCAACTCCTTGGTGAGACATTTAGTATATTTGAGTGAGCTGATGAAATCTCTCACGTACATCTCACTTCAGGTCCGACCACATCAAGGCAGGACTGCAGACCCGGCATCATCCAAAGACACTCTAACTGCACAAGGAGAAGAGACATTCGCAATACAGCCTCCCCTTTTTCCTGATGAGAAAACCCTCATCAGGAATTACAGAAGATTTTGGAAAGAACCACGTTTCACCAGACCTTTGTTGTAAAGTACTGCACCCCAATAGCGGTGAAAGTAGCAGAGAGGTGCCCATGCATTCATCTTTCAGACGTCCACCCGGACAAGACTGGGAAGTATTAAGCAGCTGTTTATTACTTTTTTCTCTTCCTTTCGCAAGTATAGAAAACTTGGGGGTTGGCCGAAGAAGGTGCGCCAAGTGGAAGTAGCAGGAGAGGGAAGAATATTGTATAAGACATGTGTTCGTAGTGTAGTATTTTTGTTTTTTGGGTTTTTGTTTCTTTGGTATTTAGTTGAAAGGTGACAGTTTTGCCCGCAGTAGGAGCAATAATGGAGGAGTATGTACCAAACGAGATGTGTTTATTTCTGAAATGTTCACAGGTGGCATTAGGGACAGTCACAGCAATGCGTCTGACAATATATGGTATGACAAAATGAGCCAGGTTGGGCAGGAAAGGGCTAATGACACATGTTATGTGTGCTCATTCCACATGTCACAGGGACGCCAAAGCTCTTTCTCCCTCAGGAAGTGTTAGTTGAAGAGGGGGTTGTTTGATGCTCTTGTCATTGTGTAAAACAAGGGGCTTCTTTCAGGGACACTGGGTTACTGTCCAATGTATAGCTGAGGGGGAGGAAGTATATGCCAACAATTATCTGAAATGGCAAAAAAGAGGCCAAATAACACATTATATTAGAATATGTCACAGACAGGGGAGAAAGGGGGAGCAATTGTTCACAACCTAGAGCAGATTAAAATGTCACAATGAAACAGGACACCGGATTCCGTGCTATCAGACCATTAATGCGAATAGAGGGGTCTGTCTTACAAGCCGGGGCATGGGAGGGGGAATTCTGCAATATAGGCTAGAAGGATTGGTAGGGTTTGAAGAAGATGTAGGAAGCAAAATGAATACCAGTTGTCTCACAGTTTGTAACAAACATGTTCATGCTCTAAGGTGGATCAATGAGAAACAACAACCATTGCACACAAAGGAACTCACCTGCTTTTCTTTGTGTTACAGATCCACGGGTTCGATGTATTTGGAGGCAAATACTGGATGCACCAAGGTGATAAGTATCCCTTTGTTGAGGAGTAGGACCGTAGTTATTATGGATCGAAGGTGGGCTTGCAGTACTCAGGCATACGCCCAGCTCACTCCAGATTGTGAGGCACGTTTTTCCCTCATCATGCTGCACAGCCCTGCCCTGGTGGTGCCCCGTTCAGAACTCATTCCATTCAACAATCACCCTGCATTATTGAATAAAGAATTACATACTAATAAAGAATGCTGCGGGGGATGCAAACATGATCTGCCTGATCCTTGAACATGAAAACAATTTGTAGGGACAGCAATTATTAGTTGCAAAAGTCATCAGGCAGACTAGCTGTTATTTCACTGGCGTATAGACTGTTTATTAAAGCATCAACATTTTTTGTGTACCTGTTGCTTCCAGGTGTCCAAAAAGCAGCTACCCCAAAATGGATGCAAATCACCTGGTACAAAGTATTACAATTGTTCAGCTCAACGGAGAAAGGACTAACCGCTGTGATGGAAAATCTGAGGGCAGTTAAATTAGTTGCCCTCCATAATAGAGACATTTTAGACTTGTTAACAGCAATGGGGGCAGCGTCTGTAAGAAGATCGGAAGAAGCTGCTGTACTTTCATGCCTGCAAATGATGCAGCAAACACAACATTGATGGAGGCGATTGAGGAACTGCACACGCTGTATGAGACTATTATGAGGGAAACAGTCACGGTAACATCTCACAGCTGGCTTGATAGTATATTTGCCTGGGTTCCGATGTTGTGAGCAAACATTTTTAAGATAATTATCCCAATACTCGTTCTGGTACGCATAACGTTTTGTGCATGTCAATTAGGATTAAGGATTTGGAAGGGAAGCAGGGCAGGAGGGAACTATATGATGCCCCTTACTGTTGATGAGGCCGGTAAAATGACACCACATGTACGGCACACAGAAACACAAACAGAAATGTCTGAATATTGTCCACCGGGAATGCTCACAATGCTACCCATGGATGTAGACAAATATGAGTCCTTTTGGGTGGATTGTTCGGCTGATGGGGAAGTGAGTTTGCATAGATTAACAAGGGTATGAATGCCAAAGGAAATGAGCAAAGATCTATTTGCACAAAATATGTTGATTGATAGATCAATCGAAGGGGGAATGTTGTAAAGGTCCAGCACTGCCAAGGGGACACATGTATCTGTTGCGCAAGTAACGTGGGGACATCAAGAGTAACGTGGTGGGTGACATCAGGAGTGGGGATGCTATTGAACCTGGTGCTGCTTGCATAAACTAAAACCAAAGCAGGTGCAGTGGGAGAAGTCCCACGGTGGAACTCAATGAAGGGGTAGTGCTTTGGTCATAGTAAGGGATAGTTGCATTGATCAGGCACTGGGTGCAAGATGTTGTAGGGAGAATATGATAGGGGGGCTTTTGAGCAATATGTGAACAGTAGAGACTCAATTTTGTTTGTAGGCCCATGTTAAGGAAGTATTTCTCGCAGATAGCTCATATGAAACACTTTTGTACAGGCGCGTTATAAATGACTTATCATATCATATAATAACAAAAGAGCTGTAGGCCCATGTGTGACAAGCAGTATGCATTTTCTGAGCACTCAGCACAAACAGGGTGCTGAAATGTTGCATGGCTGAAGTTTCCCGGAAGAACACAGCCACAGCGAAGTCACTGTAAAAGATACTTTCGAGGCCAATGAGCTAGGCACCTGGGTGCATGAGGAGAATTGGCAAAGAAAAAGAAATGAAATACCGTTAATTAAACTGCAGCCATGGTGCGGTATAGTTTTATCAGACTACACTTGACAGCAAGGCGTGAGAAGGGATCTGAGACATATGATGTTGTAGCTGAGGAATGTATTGGGCAAACTGCGAGACCCACGGGTGAAATTGAGATATGAGAAGTGCAAAACTAAAGCAAAAGAAGTTGGGTTCTTGGAGTATAAGATTTCACAGGAAGGAATCAGCCCAAAGCATTCTCCTACAAGCCATTGTAAATTCCCCTGCAATGAGCAATAAAGATGAGTCACAGTCGTTTTTAGGCCTTGCAGATTACTATATTAAAAATTTGTACCACGTATTTCAGAACTGATGGCGCCAATAGGAGAATTATTAAACAAGGGGGCTGAATACTCCTGGTGAACACCACAAAATGTGGCGTTTGATGAAGTAAAGAAGATGATTGTGGAAGCACCATATCACACATGTCCATTCAACCGACGGTGAAAAATCTATATCACCATGGATGCCTGTGCTTATGGCCTGGGGAGACCCTGACAAACAAGAGAGGTGATCTGGAGCATGTAGTGGCAGTGCCTTGAAGGCATTGTCTGTAGCGGAAAACAAAGATTCCATGATTGAAAACGAAATTCTCATATATGCGTGGGCAGTGGAGTATTTCAGGACCTGCGTGTGGTGAACCAAGTTCCATGCTGTGACAAACCACAATCCCCTAGTGCACATGTTGAGTCCGAGGTGAACAATGATTTCCATTCCCAGGGTGGCCTGCAAAGAAGCAGAACTGCTAGGGTATACATATGAGATATTGTACATTTCAGGATGGAAGAACTCGCAAGCTGATTGGATGTCCAGATTGCCAGACTCTAATGGAAGCAAGTTCACATTCTTACATGACAAATTCCTAGTGGCACCGGTAGGAAATTTGATAAGTGCAGAGTATCTAGAGATGAGCAAGCAACACTGGTATTGCAATTAGCCAAAGATGAATCTGTACCTAAAATAACAAGATGGATAAGGAACGGCTGGCCAGAGGAAAGAGTAGTTCTGGAAAGCTTATGACTGTACTGGAAAGTAGCAAATTATATATACAAGGAGAAAGGCCTGTTGTTCAGGAATTGCAAAGTTATACCTCATATGATGCTGCAAAGTATAACAGTGGACAGGGCAAAGTCAGGGTGTCTAGGGAGCAACATGGCAAGACGCAAGATAAGGGAATGATATTGGTGGCCCAACATGGACCATGAGATAGGAAATATGCTGGAAAGGTGTCCCAAATGCCTAAATAGTGGCATACATCTCTTGGTGAGACAAGCACCTCTTATACCCACAAAGATTGATCAAGGAGTATGGGAGAAGTTGGGTCTGGATTAAATTGGTCTATTGGAAGCCATGAATATAGAAAACAGGGATGGAGTAGTTAGTGATTATAGACTATTTGTCCAAATGGGTGGTGACAACCGACATAAATATAAAAACAGTGATAGACATACTCAAATCACTGTTCCAAAAAGAAGGGTTGCCCAAGGAACTAATAAGAGACAATTGGGTCCAACTGACGTCTGAAGAGGTGACTAAATTCCTGTGGGAAAATAACATAATACAAATCAAGGCAGCTTTGCCATCCACACGCCAGTGGCAGAGTGGAAAGGACAAAAAGGTTAATTAAGGGAGTCATCCAACATGCCATAGCATTGGGCATGGGTCCACATTTCACACTCAACGAGGCCATAGTGGCCCATAGATCAACACCAAATGCCACAAAGGTATCACCCTTTCATTTACTCAGAGGAAAAAAAGCATGATCCACATTAGTGCCCCCCATGACTCTCCAATGTAAGAACGCATTACGCCATAAATATAGAAGAAGCAGTATGGAGGCTCAGGAAAAATAAAGACGAAGGGGTGGTTTGACAACTGCAGGGCTGTCCAAAGAACAGAGGTTAAAGGAGAAGATACAATGAAGGACCAGAAAGCAAGGTAGCCATAAAGTCACCCATTCAAAGTGGTGAAGAAGGGAACAAAACATGAATGCATTCATGATGGGAAAAATTGACTGTAGAGAGAGTAGCTGTGTCCAGGAAGGGTGCACTAGGAACAATTGGTGAATCCTCTCTGGTTCAAGGAAACAGAGAAGAAGAAGTGGAAGTTGTGATAGAAGAAAGAGGAGAAATACATAGTAAAGGACTGGTTAGCGAAGATATAGACAATGAACAAGAGTTAAGCATCCTCTGAGAAGTGTCCTCGGACCAAGACAGCCTGAAGGCAACTGAGATCTGAGGAGGGTACTGTGAGGAAGCGCTGAACAAAGCAGAACATTCTTGTGGCCATCCTCATTCAATGAAGAGAAGACCAGTGAGGTATAGTGACTTTGTGATGGAGTAACGAGCAACAATCATCTCAAGAAAAGGAGGTATTTTGGGCACTGGTCTTGTTGGACCGGACAGCGCTGAGATCTTGCGAGACTTTGTGCTGCATTAGGTGAGAAGGCGAAGGACAGAGATAGTATGGAGTGAGGGGCAGAGTGGTCGCACCAACGCAGTGGTCCTCCTGCTCTGGACAGAGACTTTTATATAAACACTCATGAGCAAATATATAAGTACATGTATATGTATGATATCTGCTCCCAAATTGATGTACTTATCTCCTTGAGTAATAGATAATAAAGGTATCTTGATATACTTCTACGGTGCAGCTCCTTATTTCTCACTTTTGCCACAACACGCTAGTCATCAAACTGCTTGAGGAACGATGAAGGTTTTAGGAAGGAAACAAAATGACAATAGAACATATACAAGGGACGTGTGCTTGAGACTCACCACATCTCTTAAAAAATTCCAGATCTGAGAGGAACAGAGAAGTAAACAGTTTGCATTTATGATTCCTGCCATGAAAATATCTAGGGGGTTTGTCTGTTAGATACCTGGGAGGCGAGCCGTTCGGACACTTGTTGGCGAGACAGGACAGGTAGACCTGAATACTGTGAGCTACACCAAGCCAGTTCAGTGACCTCCTGGCATTTGAGACATGATCATGTCTAGAAAGACCTCATTTGAGACAGGCAGCAGCATTCTGGACCCTTAGGAATCTTGTTTGCGACCCTAGTGGAAAGCCAGCATTAAGAGCCTTGGCGTAATACAGTGTGAAATGAATGGCCAAGCGTCAATCAAGGCTCTATATCTGAGATCTAGGAATCGGAACCCTTCTTTTAGCATGATCAGTTGGGGTGAAGCAGTGGCCAGAAATTTAAATACCATGTGGTTTAAAGTTCATAAATTCATCGAAGATAAACCCCAGATTTGTCACCTCGGTTTTCAAGGGAAACTCCACTCCAAGCAAGGAAGTGATGAAAGAATCACTCAGGTTCTTCTGCTTCCATGCTCCAAAATAATTGATGATCTCGTTTTTAGAACTATTAAGTTGCAAAAAGTGCTGGTCCATCCCATCTTGGATGGCCAAGTGCCCTATTTGCAGGTCAGGGAGTTCCCCCATTCCCCATGTTGCCGTGACATACACTGTGGTGTTATCAGCACTAGATTTTACTACCAGCTGCTTATTGTCTTTACAGGGTGAACAATGGATCCAGGTGGGTGTTGCAGTAGAGGGGATAGTGGAGAACCTTTTGGGAACAACTCAGGTGACCTGTGTGATAGATGAGAAACACATCCCAATTTGGACTACCTGCTCTCCAACCTTGACTGTAACATTCCCTCTGTCCTCCTCCTACTTTATCTCTCCTCTGCTTTCGACATGGTCAACCATACCACCCTGCTCAATCGTCTCCATAACAACCTGGGTATCAACGATCAGGCTCTAGCCTGGCTGACCTGTTTCCTCTCTGATTCCCCCTCCTGGGTACAACTTGGGTCCTTCCTATCTTCTATCTCCCTCTCTACCTGAGGTGTTCCCTAAGGGTCTAACCTCTTGCCTTGGCTTTTCAACCAATACCTGGCAACTCTCACCTACTGCATATCCATTGTCTGCTCAAATTTCCAGTGCTATGCTGATGACACCCAACTCACTTTCAGGCTTCCTTCAGTCACCTCCTCTCATTCCCTCATCTCTGATTGCTTAATCGCCAATCAAAACTGGTTTCCCGCCAACGATCTTTGTCCAAATGCCAACAAGACTGAGATCCTCCTCATTGGTAAACCATCACCATCCTTTGCCCTCACTCTCTGGCTGGCCTCCCTTGGCCCTCCTCCTATCCCTACCTGCGAGACTAAGAACCTCAGGGTCATCTCTGACTCCACACTTTCCTTCTCCGCACACATCTCTGACGTCTCTAAAAAGTCAAACTTCTTACTGCATCCCCTTAGAGGTACTCTGCCTTTCATCTCCTTCCCCAGAAGCTCACTGTCTCTCAAGCTCTGGTTCTCTCAAGATTGGACTACTGTAACAGCCTCTTTCTAAATCAACCTGCTTCCACTCTCCACCCTTTACAACTTATCCAGAACAGGACTGCAAGACTTGTCATTGGCCTCAAGCCCAGGGATCGGATCTCTCGAGCTCTGAAATCCCTTCATTGGCTCCCAATGGATGCAAGGATTACATTTAAAACCCTTTGCGATGTCCACAAGGCGTTCTGGGGCCTGGATCCAAAATACATACAACTATCCCTCCGTAAATACCTCCCCTCTCGACCCCTTCGTTCTTCTTCTAACTCCCTCAGGGTCAGTCGTTTTTCAAAGAAACAAGCTGGTGGTAGATCTCTGTCTTCGGCTGGAGCCTCCCTTTGGAACAGCCTCCCTTCCACCTTGAAACTTGAGGATAACCATCTCCGGTTCCGGAAGCAGCGCAAGACCTTCCTCTTCGCTTCTGCCTTTGCCCCTCTTCTCCCCTTCTAATTTGCTTTCTCTCCCAGCACAGTGCACCTGGCCAACCTCTGTTCCTCTGACCCAGGTACCTGCTTACCCTGCCTCCCTCCTGCACTGCCTCTGTGCCAACCCTTGCAATGGGATCTGTATCTGTGCCCATACAGTCCCCCACCCACTTTTCTTCTGCACTTATCAGATACACCCTATCGGACTAACCTTGCACTTTGCCACCTGATGGCTGCACTACCACTGTTTATCGCCTTTATTTATTTATTTTACTTATTATTATTTTATTCTGTTCTCTCCTCTGTTCCGCACTTTCCACTTCTCCCCCTTCCATTTGCTTTCCCCCTTTTCCCTTTCCCATGCACTTGCGCACTCTTAATGTCACTGGGCCTAGTAAGATCATTGTTTTTGTCTCCCCTGTTTCCCTCCCTTTGCCTGGTCGCGCTTTGAAACACTTGTGTATGAGCGCGAAAAAAAATTAAATATAATTTTATTTCCTTTCATTACTGCTTGATAAGGAGGCAATGCACTGTACAGTTGTTTCAATACAGTGAACCACGGAAGAAAGAGTTCAGTGCAACGTATGAAGGCAGCAAAGAGGCCTAACATCACTGAAATATCTGTGTCACCATCATCCGCTGCAGCAAGAGCATTTTCCAAACAGCCAAAAAGCGCAATTTCTGTGCCATGGTTGAATGGAAGAAGCTGGACAATTATTTTGGTCTAGAAAGGTTTGCAGCTGATTGAAGACAACTTTTCCATCAATTTAGAAAGTAGAGGCAGGTTAGCCATTCTTTTTTTTTTTTTTTTTAAATGTTTTTTTTTTTTTTGTATTAACCTGTATGGTTTTTACAAAGGTCAAGTTCCGGCGTTAGTTCAAATATTTTTTACTGTTTGTTGTAAGCTACGTTTGTGACACCACTTCTAGTAGAGTTGCTTCGTCGGGTTTAAGAAATTCCCTGGTTTTCTAAGGGCCCAGACAAGAGGACAGCGGGAGGCGCACTGACTTCTGGCACATTTGCTTTGTTCAAGGCCACCATCAAGAATTTGGCTGCTGTCCTGGACCATCTGGCTGAGTCCCCTGCTATCAACCTGAGCCAGCATGTTTCCTCCTCCAATATCGACGGCTGCACGATGAGTGGTGTCATGTAAGCTTGTCTTTCGAGCGCTAAAGCTGGGCACGACATGAGGAGATGGCGGAGTCTTTCGACATGATCCTGGACTCCACACAACTGACAATTTGATGTAGACAGCGCTCTGGTAGCCAAAACTTCCCTCGTATGGAGCAAGTTCAGACGAGCATGCATGTAAGTTTTTCTTAAATCTTTCTCTGGGAATTTTTCACAGTACTTTAAGGGCTCCTTTAACTGGTTATGAGAAGCAAGGAGGTGCTTTAAGGATTTGTACAGTTGAATTTTAGCGTTTGTGTTGATCCAGTCTTGTGTTCTAGTTTAGTTTTTACTCGGCTCGGATTTGAGATAAGGGTTTCTTCACTGCAAGCTACTTCTTCTAATTTGGTTTGGATTCTCTTGACCCAGTCAGTTAGAGGTTTGCAGGACCCTTTGTTGATTTCAGAGGCTACAATCTGGAAAATGGGGATTGAATTTGGCATCAGTATTTTTCTGTAAAGTTGGGAGGCAATTTGCATCACCACCGAGGCTAGGGATGCTAAGCCAAGATCACGCATAATCGCTGGAATTGGAGCTGATTTAGGCAAGCCCAGCACCGATTTACATAGAAATCCTTCCAACTGGGTCCAGAACTCAGCTGGCAGAGTTAAATTTGCCGCCATCCCGTAAGTAATCGCTGGGACTACTTTCAATTTATAGAACTGCAGAGCTGGAAATTTCCCAAATCTTTTGTCGACTGCTTGTGTTTGTGCTGTCAGATTTCAAATTTTTGCCCAAAGAGAATTTTGGAGAGAATTTTCTTTCAATGTGTTGTCTAGCATCACTCCAAGGTATTTATATTCGTTGACCACTTCAATTTTCGTTTTTTCAAGAAACCAAGAGATGTTTGGCTGGTGTTTGTTTGCTGTTTTGGATAGGACCAGAATTTTGGTTTTTGTTTTGTTGATTTGTAGGTTGTTATGTCCCATATATATGGATAGGTAGGTTACTTGCCGTTGTAGACCTATTGCTGTCTGGTCCATCAGAATCAGGTCATCAGCGTACCATAGTCTTGACACTTTGCTTGTTCCCACTTTCGGCGGAAATGCTCTCACTGTTTTTTCGGATTCCTGAAAGTCACCGATAAAGGCTATGAACAGGGCGGGGGCCAAAGAACAGCCCTGTTTTACTCCTCGCTCTGTGCAAATCTGTTCTGAGAGGATCCCTTGCCGACTTAGGAGCACCCGCAAAGATGTTGATGTGTGGAGCGCCATAATTGGGCCAAGTAGAGGGCACGGGCAGTTCATGCCAGTTTTTACCATAGTTTGGTACGGTCCACCAAATCAAATGCTTGTGACAGGTCTACCATCGCCATGTAGACCTTCGGAGCGCCTCTTTTCACTTTCGCTTTAATGATGTTGAGAATTAGCCATTCACTTAAAGTTCCCAGAAATGTCAGGTTTAAAAGAAGGCTTCATAAGCAGCGGGTTGGTAATGCCAGCTTTAAAGCCAGTGGGAAATGATCCTGTTGAAATAATCAAGATGATCACATGGCTGATTTCCTTGCAAAAGGGACACCAGTACCATACTGGGTCAGCCGCAGAATGTGTGGCTTTAAGACCCTGGATCCACTTGGAAACCCCAAAAGAGGTAACCGGGAGCCCATAAAACTTTATCCCTGGCCCTTCATCATCAGAGTTCCGAATAGGTAGAATAATGAGTACATTTGGGTGTTTAGCAGTTGTTCTAAAATTGCTGCGTACATTGTCAATTTCATCCAGGAATTAGGATTCTAAGTTTTCACAGTGTTCATCCAATGGTCTTTCTACTACTCTCCACTCCCCTATTTACTACCATTCCCAATTCCTACTCTTGATTCCTCTGCAATCTACTACTCTTCACTCTACTTCTCTTTACTTTCCTCTTTCCCCCCACTACTCTCTACTCTCCTCCCACTAACATCTACTCTCCTCCCACCACATTCTAATAACCTCTCACTACTCCCCACTCCACTCTCTCCTACGACTCTTCCTCTCTCCTATGACTCCTCACTCTCCTCGCACTACCCTCTATTGTCCTCTCACTCTACAATGCACACCACCACTCTTTCTATCACAGTAACTCTCCTTTCACTCCCACATTCACCTTTGTCACTCAGCCTTACTCACTCCCCTTCACTCTCATGTAGCCTCACTCAGTGACCTTACTCACCATAAATGCACTCTCACACCCAAGTACCAATTTCTCTCACTAAGCAATAACCCACCTTGAGCACACGCTCTATTCCTCCACGATGCGCTGTACTGCCCATCCTCTGCCTAGTATGCCGGTCTGCCTTTTCCTCTCTTGACCTCACCATTACAACCCACACTGCCCTGTTTCCTGCATGCCCCTTTATACTCCTCCATCCTCCATCCCCCATCCCCCATTGGTCATGGCATCCACCTGGTTCCCTAGACCAATCTCTATCCTGCTCTTTCATTGGTGTAGTGTCATAGGGGTGCAGTGTTTTAAAGCATCTCTTAAGCCCTGTCGCTTTCTCAAACCCTGGTCCGCCAGAGTTTTGTAATGGTGGCTCACGATAAAACATAGTGAATTTCAAAGTTCTTATTTGCATATTCTTGATCTTCCTGTTCGACGATCAGCAGTGCCTTCTGATTTGCTGCTTCAGTGTTCGTTGCTGCATCTCTCTCGTGCAGGTTTCTCGTTCCCTCCTTTGCCACAATAACTCCTGCGCTCTGTAGCATTGGAAGAGAGCAAGGCAAACACAGGCTGGAACAGGGCACAGCAGGTGTAGGGCGATGATAAGTGCTTCCCGTCAATTGTAGCCAGGCACATGTAAAGTGGACAGATACTGGGGCCATCCTAACGCCCTCAACCAACCTCTGGGGCAGAACTCACTGTGGCAAACACCCTGTTAGGGTTCCTGCCCCAGGATAAGAGGTGTCCCCACCCCACGTGACACGGTCTGGTCTATGACCCTTTCACATTAATTAAATACAAATACCAGCCAAAACAATTGACATCAATCAACACCAATAACAAGTTTCAAGTAGCAATCGGAACCGAAGTGGTAGCAGGCACATATTGGAAATAAGGAAATATCTCGTGCATGTTAATACTTGGATGAATTAGAAGTCCTTGGTGGTGAAGGTTAGGTATCTGTGATTGCCAATGGAATATATGCCAAGAAGGAAGAACAAGACACCACGTAATATGCTTTTGGAAATTGAGAATTATGTGCTCCATTTTTCTGAGAAGGAATACACACGAAAGGAATCTTTCTTTCATATGCATCATGACCTGACTGTTGCATCCACTTAACAGACACGAAACCAGCAGTAAGTGAATGAAATCAGTATCTTTTTTATAACCAACGGTCCTTTGCTTCCTCTGACATCCACCTCTCAACCGCCTACCATAAACCTCTCCAACATTCTCCCCGTGCCCTGCACACTCCACACTCCAACACTCACACACTCAGCATTCATCCGAACATTCACCTGGAACTACGAAGCATCCCGCTTCCCCCCAACTTAAAAACAGAGAGTAGTACAACTATAAGAAAGAACTAGGATACAATGCAGAACAAACATATTTGAAAGAGTGTTTCCCACACACTAAAAGGGGAACAAACTCTTAGGGCCTCATCACGAATTGGGCTTCAGCCCTTAAATCCGGCGGTAACGCTATTAGCTCTGCTTTTAAGGGTTGTCCCAATCTCGAGTTGGGCGGTAAGTCAGAGTAAAATATCCACTTACTGCCTGTTTTTGGTGCTATTACCACTGGCACAATTACCGCCGGTGGTAATAGTGCCCCAAACACCATTGGGTCCTGTGGACCCAATTGGGAATGGCCAATAACTGCCCAACCTCTACTCGTGATCTGGTGCTAATAGCGCTGGACCGAGTAGCAGTAACGCTATTTGCACTGGTGATATACTAGCTGTATTACCCCCAGTATACCACCAGACTCCTGATGAGGCCCTTAGTGTGAATTCATGAAATAGTCCTTTGATCACACCTCATTCTTCATCCTGAAACACCCCCTTGACTTGTAGTATTGACTTGACCAGTAACATTGTCATCTGCTCCCACTCTCGAATTTCTAATAGTTTCCTCCCTCCTCCTGTTTTCCTCCACTGCATCCACATCGAACAGTCCATTACCATTCCACTCCACATCACCAAAACCTTCAACACTCATACTAGCACCTTCCCATCTCCACCTACTCATACAATACACGTTCCAAACTGAGCCAACCTGCACCTTGACAGCATTCTGAAAGACCCCCCTGACTGTCACAGGCTTGAACTACTTCGATTCTCCCTTCCTCACCAACCTTCCCTTCTTTATCCTGACCAAATCTCCAGGAATCACGTTTCCCTGCACAGGACGACTCAACACATCTATCCTCACATCACCATTGTGTACAACTCTATCTTTCCTTCCATTCACCCACACAGGATTGAATGCAGTGTTTGGCTCACTGCCTCTCATTAACACAAACAGGGACTTCCCCAAGTCAGTTTCGAACAGACGTCCTACTACTGCATAACCTTTCTTCAATGGCCCTTTTACAGACATGCTGTTCCTGACTGCCTACTCAATGGACAAAACAATCACGCTATTACATCTTCGACTAACCCATTCGTTTGTGGGTGATAATTAGCCGAGAATCTCCCCTGAATACCAACAGACCTGGCGTACTTCGCCATCTCATTACTCTTGAACTGCACACTGTTATCACTAATAATGGTTTTTGGGTAACCTTCCCTTCTGAACACTTACTCCAAAATGTGTATGACATCAGATGTAGCAACATTCCGTACCATTTTAATCTCAAGCCACTTAGAACAATAATCCAAAATGACAATCGAAAATCAATTCTCCCTACCCATATTACTATAAGGGCCCACAATCTCAATTCAAATCTGTTCCCATGGTTCCTCTGGTCTGCGCATAGTCACTGGTTCAGATTTACTGACCCTAAAGCTCTTGTCAGAGTTTTGGCAAGGCCAACAACATCTCAAAAATCTTTCAACTTTAAGATCCACACCTGGCCACCAATATTTAGACCGCACATTCCGCTTGACGCCCATTGAACCCGAGTGTCCCTGATGCCCCATCTCAATTAATCCTTCTCTAAGATTTTGGGGTGGAATCAACTTGTCCCCCCCATAGCAACAAATCATCTTCAATGGAACACTCATCCCTAACTTCCCAAAACTGGAGACATCCCTCATCAAACACCCCCTTATTGGGCCAACCTCTCACTGTGTACTCCATTATCCTGCTCAAACCCATGTCATTCGGCAACTCCTGAATCCACTTTTCTCTTGGCATCACATCTAGAACTGCCACAACAACCACCACTTCATCAACTTGCCCCTCTCCCTCCAACTTCAAGGATAACCTCGAAAGAAAATCAGCTACATTATTGCTATTTCCTGGCACATAATTGCCTTCAAAATGTTTTTTTTTTAAACGGAATTTATTGGTGTTTTGTATTAAACGCATGCAAGTTCAACCGTATAACCTGTAAACAATAGCAAGTAGAAAAGAGAAAGAGAAAAAGGAAAGAGAGGGAAGAAAGGAAAAGAAAAGAGACAGAATGAACAAATAAAAAAAGAACACAAAAACAACAGTCTTCATGAGGCGTGGTGCATATCTCTCGGGTGGATGTGAGTGAAGAGAGATCGGATGTCTCGGGGAACCGGTGGAGTCTCTTGGTAGGGATCGTCGTCACAGTGGTATCTCAAGCGTTCAGTTGTAACATATTGTTAGGGATTGTCAAGGGGGTTTGTGGTCTGCGCTGAAGGATATGTCTCTCAATAGGGCCTTCCAGGAGTCTAGGGTGCCACTCGCCATGTCTCCGGTGGAGTTGACTCCGTCTTGCCAGGCCCTGGTCTCCGCTGCTGTCCATCTCTGCATCTCCTTCAACCAGTGTTCGTGCCTGGGGCCGGCTGGTTTCTTCCATGCCATGGCTATGGTTCTTTTTGCTAGAATGCACGAAACGTCCATCATTTTTACGAGGTGTTTGTGTTTAGTTGGTCTGGGGTAGGTGCCCAGTAAGCATTCTCCCGGTGTCCACTTATAGCTCTCCATTCCTGCATCTGTGCAGGTCTGTTTGACTTTGGACCACCGTTCCATCGCTTTGGTGCATGTCCAGAACATATGAATCAGGTCCGCTCTGTCGTTCCCGCACCTTGGGCATGCCGGGGAAGCTTGTTTGTTGAAGGAGGCCACCCTGTGTGGAGTCATGTACGTTCGATAAAGGACGTTCAGCTGGATCTGACCGAATCTGGAGTTCCTGGACACTTTCTTGGGATATATCAATACTCTTTCCCATTCCTTGTCTGTGAGCGTGGTTCCGATATCTGCTTCCCATCTCGCCTTCAGTGCCTCTCCCTTGGGGTTGGGTTTATCAATGAGTCTGTTGTATAGCCTGGAGATCGGTCTCCATCTGTCCCCAAGGTCATGCATTTCCTGCAGTAGCGGGTCCGGAGTGGGTTCCTCTGGCCAGCCGTTCCAGTTTTTCTTGCTGGTTTGTTTGATGCGTTGGTACCAGAGAAACTGGCCACTTGAAAGCCCTTCTTTAGTCTGTAGTGACTCGAGGTCTCTGAATTCTCCGTCCTCGAACATATCTCCCCAAGTGTAAATGCCTACCTCTTCCCATCTTCTTGCTGTGGGTAGGTCAAATTCTGATTTGCACACGTCCACCAAGATGGGGTTGTCTGGGGAGTACGGGTGTTTCACTTGCCTGATGTAACAGGTTCTGGCCCATACCTGCCTGCCAAGACCGATGACCAAGGGGGCATTGGGGGATCGTCGTAGGGGGCTCCATAGGGTTTCCCTGGGTGTTAATTTGGTAGAGAATTGACTCAGGAGTCCCAGTTCAGCGGACGATTCATCCGAGAGCCACTTCGTGATGTGGCTAAGCTGCGCCGCAAGGTAATATAGTTGGAGGTCTGGTAGTTTTATTCCTCCCTCCTTGTGTGGGAGAGATAGCGTGGCCAAGGACAGTTTGTGCCTGTTGGGGCCCCACAGGAAGTCTCTTATGAGCGCTTCTAGTTTCTTGAAGAAGGGTGGTTTTACGTAGAAGCATATGTTCAAGAAGAAATACAGGAACCGGGGGAGAATTATCATCTTGACAATCGCCGCTCTACCAACCATTGCCAGCGGGAGCTTAGACCAGAATTTCATGGATCTGCGGAGGTTTGATATGGCAGCTTCCGTGTTGTGATCGTGTGTGAGCATCGGGGTGTGACCCACTTTAATTCCTAGGTACCTGAACTTATCGAGTTGCCAATTTATTCCTATAGCTGGGAGATCGGTCTCTGTTAGTCCTCTCAGGCCAGCCAGGGGGAATGCTGAGGATTTGTGTCTGCTGAATTGTATTCCGGAGTATTTCGAGTAATTGTCTAGTACCTCCAGTGTGATCGGTGCGATGACCTTGGGGTCATTTAGGTAGAGTAGAACGTCATCAGCGTAGAGGGAAATTATATTGTGGGCATTGCCTACCTTGATGCCAGCATCAAAAAATTGTTGCCTGAAGTATATGGCAATCGGCTCTAGGCCGAGTATATATAACATGGGGGAGAGAGGGCAACCCTGTCTAGTGCCCCTCTGTATCTGCCAGGGTTCTGATACCGTTCTGCCAGTCTTCACTCTGGCGGTTGGAGAGTTGTATAGTACCGTGATCCATCTGATGAAGGCCTCACCAAACCCAAATCCTCTCAGTACCTCGATAAGCCACTCCCAGTGGATGGAGTCGAAGGCTTTGATGGCGTCGAGTGAGAGCACCGCCAAGTCCTCATCCCTTTCATGAGTCTCTGCTATGATGTGTTGAAGCCTTCTCAGGTTGGCTGTGGTGTTGCGACCTGGAACAAACCCATTTTGGTCTTCGTGGATTATGGATCCCAGCACTCTGGCGAGTCGACTAGCTAATATGGTGGTGAGGATCTTGATGTCATAATTTAGCATGGCCAGGGGGCGATAGGAGTCGCAATCCGTGGGTGTTTTGTGTGGCTTGAGCATGGGAATGATTATTGTCTCCCTCATAGTGTTGGGCAGGACCCCGTCACTGTAGGCCTCTTGATATACTTCGTGCAGGATTGGAGTGAGGGTGGCTTCATATGTTTTATAGAACTCAGCTGGGAGGCCGTCACTTCCGGGGGCCTTGCCGGTAGCGAGCGATCTGATTGCTTCCTTCACGTCCTCGATCGTAATCTCTCCCTCCAGTTCGTCTCTCTGCTCGTTGGTGATCTTGGGGAGGTCTATCTCTTCCAGTGTATCGATGATGTCGTCTCTGGGAATTTGTTTGTCGTGAGTGTACAACCTGGAGTAGAATTTGGCGAATGCCTTGTTAATTCCAAATGTGTCCTGTGAGATGTCCCTTCTTCGTCTATTATCTCGGTGGGGAGTTGCTTAGGATGTTCTTTCCTGCATAGCCAGGCCAATAGCCTACCAGGTTTATCAGCTTCTTTATGGGATCTGGTGGTGTACGTTGCGTAGTCGAATTTCTCTAATCTGTCCCAGGAGTATTGGCAGTTTTCGCGGAGCTCTTTCAGTCTCGTCTCGACTACTGGATTGATGTTAGAGGAAGATTCCAGTCGTGTTATCTCCAGTTCCTGTGCCTCAAGGGACGCCTTCAGCTGTCTATGGGTACCGCCAGCTTTCGATATTATTTCACCCCTTGTCACCACCTTCATGGCCTCCCACAGTGTGCTCCAGGTGGGTACTGAGCCCTTGTTGATGTCAACGTATTCTTCAAGTCTTTCGGCGAGGTCCTCTCTGAATTCTGGGTCTCCGAGGGTCGCAGCGGGCATCCTCCACATAGGTATGGGAGGTCTGGGTCCTTTAAGCTGCCATTGCATGATCAATGGTGAGTGGTCAGAGACCGATCTGCCCAAATACTTGGAAGACTCCCCCAATTGCATTTGTTCTCTATCAACAAAGAGGTAATCAATTCTTGTGTATACTCTGTGTGGGGCTGAGTATTAGGAGTAGACCTTTTCCGAGGGGTGTAGTTCTCTCCATATGTCCGTTAAGTGAAGCTGCGATAGTGTCTCTTTCAGGGCGCACAATGCCGTGTTGCTTGTTTGGGGAGGAGGTATTGACCTATCCATGGCAACATCCATGACACAGTTAAAGTCACCGCCCCATATAAAGGTTCTGTCTCGGTGTTGAGCCAGTTTTGCACTGATCATTCTGAGGTGCGACGGTATCCCATGGGGTGGAAAGTATGAGTTAACTAGGCATATCGGGATTTGCTCTATGGTGCCCCACATAATCACAAAACAGCCTTCTTTATCGGTTTCGTATCCTTGTAGCTGGAAGGGGACATTCGGGTTTATCCATGTGAGCACACCCCTTGCATATTTGGAGTAGGGGGACCCCTTCAGCGTCCCATCCCATCGATCTGCTAATTTGGCCATGGCATCTTCTGTGAGGTGTGTCTCTTGTAGCAGCGCAATTGAAACTTTCTTCCTTCGGAGGAAGGATTGTATGCGGTTCCGTCTGAGATATGAGCCCATTCCCCTCACATTCCACGTCATCACGTTGAGTTGTGATGCCATCGGGTCGATGTTTTCGGGGCCGGCGGGGGGTTCCATCCTTGGGGCCTGTAGTGGCAACGATCCGTACCCAGGGGGTCGGAGACAGGGACTGTCTGGATTTGTGCCTCTTATTGCGTATATTTCTTCGGCAGTGTAGGTTTGAAGACTGTGTAACTGTTGGAACAAACAACATAACTCAAACTGGTGCGCCCCGCGACCACTTTCATGTCGTGATGCTCAGGCGCTCTCGAGCCGTCTAGGCCCATCCGGGCTTCAGGCGCGAGTTGGGTCTGGTGGAGGCCCGACCCGGGTGGGTTGTTCGCTGGGGGTTGGGCTGGGGCCCGGTGAGGAGGCCGAACGAGGGCCGTTTCCGTGTGGCATACTGTAACTGGATTACCTTCTGATATCCGGGTTCAATTGTTGCTGGGCTGTTACTGTGCTGTGTATGTCCTGTTTAGGTAATCTGGGGAGCTCGGTCCTTATTATGTGGAGTGTCTCTGCCGTCGGCAAGGTTGTTGTCTTCGAGCCACACGTTGGCGGCCTCTGGATTTTCGAGGAATATCGCTCGTCCTTTATGTATAACTTTCAGGCGTGAGGGGTAGAGCAGCCTGTATTTCAGATCTAGTTGGCGTAGCCTTGCTTTAATCGGTACGAAAGAATTTCTCTCCCTCTGTACTTTCTGGGTGTAATCCGGGTATATGGTTATCTTAGAGTCTCCCCTTTCGATGGGACCTCCTTCCCTGGAGTGTCTTAAGATGGTTTCCCTATCTTGAAAGTTTAATATTTTGGCAATTATTGGTCGGGGATGCGAGCCAGGGGGGGGCATTTTTGGAGGGATCTGTGGGCCCTCTCGACCGCGAATCCCTGTGTCATCTTCCCGGCTCCAATCTCTTGCAGTAGTAGGGACTCCACGTAGGTTGTGGTGTTTGAGCCCTCGCTTCCCTCCGGAACCCCCAGGATCCTGATGTTGCTCCGTCTGGCCCGACCTTCAGCCTCTTCTGCCCTTACCTCGAGAGCGTGAACTTTTCGTTTCAGATCGGCAACCTCAGATCGTAGTGATGCGGCTGCCCCGACCGTTTCTTCTGTCGAGTTCTCAATAATCGTCACTCTTTCCGTCAGGTTGCGTGCGTCCTGGCGGATGAGTTGAATGTCGATTTTGAACTCGTCTATTTTGGAGTCTATATGGGTCCTCAGTGAGGCAATGGCTTCCAATATTTGAGAGTGATTGTCTATGGGTTCGCCCTCTTTTGTTTGGGTGTTTTCGGAAGCACTAGGTCTAGCCTGGGTGGGTGTTTTCGGCTTGGCAGCAACGAAGGAGTCCATGGTGGCTGCTTTGGCTTTATTCCTGGCGGCCATTTTGGATCGGCTCTAGTGTTGTGACTAGGGCTCTGTGCTGGAGTGAAATTTCTAGTCTGTTAGGGCTTGGTTGGTGTTCACAGGGTAGTTGCGGGCTGCGAGTACGGTGTATATGGTAGGGGTTGATTAGGAGGGCCTGTCCTTGGGTCTGCGTGGGCTCCCAGTCCCCGATATATGGTTCCAGGAAAGTGGCTTCTGTTTCTTAGGGGCCGCTGCCTTCCCCCTTACCTTGAGAGCCACTAACATTCATGAGGGACTGGGTGGTGGTGGTGGTGGGATTGGATTCCCCACTTATGAGGTCGTGGAGGCAACTCACTAGGTGTCTGTGTCCCCTGACACACTTATTTGTGCCCCCAAGTGCTGGGGGACTGTGGATGAGTACCTCGCGTGACTGTTGCACGGTCTGTCTTCCTCCGTGGCTCCGGTGTTCCCGCCTCCAGGTGTCCGGGTCACCAAAAGATTTCGGGGGGGAGATGTGCCCCGGGGGCTGCTCCTCCGTGGTCTCGCCGCCGAGTCATCCGCAACGTAGGAGTCGGGTGTGGGCCCGGGGACCGTGTGTTCACTCCTCGGGCTGTTCGCGGCGTTGGTGGCGTCCGCGTGTCGCGTATCACTGTATCAGCAGTTGCAGAGCGAGGGGGCCGCCCAACGCAGGCTCCGGAGACTGGTGTGAGCCTCAGGCTGCCGCCGCCCCCAGGCTCACTGCCTCCCACTCGGCCAGTAACCGCCGCTGGGGGAGCCCCTCCGCGGCTTCGTTACACGGCGCGCGGCGCCATCTTGATTTCATGTAAGGCGGGGTGGGAGTGCAGTTCGGGGCCGCTGGCGTCGTCTCGGGGGTCCGATTCCCCGATTGGTCAAGCGGGGCTTGTCGGGATCAGTTTCCCCCACCTCCGTAGGCTTCTATTTTCGGTGCAGCTTCGCTGGTGGCGTCCGCATATTGCGCATCGCGCGCTGGGGCGGTTGAAAGGCTCCGCCGGATCAGCAGCCGCAGAGCGAGGGGGCCGCCCAACGCAGGCTCCGGAGGCCGGCATGAGCCTCAGGCTGCCGCCGCTCTCAGGTTCGCTGCCTCCCACTCGGCCAGTA
Organism: Ambystoma mexicanum; assembly: GCF_040938575.1. Lineage (NCBI taxonomy): Eukaryota > Metazoa > Chordata > Amphibia > Caudata > Ambystomatidae > Ambystoma > Ambystoma mexicanum. The sequence goes on along the minus strand of NC_090922.1, from coordinate 140,780,232 downwards.
ACCGCCGCCGGAGGAGCTCCTCCGCGGCTTCGTCAAATGGTGCGCGGCGCCATCTTGATTTCTTGCAAGGCGGGGGGGAGTGCCGTACGGGACCGCTGGTGTCGTCTCGAGGGTCCGATTCCCCGATTAAGCAAGCGGGGCTTGTTGGGATCAGTTTCCCCCACCTCCGTAGGGTTCTGTTTTCGGTGCAGCTTTGCTCGAGCCGGGATGAAGGATCTGGAAACGGCGTCTCGGCCGGAGCTCGGCGGATCAGCCTCTGAACGCCATCGGCTCCAGGCCACGCCCCTAATTGCCTTCAAAATGGTAATCCTGTAGCGTCAAACTCAACCTCGCAATTCTAGCTGTCACCTTACACATCCCCTGCACTGACAGGACTTCAATGAGAGGTTTGTAAGCAGTACAAACTGTGAACGTACCCCCCCACGCATACTTCCTGAAATAGTTTACAGTCCAAACACAAGCTAAAAGCTCTTTCTCGATTACTGAGTATCTACTTTCGACATCAGCTATTGCCCTGAATGCATGACATGTGATCCTTTCACATCTGCCCTCCATCACCTGGGATGACACTGCCTCCAATCCAATACCACTCGCATCCATGGTTAACTTGGTTTTGTTTCCAATCACAAATCATCCTCAGAGATTCATTCAAACTGTTCTTTATACACTCAGCCAATCTATTTCATTCTGCATCCCATTCAAATTCAAATTCTTTCTTGAGTAATCTCCCCATGGGCTCAGTCTAAACTGTCAAAATCCTGTACAAACTTATTTCTAAAATTCACATAGTCCTAAAAATGACCTGAGTTCCACTTTATTCTTAGGATCTGGCACACTATTGATCGCTTTCATAGCATCACCCTTAGGTTTATAACCATCACCACTGACTTCATGGTCCAAATATTCCACTTCAGGCTCTTTAAACTTGCATTTACTCCTTTCCACTTTTAAACCCTTCTCACTTAACCTAGTAAATACGTCACACAACCTTCCATCGTGCTCATCCTCTCCCTTTCCAAACACAATGATGTTATCCTGGTAAACCAACATCCCCTTTATAACATTCAGCACTTGGGTCATAGCCCTCTCAAACACTGCAGTGGCAGATGCCAGTCCAAATGGCATTCTTTTGTAGCAATACATGCTGAAAGGTGTTATGAAAGCCGTAAGGCTCGTGCAATCTTTAGGAAGTGTCAAAGGTTTCCCCCCGGCTCACCTGAGTTCTCTTCTTGTGGCGTTCCGCGGAGGACTCCTTCTCCCGGCCGGACCGGGACTTGTATAAGTGCGCGCGAGTCGACATCAGTATATCCTTGGTAGACCTCTGGGACTTGTACAATGTTGGAAACCATGAGTGAGGTTTTTTGCTCTCCTGAATGTTCAATAGCTGGTGTTAAGGAGAGATCCAGGGATAAACAGTGGGACATACAAAACTCAGAGCCCAGAAACAATGACCCTGCTGTCCAATTAATGTACGGATTATGTCTTTGAAGCCAGGGCATACCCAGAACCATAGGGTAATGGGCTGATTTGATGATGTCGAATGTAATCTGCTCTTGGTGGTGGTTTATGGAGAGACGGACCTCTTTTGTCTGTAGGGTTATGGGTCCTGAGGAGAGAGGTCTCCCATCAATTGCTTCTACCGGCTGTTTAATGTTCCGTGACTCATATGGTATTTTATGTCTGATAACCCAGTCTTGATCAATGAAAATTCCCATAGCTCCACAGTCCACCAGGACCAGTATGGGATAGGTCTTGTGCTTGGAGGGTGATAGAAAGGCCTGTAGAACCACCAGGTTATTCTGTCCAGGAGAGTTCAATGATGTGATTGATGTGGAGCAGACATCTTTCTCCCGAAACCTCGCTCCATCTAGGGCCGGGAGCTGGAGTTTCCCGAACGCCGTGGAGGGGCTAAAGGACATTCTCTAACGAGATGCTTGTCTGAGGCAGAATACATACACAGGCCGGTGTGAATTCTTCTCATCCTTTTTTGTGGAGTAATTGGCCCACGAAAGGCGCCTATTTGCATTGGTTCGGAGTCGTTATCAGGGGTTGAGACAGGATCGGATTTCACAGTCGACTCCGGAGGGGTTCGTTGAAAGGCAGTCTTAGCCTTTTTCCTTTCAGCCCTTCTTTCCTAGATACGAAAGTCTATTTGTAAGGCTAGATCTACCAAAGCCTGAAACGAACTGGGGCGAGCCACTCTGGCTAATTCATCCTTGATATCGTCATTTAGACCCCTGCGAAATAAGGTGAAACTCGCTTCAGGGCCCCAATCAGCCTCATTTACCAGCTGTTTGAATCTGGTAACGAACGTCAGCATATCCTGGGATCCTTGCCGAAAATCAAGTAGGCGTTCCTGGGCGCTGAACACTTGTTCGGGGCGGTCAAACATAGACTTGAGCACCTGGATAAATGCATCATAATCGTCCAGGAGGACGTCTCCAGAGTTCACTAGGGGAGTGGCCCAAGATAACGCATTCCCTGTAAGGTGGGAGATTATGAAGCCCACCTTGGCCCTGGAAGTTGAAAAATAATAGGGCTTGAATGTAAAATGCACCAAGCAGGAATCCAGAAATCCACGTAAGGATTTTGGCGAGCCATCGTATTTGTCTACCACTCCACCCAGTATCACGCTTTCCTTATTGGCAGAGTCACGTGACAGCACTAATTGTTTCAAGGCTGCGTTCTCTGCCTTTAAGTTTTGTACCTCGGTTGTTAGCTCCTGCATGCAGAACATGAGGTCCTGGACCGCTTTCTCCATAGCGGTATCAGTGTTGATCGTTTGGCGTCTCAATCTGTCAAAGGTTTCCCCCCGGCTCACCTGAGTTCTTTTCTTGTGGCGTACCGCGGAGGACTACTTCTCCCGGCCGGACCGGGACTTGTATAAGTGCGCGCGAGTCGAGTCTGACTCCAGCGCGAGCGTTCAAAGTTCCAGGAAGACACGTGTTCCAGGACGTCCAGGAAGAGGATCGAAGAAAGGTAAGAGATACTGGAAACAGGGGAAAAGGGAAGAAAGAATAAGGGAGTTGGCCAGGAACTTGGAAGGGTAACGCCAAGCAGCACACACACGTCGAGACACTACCTAGAGATAGCGTTGAGACGCGCAGAGGTGCGGGGCGTGGCCCATTTATAGAACGTGCCGTGTCCGACGTACAGGCTAATACGAAACACAGCACTGGGCACGGCCGTGTTGGAAGTATCAAGGAGCACAATCTCCGTCTGGACCAGGACCAGGAAGACCAGAAGGGGCTATATCCATGGTTCATGACAGCATGCCTCCTCCGAAACCCCGTCCCACCAGGCTTGCCAGGGTGTATGAGATGGAATCTTCTCAGCAATCGAGGGGTGTTTAGGTTGGATAGTGGTTCCCATGTTCTCTCGCTAGGAGGATAGCCTTTCCACTCGACCAGGTATTGAAGCCGACCCCGTTTGTACCTGGAGTCACATATTCTGGATACTTCATATTCCAGCTGATTGTCCACAATCACAGGACTGGGTCTGCCGGTTTTCCGGGTGGAGTGGATGTAGGGTTCAAGTAGGGAAGTGTGAAAAACTGGATGTATTCTCTTCCAGGAGTCTGGTAGCTTGAGCCGATAAGAAACAGGATTGATGATTTCTTTTATGGAAAATGGACCATAATATCGGGGGGGTAACTTGTTAGGGCATAGATGTTGTGGTAATAGTTTCGAGGACAACCAGACCTGGTCACCAATAGAATAGGAGGGTGCTGGTCTTCTTTTGGAATCAGCATATCGCTTAGTGCGAATCTGGGCCTTTCCCAATTGTTCCTTGGCTTCCTTGTGGATGTTGAGGAGAGTTTCAATTCAGGAATCAAGTGAAGGTACTGGAGTTGGATGTGGTAGAACTGAAGGTAACACGGAGGGATGAAAACCTTGACTGCAATAGAAGGGGCTAACGTTGATCGCTGAGTGATCTGAATTGTTATAGGTAAATTCGGCCAAGGGTATAAGGAGGGACCAATCATCCTGTACCTTGGTTGCGAAACAACGAAGATATTGCTCCGGGGTTTGATTAACACGTTCTGTGGTCCCGTTGGTCTGTGGGTGATATCCAGATGAAAGAGCGCGTTGAATCCCTAGAACACGACAGAGATGTTTCCAGAATTGTGAAATATATTGCGGTCCTCGGTCCGATATGATCTTGGAAGGGAGTCCATGAAGACGGAAAATGTGTTCTAGGAAAATTCCTGCGAGCTCTGAAGAGGAAGGAAGTTTATAGAGAGGCGTGAAATGTGCCATATGAGTAAACAAGTCTATGGTTACCATGATGGTCGTGTAACCCCGGGAAGGTGGTAATTCCACGATGAAGTCTGTAGCTATAAATTCCCATGGTCTTGTTGGCAGTGTAGGTTGCAATAGAAGGCCCGCTGGTCTCTTATTGTCGTGCTTATTCTGACTGCAGACAGTACAGGTCTTGATGTACTCTTGTACCTTGCATTTCATCTCCGGCCACCAAAACTGTCTTTGTATAAGACAGAGCGTGTTGGTTACACCACGATGTCCAGAATGAAAAGTATCATGGCAGAGAGTTATTATTTTATGTTGAAGTTTCGGTGTGGGAATGACCAAGGCATTGTCCTTGAATAAGTATCCTTCCTTGATTCTTAAGTTCCAGGGATTCTTCCTAGAGACGTCCTTCCAGAGGTCAGAGGACTGGGTTTTGGCTCAAATCTCTTCCAAGAGGTTGATCGCTTGAGCTATAAAGATTGTGTTGGGAAACATTGTAGGATAGGTCCTATCTTCAGTGGTTAAATAGTCAGGACGTCGGGACAAGGCGTCCGCAATCACATTTTGTGATCCAGGAAAATGAGTGATTTGGAATTGGTACTGGGCAAAGAAGTAGGCCCAACGCGCCTGACGACTGTTCCTGCACTCCTTAGATTGGAGAATTTGTAGATTTCGATGGTCCGTACGGACCTGGACTGGATATCTAGCACCCAGGAGTAAATTTCGCCATTCTGTGAAGGCTTGGCGGATTGCCAACAACTCCTTTTCCAGGACAGAGTAATGGGTTTCGCTGGTTGTTAGGGTTCTAGAGAGGTAAGCCACTGGGTGGTCCATTTTGTCCTCAAGCACCTGTTTCAATGCTCCTATGGCATGGTTGGAGGCATCCGTTTCCACTATGAAAGGGCGATCTAAGTCAGGCTGAGCCAGGACGGAGGCTTGCGTGAATCTTGTCTTCAAGCGTTGAAAAGCCTTCTCTTACGAGGAAGACCAGATGAAGGGAACATCCCTCTTCAGCAGAGCAACGATCGGTTGGACGAGCTCAGAAAAGGTAGGAATGAACTTTCGATAAAAGTTAGCAAGTCCCAAGAAAGACTGAACCTGTTTCACCGATGTAGGAGCAGGCCAGGCCAGTATGGCCTTTACCTTTGAAGGGTCCATTCCAACTCCTTCTGGGCTGAGGATGAATCCAAGTTAATGAACTGAAGTCACGTGAAAAAGACATTTCTCAGGTTTGACCAAGAGCTTGTTTTCACGGAGCCGTTGTAGTACCGCCTGACATGTTCTTCATTTTTCAAGGGATCCTTGGAATAAATCAAAATGTCGTCTAGATAGACAATAACAAAGAGAAAAAGCATGTCAGAAAACACCCTATCCATGAAACGTTGAAAAACTGCAGGGGCATTAGCTAATCCAAAGGGCATGACTAGATATTCAAAGTGACCAAAGGGCGTTCTAAAGGCGGTCTTCCATTCGTCCCCTTCCCGGATACGGATTAAGTAATAGGCACCCCAGAGGTCCAACTTCGTGAATATTACGGCGCCTCTGACAGCTTCCAGGATATCTGAAATCAGAGGCAGAGGGTACCGATCTTTGAGGGTGCATTGATTTAGACCACGGTAGTCGAGGCAGGGTCTGAGTTCCTTGGAATCCTTCTTAGGAACGAAGAACAATGAGGCACCCGCTGGAGATTTTGAGGGTCTTATGGTGCCATTTTCCAAATTGATGTCCAGGTATTCTCAGAGGGCCTTTTTCTCAGGTTCTGAAAGGATAAACATTCTGCCAAAGGGAATTACTGCCGAGGGATCTGTCTCAATGGCACAATCTTCGGGTCTGTGAGGGGGTAAAGCCTGGACTTTGGCAGTCAAAAAGACATCAGTATATCCTTGGTAGACCTATGGGACTTGTACAATGTTGGAAACCATGAGTGAGGTTTTTTGCTCTCCTGAATGTTCAATAGCTGGTGTTAAGGAGAGATCCAGGGATAAAGAGTGGGACATACAAAACTCAGAGCCCAGAAACAATGACCCTGCTGTCCAATTAATGTACGGATTATGTCTTTGAAGCCAGGGCATACCCAGAACCATAGGGTAATGGGCTGATTTGATGATGTCGAATGTAATCTGCTCTTGGTGGTGGTTTATGGAGAGACGGACCTCTTTTGTCTGTAGCGTTATGGGTCCTGAAGAGAGAGGTCTCCAATCAATTGCTTCTACCGGCTGTTTAATGTTCCATGACTCATATGGTATTTTATGTCTGATAACCCAGTCTTGATCAATGAAAATTCCCATAGCTCCACAGTCCACCAGGACCAGTATGGGATAGGTCTTGTGCTTGGAGGGCGATAGAAAGGCCTGTAGAACCACCAGGTTATTCTGTCCAGGAGAGTTCAAGGATGTGATTGATGTGGAGCAGACATCTTTCTCCCGAAACCTCGCTCCATCTAGGGCCGGGAGCTGGCGTTTCCCGAACGCTGTGGAGGGGCTAAAGGACATTCTCTAACAAGATGCTTGTCTGGGGCAGAATACATACACAGGCCAGTGTGAATTCTTCTCATCCTTTCTTGTGGAGTAATTGGCCCACGAAAGGCGCCTATTTGCATTGGTTCGGAGTCGTTATCAGGGGTTGAGACAGGATCGGATTTCACAGTCGACTCTGGAGGGGTTCGTTGAAAGGCAGTCTTAGCCTTTTTCCTTTCAGCCCTTCTTTCCTGGATACAAAAGTCTATTTGTAAGGCTAGATCTACCAAAGCCTGAAACGAACTGGGGCGAGCCACTCTGGCTAATTCATCCTTGATATCATCATTTAGACCCCTGCGAAATAAGGTGAAACTCGCTTCAGGGCCCCAATCAGCCTCCTTTACCAGCTGTTAATCTGGTAACGAACGTTAGCATATCCTGGGATCCTTGCCGAAAATCAAGTAGGCGTTCCTGGGCGCTGAACACTTGTTCGGGCGGTCAAACATAGACTTGAGCGCCTGGATAAATGCATCATAATCGTCCAGGAGGACGTCTCCAGAGTTCACTAGGGGAGTGGCCCAAGATAACACATTCCCTGTAAGGTGGGAGATTATGAAGCCCACCTTGGCCCTGGAAGTTGAAAAATAATAGGGCTTGAATGTAAAATGCACCAAGCAGGAATCCAGAAATCCACGTAAGGATTTTGGCGAGCCATCGTATTTGTCTACCACTCCACCCAGTATCACGCTTTCCTTATTGGCAGAGTCACTTGACAGCACTAATTGTTTCAAGGCTGTGTTCTCTGCCTTTAAGTTCTGTACCTCGGTTGTTAGCTCCTGCATGCCGCGCATGAGGTCCTGGACCGCTTTCTCCATAGCGGTATCAGTGTTGATCGTTTGGCGTCTCAATCTGTCAAAGGCAGTGGTCGAAGTGAGCGGGAGCGGTCGGGAGCGGTGCTCCTCTACTTTTTTAAATTACGTTTTACAGCTCCTATACTTTTATTTTTAAAAGAAACTGTTCCGAAATGGTGTTGTTTTAAAATAAAAGTGTAGGAAAACGTTGCAGCTTGCACTTTCAGTGCACTGCACTGAACGTTCCCTTAAACAGCAGGTGCTAGTGTTTGAGGGTTTGTATTGTGCGTGGGAGAGGGCGTGGCGATGGGATTTGTGGAGAGTGGGTGCAAGCCAGAAGGGAGCATAGTTCCACTACTTCTTTTCGTACACTTCGACCCCTGGTCAAAGGTTTCCCCCCGGCTCACCTGAGTTCTCTTCTTGTGGCGTTCCGCGGAGGACTCCTTCTCCCGGCCGGACCGGGACTTGTATAAGTGCGCGCGAGTCGAGTCTGACTCCAGCGCGAATGTTCAAAGTTCCAGGAAGTCGCGTGTTCCAGGACGTCCAGGAAGAGGATCGAAGAAAGGCAAGAGATACTGGAAACAGGGGAAAGGGGAAGAAAGAATAAGGGAGTTGGCCAGGAACTTGGAAGGGTAACGCCGAGCAGCACACACACGTCGAGACACTACCTAGAGATAGCGTTGAGACGCGCGGAGGCGCGGGGGCCTGGCCCATTTATAGAACGTGCCGTGTCCGACGTACAGGCTAGTACGGAACACGGCACTGGGCACGGCCATGTTGGAAGTATCAAGGAGCACACTCTCCGTCTGGACCAGGACCAGGAAGACCAGAAGGGGCTATGTCCATGGTTCATGACAGGAAGGTTAATTTGATGACACGCATTAGACAAATCCATTGTAAAAAATAGGTGTGCCCCCTCAATGCAGTTCAACATTTCCAATATTATGGGCAGTGGATATCTGTCCACCAAAATTCTCTTGTTTAAGTCTCTAAGATCTACACAGATTCTCAATTTTCCATTCATTTTGACGGCAACCACAATGGGGCTGACCCATTCAGATGATTTAATCTTTTCAATTATCCCTTCGTTCTTAAGTCTATTCAATTCATGCTCCATGCTTTCTACAAAGGCGAAAGGGATTTGCCTTACTTTTGTATGTGCAACTGGAATCTCTCCCGGTTTCAAAACAATCTTGTGAGCATAATTTATTTTTAATACCCCAACTCCTGATGAAACACATCATCGTTTTTGTACAAATCCCTCTCAGTGCCTGGGTTACTGCTCTTCAATAATAGCACAGGCTCATCCTCACACAGATCTAATCTTATCTTCAATGCTGCCTGATCCCTCCAGCTGAGAACATTTACCCCTTTCTTTCCTATGTAGACTTTGATTTCCGCCTGACGACCTTTGAACTGTACTATACTCTTGATCCAACCTGTAATGCAAATTTTTGACCCTTCAAATCCTCCTGGATTCTTGATGTCGGGTGGATGAATTCTTGCTCTCAATCATTGGTACTTCAGTCTTTCCCAAGTACCAGCAGTAAGTATGGTGTATGGAGAGCAGCTATCCACCATAACTGATAAACTGCCATTTTCAATCAGTATGTCACATCTGGCACACATTAATGATCCCTTTCCTGTTTCACACACTACTACACACTCATCTTCTGAATCTGAATCCTCTTGCACCAATGACACCTTTTTTTGTTTCTACAGACTACGGCAAAAAGTCCCCTCATCTTGCACATTGCACATATCTGATTAATAGCTGGACAGTTTTTTTGAAAAAGCATAATGTGCCACTTTGCCACACCTGAAGCATCTGTCTTTATCTCTGCCCTCATTTGTTAATCCTGTTCTCCCTTTGCCTTTATTTTCTCTATGATCTTGATCTCTTCACTTCAATTGCTGTTCACTTGTTTGCCACCCTCGGCCTTGTCTCTCTTGCTCCTTACTACACTTAAAAGAGATTGTTCTCTGGCCTGCTTCCCCACTTGGCTTTGACTCCCAATTTGTGCTTGTAGGACCTCCATCTTCTTATTTGTGATCTGTCTAGCACACAAGTGGGTGTGTTCAACTCTTTTTGCTATTGCCACCGCTTCAGACAGTGAGGGATTACCCACCATCCACAACCGATCTTGAACCAGGGGGTCTTTGGTGTGAATGATGATCTGATCTCTGATCAACTCATCAAGTTCGATGCCTGCACTAAATCGACATGTGTGGGCTAGCTTCTTGAGTGCCAAAACATACTCTTCCACTGTCTCATATTCTTTCTGAGATATGGTGGTGAAATTGTGCCTATTGATGGCGACATTAATCTCTGGTGCATAATATTTGTCCAATTGCCTTAACGCCTGTTCATATTCATCAATAACACCAGCTTCATCACCAGTCAATTTCCCGAAACTCCCTGCATTTGCTCTGACCTTTGAGCCCCAAGCTTGTAATAAAAGCAATTTCTTCTTTTGTGGTGCTAAACCTGTCTGTTCCACAGTCTTAATGTAATTTTTCCAATTCTCTCTCCATTCCAGCCACAACACATTTGGCTGACCAGGGTTCGGTAGAAAACTTTCCAGTGGATGCACTGTGATGCCTTGCATTTTGTGCTGTGATCTTTCTCAATGACTATATGTATTAATAATAATATTTATACATGTGGCAAAGTGTTCTTTCCAATCTGTCCCTTTTATCTTATTCTTTGTTTTTTTTTACTGGGAAGAAGCAGCTCTTCAGGAAGGATGCAGATCACCGTCTTGGCCTAGGTTCACTTAATCCTGCTCAAAATGGCAGCGCATTGTTCGAAGTTCAAGGGTGCTTTCCTCTAACCTTGTCAACGTCATTGCTGCAAGCTCACGCTGGGGGCCTCAGCTAGATTTCCAGAGAAGAAACAGATAAGGATCTTCAGTCGCTTATGAGCTTTGACTGACTGCGTGCACTTTGCGACTTAATGTTTTCTCCATTTGTCCCCCGGCTCAGATAACCAGTGCCTGAGCAAGCCTGGAAGAGGCTTTGATTCGAAGATACAGCCTCCTTGCTGCTTGGGTCCTCCACTGACCTTTGGTATCCTCGTCGCCAAATGTTGCATCTGCTTAACAGACACGGAAACCAGCAGTAAGTGAATGAAATCAATATCTTTATAATAAGCAATGGCCCATCGCTTTCTCCGACATCCACTTCTCAACCGCCTACCACAAACCTCTCAAACCTTCTCCTTGCACACCGCACACTCCACATTCCAACCCTCACAGACTCAGCATTCATCCGACATTCACCCTGAACAAGAGAACATCAGACTCTACACTGACAATGCGAGCCGAGCCACTAGCCTCAGAAATAGAGAATGGATGGCAGTTATGAGAGTAGCATGGTAGCATGTTAGCTGTGGCTGCAGTCGGTGGTGAGGAGGAAAGCAGGTGTGATAACACTGCCACAGCCTGCCTGGGAATCAAAGCCCCGTGCTGACAGCATTGAGAAAGGTGAGGCTCCACGGCATGGAGTCAGATGAAAGTAGAGGTGAACTGGATACCCAAACCAGTTTGACCAGAAAGCAGAGAGGTCTTCTGAGAGCTGTGAGAGACGAAAGGCAGCAAGATGTGGAACCAGGTAGTGGGAGATGCTGGCCTTCTAAGTGGGAAGCTGCTGGACTTAGTTTCTGGAAGTGGAGGGCAGAGAAACAGCCTGAGTGACATGCTGCTGACTTGAACACCAAAACATACAGAGAGAAAGACACTGAAGTAGGAAACGGAGAAACGGTGTAAAAATGAGCCCCTGAACTGAAATGCAGGCGGTTAAGACTCGAGAAATGCCTTTGCGGGTAAAGACATAGACCGACAGACCTGAAAGAGTAGAGAAGACCAACGACCGAAGCCACAACCAAAAGAAAGGAAGAGCCAGAGTTTATGCCCAACAGATCTATATCCACTGCATAAGCTGGAATGTAATGACCAATCGCAGAAGCTGTAAGTATTGTATTATGTCTGTAATACTTATAATGTACCAACAACTGCTACCATTCCTGTACCTCTGTAACTAAGCTCTCACAAGTAACAGCGCCTCAATGCCCGTGGGCTGCTTGCGCGCTATATAAATCTAAATAAATAAATAAATAAATAAATAAATATAAAGCAAAAGGGGAACAAAGAGAAATTAACTAACCATGGTCCACGTACCACCATGGCACACTAGCAAGGAAAGTGAACAGACTGATGGGAGCTCTAGTTCAAACGCTCGCCAACTAGTGTGAGATATTCTGCAAAGCCTCAACAGAACCAATAATATAGTTTGTTGTTTTGTCACTTCCCAATGAGTGTCACGTCCCTGAAAAGTCCCAAGAGAAGCAGAAATACGGTATGTGGTACACTAGTAAGCCAAGTGCAACAACTGATGGGTGTTGTGTTTCTGTCACTACACAACGTGCTTGAGAAACAACAAGTCATTAATGAGAAATGGGATTTACAGGGTGAGGTGACAAGCCAACACCACTGCCTGGTGGGAGTTGTGGTTCCAGCACTTCCCAGTGAGTGTGAGGGGCACCAGGGCCTTAAGGAGATCAGAGAATACAGCATATTTGGCCCTGGCTTAAAGGACCAGGAATACACTGTGTGGTACACTTACAACCTAAGTGCACGTACTGATAGTAGTTGGGGCTCTGGCACCCAAAAACGAGTCTGGGGCCCGATTAAGACCCAAAAAGCGACCCAAAGTGCAACATATATTGAACAGATTTGTATTGATTTATTTAAAGTTATAAAGCACTTTTCGCCAAAGTCATCTTCATACTATTAAAAAAATCATTACAGATTGAAAGTAAATGCAAAAGACACAACGACAGTCAGCAAATAAGAGTAGGAGGAAGAAAGTAAATGAAGTCTTACAAAAGGAGTGGAAAGAGGTGTGGCATTTCAGAGAGAAAAAGAGTGAAAACCTCACTAAACACATGGGGGCAAGGAACAATTTAGAAATGGTCAGAAAAATAATGAAGAGAATGGGGAGGGGTATAAGGGAAGACAACAGAAGATAAATCAGACGCAGCATGATGATGAACCCATCTAATTAAAATGCAGTGACAGCAAAAACAGAGATTAGAAGGAAACGTCAACCGGTAAAGATAAGGAGAGATATGATATGATAGTTTATTTATAATGCGCCACACCGTGTCGTCTTGCTTCCAACAATAAACAATAAACATGCTGATCTCTTGATAGGAGTTATGCAGGTTTGAAAGGACTAACTGTTCGCCTATCTGCAACTACGCGTTTCAGGCTCATTAGCCCTTCTTCAGGTATAGATATCTGGAAAAGTTGGGTTCTGTAAATTCAATAAAAATAACTAGTGTTTTAATCAAATAAGGTCAAGTGGGATTCATTTGTCTATTGGAAAAGGATTGGTGGGTATTTCTGCACTAACCTGTGAATGGGCCTGTCTTCAATCTTCCTATTGTAATCAGATGTATACTCTGTGAATAAAAGCACTTTGTTACTACGATGATAAATATTGCGTAAAATGTGGTCCCTTGTGGGATAAGTCACTAAAATAGTGCTGTCTACCATTGAAAGACCACCTTACATTATAATCCTCTCTTTTCATGGTGTTCATTAGTACACTCACCTAGTGTTTGCTGTGAGAGTCGAGTACTGGTAGACTTGATTGTCCCAGATGTCTGAATTGGGCCGTACGAATCACTGGACGTACTGTTGTGTTTGCTGCAAAGATATTTATTCAAACTACCTTAGAAATTGTCCGTAATACTTAAATGATTGACTAATGTAAGGTTAATAGTTGTCTTAATACGTTCTATAATGTACCTCTTTATGTTGATGGTGTTCATATGAATATCATAGGTGTCATGAATCGTGTTTCCGTACTCTTGTACTGGTTCTTATAGGAGACGTTGTTCTGATAGTGTATTCTTCTTATAGGCTGAATGCCTGTCATTGACAAATTAGATGCTAGATGCTCGAGTCAGTCTTGTCGAGCGAGTGACAAGATAAGACAAATGCACTGCCTGAGGAGAGTTGTCACTCTACGACTTTTGAGAACAGAGCTGCAACAAAGTCCCCCTGCTTGGCCCCTGGGGTCGAGGGAGGAGTAGCAACGGGGCCCGGTACCTCCAGCCACTGTCAACAATATTCATGGCCTAGCCCCACCATACTCAGAAGGTTTGCAGGGACTGGTCACATGAAACACGAGCAGGTAAATCTATGCTGTGCACATTGCCAAAGTGGCTACATAAGACCTAGCATGCCATTGACCTGCAGTGCAAGACTCCCTCGAATAAGGGTAGAAGGTCAGGCGTTGAAGTATCCCCATGGTGTCGGATTCATCAAAACATCTATGCAGCATTTAACATTCGGGCACCCTTATGGTGCTGCTTTGGTAAAAAAAAAAAAAAAAAAAGAGAAACAGTCAGCAGTTCCTCAACTCCTCTTATTTCCCCCTGCTGTGGTGGTCTGTGCTGCAGTGCCAGCAGCCTCGGGAGTGAGGGCATGGTTGGAAGATGGGTGAGGCCCCGTCTGCACGAGTGTTCTGTTCTGCTGCGCATGAGCAGGGAGCCAAGACTCCAAGATTGCAGTTGAGACTAACTTGCACAGCCCGCCTCATTGGGCAGCACAGTGCCCAGTCCTTTGAGACCTGTTTCCATGCCTGGACTCACTCTCTGCAACACGGCACCTGAGCTGGAGCTCCTGGACCTGATCCCGACCTGCAGGAGCAGCGGGCATCCAGCACCAAGGCCCCTCTCCTAAATGCCTTAATTTAGGTAAGCGATGTTTCCGTAGCGCCGCCTCGACCGAATGTTATTTTCTTTTGTTGCATCCGCATCAGCAGCCGATGCGCTTCATTGCCCAAGCAAGAGCAGGGCAATCCGCTGCCTATTTACAGCTACACTCTGTTTCTAAACGAAAATCGCCATTGAAGTACACGAGGTACTTCACAGCTCAAAAATGGCCGACCGATTCCTGATGTCTGCCTACATCACCTACTGAGGCCCGAGCAAGCCTTCCTGATTGGCTGCCCCTGCCTATTTGTCCTCTCATTGGGCGCCGGCAGGCGAAGCCGGCCCACTTCATTCAAGGCGCACTGCAAACAAGGCCATCTCCTGTTCCCATGCCTGTTACCTGCCTACTCTGCCGTCTGCCAGAACCCCTGGTCCTCTTATACACGACCGTCAAGGTAACTCTGCATCACAGCTTATTGTACCATAGGGACATTACCCGCTCAGTCTCTGTTACAAACTTACCTGAATCTGCTGCAAATTACTTTTGCCCCAATTTATCTTCATTCTGCTCAACCTGTCTGCCTTGGGCATCAATCTTTTTTAAATACAAATGCTAATACTCTGCACTCTGTTGCTAACTGTGTTGCCCTGTGTTGCCTCTAATCTAAGTGCTGCCATGTGTATTGTAACCTACCTTGATGCCCAAATCTATATGTTGCCCTGTGCATTTCAGCTTAACTGTGATGCCCATATCTAGATGTTGCCCTGTGCATTTTAGCTTAACTGTGATGCCCATATCTAAATGCTGCCCTTTGCATTTTAACTTAACTGTGTTGCCCTGTGTTGCCTCTAATCTAGGTGCTGCCATGTGTATTGTAGCCTACCTTTGATGCCCAAATCTAGATGCTGCCCTGTGCATTCTAACTTAACTGTGCCTTGTGATGCCCCACTAAAGTATATAGGCACGCTAGCCCTGACTAAGACTGTCAAACTTTGGTGCTAAAGCATCAGCACAATTGTATCTCAGTCCCTACTGGGTCAGCCTAATATACCTGCCACTGTGTCCTTTTCGCCCAACATGCGCACCCTCCAGACCTACCTTCCATATACATCCTGGTCCTTAGCCGGGACCATTCTAACCATCACCACAATAATGGCACTCACCACCCTCACCCCCTGCAATCTGCAAGAGAAAAACTTGCGACTTAGAGCTAGGTTTCCACGACTTTATGACATCAAAAATAAAAGAACCAGTCCACCAGTACCCACACGTACCTCTATTGCCATTAATTCTAACTTCCTAGCCTCAGCGGCGATAAATCGTCCCGAACCACAAGGTGACCCATATTACAAACAGAGGAGACCCACCACCCTAATCTCAGATTTGCCAAAGATACCACTACAACTCCTACATTATCAGGAGCCCTTATTAATGCTAGGTCCCTTATAGCACACAATACTGAAATAGCTGACATACTGGCTATGGATAACTTAGATATCCTTGCTGTTTCTGAAACCTAGCTCCATGATGTAGCCGGCCCTGCCCTCATGACTGCCATACCTGACAATTACAATATCCTAAGAGTCGACCGGCCTAACACTAGAGGAGGCGGCCTGGCCATCACAACCAAAATGCAGCTAGCTGCTAGACTCACCCCACACCCAGCAATCACATCGTGCAAACTTCTCTCAGCTAAAATACCGATCTCAAACAATAGCACACTAACGATACTTCTAGTGTACAGACCACCAGGCCCACTAGGCAACTTTGAGGAAGACCTATCCAGTCTCCTCACTAATAGCATTAAAGACTCCACCCAGCTCCTTTTACTAGGTGACTTTAACCTGGGCTTTAATGACGCTGAAGACAAACAAGCCCAATCTATCCAATTGATTTTAGTCAATCATGATATTACTCAAAATGTCCTAGCTCCTACACACATAAAAGGACGCACACTAGACTGGATAGCTAACCATAATTGTGACATCACCATTTCTAGTATTCTACCTCAAATATGGACGGACCACTATCTCATATGCTTTACAGCCAGCATCAAGCCTCCCAAACCTAACAAGAATAAAATAGCACCCCCCATGCCAACGAGAAGCAAAAAAGAAATCACGGCTGATAAACTACTCCCACTACTCCTACCAGCTCTCACTGCCAGCTCCAATGAATCCAACCCTAGCAAGTTAGTTGAGTCATTTAACAACTCCATGGCCAAAGCTCTAGACTTGATCGCCCCTATCAAATTCCATAAAAGTAAACATGAAGCTCACCTTAATTCTTGGTTCACTCCCAAACTCAAAGAAATGCGCATCCAAAAACGCAAACTCCAAGCTATCTGGATGCATACTCCTTCTGCTGACAATAAAACCACACTTGCCAACTTTGCCAAAAGATACAAGAAGGAAATAATTCAAACTAAAAAAGATTAATTTAACGAAAGAATCAGTAAAGCCAACTTGAACTCCAAAGAACTCTTCACTATTCTCCGAGAATTGAAAAACCCAATTGCCCCGACAGACAATGTCCCCAAGGACAAATCTTGGTGCACCAGCATCCAAAATGCCCTAGCAAATAAAATCACAACCCTTCAATCTAAAATTGCTAAGAAAAAAGCCTCCTTGAGCCCTAGTGAAACTCAAACCACCCCACTGAAAGAGATACCCAGCACTTCCACCCAAAGCAACTGTAAACCCTTCAGGTTTACCAACATCTCTATACTGGAAACTGAAAAGGTCCTTCTTTCCCTTAAAACATCAAACTGCCAAGGTGACAGCTGCCCTGCGCAAATCATCAAGGATGCAGCCAGAGATTTAGCACCCTTCATCTCGAAACTAATCAACGCCTCCTTCAATACGAATACTGTACCCACTAACCTTAAAGAATCTTGGGTACTGCCCCTACTAAAAAAACAGACACTTGAGCCAGCAATCCCCACTAACTACAGGCCCATTACTACGGTCCCATTTCTCCTTAAAATCATCGATAGAGTAGCCTACCTCCAGATCCAAAACTATTTGGAGACACACCAACTATTAGGTTCACGGCAATCTGGCTTCAGACCACTTCACGGTACTGAAACGGCCCTAATCGACCTCAAGACAAAAATCGACGAGTTGAAGGATAAAGGTATTACAGCTATGCTCCTCCTCCTTGACCTATCAACGGCCTTTGACCTAGTGGATCATGCAGTGTTATGCAACCACTTAGTGTCTGCCGCCCATTTCTCAAGTGAAGCTATAGCATGGGTACAATCCTTCCTAGCTAACCGTACGATGAGAGTGTTCTCCCTTGTAGCGGCAGCGGACCCAATCCATATCACTTGTGGTGTCCCACAAGGCTCATGTGTCTCCCCGACAATGTATAATATCCTTACTAAGCCACTCTTCAACAAACTTGACACATTAGGGGTAACCTATACTAATTATGCACACGATACGCAGATTCTCAAACCACTATCAGGCAACTTTGTCGAAGACACAGCTCTAGTAAACAAAATTGACCTCCTCATTCAGGCATGGATGGCCTCCCATGGCCTCTGTCTAAATGACGACAAAACAGAGATACTGATCTTGGGTTCCGACTCCAACCTAAAAAAAGTGAGTCCTAACTATCGCAATTTCAACCTAGATGGTAACACAATCAAGGTGGCAACTGAGGTAAAAACTCTAGGCTTTTACCTCGATTCCACTCTATCTCTCAAAAAACAAGTTAACTCCTTGGCATCCTCCACAGCGTACACCTGTAAATTAATCAGGACCTGTAGACCTTACCTCTCCAAAACTAACTGCATCACGCTAGCTAACGCTTTAGTAATGTCGAAGCTGGACTATTGTAATGCCCTCTATGCAGGAGCTAATAAAACTATCATAAATAAAATGCAAATCCTTCAAAATATCGCTCTTAGAGCAGCCCTTGACATTCCCCGTAGAGCACATATCTCCAACATCAGGAAAGACCACCACTGGCTTAAAATCAGCGACAGAGTTCTTCTCAAGACACTATCGCTCACCCAGTAAGGGCTCAACAACACAGCACCCCCCTACATCTCAGCCAGACTGACCAGAAAATTGTCCAGCCACCACACGAGGGCTACTAACCACTTCCTGCTTGAAACCCCTAGATTTAGACAATCCAAAGCGGGTGGAGCACGCTTCCCTGACAGAGCTGCCCAGGCTTGGAACGCATTGCCCACTGCATTGAGAGCCAACCTACCCTGCTCCAACTTTAGATGTAAGGTAAAAAAACTGGCTCTGGTCCAACGACAACTAATTTTCGCTGTACCGAATGGCCGTGATACTCCTGAAACCCATTCTAAGACTATTCTGCTTTTACCCTTTTTACCTTTTTGTATACACCTTCAATACTGTAACATGTTAGTTTTCATTTCATCTGCTTGTATTGACATGTATGCACTGTATTGATATGCTTCTTATCCTCTGTATGCAACCTAAGCTTAAGTATCCTTGTACCTGCTGCGCCCGGCTACCCCTGGGTTGTGTGCGCATTATCAAAATAATAAACAAACAAACCCAAAATGTCGCCCTCATAATTGTGACGGCCGAAATGTAAGACTTTTTCTTTTAACACCCCCATACACCACATATATATGTGGGGGAGGTATGTGATATTATAGTAATATGGTCACAATGTGGGTGTTTCCACCCACCGATCTATGTGGTGTAAAGGGGGTCAAATAAAATAAAACATTAAAAAATCAGTATTTTTGGCCATCGCAATTATGGGGGTCACAGTGATCACATAGATCTGTCCTTGAGCACTGGTAATTACTCTCAACTAAAACCACAGAGACAATGTGGGACTCAAATTATGCTTATCATCTATATTACAAAGAGGGAGGCCTGAGGGGCAGGTCTTGGCTAGTGTAAAACACTTAACTTAGGCAGACTGTGGGTGTTTGGAGGAGATGTCAAAGTGGTTTTGGAGAGGGTTGGAGTAAAAAACAGAAGGAGCTGAGCAGGAAGTAGGAGGATGGAGAGAGGGCAGAAAGAGTAGGTGGTGGTGGAAAATTAGGAGGCTGGAAGATGAAAAATAAGGAGGATGAGTGGAGAGGAGCAAGGAGGCATTGATGAGAACAATCGGGAGAAATAAAAGTAGTTGGCAATGAGCAAGGAGTTGGTGAGGAGGAATATGAGGACGAGTGAGGAGGATATTAAGAAGGATAAGTAGGTTGCGGGAAGGAACATTGGACCAAGTGAGAAGTGGGTGGAAAAGAGTCAGGAGAAAGTTGGGCAAGGGCTATTTTCCATTACGGGTCTACAGACCGCATTTCTACCCACAAAAGCTGACCACCCAAGAAACACCGCCCCTAGACGACACGAACTGGTAAGAGGGTGCATTAAGGGAATACAGGCCCAGAAGAAGGAGGAGGAGCTTGGAGGCATAGGAAGATCAAACAGGCAAGTGATTGATGGAGGTTGGGTGGGCGGTTTGGAGCGGAGCAGGAAGGGTGTTGGGAAGCCGATAAAATGGACTTGGCAGGTATAAGGGGGTGGGTGTAGTCAGGCAGATTCAGCATCATTCACCAATAAATAGAAACAGAATTAGGGAGATGGAGTGCTCTAGGGGCCCTTCCAGATGGGGTAGAGGGAGCAGTGGTGCAGTTTGTGTCGGGAGAGGTACAGGGATGAAAGCGTGGTGGGAGAGGTTCAGGGATGAGATAGCCCTCTGATGATTGCAAACTGGGTAATTGTGGCCTGTTTGATTCCGCTCCGTTTTAAAGGAGGTTGACGATACTAAGAGAGGAGATAAGGAGGACGCTAGAGGTGGAGACTGGAGGATAGTAGAAAAGGAACATATGCACCCTAACATCGAGGGCTGTGAGTGGAGGGAGGCAAAGGTACGAGAATGTGGTTAAGTGTTAAGAAGAGGGACAAAGGAGAGGAGAGGTCAGGAGATGCAAGAAAGGTCGTCTTAGGTATAAGACCATTGAGACTCACTGAGGAGATAGAGGACGACAGAGTGTAGGGGACTATAGTCAGGACCTCAAGAAAGTATCCTAAACCAACCCGTATAGAATCTCAGGTAGTCAGTTTCTGAATCGAATTTCTGGGGCTAATTTCTACCTTGCCTATCTCTAGCTGCACCCGCATTCGCGTACTAACATGTAGGTGCATACGGGGCCCAGAGATGCCATGAACGAAGTGTGGGAACACTTAAACATTAAGGACCCCAATTGACATCTGCCTGTGTGCATTTGTGACTCTCGCTCTCTCTTTCCTCAGCAGAACTGGCTTGCGCTGGACCTCTATAATGCCTGGTGCTGGCTTTGGGCCCCTCAAGTCACCCTGCACACTTGCTCTTGCAGTCTTGGCCAAGGGTCCTATAGCACTCTCTGTGAACATTTGCACTTGTCTTCTGTTTATTACTTTGAATGCTTGCACTAGTCCCCTGACTCTCCAGCACACTTACCTGATCCAAATGTAGCAAGACTGAAAATAATGTCTTCCTTTTTTTTCCCTCCACCCTTCCCCTTGGGGTGCTACGAAATTACCTATTTACAGACAGTGACGTGCACAACACCAATAAATAAATAAATAAGTCTGCTAGTGACAGAAAAGGGCGAATATATCCTAGGCAGGGATCCGTGGATTAGGAAATCCAGGGATTTTTGATGAGCCATTTTGTTTTGAACACGGACACTCTACAGAATTGAACTTCAATGTGAAGATATCCTGTTGTTTTTCGATTCAGTTGCCCCCCCCCTTTGTCTAACGATACCTGATAAACTTGCATCCTTTAACAGAAACCTCTGTGTCTGTCTTCCATTTCTCTTGCGCGGCTTTGTGGCAAGGCTAAGAGCAAGTAGAGGCCTGAGAGATGCAAGAGACGAACCACCAACGGACTCTGTGAAACAAAGGAACAGGGTGTACAAGTATTTTTTTATTATTTGAAGTAGTTGGTTTGTGACATTATTTACAGCCATTCCAAACACAATGCAAAACAAAAGAAATACACTCACTGCATGTCAATAATGCAGTCAATGGTGCTATCAGTATCAAAGGTGTAGAGGAGGAGCCAAGTACTCCCACCTCAACCATGTCAGGACCGGCGGGTGGAGGCTTTGGGACTACTGGAGGCGTTAACCTGTTCAGAGCCACGCTCTAGTCCTCATCCAGCATGGCGGCTTGCCCTATAACTTCCGGCTCTGCCCCCTCCTCCAGTGCGTTGTATCTGTGTACCCTCCCGTTACTTTGCTCGTACTCTTGTGACTTTTCTAAGTGATTATTCTTGCGGTTTCTCCTTATTCCTTTTCCCCGTGCCTGTGCATTTTCAGCCCTACGTTATTCTTGTGTTTCCAAGTTTCCCTTTCACACGGCGTCTGGCCGTGTTTCCTTACCGCTGTTATTTCTTACTTTCACTTTTGTATTTGCTTTCACGGCGGTCGCCGTTTTTTTCCTTCTGCAGCTTCATTTCCATCCACTGCGCTCGCAGCACTTTCTTCCTTTCCTATCACTATACTTTCCCTCCCGCAGCCTTTATTTTCTGTCCACTGTACTAGCAGCCATTGCATCCTTTTTCTGTCATTATACATCCTCGGTGCTTGCCGTTACCCGTCTGTGCTTTCACTGCCGGTTTAACACTGCAGCCTTTCTTTAGTCTCGTATGCAAGCTGCCCTTGCATGCCAGCTTTCTTTTGTTTATGCACGGCTTCTAATCCGTTCCTTCTTGAACAATTCTAGTTTTCCTTTTATTTTTACACAGTTTAGGTTGCTTTACCTTAGTGCATTTCTGTAGCATTTTCTGTCCACTTAAGTATTTGTTTCTTCTGTTTATTCATTCTTTCTGCCTATTCCGGATGGCACATTATCTTTGAGCCTTCTCACTAATTGGACTATTACACTCGCTGGACAATTGGTCTTTGGAACTACCATCCATCCATCCGAATATTACCTTATCCAGGGTTTTTTCTGCCTTTCGGCTTTTTCCCTGGGGCGAGGCTGGCCCCCTGAGGGGCCCCCGGGGGCAGGTTCTCAACTCTGTCACGGTGGCCTCTGGAGGGGCCAGACCTTATTTACACAACAGAAGAGGTGGGAAGCTTAAGGAAGACAAGCCCAAGAAGAAGAAGAAGAACCCAAAGAAGTCTGAAGCTACACTTAAGGAAAGCTCTTCGGGAGACTCAGGTGAGGAGAAGGGGGAGTTTGAACCTGAGCCTGACAAACCATCTCGCCCACATTACCTATAAGTTGGGAACCACAGTGTGAGACACATGCGGTACCAGTGAAAATACCAATCCTGAGGCGAATCCTGGAGGCATGGTTCCCATTGAGAAAGCCATGCCTGCATACAAGAGAGTATGATGGTCATTTGAACGAAATCCCAGAAGAAACAGGACCAATGAATGAAAGAGCGGATTGGTGATGTCACACACGAAGCTGAACTGACGTACATAGAAGAGATGCAGAGACAAGCGAATGAAAATATTCTTTAGGGCATCAAGAAAGTATTAAAGATAAGTGACATTCTGGGCTCAGGATGAAGAAACTTATGCTACAGAAACAATGAAGATATCAAGTAATTTTACACGTGTACATATGCAATGAAATGCAAGCAGATGAAATATTCTTGAGGCTAGCTACGTAGGGAATAGATTGCGGAATGCACCAAAGTATGCATAAAGGAATAAACAAAGAATGGATGTTTTCCATGACGTGTTACAGCAGAGCTAGACCAAAAGAAGAAAAGGACTCTTTTCCAGTGTGTCGCAGTTAAAAAAGCAATTGAATTACAGGAGCAGATCTCAGATAGGCGAGGCTGGATGAACCCCAAGAAGCCAAGGTCTTATCAGAATTGGATGAGCCGAAAGTAGTTATAAATTGTGTAAAAGAACAAAACTCTTGTTCAGAAGGCATGGACAAAACAAGGAAGACGTCGGAGGTCTATTAAAAAATAGTATTTTAAATACACCAGAGCTCGAATTTGTGGTCTTCAGTCACATGGAAGGATGAAGTTGGACAAACATAACAGACCGCAACCATGCATGCCTTCACTCCCCTGAATTCTCCAGACCAAGGAACATTTCCAAGGACAAGTTCAAAGCCTTAATTGACAGCAGACCACTGAGGTGATGATAGATGATATGCTAATTGTGAGAAGCTATAGTTATGACCAGGCCACCGGCACCTGGAAGTCTAGCCTGCGTGCTGCTAAACGTAGGTGGAAAAGTACTGACGAATGTAAGAGTGCCAACCAATTATAGGGGGCCGCATAATTAAGGGCCATATAGTGTGTATAACCAATGGGACGTTGAGTATTTAGTGACGTTCATAGTGATTTGTCTGAGGGGGGGCTTAGTTGCCCCACCTGATGTTAAGAAACCTGTCACTTCCTTAGACTAGTATGGAACGTATACCTTGATGTTCCCTCTGAGCCTATCACATTTGCCACTAGGTTTTAATAGTTTGCCACGTAGGATGACGTTAGTAAATACGTGGGTTCACGTCATCCATGACAAGTTTTTGTTATATGACACATGTTTTTCCTGAAGCAAACAGAGAGACCATGCTATGAGACGTACATTGATGTCGGTTGTACTCCCTGTTTAAGATAATTGATATTAAAACAGTTTACCTTTTTGCCATCTACCTGAGTCATTTCGATTATTGATGTTTGAGTAACTTCTGCATCCCTATTCATCTCACTGTATTGCTACATTGTCATAAAGGGCTGAAGCGACTCCTTCCATTCAAAGGTGAATAAAAAAGATTTCTCATTCCGCAAACTAAGTATGGGGCGAGCAATTTCATAGCTTGATGTCATAGTGTCAGGGGTTGCTGTTGGTATTCTTGTTCAAAGTAGGTTTGCCTGGCATTTCGGTGCTGGACTGCCTTTGTGGGTGCGACAAAGACTGATATGCAAATGGATATTCCTCCTTTGTGAAAAGTACAGTGAGCTCAAATGTGGCTGCGGACTCTCAAAGTGGGATAAAACCACAGGGCAGGTTATCATGCCATGTTCCTTCTAGAGAGGGCCGCCTGCTACCTTTTTTGTACGAATGCACAACATTCAATGACCAAGTATTGTCATGGGTTGGATCACATGCACAGTTATTGATATTATTATTATTATTAGGGTATTTATTGAGCGCGGACATAGATTTTTGAAGCAATGGAGGGCTTTGCAATCATAGGGGGAAGAGCAAGGTTAGGGAGCAGAGAAGCAAGTGACTGGGGATCTAACAGCGGGGGAGGGAGGGCAATTGTCAGCAATGGATCTACAAGTAACAGGGGAGGAAACCTTGGGGATCAGATCACCCAGTGATCAATGAACAGAGAATCTGTTTTAAGAAGGGGACAGGTCTGAACAATGCCAACACATGTCTGGATTTCAGGATTACAAGAAAGGGGTTGTTTGTAAGTGTAATATGCTATGGTGCTAGTAGAGGTTCCCTATTGAACAGTCCGACATTACCACCTGGGTCATTCCAAATGGCAGAATACATTCTATTGTGCATCTGTATCTGTAGGCTGGGGCGTGTATGACCAGATGAGGGTCTTGAGCTTCCTGGGCTTTGAAACCCAAGCTACATCTCACTTATCACTCTTAATGGAGGCCGACACATGTCTGGAAGTGCTTGTGGTCTTGTGCAAAAGGGGTGCGACCAAGCAGTACAGGCTGAGACCAAGCCTGATTTGCATATGATCTTTGCCCTTTCCTTAATGGCTTCTATTTATATTCAGTGGAGTGGTTAGGCACTACTACCCTCATGGTAAGGCCACATCAACATAGCAAGTGAACAGTGAGGTGGCAAAGGTACCATTAGCCCTCAAACAGATTTCAGTCTCTTTCATAACTGTTGCACATTTGAGATGTATTTGATGTCCCTGGGCAGGCTGTGACATAATTTAGTCCCCGCCCACCAGGCCCTGGTTTCACGGAGCCTGGGAACTTGGATTGGCATGCAAAGTGCTGATCTAAGTGGCCTGTCCGAACTGTACCAGGCAAACCGTTTTTTGGCTTACTGCACAAAAACCCAGACTCATTTAAAAGTGGAAAAGGCCGCTTTAATGTGACAGGCCAAAGCTTACAATTAAACGCTTACCTGGCTCCATGGCCTTACAGACTAACGAAATATTTAAACAACCAATTAACTAATTACACATTTTCATTTCCCCCAACAATTAAATAATTAAATAAAGCCATTTCCTCCCTAACTGTCCCTTGGACCCTACCATCTCCTTACCCCTTTTCCAGGCGTCCCGCTTTCTCCCTGGGGCCATGCTCCTCCAGGCTCAATACCTGTTCCCCCGGGGTGGCCCGCTTGTGCAAACAGCACCACCCCATCCTTTCCTGTGTCATTCCCCCATTGTGCTCCCCTCCCCTCACATCAAAAGGGGCCATACCCTGGAGCCCAAACCCACTTCAATACCCTTCAAACTCCCCTCTACGCCATTCTCCCCCTTCCTATGACCAGCAGCCAGTCTGACCTGCCACATCAGCAACAGAAATTTCACATCACAACTTCACTAATGCCCCGACCTGTCACACAAAACTACCAGCCAATCGCCCCTTAACCTGCACCAAAAAAAACCCTAACAACTCGCCCTGGGACGTAAACAAAAACCCCATCCATACCAACATACAATGGTCCCCCCCCTTTAATAAACCAGACCCCAGACCTAAACCAAAATGAAGGGGTGGGAAGGCGGGACAATTGCCAAGTCCAACCGTCACCTGCCTCCCGAACCTTCCCTGGCCCCTTAAATACCCCGGAGGGGCGCTCTGCCCCCCACGGCCACTCGCTGGCCGTGTGCAGCACCAAAAACTTCCTCGGGGGGAAACGCTTCGCGTTCCCCCCCGGCTCCCCCCTTTTGGCTTACTGCACAAAAACCCAGACTTATTTAAAAGTGGAAAAGGTCGCTTTAATGTGACAGGCCAAAGCTTACAATTAAACGCTTACCTGGCTCCATGGCCTTACAGACTAACGAAATATTTAAACAACCAATTAACTAATTACACATTTTCATTTCCCCCAACAATTAAATAATTAAATAAAGCCATTTCCTCCCTAACTGTCCCTTGGACCCTACCATCTCCTTACCCCTTTTCCATGCGTCCCGCTTTCTCCCTGGGGCCATGCCCCTCCAGGCTCAATACCTGTTCCCCCGGGGTGGCCCGCTTGTGCAAACAGCACCACCCCATCCTTTCCCGTGTCATTCTCCCATTGTGCTTCCCTCCCCCCACATCAAAAGGGGCCATGCCGCCGGCACCAGAAAAAACCTCCCCCGAGGTGTTCTTTCTGCCCCCTCCCCCCCCAACCACATTCCTTAATTTCCAACTCTTTAACCAATCTTCCAGCCAATAGCACAGGTCTGCCAAATAGTGATTGTTCCCATAAACCGACAAATGTACCCCATCCTCCCTAAAGATCATAAAGCCCTCATACACTATTTCCTTATGTACCATCACCTGCACCGTCACAGAGGCACAAAACTTCACCATTTCTCTGTTGATCCCCTTTCTAGCCCGCTCTATCGCTCCCTCGCTCCTCGCTCCCCTCCACACTCTGCACGGGAACAACTTAGTCCACAACACCTCTGCTTGAGGCCACATTTCCCGCACCCAAACTAAATCCCTTTTCATTTTCCTTAGCAGGGCCACCCCTGTATCCCTCACCAGGTCATTCTCCCCAGCGTGAATAATCAACACCTCCGGCGCCCCGTAGCGTTCCCGCAACCCCGCCAGCATAGTCAGCAACTGGTCCGAGCGCAGGCCCCCTAACCCTAGCCATCTTACCACCACATCCTTATAGCTACACCCCAGTTGCCTGCCCATAACCCTTTTCTCCGCTTCTTTCCCAGCCCATTTAACAATTGAATGGCCGACAATCCAGACTTGCGCCAACTCCCCCTCCTTTCGCACAGCATCTGAAAAAGAAATTACAAAATTACCACCATAATACATACCACCCCCACGCTGTTGTCAGCCAACTTCTACCCCCTTCCTTCAAAAATCCCCGTTATGAAACTCCCTGATATACCCCGTGTATCTCCCAGACTTCCAACACCCCAAACTTTTCACCTTATCCTCCGTGAAACCCAACCTATTACCCTCCGATGCTGCGCCCATCCTGAATGAATGTGTACCAAAATCCTCGCCCTTTTCTCCTAACACCAGCAGAGCCTTCCGCAATACCCCCAAAACTTGTGCCGCTGAAACCGACGACCCATCCTCATGCTTAAACACCAAGCCTGTCTTCCCCCCACACCGCTCCTTCCACAACCTGCCTGCAAGCACTGGGCATAAATCCTTGCTCCCCAGCCCCAACAAAACCCAGGAACCCTTCCCCTTCTGGTCCGTTTTAGACTTATTAATCCTGATGTCCAAACCCAATTCTGTAATTTGCACATCCTCCCACTGCAAACCCCCAGACCCCTCTTTTCCCCCCACCAACTCCGAAACCTGAAAAGCCCTGAAAAATAACCACGTGAAACATGTCGCAAACAGCTCCCCCTCCCATACCGACCAGCAAACTCCTCCTACTGCCTTAACCAACCTCTGCAGCAATTCAGCCGAAATTGGCCTCCTCCTGTCCTTGTCCCTCTTACTTTCCCTTGCCCATCCTTCCAACATCCTACTCGCCATTTCCCCCCCACTCGGCTGGAAACCCCAAAACCATTTCCCGGAAAAAACAATTCCTGCTAACTTCCCCGCTATAGTTGCTCTTGACCAGCCCCTGTCCATACACCTCAGGAGGAAATTCATGACATCATCCCTCCTCCTCTCTTCCGCATCCCATCTGCCCTTCCAACTACGCGCTCCCCCCCCAATAAAATCCTCCCAGGCCCTCCTGTATGACTCCTTAGACGCCCCGGCCAATGAACCCTCCACCAAAGCCAGCGCTCTCATCTTCCTATCTTCCACAGCTCTTCGGGAATCTGCTGCCCCTCCTGATCCGCCTCTGGAGCCAATCCACAGAATCTCTGCCATTGAAAACGAGATAATGCATCAGTGATGCCATTATCCTTCCCTGGCACATGTGTTGCCTTAAACACCACATTCAATTCCATGCATCTCAGCACAAACTCCCTCATGAGTCTTGCCACCCTCTGATCCCTTGCTGACTGCCTGTTTACCACATGGACCACGCATTCATTGTCAACATTGAAATTCACTTTCCTATTCCGCAAATCCTTCCCCCACAACTCCAATGCCACCAGTAATGGGAAAAATTCAAGGAATGCTATACTCCTTCCCTCCTTCAACCACAGATCAGGCCATTTCTCCGCACACCATTTTTCCCCCAAAATACTCCGAAACCCCCTGCTCCTGCTGCGTCCGAAAAAATCTGTACTTCCCATGTCACTGGATCTCCCTGCAACCACATTGCCACCCCATTAAACTTCTCCAAAAAACGCAGCCAAATTCTGCAGTCCTCCCTCACTGACCCCGATACTCTTATCGGATGATGTGGGCACTTTGCTCCCGCCATAGCCCTCGCCATGTTCCTACAAAACGTCCGTCCTGGGGCCACCACCCTGCATGCAAAATTCAGATGCCCTACCAATCTCTGCATGTCAACCAGCGTCATTTTCTTGACCCCCACCGCCCTTTCCAGCAACACCACCAGTTTGCTCACCTTGTCGTGCGGCAAGCGTGAGGTCATAGCCAACTAGTCCAGTTCAATTCCCAGAAATGTCAACACCACTGCAGGCCCTTCTGTTTTGTCTTCCGCTAACGGCACACCCAACTCCTCCATTAGCTCCTGAAACAACTTTAGCATTCCTTTGCACTCACCCTCTCTATCTGCCCCGCTAATGAACAGAAAATCGTCCAGATAGTGCAGCACACTCTCCCAACCTGAGTTAAATGAAAAAACCCACTGTAAGAAGGAGCTGGCAATAACCTGAACGCCGCTTTGATGTCACACTTGGCCATGAAGGCCCCACGCCCTTCTTTCCTTACCAGCTCCACTGCCTGGTCCACACTTGCATATACAACCCCACATTCTTCCGGGGCAATGAAATCATTCACTGACATGCCCTCCGGCCAAGACAAATGGTGTATTAATCGAAACTCCCCCGGAGCTTTCTTGGGCACCACCCCCAGTGGGGATATAACTAAGTCACCCGGCAGGTCATCAAATGGCCCCACGATCCTTCCCACCGCTATTTCTTTGCTCAATTTTTGCCTTACCACTTCAACATTTTCTTTGGCTGACTTCAGATTTTCAGCCCACCTGCGCACCCTTGGGCCCTGGTACCCCAATCTGAAACATTGACTGAACCCCTCACTCAAAATCTTCGCCCCTTCCCTGTCTGGATAAAATTGCAACCATTTCTGCAGAACCCCCACCTTAATTGGCATAAAAGCTTTTCCCCACAACCCCTCTGCCTGAACCTCTCCCCCTCCCCCTGACCCCTGTTGGAAACACTGCGTAAGAGGGTGTTTTCCTCCACACTTGCTACACTCATGCCTGAATCTACACAGGGTCCTTGTGCAGCCGTCCTTGTTAAACGCCCAACATACTGCTGAGGACTGCCCTCTGCCCCCTCACCCCACCCCTTCATGGGCGGGGTGACCAAGAAAGTGCCGGAAGGGCTCCGGCAGCCCACTTTGCTGTGTGCAATGTCGGGGCAGGCCTCGTTGGGGCCATCCATTGCAGCCAAAGATCCATGTCTATCTCCCCCCAGACCGCCTGACTGTCCTCCGCCATTCTCGCTCTGAATTCCTCATCATATCTCACCCAGGCAAAACCCCCAAAACTCTTGAAAGCCTTCTGAATTACGTCCATATATTTAAGTAGGGCCACACAACGCTCCAGGGAATTTTTCACAATAAACACTGGCATAAATGATAAATGCCGACGTCCAATTCTCAATAGTCACCGGTCCCCTTGGGCGCGCAGCTAGCTCCCTCTCTTCTTCTTTAGACCCCTCCTTCACTTCCCTATGGAGCAATTTAGAAACGTCTACAAATTCCCCCCCTGAATCTTCTCCCTGGTTGCCGCCATCAAGTGCACCCCCAACGGTTTCCTTATCCCCATGTATAGCAGTTTTTTCTCTTTTCCTTTCACTTCCAACTCCATTTCTTTCCCAGCTTGCCCCTCGAGCACCAATGGCTCCCCCACCTTGTCCATTTGGACTTCCACTGAGCAGATGCCCTTCTCGACCCCCAAGTCCCCAATGGCTTGTACCCCGACTTCTTTCCTTAACCCTTGCAAACCCGACCCTTCATTTCCCATCCCCCCTCTTGGGACCCCTCTCTGCCATGCAGATGACCATTCCCTTTCCCGCTCACCTCTTTCTGCACCTGCCGTCTGCTGTCTTGCGTCCACACCGATGCTCCTCAACTCCTTCCTTATAGGGCTCCGACTGTGGGGACAAACATGTCAGCAGACTCACCCAGCCAACCGTTCCCCGGCCCTCTTGCCCCCCGACCACCCTGCGCCTGCCTTTCCAGATCCCAACACCAACTTCTTCTCTCCTCCCCCCTTTCCCCCACCGTCCTATAACCATCCACCTCCCACTGCCCCACATAATCCTCAAAACCAACTTCATCACCCGTCAAATACCATTGTGGCTGCGAGCTCGTGCCCCAGTCGAGTTGCTCTTCCTCTTGCGAGCCCGGGGTGTCCCCCCCGCCACTCCTTTGACATCTTCTCGGCGGGGCCGTGGAAACCCCTGCCTGGTCCTCTTCTCTCGGGCGAGGCGCTCCGACCTCCACCCTGGAGTCTTCATTGCTAGGGGCCATGCTGCACCCTCTAGGCTCTCCGTACGCTGACCGAGGAGGGGCCGTTCTCAAACCCTCTACCTCCACCTGACCAGCGGGGGCTGCGCAGCACCCTCTGCCCTCACTCATCCTACCCGGGGGGGCCGTTCAGCGCCCCGCCCTATCCACCTCAATTGATGGGGACCTCTCCCTCCTTCTCCCACCCGCACTCTTCCGCAGGTATTTCCCCCCTCTTCCCCACTGCCCTTGCACCCCCTTCTGTGCCCCATCCCTAGCCCGCAGTGGTTCCTTTGAGCCACCTCCATTTGAGCACTCCCTGCTCCCTTAGTGCTATCCTTCATTCCCTCCCCACATGGCTGCTCACCCAAAATCATCTCTTCACCGGACGCCCTCTTGTCTATCTCCCTCCTCATCTTCCTGCCCCTGGATTCCCACAGCTCCCCTCTCCCCGCCGCGGGGGTGCAAGCCACCACTGCCGCGAGAGCCCCATCAGCTGCCGCTCTACGCTGCGGCCTACCTCCACTTGTCTCCCCCTCACCCGTGACCTCCCCCGCCACCCCCTCCAGCTGGGCCTTAGTTGCCCTGCTAAATATGGCCAGGGCCTCCCTCAGAGCCCTTGCATCAACCAACCCCTTCCTGCTTGCACCTTGGCCCACCATCGTGCACCAACACTGAATGGCGCACTAAAATATGCCCCTTGTCGCTCACCCGCTACTTAAGCCCCCGAGCCGGGACCTACCCGTTGAAAGAAGGACCCCTAGTAGCGGGGAAACCCCCAAAGAAATTGCGCTAACAACTAATAACAAAAGGAGTTAAATAACTCCTGCTTTGCAAACAACCTTATTATCTCTATATATTTATTTATTTATTTATTTATTTTTATTAATAAGCCCCCCACCTCGCAAATACCCCAGTCCTAGAGGGAACCCCTTCTCCTAGCTCCCTCTTGCTAAGCTACTAGTAACCCACCCCAAGGCCCCCCCACCCACTACCGATGCTGGGAACCCCTAATAAATACCCTTCCTTTCTCTTCTTTTTAAAAATTTTTTTTTATAAGCCTGGGAACCCCTATGAAATTAACTCCTCACCGGCCCGCCCCCTGGTGGCTCACCCACCGCACCGCAGTGCCCTGCAGCCACTTAAAAGAAGGAGCGGTCCCTTTAAGAGGACCGCTCTGCCCCCTGCGCCCGAAGGCTGTCACCGCGCACCAGGGCCCCGCAAGCCCGGAACACACGGGCTCTGATAACGGCCCCCGGCTGCCCCCCTGCAACCAGTACGCCCCGGGCGGAGCGGGGCCGGCCCCGAGTGCTTCGGACACTCAGGGGACCCCCCTCCACCTGCAAAATGAGGGATGTGCCGTTTCCCCACTCCCCGCGGCACCCCGGCTCCACCACAGGCAACCCAAAACCCAGGCAGAGAAAACCGCGGCCCCAGCTGCAAAAAACCCGCCCGCCCAGCACAACGAGACATTCCGGCGGCGGCTCCGGTAAGGGGGGGGGGTAACTTATTTACGATACCCCGGGTAATAAAGTGTTCACCAAACACCAACATTTTTTTTTTTTAATAATAATAACGCCGCCGTTATAACTCCCCTCTACCCGAACTATACCTGACCACCCCCCACCACTAACCCTTGGCTAGACCCTACCTCACCGCCTCACTTGACACCCTAGGCCCAGCTACAGGGAAGGCGGGGGAGCAGGCGACAAGACTTCACAATCGCCAAGTCCAACCGTCACCTGCCTCCCGAACCTTCCCTGGCCCCTTAAATACCCCGGAGGGGCGCTCTGCCCCCCACGGCCACTCGCTGGCCGTGTGCAGCGCCAACAACTTCCCCGGGGGGAAACGCTTCGCGTCCCCCCCGAAACCCCCCTTTTCATATATCTAGGGGCTGTGACATGCAGGTCTTGCCAGGCCGAAGAACGATCGGCTGTAGGGTTGCCCAGAGTGATGCAAGAGGTAAAGATTAATTCTAAAACTTCCAGCCATCACTTCGTTTCTTGAGGCTGGGACAATAGACACGCCCCTCATCTTGGATTAAGAAGCAGAGACTTAAAATGGTGGCAAAAAATGAGGAATATTCTGTAGTATGATTTAAATGTTGTGATTATCTAGCTGATAAACATATTGATGATAAGTTTTATCCTTAATGCCCTGCTCACTGCGGTCCAATCGTTCCAGTCTTAAATGCCATCAAGGCACTAGTATTTTGGGTAACCGATATGCATATTTTACAATCGTTTGACCATCACTGCAGTACATTGGATGGGCCTCTTCCTATTTGGCAACTTCAGAAAAGGCATTTGAGAAATGTTACACCACATTTTGGAAATTGCAAAAGTAAATGTTTATTGCACGTTCTAAAAATGTTGAAACACGTTTGAAAATTGCAAAAGAAATGTGTTTATTGAGCGCTTTAAATTGATAGAAACTGGAGGGTCATCATACTCGGCAAAGTAAAGGCCGAGAATGTGCTGCACAGCGAACTCTCCACAATCATTATCTTCCTAGAACTTTTCACCATTGTTCATGTTCGAATAAAAGGTTGAACCGGTACCTTCATCACACATTAAGTGTTATTGGCAATTTGGGAAGACATCCACGTCTCAGTAGAATTGTCGTGGTTGTAGGCAAGTGCCTAGTGCTTTGGGCATCATGTGGAGTTTGACGATGCAGTCAAAAAGCTATGGTCATGGATTTCCCGCCACTTTTACTGCACGTCCAAATTCCTAGTTCCACATCGGAAACTCTTTGAGAGCACATGCATTTGTAAGGAGGAAACTTCATCCACACAAAAGCAGTTCTGGAAGTTGGGCCTGCTAACCAGGCACTGAAGCTAGATGCAGTTTCTGCGCTAGCTCAATCGCGAGTGCTTGATAGGAAATATGGCTGATTTTCACTTCTTCCAGCGATTAAAATGTATAACCAAGTCCTGGTCCCGAAACTATCCTATGGGGCAGAGGTACAGGGGGAGGGAGTGGGATAAGATCAAGGCCAACATCTGGAAAAGCTTTTTGTGTATCCGAGCTGGTACCCCTTTCCCACCGGTTAGACATATTTTGGGAATTACATCTTTGGCTGCCAGGATAATTTGGAAGAGAATTCTTCTGTCAAGATCTATTTTGTTCCCTCCAGTATCAACCTTATGTGTCCATTTGCCCATTTGAGTGCAGCACATACCCAGAATAAATGTGCTGTGCTAAAGGATTGGGTGAACGATGTATTGATTGCTGCTTCGTATTGGATAACTGTATTGGATGAACTGGAGTATAATTCAGGCAAAATTAAGAAATTACTTTTTGAAAATGACTGGATCACTAACAGAGAAAAACTGGTCACTTGCAAGCTCTTTGATCACTTCTCAATGGACATCAAACCGTTTAATTGTTTCCAAAAAGATTTGACAAAACACACATCGACAGCTACTAGAAATGTCTGCCTAAGCTTAAAATTAAATCTACTCACAACCCATGATGCACTGGGCGCGCAGGTTTCGGCTTCATCGCCTGAACAATGTGTCGATGCTGTAATGTTGAGTGTGAATCCCTGAAACATCTTGTTGTGGAAGCCCGGTTTTATCTAGTGGTCGAAGTTTACAAAAAGAAGTAGTGGACTATGTTCCCTGCTTGCCTTCACACACTCCCCCAGAAACCCCATCACCATGCCCCCTCCCACACACAATACATACTCCCAAACACATTCACCTGCTGTTTAAGGGAACGTTCAATGCAGTCCACTGAAAGTGCAAGTTTCAACTTCTTCCAACACTTTTAATTTAAAACGTAACCATTTCCAGAACGGTTTCATTTTAAAATAAAAGTATAGGAACAGTAAAACTTAATTTAAAAAAGTAGAGGAGCACCGCTCCCGACCGCGCCCGCTCACTTCGACCACTGGTTTTATCTGGTTATCGAGATGAAACTTTTAAACACTATTTTCGCACTCGCCCTTTGTTAAACTGGGAGACTCTTTTGTGGCAAATTTTAGTGACTCCTAATGATAGATTGTTAATCAATGTGAACGTTTTTTAAAAATGAGTCAAGACTGGTTATGAACTTATGTTCTTTTAAAAACGATTTTTATGGATCAATATGTATTTTGTTACACATTGTTCTTATGTTTTCTCTGTGTGTTTTATTATTGGACCTGTATCTTATTATTTTGTTAAATTCATTGACGTATCTATGTGTGCATATTTTTCTAAAGTTTCTTTTGTAAACTATATCACACTAAATAAAATAAATAAAAAATACTGGAAGCAATATTACTGCATGCGCTAACACCAAAAGCAGTAAAATAGTGTATGTCCATGAAGTTCTATTGAACCACACAATGGGGAATATCAGAAGGGTCTGCATGATCCTGAATCATGTGGGAACTTCTTGTAACCACATGTGGCATTGGTAATAGAGTTTGGTGTTATTACCATAGGTATTTTACCCCCAAACCTTAATGATGTTGTTGCTTGCCAGGTTAAATATCTTACTTTTCCGATCTTGGATGGTAGATGCACCTCAAGCAAACCTGGGGGTAATCTGCAAAGTCTCAACCCATGAAAGTACAAACAGTGTTCGGAGAGGGGTAGGGAGGTGCGTGGTAGTCACAGGAAATGAGATCACAGAAGCAACTTTACTGCATGCCCTTAGAAGACCTCACTCCCCAATAAAACCTCTCAGTGGAGAATTATGATGTTAAATTGTTGAATGTCTGGCCAAAGAAACAATGGTAGTTATGAAATTGATATTAAGGATAGGCCTTGGGTTTCAGCATTCAGAACAGGCCTCTCTCTTAGCCTTGCGTACCAGGACTGACATCTCCCCTTGTTCCATCATCCTTTGTTCATCTGCCTCCTTTGCATCAAGAGCACAGGATTCACAGTAGGCCTAGTAGGCCTCAGGTTGCAGCATTCAGAATAGGGCCTTCTTTTTGACCCAGGTTCAGCATTTACAGAAGGCATATCTAATGGGTCTTTGCCCCTCTTGCCAGTGCCTGGAACCTATTCTTATCTTTCACCACGGGTCGTAGGTGTAAAGCGCCAGGCATTGGTTTTCCAGTTTCCCTAAGGATTTGAGAGCGGTGGTGGTGCCCTTCAGGCTAGCCTTCCTCTTTAATGGCTCTCCATGCTTGCACTGCCTTACCCCAGACAGCAGCCCTTGCAGCAGTCCTCCCTCCACCAGTCTCCTCTTGTATCCAGGGAGCATTGGCAGCTACATCTTCTTCCTCCAGGTCCAAAACAAACACTAGGAGCTTCTGTTCTCTTTTATGGGTGTGTTGAAGCTGGCTGGCTAGGTGTCAACCAATGGAAGCACGAACTGGTCTGTACTCTGATTGGTTAATTGTACAGACATGGTGGGAGGAGCAAAGGTATTAAAAGATGAGGCGGCCATCTTA
Source organism: Ambystoma mexicanum (assembly GCF_040938575.1). Classification (NCBI taxonomy): domain Eukaryota; kingdom Metazoa; phylum Chordata; class Amphibia; order Caudata; family Ambystomatidae; genus Ambystoma; species Ambystoma mexicanum. The sequence goes on along the minus strand of NC_090922.1, from coordinate 140,743,864 downwards.
ATTTCCCAGTTGGTATTTGCAATGGATGCTTTCAAACTGGTTGTTTGTCTCTCCTCCCTCGCCCCCATCCCCCCAGATTCTTGGAGATTTGCCGGTAAGCCATAGGCTTTAATGATTTTGTTTAGGGGCTTGTTGGGATCTGTGGCCTGTCTCCTGGAAGAATTTCAGTTTAGAGCCTCTAGTAATCAGAACATCTCTCTCCCTCCTCAATAATTCATTTTTTCTGTGTGTTGCTCTAAAATCCTTTTTTATACAAAAGGGTAGAGTGTGGTCTCATCTCAAGTATATCTCGGTGAGGGAAAGAGTCTATAGACTTCCTAACTTGTTTGTCAGCTGGGAATTGCGTAGTTGGCTGTCCACGTGCTGTGTATGATCCTGTGCCAGCTGCCAGCAGTCTGTCCTCTCCGATGCAGTCTGTCCTCTCTGACTTTGGGCTTTGTAGTATCCATGTGAGAACCCTTGGAATACGTTTGTTAAAGTCCTTATCATTCACCTGTGGTCCCTGATGATTTTCTCTGTTTTGCTTCTTATTTCCAATACCTGTCCCGGAAATCTAGTTTGGGTTTTCTTCTTGGCAAGAAGATGTATTTTGGGACTGATAGTCACAGCGGGTTTGGTAGTCAGGGTGGGGCTAGCATGTGCATCTGTGTTTTAGGGATAACCTCAATTTTTAGGATTCTGTTCCAGGTTTAGGAAATTTGAGAATGCAGCATTTTGGAAACTGTAGCGCAAACTGATATGTTGGGTTTTTGAAAGGATGTGGTCAAGCATTTTTCTCTCCCTGGGTTTAAAGTGGGGAAAGAGTGATGTTTTGCCCACTAGTGTTTTCATAGAAGCTTTCCCTGTTTGAATCCATTTCAGAAATTTTAGGATCTGCACAGAATTTTCTAATAAAAAATGACATGCATTGTGGGAGATACTATTTTTGAATCTCCTTCGCTCTCTAGATGTTGCCATCAACTTGGTACAGTTTGGGACCTATGACCCAGTCCCTGCAGGGATTGGAAAAGGATTCTTGGAAAATCCCCCTTGTGACGCATCCAGGGTGCACTTCACGGAGCGGTTGCGCAATGCTTGTTTCCAAAGTACCTACAGCCTCAAAATCTATGCTCTTATGAGTGGGGCATTCATCACACAAAGAACGATGATGAAGGAGAAGGACTTTGATGAATCCTGATGAAGAAGTACCAGGACAAACGGGAAGGCTATGACGAACATTATGATAAAGATGAAGGATGAAGGAGGCTAAGAACTATGATGAAGAAATATGACAGAGAACTATGATGGAAAAACTATGATGAAGGACTATGAAGAAGGAGAAATACCAGGACAGAGGAGAAGGACAATGATGAAGGAGAAGGATGAAAGCAAAGTACTATGATGGTGTTGAAGGACAAAAGAGAAGGGCTGTGATATCGGAGAAAGTCTATGATGATGGATTCGGAGGAAGGACTAGAAGAAAGAATAGTGTGCGATAAAATAAGAATCTGTGATGCAGCCAATGCATGACAATGGAATTGCCAGTTGCTATGGCAACAAAGCATTCTGCTTCTCAACATCCTTTCTTTCTTTCTCTCGCTCTCTTTCTCTCTCTATCACCATAGGAATGATTTGGTCAAAAGGTGGCGATAAAGTGCCCCCACAGGTGCCAAAACCAAAAAAGCACGTTTTACAATTATGTTGTGTTATTCTGTTATGCACCTCTGGTGTTAGTAACGGGGTACAGATTGTGCTAATAACTAACATTACATCATTGGCGAAGGATACAACTGGTCTTGGCATGTTACAAATAAGGTACAAACAATATGAGCAACTACATCTCCCAAATAAAAACACTTGAACACAGGGGTAAGCTAAATGTTCTAATAGGAAGAGCAGAAACACTTTCTATACTTACATATATGTCCTATGTTGCCCCATGTGGAGCTAATACTCTCAACATAGTATTTAATGATGCTGCAAAAACCGCAAGCAAAGGATTGTGAGTATTTAGCTTCCTCCAATATTCGTAAGCTTGTTTACTTCTGGAATTGTTCCACACTTAGGACTGTATTATGAAACAATGTGTTGTGTGTGTGCTGTGTAGTTTGTGCATGCATAAACAGTATAGCAACCAACACAATGCAGCTGTGCTGCATTTGTGCTGGTGCTCGTGCGGTCTGGCCACTTGTAAACTCTGATTGGGATACAAAAATCAGAATACCACCTTCAGACATTCTGAAAGACCACCTACCTTCCTTCGCTTTCAAGCCCTTGTATGCAATGTGTTGCGAAAGCAGAGTATGGGCTGTAAGTACTACATTGTTAATGTGTATGATGCACTCCAATGTGTTTCGCATTATCATTCCATCTGAGCAAAGTGAAAGAGGTTAGGTACCACAAACACCTCAACTAAGCACTTCTCTGCTGAATTTATGCTAGTATGTTTTGCTCAAACATATTAACGTTGCTAGCAAATGGATCCAAAAGTAATCATTCAGTCTGTGTGCTAGGTTACTATTGGTTTTAAAATGTACAATCGTATCTCTTAAGGGCTGCCATTCTGATAAGGGTTTTGCATCAGCTTTAATAAGGTAAGACAGTTATCTGAAGATCTGGGTGTGGCACCTGATCGAGGAGGTAAGCCGCTGCAGGCAAAGTGCTATTTTTATCCCCTTCACTCACAGCCTTGACAGGACAGATTTGATGTTTTTATGGCAATATGTTGTCCCCTGCTGCCCCTCTGAGGATGGTGCCCTGGGCAGCTGCCTAGAAGTGCTTTAATGTAGCACCGGCCCTGCACAGGAAAGAATATGCAGTTCACATGGGGGAGTTAGGATGAATATCCATATGTTGCTCCTAAATTCAGGTTGAGTTCTTGAAGTATGTATTGGAAGGAGCACTCCACTCTGTCCCAGAAGGATTTTCCATTTTGGAACTTTTTGTGAACATGTTTAACTCCACTTTGACACTAGAAACGCCCAAAGTATGAGCACCTCTGAATTGTGGAGCCATGTCAGGTTCTTCAAGATGGCACCTAAGGTAACGTCCTTAACAGTGACCACCCAAGCTGGTTCACCTTTTCATACTCAATTTACCTACAATTATTTGCAAATATAACATAGACACTTTAGGAAAAAAACAGCTGATGGTTTATTAAAGAAATATTTCTCTGAATACAACAATTCACATAATGAATTCGGGTTAATGAAGCAGGCTCCATGCTTAGTACAAGGTTGCCAGTAATATGGTTGAAAACAAAAGGATCGAATGCCTTATGATCGATGGTAAAATGACCGAAAAAAGGGTCGATTCTTTTTTTTTTTGTGGGGGGTTCCCCCCAACCCACCGTTTTCTTTATTAAAAACATTTTTTTACCAACCCAAACTAAAAAATATATATAAATAAATAAAAAAAAAATTCAACCTTTTTTTTCCCGTTCATTTGACTGTCGATCAAATGGTCATTCGATCCTTTGTTTTCAACCACTTGACTGGACACCTTAGTACACATGTCATGTGTGTGTTATCTTACAGGCAATTTGTTAATCAATCAGCTCTGTCAATTTCAACAAAAGCTGATTATCTCTCTAAAATGTCACTGTTTTCGGGTGAAAAGTATTACTCTAGGAAAAAGTACTTCCAGGTCAAAGCTCACTTCCGTTGGATGTTACTTATGGAGGATGTATTTCCTTCTGGTTGAGAGTTCAGCTGAACTTTTACCAGAAAATTCGACAGCAAATTATGAGTGGACTATTTTAAGTAGACTGTCCAATAGCGAGTAAACATAAGAGTAGAAACACTCTTAGTTTAGTGAAAGTAGATCGGTGGTTTGCTTTATAATATTTATTGTTCTGTAAATTCCACTGAACACCTAAAACATACGTTTTTTCAATCAAATTGTGCACAATGCAGGTTTTAATACCTTTCATCAGACTAAATGGAAATAATATGCAGCTATTGTATAATGCATTATCTCTATACGTCTGATAGACTTCTCTATCAGATGGTGAAGAGAAAAACAAGTTAAAAGCACAAAATCGACAGATCGCTTTAATAGCATTAAAAAAGAAATGTCTTGGTTGTCTTTCTTTGTAACTCATTTCACGCTGCACCATCTGAGAAAAAGTACATCAAGCTTCAAAGGCTATTTGTTCCTTCTCTGCATAATATTTACAGGTATTCCCACTTCCGTAGTGAGAACTGTAATTTGTGACATTGTTAAACTGGACTAATACAGCAGCAAACCCTTCTTTGCATTGTATCAAATTGTATCAACTGAAAAATCTTTTTTGATAGTACTCCTGATGAAGGGCCTTTGATCAGAAAATTGTACATGAAGAGAATGGGCTTAGTTTGATGGCCACAAATAGTTATTACTAAAGGTTCTATGTGGCTTCATCTCTAGAAAATGTACAGTGGACTGTTTGTTTGGTCGTGGCAATTTCACCATTGCCATGTAATCATTGTCCTCTCTCTTATAATTAGGGTTGCCCCTATCGTCATCTTATCCCCACTCCATTCATCCCCTCCCTCTTTTTCTCACTGATGCACACAAACTCCCCCTATCTACATATTTATTATGTCAGGGCGATCAAATTGCTACAACCCAACAGTCCACTATATAAATTGTGGAGGCTAAACCACTAGAGACCATCACTAGCAATCACGAAGTGATGATTGCAATAGATAAAGACACAGACTGTCAATCAACTTGAATATTTGTATCAACTGTTTGGATTAAAATTATTGAACATTTAATTTGAGTAATTAGAATTTTTGCAAAAAATTATTTCTAATCACTTGACTACTGTGGTCTCTATACTAGCCCCGGCCTCAAATAATTGGCGAGGGTACTTGTATTTTACCAAAGTATTTTAGTATCTTCCAACTGTCTGGCGGCACCACTGCATTTTTCCCAAAATTCCAGGAGATATAGACTATGTTACAACCCCTCTGTGCTTAGTTACAGTTGCAATCTGATTGCTTTCATGGTTGCCGCCACTTTCAGTTAGCATCACTTTGAAACTAGGCAAAGCCTCTGCAGCAGCTTTACACCACCCACAAGTTACCCACCTATGCCACAATTACCTATCGATTCCAAGCCCCCCTAGCCTAATGCTCCTCACGTGTAAAGGAGAGTTATAGCTACCAGCGCCCTACCTCCTGATTCATCCCAATGGTTGGTGGAGTTTTCAGAGCTAATGTTGCCAGCTTGTGTAGAGCAGCAAGCCTACACTCGTTCTGTGATGGTAGGAATGAGGCATTAGAGCCCAGGGGATGAGGGCTTTAACGTTTGTTATCGGCCCACACCCACGTTATGCACCCAAGGCAAACTCAACTCAAGGCCGCATACCAGGGGTAAGGAAGGATACCACTTGTTCTTCTTTTCCAGGGCTTTAATGCCAATATAATATGGCTAAATCACAAAGACAAATTAAAAAAAGGGTAGAAACAAAAAGGAAACTGCTGGAGTATGCGCTCAGGGCCATGCAGTTAGCATTGTCCTGGAATGTTGGCTTAAACAATGATCGCCGGTTTACTGTTATGTACCATGTGGTAACAGCCCAGGGCCCGAGTAAACAAGGCCAAGCGTAATGATGGCCTTTAACGAGGGTCCCCAAGCTGTTATCACCCGGTACATCCCAGGGAGCCAGAGCTTTTTGCTGTTAGCACGGCAGGTTTACATCCCAGGGTGCTGATAGCAATATATTTGTTTTAAAAAATGGGTCATGGCAAGCGGGTGACCCGTTGTTACAAACAAATACTCCCCCAAAATGGACACCTTGAAAATGGAAGCGGGGCTCCAAGTGGAGCCCCTTTTCTGTTTCCATTGTGTTCCAGTGGCATGTGAGGAGCAGCGCGGCAGCATTGCATCAACAAATGTTAAGTGGGAACCTGGGTGGGGAAGGAATGAAGCAGCGGGGACATTGGGAAAAGGAAGGGAAGATGGCAGGCGGGCGTGTGCATGCAGCAGTGAGCTTGCTCTGAACGTGATGTGAAAAACCATTGGGTGTTTCACTGCCCAGACCCCCTGGATCACTTGCTCAGGTGGCCAGGGCATGGCCATCGCCTTTGGATCCAGACCCTGGGGGTGGACAAGTGTGGGAGGATCACCTGGTTGAGGGGTCCACATGGAGTGAGGGACACCTGATGGCGAGACGCGGTGTCCCCATCTTTCCAATATCCCTATCCAATCCTATTTTATGGGATGTTCCAACTTCCCAGATCCCCCCTTTCCTACACAAACACTGAGCAGAGGAAGAGGAGGTCTAAGGCTGGAAGGACTACCACCCATGCAATACATTGGACATGTCCCTCTAACAAGATCAGGCAGGGTCAGGCACTTGACTTTAATCACATACACCCAATACCTATTAACTCACCCCACATTGTTAAAAGGTGGAACACTGAGACACACTTTTAGCAAGCCGGTGCACGAGAAGGAGCAGTCCCTCCAGGGCTATGACGAACCAGGCGAAGGAGAGCGACAAGCCAAGAGGTTAATCCGAAGAGACAGGTAGCGAACCCCCCGACGAGAGATCGTTATTTCAGAAAGGCCATGAGGATTGCGCACAACAGCTCAGCTGGAAGAGAGAAAGTTTCTTCCGAGCGCTACAAGGTTACCAGCCACCCTCCTGTGTGAATGGCTGAGTTGGGGAGGCGCAAAAGCGTCAGTGGTAACAACCTTGACTCCTACATCAAAGGCGTGAAAGACTGAAAGACTGAAAGTATCTTAACATGAGCAGTGAGTTGAGGGAAGCAAAGAAAACACATTCTGTGTTTAATTGAAATACTTGCGACAGTATCCGAGGGATGAAGGTTACGCGAGCACTGATAAACTGCAAGAGAAAGTGAATCCATTGTTAAGAACTGTGAATACGAAATACAAAGTAGCATAGTGGTCCGGCGAAGTCAGATTGACCAATATAAAGTCTCTGTGAAATGTTTTACTGCTGTAGAGGCAGCGGGAAGCGAGAGATGCTGAGTTTTAAGTGAAAAGCTCACAAACAGTTGAACTTGGTTTTATTGAATTTGGCAAGAGAACGAAAGGAGCATCTGAGGGAAACCTGTTTGAAAAGCAAGACAAGGGTTCGAGCCAGAGCAAGGGAGACCCATGTGTGAAAGTAAAAGGAGGGTCCAAGCCCGACCGAAGGGAGACTCATTTGTGAAAGAAAAGGAGGGCCTGAGCCCGACAGAGGGAGACCCGTGTGTGAAAATAAAAGGTGGGTCTGAGCCTGACTGAGGGAGACCCGTTTAAAAAGCAAGTCATACGTAAAAAGTACATTTTCCAAAAGACTTTGGAACTGAAGGAAAATATGTAAAGTGGAAATAAAGAAAGAAAAGAGGGTCGAAGTGGTCATGTGGGGTGAGAGTGAAAATCCTCCCCGTTTCAAATGTCTTCAACAGCAAAATCAAAATACGGAAGAAGGTTTGAGCCCGACTGAGGGGAACCTATAGTGAACTGTGATCAAATACTATACTTAGAAACTGTTTTGCAGAAACTGTATAGAAGCTTGAAGGGTGACCTGGACTTGAGTGAGAGGAACCTGAGAGGTTAAACCTGTGATAATTTGACTCAGACTTGATTAGAGTGAGGGCAGGCATTAGGTTTGTGTTAGTACCGGGCTTTATTGTTTGACTTAGACTGACTAGGACGGTTTCTTTATTATTTGATGGTCGAAGTTACTCCCATCTTAGTTATAGGACCAGACAGGATTTTTTCCAAACCCCTTGAATTTAGCAGTAAATGTTTTGAAACTTGCAACTCTTGTGTCAGTGTCTACTTGTGATACCATGCCTCCCTTACATTGGTCTAAGATCATGAGATTCAGCCCACATTCGGAGCAACCTGATTGGCTTCCAAACCAGGCCGGGTGCTAATAAGCAATGAAGCAGAATGTTGGAGAGAAACATTAGGCTTTGTCTCAGTAGTTAAGGCCCTCTACTGACCCATAAATTACCACGAGCATTCTGTCAAACTTGTAATGAGGCCTTGCCTTATTACTGTATTGGTGGTAAAAATAAAACATGAAGCATTTCTGAATACCTCATGTTTTATTGCTCCGCAAAAGCCATTGCCCGTATTTTGCATAAGGGTAATTACCTCCACATAAAACATTACTGGATGCAGTATTACTCATGGTGTTTTGCCCCATGTGGTAATACTGCATTCTCTCAATTGAGTCATATAGGACTCTAAAATGGGGAACAACTGAATGGCCTGCATGAATAAATCATGTGGGCCTTTCCTGTTACTGCTTGTTTATCTGCATGTGGTAACAATATTTGAGTCTGGCAGTATTTCTAGTGTGGAAATACCGCCAAACACATAATAAGGCCCACAAGAGTACTGTCACTGCCAACATTACTTTTGCTGTGACTTTAATCCGTCATGCAGCTACATGTCTTTTTTAAAGAGACATAATGGCAGCTGCCTCCACTTGACCCTTATTGGTGTTCTAGACATCTACTCCCTGACCATGACTGATATAGTTTCAGGATGCTTTTAAAACATTTGAAAAGAGAACTAGCAACCAACATGAACCTTAAAGATGCATGTCCTACTCGAGTTTTTGGCGAGGGAGATGTAAGCCTCCCTTAACCATTTAGTTAAAGGCTCAGAGAGTGCTGTATGACTTGCACTAACCACTAAGCTCTTTGGCCCCTGAGAGGCCCACTACAGGGCGCTCACTCAACTCGCTTTTTCAAAACACTGCTTGAGAAAAACCTATCAAAGTTTGTCCTACAATTCTGGTAACAACGCAAGGGCAAGTTCTCCTGCTTCCCTGCAGAGGTGTGTTCCTGATATAGAAAGTAAGAGTGGTCCTGCCTGTTCCATGATAAGCTCAAACTCATACCAACCCTGTCCATGTTCCAGTAATGACAACGAGGTTTACCTAGATTGCTTCTACTAGGCTAGGGGAGGAATATGGCTCTTGGCAACCTTCCACAGACCTTGGCATTACCCGATAGCTGGCTAGACAGTGAGCAAAGCTTATTGTAAATGTATGGATAGCTGGATCTGTACAATTATCCTGAGCCAGAAATCAGGGTCCAGAGGGGCCAATGAAGGCTCACTTTGAAGGCTCTTTTCTCAAGCCCTTTTTACCATTGCACCTCGTAAGTCAGCGTCACACACTCCTGGTTCTCGAACAGTGTATTGTCACATTCAAGACGAGTGTGGACGTAGATTTACAGAAAGGAAAACCTATAATTTGGCCCGACTTGGAGACAATATTTGGTGTAATAGTATACTCTCTATCGACCAGAAACCATTCTACTCACCATCACAGGAAGCGAAACCTCTCAGATGCCTTGGCTAGTGTTTCAGAGATGTACTTCAAAACTGGGAAAATTGAATCTTTTGGGAAATATAAAAGAGTGGTTTATGGTTTAGCCATAGGTGAGTTCAGAAGGTATTTGCTGTTGTGCCAATGTGTCTTGCCCTCACTGAGGATGGAACAGGTGTACAAACCCATTGACCCCACATGTGACAACTACTTGAAGTCATTAGGAAACAAAAGAAGAGTGATCTATTGTGAATATGCCATACTCTGAATGATGTCAGAACTGCTTTTTGAGAATCTTAAGCCGGCACGGGAGAGAGACCCTTGCGATCGAATCCTAGATTAAATGTGGACAGACGTCCTGAGAGCAAGGCCAGTGAGACCCACAGATGCAACCATGCAACCTATATCTTACAGACCCCTAAATGGATGATACTGGTTTTCACTTCCGTGATAGTGTCTCAATAACATTGTCTCAACAGATTTGGGAATTCCTGCCAGTGAAAAGGATATGATATGATTGTTTATTTATATAGCGCCTATAGACAATGTGTTTCAAAGCGCTTGAAGGCAAGGGAGGGAACAAGGGAAAACACAATGGCATTCTTACAGGCCATGAACAGTAAGGATGTGAAATTAACTATCGTACTCAGCCTGACGACATTTCAGATAGTGCAAGAGTTAAGACATAGATAAGGAAGGGAGGGGGAGAGTGGGAAGGAAATGGAAACAGACAGGCGACTACCGTACTAGGCCTGACGACATTTCAGGTAGAGTCGGTGAAAACAAAAAGCGAGGGAGAAGGGTGCAGAAAGGGAGGGGACGAACAAAACAAGCGACTATCATACTAGGCCTAACGATATTTCAGATAGTGCTGCGGGGGGGGAGAGGAGACAGACAAGGTTGCTATCATATTATGAATTCTGATAGAGTAAGTGCATAGAAGAAGGTAAGGGGAGGAGGGGAGGAGGGGAGGAGATAGGAAAAGGAAGAAAGAGATAGGAGGAGAGAACAGAGAGTAAGCAGTCAAAAAGAGTGAAAAAGCAAGAGGGGAGAACAAATACAATTGCAGAAGTCAGTATTAACACATAATGTTGCAAGCCAGGATACAAGATGAAGATGGGAACAGCATGATTCAGGGCCACCAAGAGTACAGGATGCAAAGGAAGTCCAGCATAAGAGTTGAGAAAGGGTGACTCACCGTGAATCAATGAAATCCATAAAAGTCAAATCCAGCATTGTCCACATGACAGTGATGGTGAAATCAGAATGTATGAGGACAGACCCCTGCAGAAGTACGCTGGAGGGGGAGCATGGTAGATGAATCAAGCAAAACAGGCAACACCTGTGTGCGAGAAGGGAGGGGGGCACAAGGGAACAAGGGACCATCACAGGGGGACCAGAGGGAGTGGGGATGGCGTGTGGGGAAAGAGGGAGTAAACAAGAAATGACTAGCAGTTCAAAATGTGCCTCTTTGTCACGACAAACATCGGGCTTGCCCAATGGACAGACAGAAGCACAGGTGCACTCATCCGCATCCACATTGTAACAATGGAATTAACTTATTCATTTGATTAGACCACAATGCAGGTGCATCCTGGATGAACAAGGTTTTGCACCATCTCATAGAGCTCCCCAGGTCAGTTCCTTGTTGAGCCAATATTCAAAGTGATGAAAGCCTTATTCACTCTGAAGACTACATGATTAATCCCAATTAGCAGCTTATCCATAGTGCCAAATCGACATCCTACTGAACTATCATCCACGCTTCACTTCTTAATATATAGATCCAGTTACAGGGTCATAAGTACTATGGTGCCAATAGACTCTTCAAATAAGGGACTGTTAATGATTGGTGGCTGGGTAAATGGGTATTGGTTTACATCCATTCTAATAATAAACCTTGGCTTATTTAATAAAGGGAATATGTGTAGGTTTTTATTTCATTTGGCTCAGAATATATTGCATATGGCTTTTGTATTGTTTGCAGGATTTATATCTTATCTTTTTGCCTGTTGTCATGTAGCAATGGGAGCACTATCTTTGGTCTACTAAGATTTTTGATATCCTAGGAAATGATGAACAGTAACAGTGGAGGACATCTAATATCAACTTTATTTACTTGCTGCCATTGGGCATTCTGGAACACACTCAACCACTTATAAGGGTGTCAAAGGAGGTGGCGAAAACAGAGGTGGTATGGTGATGGCTAAAGACTTTTATTTTGGTCGAAAAGAAAGAAGAAACCTCAACACTAACACTAAAGGGCCTGTCAGGATGTCTACCAAAGAGTTGAATTCTACCGTTGTGGTGTGCCCTTCCTCTCACCCTTACACTCCAACTAAAAAGAATAACAGAGTTTGACCGACAAAGCCTTCTGAGACCAGGAGAATGACTCCCATCTCCTGGTTTTGGTATTGCACCTTGGCTCAGAATCAGTTCAAAATTAAAGAGTCCTTTGGCCAGATCTTAAAATTCTCGTCTGGTGCGTAAGTCAGTGACTCGTAGGCGGCTTCTGTGAGCTTGAGAGCGACAAGCTACATGTGAGGCACACTCAGACTGGTGCGGCTTGAGTCCTTGTGCAAGCAGAGAGCAGCGAGTCGTGAGCTGCAAAAGCAGTGAAGGAGTAGGAGTAAAGAGCAGGAAATTGCAGTAAAATCACATAGCTCTGTTAGCCCTGCAGTTACCATTACAGTGAGTAGTAGTGTGCCTTCTGTCAGCAGTCGACAGCTAAGCTAAGCTGTTAGACCAGAACATACTAAAATCCCTCAAGTTTCCACATTGGAAGTTATTGAAGAGCTGTTACTATCTAAACGGCACTCCGGTATGACACCTAATTCGTTTATATTATGGTGTACGGAGGTGGCTCTTACTGAAAATTACTTCGTTTGATGGCCACTTCTACCAACAGATCCATGGTACTGCCATGGGTTCGGCCGTGGCACCATCTTTGGCCAATCTTTATGTGGATTATGTGGAACATATGAGTGTTTACAGTGAAAACAATATTTTCCGAAATCATATTTCGTTGTGGCGGAGGTACATCGATGATGTACTGTTGATCTGGCATGGTGACCAAACTACTCTTTTGGCATTTTTTCAGTGGCTGAATGGGATTAATCCCTTCTTGAAGTTCACTATGAATTTTCATAAGGAACATATAGATTTCTTGGACTTAACCATCTTTTCTGATCCATCTACCAATTTGTTAGGATTAAAACCCTTTCATAAAACCACTGATAGGAACTCTCTTCTCCGATATGACAGTTTTCATCCAAAGGCCTTGAGGGATAACCTGATGTTTGGACAATTTTTGCGACTCAAACGTAAGAGCAGTAAGGAAGACAGGTTCGAGTGTGAAGCCTCCATTTTGAGTCACAACTTGATCCAGCGAGGATATCCTAAGAAGATTGTTAAAAGATCATTCAAGAGAGCCTAAAATAATCATTGAGAGGCCTTGCTTGAATATAGACCTAAATCAAGTCCTTGTGAATCCGATCCATTGGTCTTTGTTAGTACCTTCAATCATTTGTCCAATCGTGTGGTCAAGATTATTCAGAAGCATTGGCATCTTTTAGCACAAGCTAAAATACCTGTGGCTAGGCCACGTTGTGCCTTCAAAAGGGGACGTAATGTCAAAAAGATGGTGAGTAGGAATGATATCTGCAATAAATTTGATAAACAAACCACCATTACCCAACAGTGGGGGCTACCTAAATTACAAGGACATGCTCCGTGTGGCATGTGTGTATGTTGCCCACTCACGAAACGGACTACTGAGGTTGATATTGGGCTTGCAAGACCTTGGGTCCAAAAAGGGTTCTCTAACTGCAACTCTAGCTATGTTATATATGCTATTTGGTGCCCTTGTCGTAAAATATACATCGGCAAAACAGAACGAAAAATTAAAACCTGCATCAGTGAACATAGAAGTTGCATTAGATTGAGGAATCTGACAGCCCCCATGGTAGGGCATTTTGTAATGCGGAACCACGGTTGTGATGAGTTGAGCTGGACTGTACTGAAGAAAGTTGTTGTCACTAATAACATCTCTTTGGATAAACAGACCTTCTCGAGGGAGGAAACCAAACTCATTTTTTTGAGTAAAAGCCATGTGATTGGTTTAAATGAGGCAATAGATTGGAATTTCTAAATCATTGCCGTTTTTTGTTGTGGTCCACATGAATTGTAGAGCCGTCATTATGTGAAGGATTAATTGAAAAACATTAGGTTTCTAATTGACAGCGGACTATTTATCACAAAGATGTAAAAAAAGGGGGGAATATAGTATACCCTCTGGTTTCTCCTTTCTCCCGTGTACGGATTCTGCTTATCTAGATGATTGGTTTGTTATACTCGTGTGTGAGGCAGTATTTCTATACTGTGTTTTCTTGGTATTTGGACTTTGATCCTTATACTTACCATCGCGCTCGTCTGGTAAAGATTGTCTGTCTTGAGGTTTCTATTGCAAATTATGCATGGCTATATCTCGGCGAGCTCATGGGTCAAAGTTATGAATGAGGAGCGCGTTTGTTTTTACGCTCCACTATTCACGTCATGTGATTATCACGTGATGAGATGAGCACGTATATTTTCCAGCAGTGTTGTGCCTGAACGTTGGACGTGCTGAGCCGTAGGATCATTACGACATCTACTAGAATCCAATTGAGAGGTATTTAGGTAAGCGGGACGGCTAGTGCTGCTTTGGTTTATGACCCGGACGTGGACGGGGCGGTATGGTTAGGCACTTCGGTCCTTTGTCCCCGTTGTTTTTGCTTCACTCGTATTGTCCAGTATTTACGTTTTAAATTGTCACAGGGAAGATGCCTTGGGTCTCACGAGTTGCACCTCCATGTTAATGTATGAGGTGGCATTTATGCGATGAGATATTCTGATTAGGCGGGGGAGGCTATTCTTGGTAATGACGAGACCCACCTATTCATTTGTATCTATTGATTGTTACATCTTTGTCTCGGTAGTAACTTCTACGAGCTCTGGTTCGAATGATATTAACTATGTTCCTGCCGTTACTCGATGGAACAATCGCGATGCATACACACAGCGGGGAGTGTGATACCCTGAAGATCGAGGTAAGCGCGAGTAATATGTGTGTGATTCAAGGGCGGATACTTTCCGGATTGGATGTTTTCCAATCTGGCTAGTTTTTTTCCATTGAGGTGATGATATTACTTGCACAGATGATAATATGGATGGCTTTATTTTGACTGTTCTGGTAGAGCTACAGACTAATTATATCCCGCCCTTTTGTTATCAGGTGGCCTATAATTGATCTAGGCGCATACATAGATCCTATAGAACTGTGTTCATCTTTCCCTTCTCTTATGAGTGCATGGAATTACCAGCACTATTGGTGTGTACATACTTTTTCTTGGGTGATTCTCACCGATGTTACGGTTTGAGATACCCATAGGAGACTCATAGTAAGTGTTTTTGATCTGTGGTAATTCAGTTTTGAGTCTTTTCACTGTCGGGTGCATGATGAACTGTTTGGTAATGGTTGGTGGCACTTCCTCTGGTGGGAGCTACCTTTGAAATCCTGGAAGTCCTAACATGTCACGTGGTGTTGATGATGGTGGTATTATTTTGGGCATACCAATTAATATGGTGTTTCCTTTAGGGTTCCGCATTTCGGTTCCCATTACCTATGTAGTGGTAGAGGTAAAGTGGGGTATTCGTAACCCTTTTCTACAACCCGTTCACTTTTTTGGTGCGGTGGTTGTAAGGATCAATTTATTAACTCAAGCAATGCAGCCTGATTGATGTTGTGTTTTTATGTTTGTATTTAGGTGAGTCTTGCTGGTACAGTCTGCATGTTCTTTTTTTCTCCATCTATATTCCACCTGACTGCGCTGGACCATAACACCCCTGAAGAATTTCTGTGAACCAAGATTTATACAGAAAGAAACATGTCGGGTTGGGGAGTGTATTGTTTATTATAAACAACTTTAAATGAAACCAGCTTGAGTTAGAATACATTGGGCCTCATTAGGACCCTGGCGGAGAGGGTATTACGCCAGCGTAGTGCATGGCGTACCTCTCCGCCATACTACGAGTTCCCGTAGCGCCATGGAGGTTTTCTCCGCCTGGTTTTACCAGCCGGAGAAAACCATGGCGCTACGGGACCTCGTTGTTAATTACGCCACCGTATTTTACGGTGGCGTAATTAACTCCTTCCCCACTCCCATTATACCCTATGGGGCAAAAATGGGAATGGGGAAGGGCAGAATGGGGATTGGGGATTTACCGCTCCGCCGAGGTCGGAATGGGGCGGTAAATCCGCCAACCCCCATGGCGCTATCGGCGGCTTTCCGCCATGCTTCGCGGTGCATTTAGCACCGCGAAGTCCGCCTGGGTCGTAATGAGGCCCATTGTATTTTTAAAGATTGACTCAGTGGTGAAAAATGTATGGTTCATATTAATAATGGACCAATATTTCAATGTTGTATTTTAATACAATTGTTTTTATAATAATGAAATACATGATATAATTGAATGATTTGATGTTTGGTTTGAGTGTGAATGTTGTATGGTTGATGTGTGGTTGGTTATGGTTTTAGATGGGAATGTTAGCTCTTACCAGTACGTAGGTGAATTTGATGGATTGGTTGATGAATTTATTGATAGCGACATTGATTGTGTGTATGTTTTATAATGATTCTTTCTTCAAATGTGTTAATAAATAATTTTGAATTATGATTGAGTATCGACTCGGTTGAATTTAATTTGTTTCATCCCAATATATGGGCTGTGTAAGATATTCTGTGTCTTAGGTGTTTTTTTGTGCTCCTTAGACTGTCGGATTATGTAGATAGGCAGACTGCATTGGCTCTCACCATATAAACACAACAGTACTTTGACCTTCTATGTTAATTATTTTCTGTTCTATCCAGGCCAGGTCAGAGTGCTTAGATATCCCTGGTATCCCTTGTTACTTCTGTATTTTGGAGACCAGAACAGGCACCTAGTGAGGACAAAACACAACAACGTGGTAACGCTCTCATTTATTTTCTTATAGTGCTGACAGCTACCCTCATGGCGCTTGACACTCTTCTTGGCCCGCTGTGCTCTTCTAAACCTGCTAAACGTGGTGAGCGAGGCTGTACGGGGGAAGCAGGAGTGCAGGCGGGGGCTATAGGTTAGCCATGTAGTGAGTGGTTATTCAGCGGGAGAGGTGGTGAGTGCAAACTGCACCTCACAGGACCCTGCTGTTGTTATTAGGAACTCTGAGAAGGGTAAGCCTGCATTGTGTATTGACGAACACACACTGTGAGCTTCTGGCAGTGGATCGGTTGGGGAGTAGCAGTGTTTCCATTCAAATCTTTTTCTTTTTGGCTTAGCTAATATGGTCTTATGATTAATAACTTTGCGATGTGTAGCTGTGTGTTTGGTGTTCTATGGACGTTGGAGTTGTGGAATAACTGTTTCCAGTGATTTCAAAACAACGGTGCTACCATGGGAGAGTTATTTGTCCCCCCCTTGGTCGAGCTGAACCCCCTGATTGTTACAATTGTAACCTGTCTTAAAGCACCACTACATACAGTTCTGTTGGAAAATAATGGCATATTCCTTATGCTCTGGAATGCCTTGCCAGAGACTGTTTCCTCAAGATGCTGATTTACTGGCAAAGACTGAAGTAACGGGGAGAGCCTCATCCACCGAAATAATTAAGAGAATACGATAAACCTGGATAATACTGTGGTGACAATTAAAACATGGTATAATAATGTATTGTTGCCATCTTTTGTGGCAATTGCTGCTGGCAAAAAGAACAAGGAAGGAAGACCCCATTCCTCATCATCTTCTGTAAGGAAACCGTCAAATAGTTCCCTGAATTTATGTACTGAACAATTGGAGGATCTTGCTCAGGTTTGCTCCAAAGCTTCCAGTTCCTTGAACCATGTAGATTTGGAGGACTTTGAACATTTCTGATGTCTCCATGCTGGGACCTATTGTTTCCAACGTTTTAGCCAAGCAGTTTCGGCTCGCTCTGGGCTCAGAGAGCATCGAGTCGCCAGCATGTGATAAGTGAGAAAATGTTTGCCTATTTAGAACCCAGGAGCTAGCAGGGGAATATTCCCCTAAATTGGGAAATACGGCTTGACTAGAATCGTCGGGCCTGATTCAGCATGGGCTCCAGTTTTCCCTGCCACCATCAATTCAGGAGAGACAGTGCCCTAGAGGTACACAGCAGTGCCATCAAAGTGCACAAGCTGCTTTGTGGCCAGTGCAGGAGATAATAGACGCTTTCTTGTTTCCTGTTCTGTTCGCTCCCGGTTACTGTCCTCAATGGATAGAGGCCAAGAATTGGTGCAGCATGAGATTCGGGATGTTAGACAAACATTAATAGAACTGTTGGTAAAAATCGCTACTCTTGAAGGTTTTATTTTGGCTGTTAATACATCAAGTAAGCCATATAAATGTGCTGATTTGTTTGAGGATCATTGTATTGACTGTTTTGGAAGAGGTTACCTTCATTCTCATAAGGAAGCTGTGCTTGCTGGTAGGGCCAAACCTGTATGTGGAGGAAATGCCTCATCTAAGAGAACCCAAACTGAAGAGTTGGCCCTAAAACCTATAAGTGTCACCACAATGGCAAGTCAGGTGTACAAAAAGGACTTTGGCAAAGAAAAGATTGGGGCATCTAATAATACCTTAGTAGATTTCTAGGACAAAGGTCAGGGGGCGGAAAAGGGGGTTGTTCTTATCCAGCAAGTTGGTAGTGTTTTATTAGGTAGTAGATCTATTGATGACAAGGTTATTTTAAAGCAGAAAAAAAATCAAAGAACCAGAAAAATCTACTAAAAAGATGCTCCAGGGGTTCTCGTAAATGTTTGCGTCTACTTAAATGGCGCTCCCCTGCAGACGGAGGATTTGAGTGCCAAAGATAACAATACTACTACTATTGCCTACCCAGATGGCGACGAGAGGGTTGAAGTGGAGGAAATCGGAGTGGTGAGTAGTAAACTGAGGAAATCTGTGAAAAAGGGCCTAAAAGTTCAAACCAATTCACTGACGGTGGGTAAAGGGGCCATTACTAAATGTTTAATGCCTGTAAAACCTTTGAATGAATCTTTGGATCTGAGCATTCTTACGATCTACTCTGATTCAGAGTTTGTTCTGGAAAGAACAGACAGGTGAGTTCTGTGGTGAGGGCCTCATTGAAGATTTAGATGAGGGAGCCCTGAATACACAGCCTAGAATTGTAAAAATACCCCTCAAACACTTTGCCTGTGAATTTGTTCAGAAAAAAATATATATATAGATCTATGAAGGTGGGAATGCTGATGAAAGTATGGCACGAGTGGATGGTATATTTATACCAAAAGGTCTTCCTATGCCAATGATGGGTTGACCCATAATTATGTGCCTAGCAATGGTGTGGAGAAGGTTTTTCTAGTATTTTTATCACTGAAAGTGTGTAGAAAAAAGGTGCATGAGAAAGTTGGGTCTGAAAAGACAAAAGTAGAAAAAATAACTGCAAGCCCATTCAATGTTCTGAAAAGAGGGAGACACATTTGGCTTCAGAAATGAATAATGCTAAAGGTAAAAGTAGTGTCCCACAGAGAAATGTATACTTTCTAGAAGTGGAAAGGAAATTTGAAGTACGAGAACTTCTTCCCATAAATAGAACGTATGTGTTGGCCCTATTTGAAGAAATTCCGAAACTAATCTAAGTAACATCTGGAGATTTAGCTCAGGTCCAATTCATCTACCCTGCAAGAGTTGATATAGTGAGGCTTGGTTTCAAATCAGAACTTATTAGAAATCTAGTTCTGGCTGAAACGCAGGCCTTCGAATATATGGCGAATATATGGCGTATGTCTGAGCATCTTGCAAGAGGGAGTGTTTGCCAGTGAAAGTGCTCATATGGAAGTGTTGCCCCGCCAATCATTGGTAGTTAAAGTAAATTTTGAAGATCACAATGTCAGTAGGACGACAAATTCAATAGGGCCTAAAACATCTGTTGGGTACAATTCGTCATCCTTCTTGAATACCTTACATATGAAAAATGGTGGCATAGACTGGCAAAACTGAGGCAAAAATGTGAGATATCCTCCTGGAATGCACAGGGTGTCACCTATTTATCCCTTCTTTACTGTCTTTGGGGTACCTCAGAATGTATAGCCTTACTGGACACTTGGATCTTAGATCAACCAATATTAGAAGGCTACACTGTCTGTTATGAACCAGCAAGAACGGGTTTGGCTATTTGGTCTGGCTTGTGCTGTTTGTAAACTGAAAATGGAAAAGATTCCACTGGATGAAAAAGATATGTTAGCGGTTAACCTAGTAATGCATGAGAAGGGGGAGCCTGACCCACACGTTTGTTTAATAGTAAATGTTTATTTCAATCCTAAGAATGATGATTCAATGAATTTATCAGCAAGGTTAGATGAGGTCTTGAGCAAATGTTTACATGAGAAATACTATCAGGGACAACAGGTAAAGTATTTTGAGGCCTGGTAAAAGAGGACATATATGGAAAGAAGCACTGAGTTCCTGGGATCTTACCATAGTAAATGATAACGTCAAGGGAGGTATTCCACCAAATCTAACAAGGGACCTCATGCTAGGGGCTCGACTTAAGATCATGTTTTTCTGTCTAAGGATCTTTTTAGGTATTAGGTCAATAGACATTTTTAGAAAAACCAAAATGGAAAAAGAATATTTAGAAATGCTGCTCTGTGACCGAACAGAGCAGTCTTTCTAAATCAAACTGTCAGCCGCTGCGACGCACAGAAGTCAGGACCCGAAAGCGGCGGAGATGTGGATGGGTAAGTGTGTAAGTTGCGGGTGTGTTTGTGTGTGTTTGTTTATTATTGGGCATGTGGGGAGGCGTGGGGGTGCTGTTTGTGCAACTTGGTTTTTTTTTAACCCTATTTTGAACAAATCCCATCGGGGATTGTGGGGGAGGGTACAGGTGGGGGGAGAGGCGATGCAGGTTTTCGCTTTTTGTAGGCCGCCCAAAATTGGCCAAAACAATCAGTCTTTTTGTTGGGTGACCTATTAAAAGCTATATTATCAAATAGAACTTCTTTTTAATCGAGCTGAGACCCTGATGGTGGTTGATTTGGGAGGGAGTGATCATTGTTGTTTGACTTCCTCTTTGCATCTGGGAATTGTACACAAACCCATAATCCACAACATGTTTGTTGAAATAAGAGGAGGGAATAATAGAGTACTGTGGCGGCTGACATTTTCACCTAGACTCAATACCAAAATGGCAGAGTGTTTATTTTTAACCTTTAGAGAAATGTTAACCTAGTTGCGATTTGTCCCTTTTATTAAAGATACTCTGGTGGGCTTGATGCCTCAAAATGCGCTTTATGGGAATGGTAGAAAGAGACCACGTAAGCATACTTCCATAATGAAAAGAAACATTTGAGGCGACAACTAAGGGTAGTTAGGAAAATGGGGAGTCTAGGTTACTCTCCTGAATACATTAAAACGAGACCATTCGAACCAGATGAAAGCAAAGCGATACTTGAAGTATCAGTATGATGCAGAGAGGATGCTTGCCTCTTTGAATTCGAAGATTGAAGCCTACTTTTGGTCATTGATAGGAGAGAAAAATGTGCAAAGGTCTCTGCAGGCTAATCCAATTGCAACCTGGTTTGATTTTTTTTCTCTAAACTCTATGGAGAGACCAGGTTCCTCTGATTGGGACTTTCTTGATGCCTCTTTAGAGCCAAAAGTCAAAATGAACGGGAACCTGACGGCTTGTCAAATCTCACTTTAAAATCTGACCCAGAACTACGGTCTCGTCTACTTTTTGAGATATTCAACAATGTTATAAAAAACAAAGTTAATTCCACCCATGTGGAGAGATGCCATGGTAATACTTATTTATAAGGCAGATGACAGAATGATATCCGATTAATTACTATCCAATTTCTTTATTGGATGGTTCATACAAGATTGTCTCATCACTGGTTCTGAAACATCTACATAGTTAAACCAAAATTCCTAATTGTAGTGATGTATACCCGTCTGGCTTTAAAAAGAGGATGAATATCTCCTGAACTGTGTTATTATCTCTTTTCTGGCGATGCAGGTACAGGAGTAAAGGAGACAGATATTTATGGCCTTCCTAGATATAAAAAAAACCTTGCTGCTGACTGTGTAAACCGTGCCCTCTTGTGGCTTAAGTTAAAGAACCAAGGCTTTTCGCCTGCCATACTTGACCTGTTGATGGCCCTATATGCTGAACTGAGATTGAAAGTGGGGCTAGATGGCACTGAGAATTCTTCCGGTTGGAAAAAGAATGAAAGGGGCCGGCGCCAAGGATGCCTTTTGGCCCCTTTCCTCTTTAATGCTTATATAGCCGACTTCGGGTCCTCCTTGCAGGGTGTGAATACTCACCCACCTAAATTAGGAAATCTATTTATTCCCTACCTTCTGTATGCAGATGATTTAGTTCTATTTGACTATACGCAAGCAGGTCTCCAGCGAGCCCTGTCAGCAGTTGATCAATATTTTAGGGGCGTGGGTTTGGAGATTAATGAGCCTAAGTCCAAAATTTGTGACTTAAATAAAACAAGAAGGAAACCAAGAAATTCTGATGTTGGATTAATGAGCAAAATTTAGAACAAGTTCAATCTTTTAAATACCTTGGAACTTTCATTTACAGTAATAAGACATTTTACAAACAATGCTCAGTTACAGTCTGCAGTTATACCTTCGATATCACAGTTAAAACAAATTGACAAGAAGTTTAGACGCTTGCCAATCCTCCCGCTACTAAAATGTTATCAGCAAAAGATTATCCCTCAGGTCATCCATGTTGCAGAGGTGGGTATTAATGAGGGCCAGTGGTCCCTATTCAAGGGTAAAATCTGGCATAAAGGTCCTCTCCATGCTTCATGGTATTCCAGTGTCGGCTATAAGACACATATTAGGTTTTACCTCGGTCCAGATGATGATCGACTGGAGAAGTCTGCAATTATATAACACCCTCTTGGTTCCACCGACTAGATCCCTGTTTGAGAGTTACAAGGTGTACTATCCCTTGGTACTTGTAAATCTCTTTCGCTATGGGCAGAAATCTGTACCATGATTATGACATGTGGCGGTATATCAGAGGAAATGCTCTCATTTAGACCATATACCACTAAGAAGCATCTTTATGAAGTAGATTGGATAGAGAATAGGGTTCGATTAACTTGTTATAGAGTCTTTGAACACTTTACCTATGATATAAGATCAGTGGGCTCTATGAATTGAATAATACAATAAATCCCTTGAAAAAACTCAGATGAGCTTGGTTTTATGTGAAGTTGAATTTGTTTGCAACACTTGAAGTGAGGGGGACGCAAGAGAATATTCTTCGACCCAAGAGATTGTGTTGGCTCTGCTCTGCGGAAGTACAAACCTTATACCATCTGGTAGCAGTATGCCCTCAACTCTCTACTATACGTGCTAAAACATTGGTTAAATATCTATGCCCCAAAACGTTTGAAGTGCCTGAATGAATTTGGCATACCTTGCCTGGAGACCCGGCAACCTCTATGTTGATTGCAGCAATGAGATTTTTAGATTTGATTTTTCCAAACCGATTGGGCTATTATATTAAATCAAATTAAGAATTTATAATGATTTTTAGTTAAAAGGATTATAGGTTAGATTTTATTAAAGTTTATGTGTAGGATATGAGTGTTTCAGCTTTGGATACATCTTCGATGAATTATTGTGATGAATTGATTTCCTATGTCCTGCGATAATTAATTTTAATGTGATTTTTAAACTTCAAGCATGGTGTGTGATAATGATGTTAATTATTTTTGGAGTCAAATGTATTACTTGTGTTTGTCTTATTGCTGAGATTCGTGTGAAAATTTTGAATCTGTAAATGATAACAATAAATAAATAAAGCAAAATAAATGGAGTTCAATTCTACAGTCGTGCCATGCCCCACCTCTCACTTTTACAGTCAAACTAAAAAAGAATAACAGAGTTTGACCAAAATGACTTCTGAGACCTGAAGAATGACTCCCTTCTCCTGGTTTCAGTATTCCACCTTTGTTCAGAATCAGTTCAAAAATAAAGAGTCCTTTGGCCAGGAGAATGCCACCCTTCTCCTAGCATCTGTACAATTAGTTCAAAAGTAAAGAGTTCTTGGTGTGGCTTTTGCCTAGGGGATTGACCCCCTTCCCCAGGCTTCGGATTCCCCACTTTGGGACCAAGAGAATGACTCCCTTCTTCTGGACCCAGGACACCACTGCCAATATTATTCACTGCAACACCATGGAGAATGGCTTCCTTCTCCTAATGTTCACTGGTCTTGAAATACCCTCAATTCCATGTCCTGGGGCTTATGCCGTGGGTTTCTCCCACTCTCCAGAAAGCCCCTCAGATCTCTCTAGCCCTGAGGGTGGTTTGGATTACCTCTCAGAGGAGAGATGCTCCCTCTTCTTCTTCTATTATTGGTGGGTACTCGACCTTGGATTCCTCATTAGTGGACCTATTGCTACAGCTACTTGGAAGGACTTTCCCTCCTTGACTCTTGACTTGGTGGTTGGGATCCTCAACCCTTCTCCGGTGGTCAGTGGTCTTATAGTCACCACTGTAGTGAGGGGCTCTCCCTCTCAGATGCTTGGTTTCTGGGTTGGGGTGTGTGACCCTTCCTTGGTGGTCAGTGGCTTTAGTCTCACTACTGAAACGAAGGACTCTCCCTCTCAGATACTTAGTTTCTGTGTTGGGACCCTTCCCTGGAAGCCGGTGGTTTTGGTCCGATTACTGAGATGAGGAGGCATAGGAGGACCTGCTTGCTTCCCTGCTTCCCATCCAAATTGGTTGTGCTGCCTTTTACTTGTTCGGAGGGGCTAGCACGTCCCTGGGTCTTCCTGCGACATTCGAGAGTCTGTGGAGCTTCTGTAGCAGCTCAGCTGTCTGACTGTGTCTGGACAGCATCCCCTGCTGCCTCGATCCTCTTTTCACCTGTTGAGGGCCTTCTCGTACAGGGCTGTTCCGGTGGGTTCCTCCAGCTGCACATGCAGCGGACCGTCAGTGTCTTTTCCTGCCTTGCTGTCCTGGCCGGTTTGAATCTCCCGCGCCAGGTATTGTGCACGCTTGCAACCACTCACGGCTGCGTCTCCACGGCCCTGGACGTCGTCTTCTCCCTGTAGTCCGTTCTTGATGTTTAAAGTCCTTCGATGGCAATGGCTGGTGTTCAGTGGTAAGTCCTTCTTCCATGTCTCTGGACTTTGTATCTTCATTCCTCGGTACGGCCAACTCGTTCCAGTATTCTTAGTTACAGCACTCCTATGACTCTTTCTTGTCTCAGTATTCCTAACCTGGCAGCAATACGTAGATGTAGAGTGAGATAGAGGTAGAGTTAGAAGAGCGGTTGGGACAGATGCTGGGGGTATGTGTGGTGGTGACATGGCTCATATTCTAGGGGTAGCCCTTGTCCCCAAGCGGGGAGTTTCCTCCCATGAGGTCCTCCCTCATGAAACCACCTCAAGGGGGGCTACTGGGTAGTGACTGCACATTCCTAGCCTCAGGGGAAGGGGCTCCCTCTTGGGGAGGAGTGATGACGCCCAGCGAATCGTCACACACTACGGTGGGAACATTGAGCCCACCAGAGTATTCTTGGAGGAGTTTCATAAGTGTGTCCTGTGCCATAATGCCATTGGCTGCCTAGATGTCCAGGACAGTCAACTTGGAAAGACAGGCACCCTCTAACCTGGCTAGAACATTGTCCCATACAGTGGCTTAAATGGCTTAATTGTTCAGTTAACTTGCATAGTTGGGCTCTTTTTAATCAAGCATGCTGGTGGATTACATGAAGGTACGAGAATGAACTACTCATTCCAGTTAGTTAGCTATTTATGTGAGGGTTTATGATGGGGCAGTATATGATCAGGTGGAGGAGTAAATTCCTGGTTTCAGGTTGAGAGTGACATCTTGTATAACTAGGTCAGAAGTGATAGATTTGTTTATTGAAAAGATTGCAGTCTAAGCTGTTGGGTCTGTAAAGCTTTGGCTAGAGAATGCCTGGGTGGGTTTAGCTGTTACTTGGGAGTGCACAGAGGTTTACATGAACACAATTGATGGGTGTCTGGAACATGTTCTCTTTTGAGCGAGGTTGATATAGTGGGAGTCTGAGGTGACGTTCTGGATTTGTGTGCAGCATTCAGTTGGACACTGCTGTATGCTGTGCGTTTCTTTCCGTGAAAACATTATTCACGTTTCAGCAAAGTATTTGGGTGGTCGGAGTTCACTTGATGCAGACAGGACTGAGCAAGTGTTGAGCGACTGTGTGCATATTATGCATGGGCCTCAATACGACCCTGGTGGTAGCCGTGCTGGTAAAAACGGCACGACTGCCGCCAGAGTCATTTTCTTCTAGTGCACGGCAATGGGGGATTACCGTCCCATTACAGACCCGGCGGTCCCAGTAATTCCCCACAGCCAGGCGCCGGAAAAAGGACCCCCCATTCCCATTGAGTCCAGTAGGACTCAATGGGAATGTGGATGATGGAAGCACCGGCACCATTGATGATGGTGCCGGTGCTTCCGTCAAAGTCTGCCAGCAGGTGCTGTTCCACCTGCCAGGTCAGAACTGGCGGGAGGGACAGCACCTGCCCGCAGAACTCAGAGTGTGTGGTCTGGTAACAACGGTGCCGGTTGTTTACCGGCTTAATAACGGACCCGTTGTTAGCTCCCTTGTCCCCTCAGGGGACCCGGAAAGGACGTCTGGTCTGATCAGACGTCCTTTCCGGGTCCCGCGAGGGAACCGCGTAATAGGGCGGAGTGGATTTAACGGCACCGGTACCATTACCGGTGCCATTAAACCCATTCCGCCCGCCTCGTAATGAGGCCCCAAGTCTTAAAATCGTAGAAGGGAAAATAGTTCACTGTTACAGGGTGATCTTGTGCTATATTTGGCTTGTTTCGGTGTGTGGTGATCTTGAGTGGATTTGTGTCATAGGCATGTGGTTACAACTGTCAGATAAACGAATGAGAATAAAGTAATGCATTTATGAGACCGATGTTCTCTGCATCTGTTTTTGGAGATCTGAGGCATGACCTAATTTTGAAAGCTATGAATGCTCGCTCTGTTCTACATGCCTGCGCAACACACGACCATGAGACTGCATCGGTCACATGAGCCCTCACAGTATACTCTCTTTTCTCTTAACTTTAGATTTATTGCTCTCTTGCTTCAATATGACCCACAAGTATTACCATTTTAGTAGGTCACATCATGATTTCAATGGGCATCTTCACGTCAAGGACTAGGATATTCACAATGAGAAATTCAATAACACATTCCAAATGAATGGGTAGAGCCTAGAGAAGGTGAAGGGTGTTTACCCAAGGAGCAGTCATCTGTCATAAGACTAAATTAAAAGGACAACGAAAGATAGTCTCTCTCATTGGAAGATTTTAACAAAGAACCTACTCACACCCAGCAGGTATTAACTGGGCTAGATTCTGATTTGTTTGCATTAGCATCTAATTAATTACTTCTAATAAATATGGCTATATCAACATATTCTTTTAAACTGTTATTTTATTATCACTTTTATTATTATATAGTGCTATAAGCATTGTATTTTTATTATGTTTTTCTTTTTTCCTTCCTTATTGAAGATTCCTGTTTTTTTTTTCTTTTCGATTTTAGTATCCATTGTAAAGTGCTCCATTGCCTCAGGGTCTGGATCACTCTATAATAAAAGTTTTAAATAAAACAATAGAAGTAAATGCTATGCCGAGGTTAACAACTCAATGGCCGCAGGTAAGATGTCTGTCTTTAAGGGAGGCTGACGAAGGTAAGCGAGCATGGTGCCAGGCAGAGGAAGAACAATTGGGGGACATGTGTGGCTGCTATAATGTCACCGAAAGGGGCGCCGGAAGGGCCTGCTGCTCTTGCGAGCTAGGCCGGAACTCGCCATGATAAAAGTGGTCTCGGTTGTGGTGCGAGTCCTCTTAGTTACAGGAGCACCTAGCAGCTCTAACCACACCTGCAGCCGAAGATTGCTGCCCAAAGCAAAAGTACTTGTTTGAGCAACTTGGTGTGTGGGATTATTTTGCTTTTTGACTCCTAAGGACCAGAGGAGATGGTTGGATTTTTTGAAACGGTTTCTGGGACTATTTGTGAGCTACACGGGCATTATTGGTTGCAGGCTGTGATGTCCCCTGGATAGTGGACACACTTACAAGTGGACCACACTTGTAATTAATGACACGGACACAAAAGGGAACTGTCTTCGTCTACTTTTTTTCTTCACTGTGAATCCTCCTGTCCTCCAGGTCACTTCTTGCCCCTACTGCCTTAATCCACTTCTGCCCACATAACGAGGCCAACAAGGCAAGATATTACATCTCCCCCTTTCTTACATAACATTTACACATTACCCCATTTCTTCTATGAGTTTTACAGGTTTTATACGAGTCCTCACAGGACGCCCATCTCTGTGATGTCACGGGCTCCCTCAGGCACTGATTTGCGTCCGACCTCTCAGTCTTCGCTGGATGCTTCACCATCACCTAGATATGAGTATTCAGAGTCATATCCGCTCCCGTCACTTCTAGGGGTAGCCCACTGCAGATCGTCTCTGCTCTGACATCTCTTGAAGTGTGCTATATTCAGAGTGATTGTTTTTTGGGTCTGTCTCCTGCAGTAATCATTGTTCCTTTCTTATCCGACACTGTCAGAAGTTCTGGTCTGAATGTTGAATCTTCGTTCCTGTTTTCGGGTTGTTGCGCTATCACCTGGTTGCCAACTTGTATGTCTGTTTCCTTGGCTCCTTTACGGGAATCGGCCAGTCTCTTAATCTTTTGCTTTCTTTCCTGTCCTTGTCCCTGGCATGTTATGACATGGACAGAAAAGGGAACTGTTTTCATCAACTTTATTCCTTCACTGAGGATCCAGTGTTGCCAACTCCTCAGTGAAGAAAGTAGCTATTGGCTCCCCTAGAAGTCGCCAGAAGTAGCTAGATGACGTCACTGCCTAATTTGCATAATTACCTCCACTTTCCCCCTGCGATTTATGGGTTTTATTCTGGGCCCCTCCTCTTTTAACACCTACCTTTTAAGTTATCAGTGTGTTTTTGCATTACTCCCGTTAGAAAACGGGCGAATGACCACACTTTTTTCAATTGTTTTGGAAACTTGCATAAATGAGCAAGTCTCCAAACCAATCGAAAAAAGTAGCTAGATTTCTCGCTAGCCGCTTTTCAATGAAAAAGTCGCTAGGGGGGTGTACTTTCTAGCTAAATATAGCGAGAAAGTCGCTAAGTTGGCAACACTGTGAGGATCCTCCTGTCCTCCACGTCACTTCCTGTCCATTCCGCCTTATTCCAACCACACCCACATAATGAGGCTGACTGGACAAGACATTAAATCTCCCCCTTTCTTACATAACTAATCCACTTTACCCCATTAATACAACGAGTCTGTAGTATTGGTCTCAGCAGTCGCGTGGGACACAGATGCACGCAAGGCAGGAGTGGTGATTAGACCGTGCCTGGAATGCAGACAGAAACGAGGGTTGGCAGAGAGGTGAGGGAGAGCAGCCACTGCCAGAATTTATTATTCTCCTACATACATATTGATATCAGCTTAACTTAATAAAGCCCTGTGATGCTAGTTACCGCGAGTGTCATGAGAGCCATCCTTCGCGGTGCGGATAATGAACTGTTGCCACAGTGCTGCATTGAGTTCTCCATTTAATTCATTCAGCCACTCCTTCCTCCACCTACTTCCTGGTTCTCTGTGGCGCTGAATTACAGAGCCACTCCACGGGTTAGGCGGATACGAGGACACAGTTTCGCATAACCACCCTCTGCTCATCAGCCAATTGTAGTGCAGCTGCTTCCCACAGTCTCTCATACACGGCGTGGTGTAAACATTTGATGCAATCCACATAGAAGCAGCAAAACACGATTGTTAAAGGCTTCCAGTATTCAACGAACACATTGCTTTGTGTGTACTCACATTGATTTAAACTTTTGTTAGCCAGCAGCCTCTACCAAGTATACAAGGTAACAGTTACCAATTAAGTGTGAACTGTTAACATGTTCAACATTGCATCAGGCATGCATCCTATTGCTTAATGATACAGAATGTAAAGTTTTTTCACTGCAAACTAAATTAGCCCACAGGAGTGTCAGAAAACGTTCCGCACATTTCATTACACGTTCTCATGTTTGCAAAAGGTGCAAGGCTGGTACACCTTCAATGTGTGGTACAGCTGTCACGCATCAGCATTGTGACCCTAAAAGAAACCCTGCTTCTATGTTCGATGGCTCCCAATCATGGGTGTTCCTTACTGGGCGGTCAAGACTGATTGAGCGTTGGAGGTTGCCATGGAGATTGGCTTCCTCAGTACGCTCACGCTACGCATCACGCATTTCTTTCCGATCACGTGACCACATTATCCAATAAGAGCACTACTATTCCTGAGACCAGTGCTTCTGATTACTGTTTTACGGAAGTATGTTTTGTTCCTGTGCTTCCTGATTCTTGATCTCTTCATTGCCAACCTTTTTTTCTTGTTCCACTGGTTTGCTCACGTCTAGCCCCTTATTGTAATTCCTCTACGTTGCCAACCTCGGACTGCCTTTGGATTGCATTCGCTTCACGTATTTGGTGTTGTTTGCCCTGTCATTGTCTTGACCTGGATTGTTTTTTGGATCGCTACCTGGATCACATCTTGTCTTGTGTGAATCTGCTCATTGACTGCTTGGAACTCTATCTGGATTGATTTGGATTACGTTTTGGATCTTGGTACCTGGCTACTGTCCCCCACTCTGGTTGTTGGTAGCTCTTCTGTGTAACACACAGAGACTTGAGACTGCCGGTGGTGTGTGTTGCATCCCTCCAGGCGTCCACGTGCCGGCGGGTCCAGTGATCCCACCTGTAACTAGAGACTGGGTCACCCTAGTTTAGGCATCCGCGTGCCGTCGGGGCAACCTCTGCTTCTTAGCTGCCAACAACTGGTCACTTCTGGATACGCTTCTCCTATGGTAAGTCCGGTCCATATTTCTCCTTATATTCCTTGTTACTATTTCTGGGTATTGACGGATCCTGCCTTTGTTTCCGCAGGGACGCCGATACACAGTAACAGTTGTCCTCCTGGGTTTAACTCTCTATCCTGAGTTCCGTTTGCTCATTATATAGTAAGTCCTTGTCTCCTTTGAGTTCATTCCTAATTCATATATTCGGGGTATTATTTGCCTGTTATTCCCTTGTTAAAGTTTACGGCTGGCCTTCACCACTGTAATTGATCACAAATGACATCTGGTGGTCTACCCAAGGAAGACTTCTGCGACCCACGGCTTGTGTTCCCTTCTTCCTGCTAATAGACTCCTAGTGGTACATTGGCCTGAAGAACTCATCGACTACTCTACGCGAGAAACTCTGGTGTTGATGGGTTCTGACAAGGAGGAGGAAGGATTGAGAATTTACATTCGACATAATTAATTAATCCAAGCAGATGCAGGGTTATTGAGAGTTTACATTCCACTAAAAGGTCACTTATCAAAGTGCATTAAATCAGGCATACCAGACAACCACAGCAGAATCCATTAACTCCACTGCCATCCACCAGTCAGAATGGCATTCAGCAATGTGCCCCCCCCTGCATTTTTTATGCCTGAAGTGGGGTAGCCCACCGTCCCATGGAAACGGTGGATAAAATCATTTGAACATTATGCTAGTGTGGTCTGTGGACAGAATTGCAACGTGGACAGGAGGAGGTCCCTATTATTACATTGTGTGGGCCCCACAGGTAAAGTAAAATTTGAATATTTTCCAGAACTGCCTGAAACTGAAAGCATTGGTCTGAACGAATATGAGAAGACTGTGAAAAAAATTGCCAAACCTTATGAAAAGAAACCTAGTACAATTTTAGAACGATATAAATTCAGAAAAAGGGTGCAAGAGGAGGGAGAGAGCGTAGAACCGTATATTAGCTGCCTAAGGAAGCTAGCAAAGACGTGCAACTTCAATGAACAGTTAGACGAACGGCTGATAGATCAGTTTATGCTTGAATGTAACAATGCCAAAGTAAGAGATAAACTGTGGTCGGAAGATGACCCATCATTAGACACAGTCCTACATGTCGTGAAAGAGGTAGAACATACAGATCTGTGAGTCAAGATGCTGGGGAGCAGAGTGAAATCAATAAATATTAAAATAGAAGATGTTCAAATGAACGTCTCACATATGAATGCACTCAAATGAAACCATCGCACTAATCAAAGACACCTTCACCAAAAGGAGGAACTATGAAAGACATATAGGTCTGGGCACAGATATGACAGAAGGGGCAGATTGCCATCGATAGGGTGAAGCACAAATAGTCCCAAGAGGAACAGCCCAGGTGGATGTTTTAGATGTGACAGTGTCACTCTTTGGGCAGATGATCCCGAATGCCCAGCCTTAAAAATCATCTGTCGTTCATGTAAAGGCATGGGACATCTGTCAAAGTGCTGCAAAACTAGAAGGGCGTCCACAAATTGGATTGCAGGTGAACACAGTGAAGAAGAAGGAGAAGAGTATGTTTCCATGATTTTTGATCATGATGAAAAAGAAATTGATAGCCCCAAAGCAACTGTGTTCATAGATGACATGGAGATTCACATGATGATAGATTCCGGGGCTAAGTACACACTGTTGCCACAGAGCAATTGCGATCAATCCAGACATTAATTTCTTAATGAAGCAGACATTAACCCCAAGGCCTATGGAGGTGTGGCAATTGATTTAATAGGATGGTTCTGGGGTACTTTGAGATTCAAAGAAAGAACAGCCAGAGGGAAGGCTTACATATCACAAAAAGGAAAGACAACGCTTTTGAGTTGGACCCATCAACAAAACCTCAAAGTGAGACTGGACCCCAATGCTATAGAATTGGTATTCGCTGTACAGAATAACAGTACGAAGAACAATGTCATGCAAGTCGCGACAAAAGAGGTTTTCCGCAATGATGTTTACATGGGTTTGTCCATAAAATTCAGATGAAGAAAGACAACCAACCAGTAGTACAAAAGTTATGCAGTATTCCTTTATCGATGAGGGAAGAAGTAAAGATGCAGTTGAAGAAATTAGAAGACCAAGGCATCATAGAAAGTATAGATGCAAGTGAATGGGTGTCACCTCTTGTTGTTTTAAGAAAGAAGACCGGAGAACTTAGGATATGTGTTGGTATGAGAGAGCTCAATAAATGTGTAATCCTAGAGAGGCACCCATTGCCAAACATACAAGAAATACTATCCACGATCGGTCCAGATAAATTCTTCTCCATGTTGGACCTAACGTCAGCCTATCACCAAGTCAAATTAGATCGTGATTCAAGAGCTCTAACTGCGTCCATTACTCATCAGGGGTCATTTCATTTGGCCTTTTTTGTGCAGCCTCTGTTTAAAAAAAAATGATGCATAGATTGTTTGATGGAGGAGACGGCATCATATGCTTTCAAGATTATATACTTGTACATGCTGAAAATGTACAACTTCATGATGAGAGACTAGAACATGTTCTCAGGAAATTGAATGTTACAGGTTTGACCTTGAGCAGGGAAAAGTGTAAAATCAACAGGCCAGAAATAGAATTCCTGGTGTACATTATTTCAGCAGAGGGAATAAGCCCCAGAAAACAATTAGCTGATGCCATACAGACGATGCCCAGGCCGATATCCAAAGATGAAGTTCGCACTTTCATAGGCATGGCCGAAAATTATTCAAAATGTATTCAGAATTTTGCCAGACGTATGGATGTTCCTGTGTGAACTCATCAAGGGGAGAAGTGTTTTCGATTGACCAAAGAGTGTGAAGACAAATTTATATCAATCAAGTCAGCCTTAGCAAGGGCTCCCACCTTAAAGGATTTCAGAAGTGATTGATCGAAAGATTATGGCCCTTATTACAACTCTGGCAGTAGCCGTGCCATTAAAAACAGCATGGATGCAGCCGGAGTTGCATTTTTTCTGGCATCCGTGAATGGGCAAGAACCGGGTCATGCCGAGTTCAGCAGACCTCAGTAATTGCCCATTTTCGGGTGCCCCATAGGGCTAAATGGGGATGGGGACGTCGGATGCACCGGTACATATTCAGAGTTGTGCCGGTGCATCCAACATGCTCTGCTCGCGGGTGCCATTACACCCGCCAGGAAAAACCTGGTGGGTGAAATGGTTCCCACGAGCAGAGCCCATAGAATGGCGGTCCGGGAAGTACGGTACCGGCATGCTTACCGGTACCATAGTTCCCAGACTGCCATGCTCGTAATGAGGGCCCATTATTACTACAGATGCCAGCAATGTGCGTTTGGGCGCTGTTATCACACAGGAAGATAATGGCAAAGATGTTTTTATACCATTTGCTTCCAGGTTGTTAAAAAGTGCAGAGAAATCATACACCACCATTGAAAAGGAAGCATTGGCCATAATGTGGGTGGCTGACAAATTCAGGAACTTTATTTGGGGCACAGATTTTGAATTCAGAACTGATCACAAACCTTTAGTTGAGCTATTCATGTCCAGAGGTTTGGACAAGGTGTCGGGTCGCATCAGAAGATGGGTAACCCAATTGCAGGAATACAGCTATGTGGTTAAGTATGTTCCTGGCGCAAAGAACATAACTGCAGACTGTCTATCCAGACTTAGAATTTGATGGAAACTGATAAAGAGGAAAATGATGCAGAGGTAGTTTTCAACATAAATGATGCACCTATTCCACAAGTGGAATGGGAAGAGGCAATGACACAAGACAGTTCCCTCAACAAACTGCGTCATATATTACAAGATGACAGACTTCAGAAAAAAAAAAAACTACTTCCAAGAATCAGATCTACTGCCTTATTGGAATGTTGTTGATGATCTGAGAATCCATGGTGAATTGTTGATGCGTGGAGACCAGTTTATTAACCCCTTTGGATGTAAGGCAGAGGATCATAGATCTAGGTCACGAGGGCCATCAAGGAATTGTCAAAACAAAACAAAGAATAAGAAGTGACTATTGGTGGCCCGGATGCAACCTCCAAATTGAAAGAACGGTTCGGAACTGTATCCTTTGTTGTAATAGTGATAAAGTGTGTAGTAGTTCTAAGTATCCTATGGTCATGACAGATGTTCCGGAAAACCATGGGACAAACTGGGTTTTGATGTTTTGGGCCCAGTATGGAGTGAAGGTAAACAATCTTTCTGTCTGGTTGTGATTGATTTGTTCACCAGGTGGGTAGAAGTATTGATCAAACCATACATCACTGCTAAATCGGTCATTGATTTTTTAGATGAAATCAGTGAACGCAAAGGTTTTCCTAGAGTCATTGTTACAGATAATCGAACTCAATTTTCGCTCAAGAGAGATGAGTGATTACTGCAAAAGAAATTCCATTGAGCAGAAACTTAAAGCCATTATCACCCCCAAACAAATGGTGTCGTGGAGCGTTTCAATAAGATCTTCAAAGTAGCTATTTGTTGGGTGTGGTCCAATGGTTTAGACTGGAAAAAATCTGTGAGAGATGCTATTGTAGCTTATCATGTTACTCCACATTGCACAAGGGGTATTTCACCTTTTGAATTCAGTCGATGGCGCAAAGCCAACACAAAATTGGTGCCATCTTGGTTGGGGAGGAATACTGCTAAAGGAAAGAAACTAGAAGGTGTTGTGAAACGCATTAAGAAGAACCAGTTTAAGAACAAAGTGGCATATGACAGGCCTGGTGTATTAAGGTCTGGAAACGGTATGGCTGATGTGGGTGACCCCTGTGAGAATCAAGTTACCACCTGCCCTCAGAATTGGACTATGCAGATGGTGTCTGAAGTGTTCAAGCATACTGTGAGAGTGAATGATGGTCGTGTGTGGAATATGGAGAGAGTGTATGTGGTGAAAAGCGTGAATGGTTATGTGAAGGCTGTCCCTAACGCAAGTTGTCGGGTTGCTGATATCAAAGAGAAGGGGAGAAGTATGAGAGTTGGTGCTGGTGAAGTAATTAAACAGAAGTTGTGTATTTCCTTGCCTTGTAACAATACAGATTGTCCTCACCAGTCAAGATGTGGGAGAAGTTACGGTAGACCTTCGACGATTGGCTGAATACATGTGGGAGTGAAGAATTCGGTTCTGGAGTTTCCTACTGTTCCCGAAGAAGGGATGATGTGTAGTATTGGTCTTAGCAGTTGCGTGGGACGCAGTAGCGCGCAAGGCAGGAGTGGTGATGAGGCCGTGCCTGGAATGTGGACGGAAACAACGGTTGGCGGAGAGGCAAGGGAGAGCAGCTGTTGCCAGTGGGGCTCTGCCCATAAACTTATTATTCCCCTACATACATATTGATATCAGCTTAACATAATAAAGCCCTGTGCTACTAGTTACCGTGAGTGTCCCATTTCTTACATTGCAGAGTCTTATGGGTTTTATATGAGTCCTCACGGGACACCCATCTATGTGATTTTACGGGCTCCCTCTGGCACTGCTTTGCATCCTGACCTCCCAGTCTTCGCCGGATGCTTCACTATCACCTAGATATGAGTCTTCAGAGTCATATCCGCTCCCGTAGCTTCTAGAGGTAGCCCACTGTCGATCGTCTCCACTCTGACATCTCTTGAAGTATGATATATTCTGAATGATTGTTCTTTGGGCTTCTCCTCCTGCAGTAATCATTGTTCCTTTCTTATCCAACACTGTCAGAAGTTCTGGTCTGAATGTTGAGTCTTCTTTTCTGTTTTGGGGTTGTTGCACTATAACCTGATCAGCAACTTGTATGTCTGCTCCCTTGGCTCCTCTATGGCATCAGTCAGACTGTTTATCTTTTGCTTTTTTACCCGTCTTTGTCCCTGGCATGCTGTAACAGTGGACATCACTCTTGTAATTCACGACACGGACACAAAAGGGAATTGTCTTCATCAACTGTATTCCTTCATTGAGGATCTTCCTGTCCCTACTGGCTTATTCCAACCCCGCCCATGTAACAAGGCCGATAAGACAAGACATTACTCGGACGGTTCTCGGGGAGGCTGTCACAGGAGTCCTCTCACTTCCAGTGGATGTGGTGCCCCATGGAGGGTGGCAGCGCCAGTGCATAATGCAATCTTAGTATACCTAGAAAGGTCAGTATATCAAGGCTAATGAGTGTAGGTATATTTGTGAAAGGTGTGACCTTGCTAAAGTACATTGTTCACATGGCCATGGATTTTTTAACCTTTTTGGAGTATGACTGTGTGTGTGTATTGTTGCAACGATCATCAGAGTAAATGTCGAATTTTGGCCATAATTGTAAGTGTCTGGGGATGTTCCTTCGGATAGGATTAGGGTTTGAGTGCATATCACGCAGGAGCAGTTGATGGGGTATTTCTCCCCAAAGTTAGATGTAGGCATAACAGGTGCCCTGGATCAGAAGATAGCACTGAGTAGTGCTTGTGGAATAGGGATGGGGTGAAGGCGGCCATAGGGAATAGGGGTCTGGAGCATGCACGTGGCTTGCGGGTACTATGGGGTAGTGGAAGGGATAGCCTTCTTGGGGGCGGATTAGCCATGGAGAAATGTCTTACGGATTTTCTTATACGATCTTATCAGAGCATTATAAGATTTTACATAAATCATACTTCAAACTTAAAAGATTTTATAAGAATTCAATAAGTATTTTGGTGTCAAATAAGCTCTTCTAAAGTTCTTACTAATGTTTCCAAAATGGAACTATTTTCTCACAAATTCTTATAAGCTACCTATGAGAATATTATAAGACATTTCTGTATGTGTAGCCCCAGCAATGCAGGGGTTTTCCGGGACATTACCTGAGACCACTGGGCTGTCAATGTTTTCCCTAGAGGGAGCTATTGTGGCACAGAACATCAGTGCTGGGCTGTTTATGGATACACATAAACGGCCCAACTGGGGAGGGAAACCAGTACATCCTGGTTTAAGGACCGGGTGGGAGTACACCCAATTTCGGAAGATGACTGAAAGGACATGGCGACGATGGGCAGGGCATACAGTCATGGCCTTTGTAAGGCGATTGCACGTGACAAGAGAGAAGCGGTCGGGATGACTTGCACCCGGATCCAAAGGTTTTCTTTTGTTGAAATCGAGTTAGGTATTGAAATCCCAGAAGTGGGGGTCATATGGCCTTCGAAGGAAAGCAAAAGCTTGCATCTAGAGAGTGCTCTAGTTGGCTCTAAAGGAGGTGCCAAAGGTCCATTTACTAACGATAGACATCAGGATCACAATGAGGTGTGGAGGAGGAAATCTGCCTACCACAAAAGGAAGTCGAGTGGCTCACAGTGCATGAGAATGATTCCTACGATGTTGAGGCGTATATTTGGGCAACCCGTCATGATTGTGCGCGGGTAGCAGGGAGATGTGGCTCTCCAGATAGCAAAGTATCCTTGTTTCGGTGGGTAAACACGTAGTTTACATACTGTTTTGGGTGTGCTTTGTGCATGGCATATGGGCCCTGAAGATGGGCAACATGGATGCTACAGGAGGCGCACAAACACCAGGGGAATAAGTTGGTGGTCATAGTTTGGATTTTGCTTGTGCCAAACACAAATGGGCATGTGTGGGAGGCAGAGAGGGCTTCCTAGCCACACTAGCGAAAATATCATCAAGCAAGGAATACCTGGGTGGCACACTGCTGCGGGTACCCAATCGGTACGACTGGTGAGATCTGTGGTCCTACCAGTGGAAGGAGAATTTGGTGGTGAATGTAAGGGGATTTGCCCTATGGTCGGCAGTGTAATCAGGAAGTGAACACCAGAGAGCTTTACAGGCCAGGCCACAGGTGCTGCCATATGCCAGGCATGCTCCAGGGGATGGCAAGGGAACTGCACAATGGGGATGAATGAAGGTAGACAAGGATATTGAGAAACAGCAGTTGAGAAGGGATTCTCCCAACAGCCAGGTGCCTGAATGCAATGGAAAAGACAGTAGAGGTCTGCTGAGCCTGAGCAGCTCTTAAGATCGTATGAGTGGTAAGGGGAGTGGGCACATAAGAAAGGTGAATGCGTTGATATAGATGTAGGGAGAGGCTGGTTGTGGTGTGGGAAGGGATACTCCAAGAAACCAAGTTTCACGTCCATAATGACGATACTAGGAATCGGGCAGGCCAGACACAGAGATGCAGAGCGGTAAAGTAGGCAGAGTGTCTGGTTGACAATATTATCATTATTATTATGGTATTTCTTGAGTGCGGATCTAGCTATGGGAAGTAACAGAGCGCTTTACAATTGTAAGGGAAAAAACTGTGAGGAACGGAGAGAAACAGGGAGCAGGGACCTAACAACAGGGGAGGGCAGGCAATTGGCAGCAAGGGATCTACAAGCAACCAGGGGAGGAAACAGTGAGGAGCAGATCACCAGGTTTCAGGTAAGGTGGGGGAGTGGAGGGTGTGATTACCTCAGTGTTAAGGAGGAGCAATCCCTTCAAGAGGAAGGTCTTGAGCTCTTTCCTGAACTGTACAATCAATGGAGTAAGTATGATGTTGACAGGAAGAGGTTCCAGAGTCTTGAGGCACAGACAAAGAAGGTCTGTGTTCTTGTTCTTTCCTTCCTGCAAAGGTGGCGTTCAAGTCTGCACATGTTCTAACATCTGGTGCATTGCAGGCCTCTGGAGATTCTGAGGTTCTCAGTGAGGTAGCTTGGGTACTTCAAGGCGACAGCCTTATAGATGATGCCACAGGTTTAGACGATGATACAGGCTTGCAGCTGGAGCCAGAGTAGTTTGATGCAGTCACTGGTGTTCCAGGAGAGTGGCGGATGGGCCACTGGATGTCCGATCTGGCTCCCCCATACAGGAGGTACAGACGCATGGACTGGTGCATGCTGGCACATAGGGCAGTTGGAGGAGGATTTTTCAGGTAGCCATAGCACATGATGAGTGAGTGTTGGGTCAGGAGATTGTTCTCAATGGGCACATAGAGAGAGGTTCTTCTACGAATGGTGTGCCAGGTTGGCAGTCAGTCGTGGGTGGCACATGTCACATGATTGTTATATGGCCTTGTCGGGAGGAAAATCCGGGCTGGATGTCTGCAGATGGAGATGGGCCCAATGAAAGGGTGATTGGTGATTGGAGTACTGTGGCAGGTGGAACCAGCACCTGGCAGGGGTGTGCCAAAAACACGTGGTGGTTGGAGATTGCTTCGCCCAGTAGGCTTCCCAAACGATGAGTGAGTGATGGAATGGAACATTTTTCTTGATGGGCACATAACGAGAGGTATGGTGGGATATGGTGGGCTGAGTTGGTAGTAAATCACGGATGGGGCATGAATGGAGCATGGATCCAACAGAAAGGCCATGATGATATGATGGTGGAATTGGTGGCAGGTGGTGAAGGGATTCTGGACAATGTAGTGACAGGTCGAGCATCGATTACTGGCCAGAGAAAGAAGGTATTTTGTCAAAGAAAGGGCGGGAGTGCCCAGTTGGCATTCCCTAGTGGTGGTCCCATGCCTTTTGCAGTTGGGCCTGATGGAGCGGAAACCTGGGTACCATATAATATATGTGCAGTCAGCCGGACAAGATGGTTGAATGGATGGCGACCATGATATGGGTTCTTTGGAGAGTAGATGGATGAGTGCCCCGTTCAGAGCTGGTTGTGGGGAGTCCTTGTGTAATTAGTGTAATTAGTGACACTGTGGCAGTGTTTGTTTTATAGGGGGTTGAAATCCCGAATAATATAATGTTTGACCCTCTTGGTGTGCCGTTCTCTGTGTAAGCTGCCAGGGGGTGATCACTGCTTGGTGCTACACCGGTTGGCAGGCATGGGTGGGCATGGAGGTTTGCCCGGCTATGATTTGTCACCATATGGTTCCCCAGGACTGTTTGCTGTATTTTGGAGGGTGCACGATGGCATGCACCCCCCATCCAAATAGGTAATTATAATTAGTTATTTATAACGCGCTTAATACCCAGAGGTTTCTAAGCGCGGATCTGGGGATCAAACCTGTGGTGCTCTGCGTCGTTCTTTTTTCCAAGACAAGCGCGTTGCCCCTGAGCTATCCTCCTGAGGGACAATGTATCTCAGTCCTCCATGCACTTACAAAAACGTTTTCTCAAATGGATTTTGCGGATTCGTTAAGACCATTCTAGTGAATAGTCGTGTCTGTATAATCCAGTCACTGTTGTATTTCTTTTGTAATAAATACAGACAAATGCCTTTCAAACTAAAATAGTTGCCTGGTTCCTCTGCATGGCTCGGCGCCTGCGCAGCCCATGACTGAGGCGTTTCTAAGCAGTAGCTGCTATTTGATCAAGCCTAGTACGTTGGAGTCCATGATGCGACCGAGTTTGTAGCACACCCACCCCCACCTCCGTCCTCCAGTTTGACTGATTCTTTATCACTTTTGGCAACTCGAGTCTTTCTTGTAAGAAAACATGAACTTAAACGAAATAAAAAAAATGCACATATAAAATAGGAATTATACACACACCATTAAAATCATTTCAGTCCTTCACATAACAAATCTATAAAACAATCCTAAAATAAGGGTTGGCGCACTCCAGAGGGTAGACCCTCTTCCACTTTGCCTCACAATCCTCATATAGCAGGTATTAATGCCAAGAGGGGAGAGGTAGATCAGAGAATAGCCACCCTCCGGCCTTATGCACCCGCCTCTGACTGTGTTGAGCCAAGGTCCCCAAGCCATGCCTGTGTCAAATCCCATGATCACAATTCTCGTGTGGGCACCAAGCTGTCCCGAGCGAGCCCTAACCTGATCATCCAAGCAGCAGACAGAAATGACCCCACAATCTTTGCTGTTCCTTCATCTAAATCGCCAAAGGTCTTCCATTCTTAATTGAGGGACGATGCATGATTTACAAAGGCAGGTGTGAAGAGGGCAGACCAACAAAAAGTGTTGTCAACTGTCCACAGGCTTTACGGATTTACACCGCTCCTCACTCTGGCACCCTATCTCTTCAAGTTTGCACCAAAGTGTAGTCTTTCACACCTGGCAGGGTTCGGACCCTCACGAACGGCAAATGTTTTGCCTTGCACACTTTAGCCATTCACCTGGAATTGCTGATCACGCTGCTTCATCTGTGCTCAACTGCTCTGTTTTAATGCCTTTGCAAGATTATTTGGTAAGGACTTCACTGCACATTCCATTCTCAGTAGCGATCTCATTCAATCCAGTGGGACATATTCCCATCTTGAGTGCTTTCAAACCTTCGGAAGGTTGCTCGAGTTTCAGGTGTTCTTTCCACGATAAGTCAATCAAGTAATTTATTTCTGATAAGATCTTTTTTAGAGGGTGCCTAGCTGTACAGTTTTTTGGTCTATGGTGAATGGGGAGAGATAAGGTATCAAGCAACAAGGCCGCTTTCGGGGAAACCATATATAATAATCATGTCTTCCTGAATGCTCTTTGATGATCCGCGAGCAAGTGAGATCATGGCGGCCATTTTTGGACATGGTGGCGGTTGTAGAGGGCAGTGCAAGGGAGGCGACTCATGGACTTAGAAGAGGTGGTGTTTGTGCGATATTTTAAAGATATTGTGGGAGGCGGCATCTCTTGGGCCAAAGGTGGTGGGGTTCCAGTGAAGGGATACATAGGGCAGCAAGTGGAAATCTTGGGATGGGGGGCAATGCAGTTGTTATTGTAATGGGTTATTTATAACATGCTTAATTCCCATAGGTTTCTAAGCGCGGGCCCGGAGATCGAACCGAACCTGCGTTGTTCCGCATCGTTATGCTTCCAAGACGAGCGTGTCAGATTAGTGGCGAGCCTTGATAGAAAGGATGAGCTACAGTCTATATGGTCATGGCTGTGCACGGGAGCAGGGGCACAGGGGCAGCGAAGGATATCTTTACTAGAATTAAAAAGTCATGGAGGCCTCTAGGACACAATCAACCAACCTTCCTAATTTTTGTGGTTGGGAGCGCTCAGTGAGTTAGATGCTCTCTCCAGATATGAGTGTGCAAAGTGCAATTGCAGGAGCGAATCTTCTTGGGGACCACAAATCACGGGCCATCGAGCTGCATAACACCTATTGTTACAGCTTTCAGAAGCAGAGCCATCCAGCATGAAGCACTTTATCAAATCTGATATTATTATAGGGAAACTTGAGCGGAGTACAGGTGGTAAAACTCAACACTTTTTGAGGGGTCAGAATGCGCGCAGAGGAACACCAAGAAGAACAGCATTGCATCCGCATTGCCTAGCATCAGGAGGACTATCGGACTAATCAGGTGAACACTGTCTGGGAAGACCTTGCTACTCAATAGGCCACTGTTCCATAAAACATTGCATACTATTTAACTTTCCGGACAGAAGTGTTTCCATTGTCAGTGTTCTCGGTTCAGGCCTTCCCGGTCAGTGCCCCGGTCCATATCATTGCATATCGCAACAGGCCCATATCATGGCATATCACAACAGGCCCATATCATGGCATATCACAACAGGCTAAGCAAGGGTTTCATTAAATCATGAACAACTGCCCTTTGATCCCTCGCAATGGTACCCTCTATCAACTGAGAGCTATACATTTACCCCTCTTTCAAACTTAGCCCTATGGTCCCAACTCAAGAACTGAGCCATGGTGTATGGGACATCTTTGCCAGCATTGGACAAAACCCTGGCGGCTGTATTCCCTCTTGCTCCCCCATTAAAGGTGATACAGGCAATATTTGCAGACAATGGCGGCATGGAGAGGTGCATGGATATACATGCTGTGTAATGCGGGGTACACAGCCGTAATAACATAAATCCCCCAAAATATGCATTCCACGGCTGCTACTTGGAGCCGAGCCGCCAGTGCCAGGGATTGCCTCTGGCACTACCCCTGTGACCTTTCTGGGGCTGTAAGCCAATCGGGAGTAAAACTTCTAATTACAGGCTTTTCGCCTCTGTACTGCTACCAGTGAATCATTGGGAGGGTGGATACGGGGGTAGATAAGGCCACGTCATCTGGCTCAACCTCTATCACCTCTATTGGTT
The DNA here is from genome assembly GCF_040938575.1 of Ambystoma mexicanum. Classification (NCBI taxonomy): domain Eukaryota; kingdom Metazoa; phylum Chordata; class Amphibia; order Caudata; family Ambystomatidae; genus Ambystoma; species Ambystoma mexicanum. Next base: position 140,700,699 of record NC_090922.1, on the reverse strand, counting down.
TTGCAATCACACTCCATCACTGGTCCTGAGTCACGGTGCAGTGTGCTGTAATGTGCTGCTAATGACCAGGCTGGTTAGATAGCTGCTGGGCTCAGCATATGCTGCTGATATCCGATTGCAATCGTTGGGTTACACGTTCGAGCCCTGGGGGCCGCCTCAGCTTCTCAGCTCTCAGAGGCTGACAAAAGAACCAGTACTGATTGCATTCGGTGTTCCCAGCAAGTGCGGGGCACAGAAAAGCTTCTTATTAGTATATGACTCGGATACTGGTCTGCGCAAATCATTACAACATTCGGATATTGTTGTGTATCATGTAATATAATACCTTACAGGACAAAACATGTTGGAACTATGAACCAGAGAGTGGAGCGCCTGCTGCAGAGATCTCTTTGTAAGATAACATGAAAATCTTTCAATTCCTGCAGAGTCAGCCCTTCCTCTGTGGTTTGAAACATCGGTATGAACCATTAAGTTAGTTTTGGTTTGCATTCTAGAAAAAACATGTTAACAAATAATGAGGTTTTGCTGGAAAGTCAGGTCTATTTTCTGAAATGCCCTCCATGCACCCAGCAGTTCCCAGCTGCCCTGCCTCACTTTCTGCAGGCTGTATTGGATCCTTTTCTCAGACTGTCTTGTGCAAGGGATTTGGAAGGTTTAGAGGACAACAGGCAATCTCAGCTGATCAGTCACATCATAGTGTGTCTGTAGGGGCCTGCACGGCATGGGAGGCCTGAAGGGGTGAAGGAAAGTGGAGCTAGCAGCTGGAATGGTCCCATTGGTTATTCTCGTGCAGTGTATGCTGTGTGACATCAGCCCTTTTTTCACCTGGGTAAATTGTTCTGTAAAGTCCACCGGGATTCCTTTTAGGCACAGCGGCCGCAACCTAGCGAGGGAATCTTGAAGCTCATGCTTGGCACTCTAGTGCATGCCGGGTGCTAGAGAGGGTCTCCACAATGATTGGTGCTATTAAGCGTGCTCGGTAAAGCAGACATGGGCACTGATAACGTTTAGGGTGGGATTTACTTGTTATACCCCTCTCCTGACCAGACCTTGAGATAAATTGGACAAAGGACTGACACCACTGAAACCCACTGTGGTGTCCTAGAAAGGGAAGGGATTCGCTCACAGTCTGCATGAACAACAAAGGCAGCAAAGGGTTGCGGGGTGGGATCTGCCCGGGCCGAATTCGACCCGAAATTTGGTGAGCGACCGCTCATCAATTTGTATGGGCTCACTCTTGTAGTGGTGCGCACTGTTATTCTGTGTACTACATCTGTCTCGATTACTTGTTCCACACCATCAGACCAGTTCCAATGTTCCCAGGTCTGCCCGTCCACTCCCGATCCTCCTCAGGGGCCTCCTTGGTTGTAGTTTCTTGTCACTTTAATCCCAGGTCGTTCACCTGCCAATATGTAGCTAAACTTCTCTGTCTATGGTAGGCCAGCAGTGCCTCGCGCTTAACCTGCGTTTAGTCAACGTCGCCATTAGATGGCTTTCATGGGCTAAAGTTATTAGGGGTTTCCTCCGTGTGCCAGGTGGTACATACATTTTTTTTCCCCTGAGCAAGAAATATTCCACTTGCAATTCCTTCGCTATATTCCAAAATCGATGTAGCTTGATATCTAATTCCTTTTCAGTAGGCCATCCCTCTCTTGCCAAACAGCCTTAGTTTTCCGAGTTGAACTCTTGCGTGGCTTCAGTTACACAGGCCAAAACACATTGATCTTGAATACAATTATTGAGGCACGTGTGGATAAATGACTACTGCCCTGAAGTAGCACAGGGATGAGTAGTGGTTTGCAAACTCCTACTCAGCCCTACACTACTACTGAGGCAGCAGTGATCTCAATTGGTAAGGTGAAAGAGGCACAACATGAATGGTACACCTCCTTTGCCCCTTAATGTAGCAATGCCCAAAGGCAGGCTATTCTCTTCAAGAAAGTGTGAGCCAGCATGGAAGCATCCAAAAGAACAGTAGTACACTAGGTACCAAAATAAAAGCAATGTCCATCCAAGGTTCTATAAAAAGTAAGACTTTAACTAAACTAAAAGGACAGAGAAACTATTAAAAACACCAACAACCCAACCTGTAATGAGATACACATGGAGCACTGAAAAGTGAGGCCTGTTATGCAGAGCTCCCCTTCTGGGAGAGAAACCCACCCTCATTTTGCATAGCAAAAATCAAAAAGGCTCAGTATTGCAGGTCCTCACAGATGGCATTCGGTCACAGCAAGTGCCTGCTGTGGGATCGGCATGAACTTTCAGGGGATGTTCCAGCCCCTGCAGGGGGCGCTCGAGGGACGTCCCACATAGCGTGGGCGCCCCTCTGGCAGCCCCCCTCCCCTCGTGGCCAGGCAGGTCACTTCCCCGTCAGCTACGTCACGAGGAGGGGGGCAGTCGTCCCCAGGGCTGGCATTTCCGGCTAGCCCTAGGGACTGCCTACAAATACAGAGGAGGACTGAGCACGGCCTCTTTCAGTCCTTCTCCGTCAAATTACACACCCACCCGCACCCAATGGTACGTTAGGGAACACAGTGTGGCTGAACTAGGGTGTGATATCTAGGTAGGAAAAGACGGTGAGGGTGGAATATAGGTTGAACGGAGGACCAGGTGGCAAGTGGCATTGTGTAAAATAGCTTCAAGGGTTGGCTTGCTTTTTCGGGCAGTAATGGGTCTATTTTAAACAAGAGAGCGACGTGCCAATGGGGGTGAAGGAAAAGGGTTTCTAATGATTGCTTACTTCAATTTGTATTAAATTTTAGAGTTTCCGAAGTGATTGAGGGCAAGTAAGAGCGAAGGAAAGTGGGTTAAATTGCCTGCTTCGTGGCGTACAAATGTCAATTCTTCAGCAGAGGGCAGGATGTGAATAAAGAAAAGGTTTAAAAGTATTTTCGGCTTTAATTGGTATTACTTTTTCATTTTCAGCGGACATCGTACAGGTGTAAGTACGTGCAAAGGACAGTGTTTTAAGGTCCGGGTTCCATGGGGTATAGTTGTTTCAATTTGTAGCATAGAGAGGGGTGTGCGTGGGGGGAAACGTTTTAAAAATGCTTGCATGTTTCAATTGGTATTAATTTTTACGTTTTCAGCGGAGATCGAGGTGTAAGTGGGTGAAGGGAATTGTGTGAAATTCCTGGCTTTAATTTTGTACTGATTGTTCCATTTCTTTCACAGGCGGAGTTAGGGGCAGTCCTAGCAGGGGAGGACTTCGCCACGGCTTGAACTGTGTGCGGTTTCCCGATGGCCGTACCCGAGCCAGGGTCGGAATGGCGGGCATTGGATCCCTATGGACACTGGAGACTCCTCACCTTCATGTGCCGTGGCCCGAGGGATAAGCACTCTGTGCACCAATCTGTCGTGGATGTCCGGTGCCTTGGGACATGCATGGAGGCGGCAAGGGGACACCGGAACAGACAGTAGTTGCCCCATTTTTTGGGGGCTAGGCGTTTTTTGTGGTATAGATGGTCATGAACCATGGTGCTTTAGGGCTGGGACTGCCCCCTTTGTATTGTATGCTCCAATCAACTGTGATCTGTGTTTCCAAAATGAAAACTGATGTCTGACTATTATTCACTGACTGCCTAGTTTTTGGTTACCAAGGTATGTCATCCTCCCACGACAGGGGGGGGAGCCAATGGGGGCTGACACCGCTACGACAGCCAGCAACACGTTCAACATAAACAAAAATGAGTGGAGTTTTATTGCCCTAAGCGCAAGGTGAAAAGGGCCCCTTTGTACATGCCGCCATGGCGAGGAGAGTAAATGGTGGTGTGTAGTCCGTACATAGCGTGAAGAAACAGCTCCAAGCCCTCGTGGGTGAATATTCTGTGGCCCACTCATAAGCCAACATTTCCTGTTCAGAGACCGAGCAACTGCTTTCTGATTTGTTTAAGCACTTTGAGGCAAACGGCACAAATCTTTCAGGGCCACTTGTCTTTTGCATGGGAGCTTCCCTTAGACAATACACACTCGCACTGAGGATGGTGTGTCTCTGACCATCAAAAGGCTGAGGACATGCAGAGGCTGCAATGTTCAATTTCACTTGGCAAAAGGCATGGACATTTCATTTCAAAATGGTGCCCCATTTGAGAAAGCCTCAAGCAGGTCCTTTTTTCGGAAAAGTCTCTCACAAACTTTACATACTCGGACATGCTCAGTAAGGAACAGACCTTATCTTTGGACCTTGGCTGGGGCAGTCACTACACCAATGTTTGAGACAATTTCTTTCACTGACATGGTGTACCCCAAATATTGCACAGAGCATTGTAGAAATATACATTTGTCTCTGAGTAGAGTGGGTCCACTTTGCTGATCCTGCGTAAAACATTTCCGGCGTCTTGTCATGGCACTTCCTGGGTGTCACCATACACAAGCAGATCACCCTGAAAGTACACTAATATGGGGATGTTGCAAAGTAGATTGGCCATCAGTCATTACAAAACTACTGCAGCAGAGGAGAGAGCGAGCGGCACGTGCATGAACTGATGTGTGCCTTCTGGGGTCACAAACACATTCAAATATGTTGAGTCTGGATGCAGCCAAATCTGGCAGTAAGCATTCCTTGGGTGTAATTTAGAGAAATGTGTCACTTTGCCCAGTTAGAGGATTAAGTCTGTAAGGTTCGGTGGAGGTTAATGGTCAGCTACAGCATTAATGGTTAAGCCGCAGAGATGCAGAAATAGAAACATTTGCCATTCAGGAGAACTATGGGCACAAAAGTTTGTTAGCTGGACCTGCGCCGTCTTTCAGTTTTATCATTTGCATGTATCTTTTCATGGACTGACTTCTGGTCGAATTACTTTGTCGTACTTGTGTAGTATCTCTGTGAAGGAAAACTGTGGTATGACCAGCTGAGGATCAACTTGGCAGCGTTCCTTGCCCCTTCCAACCAAGGGTCAATAAGCCTGCTTGGGTCACAGGGAGTTTTCCAGTCGAGTTCCTTCCTTTAAGCTCAAATTGGCGCCCTTGGTGTCCCTCTACTTATCACACTCCTCCTGCAAAAGCTTCTCGTAGTTAATGGTGTATTCTGAGCCTGAATCAGCCATGAGTGTTCCTTACACCCCGAACAATCTGAGTACTGTGATGAAATGCTCTGCCTGGCTCTGAGGGTTAGCGTTAGGGTGAGCACAGGGGGACTGGGTACACCCACCTGCTACATGATTCAGGTCTGGAGGAAAGGTGGTGAGGATCTCGTAGTCTACCTCATCCTTTCCTCTCTGCATGGCAGGGACGGTTCTATGTTACTTTACCGGCTGTCGTTTTTTCAATGGATTTTTTGCCAACAAAAATCCATTGAAAAACGAATTGAAAGCTGTTTTTAATTGTTGGGGGTCCCACCCAATCCTCCCCATTTCCCTATATTGTTACCCCAACCCCATCCTGTCCTCTTTTATACCATTGCCCACCCCCCATTTACACTTAGATACGTTTTTACGATAGATTTTTTTTTTGATCCTTTCCTTCCATGCCCCGTTATTCCTCTCCTTATGTCGCTGTCCTCTCCCTACTCTCCTCCCTATTATGCCACCCACCGTCTGGCCCCTCTTTTCCTCTATCCCTCCAATGTTCCTCTCTCTACTCCACCCTCCTCTTATTCTCTACTACTCCCTCTCTCCCTTGTCCACACCAATACTACTCCCCCTCTCCACACTAATAGTACTCTCTCCTCTCCACCCAACTGCTCTCCCCTTTCCACACTACTACTAATCTCCCCTCTCCACATTACCACTACCCTCCATCCACATCTTTTCTTACAATCACTCTCCTTTCACCTCCCTAATCTCTTCTAACTTAGACTCACTCACTTGAAGGGGCCCCTAGGGCACCCTCGCGTATGGAAACAAGGCACAATCACCACACACGAACTGATACGCCAGACACAAGGTTGTATTCCCAAAAGCTAGGGTTTATTGCAAACAAATAGTCTCACTTGGCCAACTGGGTCTCACGCCCCGCGACGTGTGTCTCCAGACCCTGAGGGACGCAAGAGAGCGAGCATTGTGCACAGTTACATATATACCAAACGGGCATCTTACAATCAGCAGTGGCATATCCAATACCGCCCATAATCTAATTCCTCTGAATTGGGTTTGATGATTGACAATTGTGACGAGTATGACACCTTCAGACATTTATGTAGCCACAGTTTGTAAATTTGCAAGCCTGCAGACACAATTCTTTGTTTTAGAGAACACATTGCTCCTGTTCCTGCAAGCAAGCTGCGTGCAGGGGAGAGACACATTCTAGGCCCCGCTATCTTCTGGTGTCTATTCGTGTGCTAGGGGTCAACTCGCTCTACAGGGCTCTCCAGGGCTCAGGGAAGGGGGGCCGCAAAGGAGCGCATAATTCAAGCCATTAATTGTTCGTTTCTACCATTTCTACTGCATGAGCGAGACTATCTGGCACCTGTGTAATGATTAAATGCCTTGTTGCTTACTTCCAAGGATTTGTGAGGGAGGAGACTGGGCATTTCTATCTGGGTTGCCTGCGTTATGTTTCAACAAGTATCTCGCGGCCTTGCTCTATGCATGAACAATAATATAATAATGGAACAGAATAAACTTTCAGCAAAGCAGTTTCAACAGAAGGCAAGAAGCGAAAGTGGAAAACAAAATGGCGATTTCTATCACATCAAAATGGACGCACTTTAGTCAAGCTTATGAGTCTGTATAACTAATAACAAATCTGTGAGGCGGTTGGCGTTCGGCCAACAAAACTGATTGAATCTGCTATGGAGGGGTATCTATTGTTTCTGGACTGACACACTTTCCTTGAATGAACGCTCAAACTCAGCACCACATTCTCCCACCACCCAATACCTCACCTTGGCAATTCTCCTCCATGCTCCTCTGCACTGTCTTTTCTCTGTCTGGCCTCCTGTTCCCCCTTCTCCTTCTTTGACCTCACCCGAATAACCCACACCTTCCTGTTTCCTGTCGTCCCCTTTGTCCTCCACTTGCTCCTACATTGTTTCTCTCCCAAAGCTGTGACCCGGACCAATCCCTGCCCGTCCCTTAACCAAGGGATCTGTTACTTGAAAGAAAAAATACGAAATGAGCCTTAAGCCCAGCCCCTTTCTCGTATGTGTGCACTTTCAGGCAATGGTGTACCACTGCATTCAATGTCCCAGTACGTCTGTGGGCTTTATGACCAGTTTGATTTGCCGGTTTGAGGAAATAACAGCTCTATGGCCCCCTTGCAAGTAAGTACCCTGTCTTTATGGGTGATCTTGTGACCATTGCTTGAGCACTTAGCGCCCTCACTAGTACTGGAGCTGTGCTGGTGCAGGTCGCACAGCGGCTTTGCTTTGTTAGCCTACTGTGTGGTTTGCCCTGCGATGCGTCTGATTTTTTTTCTGTCTCTCTGTCTCTTGGTCTGGTTGCTTGCTGGCTGTTCCATCGCTAAGGCCACTGGCATTTGAACTCCAATGGGACAAACAGAAAGAAACTGCCTAGATTCAGGCAATGCTGGTATGGGGGTTATCGACAGTAGTGCCGATTTCGAACATGCAGAGGCATGAAGAAGGGACAGGGAGTGGGGGACTCTCAACCCCTACACCATGCCTTCGGGCAGGGCTGGCTCTGGAAATCACCATGGTGAGCCTCCCAACCTAGGCTGAGCGGCGTCCCATTCCCTCTTGACGGAGTCACATGTAGAATCAATTTCATTCAACCACAATGTACACCTTCTTATCAAAACTTCACTCCACACTTTTGCATTCTTCAGAATATGCATCTGTGATAGGGTGACCAGATTTAAAACGTGAAAAACCGGGACCGGGTAACTAACATAAAAGTAGGACTAACTATTGAAAGTGGCTGTCAAGGCACTACACTTCAGCAGCATTTGGAGTAAAAGGGGGTTTACGTGTTACTGCTCAAAGAAGCACATATTATAATTAATTCATCACAAACGAACACCATCTTAATTTGTAAAATGCAGCATTTCGTCTGTGCATTCCTGCCTGCCAGCTATGAAGACCTAGTACAAAAAACCCGGACCACTGCAGTTTCCAATGGGAACATAATCTTGAGAAAGTGGGCCGAGCGCCGAATACCGGGACAGTCCCAGCAAAACCGGGATGTCTGGTCACCCAAATCTGTGATGGCGGTGCCATTAGCATTATTTTTACAACTGCCCTTCGTAGGCATATTGAATGGCCGTCTGTGTTAAACAAAGCGTTCAGTAAATTCGCCCCATCCAGTACGTGCACGTAGTTTGCAAAGGTATGCAGCCACTGTGGTCAGGCAATAGAATGAATGCCTAGGGACTGGAGAAAGAAGAGTGGTAGTGTCACATCCTGCACCACTGAACAGTGGGCTGACTTACTGATCGGGGGCTTCTTCCTCACTTTAGAGTCTTGAGTGCCAAAGGAGAAATGTTGCTTCAAAAGCTGCTCCATCAGTGGAGATGCTGCAGGCCAATTAGACTCACTCCTCACTGCCATTGCGCTGGCAGCAACACCATTTATTTACTTTAATCGTTGAAATAATGCCAGAGTAGGGGCTACTCATCACAAGCTTGCAGTTGTGTGGAAGGCATCCCATGTGACTGAGCCCCACAATGCCCCGCTCCCACACTACAGAGATGGTTGAGGTAGTGTGCATGGGTAGAGTGCGCATGCGCCATGTCGCAGCGAGTGGCATATTTAAGCCCCTGAGGATGCGTAGGTGAACAAGTTCACTTTCGCTGTCTGAGGCTGGCAGGATGCCAGCGGAGGAGAAAAGATGGCACGTAGGTGTGTCTTGTATGAATCTGTGGGAAATCTAACGAAACATCCCAATGTGAACAAACTGAAATCAGAGGCCGTCTTTTTTTTTTTAAACAAATTGATTCTGATGTAGACTAATTGATAGCAAACCCATGTAAAACCAAAATAAAGCTGTACGAAACAGACTGGAGAGGGACTATAGAGACATTGTCTACTTAGTCCTTGCATAAAGAGTATGCAGGGTTTATTAGGAAGAACACAAATGTGTCAAAATACACGAATCTCTTTCCGTGAAACCAGATGAGAGCCCTCTGTTTAAGATTTAAAGTGAACATTTTACCCACTATGGAGTGGCAAGGTCCCAGACTGGGGCTGGAAAAAAACTTTGCAATATTGTCGACTATGCCATGAAAAAGAAGAAACAGAAACTTTAAAACAGGTATTTTTTTTTTGTGCATGCCCTGGCACTTTAAGTAAATAATATTGTAGCCTATTTGTTTGCACCCACTCATATTATTCTGGAGAGACCCTATGGAACCGACTATTGGAAGGTCAGAGCGTTGCCCTTACGCTAGCATTCTGCAGGTTTTTGAAACTGGTCTTTGGCAAGCTGCAAATTCAATAGGACCTATAGATTTTATACTACAGCCATTATAGCAGTTTGGGGAGATTATTAAATCATGTTTTATCGAAACCAGATGTGATTTTAGTTGCACGTATTTCAAGGAAGATGGTCTTAGATTTTGTATTTTGTGAGGATTATACATTTTATAGATGTGATTTTCATCGTTTTTTTGTTCAACGGTTCCCGGCTTGGACTCATCTACAAGTATAAGATACGTTTGTATTTTATAGCATAATAACATTCACCCAAATACACAGGCACATATTACTCGTGCGCACAACACTTAGAACTTGAACTCTTACCATTTTCTCTGTACACATCACAGGAGGCCAAAAACACACATAGTATCTGCCAGCAACACTGAACCTGGTAAGTAAAACATATGTGCTTGCCCAGCCCTGTAAGACTTCCTATAAATGAGCATACACACATCTCATCATACACATCTCTCAATTGACACATTTCATTGTACCACTGCATGCACACTGTCACCACTAGAGATGCCAACAGCATCAGACAGCCACCACCCAAAACATCCCACCAATGTATACTCAATGGCTGGCACTCCACAAACTCATAGTATTCCTGCATGCACATCCTCACCACAATATAGGCCAACGGTATCACACAGCCACCACCCAAAACATCCCAACAATGTATACTCAATGGCTGGCACTCCACAAACTCATAGTATTCCTGCATGCACATCCTCACCACAATATAGGCCAACGGTATCACACAGCCACCACCCAAAACATCCCAACAATGTATACTCAATGGCTGGCACTCCACAAACTCATAGTATTCCTGCATGCACATCCTCACCACAATATAGGCCAACGGTATCACACAGCCACCACCCAAAACATCCCACCAATGTATACTCAATGGCTGGCACTCCACAAACTCATACTATTCCTGCATGCACATCCTCACCACAATATAGGCCAACGGTATCACACAGGCACCATCCAAAACATCCCAACAATGTATACTCAATGGCTGGCACTCCACAAACTCATAGTATTCCTGCATGCACATCCTCACCACAATATAGGCCAACGGTATCACACAGCCACCACCCAAAACATCCCAACAATGTATACTCAATGGCTGGCACTCCACAAACTCATAGTATTCCTGCATGCACATCCTCACCACAATATAGGCCAACGGTATCACACAGCCACCACCCAAAACATCCCAACAATGTATACTCAATGGCTGGCACTCCACAAACTCATAGTATTCCTGCATGCACATCCTCACCACAATATAGGCCAACGGTATCACACAGCCACCACCCAAAACATCCCAGCAATGTATACTCAATGACTGGCACTCCACAAACTCATAGTATTCCTGCATGCGCATCCTCACCACAATATAGGCCAACGGTATCACACAGGCACCATCGAGCACATCAGGGCACTGCATATCTGATAGCAGGGCATTAGTAGCCATGGCCCAGCATGCTTTTATGCCCAACCCAAACACATCCCTCAACAACAATAGGAAACACACAGAAGCACATATGACTGAAGAATAGAGACTCTTCAAGCCCAGCAGTCACTCACTCCCTGGCAAAGGCATATGTCAACACACTATCGCATGGCCAAATTCAATTTGCAACAGCGCAGGTTTAAAACAAATATACATGTCTCATCATTGCACAGTGCAAAGAAATACACAGAGAAACACCCCAACACTGTTAACGCAATGGCAGGGAATCCTCATAGGCACCCCCATACACTCTTTCACACCGCACCCAAATCCATCCCTTATATACATTCGAAAGTACACCCTAAGACATATGCCCCAATAACAGTTGATTCTCAAGCGCAGCCCTCCCATTTCTCACTCACTCACTCGCTCACTCACACCCCACCCAAACAAGCAAACACACTTTTATCTTATTTGCACTTTCAACACCTAAATGCTAAATGTTAAATGTTAAAGGTATTTGTACCGCGCACCGTCACCAACGGAATTGGTCCCCAGGCGCTCAGGCGGATCTGTAAACGATAAAGGTGGGATGGGCTAGTAAGGTGAAGAAGGGAGTAGGATAGTGAGAGGAGTAGTGTTCTGTTGGCCGCTTCAACTCAGAATACACCGGGTGCTGAGCTTTGCTGCGGGTATCGGATCGGAGTCAGTCCGCGTGTCCTGTTGTTCCGGTTTATGTGTTGTTGCAGTGTTGTGAAGTGCATGCGGCTTGTTGTGCGAGAGATGGTTGTGTGAGTTTTTTTAGTTAGATAAGTATGCAGAGTTTGAGCTTATATTGGTCAGTGGCTTACCTGACCTTTACCATGCTAACATTCGTAGTTCTGTCTGAGTGTGACACCTGTTGGCCCTTCATATTCCCATCCAGACGTGGCGCCGGCCAATGATTAGGACTCCATCCAGGTGTGGTCATGCCAACCCTCACACCCCCATCCAGATGCGGCGCAGGCTAGTGTCTAGAGACCAATCCAGGTGTGGGCATGCTAACCTTCACAACTCCATCTGAGCGCCACGCAGGCCGGTGTTCACAATTCTAGGTGTGGCACATGTTAGCATTCACGTTTTTCTGGGCGTGGGTATGTTGTCCTTCAATCGATCCTTTCCAGATGCGACACAGGCCAACATCTATCTAGATGCGTCTGCCGGTCTGGATATGTCCGTCCGGTACGTATGAGTGGGAGAGTCACTTGGGGCTTTCGACTTGGTCTAGGTATGTGGTCAGTCTCTGCAGCCTTCCTTTGTGGCTATTTTCCATGATGTCTTATGCTCTGTCGAATGGTTGGTTATTTGGTTTGAGTGTTTGACCAATTTGAGAGTGGTCGAGGTTGGAGTTATTTTCGTCATTGTTTTAATGTCTGGGCATTCTGGTGCGTCTCCATTGTGGTTACGCTTTGAAAAGCCATGTTGAGGAGTTTCCTGAATGCTATGTGGTTTGTTGTATTCCGTATATTCTTAGGTAGGTCATTCCAGGTTTTGGGTGCCTGGTGAGAGAAGGACGATCCTCAGAGTTTTTTCTGTTGTAGGGTTTTGGTTCCAGGCGTATGTCGGTGCTTGATCTTAGTGTTCTTGTCGGTTGGTGTAGGCGTAGTTTGTCACTTAGGAATTCTGCGCCTTGTTTGTGTATTGCTCTGTGCGTGATGCACATGGCCTTGAACTTTATTCGTTGTTTCAGTGGTAGCCAGTGTAGTATTTTTAGCGCGGGTGTGATGTGTTCTCTTCTGGGTAGCTTGAGGAGGAGTCTGGCTGCTGCATTTTGTATGCTTTGCAGTTTTTTTTAGAAGTCGTTCAGGCATGCCCAGGTATAGGCTATTGGCATAGTCTACTCTGGACATGATCAGAGCGATGATGGTATGTGTTTTGTTGGCGAATGACAGGAACGGTAGGATCCTTTTTGCTGTTCGCAGGAGGAAGAAACATTTCTTGATTACCGAGTTTACTTGTGGCTCCAGAGTGAGGTTGTTATCCATCAGGACCCCTAGGTCTTTTACAGTTGATGATGGTTCTGGTGTGGTGCCGAGCTCTCTTGGCCAGGGGATGTAGTTGATGTCTCCTCCCTTTTTTGAAACAATCATTATCTCTGTTTTGCCCGGGTTGATTTTGAGATGGTTGAGGTTCATCCAGTTGAATATGTCATAAAGGCAAATCTCTAGTGTGGTGTTTTCTTCTCTGGTGTCTTGTATGTTGAAGATTATTTGAGTATTGTCGGCATAGTTGTAGCATGTGAGGCCATGTTTTTTGATGAGTTTGATTAATAGATACATGTAGATGTTGAATAGAAGCGAGGAGAAGCATGATCCTTGTGGTACTCCGCACGTGGATACTCTGGGTTTGGATTTACAAGGTTTCATCCATATTGTTTCTGTTCTGTTTGTTAGGAAGGATTTGATCCATAGTAGGGTAGTGTCTGTTATCCCTAGTCCTTCTAATCTCTTTATGAGGATGGCGTGGTTGGCAGTGTCGAAGGCTGCAGACAGATCAAGGAGAATCAGGGCGGTGCTGTTGTCTGAGTCTGCATTTGTTTTTAGGTCATCCCATATTGAGAGGAGAGCCGATTCTGTTCCTCTCATAGGTCTGAAGCCAACTTGTGCCTGGTCTTGTAGGCAATGCTCTTCTATGAATTCTTGGGTTATTTGGTAGACGTACGTTTCTAGTAGTTTCGCTATGTAGGGTATGTTGGAGATGGGTCTGTAGTTGGATAAGTCCTCTACGTTTCCTGTTGTGTCTTTGAATAGCGGCTTGATGTAAGCCGATTTGAAGGCCTACGGTACTTTACCTGTTGAGATTGAGAGGTTGAGGAGGTTTCTGTGGTATTCCATGGGGGTTCCTTGTTTGAGAATTGTTTTGTATATGTCCGGGGGGCAGAGGTCTTCAGGAGAGCCCGATTTGTTGCTTTGGTTAACAGTTTGACGAAAGCCTCAACTGATATTTCTGGGAAGTTTCGTAGCTTGTTTACGTGTTCCTCGTCTGTGTCGGTGGGGTTTGAGCTTTGAACGCTTGGTCTGTTTTGTATGGTGTATTGGATGGAGGTTATTTTGTTTTTGAAGTGGTCTCTGAGGTCCTCGCAAAGTTTCGTCGATGGTATTGGTGTGTTGTTGCAGGACGGTGCTTTTTTTAATTTCGTTTATGATTTTGAATAGTTCTTTTTGAGCGTTTGGTGCTCTGAAGATTCGGTTGTCATAATGTTTCCTCTTCTTGTATTTCCTTTTTATATGCGCGGATCTGTTGTTTGCGGTGGTGTTGTTGTTCCTCCATTCAGATTCTAGTTTTCGGTTTTTCCTTTTCATGGCTTTGAGTAGTGGGGTGAACCATTTTGCTGTAGTTTTCTTGCGTGATGGGGTGAAGGGCTTTTCTTTGGCGATGTCGCCGAGGGTTGTTGCGATCCAGGTATGAAGTAGGGCAACTTTTTTGTCTAGGTCTGCTTCTTCCACGGTTGATGCTTGTGGTTTGCTGAGTTCTAGGAGCTCGGTTAGGTTGGAGTTTTTTATGGTTCTCCAATTTCTTTTCATCATGATGGGTTGCTTTTCTTGTTGCTTTTTTGTCGGAGCGGCCGTTGTGATTATGAACGGAATAATGAGGTGCTCGCTCCAAAGTATTTGAATTGGGGGTGCCGTGGTGATGAGATCCTTGTTGGCGAAGATTGCGTCAAGTATGTGCCCTGCTGAGTGGGTTGCTCCTTTGACTAGTTGTTGTAGGTTCATGGCTGCTAGTTGGGCGATTAAGGATTTTTGTGTGGTTGTGGTTTCTTTGTCGAACCAGATGTTGAAATCTCAGAGGATGATCAGATGATTGTACTTGATGGCTAGGCTGGTGATTTCTTCTGTGAAAGCGTCTACGAAAGTCGCATAGTAGGTTGGTTGTCTGTATATCAGTATGAATTTCAGGTGGGTTTTGGGGTTTACTGAAAGTCGTAGTATTAAGGATTTGCATTTATCGATTTTTAGTGGATCTTCCATTTTGATGGCCAGTTGTTCCTTGTGGATGATCGCTAGTCCCCCCCCCTCTTTTGGATTTTCTGTTTGTTTGGATGCATTTGAAGTCTTCAGGTAGGCAGTTGTTGAGGGTGATCTTGTAGTTGTCGTCTAGCCATGTTTTGGTTACAAATAGGATGTCTATGCCTCCTTCTGACAGGAGGTCGTATATTTCCGTTGAGTGTTTGGACATTGACCTTGCGTTTATTAGATTACAGTGGATTCTCTGGGTGAGATTTTATTTTGAGGTTATTTGTTGCTCGAGTTTGTAATTATCTGTTCGTGGAATTTCCGCATTGATGTCGGTAGGATTAAGAACGGCGACAGCTGCTTCTTCATTGAAGCGGTCTAGTAAATTGACAACAGGGCTGATTAGTCTTGGTGTTTCTGCTGTGATGCTACTCGGATGATGATCAGCGGTGGTTTCTTCATTGGGTCCGATTGTTGGGTGGGAGGTGGCGTTGCTGGTTGTTGGTACTTTGCTGTATTGTGCGGGATGTAGTGGAAATCGATGTTGCCCCTCTGTTCTTGTAAGGGGTAATGGGGTCGGAGCCCTCCCACTCTCTTGTTGAGTGCCCCCGTCTTTTTTCCGCGTGTACCAGGAAATTCTTTGCATGTTTCGAGGTTTCTGTGTTGGGGTGTCGGTGTACCGTGGTTGTTGCGAGGTAAGGTGTGAGGTATAAGGATTTTTCTCTTGTGGTTTTTGTTCTGGTTGTGGCTGTTTTAGGCATGTTTTCTTCCAATGCGGCTGTTTCTTGTGGGTTCTGTCGGTGTTGTGTGTTCGCGTCTCTTGTTGCACAATCTTGTTCTCTTTCTCGGTGTCCTTTTCTGGTACGGGCCATTTTCCAGTATGGGTGCAGGTGTGACATGGTAGTTGGTCCTCTATGCTGTGCTGTGTGGTCGCAGTGACCTCGGTTTTCCTTCTCTGGATACGCTGGGGTGTTCTCTGGCTCAGTGTTGTTTCCGTTGGTGGGCAGGGTATGTTTCCTTAGGGTGCACTGTCGGTGGGGGGCGGGGTTAGGGCGTTAACGGTCTGCTGGTATCGGATTTAGTTGGGTTAGGTAGTGGTGGGTTTCCGGGATTGGTAGAGTGCTGAACTAAGCGCAGTCCGTTTATTTGAGAGATCTGTATAGTGGGTGAGAGTCCTGTCAGTGCAATCTAAACATCACACAGTGCCGTTCGGAGACAAGGCCCCTGCTACGTTTGAGAGAACTGCACAGTGGGGAGAGACGTCCACCAGCGCAATCTAAGCACCACACAGTGCAGTTTGGAGACGGAGCCCCTGTTAAGCTTTGAGAGACCTGCGCAGTGGGAGAGAGGCCTATCAGTGCAATCTGAACATCCTACATGGTAATTTGGGGAGAGAGAACCTGCTAAATTTGAGAGACCTGTATAGTGGGAGAGAGGCCTATCAGTGCAACCTAAACATCATACAATGCAATTAGGAGACAGAAACCCTGCTAAATTTGAGAGACCCGCACAGTGGGGGAGAGGCCTATCAGTGCAATCTAAACCCCATATAATGCAGTTTGGGGACGGAGCCCCTTCTAATTTTGAGATACCTGAATAGTGGGAGAGAGGCCTATCAGTGCAATCCAAACATCATACAATGCAGTTTGGGGACGGGGCCCCTGCTAGATTTGAGAGACCTGTATAGTGGGAGAGAGGCCTATCAGTGCAACCTAAACATGATACAATGCAATTTGGAGACAGAACCTCTGCTAAATTTGAGAGACCTGTATAGTGGGTGAGAGGCCTATCCGTGCAATCTAAACCTCATACAATGCAGTTTGGGAGACCTGTATAGTGGGAGAGAGGCCTAACAGTGCAACCTAAACATCATACAATGCAATTAGGAGACAGAACCTCTACTAAATTTGAGAGACCTGTATAGTGGGTGAGAGGCCTATCCGTGCAATCTAAACCTCATACAATGCCGTTTGGGAGACCTGTATAGTGGGAGAGAGGCCTATCAGTGCAGCCTAAACATCATACAATGCAATTAGGAGACAGAACCTCTGCTAAATTTGAGAGATCTGTATAGTGGGCGAGAGGCCTATCCGTGCAATCTAAACCTCATACAATGCAGTTTGGGAGACCTGTATAGTGGGAGAGAGGCCTATCAGTGCAGCCTAAACATCATACAATGCAATTAGGAGACAGAACCTCTGCTAAATTTGAGAGGCCTGTATAATGGGAGAGAGGCCTATCAGTGCAATCTGAACCTCATATAATGCAGTTTGGGACGGAGCCCCTGCTAGATTTGAGAAACCTGTATAGTTGGCGAGGGGTCTATCAGTGGAATCTAAACCTCATACAGTGCAGTTTGGGGACGGAGCCCCTGCTAAATTGGAGAGACCTGTATAGTGGGCGAGAGGCCTATCAGTGCAATCTAAACCTCATACAGTGCAGTTTTTGGGGACAGAGTCCCTGCTAGATTTGAGAGACCTGTATAGTGGGTGAGAGGCCTATCAGTGCAATCTAAACCTCATACAGTGCAGTTTGGGGACAGAGTCCCTGCTAGATTTGAGAGACCTGTATAGTGGGTGAGAGGCCTATCAGTGCAATCTGAACCTCATATAATGCAGTAAATGTCAACACTATTGTGTAACCAAATAGAATTTGCAATTTTACTCTTTTAAAAAACACATGTCACAGTTGCACAGCACATAGAAATGCACTCTAAACCATCCCAACACTCAATATCCGCTGGCATGGAAATCTCATAGCCACACTGCATCACCCGTTCAAGCCGCACCCAAACCCGCCCCATAACCTCATTGGAAAGTTTTACCAAAATAGATACGACCCAATAGAAGTGAATCCTCAAAGCAAGCCCTCCCAACAGTCACTTACACACCACCCAAAAACATCAACAAGTAACAAATGCGGAGTTGCCAGTGTGCATCACAGTTGCCTTTGCATTAAACACACCACACCATCAACATACGCCCTTTTATATAATGTGCACTTTCCAAATATATACGTCAAGACAAGATTACATAATCAAATATGATACGCAACTGTGCACGTTTAATAAAACATGTTAAAGTTGCACAGCATATAGAAATACACACCAAACCATATCAACACTCTTGCCTGGTGACATGTAGAGGGTATTGTTTGTGCATGCAGTCGGGTATATTTTCTGTGCTTATCTATCCTCTGTGCATATTGTGTCTGCAGATTGTGCTTTCCCATGTTCAAAGAATATTTTGTGTGTGCAGGTATTCCAAGCATATTGCTAATCTATCTGTCAGCCTCTCTATGTATATATCCTTTATGTGTTGTGTGTGTGTGTGTGTGTGTGTGTGTGTGTGTGTGTGTGTGTGTGTGTGTGTGTGTGCATGTGTGCGTACGTGTGTGTGTGTGTGTGTGTATGTGTGTGTGTGTGTGTGTGTGTGTGTGCCTGTGTGTATGTGTGTGTGTATGTGTGTGTGTGCCTGTGTGTGTGTGTGTGTATGTGTGTGTGTGCCTGTGTGTGCCACTGTCTGCCTACCTGTCTACCTACCTGCATGTCTGGCTGTGATGTGGTTTTGGGATCGTGTCCCTGCGGTTTGGTCTCTTGGGTCTCTTCCCACAGGACTGGCATCTGGTTTACTGAGAGTTAAGGAGCCTGGTCTGCAATGGTTTCTTTGCTCTGGTCTTGTCCCCAGGGTCAGGCGTGGTCTTCTGGTGTCTGGTCACTGGGGCGGGGTCCAGGTTAGGTCTAGTCTATCGTCTGGGTTCTGGTGCCTGGTCTGGTATCTGGTGTGGTCTTCTCTAATACTTGGGTCCGGCTCTGTTTCTGATGATTGGTTTCTGATCTCTAATTCCTATGATCGGATCGTGTCTCGGAAGCCTTGTCGCCAGGGTCCGTTGTCGTGTGTAATCTCTGATCCCTAGTTTCTGGTCTAGTCTGGTCCCTTTGGCCTCTTCTGTCCGGTTTGCTCTGGCTCTGCACTCTGGCCTTGCCTCTGATCTTTGGGTCTGATGTGATATCTGTTCTTTGGAGCCTCTTTCTGGTCTCTCGGATCTGGTTCTTGACCTCTGAGGTCTGGTTTGGTTTCCGGTGTTGGGGGAGAGAGGCTGGCCTGTGCTGTCTGGGTTTATCTGTGCATGTAGCCACTAAGTATCATAGGTAAAGGTTATCATTATAATACGCTGCTCTTTAAATATAGGAATTCTCTTATCTCCGTCAGAATATTCCCAAACTTAGCCTAGATTTGCATTGTTGGGATTCCATGTTGTCCTGTCATTCTTGATGTCCCTGTCTTGATGTTAGCGCCCTGATGACTGAGGGCTCCGGCGCCATATAAATATATAAATAAGTTAATAAAAATAAAATAATTGTTCTTTTATAACGCACTTAATACAAACAAGTGGTTTCTAAGTGCTGGGTCGGGATTCAAACCTGTGTGCACAGTGTTGTCTTGCTTCCAAGACAAACACATTGCGCCTTAGCTATCCTTGCTCCCCCAATCTTCCTTCCCATGGTTGCTATGCACATTGGTGCAGTCAGCAGCCATCAGGGTGCACACAACAGGCATACATACAATGTTGCCCTATTTTTTCATGGGCTATAGCTTTATGCATTTTCCAGAGTAGAGACATATAAGAGAGTGTCTCCCCCTCCCCCCTCTTCCATAGCCTAAGCATGCCACAGGCAATGACAAAAAGAAATGCCACATGAAATCGACCACTTTACCAACAGGGGCACGATTATCTAACATTTGCTCTGGCTCTAAAAATTCAGCAAATGCTTAGATAATACAGAATGGAGCAGACATGTTTTGTCCCAGTCTGGATTGTGTAAAAGCGTTTGCACTGGTGCGAAACAAGGATCAGAATATATTCTGTACTATGTTTGCCGTATAACATAAAAAGAAATGTCTTTAGCAAACATAATAAATAAAACAGCCTGTTTAATTGTTGCCCTATTGAAAACCTATTCGGATAAGAATGATTGGGGCCAAACCTGTTTACTCCATTCTGAATTATCTAAGCAGAAACATTGATGTTCTCCATATTTTTGCACAAGGGGAAAGTCTTGATAATCTGCCCTCAGAGGCAGAAGGGAGTCGTCTTAAAACAGTGCCCCTCTTCTGCAGCCCTCGTGGTTTTAAGGGAGCGCAGCTTCAGTGTAGTTAGCAAGGCAGGCCAGGCACACTAATAAGCCGCAAGCGTGAAAAGCATCTGCACCGGCCAAAGAGCTCCCAATTTATTGTGACAGATTAAATGTCAGACTCGTTTTTTGCCAAAGCCACTCTGTTTACTTATAAATCTTTTGTCAATTTATGCAAGAACATGATGGGGCCTTTTCTGATTGCCCATTCATGGATAACGCGCCAAGAATTAAAATGTGTTTATTGCTCCCTTTTGTACTAAATTATTGCTATTAACTGTGATAGCCTCCATCATCCATTATACTGAAAAGGTCAGGGCTTGGACTCTTGTCACTGGAACATGGTAGAAGGTAATGACTTCAATTTAACAAGGAGAACTTATCTCTATATGGATAGCTAACAGAGGGCAGAACTAAACAAGGAGCACATATCTCTATATAGATAGCTAACAGAGGGCACAACTAAACAAGGAGCACATATCTCTATATAGACAGCTAACAGAGGGCAGAACTAAACAAGGAACACATATCTCTATATAGACAGCTAACAGAGGGCAGAACTAAACAAGGAGCACATATCTCTATATAGACAGCTAACAGAGGGCAGAACTAAACAAGGAGCACACATCTCTATATAGACAGCTAACAGAGGGCAGAACTAAACAAGGAGCACATATCTCTATATAGACAGCTAACAGAGGTCAGAACTAAACAAGGAGCACATATCTCTATATAGACAGCTAACAGAGGGCAGAACTAAACAAGGAGCACATATCTCTATATAGACAGCTAACAGAGGGCAGAACTAAACAAGGAGCACATATCTCTATATAGACAGCTAACAGAGGGCAGAACTAAACAAGGAGCACATATCTCTATATAGATAGCTAACAGAGGGCAGAACTAATCTGTAGTACAGTGTAAAAGGATTTTCCAAAATTAATTTACATAAGCTCAATGTATGCGGTCTATGTGTGTATGGCTATGGGTGTGACTGTGCATATGGGTGTCTTTCTCTTCGGTGTGTATACTGGGGCTGCTTGTCCATAATATGCAAAGGGCCACCGACCTGACAGTACCCTCACCCATTATGGAGGAGCTAATTTCTCTTTGACAGTGTATGTTCCAATGGGCCGTGCATGGCTGGGTTAATTTTCCTTCTCCAGTTTTGCATTGCCCATTGCAGATGCAGGCTGGGGAACTGCAGGTGGGAATATGTGAGGGGTGCTCCAGTGCCCCCGCACATCCAGACTCCTTTAGAAGGGCTGAAAAAGTGGCGCTGTGCTTGAGCAGAAACCAGGAAGATCTCTGTGCTTCCTGGTTTCTGTTCTTGTATGTGGGAGCTGGAGGGCCCTTGTCATGGAGACATGTAACAACACCTATCATGCTTGTTATTACATAGTTAGAATGACATCTTGGTGTAGCCAGTCTAGCCATTTTGTACTGTGGCATGACATTATTTACTGGGCATTTATGACAAAGCATGCATGATAAGTGTTATTATGTGGCTAAACTGGCATTTTGGTGCAGGCAGTCTAACCATTTCTTACTGTGGTATGACATTTTTTAATTGGGCATCTACAATAAAGGAAGCATGATAAGTGTTATTACATGTTGGACATGTTTTCTTATTGTGGCGTGGCATTTATAATCTCAAAGCCAACAGCAGTATGTTCTTATGTATGGATACTGGTATATATTGTCAGAGTCAGCTTAGATATGTTTTCTTATAGTATTCTTGCGGGCATCATGCACAAAGCAAACAAAAGTATGTTCTTATATGGGAATACTGGCACATATAGGTGCAGACAGCATGGAAATATATGGGCACAGCTAACGTGTAAATGTTTTTTATACTGGCATGCATTGTGGGGGGAGGCATCATGAAAATGCATTGGGAAATGCTTCTTTGCACTGTTGGCGACTTGCATCTTTAGGACTTTTTCATGAGTTACCCTACAAAACCGATTTCAAACTGTCTGGCTTTTTACCCAATTTTTCCACAGAAAGTGTGCTATATAATGCACCATATATATAATATATGTAATGTAGCGTGGAAGTGCACAGCGAGAAAGTGCAGTTTTGAAGCTGAGCTATGTTTTTTCGGGAGGACCGTTTACCGGTGACACAAGGGAGACTAATATAATCTGCTTCAAAGCTTGGTAGCAGGTAGCGCAAAAGTGCATGGTTACAAAGTGCAGTTTTATAGTTCTACGGGGAGGCCTAGAGAGGAGCTATCGGGCAAGTTGTTCAAAGAAACCTGCTGCTACCCTTTGAGTTTCTGCCAGGCTCTCCGCTGCTATGCAGGGAGCTCACACGCACTGGTACAATCTTCACAGCGCACGACCAAAATCAGAGGATATAACTAAAACTTTTCATCCATCGCCAAACTGTTCCCCTTCACTCCTTCTTTCTCCTCAAAAAGTGCCTAAATCCTCCTGTGGTGACGGAGAAATGACAAACTATTTTCAAGGGGCTCCTCACAGTCTAGATACCGCAGCTCTCGCGCTAAGGAAATGGAATCCTCTTTTTTACAGCTGTGTCAAAAGCCTCGAAGTAGAAGCTATTCAAGCTAATAGGTGCTTGCTATCACAGACCCCTGTTATATTTACCATTTCATCTTCAAAATCTATAGATCAAGGCAATGTACAGATTCATTAGGCTAAAACAGCAAAATCAAGCAAGCAACTTGTTGGCTCCTTATCCAACTCACTATTAAATGGGCAAGGTACTAATCAAGTTCCAATTTGGGAGGCTGTTCCTTTGGAAATTTACCTGACTATGGGCCTCATTATGACCCTGCCGGTCCGGAAACAACAGTGGCAGTAAATCCGCCACCACCATTGTTTCCGGAACGGCTGATTCCGAGTTCTGCAGGCGGGAGGTGTCACTCCCACTGTCGAAATAGAAAGTATATTGTGCCTCCTATTGTAATAAATATATTAATATTGGCCTACGCCAAGCTGCTCGAAAGTCGTTTGCGAAAGAAATCTGTGTTGCAAGGTC
Source organism: Ambystoma mexicanum (assembly GCF_040938575.1). NCBI lineage: Eukaryota > Metazoa > Chordata > Amphibia > Caudata > Ambystomatidae > Ambystoma > Ambystoma mexicanum. The sequence goes on along the minus strand of NC_090922.1, from coordinate 140,677,783 downwards.
CTGACCTTAAATCCATGTAAGCCACCATTGTAGGTCAAACCGCCATTTTAGGATTCGTTGTGTAAAAGTCACCCTGTGAGCTAAAATGGTGGATGATGTCATTCCAGAATACAACATGGCCGTCTTGACCTCTGTACATAGCTAATGTGTAATTTGCCTGCAAGCCACTTGTTGAGGTCGTGAACTGAGACCTAGTCCTTCGTTGACCTATGTGCAGAAGGATTACTCGTGCAATGAAACTAATCCACGAGCATACGTTGAGAAAATGTATTCAAATACTGAACGAAGAACATCTGTTTAACTACATTGTATTAATGTTTAAGAAGGCCTGCATGGAAAACTTTAGAATACACAGTTATTGCATACGCTTGTTGATACATGTATTAAAGGCAAACCAGTCATATGCGGTTATTTGAGACTTGGCACAAACCCTAGATCGGTGATGTATTAAAAGGAATATTAACCTGAAATGGGGCTGGACATCGCGCCAACCAAATGTATAAAAAGCGAATACATTCTAATGTACAGCGTCTCTCACTGAATACACTGAACCATGCTGGAGTTCGTTGTGTTGTACTGAGGGCTGATAGCTATCTGATTTTGCTCTGTTTTTGTAACTGGATTCAGTATAAAATAAAGTACTTTGTATGTTCCTTTGTAACCCGTGTTCGGTGTATTTCCTTTTGGGGTACTCAGCCTCAATATTTTATTTCTGTTTCCACACCATCAGTTCTGACCTGGCGGGAGTAATATCACCTGCCTGCAGGCGGACATGGAAACAGCGGCTCTGTCATAGACGGAACCAGTGTTTCCATGGTCCTCATCCCCATGGAGTCCTATGGGAATGAGGATTTAGAGAATTCCGCCTCCAGAATTACCGGGTCACCGGGGTTGGAATGCCGGAATGGTATTACGGGTCTGGCGGCAGCCTGCCGGCTTTTCCGGCACGGCTACCGCCACACTCGTAATGAGGCCCTAAGGCTCTTATCTTAGTATTACAGTTATACTGTATGACATCATTAGTGCTAAACATTAAGAACAACCTTGACTTTTGTCAGAAATGCTACAATTTAAAAAAATCAGCTGTCTGTACTCCCAAAAGTGAGGTCTTCAGTCAAAGATTTAGGAGGAATAGCCAGCACTAGATATGAACCACAATTCAATCAAAGTACTTTAATACCAGAACAGGACGTGAAAGATCCAACAAATGTGGAATTAAGTCTGCAACTAATAGAGAATTCCCCCTTGAATGGTTTGCAGGTAGTGCTGTGAAATGCGAAAAGATCAAAGGGAAAAACAGTAATGTGATTAAGGGGAAAAATAGTCTCAAACTCAGCGACCAAATAGAAAAAGTTCAAGGAAATGTTTACAATCCTTACAATTTGATTCAAATTCGTGATGGTTTTTCCAGTGGACGACTCGCCTGTGAGTATTTCAGTTAAAAAATATTGTAAGAAAATGAAGACGTTTAAGCAAAATAACAATCAAGCAGGAGATAAGATAGGGCAAACTAACACCATGGAGGATGCAACGACTCTGGACATTGTGACACATTTTTCAAATCAGAGAAGTATTATTCCTTTTTTAACAGGTCTCAAAGGTTCTGAGGGTTTGAAATGTGAGGGTTTGACTCATTTTTCATTTCTTATAGCACAAACCTAGCTCAGGAGCAGTAGAGTGCTTTACAATAGGATTGTGCCAGGATTGGGCTTTGCATTTTATACAGTAATGCAGGACTATTGGTGGAGGGAGAGAGGAATTTTTATTCGTCCGGCAGGTATTGTTGAAAGAGCCACATTTTTAGCATTTTGCGGAACTGGAGGATGGTATGGGCATTTTGAGCCTCTAACAGGATTGATTTCCAGATGGTCGGAGTGTGGCCGGAGAAGGTCTGCTTGGGAGTCTTCTCTTTGCGGATAGCTTTGACGCCAACCTTTTGATAGTTTTGCTTTGTGAGGTACAAGAGCATCCAGAGGTGTTGCATTTAGACTCCTTCTTTGAACTTGATTATGATCTGAATTAATCTATTAAGAAACAAGAAGTTGATGCTTCAGTGGGGCCATACTTTGCTGCCACCTCAGGTGGTTCCCCTATATACAAGAGCTGCCTTCAATGGCAATTTTGCTGGTAGCACAACCTTTAACTCTAGGTTTATGAAGTTTAAAGTGTCTAGACATGTTAGCAGTCTACTAAGATCTATTGCTAATTTAAACTCTTCTTCTAAGATATAGTCTATTGGTTTTGAACATCTTTTTAATGATTTAGGTGAGGCACCACTTAATCGAGCCTTTTTACTCTCCTTATTCCAGATGATGCAATCTCTTTGCTGAATTGGATCTTCAGATCTGGCTCAAGTGGAATATGCCCACCCATGATGGACTGATCTAAACTTACATCTTTCACACAGTGCACACAATTTCAGGCTGGACATGACACTGGTTGGCGACTGGGTTTCCTCTAAGAAGCAGTGCTTCCCCGCTATGTAATTTATCTCCATTGGACAACAATTGAGTCCGAAGTGATCCATGCAGAGGCCAAAGCATAATACAGAGAAGCTGGTGGGGCTTTGGAAGGCTTACCCGGCCATATCATATCTGGGAGATGCTGACTGACAGGAGACGCAGTCAGAAAGAGGTGTAGGTAGGCCATCGGGTCAGCATGTGAAAGTGGGGGCCCGAGGTGAGAAGGTAAATATAGAAACATTTGTCCATAAGTGTATGTATGTGTTTATGTATGTATGTATGTATGTATGTATGTATGTACATGTGAGGCATTCTCTTTGAGTGCATGTGTCTGAATGTGTCCATGTGTGAGTGTGTGTGGATATGAAGGAGTGCAGAGGTATGTATGTGTGGGCCTTTGCAAGTGAAGTATATCTGTATGCAATGTGTGTGCAAGTGGGAGGAGGACTAGTGGGTCGATGATTGTGGAGTGGAACAAGGGCCGAAGGAGGAAGTTGAAGTTGAGGCCCCAGCAGTGAAATTTGGCAATGAGCATTAACAGATCTTCTTACAATACTGTGGCATTAGTGCATTATGGGCAAAACCAACATTACTGAGTGTGCCTTTAGTTGGGACTACTAGGTGCAGCCAGTGTGGACATATTTTGTTACACTGATATTATTACTGCATGATTGGCAAAATAATTATGAGCATAGTTTTACGTTATGATTGTGATGAATCCTGCAGAGATACACTGAGGCAAACTGGGTGCAACCCTCCTGAATAGGGATACCACTTGGGAGGGGGGGTGATTGTAACCCGCATTGCCAGCAGCCAACGAGGTTGTACAAATATAAAACAAAGGCTCCAGGAGCAAATCCCTCCTTGTAGGAGAGATCAAAGTGGAGAGAACTGTAACCTGTATTGCATACAGCCAATAGGCAACAAAAGAATAATACATTAATGATACAAATTTTGGAGGAGTTGTAGCCCATTTTGTTAAAGAATCGAGATACAGTCAAGAGAAATCGTTGTTGTTGAAACCTCCTCACTTAGAATCCTGGTGTGGAGAATTTTGGAACAAGCACTAGTAGTAGGAGGTTTATCCTGGCAGGCGAGTACACCAGGAAAGAAGAAGATGATTTAAAGTATTGTGGTTGTGGTAAAGAAGTGTGTTGGAAAAGGAAGTGTTCAATACATCACCTTGTCTTGTTGAACTGTTGAATTTAAGAAAATGTTTCCTTTAAAGAAGAAGTATAATTATTAAGCTATCCTGAATGAACTGTTTCTTTTGGAGAAGAAGGATGATATGCTAATACTTGATTGACTTTGAGAAAGAACATTTATCCTATGTTATGAATTTGTGTTTTGAAGAAATGACTTTTGTTTTGCCAAGCAAGACAATGTGGAAGATTAATAGTTATTCTGAGTTATGGACAAACCTTTGGAAAGAAAGATATTCACTTTGCACTTTGCCATGTAGAAGGATCCATTGTATGGAAAATACTTTTTTTACTACGTTGAATGGAACTTTGTTATTGCACAGAACTTTCTTGAACTTGAACTGCACTCAAGGTATTCCTGGCTTGGGAGTTCGACCCTGGTCACAAGGAGTTTTTCTGAAAATGTTGAGTTTGAATTGATATGTTATTTTTTGACAGCCAAAAACACACTGTATAGTTGTGTTGCGTATATTAGTGTGAGAGTCAGATACCTTTAGGGCACTAAGTCATTTTTCTTAAGCCTTAGTTTGTTAGGCAGTGACACCCTTGTTAGGCTAGGGAAAGATAGGCATTTATCTCACCCCTTTTTATTTAATAAAATCGCATCATGTGAGAAAACTCTACCTTTGTGTCCATCTCACATCTCTGACTCCTCATATGATACTGGCATATAGTGGATCCAGCATCTACATGTTTTCTTGCAGTGGCATTAGTAGTGTTATGGGCAAAGCCTATATTTTTTATTTTTAAAAACATTTATTTTGCATACATATAGCCATGTAAATGACTTCATACACAATTAGAACATCAACATCACAGTATCCTCATAATAAATAGTCATTAAACAAAAAATTAAACCAGAACATAAAAAATACAAATACTATTGGCAAACCAATTCATTTAAAATACCCCTTACGAAGTCATAACCATATAAAATATGAGGTTATAATTGTTTCCAGTCATAAAATCCACCCATAGGTCATCAATTCTTTTGTACCTCGATACTCACGAGTATTTCCTCATGGATTGGTAATGTATAACTTCCAAGCTGTTACAATACATCAACACATGCTTGATAGTCTCAAGCATGCAGTCACCACATGATCTCCAGCCTCTGGATAACCTACTCAAGCCCCTTCGAGCACAAATAATTTCAATAGTTTCCACTAAGTTAAATTTAATATGAGTATAGCTTACCACAATAAGACTATGAGGATATGCCTCAATATATTTGGGAAGATCGCATCTTCCTATATAATATTCCAGATACATCCCACTATTCACCTTATTGGCTAAACAGACAATTGCTTGTTCGATATGATAACTGTTTACCAGTCTTTTCACCAACACCTTAAGAACACTCTAAGGTCAAAAGAATGCAAACCCAACACTGGCATCCAGCGTTTTATAACTAATTTTATACCGTCTGTGCAGCCACCTTTAATGTACGATGGAAGTGCGGAACATTCAAAGGCTATGTTCATATTTCAATTAATGATATTATTTTGTCTATTGTAGATCAACACTGATCAAGTTACATTCCAAGTAAATACATTGTATCAGGAGACTAATCAGAAGTCTAAATAATTGTTTCAAGCATTTGCCCGCCAAGTCCCTTAAAATACATCTAAATTTCAAGCCCCAGATTTCCAACTCCATGATGCAATAATGTCCTCACCTTAGACTGATAAATTATCAGTAAACTTCGCAATGAGTGACCACTGCTTTTCCCAGCACATTTGTTCAAAGCTCCAATCTGCTGATTGGCCGTGTTACTCACATATTCCCAGTGGTCTCTCCATTTTAGCGGCAAACAACAACTCCCAAATATTTTTATTTAGTGACCTGTTAATCTCATTATTATTGATTTTCCAGCAATAAGTCTTCATTACCGTACTTATGGGGCTAAAAACCATGATTTGGGATTTATCAACATTTATTGTTAATCCATTTATTTCCGAGTACACCCTCAGTGCTTCCAATTTAAGCTCTATTTTATTTATTTAGATATTTGTAAAATGAACTTAACCCTGAGGCATCTAGGCGTAATCCCTTTAGGGTGTAGTCTAATATCAGCAGGTCATCCGCGTATCCGAGCCAAGATACGGCAGAGCTACCAAATTCTATGGAATCATTACCAGGTGCAGCTAGCACCTCGTTCAAATCAGCCATGTATAGATTAAACAATGCGTGCACATGTATGCAGCCCTGTTTAACACCCTTGGTATTGTTTATCCAGTTGGTATAACTACCAGTGGCATCAAGTCTAATTCTGACACGATTGTCAGAATTTATCTGATGGTCATGGATAGAAGACCTTGAGAAATATCCCATGCAACTAATTTTGCCCATAACCTCTGTCGCAGAATGGTATCAAACGCTGCACTGTAATCAATATAGGCAGCATATACTGGCAACTGTTTCATCCTCCAGGAATATTCAATCAAGGAGGCAAAGGTGTATAAATTGTTTGTTGTACATGAACCTTCCCTAAAGCTGGTTTGCTTAGGGGGAATAATACCTTTAATATCACTGCAGGCAGTACGTTCTTGAAGCAGAACCTTGGCAAAGATCTTTACTGGGATATCTAACATAGTCAAGAGAAGGTAATTGGAGGGAGCAGCCTTTCATCCTTTTTTATGCATTGGTATAAGATTGCTGTCCATTCAAGATACCGGCATTTGATTTGTATGACTAATGCACATAAATAAGGCATGGAGGGCTGCTGTCCAAAGTAAAGGATTCATTTTCAACAAGGCATTACTAGTACCGTATGGACCTACAGCACAAGAGCTGTTCAAAGCTGTTCAAAGACAATAAGATTGTGTTCTCACATGGCATTGGGGAATAGGCATGGCATGGATTTCTATGTGCTGTGCTACAAAATCGATTGTACATTTGATGCTGTTTAACACAGTTTTTCACAAACGGTGTGCTGTAAGATGTACCCTGTTGACCCTTTATTTACCCTCCATTGGTTGGTTGGCGCTCACTTGCTATGCTCCTTGTAAATGCACATTTCTGTAAAATATGTATGCCCCTCCAAAGAAAAAAGAATCAGCAGCTGCCAATACTGCTCCCTCCCAGCATTGTTTGAGTCGGGCCCTTCCTCCGATGCTGCTGCGCTTCACAACCACTTTTCAATCCGTCCCTTCCTATTCCATTGTCTCTCGGTCCTGCCCTTTCCTCTCGCAAGTGTCTCATGACTTTTCTGGTTAGTGCCCCTCCACTATGGGCACACCCCTTGGCTGCTGGTCCGGTGTCAGTTTGACGTCTACATCCACCTTTTGTCTCTCAGCCAGTAGATGGAATTGGGCGATGGAGGACGTATGCAAAACGTATGTGCTGTTTTTCTCTATCTCTCACCCACCTCCCAACCTTGTCTTCATTATCACCAGAGAGCAGGGTGGATGTTTTTCTGTCACGCTGTTCTTTATCTTTCTTCTTTTATGCATTGGAAGGGCATGTATGGTTTGCACTGGTGCTCCTTGATCAAGAAGGGCAACAGTTATGAGGAAGTCTCCTTAGTTGTGTTTTCCATTGAAACTCCCAGAGATATTCTTTTGGGTAAGGGACAGTGCAAAAACTGCTGGATGGATTGACACCAAAACCCAACCATAATTTACAGGTTACCCGAACTTGACAATCTTTTTTGGTTTGATATAAATGCAAGCATATATTGACGGGTAGGTAAACAAAACATTTTCCAGAGCAAGCTTTTGAATTCCAATCATGCAATGTGATTTTTGGAGAGAGCAAGGAACCATTTCCACCATCGGAGCATCTTGGGTCCACAGACATGCACATAGTTTTGTGGACCCTCGTCTGGCAGATGGCAGGGCACCCCCACATGCCTTGTCACCAGACAGGGCCAGCTCATGCCATAGCGGCATGGATAATGACCTCATTTAACAAACAAGTGCCTTTCGCCAAACCCCAAAGGAACTCATGAAAAATGTAAGAGTGGCACTAGACATATTCTACACAAAGTACATACAAACTAATTAGCCAAAGCATAGCTGAGATATTTTTTCTTTTCCTGATAGAAAATGAAAAGGGGAGCATGCATTTAAAATGGCAACCTGTGCAACCAGCATGACCAATGCACCGCTCTCACCTTATCCAATTGAGCATCGCTCTCAATAGTTGTTCACATCATTAAGAAACTACCTTTTGTCCATTGTCGAAGCACTTACATCTTAATGCCATATTTTATAAAAATGATAAAACATTGCCACTTTCTAAGTACTGTATCAGACTTCTATCCCTTACAAAGAGAGAATCTACTTCAGTTGTATGAGAACTGCCCAGAGAAATGATAGGCATTGTTATATTTCCTGAGGAAGCAGATGATCAATAAGTGAACTCATGAAGGTAAGTAAAGGCGATATGAGGGTGGGCGAGGGTTCCTTTACAAGAGGGATGGGGAACGCCCCATATGAACTTCAGCTCTGACTGCACCTTCCCAATGATATTATGTCCTGCATAGCCCAGTTCCCTGTTCTTTTAGATGTCACTCATTAGGTCTCCTTGTATTCCTTTTGGCTGAAGGCAATGCTGAACATTTACGCATGCATGATTGAACGGACTGCCCTATTCTATCCCCATTTGGGGATAGTAAAGCGAGGATGTAGGCTAAGGTCCAACTGATCCAGTCGGTCTAAACTTGTGTAAACAATTAACTGCTGTATTACAGCAGAAGTGGTCGTAGGGGTGGTGGACAAAAGACTCTCAGATGATGCGGCTGACCCTGAAATGCTTTTGATGAAGTAAGTTACACCAATGCCTTTGTTACTAATGCAGCCCCCACTCGCTAAAGGAACAGATTTTCAGGCAATCATCTACCGCCCAGCGTTCATCACTGTCAACCAACAACTACACATATTGTTGTTTATTTCTATTCCACCAGGGTGACATGTCATACTCTCCCGTTATCCAACCACTACAGATCCACACACTGTCCTTGCACATATCGTCTGTCTGCAACATAACATGGTTGCGCCGTACTATGGCTTGGCCCTAGAAGCGTGGGCACTCAGTGTGCTACTCTCCGAGCCAGCCGATGCTGTGCTATGACTCTGTCTTGGGACAATTGATCTCCTCCTGCTCATCGATGGAATGCTCCAATGTGCTGGCATTTGGTGGGTGGCTGGTCATCCACAATCTCGCGCATTAGGCTCACACTGCTCCGACAGGCTATTCCCTTGCGGTCTCCATCCCTCGCCACCTATGACCTCTGGCCTGCGTCACTTGTGTAACCTGCTGGCTATCCTCGCTACTTATCTTGTCAGCCCCATGCGTTACTTGGCAATATAACCTGCTTGGAACTACTGGTTATTACATTTTTCAGCCTTGCACTGTTTTTGCTTTTTACCTACCTGAAACTACTGGATTTGACATTGTTCAGGCTTACGCTGTGCTCGCCTTTTATCTATATGTATTACCGGATTTGACATTGTTCAGCACAGCGCTGTGTTCACATTCAACCTACCTGTTACTACTGGTTTTGACTCACACAGCCCCACACTGCACTTGTAATCCCACCTGTCTGCAACAAGCTTACCTCTACACACCAGAAGCAGCCCTGCGTACCATGTGGCGTGGAATTGCCAGACTGTGCTCCTATACCAATTTTGACTTTTATGTTTACCTGTACACCTGCAGTAGCCCACCATACCATGAGGCGTGGCTCTGCCAAAGTATGCTTTCAAGTCCCTTTTGCATGTTGTAACTGTTATGCGTAGGCTTTCACTTCATAATCTATCACTTTGCACTTACTGTGACTAGCGTTGTGATACCCGATCGTCTTGGGCACTGCTATAAATGCTAAAATAAGAAATAAATAATAATGTCCGTCCCCAGCAGGCTACACCGGAACTATGTTGACTAAACCTATTGTTCTCGCCAAGGCGGGACAAATGTGCCAGAAGGCCCATGAGGTGGGATTTCTCAAAGTTTCTTTAGACACATGATCAGGAAACTATATATTCACTGGGCCTGGAAGGGAATCAGGTTAATTAGGTGCGATTGCTGGGGTTGCTATCCATTCATACCCATTCTTGATTATGTGCATGCCTGAGGAGACTCTCGATCTCCTGGCATATCCGTTGAGTGGGATCCACAGGTAATTTCTTATATGAAGCCACGTCCTGTTAGACACTGTGAAATATGAAGCAGAATGTGAACGCCTGTTGTCAGACGAGGTTTCATATAAGAAATGACCTGTGGATTCCATACAACGGATACGCCAGGAGATCGAGAGTCTTCTCAGGCATGCACATAATCAATAATGGATATGTGATGAGGAGAAAACTTTCCTTACGAAAGAACATCCGAAGACACCAGCTTTTTACATCTTACACAAGGTACATAAGAATATGACAGATCCACCAGGGAGACCCATCGTGGCAGCTCTTGACTCTATCCTAGAACCTCTATCGGTATACACTGAATACTTCCTGAAACCCTTCGTGACTACCATGAGATCGTATGTGAAGGACGCCTCTCATATGATTAATACACTCACTACAATACCCAGAGGGCAGGATGATATTCTAGTTACACTGGATGTGGAATCCCTGTACACCTTGATTCCTCAACGGGGATGCTTGGACATTTTGCACACATTTCTGGAGGGATGTAGGAACCCACTAAAGCCACCCAGTTGCTTTATTGTAGAATGCGCAAGGCTTGCTATGTGTGAACATTTCTTTTTATTTAAAAAACAACTGTACCTGCAGAAGAAAGGGGTCAGTATGGGGGCCACATTTGCCCCAGACGTGGCAAACTTGTATATGGCTCCCTTTGAATCTCTATATATTTTCTCAATTTATAACCCCTGTGCCAGCCATATCCTAATATGGAAACGTTACATAGATGACGTGTTCTGTATTTGGTCTGGCACTGATAATGATTTACTTCTCTTTTTCAAATGGCTGAATGTCTGTGATGATCATCTGAATTTCACAATAGATCTTGACCATCAGAGTGTGTGCTTTTTGGACCTTACCATCTACAAAAGTAAAGATGGATATGCCAGTACCTTATATAGGAAGCCATCAGACAGAAGTGGACTACTATATTATACCAGCTTCCATCCAGTAGGCCTTAAGCTTAACCTACCATACAACCAGTTCCTCAGAATTCGGCAACATTGCAGTACACAAGAGGATTTTGTACAACATGCGGAAAACCTGAAAGAAAGATTCACAGACAGAGGGTTTCAGAGAAAAACAATAAGACACAACTTGAAGAGGGCATCTAACACGAACAGGGAACTGGCACTCACGAAACAGAATAGAGACAAACAAGAAAGATTGGTATGTGTCACCACGTTTGGCCCAGCAAGTAATCAGATTAAAAGAATAATACAGAAGAACTGGCACCTGTTGAAATATCTGGGGACCGGAACAAAAAACCTCTGTTTGCGTTTTGGAAAGATGCCAATTTAAGACACACCCTGGTGCAAACATACAACACAACACAAGAGAACGAGGGAATGTTGCCACTATGGGGCTTACCACCAGTAAAGGGTCATCATAAATGTGGTGGATGTGTTGCCTGTAATTTTACCATCTCGAAGAAATGATTTGAACATGGGGCATTCAAATGGGATCTGAGAGTGCATACAAATTGTAAGAGCAAATTTGTGATTTACATAATTGAATGCCCGTGTAAATTACTGTATGTGGGAAAAACAATTTGCGATGTGAGGCAGAGAATATCAGAGCATCGCTCATGTATAAGAAATCAAGTGCCGGACAAGCCACTTGTGGAACATTACAAATGCCTAAAACACACTGACTGAGACCTAATATGGTTTGTGGTAGAGGTACTGAAACCTCATCCCAGAGGTGATGATATGGCTGCACAGCTCTACAAACTCTAACAATGATGGATTTATAATCTGAAAACTGTAAAAAATGGTTTTAACATTTCGGTGGAATGGAACAAACTTATCTTTGCCTAAATGTTGCTTACCTGATTGCACTACTTCTTGGTAGAAATGTATCATATCCACATATGTATGCACTAAATAGGTGGGAGGGACAGGGTTTGACAATACATTTCCCTGTTACTGAAAAAGAAGGACTGCAATTGGATTATATGCATTATTGGTTATGTTCACCTATTGGGTGTCTATTTATGATCTGCATGTACTTTAAGGGACCATCTGCACGTTATATGTATGACTGCTTGGTTGTTGTACTATAATGTTTGGACGTGGTACCCAATAGAGTAGGATTGCTGTGTAAAAAGGAATGTGGGTCAGCACGGGCCAGGGAGGCTTGTTCTTGTTCATTCATTCATTCATTCATTGTGTGATTTTTTAATTTCGTTTCAGGGTATTGGTATGGGTGTGAGACCACTGTATTTCTGTATTTTTGTATTACGGACTATACAAACATACACAGTTGTGCAGTAATTGGGACAGACATGTGACCCGCAGACCGAAAAAGATGTATTATATAATGTTCTCATTACTTATTTGCTTGTATTTATTAATTGCATTTCATTTTACCAGAACTGTGGCTGGACACATTCATGTATGCATACAGGCTTCACTGTTCATTTACGTTGTGGGCTGATTTGCATTTTGTATGCACTCCAAAATATCTACTGTATCTGCGGCGCTACACATTCCTGGATATTGGGAAAACAGGCATGCTGCATTTAACAAAATACTTAAATAAAAAATACACAGAATACCTGCCATGTAGGGATAATATGCCTACATCACTGTTATATTAGTGCCCATGGGCCGTGGCGAACTGTTACAAAATGGCCGCCAGGTTTGCCGGTCTTTTAAATAGCTGTGCTATGTTAGGATCTGATGCTTAGTATCCTGTACAGCAGCCTGTACCGCATGATGGCAGAGTCGTGAGTAATATTTTTCGTTGTAGTGATCACATTGTTGCACTGTTGTTGTGGCCACGATTATGTATCCTTTTAGTGCGATGCCATTCTTCAGCACGTGAGGCAACCGCAGAGTTACACGAGTGGCTCCGGGTAGCGATACTTAACTAACAAACATACCGCTGCACTGTAGAATGGAACCGGTATTCCGGGTTCCCTTTCCTTAAAATAGTTGGTGTAGTCCCTGTTTATATCGTGTCGTGCTGCCTGTTATAACACTAAATGAAAAGGGAAGCATTTGTTCGCAATGCGCATCTTTGGACACCTTGTCAGCAGCCTCTGATAAATGTAGATTTCGGGACTTAATAGATATTATATTTCTTCCTGATGAAGGCTGCATACCAGTGCGTGAAGAGACGCCTGAAACACCCTGTGTCGACCTTTATATACAGCTACCACCATCACTGCTTAAGCTAGGGCAGGTTCTACACAACAAAGAAAAGGAATTGAAATAAGACACTGTAAAATACCAGTGTCTGCATTATGTGTCTAAAACAGATATGTGTTGTTATCATTGTACAAAATACTATCTGATGACCCTGTTTGTGGCCAATGAATGTGTATAAATGAATTGTATGTAAATGTATTGTTTTTTAAGAGAGATGTATATAAGTAATTCTGGTACAAAATAATAAAACATGTTTTATGAGAAATTAAAAAGTTCCATGGTACTGGTTGAAAAAGAGTAAAGCCCCAAGCCACACAATAGCCTTGGCGATTTTCTGTTTGTATGTTTATTGTAGCTTACTCAAGCCCCATAGCACACACCCTCTCCTATCCCGGATTCGTCTTCCATCCTTGCGCTGCTAGCGTGTGTCTTAAAGCTACTAATTTGTCCAAATTAAACCTCCCTCTTAACACTCAGTCTTTGGTGAGGGGAAGTAAGGTAAACAGAATTAATCCTAGATCAATCTAAGTGCCACTAAAACAGATATCAGCAGCAGCTCGGCTAAAACAGGTATCAGCAGCAGCACGGCTAAAACAGATATCAGCAGCAGCACGGCTAAAACAGGTATCAGCAGCAGCACGGCTAAAACAGGTATCAGCAGCAGAACGGGTGGAAGGAGGGGAGCCAAAATTCCTCACTGTTCACTTTCCGTAGATGTCAGCAGATTTGTGTAATTTGGTGAAGGAATTCCCTAATTTCAGGGATGAACCACAACAATTCATAGAGGAATTCCTTGCTGTTATGCAGTGCTACAACGCCATGTGGTCTAATATGATTCAGCGCATGAGAATAGTAATGCCTCTATTGGCTAGGAAGGGATTGATACGTCGTGCTAATTAGCCAGCTGCAGACCAGGGAGCAGGGTATACCCGGTTCCAGACATTGAGGCTACACCTGCATTATGCCCAAAGAAGACTGATTTGGGAAAGATAGGGAACTGTAAGCAGAATAAAGGGGAATCACCAGCAGATTACTAAGATTGGTTGAAAAGTGTTTTCACCCAACACTCAGGTATCACTAAGCCAGATGACACTGTCTCAAATACAAGCACAACTTAAGACCATTTGTACTGGATAGCAGAACAAACCAATGGCAGAAGTAGTTGAATAATATAATTGTTAGACATGCCAGGAACAGAAGAAGAATATTGAGAATAAACAGATGACTTTGCAATTGGTGACACTGCATTACAGGCCCGAGGTGGTAAGGGACGAGTTTCAGAGAGAATCTGTGTGTAGAGGCAGTGGTAGGGGTAGAAAAGCCCCACCAGCTGCTCCTGACAGACCAGAGGGGATTCAATGAGCAATTGGACAACAATCCTTCCTGGAAAGCAGATACACCTGTGACCTAATGGCTATGGATCCCTCTGTATGTAACTATTGTAAGCAAACAAGACACTGGAAGAATGAGTATTGCTACATGCCCCACACGGCATTCTGCCTAATCCCCAGACACACGGTTTTAATCAGATAACCTGCACAACCATAACAGGGGGTTTCCGAATCCAAATGCACAGAGCTTTGCCCCTCCAGCACCACCTCAATCCTTGTTAATTGATTCAGATTCTTTCTTAATCAAGGCAAGGGACGCTCTCACTGTTTATCCCCCGATACCTATAGACCGGGGCAGGGACTTATGTTCATTGTGAAGTGGAAGGAAAGATGTCCCCTCTTTGATTGACAGCGGTGCTAGTAGATCTGCTCTCCATTCAGAATGTTTCTCCGATATCCACATATTCATGGAAACTGTAAAGACAGTAGACATTAGTAGGCTAAGTAAAAAACATGAGTGCCAGTCATTGGTCCCAGTGTTACAGCGAGAGGCTCAGAAATTTGATGGACTATAGGAATATTAGAAATGTCTGTTGGGGTTGCTATGCCGCGCTCCTTGACTTGCAAGCCAATGACTAAAATCTCCTCTGCTTGCCATCCACAAAATAAAAGACTGTGACTGGTTTTCTTCAACATCCTCAAACATTGATTTCTTGCTTTCCAATTTTAATAGATGGAATATAAGGGGATTAATGGCATGTTCACCTCCTCTGAGACAAAGAGAAAGCTTGGAATGTAGTTAGTAACTACAGTTATTGTCTGTGCGTTCTCTGATTTGAGTAGCAGACAAGGAAAGCACTGAAAGGATTGAAGAAGCAGCAATGTAATTTCACAGCAGTATTTCTTTCAAGAAGACTCTCCTTCTCTTTGTATCTCTACACCCTCAAACCGACAAGCACCCTCCGATTTAATGCAGCGAAGTGAATAGTAAAACATGGAAAAATCCTTTTACTTTCGCATAGAGAAACTGTTTACTCTTACATAGCACACAAAAATGTTTGTGTTAAAACCGTTCCAGTTCAACCAGGTTTTACAAATAAAATGCTTACTTTATAAAGGCGACCTTGTTATTTAAATGCTACAAAATAAAAGCACATTTAAAATATGCTGGCAAAACCTTTTTCATACATCACCACCACAACTCTAAAACCTACACTTCTTTTACCACAATGTGATAATAGTCTTATAGATCTTGGGGGTATCGAACACTGCCACAAATACCAGAGTAAACACTTAGGAGTCCAATGCACCCCACATTCATGTCATCATTCTGACGTTCCTTTGCCAGTGAGATGCAAGCAGTAGCCTTGGGTCTTAGATCACAAACGTATTCATATGTTCCCGTATGTTCCCGTATTCAGAGTCTCATTTCTCTGATCGTGCTTCCATATATCTAGTTGCTTAATTATTTCTCTTTCCTATAAAGGATTTACATAATTGTGTCCATAACATCAGAGCTCTAGTAAATGTTTCAAATAAAACCTTGTTGTAAAATAAGTTAATCAAAATAGACTATTTTACTTTTTTAAAAACCCTTTATTCTTAGGATTGAGAAGATAATAATGGATTGATTTTAAGATATGGTCTGAGGATGGATAATATGGTCCTTAACACAATAATAGCAAATGTCATGGTTAAAGATGGCATCATAAGTTTTACCTATGAAGTCTGAACGCCTTTATACAGGAATACAAACTGGTGACTGCGAGAGACACGCTGAACGTCACCATACGAGAACACTAATCGCAGCAGGGATGAATAACATCCCATGTTAATAAATAAAGGTGTGTTTACTATCATGGGAATGCCACATAAGATTAGGGATAACAAATACTACAAAACCATTGACAAAATGCAATATATGGTTTCTTAGTGTAGAATCACATTCATGAAACTATAGGAGCTAATGGAATACCTCTACGCCACAATTGTTGTTCAGAGTACTTACCTGAAATACATGATTCGAGTTGTGTAGAACAGAGACTAGGTAAGCACATTTTAAATAAGTCAATTAACTTTCGATAGATTATTACATATGAACTTTTATTTAATATTATATGAGGGAAATAATACACATATGAAGTCTGGTCCTTTTCTAATATACGCAACGATGAAATCAATACTATATCGCTAAGTTAATGATGTGAAATAACACAATCAACAGAGAATATCTAATCATGGAATATATGGAACAGCAAAAAATATTGTATACCCACAAGCATTGTGAAATTAAACATATTAGAATTATAGCCGAATGAACCAATATAATAATGATACAAATATCAAAGATATCAGCATAGACACAAAAAGACTGATACATTTTCAAAGTAATTGGTGAACTATATGTTACATTGCTATATACCCAATGCTAATGAATATATATTGTGCTTCTCTCCCCTTTCTCCTTTTTGTTGCACCTTCTTTTTCCCGTGATATGTGCTTAACAGCAACATTAGAATACTGAAGGAATGAGAACAATTAGACTTGTTTCTCACAATCAATGTATAATACACTGCAACATATAGTCAATCTAAGCCTTGGAAAAGACCTGGTGGGTCAGAACACATTATGGCAGGTATGGATGTGACTTACTAGACTATACACAAACAGAACTAGTCTTTATAATAGGGGGATCTTGATGTAATTTGAACTTGAAAATGTTTGATTTAGAATCAGAACCCATATTATGAATATATGATATTTTTTTTGAAACTATTGAAATTCAGTTAACATCATTATAAGGCAGGTTAAGTTGTGACTTACTATATTATATACAAACAGTACTATCTTACAATATTAGGGGTTCTTAATGTAATTGACCTTGAATAGCTTTTTTTCTTATGCAATTGGACCTTCAAATATATATATATATATAATGCATACATTATTAACCTTTGAATGAATGTATTAAAATTCAATTAAAACATATTTCTAAAAATGAACATGCAATTTTGAATATAATTGATCACTTATATCTTTTGAGAAAAAGAAATCGAGAATATATGAGAGTCATTGCGAGTTAACATGCATTAGCCGATATATTCTGTTGGAGCAAGTCGTAGCTCAAGATGTTGCGAGTAGGATGCTTTCGCCAAGTTGATCCAGCGGTCTAGACAAGGTGGGACAATGAGTTTCAATGGGTTGAGTTGGCATCAAGACAGCACGAAAGGCAGGTAAGTGAATCGAAGTACTTGGATCACCCAGGAAGAACCACAGGTCCCGTACCACCTTGAAGTTAGTAAAGCACAATCAAGCAGGCTTGAAAAATGTCTTGAGGCAGTAGACAGGTTTCGGGCTTTGAAGTCGCTGGAAGACAAGTACGGAGTCTCAGGTGTAAGATGAGTCCTTTCTTCTGCCCTTCCCAAACATGAAGGTTTGTAGAGAGCACCAGCAGGGTACTGTCACGTCGAGTGGGCATGTCCTGGTTATCAGTGTCTCGTTTGTAGTAGGCCTTTAGCAGCCAGTGTGGTCATTGCAAATAGGCCCTTGGGATGGTTAAGAAGAGGAGGTTTCATCTTCCTTGGAGCTCCTGCTCTTCACCTCGCTGGCAGAGCACTTTGGAGTAGACTGCCATCCCAGTTAGGTTCCAGTGAATCCTTCTTGAGAAATGGTGTAAAGATGAATCAGCTAAGGGAGGGTCTCCCCCTTATATTGGCCAAATGCCACTGCTGATTGGTGCACAGCAAGCCTGTTGTTAAGGGCTCAACAGGATTTCTGTAAAAAGTATCCATTGCCTTGTAATGCCATACCATACCCAGAGAGTCTTGCCTGCAGCACGTGGGGAGGGCTACATCAAGTTTAGTAATCCTAGCTAAATCCAAGATGTTAAGATCCCTCTGTGGAGTAAAGCTTCCACCTGGGTTATTCTAACTTAACCCCCTTTCTCTGTCTGCCCAAATCAAAAAGACTACAACTAGTACTAGTTCCCACATGAACTCTGAGGGAGTGTTCCTGTTCTCTGGGGGAGGAGACACGCCATCTGAAGGGGATGAAAGGGAGGGCTTCCTAGGAAGGACTAACATGGTTGCTGTGGGTACAGCCAACCCATGCAGTTTAAAATACACCAGGATATGTCAGGAATGAATCACTGCTTACCAACATGACAATACAGTTTCATCAATTAGTCATGGTTGTATAATTGTGTAATGCCAGTAGCCACCATGTCAAAACTAGACAGGGCTTATATTTAGTTTTTACCAACTGCCACTACGTTACCGGCGGCCTATAATTGTGATATTTTGAACCAGAGTTGTATACCGTTAAAAGGCCATCTCTGCCTATTGGCACTTTGGGGTTCTGCAGCTGTTTTTATAAATGCACAGGTGACCTTTTAATATGCCCTTATGTCACTGCATGGCAGCTGCTGAGGATGTCAGCTGAGAGCCACAGCAACAGTACAAGGGTGTGCAATGTATTTTGGAATGGAATAAAATGACAATGGGGCCTGATTGGCAGAGACAACATTCAGAAACAGCATTATTTTATTGCTAAAAATTGAAAACGCTGAAGCTATCCCACCCTCCCCAGTTGGCATTATGTCACAGCCACCTACAACTGAAATGATTCCCTGCCATTTAACAACCGCATGAGCCATCAACTTCCCCACAGTATATGAAAATGCTGAAAGCTGTGTAATGGAGAAACCCTGTGTGTTGGGTTCACTCGGCCTTCGTTCTATTTTAGGGCCTTTTGAAGGAACATGCAGTTAACACAACTCAGAACGCTTCCTCTTTCAAGAGTCCACGAACCACTTCTGAACCTTTTGTGCACGTAGCATGCATCAGGGTGAGGCATAAAAAAAATATTGCGAAGGAGAGCTAACCCACACAGAAAGAAAGATTGTGAAAGTACAGCACATTTAGCACTATTTTAGAACTGAGGAAAGTAGACCTGGCAATAGGCAAATCATGTGTTTCTGACCAAGCTGGTGCTTTTGAAAAGGCCAGTAAGATTGGGTCATAGGTGTTACAAATCAGACCGGGCCTGATTTTGGACCTACTCTGTAGCAGACTACAAAGTAAAAACAGCACAGAAATATGATGCAAAGCCAGCCCTATATGACACAGCACAAGCGAGTGTAGGGAATGACTTTAACCTGTCACAGCCAAATTATAAGCAGTAAAGCATTTGACCTCACGAAAGCTTTCAAACAAGTCGAAAAAAATGTAAATTTTAAATAACATTTTTAGTCACACAAAATGTTTTGGTCAAAATAAAGCATATTGGCTTAAAAGTAATACGTTTTAGGAAAGGTGGTAAAATAACACAGTACTTCACGGTTTGGACTAGCAGATGGTGAATTTTCGAAGCACATTGGGCGGCTTAGATTTTTTGGAGCACTGAGAATATAAATAGTGTTAGCAGATGACTCCATGCAACAGTGCCCGCTTTCATTTCTCGATCAATTGACTTCTGGGAGTTATGGTGTAGTCTCACTTCAACTAGCTGACTAAAACTAAAGTAAAGGGAAGTTCCGGCACTGAGTGGTGTGCACCTGGTGACATGGAGTCATCTGGTAACCATAAATATAAAGACTATGTTACCGTGGTGTGGATGCTGGGCGCAGGCGTCTTTAATGCTAAGAAAATGGTGTAGGGAATCAGTGGTTATTAGTCATGATCCCATCAGGCAATAATGGCAATAATGAGCACCTATGACATAATGGGCAAAATATGGCAGTTGACATTATGGGCCCGATTCATGGAATCTGGAGCAGAAATGGCACAAAGTCAGCGTGCCGAGAAGGACCTTGCACGAGCCGTGGCACAGATAAAAACTTGTGCGGCATGCGCATTCATGGATTTCCAGAGGCATCAGTAGCCATCGCACAAGAAACAGCAAGCTGCGCAAGGAACGCCCCCAACACGCCTCCACGCACACCAAAAAGCAAGTGAAAGGCCTAACATGGCAAGCCTGTGCACCATGCCTGGCCCAGCATACAGCCCCCCAGCAAAATTGAGCGCAAACACCTCGCAATCCACGGGCGCACCCCAGAGAAAACGCGTGGCCTCCCACGCAAGCCCAACCCATACACCAGCCAAATCGCATGCCAACATCTCACAATCCCCAGCCGCTACCCAGCGTAATCGTGCGTCAGCACCTCGCTATCCCGGGCGCACCCCAGACAAAATGTGTGCCCTCCCACGCAAGCCCAGCCCCTACACCAACCAAATCACGCGCCAACACCTTGCAGTCCCCGGCCCGCACCCCAGCGTAATCGGGCATCAGCACCTTGCTATCCCCGGGCACACACCAGACAAAACAAGTGCCCTCCCACTCAAGCCCAGACCGTACACCAGCCAAATCGCGCATCAACACCTCGTAATCCCCGGCCGCACACCAGCGTAGTCGTGCATCAGCACCTCGCAATCCCCTGCAGGCAGCCCCCTCCAGATGGGACACCCCACCCAGGCCCAGGAAGCCCCCTCCAGACGGGACACCCCCACACCAGCCCATCACCGGTGGCACCACACTGCAGGCAGCACCCTCCAGATGAGACATCAACCACCCCCACAACCCCCATCACCTGTAGCACCCCCCTGCAGGCAGCCCCCTCCTGACGGGACACTACCCCCTCACCTGTTGCACCACCATGGAGGCAGCCCCCTCCAGATGTGACACCACCTCGTCAGCCCCCATCACCTGCGGCACACACCTGCAGGCAGCCCCCTCCAGACGGGACACCCCCACCTCAGGCCCCATCACCATGGCACCACCCCGCAAGCAGCCCCCTCCAGACGAGACACCCCCACCCCAGCCCCCATCACCTATGGCACCCTCCTGCAGGCAGCACCCTCCAGACAGGTCACCCCCCCAGGCCCTATCACCCATGGCACCTCTCTGCAGGCAGCCCCCTCCAGACGGGACACCCCCACCACAGCCCCCATTACCCCTGCCCCCCCTGCAGGCAGCCCCCTCCAGTCGGGACACCCCCACCCCAGCCCCATCACCCCTGGCACCCCCCTGCTGGCAGCACCCTCCAGATTGGACATACCCACCGTAGGCCTCATCACCCATGGCACCCCCCTGCAGGCAGCACCCTCCTGACAAGACACCACCCCCACAAGCCCCATCACCTGTGGCACCACCCTGCAAGCAGCCCCCTCCAGACAGGACACCCCCACCCCAAGCCCCCTCACCTGTGGAAACTCCTTGCAGGCTGTACCCTGATATTGTGACACATCATCACTGCAACAATTGTGTTTTCTGCACCTGGGCCAACGTGTTGTGACATCAGCCGGAATATCATCAGAAACATGTATCCTGCAAACAAAACAGAAATGCATTCCCCACAGCTACACCCATGAGTGTTGCATCTGCCCACATGCACTTCCTGGACTTAACCATCCCCCAACATACACGTGACAAGTGAATGTTAAAGTGAGGTCCTGCTGACCATGCTACAATGGCATGTCATTAGGCCCAGTGACTGATTGTTTGCCAATGACAGAAGCAATCATACCTACAAAGCGTGCCACATCAACAAACAATGGTCCGGTGTGTCACAGCCTGAGCATCAATGAGCTGGTTCATTTACAATATACCTCCTAACAATCACATTACTGTTCCAGGCATGTGTGAATGACAGGGCAGTCAGCGAGTGCACGACTCACAGAGACTGGTGAATTGGGCTGCCACTGTGTTATGTTAAAAAAAACACTACTCTAGCCCAGTGCAACAGGGTGACCAACACCTGAGCAAATGAATACTGCAGAAACACATACCGGTGAAGGTGAACTCACCGTTCAACAAAAAGAGGGGACACATACATGATCAATGACACAACATGCTACCCTCAGATATCCAGGGACTATTTGCAACCTCTAGGCAAATGTGGGCTGCATATAATAGATAAAATATATCCAGTTTTCATAAAATATCATATTTTAATTAATTTGCTTATTCATGGCACAAGTATCAAAAAACATTAAAACACACATATACGTAACATATCCATATACAATGATAAAAATGATTATTCCACCTCACAGAATCAAGTAGAAAAATACTTGAAACAACACAGTAGCAATTCAATTTCTCTTGCTTCCTACTGTGCCAACATATCCCAACTTATATAAGTTTCTGTCCTTGATGTTCTCAGTAACTGGACATTCTTCAGGGGCAGAAATTTGCTTGTGGATCTTTTGTTCAGTCCTCTATGTTCCCGGTTCCTATATCTAAGGGTACATACAAACATCAACACATTACTCAATTGGCATTTAGGGTTTAATTACTAAACTAAGCCATCCCTACTAACCAATAGGGTGCAACAAGTATACACTTAATTATATACCTGAGCAAAACACACTTGTAGCACTAAATAACTACAAGTTAATTAACAGTTCTAATTCCAGTTATACACCTATAAAGTGACATGGAAAGTACACTTCTACTAGACCAATACCTAAAACCATTTTGCAAAACCTGACATTCATTTACACCATGGTACACAATTATTACCTTCCTCCACCACTCTGAATAAATGCATGAGTATAAAATTAATCCTCACCCTTGGTAAAGGAAACTGGTTACCTCTCTATTGAGAGGTGTCTCTATTTCTCTCTTAGAAACGGTAGGGAGGAATTACTCCACCTATCCACTTCCGGGTCACACGTAGAATTTTTCAACATCGAAGGGTCTAGTGATACAAATAAATCTATGAGTTTCAAACTACACAGGGTACTACACCTATCTACTTTGAATTTCACAATCACCGTTACCTCAAGACATGTTGATTGCTCTGTTTTAATAAGACCTGGGAACCACAATATTCAATTCCAGTACTGTTCCAAAAAATGCCTTTCCACTTAATGGACAAAACGCAAATTCCACTCTCACCAACTTGCCTGTGGTAAAAACAGGACCCTTGTTAATCACACTGCTATTTACACGACTAGCTTATACCATGAGAAAAATGCTGGTATAGTAAAACCTCCCTCTTACCTCTCAGGGATGAATAACATAAGATGGAGACTCCTTCAACCTGCTACTCTAGCCGCATTGATCTAATTCGGCCGAGGTTACTCAAACAAGAGGTAGCGTCCGCGTCACGTCACCATTATGCACGACGCAATGTCGTCATCGCGCAACACGTGACAACGTCACCACGTATCCTACCTTGATGTAATCATTGTCATGGCAACAACACGCCATCTCACAAGCCAGTGTTGCTGACTCGAAGCCTGAAAATCTCTACTGTATGTAGAGGAAAGACCAACCAGACTAAGTGGACTCAAACCCCACTAACCAGTGTGGCAAATGAAATGAGGCGCCCACCGTAATAGCGGACACCCTACTTCCACAAAGATTAAATGGAAAAACCACCTCTGATCTTAATTTACATGTTTGCCATTCAGTAGTTGGAAGTATCCTGTACATTAAACGACAATTACCCCAAGGGTGTCAATCAAATTATATACGCCTTAAATGATGGCTGCGATTTCCGGATCCCTGCCCCAAAGACTGTAAAGGGCAATATTAATGTAAAAAGAGATGACTAGATCCAGGTCTACTTCACGCTCACACATGCAGATGAATGTGAAAAGAATATATATACAACAACTTTTGGTTTTATCCAAGTTCTGTATTGTAGATTCACAAAGTAGTCATTTCATTGAATTAGCTTCATTCAATTATTGTTTCTGATATTTGTGATCATATGGCATACAGATTTGCTTAATATTTATTGGTTGCTAGCCAGGTCCCGACACGTGTTTCCCCGTCTGCATGGTATAACGGTTCTTCAGGGGTGTGATGGCTAGTTTGTTTAACATAAAGTTCAATTCGAATTTATATATTTCATTGCTTCTATGGCTTTAGTTTTCCAAATTGACCTATACACCAAGAAAAAAGTATGTGTGTTTACATATATGCATTCGGGTCTCTTTGGTAAGCACAACTTGTTTACAACTTGATGTTGAGGCGAATATAAACGGCTGTCAAAAGATATAAACTTACAGTGTGTGATGTCTTAAAATGTTCTATTTGTTCCTCTTCTAATAGGTCCTGAAAATGCCATGTTATTAAGTGCGTTTGTACGGAACGGTCTGCTATAATTAAAAAGAAACAACGGGTAAGTTAACCGTGTTACTAAAAGTTCTGTTTTGGTTCAAACGAGTGTGATTTATATTCCTGTCAGCTCAAAATAGTGTCAAACTCTTACCTTGATATCTCTTTGTGATGAGTGCGGTGCAATTGCCTTCTATGATGTTGTTTAACTGAATTGGCGCGTTTGAAATGTACCTGTTTCATCCATCCATGAGTGATGGCCAGTCACACAATCACATCTTTGACACATCCACATGAACACCATGCATGCACATGAGACTGCCAATACCACCTCATCTGTCACACTTGTCACTCGAGCACGTCTCAGACACATGTAACAAACCATGTGCATGTTGTGAAAGGCAGCAGTACAACACACAATGTAAATGTAATCCCATTAAAATTACACATGGTTCACTGCACACATGTAGAGCACTGTCTGAGTTATGCATGCAGACATCTTTACAAGAAGCACACTTGCTGTAAATTCAAGGTGCCCACTCCCAACATACAGGAACATGCAAATGTAACACATGGACACTCACCTGACGACTCCAGATGTTGCTGCAACCCGCTGACCTGGGTGTGCAGCGCTGGGTAGAACTTCTCCAGGAATTCTCCAGGATCTGCAGGTTGGTGTTGTTGATCCGGCACCTGCGAATCTCCCCGGTGGCACCTGCCTGGAGGAAGCGCAGGGTCTTGTTGTGGTTCCTGGATTTTACGTCCTCCCAGTGCTTGTGCACGTGTTTGAAGGTGTGGGATGCCCCTCCCTCCACGTTGATGGCATCCACAATCCCGTACCAGATCAATTTACGTCCTTCCTTGCCGACTTGCATTGGGGCATCCTGCTTCACCAGGATGTCAACTTCCTTGGCAATGAAGTTGACAGCCCTCTGCCTCGCTGCCACGGGTTGCCACTTACCTCTGAAGATGTTGGTTGAGACATTGCAACCCTGAGGCAGGTGTGGGTGGGCAAGGTGGCCCTGGTGCTGGGCTGTGGAGCGGTGGTGATGGAATGGCACATTGGGAGTCTGGTGAATCAGCTCAGGTCAAGGACAGGTTCACTGGCAATGGCTGGACAGCAGGTACTCAAAATGCAGGGCAGGTGGGCAGCTGGCACACACAGTGGGCAGGCAGCAGTAGGTGGCTCAGTAGGAGGTAGCTCAGGGCAGTAGGAGGCATGTAAAAAGGCTCGTAGGCAGGAGCGTGGGTCTTCTGTGTCTATTGCGTGGGCAGCGGAAACAGAGTGACAGTTACTCTGAGTGTTCGAAATTAGCGCAGGCATGTGAAATCAGAGGAAAGGCCCTCAGTGCTTTGGCGTTCAAAATCGGATAAAGAAGTGCGTAGAAGAAAATCCGACCGTACATGCTATTTGGAGTGGATGGACGAGTGCATGCCAGAGAAGTTTGGGGTGCCACGCAATTCGTTCACTACTGTGACAGTACAACATTCTGATTTTGGTGGGGGATTTGCCTCCACGCACGCGTTTTTTGTGTTGCTGGGTGCCTCAACGTACCGTGTAACACTTTTTCTTTTTAGGGGAGCTACCGAGATGTCGCGTACATGCATATCTGATTTTTGGGGTGCCTGTGCGTTCCGTGTTCTGTATATTATTTCACATGGGGTAATATTGAGCCTTGCTGGACCACAGAAGTATGTTTACCATCAGACACACTGCCCCTTCACTCTGATTGCCCAGGACAATTGCTTGGTGTGCCTTCCATTGTACAAGTCCATCTG
Organism: Ambystoma mexicanum; assembly: GCF_040938575.1. Lineage (NCBI taxonomy): Eukaryota > Metazoa > Chordata > Amphibia > Caudata > Ambystomatidae > Ambystoma > Ambystoma mexicanum. Next base: position 140,651,637 of record NC_090922.1, on the reverse strand, counting down.
TACCGTCTGTGGGAAGGCCCCAAATGGAAAGGTGGCAGAGGTGGCCGGGGTCGGGGACATGCAGCAGAAGCTGCTGCCCAGACCTCAAGGGGCAGGGGATGTGCAGAGAGAGCTGTGCCCCCACCCCCACAGGGTCAGGGAGCTGCAGGTGCAGCTGCTGTCCCACCACCCAGGGTCAGAGATCTTCAGTGGTAGCTGCTGTCCCCAGCACCCAAGGTCAGGGAGCTGCAGGAGCAGCTGATGTCCCCACCACCCAGGGACAGGGAGCTGCAGTGGTAGCTGCTGTCATCCCCCCAGGCACACGGACACCCAGGGGCAGCTGATGTCCGTCCCTCAAAGGGGAAGGGACGTGCATGTAAAGCTCCTGTGCCCAGCAACGAGGGTCAGGGAGCTGCAGGTGCAGCTGCTGTCCCAGCATCAGTGGGTGATGCCATAACCCAAGCCACTAGTGGTCCAGCCTCTGGTGCCCTGAGTGGTCCCAGCCTCACAGGGTCTGCACCACATGCCATGTAGGCAAAGCGTGCACAACAGGAAGTGGCACATCCCCAATGTACAGCCCAGGACACTGCCACGTCGAGGAAGAGGAGCTTCAATGATGATGAACTCCAGCATGACATGTGCACGCAGGTAGGGAGCACCAAACACAAGCTGGGTGCCAACCTTGCCTCTGCTCTGACAACTGGAGGGGGGTTAACACAGGAGCCGAAGCACACACCTCATGAAGAGGCCGTGAACAGGTTAATTCATGTGGATCAGGTGCAAGGCGTGGGAGGCCTGCCAAATTACAAGGACGCGTCCGGTGAGTGATCAACCGTGTGCATCCTGAATATGTGTATGTAGATTATAGAAAGAAGTATGATTGTGTTGCACTTGTGCCTGCATTTGAATGACTGCCCTGGGTGAACCATGTCATGGTGTACTGACTTGTACACAGTGTACTGCAGAGTGGATACAACCCATGTGCCGTACATCCGTTGCACATAGCTTTGTGGCAGTAGTCATCACCAACCAGCATACATCAAAAACATTTTCTACATGCCACAACAACATGGCATCTGGTTAGTTGCATCAGTGATGTTAGTGACTCTGCTATGCTTGACAAGTGATTGGGCCTCATTACAAGTAAGGAGGTAGCCATGCCGCTTTTAGCGGCATGGCTACCCCCATACCGGGTACCGGGTTCCTTGAATGGAGAAATACCGGGCCATTCCGACATTGGAGGGCCCGGTACTTCCCCATTCAAGGAACCCGGACCCGGTACATCCCCATTCCCATTTGAGCCCTCATAGGGCTCAATGGGAAAGGGGAGGATGCTAACAACGGGCACGTTAATGACATGCCTGTTAATGACGGACCTGTTGTTAGCATCCTGGTCTGCTCGCGGGACCCGCGAGCAGACCTAGTAATGAGGCGGTAGGGGGTTAACGGCACAGTCAGCTTCACCTGGTCGCTGCCAGTGAGGACCAGGCCAGTGCACTACGTGGTCAACATCCCTTTACCCTACCACCTTCTGATTCTACACAGGAAGGTGGCCACAGCAGAGACATGCCTCCCAATACAAGATAGCCATGCGGTCCATGTGCACATGGAGGGAATTGTTTTTTTCAACATCCACCCATGTGGGAGTTGACATGCACCCTACCCCTGCCCCCCTCCTGGGTGACCCCCCGGTCCAAGATGGACATTTTTATTCTTGGTTTTATTATTTTATTTAATTTCTTACACCCCCTGGCCAGATGGTGGCATATCATATTTTGTTTCGCCCTTTCCTGGTTGTGTTATTTTTTCATTTTTATCTTGATTTCCCTTGAGGTGTGCCATTAACTCCTCAAGGACTACAGGTGTGCTGTGTTGTACGTGCAGGCATGCCTAGTGAAGTCAAATAGCATGTTTGTATGGTGGTGCACAGGATGGCATGTGCAGGTAATTATAGGTTTGTTGTTCCATTGCACATGTGTGTTGTGTTAATGGTACTCTATAATGGCTGTTTTAATATGTTCTCCCATGTTGTTCCAGTAGTCCTTGATGTGACGGTGACTGCTGTCCCGGGGGAGACATCCTGCACCATTTCAAGTCCATTCTCCCCATGCCCTCCAGCAGACACTGTCCTTCCTGTACCAAATTAGGAAACACCCTTACTGGTGAAGTTGATGTGGAATTTACACCATGCAGGCATAGTCAGCGGCTAAGCTTTTGCATTGTCTTGCATGTTGAGCATGCCTCAATGGTATGCATGTTTACTGCATGTGTCAGTTGTCTTATATGTCCTTTGCATGCTGCCATGCCGTTATGGTAATTTGAGCGGCGCTCATGTCACTGTGTAACCTACCTATGTGCATACCTCGATGGGCACATCGACTGTGCTGCGCAGCATGTCATTGTACATCTGAAAACCAGGATGTATACTCCATGATATGTCATTTCCTTGGTATTCCCTCTCTGTGTCACTCTCTCTCTCCCTCTCTCTGTTGTGGTACACTGTACCCCTGAACAAATCACTATCGATGAACATTCACCCTGTGGCACCCTGTGTTGCTCCTGCACTGTGTGTTGTATGGATATGTTCTTTCTGTGATCAAGTCTGATCATTTATGTTCATGTTGTTTGTGCTGTTACTCTGCATTGCATTCCATTTCCATAAAGCGACTCCCGATGGTGTGCATCGTATGGAAGGCAGGTGAGTTCCATGGCCAGGTAAGTGCATGGTATTTGCTGACACTTCTGTGGTGTTTGCATGGGAGCGGGGCACTGTGTGTGCTCACTCTGGATTGACTTACCTTGTGCTCAATCACTATTGCTTGAGTGGGACATGATTCACACAGGGGTGATTCTAATGATGGATATGGTCATGTTAATCAGATGGATTGCTGGGGCCACTGGAGGTGCAGATGTTTGGGCTGAGGTGTGCTTCATTCAACTTGTATCAGGTCTAATGATTGACACATCAGATAACTAGTAGGGTTTGTGGGATTCGGGATGTTTGTCACATTTGGCAGGTCCAAATTATGGTTCAACTATTAGTGTGTGCTACAGCATTGTGAAGCCACAAACATGTTGCCATGTCTGATGGTATGTGGGATATTTGGTCTAACAGCACATCAGGTTTTGAGTTGTTAGTGGGTTTTCTTCCATTTCTCATGCATGCGGCAACATGGAACATGCAGCTTCTAGTGCAACGCGTCTGGGTGCATGGTGGTGCTGTATTGGAATAGATGCAGAATTACACCATTGCTATCCGGTGACAATGAAGTCTGCATTGACCATGGTCTGGCAGTTAACAGTGTACTTTTAGCATTATTTAACTGTTGATGAATTTATCAATTTGCTTTGTGTTGTCTGCTTATGTCTTCCATTGCGACTCCATCGGTGTGTAGAAGTACTTTGTGCCATCATGCAGGGTTCTGGCGGAGGTGCAAGAGGTGAGTGGCTCAATGATTGTCAAGACATTCACTGTATATTCGCCAAGAACTCCTTCACAGTACCTTTGGTATGCGCTCACAGCACATATGTCTTGCAAATACACATGACTGACTGAATCGACTAGTGACAGGCTCTTCAAACACAGCCCTCTGCACCTCGGCACCCCCTCACACTCCTTGTCATCATTATTAACACTCCTCATTCACTCATGTCTCCCCTGAAATAGTCAACAGAGTTGACAAGTACATGAAGGTGTCATCCCTATTTGTGTACTGCTGCTCCTACGGAAACATCATTACCAACATCTCTCTGTCTAATGCTCTTTCTGATCCATGCAAACTCTCATTTACTTGTGTTTAGTTTCAATCCTCCATCAGGCACTCACTTGTGCCCACCATCGTTACTATAACATGCTCAGACTTCCTGACCACCAACATACTGGGGAATAGCTTTATATACCTTCCGAGAGAAACTGCTTGCCAAGTTGGTTGGCACACAAATGTACGCCTATGAGGGCATTCTTGGGGATGTACAACACTAGTGTGGATTGAAACTGTCCGGAGCAACAGACACTGCGCTACAGGGGTCACAAGAATGAATTGTTTCATCCCTCAATTTATGATACCCTGCTGTCCTCATCATCCTTGATGTCTCATATGCTTTTCACACAGTGATGCATTCCTTCCTCATTTTGATGCTCCATGAACAGACAGTGGACTTGCTTAGGTCATTCCAACGAAATCAATTCGATAGATACCCCATACTGTGTCCTTTCTTCTAGCCTACTTCAGCCGCCACCTGTGGTATCATGCAGGTGTCTATTCCTTTTCCATGCATCTTTGACATATACATTTGCCTGCTGCAACACATATTTGAACCATTGTCCAACAGATTCATTTGCTATGATAAGGACAGACTACTCTTCAACACTGTTCCTAGTGACACACTGGCACCCTTATTCACCATGTCTGCCTCACAGCCATTTTGGACTGGTGCCCTCAAAATTACCTTGCCTTGTTCGCCATTTAAAAAATGGCATGTCCCAATTGGCTCCACTGCAGCCTACTTCTGCCTTTGACTATGTCCTTCCTACATGTGCTCATTCCCTGCACATTCATCCCAAAGCAGGAATGTTGGATACATCTTCGACTACCCCGTTCCCTTACTGCCACATATTAGTATGATTGTCAAGGCGTCCGACTTGCAGCTCTTGATGCACACAGTTAATGTACACTTCCACAACCTCACGCAGAGGTGCAATGTTACACGTGCTTTGGTAATCTCCATGCTGCACTACTGCAACATCCAACTCATGAGTGTTCCTTGTTCTACCCTGCAACCCCTACATTTTAGCCAGATTATGTATGCAAGACTCGTCATTTGACTCAGGTCAAGGGCCAGGGCCAACGTCTCGTCTGCAATATGAATGCTTCTGAGTCTCACAAACTCTGCACGTATTACATTGTAATACCGCAATATCATCCACAGGGATGTCTGGGTCCCGGTACCGTCTTCAACGCTTCATGATGTTATACTACCCTTCTGTACTCCTGCATTCCTCAGGCAACTACTCCATGTATGTGAAGCACTTAGGTATTGGCAGGGATGGTCGTGGGTCCATTTGCTCTGCGTGATGCCTTCTGTGTAGTAGACTCACTATCCCCATGCAACTTAAGCAAGTACTCCGTAAGGTCACATTGATCATGTAGTCCTTTCTCTTCTCCACTTCCATCTCCCACTCTATTCTGTGCTATTGATGCAGTAACGTGCATCATGTCCATGTGCCTTATGTGTTGTTGGTGCCCTGACCCACCACATGTATGATGTGAAGAACTGTGTATATGATGCACATGGTTCAGGGATCAAGCTATGGTGTGGTTAACCTCATTACTTTCTGCCCACCATGCCACGTGCACAACAAAAGCTTTCATTCTTCTATGGCTCTTTCTAACTGTGGCACTAAACAGGGATGTGAGCTATCCCTGTGGTGATTCTACATTTACATGGCTGACTTTGCATGTGTGATTGGCACTTTCACCTCTGGATGCACGTGTGATGTGGATGACACAGTACTTTATTTCAGGCTAACCTCCGCCGCATCACCTTCATCACTCATATCTGACTGTCCCCGATTCAGTCATGGTGTGCTCCAAATAACCTCTGCCTTGATACCAGCAGGACTGGGTTCACTTGCATTGTGGCCCAGAAACCAGCTTTTACACTTTCTCTGTGGCCAGACTCCCTTCACCATACAGCCACAACAACATGCACAGATATAACTGATTGTGGTCAGGTTTGCCTCAGATCCCTCCTTCTCATGTCCCATTTCTGGCATCCCCTGGAAGTACAACTATCTGCTACACCTCCTCTGAGGTATTGCACCTTTTCTCACTTTCCACCAACAGGCCACTATCTCCTCAGCGCTGATTTTAGCCAGGCTGCACTACTGAAACTTCCTCTTGCTCGAACTCCGTGCTTCGAATCCACACCCTCTGTAATTCATTCAGAACAAGACCGCAAGGATTAGCTTGACGTCAAGGCCAGGGACCACATCTGTCTGCCACTGATTGTCCTCCACTGGCTAGCCGTGGCTGAAAGAGTCGATTCATAGAAAGTATGCATTGTACACGGGGCTTTGTGGGGTCTGTGTACTACCTATCTGCAAATACTCATACCTCAATACTGTCCCTCCAGAGCCATAACATCATGTTACTCCAACCTTCTTCAGATGTTCCAGTTCTGGATGCAGATTTTTTTAGGGTGATCTTTATCGTCAGCAGGGGCCACACACTGGGATACCCTTCCTGCCACCCTCTGTTTGGGACCTCATATCCTTATGTTCCTAGAACTCCTCAGGAGTTTCCTCTTCTACTCTTCCTTCTCTCTCCCATTTCCATTAATTGAATTGAATTGATATTTTATTTTTATCGCGCTCATTCACAGGTGTTTCAGGGCGCGACAAGGCAAGGGAGGGGGACAGGGAAGAAACAAAACAGCAATCTTACTAGGCCCAGTGACATTTAGAACGCGAAAGTGCATGGGGGAGAGGTAAGGGAAAAGTGTGAGGGAGAAGTGGAAAGTGCGGAACAAAAGGAGAACAGAATAAATTAATAATAAATAAGTAATAATGAAAGCAACAGTGATCCCTCTGCTCTCTCACTCTCTACACACTTTTTTGCTTGCAGCTTGATGACTGGATGCTGATGTACCTCTGGATCTCACAGGCCCCTGTCACCCCCAGAAATGCTTTGTGGACTTGCCTCCGGGAAACAAACTAGTGTCATCATCGCCTAGACCCTAGAGAGTTGCATCTCTCTGCACTTACCCCAGCCCCCACTGACTGGACGCACTTGGACCACACCTGAACGTGTTCCCACCCTCCAAATACCACTCCCCTGTAAACATTGGTGCACTTGCTCCTTCTGATTGCACCATGCCTGTACGGCGTCTGTGTGTTCCACCCTGTCCTCAGTCCCTGCATGGTAGCACATTTATGCACTCATCAGACATAATCACTGTTGCCACCACTGTTGACAGTATGACATGCACAGAGACAGCCTGGAGTGACTATTATGTTTTCGGTAATTGCTCTGTACAAGTGTTCTTTTTCACCCTTTGTTCCATCCATCCTTGAGCTCTTAGAGACACTTGCTTTGTGTATCAGGCATTTCCAAATATACTTTTGCATGACATTCCATACCATGAAACAGTATAATGAACATTTTACATGACATATCCAATGGGTTGAGTGACACAGAGATGACTTAATCGAAGGTTTGGCATGTTGGTAGTAGTTACTTGTGTGTTACAAGTGTGTTACTTGTGTTGGTTAGAGAGGAATGTATTTTAAGTTGTAAGGGATGCATACAATTTTGAACATCCAGTGGCACATGCTCAGGGTGGTGTGGGGGCACAGTTGATTGGCCCATTGTCATCATTGAATGGCACCTGGAATGTGGCATGGTCGTGTGCACTCCACAGGGGGTGGAGCTTAGGTGAAAAAAGTAGCCACAAGCTGGGTACTGGCAGCCTCTCCATGTGCCCTTTGCCCAGCCAAAAGCAAGCAGCATGCCTGTGGGTGTGGATGTGGGGGCACCACCAGGTCCACCGGTATGCCACGCTGTGTTGTAACATTGTAAAGGTCACATGCTGCCACTATGATCCTGCACACTACTGGTGGTGTATATAGCAACTCACCACCAGAGTGATCAAGGGAGCAGAAACGTGACTTGAGCACTCCAAATGTGTGCTCCACTAAGGCCCGAGTTGCAATATGGGCAGTGTTGTATCTTACCTGGGCAGGTGTGGTGGGGTTCCGTATTTGTGTCATCATGTAGGTGCTCAGAGGGTAGACACTGTCCACTGGAGAGGTGAGAATGTTTGTCATTGGTGTCTATTTGTCTGTGGCTAACATGCATGCATGTGCAAGGCCATTTATACTCACCAATGAGCCATGTGTTGCCATGCTTCCAGGGCCCGGTGTAGGGGTGACATTCTGAATATATAACTATGATGGGTGGAGCCAGGATAGTTTGCATAGACAGAAGCAATGATGCCCTTGGCATCACATACAACCCGAATGTTGATGGAGTGCCAGTGTTTCCGGTTGCGATATATATGCTCTGTTGCCCTAGCTGGATGTAACACAACATGGGTGCAATCAATGGCACCAATCACTTTAAGGAAGTGCGCCACCCCATAAAACTCCTGGACCACGGCCTGCCTTTCAGCAGGTGTTCTGGGCATATAGATGTGCAGGCTGACTGAGGGGCACGCAGTCATTATTGTCAACACCTGGCAGCGTGACTGAGTGGGCTGTGAAATGCCCCCAACTATAGCAGTGGTCCGCTGAAATGACCCAGTGGCCAAAAATGCAGTACAGTGAGCACCTTTTGTAAGGGGCTCAGTGCTTGGGAGCACAGGGTGGGTGATGTGAAGTCATCTTCCCACTCTGTGACCAGGTCTAAGATGATTTGAGTGGAAAACCTATACCTGGCATAGACCTGATCATCAGGCATCTCAAAAAGTGTGGACCTTGGATGGAAAATCCAGACCCTGGCTATCCTCCTCCTGCAGTGTCCCAAGATCACTGCTGTAACAAACGGTACATTCATCGTGGCAGCATACATGCGCTTGGTGATCTCGCATACTTTTTATGCCTTTTCTGGTGTGCGCGTTGACATTTTCACCTGCTATAGCATGGCATAGCAGTTTCGGGATTTGCACGTACTATTTCGAGCGCCATCGATCCCTGCTTGAATCCATGAATACGCTTTCTTTGCACCTGTATGGGCGTTACGATTGTTTGACTGTGTAACCTCCCTCGTAACGCCCACATTTTCACTTGCTGTTCCCCATTTCACGTGTTGTGCCCCCTTTTTAGGTTACTGCGCAGACCCGGACAGCCCTTTGCTTGGGTTCTCACGCAAGACGTACATGCTGTCGCATTTACGTGTCGGACCGGGGCGTATTCCTCGCATGTCCCAGGTAAGCCCTGCGCATTGTGTACCATGAATCGCGAACAGGTGCTTGCGTTCTTGCATGCGATTTCGCACGCAAATCTCAGTTTTTCCGTGCAATATATTCCATGAATCGGGCCCTTAATGTCAGTTAACATATCATTGCAAGGCCCTGCCTCCCTGCTCTGTGTAGGTCAACCTGCACGCTGCGAGTGTTGAAAGAGGTACGCTAATCAGGACATTGGTGGACTGGGCTCATGTTCAGCCTTGAGGATGTCACCTTTTTTGGTGGCCTGCTTCCCTGAGGAGATGAATAACAAAAGCTCCTACCCGGCAGAGGTGTCCTTTTGGCAATGTCCCCGCTCCCCAGGCCATCCATGCCTTGGTCACGAGGGCTGGCTTGAGTGAGCTGCATATGTCTCAACCTTCTGAGTCCTCGGGCAGATGAAAACTGACAATTTTGTTTGAAGTGTATGACCGAGTAAGGGGCTTGGCGGTTTGGTGAACTGATTCCATGGTGCTTGACATCTGCCGAAAGCATGTGAGTTGAAAAGTATGCACCGGGGCTGCTATAGGTGAGCACAGACAACTTGCAATGAAATTGTAGGCAGGTATGGGCCAGCCCCTGGGGTGCTATGATCGTGTGCCACTGCTTAATAATGCATAATATGGTAGCAGCACTACTCTGGATGTAGTGCTAGCAGAGGGAGGAATTATACAGGGTGCTCGGTAGTATCGTCACCCCAAGGTGAAGCTGAAACTGTATAGCCCTAGCAGGCTACACGAGTCTATGTGCTGCTGGCCCAGTATGCAGCCAGTGGTGTCAGCATTCCTGAATATTTCAGAGATAAGCATGGCATGGCATGTGACTGACTATTCACCAACCCAACAAGACGTTGGGGTTGAACCTGGCATGTGATCTGACCCTGCTTCAGCCCTACCAGCCTATAAGAGGTGAGCTTGACATTTGTCTCTCCGCCAGCGCTACTAGGCTTTCGGCGGTGAACCTGACACATGACCGATTTAATATAAAATTCTGCAGTCAGTCCTATGTTTGCAAAATGCTCTTTGCTATTATTCAACACTCCACCGCTTCTGCAGATGCCCGCCAGACTCACTTGATTGGGTTCCTTGAGGCGATGTCCCAAGCAGCGAGCTAAGAAAAAAGCCCAACTAACCCAACTGCTAAAACCTCAACTCTCTTCATACATCTCTCAAATGCGTAACAAACACAACCAAGTCTTCGCACAGCAATCCGCATGCACTTCACTACACTGCAACAACAAAACAAACCACACATAGCCCCACACAACAGCACATGGGAGTCTACTGATCCATAAATTGCACGCATAACCGAACTGAAGCCGTCAACAGGACATCATAACTCTGCTCTACCTTTTCCCGGTATGCCCCGCTACCCCATCCCACACTCCTATCTTTCATAACCACCAGAGCGCCTGGGGACCACTCCGGTGGTGATAGGGCACAGTATAAATGTCCTTTAACATTAACCTTGACATGCCACTCTGACACCCCCGCCCCCAAGAATGTTGCGCATTTCTAGCACTGAGAAGCAAATTATGTATATCCCTCCTCTTGATGTCAGATTCAGAAGGATTTTCTTACTAAATTTGGGTGAAACAAAAATGCAAAAACAGGCAGCCATCTTCTGTGTTTTGCATTAAATCTGTTCCACAATGGACCATTGTTTAGTGCAACACAAATTCTTAGCCCGGCCCTGTCTATAAGAGCTGTGCGGAGCGCCATGCCTTTGCAGCTCAGCACAATTATGTAACTTATCTTTCCAAGCAATTCATTTTATTGCTATGTTTTTATTGCGGGCCATTGCACCACCGATCATACATAATCAGACAGTAATACAATATTTAAAAAAAAAAAAACATGGCATATAAAAGGAAAAGGGAAAGGAATTAATAACCTTTTAAAATCCTCAACTCTAAAAAATACAAAGGGAACATACCCCACTACCTAAATGCAATGAATCATTAAAAAAAGCACAAAGGCAGCATGGCACCCCTTCCGTAACATAACTCTCGCCATCTTTCCCTGAGGGTTCTCTTTAAAAGGCAATTCATCTTAGGTTTTCCTGCTTCCTACATGAATGCAATGCAATCCATCATGAACCAACGGGTGCCTCTCCTTTACTCATTTACTTTGGCAGTTTGTTTAACATTCCACCTTATCTTTCTGAGAAAGAAACCGGAGAGAAATGTTGCAATAATCGCTAGGGCGTGTCCATCCTTGGAACTGTAGAACAGAACAGAATATCTTGGCTTTTTACAACGCGGTCACATCAGAAATTACATGAGGTTGCTGCGTGGCTTGCTATGACCTCAGGTGCAGAGAAATATTTCACTTCGCAATACCTTAGGCTGTAGTTTAGTGAAAATGCATGTGCCTTCAGGTGTCGTTTAGGGTTTCCCTAGGGTCTAGGTTATCCCCCTCTCAACTCTATGATGTCTCTAAGGGGCACTAGGACTGATTGTGGACCCCTGTGTATCTTGGTTTGTAGGTGAGCTATAACCTGCGTGTCTTCCCCCAATAGGAGGGGAGTGCGTGCCCTTCCCTAAGGTCGATGCAGTGCTCTGGGCCAAACAACGTTGTGTGCAAGTCCTCTCCTTCCCTCTCCCTCCACTGCCCCACCTGAAGATAGTACATCTTATGACAGTCACTCTAGTTTGGCACATAAGTGGAGTGAGGCACTTGGCAGATAACAGGATTTGCCCAGGATCACCCACTTTTGGTAATGTTGAAAAGCCTGGATTTGAATCCAGCTCTACTGATCCCGAATACTACATCTGCCTCTACAACAATATGAAACATAAAAAGACAAAGACCTTGACGCCACTTCGAAAAAAATGTCCACATGTGCATGTGGCTAATGATCGAAACAAGGCGCAATTCTTTTCTCAAATTGTTTTGATCAAGTTTTTCTCCAGGGAATGTGGGGAGGGATTAGAACACCCTGTCCACTGCTCCTGCCCACCCCAGGCCCACCAATATTGCACAGCCCCCAACTTACTGACTACATTGTGGGGCTAACGTTTGGTGAGAAACGTTCTACCTTTCTTTTGCTTGACATTAGACTTGCTACCTTGCATGTCCGCCACATGTGAATGGATATGCGGGAATTGGCTCAAGATCAACAGTAAGAATATAAAGTTCATCCGCTAACAACTGCAACCCCACTATTGATCCCATCCATCTGGATTATCTCCCTTCTCCGCATTGATGAGGTCAGAATCAGTGTGGGCATCCTAGCAGATACATTCCCATTACGCCAGGGCATGACCAAACATTCCCTTGTGACTCTGAGTGGAAAAAGGTACCAGTACCCAGAGGAAGACCGGATTCCTAAAAAAAATCCTTAGGTCTTTTTGGAGTGCATCTTCATCAATGGGAACAGAGTTTATGCACTGCATGACGCAGCAGCGAATTGCACCACTGTAAGGCGACATTGGGTGCAAGATGGGCTGTATGTCAAAGGTCCGATTGGAAAGTCAGAGGGTTTGATGGCCCCAGCTGTCAGGTACCGAAACTTCCTCCCCCAACTGCTCACCTGTTTCTTCCGGAATGGGTTCTGTAAGAATAGCCTCTGATCTCTTCTGATCCCTCCTCCTTGTGGGAGTCTTGACCTTTGGTGCTCGGGCCTTTTTATCGTACAGATAGGGTCTGTCCCCACCGGAGGCCACCTTGGCAGAGATATTCCCTGACCGCGGGGATCCCCAGGGGGCCAGTCCTAGATTCAGGGAAAAAGCACTAAGGCAGAAAAAACCCTGTTCCCAATTGGGTTCTGTTGGGCGGCAAATAGATCTCCTCTCTTCCAGTTATGAAAGTTCCATTTGCAGCAGGCAAGGAAGTCCGTTAGACTTGAGAACAAACTCCACCGCTGATGAATATGATACAAACTGCTCAGTGTATCCAGGAGATGTGTAATATTTAGGACAGGAGATATCTAAGAAAGATACTGGAGCCAGACAGTTCAGACTAAACAGAATAACAGAGAGAAAGTACCAGAAAAGGATGGTAAGTAGGTAAAGAATAAAAGAACCCAATCAGAACAGACCGCGAAGGCGGACAGTTAGGAAGAAAGGAAGAAGTACCGTGAAAGAAACCCACTCACCAGTAAAGAAAAGGCTCCTTAAGGTCGTAGCGCGAGCAAAGGCTCCGCTCGCTAAAACAGAGTGACGGCGCCGGTTGCAATTATACCCCCGGTACCTAAAAGTAAAAGGAATGAAAAGACTAGTAGTGCTCAAAAGAAATACCAACAGAAATAAGCATTGAGAAGGCAAAGAAAAAAGTAAGCACGGCACGGCAACGAGCAAGCCGAGTTCCGCGTGCAGTGCAGTAGAATTCAGGCAAAGGAGAAAGCGAAAAAAAACGGGAGTGCAAGGCAAACACAAGAAGGGCTGAAGAGCACAGTAAGGAATCAAAATAGGCGAAAGTAGGCAGCCGGAACGGATGAATTTCACGAGAGAATCTCCACATGAACCGAGCGTTGGTAAACAGATACAACGCGTCGGCTTGTGGGAGGAGCCTGCCTATAAAGGGCCGGCGGCCATCTTGGGTGAGGACTGGAGCGTGATCAAAGCTTCCAGCGCTTCCTCAGCCTCCAATTCCTGACAGTGTACCCCCTCTTTCTCGGGGCACCCCCGGGTTTGCCCGGATGGAGTTGATGGAACTTCTGCACCAAACGCGGGGCGTGTATATGACCCACAGGTTCCCACGTCCTCTCTGCTACTGGATAGTTCTTCCAATGAACCAGATAGTACAACCGCCCTTTGAGGTAACTAGAATCCACCAGACGAGACACCTCGTATTCTTCAGGTGTTGGTTTCACTCGGGCTCGTGTACGGTTCACAGGTCTCTTAAAAGGATCCTCCTTATGTTCTTTGAGAAGGGAGACATGAAAGACAGGATGTACCCTTCTGAGGTATTCTGGCATCCTGAGTTTATAAGCAACTGGATTGATTTGTTGTATGATGGAAAATGGCCCAAGGAAACGAGCGGAGAACTTCCCCCTATGAACCCACTTGGGTAGGAATCTGGTGGATAACCAGACTAATTGTCCCACCTTCCAGCTGGGATGGGCTCTCCGACCCTTGTCGGCCCATCTCTTTTGTGAAAGCTGACTTGCTTGGTGTGCCTCCTTAGCGAGTTTGTGAGCTTCTTGCAAGTCCTGTAGAATCGTATCCAGAGTCGGAATTTTGGTTGAAGGCGGACTGAGCCCGGGCAGGTGTTGAGGATGGTAGCCATAGGTACAATAGAAAGGACTCATCTGGATCGAGGTGTGAAGAGAGTTGTTGTAGGCGAATTCCGCTTGTGGGAGGAAGCGATACCACTCTTCCTGCTGTGGACTGCAGAAACACCTGAGATATTGCTCCAGATTGGCATTGAGTCTCTCCGTTTGGCCGTTGCTTTGAGGATGATATCCTGAGGAAAGAGCCTTATGAATTCCGAGAACCTGGCAGAGGGAAGACCAAAACTTCGAGGTAAATTGTGGTCCTCTGTCCGAAACTATGGTCTTAGGTAGGCCATGTAGACGGACTATGTCTTGGAGAAAAGTTGCAGCCATTTCTGAGGCCGAAGGCACTTGCTTGAAGGCGGAGAAATGTGCCAGTTTGCTAAAGGAATCGACCGTCACCATGATCGTGGTCATTCCGTATGACGGAGGCAGATCCACAATAAAGTCAGTGGATAAGTGTTCCCATGGGCGATCCGGTAAGGAGTGTTGGTGTAATAACCCCAGAGGTTTTCCTGTTTGGTGTTTGTTGGAAGCACATATTGAACAAGTAGAGACATACTGACCTACGTCCCTTCGTAGGGTAGGCCACCAAAATCCTCTCCGGACCAAAACAAAGGTCTTCCTAATACCAGAATGTCCTGTCAGGGGGGTGTCATGACACCAAGAAAGTATCTGTTCTTGCAGCTTCTTTGTGGGGATATAGAGGGCTCCTTCATGATAAAACAACCCGTCCTTTTCCTGTTTAGTAGATAGCGGAAATTCAGAACACATCTGATATTGAGGGATTAAATCCTGAAGAAACGAAACCGTAGAAGCCAACACAGTGAGATGTGGCAATACCAGTTCATGTCCTATATAGGATCCGGATGGATCTCCTAGGCTTCTAGATAAGGCGTCTGCCTTCTTGTTTTCTGTGCCAGGTATGTAAGTTATCATGAAGTCGTATTGTAGGAAAAAATACGCCCATCTGGCGTGTCTGGCGTTGGAACATTCCAATTGTTGTAAGACCCGTAGGTTGCGGTGGTCAGTTCTAATAGTGAAAGGATGTGTGGCTCCCTGCAAGAGGTGTCTCCACTCTTGGCAGGCCAATTTTATGGCCAAAAGTTCCTTTTCGATAACAGAGTAGTTTCGCTCACTACTAGTTAAAGTCTTGGAGTAGTATGCGATCGGATGTTCATAGCTGTCTTCTGTCTCTTGAAGTAATACTGCCCCTACTGCCCCCGTAGAAGCATCTGTTTCCAGAATAAAGGGCTTAGCCTGATCTGGTTGGACCAGGATGGGTGCTGTGGAAAAACATTCCTTTAAAAAGTCGAAAGCTTTTCGAAGTTTTCCGTCAAAAGTGAATCTAACGCCCTTCTTCAACAAGGAGGTCAGAGGGAGTACCTTTTTGGAAAAATTGGGAATAAACCTCCTATAAAAATTTGCCAATCCTAGAAACCCTTGCAGTTCCTTGATGTTGGTAGGATCTTTCCAGTTTCTTATGGCCTTTACCTTATTTGCATCCATTTCAATACCTTCCTTAGACAATACGAAACCCAAGTAGGACACCCTCGTGGATTCGAATGAACACTTCTCTGGCTTTACTAGCAGATAATGGGACTGCAAACGTTGTAAAACCAGTCGGACCAATGATCTGTGCTCAGACAAGGACTTGGAGTAGATCAGGATGTCGTCCAGGTACACCACTACCGACACAAACAGCATGTCAGCGAAAACCTTGTCCATGTACCTCTGGAAGACGGCTGGTGCGTTTACTAGGCCAAAGGGCATCACACGATATTCATAGAGCCCGAATGGGGTGCGGAAAGCCGTCTTCCACTCGTCTCCTTGTCTGATTCTCAAGAGGTGATAGGCGCCTCTCAGGTCAAGCTTTGTGAAGTACTCCGCCCCTTGTACAGCCTCCAAGACGTCCCGGATCAAGGGCATGGGATATCTATCCCGGACAGTGACCTTGTTGAGACCCCTGTAGTCTATACAAGGGCGAAGCTCTGTCGAGTCCTTTTTTGGGATGAAGAATAGGGAGGCACCACATGAAGATTTGGACTCTTGAATGAGTCCGTTCTGCAAATTTGCATCTAGATACTCTCTTAATGCCTTCCTTTCCGGTAGTGACAAAGGGTACATTCTTCTGAACGGTACCACTGCTTCCGGTACCAGATCGATACAGCAATCCTCGGTTCTATGGGGTGGTAGTTGTTTTGGAATTATGTCCATGAATACCTCTGAGAAGTCCTGGTAATGTAAGGGAACCGAGGCCACTGTGACTGGCTTCTGGATACTTCTCCTGTGGTCTATGGTGTGGGGAGCGTTACACAAGGTCATACAGTGATATTCACAGAACTTAGAATTGAAAGAGACCCGGTTTGCAGTCCAATCAATGTGAGGGTTGTGTCTCCTTAACCAAGGAATCCCTAATACCAATGGGAAATGAGCAGCTCGGATCTGATCAAACACCAGAAACTCTTCGTGTTGACCTAACCTCACCCTTAATGGAACAGTTTCCAAAGTTATGGGTCCGGATGACAAGGGCCTACCATCAACCCCTTCTACCGGAATCGGGGTGACCTTGGGTTTGGCGGGTACCAAGTGCTCTGTAGCCCACTTGGAGTCGATGAAATTTCCCGCTGCTCCACAATCCAACATGGCGAACACCTCTGTGGGAGCTTCTTTGGTTAACCATAGGTCCACTCTGAACACCATTAAACTGTTGTCTTCCGGGGTGTTCACTGCTCTTGTGTAGCTGCAAGGGTGCTTGTTACCTCCCCCGAGACTTCCCTTGCTATAGATCGGGGGCGGAAGTTTCCCTGTCGACGAGGAGGGACTTCAGTGCATTCTCTCAACAAATGTGTCGAGGAGCCACAGTACATGCATAGTCCTGCCTCTCTCCTTCTCCTTCTTTCTTCTAGCGTCAGAGGACCACGGGCAGCTCCAATCTGCATAGGCTCATCTGTAGCAGGGTTGGCTCTAGGTGGAGGAGTAGGGGTTGGTTGTGAGAAGCTTCGGTTTCTTCTTCTCTCTGATCTTCTTTCTTGAAGACGGAATTCAATCTGAAGGGACAATGTCACTAGCTCCTGAAAAGATGCAGGACGGGCTACTCTGGCTAGTTCATCTTTGATTTCGTCCTGGAGACCTCTTCTGTAGATGGTTTGCTGGGCGGAATCAGGCCAATCTGCCTTGGCTGCTAGCCTCTGGAAGCGAGTTAGATAAGTTTGAACGTCTGTATTTCCTTGTTTGACGTCTAGGATTGCTTCCAAGGATGAATAGAATACTTCTGGCCTATCAAACCTTTCACTGAAAACTTCCGTAAAACGGTCATAATCACTCAGAAGGGGGTCGTTTCGGGTAACAAAGGGTGTAGCCCATGAGAGAGCGTTTCCGGTAAGATTGGCTATAATGAACCCAACCTTTGATCTGGCTGTCTCATAAGCGTGAGGTCGGAAGGCGAAATACACCCTGCAAGCGTCAAGGAATTCCTTCAGGTCTCCTGGATGTCCATTGTATTTGCCAAAGGAAAGGGGCATAGTAGGCAGGTCCCCACGATCATCCCGATGTAACACCACTTGCTGTCGGAGGGCTACGTTCTCTGTTCGCAGGGCCTGCACCTCCATAGTAAGGTTCTGCAGAGCAGCCACCAACTCCTGATACTGCTCGAGTGACGCCATGAAGGATTTCGGGCGTTGTATTCTGTCAGGTACCGAAACTTCCTCCCCCAACTGCTCACCTGTTTCTTCCGGAATGGGTTCTGTAAGAATAGCCTCTGATCTCTTCTGATCCCTCCTCCTTGTGGGAGTCTTGACCTTTGGTGCTCGGGCCTTTTTATCGTACAGATAGGGTCTGTCCCCACCGGAGGCCACCTTGGCAGAGATATTCCCTGACCGCGGGGATCCCCAGGGGGCCAGTCCTAGATTCAGGGAAAAAGCACTAAGGCAGAAAAAACCCTGTTCCCAATTGGGTTCTGTTGGGCGGCAAATAGATCTCCTCTCTTCCAGTTATGAAAGTTCAATTTGCAGCAGGCAAGGAAGTCCGTTAGACTTGAGAACAAACTCCACCGCTGATGAATATGATACAAACTGCTCAGTGTATCCAGGAGATGTGGAATATTTAGAACAGGAGATATCTAAGAAAGATACTGGAGCCAGACAGTTCAGACTAAACAGAATAACAGAGAGAAAGTACCAGAAAAGGATGGTAAGTAGGTAAAGAATAAAAGAACCCAATCAGAACAGACCGCGAAGGCGGACAGTTAGGAAGAAAGGAAGAAGTACCGTGAAAGAAACCCACTCACCAGTAAAGAAAAGGCTCCTTAAGGTCGTAGCGCGAGCAAAGGCTCCGCTCGCTAAAACAGAGTGACGGCGCCGGTTGCAATTATACCCCCGGTACCTAAAAGTAAAAGGAATGAAAAGACTAGTAGTGCTCAAAAGAAATACCAACAGAAATAAGCATTGAGAAGGCAAAGAAAAAAGTAAGCACGGCACGGCAACGAGCAAGCCGAGTTCCGCGTGCAGTGCAGTAGAATTCAGGCAAAGGAGAAAGCGAAAAAGTGCAAGGCAAACACAAGAAGGGCTGAAGAGCACAGTAAGGAATCAAAATAGGCGAAAGTAGGCAGCCGGAACGGATGAATTTCACGAGAGAATCTCCACACGAACCGAGCGTTGGTAAACAGATACAACGCGTCGGCTTGTGGGAGGAGCCTGCCTATAAAGGGCCGGCGGCCATCTTGGGTGAGGACTGGAGCGTGATCAAAGCTTCCAGCGCTTCCACAGCCTCCAATTCCTGACACCAGCCAATGCCCACTGGCAATGGTAGAGTTGAGCTGGAGGCGAGAAACCTCCAGCCACTGCATAGCAATACAAGACAACATTCCAGTAGATTGTCTGCTAAGAAAAGACCTTCCTGACACAGAAATAATCACGCCAATGCTAACGAAGCCAGCACAGAAAAAGCATCCACAGATGGAACACTTGAGGCCATGGGCCTTAAGGGTTTCCTGCTGAAGAGTGCAAGAGAATAGAGACCCTGGTAGTTCCTAGTCCAGACCGAAAGCCCACTTAGGCCCTTGTTCCTGAAGCAGAGGGATCAGTGGTCACTGATTTGCCTCCTTGCAAGGTGCAAAGAGAATGCCCCACTCTAGCAGGTCTGTGAAAGCAGACAGAGGAACAGGCTCAGGGCATGAACCCTGGTTTGTTCAAGGTGCAGTGTTAGAATGGTCTCCTGTACACTGAGCCCATGAATTCAGAGGCAGAGGATGACCGTAGATTGGTTGTACCCCAATGACAGAGGTTATTGCTGCTGCACTTGGCTCATGACATTCCTTTGGCAGGTTTTTTAGGAGTGACTACGACAGCTGAAAGGTTGTCAGTCCATTACTGGCCTCAGATGAGCTGGACTATGATGAGCAAAATTGAAGGAATTTGTGCACTCTTGCCATACATGCCAAGCTTCTTCTAAGTCAGGAAGGGTGACCAAGGCCCCTTTAACTCCACTACCAGTCGTTTGGTGGCCTTTCGAGAGTATAGAAAGGAGCATTTTGGTCCTTAGGATCCATAAACCACCTCAGAGAACCTGTGCATGTTGGTAGTCGTAGAACATGCAACATGGTACCCTGAAGCAGTCCCCTTAAGGAGTATCAAAGCACCTGTGGCGGTGAAGACTCTGATAGGGATATTCCCTCATGTGGCGTTGCCCAAAGATGTAATTTCTGACATGGGCTCCAACTTCATATTTGCATCTATGGCAACCATTTGGGCTTGGTCCCAGCAAAAGCCCTTGTCTTCCCTGGGAAAGGATTGTCAGCTCCTAGGAAGGCAAAACCCGCCCCTAGGTGGCAGGGAGAGACACAATGCCGCAAAGAACAGGCTCTGCCAGACAAAAGGAAGTCACACGAGGGTGTTAATTATTTAAGAGAGACCCTTTTACGTAGGTAGACAGAGGAAAGTGTCAGAGCCATCTAGCCCAGAGAGGTCTTTCCAGTTAGAGAAGGGATCCACCGCCACAGTACCATCACTGCCACTTGTAATGGCAGTGGGAAGGCGGTGTTAGTCCACAGTATAGACTCCTTTTTAGGTTTTGGAGGAACTATCACTGGTGGGAAATCTCCTGATCCAAATTCATCCATATTTTAAAAGTAAAGTGGTGGAAAAACCTCCAACTGAGTGCTGAAGGTTTTTCCTGTGCTTCCTTTCCAAATCTCGGAATATGGCAGCGCATTAAAGGTGAAGGGAATCTCGCTATGTCCACTTTAATAATGCACCACCTTACTCAGAATGAAGCCCCTAGTATTTCTCAAATTTACACCAGATCTTATGAAATGTTTACGAGGCGTCACAATGGCTATGCATGCAATTTTCATATGCAGTTATAGCGCTTAAATAATTAAGGCTTGCATATCAACATCAGGTCTGCTTGTTAGCTTCCACTTTTCTGATGGGCAGACTGGCACAGACATTGAAGTATTAACGTATGCTCATAGTTATGAGATACCTTTCAGGGCTGCCTCTATGTCTTAAGTCGTATTGCCTTAAATGCTTCATAAGGAAGTATAATGTGGTGAGTGGCAGAGAAAGATGAGACACAGGAGCAGAGGCATTGTGAAAGAACCCCTGGGTAGAGAGTGTGGTACAGGAGGCAATGAGCCATGGGAGGAATCAGGCACCCAGATAAGGGGCTCAGTGGTGAGTATGCAAGGGCAACAAGGGAAGGAACTTCCACCAATCGCACTCCAGCTCGGAATTACTGCCTTGTGAGAATGTTACCAGCTGACACGGCTGAGCAGTAAATATTCGATAATAGGATATAGTAGCACTTAAAGCTTAATTTTGTCATGCAGAGGCAGGCATCTTGAAAAATTGTTCAAAACGCACATAGGCAAAACTGACTTCAGCCTGGCCATGTTCCAGCCACAGGCATTGGTCTTTGGGGAAATATCAAAATGTCAATCTATAGAGTGCTGGTCACTAGGCCGGCTCTTGCTGGGTCCGAAATCTGGAATTAGATGTCTGGCCGGACCTCGGGATCCGGCCTGCCTCAGCCCTGACCAGGATTTTACCAAGCCTCCCAGGTTCACCGAGGGAAGGTGGGGGCTCAGTGACCTAATGTGCGCTGTCCTCCTCCACCCAGCCGTCACCGTGCGTTTCCTGGCTTCCTTTGTTCAGCCCTTTTCTTTCTTCTGTCCTGAAAGCGACACCACGGAAATCAATGGGCCATGAATATCACTGGGGCGGCGGCCATCACTGTTGAAAGCGGGCATTCTTCATGCTGGCAAACCATTGTTTTCCAAATGTGCATTTTACACTTTCCTAGAAAATAAAGTGATTTCCAAACTCAAAAATGCTGCTTGCATTCACCAGTTCTCTTTCAAATGTTTTTTTGTTGTTGTCAGACTACCACACCAATACTCTGTAATTTTTGTGCCCTTTGCTTTGTGTTTTATCACAGGTTATTTTTAAAGATGTTATATGCTTGTCAAACTGGTTAATCACAAATAAATGCCTCTGTTGTGCTGTCAGTTATTAGGAAATTAAACTGTGAGTAAGTGGGTGCCAACTTTTGATTTTCACTACAGAGGAAGAAATACCCCCCACCTGCGCCCTGAATATAAGCAACCCATCCCCAGTCCAACCCATCGACCAGCACAAGCCATTTTATAATTGTATAGCTCTTGTTTTTTTAAAATAAGGAATTGCAAAAAGTCACACGATTAATAACACATTTTGGATATAACACATCTCAGCAACGGTCTGTCAACCTGCTGAGCTAACCTGGTAGCCTTGTACTGTACAGCGGGTCTGTACTAAAAATAACTGCATTATCAACAGTACTTCGGGTGCACCACTGCCACATAAGTGATTTAAAGTGGAATTGATGTACAGCGTGGAGTTTGGAAAGAAGCAGCATGAAAGAAACTGCATCATTTTTAAACTATTATTTTGAACATTTTCTTTGAGTTGAGTCCAACTGCTAGCTCCGCCGCCTCAGAACTCCACCCACACCCATTGTGGGAAACCCCTTTACATTTTGTCCATTTCCACCACTGACTCTATGTGATGCGACCTCATACATTTTCCTTTAACTTTTTAACAGAACAAGGTTATCGAGTTTGCATTTGACTGTGTGCACGAAGAGGTTCAGATATATAGAGAGAGGAGAACAAATATCCATTACTACAAAATCACAACAGAAAAGAAAAGCCAGGAAAATGGAAATGTTTATTGAGGCGGAGTTAAAGGAGAACTACCCACAAAATAATAAGAAAATGGAAGGACATGTTCTGCTCTGTTCATTTGGTTAACGTTTGGGTCCTAGCTTGAAGATAGTCGCCTAGGAAATTGGTGACATCTCCAGAGTGCGTCCTCTTTGTCGTTGACAGCCACCAACCAATTAGAGTATCAGTAGGTTCCTGCTTTCTGGCTAAATGTCATGAAGGAAAAAGAAAGGCTGATGGGGTGCTGAACGAAGTGGCAGCGAGCTGGTGTGCACCTTTATCTTGCAGAGTATCTCCTATGTGGGACCGCAAAATCTAAAACAAAAGATCCCTGACAGTGTGATATTGTAGATGTGGGGAATATGAGACTGTTTCTATTTTAATGCTGTGTGAGGATTCAATTTCTATACAAAATGTCTTGGTCTCCTGTTCTTGGGCTCCTTCTTAACACCTCAGACCTGGTCTTACTTAACACTGTTGTGAATTCCCAGTGCATAATATCTGGCTTCAGCAGTCTGCCATCAGTCATCCTCAACACCGAGTCCATCAAGTCGCGCCCTCCGCGCCACATGACTCGCTAGATGCCGCCACCCTCCACAGCTGTACCGCTCCTCTGTGCCCCTCTCTATACTACCCTCTGCTGTATATCTGTTCTGTTTATACCTCTGAAAAGCACTTCGTTATGCATCGCTACTGTTGTATACCCCTGTAAAGCGCTCCATTGTGTATCTGTACTATCAAATACCTCTGTAAAGCCCTCTGTTGCTTCTCAAAGGTAGGACTGAGCTCGATAAATACAATAATAATAATAATAATAATAATAATAATAATAACTAATAACAATAGCAGTAAGGAATGTGGTGTACATGATACACTATTGGTGTAATTTTCATTTTTGCCTCCATACGTCCATCCGTAAACTGAGGATGTTAACATCTTGGCAGCTCAACCACGCCTTACTTGAACCTCACGTTACACCCAAACTCTAGGCAGCGGAACCCGGAGCACCAGAGTGACTGGAGTCGATGAAGACAATAACCTCACCCACGCGTGACCGTGGCTTCCCCATAAAGTGCACATTACAAATCCTCTGCTCCATGACAGATCACAGGCATATTTAGTCTGTAAAACTAAACTGCAACAGCAGAAGGACATAGAGAAATCATTCTCAAATCACATCCTTGGATTGCTTACTTCACATCAGAGGCGTAGCCAGGATTGTCTAAGTGGGACTTGAAGCTAATGTAGTTGGGCCAACCACAGTGACACTAACATCTGCAAATGCCCACACAGTGCAGCTGAGTGGGCATTCACAGATTTTAGGTGGGCCGTGCCTGCTCAGGCTTTATCCTCTCTAGGCCTCTGCTTTTCAGACTGATGTAGGCTGTGGTATATTCCATCAGTATCAGCAGAAGAAAAACAGAGATGGTGCGCTGCATCAAGGTGAAGTCCATGGACTGCTGTGTTTCGGCATAGACGGAATATTGCTGTTTCCACGTCATGTATCCTTTGTGGCCAGTCTGAAGAGACGGAAACCACCATTTGTTACTCTGTCCGGCCAGCATGCATCTGAGGAAGCGCTCCTTGAAACCCCTGTTCTTAAGCCGTGGATGCAGGTCCCTAGTTGGTGCTAAGGCAATTTGCCTGGACGCCTCGGATAAGGAGGCTGTGCTTGCCACTACAGGTTATCTGAGCTGGGCACGAAAAATGTCCATGAGGAAGGCTAAGTTGTTCAATAGGGCTCTGGGGTAAAGAAATGTTGACCTGTTTTTATTTGGTTTTGAGGTAAAGCACTGATTGTGTAATTTTAGTGGAGTATTTATGAGCTAAGCGATTGTGACGATGTAATTAATGTGTTTTTTTACTTTTCTCTGAACTGCTTTTATTGTTGAAATAAAGCAATAAATGTAAAGGAAATCCCTTTTTGAAATCTGAGGTAGAGTTTATGGTTCACTCTAATGGGCTGTGACTTTTTAACTACTGGAATATGTTTGAGGCACGTGGTTTTCACTCCAGTGGTAAGATGATGCTCTGCCATTTTCTACTGCGCATCTTCATTCAAAACATTTCTCTCCCTGCCACCAATCAGATCCTCCACTTTCTCACCAGGAACACAGGTGACCAGTCTCATATTTTCCCAGCACAATATTCCATCTATTTACTTCTAAATGGGATGTCTTTCCAACACCTTTTTCTGGATTTGGCCAAATGATGTAATCATGGATTTCTTGAAACATGCCTCCTCAATAAAAAAAAAACATGGTGGGCTCCAACTCGTGAATGCGTCCATCTCTGAACGACTTCTTTCAGTTGCATAAAATGTTTTGGACTCTTAGGGCCTCATTACGAGGTGGGCGGTAAGGGGTTAACGGCGCCGGTAAGAACCAATACAAATGTTTTCCCTCACGGGACCCGCAAAGGGCGCTTGGTAAAACCAGGCGTACTTAGCGGGTCCCGGCAGGACACCAGGGAGCTAACAACGGGCCCGTTATTAACGGGCCAGTTGTTAGCTCCCTCCCCATTCTCATTCGAGCCCCTATAGGGCTCAATGGGAATGGGAAAGTACCAGGTCCGGGTTCCTCGAATGAGGAATTACCGGGTCCTCCAAGGTTGGAATGGCACGATAAGTCCTCATTTGAGGAACCCAGACCCAGGTATGCGGTAAGGAGGTAACCATGTTGCAAATTGCGGCATGGTTACCTCCAACCTCTAATGAGACCCTAAAACACGAAGTACAAGCTTGCTCAACCCTGGTGCCGCAAAGAAAAAGGAAGCTTATTTGTGCACTAGCACCCAGAACAGCGCATCACCATTTTAACTTTCACGTAGGATACAAGAGAAAATGTGTCAGAAGCCTGCTCAGAATTTCGCCAGAATGTTTATGGGTCTCTCACTTCACTTCACAACATATGGCCACACAAGTAGATGCTAAAATGTCGAGACAGCATCCGAATAAGTGAGTCACAAAAAGTAAGCGTGCTTTTGTCCACTTCCCGGCAAGCACCGAGTGTGCTCGCCAGGGCGAGGTTTGCAGAAGGAGGTTCTAAGATAATAGTTCTCGGCCCGCGCCAATCTGGAGAAGGCTGAGTCATAGAGCAAGGGGCTCTGAAGACAGCACGTGCATACAGTTTCCTGTCACGCCCCTTTTACTAGGTTGCATTTTAAACATACTGTAAATGAAAAATATGTGAAAGAAAACGGATGAGTTTTAGTTCGTAACATATCCGAGTAGTTGCTTGGCAACTGCAGACATGTGTCTAATCTGAAAAACACGGTAACAAATGATGGCAGTGGTGTCATTTTCGCATTGAAAAACACTTTTGTAAAGAAGGCCCTCTGTCTTTCGATGGTTTTATTTGTTATAACGGTGGTTTAATTTGTTACAAATCAATTGCAAAATTGTGTAGGAGAAATGTGGGTGACACGTTTTGCAAGCTAAGTGCTTCTTCAGAGGTTGTTAAATATAAAAATCCTCGTATCCAGGGGTCAAGCCCTAAAAACTATAGCGGGGGGACTCATCAACAAAAGCAATGGGATGTGACATCGCCAGAAATTAGCACATCAAGGTGAAATATGTACATTTGCATAAACATTTTCACAGGACAAATGGCATTTGCATTTCATAAAATCAACACCCACACAAAACCAAGAGAGGATATTTTCTTCTAATAGTGTTTTTGAAAACGTTAAAGGGTGTGCATGTTCTAAACTCCAAGAACCAATACAAATGTTTTCCCTGCAACATGCAGTACCGAAATGAGACCTTTCACCTTGAGTTGTTTGTTATTTTTCATCAGGTTATATAGTGCAGTGGTGAAGTATCTGGCCTGTAAACCTGATGACCATGGTTCGATGGCAGAGGTTGGCTTTAATTCATACATTCAAAGAGGACATTCAATGTTTCTCATTTTAACTAGGGTGGGGGGGCTGAGTCCACCTTCTGAAAAAAGTGGGTGGACTCTGTCCACCCACGTGTAACCCCGACTTGATCCCTGCTTTTATCTGCTTATGCACAAATGTGAATACTACAGTAAATGAATTGGTCCAGTACATGCCTGTATGTTAATGTGACAGCATGCTATCTGGTCAAGCTGGGATAACCTGAACTTGATTATTAATTATAAAATGATGCAGATAATTCTGTTTTTGAAAGTGGAATCTGCTAATCAGACCACTTTCATTATGCTCCATTACAACGAAGCATAATCTACACATGTGCTTTGCTAGGACTGTCTCCTGAAATCCCTAGCAGCTGACTTGTTCTAGTAGTAGGGCAGGTTCGAAGGTTGCAAGTGCATCCAGTTCCCCCTGACACTCCCCCCTACTCTTCTTCAGCTAGAAACCTCAGCGTTATCTATGACCCTTCATACACTTCTCTACTTTCATCTCCAAAACTGGAACAGCAGCATGCATCAACCTCCTCACTATTAGGAAAATCAGGCACCTACTTCCTTTCAACACCGCCAAGCATTGACCACTCTTGTCTTCCCTAAACTGGACTACTGTGTCAGCATCCTCAACAAGATCATCAATTTCACTACCAGGAATCTCTTTGAACTCCCTCACTTCACACCAACTTCCACATACCGTCATCAGGCTGGATGGCTAATGATGCAAAACAGGGCTACATTTAAATTTCATGTCCTGGTTCACAGAAGTATGGTTATATGTATGGTTATATTTCCAATTGCTGTTGCACCCTTTCTCTCAGATGCATACTGGCATACTAGCACCACCTTGCACACTCAACGTAATTAAAAAAGTACTGCAACAATGCAGTGCTTCAAACTGACAGATTTAAGCCAAACAATTTAGCGTTCCACATTGCAGTATGTGTGGTCACCTTTCACAACAAGATGGCAGGCCATGTCAATAGTTTCCCCTCTTCTGCCTCCATCACTCCCACTCTTCAATGTCCCTCAGTCTTTCTCCCTCAATCACCCCTCTTCTCATCCTTCCTCTCTCTCCAATGTCACACCCCCATCCCTCCCTCATTCTTTCTTCTTGCGGACCTCTCTTCCCCGTGCTCATGTTCTTCTCCCTCCTACCCTGCCTTCCCTCCCTCTTCTACCCTCTATATTTCTATCTCTCGCCCTCTCCCTGTCCTGACCTACCTTTCTGCCTCCTTTTTCCTTTCTCTTCCACTCCATCCTTCCCTCCCTCTCTGTGCTTCCATGCCTCTCTCCCAGTCTATTAGGCAGCTGCACTCTCTGGCTGCACACAGAGTTCCGCAGCCCATGCATTAACATGGCAAGCTATCTTATTGGAATTGAAACCTGCCGCCTTTGTGTTAGCACAGATCTGCAACAGCTGCTTACTTGTATTAAAATACTGAACAATCTTACTGGTGGCTGGCCTCTCTGACTTCTAAATAAGACACAGATCATTGAATCCTTCTGCAGGCATACCCTCTATCTTACTGGAATGAAATGCTACTAAATCCCTGTATGTGCCAGAATTAAAATCCCATCCTGGAGGAGAAATATATTTAAAGTTGGAATCAGTTCCCACACCTCACCTCCAGCAGAGCACAGGACTCACTGTGTTTGATAGGAGTGCAGCATCCTGATGGGGCAGGGGACCATGCTTTGCACGTGACTGTCCCCTAGAAATATGCTGGGCTCCATGTCCTTGGCCTCATGAGGAGTGTGAGCAGATGAGGCTTCTGCTCTTAATTGACGATTCCCTGCCACCTGATGCAAGGGAGGGTCCAATGAACAAGAGAGTACACTGCAGCTTGGAGTTGGAGGGAATCGGGGGTTGCTCTGCTCAAAAGAAAGGGGCATGGATGACACTCGAGTACACTGCATACTAGAAAAAGGTACATCTGCAGGTACATCAATGATCTATAGTGCTGCCCATCCTCTGCAGATCATGTGGGCACCAACATAGAGCAAGGACAATTGTTTTTAATCCTCTTTCATTTGTTCTTTCCATCTCTCCCACTCACACTCCTCTGTGTTGCTCATTCTATCCCCTCAATCTGCCTTCTGTGCATTCCTCATTCTATCTCTGAATGTCACTCCCATTCCTCCCTCATTCTTTCTTCCTTGCTAACCTTTTTACCCAAACACATTTACCTGCGCCATATCTCTTACCCTGCCCACCCTGCTCTCCCTCTTCTACCCTCCACATGGCTACCCCTGCCCAATCCCTGCCTCATTCTCTCAGGAAGGCTCCATAGAGAGGTTGTGTGGATTGGGGGAAGGGAGTGGGCTGAGCTGCCATTTGAGAGAGAGAGAGAGAGAGAGAGAGAGAGAGAGAGAGAGCGAGGGAGGCCGAGAGACTGATGCAAAATCAAAGGGAAATGGGAGGAGGATGAAAGAGACAAAGAAAAGGGAAGGATTGACAGGTGAGAACAGAAAAGAAGTCAGAATGAAGTTGAAAAGAAGGAAAGAAATAATAGAAATAAAGTGAAATGCAGAAAGTGAAACCAAGAAATATTTTTAAAAAATTAAAGAGAAAAAAGAACAAAAGACAAAACGAGTTAGCTACTTGTAGGTTCTGTATGGCAACATTGGAAACCTTAAGGCATCTGGTGCTTGAATGCCTCCCACTACAGGGATTAGGAACCCAGTATCTGGGGTCACTAGCAATTACTCCATTCCTTTATGATGAAGATATGATATGGAAACACTGTCTTGGAAACTTTAATATCCGGGAAGGGTTGGCCCTGGCTGGTTTAATCAAATCACTGAATTTGTAGACCTGGTAAACTGATGATACTTGACAGGGGATGTATTTTATTTTTTACTTAACTTGATGTGATCTGCAAAATGTGGACTTATTCTGAATGTATTAATTTCATTGTCTGTGGATCCATTGTTTCTATACTGCAACTGGTAGTATAATATCTGATGTGAATGTAATTGTTTACTTTTTATATGCTGCTCTATCTGTGGTATTATTAACTGTTGTTTTAACCGACTCAATTTACTCACCTCGAGGGCGAACTTCTGTTGCTGTATTGGTCTTAAAATGATTACCCTGCTCTTAATTTATTTTGTTTTTCTGTTTGGTAATCCTGTGTGTACTATTTTACTTTATTCTTCTTTTAGCCTTTTCTTTTTTTTTAAATTATGTGTACCACGTTATTATTTGAAATCTTTTTTGTAAAGGTTTGAACTAGCCAAATTCAATTAAAAAAACAAACAAAACTAAAGAATTAACATAGCTATGAACTAAAACCCCAAATTAATATCTAT
Organism: Ambystoma mexicanum; assembly: GCF_040938575.1. Classification (NCBI taxonomy): domain Eukaryota; kingdom Metazoa; phylum Chordata; class Amphibia; order Caudata; family Ambystomatidae; genus Ambystoma; species Ambystoma mexicanum. Next base: position 140,622,087 of record NC_090922.1, on the reverse strand, counting down.
ATTTCACAAACCCAATTTTCCAACTAACATAACTGCAGAGGATGACAGCAAAGGCCTTGGAAATGCCTTGATTGACTGTTGCTGTTCACGGGGATCTGCAGCTGTACATCAATGTCATTAGAAAGATCCAAGGAGATGGAGCGGCAAAGCCTTCAATATGTACAAAAACCTTCCAAATTTGAAGTGAGCAGCACTTGCTAATTTTGCAAGATGCATGCTACCAATTCAGCAAGAAGAACCAAAAATCCTGCCGCCCAGCCTTCATTCTCGATTTCATTTATCATTTACTCCTGCCCCCGTTGTTGAAGGAGAACGGGGGCAGGTGCCGCTGCTGCCCCTGTGTACTCGGTGCCTATGCCACCTCTCTCAACAAACCCAGAGTGCCCCTTATTTTTAAGTTGGTTTTCTCTTTGTTTTCCATCACCAGGGTGGTCCAGTTATGATTTGTTAGTTGTGTTAGTTGTGTGTGTTTTTGTTAGTTTACATTTTTTTTTTTTATTGTGAAGTAGTTTCCATGTTAAACCTTTCACGACCAAAACAAAACAAGACAAAGTGAAAATAATGAACAGTGAAATAAATGACAAGTGAAAAAATTGAAAAATAAACATATGCATAGATATTTTACCGATTCCGCCAATGGTAAATAGGGAATTACCGCCCCATTCCAAGGTTGGCAGGGCAGTAATTCCCCATTTATCATTGGCCCTTCCCCATTCCCATTTTTGCCCCATAGGGCTCAACGGGAATGGGGAAGGCGGTAATTACGGTACCGCAAATTGCGGTACCGTAATTACCTTCAAGGTCCCTTTGCGGGTCCCTACCTTAACGGCTGGTACACACCAGCAATTAAGGTCGGGAGCCGCAAAAAGACCTCATAGTAAGGCGTTAAGGGGTTAACGGCGCCGCAACCTTTTACGGCGCCGTTAACCCATTAACGCCTGGGTCGTAATGAGGCCCATTGTGTCGAACAACCACAATTTGGGATTCCAAAAATGATAAGGGTGCAATGGCAATTGAAGAAATCAAAGAGAAAAAATAAACAAGGCAAAATTAGTTAAAATGCAAGGTTATGACAACATGTATTGTCTCTCCAGTTGTTGTTCTAGCCAAACAGTGATGAAAGGGTTATTTAAATACCTTGAATTCCGTGAGAATGTTCAATTAAACTAAAAACAATTAACAAATTAATAACGTTACATGATGCGGTTGCACACAAGTAATTTGGGTTGTGAAAAAATGATTTTGAAGAATTCCTTACCAATAAGCTTGTTCAAATTAGATGCAATTAATTGGTAACTGTGGGCTCCACTGTTCATAGAAGGAAACAACTAATTACAATCTTGCAAAAAAATGCCAATAGATTTGCCTATAACTGCAGGCACTCGATTGATAGAGAAATATTTACATACCTATAAAGACTCTATTGCGTGAAAGATATTTAAAGTCTGTGGTCCATGTCCTTAGATTGATGCATTAAGGGGAGCTGGGAGAAAAAAAAAGAACAAAGAGAACCGCCAATTAGGTACTGTCAGTTTGATTAAACACGGTGAGACGGTCACATGCGCTGCCCCCCAAGGCTAATTAGGAAAAGCAGGGGCTAGCGCGAAAGACCTGTACTCACCGGTGTCTCCGCCTGTCTGTGAAAACTGGATCCCCTCACACACCCAATATGGCGGCGCTCGCGGCACACACGTAGCCTGCGGTAGAACTCACTTCCGCGTTGCGCACATCAGTAAATACTATGTGCACTCGAGCATGCGAGGCTCCAGTTTTCACAGACAGGCAGAGACACCGTAATGAATGAATGGTGCAATGTTGTGTAAATTTGTTTTGTCCATGTGATATCACCATGTTATGATTTGGTTAATATTGGTTTAAACCACCCATATGCCCTGCGCTTGGGTCTTGCTATCGCGCTCCCATTTTTATTCACCATGTAAAATTGTAATTTATTCAAATTTGTATCCTACAAGAATTGTGAAACAATTTCCAGCCTCTGATGATGAGCTTTGCAGCTCGAAACACGTGTCAGGCTGTTTGAAAACTAACTAAAATCTAATCGTAATTGAGATTTCAATTGTGTTTTGTGCGCAGACAAGAGGCAAACCACCCTTCTTCATTATTTGTATTTTCCCCTTTGTTTTTTTTATCTTTCAAAGGTGCCTTTTCATCACAAACCTACTTCAGGTACGACATATTGATCTGCTAATATTCTCATAATCTTGTACCGCATTAAAAGTTATGAGATCTGCAGTCAATTGTGGTCCTGTAATAGCATCGATAGCCTTCTAGATACAAGACAGAACAAGGTTTGTGGGCGTAACTTTCAATAAATCGGCATGATTAATGAAAATATATCTAACACTTTTTTAACAAGTGACCAATAAATAAATAATCAGATGGTCTGACCATGTGACTGCCATATTTTCCTGATGAATTATATTCAGCCCCCTAAATAAGACTATGTCCAGGCAGTGCCCTAAATTATGCAAGGCTGATGTAGTTAACAGTAATAAATCATGAACGACTAATATTTCCTTAAACCTTAGCCAGTCTGTATTATTAGAAGCATCACACCAGACACTGAAATCCCCAAACATTATCAGTTTTGAACATTGCAGGGCTTCCCAACCAAGACACAATTCTAGCTTCTCGAAAAAAGGTGTCAATGGAGTCTGGTGGACGAAAGCATAAAAGTACCCCCACAGATGCATTTGCTGAGGTAGATAGAGTTCAAACCAAGACCTGGGATTGCTCATCCTATTGTAGGCCCTGAATGTTAGATATTGCAGGTGTTGATTTAAAAATAATGGCAATCTCACTCGCTTTCTTAAGCTCCCGATTTTCAAATTTCAACAAAAAGCCAGAGGGAACAACCAAGTGAAACTGTGAGACAGAGTTAGCCTGAAACCATGTTTATGTGATAAAAAGGCAATCTAAATTCAGTGAAGTGCTCAGGTCATGCAAAGCCACTGCGTAATTAAATCTCCTTGCAAACGAAAATTATGATTCTGTCCAATAGCACTCTTGGCTGGGTATAATAAGTCCCTAAGTTTATCAATCCCCAATTGTCTAAGTTATTCAGTGTAAATAAGCTAATACATCCTGAGTTTATTCAGTGTAAATAAGCTAATAAAACCCGAACAGAAGTTTGCGAGTGTACATAATGGCCCACACTTACACGCCGTACAGTTTGTAGCATTTTCATGACATAATAGTCGGGGCCTGTCTCTAAGTTCTTTTTTCTTTATTTGAACCTGTGAATCAAAGCAGTGTTTTTTTTCAGGGCAATATTAAAATGAGGGAAGCGATTTTCATCAAACAGACACCCCACTGGCAATAATCTTAAAAGTAAAGGTAGTCTGTTAATGTTCAAAACTCCTCTTCAAAACAAGCCTTGAATTCTACTAAATAGCCATTGACAAGACACAGTTTGTGGTTTCCAATGTACCCTAGATTTTTCCTGGTTAACCCATAGGGAAAAGGGTATTTTAGTTCCTTGTGTGTTAAGAATTGTTAATTTGATGGTGAACTGCAGTTTTACATCTATCAAATAATGACTTAGAAAGACATATTTAATCTAAAACGTAAGTGCAATTATTACCACTCCAGGAACGGTGTAAAGGTATGTCATTGAGGATGTTACCATTTAGTGTAGTCAAGTCCCACAAATGCATAGCATCCGGTATTAATCTACCAGGGTTTAATGAGTCATATGCAGCGATAGGTAAAGATATACCTCTGTAGGTCTTTTGATCAAAAGAAGCAGAATTAAAATCACTCACGATTATCACATGCACAGACTATTTCGAATACCTCTCTTCTGAAACATCTGAGAGCAACTTAATAAAGGAATCCCCCATCGTTTTTCATTGGTTCCAATATAAATGTACCAACAAACAGTGAATCTGGGCCTTGGAACTAGAATCTACCCATTTCAATTTAATGGGCAGTATATCACTAGTGTAAGTGTTCCATCTTTCAGCTGAAATTCCTAAATAAAAATGAATGGCAATGATTTAAGATCCAAAAAGACGACCAACCCTCCCCTTTCAGGCGTTTGTCTGGAAAGTAGCAAAGCCATCCAGTATGGGCTCTTCTAATAGCCATGTTTCCTGTAGGCAAATAATGCCATAACAACAAAAATGAATAGAATCATGCGATCTCTTAAATCCATGAACATGTCCCTGCATGTTCCACAACAAGATATTTAAACTATCCTCACCGCTGGAGCATTCCCCAATCACATTACGAATCATTACAATGTTTAAATTGAATCAGAACGACCAATCAGTTGTAGCATCTACATTCTGATTGTCATTCATTTGGAGGGTAACTTGTCGTTTCATCATAGAATCCCATGATCCTTAAGATTAAGAACAAAAATGTTCATATTAGACGCAGCAGAGTTCCACTTCTTCACAACTGGCAGATACAAGTCAATCTATTTGTAAACGTCATAGCTCACTTTCAAATTATTACAATCGGCTACCTTATTAATTTCAATTTTCTCTGAAGGTTTGGAATTACTTATAATCGAAAGTATATTTTCTAAAGCATTTTGCAGACTGTGCCTTCATTTTCTCAGAAATGTTTGTGAGACCTTGTTTTTACTTTTGTTGGTTTTTAGTTTTCTTGCTTGTAGCTGGGCAAACAAAGTTATTAGAATTCACAGTGCCAGTTTCAGTATCTAATTGCAGAAGGATTTTGCGGGTCATTACAAGTTAGGAGGTAACCATGACGCTATTAGCAGCATGACTACCCTCTTACCGGATACCGGGTCCGGGTTCCTTGAATGAGGAATTTGAGCCACCATAGGGCTCAATGGGAATGGGGAGGGTGCTAACAACGGGCCCGTTAATAACGTGCCCGCTGTTAGCACCCTGGTCTGCTCGTGGGACCCGCTAAGGGTGCTTGGTAAAACCAGGCGTCCTTAGCGGGTTCCCGCGAGCAGACTTGTAATGAGACGGTAAGGGGTTGATGCCTCCGGCACCTTTACCAGCGCCGTCAACCCCTTACCGCCAAAATCGTAATGACCCCCAATGTAGTTATCTCCTTACTTCATTTGATGGATCTTCCCTGCAAAATGTTTATTAAATCATTGGTGGACTCATCACTTTCCAGATTAGTCAGCATTATGTTATCCAATTGAGCCTTTAGATAAGAATCAAGCAGTAGGCTTGTCATTATTGAGGAATTGCTTATTAAAGCATACATTTAGTTAAGAGGCAGAAGCAAATAAGGCGATATGGCAGAGTTGTTCTTTCACCGCAGTTGGTTTTTAAAATACGTCCACAGGTGGATAATTGGTGCGCCGGAAGATGATTTTTTCGAACACGTGTGCTCCACAAGGATAGTGTTTCAATATAATAGTTGCATCCCAGCAGGTAAAGTAGAATGCTGTTAACCATTATTTGTATGGAGGGGCCACTTGAAGGCAAATGATCAAAAGCAGCCAGAAAGAAAAAGAGATTATTCTGGGGAAATTGTTGTAATGCATTCACCATGCCAAGATCATATAAGTGACCCAATCAACACAGTGCCAGCTCCTAGTTCGTCCATTTTACCTATTTGGGCGAAACAACAAGCGAGCCCTGCTAAAGCATCACAAGCAAAACATACTAAGGCAGCAGGAAGCATGCAGGGACAGCAGAGTCAAGTATATGAGTTGAGAAGGTCCGTAATGCAGAGTGCTGAGGACCTCCGCTAACCCCGCCAGTTCACCTGCCAGCTTCACTCTGGCTGCTGCACCAGCTGCACTGGCTCCCAGCCTAGCGATTCGATGCAATGCAAGGCTCTGGTCTGCTCTCCAGACTGCTGGCTGTATTTGTGTGGAAATTACTGCCACACAAGACCAGTCCTGCATGCGTTAATAACATGGTGCGGTTGTACCGCTTATGGTAATTGCCAGATCCCAATTGAGCCCTTTGGACTCCACAATGGGGAATAATGGAATGGTCCACTTCATGACTCATAATCACGTGGACCAACCAATTCACCAGGTAATTACCACATGTTAAGACTGTAAATGAAGGAGAAAGTATTACTGGGTGTAATACTCCCCAAATCATAATTATGTCTTTGGTGTCTGTTTGCTCTCCCAAATATCAGTGCATGTATGTCTATATATCTAATTATGTTCCCCAACACACTGAATAGGAAGGCAAAGTACCCCTGGAACACAAGAATTCAATCACTCTCATTGATTATAAAACTGGCACTTGTATGGCCCTTTATTAACTCAAATGAATATTACAAAATAAAATGCAGAATTAGAAGAAAGGTTCATCACCATTGCCATAGGTTTGCACCACTTCATCCCTGCCAAGAACTGCACTGGACAGCTTCTCAAACCAGGCTTGGTCCAAGGAAACAGCACAACAGGGCTGGGACCAGATTTGATGCGTCCACCATCTCTCAGTTCAGTTGAAGCTATGTGTCTCTCTTTGCTTGACTCGTTTGATGCCCCCAATCTAACTTACGCAACTACAGGCTAGTACATTTCCAGAAAGGTCACCTGCTGGTAGCATTTCAGACCCGGCCGATGTACTTGGAATGCTGTGATAAGGAAACACTCTCTGTTTCTCATGGAAGCCGAAAGGACTCTTTTTGGCTTCTGCAGAATACAAAATAAACCTTGACTGGCCTAGGGCAACAACAAGATGTTTTTCCAGTATTTCAGAAAATGCAGATATTCAGAAATGAAGCTTTCACTGCGAATTGGAAGCAAACATCCACTGCTGCACCCAGAATGCATTTCACATTGACTGCATGTTTGAGTCAAAGATATTACATTTTTTAAATACATTAAAGTGTCACAGGTACAGATATATGCAGAGAATAGAGATACATACACAATCAGCATTTTGCATTGTGTCCCATACTTCTTAAAGACACATTGATATTTCCAACCAAACAGGCTGCCATGAGAAAAACTACTTCACTCATCATATGTAGCACATACAACAATCATGCATTTTCTTCAAAACAAGAACATCATTTAAATCCACAAGCTGGTAAATGACCTAGACCCACAAAGCCTTATGATCAAATCGCATAAATGACATAATATTAAAACTTATATATTACTGCATAAACACATTGTTACAAGCTGAAAAAGAAAAAAATCAAAAAGACCATAAAAACAAATGTGTTTACAATGTCATTCATTGACAATGTAACACAACTGGGTAAATTTCAAATTATTGCCATATGCATATGAGGAAGCTTATTCCTTGAGCTACGTGAAGAACTGATGTGCAAGAAATGTCATGTGTTGCAGGTATGGAGTGATAAATGTGACTCATTATTATTGGAACAATATTTGAATAGGGGGATTTGTCACTCCAGCTTGTAAAGAAAAACAAAATGATGGAATTAGATTGGATAGCAAATAGAGAATTGATTTTAAGCTATCACTTATATTACAATGATAGATTGGAAAATAAGGCATGTAACACAATCGCTGTATATTTGCTCAAACATTCCTCTCAGATCTTTAGGAATCATATTCTGAGAATTCAACTTTATTTGTTCTTAACGTGTGAAATACTAGCTGCTAGAAATGCTGTACATAGAGAAAACCGCTACTGTCATTGTTCTTCATTGGCGGTTGAGACATTGCAGAATTTGCTAGTTGGATGTGTACCGCTGATACCTTTGCGTATTAAGGGCCTCATCAGGGTCTTGGCGGTATCCTGTCAGTAAATGCGCTGGGATAACGTCAATGCTATTAGCGTTACCGCAACTCAGTCCGGCGCTATTCGCTTCAATGTTTCAATTCTTTAATGTTTTATAACACAATGACACAATGAGCTGGGAATGTGGCTCCCGTTATATAGCACATACAACATACATCTTAGGATGTTCCCATCAGTTATGCCACAAACTAGGGTGCCATGAGCAACTAGTTTGGAGAGTGCATGAAAATTTGGAAAAGGAAGTAGACCATGTAAGGAAAGTGAAGGAAGTATACAAAGAATTTGCATATAGAAAATGGAAAGGCAGTAGACCGTTTCCGGTGGCACAACAAGTCTTGTTATCTACCAAATGTATAAAGATTCTTGGGTGTCATCCCAAATTGGCACCTAGATTTGTGGTCTATTTTAAATACTTGAGGTGATCAATGAAGTAGCTGTAAACTTGGAACTACCCAAACAATGGAATATCCATTCGCTATTCCACGTCTTACTAGGAAAACCAGTTGCAGGGCCACTTTGAAAAGAAAGACCACCATTGACCATATTAATTAATGGGTCACCAGATTATGAATTACAAGAGATACTTGACGCCACAGTAAGCGAGTGGCAGCTTAAGAATGTAATTTATTGAAAGGGATATGGACTAGAAGAACATTCAATGAACAACAAATGATTAAAAGATTCTACAAGAACTTCCTGGAAAATCCCAAATACGAGAAGAGGAGGCTTAGAAGAGTGGGTGCAGTCAGGGTGCCTGAAAGAAATAGTCTGACTTGGATATTATGGCCATGATGAAAAATCTGGTTGTGGCTTATTAGAAGACAATATAAGAAATTAGGACAAACATAGTTTAAAGATGGCACGCGGCATCAAGAAAAGCAAACATGTAGTAGTTCATAGGCTTCCTGGGTTATGGTAGGGGGTCCCCAAAACAGAGGAAGACTGAGACGTCCATGCTTGGTAGAGTTTTGCTTTCCCTTGTGGTTAATTCTGTCCCCCGGCTTTTGGATCTTCTTTCCTTGTGTTCCATTGTATTATCTTGATTCCCCTCCCCTTTTCCCTATGCTTGTGCCTCTTTATCAACTCTTGCACTACTCCCCTATGGCCTGTCTTTTCCTCTCCGTCTCTCCTTTCTTCCTCCCTGTTTGTCCTACTCACTCTTCATCCTCCTATGTGCTAATACCTGCCCTCTCACCTTTTCATACCACTTTTCATCTGCTTGCACGTTCCTCCCGCAGCACACTCTGCCTGTGGGAATGTTCTTTTTTGTCTTATCTGCGTTTTTCCTTCCACGGCTGTGAAAGTTTTTTTCCCCAGGAATCCATTCCACGAGCTAAACGATGCCCACCTGCCTATTGGCTCTTGGGTGTCACATGCTCCCACATTATTAGGATCAGGTGGGATTGGAGTGGATGCTAGCAGAGTTATGTCCTCCGTTGCTCTCTTCTTGACCTTCCCTTGTTTTGTTCCTATGTTTCCTGGTTAACCCCTGCTGCTGGAGAAGTATATTCCGAGTCCCTGATAGGTAGTTCTACAGGGGTGTAGGAGGATTAGCATCTGGGGTCGCTGACTCTTTGAGTGAACCCTCAATCATGACATAAGTCTAATGAAGATGAATCCTCTTCACTTGAAGGTGTGCTTTTGTGTGGATGAAATAGTACCTAATTACACGAAAAGAGTGTGATTTTTCAACAGGAAAAGGACATCTATATATTTGGGATGCAAAATGCAGAAGGTAGTCACCTCTCCCTGATGGAGGCCCTTCATCTCCACCATTATTCGTCTGTGTGAAGGAGCTTCTGAATGTGTTGATACATTTTTGTTTTCTTTTGTGGATGAGATACCTTTAAAGGCCTGGATTGCCAAGGATGTGTTACAGATTGCACAGGAAATGACGACTTAGGAGTGTTATATACTTGAAACCCTTAATGTCACAGCCTTATGTACTTCCATTGAGCACAAGGGTCTGAAAAGCCTTTGACCTTTCTAGAACCTACTCACTGCTTGCTTGCAACACACTGTGCTACTTTTACAGTTGGTCCTTGGAGTGCTATGCGTTTCATTTTGCAAGATCAAGAAACAGCTAAGGGGCGAAGTCTCCCCAATGTATGCACATTTGATACATTTTGGAGTGAAGAAATGTGGATGCCACAGTCGTCAAAAGATACTTGAATGGGAATCACCATAGCATCATATTCAAAATGAAGTGATCTGTGTACAAAATCAAGTATCTAAATCTCAGAAGAACAAGAAAAACCATGTTACATTTGGCACATTAAAAACACTGGGCCTCATTACAACTATGTCGGTCCGGAAACAATGGTGCTGGTAAGCTTACCGGCACTGCTGTTTCCAGACCGACATATTCCAGGTCTGCAGGCGGGTGCCGTCGCACCCGCAAATCTTTCATGGAAGCACGGGCACCGTTATTAACGGTGCCCGTGCTTCCCTGGTCCCCACTCCCATGGGAATGGGGATTTACAATTTACCGACGCCTGACTGTCATCTCTGCCGGGGTTGTAATCCCCTGGTGTTACCGGGAAGTCAGGTGTCGGTAAATCATTCCGGTCCAGCGGTGAACGCACCGGTGTCACCAGCACGGTTACCTCCAGACCCGTAATGAGGCCCAATTGACTTCGGGTAACTGTGGGACTTTTTAAAATGTGGGAGGTAGACCACATGCTCCTCACACAGGTACAACACATGTGAATGTGCCGCACTTGTTAAATGTAATTTTAAACGTGTTGCTGAAGAAAGATTTAAAAATTCAGTAATTATTTCCCAATCCTCCACAGATGTAATCTATAAGAAGGAGTGGTTAATCTACACATAGCATGTGCACTATCAGCCAGACAAGGATTTCCTATACCTCTGTGGTGACTCATGCCTTCGTCCTTCTGAGGTTATAAATTGAGTGGTGCACACTTAGATATTAACAATTGTAATTAGTGAAGTTTGTTGCCAACGTTTTTGAAACTGGAATTTCTGATACATGGCACTACATAAAACACCAATTACTATTATTATTATTATTATTATTATTAGTAGTAGTAGTAGTAGTAGTAGTATATGATTTGCCGCTGGCAGAAATAGATGCTGCCTCCACTATTAGGTCTTGGAAGAAGTGTGTTGTAGAACATGTCAGCGCCATCAGGAACGAAAACATGGAATACTGTGTGGCCACATTTCTAGTGCTATCCGTGAGTGGGAGCACTGTGGCAGGCCTCAAATATTTTGCAATAGTGGTAGCACAGATGGTACAAGAAATACCTCCCAGAATAACTCCCAGGATTAGAGGTGGTTCAAGGGTTTTTACTGAATTTCTTGTGGGACCCTAGGGCTATCCCCCTCCCTGTCTCGTCTTGAATTGACCCTACTCCCTAACCAAGATGTCCCTAGCCCCGGGTTAGGAGATAGTGAATGTTAACCCCTACTGTCTAATGTCTGCCTTTTACTGGATGGGAGGGCATAGCATTAAGGTGACTTTTGTAACTGAACTCCCTCGGGGACTGTCTCTACTTTTTTCAAAGATATGGCTGATGCAAGGTAGCAAACTCAGATTAGCTAAGCAAGCTTCACTATATACCCATGGCCTCTCTAAGGCATGCCTGCGCACAAAGGAAGCCGGTTACCAAGTGAAGCTGCGCACACAATCTGTGCATGCTGCGCTGGTCCTGTGGAGAGTCAGATCAGCCATGCTACACTACCATGAGGTCCAAGGGCTATTGTTCACAACTAAATTTCTCAGTAATGTCATATGTCGACAGTTCGAGGCCTTGAAGTGGAGACCCCCCCACAAACCCTGAAATCCCCTTCGTCTTAAAACTGTCGCTCCATAAAGCTTTCTTTTTGATAAACACCATCTGCAACAATTAGAGATGAATCAATCAAAGTATTGATTCGGTGAATAATAGATTGCAATTGACTGTTCTCAGTGTGCAGTAATGAGCTAAACGTCGGGCTGATCCGTGTTAGCTACCTTTTTGCTCAGCAAAAATTGCTTCTCATCTGACGTCAAATTGCGCTTCATGAATATTGATGAAGGGTTCACCAGAAATAATGGCCATGGAGAGTGACCGCAGCCGGGCCTCTGTGTCGCATACTACATGTAATTTAAGGGGCTGGATATATGCAAAGAAAAATGCAAATGAGAGTAAAAGCGGTTTTGCTCACCCTATGCGGAAGCCCTGCACAGATAAGGGGATTACCATATGATGGCCATAGGAGCCAGAATCAATGTGCAAAGCAGAGTAAAACAGAGAGTGGTATGCTGCTTAGCTACACAACCCGAGCCTAATCAATAGGGCACATATCCCAAAAATCCAACAGCAAAGAGGAAGATCTTATGTGAAAGCTATTCAATGGAGAGGTTGTGAGACATGCGTCATCTAAATTAATCTCCTGACTGTGGGGTCCAAAACTGCCCCGTTTGACCATTATCAACAATGAAGCAATGTCTTTGTAAAGCACTGCCTCCCGCACCTGGGGAGTAGACTTTTGATTTTCCCAGGGTGGAGGGTTTGAGGGACGGAGGGGAGACCGGTGGACAACATTTCAGGACGTCCCATTGTAAGTATAGGAACATTTAGCACAGATGGTCTTTCCCGGGGAAGACGCCTGGGCCTCGGAGTACCTGCGAGCTCCTTGCCCCTGTCCCGCACTTTTATCCATCCAGCTCTAGCTTTGTGTGCAAGTTGCCATTGAACCAAACCTTGCAACAATTACAAAACATTGAGAGCCTTATCGACCTTACTCATCTCCACCAATGATTGCGCCCTGAACAGAATCTATGCTCCTAGCATCCTCTTAAACACTCCCACCCACTCCCCCAAGAAGCATGTCAACAGTAACATGTTCTAGCCACACTCCCTCACCATGTCCTTCCACCCACACTCCGTAAATGCTCCTACTCAGTCCCATTAACAGAAGAATGGTCACAGACAAAACATTCTTCATCGCCAAACCTATTGAAAAAGACATGTTGAATTTTCTAGCCATAACTGAAATTCGGTATAAAAAAAAACCAAACCTCTCAACACATCACCCTCTCAATTTTTGTGCCCAAACAGATTTTTGAAAAGTGGCTTGGGTGTTAAGATTATCACCCTAGCCTTTTTCAACCCGCACATATTTTACACCGAAGTGATAAAATGTTCTGAGAAATCACATCAAAAGGTTTATTTGAAGTCAACTCCTCCAAGCACATTGACATGTTCTACATAATACCTAAGAGTTCCCCATTTTTACTGCAGACCTTGTGCAACTCGGCAGCAAGAGCAGCCATATCACTTTGCTGGATGAAGCCTTCAATTTCATACCCCTAACCCGCCAAATCAAAGTTGTGGCTATTCCCTCATGTTCACAACAAATTATTTACTGATGAACAGACCACTACCAGGATGAAATGATGAAGATGGGGAAGGTGCTCTATGAATACTAGCTCTCTTTTAGACACACCTGCTTGCCAAATCCAGTGATAATATCTAAAAATATCCATAGTTGAACCAACCTGCTACACCAACATCACTAATCATAATAATGTCACATTTTGGTCTGGAGAAGGTTCCTGCCTGCTGGGTGTGTTTCCACCACCCTAGAGTGGTAGGTACACTGTTTCCACAAAGACAAAGTGACAGGAAAGAGTACAACTCCCCCCGGTGATGGAACCAAACATGTCTTAGAATTCGGTTTGGAGATGGTCAATGGCAAGGGCTCTGGACAGCTAGGCCAATCTGCAATCCTAAACAGACATAGCTAGAGAGCCTTAAAAGGAAGAAGAGGGGGAAAGGGATGTTATGTTCCTCCCCGGGCACCCCGGGCCCTGTAATCCCAACCAAGCTATCTCCAGGTACCACCCCAATGACACAAGCACGCCAAAAACGAGAGGACGTAAGACCTATCTTACAGCATGAGGACAGTAAGTAATAGGCAAGGGGCTTATAAGTTCAATCTCCAGATGTCTAGGAGTCCACAACTCCCCAGAAGAGCCAAACAATGTCCACAATCGTTCTAGGTACAGGCCACCAGAATTCCAAGGGAAACAATCCAAATGCAAGTAACAAGCTGGTGCCCCGAGCAAACCAGGAAAATCAACCAAGGAACAACGCTAGAGCAAAGCGCTCAGAGGAGCAGTTGTCGAGGTGGGAAGGCCCGGTTTGCTGAATTCAAATACTGTTTCTCTCTGTCCTGGTGTGCATTTCCGGCCATGTGTGGAACACTCGCCAATCTTCCTTGCTTGCGCATATCCTTGGTGTGAATCCTGGGAAATGTAGTCAATCCTGAATGCCCCCCAGGAGCTGCCAGTTGCATTGAGAAAACCTTGTTTTCCAAAGGAAGTCGAAGTATTTTATGATAAATGAGGCACCACTTCAGCACTCTTTAAGGCTTATCAAGATACCTGCAACCAACTCAAAGAATGTTTCCACATCCAGGTTTTGCAACTTGATGCTCACATTTTCTAAATTGCCATCTCCCCATTTTCTGCAGACTATCCCTCTAATTCCATTAACAATCCGATTCTTAAAGTGCTATTCACTCACGACTGTGGACATATAAAAAGCCATGACAATTGCCAGTCTTTCCTGCTCCCTCACAGTTCCCTGCCCAGCCTCAATCTCCATTCTTGGGATACAGTCTTTAACGCCCAAACTAGATGTGGTTATCTACCATTTGTTCTGGAAATGCAACGTCCAACTCAGAGTGAAGCATGGAATAGTGATCTATCTATATTAAAAAACCTTCTCTGGATCCTTACCTAACAGGTATCATCTGCCCTTCTTCTAATCTTCCAAACATTGATAAGGCAAAGGAGAAATTAGTCATCATCTCATTTCGGAACTGTTTGGTAAACTGTAACCTCGTTGGTACTTTTAATTTGGCATCATTTCTGCCCAGTGAATGGAATCTACTCTCCTTGGCATCAAAGAGTGTTTTGATGTCAATCAATCTACCCTAGTAATCCTCCCTGATCTGCTGGCAGCTTTCGACACCATGAATCTCTCAATTCTACTTCAAAATCTACAGGTCTCATTTGCCATAAACAAATCTACCCTTACCTGACTAAGGTCCTTGAAAGGTAATAGTTCACAGCATATCAAAGGGGTCCATTCCTCTTTCATTGTTAAATGCTAGATTTTGGAGTCCATCACGTCACTTCATTACCCCTTTCATGTTTAACGCATACAAGTGTCTTCTGGCAGGGATCATCTGCAGTTTTAACCTGTACTTTCAAATGTATGCAGCTGACACCATACCTCATGTTGCAAGTATGGATAAACTACATCAACCGCTTGTTCATAAAATTGAGATCCGCATCCTTGAATGATCCCATTCTTCATCTTCAATTCCTTTCAACTGCTACATGAGTGGGGCCACACACCTGCTCTATCCAAGTGTGTCTCCAATCATGGAATCCTCTTTGATGACATAGGTTCCTACCACAATCAGATGATATTAGCCACACCGCAAAGTGCTGCAACGTTCACTTTAATTTTACATGGAATATTAATCTGTCATGACCTAGAGGATTGATGATGCAAAGGCACTCAGCCTGGTTCTACTGCAATGCTCTATCATCAAACATCAGTCTGTTCAAACTAAAAGAAGCAGAATTATCTTCAACCTGGAACCGCTCACCCACATTTCCTGATTCTCTAACTCTTCCCACCACTGCCACTTTTCTTCCATCACAATTCACCTTTGGCACTGTGGATCACCATCCCCTCCTGCAAAGATGTTCCTTTCTTGGCTTCAAGGATACTGTCAGTGAACAGGTGGAGTCCTATCTCCACACTCACATATCCGTTTCCTTTCTTTCCCTCGCCTGGACATCCCAGAAAATATCATCAACTGCCTCTCAGCCATCTGTCATCACCAACTGCCTCTCTGACATCCATCATTGGATGGGCACGTCCTGCCTGATGCTTAGCTCCTTCAACATAGAAGTCATCTTTCTCCATGCCCCCAAGGCCATCCCAAATCCCTCTTCACTAACCCCCCCCCAATCTCCTCAATCCATCTCCCACCTCAAAGTACCACCACCATGCAGGATAGTTCTCAATGCCAAATCACTCCCTCTTACAATTTCTCCTCCTCGTCTGCAAAGCAATTAATGGCCTTGTCCTAAACTACTTTGCTGACTACATCTCTCCTTACTCTTCCTTTCCGGCTATATGCTCCACAATTCTGAACAACTTAACTATCCCCAGATTACAGTGATTCACACCACGAGTTCCCCTTGTACCCCACCCCGCTGGAATACTCTTCCTCTGGCACTGAAAGCAATCTATTTGATGGATATATCCGAGACCAGGCTCAAGCTACATCCTTAGACTCTCATGTTTACCACCCAATATGGCCTGCCCTATTTGGACTTGATACAAATGTACAAAGGTCCTTACGTACATCACAAATATGTAAATACTGTCCCAATACCTAAATAGTTATCACATTTATGGAAATTCCCCTGTTCACCAATTAACTCCCTATCATTCATACATTCTCGATAAGTTTGCAAAAGCACCAAGCCTAGGGACGGCCTCTGTTATCTGCAGTGTTTCCTTTGAAGCATTGCTTGACGACGTTTTGGACAAATTACCAGATAAATACAAAATACAAAATATAAATACCCCACAATTATCCCTCCCTTGCTCTGTTGCATCTCCATTAGCTTCTCGATTACCACAGATCAAATTAAAAACTCTTTTCCTTAACCACAAGCATTCCGTGAGGATGACCATCCTATCAAATTACATCAAGAGCTACCAAAATCAAAGATCCCTAAGTTTGCCAAATACTTTCTTCCTATTGGTTCCTAAATTATCCAAGCATTGATTTGACAGCTTTTGCTTTGCTGTTAAAGTCCTATCCTGTGGAACCTCTTTCCTGAACAGCTTCAACAAGAAGGGACTAGTGTCTCCTTCTGGTAAGCTCTTAAGACACGTTTGCTCATTCCCCTGCCTAATTGCTTTTCTCCCTCAACTTCTTCCCTTCTCTTTCGCTAGCTTATGTACTACTCTGACTTTGGTCATCTTCTCCTGGCTCTTATGGTTAAAACTCTGAAATGACGAGATGACGAAATGAGTGTGTGTCACAAAGAAGTAGGAAGATAACACCTGGATTCTGGAATTCCCAAAACAAATGTATTGGCATAGAAAAGAGGTTAAATGCCTCGGGAAATAACTGAATAGAAGACAACAACATTCAGCCTTCCTCAACATAACAGTCTTTGAGCCAAACGTCCCTTTGGCGGCCACCTGTAAGCCCGGATGCTCAGAAAGGAAAAAGAATAGCCACGGAATGATTGCAAGCTCGCTAGCCTTTTGGGTTTTCTCTGTCTATGCGTCCCGGGTCCTGATCGAGTTTAAGCCTTGGATTCCTTTCCTCCCTTGGAGATCAAAGATAGTTTGGGGGAACTCCTATAGAAGATAAGGGTTTCTATACACAACAGAAAATGTAACATTTCCATAATCTAAACATTGTCCATGTGGGTTAAATAAAATACTATGCATTCCCTGCTCCCTAAGAACCTATGGTTTTGAGACTAACAGTCTTGGTCCTAGTCTTGAAAGCAAAGTTCCAAAAGTGCAACAAAATCACTCACAGTCCCCTGTAGTGGTAAGTTCCTGGCGCCCTTCTTTTAGCATTGAATGATTTGATCCTTTGAGACCCTAGACATAGCCCAGAGTCTGTCTTGCCTAAGTTGGACCCTGGGATGGTAGATCGAATTAAGGGGTTGGACGTCTTACATCATTAGGGGGTGTGGAATAGCAGGTTCGTACTTTGCTGTCCTGCCATAGGGGTGCCCTGTACCTGGCTGTGCTGGCTGGGACAACTCATGGACCCATCTTGAACACTTGTGTACAGGCGCGTTATAAATGTCATCATATCATATGATATCATATCATATGGACAGGTGCCCCTCCTAACCCAGTGGTACTGCTGACTTGGTAGTCCCTGCCTGGGATAATTCATCCCCCTACCTGCCTCTAGATGCAATTTTCTGCCCCTCAGCCGGGGTACTAAATCTAAGGTGTCAGGGTCATTGTGCTACCATCCTAGTGTGTATCCCACCCTATCGTTCTGGTATCAGTGATAAAGAAGATATGACACCTCCCTGACTGGGGACATATCACAAGGGGCTGGCAAACCTAACTGTTTCCCAGTCTGCCTTGACTGGTATGCCTAAAGTGACCTCATTTCATAAACTCTTCTTATTTCTGCACCCACCGCAGGTGTCTGTTGATGGGTAAGGTATTGATTTCTCCTGTGGACTACCTTCTGGGCCTCGTTTGGACCCCCTACTTGGATTGTCAAAAGTCAGTTCTCAACTAATGCCTCCAGTAATTCAGGGATGATATCCACATCTACTCTTGTCGCTTGTGGCCATGCAGTGCCTCCAAGGGAAGACAAGTAAATTCCTTCTGATAAAATGGATACAAGTGGGATGATGGTACTTCGGCTACACGCCTGAAGAAGGAAATACAATTTGCCCAAATGGCACACTTCCTGCTCCCTGAGTTGAGATTTGCGTGAACTTGCGTCGGCCCCACTGGACAGGCAGCTGGTAATTCTCCTGGCTTCCTGTTGTTCGTATACATCAGCAGCAGCCTGTATTGACTCCACCTGAGTGGATGCACTGTCTGCAACAAGGATTAGGGATTTGACAGATATGGGCAGGGGTGTGACTAGAGACTTCACTCACCACCCTAAGCAAAGTGCTAAGGCTTGTGGGAGTCATAAAACCTTTGGTTCTGAGAAAGGGCTGTGAGAGATATGACAATCCAGGTTCTAATTTCACCTCCCTTAATATGTTGGTTGGAATACTGAGAGCTGTCTCAAAACTCACTCTAATTTGTTCAGGAGCTGTGGTCAGTGTGTCTGACTGGCACATTTTCATGTCAGGGTCAGTGATAGAAGTGTGCCAAAAAAGTAGCAGAACTGGGACTCCGGTGGGGAATGGGAGATGTGGGAGGGAGCAAGTTGCAACACATGTTTCAAGCGGTTGTGGATGGCCCAGGTTGGCAGCCTAGTGGGTGAACAAGATATCAGTTTAGCTGTAACTTCCATATTGAGGCAAAGTGAAGAGTTAGGCTTTAACTTCAAAATCAAAAGCTCCAGAATGGTGAACGTGGTTGTAAAAAGCAGTGGAGCTGTTAACAGCAAAAAAATAAAAGTAGTGGTACTCTGCTCCCGATAGCTCCCACTCACTTCGACCTCTGGTTAGTGTAAAGAAACATGTTTGTGTTCATCAGGTGATTAGTAATTGTATTCAATAAAATAATTTTACAATCTTTCAATGGATGAAGTCAGTGTACTCAACAAAGGGCTCAGTTTTGTCCCAACAGCGAGAGCCAATGATTTTACAACTGAGGCGGAACTCAGACGTATCGTCAGAGTTCTCAAATTGAAATATTTTTTCAGAGATGCTGAAACTGAGAGAGGAATAGGAGAGAACCAAGTATAACAGGGCTGATACCTCCCTCTACCTTTATATCTCCAACATCCACGATTGAACCCAACATCCTTACCTTTGAAAATAGAGTGTTGGATGAGACCAAACAACTTCTTGCCAGGAAAAAACAATCAAGAGATAATCCTAATAAAAAGGAAAGAGAGGCAATAAATAAACTTGACAGTAATCCAGCTTTTGTGATAAAGCCTGCAGGCAAGGGAGGCAGGATAGCATTGTGGAAACATGATGATTAAAGAACAGCGGTACTAAGACTTTTGGAAAATCAGGACCACTACCGCGATTTAGAAATTGATCCCACTCCACGCTTACAGGAAGAAATTGCGAGCCGCATGAATCACGCATGCCAAGAAGGATGGATAGAAGAAAATGAGCAACACTTTCTAAAGCAACTCCATCCAATAACCCTGGCTTTCGATATTCTGCCAAAGGTACATAAAAACAAGATTCAACCACAAGGTAGACCAATCATGTCAGTGACCGGCTCAATACTAGAACCGCTCTACCAGTACGCATACTTTTTTCGACATTGTTTTGTGAACAAAAGGAAGTCCTACATACGTGACTAAACTGAAGTCATCAATATCGTTTCGACGATAAATATAGAATGCCAAGAAATCTTGGTAACTTTTGATGTGGAAGCACTCTATACTAGCTGTGAGAAACCTAGGGGTATTCTGCCATGTAAACCACAAGAACTCTCTATTCAGGTGGCAAGGGGAGGACCATCGCTTTTGGATCGCAGCTCTGGGGGTGGACAAGCGAAGGAGGATCACCTGGTTAGGGGAGTCTGGGGTTATATTCATGGGGGTACCCTAGGCAAGACGTGGTATACACACAGGAAAATAAGAGAGGAGGAAGAAGTCCCAGAAGTCTTTATGGGGTATTCTGACTGTCTTAGCCCTGATCCAGGTCTTATTACTCCAAATTCAAAGCCCATTGTTCATAGTCCAAGTAAGAGGAGGAAAAGTACAGCAAGGCTAGAGATTGTTCCTATCTACACTGTCGATATCCTAACAGTATTAAGGTAAATAGAAGTAACCATCAATCCCAATTCAATTCCCCCTTTCCATTTCAAACCCCTTACTCAGCTTTTATGGAATATTCCATCTTCCCCTCCCCATTTCTGACAAATACTGGGAAGAGGAAGAGGCAACCGAGAGTAGTGGGGATTACCTGCACGAAACACCTTGAGAAACAAAAGGAAGACTGCCAGCTACTACCATTAGTTTGTCCCATCTGCAGGGTCTGGCAGGGTCAGGCATTTCACACTGAATACTCACACTGACTCTACTTCACTCTTTTTTAAGTATAAAAGGTGTGGTTTTGCACTATCAAGAGAGCGAGCTGTGAATCTGGAAAGAAGCCGAGAAAGCGAGGAGCAGGGAGCCAGTGGGAGAGCAGCCTGGGGGATCCGGAGGAGAGCAAAATGACAGGACGCTGGCCCAGTGCTGGTGAGGGGCTGCAGCATAGCTAGGGAGCCGTGTCTCCAGGCAGGCGGATTGAGGCAGCCCGTATCCTACTGGCGGCGTGTGGAGAAGTGCTTCTTCCCTTGAGATGTGTGCCAGTCCCAAGGGGGTCTGAGGGGCAGGAGGTGAGACCTTGACCTCGATCCCGTATGCCCGGAGAGAACCGCTCACCAGCGCAACACTACCCAGTGAGTTTTAAGCCTGAAAAAGATAGAAACTCGGGAGCGTGCGACTAGCTGGAATGGGAAGGGAGAAAAACAGAGTTTACAATCGGCACGAAGCAGAAAGCAAGAAAGAGAGCGGAAAGTGAATGAAAAGCGAGATAAAGGCAGTGAGAGAGCGGCAAGGAAGAAAAGGACTTGAAAGTAAATAAGAAGGGTGCAAGTGACACAAAATTGAAGGAAAGATACAAGTGAGCACCAGAGAGCGAAACAAGTGTGCAAGAGGCACGTAAAGGAAGGTGCCAGGAGCACGACGAGAGAAGAGAAGGCAAAAAAGGTGCAAGTGGGCAAAGTAAAGTGGAAGAAAACAAAGGGATGTGGGAAGGGATCTATGTGATTATTGCGACCACTTTTATTACGATGGCTGAAAATGCTGGCTTGTTTTTTTTTGTACATTTTTTTTAAACCCTCCTTACACCACATACATATGGGGGGAGACCCCCGCATCCCTCATATTACCATTATATTACATACCACCCCACATATATATATATATATATGATGTAAGGGGGGGTCTAAAAAAAGTCTGCATTTTCGGCTGTCGTCATTGTGAGGGCGACATTTTGGGCCATTACCTGTGGGGGCACCTGAAAGAGAAAAGGATAGAAGGAAAGCGAGTGCAGCAAATACAGAGAGGGGCCAAAGATCAGAGTGGTGGTGCTTAGCAGGAGCCAAGAAGCTAGCATTTTCGAAAGTCTCTGATATGACCCCATGAGAAGGTTGTGGGTGATAGGAACTGTAAATAAGAGAAAGACACATCCTTACAAGTTGAATTTTGCAATAAGAGTTGTTCAGCCTTTTGGACAGTGATGGCGTCCACTTTTAATTCCTTCGTTTTAAGACAATAATTGGTTTTGTCAGAGGCTGACCTGGGTTTTATTAACAAGAAGTCATAATGATTGTGTCCCGGAGTTGTGCTTTTCCGCTAACTGAAGAGATTTGTACAAATGTTTTTTTTTTTTTTAAAAGGGTTAGGTTTAATGTACAGCACAAGATATTTTTTTTTATTTCATACATAACAAAAGTGAACAGTTCAAGATGGTATAGTTGAGTTCACTATCTGTCAAAAGAAAGAAAAGTTGGTTTTATGTGATTTTCAAATGAAACTATTGTAGCTAGTCAATTGATTCTACATCTTCATAGTTTGCTACTTGTTTTCATACATTCCTTGAGTTTTTCAGTTTGAGTCCCCAAACGGGTTTGCTTTAGGTCCTTGTGATTCAGTTGGTTGAAGTACGTTTATGCCAAGTTTTGTTGTTAATTTGGAAAAGATGGTACCAATACTGGGTCCTCTATAGTGAAATCTAAATTCCGAACTTCTGGTTTTATGTGATTTCAAATGAAACTATTGTAGCTAGTCAATTGGTTCTACATCTTCATAGTTTGCTGCTTGTTTGCATACATTCCTTGAGTTTTTCAGTTTAAGTCTCCAAATGGGGTTGCTTTAAGTCCTTATGATTCAGATGGTTGAAGTATGTTTATGCCAAGTCTCCTTGTTGATTTTGGAAAGGTGGTCCCAATACTGGGTCCTCTGTGGTGAAATCTGAGTTCTGAACCTCAACACGTTTCCCCACTCAAAGTGTTGGGTGGTTCTTCAGGAGGTAAATTGGTCTCTTTTTCGGGTTTGATGCTAGTGTTTTACGATATATGTCCCACTTTAGAATTCCATGGTGATGAAATTAGCTTTTTCCTAACCCGAAAAGTAAAGTTTCAGTAAGTGGTAGGCTTGCACATTCTTGGTGACAGGTTGAATTGCTCAACAGGTGAGGTTAGATACTCACGTGGGTATGTTCCCTTATGGTCTACAGTGGCGGCATTGCATGATGCTCCTGATGTGATGTCTCTTTTTGGCTGTGATGTCTCAATGGGAGAAAGTGGCGGGTTCCTACAGATAAAGGAAGTTTTGAGCACCCTGTTAGTTGTTTAGCTAGTTGAACATGTGCAGAAAATTGACCAGATAGATTTCTTTTGCTAAAGAGTGGTTCTGGTTAAGGCTCGCTGTGGTCAACAGAGTACATCATGTGTAAAATGTATCTTTAATCTCGTTTGTTTCAGTTTCTGGTGTGCCAAAAGGTCAATAAATAATACATGTGTTTCATAGCGTGTCAAAAGATGGATCGCTCCATATTGATCAGACTGCTGTTTGCTGTTAGTGTGGCAAACAAATAATCTATTTGGTTGTAATAGAAGTAGCTGACATTCAGCATTGGTCAGTATTCAATACAGTTCATGGACCGTTACTTGCATGCGACCCCCTGGGACCGCTCTGGTCCTCCAGTGTCCTCTGACACTCGCTGGCTCTTTGCATCTCCCCAACAGCGGTTCCTGCTGCTCCCGCTCACCTTCTCCGTAGTCGGAAAGCGGACCGACTGGGCTCTGCATACTCGCCAGACATGTCGCTGGCATCGTTGTTGCTCCACATTGGAGATGGTCTGTGTCCCCTCTGTTCCCGGCACTTTCCAAAGCTCCAGCTGCACCTGGGCTTGGGTGTGGGTGCAGATGGCGTCCTCTGCCCCTCAGACGTTTGGCAGCTCTAGCTTCCCGCCTTCCAATTCGAAGGTTCCCGGTCCTGCATCCACCACGCGACCCGCTCACTCCGGGTCCTGCAGGCCCTCTGGTATCATTGCCGGCATTCAGACCTCCTGGTCTTGTACCACCATAGCGGGTCTCCCTCTCTCACGTGTCCAGCTTTTCTCCCTTTATACACCTGAGGCTAAGGTGCCTCAGGTGTAAGTCGTTGGCTTGTCTTGCCTGACCGTAATGAACCCAATCGATGGGACATGCCTGACCTTCAGTAATGGATGCCTTCAGACCCCTCTTCTTTGTCCCAAGTACTAGAGTGGTGTTTGGAATAGGAAGTGTGCACTACTCCTACTCTCTTCTTCCTCTTCTCAGTACTTGTTGGGTTTACAGGACAAAATAGGGCATGAGTGGCAGTAGCCTATGAAGGCTGAGTGAAGGGAGTGTTAGTCAGTGTTAGTGAAGGGGGATACCATGTCTAGCCATCCAGCACCCTCTCCCCAAACCCTGAGGATCCTCCACCCAGGTTATCCTCCCCCGCTTTTCCACCCCCAGGGTCGGGATCCAAAAGCGATGGCCCATCCCTGGCCACCTGAGCAGAAGATCACTGGGGAGTGGTTCTGAGAGTGCCTTCTGGTTTCTCACAAAGTGTCAGGATGTACACTCCTGCCATTAGGTCTCGGACACCTATGTCACGTCGCTTGCCAGGAAGACTCTGGCAACATTACTGGACCAAGAGCTATGGTCCGCGATTAGGACAGGATTCCTTTTAACAGTGGAAAATGTGTTATCCCAACCACATTACAGTGTGTGCTGACTCGAAAGTAACTCAGCTCAGCATTTCTGTAAATCCACATCGGATCACAGCAGAGGACCACCCCGGATCCGCAAAAGCCATTTTTCAAGAACCGGTGGACAACTGCCATTTCTGCACGCTGCTCGCCGCAAGGGTTCCTAAGACCCGTTTCGGCACTGCAGTGAGGACCGGAGGACAACCAGCATTTCTGCATACGGTACGCAGAAAGGGTTCATAAGACTCATTCCAGCGCCGTGGCAAGGACTACATCACAGCGAGGACTGCATCGATGTTAATATGTATTTAGTGCTCACGCTAATCCATACTTCCTGACTTGTGAATAATGCGCATGACATTATTGCTACATCATTTACCAAACTGATGCAAGCTCTAAGCTCTGTGAACCACAAAGCTTTCTATGGTAACATTAGTGCTACACCTAAGACTTCTCTTCATTAGTAGCACATCCAAGTGCATTCTATTCCCTGTGCTTGCCATTTCATACTGGAAGTGGCTTTCACAATGCTTTCACAATGCTGCGGATGCAATATTGTGCAGTCTCCCATTACTGAGGATTGACTTTCTATATCAGGTAAATATAATCCTCCCATGAGGTTCTCAAGGCCGGGGAGGCAACATACATTGTATTGTCATTATTCTACTGTTTCTCCTTACCTTACCTTGCCTTACAGCAGCTCTTCAGCCTAGACGATCTACTCGCCTGAATCTTCCTGCACTCAAGATTCTTGTAAATACCTGGGTGGGGAACAGAAGGGGTTTGGGTATACATAAAGTCTGGGCTTCTTCCTTTTCTTGCCTTGGTGTACTTACTCCAGGGTTCCCGAAGGTCAGGTCTGCATCCGAGTTTCCCACTAGCTTCATACTAGAATGCATTAGACTGGCAGTGATGGAAAACATCTTCCTTTTTGAGAAAAAACTCTTCAAACAAACACGCAGGACTAGTATGGAAGCCACGTTAGCCCCAGACATAGCTAATTCATATATGGACAATTTTGTAAATCAGTTCATGTATATTAACACAAATCCTTTTTTGGGCCACATAAAAACATGGCACCGCTATATTGAAGATGTCATCATGATCTGGAACAGCACTTTAGTAAATATGAACAACCCCTGGCAGTGGCCTACGGAATGCAACCCATTCCTTAAATTTACCATGACACATAATATGACCTCGGTACCCTTCTTGGATTTGGTTCTAATGAAACCAGATCAAGGCTCTATTTAAACTACCTTGTGCCGTAAATACACGGACAAAAACACTCTCTTACATTTCAATAGTTACCATCCTTTAAGTCTAAAAACAAACCTCCCATTCGGCAATTTCTTTGGATCAGAAGGAACTGCACCAAAATGGAGGAATTTAAAAAGCACTCTGACACTCTAGAAAAAAGACTTAGACAATTGGGATATCCCCATAAAGCTGTAAAAATGGCCAGAAAAGAGCCAATAATACAACAAGAGAGATCTGTCTAATAAAACAACACTGAGAACAACAGAAACACATAACCTGTGTAATGACATACAGTCCTATCACCAATGCACTTAAGAAGGTAATCCTGAAAAAATTGAACATCGTGCAGACTCTGGATTTTAAACTAACAAAACCTTGGTTTGCTTTCAAGAAACTGCAGAATTTAAAGCAAATGCTTGTTCATACACACGAGAACCAGCGGAAACTGTTCTGTGTGTGCACTCACCAAAAATATTAAGAGTGTTGACCTAGGTGGGCTCACATGGGAATACCAAGAATTCACCAACTGTAAAACCTCCTGGGCCGTGTACGGTATCAAATATATATGTAATCTCATTTAAATCGGAAAAACAAAGAGAGAGGTACGCCAAAGAACGTGTGAGCACAGATCGTGCTTTAAGAATCAGGTCCAAGAGAAACCTATGGTCAAGCATTTTGTGGCAAAGAAACACAGTTACAATGACTTCACCTGGTTTGTGATCCAGCCAGAACAACCTCTAGCAAGAGGTGGAGACTGTGACGTTAAAAAAGCTTGAGCAACGGTGGATCCAATGTCTTGATACTGTCACGAAAGGGTTAAACACTTACATCGATTGAAATCTTTTTATATAAAATGGATAAAGTGATGAGAAGTCATAAAGCACTATTTTTGGCTGCATCTTCAATTTTTGCTGCATATGTATACACGCAGATATATATTAAAAAAACTTTCGATGTCATACAAATATGAAATCAAAGAAGTGCCAAAACAGCATCATGAGACTTGCAAATTGTAATGTTTGAAAAGTGTAGTACCATGGAAATAAATACAATGTAGAGTGGTAAGAAGTGTGCATGCTCAAACCATAAACCCACGTAATTGATAAATAAGAACAAGTTTCTCATGAAGGCCGGGCTGTGCATGTATATATTTAACATCATTCAAGCTGTTAACAGTAACAGCATAACACGTACTTCTGGCGGTTTCTCCACTGCATCATTATATTACAATATATATAACTGTGTAATAGCACGATATGCGAATACATCATATAACACACCAATTTGATAGATTGTGGTATGCAAAACTGTATGGCACAATGTGCATGTTGCATTCGAGAACATAGGGCAGGTTTGATAACACAAACGTTGTTCTGCTACAGTAGGACTGTAAAACATGGCCGCTAGGAGTTGCCATTAGGAAAAAGCAACGTTCAACTAAACATAGAAGAAGGGTGCGCAAAATATCTCTGCAATAAACAACGAGGAGACTCAGCAATCTGTTTTGAACGTCAGACTCGAGTGAGAGACGAACGCTGCAGCCACTGGAAAACTCCATCCATGAATGGGTAACGTAAGTGTTCTTATGCCACATGTCTTCAGTTTTTATGGGTGCTGGGCGTTTACCATGGAGACCCAAACGTAAGTCACCTAACAGAGGGCTCAAGACAAATTAAAACCCGAACGCTGTACTGGTAGCGTTGCACTGCCTAATTTATTTTAATTAACGTTTCTCAATCGCAAGAGTGCGACATTAATATGCAGAATCTGGCTAAAACTGATATTTCGATTTGCTTTTGCATGGCCATCACAGCATTAGTGATATTAAGGTCTGCTAAATACACAATGCGCTACTAATAGCAAACAAAAGTACGACGCCAACACGCAGAATTCATTTACATCTGCACCTACATGGCCCTACAAGTAGTGAAAAGGTATGCTAAAATATATACGGCCCAATTCATGGACTAATCTGCGTGTAAAAAGGGTACATGTGCGCGGAAACGCGCGCAATCGCACGTTTACCGATTCGTGGAACACATTGTGCGTGGCTTACCTGAGACGTTTGCGGAATCGGCGCGGGCTCAACACATCACAGCAACACCGCAAACGCCTTGCGTTAGACGTCCAGTGAAGATGCAAACCGCCTAGCGCAGTCACCTAAAAGGGGGCGGCACACGTGGAATGGGGAACAACAAGCGTAAATGTGGGCGTTACGTGGGAAGTACACAGTAAAATACTTGCAACTCCGACATGTTCGCTTACAACACGTACTCATGGAATCAAACATGGCTCACTGGCGTACGGGAAAAGAAACGCTAATCCGGAAACATGTCCGCCAAGCGAAAGCTGGCATAAGCATCACCACACACCAAAAACAATGCATAAAAGTGCGGGCAAAAAATAAACGCGCGTATACAGCTAGGTTGAATGTACCATTTCTCGCAGCAGTGATCGTGGGACACGGCAGGAGGAGGAGAAGGATAGCCAGGGAGCGCATTTTTTTACCCAGGACCAGCCTTTTTGGGATGCCTGATGACCAGGTCTATGGCAGGTATATGTTTCCTCCTCTTATCATCTTAGACCTGGTCACTGAGTGGGAGGATGACCTTACATCACCCACCCTTATGCTCGCAAGCACTGAGCCCCTTGGAAAAGGTGCTCAATGTACTGCATTTTTTGGCCACTGGGTCATTTCAGCGGACAACTGCCATAGTTGGGGGCAATTCACAGCCCATGCAGTCACGCTACCTACACCAGGTTTTGGCAGTCATGACTGCATGCCCCTCTGTCCGCAGGCACATATACATGCCCAGAACACCCGCAGAAAGGCAGGCCGTAGTCCAGGAATTTTATGGGGTGGCGCACTTCCCCAAAGTGCTTGGTGCCATTGATTGCACCCATGTGGCCCTATGTCCACCTAGGGCCACAGAGCACCTCTATCGCAATCGCAAGCACTGGCATTCCATCAACGTGCAGGTATGTGATGCCAAGTTAATCAGTATCTCTGTATATGCCAACTATCCAGGGTCCACCCATGATAGTTTCATATTCAGAATGCCACCCCTACACAGGGATCTGGGAGCTGGGAGGCATGGGAACACATGGCTCATTGGTGAGTAGAAATGGCCATGCACATGCATGCATGTTAGACACAGACAAATAGACAAAGCCAACTAATGACAACCATTCTCACCTCTCTAGGGGACAGTGCCTACCCTCTGAGCACCTACATGAAGATGCCAATACGGAACCCCACCACACCACGGCAAGTAAGATACAACGCAGCCCATATTGCAACTAGGGCCATAGTGGAGCGTACAATCGGAGTGTTAAAGTCACGCTTCCGCTCCCTTGACCACTCTGGTGGACAGCTACTATATGCACCATTAGTAGTATTAGTAGTAGTAGTAGTGTGCAGGATCATTGTGACAGCATGTGTCCTGCAAAATGTTGCAACATGGAGTGGCGCACCGGTGGACATGGTGATATCCCCAACCACATGCATGCCCGCTGCGCATGGGAGGGGGAAGGGCATGTGGCGAGGCAGCCCGTACCCAGCTTGCCGTGCAATGTTTCACCTAAAATACAACCCCTGCGGAGTGCACAGGCCTGGCACATTACAGGTGACAATCGATGATGACAAAGGGACACTCAACTGTCCCCGTACCACCGAGAGAATGTGTCCTTGGAAGTGCTACATTGTGTGCATCCCTAACTACTTAAACTAACCCAATCTCGTCTGAACAAAAGGCGCACATTGAAGATGCAGTATGTGCAAAAGTACACATTTAAATGCTGGTATATCACCTAAACCCTGACAAACTTCAGGTCACCCGGTCGCCACACCATGCCATGGCATGCAATGTCAAAAGTGACAAATAAATGCCCAACACATAACACTACTGTCACAAAGTGCACTCCGATAAACAGAACTAGGCCACAAATAACTGACTCTCACACATCAAAATAAAATTGTACACAGGAACATCCATTGTCAGAATAATATATCATAAACACAGGAGCCAACAGTGACAATGTCCGACAGTGACCCATCACAATAGCACAAGTGCCTCAATGTGACTAAACTATGACATGGACCCCTTCAATCTTGAGTGTGGCTCTGCTAACTAAAGGGGGCAGGGAAACACATACAGCAGGACGGCCAACAAAAATGGAGACAGGCAAGGTAATACATGAAGATGTAACATGAAAAAAAGACATTTATCAATGTACAAACAAAAAGGTATGCTAACTATGCGCTGGACAAACAATCATGAATCCCCACTAGGGGTGTATACACAGGTTGGACTTCAGACTGGCCACAGAAATAATGGAAGCCCAATGCCTCTGTGGAAGTTACTTTAACAGGCTGCCCTCCCTGCAAGCCCTTGGAAATGGGAAGCAGGAGTGGCATATTTGTCCTGACCCTAAGGCACAAACAAGGAGTGTACCAACATGAGACAAGCCTGTAGGGGCCCAGCGGAACACACAGTGGATGCCTTCGGATGCCACACAAAGCAACACACTGTCACATTCCTCAGAGATGTACTCAGACACACCCCTGGCCAGGATGGTCTGTTGCACCAATGGATTATCATGGGCTACCACACCACGTCCTCCACTGGTGCCTGGTCGTGGCTCAGAATACATTTCCTCCTCCACCATCTCCTCCTCCTCCACGTCCTCCTCCACTGCATCCAGTGTCTCATCACCTGCACAAATTCAGAAAAGACATGAATACAGATGTAAATAGCATAGGCCACACACGGCACAAACTCAGGCACGCACGCAGTGTCAATGAAAGGGAAGGGTAGCATGAAAGCAGACATGGATGTGTGTCAAAGGGCAAAAGAATACATGTAGTGCATGGTGCATAGCACCTGCTTCACACACAAGCATGTGATGGCATAGTCCTTCCACAAACATGAGTGATGCTAAGACACAGATGGCACTTAGCATAGCCATGCCAGAACTGTCAACCAGCCTGAGATGGAAGTGGAAGACTACTGTCCATGAGCCATGTACAATGCATGTCAGATGACAATACATGGAAATCACAATTTGAAAGCACACATGTGTCACAGGGTGCAACAACGCTAGGGTGGTGTAATACAATGAAGGCAGGCACACTGATTCCATAATGCTAGGTCACATTGACATCACGCAAGTGAATAGGCATGTTGAACAGGGTTTTGAAGTGTGAGAGTGCAGTGCAGTACATGGGAACGGCCTCAAATATGAATAAAAACATGTAACCAGTAATGTCAATGTTGCGGCCTGATGGCAGTGTAAGAGTAAGTGCAGTCATCATGTGTAAAGTGTTGGTAGCGGGTTGTAGGGATACAGTAAACCCCCTCATCCCCCAAGTGCGGTGGATGGCTGGGAGGCAGTGCATGGGTTAAAATGGTGCCTCAGAGGACGGGGTCGTAGCTCACAGTGTGGGCAGGAGACAAGTGCATTCTCTCAGTCATCCGGGACTACAGAAGGGGAGAGAAGGACAGAAAGCACAACACATGAGGAAGCATCAGAGGTGCCTCCAGACCCAGAGAAGCTACACCTCCAGTTATATAGAGGCAAGGAGGCTGTACCAGGGGGAGGCCCCAGCTCAACAGAGACGCTAACCACAAACTAATTACCATGAGGAGCAACTGACCCTGAGGGAGTAGGAAAGGGATGATCAAAGACCACGAGAAGGAAGTAAATACTGCAGATGGAGTTGAAGGAATTGCTGGCCCAGGACCCATAGGGCCTTGCTGAGAATGCACAGTGTTCAGTAATGACCTGGCAGAGGTGGCCAAGGTGGCCACGGTGGGCGACCTGGCAGAGGTGGGCAAGGTGTCCGAGGTGTCCAGGCCCGTGCAGGGAGAGATATGCCCCCCACCTAACAGGGTCGGGGAGATGCAGCTGATGCTCACGTCCCCAGCACCTGGGGTCACACACCAGCAGTGTCTTCTGCTGTCCAGGGCACCCAGGGTGTGCAAGCTGCGACTACCACTACCTTGGCTCAGGGTCAACCAGCCAGGAGTGTATTGGTCCCGGGCCAGAATGACTCAGGGGCCAATTTCCTCATCACTAAGGCAAAGACACGTGCAGTGCATGGTCCTGGCAACAGCACCCGTGTACCAATACCTGCAAAACAACCTTCTGTCATAACATTAGTGGATGATGCCATAGACCAGTCCACCAGTACTCCAGCCCCTACTAACCCGAGCGGTACAAGCCACTCAGTGTCTGCACCACCTCGCAAGAAGCAAAAGTGTGCTGTAGCGGTACAGGCTCAGACCCCAGACACAGCACAGGAGTCCCAAGCATTGAGGAAGAGGAATTTCTGTGATCAGGAACTGGACATGCTCGTGGACTACGTGTTGGAACATGGCCGTGACATGCTGGTGCAGGCAGGGAGCACACATACGCCTGCTCAACGTATGGCCCACTGGCAGTGCCTCGCGGACCTTATCAGTGCCTTGGGCTATGAAAGGCACACAGCTGGTGATGTCTCGAAACGTTGGAATGACCTCCAATGCCGAGCAAAAGAAAAAGGCTGGGTGCCAAGTACACCTCTACTCTGGTGACTGGCAGTAGGTCACCACCAGTTGATGAACTCACTTGACAAGAAGAGATTGCTAGTGGTTTCATTGCAGTGGAGCCGATCCAAGGATTGGGAGACCTGCCAATGTATGAGGCAATGTCCGGTGAGTGGTGATGCGTGTGTGTCCAGGCCATGTGTATGTTGTTTGGGTGATGTGTTATGATTGTCTGCCAGTTTAGACTACATTGACATGACTGCCATGTGTGAACCATGTAATGTTGGACTGATACATGCTTATTGTCATGCAGACTGCATACACACAATGTGCTGCACACAGAGACAATCCTCATCACCACACCGGCTCCCTCCTTCCATGACACTCTCTGTCCAGCCTCTCTTGGCCCTATTCCTGCTCCAACCTGTGGTGGCGGATAGCCTGTCATGATCTTCCACTCAACACTTGCCTTCTATCGTCACATGTCTGATGTCTCTGAGAGGTCAGCCTGCCAGCTATACCTCCTCAGAGGCATTCTTCCTTTCCTCTCCTTCCCCCAGCAGTTCACTGTCTCCAGAGGACTGGTAAGTCCAATGGTGGCCTACTGCCACAGGCTTTACCAGGATTTCTGTGATTCTACACTCTTCCCTCTGCAACTCAGCCAGATCTGGACTGTGTGAAAAGTCCTTTAGGCTTGGTGCAAGGCATCTCCCTAGGACTGTGATGATGGCACAGGTTCACAGTGGCTACGAGTGTTCATTACTGCCAGGTCATTCCTGAACCCTGTGCATTCTCAGCAAGGCCCTATCGGTCCTGGGCCAGCAATTCCTTCAACTCCATCTCCAATGTTTACTTCCTTCTCATGGTCTTTGATCATCCCTTTCCTACTCCCTCAGGGTCAGTTGCTCCTCATGGTAATTAGTTTGTGGTTATCGTCTCTGTTGAGCTGGGGCCTCCCTCCGGTACAGCCTCCTTGCTTGCCCATCTTTGCCACCTCTGCCAGGTCACCCAACTTTGCCTCCCTTCCCACTTGTTGCCCTCCCAGTCATGGTACTGATAGACTAGCGCAATGGAAGGTGCAGCTAACAATTGTCCTGGGCAATTGGAGTGAGGGGGCAGGGTACGTGATGGAAAACGTACCACTCTGCTCCAGCAAGGCTCTATGTAACCCCTGGTGAAAAAATAACGGGTTGCATAACGGACAGGCACCCCAAAAACAAAATGTAATGTGTACGCGACCCCTCAGTAGCCCACGTGTGAACAATAAATGTCCCGCAGTACGCTGTGGCTAACAGCAACACACAAATTGTGTATGAGAGGAACATGTAGGGTACTATGACCTCGGAAATGGGGTACGCGACACACTGGGGCAACCAAATTATGAAAAATGCGTGTGCGACTCACCGTCTGCCTTGTAGAAAGAAAAACAATTACACGCGTAGGCAACTCCCCCACCAAATAAGAAGTACCACTCGAACAGTAGTGAACAATTCGCGTGGGACCCCAAAATACTCCGAAGTCCACGCGTCCTTCCGCCACAAAATGCACATACATTGTAATGTTGTCCTAGGCACACCTTTATCCCGATCCTGAACGCCAACACCCAACGTACAGCGCGTGTCACATAATTTACATGCTTAGGGCCTTTCCTCTGATTACACGCTAACGCTCTGTTTCCACACGTGCAGAGTCACTGTTTCCAGCTGGCCACGCGAGTAACACAGAAGACCCACGCTACTGCCTACCAGCCAATTTACCTGCCTAACACTGCCCCGAGCTGCCTCCTACAAACCATCTGCTGCTGCCAGCCCACTCTGTATGCCTGCTGCCCACGTGCCCTACATTTTTGTGCCTGCTCACCAGTCATTGCCAGTTATCCTGTCATCAGGACCCCCTCTGCTGATCCTTAAGACTCCCAACTGCCATACCACTGCTCCACAGCCCAACCCCAGGGCCACCTTGCCCACCCACACCTACCTCGGGGGTTGCCATGTCTGACCAAAACCATCTGAGGCAAGTGGCGACCCCCGGCAGAGAGGCAGAGGGCTGTCAGCTTCTCACCGAGGGAAGTTGGCCTCCTGGTGGAGCAAGTCCTGGGGCTTCATGATGCTCTCTTCCATGGACCATCGCAAGTCGGCAATGAAGGACGGAAGAAGATCTGGGTGGACATTGTGGGTGCCATCAACGTGGCGGGGGTGGCACCCTACGTCTACCGACATGTCCATAAGCGCTGGAAAGACTATAAATCCAGGACCCTCAACAAGGCCTGGCACCTGCTCAAGCCTGATGATGGTCAAAGGGGGCGCCGGGGCCGGTTGACCACCGATGAGATGCGGTTCCTGGAGCGTATCAACCCAGCGCTGCACACCCAGGTCTTGGAGTTGGTGCTCTGTCTGGAGTCGACTGGTAAGTGTCCTTGTGTTCTTGTCCACCATGGTGCATGTGCATGTTGATGTGTGGTTGGAGGGTGCACCTTGGCCTTATTTCTGGCATGCCTCCTGGTATAATATAAAAAATCAGGGTAAGAAATCACAAATCAGATTCTTGATAATACAGTTGAACAATTCTCTATTCGTTGGCTAGCCAATAGAGTTTAAATTGAAATCGGAACATAAAGATCTTTTATCATTGATAATTTTATTCCGTAAAACAATTCTGTTTTTTGTGTGACAAACCCATAAACAACACAGACAAAATTTCACTTTAACATATAGGTGGTACCACTATGTATCAACCTCGTAACTGCCGAGGAACTTAACTCGTAGTGATACACATTCTCTGTTGTACATAAAACAATTGTACAAAACGAGCATGTGGGGTCCAGAGAGAATCA
This sequence comes from Ambystoma mexicanum, assembly GCF_040938575.1. NCBI lineage: Eukaryota > Metazoa > Chordata > Amphibia > Caudata > Ambystomatidae > Ambystoma > Ambystoma mexicanum. The sequence continues at coordinate 140,587,296 of NC_090922.1, read as the reverse complement.
TAACTGTGGAGGGTCAAAACAGAACATAAGTTACATGTGAAACAAATTGAACAAGAAGTTTGTGGCAAAACGGTCAACACTGTAGTGTTTTGGCCTGTGGTAGCTATTTGTTAAAGCTAGTGGTTGGTATGGCCTTCTTCAGGACGGGGGAGAAGTGTTCTCTGAGTCCGATGGGTGAATGTCAGGGAATAATGACAGTGTGGAACAAGCGTTAGAACGATTTGTGATCTTGTTCAGAAGTTACTTAATAATTTAAAGATTCTTATTAGATACTAGTTGGTTGAAAAACCATTGTTCCCAAAAGGGAACCCTGGTGTAGAGTTTACCGTCAAAAAACAGATATTGCGGGAAGCATTCGTAGCTAGATCCCTCTACACCTGAAGGGGGTTGCTAGTCGGGCAGTGTTTCAAATTCACTGTGAGGGAATAAAGGAGTGCAGTGGCTCTTCCCTGTATGCCATGGCTGAGCTTATGACTTCCGTGGTCCAGCCTTCCAGGTTTGCTGCCAGTTAATGGGCGTGCGTATCTGAGGGTAAAAATAATGAAAGGCATTGTAGTCTGCTGGTTCAAGCAAAATCTTGACCCTCTCCCAAGGGGTGGTAGTGGCCGGAGAGGATAATCTGTATGTGAGCCCCATATGTTAAGAACATCTGTTCTTATGCGCCAACCCAGCAGGGTAAAAGAAACCAGCCGCGGTGTGCTGTGAGTGGTAGAGACTATGTGCACCGCAGATAATGGTGGTAGTGTTGGAAGTTAATCTGCGGATGTGCCACATATGCTACGTGCATCTATATTAGTGCATGGATAGAAAAAGTGAAAAGCAACCAACTGCGATGTGCTGTGAGCATCACAGAAAAAGGGTACGCGTCACCTAATGGAGGTGGCATGCATGGGTGATCAGTGCGAGTGCCGTATGCGCTGCGGACATCTATATCAATGGACGAGTCAAATAAAGTGGACACCTCTAGCCACAGTCTGTTAGGAGCGTCAAACGTTGTGTGCACGGTCCCCGGGGAGAGGGGGGAGTGTGTCCAAATGGACTAAGACTGTGACAGTGCCACGCTGATGCTGCAGGGTCTCGCGGATTACGAAAGGTTCGAGTAAGTGAGGATCCACTTACTTCTACTGCAAACATGCAGAGTTTGGGCGCTGGCCTCTGTTTCTAGATGTCGGAACACTTCTCCCCCATCCTGAAGAAGGCCACACCAACCACTAGCTTCAACGAATATCTAACCCAGGCCGAAACACTACAGCGTCAACCGTTTTGCCAGAAACGTCTTCTTCCATTTGTTTCACATGAAACTTATGTTCTGTTTTGACCCACCAGAGTTATGATTCGCTCTGGACCCCACATGCATGTTTTGTAAAACTGTTTAATGTACAACAGAGAATGTGTATCACTATGAGTTAAGTTCCTTGGTAGTTACGAGGTTGGTACATAGTGGTACCACCTATATGTTAAAGTGAAATTTTGTCCATGTTGTTTATGAGTTTGTCACACAAAAAACAGAATTGTCTTACGGAATTAAATTATCAATGATAAAAGATCTTTGTGTTCCAATTTCAATTTAAACTCTATTGGCTAGCCAACCAATAGAGAAGTGTTCAACTGTATTATGAAGAATCTGATTTGTGATTTCTCACCCTGATTTTTTATATTATAACAGGATGTACCCCCCCGGGCATGTCAGGGCCCAGCCAGGTGCCCTTTTTTACTTTGGCATGCCTCCTGTACAGATGTCTGTGTGCATGTCCAAGTCACAGCTGCATGTGAGCCCATTGAAGCGTGTGCAACACCAATGCTGTCTGTGTTGCAATGCGTGATGTGCGCCAGCATGTAACGAAATACACATGTTTGCATCCCTGAGTGTGGACTGGGGCATGCCAGAGGTGTGACACATGGGTGCTTTGGGCAACATCATAGACATGCATGGTGTACATGTGCATGTGTCTGAGTAGTGAGTGTGTGACTGGACAACACTCTGTGATGTATGTTACTAGGGCTTTGGATTGTGTGATTGTCTCATGCTGCCAATTTGACCTCGAGTGCACTATGACGTGATAGCTCCATGGCCTGCCTCAGAACTGTCAGGTGATATGTGTGAATGAGAGGTGTATTTCCCATGATGCCTGTGTGCGGAATGCACAATGTTGATTAGCTGGCAGTGCCTTGTCCAAGGATATGAATGTCTGTTGTGAATGACAGACATGATTGTGCATGTGTGTGAATGGCACTTCCCTGTGTGTTGTGGATGGTGATGATGGTTGTGACCTTGGACAGTGCCACTGATGTACATTTACATTGTAACAAACACACATATGTCCAGTACCCTGATGTACATGTTTTATGTTTCCCTATCCACAGCGACGATGGAAGAAGAGGGCGGAGAAGGCACTGTAGAGCACAGCAGCAGGGATGCCTCCACCAGGTGTAGACGCAAGGCCCAGTCATCCTCCCAGGGACTGTCATCTTCCGGGAGCGACGAGGCTGGTGCTGCATCAGAGTCAATGGCCGCAGCTGCTGAAGGTAGGTCCAAGAGGGTGAAGGTGGTGGAGGACTCCTCAGCAGTGGGAGGGACAGGTCAGCCCGCACAGGGGCAGGACACTGTGGAAGAAAGTGGGGAGGCATCCAGGTTGACGGGGGAGGGAGAAGAGGAGGAGGCTACATCAGCCCTGCCCATGGGGCCCGTGGAGGGTGATGACGTAGGTGTGAATGCTGCAGTCCCAGGTCAGGGGCGGGTGGCAGTGCAGGTCGCCGTGGAGGGGCCTGTGCCTAATCCTGTCCCTAGTACTGCGACTGCAGCAATATTCATCTGCAGGCATGCCCCAGGCCGGACCCGTCCACAGGTGGCAGTCGTTTTCCACCCAGATGGAAAGACCCATGCCTGTGGATGTCGCCATTTGGTACAGGGTGGAACCTGCACTAGCCGGTATCATGGGGCGGATATATTCCGTTTGTGATGATGTGCAGGTTTCCAATCAGGCACTTGCACGTCCTCACGCGGAGGTCTGCCATCTCGTGAACTGGCTGGCACATTTCCTGGTATCGCAATGGGTGCATGGGCTGGCCACTTATGTGACCCCCTCCTCGTCTGCCTCCTCTGTGCGCCAGTCGTTCTCCCTGCCGTCTTCCTGGCCAGATACCACCAGGTCCCCCTGTGCACCTATTCTAACCCCGGAGGCCAGTCTGGTGGAAACTACATCCCTGCTAGGATCGGGAGTCGACAGAGGATCAGCATAGGTGGTCACCACGGAGATCCATCTGGCGACAGAGCATGTGGCAATGGTGGATGAGCAGGCAACAAGCAGCAGGGCACATGCACGACAGCCCCAGGGGTTGTCATGATCCCAGAGACTGCCCCGGAGGCGCAGGCACTGGGCTTTTCGGCAGCGGCTGGCTCGGCGTAGGAGGCGACAGGACTCCGGGCCTCCAATGGAGGTGAGACAGGAATCGGCCATCGGGCAGGAGGCACACATGGACCTTTCTACAAGGATGTCTTCTGTGTTGGGCCGACTTGGCCATCAGATCGGAGCAGAGCGGCAGCGGGCATAGGGGGCATGACTCACCATCGCAAGGGTAAAGAGTACACTGCGTCGGGCAGAGAGGCGGGCAGAGTCTCTCGAGGAGAGTTGCAGGGAGTTTGAGAGGAGCACGTTGGAGTCCCTGCAAGCCCTTGAGGGGAGAGCACAAGCCCGCCTAGGGGAGATCGAGACAGAGTTCGATGATGCCCTGGCCGAGACTTTGGGGGAAATGGTGAGTCACAGGACTAGCCCACTGCCACTGTACATAGTTCTTTAGGTTTAAGTTTCCTTTTGTTATTTTTTCCTTTGGAGTTTTTGGACTTTCCTCCACGTATTGTATATAGTTCTTTGTTGTTTTACTTCTTCTCCATATTTGGACATGTTTTTGGACAATATACCCTGGACTTGTGTAAATAGTTCTCTTTTTGACGTATATTTTTCATTTCACCATGGAGTAATAGTTTGATTTTTATTTGTGATTTCATTTTGAGTTACTCCATGGACATGGACCACATCTTTGCTTTCATCTTAATTTGTTTGCCTTGGAATTATATTTTCTTTTTGACTATCCTTTATTTCTTTGCTCATTTGATGATGATTTACTTATTTTGTTTCATATGAGTATGACTTCAATACTGTTATTAATACATTTTTTTAAAATTCAAAATCAAAGTGCCGTCTGGTCTCGATAGTTTAGGGCAAGTTTCAGTCTTGCTTACTCTGTTCTATGTCCATGATGCTGGCCTATGTTGTTCATGTGTGTGCACACATGAATGTATGTGTCATGTTGTGCTGTGCATGAACAATGGATGGGTGTTCAGGGTGCACTTGGAGTGTGCAGCGTGTGGTGGCATTTCATTTCGCATCTGCGGAATTGATGTCTATCAGTTTGTTTGTTTGTTTTATTTAGTATAGCGCTCCAGACCCAGGGGTAAATGGGCGCTTAAGGATGGGTTACATAATTACAGTAAATAATCAGTTATACAATTGTGGCGTTAAGATGCCAAATATAGAGTATACAGGCAGGCAGTAGGAGCATTTCAAGGTATGTACAATATATACAGTTGGTGCAGGTCTAAGACAATCATCTATTCAAGGTATGTACAGTAAACGCAAGTGGGACTGAGCTTAATTTATCTGGGGATTTCCTTCTCTAGAAGCCAGCTAATGACTGATCTTCTGAACAGTTGGAAGGATTTGGTCAATTTAATACTCAGTGGCAAGGTGTTCCAGAGTTGAGGGGCAAGGACACTAAAGCTTGAGCCCCCCGCTCTTTTGGCGGAGAATCTAGGCACGGTGAGGCAGAGAGTATTGGATGATCTGGTGAGTCTTGTGTTAGGCTTGAGGGAGAGTTTGTTGGTGAGGTACTGGGGGGCAAGGTGATTTAGGGCTTTATAGGTGAGGCAGAGGGTATTCAAGTCGATTTTTTGTTGGATAGATAACCATTTACAAGCTAGTCTTATGTGTGAGATGTGCTCTCTCCTGGGAATGTTTAGAGCTGCTCTCAGCGCATTATTCTGGAGGATCTGAAGTTTCTTGATTATAGCTTGGTTGGCACCAAGGTAGAGGCTGTTGCAATAATCGAGCTTAGATTGTATGAGGGCCCTCGCCAGAATGAGGCAGCTGTTTGTAGATAGAAAGGGTTTACAAGCCCTAATTAATTTCCCCGTGTAGGCGGTAGCTGAGGCGGTCATATTAACTTGTTTGGAGAGGTTGGTATTGGCGTCTAGGTAGAAGCCTAGGGTTTTCACATGGTTTACAACTGGAATGATGTTGCCATCTATGATGAATTTGGAGTAGTCAGGGCTGAGTTTCTGTAGGTTATTGGGGGAGCCGACCAAGAGGAGCTCGGTCTTCTCATCATTCAGGCAGAGGCCGTGTATGGCCATCCATGCCTGAATGATGGCGAAGATTTCGTTGATCCTGGTGGCGTCAGTGTTGTAGTTGCCAGTGATGGTGAGGAGTATCTGGGTGTCATCCGCGTAGTTAGTGTAGGTGACACCCAGATGGTCCAATTTGTCAAAGAGGGGTTTGGTAAAGATATTGTAGAGGGTAGGGGAGACGCAGGACCCTTGTGGGACACCGCATGTGATGGGGATGGGGTCTGCTGCAGCCAAAGATGAAAAAACCCTCATGGTTCTGTTGGCTAGGAAAGATTGTATCCAAGTGACAGCAGAGTGTGAGAAGTGGGCAGCAGATGAAAGGTGGTTACAGAGTATTTTGTGGTCAACCAGGTCAAAGGCTGCTGAGAGGTCTAGGAGGAGTAGGATGGCTGCTTTGTTGTTGTCCTTGATGCCATCAATCTGGCTTTTGAGGTCAACGAGGGCTGTTTCTGTTCCGTGTTGAGGACGAAAGCCAGATTGACGCAGGCCTAACAGTTGATTGGTCTCCAGGTAATCTTGGATTTGCAGGTAGGCGACTCTGTCGAGGATTTTTAGCAGGAAAGGGACCGTAGTGATGGGTCTGTAATTGGTGGGTATGGCCGGGTCGAGAGATTGTTTTTTTAAGAGGGGCAGAACCCAGGACTGTTTCAGGTTGTTAGGTACAGAATTGGTTGAGAATGAAAGGTTTATTAGTTTGGAGATGAAGGGGGCTAGGTCTCGTGCAGCATCTTTGATGATCTGGGCGGGGCAGCTGTCCCCTTTACAATTAGAAGGTTTGAGGGATGCTATGATTTTTTGGATTTCAGGAATAGTAACCGGTTTGAAAGTGAAGCCAGAGGTGTTATGGGTCGGGGTGGGTGCGCTAGGAGTGAGGGCATTGCTGTTGGCGAGTTGTTGTCTTTTGGTTTCAATTTTGTTTTGGAGACCAGTAATTTTATTGGCGAGGGCATTTTGGATACTGGTGCACCAAGGCTTGTCCTTCACGCAGGTATCGGTAGGAGGGTTAGGGTTTTCTAGTTCCTTCAGGATGGTGAAGAGTTCTTTAACCGACGATTGGGCATTATTTATTCTAGTATTGTAGGTTTCCTTTTTAGTGCGGATTATCTCTTTCTTATAGAAGGAAGAGATGGTTTTGAGATTAGATTTGTTTTCTGCAGTGGGGTTGGATTTCCATAAGGCTTCCATCTTGGCTTTCTTTTTTCTTATGGATTTGAGTTCTGGTGTGAACCAAGGGTTCAAGTGGGCTATGGGTTTACCTTTGCGTTCCTTTAGGGGAGCGACAGTATCAATGGCGCTGGTGAGGGCATCATTGTAGGTGTTGACTAGAAGGTTCAGGTCGGCAGTGGCAGGCAGTGTGTTTAGCGAAGGGAGGATCAGAGGTGTGAGGGTCTCTGCTGAGATATTGCGCTTGTTTCTAGACAGGCAGGCTGGTGCACAGGGGCTCTGTTTGGGGTTGGGATTATTTAGGTTGATTTCAAATGATATGAGGGAGTGGTCAGTCCATGCGAGTGGTTGTGGGGCTTTGCAGGTGATATTACAGTTGTGGGCTGCAATCCAATCTATGGTTCTACCTTTCTGGTGGGTGGGTAGTGTAACGACTTGAGTGAAGTCGTGCTCGGATAAGGCGTTGGCCAGGGAGGCAGCTGGAGAGTCGTTAGGGTCATTAAATCCTAAGTTGAAGTCTCCTAAAATGATATTTTGGGAGTGGGGTTTAGTCCTATTGTGTTGGGGGTGTCCCATGAGGCGGGGCCTGCATGCAGGTTGCTGTCACTGGTGGTGGTGGGGGACATGATGCAGGGCCTGCCTGCAGGTTGCCGTCACTGGTGGTGGTGGGGGACATGATGCAGGGCCTGCCTGCAGGTTGCCGTCACAGGTGGTTGTGGGGGACATGAGGCGGGGCCTGCCTGCAGGTTGCCGTCACTGGTCGTGGTGGGGGACATGAGGCGGGGCATGCATGCAGGTTGCTGTCACTGGTGGTGGTGAGGGACATGAGGCGGGGCCTGCCTGCAGGTTGCCTTCACTGGTGGTGGGGGACATGAGAAGGGGCATGTCTGCGGGGTATGATCACTGGTGATGGTGTTCTCATGTGGTGTGGGCTGCTTGCGGGTTAAGGTCACGGGTGATCGGGGTTCCATGCGGTGTTGGTTACCTGCGGGGTATGGTCACATGTGGTGGGGAGGTCCTATGTGGTGTGGGCTGCGTGCTGGGTATGGTCACGGGTAATGAGGGTCACATGTGGTGTGGGCTGCCTGAGGGGTATGGTCACGGGTGATGGGGGTCCCATGAGGCGGAGCATGCCTGCAGGTTATGGTCACGAGTGATGGGGTGAGCTGCCTGTGGGGTCACAGGTGATGAGGGGTCCCATGTGGTGTGGGCTGCCTGCGGGGTATGATCATCGGTGATGGGGGGTCCCATCTGGTGTGGGCTGCCTGCAGGGTATAGTCACAGGTGATGGGGTCCCATGTGGTGTGGGTTGCCTGCGGGGTATGGTCACAGGTGATTGGGGGGTCCCATGTGGTGTGGGCTGCCTGCGGGGTATGGTCCACTGCTGGTGTCTGGCTGTTCTGTGAGGAGATGTCTGCTTCCAGGGGAGTTGTGCATGTATCGCAGACTACGCATGGGCCTTTCCCCGCAATTTGGCTGTTGCGAGCAGGGCACATGATTTCCCTGGGGTGCGGACGGGGTATGCGTGGTCCTTTCCACGCGATTTGGCTGGTGGGAGTGGTGTACGTGATTTCGCTGGGGTGCAGACGGGGTACGCGCTGGCCTTTCCATGCGATTTGGCTTTTACCAGTGGGGTATGTGATTTCGCTGGGGTGCGGACAGGGTATGCGTGGGCCTTTCAACGCGATTTGGCTGTTGCAAGTGGGGTACGCGATTTCGCTGGGGTGCGGACGGGGTACATGCGGGCCTTTCCACACGATTTGGCAGCTGCAAGCGGGGTACGCGATTTCGCTGGGGTGCAGACGGGGTATGCATAGGCCTTTCCACGCGATTTGGCTGTTGCAAGCGGGGTACGCAATGATTTTTCATGCAATTACGTTGGGGGGCTGTGTGCTGTCCCATGGATGGCGCAGTGCCTTGCGCCGTAGTAGCAATTTCAATGGCTTTTTCCTGTGCTTGGGGGCGTTACTGGTGCTACTTTATGTGCATTGAGCCACGGCTACTGATGCCTCGGAAAATCCATGAATATGCGTGCCGCGCAATTGCTGGTTTGTGCCACGGCTGGCGCACACGTGGTGCACGGTCCTTCTCAGCATGTGGCGCATGCGCTACTTCTGCGTTCGATTCTATGAAATGGGCCCATAATGTGCTTCTAATTTGAATGTAGATCAAAATGCAAGCACCTCACGGGCATTTTGAGTGTATTGACAGCTCGCAGGAGCACGCATCTGCTGTGTACACCATTATAGGGTACACTGGACAGGAAGTATCCATCTATGCTGGGTAATATCATTTTTTATATTAAAAAAAGGTGATGAACCGGCCATAGGTCCTGAGATACTGAACAAGTATTTCAAGTATGGATGTATCAAAAGACTAGTGGAGGCTGCAAGTGGTTTTTCCCACTAACCCGCTTCCATTATATTAGGTTCCATTGAAAGAAGGAAAAGAGGACAGTCATTAAACTGGTTGGCCAACATCGAACAAGCGCAAATAGGCTGACCAAGAAAAGAAGGTGAGTATTATTCTTTTTGAAATTGAATCACAGAGTTAAGAAATCAGCTCAAACAAATGACTTAGAGCACAACTTATAAGGATGGATACATGAAATCAATATGTCCCCTTTGCAAGTGCGACGTTAGACACTAATGTTTACCAAAGGAAGGATTGTGAATAATCACTAACTCCAAAAGCAGTAGCAAGAAAAGAAATACCCACCATCCGTGTGTGTGAAACAAGTTTCATGTCAGTAGCCTAACCTGGAGGACTAGATTGGGTAAGGAAAATATCCACAGAAGACCTCACGCATTCATTTTTATGCTTAAATGTGTATTCCCACAGATTCTAGAAGAAAGATGAAGGGGTAGTCCAACAATTTGTGCATCGTCTATTTCAACTCAATATATGTCCTGATGAAGGCCCAATTGAAAACTCTTAAAGAAGATCACCAAAAAGGGCAGATCCTCACTAAAGGGCTGAAACACCTTGTGTCTACAGAATATTGAAAATTACATCCTTCTAAGAAGCGGAATTGAAAAATTTGTAAAACCTATCCACAGTGAAATGTATGCCTACAGAGACCATTTATTTATTTATTTTGAAGCATATATAGCACGCCAAGCACAAAGGCATCTGGGTGCTTTCTTAATTACAGAGCATAGAAGTTACAGTTGTTGCATAGCAAATACAAGACAAACAAAATGAAGAAAATGACTTTACAAGATAGATGGCGTGAGCCAAATAATGGCATACAAATTTTACAGAAAAGATGGTGTGAACAAAGATAACATACAAAGTTTTAGATTACAGGTGGGAGCATGTTATTAGTCGAGCTAGGTGAGTTGGGGTGTTTGGAGACTTACATTTTGGGTGAAGAGGCGAGTTTTGAGTTGTTTCCTGAAGATCCAGAACGAGCCTTGAGCTCTGAGTGAGAGAGGCAGTGAGTTCCAGGGTTTGCTGACAAACGTGGGGAGGCTGCTACTGCCTGCCTTTTTGAGCTTCTTAAATCCGGGCGTGGATAGGCGGTGCTGATATATTTCTTGGGTGGGTCTAGAGCGGTGTGTCAGGGTGATGCAGTTGGACAGGTAGACTGGGGCCCTCTGGTGGAGACATTTGTGTGTGAGGGTGAGTGATTTGAACATGATGCATTCCTGTATTGGGAGCCAGTGTTGCTGGTGTCTAGTGGCTGAGATGTGTGCAGATCTGAGGATGCTGAGGGCATTATTTTGGAGGACCTGTAGCTTCCAGATCCAGATATTCTGGGTCTTCATCCCAGCATACAGTGCGTTGCAGGAGTCGAGGTGCGTAAGGACTAAGGCTCTGACTGGCGTAAGACAGCTGTCAGGAGAGAGGAAATTTCTGCAGGCACTAATGAGTCTGCATGTGTATGCGGTGGCTGAGGTGGTGGCATTTACTTGTTTGTTGAAAATGAGTGAGGAGTCTAGGTGGAATGGAAGCCAAGTTTTTTTACCTCATTGGTGACTTTGATGGAGTGTCCGTATATGATGAATGACTCTAAGAGGTGATTAAGTTTAGCGATTTTGTGTTGAGAGCCGATGATGAGCAGCTCAGTCTTACCGTCATTTAAGCATAGACCATGCTGGGCCATCCAGTCTTGGATGGATCGGTATATGGTGTTGATGGTGGCCGTATCAGTGTTGTGGTTTCCTGAGATGGGAATGAGGATCTGGGTGTCATCTGCGCAGTTAGTGTAGATGACACCCAGGTCATCGAGGCGGTCAGAAAGTGGCTTTGTGAATATATTATACAAGGTGGGGGTCACACAGTACCCTTGTGGCACTCCACAGGTGACTGGGTTGGGAGGAGCTTCAGCTTTGGGGGAGAAGTCTTTCATGGTTCTGTCGCTGAGGAAGGAGTTTATCCAGAGTGTAGCGTTAGGGGAGAAGTTTGCTGCTGATGTTAGGTGATCACACAGAATGTTGTGGTCCATCAGATCGAATGCAGCGGAGAGGTCTAGGAGAAGAAGCACAGCTAGCTATCCATTGTCACTCAGATTGTCCATTTGGATTTTTAAATCCAGTAGTGCTGTTTCCGTCCTGTGTCTAGGACGGAAACAGACTGACGTAGTCCCAGGATGTTTTTAGTTTCCAGGTAATTCTGGATTTGCAGATAAGCTACCCTATCCAGAATTTTCAAAAGAAATGGTACCATTGTTATAGGGCAGTAGTTTGTGGGTGTGTTGGGGTCAAGGGTGTTTTTTTTTAAATAAGGGAAGTACCCAAGCTTTTTTTTAAGTCAGATGGGACGCAGTTGCTTTTGAATGAGGCATTGATAAGATTGGTGATGAATGGAGTGAGTTGAGGTGCGCAGTCTTTGATGACTGAGGGTGGGCATGGGTCGCCTTGGCATCTTGAAGGTTTTAGGCTATGGATGATCTTCAGAACTTCAGGGATGGAGAACTCAGTGAATTCAAATTGGGGAAGCTCCATAGAGAAGGGTGGCGGTGGCAGGGAGGGGGGTGTAGGATTGTGTATTTTGTCTAGGCTGATATTTCTGGCTTCAATTGTAGATTGGAGGCAGCTGATTTTGTTTTGGAGGGCATTTTGAATGTTCTCGCACCAGTTTGCATCTTTATTGCAACTTTCTGGGGGTGGGATGGGGGTTTCTAACTCACTGAGGATTAGAAAGAGTTCCTTGGTTTTGGAGCTGACATTTGCTATTCTGTCGTTGTATAGTTTCCGTTTGGTGAGAAGTACTTTTTGTTTGTAATCCCCAGAGGCAGTGTCAAAGAGAATTTTGTTAGTGGATGTGGGGTTTTTTTTCCAGAGGGATACAGCTTTTCTTTTGGATATTCTAAGATATTTTAACTCTGGGGTGAACCAGGCATTGAGGTGGGCCGTTTGTTATCCGCTTTCCGTAGTGCGAGTGGAGCTATTTTGTTAATAGCAGAGAGGATTGTGTCGTTGTAGAGACTGGTCATTATTGTAGGGTCGGCTCTGTTGTCCATGGCAGGAGCCAGGACTGGTTGCAGTAGTGGGAGCAGGTTCTTAGCTGTGATGCTCTTTTTGTTAATCGAGGGAGCCTCAGGGACTATAATGAGAAGGTTGATAGGGCTGATCATGGTATTTATGTTAAAGTTGATTAGGTGGTGATCAGTCCAGGGGCATGCAGAGTTAGATATGATGGTGGTGGTGCATTTGATATCTGGAAGCCAGTCAAGAGTGCAGCCTTTTGCATGTGTAGGATTGTGGATTCTCTGCACAAAGCCAAGTGCAGATATGATGTTGGCAAGGGATAGAGCATTGGTGTCGAGAGGGTCGTTCAGTCCTAGGTTGAAGTCCCCCTGTATGATGGTTTGAGATTTGGGTTTTGTATTAGACAAGATGAGATGAGTGACCTCATTCTCAAAGGTGTGTGTAGGCCCAAGGGGACAGTAGATGAGGTGGATATTAAGTGTTGCTGTGGAAGAGAGGGACAGTTTCACAGAGAGGAGGTCACATGAGGCATGGGTCGTGGGCGGCACGTCTCTCATGTTCAGTGCGGATTTGGCTATAATGGCCACTCCTCCCCCTTTGACATTCGGTCTGTCCCTTCTGCAGATGGAGTCGTTGTCAGGGACAGCAAGGGACAGAGCTGGGCCTGAGGCTTCGTTGAGCCAGTTTTCCGAAATAGCTAGGAAATCTAGATTGAGTCGAGTGATTATGTCGGCAATGTCAAGTGCGTGTGCGGGAAGAGATCTGGTGTTGATGAGGGCTCCCATAATGATATGGTTGGGAGTGTTGGGGGTGGTGGGTGGTGGGTTGGTCTCCTGATAGTTGGTGCGCTCTGTGCAGTATGTGAGGAGTGAGTTTCTGCATTGGATTGTGGGGGCATGAGTGCCTGGGGTGTCTCTGGAGATGTGGGTTCTGGCAGCAAGGTGTGATTGTCTGAGTGCAAGGGGACGAGGGAGGCTGTGCATAGAGGTGAGCCCAGGAGGGGATGTCGTTGGTCCTCGGATGTGCCAGTCTGGGGATGCGGGTGGGTTGTGGGGCAGTAAAAGGTGGTGGTTAGTAATGGCAAGGAGGGGTAATATGGCCAGGATGGTGTTGGGGAGAGTGAATGTCAGGGGGAGGGGGCCTGAAGTAGGATAGGGTCAGGCAGTGGCAGGCGTAGATCAGCAGATTGAGCAAGGCAGCAGACATGGTGGTTGGTGGATGCATTGTGAAGTCTACCTCGGAAAGGCGCTAGGGGGAACAGAGCAGATATCTAGAGTATATTTATGGGATCGGGTGAGCATTAATGTATTGCAGAGTGTTAGGTACAATTGCAGATAAGATCAAATACCGGTTCGGATCGTATTCCCTGCGGAGGCGAGGCAGCAGTAATTTTCTAAAAAAAACACTTTTAGATTGGGTGAAACATTGATACATTGCAGGGTGTCAGGTACAGTTATTCATCAAATCTGAATCGGAGCACGTGGCAAATATTGTGATCAGCAATATACCGTTTTCAGCAGAAACAGTAGGTGGGAGAACAAGGTGGCTAACAGGATGTAAGTTTGGATGAGGCAGCAAATAAGGGATTCGACTGAGTGCAATGCTCAAGAGATGCCTCAGAAGAATGGTATGCAGTCTATAGTGTTAACATTATAAGGGTGATTGATTCACACAAGTACATCGACATGGGAGCAGAGCCGAGGGTTTAAAGGAGTGCAGTCAGCACGCATCAGTGCTGGATGCGGTAGAGTTAATGAAATAGGACGAGTTGGCAGTTGAGCTTGTCCTTAGTGTTTATCTTGAATCTGAAGCACAGACTAAACAGTGAGAGATGGTGGAGCTAGGAGAGTCAAGTGGAAGGAGGGCCGGTCGTAGGGTGGTCGCAGCAGAATTTCCAGAGCAGTCAAAATAGTGATGTCAGTGTACTTGAGGCACTTAACTGGCCTGAGGTGAAACTTGCCGCTGACCAGAGGCGTTGCTAGGGGGCGGGTGGGGCTAAGGGGGCTATAGCCCCTGATATTTTTGTTGTGAATCTCAGGAGCTACAACCAAAACGTTAGCTAGTCCCCAGTCCCGTCAGTTCCAACATCAGCCTAGCCTCGGGTTTTTTTGAGACCTAGCAACACCCCTGCCGCTGACCGCTGCAAACAGCAAACAGGCCCTTCTCCACGGGCCTTACCCAGTGGGCCGGCTTCCGCCTGCCGCAAAGCCGATTGGGAGATGAAGCAAGCCGTTGCTGGCCAACGGATAAACAGCCTCGATCTGGCTGTGATCACGGAAGTTCGCCGGCCATTTTGGGACCAGGCTAGTTGCATGAAATTAAACAAGGCATGCAGTTACTAAAAGTAGGCAGCCGCAATATTCACAGAAGGATATGCTTTTGTAGCTACCTCGTGGCAGCAGCACCTAGGTTAGGTGGAAGGTGGAGGTCAGCTGTAGCTCAACGCTCGCTCGCTGATGTTGCTGTCCTGGATACATGCAGGACCGTTGAGCACTTCTCCTGCAGCCTTAGTAGGGGGAGGGCTCCTGCCCTCTCCCACACGATGAAGGAGTAACTGGCACACAATGAGGAAACAGGTCTTGACTTAGATAGATCAACAAAACAGTTCATAATTGTGTTTTAAATCCAGTCTTGGATGGATCGGTATATGGCGTTGATGGTGGCCGTATCAGTGTTGTGGTTTCCTGAGATGGGAATGAGGATCTGGGTGTCATCTGCGCAGTTAGTGTAGATGACACCCAGGTCATCGAGGTGGTCAGAAAGTGGCTTTGTGAATATATTATACAAGGTGGGGGTCACACAGTATCCTTGTGGCACTCCACAGGTGACTGGGTTGGGAGGAGCTTCAGCTTTGGGGGAGAAGTCTTTCATGGTTCTGTCGCTGAGGAAGGAGTTTATCCAGAGTGTAGCGTTAGGGGAGAAGTTTGCTGCTGATGTTAGGTGATCACACAGAATGTTGTGGTCCATCAGATCGAATGCAGCGGAGAGGTCTAGGAGAAAAAGCACAGCTAGCTATCCATTGTCACTCAGATTGTCCATTTGGATTTTTAAATCCAGTAGTGCTGTTTCCGTCCTGTGTCTAGGACGGAAACAGACTGACGTAGTCCCAGGATGTTTTTAGTTTCCAGGTAATTCTGGATTTGCAGATAAGCTACCCTATCCAGAATTTTCAAAAGAAATGGTACCATTGTTATAGGGCAGTAGTTTGTGGGTGTGTTGGGGTCAAGGGTGTTTTTTTTTAAATAAGGGAAGTACCCAAGCTTTTTTTTAAGTCAGATGGGACGCAGTTGCTTTTGAATGAGGCATTGATAAGATTGGTGATGAATGGAGTGAGTTGAGGTGCGCAGTCTTTGATGACTGAGGGTGGGCATGGGTCGCCTTGGCATCTTGAAGGTTTTAGGCTATGGATGATCTTCAGAACTTCAGGGATGGAGAACTCAGTGAATTCAAATTGGGGAAGCTCCATAGAGAAGGGTGGCGGTGGCAGGGAGGGGGGTGTAGGATTGTGTATTTTGTCTAGGCTGATATTTCTGGCTTCAATTGTAGATTGGAGGCAGCTGATTTTGTTTTGGAGGGCATTTTGAATGTTCTCGCACCAGTTTGCATCTTTATTGCAACTTTCTGGGGGTGGGATGGGGGTTTCTAACTCACTGAGGATTAGAAAGAGTTCCTTGGTTTTGGAGCTGACATTTGCTATTCTGTCGTTGTATAGTTTCCGTTTGGTGAGAAGTACTTTTTGTTTGTAATCCCCAGAGGCAGTGTCAAAGAGAATTTTGTTAGTGGATGTGGGTTTTTTTTCCAGAGGGATACAGCTTTTCTTTTGGATATTCTAAGATATTTTAACTCTGGGGTGAACCAGGCATTGAGGTGGGCCGTTTGTTATCCGCTTTCCGTAGTGCGAGTGGAGCTATTTTGTTAATAGCAGAGAGGATTGTGTCGTTGTAGAGACTGGTCATTATTGTAGGGTCGGATCTGTTGTCCATGGCAGGAGCCAGGACTGGTTACAGTAGTGGGAGCAGGTTCTTAGCTGTGATGCTCTTTTTGTTAATCGAGGGAGCCTCAGGGACTATAATGAGAAGGTTGATAGGGCTGATCATGGTATTTATGTTAAAGTTGATTAGGTGGTGATCAGTCCAGGGGCATGGAGAGTTAGATATGATGGTGGTGGTGCATTTGATATCTGGAAGCCAGTCAAGAGTGCAGCCTTTTGCATGTGTAGGATTGTGGATTCTCTGCACAAAGCCAAGTGCAGATATGATGTTGGCAAGGGATAGAGCATTGGTGTCGAGAGGGTCGTTCAGTCCTAGGTTGAAGTCCCCCTGTATGATGGTTTGAGATTTGGGTTTTGTATTAGACAAGATGAGATGAGTGACCTCATTCTCAAAGGTGTGTGTAGGCCCAAGGGGACAGTAGATGAGGTGGATATTAAGTGTCGCTGTGGAAGAGAGGGACAGTTTCACAGAGAGGAGGTCACATGAGGCATGGGTCGTGGGCGGCACGTCTCTCATGTTCAGTGCGGATTTGGCTATAATGGCCACTCCTCCCCCTTTGACATTCGGTCTGTCCCTTCTGCAGATGGAGTCGTTGTCAGGGACAGCAAGGGACAGAGCTGGGCCTGAGGCTTCGTTGAGCCAGTTTTCCGAAATAGCTAGGAAATCTAGATTGAGTCGAGTGATTATGTCGGCAATGTCAAGTGCGTGTGCGGGAAGAGATCTGGCGTTGATGAGGGCTCCCATAATGATATGGTTGGGAGTGTTGGGGGTGGTGGGTGGTGGGTTGGTCTCCTGATAGTTGGTGCGCTCTGTGCAGTATGTGAGGAGTGAGTTTCTGCATTGGATTGTGGGGGCATGAGTGCCTGGGGTGTCTCTGGAGATGTGGGTTCTGGCAGCAAGGTGTGATTGTCTGAGTGCAAGGGGACGAGGGAGGCTGTGCATAGAGGTGAGCCCAGTAGGGGATGTTGTTGGTCCTCGGATGTGCCAGTCTGGGGATGCGGGTGGGTTGTGGGGCAGTAAAAGGTGGTGGTTAGTAATGGCAAGGAGGGGTAATATGGCCAGGATGGTGTTGGGGAGAGTGGATGTCAGGGGGAGGGGGCCTGAAGTAGGATAGGGTCAGGCAGTGGCAGGCGTAGATCAGCAGATTGAGCAAGGCAGCAGACATGGTGGTTGGTGGATGCATTGTGAAGTCTACCTCGGAAAGGCGCTAGGGGGGAACAGAGCAGATATCTAGAGTATATTTATGGGATCGGGTGAGCATTAATGTATTGCAGAGTGTTAGGTACAATTGCAGATAAGATCAAATACCGGTTCGGATCGTATTCCCTGCGGAGGCGAGGCAGCAGTAATTTTCTAAAAAAAACACTTTTAGATTGGGTGAAACATTGATACATTGCAGGGTGTCAGGTACAGTTATTCATCAAATCTGAATCGGAGCACGTGGCAAATATTGTGATCAGCAATATACCGTTTTCAGCAGAAACAGTAGGTGGGAGAACAAGGTGGCTAACAGGATGTAAGTTTGGATGAGGCAGCAAATAAGGGATTCGACTGAGTGCAATGCTCAAGAGATGCCTCAGAAGAATGGTATGCAGTCTATAGTGTTAACATTATCAGGGTGATTGATTCACACAGGTACATCGACATGGGAGCAGAGCCGAGGGTTTAAAGGAGTGCAGTCAGCACGCATCAGTGCTGGATGCGGTAGAGTTAATGAAATAGGACGAGTTGGCAGTTGAGCTTGTCCTTAGTGTTTATCTTGAATCTGAAGCACAGACTAAACAGTGAGAGATGGTGGAGCTAGGAGAGTCAAGTGGAAGGAGGGCCGGTCGTAGGGTGGTCGCAGCAGAATTTCCAGAGCAGTCAAAATAGTGATGTCAGTGTACTTGAGGCACTTAACTGGCCTGAGGTGAAACTTGCCGCTGACCAGAGGCGTTGCTAGGGGGGGGGGCTAAGGGGGCTATAGCCCCTGATATTTTTGTTGTGAATCTCAGGAGCTACAACCAAAACGTTAGCTAGTCCCCAGTCCCGTCAGTTCCAACATCAGCCTAGCCTCAGGTTTTTTTGAGACCTAGCAACACCCCTGCCGCTGACCGCTGCAAACAGCAAACAGGCCCTTCTCCACGGGCCTTACCCAGTGGGCCGGCTTCCGCCTGCCGCAAAGCCGATTGGGAGATGAAGCAAGCCGTTGCTGGCCAACGGATAAACAGCCTCGATCTGGCTGTGACGACGGAAGTTTGCCGGCCATTTTGGGACCAGGCTAGTTGCATGAAATTAAACAAGGCATGCAGTTACTAGAAGTAGGCAGCCGCAATATTCACAGAAGGATATGCTTTTGTAGCTACCTCGTGGCAGCAGCACCTAGGTTAGGTGGAAGGTGGAGGTCAGCTGTAGCTCAACGCTCGCTCGCTGATGTTGCTGTCCTGGATACATGCAGGACCGTTGAGCACTTCTCCTGCAGCCTTAGTAGGGGGAGGGCTCCTGCCCTCTCCCACACGATGAAGGAGTAACTGGCACACAATGAGGAAACAGGTCTTGACTTAGATAGATCAACAAAACAGTTCATAATTGTGTTTTGTCTGTATGCTCATACCAAACTGTATTAATAGAAAAATCATCTCAATTTTGGTGCTTTGCATGCATAGCACTTATGTATTACCCCCACTTTTGCACTGATGCACTTTAACAAGTAGGCAAGATTGACCCTTTTTTTGCCTGTCAGCTGAAAGATTTATAGATTTGCTGCTAATTGTTATATGTATGAAATGTGTATATTACACGTTGTTGTGATAGTCCTGGGATTTTTTATAATTCTGTATCGGTCTTAATGTTTGTTGTTGATTTTATATGTGTAATAAGAATATGCTTGCATTGTGCAGCATTTGTTACTTATCTGTATATATTCCACAGTTGGCTAAATGGCCTGCACATGAGAGGGAGAGGGAGCGTAATACTTGCATTCATATTCTCTCGCTCTCTCTCTTTCTCTCGCTTTCTCTCGTTCTCTCTTTCTATCTTTGTCTCTCCCCCTCTATTTTTTTCAGGTGATAGTGCCAGGAGTCGGATACCATTACTGTTCCTCTCAAAAGTCTAACCGAGTGTCTCTAACAGCCTCAAGCAGCACTCTCACAGCACTCACATCCACAGGGCAAAACTGAATTCACCACCCTTTCCACCTCAACTGGTGCTGAGGCAGCACCATAGTTTTCGTTTTGGAATGTTGCTGAAACTCTGAAGGTGGGTCTTCACCGAGAGTTGAATGAAATGAGTGCCAGGAAAGATCGAAGGTGGAGTGTGGATTCCTCGAAGCGCCCTGCGAATCAGGTTGCACTACCTCTATGCCTAAGATGTTGACAGTGAATAAAGGGGGTTGCACGGGCAATCCAACAGCACTGCAGTGTTGAAGCTGCAGTCTCATCGACCCTTTACAATGTACTGATATCTCTGCCAGATCTCTTTGGAATACTCTGCTCAAGAGCTAAAAAAAATGAACTGAGGGGAATTCATCAAATGTTGACAGTGAGTCAGCCATGAAATCGCCAATACAACCAGCCAACAACTATGATTCAGGATGAAACACGCCTGTACCATACAGTTCACATTTCTCAAATGTGTTTGCTAATACTGTAAAACAATTACGATGTACAAACAACAGAGAACGCTAAAATGAAGACATATTTTGCAATCTTATACCGTGAACAAACCAGCTTGGCATAAAATAATTACATATGTTATCAAACCGATGAAAGTGCAAAATAATTGTTCCTACTTTTTATTAATATAAAAAACGATGCCTACCACTACTGAACACTCTGTGGTCGATTCACGTGCCCTCGCGGTTGTAAAGACAGATGAGCTCCTTTGGGAGAGCCCTTGAAGATTGCTGCACCCTTCCCCCGCTGCAGCTGCTCCATGAAAATGTGAGGCTGAGGTTGGAAACTGATGTCTAGCCCGTGCCACAGGAAGGTTTCTGACTAGGCTTGCCCATGACCAACCGGGAGCCCCCGTCCCAATCCGATACCCAACCTGCTAGTGCAAAATCTGCAAATATTTTAAAGGAAATTAGTTGTCATTTCTTAGACGCCTACCTACTGATCCAGATAAGATTTTGATGTGGGAGCATTTTACTCCCTATTTTTTAAAGTTGGGAGTAAACTGATTTTTTAGAGGGTAACAAAGTAAGTCCAATTCCCGATTGGGAGCATTTTATAAGCAAGTAAAAACATGTTTTAACTGGAAAACGAAATGTTTTGTAATAATAATAATGTCTTTGTACCTAGTTAATCATGCACATTAAAAGATAGAAGTGTACTTCTGTGTATTAGGCAGTAATAATAGGAGTTCCTTTCTCTAGAACTATGTGCACTACTGGTCCAAACATCCATGGAGCTGTGTGGCTGAAAGCAGGTGCAAAAGGTCCATTGTGCCTGTTTCCTATTTTTTGTTGGGAGTATTTGTATTCCCTATTTTTATTTTTTGGGAGTATTTGCCTATTTTATGGGAGCAAAAGTGGTTGATACACACCTTATCTGTCCTTCTGCCCAGTCAGCTTTCTCCCTTTTCTTTCAGTTTTGTCTTTGGAAGAAAGTCATTCTTAAGCAATGAAGAAAAAGAGCCCCGTGGCTGCATAGGCCATGGTATCAGCGGCCATCACTGATAATTTAGGCCTGCTACATGGTGACCTCTTACCAGGCATGCAAGTGTAGATATACATTTGACAGTATTTACAGATAGTAGGTATATCTGCGCCTACCAATATTATGCAGGCTGGTCAGTGCGCACACTTATCTGCTAAACTAAACACTCTAATTGGCTCAAGACTCACCAGGAGCTCTGATATGTTGCGGCATCTTTCAGCATAGGCTTTACCGTGACAGCGCCATGTGTCTGAAATGCCGCGCCACCGTCCATTCCACGGCCTCCTGCCCAACTTTTGTTTCAAATGCCGCGCCACCGTCTATTCCACGGCCTCCTGCCCAACTTTAGTTTCAGATAGCCCTCAAGACATATTTGGTTTCCCCTGCTTATCTGAATTACATATTATTTTTTCCTTGTTTTTATCTGTGCTCTTGTTGCATTTTAATTTAGGATTTTCTTAACTTGTGAAATTCTGATATCGTTTTGGCTGTGAAATTGTATTTCTGGTCCACGCCCATCCAGGTTTGCGCACTTTACAAGAATTTAAAATGGAAATAATAAAATAACTGGTCATAGTTTCTGTGACACCCTCCATTGGCCAAAGCATGGTTCTCTTTCCTCGTGTTGCCACTTTGTCGTAGTGTACCACCAACCTTACCCGATCTTACAAACTCCCGCTTTCCGCCACACCTAACCCAGCCACACCACCTCCCCTTCATCATCTGTGTATCCTTATCACAATATCCTGCCCTGGACACATTCTGCAACTTCTGTTTCACCTCCCACCTTTTGAACTTTGGAACCTTGTAAGGCGCTCGAGACCTTCTGGGTAGAGCCAGCGCTGGGCAAAAGTTCAAATAAAACAAAGAATGAATACATATAAACAAGCAAGCCACGCTAGGATGTTAATAGTTTTTATACGGTGCCAAATCACTACTGTAGTAGTCTCGGTGCACTAAAATAAAAATCACGTTTAAACCTGTGCGTCACACAAAGCCCACCGCATCAGGCAGTCATGGACCCGCTGATCTAGAACACCAATGATGAGGAGTCTAACTCAAGAGACACATCCCACGTACGACCACCAAGGCTGTCAGAAGCTCCTCCGTGCACTTTAATGCGATTAACACTTGGGATAGTTACCCATGGACATCATAACTTTTTGAATAATAAGAATCCGCTTTTTATATAGCACTTCATGTTATGTTATTAGTTTTTTTGACATAAATTCGTATACCTCCTGCTTTATTCCTTCCCTCTCACTTGATCCCCCTCCAGCCCCCTCTTGATCTCTTCCTGTGGTGTAATCATGTTTAGTGTGGGCTGATAGGTGGTGTTAGCATCCTCTATAACCTGAAACTATTGCATTGGAGTTCAGATAGGGAGAAATGGCATCTGACGAGGGACACAAAGCTTGTAGGCGTGTTTTGGCTATTTGCCCACCCATTGACTACTGCATGGCCATACTAATCCTTATGGCGATTTCCACCCAGTTCCTGCCCCTCCCTGACCAAAACACATCCTGATGGGAACTCTTGAGGTCCTTTAATCATGCCTTACCATCAAATGTTGCACTCAAGGTTGGATGGTTAGCGCCCGCCAGTTAGAGTGACCAGACTTCCTGGTTTTGCCGGGACCTTCCGGAATTAGGACCCCGGTGCCCCCGTCCGGAGAGTTTTTCAAATTTAAATAAATGTCCTGGTTTTGGTAAAGGAAAGGTGGCCACTGCTGTAATGCAACAATTCAACATTTTTACATATTCTGTTTTCGAGCATCACCATTGTTAGAAACTTCAGGGTAGCCTCGAATCTCCAACCTTTTACTCCATAACCAGTGCGTCTACTGATTGCGCCACTTAGACTGGTTAAAAGAAAAGTGCAGCAAAGCCTTAACAACAATCAAACCAAAAGCTCCTCAAAGCACTCTAGTGACGTTTAATTTTACAAGCCTGCAGTAAATATATATATGAGACGCGCTGGACATGTTTATTTAATGCTTGATCCCATGGGGAGGGGGTGCCATGGAAGGTGGGTGTGACAGAGGCAGGGGTGGGGGAGGGAGGGATGAATGTGCTTAGGGTGCTAGTCCTACCTTTATTTTACTAACCTGTCCCAGTTTTTCAGTTTCAAAATCTGGTCACCCCACTGCCAGTGTTTCAAAGGAGTCTTCTGAGAGTTAATGGCTTAACTGGAGCTGTAAACACACTACTGGTGTAATAAAAATGGCTTCAGCAGGTCTGCCTTTCGATTTATAAGTGCCATGCGTGCCCTTCACTGAAGTCCTGTTAAAAAACATCACTGGCATTGCCAAGTTTGGGCTTGTGTATAAGTATTATGCATTTGCCAGGCACTGCTATTAGATGCCCAGGTACTTGCACCATTTTGCACCTGCTACCATCAATGGCCAGTTAATACCACTACGGCAGTGTCTGACAAGTGCCTTTCCCATGCCTACACAAGAAGCCCAAACAGTTTACTGGCACTTAATGTATCAACTTTAGTAGGATGAAGTGCTGAGTTAGCTCTGGCAGCCTAGATTTGAACCTGTGGCTACATAACACAATGATTGCAGAAATATCTCATTAACATCCGCAGCTCAACTAGCCTAAGATCTAGGGGTGCAGGAGTTGGAAGCAGTGACATTTGGGATTTTGTACACAACCATACACTTTAATAGACAAATACATTGCAATGGTGATCCTCCATTAAAATGAAAGGGGCCTTTATTGCTTGTCAAACGCGAGAGCATGCTCCAAGGTGTGAGACTAACTTCTACTAAATGAAAAGAATTGCACAGAGGGTAAGACTCCTACACACAATTTACGCAGACCTGGAACAAGAGGCCCTTTGTGTGTATGCACAAGTCATTCTCTGCTGGCCCACTTACTTCTGAATTAGTTGCCACTGGCCTCTCTGAGCCTCAGGCGGTCATGTGCAAAGCCACAGAGTGTACCGTATAGTTGGATGGACATGGCTCTTAGTTTTTATTGTGGCAAGGGAGAGTGAAAACCACCCATTTATTTTTTGGGGTGCAGACATGCAAAGTCTCCCGCAACTCGCAGGAGTCTCCAGCAGAGGGAGACAAACTCCATTACTCGCTCCGGCCTCAACTAATTGAAACCCCAGTGCAATCCTATAGGGACATTCCTTTCTCCTGCTTTCTGGAGCAAAATCTTCCTTCCGCCCGGTCGATATACTTGGCATGTCTGGGTGTGAGTGAACCGTGATTGAAGTGCGTGGGCGTGTAGGGTGCTTGGCAAGTGAGAAAACTCATCCCAGGGCAGGCGACACCCGCCAAAGGGGTGTACGTTCAGAGGTATGCATGGACCAACCCTAGTGATGCCCCTTCACCTTTTACTATTGGGTCTGTTTTACACAAATATTCGTAGCAGATATGCATTACCTGTATTGCGCCCATTACATTCTGGGCAATGTCGGCCAGCTTTTTTCCTTTTAACGTAACACTGTTGGGTAGCACGAAGATTTGCTTCGCATTTGCATATGCCCTCCAGGCAAGAACTAAAGCATAACAAAGGCCTGTTTTTTAGGCAAATACAAAAGTAGATGTCAAGGCAGATAACTGGTATGCATGCTAAAGGTAATTCTGTTGACTTCAGACGTTATGGTCGGTCCCAGCGATCTACATAGAAATCCAATGCATTGTAAGAAGAGAAGCCATTTCATACGCAGTGGGTGTCCAGGGAGTGCTCTGGGGTGGCATGCAATACCCATGGAATCTGATGGGCCACGCCAAGTGCCAACCCATTATCCTAAACTATGATCATTATGTGTGCGCGCGCTCGCACTCCATGCCACTGCTGCATAAGTCAGTGCTCCACTTGGCCACCCCAGTCAAAAGAGTCTGGACACGCCCCTTTTCATATGATAATTCATTTTTAACATGCATTTTTATTGTGTATGTTATAACAGAAGATTCATGGTATACGTTGTTTTATTGTTAATAAATGTATGAACGGGTGAAACCGTTTCACACTGCATATGTCTAAAAAGATGAATTAATCGAGTTTGTACCCAGCGCTTATCTTCCACATAAATATGTAAAACGGTTTATGCATTGAAAACATTGAAGCGCTACGAACTACCGAAGTGCCTGCCTTGCAACAAGAGTTTGACTCATTTAACGAAGAGTTGTGGAGGCTGCTGCGTAATCCACGTCAGGGCCGTGTTCATAAGTGCCTGGCTCATGCCTGAGCTAGCCTCGATGAGTCTAACAGGAAGTGACACAAATCCCTCCGCGCTGCTTAGTCATCACAAAGCATCTGCTCCCTAGCAGAGACGGCTTGTGGCGACATCCCTATAAGGACAGCGGCTGCTTTCTAACAGGCTTCCTCGTTGCGTGACAATAAGGCGAGCAGAGAGTGCTGACCACTTTAAAATGCAGAGGAAGGCGCACACGCAGACTTTTATCTCAAAGCTTAAGCTCAAATGCAGGATTACATCGAATACTTCAAGGTGCGGCTGGGCTGGCCTTCCCATGAAGCAGTGTGATCTCTCGTGATATTGGGAGCTATCCCAACAGGATGGTAGGGCTGGGTTCCGGAGGTGGCACTCTCAGTCTAAAGCTGTACCCACGCTCATCTAAATTGTTTTAAAACACCCCCATTTCTTGGTTTCAACATTCTTTTTAAACACCACTTTTTCCCGAAATGAAGGAGTTTGTAAAGGAATTACAACACCCTGATGCTTGAAACTTTCTAACCTGCGCAAGACACCCAGACATCTGTGTATTGCCCTACTTGTTTTCACGTCAGAAGATGCGTGTGTGTGCTTCACCACACGCATCTTCTGAATAAAATCTGCAAGTGTGTATGCATTATTACTAGGGTGACCAGGTGTCTGGGGTTTGCTGGGACAGTCCTGGAAATGGGCCATCAGCCCTACCGTCCCAAGAGTTTTTTTATTTTTTTATTTAAAAAATCCCATCCCAGTTTTGGGGAAAGGTAGGCAACAATTATGAAGTAAGTAAATATTATAATAGACTCAACATTTTGCCACCGTAGGGTGGGCTCAAACACCTAACATTACAGATCCTAGGCACATGCATTAACATATTGTGCCATAGAGACCAGCTGGTAAATGAATTAACTACCAATCTTGTAATATGTATCACAGTTAGTGCTATTTTTAGTAATTGCTTATATCGTCAGTCAAAACTGCAATTTCAATGCAGGAACAGTGCTGGAAATACTGTGGAATGGGGGCGGTTTGAGTGGGAGAGTAGGGGGACAGACTGTGAGGTGATAGTCCTTCTTTTATGTCGTTGGTCATCCTGTTTATTTGCCTTGAATCTCTGGTCACGCTAATTATTCCCTAACTGTTCTCATGTCAACTGTGCAGGCATTTACTGTGGATTACACACAGATTGATAGGCTTTGGAATGCTAATGGCTCCTTTCCAATGACTTGTCAGGGAAAGGGGCCATTAGCATTCTCCATTTCACACTTGTGTGTGCCTCAGCCCAGTAATAAAAGATAAGACTTAAAAGAAATATGCAAAAAAAACAGCACATGATTATCAGGATTTCACAGAGGCAAACCTCTGTGTTTCACACTTCAAAATGCACCTTTTCCTCGTTTTCCAGAACAGGGGTGGATAACACCGCGGGAGCAGAAGGACTGTTTGCAGGTCTTGCATTATCGGGCTAGCTTTGATTCCAACCTTTCAATGAATTTGCTACAGGACGTGTGAGACCGTCCAGAGGTGTGAAGTTTTGCTGCCAGGTATGTTGGTGTGCCGATCAAGACGGCTCTATAGAGGATGCAAGCAGTTTTAAATATGATCCTGGTAGGGAGGGGGGGAGCCAGTGAAGCTTGTGAAGGGTGGGAGCGATATGGACAAATTTGCGGGCACCTGCAATGCACCTGCAATGTGGCAGCCTGTGGAGTGGTGGGCAGCCTTGATAAGGGCCAGATGCGTGGTTGGGATCCCAGTTAAGAGGGCATTTCCCCCATCAATGTGGTTGAATCCAAGAGCCTGAACGACAGTGCAGAAGTTATGTGGGGGAGTGATGAGTTTGATTTTGTGGAGTGTGGCAAGCTGTAGCCAGCTCGTTTGGGCTTTCTTTGTTATTTTGGACAGAGAAGTTAGGGTCGACAATGAAGGAGGGGGATTGGGCAGAGGCTGACAGCTGTGGGGTGAATCCTTACAGTTGCATGTAGCATGCCACTTTGGAATCTGCTGTTGTTTCAAAGGGAGTCCTATGAGGAAACATTCTGTCCTAGTGGGGTTAAGTTTAAGGTAGGCATTCAAAATCCAAGTTTGGATGGTGGCCAGGCAGTCATAGAGGCAGCTGATGCCCTGGGGATCTTTGACTTGGAAGTACTACTGGGTGTCATTGACATATTGATGAATGCCTATGTTGGGGTCTTTTAGGAAAATGCCTAGATGTTCTATATAGAGGTTATTGGGAAAGGATGTAACCTAGGGGACCCCACATGTGATTGGGAGTCGTTTGGATCTAATCGGACCCATCTGTACTGCTTGGTGTCTGCCAGATTGGTAGGAAGCAAACCATTCTGGGACAGTCCCAGAGACGCTCACCCTCACAGAGAAGAGGGTTAGGAGTGTCTGATGGTCAATGGTGTCAAATACAGCCACAATGACTAAGAGAATTATGATTCACGAGTCGCCCTTGTGGATACATTACAATGCATCATCCGACACTTGAATAGCAGCAGTCTCTGTACTTTAATTGGGGTGGAAAATGAACTGGAAGTCAGGGAGCAGGTTAAGTTGTTTGATTTCATCCAATAGTCAGGACACGACACTCTTCTTCTATGAGTTTCCCAAAGAACTGAAGGCTTGTGATGGGTCTGTAGTTAGCTAGATCCTTCAGGTCAGGTGTGGGCTTCTTTAAGAGGGGTTGTATAAGACCTGTCTCTGATGAGCCCCCATCGAGGGATACGTTTATGATGCTGAGGAGCCCATTAAGCACTGGGCCATTGAACCTTTTGATAAGAGGGGCCAGGGCGACATTGTTTGTATAAGTGGTGGGTTTGAAGGAGACAAGTGAAAATGGGAGATCCTCTCGGAAGAGGGGTGTGAAGTTGGTCCAAGGAGGGAGAGTGTGGGAGGGAATGGACCAAAATTGAAGGTGTCAATGAGAGTTCTGATTTTGTTAATTTTGTTTATGAGGAGGTAATGATTCCATCACATTTTACTTGTGAAGTTGGCACCCCGGAATCAGTCAAGTGCCATGTTACTATCTCTTCCACATTCCTGTTGGCTGGATCGGCTGAAGAATTATCAGGGCTCATGGAGGTTAATTTCAAAATATTGTTTGGGGGGCCCCCTTCCCCACAGCTTGGAAAACATTCTGAGGCACCTGTAGGGTGCATAGAGTATAACACAGAGATAGAGATATATAGAGAGAGAGAGAGTTACGTACCATGGCACACATCCCCAGACCATCTTGCACCCCCACCTCTACAACCAACTTTATCATCTCATCTTTGCAAATATTACCCTTCGTCCTAGATACAACAATGCCTACCACTATCTTCTCCCTCCTTTCTCCAATCCGCAGGCACACATACCCTGCCCTAATGCACCTTGAACCTACTAGCAACACCTGGACGGAATCCCCTAATTCACTTTACCTCTCCATTATCACTTCAGGACACCATAGTCCAGGGTTCTGCAATCTGCCATGTTTTTGACTATGACTCCCAAGGTCCCTCACCATTGAGTGTGCTGGCTAGGGCTGATTTGAGTTGTAGTCACAAATATCTGGAAAGCCAAGTGATGCATGACTCTGCCAGTGACAATAACCCTTTACCTATTTCCTATTACAAAAACCTACCTCCTACCAGCATGCTACACATCACCTCTGACCACATACATTAATCTTCTCATACTCTTTCTTCCCTCTCTTTCCCAAGACACACATTCCCCCATCCTACCTTTTCTTTTCACCCCCACAACAAGATCTGCCAGTTTACCATTATTACCACTGTGACAGATTGCCATCTGCGAGGGTGTATTGAAGCCCTAGCTTTTTTATTTTTATTACATAAAATAATGTGGGTAATTCTATTTCCGAAAGGCTCGTCTGCTAATCAGAACCCCCTTTCAGAAAGGCCCATGCCAAAATGATAACACAAAAGTGCCTTTGCTGAGATAGCCAGGAGGTGTCCCGGGCCCAGCCCTGAAGTCCACAGAGCAGGTTCACAGGTAACATGTGCATTCTTGACAGCTGCTGGAACACAAAGTTCCTACAGGCAGAGAGGGAATTTAAATTGTCTGCACCTCTGATACAAACCTAATAGTTGCATGCCTTAATTAGATAAGTGGCAAATAAATCTTTAAATGTAGGCTATGCCTGGTTGTGGAATGGTGACTACTAAGAGCACATGGTTATACAACCACAGCAATGTGTTATTACACTAGTGTCAACTCTGGGATTAGAGCACAGTTGACAGGACTATGTATATTGGTGTCTGGTCAACCAAAATATTGTTTATTGGTGTCTGGTCTGTTCGTCTTCACAACAGGCATGTGGAACAAATTCCAGGATGCTGCATCTTCGCACCCCCAGAGGAAGGTGAGCATCTTCCCCACAGGAATGCCGCCCAAAAGGTCTCCTGAGTACCTGTTTCCCAAAGGCAGTACTGACATAACATAACTATGCTCACACTAGGGTGCTGACCACTGGAGTCCTTTTGAAGACAGCAGACATAGGAACGATAAGTGTTCGAATAGCCAGAAAGTGAAGGTGGGCTGAGAGAAGGGTTTAACAATCTTGGTTTCTGTTAGGGCTCTCTACCTCTTCCTGTCCCTCCAATTTCTTGCAGGCAGGACACTTTGGGTGTGAAGTCAGAAGGTAAAGGGCACCTGTTACAACAACCTAGACTTATCCGCTTACAGCTGGCCTCCTTTGGCCCAAAAGACTGTGATATTTTACCTTCAGAAGGAAGGGGCATATCCTCTTTTTTTGATTCATGCTTGGACTTGTACATGTACAAGGAGGATTCTCTGGAGCTCTGTTGGAAGCGTAGCCTGCTTCAAAGTCCTCTGCCATAGAGGTGAAGACAGAAGGCACCCAAGGCAGAGGAGAGCTCTGGCACTAAACCACCCCCAGGGAAGATTGGGGATGAGCTGCTGCGGACTAAGGCCTCTCTGTTGGCTACACTGGAACCAGGACCCTGCTCAGTGAAGGTTAAGGATACCCTGTAGTGGCTAGGCAATCTACCTGGGAGTGCAGAACAGAATGACTCCTCTTGTACCTGGAGACCCTCAATTGGGCCTCTCAGCAACCAAGAAGTCAAGGAAAGGCACTAGGCCCTGATTCCAGCATTGAACTGTTTGTGAGAGAGAAACACTTGTGTACAGGCATGTTATAGAGGCCATATCATATAATATCACCTACCAAGACATCGCTTGCATGGCCCAAGCTTCTTTGTGCCACACGTCGTTGCTGCTTGCACCACACAGAGTGTTGGAACCAGTCAACCAGCTCAGAAACCTGACACTGAATCACTGCCTCTAGATGCAATTAGAAGCTGGGCACAACGCAATGTAAACCCCCAAAAGACTAGAAACCAAGGGTACTTTGAAGAGGCCCTTTTCTCCGATTCACTTGTTTGGGAATCATAGTGACTTTGAAGACCCACTTTTCTACCTTTTCCTCCAAAGAATTATTGTTGAACTACTGATATTGTTGCCAAGCCTCTTGCCTGAACACCTCTGCTGATCAACCCAGGGGGCCCTTTCATAGCAAATTCTACAAAATTCTACACTCCCTGTGTTTCTTTTACAGGGGATGTGTTTGTATTGTTTTAGTCAGTTTGTTGCATTGCTGCTTACCTGTATTCTTATAGAACATTGAATGGACATTCTTTTATTTTGTAACCATTGTACTAAAGCTGTGTGGGTGCTACTGTTATCAGCCCTTGACCCTCCTAAAGATATAGCCTACCCTTGGTCTGTGCTAACAAAAGAAGCAAAGAAGGTAGGTACACCTGTTGGGTCGTGCTTGTTTCACCTTTATGATATCACGGCTGGTTTATAGAAGTGTGGGGCTGAGTAGGTGGTTTAACCACTATCAATCCATTTACCCCTGCAGAGTAGTAGTCATTTCTTCACAAACACTGTCCAATCCATCATGGCAACACCCCCTGCCACTATTGTTCCCCTCTGTTCAACCCTCTGGTGTCTGTAAACTCCCTTCCCTCTCATACCCTTCATCAACATCTCTTACTCTTGTGACCATGCAGTCATTCCCTATCCCTCTCGTCCTCACCACAGCGACCGATCTACCACTTGTACTACAGCTACTCCCCCTTCCCCTTGCATTTTTCCCTTCCCCCTACCCCTGCACTTGCGCGGTCTGAATGACACCTGGCCTAGTAGGATCGTTGTCTGTCTTCCCCTTGTGTATAGGCGCGTTACAAATGCCATATCATATCATACCATACCTGCTCTACCACATAAGATTCTACCTTTCTATATTCCAACTACCGTTTCAGTTACTCAGTTCCTCTCTGCAGTATTCTCTCATGGACCACTCTGATTCACAATAACCTAAACATGCCAGCATGGCCCTCACAGAAACTTGGACAGCACTCATGACACTGGCAAAATCACTGCTCTCCATACTGATAATTTTACCTTCTAACTAGCCAAATAAGATGGGGTGGTTGGCCTTGTTATTAGCAATTTGAACTTCTCTGATCCTTCCACTGCATGACATTCTGCCTCCACCTTGAGAACACTTGAGTAAAGCAGCCATGTTGAGAAAACGGACATCAGCATTGTATAATAGTAAACAAGAAATCTCAGAGAGAGACCAAGGCTGCAGAGATGATAAGCGTTGCAATACAGATTTGTGCAAGAACACAGGGTGTTTACTTGGCTCAGGATCAAGAATGCCACAGCAAGAAGCAAATGCAAGGAACAAAAGGAGTCAAAGAGGATAAGCCATGCACATAAGACATATTTCTCTCAGATTAAGTAAAGGAGTGAATAATGATGAGTGTCAAGTACTGAACAATCAAAGGTGCAGAAAAAGCATGCAGGACGGAGAAACCAAGTTTCTATAGGCTAAGAGGAGTAATGGTACCAAATATTATTAAATCAAATAGCATTAAATAGAAGGACAGAATGGACAAAAGAGTGGTCTCGTCAGATGTGGTGTAAGAACAGAAGGCAACGCCTATTCATGAAGCTCCAGACAAAGATAGCAATGTACCTTTACTCCCTTTAAAGTCCAGAGGAAGCCTTGGCCTAGGGCCTAACTGATGAGAGATGGTAGGCTAATTAGATATGAAAGGCAGTTGTCTGACGTTGTTCCCTTGCACCCTGGTTTCGTTGCTTATGTGCTGCTCATGAGCTGAATGTCCAAGGTTAGTGAGAGAGTGCCAACCAATCATGAGGGCCTAAGTAATGGTGGGCTATACATTGTTGCAGAAACCTGTCCACTGCCGGTATCGCATTATTATCTGTATTTTACAAAGTTAGAGTTTGTTGAAGGTGTGCCTACCAGATAAGGGACATCCATTGATGATACTAACACTTATATAAACTATGGGTATATACGTTTCCTTAACCAATCCCTCCACCTAGTAGGTTTGTACTGTTTGCCACGTAAGATGACATCATAACTGACGTATAATGAGGCATATGACCTTTTGTGTAACTGCAATGTGCTGAGAGTGTGTGAACTACAATCTGTTTGCCAGGTTTCCCTACTTTATTGAATTGATAATAAAGTAGTATTTTGCCCAGAGTCTGTCCGGTTATTTGGGCCAGAGATCATTTATTTTGGTAATCCCATTCGCCACTTGAAACGCTTCAGGTGCTATTACACATTTGGTAGCAGTGTGGATGTTTCAGATCCAGACTCTCTGCTTTTTGACGTCTTCCACCATTAGCCAGAAGATCACAGAGTTTGCTGTGGAGAACGGAAGAATCACACGTGTAAATCGAGACAGTCGGCGGGTGCCTCTTTGTAGAAATTCCTGACCCGGTCCCCACAGGCTCTCTGCAGACTGAAGGCAAAGTGTTCAATTGGGGAAGAGTCGATACCGAAAGGCTCGAACTGATCAACGGACATAAGTAGAACATCAAAGGTGGCAACTAAAAGGGGAGGGATTGTATTGTAAGTGTAACTATATATAGTAAGGAGACGTGATTAGAATTTGTTTTAAGAGCAAGCAATTACCTCAATTCATATTCTCAAGGAGATTGTAGGTAACACATTACTCTCCAAGTGGGTTATTTTTAGAGAGGATTCCTGAGGCAAGGCCAACATGAAAAATGCGGTACACACTCCAAAATGCGGTAAACCAGACATGAGAACAATAGTAATCTAGCTGTTTATCAGACGTTAAAAACAAGCGATTGGTGCCAATCAATCAATCAAAGGAGGTTAACAGTTGAGGGAAAAAATAGAGCAATATAAGATTCTTAGGTTGCCAATAATAAAACAGCAGGATAGCGGGAATCGATAGAAATATAATATAGGAGCAAAGCGAATAATATTGTGTAGGCTTGGAAATTGTTTGAAGAAATTGTTTTTGGGAAATGGGCAGCGATTGATGGTGGTAGCCTGAATTGATTGTTGTGATATAATTAATAAAAGTAATGGCAGAATAAAATGTCCGGTAAGTATTCACAGTTTAAAATGACTTGTCATCATGGAGGACACTCCTCTTTTACATTTGTGAAAAACATTAGCGGGGTACACACCTAAGATTATGAAATATCATGCTGAATAGGTTACAGGTACGGCTGACAAAATGTTCATGCCTTGGCCTCAAGACGGTTCCTTATGAAGAACAGTAATGCAACAGATGACAACATACTTACATGTTGTGTACACAGTGAAGAAGTTACAAAAAAGGTTAGCTATTTTAGAGCTATGGAAAATGTATCAGAGCGAGAGAGAACATCCACCTGAGAAGTAGTGGATGCTTAATCAGCATGAGGGAGAGAGCACAGCTCCCTCGGCTTCTCTTTCTCCTTCTGAAGACACTGAGAAACAGGGATTCTATCCTTTAAAGGCATTAAAAGCAGTGGCGGAGTATATTATTCGATATATGCACCCCGTGCTTATAGCAGTGAAAATAGTACAGAAGAAAGTAAGATTAAAGAACATGGATATATGTCTGTAAGTAGTAATAATGAGGAGTGAGAGAAGGGTCAGACTGATAGAGATAGAAGAAGGGACTGAGAGACAAAGAGGAGATTAAGATAAAGTTAGTGAAACAGTAATTGTACAGAATGAGTGGATGGGAGGACAAATATTACTCAAGTTAGATGGAAAGGGTATCATCAAAGTTAAAGAAAGAGAGGAACGAGAAATAAAGGAAAAAGAGCAAGAAAGGGCATACAAAGATGAGAAGGAAAAAGAGGAAGCATGAGGAAGAAGGTATGAAGAGCAGGTAAAAGAGAGAGAAAGGATAAGGAGAAAAAGAAACGTGTAGAAATAGAACTACAGAGATTGAAAGCAAGAAGGTTGAAAAGAAGATAAGAGAAAGAGAAGAGGGCGATGAGAAGACAGGAAGAGGAAGAACAAAAGAGAAGAAGTAGAGGACAAAGGGAGGACGAAATATATCACATGGTTAATACATGTGTAATACCAGTTGAAGAACGAGAAAAATGGGAGGAAGACAGAAGGTTGAAACAACTGTGCAGTGAGCTGCATGAGATACCTAGAGCACCAACATGGGCTGATGAGCATGAGGCAGAAGCCATAGGGAAAAGGATTGGGGAATTATATAGGAGATGAGGAAAAAAGATGGTTATGAGACCAGGGGGAGTATTGAAGGATCCTCACCGAGAGAAACAAGAGATAGATCGGATGACGAAATGATGAACAAGCATAGAACGCTGTCCTTAAGCAGACTAGATATTGATGATGAGGAAAGGGATAATAGCCACACTAGCTGGGGTATAACAATGTCAGACCAAGAGAGGCAAGAAAAAGAGAGAGCACGAGCAGAGGGCGAGTGTGGCTCTTCGATAGATGCAGACATAGGAAAAGGGGTCAAGTGGTTAGATTTAGGAGAACCAGAAACAAAAATACCAGAATCTATATCGTATTCCGAACAACCACAAGGACGACAGTATAATGTAGGGGAAATGTCCCCACCTTATGTAAGTAGATCGAGGTCATTGCCAGGACAAAGACGAACAGGAGAAACTAGCCCTACCTGGGACGACATTAAGCATAGGTGGATACTATTGTAGGACAGAGTTCACACAATTCCCATTATTAGAGAAAGGGGGACGACTACCACAATACATACCATGGCCCCAGATGGATAAAGATCATTTGAAATGCAAATTACCTAGTTTGACTGCAGGAGAGGGTAAATGGATTAATGAGTTAGAAAGAATGACAGCGGGAATGACATTAGCAGAAGGTGACATAAAAGGCCTACTAGCAGCTATCCTAGGGGGGAGAGCCGGTGACATTTGAAGATGGGTGGGATATGCGAGTGTGACAGTGCAAAGCA
This sequence comes from Ambystoma mexicanum, assembly GCF_040938575.1. NCBI lineage: Eukaryota > Metazoa > Chordata > Amphibia > Caudata > Ambystomatidae > Ambystoma > Ambystoma mexicanum. The sequence continues at coordinate 140,552,184 of NC_090922.1, read as the reverse complement.
CGACGCACAATGGGGCGTCATATAATAATTGCAGAGCAGACGAATGGAGGGCAGTTAGAGTACAGCATCATGATACGTCAGACATGGGCGCGATCATGACATGGAAAATGGGAGAAAATGAAGATCGGTTTGCTTATATTAGGAGATTCAAGAACATTGGTGTCTTGAGACGAGAGAACCGTGGGATAAGACTGTAGCATTATTTTATCATATTTTATGTCAGGGACTGTCCGAGCGAGTGCAAAGGCAGATGAAAAAGTAGGGATGGAAGCGAAACCATGTCCAGAAATACAGTTGACTATTGTACATCATTGTCGATTGTTGCAAGAGAAGAATAAGAAAAAAGCTGAGAATAGGAAGCTTGAGGAAGCAAAGTTAGTTCAGAAAAAAAGGCCAACATCTGCCTTACAAGGAGCAGTATTGACAAGCGGTGAAGGGGTGATTACACAAGAATTACCGCCTACACAGCCAATTAAGCTAGGGTACCCCATAGATAAGGCCACGTACAATTGTTGGCCATGTGGTAGAAGGAATAGACCTGGAGCACGAGGAGGCGGATTTCAAAACCCTCAAGGGGGAGGAGGATGTAATGGAGGACAACTGCAGCAATGCTGGAATTGTGGGAGAATGGGATATATGAGTCGAGGGGGTATGCAGCAGAACTGGCAAGCTCCAAGGGGGGTCGGGGGGCATGCTATTTTCCACTGTGTATTACAAAACCATCCAAGTATTATGCCCAAGATCACACTCAGTATCAGACCCGTGCACAGCAAATACAGCAAACACAGCAAGTTCCACGGCAATCACAGTCACCACAAGGGCAACCACAGCCAACTCCTATGCAAACACAACAAGTACAGACACAACATATGACAAATGCAAATGCAGGAGCCCCACAACCAAACACTTACAACCAGGATAGGGAGTGTAACAGTGGTGGGAGGAAATCCTTTTATTGGTACAAGGATGAATTTATATCTACAATAGGAAAGCCCACAGAGCAACCTGATGTGTTTAGTACTATCAGTGTCACCAGACCCCTAAGAGGAACCAAGGGTCAAGGTAACGATAGCAGGGAAGACATTTTAATTTCTTGTAGACACGGGAGTGACTAGTTCTTGTGTTCGAAGGGGAAAGTACCCAATGTCTGCCATTGCCATGAATGGACAGGGTTCTCCAGGGCTATGAGTTTGGTTCCTATTACTGATGAATTACCAATTTCAATAAAACATGACGTGTCTATGCCATTATTGTATTCTCGACAGACACCAGTTAGCATACAAGGACGTGACTTGATGACAACACTTAATATGACGATATCTTTCACTGACAAAGGAATAATATGTTCCAATCCAGGAATACATTACATGAATGTAAGATAATTTATATTAGCATATACAGGGCAGAAAGCATTACGAGGTGTCCCTTTGGACTAAGAAGTGTTTTTGAATGGAGTAAACATTTTGTTAGCATGGCTTCCTGGATTGATAGGTAAATTACTAAGGATGCCTGACAAATGTTTAGGTCAGAAGTACCTATGGATTACGAGGACGGAAAAGTTATTCCCATAGAACTAGAAGAAATGATAGTGAGAGAGGAAAGAGTGATTATTCATGGGACAGATGACAAAGGAAGAGCATGGATAACAGTAATGGCTCTTGACGAAGGGTATAAGCTAACAGACTTAACAGACAAGGGGCCTCATTAGGAGTTTGGTGGTAGCCATGCCTGTTAGAAAGACATGGCTACTGCCAAACTCGCTTCCGACACTGGCACCCACGAATGGGCAATAACCGGTCCATTCTGAATTCGGCAGGCCAGTAATTGCCCATTCGCAGGTGCCTGTGTGGACGCACTCTCCATGCCCATTCGGCCCCATAGGGCTGAATTGGAATGGGTATTGCGGATGCACCAGCACCATTTACAATGTAGGCTGGTGCATCTGCGAGTTGTGCTTGTGGGTGCCTGACAGCCCACCAAGTCTGACCTGGCGGGCTGTCAGGCACCCGATAGCACAACTCGGAGTATGGCGGTGCGTTAACAACGGTGCTGGTGCCTTACCGGCACCGATGTTACCGTACCACCATACTCCTAATGAGGCCCAAAGAGTTGTTTAGAGATGAGAATTCAGATGATGAATTAGTATTTTTAAGTCTCACCTATTGGATGAAAGTAGAGAACAGGGAAATACCACATAGAATGGCATTGGTAAGAAAGAAGCCATATTTTTTTCAGGCAGACCTAGAAAGGGTGATGACGTGGGTCTATTGAGTGGAGCAGGAGCAGTTCAACTAAAGCTTAAACCAGGAGCACTTTTACCACATGCAAAACAGTACCCCATTCCCAGAGAAGCAGATCAAGGTATATTTGAAACCATTTCCGCTTTAGTAAAGCAGAGAATATTAGTACTATCAGATTCCCCATGTAACATGGCTGTGTACCCAGTAAAGAAATCAATGCGTGGGTCGTGGACATTCATTCAGGATCTATTCCCCCTAAACAAATATTGTCGAAGGAGAGTTTCCTCTGGTTCCAAATCCAGCTACAATATTATGCAACATCCCAGCTACAGGTAAATATTTTACAGCAGTAGTTTAAAAGAATGCTTTCTTTTCAATTCGCCTTCATGAGGACTCACAAAAAAATGAGCGGTGGAAACAGACAAGATTACCACAGGGACACTGTGAGTCCCCATCAATCTTTAATAGGGTACTTCAGATGGACAAAGGTAACGTACAACTTGAGAGCACAATAATTCAATACGTTGATGACATATTAGTGTTCAGCAAGACAGAAGAAAATATAGAGAAGATTCAGTTTAGCTAATGACATTATTGGCAGAAAAAGGATACAAAGTGGACAAAGAGAAGCTACAGTATTTCCAGGAAGAAGTCCTGTATATAGGACAGCTAATCTCACAAGAACGGAGGGCAGTGACACCTGGGAGACTAGAAGTGATCATGAAAACTCTATGATCTGAGACCTGACACAGTGAGAGAAATGCAGCAATTGTTAGACCTATGTAATTATTGTAGGGACTGGGTTTTTGATGACATATATTAGACCACTTCTGGAAGGATTTAAAGAAGCACAAATAGGTAAAAGTGAGAAAACATGGACATATGAAATAACAGGAGGATTTGAAGAGTTAAAAAAAGGTTATTGTACAGCCCCTGTGTTAGGGATTCTAGATTATAACGAGGAGTTTTATTTATTTTTGCATTCAAATGGAGTGTTATTGAAGTGAGTCCTCACGCAGAAGACAACATTAGGGTGTGGACAGTAATGAGCGGGCATTACCCTTGTGAACAAACCTTATCTGCTGCTGCTTTTGCAATTGAAAAAGCTGTACGTATTACAATAGGCTGCTCAATGACGTTATTCGTCGAGCAGTCCCTATTTGCCATTTTGGAGAAACCCAAGAGTTCGTTGACCACACAAAGAGTGTCAGTATACGACGTGATCATTTCAAAACCAGCAATTAAAACTGTTAGACATAGAGAAGTGAATCCAGCGACATTCATAGCAGAACCGGTAGGAAAAGAGGATTATGTACTGTGAGAAACCTGAGGGTATTTTGTACTCCAACCCCCTTTGGATCCTCTACGCAGGTGACCAGGGAAAGGCAATCGTGTTTGAATCCCTAGAGGTAGAGAAATGGGGGAGGATCACCCTGGTGGAGGGTTCCTGGAGGTTGGGAGAGAGATACTCTCGGGCGAGACGCAGTATCCTACATTTTCCCTTCACGAAGAAACCCCTGTTCCTGAATTAGTTTTGGGATATTGTTCCACCTGTCCCCTTTACCCCAGGACTGACAGGAGATATCATAAGTCTAGACGTAATAGAAGGAGGAGAAGGAAAAGAACTAAAGATAAGTTGGGCAAAACATGGTATACCCCTTTTCCTAGTAACAGTCAACCTAACTCTCCCCCAAAATGTATAGGCTGTTACAAGCCAATTCCCCTCATTATTCCACACACACCTGACAGTACTGTGTGAGAAACCAAAGGGTGTATCACCCGCTAGTCCTCTGGGACTTGTCATCCAGGTGGCCAGGACACAGCTATCACTTTTGGATCCGTTCCTGGGGGTGGACCAGTGTGGGAGGATCAACTGGATGAGTGGTCTTCAGGGCTGGGGTGAGGCAGCCGATGGTGAGACGCGGTATTCACCCCTCTTTTGTTTATCTAACCCATCCTATTTTTTACGATCCTTTGAGGTCCTGACTCCCCCCTTTTTACACAAAAACTGGGCGGCCGAGGAAGAGGGTGGCTGAGAGTAATAAGCCTAACTCCCATACATCATACTGGGCATGTCCTGTTAATCTGGTCAGGCAAAGTAGGCACTTGACTTTAAGTGCATACACCTGATTCCAATTAGCTCTCCTCACATGGATAAAAGGCAGAACCTAGAGACACACTCTGAGAAAGGCGGAACACGAGTATGAGCAGAACATCTGGAGCAGAGTGATGGACCAAGGGACGAGAGCAGTGGCTTAAAAACCCCAAGAGTTCACTACTGGACGTTTTTGCCTCCAAGAGGCCGTGAAAGACACATGGTGACGGCCAGATCCCACATCAGAAGGACGCCAGTGACCCTCCCGGGTGAACGGCAGAGTTGGGGAGGGGCGGGCAAACCTTTGGTACTAACATTGGCTTGTAAATTGGAAATCGTAAAACCAAGAAAGAAACGCACACAGCCAGTGATTTGGCAAGCGACCTGAGAGACAGTTATGTGTTAAAGAAGTTTGGAGTGGCAACATAATATCGCAAGTGAAGGCTGCACGCGTGTGCATGAGACGCGAAGAAAGGTAGACCTGTGAATGAATTTTGAAGTAAGGACATCTGTGGATATAGTCATACTTAGTAACGGAGTGGTCCGGTGAAAGGAAGTAGCCCACTCGAATGTCTCTGTGCAAGGTGCATTGTTTCTAACGATAAAGTGAATGAACTGAAAAAGCGAAGTAAGTAAAATTAACTCCTAGAGAAGGGGAGAGTGAACGTTGAACCTTGAACTTTTATTCGAAGTGCTCCAGCAGAGGTCTGTAAAGAGCGTCATGCACATTTGAAAGTATTCGACATCTGAAAGTGGTCTGAGCCCGACAGAGGGAGACTCAAGTGTAATAAGCTTGGGGAAGGGAGCCCCCTTGCAAGTTTTGTTGAACTTTGTTCTGAAGAGGTCTGAGTCTGACATAGGGGGACAAATGTGAGTTGTGTTTTGAAGAAGTCTGAGCCTGACAGAGGGGGACCTATGTGAACATTTTGTTGAAACATTATTTGGGAGTCTGAAAAGAGAGACTTTAACGTGGAAGGCCAGGTGGGTCGGGATCCACGTTTCTGGACTGTTTATTGTGTTAAAAACCAGAGCCAGAGTGTGTCATCCTGTCTAGATGGACCGCCTCACTCTGTGTGGTCCAACATGGGGAGGAGAGCTGATTCAGCGACATTTATTCTTTTGAACACTGACTTTTCCTTTACATACATTTTATCTTTATACACTTTTTGTACAAGAGATAGGGCAGGCATTAGGGTTTTGTTAGCATAGGCAATTTTTATTTGACTGACTCTACCAGGACTGTTTTGTTTATCGTTTGGTGGTCATGACTACTCCCATTTTAGTTGTAGGGCAAAGTAGAAGTTTTTCCAACCCCAGAAACTTCAATAAAGGTTTTTACAAATTGTACCTATTGTGTCAGTGTCGTACTTGTGATGCCATGCCTCCACTACAACTGAGACGAAGAAGAGGCAACTGAGAGTATTCAAGATTATGCCTCTTCACCACTTAGGTCCTCAGACAAGAAAACTAAATCCCAAACTTTGGAAAGGTCAGGCATGTCTGCCTAACTATGGTCAGGTTGGTTTAAGTAACCTGACACTCCTGCAGCCTGTTAGAGGGCTGCAGTTGCATAAAATGAGCAACCAACGAGGATAGAGAGAGCCTGCAAGGATAGAAAGCAAAGAGTGCTGTCAAGGAGAAGCAGAGAGACCAGCAGGGGATCCACTCTTCGAGGGACAGCCGTGGTGGAACTGGATGACAAACCAGGACACCGGCAGACCCAGGCCTCAAATAACGCTGCCCACGTCCATAAGAAGCAGCAAGGTGAGCATAGCTCATGTTGGCAATGTTCCCCACCCCACCCTATAAGAAGAGCAGAGACAACAGCAGAAGCCGTTGGGAGCAGGAGAAGGCCACTGGGGAGTATCAGAGGGACACGCAAACACCAGTGAGCTCCAGGACAACCCGCAGGCAACAGCAGTAGACCACTGATGACTGTCCGAGGGACACACAGGCACAGGGGAGCTCTGAACCGGACCGCAGGCAAGTGCCCATCCAGATACTGAATACCGAACTACATGAAACTATAACATTGCAAGAAACCAAGGTATGCTGAATATCAAACTACATGAAAAGTTATATTACAAGGAAATGCAGATATACTGAATACCGACCTATATGAGACTTTGGGCATCATTATAAGTATGGCGGTACAGTAACAACAGTGCGGGTAGTGCTACCGGTGCCATTGCTACCGTACCGCCATACTACGAGTTGTGTCGTGGGTCTCGCTCTGCTCACCAGGTCCGACCTGACGGGCAGTGCGACACCCGCGAGCACAACTCGTGGATGCACCGGCACCGCTGTGAACGGTGCCGGTGCATCCAAGCTCCCCATTCCCATTCGGCCCTATGGGGCCGAATGGGGATGGGGATGGGGAGTCCCTTATTGGCGGTACCCATGAATGGGCAATAACCGGGTCTGCAAAACTTGGCATGACCCGGTAATTGCCCATTCGCGGGTGCCAGATTCTTTTGCATGTTTGGAGGTAGCCTGCCTGTGTTACAGGCATGGCTACCTCCAAACTTGTAATGAGGCCCATTGAATTGTGAACTATAGAACACCTTTACCTTGAGACAATACAAGTGTGCCTTCAAACTTGAATATGATTAAGAAACATAACAATGCTTTTGAACTCTGAATTGAAACTTAATCCTAGTAAAGCTGTGTTGCACAGTGAATTACATCTAACCTTACAATTGAGTACAGTCAAGACTAAAGAAAGCATGAACAGTGAACTTGAATGAATAAATTCAGTTTGGCAAGACAACCACTTGGGGAAGGGTGTGTGATAGATGGTGGCAGAGCCATGAGGCAATCCAGGAAAAGCCAAAGGATATAAGATTCCACCCAAAAAAAACAGGAAGCCAGCACAGCAGAGTCAAGTAAGGTTGACTTGGTGCACAAAAGCAAGTGCCAAGGAATTTATATGTTGGTCTGAGAAAATCAGGGACCCTGGTTGCACGACCTGTGATTGGTGGATGGTGTGGTCTGACAACTGTGCCAAGACCAGAGGACCCTGAATGGTGAAAGCTAAGGACACCCCGAAACCATCCCAGTGAGAGTACAGGAATCCTGATTGCATAACCTGTGATGGGTGTACCGTGTGGTCTGAAAACTACACCTTGAATCCTAATTGGAGAGAGCTAATGACATTACGAAACAAGCTCATCAAAACCACTGCAACACTTTTGAACTATACTTCTTGTCTTGGGAACAGGATCCTGAGAACATTTTTGTGCTGGATTTTGCTATCTACAATTTGGGGAAGGGAACCCCAAGGATTGATCTTGAACTATATTGCTGTGAACTGAAGAAGGTAGTCTTTGAGGCTTTTTTTTCATGCAAATTTCTTATACTTTGTGAAGGGGAGCTGAGAGAAAGCTGTGAGTTGGAAAAGGCTCAGAACTTTGAGTTCAAAACTGTTTCTTTTGAGTTTGACGTCCCAACACATTGGTTTAATATAGTGGTGAGGGCAAGGATAGGTTTTGAACATGAACAGACATTTAGGTTGAACTCTTTGACACAGACTTTCCTTTTATTCCAGTAGGAAAATCCCATATTAGCATAAGCCAAGTTAGGTCTTCAACCATCCTGACATTTATGTTAAATAAACATCTTTTCTTTAAACTTGAGGTCTGTTGTCTGTGCCGTACTTCATGATGCCTTCACAGTACATGATTGTACAACGTAAAGTGGGTTTTATGATGATATTCCCCATGTTAAACAAAACGCTCTAGCACGGTAGGACATTTTATTAATTGATGGCGCCTCAAGAATTGACCAAACAACAGGAGAAAGGCTTTTGAAGTACTGACGAGTGCAAGATTGCCTTCACATTGTTCAGCACAGGCTGCAGAATTAGTGGAGCTTATTGCTTCACTTCAAAGATATTGGGATGAGGAAGTGACAGTGTACTCTGACTCCGCCTATGTGACATCAACCGTACATGCAGGATTGCCATGCTGGAAAAGGAGGGGTTTCCTCCATGCAGATGGTACAGCAGTGCAACATACATCGCTATTAGACAGACGTATTAAGGTACTAAAGCTTCCACTGTCTATCGCCATGGTGAAGTGCGCAGCCCATACTAAGAGGGCGGGCATGATTTTTAACGGTAACAAAGCCGCAGACATTGAAGCAAAACGAGCAGCATATTTCCCTAACATATCTAATTTTGAAGTAGAAAGTGTTAAGAAAATGTTAAAACGTTGCATGATGATGAAAGAAGGCTTTAATATGTTGTCCATTGTACAGTTATTTGAGCTGCAAGGTTGAGTCCCACAGGAAGAACAAGATTTATGGAAAAGACAGAGGTGTTCTTTATTTTCCACAGAGTCTATATGGAGACGAGATAGTACTGGAAAGCATGTTATGCCTATAGCACTATTGAGAGTTGCACTGGATCAGCTTCACTATTCTGCACATATAACCAGAGAGAATCTTGCTGCAATGATCGCAGAAGATTGGTTTTCACCCAATTTATTAGAACACGTTGCACAGATTATTGTGAATTGCATTGTCTGTCAGAAATTCACAGCAGGGCATACCTTGTGAACAGTGAGAGCAGCAATATCAAGCCCTAGTGGTCCTTTTCAGCATCTAAATATAGATTATGTGGATAAGTTGCAAACATGCAATGGCTACAGATATATGCTAGTAGTAGTGTGTACTTTTTGACGATATATTGAGGCAGGTCCATGCACATATCCCGATGCCACATGCGCTGCCAAGTTTCTCGCACGGGAGGTGTTCCCTAGATGGGGTGTATGCGAAGTCCTGCAGTCTGATAATGGGTCACATTTTGTAAATGAAATGTTTGATCAAATTGTTCTTCTATTAGGCATAAAGCATATGTTTTCATCTGCTCATCTACCACAAGCAATTGGTATTTGTGAGGGATTAAAAGGACTCCTTTAAGAGAGGATAGCTAAGACAAAAATGGCTTTGAAGAAGAGATGGCTACAATGCCTACTGTAAGGAAGGCATGGTATCCAACAATGAAGACAGACACAAGTGATCAGAGTTCAAGGGTGTTTATTGAACTTCAATGGGTTGGTTTAACACCTATCTAACCCTAAAGCTAAAGATGGGAGCAAGCTACGATCATCAAATGGTAATAACGCAGTCCTAGTGGAGTCTGGCAAAATCAAAGGGCCTATACTAATAAACCTATTGCCAATCCTTACTTTTAAATACAATGGGTGTTGGATACCAATGTATGCAAAAGAAAAGTGTTCAAGAAAGAATATGCCAGGATAGTTGAGCAGTTGGCTGCCCTTGCCCAAGTTTTCAGCACGGGACAAAGCGGCACGTCCAAGCTTGTTACATACTCTGACTACTCTAGCACGAGGATACAGTTCAAAGCATAGGTATCAGGGCCTTCTGTGCCAAAGTCTCTTTACCATTCAAAAGTCTCTTTACTGCAGAGGGCCTGATATAACAAACAACCACTAAAGTTCCTTTCTTCCCAGGTTTTTCATGTTCACAAGTTCTCAGGTTCACTATTCACCATGGGTCTCTCTCCTTCCGTTTCGGACCCCCTTTAGCACAATTTTCTCAATTGGTCTCCCTCGTTCAGGCTCAGACCACAGATCTCCCTCCTTTATGCTTGGACGCCTTTTCACAATGTTATCAATTAGTCTCCCTCGTTTGAGCTTGGACCACGGATCTCCCACCTTCGGGCTCTGACCCCCTTTCACAATGTTCTCAGTTGGTCTCTCTCATTTGGGCTCGTCCCATGGATCTCCCTCCTTTGGGTTCAGACCCCTTTTCACAATGTTCTTAATTGGTCTCCCTCGTTCCGGCTTGGACCCTGTCAAGATCGAAAACATTTCATTGTGCAATGGGTTTTTCTTAAACCATTGCAGGACTACTTCGATTCACTTCATTTCTCACTCTCATCTTCTACTTTTCCTTTTTATGTCTTTTAGCGGGACACCTTACAGAGACCTTTTATTGAGCACACTTGCAGTGCCGGACCACTCTGTCACAGGGGTTGTATCTTTCTTCTCTTAGTTCAAACATTCATCAGGAATTCAGCTTTCCTCGTGTCTTTCATCACAAGCGTTACAAATCTTCCTTCTTGCGCTCTTTATACAATGTTGCCACTTGCAACCTTGGTTTCAACACAGACCGGTCTTGCATCGGTCTCCCCAACTCACTGGTTGTATTAATCTTGCTGGCCCTGCTTTAATCTTGGAGCTAAGAACGGTACTGCATGAAGGAGGGCCCCTGGTATCTTCAACACACAATACAGGATTCAGACTTGTTTGCTGACCTTAGGTCTTTCAATCCTGATGCACCCTTCTTGGATGGCCGTCTTTCTCCCCTCATTCAGCTGGCATCTCGAAAACACTGTTCCTTCACGTGCCGTGTCTCGCTCAGAGTGTGCCCACATTATTTGCTTTTTATCTGTGTGGGGAAGCTTAATGGAAGTTATGTGTGAGGGGTACCATGAATTGCCTGACCTTGCCTGACCATTGTAGTGGGACATGTCAGGTACAATGCTCGGGTGTGCATCTGTTTTCTCCCAGAGTGGACTGTCCATGTGAAAGTGTTCATGTAGGAAAGGGGGTGTAGAGTTCCTAAATATCCTACCGAGTAGGATAGGGAAAGGTGTTACAGGGAAGGGGATGCCGCGTCTTGTCATCAGGTGTCCCACTCCTCGAAGACCTCTCACGCAAGTGCTGCTCCTGCACTGGTCCACCCCCAGGGTCTGGATCGAAAGACGATGGCTGTGCCATGGTCACCTGGGAGAGAGATTCCTGGGGACTAGTGGGACTAGTTCTGGTTTCTCACATTACTGCTTGCTCTATTTGCATTGAGAAACCAGCCTGGCTCAGATCACCACTTGACTCCTCATGAGTCTTTGACTGGACGCTGCATGAGTACCCGACGTGCCTCGCACTCGAATAGACACTGATTCCCATAGTGTAGCAAAAAAGATTAGGGGATGAGATGCATGATTATTTGACAAATATGACTGCTAGTGTTTCTTTTATTTCCCAACAGATAAAAATGAGAGGGTCGAAGAAGATTGAAGAAGACAGCCAAACAATCAACCCTATAGAACTCCTAAAGCTGCCTAATTTGTATCCAGTGGACCAAGTGCTTGTCAAGACTTTTATTCGCACTTGGAATAAGCCCTGTTTGGAAGGACCATACCTAGAAGAGGAGGTCACCCACACTGCTGTGAAAATCCAAGGACGACGAGCCTGGCTGCATCTGAATGACGTTAAGCCTTACAAAGTCGAGACCCTTACCCGTCTGGCACCTATTGACAGAAACGCAAGAGAAGAAGTTCTGCAAATGCAGACCCGATCCGCTACCAAGAGCCAACAAGAATCATCAAAATAAAAACAATTTGAACTTTTGATTATTCCCAAGTTTAAAGAGAAACTAACACACTTTTCAGTGTTCAGAGAACTATTACTGATAGGTTAAATGTTGTAAAGACAGAAATAGAAGAAAAGCACAGAAGACTTTATGTTGCCTATAATGTTGCACACATTCTTGTATGCTGTTTTTACATATATATACTTTGATCCTATTCAGCTATAGTGAAACAAAATGTTGATATTGCCACCTTTTTGGGAAATCCTAAAACAGCCCCTATTATTCAAATGATCATCATTGCAATACTATTACAATTTCTGTTATAACAAAGTGTGATTATTATAAAGAGTAACAGGAATTATACATTGATAAAAGAGAATGGAATTTTCCAGTTTGTAAAAAACACATTGCTAGTAAAAAAGACTGATTAATACACAAAATGCAGTAAAACGTATGAATTATTTTGCAATCTTTCTTGTGGCTACGTTTTGTACATGTGCAGTCTTTATTTCCTTATTCTTATAGCATTTCGCCAAATAATGTTTTACAATACAGGTGGAGTGTTTAGCAATGAAACAGCCATTTCTATTCATAACAAAAGCACAAGTGATATTTTCCCTGATATTTCCAAACAAATTAACCAATTTAAGAGGGATACTATAAAAGATTATCAGGATATAAATACATACCTTGATAACTCAGCCCATTTAAAGAATAACATGTGGTACCAGCACATGAGAGAAGTGGGGAGAAGAACGTTGAATGAGAGCTGCAATGTAGGTTCTCTCATCCCTTATGCCTTTAGCATAGCCAGAACATTTATAGCAAAATAAATACATACACATGATGCAAAGTGTCACAGTCATCTAGCAGCATGCAGAACAAGAGGACAATTTGAAGGAAAATGGGAAACCCTACCATGGATGTCAAAGAGAACATTCCCATATGAGGATCCTTACATAAAAACACAGAAGTTGATAACAGAACCGAGTTGGAAAAGCAGAATGCTTCTATACTCATTCAGTAGTCTGACTGGAGGACAGATGAGGATTGTTGAACAAAAGGATTGTCCAAACACATGGGAGACACAATCATTACCAGGATGCTGGGAGAGACCTCAACTATTGGTATATGGACGAGTAGCAGGATGGGAAAAAGGAATGATGGGATGCAGTGCACACTTATTGATGACTGCACCAGTGAAGATAGTGCAAATAGTGAATGATGAATGCCTTAAGGAATGGGCCAAGTATTCAAAATTATTAACATGGGTTGAAAATGAAGCAGGACCTGTAGCCATACTGCAGATGAATAATGCAACACTGTGTTTCAGAAACAGTGGTCTGGCCAAAGTTGGAGAAAATAAAGGATGCAAGCAAATTATTGATGTGCCAGGAATGAAAGCAGGAACTGCCGTTCTGATGGACCACTATTGGGCCTGTGGATCCAAAGCTTACATGAAGTTACCTAAAAATGGGGAGGGATATGTTCTATAATATAATACAATGTCTTGCATTTGTGATCCCTCAAAGTGATCTCCATATCGACAATTTACTGAAAATGGATACACACCAAAGAAAGAAGAGGTTGCTCAACCTCATCCAACAGAAGAGAGAGAACCATTTTTTGGAAAAATCCATAGAAGCTTATCACAACTTTCCAGATGAGCATACATTGTTCAGTAGAACAGCAGTGATATTTACAGCCATAGTCATGCCAGGAATTCAAGCTGCAGTGAATGCAAGTGGTTACAAATCGCAAAATGAAGCTGCTACAAACAATTAACATGACAATAAAAGGATTAAAGAAGAATTGAGGGCCATCAGACCCATGACCGTCCAGAACAGGTATGTCCTGGACTTAATTACAGCAATGGAAGGAGGCGTGTGTGCATAAAATCGGTCCTTCTTGCTGTACATACACACCTGCCCATTATGGAGAACATGGAACCCTGACAGAAGCTGGAACTCTGTTGTTAACCATACTTACGAAAATGGTGGAAGAAGTAGATGAAACTGAAGTTGATGAAGACTGGTTTTCATCCTTTTTCTTATGAGTTCCAACCTGGCTGGCAAATGCCTTCAAATTGTTGGGAGCAATACTAGTGTCGGTGTTGCTAGGATTCTGTCTTATAAGAATAATTTTAGGACAATGTAAGAAGAGAGCAAAGAAAGCTATTGGGATGAAGATAATGAAGATAATGATCAACGTAAATGTTGTGGGCAACGAGCGCACGCAGACTGAAAGCACCACCGGTGAACACCTGATCACCTGAAAGGAAGTACCTTGCCACTCCAGGAACACAGTTTTATTATCACAAGGATGATAGGAATTATGTGGAACACTGGGTGTTCTGTCAACCAACTGGGGAGTGTTGCCATATGACTGGGAGTGTGGATGAACACATAAAGAATGCAGGTGACCTGAGGGGATGACAAAGTTATGGATTCTGAAAGAAAACAAGTGTGAAGAAAAGGTGAAGAAAATTGAGGAGGTGGTCGAGGACTCGACCAGAGGGGGGAACACAAAGAGGCAGATGTACACGTCATCTATAGAGCACACCCCCTCACCTGTCATATCGGAAGAGCAGTAAGAAAATACTGTACATGACACCTGTTATCATCCCAATAAAACATCGTAGGTATGAAAGACGTTATGCACTCAGACAACTGTACCGAATGTATCCTCGAACTTATGCGGTAGACATGAGCTTGCAGACACCACTGGATATAGAAGAACTGTAAGTAAAATCTAACCGAAGAGAAGTGATGCCACAAAAGAGATAAGACATGTGAGTGCACTAAACCTGATGCATCGAAGTCAAAAGAATGAGGATGTAACTGAAGTAAAGAAGTAAACATATATGCGAATATGAATAAAATCATATACACGTAGAAGATAAGTGACAAGCAATGTAGTAGATATATATATACATGCAGAAATACAAAGTAGATAAGATGACGAAGAAGATTGCTAATGTAGGAAATATAATACGAGTAAAGCAGCCATGTTGAGAAAATGGAGAGAGACCAAGGCTGCAGAGCTGAAAGGCATTGGAATACAGATTCGTACAAGAGCAAAGGGTATTTGGTTGACTCAGGACCAAGGATGCCACAGCAAGGAGCAGCTGCAAGGAACAAAAGGAGTCAAAGAGGATAAGCCATGTATGTAAGACATAGTTCCCTCAGATTAAGTAAAGGAGTGAATAATTATGAGTGGCAAGTATTGAACAATCAAAGATGCAGAAATAGCATGCAGGACGGAGCAACAAGTCTCCAGAGGCCAGGCAGAGTAATGGCACCCAACATAATTAAATCAAATATCATTAACTAGAAGAACAGAATGGACAAAATCATGGTCTCTTCACACATGGTGTAAGACCAGAAGACAAGGCCTATTCATAAAGCTCCAGACGAAGATAGCAATGTACCTTCACTCCCTTTAAAGTCCAGTGGAAGAGAACGTACAGCAAGGTCAACTACAAAAAGGAAGCCTTGGTTTAGGTCCTAGCTAATGAGAGATGTTAGGCTAATTAGCTAAGAAAGGAAGTTGTCTGGCATTGTTCCCTTGCACCTGGGGTTTGTTGCTTACGTGCTGCTAACAAGCAGAATGCCCAAGGTTGGGGAGAGAGTGAAAACCAATCCTGATAAATGGTGGAACATACATTGTTGCAGAGGCCTATCCGCTGCTGGTATTGCAATATTATCCGTATTTTTCGTAGTTAAAGGATGTTCAAGGTGTGATTACCAGATAAGGGGCATCCAATGGTGATACTAACACTTATATAAACTATCGGTATATATGTTCCCTTAACCAATCCCTTCATCTAGTAGGTTTCACTGTTTGCCACATAAGAGTATGTCATTGCTGATGTATAATGAGGTATAAAACCTTTTGTGTAACTGAAATGCACTGAGAGTGTGTGAGCAACAATCTGTTTCTTCGCCAGGTTTCCCTACTTTATTGAATTGATAATAAAGTAGTATTTTCCCATATTCTTTGATTCTGTCCAGTTATATGGGCCTGAGATAATGTATTTTGGTAATCCCATTCAGCAATTGGAATGCTCCAGGTGCTATTGTACAAAGCCCCTTTTGGGATTGGGAGAACCATTTTCAGAGAACGCTGTATACCTCTGCTTCAATACACCCAACCCCTTCTCCAATGCCAAATCCTCCTTCTCCCTCTCTAGACACAGCCAATGTGTTCTATTGTCAAGTCAGTCAACATAATATACTTGACAGGACTCAAACACTAGAGAATACTAAGTATGTTACATATGGTTCTAATACAAGTACTGTGAAGAAGAACATGACCGGGAGTTGGAGGATCACTGTAGGGAACCAGAGTGAGTGGTCTAGCCTCTCAGGGTATGTGATTGGCCCAAAGCAGTACAAATAGCCATCCCAGGAGTTTAAAGTAGCTCAGCTGAGACAATGAGAGAGAGCTGTCCACTGAGGAGGAACCGCAAAAAGCTGTGTACCAGGCGAACAGACGAGAGCCAAAAGGGAAGCCATGAATGGAGGAAAAGGAGAACCGGAATGTTGTCCAGGATGGAATGAGTCGAACCTCTGGGCATCCCGGGCACCGGCAAAGCACCTGAAAGAGAGGGCGCAGAACATATGAGAAGGGCAAGGTCTACAAATATAGTACCTTTTAAATGTTTACTTTCGGACTGTCATTAAAGAAAACCACCTGGCCTACATATGTCAGTGAACAAAAAAAAGAGGGAGCCACACATGTGATGTCATCAGTGATGTCGTCAATGACATTTGTGATGTCATCTTTGATGCCATGGGCGTTAGTCCTTGCAGCGCACAGGCGTGGCGTGAGTTATGGTTGCTTAGCTTAGCATAACTGGCAAACTTATGGGGTTTTTGGGTTTTACTTGTAACCATAATATGGATAGGTTGTTCTTAGTGCTAAGTAACTATAATGTCCCTTTCAAATAGTTGTTGCACTGCAGTCCCTTTAAAAACATTTTTTCACTGAATTTCATAGATATTTACCAGGATACCCTTAGTTTCTAAACTTGTACCATACAACATAATGAACCCGCTGACACCATGTTAATACGCACAGCAGTTGTAGAGTATGGACTGGTCGCAGACATCGGGTGGCATCCAACCTGCTTAGAAAGGCACCGGTTATCGTACATAGTGGTACCATTCAGCAAACACAAGGAACATATACAAACACCACCATGTACGTGAATTGCAAGGGAAAATAGAGTAGGTCTGGAAACTGTAGTTATGAAAGAAACAGAACAAAGGCATCGGTAGTGCACCATAACCTAATGCACGACTAAGAGAAATGACGTCTGCCTTCGACAATGTTACCACACTGCTGCTTTACATACGAAAAAAGAACGCACGGCCACAGTAAGAACTGGAAAGTACTAAAACCAGAACGTCACTACAACATAGTAATCACAGTAAACTTTGTCTGATAATTGCACAGGTGGTGCAGTATACAATGGTAGATAAGCATAATGTTTCTTGTTGTACGCAG
Source organism: Ambystoma mexicanum (assembly GCF_040938575.1). NCBI lineage: Eukaryota > Metazoa > Chordata > Amphibia > Caudata > Ambystomatidae > Ambystoma > Ambystoma mexicanum. The sequence goes on along the minus strand of NC_090922.1, from coordinate 140,535,000 downwards.
CAATGGCAAGCACATTAGAGTGGGTGGAAAAGAATTTTCACTCATGACGAAATCACATACGATAGTAACCCCACTGGTATGCACCACAGTGTGAATTGTGAAATATGAACATCTACACATCTGACATCATCTACACCTACCAGATTTCTTTCATTTGGGAGAACATGAGAACATAGTGGAAAGGAAAGCAATACAGCACAAGCGGCACCCCCTCCACAACAACATATGGACACAGGAAAGGAAAGAAACTCTGTAAATAGCAAACTGGACAGGCTACAACCCAAAATGGAAGAAATGGTGAACAATTTTGCCGCCTTAAAATATTACACACAAGGACATATTATGGACAAAATAAAATACCACTACCCGACCTGCACGTGACTAACTAGTTGTGGGAGTGGACGTGTTTCCGTTGTACAAGTACGCGCATGCGTATCTCTTCCTCTGTCTCCTGATAACACCGCCCATATGCAGCATATGCAAAGAAATTTGTGATGAACTTTAAGTAGTGCGAGGTGCCCACCCATGTCCGACAGGTAGCTGTACACATAAACATCCTACCTGCTGTACCCTACCCAAACCCAGCGTGTCCCAAAATGGTTGGCACACGTGTGTTGCACTATTAATTAGTGCAGAGATCCCAAAGGTGTGTATAGCACACCTATCAACATGCGCACAAAGTATTCCGCTCAAAGAGCGTCCTGCGGGGAGCCGTCCCAATCAAGAACATTCACGAATTCTCCATGCAACCACACCCATGCTGCGTGTGGGCCCTTGTGTCGCTGACACGATCCGCAACCTCCTACAGTGCAAAAGTACAATGTTCTGCAATGTACGGAGTGTTACTGGAAAATTATATGCTTGCAAACACCCCACAATGCACATTTCATAGGACGCCATCCCCTAAAATCTGTGTGATCAAAGACGTATCGATGATACCTTAATGCCTTCCTTCTCTCACGACCAACGTGTACAAATCCCCAATTCCCCACAATATTGATCCACTTCTACTACCCCTTCCCTGTCCTAATAGTATGTATGCATGTGTGCAAATGAAGATTGAGGACTTCTCCATGCGACCGCACCCATGCTGCGCGTGGGCCCTTGTGTCGCTGACACGATCCACAACTTCCTACAGTGCAAAAGTACAATGTTGTGCAATATACAGAGTGTTACTGGAAAATGACATGCTTGCAAACACCCCACAATGTGCCATTGCACATATATGTATTTGGTTGAACGATGTAGGCCTCTTTGCCGATTGCAAGGTCTCTGCAGCAGCCCTACAAAAGGTCACAGCACTGCATTCTTTTTATAGCTTTTCAGAACAAAGTAGCGGCCCACATAGCTTTGAGCTATAAATGATTTTGGAACAATTTCTGCTATGCTACATTACCTTTGCAAGTAATGGAAACCATATGAGGCTGGCTCACTACGCACAGGAATGGAGAAAAATATTAACGCCCCTTCATGTGAACCACACCCTCAGTACCGATAACCCCCACTGTCCTATTCCCATGACCAGCATGCTGAAAATGATAGTATGTGGCATATGCGCTTCCCCAAGTACTGCGAGGGCCGTACCCCCATAAAGCGGGAACAGTCCTTCTTCCCTTTCTACTATCTTCTTTCCAACACCCCCTCATTCAGTACTGGTAAATAGTCATACACACATCCACCGATCACATTAAAGAGTTCTCCATGTAACACTTTCAGTTCGTACAACATTCGCCCGCGTAGACACCACACCCAGAAATGTTATTGCGCAATCCCTTAGTCTCCACAGTCCCATTTCCATGCCCACCATCCTCAAAAGCCCCGGATGTGGCTTTCTTACTGTGTGCAGGCGTGGGGGAATAAATAGAAACCAGGGTAGGGAATTGCACAATTAGTGGTGGCTCTGAAAAGAGCATTTTTTTAGATGCTTCTAGAGAAACACCTTTATTTTAGTTTTTTTATAGGGTTTTCAGTTTTCTCCTCCTCCTCACATTATTACGGGAAACTTTTCAACGCCTCCTGTAGATGGGCAAAGAAAAGAGCATCACCAATGGAAGACAAAGAAATGCCATTTGCTTGGAAGAACTCTGCATTTCCATAATTAATTATGTCATTTTTACAGAAGAACATCCCACGAGCAGACAAGAAATCACACATGCTTCTGTTGATGAGACCCCTTCCAGCCTCTGGCTGGAACAACATCCATTAGGATGGTCCCATACTGTTCTTGGTGGTATGGCAGAGAAAACCACCGGGGCAGTGGGAAATCGCCTCTTCACTGCATTTATCAACCTCTTCCGTTGATGGAACAAATGTGCACAAGCCATGTAACCCAAATGCATGGCGCTATATTTCATGATGACAACGTCAACTGTAGCGAAACTAGCCGCTTGCCTTCAAAGTTCAAGCATAGCGCCGAAACTGTGGACATCGACAGCGCACCACAATGCCTACACTCCTTCAAACTGAAATCGCCATTAAAGTGTCTTTCCAAGGCATACTTGTGTAGATCTACCACAAATGCATCACCAAAATCAACACAATGTGTTTTGCAATGTCAGCCCACCTCAGGATGCAGAGTAATGAAACATTGTATTACTGCCCCTTCCTGTGAACCACACCCTCACTACCTGATTGGATAAGTCCCACAGTCTCATTTCCATTGGCCAGTATGGTGTGCAGGCTGTGGCACGTGCGCTTCCCCAAGTACTGCGAGAGCCACGTCCCAGTAAAGCAGGAGCAGTCCTTCTTCCCTTTGCACAATATTTTGTGCAGCACTACCTCAGTGGCTACTGGTAAATAGTCACACACGTGTCCACCAATCATAGGCAACACCTCTGCACCCAACACTATAATTTCTATACAGCACTCCATATGTACCGGTAGACATTCAGAGTGCAAGTCTCGGGTGATTTGCAACCACCTCAGTAGAAAGTTCTGTGGAACTATGCAAGTCTTCTGCATCCAGATTCATCCACATTGCTAGGATTGCGGGAATACATTTCAACCAGGGTAGGGCATTTCGTCTGCAGTGGTGGCTCTGAAAAGAGCCTTTTTTTTACGTACTTGCACAGAACCTTGTTTGTTTTTGCTCTTTATCTCAGTTCCTGTTTTCTTTTCCCCCTTACATTTTTACAGAATTCTCTTCAACGCTTCTTGCACAGTGTAAAACAACACAGCATTTCCAATGGCAGTCAAAGAAATGCCATTTACATGGAACCAGTGCACATTTTGTTCATTAATGATATCATAGTCAGTGGAGAATATCCCAGCACTGCACAAAAAAAACCTTCCGGGCTCTGGCTGGGGCCAAATTACACTGGCATGGTCCCATGCTCCTCTTGGTGGTATGCTTGAGAAAACCACCTTGGCCTTGGGAAAAATCTGCATCACTGCTTCCATCATCTTCTTTAGGTGACAGAGCAAACGTCGACACAACATGTACCCCAAATGTTCAGCTCCATAATGCACGACAAAAACATCAACAGTACCGACAGAGGCCACACATCTGCAAAGGTCAACCATACCGCCGAAACTACACTCATAGAGAGTGCCCCAGAAAGCTTCCACTCCTTCCAACTCTAAATTACCAGCAATGCCTCTTTGCACAGCATACCTGTACAGATCTTTCACAAAGGTATCACCCACGATGAGCGCTTTGCATCTCTCCATTACTGTCAACCTCATAACACAGACTTTTGGGGAAAAATAGTGAGGGCCCTTCCTGTGAAGCACACCCTTGACACCTAATTGGATAATCCCCACAGTTCCATTTCCATTCCCACCATGCTGAAAAGGGCAGATTGTGGCACGTGGTCTTTCCCAGCTAGAGCGAGGGCCATGCCCCAGTAAAGTAGGGACAGTCCTTCTTCCCTTTCCACTATTGTTTTTGCAGCACTACCTCATTAGGGGCTATCAAATAGTCACACAGGCATGCAGCAATCATATTCAAGATGTCTGCATTGAACACTATCATTTCTGTACAGCACTCCATATGTACCATTGCACACTCATAATACAAGTCCTGTGCGTTTTCCGAACACATCCAGTTAAAGGTTCTCCAAAAGTATCCACGCTGTCAGCATCCACATTCACCCAGAGCGCCACCCATCATCACGAAGTACAGGTAGCAATATTAGTTTCCCTCCCACCACTCCAGTAAGTGCAAAGAACCAATACTTCAAAGTGCATTATAGTAGTCAGTAATCTGCGCAATGCACACTACGCAAGCACATAAAATATCCAGTTCAACCCAACCCACTTCTGTGCACACAGTATTTCAACACAGCACTCAGTGGACACACTGCAGGAGTGTTCACGCCATAACCTGCAGCCATGGACTAAAAACTGCGGAATTTGCTAACAATCAACACACCCATGGAACCAACAATGTATGCAGTGTGCACAACCACACACAGAACACGACAATGTGAAACCCACTTGCAAGCAGGCCACATAGTTGTCGGTGCAAGAGCTCCAGCCATGCATCCAAGATGCCAGGGCCTCACCACACAAAACACACCGTACTACGCCATATGTTTACATGCTCATATCATGTGCAATGCACTCCCCATGTGCAACTGAACCTGCCAACTTTCGCCCTGGCCACATGTTTGCATGCATGGCTGCATGACATTCCGCTGCGTGTGGTGAACGGTATGTGGGTGGCTGTGTACATTGTCCATATTTTAAATGTGTGGTGCTGAGGAATTCCTATCATGGTGCAATATCTTAAAGCACTTCCTACAGCAAGGGTCTTATGAGGGGCAAACCATGCAAACGCAGATGGTCACATGTGGCTCCCTAATGTGCAACACGTGCAGTACACTACACTATATGGTAATGTACGCACATAAGCTCACTGATGCTGTTCTGCCACGTCTAAAATGTCCTCCACAACTATTCTTTGGCTGCATTATGTTGTGGTGGCTATTGTGAAGGCCTAGGCTCTTGGGTGCATGGCCTAAGGCCTATGGCCTTTCGCCATGCACCCAACAGTGTAGGCCTGGCCCACACCCAGCACAACATAACAGAGCCATGCAGGCAAACATGTGACCAGGTACCACAAACAACAAACGTAACATAGGCAGCAACACTTCTACCCAATCATAATGCAGCGATGCATGCACCCATGCAACAGTTACCACAATCCAGAAACATACCACAGTGTCTGGCACCCCTACCCACTTCTACTCACATAGCATCGTGTTACTGCCAACCCAACCACACACTCTTCACAACTGTGGCCCTGCTCCCAGCACTCTAATAACTGCACAAAACCAATACTTCATGGTGCAGTACAGTGGTCAGCACTCCATGCAATGGACAATACCTAAGCCGATAAAATATGCAGTTGAACCCTATCCACTTCTATGCACACAGTACTTCAACACTGCACCCACTGGACACACTGCAGAACTGTTCACTCCATGAGGTCCTGCTATAGACTACACGCTGTAGGATGTGCTAACAATCCCCACACCGATGCAACCAACTGTGTATGCGATGTTGACAAACCACACACACAAGGCAACAATGTGAAACCTACTTCCAATCAGGGCACATAGTTGTTGGTGTAAGGCCTCAACCAATGCATCGAAGGGGCTATGGCCTTACCACACACAACACACCATAGTACACTGTATGTTGAAATGTTCATGTCATGTACAAAGCACTTCCCTTCTGCCATTGATCTGCCATCAGTAACCATGGAAAGAGGTTGCTGCACCAATTATCGTGCCGTAACGCAGGCTGCCTGCATTCAACCAACACAAGGTAGCCACCTGTGGAGGTACCCGCGATTTGGTGCAATACGCACGGATACTGCAGGCACACCACCGTCTTCTTCCACCTAATGAGATATATCACATGAACTACTTCTCACTCCCCCACCCTTTCCATCCCTTCTTCACACCACCACATGGCGTAAAGTATGTTTTGCAGGCCCTTCCAGTGCCACACTGTCCTCCGAAACACCAAACACCAAACATTTTGACGCACAGCACGCTTCAATCCAGCCAACCACTCGTCGCGTCCAATATTCGCGACATCACTGCATACTGCAAGCCAATGAGACTTTTGTCCGCGGAGCGAACAGTGAAAGGGTCCGCGGAGAGAGATATCACATATTTTTTGAGACGTACATTTCAGTTCTTTTAGTATTGGTCCTATTTCCACCAAGCACACAAAAGCACGCTTTCGGAACCAAGACCCTGCTGCTGCTGCAAATTTGGTTGAAATCCGTCCCCATTGGGCCTGTAGGTGTGTGCAAAGTTTTTGCCCATTCAGTCTATGAAAAAATACTTTTTTTGGGACTCCCCTATAAATTTCCCCCCCTGCACCAAACCTCACCAAACTTCCCAAAATAATTTAGAGCAGCCCATATACTTTTACTGCAATGTTTGGTGAGGATTTGTCCACAGGGAGTGAAGTTATAAGCTGCCCAAAAAGTGCTCTTCCTATGAGTTGAGCAATTTAACCATAACTACACCACGGCCGATACCGCGTAGTTATGGTTAACAATATATATTGATAGCCGCATCTGACCTATAATTTTATGGCATGCACTACGCACTTTAATTCGCAAGAATACTGATTACAATATGATTGGAGCAATGAGGATTATTGGCACTGACTTGCATATTAAAGGCGTCTTACAATTGTACAAACATGCCGTAGGCAATATTATGTCTTTTATTGTCCATACGAATGCGCACTGTTTACGGAAAAGAAAAAAAGTGTTGCGCTTGAAATTCTTTTAATGTTTTAATTATTAAGGTATATACAAATACATGGCATTTATTACTCATACATGTAAACAACAAAAGATAACATTTGAAAAGAATATATCTGCTATATATGCAATCTTGAGCACTTGTTATCTGTATTTGTGAGTCCAAAGAAACATGGCCACAAGATATATAATGTATCATCTAAGTCGTCTCCACTATGTTTATCACTTGGGTGTTTTCAAATAAACTTCCTCATGAGGAGGAGTTACTGTGAACAAGCCACTGGGTTGTGGCGAAATGCGTCAGGCTGCCGCCTGGCAACAATATCCCTGGGAAATTGTGATTCATTTTTAAAAAACTGCAGATTTTTTGAATAAAGGCTGTTATTTCTTAACAACCTGTGCAGTTTTTTGTTTGGTCCCTGCCCGCTATAAACCTTTTTGAATCCATGAGTGAGGAGTGCTGCTCGTCAGAATGGAGTCTGGTATGCTATTCTTAATTGGAATATTTACACGCTGACAATGTTGCAGCACGGGGCAGCACCAGCATTTCAATACCGGGCAACAGCGCTTGGAGGCATTTCGGACGCTGTGCCTTTTGCATAAAATGCTCTCCGAAGCTGCTGGGAATTCGTTGGAGGACTGATCACAACGTTCACTGAAAGCAGCTGTTGCTGGAGGAAAACCGAACGCAGCACAAACCGAAAGTGTCGGAGGGTGCGGGAAGTGAATTCTGCATTGGTAAGTACTCCTTCTGACCTGCTATTCTGTTGGAAGTATTCTTTCCTTGAATGTTGAAATGCAAGATTTTCTTATAATATAAACTTTGTCGCAGCACATGGATTGAAGAGTGCTATTGTGCGACCACAGACCCCATTAGATGTTGCAGTGGATTCAAGTAGAGAAATAATTAAATTTTGCGGACTTTCCAAACAAGAATAGAGTTGATCGCTATATTTTCCATTTATGGCTTCCCAGGACAGCAGAGAGGCAGCAAGAAAGGAACAGGCAACCTCCCTGTTTAATGAAACCCTACCAACTATCAGGGAGAAGGATATGCCAAGAACAGAAAAATCAAAGGACAATAATAAAATAGCACTATTAAAGAAACTTGAAAAGGCTTGAAAAAAAGAAATCAGTAAATGGTGGGAGGAACACTCCCTGCAAAATGATCTAGACGTGGGAAGGATACCGCGTGGGTTACGCATTCTCACAACACCATCATTCGAGGAGCAAGATCCTCTTATTTTAAGAGAATGTAGTGATGCAAATGACCACTGCTCCAAAATATTCCTGCAGTTATTAGTGAAATACGCAGGAAATGACTGCATCAAAATCCTGACACAAATAGAGGACTTTGAAGAAAAAATTAAAGCGGTAAAAGAGACAGAAGAAGGAAAGAAACTTCAAGTCAGTATTGAATCAGGCCTACAAACATATGAGGAAGAAATAAAATTGAGAAAGCAGCGGAAATTCCTAAGAGATAAGGGCGATTATGTACAGGGTCGCGTGTACACCTTCGCACATAGATTTGATCACATGAGACAAAAAGCAAAGGAACTGCAAACACCCCTTGCAGCTCAGAATGAAGGCCATCAAGAGTCAACAGCCGCTGCCTCTGAGTCTAACATTACTGAAGGTGAAGAAGAAGAACCGACTATACGTCTCAATTTTTTAGAAGAAATGAGGCTACTGTGCTAAAATGAGCAAACAAACAAAAAATCTTGAGGAGGTGTTTCCAGCACAAGAGGACGAGGGGGAAGAGAAAAATGAGTAGGGGGGACAGGGGCAACAAATTCAAACAGCAATCCGTCACAAAGATTACTGCGCTCTGGAAAATAAATTACTATGTAAGAGAAGCCACGAATAAACAGCAAATCATCAATCTGTCCGATCACATCCTTATTACAGAAGAAACTAAAATACTGAAACTAGGTCTTAACTTTTGCCCATTGACCAGTTTTGACTATGTTCAAATAAGGATAGATCTGGACAGTTTTATTCGAAAATTGCAATCAAAGAAATTTATTGCCACCTCTACATATAAGAAAAAATCCAAACAAATCTTGGAGGGACAGAACGGAAATTAGGATTGCAGAAATGGATACCTTGACAATTCTTGACGACTTAGAACAAGAAAGTCATATGGAAACTTATGAATATGTCACACATTTTGAAAGACTGGGTATCAGTACAGACTGGCCATCGACCAGTAAATTGAAGTGTAAATCAAAATGTAATTCTCAAAGTGCACATAATTGCCACATAGAAGATTTCTCCAATGTAGTAATTGATGACTTGAAAGATGAAAGAAGAAGAATGAAGTGGCAACCCAAAAGCAATCTGTCTAAAAAACAACAAAAAGTATTATCAGACCTTGCAAAACTGGATAAGTACATAATAAAACCAGCACATAAGGGTTGCAACATAGTCATAATGAATAAACATGACTACATCAGATAAGCTTATAAACAATTAAATGATGTGAATTGCTATGAGAGACTAATCAACAATCTCACCAAACAATTGGAAAGAGAAGTATGGACCTTCATGACCAAGTGGCAAAAACCTGATATGCTAGAGGAAGTGATGGTGAAATTTCTGTTTACTAAGAATTCCGTCATCCCCATTATTTACTTCCTCCCTAAAGTTCGTAAGAATGCCCTCAAACCACCAGGCAGACCTATTGTGACCCTATGTCGTTCCCTACTTGGAAATATGTCCAAATTCGTGGACAAAGTCCTTTGTACCTTTGTATCTACATAACCCTCGTGTGTGAGGGACACCACCGATTTCCCATGGAAAATTGATGAACTTCCATGGGAACCCACCTACTTTTTGTCAACCATGGATGTGGTGTCCCTATATATGTCCATCAAGCACAGTGATGGGATATTTGCATGCCAGAATTTCCTCAATACTCAATCCTTAAATCATCTACAACATTCACAGATGATCCTCAAAATGATTAAATTGTGTTTGGAAAATAACATCTTCATTTCAACAATGAAACTGTTAGTCAAACCCAGGGCATGACTTTCGTGCCATCATATGCCAACTAGATGATGGGTCATTGGGAGAAAACCATGGTTTGGGCAGAAGCCAATGAAAATTATAATGAAAATATCATATTGTGACTTCGCTACATTGATGATTTATTCATCATTTGGGATGGGACAGCTCAGCTATGGGGTGAATTCGTAAAACTGTTAAACACTAAAAATCTCAATCTCAGGTTCACGGAACACCATGGTCGACAATCTGTTGTATTTTTGGATGTGCAAGTCAAAATTGTGGCACAAAAAAATGGAGTCTGAACTACATAAAAAAGTTACAGGTGCCAATATTCCTTTGCATGCAAACAGTGCACTTCCTAAAACCTTACTATGGAGCATCCCACATGGTGACTTTATTTGCTTTAGATGAAATTGTAGCGATATTACTGACTTTGATCTAGCCAGCCAAGTAACTGCCAAAAACCTCCTACAACAACAATACCCAAAGAAGATTATTGAAAGGGAATATCCAACAGTCGGAGAAATGAATAGACAAAAATTGTTGACAACATCAAAGACAGACTTATAAGTTATCAAATGAATAATAAACAGATATTGGAAGGTATTGAAAGCTGATAAAGACATAGGCAGCTTACTAAATGACCATCCTGACATTACTTTTCGGAAAAGCATGTCTATTAAAGACCTAGTTATGAACAGTTATATGCCTGTAGAAAAGAATGATGCAAGTACTAACTACCTTTCCACAATAGGAAATGGACTCTCGAAGTGTACCAGATGTAAAATTAGTAAATATGCTAAAAAATGCAAAAGTTATAATCATCCTATTTTGAAACCTCTGGTTCACATAAAAAGTAGAATTACAGCTGAATCTGAATTGGTGGTTTACGTTTTGATATGCCCATGTCTCAAGTGGTATGTTGGAAGTACTAAATGTAAGTTAAAGGTGCGTATTTTACAACATGTCAGAGCCATCATTAAGAAAGATTGCACATATCCCATGGCCAAGCATATTTCTGAATTCCACAATGGAGACCCGGCAAGGTTAACATTTTTGGTATATACAAGGTCATTGTTGGTCCTAGGGGGAGAGACTACCCCGGCAGGAAGAAACAAAATGAACTCTTGATTTGACAGAAACCTGTCAGCCACAATGCTGATGAAGAACTATATACATTCTTGGGGATGTAAACCCCGGTTATATAAAATGAATTGAGAAAGTGATTATCATCAACTTTAGTGACTTTATATTGAAACTTTCCCTGGCTGGTTGTTCTTATGGGTCTCTTTCTTTCTGTAATTCAATTTTAATCACTTTTTTTTATAAATGTGTGATTTATGACCTTATTAATATATTTTTTATACTAACATTTACTGCAAAAGTGATTACATGTATGTTGTATAAGATTGATTTGAGATACACTTATAGCATGACATCTAAGTAGCCAACTCACTGTTTTTTCCTTAGATATGAACATTTCTTAAGGAAATTGGATACCTAATTTTGTTCAGAGTAAGAAGTGTTTAGATATTAATACTATGCTTCATTATGCACTATGCACTTTACACCATGCACTTTTCAGGCCATATGTATTTCATTTATCATAGGAATGCACTAAGCACCTTATTATATACAATTGCTGTTTCAGGAATGTGGAATATAGATATAATCTCAGCCAGTCTCAAATTCTTTATTTTGATACATTAAGTGATAGAATATGAGCACTGTGCTCTGTATTTTACTGACTATAGATACATATATTACACAGCCACGCTAGTGGTTGTGTAGTTATGGTTAAGTTACTAATCCCATAGGAAGAGCACTTTTTGGGTGGTTTATAAATTCGCTCTCCCTGTACAAATCTTCACCATACTTTGCAAATAAAAAGTATATGGGCCACTCTGAATTGTTTTGCAAAGTTTGGTGAGGTTTGGTCCAGGGGGGCCAAAGTTATAGGGGGGTCCAAAAAATTATTTTTTTCCCATAGACTGAATGGGGAAAAAACTTTGCACACACCTACAGCCAAAACCGCTGGACGGATGTTCACCAAATTTGTGGCAGGAGTAGCGGCTTGGTCGTGAAAGCATGTTTTGTAAATTTGGTGAAAATCCGTCTAGTCATTTTTTTTAAAACTATCAAAAAGTAGGTCTTAAAAAATTAGTGATATCTATGTCCGCTCTGCGGACACACTTCCCTGTTCGCTCCGCGGACAGGAAATCGATTGGCTAATCGGCTTGCGTTATGTCTACGGACGTGTGACGTGTTCGCTGATTGGATGGTGAAGAGCGTGAAGTGCGGCAGATTTTTCCGATGCGCCCGCCATCGTGGATCTGCCGACAGCGCAGTGGCGAACAGAGGCAAAATGCAATTTTGGGGAGTGTTTTGGTGTGCAAGAGTGCTTGGGGAGGTTTGGGGAGTAAGAGATGGGTCAAATACTGTATTTGTTTAGGTGGCAGGTGCCCCTGATGTGTTCGCCATGCACGCGGACAGCCGCGCTGTCTGGGATGTCTGTAATTAGTCAAAATGAGGGGTGTCCTAAGGACACTATTCCCGTCTGTGCTGTCCGCAGGCAAGTTGAAACTGTTCTAAGGGCACGCGTGGTGTCCGCGGACATAAAAATTGCCCATAAGGCATAGTTAAAATGTTTGATTCTATGGGTGTGATCTATGGGTGTGATATGCTGCGGTGGTTGTGGCCAGTGCCTAGAGTCTTGGGTGCATGGCCGAAGGCCGTAGCCCGTAGGCCATGCACCCAAGACTCTAGGCCCTGGCCACAACCACCGCAGCATATCACACCCATAGATCACACCCATAGAATCAAAGATCTATCAAATATTTGCAAATCTACAGTTTGTGTACTGTTTGATTTGTATAGTTTGTATGTGAAGTTTTGGCTACGTCATGTCATTAAGGTTGTAGAGTTTGGTAACAAGCACTGCAGTATAACATATCCATCGAAGTAAACATTTTGTATTGTGGTGTATGGTTAGATGTTTGCTTCTATGGTTTTGTTATGCAGCAATATTTATGCGTTCTATTAGAATATACTTACTGTTTGATTTTTTGTGATTGGATATATTTTATTCATGAGTTGGGTAACTGGAGCAGATATTCTTTTTCAATTTCTGTGATAAAAGAAAACATCATGTTAGTGTGGGTATTTTATAAAGACTTTATAAATTGCAAAATAGACATTTCACCTCATATTTAGTAGTTTACAAACCAGTGTACTGTGCAATTTGCTCAGTTTCTAAGTTTGCTTTTTAAATCATTGGGTCTGTGGGAAAAAAAATCCATGTTGGATTAAAAAAACCCTTTTTTTGTTATTATACAGTATATTTGTTTGTTTGTTTTCAGTGTTCACTTGTTGTTTCTGGCTAATGTTCTATCTGTTGTCTTTTTTCAGATTGTTAGATGCCTGTTGCTGAATGTTAACTGGTTATAGTTTTTTATTTATATTCTCAAGTTGCTGATCTATCTGTTGGGTTGTTGGAGATTTCTGGAGCAGTTAGATACATGTGGTCGTATTCTAACTTTTTATTTCTTCTTGTAATTTAGTGGTATTGATTTATCTGTTTGGTTGTTGTAGAATCTTGGGGCAGTTAGATACCTGTTGGCGCATTCTAACTGTTTATTTCCTCTTATAATTTAGTGGTATTGATTTATCTGTTTGGTTGTTATAGAATCTTGGGGCAGTTAGATACCTGTTGGCGTATTCTAACTGTTTATATTTTTCTAAATGAAGTTTTGTTAATGTTTAAGTACAGATTCGTTATTAAATCTTGGTTTTAAGAAGATTAAATAAGCCTTCATAAGATTTGCTGGTAATCTCTGCTTTATAGTAATGGTACTATCATTACATTCGAACCATCCACAATTCTTTTTTATATATGCAGTGTAGTGACCTGCTTTGGTTGTGGCTCCGGAGTGGTATATTATACCTATTGTTGTGAAGGTTTTCTTACCAAGCGATACTTGACCATGTGTGAATCCAGTCAGCTTGCAGGTGTTTTTGGTACCATCTTCATTGTAATGTAGAAGCATTAATATTACGTATTTACTATGTGTTTGTATTAGTAAGGTGGAGCGATTATCTGAATTGCAGGTAGTATATAATCTACCATGGTTTGCATTTTGTACAAGTTGCTGAAATGGAACGGATTCACAATTATGTATGGATACATACACAAAGCACTCATTAGGGAGTTGTTCCTGTGCCACATTGTTGCAGAGAGTGCATGTATGTTTCCACATGTATGAAATCTGGAAGATTTCATTTATAGGTATGTTTTTGTTTTCCAGTCCTTGTAGTAAGTACATTAGAAATTCTTGTGGATCCTCTTGTGAGTTTATAGTGAATTTCACCATTCCAGCACAGTAGTCCAATTCTTGTCTTATTCCATGAACACTATATGTGTTGTCAGGATTGTTGGTTGCGTTTCTATGAAGGACGGACTAACATTTACAAACACAATTGTTCTGTACTGTGTAAGTAAATGTTGTCAACAATTGGTGGCAATTGAAATAGAATATTGATTGCTACATTTGCGTAGCAATTTACACCAGTTATATTTGAAAATTTGAATGGACCAGATAGTTCTGTGTCCAAGTCATTTTTTCGGAGTGTGTGTGTTGCTTCTTTGAAGAAGTACCTGAGTTACTTTGAGTAATAGATTCTTCTTTGGTTGTGGTAATTGATGAAGTATTAGCTTCTCTTACTCACTTTGGAGGATTTGCAGTGAGATCCTGTTGCATTTCTGTTTGAATTAGTTTTCTTTTACAAAGTTTTCCTTTATGTGGAACAGGATATGTTTTTAGATGGGGGGTGTATAGTGAATGTAGTCTATTGTATTCTAAAATGCAAGGAATATCAGAGTTTACTTTACTTGCATCAAAGTTGATTAGAAATAGACCGTCAAGTGTGCGTAAGCGTGATAGTGCTACGCAGCTCATGCCTTCTTTAAAGCCTGTGTTCCCAATATCTATCAATGCTTTATCTAGGGTAAGACCTTGTGATTTGTTAATGGTGACTGCGTATGCTAGAGCTAGAGAAAATTGTTCTCTGCGTGCATACATGTCTTTGAAAAGAAGGTATCGAGCTGTTGAGCGCCCTATCCTTTTTGCTTCTGAAAGTTTTTCAAAGAGAATATTGACAAACTGAATGTTCTTGTCACGTGGGTATGTTTGAAAGCCAACAACTGCACACAGTCCTCCATTAACTAGTCCTTGCTCCACATTAAGGTTACGTTTAAGCATTACTCTACAGTTTAAGGATAATTTTAATATTTTCTCCAAACCAGCTGTGTTGGAGATAGAATTTTCTAAGGTATTTAGTCTTGTTGTGGCTTGTTGATACATGGGTAGTGTAATACCATGTAAGTCCCGTTTGTCTGTGGAGCAAATTTCAATTATTCGTTGCATTTCTTTTTTCAACATTGTTTCATTGAATTTGGAACAGCTTGCAAGAGTTGGCATTACGGACATAAAATTGACATTTGTGTGTGCTAATTTTTCCATGACATCAGTAGCAAATGAGTTAGGGCCATAAAGTGCATGGATGTGCCGGGTTTTTAATATTGCTTGTGCTTCTTGAGATAGTACACAACTCTAATACTTTTTAAAATGTTGGCGTAAGTAAGGTCTGCAGATTGGCGCATGTTTTCTGTTAATTCTTTGTATTGGAAATGTTGCCAAAGGTTGACATTTCCTATGCTGCCAACAGTTTTACGGCAGAGTTTGTGTCCTAAGGTTTTAAAAATAGGTTCACCTTTCACTGGTGTCAATTGAAGAAGATCTCCGAAAACAATAATGTGTTTTCCTCCAAAGAGCTCTTCGTAGTTTGTTTTAAGTACTTCTTGTAATCTGAGGTGAATCAAAGCCAACATTAGATTGGAGACCATGCTCACTTCATCTATTAGTAGCATTTTCATTTGTTTTAACACTCTGTGTAGTCCCATTGCAGCTTCTGTAGAAAGTTTGTAATATTCTAATTTGTTTTGGTGTTCTACTGGAAGGAGTAGTAATCGGTGTGAAGTGACACTGCCTATGTTGTGGGCAGCTAAACCTGTGGGGACAGTTACAACAGCTGACAGTTTGTTGTTTGTCAATTGTTGAAGGAACTTGCTGATGATTTTGATTAAGAATGTTTTGCCTGAACCAGCTTCACCACTGACGTATAGTAGTAAAGGTTTGTAATTTTGGCAGGTACATTCTTTATTTTCATGTTGTACACCATGTGCAATTTGTTTTGTTACTTCTTGAAAAATGGTACGCTGCTCTTTGTTAAATTTTGATTGTAGTACAGTTAAGTCTTCTGTATCTTCTTCATAGTGACACATGGTGTTCTCTACTTCTGTCAAAGCTAATGCTGCCTCATTTGCTATTAGTGGCTGTTCCAGTGGTTCTTGGCTTCCTGTTACAGAAGGTTGACTACTGTCGGGAGTGTCCTTATCTAGTTGGGCCTGGAGTTCTTCTTCGTGTTGCTGTTCATTGTGCAACATTGTTTTGTACTGTGTAAAGTTTACATCAGTGATAGTGCTTTCATTTTCTTTGAAAGCATCTTCATAGGAGTCATAGTTTTCTAGTATCTCTTCTTCTTTTCTCCATGGTTTAAAAAGTTGTAGCAGGGACATGTAATATAGTTCTTTATGTTGAGGAGTTTTTAATGACAATTTGATATGATTAATTAAGCTTGGTTTGGTAAGTTTCACTAAGCTGCCTTCACAATTTGTCACTCTATATCTACCTTTTTTTTCCATCGGGTTTCATATTATTTTTGTATGTGAAGTTTTGGGCTATGTGGTATAGACACATGGTTTCCAAAGTGGTACTCCTCTTTGGGTAGTATGTGTCTAGTAAATTATTTTTCAAAATGTCTTGGCTGTTGGGATCATTTTTGGCTATTTTTTCTATATCGTCGTATGATTTGAGAACTTCTTTTCTAGATTTAGCAGGACCAAGACTTAGCCATACTATATTTTCAGATTTTCCATACAAAGCAGTACCGGTTAAATGATCTGCAGCTTCATAGGAGCCACATTCTCTATGAGAGAGCATTTTTATGCCTAAGCTGTACAATTTCTGAGATAGTGTTTTGTCTGATGATAGGTCTTTCCAGAGGTCTTGAAGCTTTGATTTTTCTGCTTTTGTTAAGTAGGCTGTAACATATTGTGCAACTGCAGTGGAATTGTCTGCAATGTACTGCACATCTATGTTTGCATTCCATAAGAGGGTAATGATTGTATTGTAATCATTGATATATTTTGCTTCTTCTGTTCTTTTTATGTAATATGTGTTCTTAGGTGATTTACCTTTAACACCATGTCTAACTGAAGACATGAAGTTGTTCACTTCACCTGTTTCTGTAACTGGTCTAGGGAAACCAAAGTGGCATTTGGTGTAGTATTTTCCTTTGTTTTTGTGTTTGTGACGACAATATTTTCCACATTTGTGTCTTTGAAATTGTACAATTTGTGCATGAAGATCACTTTTTGATGCTTCCGATGGAATTTCACAAGTGACATATTTTTCAATAAACTTAAAAACAGTGTCATCAATGTCTTGAGCAGCAATGAAACGATGATGGAAATATCTTGAAACATTAAGAGGATCTACAGAGCAAAATTCTCCAGGTGTTAGTATATCTATGTTTGTTTTGTTTTTGTTTGACATGCATAGTAAATCATGTAAATCTTCCCATGCATATTCTGCACAACTTAATGTAACAAACCAAGTGGGTGGGCCAAGGTTTCTTATCATACAACGTACATCTCTGTGACGTCAGAACCAGTACTCTTTCATACCATGCATGTTTGCCAACAGATTTGTAATGCTTGATTGTAAAACCTCATCTTTTTCTTGCACTTTTTGTATTAATTGCATAGCTGACATATTTTGAAAGTGGGTTCCTGAGTTCAATGTGTGTGCAACTCCGTAACATAGAGTTGCTAGTTCACTTTCAAAGAGTAGGTGGAATACGTATTCCACATTTTGTCTAAATCTGGGATCTTCAGAATACATTTGTAATGAGCGGTATTCTGATGCTGTTATCTGAATAGGTCTATCATCGCACCTTCCTCCTTTGCCAGTAGGAAAGAGTAGAGGAAAAGCACATGCTTCTATACTTTTTTCCCATATAATGATTGGTGATCCTTTGGTTTGTTGCATTTGGTACGTTTCTAGTGGATCATCTATGGTGTCATTAGAGTGTAATGGATGAATTGTATAATGGTCTAAAATATTGGATACTGTAGCAGGATCTAGAAGTTCAAATTGACCAGTTTCTGGTGACTGTTGAATTATTTAAGTTGTTTCCCTTAAGTTTTCTTCAATATTTATTTCTTTGTAGTGTTCATTATTGTCTTTTAGATATTGTAAGGCTTGTCTAACTTTATGTAAGTCTACGAGTTGTTGCCAATTAGTTTTTTCTTTTGTAGGTACACCATTTACTAAGACAAAAGATTGCTCTATTGGACGTTGCACTCCCACAGTGTGCACATTTTCTTTTAGATCTAATGCTACATAAACTACTTTGCGATGAAGCCTTTCACCAATTCAGAGGGAGGTACTTTTGCTGTTTTTGGTTGAAGGTGTATTATTACTTGAAATGGGTGCACTGTTTGAATTATGATGCTCTCATATAAATTGAGTTGTTGTAGGGGTTTTGGTAGTGTGAATAATAAGTTATTTGTGATAGCACGTGAAGGAGTTTGGTTGTTCTCAAGTTTTGTTTTGATATGATGGAAGGTGCTTTTGCAAATAGGTCCTGAAATGCAGGCTAATGGATGTCCTTGTAGTCCTGTGTATTTGCGCACTTGACAGGTATCCATATTTTGCAGCAGTTTCATTTTGATTTTGTCTTTGCCTTCCACATACTGATTGAGGAACTGGCATAAAGATTTGAAAGATTTTTTGGGAATGTTACACATTGACGTGCATGGCCATTTGTGTACTGGACGTTCTGGTTCAGTCAAATGGAGAGGTAATTCTGAGTTTTCTGGGGATATTTTTGTAAGCAGTATTTCTTGTTGCATTATGGTATTATTAGGTTTTTCATAACCTCGTCCACTGCTATGTATGGCAATTGTGTTTGTTTGGTTTTATTTGTTTGCTTCTTCATTAAAATATGGTTCTGTGCTCGTGGTGTGACTCCATTCACCTCCACAGATATTTAAGAAGGTATTTTTGTTGACATTCCGTTTATTGAGAAGTATTTTTTGTAATTTAGTAGTTAGTTTTGTTAGTGGTTTAATTCTGTTTAAAACTAAAATAAATAACTTTCTTTTTAGAAGGATTGCACTGTCTATCAAAGCTTCTAAGATTAATTTTCTGCGGTAGGTTTATAAGATTCTGAAGGACTTTGTGGTGGAACATTTTTGCTAAAATACTTTTTTTGGTATGGTTACTTGCTAGTATATCAAGAGTTATAGGAGCAGTTTTAGCAGTAGTGGTAGCTGAATTCTTGTTAATCATTTTCTGTTTTGTTTTACCTTTTGATAGAGGAGGCAAAGTTTCTGTACTGGAAGCTTGTTTTGTTTCGCTAAATGACTGTATTAGCGGTTTTGTTTGAACTTTTTGTACACACTCTGCTAGAGATGGATGCTTATTTTGGACACTTTTATTTTCATTTGCTCTATTCCTGCGTTGCTTTCTACGGACTTGCTTTTTGGTAAGCATTCTTTGGGGTCTGTTGAAAAAAAAAGAAGGTATGGGTTAGGCCGTTCTGCAATGTATGTGTGCTGTGTGCATGAGCGACTGAGTATGATGGTGAAGATGGATGTGGTGGTGTGTGATTGTGCATTGGGCAGCTACAATTAGTTTGGAAGGCTATTCTTCTATTTGTGTGTTACTATAATGCGGTTCAGATGACAGTAGAAAGTGAGCTAGTGGTGAGGAGAAGCACTAATAGTAAATCTAATGGTATAAAATTAAAACAGTTCTTTGTTTTATAATACTAACATTCTAGGGGTTGAGTTATGTTATTTGTGTTCCAAAAAACAGGGATTTGTGTGCCATTCTGTCTGCTAATCCCTGTTTAATAAATGGGGATTTGTGGGCAGAATGGTTCAGAAATGTCAGTTATTTTGGTGCACAAAAAACATGAATGAACCACACAGTGTGTTTGAGTAACAGTAAAAATATTAAGGTAATCTTGTACTTACTCTTTTTTTGTGGAAGGATCAGGTTTCTTCGGATGTGTTGTTTGTAGTTCAGATGCTGCTGATTTTCAGGAGAGTGGTCTTCACTGCAATTGTAAAAGAAAGAAGTTAGTAATTTTGTGTGTTTATAGCACTGATGTTAATTTAGATGTTGATTTTTATGTTTTCGCAGTAGTATTCTTGTTTGATATCTGAACATAGTGCATGCATGCATTTCATTTGACTATGTGCAGCCTTTATATTTTATTTACAATATGTTAGTTCAACATGGTTTGTAAATGAGTAGAATATTAAGTGTATGAAATTCACTTGTTTTTTTTAAAAACTGTGTTGTAGATAGCAGACAGGTTTGGAAGTGACAGTTGATTATAGTAGATGGGAAAATTGCAATAAGTTAATTTTATAGGTTATACAGGTTTAGTGGCATTACTCTGTTTATATGCATTAATACGAGTTGTACCTGTACTGTGACTAAAATATGCATACCTGTAGTTTGTATTCATGCATGTGGGTATGCATGCAGCTGTAGGTAGAAATCTTGGAGACTTGTAGAGTCGTTTTTGTAGTAGGTGCTTTCCAATGATATGAGACTTGCACTCAAAGTGATCAACAGTACATTTGAAGTGCGGAACTCTGATGATGGAGTTAGATGTAGAGGTCTTGGATTGGTGGATGGTTGTGTGACTGCTTAGCTGTATCCAATGAGGGAATGGCACTGAGAGTGATGTGGAAAGGGTAGAAGGGCGGGCTAAGAGTTACATGCTTCGCAGACACCGCGGCTGTCCGCAGATAGGGCGTACCACATCCGGGGTTTTCCAGCAAATCCAGCATGGAAAGGGGACTGTAGAGATCAGCCAATCAGATGTTGAGGTTGTGGATTTGTGTTGAAAGAGACTGTGTGTAGTGAAGATGGCAGAGGTGGAGAAAGTCACGGTGTTGGTGCTTGGAGATGTGTTTGTGCATGCCTTACAGCAGTATGCTCAATGCAGGCATGTGGCAAACAATTTCGATGTTAAAGGAGTGGAGGTGGTGTGGAGCAGTGTGCCTGATTGCAATGTACAGGGATTTGTACACGTTTGTGAAGATATGGGCAGGATGAACAGTCCCCATCTGGTAGTTTTGCACTATGGTGCTTTTCATTTGGGCTATGTCAGTGCCCCTACTTTGTTGGCAGATTTGGAACACTTGGTTCAAGCAGTAATGAACATCCTTCCAAATGCCAAAGTAATTTTTTCTGGATTACTACCTATGGCAATATGGGACAATAGTTCTGTTTTTTGTCCTCAGCAAAACATTGGTAGGTGTGCAATCAACCGAGGCATGTGTGCTTTCATGCTTAGAGCTGGTATGTTTTTCTGTAATAATGAGAATATTGATTCCAGTAATGCTGTTTATTTTAAAGAAGAAGGCATTTCCTTATCTTTTTTGGTAAATGCTATGCTGTTTTGGAATATAAGGGTTGCTATGGAGAAGGTTATGTGAAGATTTTAGTAGAAAAGTAAGAAGAATAAAACCCCCAAAAAATACAAAATAACAGGTGTCTGTCAAGCATCTGCAAAAAAACCAAAAAAAATGCTCTTTTCAGAGCCAACCTCAAAGGGGAAATGGGGCACACTATTTCATTTTACATTCACCACGCTCAGATTTTCGATATGTCCGCGGAGATGGTGGTAGTCCGCGGACATCACATGTTAGATATGGGGATTTTGGGGTGGAGAGGCATGCACATGAGAATGAGCAGAGCAAGGGATTGGTCAGTAAAGTTTACTGGGTATGTGGTGTAAGGAGAGAGTTTGTCAGAACGTCTTTTTCCTGAGAGAAGAACAGATAGCTATGGCTGTGTGTTTCCGAAAACAGATTATCTGGAATTTGGGAGACTCATGGATACATTGGTTGGAGGTGCATGCAGAACGCTGTGGAGTAGCTGCAGATCTTGGATTCCCTCATGTGGAAGTGCACTGGCATGGAGTGCGTGGAATGAAATGGCTGGACTTGGTACCTCTCTGTGCTACTTTAGAGACAGTTCATCATCCAGACATAATTATAATTTATTGTGGAGGGAACCGTTTAGGACATGTGTCTGGAATTTCTTTGCAACTTGCAATGAAAGAAGGACTTGGGAAGGTCATGGACATGTTTCCAAATTCCCAAGTAATTTTTTCTCGTATTGCGCAAAGACAAATGTGGCTGTGTTCTTCTTCATTTGGTCCACAAATGGAGAAAGCGAGGCAATGCCAATAAGGCTATAGGTGCCTTTCTAAGAGATGTTGGCATGTCCTCTTTTCACAATGAAAATATTATGTTTCTTAACATATACATTTTTCGCAGAGATGGAGCCCATCTTACTTATGCTGGCAATCAGATTTTTTTGAGAAATGTACAAAATGCATTGCAACCTTGTTTGGAATTACAGTCATCTATTTTGCATTAGATGTTGACAATTTCAAGTTTTTCAAACACACAAAAACACCACCAGAAGGCTCTTTTCAGAGCCACCACTTCCTCCCACAGAAAAGTGCATTGGTTTTGCTAGGGCAGCACCCTAAAACTTAATATGTCCTAGAACTGTCCGCGGACTTCCAAAAAATTGCACAGGGCCCTACACTGTTTATTTGCCACTTCTATTTTTAAACTGTGAAAGGCGGCTCTGAAAAGAGCCTTTTTTTCATTCTTTTATTTTTCGGGGGGTTTTTTACACACGACACACTAGGAGAGGAGGGCAAAAGAGGGTAATGAAGGGACACCAACCATGGGGATAAGAAAGGGCAGGTGGAGAGAGGAAGATCAAGGGTGGGCCTTAGTTAGGTAGGTAGCAGGTCTTCTGGTGGTCCGTCACCGCAATCTCAAAAGCACTTCAAAGACTCTCCCCACTGCAGGTTACTGCGTCACAGTACATACACAATATTGTGACCCTCAAAAGGTAAGGGTCAACAGCATTGTGAATGGCCTGTGGGGCAGCTGGAGGGATGCGCTCTCCCACAGGAGTGTCTCATGTGGTGAGAGGAGCAGAAACAGAGCATGTGGTGGAGGAAGTCAACCTACTACGTTCATCACAAAGTACAACCTTGCGAATGGCCCCACCGTGGAACGACATCAGGTGTTGCTTCATGGATGTCGTACCAAAGCTGTATGAACCACGTCTCCCACGACTCAGCACCATTTTGCACTGGTTGCAGGTGACCTTGTTTGCATGTGCTTTTGGTACGTTACCATGAATGGTAAACAACCGCCACACCCAAGACTCCCGGCGAGTGCTGGTATTAGGGAGTTCCTCTACCTCATTCTCTACATCCTCGTCCTCTACATCCTCACACCTGTTCCCCTCTGCAGGCCCTTAGGGAAGTGGTGGTGGTGGAGGGGTTCAGGGTGGTGCTGACACGGATGTAGCAACAGCAACCATGGATGCCATAAGGTTTGTTGAGATAATCTCAGCAAGAGCAGCAAAGGTAGCAAAAGTCAATCTGCAATAGCCAGAAGCACAATGAAGATCAGCTCTGGGGTGTGGCCTTTTATAGGGGTAGATGGGTGCTTTTCGCGGACAGATCGAAAACCCCAAAAAGGTTCAAAAAGTTCCAAAAAGTATGTGGAAAGCCAGGGTCATTGTCTGGGACATGTGCAATGGTGAATTTTTACTGTAAAATAATTTGGATTGTCTGAAAAAGTTATTTTAAAATGTTGGGGAACTGGACAGTGTCCGCAAATCAGGACACACGCTCAGCGTGGGTGCGGTCACATGATGATGTCGGGAACACGTCCGAGAAGGGAACGGGTGTCCGCTGGACACCAAATGCATGGGAACGGTCATGCGCATGCGCGCGGGTGTTCTTCGGACAGTGTTTGGATCCTCAAACAAATTAAAAGTGCGACACACGTGAGACCGACAGTTACAGACAGGCGCGAAGTTCACCAGACTTATGGGTGTGGTGCGCATGTGCGTAGATGTTCTACAGACTGTACGGACAGGTATAGTGTCCTTAGGACACCTCCATTTTGTTTAATTACGGACATCACGGATACCGCGCGTTTTCTAAGAACAGTTCCATTTTGCTTGTGTACAGTGCGGACAGGTATAGTGTCCTTAGCACACCCCCATTCTGTTCATTTACGGACATCCCGGACGCCGAGTGTATTCTAAGAACAGTTCCATCTTGCTTGTAAACGGTACGGACAGGTATAGTGTCCTTAGGACACCCCCATTTTGGATAATTACGGGCATTCTGGACAGGCACGCTGTTCACGGACACCTCAACTGACTTTTAAAAAAAATAAAACACAAAGGATTGAATTAAAAGACACTTCATATTTTTTTTATTATATACAGATACACATTTATGAAAGAGAGGGGGAAGCAGAAACTGGCACAAATACAGGGGAAATAGGGGTTTGGAGAGGATGGATGGGAGGAGATGAAGGGATAGAAGTCTCATCATAACGTCTTTCTTGGTGGTGAGGGTTTGGGTATAGTTGACTGCGACATGGAAAGGGTGAACAGGTACATGTGGGACAATGGTATTTAATTTTTTCTTTTATGTGGTCCTCCACAAAATGTTTCAAAAGATTGAAATTTTCCATGAACATGTCCATTTTTTGCTCCATGCGCTGCAGAGTATTTTCCAATGTGTCTTTTGGTGTATTACTTTCAATGTTTATATGGTCTGTTAAAAAAATATATATATGTTAAGTGCACATAAAGTAATGATTATTAATCTGCTTATAAAGAAAAGTGTCTACCATTAGTATTACTGTCTTCAGACATTTCCTCATGTGGGAAATTTTCCTAAAGCCATTCCAAAGTACCGGACATTTCTGTGTAAAAAACAAAAATATGTTAATTTTAGTGTACCTAATACAAAAAGTTTAGAAATATATGAGAAAAATGAAGTTTACTTACTAGTTTCTGGTAAGTTGTGTTCTTACTGTTGTGTAGGTCTGCTGTTGCTCATAGCTGTGCAGTTCTGTGAGGTAATTATGTTGGAGGCATATCTTAAATGGATAGTTGATGTGTTAGATATATAGGTTCCACTTCTTATTTATTATTACATATAATGTGTTTATGTGCTGCTTTTTGAACTTGTGCAGTGTTTATATGGCATGGTAGAAGAATTTAAGATACCCCCTGTGTGTTTGGGTAGTATTGATGTTGTCCGCGTCCGTTCGCGGACATACGCACAGTTCGCGGACATCAAAATCACTAGCAGAAGGTTCAGTATGTTCTATGTTACATGTTTATAAAGTAAGGGAATCCTAGTAAACATCGATCAAATTCACACTGTGAAAATGTATATTCAGTAATAAAACCTTTAATAAAGGACGTTATGGTTAATTTGCGTTACTAAAAACCTATGAAATTCAGTAAAAAAACTTTGTTAAAGGGACGTTATGGTTAAGTTGCGCTACTAAAAACCTATGAAATTGAGTAAAAAAAACTTTGTTAAAGGGACGTTATGGTTCCAAGTAAAACCGAAAAACCCCTGAAATTCGCCAGTTATGGTAAGCTAAGCAACCATAACTCGCGCCACCACCGTGCATTGTTAAGACTAACACCCAGGATTCAAAGATGACATCACAAATGTTATTGATGACATCACTGATGACATCACATATCTGACTCACTGTCTTTTCCTATAGTGATATATCTTAGACAGTAATAGTGCGGACCAAAGAAATCAAAAAGTACTATATGTGTAGACTTATACTTCAAATATGTTCTTACAATAATTCGCTTAGGGTCCACTCACAGCATATGAAACATATACATAGGAAAAATACACACTTAAAAGATAGCAATGCTTTCTGTGTATGAAGACAATTAGTAAGGTTATCAATACTTTCTTATTGTTCTGCTGTTTTTTTATTACTGTTCTTTCTCTGGATGTGCTCATATTTGTATTTGCATTACTTTCTTTAGGGTGCAGTCACATTATGTCATATTTGTACTTAGGGAAGTAGTAGGTTTGAAGCAGAGCGATCCTTTTTGTGCATAAAGATAATCACTTTCTACTTCTACTGCTGCTTTATTGCGTACTTCACTTTCTCTGTATATACACACATATTTGTATGTGTTGTTGTGTCTTTGTGTTTTGTATGTAATAATGAAATTATGTGGTGGTTTTATTAGCTACTTATTACATGTTGTACAGTACACAAAACTGTAATAAGAAAGCAGTTATCATTTCACTATTCAACATGGGAAGATTATGAATATTGCACCTCCATCATGTATGCTGCACACAATGCTTATATTTATACATGAGCAGCTTAGAATACTGTAAAGAACTTCACAATACAATGCTATTTATATCAATGCATTGCCTAATGCACTACATAGCTCAAGACATCTATTCCAATGATCCTTGACACTTTTTTTTGTCAACATTATTATAAGAATCCCTTGTACAGAGTTATCATGAAAATTAAATGCACATGTGATGCCATCAGTGATGTCATCAATGACATTTGTGATGTCATCTTTGATGTCCTGGGTGTTAGTCTTAGCAATGCACGGTGGTGGCGCGAGTTATGGTTGCTTAGCTGACAATAACTGGTGAATTTCAGGGGTTTTCTGGTTTTACTTGGAACCATAACGTCCCTTTAACAGCGTTTTTTAACTCAATATAAATATACAGAACATAATTCTGGGTATATAAAATGATAGATAACATTCCTGTTAAAGTGTTAAATAGATTGTACATTTTTAATCATTGTTGCACTATGCACTTTGATAGCCGCATCTGAACTATAATCTTATGGAATGCACTAAACACTTTAATTCTCAAGAACACCGATTACAGTTTGATTGGAGCAATGAGGATTATTGGCACTGACTTGCATATTAAAGGTGTTTAAGAATTGTACAAACATGCCATAGGCAATATTATGTATTTTATTGTCCATACGAATGCGCACTGTTTACGGAAAAGAAAAAAAGTGTTGTGCTTGAAACCTTTTCATTTTTTTAATTATTAAGGTATATACAAATACATGGCATTTGTTACTCATGCATGTAAACAACAAAAGATAACATTTGAAAAGAAAATATATGCTATATATGCAATCTTGAGTAATTGTTATCTGTATTTAATGTATCGTCTAAGTCACCTCCACAATGTTTATCACTTGGGTGTTTTAAAATAAACTTCCTCATGAGGAGGAGTTACTGTGAAAAAGCCTGTGGGTTGTGGTGAAACACGTGAAGCTGCCGCCTTGCAACAATATCACTGGGAAATTGTGATTTTTTTTTAAACTGCTTATTTTTTAAATAAAGGCTGTTATTTTTGCACAACCTGTGCAATTTTTTGTTTGGTCCCTGGTCCCTGTCCATGAGTGAGGAGTGCTGCCCGTCGGAATGGTGTCTGGTATGCTATTCTTAATTGGAATATATATATATGTATATATATATAACATTTCTTTAGTGGACACAGGTAGCTGGGAATGCGCTGACTGGTCAATAGGGATGACACCCTCAAGCACATCTATCTTCTCTACATTGAACCTCAGCATGGCATTGGCTGTGCACTATGGCTTCACCTCTAAGCTCTGAATTATCTCTGCTTTTCTTCAAACCTTCAGAAATGGCTTCTGGGTGTCCTCTACAGATCTCCTCCTTTGCCTATCACCTGGTGGTATCTGTCTGTATTACAAGCTCCCTTTTATCTCCCAAAGGGCCTGGGTATATATAGGCTGCTCAACACTTTCCTTCTGACTTACTTACTGGATGTGGGTTAGTTGTAATTCGCTGTCTATTCTGACTGGATATGTCCCGCAGAGTAAAATTGCTAAATTCACCTAACACATCTCTAATTGGTTAATTTAATGAAGGGTACACTATAGGTGTCTTTTTAGGTTCAGAAACCAGAACTTGCCTTTTCTTTTGGAGTTTATCATCACTAGTCCATGTGTCTTCTAGTGAAGTGACAACATTAAGACGATACTCATCACTAGTCCATGTGTCTTCTAGTGAAGTGACAACAATAAGACGATACTTTTTAAAATAACTATGATCCTTAAAGAACTTGATTTGCAACTACTTGACAACTTCATAAAAGTAGCATGTTCTTTGGGTACTTCAGAGATTCAAATGGATATATTTTGGTGTTCCTGGAATGAAGAAATTGAAAGATTTAAAATATTTTCTTGCATATCAGACCTTGCTTGAATCTGTTTCATTTTCGTGTTTCAAATCTACATTTGTTATTGTCATAGTATTTCCAAAATGTAATTTACAATTGAAAATGCTATAAATTCCTGGCTTTTACGGGACCGCCTACTTGAAATGAGGCTCCTTGTTCTGCTGGTGACTCATAACTCTGCTTCAAAAATTAGACAGCTTTGCACCCTCCAATATTCATGATCACATCATGATATGGGTGTTCTGTAACTGGTTGAGTTTAAATAGGTCTGTAATTGCTGGCAAGTATCAGCAAACCTGCGTATGATGGTGGCCTCACACTAGACTTGCCACCTTCAATATCAGACACAGAATATTTCTATTTCACCTAAAGTTAAAAACATTGGGCGTCCATTTAGATCAAACGTAAATAAGAGCACCCAAACCAAATATATCACCAGTTCATCCTGATACTCTCTTCAACTCTTCAAGAGAATACAGCATTTTTTACAACAAGATCCCCTGCTACTAAAGCCACAACCACTACTGGTTTAAAATTAGACTATTGTAACTCAATATATATCGTTGAACCTAAGATCATCATATCACTACTCCAAGCACTCCAAAGCAATACTGCTTGAATGGTGGTAATTGTCCCTATCCATGCATGGGCAACCCACATCTTGACAACATTATATTGTCTTGTTGTGTCTGAAGTGGCTACTGTGATTTGTAAAAGCGTCCACAGAAAATATCCACTATACCTGAAAACATTGTTTTAACATCATATACCTTCTAAGACTCTTCGTTTTACTGCAGATGCTCTGCCTGCACTCCACAGGTTTAGATTCAATGCAGCACGTGGAATCCATTTTGTTTCATGGTGCCAGGATATGAAATGGACTCCCTCTGAAAAGCAGCATGAACCTGACTCAATGAAGTTTTTGCAGACTGTTGAACTCACTTCTTCCGATTTCACTTGGAAAATTGACTAGTCCCTCTCCTTGAATTGCATATCGCTTCACTCTTGCGTTATATTTTCTGCTATACCCACAGTGCTCACAAAACCTTTCGGTCTAAAGCACTACATAATTACACCTAACATACTTTGTGTACCAAGAAAGAGCTGCAAGTTGGGAAACTGAGTCATAAGTCCCATAGTAAGCTAAGAGACATTTGTGCCAAGAAACTATTGCATGTTGGGAAACTGAGATGAACACCCAACAGAAAACGGAGAGAGATTAATTTCAATAAAATGATGCCTGTTGGGAGACGAATCATAAGTGGCATAGCATAATAAGAGACATCTGTACCAAGGAAGTTCTGCATGTTGAGAAACTGAGTCCAACACCACACCACAAACTGAGAGACATGTATTTCAATAGAATGCTGCAGGTTGCAAATTGAGTTTTACTGTGAATTCTTGAGGGGGCTGCAAAAAGTTGGACCAAGTATGTAGGTTAGAGGGAATCTTAATTTTAACAACATCTAAAAACTGAAAGGGCTGGTGTAATCTGTAAATCAAGCAGGTGATGATATAATGAAACATACTCAAGCTCTTCCTGGGCACCAGAACAAATTAAAATTAAGAACTGACAAAGCCAACAGTTTTAGCTGTTGCTATAGCCTTAAGGAAGTAGCTCATGAGAAATGGTGTATGGGTGTGGAGAGGAGAAAACATGGTGAAAGCACTGGACATTTGTCTTTTACTGTCAATGTTAATAGTGGTTTGAGTGTTTTTTCATTATTGTAGTTAAAGGGTGTTCTGGTTAAGCTTAACTACCCACAAAGGCGGGTCCTCACAATAAGCTTAAGCTCATCTCTTGTGCGCCTTCTACATACATATGTATATTTTTTGTTAATAGGAGTTGCACCAATACAGCACACTAGCCTTCCACTATATCCCTCCCAGGTGTCGTAGAGCTTTACAGAGTTAGTAAGTGACAAATAATTACCCAGCAGAGCTCAGTGCGCGTTTTATACCCCTTGCGGCATTGAAAGGCTCATATGTACCCACTGGGAGGCCAACAAGTAGCATATAGGTTACTCACAGATGGTCCCCCTCTTCTGCACTCTGACACTCACATATTCCTCACCTCCCACAATCTTTCAGCCTTTGTTGGTGGCTTAACATACTTAAAAAAGATTAAAGCAAACTCTTTAATATAGCTCATGGATTGATGCATGTCCTGTATTTATCTGCGATCAACCTGCAGGCCCCCTTGTTTCAAACTGAGCAGGGATTCATTACACTGGTTATGCAAGCATCAAGTAACAGTCAGTTTAATTGTAGCTATTATACATATTGACAAATTGACAGATCCCAGTTAATGTCTGCAACCTCATTTGTCCTTATTATTCTGAGGTCAAGTCAAACCGTTCCGGAATTGTTTCGTTTTAAAATAAAAGTGTATGAAGCAGTTGAAACTTGCACTTTCAGTGCAGTGCACTGAACAGCCCCTTAAACTGCAGGCCCATGCATTTGGTGGTTTATATTGTGCATGGGAGGGGGTGTTGCGATGGGGTTTGCGGGGTGCAGTGCAGACCAGTAGGGAACATAGCTCCACTACTTCTTTTTGTACACTTCGACCACTGAGCATAACACATCCCAAATGGGATATGCCTGTTCAGACCACTTTTCTCTGCAGTCTAGCAATTGTAGTTCTTCTTTTGCGTGGATTAATACAAAACTTTAGGTCAAAGAAAGAAGGACTGGAAAATCACCTTTTGATTGGAATGGGGCATGTTGGCATGGAAGCAAAACTCCTACAGGACCTGACCTGAACAATATTAGTTTAAAACAGGGGAAACTGCTTGACACTCTGAATTAATCCTTTTAAAGAGTTCATAAGAATTCGTTAAGGGGCTGACGAGGGGCTAACAACGCGAGACGGACTCAAAGTTACTTTTTTCTCAACTTTCACTATTTATTAAAATTAAAAGGGGTGGGATAGATGCCTATGTTTCCGTATCCTAATGAAGATGTCCCTACCTAGCAAACTAAACTAAAGAAAGAAGACCTACTGTCCAAAAAGTCTGTGACCCTCCCACTAATATATACAACAAAAACCAACAAGGAATGTTTGGCTATCTTTAGTTTCACAAAACAGAATGAAATGTGATGAATCCTGGAGAGTTCTCACAGAAACCCTACCTAAAGTCTCCTTCCAGGTGGGCCTGGGGGTGGTATTAGCCGGGTAGATCACCTGGGAGGAGAAGGGCCCCAGGGGACAGGGCGACTTTGTGGGATAGGACACAGTATGTGTCTTCCTCAAGGAAGGAAGGAAGTATCTCTAATACTAGAATATGTAATGGCTTGTCAACAAGAATCTTTATTTTCTCATTCTAACTATGAGACTGTGACATTGAGGGTGAAGATCCTGGTAATCAGTCAGGTGTTAGAAATAAGAAATACCCTTTAATGGTTACTGATGGTTATGAAAATGTAAGCTTTATATGTCCCAGAGAAATAAGGAGGAAGAGTCTATAATTGCCACTAATTTAAACCCTGGGAAATCCCATTCTTTAATAACACCACAAACCTTATGTAATCATTATGGGATTTCATCTGTTAATGTATGTAAGAAGAATAGTGAATTTCAGGTTAATTTAACTGTAATAACTAAAGTTGATGCTGGGGACTACAAGTCCCATGATTCTCAGAGTACTGGGACGGGGAAGAGGACTGCAGAGGCACAAGACTGTAGGTTGCAGTCAATTAGGAGGAATGACACACACCTGAGGAGGGCTGAGAAGCATAAAAAGTCCCCTCCTGTGCAGACCATGAGAGAGGGAAGTGAAGGAGAAGGAGACAGCAGTAGCAGCAAGTGGAGCAGTTTAATAGTCTCCATGTGGCAGCTGAAGCCAAAAGCAAACTGGAGTGGAGACGCCGGGACATCTGTAGGGTGTAATTGTGATGCTGGTCCAGAGCGGGTCGCAGAGGCTCAAGTTTGCAGTTGCAGAGGTCGTGCAGTGGAAGGCGTGCCATTTTGAAACTTTTTCCACTGTCAGACAAGCACAGGAGTCAGAGGAGTTCCGTGTTGCTGTGGGAGCTGGGAGAGCTCTGAAGCTGACAGATGTGAGCTGCAGAAAGCCATACAAAGGAGATTTCCAGGCTGCTCTGGAAACCCAAGACTGGAGAGCTGAAAGTAGTGAGGCGAACAGACGTGCATGCTAGACCCAGTGAGTTCACTGTTACATTGTGACCCCGGAGTGCTCCATAACCACCCTCTTGCCGCGTCCAGGTGATTGAATCTCACAATTGAGATTAACAAAGTAGCGTTTAAGTGGAAGAAGTTCCCTTTTCAATAGGGAACTAATGCAAAGCAGTCTTTTACTTCTAATGTGAATCACGCTGATGTAAGAAGGCGCAGAGGGTGAATTAAGAACTGGATAATTATACCTGAGAAGTGTGACTGTGACATTTTGGGGAAATGTGAGAGTCAACTATCAGAGCGGTCAATACTTGAATGTCGAACAAGGGACATTGTGGAAGAAAAGAGAAACCATCAATTCCACAATCAAAAGAGAAATAAAACTAGGCAATTACAAAATAACCAAAATTGCCCAAGCCAAAGAAAGGTTGTTAAGATATTGAGCAATGATAAATATTGTAGCTCCTCTAGAAAAGTGATCTCAAAGGGGACTGGTTTAAGCTCACATTGCCCAAATCAAAGAAGTTTTAAAGTTGATCAGAATTCTTATAAGCAATTGGTTGACAGAAAAGGGGAGAAACCGACATGGCAGGTTGGCGCCCCTTCTGAGAGAGAATATTCAGAGGGAGAGGAGCATAACCTGTAAAGAGTGTGGCAGAGACACAGGTCTAATAAACCGCACCAGTGCGGTTCTTGTATCCCCTAACATATTGCATATACTTGCAACTTGTGAAGCACAATACATTGCTAAAATGTTTAACCTTTACCACTGAAATACTTATGAGTAGTAGTTGGTTCTGACCTGCCACAAGAGTACACCAGGTCAGGAAGTGTTTTGGTACGTTGATTTGCGCTGGCACCAGAGTATACCAGTACAGAGAACGTTGTTGTACCAATCCTGGCAGATGAATGGACCAGGTGGAAGGCATTGAACTACTGTGGTGTGGTTAACATTCTTGAAGCAGTTGAGGACTCATTTAAGCAGAAGAAGCACCCTGACACGTAGATGATATTGAAATAGGAATTTTCTGAACTCCTGCTGAAGTGTTAACATTGTCAACCAAGTGGTTTTGAGTACTATGGCTGAAATATGATAACAAAGACCTTGTTCTTATTGAAACCAATGAAGCAAGGAATTATCACACGCTGAAGAGAAGACATTGGTTAAAAAAGTTTTGCTACGAAAAGAAGAAGAGAACTTTGTTGCGCAATTGTGAACTGTTGGTTGAATACTATCTTGGAACTTTTACTATTAAAGTGGAACAAAGAGACTTGAACTGGAACTGTGTTTATAGACAAGATTTCCTGAACTTGTTTTTTAAACTCTTTATTATTTTTGTAATAAACAATAATAACTTCATATAAAGTAAACAATGTCTCACATTAATCAGTAATAAACAAAATTGCAGAACATCTTAAATATCATATATTGTACATTCCAACAAACTAACCAACATACTGACATGTATACACAAAACAACACAAAAGACAACACAAGCTGGAAGAGAGAATAAAAAAAACCCTCACCTCACCCCAAATATTCTCATAAATTCCACAACTATTATCACAATTCCATCACCATATCAATCATAAAGAGCCGCAAACAATCCTATAACATCATGTAATCTTCTTCTTTATCTTTATTTTTCAATGAAACCTTATCATATTGTGATAAAACCTGCAACTCCATTAACGACTCTTCAATATTAGGCTTTTTCCTTGTTTTCCAAATCCTGAGGATTAACTTAATTGCCACCATTATGGCCCTATCTATCCAGCAACAATGCTTTCTAGTATGCACACATCTTTCTTTATGTGAGAGTAAAATTATGTTTGCTGCAGATCTTTGCAAGTGTATACCAAAGATTAAATCAATCATATCAATAACATTTTTCCAAAACAATTGCACTCTCGGGCATTCCCACAGTAAATGTAAAAGAGTACCTCTACCAATACTTCTACCAATATCGCAACACCAGCATAATTCATTCGATTGTGGCCCCAATTTAAACATCTTAACTGGTGTCCAATATCCTTCAATCCAGTCCATGCCAATTGATGTTTCTTTTCTATTGGCATGAAATGCATGTAGGTTTGCACACTGTATTCTTGCCATTCTAATAATTTGCTAATCTCTGGTTTCTTTCCAACTGAGCCACAAGCCATATCCTTCCTCAGATTAATCATGGAAGCTAAAGCCAAATACCTATTAATTTCTCTCCATCCTAAGTCATATTTATACTGTAATTCCTCAAAACACAACAATCTGTCATCCATCATATCTTCTAGCCTCAGAATTCCCCTTCTTATCCAACTCAACCAACTCAGACATTTATTATTAATTTGCAATGGTTTATTATGCCATAGAGAGCATCAGGGCTAAAGCCATAACCTTGTTCATTTTCTCTAAACCACAGCCCTATCACCTGTCTGGTTGCCACCACTGGGATCCGTTTTAACCGTTTACTTGATAATTTACCAGTCCTATAAATGTTTTCTAGATCATATGGTGCACAAATTTCTCTTTCAATGCGTAACCAAATTGGTTTCTTAATGTTCTTTTCTCTAAAGTAATATGAACTCTTTTTAAGTAAAAAGGCTCTGTAAATCTGGATACCCAAATACCCCTTCCTCAACACTTTGCATCAATGTGTACTTTGGAACACAAGGCTTTTTCCCAGGACCCCACATAAAGTATTGAAAGAGTTTATCCATTTGCATTAATTATTTTTTAAATATCAATAAAGGGATGAATTAAATAACATACAAGAGGTTAGGCAAGAGAACAATTTTAATCGCATTAATTTTCCCCCATAAATTCAACGTCAACCTCTCCCATCTCTTTATCAGTAATGATATCTTTAAGGTTACTTGATCCAAATTATATTGTAATATTTTATTCAAATCTCCAATAATAATAATACAGTTCAATGAGTGCAAAATGTTACTATCACACATTCTAGACAATGGAAAAATCTCAGTTTTATCCCAATTCACCTTATGCCCCGATAATTCACCGACCTCCTTGAACATATATTTTATTACATCCCCACATACTTCAGAATTCGACAACAAAAGCAGCATTTCATGGGCATATGATAAAATTTAAACTTCAACTTTCCCAACCATAATTCCTTTTAACATTTCACATTGTTTAATGTACGCAGCAAGAGGCTCTAGCGCCAAATTAAACAAAAATGGTGATAATGAGCAACCTTGTCGTGTGCCCTTCGATAACGGAAATGATTTCGAAATTACTCCATTAACCAATAGTTGAGCCCTAACATCAAATTGTATACACTCCACCATTTTCATAAATACTGGCCCAAATCCCATTTTTACTAACGTGCATTCCATACATTTCCAATTAACCCTGTCAAAGGCTTTTTCAGCATCAAAAAAACCAATAACATTATTATAGTCCTTCCCATAATGTTCACCAATCACATTTAACACAGTTCTTATATTATCGTACCCACACTGCCCTGGAATGAAACCCACCTGAGTCTCATCAATCAAGTTACCCAGATTAGAAGGAGAAACTATTGTCTCTGGTCTGAAGATAACTATTGCATTGATTATTATTGAAATGCCATATTTTACCTTGTTACGTTTTGTATGTTTAAGTGTGAGGGACAGAATCCTTTTAATTGAGGCACAAACATTTTCGTCAGGGTAGGGATAGTGATGCATTTATCCAACTTTTTAAGTTCATAAAATAGCATCTTTTAAAATAACATCACAAAGTGTCCACCTCACATTTATGACCCCCCCAGAAAGTACTCCTTGTGACCAGGTTTGAACCCCCTTCCCCTTGTTCAATTCAGGAATATCCTAGATAAATTTCAGATTCTAGCAAGTTTGATTCAGTTCAATGATACATGTCTTTTCTTTCAATTGAGTATTTCCACTGAATTATACAAATGTCTCTTTCACAAACTATTGTTCAAAAATCAAACATGTGTTCTCCTTCACAGCATCCTTCTTGATAAGGCAAACTGTCTCTTCCACAATACACAAGATCATAAACCAATGCAATTGTTTTCTTTAAAGTTCAAGGCAATTCTTACCACATCATCCTTATTCTTCAGTTGAAATACAATTGTCAGGATAGCACAATAACTATCTTTTTGCCACACCAACAGTTCTTCAAAAATATCCTCTTCTTTACTGGTATACTCGCCTGCCAGGACTAACTACTAATGATCCCTTTCTTGGTTCACTGTCCTGCCAGGAAGATAAACTCCTACAACTACAAGTAATTTCAGTGACAATAACTGTTCCAGAGTTCTCCCCACCAGTATCCCTTGTTAGCAAGGCTGCACACTGGTAGCCTATTTTTAGAATCTCTGTGTTTTTGACAATGTGGTTTACAGGCTTCCCCAAATTGGTGTCCCGAAAAAGGAGGATTGTGCCGAGGTTGCCTTCTTATATCTTCTTGATCACAACCTCTTGGCTGCTGGCAATGCAGGTTACAGATTTCCCCGGATAGGTATCCCTTGAAAGGGGAATTACATCCTTGCTGCCTCTTTACTTCTCCTTAAAAACCTTTTGGCTGGTGGCAATACAGGTTACAGTTTTCCCCAGATAGTTGTCCCTTGAAAGGCCAATTGTGCCCTTGCTGCCTCTTCACTTCATATGTTCAGTATTCAAATCTATTAGGCATGGCCCAATGTCCTGTTCGGAGAGCCCCAGGGTCACCTTTTATGTTAAGCCAACTCACTGGTCTTCTGTGGCATCTTTGTTGCTTCCTTGGCTAACCTCCTGCGTTCCACTGTCTCTGCTGCCAGCTCCTGCGTAAGTGTAGCGGTCGGAGCAGTTCTTCATTGGAGCTTTGACAGCTCTGTGGGATGTCCATTTCCACTTCTGCACCCAAGCTGTTTGTGTCGTGTTGGGAGCTCATCTCCCATGCGACTGGGCTACTTCTTCCCCCGCCGGTCACAACACTGCTACCTGCTGCACAATCTCTGCAATGCCATCTGCCTATTCTGTCCACATCGGCTCCAGCTGGTGTTCTTCATTCAGCAATCTCAGGGGTTTTGATTTCTTCTGCATCTGCTACAGTTGCCACACCTTCCTTCAGATGCAACTCATTGTGAGATTTAAATGTCCCACTCAAGTGCTTCACCCTACAACAACTAAACCGCTCATTATGTTCAATGGGATCTTTAATCTATATTGCATCTGAGTTCCTCTTCCTCGTCCCAGTACCACATGCATTACCCGCCTTGAAATCCATAATGAATTGCAGAATAATTTCATTATTTTGTTAAATTTTACAATAGGCCATCAATGCTTCAGGGTGAACAGGGAAATCATGAATGGAAGAGTTCACCAATTTCCTCCGGCATGAGTTTCCCCCCATGTAGTCCGCCCACATAATATCCCCCCGCCCTCCGGGTCAGGATCAAGTAGCCGCTGCCTTTCCCTGGCCACATGAAAGGGGGCGGCCCATACCGAGGTCTCTGTGATGATATCAGTAGATTCATCACAGGCCTCTATGATATTCTTCCAATTATGGTGGTAACACCTGACATAGGAATGGTAAGTAGCAAGATACTCACCATAAACATATACACACATAGGTTAATTGATTGTATTATTTCTGATAGGAGGAGATAGAAATGTGTGCATTGTATGGTAACTCACAGAATTGTACAGCAATGTTACAGTGTAATTAAAAAATATAT
The DNA here is from genome assembly GCF_040938575.1 of Ambystoma mexicanum. NCBI lineage: Eukaryota > Metazoa > Chordata > Amphibia > Caudata > Ambystomatidae > Ambystoma > Ambystoma mexicanum. The sequence goes on along the minus strand of NC_090922.1, from coordinate 140,497,148 downwards.
ATTATTTCAAATTGCTTGATCTTAGGTGTGTGTCCAAGGGATATGTTGTAACAACACACCTTCCATTTGTGTGAGTGGGTGGAGCTGCCAGGTATTGGTGCAGACCTGTCACTACCATAAGTGCTCCCCAGAAGGTGGCTGGAGCAGGATTCTCTGGTGTCTTCAACCCTCGTGCATGTAACAGCCTTATATTCTATCAAAAAACGAATGAGCAAGGTCAGGTCAATCTCTGCTGAAGAGTAATCACTGCTACACCCTGAGTGGGTGACCCCTTGTGTGGGTGGTCACAGAATTCTCATGAAACTGTTCTTCTGCACAAAAGGGTTTTATTTTGAAGTGCAGTGGTGTAGTAATACACTGGTATTTTTCAAAAAACATAGGACATTCACATTTGAGGACATACAAAGTGTAGTACCTAAGTACGAATGATCAAGTAGTCAATATTTGAGACATCTACTTGTACAGTTTGTTCATTCTCTATAGGTTCCTTGGGAAGGAAGCTTAGAGAATTCAGTGGAATCATAAACAGGTGGGGGGCCCATAGAGTGTGGGCACAATCAAGAGTTGAACAACAACATATAATACATGTCAACACGACAGTGTTTCAGCAATTTTGCATGGAGCTAGGTGAGCTCTAATGGTGTAGGCCTTCATCAGGACAGGAGTGTCTTTACGAGTGGAGGGTCCTATGTGGTCTGTAGGAGTGAAACAGACAAAGAACGTGTCAGGATGTACGTGGTCAGCAAAGATCTAGCAGAGAAAGGTTATGAATACTATGTAGGGCGGATGCTGGTGCTTACCGAATCCGAGGAGCTTCGTGGCTCAGATTAAGAGGTGGAAGGATCCACTTCTTTAGGATGCAGTCGTCATCTTGTCAACAGGCAGGGTCACGTCTGTAAGGGGATGAGGAAGCAGGATTACTAAACGGCGCAACAGGGGTGCGGTTCCTCTCTAGCCCAGAGTTAGTGTGTGGTGTAAGTCTTAGCAGATTTGGTGAGAGTAGACCTAGTGGTGGTCCCACTAAACGTGGAGTGCGCTTAAATAGGATAAAAATGGCTTCTGTGGAATAACAAAATGCCATTTATCAAGTGCATGGAAAACTTAGTGCAAATCTGTATTTAATACAATGTGATTAAAAAGAGTGCCCCTTCTCATCGGTCCTGGGGGAAGGGTGGACCGTGATCTATGTGGGCTGTGCAAGTTCTGGATAACGATGCCACAACACGTGTCATGCAGCCTATGGTGTAGGGGGCATGAAGGGCTATGGGTGTTTAAATGTGCAGAGTCATGCTGTTTAGAGATTCCTTACAGTGAGGGTAGGCCTACCAGTTTCTGTGCATGAAGCCGCGTGCAGTAAAGCTTACCTATTGTCAGTGCATTCAGCTGCCAAGATCGTTGAAGCAGCAGTGTGACGTCTCGGATTTCGAGGATGCATGTGTGTTAAGTGCAGGCTAGGGCCATGTTAAAGAACAGGGGCCCTGTGGTGGAGTGACTACCTAAATGCCTGTTTGGAGTTGATGCAGGCAGTCAGTAGGGCCAAAATGCAAGTCATGCATGGTGACTACCTAAATACCTGTTTAGAGTTGATGCAGGCAGTCAGTTGGGCCAAAATGCAAGTCATGCAAGGTGACTACCTAAATGCCTGTTTAGAGTTGATGCAGGCAGTCAGTTGGGCCAAAATGCAAGTCATGCAAGGTGTGGCGCATGATGATGATGTCAGTCACTGTCAATCACATTGGGTGTCAGCTGTCATGTAGTATAGAATCAGGCCTGTGTTACTTCATTCCCACATGTTGTTCATGAAAGGTATATGACATCAGTGGTTTATATCAATTTACAGATGTAATTACTTTAAATAAAGATTTGACAGAAAATCAAAAAACTAATTGTTACACAGTGCAAAATCTTGTTTTTAGAAAATGGAAAGGATCTGTATGAAAGTCTGGCCAGATGCAAGGTGGATGTGGTTTCTCAGAGAGCATCTGCAGCCATATTGTATAAAACACATTGCTGCAGACGGTGCTCTGTCATAGGACATACAAACTGTCGCCATATTTTACAGGAAATGCTTCCACTCTACAGTTATGTTCAAACCTTCTTTGACAGTTCGTAGTTTGTGGACCCATTTCTGTTCTAGTCTGGTCAGGGTTTTTTCAATGTCTCCACCTCTACGCATGATGTTCAGTTTCTGTAAGACACACCACTTTATATCCATGTTGGTGTGGTTCTTCTTAACATAGTGTTCCACTAGTGGGTTGTCCCGGTACCTTGTTTTTTATACAAGACCGGTGCTCGCCAATTCGGGTCTTTACAGCTCTCATGGTTTTCCCAACGTATAGAAGTCCACATGGGCATTCAATGGTGTAAATAACTTGTTTGGTATTACAGTTTGTGTGATCCTGTAAGGTCCACGAGATCTCTTTGTGGGTGAATACTTTGGTTGTCTTTGTGAACTGGCAGGCCATGCATTTGCCACATCGGTAGTGTCCTTGGACAGGTGGTAAGTTCCATAGAGTATTAGGTTGTTTTGGAGTTTCAAGAAACATATGGACAAGTGACTCTTTGATGTTGCGGTTTTTCTTGAAGGCAAAAAGGGGCACTTTTTGGAGAGATCCAGTGTTCTTGATCAGTGGCCAGTGCTGCTTGATTGTCTTTTTTTATCAAATTGCTGAGGGGACTGTAGCTCGTCACGTATACTAGTCTGTCCAGTTCTTTGTTGGTGGTTTTGGTGAGGCAGATAGTACGGTCCGTGTTTGCTGCTCGTTTGCTTGCGTGTTTCACAGATTTCCTCGGGTAGCCTCTGTTGAGAAGGCGGTTTTGTAGATCTGTGGCGTGTTTCTCATATGTGTCACGGTTGGTGCAATTCCTCCTAATGCTCAAGAACTGTCCGTAGGGCAGGTTATATTTCAGACCTTGAGGGTGATAGCTTCCAAAGTGTAGTAAGGTGTTCCGGTCTGTAGGTTTCCGAAATAGTTCTGTGTGTAGATGGTCTCCTGACCTGTAGATGTGGAGGTCTAGGAAGTCAATCCCGTGGAAGTCCCAGTGCATCGTGAAGTTGATGTGAGGATTGCATAGATTGAGCCATTCCTGGAATGCAGTTAGGTCTTTTTGGTTCCCCTGCCAGATAAGGAGCACATCGTCGATGTACCTTTTCCACAGCTTGATATTGTTTCTGTAGGGATTAGTGTCTCCCATGACGTTTTCAGTTTCGTAATGTGCCATGTACAAGTTGGCAATGTCTGGTGCAAAGGTGGCCCCCATGCTGACCCCTTTGATCTGTTTGTACAATTGGTCTTTGAATAGAAAGAAATGTTCGGTCATTGCAAGTCTCACACATTCTAGTATGAAGTCTGTAGGGACGGTTTCGGTGTCATTTCTTTTATCCAGAAAGAGTTTCAATACCTCTAATGCCTCTTGTTGTGGGATTGAAGTGTAGAGGGCCTCTACATCTAGGGTGGCTAAGATGTAATCTTGTTCCATGTTGATGGTCCCCAGCATGAGGATGGTGTCCGTGCTGTCTTTGAGGTAGGAATTCATTTGGTTCACAAAAGGTTTCAAGAAGAAGTCTGTGTAGACTGATAGGGGTTCGAAAATTGAATCACAAGCCGATATGATCGGTCTTCCAGGAGGTTTATATCCTACCCAGCACCCATAGGCAGTCTGAGACCAGAAGCTCCCATGAGAGCTAAGTGTCCCAGAAGGCCATGGTTCTACAGGAGTGTTGTAAAGTTAGACGTGTTGAGTCACAGGTAAGCCTTCTATTAAGTTACTTTATTCTGTTGCATTGTCTTAATAAGTGTGGTGATGAATGTTAAGACGGATTTCTGAACTCTGTCCTGGCGGCGCAGAAGTTCGGAAGGCCAACCTAATTACTTGGAACAGGGTAACCTCTGGACAAGCCAGACCAATCAGGGTAGCGATCGCGGCGGTCAAGACTAGGTCTCAAGAGGGGTGAGGGTGACTGAAAGCGCGCAATGAGCTCACAAAGCAAGGACACTTACAAACTACTCCAAACAGGTGTTATATTAAAAATATATACACATTTATTCCAAGGCCTTTGCAATAATGACCGTAGCGAGAAATCACAATAAAACTCTAGTAAACAAACACATACCAAACCAATACAATATATATACAAATACAAACGAGTCTTAAGCGTTAGATGCACGAAATGTGTAGTCCACCTAGAAGGGAAGGAAAACAGGCAGTGCAAAATAATGCTTAGACCCAGTCCGCCTTCAGAGGCACCTAACTAAAAGGAAGTCCGAGCCCTACGAAGAGTGGAGCCTTGTGCTCAAAAGTACCTGCACACGCTGATGCCAACGGGCAAAAAGGAGAGTCTCTTCGAGGGAATCAGGCAGTTCAGTTTAGTGCACAAATGAAGAAGAACAGAGTTCCGCGACTCAAGCGCAGCCTCCACTGTGGGCAGAAGCAGAGCGCGAGTACGGAAAGGCTTGCTGTTTTGACACAGCGGGGAAAAGCTATGGACTCCTGCAGGAGGGCGACCAGTTCCTAGCTATGCTACTCACCGGTCCCCGATGCAAGCAGACCCAGGCTTCTCCGCGTCAGTTTCAGTGCTGGCAGGTTCAGGAGAGCAGGGGACGTCTCGTCGTCGTGTAGATTCTGCAGCAGCAGTAAAGATGTCCCAAACGAAGTGAACCCGCACAGTTTCTTACCACAGCAGGGCAACGGAGCGGCCGTGTGTATCTCAGCCAAAGGTACACTACTCACTTCAGACCTGGGAACGCCAAGTGTACGAATCGTGTGAGAGTGACAAGGACTAGAAATACAACACAACCTGGCGGCGGTTACAGAGCAAGACTCCTGTGTAGGCTGGTCAGTCTGCTGGATGGCCCAGACACACTTCTGATGGCTTACGTGCAGGAGATGGTGAAGATGCCGAGAATAGCTGTCCCCGCTATTCCAAGGGTCGAAGTACCAGTACAGGTATTCTCGTTCGATCAGAGGTAAAAAGGGTTTCACAAGGCGACAGCAGTGCAGAGGAGCAGTCCTTCAGCGGGTCACCAGCGATTCCTCGGATCAGCCCCGTGGTTGCAGGATACTTGGCTCCTGTATTCCTTCGTTCGTGAGAACTCAGGAGATCGACATGGTAGTGGCGTTTCCAGCCCCCTCTTATCCACGGTTCCCTTCGCGCCAAAACGGAGGGGACCCAATGGGAGATCCGCTCATCAACACTCACACCATACGTGGACCTATCACGGACCACGGTGGTCCCAGGCATTCACACCACCCTAGACTCTCTGGCACCTAGGATGGGTATTGGGACCAGACATCCCAGCCCACATCCTGGAGGCACACACAAGGCCTGTAGAAGCCTGCGAAAGCATCTGTGTTTCACGGGAAAGTACATGCCCAAATAAGGAAGGCCCCGGGTCGGCTCGACCTGGGGAAGGTGAAGGGAGCAAGACGGTCAGCGGACAGGACAAAGGAGCCTTGTGGTCTGGCCATTTTGGGAGCCAGGTGTCATGATGCCTGCCCCCGGAAGACCAGACCAGGCCCAGCAGCCCCGGAAGCAGGCATCATGCCACTTGGAGCATGCCCAAAAGCCCCAGTTAGGGGCTGTTTGGGTACAGTCCTGGCGCCCATGGCGCCAGGCTCATAAAGATAAAGTCAGTCCTGGCGCCATGGGCGCCAGGCTCATTATTGATAACTTACCTGAAGCAGACCATGCTGCATACTCACCTGAGGCAGACCATGCTGCATGAAGACTCAAGCCAAATGAGGCTTAGGAGGGACTATTTTACTGAAGGGACTATTTTGTTACTTGGGTGGGGCTGTGGAAGAATACTTACCTGGATCTTCTTCCAAGGCTATTTAAACCACGCCCGGCCAGCCACACGTGCTTCGCGTTATTCTGCTTGCTGCAGCGTAACGCTCACCGTGTTTTCAGCAGCTCCAGTCTTCAGCCACGCCCGCTTCAGTCCTGGGACTCCTGAAACAAGAAGAAAAGAAGGATAAAGGTTAGAACAGGAGTTTTAACTTTAATCCTTACCTGAATCCTGATCCATTTCGCCACGGAGCTGAAAGACAGAAGTCTTTGAAGCATCGCTTCGCATTCCTACAGCGCCGCGCTGAACTCACCTGCTTGGCGGTACTTCAGCATTCCACCACGCTCTCTCCATCTCGCGGCCGCCCTCCGACACCTAAGGAGACAAAGACAGCAAGGTGAGCAAGGGGATTCTCTAAGGCTATACAAGCTACCCCCAAGGACTTACCTGATTTACCAATGGGGGTACTCACCTCATCTCGGGTCGGCGCAGTCAACTCTGCTTCATCGCCGTACCCCGGCCCTTAAGGAGAAAACCACAATAGACTTACCTGAATCTTACCAATTGCCATTTGGAAATCTTCGAGTGGATTAATCGGCAACCTGCAAGGAATCGGACAGAGTGAAAATCAGACATTTGAACGCTTATGAACAATTGGACTTTAGAGTCAATACTGGAACTCATCAATTCCTCTACGCCAGTGAAGTAACTGGTCAGCAGCGCGCCCCTGCGGTCGCAGGATGGAGAGCTCATCCTTCCAAACCATCAGGTGAGACTAAGGAGGGGACATCAAGAGTGATCTGTGGGAAGACAACGTGAGTGGGGAAGGTGGGTTGACAGAAGAATATTCCTGCGAGCCAGACAAACTAGGCAGAGCAGGGCAGTCCAGTCAGTCATCTCGGCGCTACACGTCACACTGGTGGAAACAACAGCGGCCCAGTTCCGGTCGACGCCCCCGTGGGAACCAGGTGAGCGTAACAGAATGCGAAGCCTACCCACAAATACCCACCTGGGCGTCATGGAGACCTCGGAAACTGATCACTTGGCCCAATTATTAGGGGAATTAAGGGCCGAAGTGCATTCCGCTCGCCAAGAAACCAATGCCCTCAGGAGGGAACTGATAGTGTCAAAAGAACAAACTGATGAGTTGGCCAGACAACTATTACAGAGCCAGGCTGGACAAACACCTCTACCAGGACTTGGGGCAAGTCCAGCTCCTGTACCATCGAGTAACCCGGTGCAGATAAATTTACCTGGAGCCGTTCCTTTGGCTCCGCCAGAAACGCTTTGCCGGAGACCCAAAAGGGTTTGCAACATTCATGAATCAATGCCGCTTGCACTTTTTATGTAGACCTGGAGCTTTCCCAAACGATCAGGCCAAGGTAGCCTTTGTACTGTCATATCTCAGCGGCAGTGCGGCGGATTGGTCCATTCCAATAGTTAACCAGGATGACCCGATTCTTCGAGATTTCCAGGGTTTTCGAACAAGCATGGAAAGACTATTCGCCCGACACTCCCGAGGACAGGCTTTGGACAACAAACTTTTATCCCTACGGCAAGGTAACCAGGATCTTTTATCTTACATTGCAACTTTCAATAGATTAGTAGTGGAAACCGAATGGCCTGAAGCCAAGCGAATCACATTATTCCATCGAGGACTTCGGGGAGAACTCAAAGATGTTTTGGCTCAAATCGTGAACCCGCCTCAAGACTGTGCTGAATATATAGATCTAGTGGTCCAGCTCGATCACAGACTTCAAACCAGGAAGGCTGACCGAACCAAGTTTGAGAACAGGGTGTTGGTTAAAACCCACGTAAGCTCCAAGGGAGTAGATGTCAAAGAACCTATGCAAATCGGGGGGGGTTAAAGGACCCTTAACCCAGAAGGAAAGAGATAGAAGACGGCAACTGCAATTATGTTTATATTGCGGAACTACTGGTCATTTTCTTCGGAACTGCCCTGTAAAACCACCCAAGAAAGTTATAGGAGCAGCAGACGAAAACCATGTGAAATCTGACTCGGGAAACGACCACGCCCGGCAAGCGTAGAGGTCCGCTTGCCGAGCTTAAAGAAGGACACTCTGACCTCGCATTTCACCATACCCATGGTCCTTGTAGATCCAGAGCAGCCATCCCGCATGCACGCGGTAAAGGCGTACGTAGACAGTGGAGCCATAGGAAATTACTTGGACTGGGAATTGGCTACCAGGATGAATCTATCTCTCACCCGCAAGACCACGGCCGATGTTGTCACCACTGTAGATGGAACGGAAATTGCCTCTGGACCCGTAACACATTCCACTGCAGAGATGACATTGCTGAGTCAAGATGGGCATCCAGAGGCTATGGTGTTTGACTTAATCAAGGCCCCACAGTTTCAGCTGATACTGGGGATACCTTGATTGGAAAAACATAATCCCTGCATTGATTGGCGAGAGAAGAGACTAACCTTCCCAGAATGTGCTCACACCTGCTACCCAAGGAAAACTCAAAACTCAGTCCTGGCCCCAGTAATTCCAGTAGCCATACAATTACCTGTTAAATACCAAGACTTTCAGGATGTCTTCCAAAAGGAACAGGCAAACACCTTACCACCTCACAGATCGTATGATTGTCAAATAGATCTTGTACCTGGAGCACAACCACCTTGCAGCAGAATCTATGCCCTTACGGAACCCGAAAATCTTCATTTGCGCCAGTACCTAGACCAGTACCTTGCTAATGGCTTCATTCGCCCGTCCAAATCCCCTGCATCTTCAGCTTTGTTCTTCGTACCAAAAAAGGAAGGCCACCTTAGAACATGTATAGACTTCCGCGCACTGAATCAGATAACCATCAAGAATCGATACCCACTGCCTTTGATCCCAGAACTACTAGAACAGGTGAAGGACGCTTGTATATACACGAAACTAGACCTTCGGGGGGCATATCATCTGGTACGTGTCAAAGAGGGTGACGAATGGAAGACTGCTTTTCGCACCAAGTACGGACTGTTTGAGTACCCGGTGATGCCCTTCTGACTATGCAATGCACCAGCAGCCTTCCAGTTCTTCATGAACGATGTCCTCCGAGAGCTTATCGACGTTTGTGTGGTCGTTTACATCGACGACATCTTAGTATACTCTTTATCAGAATCTGAGCATGTAAAACACGTCCGAGCAGTCCTAGAGAAGTAACGCCAGCATAAATTATATGCTAAACTGGAAAAGTGCATCTTCCACACTACAGAAGTGGAATTCCTTGGATTTATTCTGACCCCGAGAGGAATCCGGATGGATACACGAAAAGTGGATGCCATTCTTAATTGGCCTTCGCCAAGTTCAATCAAAGGAGTTCAAAGCATGCTTGGCTTTGCCAATTTCTACCGCAGGTTTATCCCGGACTTCTCGCACATTGTACATCCCATTACAACGCTATTGCGAAAAAACAAACGCTTTGTGTGGACAGAGGAAGCCGAGAACGCCTTCCAAGAGTTAAAAGCTAAATTCACATCTGCTCCCATATTAAGACACCCGCGCCCCGAGCTTCCCTACATAGTGGAAACAGATGCATCCAGTTCAGCCATGGGAGCAGTCCTTTCCCAAAAGGATCCCGAAACTAACCAGCTTCACCCAGTGGCGTTTTGGTCAAGAAAATTTTCAGCCCCCGAATTAAACTATGCCATAACCGACAAGGAGCTGCTGCCCATCAAGTCCGCCTTCAAGGCTTGGCGGCACTATCTACTGGGTGCCAGACATACCATCACGGTCATCACCGATCACCGCAACTTACAATACCTAAAGACAGCCAAAGCCCAATCTTCGCGCCAACTCCGTTGGGCATTGTTCTTCGCCGAGTTTGATTTTGTAATAACCTATCGACCAGGTTGTAAGAATGGTAAAGCAGACGCCTTGTCCCGGATTGGAATGGGAGAAGCAGAAATAACTTTAGAACCCGTACCCATAATTCCGGAACAGAGAATCCTTGGCCTGACATCCATACAGACACTGAAGGACATTCAAAACAAGATCCACCAACTCTTTGATTCCGTTGCCCTACAGGACTGGGCAAAGAAAGGTCCAGAGTACTCTGTCATCGATGATTTACCTTATTACCAAGGCCGGCTATTTTTACCGTAGAAGGAACTACAGGAACTTGTCATTTCCCATTACCATGACACCTTAATAGAAGGGCATCCGGGTATTGCAAAAACCGAAGCTAAAATTAGGAAGCAATTTTGGTGGCCCACCTGGCGAAAGGATGTCAAGTCGTTTGTCATGTCTTGTGGCATTTGCGCTCAAAATAAAGGGCAAAAGAAAAAACCTGCTGGATTATTGCAACCATTAGACATACCACCTACCCCTTGGTATACCTTGTCATTAGACTTCATCACGGATTTACCCCCGTACCAAGGTTACAATACCATTCTAGTTATTGTAGTTCTTTTTTCTAAAATGGCCCACTTCATTCCTTTAAAAGGGATACCTTCAGCTTCAATCCTGGCCAAGGAATTCCTTGAAAATGTTGTCCGCCTGCATGGCTTTCCTTCAGTGTTAATTTCAGATCGGGGCAGTCAATTCATTTCACATTTTTGGAGGAAATGCTGCCAACTGGCACAAATTGAAGTTAGGCTTTCGACCAGTCACCACCCTCAGACCGACGGTCAAACGGAGAGGACCAACCAGACTCTTGAACAGTACCTCCGTTGTATGCTACATCAGTCTGAGGGGAATTGGAAAGACATTCTGTGGATCGCAGAGTATGCGTACAATAATTCCGTACACTCAGGAACTGGACAAAGTCCTTTTTTTACCATTTATGGGCACCATCCTCGAACCTCGGATTTGGACTCACCCCAGCATTTAGAGATGCCCGCAGTGGACCATCTCCATGCTGTTATTACACAAGCCTTTCAAGAAGCAACCATCCATTTGCAAAAGGCTAAGGAAAAATACAAAAAGGATGCGGATCAGCACAGAAGTGAAGCTCCTCAATACTAAATAGGGGACCAAGTATGGTTAGCCACTAAGTACTTACCACTCAAGGGGACTCGGACCTTTAACCCCAGGTATTTGGGACCTTTTTCTGTCAAGGCAATTATTAACCCAGTGGCCGTCAAGTTGGACCTACCTGCTCATATGCGAATCCATCCCGTCTTCCACGTGTCTCTTTTAAAGCCAGTGCAACCAGGAACTAGGCTAACCACTCCACCTGAACCTATCCTCATAGACGGGGAGCACGAGTTCGAAGTCAAGAATATTTTGGACTCAAAAAGAGTGAGATCAAAACTCTTTTACCTAATTGACTGGAAAGGTTATGGTCCGCAGGAAAGGTCTTGGGAACCTAGTGACCATGTGCATGCACCTCGTTTAGTGAAGAGGTTCCATCGGGAATTTCCAGACAAACCACGGCCAAGGGGGAGAACGACTTTAGGAGGGGCCTTGAGGGGGAGTGCTGTCATGATGCCTGCCCCCGGAAGACCAGACCAGGCCCAGCAGCCCCGGAAGCAGGCATCATGCCACTTGGAGCATGCCCAAAAGCCCCAGTTAGGGGCTGTTTGGGTACAGTCCTGGCGCCTATGGCGCCAGGCTCATAAAGATAAAGTCAGTCCTGGCGTCATGGGCGCCAGGCTCATTATTGATAACTTACCTGAAGCAGACCATGCTGCATACTCACCTGAGGCAGACCATGCTGCATGAAGACTCAAGCCAAATGAGGCTTAGGAGGGACTATTTTACTGAAGCGACTATTTTGTTACTTGGGTGGGGCTGTGGAAGAATACTTACCTGAATCTTCTTCCAAGGCTATTTAAACCACGCCCGGACAGCCACACGTGCTTCGCGTTATTCTGCTTGCTGCAGCGTAACGCTCACTGTGTTTTCAGCAGCTCCAGTCTTCAGCCACGCCCGCTTCAGTCCTGGGACTCCTGAAACAAGAAGAAAAGAAGGATAAAGGTTAGAACAGGAGTTTTAACTTTAATCCTTACCTGAATCCTGATCCATTTCGCCACGGAGCTGAAAGACAGAAGTCTTTGAAGCATCGCTTCGCATTCCTACAGCGCCGCGCTGAACTCACCTGCTTGGCGGTACTTCAGCATTCCATCACGCTCTCTCCATCTCGCGGCCGCCCTCCGACACCTAAGGAGACAAAGACAGCAAGGTGAGCAAGGGGACTCTCTAAGGCTATACAAGCTACCCCCAAGGACTTACCTGATTTACCACGGGGGGTACTCACCTCATCTCGGGTCAGCGCAGTCAACTCTGCTTCATCGCCGTACCATGGCACCTAAGGGGAAAACCACAATAGACTTATCTGAATCTTACCAATTGCCATTTGGAAATCTTCGAGTGGATTAATCGGCAACCTGCAAGGAATCGGACAGAGTGAAGATCAGACATTTGAACTCTTATGAACAATTGGACTTTAGAGTCAATACTGGAACTCATCAATTCCTCTACGCCAGTGAAGTAACTGGTCAGCAACGCGCCCCTGCGGTCGCAGGATGGAGAGCTCATCCTTCCAAACCATCAGGTGAGACTAAGGAGGGGACATCAAGAGTGATCTGTGGGAAGACAACGTGAGTGGGGAAGGTGGGTTGACACTCAATTCCACGGGTGGTTAATCCCCCTTCTCCTTTGCAGAAGAATATTCCTGCGAGCCAGACAAACTAGGCAGAGCGGGGCAGTCCAGTCAGTCATCTCGGCGCTACAAGTCACACTGGTGGAAACAACAGCAGCCCAGTTCCGGTCGACGCCCCCGTGGGAACCAGGTGAGCGTAACACCAGGCCACCATTTTGGGCTAAGCGCGAGAAACGCGCTTAAAACGCCAAAAGGAGCTCAAAACACAAGAAACGATCGCTGCCACCATTCCCGTCCGTGATTCACTTGCACCGATCAGTTACAATCCAAAAAGAGTATCTAGGGCCTGTAGAAGGCTAGAGACCCAAGAGAGCAGTAACTTAGCTTACAGTGCCCTCTTGTGTCATGTTGCACGAAAGCCGCAACATGATAAAGAAACTACGGAAAACAGCGTTTCCCGGTACTGACTGTCTTAAGGGCATGTCAGTTTCCCCGTAAGAATGGAGCGAAAGCCCAGAGGAGTGCAGCAGAAGGCTGCACTTCTCTGGCAAAGTCTAGATCATGGTGAAAACAACAGCAAAAAGTTTAGGGGTTGCCACATGGAAGGAAAATTACCCACAATTACGAAATCTTTCCTAACACTGGCCCTTCCCAGACTATGGACAGGGGGAACTAATCCACCCCTGGATGAGTCTCTTGTTCAGGTCGGTTAAACATTCTGGACAACCCATCAGCATTGCTATGTTGGACAACTGGCCTATGCTCAATAGTGAAGTCGAAGCCTTGTAGACTTATGGACCACCTAAGCAACTTTGGATTCTCCCCCTTCATGTTCATTAGCCACTTTAAGGGCTTATGGTCAGTTTGCACAGTGAAGTGGGTCCCATAGGGGTAGGGCCTCAGCTTCCGTAGGGCCCACACAACAGAGAAACATTCTTTCTCCACTGTGGACCATCTGAGCTCTCTGTCCTTAAGCTGGCGACTAATAAAACCAATAGGGTGTTCCTTACCCTTCTCATCTACTTGCGATAGTACAGCTCCTATCCCAGTGTCGGAGGCGTCCGTCTGCACAATAAAAGGTCTTTGATAATCAGGGGCCCTGAGGACAGGGGCCTGGCACAAGGAGTCTTTTAAGCCGTTGAAGGCCTTCTCACACTCGTCGGTCCAAGTTACCTTCTTGGGTTTCTTCGGAGTGGTGAGGGCAGTCAGAGGGGCAACTATGGTGCCATAGTCTGCCACGAAGTTGCGGTAATACCCCGTGAGTCCTAAGAAGGCTCTCTCTTGGGTCTGTGTAGTGGGGGTAGGCCAGTCTTGTACTGCTTGTACTTTACTGGGAAGAGGCTTTATCTTCCCTCCACCTACTTCATGGTCAAGGTAAACCACTGAGCCTTGTCCAATCTGGCATTTACTAGCCTTTATGGTCAAGTGTGCTTTCTGAAGAGCCTGGAGCACAATCCCGAGGTGTTTCACATGGTCTTCCCAGGTGGCACTGAAAACTGCTATATCGTCCAGATATGCAAGACAGAATTCGTCCAACCCATTCAACACATGATTCACAAGCCTCTGGAAAGTGGCAGGTGCATTTTTCAACCCGAACGGCATTACCCTGAATTGGTAAAGGCCGTCTGGAGTCGTAAACGCTGTCTTCTCCTTGGCATGTTCTGCTAAAGCTATTTGCCAATAGCCAGCAGTGAGGTCAAACGTGCTGAGGTACTTGGAGGCACCCAAAGTATCCACCAGCTCATCTGTTCGAGGCAAGGGGTGTGCATCTGTCTTGGTGACAGCATTCAGAGCCCTGTAATCCACGCAGAACCTCAATTCAGAAGTGCCTGCCTTTGGAAACAAAACCACAGGGCTGAACCAAGGACTACTAAAGGGTTCAATCACCCCAAGGTCTAACATCTTGTTGACCTCGGTCTTAATATAAGACCGTACTTTGTCTGACATCCTGTATCCCCTACTTTTGGTAGGTACACTGTCTCCTGTGTCTATGTTATGTTTGCACCAAGGTGTCAAACCAGGCGACTGTGAAAACAGGGGGGAAAACTGCCTAAGCAAACTTTTCACCTCAGCCTGCTGATCAGACGTCAGGTGAGGGGCCACTCGGACACCCTCAAAGGAGCTATCTGAAGGACCACTTTGGAACAGGTCAGGTAGAGGTTCAGACTCCTCTTCCTCAACATCTGAAGCCAGTAGCAGTGCTGCGATTTTGACTCTTGGGACGAAAGCCTTCAGCCTATTTACGTGAAACACTTTTGGAGCCTGTCCAGGCCTTCCAAGGTCCACTAAATAGTTAACCTCACCCAGGGGCTCCACCACTGTGTAAGGGCCTGACCATTTGTCATGTAAAGCTCGAGGCCTTATAGGATTCATGATCAGGACTTGCTGACCAGGTGTAAAATTGATGAGGGAAGCTTTCTGGTCGTACCAATGTTTCACCAGCGCTTGTCCTGCCTTCAATTTATCAATAGCCAAGCCCATCAGAAGTACCATCCGTTTTCTGAGCCCCAGCACATAATCTACTACGTTGGTAGTAACAGGGGGAGTGGGCATCTCCCATCCCTCTTTGACTATGGCTAAGGGTCCCCGTACAGGATGACCGAACAGAAGTTCGAAGGGGCTGAAGCCAACACCCTCCTGTGGTACCTCTCGGTAGGCAAACAGTAAGCATGGTAAAAAAAGATCCCATTTTCTTCTCTGAGGTTCTTCCAGAGCCCCAATCATGCTCTTTAACGTTCTGTTGAAACGTTCCACCAGACCATTGGTCTGGGGGTGGTATGCGGAAGAGAACTTGTAGGTGACCCCACAATCTTTCCACATAGCCTGCATATACTTCGACATAAAGTTGCTGCCACGATCCGACACAACTTCTTTAGAGAAGCCAACCCTAGTAAATATGCCAAGTAACGCTTTTGCAACTGACTTGGCAGTTACAGTTTTCAATGGGATGGCCTCAGGATATCTGGTTGCATGGTCGACCAGCACCAGGATAAACCTATTGCCTGAGGATGTTTGCGGGTCAAGGGGACCAACGATGTCGATCCCTACCCTTTCGAATGGTATTGCCACAACTGGGAGTGGTACCAATGGAGCTTGGATTGTCGAGCCAACCTTACCAGATAACTGGCAGGAGGCACAACTCCTGCAGTGACTTTCTACTTGCACCCCCATCTTGGCCCAGTAGAAGTGCATGGATAACCTTTGCTTGGTCCTCTTAATACCAAGGTGACCAGCAAGGGGCACTTCATGCGCCAACTGCAGGAGGAAGGGTCTAAAAGCAAGGGGAACCACCAACCTCCTATGGTCTCCTTCTGTAGACTCTGTGGGCTCACTATACAGGAGTCCACCTTCCCAATAAATCCGATGCGTCCCAGGAGGTTCAACCTCAAGCTGGGAGCAGGCCTGTCTCCTTAGGCCTTCCAGAGATGGGCACTCACGTTGGCCTTTACTGAATTCGTCCCTATCAGGACCACCTTCTACTAACAAGTCTTAGTTCTGTTTCAAGACTATCTTAACGGGCTCAACGTGCAATATTCCGACATCATTGTCGTCTATTGCCCACAAACATTCCGGGACAATGCCGAACTCGGGAGGTAGAGGTCGGGTCAAGTACTGGGAGTTAAAAGGTTGCTGTGGTGAAACTGTCAATCTTATTCCGTCAGGGGTACAATGGATCACTGCATTCAGTTTCTTCAACAAATTCAACCCCAGCAAGTTTTCTCCACAGTTTGAAGTAAGAAGAAAAGGGCACTGGTCTGTAAAAGGACCCAAAGAAACGGATACCGGCGCAGAGACCGGACAAACAGTTGGTATACCAGAGAACCCTATAGAAATGTTTGTTTGCCCTGACAGGGGAATGTTTGGAACCCGAGAATGGTCAATGGAGCACTTCTGCGCTCCAGTGTCGATCAAGAACTGATGTTTCCTATTCCCCACCAATAATTCAACATAGGGGCCCTTCTGAATAACGGGAATAGGTAAAGGTTCCAAACGCTGCTTCGGGCAATCCTAGTAAGGCAGAACTTCATCAAAGGGAAGTTCCTCAGAAAGATAGGCGGCGGAAGGGTGATCAAATATATTTCTCGAGTCCATACTCGGAGTCTGATTTTCCCGTGAAAAAGGTTGCTGTGGATCTTGTAAAAGCTGACCCCTATCAGGGCCCCCTGCTCCAGGGCGGCCCCGTGGTCGCCTACCCATACCTCCGAATGTGCCTCCTGACCTCTGACGGAGGGCAGGGCACTGTGCTCGCCAGTGACCTTCCTGGCGGCAATAAGCACACTGATTAATATTGATAGAACTTAGAGGAGTATTTCCTCTTGGAATGTACTGACCTCTAGTTTGTGTCGTACCTCCTCTGGGGTGCCTGACAATTTGCTGCAACAATACCTTAGTCTTTAGGTCACCCCTTCTTTTTTCGATTTTCTCTTTTTCGTTATTAACCCGATTCTCATAATACTGAGCCATATGCAAAACCTCTGACTGAGATTTTGCCTGCCAAGCGCTCTCTGAGGACATAATTTGTGACTGGATGTCGGGCAACAATCCACGCACAAATTTGTCCACAAACAACCTCTTCCCCGACTCTGTACCCAAATCCTGTCCACTGAAGTCGGAGAACACCTGTTCAAACCTATTAAAGAATTCAGTGGTACCTTCAGTTTTTCCTTGGACACAGGCCGTAAGCTTGTCCCAAATAATCCTTTTTTCCGGAATTATAGTTTTCAATTTGGCAACTATTCTATCGGGTAAAGTGAGTATTACCTGGGGTGGTTTCTCACCAGCTGGTCGTTCCCCATCTATTCTAGTTAGATTTACCCATGTATCCCCTAACCCCGGCACATCATCTACTGTCCGTACCTGCTTCCATACATCAACAGGTAAAAGCACTGGAAACAATAAATCCATGTCACTTAAGGTGAACACAGAAGACTGCAAAACGGATTCTATTTCTTTATAAAACCCTGTCGGGTTCTTCCTAATATCAGGGACTGATTGTCTGATCGTGTTCACTTCCTGTCGAGAGAACGGGACGTGAACAAACTGTGATACGTAGTGTGCTGGGATATCCACCGCGGGAGCACCAGTCGCCGCGTTGGCGGGGATTTCTACTTTTGGGACAAGGGTCGGAGGGACCTCTCTCATAGGCAACTGAGATATAGGGACCTCCGACCGCTTACTGAGTAATAAGGCCAAATCAAGCGCTAAAGCAGCTGTGGAAGTGTCGGGCGAAAAAGCTCTTTTACAAATACCTAATAACTCTGTGGGGCAACCAACCTTCTTTCTTATACATTCTTCCTGCAAGTGCTGTACCATCACTTGAATTACCTTCCTTTGCATTTCTACCGTATATTGACTATATGTATCGTATACCTCATCCGGCGGTATTGATGAATCCGAGATCCATCGAACCGCATCTCTAGTACAAATCCGTACTTCCTCGGGTGCTGATCTTCGGCACAAAAGGAACCGTTTCTGCATATATATCCTATCGTCCTCATCATCCTCATTTTGTAATCTTTCAAAATCCTGTCTAAACTCAAACAATCTATCGACATGCCCATATACTTTCTGTTCGGTATCCCTTGAGAGTGCCAAAGCGTTCAGATCTCTCACCCCTTGTGGGAGATCCGAAGTCTGCAATCTACCCCACATTACACCTAAGTGAATCCCCAGTCCTTCAATAAAAACGTTTTTCATTAGATAATGTTGAAAATACATCAGTTTGATCACCTTTTTCCATGCAATGTTTAGCCCAAGCAAATAGTTCCTGTTTCCTGCCCGCAGGAACAGTACTACGAGTCACAATTTTCGACCCTGCACCGGGATCTGATTTAGTGAACACAGAACTCCCCGGAATCGAAAGTGTAGGAGAACCTAACAAGGGTGCAGGGGAAAGAGGTAATGTAACAGACGAAATAGACGAAGGAGCGACAACTAAGGAACTAGAGGTAGTAGGCTGTGTAGGAGAAGTAGGAATAACGATAGGAACAATAGCAGGAATGGGAAGAGCGCCCACAACAGGAGCATACGGAGGTGGCGCTGAAGAATCAGGCCTTCGTTCATTTAATATCTTCTCAATAAACTCCTCAGAAACATGAAAATCTTTAGAGGGATAAATTTTCTGGACTCCAAGCGAGAAAGCTCTGTCCATTTTCTGGGTTTCATCTAATCGTTTTTCCTTGTCATATAACAATGCCTTTTCGGCATTCGTTTTATGACGTCGTCCATGTTTATCCCTACTTTTAAGCTGCTGTAATGCTTCCTTTTTCCAATTTTGTAACACGTCGAAGGCTGCTGGCCTAGCCTTCTTTTTAAGCAAGATCGACTCTAAGTATTCAATACGGGGGATCTCAAAACTACCATTGATTGGCCACTGAAATTCGGAGGCATTTCTGGTCTGTCTGTGCCAAATGTCATTAAATACAATACTACCAATGCCATACTTACAGTACATAGTACACGCCGGCGACCCCTCCTGTGGTGCCGGACGGCTAAATTCAAAGGATTGTCGATCGCTGCGGAACAGAGCCCTAAAGCAGCTAGACAATTTCCCAGGCATTTCTCAAAGACTTGGTGTTACCTGGTCCAATAATTGTGTCTGCAGATACAATACGCCAAATTCAAATTGTCAGGGTTAAATTAAGAGCCGGGTCACGACTACACCTGACCAAACCTAAGGAGGACCGTACGGTTTTCAAAGGACTTCAACTAACAAATTTTACCTGCGTTCAGTGGTTTCGGCAAATCTGCCCGCCTCGGATTTGGACCCTCGTCAAGATGCCGTGTCAGACCGCACGACTATCGCCCAAGGATCGGATCGTGCAGCGCTGCCGAGGTATCGCGTCTCGATCGGTCGGGCCCGCAGAATCACACCGTCCGATCCCGATTCGATAGTCTGCGTCAACCTTCAATGATCCGGCATCAATCTTGAGGGTCCCTATTCGGGCGCCAACTGTGGAAACAGAGAAATTGACATGAGGCCGGGAAGCCCAAATGGAAACACACCAACACAGGTTACAAAGGACCATATAAAGCGCTTTATTTCAAAGTTACAAAGTTACCAAGTTATCAAAGTCAATTGACATGCGAATAGCTATTCGGCTCTCTGACTCACACACGAACCTCCAACGATAAGGTTTCGCATCGAAAGTGGGAGAGACCGAATATCTGGATGCTCGGGTTTTTATACAGTTTGTACCACATTGGCCAGCCCTCTTGCGAGTTAACCATTCTTGGAACCATGGCTAGGGTTCGTAGCCAGGTCGAACACACAATTTACATACATTAGATCAGTTCCGCTGATACAGTTACATATTTACACAAAGGTTGAACAGAGGACAGGGTCTTAGTTCATGACCCTAACAAGTAGCCTGCGGACATATTATTCATTCACGTGTGCGGAGGTCACCATGGCCGAAGTCTTACTCGCAATGTCATTCGGCCTCCATTTTGTGATTCGGGGTGACTTCCACACTGCAAGAATACCTAAAATGGCGGCTAGATCCAAGATGGCGGCTTTACACGATACATTAAGGTCAAGACCTTGCCGCGGAACCTATGTTCACAATATTCTTTAGACAGCTTGGCGTAGGCCAACATACATTTAAACAATGCGATTGGGGTCACAATATTATATCGATTTCCACAGTTCAGGATGGTCATTGGGGTCAAATACTTCAGGCATCGCCACCTCCTCGTCAGGCCCGGGCGATTGACCAACTTCCTCCACCGCAGTGGTAGGCGAGCTCCGGGGAATATTCTCTTTCCCTCGTTTTGACTTGTTTACTCCTTTCGCCTTGGGTTTCCCCTTCAGCTGGGGCGGCGTATTGGTCTTGGCCAATGCTGCCCGTGCTTGAGACCGTGTGTAGGGTCTTTCGGCAGTGTCTCCTACGAGCCCTAAAGCTCTGAGATCATTGCCTAACAAGACCTTTCCTGGGACGTTTCTCTGAATGCTCACTGGAATCCTGACTGCTGTACCATTTAAAGTAAGATTTACAGGTATTACTTGGAACATACGGAGTGGGCCGTCAGCCAACTTAGTGGGCATCAGAGTAGCTCTGGCAACTTCCTCTGAGTCTACCAAGGTAGAATCCACTACAGTTCGACTGCACCCACTATCCCTAAGAGCTGGAGTATCTACTCCATTGATCAGCACACTGTCTTTAAAGTAGCGCTTGGTATTATCTGGAATCCTAGCATAAGCCTCTGCGACTTTAGGCTCCCAGGAACCCAGGGAAACTAAAACTACCTCAGCTTCTATCCCGCTGTGGAATGAGTCTGAGGAGAAGGATGCTCCTGTAATCTCTTCTTCCTCGTAGGAGGAGAAGGCCAGATTAGCGGAGTGGACCCCCAAAGGTTTAACCTTACACCGGGGATCCCCCTTCACGTGGTCAGTTGCTCCACAAGCAAAACAAGATCCATTGGGTCTGTTTACATAGGGAGGCTTATTGTAACCAGAGTTCTGTTTCGGAGGCTGACCTCCACTACCCTGTGAGTTCTCTTGTGTCTTACCCTTATTTTTCTTTTTGTGGCCCTTTTGAGAAGAAGATTTATCAGATTCTCTACCCTCCTTATCTTTGGACTTTTTCCCTTCCTCCTGCTTACCAGGATGAGTTTTGTCCTTATGGGACACTCGATGTGACACCCATACGTCTGCTGCAATGGCCAGCTTCTTAGGATCTATCTCCTTCGAATCAGCCAAATGCTGCTTAAGCTCCGGGGAAGAAGATGCAAAAATGTGTACCAGCATGACAAGATTTATCATGCCTTCAAAGGTAGAAACCTTATAACCTTTGACCCAGCCAGTTAAGTTTTTTAAGGATTCGGTTACATAAGATACCCAAGTACCACCTTCTTTTTTCTTGTACTCTCGGAATCGTTTTAAATATTGGGCCGGAGTCTTTCCAAACTTTAAAATGAGAGTTTGCTTTAACATTGCGATATCAGCTCGCTTAGCCTTCGACATTTCCATAATGGCACTACAGCCAGAATGAGGCAGTCTGCTGAGTAACCAGGCAATCTTATCAGCATTGTCAACTTCTTGAACTTCACATGCATACTCAAACGTATTCAGCCAGTCCATAATGTCATTCCTTTCCTCATACACACTGAGCAGATCTTTCGGAAACCGTGGATGAGAGGAGGCCCCAGACCCATGTCCAGGACCCTTGGACCCATTTGCAACCTGAAGCTTGGCCAGTTCCAACTGGTGATCCCTGTCTTTCTGTTTTTCTGCCTGTTCGATTTTTAGTTTGGCTATGCTGAACTCAAGCTCCTTCTGCCTAAACCGCAGCTCTTGCTTCTTGAATTCAAGCATAGCCTCCCCATCAGCACTGGCAGAGGAAACATTAGACATCTCATCCTCCCTGTCCTCGTGGTCGCGGTGGATCAGTGCAGCGGCAGAACCGTCGGTTCTACCAGTGAGAGCAGCCCCACCTCCTTCCGCACTGTCCTCAGAAGTTATAGCGTCAAGCTGCGCTTCTTGCCACGCCACGATTCTTTGGATCATATCCAATTTCGTGCCTTGAGAGGAAACACCTCTCTCCGCACACATCTTTTTCAATGTTTCTGATTTGGAAGCATTTAAAGTTAACAAGGTATTTGTTTCCATACTGTTAGATAGGACTATGGCCTTTTTAAAGTTAAACTATAACAATTCACTACGTGTCCTGGTAGGAATAACTTGAAATGCCTTAGTTCGTGCGCAACACTGGATACCTTCAGTCGTATCCCATCGCTGTACACCAATTTGTTAAGACGGATTCCTGAACTCTGTCCTGGCGGCGCAGAAGTTCGGAAGGCCAACCTAATTACTTGGAACAGGGTAACCTCTGGACAAGCCAGACCAATCAGGGTAGCGATCGCGGCGGTCAAGACTAGGTCTCAAGAGGGTGACTGAAAGCCCGCAATGAGCACACAAAGCAAGGACACTTACAAACTACTCCAAACAGGTGTTATATTAAAAATATATACACATTAATCCAAGGCTTTTGCAATAATGACCGTAGCGAGAAATCACAATAAAACTCTAGTAAACCAACACATACCAAACCAATACAATATATATACAAATACAAACGAGTCTAAAGCGTTAGATGCACGAAATGTGTAGTCCACCTAGAAGGGAAGGAAAACAGGCAGTGCGAAATAATGCTTAGACCCAGTCCGCCTTCAGAGGCACCTAACTAAAAGGAAGTCCGAGCCCTACGAAGAGTGGAGCCTTGTGCTCAAAAGTACCTGCACACGCTGGTGCCAACGGGCAAAAAGGGGAGTCTCTTCGAGGGAATCAGGCAGTTCAGTTTAGTGCACAAATGAAGAAGAACAGAGTTCCGCGACTCAAGCGCAGCCTCCACTGTGGGCAGAAGCAGAGCGCGAGTACGGAAAGGCATGCTGTTTTGACACAGCAGGGAAAAGCTATGGGCTCCTGCAGGAGGGCGACCAGTTCCTAGCTATGCTACTCACCGGTCCCCGATGCAAGCAGACCCAGGCTTCTCTGCGTCAGTTTCAGTGCTGGCAGGTTCAGGAGAGCAGGGGACGTCTCGTCGTCGTGTAGATTCTGCAGCAGCAGAGTTGAGTTAAAGATGTCCCAAACGAAGTGAAACCGCACAGTTTGTTACCACAGCAGGGCAACGGAGCGGCCGTGTGTATCTCAGCCAAAGGTACACTACTCACTTCAGACCTGGGAACGCCAAGTGTACGAATCGTGTGAGAGTGACAAGGACTAGAAATACAACACAACCCTGCGGCGGTTACAGAGCAAGACTCCTGTGTAGGCTGGTCAGTCTGCTGGATGGCCCAGAGACACTTCCGAAGGCTTACGTGCAGGAGATGGTGAAGATGCCGAGATGCAGTGAAATGTTGAATTAAGGCCCTGTCCTTGCTTAGAAATGTGAGGGGGGTTTGTTTGTAAACATATATGGGATATTTAATTCCAACAGATTTGCTTTCTGGTTCAGAAATAAATAAATAAATAAATGCATTTACTGTGCTGAAGCCACAGAACAGGTTTTTCCTGGCCTGGCTTCAAAGGACATCTTCATCCTGGGAACAGGATCTCCATCCCTTCCAGTGGACCAGCCCCCGAGGCATATGAATAGACAATGGTGGTGGATCTCGCACCCTCGTCAGACTCTGTGGCTGTGCTCCAGTCTGGCAGAATGGATTTCTGGGACACATAGGTGTGACTTTTTAGCAGCACCTCCCCTCAAACTCAAACTGGGGAGCTTCAAGCAACTCTATGGCAACACAGGACTAGGGCTGACAGTTGGCTATGGGTTGGAAGTAAATTCCCATCTGGGGCAAAAGACTATTTTAATTAATAAACTTTAAGACTTTTATTTCTGCAACCAGACAAAGCAGCAATGCGAAAATGTAACAGTTTAAATGAAATTTTTGTATAATTACTACAAGACATAGTAGTTGTCCCTAGTATGTAGGGAAAGCAAACGGCTGAAAAATTGAAATCATGGGGAAAGCGTACATGGTGCAACTTTAAAATGTAATGCAAACATGCTATGTGATAATAGGTACACAAATATAAAATTGTAGAATTTTAGGTGAAAGATATCCCACTGAAAAGTATGAAAGATTATTAGAAGGGCGAAATGACAAAGTACAGACTTGGGAGTCGGAATGCCATGCTCTGTATGAAAATGTGTCATTTTCCTATGTGATTTTAAAAAATGCCACAACTGTAAAAATGTGGAATTTATTTCATAACTGATTTTTGGCAAAAATGACTGTGGGAGGGCATGGGCAATTTAAGCTCACACCCTAAAACTGATGTCATGTCCTTGAAGCCCTACCGGTTGACAGGCAGGCGGTAACAGTAAACCCTGACCAATCCAGTTGTTAGAGGCATGTCAAGCAAAAGGCATGCCCCATGGTAAATCCTGTGATGTCACCCGCCTTATAAAAGAGGGAGACTCAGAGAGATAAAGGACACTCTTCTGAATTTTCCAGCTCCTGCGGATCCCGAGATCCAGAGATTCCAGATTCACCCTGCAAGATTCCAGACTCCACTACCAGGAAAAGGATAGTTGATCCAGGCCCTCCTATCCAGGCAGAACCACCCTTCAGAACTAAACCCCATAACAAAATCCCACTAATTCAGGGAGAAAGGGGAAAAGTGGCGAAACCCTCATTGGGATTATCCAGTGCTGCCTGCCCTGTCACCTCGCTATCCATTGAGACCAGACCCTGGTTACCAGCTGTCTCCCTCTAGGAGAGCCCACCGATGTGCCGTGACCAGATCCTTTGAGTCCAGAAACCTGGTTGGTTGTCCCAAATCCCAAACTCAAGTGTTGATTGTGAGTATCACCCCATCCCATAGCAAAACATAGCGTACCCCATTTTGATACCTTGCCTTTGTTCAACCCCACAGGTAATCCTGAAAGTACACTAGTAACTGTTTAATTTGTCCAAATCCTCTGTGTATTCTGTTCTTTGATTGCTAGGTATTAGCGTCATTTTTCCTTTCCTTACCGTTCTTTGCTTCAATCCTTAGTCATATTTTGAATAATTTAATTAATTCCCATTTAGAGCTGAACGCGGCGTGAAGGTTAACCTTGCAAATTAACCTTCGAGTGTACAGTGTCTTTCTTTAACAATATAGTCACTAAAATCTAGTTTAAGTAAAACTTGTCATTCATTATAAACCAAGTTTCCTTGCCCACTGCTTTTATTTTCAAACCGAATTTCCTTTCCTACTAAGAATCTCATCTTGGCATTCATATAGAGTTACCCTTTCACTTGCCTATCATTCCTGTGATGTGTATCTATTATTTAGCATAAAAACTGTATTCCTACTCTGCCTATTCAACCCGTTTTTTAAACCGTTTTGACATTTTAACCTGCAAAAATAAGAAAATGCAAGTTTTCAATGTGTGATTTGGCTGCACTGTGTTTTTCATTTCCAAGTCGATTTCTTTCTGAACTGCTTAGGACATTGATTGATAGTGTGCTAGTGTTCTGATACTGCTGTACCCAATTGTCATGGTCATGAAGTCAGGGGCACAGGCATGCAGGGGTCGCATGCACAGGAGACCTGGGTGGACACTGTCCTGGCGCCTTTGGTGGCAGGTTCATGAACAAAAGTAAACAAGGAATCCATTTAACACCAAGAAGCTTTCATTATGGACATAGCACTTCAGATGCATTAAGCTTGAACATTCCATCCATTGAGCAGGATGCATTAACCTTGAAAATTCCCTCCATTGAACAGCCCCAGTGTATTTTTGGGTGTGGCTGCTAATGGATTGCCTTTGCACGTGCTCACTCTCTACGAGTGGCAGGGTGTGGCTGGTAAGCCAGCCCTAATGGGCGTGCCCATGACCTAAGCTATATAAACTGCCCCAATCCTCAAGACAGACGCTTCGTGTTATTCTGCACTTGCAAGCAGCGTAACGCTCACAGTCACCTGAGGTCAGACTTACCTTTGAAGATCCTGCTTCCTGGACATCCTGCTTCCTGCCAACATACTTACCAAATGGGTGAAGCTGTTCTTACCTGTACATCTCTTCGGCGAACCAAGTATTTATCTTTACACTTTCCGGAACACCGAAATCTTCATCTTGGCACTGCAGCACGACACGCTCCATCGTCGACAGCAGTGCCTGCAAGGAAAAACAGAAGACAAGGATAGACATCGAAAAAACAGTGAGTTTAAGGTTGCACTTCGCCATACTTTGCGTTTTTTTTATTCAATTTTTATTGGTTTTTCAAGACAACAAAAGAGCTTATGCATATAGTATAAATTGGGCGCATGCCCATAACAACTTCAAAACATTAAGAGTCATAAGTCTCTGGTGCTTCCCTCCCCCACACCCTTTCCTCGAGGCTCAGTGTCCGCTTTTCGAGATTCACTTCTTTGGGCAGCGCCAACCGGGCCTATTGCCGTCGATGTGTAATCGACTCTCCTGAGTCCTGTGCAATGGGTTCTATGCAAAAAATAGTTTAGTGCTGAGTGGAGAATTCCGGTTATCCTCCGGACCCGTCCTCTGTGTTCACAAACGCCTCCATGAATTGCAGCCAGTCAGTTTCTATCTGCGCACTTGAGGCCTGTATTGCGTCCGTTCGTCTATCCATAAAGTAGATGTCCTTAGCCACTGCCACCGATTCTCTTTTTGTTGGAAGGGCTGCTATTTTCCAGGTCCTGGCTCGTGCCGCTCTAGCTGCCAGCAAAGGAGAGTGTGTCAAATCCGGTAATTTCTCCAAGTGTTCATCCCTTTGATGTAGGCCAAATATCATCAAGATAGGGTCTAGCGGGTAGTCCCCCTCCCCCGCCTCTCTGATCCAACTAAGCACCTCCGACCAATAAGTTTGGACTTTTTGGCATGTCCACCACATGTGCCAATAGTCGGCTTTTCCCCTGCATCCATGCCAACACGCTGGGACAACATCCGGGAACATCCTAGAAAGGATGATCGGGTCATACTGCCACCTGTGGAGAAGTCTGATGGCATGGGTCTTATATTGGCAAGAGATCGATGTCTTGAAAGCCCTAGTACAGAATTTCCCCCAGAGACCATTGCCAATGGCGCAGCCCAGATCCCTTTCCCACTTCCTTCTGAGGCTCACAGTTGTTCCCTCCTGGGCGTCAAAAGGGCTTGACACAGAAGAGAGATGAGCCCCTTCATTTCTGTATGGGACTCAAGAATTTTTTCAACCGGGGTGAGCTTCCTTTGTATACATTCCTTCAGTTTTTGCTTCATTAGGATTCCCTTGAGTCTAAGTTATAGGAGTGGTGAGAGTCTACCAATTCCCAGTGCCTCCTCAAGTTCCTGGATAGGTATGAACAAATCCTCCCTCACCAGCTGACCGACCCTACAAAGCCCTGCGTCAAACCAGGACTGCTAATGTTCATGGCCTGGAATCTCTTCTAGGACTGGTCCAGATATGACTTAGTGGGGAGGGCCATGTAGTCACTTTCTCCCTGTTTCCCTTCCCTGCCAATGCCTTCCACATGGTTCCTAAGATTGGGTGGTCCCTAATCCTTTTTGGGAGCTTTTTTAATGGGACCCATAACCATTTGCCTACAGTGACGGGGCTTAGGAAGGTGTTCTCAATGTAGACCCATTGCTTATTGGGGTCCTCTCTAAGGTGAGGGGCTGAAACTCTAAGCTGGGCCGCCCTATGGTAGGCCTTAAGATCTGGGAGGGCGACGCCCCCTCTTTCTTTGGGGAGGGTGAGAGTCTCGTACCCTATTCTGGGTATCTGGCCTTGCCATATGAACTTCACTATGCGCCTCTTGGCTTCTCCTAGATATATTGCAGGAGCCTCCAGGGGAAGCATCTGGAAGAAGCACAGCACTCTAGAGAGCAGGTTCATCTTTATTGCATTTATTCTACCCATCCACGCGATTTGCCCCTTCCCCCAGCCTTCCATCTCCTTGAACAATTTCTCGAATAGTGGGGGGTAGTTTGCCTGGCTCATGTCCTCGCTAGGTCTTACAATGTTAATCTCCAGGTATTTTATCCCATTGACGCAGACTTGAAGAACTAGAGGGGACAATTCGGCTATACATCTATCGGCATCTGAAGCAAATGGGAAGATCATCGACTTGCCTACATTGACCTTGAAGCCTGAGAAGCGGCCAAACAATTCAATTATCTGCAGAGCGGCCGGGATTGATCGTGTGGGTTCCCTCAGGTGGAGCAACATGTCGTCTGCATAAAGGCCAAGTTTGAATGTGCGGTCTCCTACCTATATGCCCCGCACCATAGAGGAACCTCTGAGGTATTCTGCAAGTATCTCCATGGTCATGGTGAAGAGGAGGGGGAGAGGGGACAGCCCTGCCTCGTCCCTCTTTGGAGGCTGAAAGTACATGACAGGCGTCCATTAACCATCACTCTGGCTGATGGTGACCCGTACAAGGCTTTGATGGCCTGCCTGATCCCGATTCCGAACCCCAGCTTCTTGAGTACCATATATAGGAACCCCCAGTCGACCCGATCAAATGCTTTATCGGCATCAATGGATACCAAGACCTTCGGAGCTGCAATCCTCATGAGGTGCAGGGTTTTACGTAAAGTGTCGGCCCCCTGCTTCCCCTGTATGAAGCCCACCTGATCTGAATTAATTAGGTTCGGCATATGGCCGTCCAACCTCGTCGCAATGATCCTCGTGAACAGTTTGGCGTCCACATTGAGGAGGGAGATTGGTCTGTAAGAGTGACAGGCCGCTGGATCTTTCCCCTCCTTCGGGATCACCGTGATCAGCGCTTTGCCAAATGACGGGGGCGCCTTCCCTGTCTTCATTATATTTGAGAATATACCTGCTAGAAAACCTACCAGTAGACCCGAGAAGGCCTTGTAGAAGCCTGCGGTAAATCCATTCTCCCCAGGGGCCCTGCCCAGCTTCAGCCCAGATATTGCTTTCAGCACCTCCTCCTCTGTTATCACGGTGTCTAGGGCCACAGACTCAGGCGTTCCAAGAGTCGGTAGGGTAACCCCATCAAGGTATGTCTCTCGTGCTTCCCTATCCACTTACCCCCCCATCCCATAGAGACTCTCATAGAAACTAGCGAATTTCTCTGCTATGCCTTCCGGGTCTGATCTTTCCCCCTCTACACCAATCCCAACTCGTGACACCCATCTGTCCGCTCTTTGGCCTCGGAGTTTGGCTGCCAGCATGACATCGGCCTTGTCGCCTTTTTCATAGTACCTCTAGCGCAGGTATTGGAGTCCCGCTACAATTTTGCCCAGCTCTATTTCCCTGAGTTCCTGTCTCTTCTCTCTCGCCAAGCCCAGATCCCTCTCTTTCTCTCCTTCCTCCTTTCCGTCCGACCTTTCCAGGGAGAGTATCTCTGACCTTAACCTGTGAGACAGGAGGGTCCTCACCCTCTTTTTGGAAGCTCCTTCACTTATCAGCCTACCCCTCCAGGTTGCCTTCGCCGCTTCCCAAACAATTTCCCGATCCACTTCTCCCGTATTATTTAGATTGAAGAATTCTCTGTTTGCGGTTGACATTCCCTCCCTAAACGCGGCGTCCCTCAGAAGAAAATCGTTACATTTCCATAAGGATTCCCTGGCTTTCAGACCTGAGATGCTGACGTCTGTCCAGACCATGTCCAACTGACGGGGCGAATCTCACATGCGTCTATTCTGCTCATGTACTGGTGTCCTGTAAACAGCTAATCTATTCTCGTCCTGGTTCCATGGGCTGCCGAATAAAAGGTATATCCCCTTGCCCTCGGATGAAGTTCCCTCCATATGTCAACCAGCCCCTGTTCCCACATCAGGTCCCGGAGCCCTCGTTCCGGACTCCCCCCTATGCTGCCTGGCTGAGTGATCCTCCCACTATGATCTAAGTCCCGGTCCGCCCACATGTTGAGGTCCCCACCTAGGAACAAGAGACCTTCCGCCTTGAGCATCACTTCTCCCATGACTTCTTGGATGAATTCCCACTAACCTACGTTGCGGCAATATATGGCTACTAGAGTGACCGTGGAGTTGTGCAGGTTACCGGACACTACCAAAGCCCTCCCGTCTTCCCTCCCCCAACGGGTTACCTCAGTTATTTTTTGGTGCCTATGGAGCAGTATCCCGACCCCACCTTTCTTTGTGGGGCCGGATGCCCAAAATTCCTGTCCCACATGTGCTCCGGGGATGGCCCTCTCTTTGCCCCTCACAGTTCTGGTCTCCTGTATGAAGAGGATATCCACCCCTGAGTTCTTCATTTCTCACCCCAGAAGGGAACGCTTTGTTGGGGAATTAAGCCCCTTGACATTGAGTGAGCCTATTCTGATTGTCTCGAACCGGCCCTTTCTCTCATTGTCTGCCATTACTTCTATACATTGTGTTCATTAGTTTCTTGGTCCGGTAAGAGCTGCCCTGGTCCCCTTTGGAGCTGGATTTGAGTTGAGCCCGAGAACCTCTACCCCCTCCCTATCCTCCTTCCTCCCCCCTCTCTCCCCGGTTTGCGATGCCTGTCAATGGGCAAGCCACCAGAGTGAAAGCATGTTTGTGCACCGCAGTTCTCAAGATCAAAAATTATGTCCCCGGACGGGGTTATCCAACTGCTGTCCTCGCACTCCTCGCCGGACCATATTCATTTCTCTAATCTCCTCCTGCTTCCGACGGTGGGGTGTTTGGTTTTTTTAATTTTCTCCTGCCCTTTGTTTTCTTCTTTGTCGATCAGGGGCCCTCCGGTTCTCTCCTGGGTTCCCGCTCCTCCTCCCTCTTCCTGGGGGTCTCCCTTAAGCACCTGCAGCACCTGTGTGGCCGCTTTACCACTGATCACCCTGTAGTCCACCCCAGCTCATTCGAAGCATAAGGCAAACGGGAAGGACCATCTATATCTTATGTCCTGGCTTGTAAGCCACTGGGTAAACGGACGGCATTCTCTTCTGCGGGTGAGCGTGAGGGTTGATAGATCTTGATAAATCTTGATTGTATCCCCTTCAAAGATGAAGCTCCCCAGCCTTTTTGCCTTCTCCAGGACCTCCATTTTCTCCCTATATCAGAGGAACCGCACCACGATGGTCCTTGGGCCACCCCCTGCAACTCCTCCACCTCGGGGTGCTCTTTCTAGCTGGACCTCCTTGCCCCCTTCAAGCGTGAAAAGTTGATAGATTAGGCCCTGGACTTTTCTCCCCACATCGGCAGCTGTCTCTCCTCTCTCCTGGGTCACGCCCATAATGTGCAGGTTATTTCGACATTCTCTGTTTTCTAAATCGTCCATCTTGAGAATCATGTCCTCCTCTCTTATTTCTAATTCCGTTAGCCTTGCCTCATATTTCATATCTAGCGTGTCCACTCTCCCCTTGAGGTCTACGATGGACGCCTGTATGTCTGTGCGAATCACCTTGATTTCCTGGAGGATGTCCCTGAGGTCGTCCTTGGTGAGTCCAGCAGGGGTGGGTCGCCTACAGCGGGCATGATGGCTCCGGGGGCCTTGGTCTGGGCCGGGGTATACCGGCGAAAGCGCTGCAAGGAAGTGAGAGCTCCAGAGGGTGGGGTCTGCTCCAGGGTCTGAGTAAAGTGAGGCACCTGGGGATGGTGCCTCTATGCAGGTTCTTCTTAAGGTGTCGGCAATGTTCAGGTCGGGGCCCCAGCCCCTACTTCTTTGTCGGAGTGCTGAGTTTCCATTTTCTTAACTTAATAATGTCGCAGGGCACTATGGAAGTTCCGGTACCAGAGCCGGGGCTCGCTCACCAGGATGGGCCCCTGCTTCCATGGAGAGGGGGGGCCCCAAGGGTGTGTGACGGCCGAGGCCTCTCAGGTCCCCTGGATGGCCCTTGGGCCTATCAGCTGGGAGGGGTCGGGGGGCATCCCCCACTACTGGGTCTCCTGTGTTCCGCTTCCCCCCTGCCGCCTCCTCACCTTAACAAATGCACTGTCACGCCATTGGGCCCCGCTGTGTGAGCGCCCTGCCCGGGAAGCCTCGATGTCGCCTGGAAGGCCGGTGCCCTAGATTGGGCTCCTCCTCCATGGGTGCTGCAAGTGATGAGGGGCCGGGTAGGCCTCCAGGCTCAAGCTTCGGGCCGGGGGGCCCCAATCCCTACTGAGGGGAGGCACTCCTGGTGTCCCTCCGGCAGTTCTCCTCCAGTTCCTCCGCTCCGGCGTGATGATCTTAGGGGGGCCCGGGTGGCCCTCCCTTGGTCCTCGGGCCCTTGAAGTTCCTTGTTTCAGCGGGGGTATGTGTGGGGCGGACCTGTGCCCTAGGGCACCTGAGGACCGTTGCCACCCCCGACTCGCGTCCTCTGGGCATACTCTGCTGGTCGTGGTGGGGGGGGGCATATGACCACTATGGTCTCCCCGCGGGTCAATGGGACAGGCTGGCCTCGTGGACCCCGGCGCACACTCGGCTCCGCAGCCGGCGCTTGCTCCGACCCCTTCCTTGGGGCCGTGGTTCGGGCCCTTGTAGGTGCTTGTTTCGGCAGGGTACGTGTGAAGCGGACCTACGCCCTAGGCCACCTGAGGATCGTTGCCACCCCCGGCTTGCGTCCTCCGGGCGTACTCTGCTGGTGGTGGCGGGGGGAGGCATATGACCCCTCCGGTCTCCCCGCAGCTCAGTGTGACTGGCAGGCTCTGCAGTCCCCGGCGCTCACTCGGCTCTGCAGCCGGCGCTTGCTCCGACCCCTTCCTTGGGGCCGTGGTTCGGGCCTGCACCGTGGGGGTGCCTGCAATGGGCCACAGGCGCCCTCCCTCTGCGGAGTCAACTGCGTGGGGCGATGGTCCCTCTTCGACTGGGCTCTGCACCCCCGGCCGGGGTCTGGAAAATCACACTCAGTTAGGAGCACGAGCCTCACGCGTCCGACATGCTCCGCGCACCCTGGAGGTCTCCTACTTTGCACTTTTCGTTAAACCATCACTTACCTGCTGTCGAACATTGCGGTAGTATCCATCTTCCATCTGGCTGCGTCTAACGTCTCACAGCTGCATTGAGGCCGCATTTCATCTAAGGGAAGAAAACAGAAGAGAGACATTATTGCAGGCATAAATAGGAGCAACATATAAAGACATTGAACAGAACGAATAGCATCACAAGAGCTCAAGAAAGACTTACCAATCATAAGGAGAAGCATAGTCGCAGCTGGACTGGACTAATCCTTATCAGGGATCAGTGAAGGAACTAGATCCCATTTGACGCATCCGTGCAAGAAGTAGCAGGACTGAGAGCTTATCTTCCATAATTCACAGGAGTAGTATCACAACGGACCACCACTCACAGATTTTCTACTGAGGGAGAGGCCTGAAGGGGGTGATTCAAGTTCAGGGAGGGCTACAACCATGCCCCAACACATCCACAGAGACCAGCTGAGCAACACCAATTTGTGCTCTTTTCATTCCGGTTTTCTGCCTCCTATTCAGTGGGGGTAGGTCGGATTTTAATTCAGGTTGCTGCATAGGTTACCTGACTCCTTGCTACACCTTCCCATCCATGCGAAGTTTGATTAATAGGGGTTTGAGGGAGTGTTGCAGGGGCAATCATTAACTGTGTTACCATTTAAAATCCATTCAAAAGTGAATGTTGCTTTCTTACAAATGTGTAGTGTTTATCTTACATGAAAAAGTCTAACTAAGTGCATTCCATCAATCTACCTTGTAATTATCACCCCACTGGTGATGGCTTTCCAATATTAATTTTGTGTTATTTCGTTTCAATCTCAAAATAAATATTATATTACCATCCACCGGCCTGGTTCATGGTCCATTGTGGCCCGGGGTATTTGTAACAGGGGTGCGAGACGGGTTGAGTGCACTGCAGCCTAGGCCAGTATCAAGAGTCCTGGACTGGTGTGTGTCGCCCCATTAGAATCCATCACAGGGTCAAAAGTAGTTTTTGACTACTGTCTCACCTAACTCTGTTATGATAGAAAAAGATCTCTAGAGTATAGTGGATAGGCAGGTTTTGACAGAGTCAACCGAGCCAAATATTGTATCTGACAATGGAAAGAAACAAATAGATTTAGTGGTTAAGTAAAAAGGGCATAATTCACAAAAAATCAAGCACATGACTAATTAATTGTGGCAAAGGTTAATAGTTTGAGGTTCCAATATGATCCCATTCCTGAGGGTGCCACATACCTGAGCAGAACACGGAGCAGGATTGTGCAATGTAAGGAATACAAAGTTGGTGGACCCGACTATTAAGATGCATCTACCAGGCAGAATGCACACCCAGGCTATTATTGAATACATTGGGCTCTTATGTATGAACAATCTCTAGCACAAAACAACTCCCAATCGCACATGAAATCAATAGAGAGCAGCCCAGCCCCAGAAGGGAATCCCAGCTCTATAGGAGAAGCAAAAGTGAGTGTTGGGGTTCGGAGTGACTGACCAACAAGGCCTGTAGAGGCAGAGATGCAGAGAGTGCTCAGGGTGTAAGAGGAGGTGGATGTGTGGAGAAATATGACGATGCAGGAGGAGAGGTGTGGAGAGAAATCTGACTTTGCAGGAGGCGGAAACGGTGTGGAGACTGTAACGAGTCTGAGGATGATGTCCCTTCTCTCCTACCAGGAGACCTTTCCATTGGGGTCAGGGTGGTGTGTCTACAGTACAAATGTCCCCCTGGGGGTGGTGCATCGGGGAGGATCACATAGGAGAGGAAGCCCATAGGGATGACCATTCCCAGAGAGCGTGGTATCCCACCGCTTTAGTATACCCATCTTCCTTCCCCAAATCAAGTTCTCCCTCATTTTCTCAAGACAGTGTTAATATCTGTTATTATAAGGCTAAACCACTTAATATGATAAAGCTGACTAACAACCCTGGAGAGATCAAATGTTTCCCATGTAGGTTTACCATGATTACTGTGACGAAGAAGAGGATCAGGAGTATGATGATTACTCCAGAACACTGGAATGAACATTCTAGTCCTTTACAGTATTTGATTGGCCCAGAGAAATACAAAAAGGTAGAGGGAAAACAATATGGAGAGAGCAGTCCTTCTACGCTGATCCAGCGTACTGGGTACTGAAGCAGGCGACGCTGTGCACAGAGCTGAGAAAGTAGGCAGAGGAGGAGCTCCTTTTTATGCTGCCCGACCGTACCTTTGGGCATCCCGAAGCCCAGGAAGCCAACTGGAAGTGAATTCCTGTCCCATGAAGGTAGAATGGACAGGTGGACTGGCCACAATGAGAAATCAAAGAGAAACTGATTGGTCGGGATGCCGCCAACCGAAGCAAGCAACCGAATGCTGCCAGAGCCCACGAAGGAAGCACCACTGCCCAGAAGACGCCCATCAGAGAGATATGTTGGCTGAGCTGAAGGTGCTGAAGGTCTGGGAGGTGTCGGGGAACAACAGAAACAAGAGAATGAGAGGGTCAGGGAGCCTGGGAGATGCTGAGAGAGTGCAGAAGGATGCAGATACTTGGCAGGAGAGTAAACCAAGCTATTGCACTACTACAGTGCGAGTCTGGGACCCACACCCAATATGAAGAAAGCAGATTGAGAGGGTCTGGGACCCTAAGAGAAGACAGCAAAGTGTAGAAGGGAGCATGTGCTTGGCAAGAGAGCAAACAAAGCTATTGCAATAGCACATTGCGAGTCTGGGATCCGCATAAGAATAAGAGAGAAAGAGGGCCTGGGGCCCTGAATAACGCAGATACCCTACAAGAACAAGCACAAGATTGGCAGGAGAGTAAACCAAGTAATTGCAACAGAGCATTGCGAGTCTGGGACCCACACCCACATGAAAGCCAAAGAATAAGAGGGTCTGGGACCCTGAGAGATACAAAGACGGTCCCTGAGAGGACAAAGGCTTGGCTCCTGCTGAGAGAACCAAGCTGAACACATACTTGGCAGAAGAGTGAACCAAGCTATTATGTTTAGCCACAGCGAATCTGATCTTGGACTCACACCCAAAAGGGAGTTTGAGAATAAGAGGGTTGAAGACCCTGAAGACAAGAGAGACTGTTTTGATGAAAAACCCATGCATGGCAGGGAAATACACCAAGCCGGTATTATAAGAAATTACGAGTCTGGGACTTGCACCCATGTGAAGTTATAAAATACAGTGGCCCTCATTACGACCCTGGCGGAATTCGGAAAACGATGGCGGAAATGCAATACCGCCATCGAATAGCGCTCGGTGCGACTATGACCCGTCACCGCAAAGTACGAAGCCATTAGCGACACCGTAGTGAACGCCAACGCTAACTGCACCAAGCACGCGCGCGCGCGCCATGCCAAACCGTAAATACCACCATGGCGCAAGGGTACGCTAATTCCGACCCTAGCGGACATGTACCTAACGCCATCAAGCATGGCGGAATGTACCATTCCGCCATGGTGAGAAGTACAGCATCGCGAATCAACCGTAAACGGCCCCACTGAGTGCCTGTACACCGCTCCCTGCCCACAAAGTACAACTCCCCGTAGGTGCAATGAAGTCACAATGCAACCAGTGAAATGTACAAGTCACCCATGCATGCCAACGAACAAAAGAAACACAAGAGGGGCCAATGGGAGCTGCAGGGCACAGATGGCACGAATACAGAAGCCAATCCAATGGACATGACCACAGTTCCCCCCCCCCCGAAACGCACGCAAACACAGGCACCTGTGACCAGCAATATTCCGAAAATCACATCATTCCACCAGTCCACCTGGCTGACCAGCATCTGTTACACAAAACCCAATCCCCCGCCCCTGAGCATGACAACATTCAAACAGTCATATTGGCAGCCCCCATCCCTGACCTCACTGGGCTTCGTAGGCAAACGCGCCCAGTACAGTACCACGCAACTAAACTCCGAAGCTGGAACCCAATGCAGATCTCCTCCCAATACATCGCTCCCCAAATAGGAATATGCCACATCACTTGCAAAGAAGAACGCTACACGGGCCAAATCAGAATAGAAATTTAATGCACAACAAAATCACCAAGCCCATACAGCCATTAGGCCATGAACTCCAAAACACATTTCACCATTGTGGGCTGCATCCGCAAGAAATGACCAGCTACTACTTGTGTGACGCCCTGTTCCATCATGGTACACAGAGCCACATTCACGTACGAAAAGGCAACATGGAAGCGCACAGAACCGCAGGGCCGTCCCAATGGGGAGGCACTAGTCCAGCTGAAAGGCCGAAATGTTGCTCCGAGCCACCAGTACTGCGTAAGGGCATGTGGCCCATTGGCGATCGTCCCATAAGATCGTAATGCTGCTCCACTGATTAACACGAAGCAGCAGGTGTCGGGAGTAAAAGCCATCTGCAGGAGTGGCATACAGATGGCAGTGGCAAAAGGGGAGGAGATACCTGTCAACCAAAAGAAAAGAAAAAGAACAGAATGGCAATCAGAACTACATCCGAACAACTCACTTCAATGATCACACTAAATCCACAGCCATATGCATGCTAGCCCACTCCAAAGGATCATCACCACCCCAAAACCACTTGCGACTCATAACCATCTATATCGAGGTGTAAACACCATCACAAACGAGTGTACCTGTGCATGCGTCTGTCAAAACAGAATCCATCAGATGGGATTGGTAACGTGCATGGACACAAGTGTCTGAGGGCGCGTCGAGACAGGGAGGGCTCAACAAGGCCAGATAGACGATGGTCCCACTATGGCAGCCCTGCATCACATAGCGCAGGGGAGGCGGATAGATTCCAAGAAGCCCTGTACATGGCAAACTCTGTATCAAATCACCTGCCCATGCATCCATTCATCATTCCCTCATCCCGGGATTAAAACGCCTGAATATTTACTCACATAACATTAGAAATATCCATTGAATCTGTGCGTTATGCAGCCTGCAAAATCCACAGTGCCCCAGCCCGTAATTCCAGTGTAGTGAAGTAACATGTATTTGGGAACGTCCGGCCTCATCGCCCACGTCGCTATTGCGCATCCAAAACTATTCATATCAATCATTGCATCCTCGCCATGGCCCCTGTCTCAAGGACATTGAACAATAGAACGTTATATTTGCAGTCAGACCTGTGGGCATTTCCTCGCCGCTAGCTGAAAACCGAAAGCGCCGCCCTTCGAATTCCTCATTTGCAACATCACGTCGAAGAGGCATCTGTGGCCGTTTGAAATCACTAATTAATCCATCTAGTGCGGCTGTGTGTGAAAATGGCAACTGCCTTCACCCACAAATGGGACGCCCCGCCCGTCGTTGCAACTCGGTACAGTGATGCATGAGGGCCCACCGTTACTCGAGTACTACGTTCCACTGACCCTCCACAAGTCTGTTCGCGACTGCACAGATAGTATGTGAAACAATGGGACCACAGCAGAATGAACATATCAACCAATGTTACACGGCCATCGGGTACAAATACATGATTGCAATAGCAAGATGCCATTCCTCGAATTGCAGCGTTGTGTGCGGGACGTGCTCGGCCAAAGGGGAGAGCAGTTTGCACAGGTGGAATGAATCACCACAGGTGGAGGCCATACAGCCTGAAAACACATAAATTGAACACCCAGTATCCTCCCACAACCACACCCACTCCGAAATGCTACCGGCAGGACTCGCGATGTTGGCCCTGGGGGACCTGATAGCACTGCAAGTACTCCAACTCCAAGAAGAAGACGAACACCAACTACAACCGGCCGCACGGAGGAGACGCAGGAGGAGGAGGAGGGCAAGGCAGGGCCAGCAAGGGCCGCCAGCACAGCCACTACCACCACGCAGGCAGCCCGCAATCCCACGCCTCCGAGCACATCCGTTCAACCTCACTGATGAGCAGATCCACACCCTCTACCGTTTGGACCGGGACACCATAGCCGCCATCGTGGACATGACACAGGCTGACCTTGTCAGCATGATAGATAGCCCAACCGCCATCCCACCCCTACTGAAGGTGGTGTCTGTACTCCACTTCCTGGCCACAGGCACCTACCAGCACACAGTCGGACAGTTGCATGGCATTTCTCAGCCACTGTTCTCACGGACACTATTGCAAGTGCTCGATGCCCTCCTGCAGCACGCAGACGACTACATCTCTCTACCACGCTCGGAGCAGGAAATTACCAACACAAAAGTGGGATTCCATGCACTTGCCGGCATACCGGGTTGCATTGGTGCCATCGACTGCACCCATGTGGAATTGGTCGTCCCACATGCCATGGAGGCCCAGTACCGCAACCGAAAACAATTTCATTCTCTGAATGTACAAATGGTGTGTGACTCCAACAGGATCATTACACATTGTTGTGCCCGATTCCCTGGATCAACCCATGATTCTATGGTCTTGAGGAACTCTACTATACCACGCTACATGGAGCGACACGCAGGGAACAGATCCTGGCTACTCGGTGAGTCTCATTTCATGCATGATGATGTGGGGTATGTGATGCGGCAATGACCTGGCAGGAGGGGGGGGGGGTGTGCGTACGTAGCAATGGCATTCCACATCATACGTTTCTCGTCCACATACAGGTGATGCTGGGTATCCACTGAAGAGATGGCTCCTCACACCAGTCCGGAACCCACGGGACCAGCATGAGGAGGACTACAACCATGCCCACTCATGTACCCGTGTAGTCATAGAACAGGCATTCGGCCTACTGAAGACTCGTTTCCGCTGCCTCAGCAGGTCTGGCGGGGCACTCCTGTACCGCCATGAGAAGGTTGCAAAGATGGTCATGGCATGTGTCATGCTCCACAACATGTGCGTACGTAGAAATGTGCCCATGCCCCCTGACGCAGAACTGCAAGCACCTGATGATGGTCATGATGAGGGTGGGGATGTGGCAGCACCTCAAGGAGTCTGCGAGGCACCGGAGGGCCGTGACATTCGTCAGCATCTCATTGATGCATGCTTCTAGCACTCACGCCTGGTGGCTGATACATGGACACGGGACTCGTGGCACTGTGTGTGTCTGGGACATGCACAATATGGACTGTACGCCTATGATGGCCTAGTACACAAAGATCAATGTCCACACATCTCATTGGTTGATCGTGCACTGTTTATGGCATAGGTGATATCATGTTGAACACCCTATCGACCCGCCACCCAAGTGAGCCCAACACACCCCCTCCGCCCTCCTACCTCCCCCCCGAACACCAGTGTCCAAAGATGCTCGTTGTCAGTGGGCTGTCGCTATTGCAAGCCCCCTCTGCGGGTATCAGGGGCACCCCTGCCTGTGGAGCGCAGGTTCCTCCCAGATCTACGTTGGGGGCTGCCCTGGACGGAACCTGCAACGGATGATGTCTCTGCCTGCTCACGTCCATGCATGTCCCTAAGGGTTTGCGAGAGCTCAGTTAGCACACGGTGCACTGCGGCAAATTCGGCACATACGTCTTTGGACGTCGCATGCAGTTCCCCCCTCAGGCTCTCGGTGCTTCTCTCCATTTGGACTCTCAGGCTCTCGGTGCTACTCTCCATTTGGACTCTCAGGCTCTCGGTGCTACTCTCCATTTGGACTCTCAGGCTCTCGGTGCTACTCTCCATTTGTGCCCTTAGTGTCTCTGTACCTCTCTCCATTTCTGCCCTAAGTGTCTCAGTTGATGTTTCTATGTCTGCCTTAGTGCCCCCACATTCATCGGCATGGTCCTTGAGGAGCGTGGCCAGTTGCTGCTGTTGCACGATTAACTGGTCGAGGGACTGTTGCCTCTGCTGGGCCATGGCCATTTGCGGGGGTGTCACAGAGGGGCTGTTGACCTCATGTTGCCTTGCCACAGGGCTTGTGGGGGATGGCCAGTCGTCGTCTTGTGGGTGCCCCTGCGTGGTATCCTCATGTTGTACGGGATGGGACAGACAGGGGGATTGGGACAGGTCATGGATGGATCTGACTTCGACATCCCCGTCTTCTGTGTCGGAGCATGCTGCCATCAATGGGGTGTCACCTACGGTGCTTCTGCCACCAGAGGCAGTGCCTTCTGTGGCATCCGTTGGGGGGACCTGTGGTGGTGGTGGTGTGGGCATGCTGGTTGCTGGGGTGCCTGTTGATGTTCCCTCCTCTGTGCTGCCACCTGATTTGTGCTGCTGCCGTGTCTTGATGCGTGCAGCTGAGGTGGAGGGTCTTTGGCCGTTGGTCTTGGCCCTCTTTGCAGGTGTGCTGGTAGGGGTGTCCTGATGCTCGTCGTTTGGATCGGACCCTGTGGTGGAGTAAAGGAGGGCGAGGGTTATTAATGGGTCTGTGGGAATTGGAATGGCATTGTATCACATGCATTGGGGTGGTACCTGAGGGTGATTTGGGTCGGGGCCTTGGAGGTGCTTTCATTTGTGTGTGGAGTGAGGGTGCAGTTGTTTGGCAGCCTGCAGTTAGGGTGTGCCTGCTGCACGTGTAGTGGGTGTTTTAGGGGTTTTTAATTATTTATGTATTTATTGTGAGTTTTAACGTGCGCTATCAGGCCGATGTATGTGGACGTTCTCCTGGCCATGTGTTTCTGTTGAACTATGTGGGCACATGGTACTTCGCATGATTGGACATTGTGGATTTAGCATTGTTTTATCTGGCCCACCTACCTGAATCTTCGGATGTCTGCACTCCTTTCTCCATCCCTCCGACTCCCTCTATGCTCTCCATTCCGATGGTGGAGGCACAGATTTCTTCCCAGGGGGTCAACTTGATGGGTGATTCAGGACCTCCCCCGGTGGCTGTGGCAATGTTGCGGTTGGCAGAGAGTATGCTGCGGACGCGTATCCGCAGGTCGTCCCATCGCTTTCTGCATTGCTGTGGGTTGCGGGGTGCAGTCCCCACCGCACTTACCCGCTGTGCCACCAGAGCCCATATGGCCTTCTTGTTTGCAAGTGCCGTCCTGGTCATTTGCGTGGAGAAGACGACGGCAGCATTCTCCTGGAGGGTCTCTGTTAGCACGGTGAGTTCCTCACGGGAGAAGTGGACCTGCCGCTTGCGGTCGCACGCTTTCTTCGCTACTTTTCCCATTTTTCTTGGTTTCGCTAGGGTGGATGACGGGTTGGGGTGTGTCTCAGGGTAGTGTTTTTGGTGGTTGTGTGGTTTTAGTGGTTTTATAGGTGTACGGCGGGATGTTTCCCGTTCCGGGCCCATGTTTTTACTTCCGTTTCCGTATATTTCCGGTCACCGTACTTTCCGGTAGGCGCACACTGCGGTGTCCGCTGTGATGGGTGGCGGTATTGCACCTAGGGCGCCGTACGGCGGCGGTGTGGGCCGTTTTGGGGTCATTTCCGCCATCGCGGACTTTGCACTTCCGCCATGCCGTGGTGCTCGTGCCCGATGGGTCGGAATGGGCCGCACTTTGCTCCTTCGTGCAATGGCGGAAACGCTATTTACGCTGTGGCGGTCCGGTCAGTCACTTTCCGCCAGGGTCGTAATGAGGGCCAGTGGCATTTACCTGAGAAGATACAGGGTCTTTAGGACCCAAAGAAAAGGAAAGTAGAACCAGAAGGAATCCAGGGAAAAGGAGTAAACCCCTAGAAACCTGGGACTTTTGACCTGGTAGAACATTTCCTTTGTCTTTTGGACCACCCAAAACATTGGGAACTTTTCTGTTGGCAAGAGGTATTATGAACACTTTGCGTTGGAAGAAACCTATCCTGCACAGTTGATTTAGGTTATTAGTGTTAGGGAGAGAGGTAGGGTTGTGGGAAACCACAGTAGCAGACATTTTGTTTTGACATCCTGACGTATTCCTTAGTTTCCTTTAAGGCAGGGAAACCCCCCTAGTATTTAGGGATAGAGAGGCATTTATCCAACCCTTTTATTGGTTAATAACATTTTATAACGAAAAATATGCCACTTTATTGTCCGGGCCTTCCTTCAGCACTCTTACATTAAAGTGCAGGAGGGGGGGCAGAGGAGAGGTGAATGTGCAGTAAGAGCTGGGAGGTCATAAGAGCAGGCAGGAGAGGATACTGAAAAGAAAACTGAGGGAGCAGGAGGAGGGGAGTGAGTGAAATTTGCACGAGGGAAGAGGACTGTAGAGAATTGAAGAGGAGAACATCAAGTGGAGAAGAGAGTAGAGGTGTGAGGAAAACATCAAGTATGACAGGAAAGTAGAGAGTGTGGAGAAGCATACAGGAGAACAGAACAGGTTGGAGGAGCGAAACATTCTAAGAGAGAGGAGTTGGAGGACGTTCCCTTGTGGTACAGAGCCAGTTACAGTCAGACCGTGAATTAGAGTACATCTACACATTTTCGGGGAGAAGTGGGAGGAGACATGAGCTTGTGGAAGGACAGAGAGGAGGGTAGCCATCAGATAGCTCAAGGGTCGGAGTTGATGCCTAGAAACAAGCCCCCAGGCATGAGTGAAAGTTGGTTGGGTGAGGAGGATAATTAGACAGAATTGGGTAATCGGATCAGACCCATGAGATGGGTAAGTATTATAGCATGTAATACAACACCTTCAACCCCTCCTGGTCTACATGACGTCTGTAAGTCACTGTGGTCCTTACTGTGACGAACCTTGGAGCTTACATATATTGTTTTGTTTTCTACCTGAAGGATGCTACACTACTTGTGGCCACAAAGAGACCCACTGGGAACCAGGATGTCATCCCATCCAGCCAATTTTTGTTTAAGAGACTTATCTGGGAAAGAGCTTTAGGGGAAAAATACCTTTCTGGAGCAAGCAGAGTTTTTTTGATTTTATGTCCTTGACCCCTATGTTTGAGTTGCATAATGTCTGTGTAAAGACCTAAATAAAACTATTAAATCTAGATGCCTGAGTTGCAACTTCTGTTGAGTCAGCATTGCCTTGTGACAGTGCCTAAGCACGTACATTCGCAGATTTCATTGAAGCAGTTGTAGGTAACGTTGCCAAACACTGCCTAAGAATCAAGACACCAAAATATATGAAGTTCCACACAATCCCTCTTTAAGTCCACAAGCTGGAAATTAATTAAATATTGAATTTGGGGAGAGCGCCAAGTGACCACACAAGTGGTAGCAGTGTGCGGTACAAGGCCACATAACATAACAAATAAAGCCTGAACCTAGCCTGGAAGCAAGAGTGTGTTGTACAAAAGTGGGTGCAATACAACATTGAGGGTGATGATCAATTTGAGATTGTCTACGAGGTGGGGCATAGGACGAGCGATGTCTTCAGATCAGTGGTCAGAGCTCAAGGATGAGGTGTTCCTTCAATAGGCAGGTCTTTAGCTCACTTTTATAATGAAATATTTTTAATGGAGAAAATCTGGTGTCACATGGAACGTCTTTCCAGTGCCTAAGAACGTAGTTGGGGGAAGGCTCATCTTCTTGTATTTTCCATCTCACATTTTCTGGTTTTGTGCCTGCGTGTGCTCGAGTTCTTCTGCTTTGCGGCCTCCTGAAGTAGTGATTTTCTTTGCCAAGTAGGGTGGGTTCTTGGATGGTACCACGTTGCCTCTAATATAGAATACTTTAAAGATGATGATGGGCCTGTAGTGGAGGCGTAGCCCTTGCACATCTATTTAGAGTGAGTGACATGGTCATCTATGTTCTTTCCTTTTATGAAGCCAACATCTGCATGCAATACATCAACCGTGGTGTCTGTTGGGTTGCAGGAAATCGCATTGGTGACCTTTGCACCATCAAGCTGCCAGAGGGCTCGGGCTTGGCTGGTGGTTCGGAAATTTGTATCGGCTAGTAAGGGTTTTACAGCAAGATGAGGTGTAAAGTTGTCTGACTTGATCTCTTGGAGTGTAATTTTACATGTGAGTCTGTCTGCGGTTATTGATGATGAGGTTGGACTCAGTCTTGCAAGAGTTGAGTTTCAGGTAAGCAACTTATATCTAGGTTTGGATGATGGTGAGGCATTCTTTCAGCCATTGTACGCCCTTTGCATTGGAGATATTAGTGTCATCCAGGTATTGATTAATAGTATACTGTGAAGCATTCCATATATAATTAGGCTTAAGTCACAGGACACAGTCAGCATGGAACCTTGTGAGCCCTCCATGTGAATGACAGAAGGAGAACCATGAAGGGTCCCATCTGCCTGAATTGATACCAATTGGATGGCTACAGGGTCCATCACTGTAAGTTGTTCTGGATAACTTCCATGCTTAACCGAGCAATTGCTGAGTAGCATTTCATGGTCAATGGTGTTGAAGGTTGCAGAGAGGTTGAGCAGTACTAGGAGGCAGGGGCAGCCATTGTCAGTGATGGGGAGTGTGTCTTCCATGATCGGAAGCATTGCTGTTTCAGTGCTATAGCAGTGAAGGATGGGATGATTATCAGGTTTTCAGTTTTTTTTTAATATAGTGCTTCATGCCAGTTTTTATGCACTGTAAT
Organism: Ambystoma mexicanum; assembly: GCF_040938575.1. NCBI lineage: Eukaryota > Metazoa > Chordata > Amphibia > Caudata > Ambystomatidae > Ambystoma > Ambystoma mexicanum. The sequence goes on along the minus strand of NC_090922.1, from coordinate 140,452,185 downwards.
AATAGCTGTTATAATTACCCAATTAATGGTATTAAAATGATCGACCACAGATGGAATAAGGGCTCACCCCGCTCTGCTGAGGATTCAGACTTGTGAAGAGCATGCTTGCCAGGCGTGCACAGTTATTAATATGGTCTTCTAGTTGTATAGTGACTGATTTTTCTTTCATTGTCCCTAGAAAGAATAGACGCAGACAGACAGAGAGTGTGCTAAATCATCAGATACTAGTGTGGCGCTGCCCCGTGATGTAACTCGCACGCGGCGGTGTGACGTTGCACGCCGCTGCGTGCTGCATAAATAAACGGGGTGTTCCCGGCCGCAGCAGAGCGACCGGGAAGCCCGAACTGGCAAGACGTGTGTGTGTGTGTGTCTGTCAAGTGCGGGGGCTTACGGGACCGCATGGGGGCCCCGACCGACCCCCAAAAACTAGCATGTTTTTCAGAAGGTAGATGGGGTGTCCCATTTTGAGGCCTCCCCTTAAGGTCCTCTGTGAGAGTTAGGGACTTATAATGTTGAGAAGAAGAGAAAGAGCTTCCCTCTATAAGCATTTCATTATGAAAAGGCAGAAAGAGCAAGGGTGTGGTGTAGACTGGCCCTAATGAGTTATCACTGCTATTGGGGTTCTGTGTTGTTGGCAGAAGTCCCATTACCTCTAATGTCACCTGGTCTTGCAATATGTTCTGCCAATCAGATGAGCTCTCTCCAAGTGTGCTGCTAACTAGCCTATCCATCTGAGATGCCGGTCCCCTTCACTTACGTGCATGGGAACTTGCGCCGCAGGTATTTCTTTTTTTTAAAACTTTATTTTGGCTTAGCGGGGGACATCCCTGCAACCCCTGAAACCATTGTAACCAACAAGGGTGCCGGGAACACCCCAGTTTCCATTGTTCGCTAGAATGGAAACGAGTGGTAGATGTGTTTGACGTTTTCGGCTGTATGTTATTTTCGTACTGCCGAAATTCGAGCAAATCTACCCTTGTTTTTTTTTTTCTTTGATTAATTATACGCAGCGCTGGTCATTGGGCCAGCTCTCGCCAGATCTGAGATCCGGCACCAGATGTGTAGCCGGATCTCGGGATCCGGCCAGAGTCAGCGGCCCAATTCCCTGCTCTGCGCTGGTGAGAAGGGGCTGGGGGGGAGAGAAAGCACCCGCAAGCAAACTGTAACTTCCTCTGGTGACCACATGCAAGAGGTCACTAGAGGAAGTTACAGTCCTCAGCCACGACCCGGTCCTCAGTCACGACCCAGTTTATTTATTTATTTATTTATTTATTTATTTATGCAGCAATGTTTGCCGGATACCTGTATCCAACAAACATTACATAAATAAATAAATATACAGGTATCCGACAAACATTGCATAAATAAATACCTCTATTAAAACGATCACACACGGTGCAGCCACCCAACTGCTTTTAGAGGGGAGCTGCAGGAGCTGTGCCGGGTGGGGTTCAAGCAAAAGAAAACGCTGCTTATGGTGAACAGAAATCACCCTGTTTGAATAGAACCCAAGGGTGTTTTTTATTTTAAAAATGGGATGCAAATTGTGCATTTTAAAGAATATTTACTCAGCAACACTGGTCAAAACTAATAGCCACATAGTAAAGTAACTCATCACCAGTGCCATGGAAGTGGTTTAAAGTGGAATTGATGTATAGTCTGGAAATGAAGCAGCATGAAAGCAATAGCGCCACTTTAAAACTATTATTTTGGACATGTCCTTTGATCGGAAGTCAACTGCCAGGTCAACCCCCCTTAACTGCGCCTCCTCGGGCACCGCCACCCCAAACTCCACCTCCACCCCGGCCCTTGTGGGATCCCCCACCAATTATTTTCCATTTCCACCAATGATTATACGGATACCCACCAGCTCCACTTTCTACCCTCTAACCCCAGTGCCCTTTTCTGAGAGTGAGAATGCAGTGACTGAGCACACTGTACACTGTTTTTTTCCAAGTCTTTTGTCTCACAGGACAGGTGTTACGTTGGAGTCCAGAAGGTGATGGATCAAGGAAGGAGTGGGACAACCAACCAACACATAAGGAAGAGAAGGAGGACAGGACAGCACTTTAACTAGGATGCACCTTTGAAAAAAAGATAAGTATGCTCACTCACTCTCTGTCCACAGGCCCAAAATAAAAGCTTGACCACACAATATAATCTTTGGGAAAATTTAATCGTTTAGATAAGATGAAGCAAAAGTGCATGTTACACACTAGTAATGAATAGGTTCACTGAACATCATGGTCGCCGCCATGCATTGTCTGTTGGTCTTCTGAGATAGCTCACTCTGGGATCATAATATGCTTAGGAATTAAATGAGAGTTTATCTTCAGCAAAGTGCGCCTCTTCACACTTTGAGTGGACTGGGAGGTGCGCTTATTGCTCTCTATGGCCCCGGCAGCACTAAAATCTCTCCCCGCCTGGACACATGCCGGCAGGTAGCAGAGCATCTCCACCACAACACATGCAAGCCCTGGTCACACTGCCATTGTATTTCACCAGTAATACAGTGGCTCACCTTGTACCTCCATTGGGCATTTGTCCTGCATGTACATCACCACTATGTACGAGGCATTCCTTTATAGGCACCACAATACCCAACACAGAGAGTCCTGCACTTGAAAGCTGGCAATCACACAAGAGGTTGCACTCCCCGTGCAACAACCCATCGCAGATGAGCTGGGTCCTTTCTGAGAGCTCACTGTGGCTTGGAGGAGTACCAGCTGGGTGCCACAGCCGCCCAAAGGCTCCTGTACTTTGGATACTGAAAAATGTGTTTGCAGTGTTTACTGATTGTACTTTAAAGGTGCTTATCATGAAACAATACCCCCACCTGATCCTAGAAACGTGGGTTCAGAAATGTCGGCGCAGAGCCACAATAACACTTTGGCACAATGGCTCCCAAGTTCTTCGGCATCCACTTGCAGACATTGACCCTGCTGCTGCATGCCCTCCATGCAGGTATATCAGTGGAAGGATTCCACTATGGCCCACTTCTTCTTGACTGACCCTCACGCTTGCCTCTTCAAAGGGCCTTAGAAATTTTGCAAATTAGCAAATCTGCTTGTACTGGGCCAAAGATAGAGCAGTGCCTTGGCACGCTGAAGTGCTATAGTACAGTCAATGATGGCAAGCCACTGTTCCAGGATGCGCTCAAGCATAAAGAGGGTTAAGTTCAACTGTGTGATGTGATGAATCCGGTGGAGTCATCAGTGATTCTCTGGCAGTGACCTCCACCCATGTGGCCAGGGGATGGCAGTCGCTATCTGATCCTGACCCTGGCGGTGGAAATATGAGCAAGGATCACATGGGAGGAGACAGCTGTCTGGGAGAGGTGGTGACTCCATCATACGAGACACAGTATTCTCCCCTTCCTTCTGAAGACCTTATAATATCAAAGTTCTTGATAGCTTGTTTTCCCACAAATCCCCCACGTTGTAGAAACCAGAAACCCCTTCCTCTATGTCACTCAAGACAAAATGTCATTCAAACCTTAAACATACACAAGACACATATAACGTCTCCTATTCCTGATGTTTCTCTGTATAACATTTCTGAACAACATCATTTCAGAAATCCAAGTACATCTATGGACTTCAGTTCCCATAAAACCTCAAGTGCTGAGACGAAGAAGAGGAGGAAGGTCTTTATTCAGACTAAGAGAAACCTGAAAACGAATGCGCAGACTAGTTGTTTGGCTGAACCTAAAGTGCACGAGACATTTAAAAATGGCATCTGCAGTCAACGCAGCAGAACGGGAGAGAACCATGTCGGAGAAATTTGAGAGAGAGATAAACGACACATCTATGAGGCGGCTTGCGAATGTGTGTTACACATACTGGCGTGGCGTGAGGAAAGAGAGACACAGTAGGCACACCTGATGGACAGTGTAAGTGTTGGGGGCCGCAGCAGAGCTCCTGGAGATATGATTGTGCTGGAAAGCAAAATTCTCTGGTCCAAGCCACAGAGGGAAGCTGGTGGGTAAGCGCAGAGCTGCAGGAAACGCTGGAGAAATGTCCATGTTGTATAAGAAGCCGGCCCAGGGAGGAAGCTTCACTGCAGAGGCACGCCATAAGTTGGAGATGCTGCAAACTACTGATTAGTCTGCCCAGAGCCACTGAGGGTCCAGTGGCGTACCGACAGGCATGCAATCAAGTAAATGAATTATGTGAGATTGCTATTATGAACAATGCCAAAGGCGGTTTAAATACAAACAAAACCCAATGTTAAAGCAAGCCCAAAAGAAAGAATATTTGAATATACCAGACATCCACCAAAGTTGCAAAAAGTCTCTAACATTGTGGCAAGATACCTGGCAGAGAAGTATACCAGGGGATCTAGGAAATCCATAAAAGAAGTCATGGCAACCAAATATACCAGGCATTTTGAAATTGTGCAAGACTTTTAAAACTGTGGAAAAGATACCTGGCAGGGGGTATACCAGGTGATCTGAAGAGCCCATAAGAGGATTCCTGGCAGATGGGTATACCAGGCAATCCACCAAAACTGTAAAGAAAAGCATTAACTGTGGGCAGATACATGGCAGGGCAATATACTAGGGGATCTGAAAAGCCCATAAAGGAATTAGTGGCAAGGAAGTATACCAGGAGGTCCACTCAAGGTTGTAGAGGAAAGTTTAACCATGCTGCAAAATACCTGGCGGGGGGGCGTGGCCTGGAGTGCCAGCAATGCGGCTGCTCCTTTAGGCCTCCACATGGGCCCGCAGCATTCTTTTATAAAAACATGAGTTCCCGCTATGGCCCAGACTCCTGAACCTTTGATCCAGATAGCGGAACCCAGGGAGCCTTGACGCCTGCAATTCAAGCTCGTGTCTCTGCGGCATCTAACAACTCGGCCGTACTCTTTAAAATCTGCAAGGAGCTGGCCAACCCTGCTGCAGTCTCTACCCCCCCTGTTTCCTCCCAGGCTCTTTGCAATGCCCTTGCCTCTCACTTCATTTAAAAAACCCAGGACATCCTGTCCACCCTCCCACCATCCTTCTCGTCCTTTCCTCTTTTCACCCCTGACGAGGTTGCTAGACAAGTCCGATCTATGAAAGCCTCTTCAAAACAGGTTCATCCCTGTTCCTCTAAAGCCATCAAGGACCCCATTGACACCCTCGCTCCGGCCCTTGCTGATTTTTGCAACCACTCCTTTGCCTCTGGATCCTTCCCCTCCCCTCTGAAGCACTCCTTTGTGCATCCTCTTCTCAAGAAACCCACAGCTGCTCCTTCTTGTCCAGCTAGCTATCGCCCAATTTCCATTACTCCCTTTCTTGGCAAACTCCTGGAAAAGTTGGCCATCTCTCAGCTTAACCTTCATTCCAATTCTGTTGGCTGTCTCCATGACCACCAGTCTGGCTTCAGAGCTGCCAGAAGCACGGAAACTGCTCTCCTAAACATCCGTGAAGCTCTGCTCACCAATCTTGACTCTAACATTCCCTATGTCCTCATCCTCCTCGATCTCTCTTCTGCCTTCGACGCGGTCAACCATACCATCCTGCTCAACTGTCTCCGTGAAAACCTGGGTATCACTGATCAGGCTCTGGCCTGGCTGACCTCTTTCCTCTCAGATCGACCCTCCCAGGTCCAACTTGGGTCCTTCCTTTCATCTATCTTCCTCTCTACCTGTGGTGTTCCCCAGGGGTCTAACCTCTCGCCCTGGCTTTTCAACCAATACCTGGCAACTCTCGCCCACTGCATTGCCATTTTCTGCTCAAATTTCCAGTGCTACGCTGATGACACTCAACTCATTTTCAGGCTGCCCTCTGCCACCTTCTCTCCCTCTCTCATCTCTGATTGCCTAACTGCAATTCAAGATTGGTGTGCCGCCAATGATCTTTGTCTGAATGCCAGCAAGACGAGATCCTCCTCATAGGCACACCTTCACCATCCTTTCCCCTCACTCTCTGGCCGGCCTCCATTGGCCCTCCTCCTACCCCCACCTGCTAGGCTAAGAACCTCAGGGTCATCTTTGACTCCACCCTTCCTTCTCCGCCCACAACTCTGAGGTCTCTAAAAAGTCAAATTTCCGACTGCACCTCCTCAGAGATACTCTGCCTTTCCTCTCCTTCCCCCAGAAGCTCATGGTATCTCGAGCTCTGGTTCTCTCTAGCTTGGACTATTCTAACAGCCTCTTTCTAAATCTACCTGCCTCTACTCTCCGCCCTCTGCAACTAATCCATAACAGGACTGCGAGACTTGTCCTTGGCCTCAAGCCCTGGGATCGTATCTCTCCAGCTCTGAAATCTCTTCAATGGCTCCCAGTGGATGCAAGGATTAAATTCAAAACCCTCTGCATTGTCCACAAGGCTTTCTGGGGCCTGGGTCCAAAATACCTTCAGCTATCCCTCCGCAAATACCTCCCCTCTCGAGCTCTTCGCTCCTCTACCTCCAACTCACTCAGGGTCAGTCGGTTTTCTAAGAAACGAGCTGGGGGTAGATCTCTGTCTTCGGTTGGGGCCTCCCTCTGGAACAGCCTCCCTGCCACTCTAAAACTTGAGGAGAACCATCTCCGGTTCCGGAAGCACCTCAAGACCTTCCTCTTTTCTTCTGCCTTCGCTCCCCCTCTCCCCTGCTGATCTGTTCTCTCATGGCACCGTGCACCTGGCCACCCTGTCATGATGCCCGCTCCCGGGGAGCCGGTTCAAGCCCTGTGTCCCCGAAAGCGGACATCCAGTCCCCAAGGAAGGACCCAGCAACCCCATAGAGGGGCCCTTTGGACACTGTCCTGGCGCCTATGGCGCCAGGCTCATAAAAGACATCAGTCCTGGCGCCATAGGCGCCAGGCTCATTATGGAAGTGCTTGGGTGCACTTACCTGATGCAGACCATGCTGCAGGATCCCGGCCTCCTTGAGGCCTGAAAGGAACTACTTTACCTGTGGGACTAATTTACCATCCGGGCGTGGTCGGGGAAGGATACATACCTGATTGGAGGAAGGATACATACCTGGAACTTCTTCCAAGGCTATTTAAACCCCACCCGAACAGCCACACGTGCTTCGCGTTGTTCTGCATCTAGCAGCTGGACGCTCACCGTGTCTGCTCCTGCATCCTGACTTCTGCCACGCCTGCCAGCATCCTGGATCACCTGCAAAGGAAGAGAAGAAGAGAACAGAAGAAGGAAAAGTCCTTACCTGCTAAATCTGCATCCCGGAGACATCTCGCCGACAATCCTGAAAAGGAAGACTTTTATTTAAAAGCTCATCGCGTCGATCGCTGCATCGCCGCATTCCACTCGCTTTAACAGGGCGCCTCCATGTTCAGCAGCGATCATCCGGATTCGCAGTCACGCCCCAGCGCCTAGGGAGAAAAAGACCAGAACAAAAGGTGAGAGAGAGAAGGGAATAAGGAAAGCTAAATCTCCATGTTAAGACTTACCTGTTGATTCATTCCCTCTTCATTTCGGGTCTGCGCCGCATCCTGGCATTTCCGGACCCCGGCCCCTAAGGGGAAAAAGAGACATCAGCATTAATGAGCGAATGAAAAGACATTACCAAAAAAACACTCATTAAAGACTTACCTGATTTCTACAAGGATTTCACCTCTCATCTCGGGTCGGTGCCTGTTCCCCGGCATTCCGTACCCCGGCCCCTATGGGGGAAAAGACACTAGCATTAGTACATTAATGCATGGACACAAGGGGAACCTCTTATCAAAAAACTTACCTGGAAGCCAAGCAAGTTTGGTTCTCACCAATCCGAAAATAAAGTGAAGTAACTGGATACCAACGCGCCCCTGCATCAGAAGCAGGATGGAGAGCTCATCCTTCCAGACCCTAAGGTGAGACGCTACGAGGAATCACAGAAGGGTTTCGAGGAGGGTGAGAGGGGAAAGTGGGAGGCTGATTGCATTACCCCGCAGACAGTTAATCCCCTATTTTCGCCTACAGAAGGTTACTTCTGCGAGCCAGACAAGCCTGATTTGGGGGCCCGGTCCAGTCCGTCTTCCGAACCCTGCGCATCACCTTAGAAGAGGTCACAGCAGCGCAAATAGGCCAGCGCCTCCGTGGGAGTCAGGTGAGCGTTATAGAACGCGAAGCCTTCCTACAAATTCCCACCCAGGCGCTATGGAAAGTTCTGAGACTGATCAGTTGGCCCAATTACTGGGGGAATTACGGGCCGAAGTACATGCCGCTTGTCAAGAGACTAATGCCCTCAGGAGGGAATTAATAATATCAAAGGAAAGAACTGATGACCTGGCCAGACAGCTTTTGCAAGGTCAAGCTGGGCAAACTCCTCTACCCGGTTCCGGAGGGAACCCCGCTCCTGTGGTTTCCAGTAACCCTGTGCAGATTAATCTACCTGGAAACATGCCGCTGGCCCCACCCGAACGCTTTGCTGGGGACCCCAAACGATTCGCCGTATTCATGAATCAGTGTCATTTGCACTTCCTATGCAGACCTGGGGCCTTCCCTAATGATCAGACCAAGGTAGCCTTTGTATTGTCATATCTCAGCGGCTGCGCTGCCGATTGGTCAGCTCCACTGGTTACTCAAGATGACCCGATTCTCCGTGATTTTCAAAGGTTTCAAGCAAGCATGGAAAGGTTATTTGCTCGACACTCTCAGGGGCAGGCTCTGGATGACGAACTTCTATCCCTGCGACAGGGCAATCAGGACCTCCTATCTTATATTGCAACCTTTAATAGACTAATTGTGGAAACAGGATGGCCAGAGGATAAAAGAGTCACGTTGTTTTATCGAGGCCTACGCGGAGAACTTAAAGATGTCTTGGCCCAAGCTGTAAATCCGCCCCAAGAATGCACAGAGTATATAGACTTAGTGGTCCAATTGGATCACAGACTTCAAAACAGAAAAGCAGATCGGTCCAGGTTTGAGAGCTGGGTGTTGGTCAAGACCCATGCTAATCCCAAGGGAGTTGATGTCTCTGAGCCTATGCAAATTGGAGGGGTTAAAGGACCCTTAACTCAAAAGGAACGTGAAAGGAGGCGGCAGTTAAAATGATGTCTTTATTGTGGGAATTCTGGACACTTTCTACGAGATTGCCCGGCAAAACCGCCCGAAAGGCTGGTAGGAGCCGCTGATAAAAACCATGAAGACTGTGTTTCGGGAAACGACTCCGCCCGACAAGTGTAGGGGTCCGCTTGCCGAGCTTGAAAACTAACTCTCAGACCTCGCATTTCATTGTGCCAATGGTTCTCGTAGATCCAGAACAGCCTAAGCGGTTGCATGCAATAAAGGCATACATCGATAGTGGGGCTATTGGAAACTAAGTGGATTGTGAATTGGTCTCTAGGATTAACCTCCCTCTCCGTCCTAAAACCAGCAAAGATGTCATCACCACAGTCATTGGAACTGAAATTGCCTCTGGACCGGTAACACATTCCACTACTGAGGTGACTCTTATTGGTCCCGGCGACCATCAGGAGGGTGTTGTGTTTGATGTAATCAAGGCTCCACAATTTCAGGTTATTCTTGGAATCCCTTGGTTAGAGACACATAATCCTCGAATTGATTGGCGAGCTAAGAGAATAACCTTCCCGGATTATACACAAACCTGCTACCCAGAAAACCTGAAGATTAATCTAGCATCTGTAACCTCTGGCTCCATGCAACTACCTCCGGAATACCAAGACTTTCAGGACGTCTTCCAAAAGGAACAGGCCAACACGTTACCTCCTCACAGATCGTACGATTGCCAAATCGATCTGGTGCCCGGTGCACAACCCCCTTGTAGCCGGATTTATGCCCTTACCGAACCTGAGAATCTGCATTTGAGACAATATTTGGATCAATACCTAGCTAATGGTTTTATTCGCCCGTCAAAGTCCCCGGCATCCTCGGCTTTGTTCTTCGTGCCAAAAAAAGAAGGCGACCTTAGAACTTGTATCGATTACCGCGCATTGAACCAGATAACGGTTAAAAACCGTTATCCTCTGCCTCTGATCCCTGAACTCCTTGACCAGGTGAAGGACGCTTGCATATACACCAAGTTAGATCTCCGGGGGGCTTATCATCTGGTACGAGTTAAAGAAGGCGACGAATGGAAAACTGCCTTCCGTGCTAAATACGGATTATTCGAGTACCGGGTGATGCCTTTCGGATTGTGTAACGCGCCGGCTGCCTTGCAATACTTCATGAATGATGTCCTTCGGGAACTCATCGATGTTTGTGTTGTTGTATATATCGATGACATTCTGGTGTACTCCTCTTCGGAATCTGATCACAGAAAACACGTCAGGGCAGTACTTGAAAAACTGCGCCAACACAAACTATTTGCTAAATTGGAGAAATGTGTTTTCCATACCACAGAAGTCGAGTTTCTAGGTTTCATCCTGACACCCAAAGGAGTCCGAATGGACTCAAGAAAAGTGGATGCCATCCTCAAATGGCCCTCACCTAGCTCTGTAAAAGGGGTTCAAAGCATGCTCGGCTTTGCCAATTTCTATCGCAGGTTTATCCCGGAATTTTCACGCGTGGTACAACCCATTACTGCACTCTTGAGGAAAAATAAACGTTTTGAATGGTCTGAAGAAGCCGAGCAGGCCTTTCAGGATTTAAAAGCTAAGTTTACCTCCGCACCTATATTGAAACACCCGCGTCCAGATCTCCCTTATGTCGTCGAGACTGACGCATCCAGCCTAGCCATGGGAGCTGTCCTGTCCCAAAGAGATCCCGAAACCAACCAACTACATCCCGTAGCATTTTGGTCCAGAAAATTCTCGGCACCCGAGGTTAATTATGCAATCACGGACAAAGAACTGTTAGCCATTAAGTACGCTTTTAAAGCCTGGTGGCATTATCTGCTTGGCGCTCGAGATACCATCACAGTGATCACTGATCACCGGAATTTACAGTATTTGAAAACCGCCAAGGCTCAGTCATCACGGCAGCTCCGCTGGGCTTTGTTTTTCTCTGAATTTGATTTCGTGATTACCTATCGACCTGGCTGCAAGAATGGCAAAGCAGACGCCTTATCCCAAATTGGAATGGGAGAATCTGATACAAACTCAGAACCAGTACCAATAATTCCCGAACAGAGGATTCTAGGCATGACTTCGTTACAGACGCTTGGAGACATTCAAGCCAGAGTGAAACAACTCCTGGACCCTGCAACCTCACAGGATTGGATACAAAAGGGATCAGACTTTACCATAGATAATGGTTTACCTTATTTCCAAGGACGCTTATTCCTGCCACATAAGGAATTACACGAACTAGCTATTTCCGGTTATCATGATGCATTAATAGAGGGACACCCCGGTATTGCCAAGACAGAGGAAAAGGTGAAACGACAATTTTGGTGGCCCTCTTGGTGAAAAGATGTTAAATCTTTTGTGATGTCCTGTGGTGTTTGCGCCCAAAATAAAAGTCAAAAGAAAAGACCAGCCGGTCTCCTTCAACCTCTAGACATACCGCCAGCACCCTGGCAAACCCTATCAATGGATTTTATTACGGACCTGCCTCCTTGTTCAGGGTACAATACTATTCTGGTAATTGTGGATTTGTTTTCCAAAATGGCCCACTTTATTCCTTTGAAAGGTTTACCTTCAGCTTCTGTCCTAGCCAAAGAATTCCTCGAAAATATTGTTCGGCTACATGGATTCCATTCTATACTAATCTCTGACGGGGGAAGCCAATTCATTTCCCACTTCTGGCGCAAATGTTGTCAAATGGCGCAGATCGACGTAAGATTATCGACCAGTCACCACCCTCAGACCGATGGTCAGACCGAGAGGACAAATCAGACCCTTGAGCAATACTTACGGTGTATGTTACAGCAATCTGAAAGCAACTGGAAAGACATTCTTTGGATAGCCGAATACGCATATAATAATTCGGTACACTCTGGAACTGGCCACAGTCCTTTTTATACTTTGTTTGGGCATCACCCTCGAACCTCAAACCTTGACTCACCTCAGAACCTCGGAATGCCTGCAGTAGAACATCTGCATTCTACAATTACCCAAGCCTTCAAAGAGGCAACTACGCATTTACAACAAGCCAAGAGAAAATACAAGGAGAATGCTGATCTACATCGGAGTGAAGCACCTCCGTATCAGATTGGGGATCAAGTGTGGTTAGCCACCAGACATTTACCACTCAAAGGGCCTCGAACTTTTAACCCAAAATATCTGGGACCTTATTCTATTCCGACAATAATTAACCCAGTGGCTGTTAAACTTGATTTACCAGCTAGTATGCGAATTCACCCTGTTTTTCATGTGTCACTTCTGAAACCAGTGGTACCCGGAACCCGACTACTCAAACCTCCAGAACCTATTCTAATAGATGGGGAGCCCGAATTCGAAGTTAAGAACATTTTAGACTCAAAAATGTTTAGGTCAAAACTGTTCCACCTAATTGATTGGAAGGGGTACGGACCTCAGGAGAGGTCGTGGGAACCCAGCGACCATGTGCATGCACCTCGATTAGTCAGGAAATTCCACCGACTCTTCCAAGACAAACCAAAACCCCCGGAGGGAACAACCTTGGGAGGGGCCTTGGGGGGGAGTGCTGTCATGATGCCCGCTCCCGGGGAGCCGGTTCAAGCCCTGCGTCCCCGAAAGCGGACATCCAGTCCCCAAGGAAGGACCCAGCAACCCCATATAGGGGCCCTTTGGACAGTGTCCTGGCGCCTATGGCGCCACGCTCATAAAAGACATCAGTCCTGGCGCCACAGGTGCCAGGCTCATTATGAAAGTGCTTGGGTGCACTTACCTGATGCAGACCATGCTGCAGGATCCCGGCCTCCTTGAAGCCTGAAAGGAACTACTTTACCTGTGGGACTAATTTACCATCCGGGCGTGGTCGGGGAAGGATACATACCTGATTGGAGGAAGGATACATACCTGGAACTTCTTCCAAGGCTATTTAAACAGCACCCGAACAGCCACACGTGCTTCGCGTTGTTCTGCATCTAGCAGCTGGACGCTCACCGTGTCTGCTCCTGCATCCTGACTTCTGCCACGCCTGCCAGCATCCTGGATCACCTGCAAAGGAAGAGAAGAAGAGAACGGAAGAAGGAAAAGTCCTCACCTGCTAAATCCGCATCCCGGAGACATCTCGCCGACAATCCTGAAAAGGAAGACTTTTATTTAAAAGCTCATCGCGTCGATCGCTGCAGCGCCGCATTCCACTCACCTTAACAGGGTGCCTCCATGTTCAGCAGCGATCATCCGGATTCGCAGTCACACCCCAGCGCCTAGGGAGAAAAAGACCAGAACAAAAGGTGAGAGAGAGAAGGGAATAAGGAAAGCTAAATCTCCATGTTAAGACTTACCTGTTGATTCATTCCCTCTTCATTTCTGGTCCGCGCCGCATCCTGGCATTTCCGGACCCCGGCCCCTAAGGGGAAAAAGAGACATCAGCATTAATGAGCGAATGAAAAGACATTACCAAAAAAACGCTCATTAAAGACTTACCTGATTTCTACAAGGATTTCACCTCTCATCTCAGGTCGTTGCCTGTTCTCCGGCATTCCGTACCCCGGCCCCTATGGGGAAAAAGACACTAGCATTAGTACATTAATGCATGGACACAAGGGGAACCTCTTATCAAAAAACTTACCTGGAAGCCAAGCAAGTTTGGTTCTCACCAATCCGAAAATCCAGTGAAGTAACTGGATACCAACGCGCCCCTGCATCAGAAGCAGGATGGAGAGCTCATCCTTCCAGACCCTAAGGTGAGACGCTACGAGGAATCACAGAAGGGTTTCGAGGAGGGTGAAAGGGGAAAGTGGGAGGCTGATTGCATTACCCGCAGACAGTTAATCCCCTATTTTCGCCTACAGAAGGATACTTCTGCGAGCCAGACAAGCCAGATTTGGGGGCCCGGTCCAGTCCGTCTTCCGAACCCTGCGCATCACCTTAGAAGAGGTCACAGCAGCGCGAACCAGGCCAGCGCCTCCGTGGGAGTCAGGTGAGCGTTACACACCCTCTGTCTTTTGGGCCCAGGTACCTGCTCATCCTGTCACCCTCCCGCACTGTCTTCGGGCCACCACTTGCACTGGGGTCTGTATCTGTACCCATACAGCCCCCCCTTTTTCTTCCTGCACTTATCGGACTACCCTGTCTGCTGCCTTAAACCTAGCACTTGCAAATTGCTGGCTGCATTACCACTGTTTGTTGCCTTTATTATTTATTTATTGTTATTTATCTGTTTCTCCTCTGCTTCGCACTTTTCACCTCTCCCCCTTCCATGCACTTTTCCCTTCCCCCCTCTCCCATGCACTTGCGCGTTCTCAATGTCACTGGGCCTAGTAAGATCGCTGTTTTGTTCTCCCCTATTCCCCTCCCTTGCCTTGTCGCGCTCTGAAACACTTTTGTACGAGCGCGATAGAAATAAAATATTAATCAATCAATCAATCAATCTGGGTGCATAACGCTCAGGGGATCCCTGAAAATGCAGCAGAGGTGCGGCCAACGGCGACAACAAGGCAACCCCAAAATGGCAGGCGCGCTACATCGGCCCCGTCTCGAGGAGCATCTAGCCGCCCAAACTGGTCCCAGGACTGCTGTTGCCTCCAGGAATCCTCCTGAGCTCGCCCGCAGTGCCTGACAGCACCGCCCCAGCAATTGGAGTCTCATCCGCAGACACAGCCCAGATCGAGCTCCGGCTGGGAGCTCGACCCGAACCAGGCACCCGAGGAACGCACACCAGCGGAGCGGCTGCCCAAAATCCAACTTCTCCAACCTTTTTCAGCCTCACCAGCACCCCTCATCTTACCTGTCAATCCCGCCGGGGGCCCCCTGGCCCTCCGGAGATGCATCCATATCCTGCAGAGATCCCCGCAGCCTGCCCCCCTACGCCCTGGAGCCTTGCTCCCAGGGCCTGCCTCCGCCAGCAACACCACCCAAGCCTGGTCCCCGAGAGGCGTGGGGAGGGGGGATACTCACAGCAGAGCAGCATGGTTCTTGGTGAGGGGCCCACCCGTCTGACGTCTGGGGCAGCGGCCTGGAACCTGAGCAGGGAGACCACAGCGGACGGCGATGCCTCATTGCAGCAACCTCACCACTGGCGTGCTGGGAGCCGCGGGGGGGAACTGGATTGTCTTTGTTGTGCTGCTGTGGGCCCGAACAGACCTCAACGCAGGCCTCTATGGCAAGCACTCCCATTGGCCTCACGTAGCCCCAACACTGGGCACAAAGCTGTGCCCCTCTCATACATGGAGGGATTCACCTGGGGTCCTCCCTCCCTACCGCCTGCCCAGGTGCAGAAGTGATCTGACCACTGCTGCACCCCCCCCCCCCTCCGCCTTTGCTGCTCCCTCAGGGCAGCTACCTCCATCTACGCTCCACCCCATGGTAAGGGGCCAGTAAAGTGCTTCCATCGGCACCCTCTAAGGGCGGTGAACCGATCCAGGAGGGGCCCTACTTACGCCTAGGTGGCCGCCCCCTTGGCCCGGAGCCCACCGGACCCTTCCAGGAGCTGCTCACCTGCGACCCAGAACCCCTCCAAGGCACGTCATCGGTGCGAGTAATTAACTGAGCTGCCAAGGACCTGTCTCCCTCTCCTCCCAGAGCCCAAGCAACTCCTCCCTCGGGACCTCCAGAACCTCTCAGCCTCGGCTGGCCACAACACTTCTCTCACCTTCCTGGGGTGCCCCAGCCCACCCCCCATCATTAACTGGTCGGAGTAGCCTAACGGCTGGGAGGCCTCAGCAATTGGCAAGCACAGTACTAACGGCCATCAGAGGCATAGACCGCTGCCTTTCCCGCTTGCTACCCTCTTTTCACCTTTGCAGAGAAGCCAACAATCTTACCCTATCAGCCCCCTCCCTGGAACACTCAGATTGACCACCTCCCCAGCTACCACCGAACCAGGACAGCGCGGTCCACCAGCTGGCAGCTGGAAACTCTCCACAGATCGACTAACACTTCACCCACCAGCTGACGACCATCACCTCACCTAATCTTCACCGGAGTCGCCCCCCACCCCGGAACCATGGCTAAGTCTCTGAAACTTCGTAAATCAGCGGGCATATCCACCATGCTCCTGCCAGCAGAAAAGGGGAAGAAAGCGGACCCCCCAAAACTCACGCCCCAAAAAACGCCAGACGAGAAAGGATCCCTTGCAACTAAAGAGGACGCCCAAGCCTTCATGTCCGATATTAAAGCAGAGTTTAGATCCTGCATGTCGGAACTTACTTCAAAGCTAGAACAAACAGAGCAAAGGATCAGCGATGTTGAACACAGGATGGGGGAATCAGAAGATCTAGCCCAAGAACACTCCAACTCGCTAGCGGAAGTGCAATGCACAATCAGGTCCTTAATGGACAGAACCGAGATTCTCAAGCACAAGCAGGAAGATCTGGAAAATCGCTCCCGCCGCAATAACCTGCGTATCCGAGGTGTGCCCTCTTCCATCCCCGACAAGGCTCTCCCCGAGTATGTGGGCAATTTATTTCAGCCGCTGCTGCCGAACCTAGAGGAATCCCAACTTCTACTTGATCGCACCCACATACTGTGCCCATGTCGAGGAACCGACTCGGACCCCCACCCCAGATGTAATCACAAGGGTCCATTTTTATACTACCAAATAGGCCATCTCCGCAATAGGCCGCTCTCACGATGAACTATCATTCCACGGCTCTGCTCTCCAAATTTTCCAGGACCTCTCCCCCCTGACCTTGCAGAAGCGCAGAACGCTGCGCCCGCTCATGCTCTTTCTCCGAGACCAGCAGATCCGCTACCGGTGGCTGTTTCCGACAGCCTTACAATTCTCACACAATGACACCCCACGAACCATCAGCCACCTCGATGATGCAGCATCAATCCTACGCCCGGGCTCTGCGGGGTGCACAGATCTTCCTCCCAGGCCGAAAGAGTCCCGAACCATGCACAGCCTCCCCCAAGGCTGGACTCGCCACCTGGACAAGGGTCCAGAGAAGCCGTCAACCCAAATGAAGATCAGAGGAATACCTGAGGAACACATAGCACTGGAACCCTGCTTGCCAATGCTTGCATGCGGCCCATATCCTCCTCCAAGGTGGATGTCACCACTTTACCCTTGGAGTGAACCTCGACTACGTTGGCTGATGACAGCCTGGGTGGCTAGGGGAGGCACCGAGAGTTCAAATTCGGTCCCTTGGTCACAGTTTGGGCCTCCCATTGGAGGCGGATGTTGGAAGTTCGTGTCTCTCGTTGGAGAACATTTAAAAAACCTCAGCCTCAGGAGAACCCAAAGCAGCTAGCCTCTCACAGCAATGGCTGATTTGACTCCCCCTCAACCCTCCCTCCCGTGGCAAAAGAGCTTGGAGAGCCAGCCCCCGGATTTGAAACTGAAGTTCACCACCCTGAATGTCAGGGGTCTAAATACCCCTCCGAAGAGGAAATCCATCCTGCAAAGGCTACAAGACGACAGAACCTCAGTAGCTTTCCTGTAAGAAACTCATCTCATCCCGGCGGACTTCTCCCGCCTGCACAGCAGACTTTTTCCCCTACAATTTCTGGCGTCTAACAGCACCAAGAAGGGAGGCACTGCCATTCTTTTCGCAAAAGACCAGAATCAACAGGTTTTAGATACGCTACGATGTCATCGCAATCAAATGCGTCATACTTGGCCAACTTTATGCCCTCATCTCAGCCTATGCTCCGAAGGAGCATCAGGAAGGGTTCTACTGAGACTTAGAAGAGTCCCTCCGCCCATTCATTGAGGGGCAAGTCGTCATTGGAGGAGAGTTTAACAGAGCCCCGGATCCTCTCAAAGATAGGGAGCACCCCCCAACATCCAGGGAACTGAAGTTGGCGAAGGTCCTGCTCCACCTTTTCCGAATGTTGAATGTTGTTGACACCTGGATAGTGTTATCTCCGGAAGAGAAAGACTTCACCTTCTATTCGTATGTGCACCGCACCTTCTCTAGAATCGACTTATTGCTAGCCTCCCCCCATATCTTGGCCTTCACAGACGACTTTACTATTGGCCCCCGGATCCACGCTGAACACGCTCCAGTCTCACTGATCCTGCGATCTCACAACCCAGATCCTCCCCCTCGCCGCTGATGGAACTTATATGACCCTATCTTGGGAGACATGGCAGTGAGAGACTCCGTTGCCAGAACAATAAAAAAACTTCTTCACCGAAAACCGCAATGAAGACACCTCCCCAGCCAACACCTGGGACGCCATGAAAACTGTGCTCACAGGGGAATTGATCGCCCAAGGCGCAGCCTTCCATAAACAAAAGCAGGCGACCCGTGCCATTCTGGAAGCTGAAGTCCGTGAAGCGGAGACCACTCACAACTGGAAGGGCTGGTCCCTGAAATGTTATAGGGTCCTACAGATGGCAAGAAAGAGGTTGGAGGCGCACTATGCCGACGCCACGGCAAACCTACTAACAAGAACAAAACAATGGTACTACATCAATAACAACAAAGCTAATAAGCTGCTGGTAAACAAGCTGGCCAAAGAGAAGAAAAGAAACACCATCCTAGGTCTCAGCGACTCACAGGGGGTGGTCCAATATGCAGAACATGAGAAGTTACGCCTGGCGGTAGCCCACCAATCAGAGGTAATGACGGCAGTCCGGAGGGACCTAAACGAACAGCGGTCCTATCCAAGAGGCGGCTCTTCCACCCCTGACGCCCACGGCGAGAGAAGGACTTGAAGTGCTTATCACAAATGAGGAAGTAGAGCAAGCCATAAAAAGCTTGAAATCCAGAGCCCCAGGCCCAGACGGGTTCTCCACCTGATTCTATGAACTCTTCCACTCGCAATTAGAAGCCCCTCTAACTCGTCTCTTCAACTCATTTGCTGCCACTGGAAGTGTAACTCCAACAATGCAGGAGTCCATCACAGTCCTCATCCTCAAGCCCGGAAAGGATCCCCAAGACAATAGTTGGTACATACCCATCTCTCTATTGAACCTGGATGCCAACATATACTCTAAGATTCCGGCCAACCGCCTTGCACCTATTCTTCCGAGCATTATAGACCCGGACCAGACTGGGTTCATAACTCACAGGTCGACAAAAGACAACATTTGCAGAGCATTAGACTTAACAGAGGTTGCCAGTCAGGAAGCGCAACAACTCGCCCTGCTGGCGCTGGATACAACCAAAGCTTTTGACAAAGTGGATTGGACTTATTTGCGCCTAACCCTTGAGGCTTTCAGCTTTGGCCCGACCTTCAAGAAAATGGTCCTAGCTAACTATCAATCCCCTAAGACTGAGCGTTAACGGCCGCCTGTCAGATCCAATCCCTCTCACGTGTGGAACGAGACAAGGATGTCCATTATCCCCCCTGCTCTTTGCTTTGGCCATGGAACCTTTGGCCCAACGAGTCCGCCGAAACCCTCGGATCATCGGCCCGCAGATAGGCCGTGCTCAACATAAGATTGCTCTCTACGCAGATGATGTGTTGTTAACCATCACAGACATTAAGGCTTCCACGAGTGCGGCCCTGACCAAAATTCATAGTTTCGGGAGTGTAGCAGGATTCACCATCAATTTCAGAAAATCGGTGGCTCTAGGGGTAAGTCTGGGCCCAGGCGAGAGGGAAGCCCTGGAGAAGCAAAGCCTGTTCCAATGGAGCACCCAATCTATGCCATACTTGGGGGTCCAGATCCCCGCCCATCCAACGAAAGTTTACCAGACAAACTCCCCCTCCCCCCTTCGAGGAAATGGAAAAGGACCTCTCCCGTTGGCAGTCACTAGAGATCTCTCTGTTGGGCCGCATTACGACATGCAAAATGAACCTCCTCCCTCGGTTCCTTTACGCCTGCTCCTCCCTCCCAACCTTAATCCCGCTTCCCCCCCTACAGTGGCTTCAAAGAAAAATTATTGACTTTATCTGGAGGGGCAAGAATGCGCGGATCCCCTGATGAACCATGATGGCCAGCACAAAAGTGGGAGGACTGGGGGATCCAGATCTCTGCAAATATCAAATAGCAGTGCAGTTGGCCCACTTTCAAGCATGGGGAATCGCCCAGGGTGCCCGAAATGGGTAGAGATCGAACAATCCTGCCTTTCTCTCCTCCTCTGCTTCCTTCCGTTTATTCCCTCTGTACTACGCCGGGTTTGGCCAGAAGTGCTGACCTCCACGAAACAATCGATGAAGGCCTGGGAGTGGGCCCGCAGACAAAGAGGTATCCCAGGGGACCTGAGTACATTCTCCCCAATCTTTCTTAACCCAGCCTTCTCTCTAGGCGCCTACCCAACAAACTTCAGGAACTGGGTGGCAGGAGGCCTTGTTTCTCTGGGGCAGCTCTTCGAGGGGGAAGCCCCTCTCACCTTCGAACAATGCAAAACAACTTTCCATCTGGCGGAAACAGATAGAGTTACTTACGCCCAACTGAGGCACTGGTGCTCCCACCTTCAGACCCGAGCGGCAGCAACACGAACCCCCACCCCACTAGAGCTTACAGTAAATGACCTGCCAGCCCGAGGGAAGATATTGGCCCTCTATAAACTACTGCAGGAGGACCCCTTCCACACTAAGCCTTCCTATATGACCCAATGGGAGACAGACCTGGGTCACGCTATAGAGGACCACTTATGGGTGGACATCAGGTCAAGAATGCGTACGGCTTCCCTCTGCATCACTAATCGGGAATGCTCCCACAAATTGCTTTTGCGTTGGTACTACCCCCCTACGCCTTCACCACTTTCAGCAGGCATTGGACCCTCACTGCTAGCGTCTCTGCGGCCTCCCAGGATCCTATCTCCACATGTGGTGGACATACCCTAAGGTAAGGGAGTTCTGGTCCCAATGCCTTGCCACAATAAAGGACATCACCCAAGTGACAATACCGCGGGCCCCCGAGAAAATCCTCCTGGGGATCCCGATCCCAGAGTTTTACCCGAGAACAGGAAGGAGGGCGGTGTTAATATCTCAACTCCTGTTGGCAGCCAAAATTACGGTGGCCGACACTTGGAAGTCCGTGGAAGGCCCCCTGATGACCCTCTGGTGGGTTAAACTTTGGGACATTCTAATAGCCGAAAAAGATTACGGCAACCAAAGCGAACCTGCTCCACCGTTTTACACACTTTTGGGCACCGTTGCTAGACTATGACCAGAACTACCCGGCCCTGAACTATAAGCCACGGTTGATCGCGAGAGCCCACCACTTCACCAGCCAACACTCGCTGCCTGGCCCAGCTCAGTGAGAGCCGGGGACAAGACCCATTTGGGGATATCGGGGTGGGATAAGGGGAAAAGTCATGCCACATGCATTTCAAGAGGTTACAAGCAAATGTTACTGTATATGTTCACCTGTATGCTAAGTTATAAATAAATTTAAAAATAAAAAAATACCTGGCAGGGAAATATACTAGGGACATTTAGAAGCATATGAAATAAGTCCTGGTAGGTAGATACACCAGGCTCCTGGAGTTGTACAAAGGCGTTCAACACTGTGACAAGATACCTGGCAGGGGAGTATACCAGCAGATCTCAAGAGCTCATAAGAGGATTCCTGGTACAGGAGTACACCAGGCAATCGGCTTGAGTACAAGAAAAGTTAAAGAAAGCTAATTGTAGAATGTATTTTGTGAATCCAGTAACTTTGTGAATCAAGTACAAAGAAACCAAGGAAGTGTTGGATGTCATGGAATGTATTGTTTGAACACAAAACCTATAGAATCTAGTATAAAGAACCAAAGGAACTGTTGGACAAAGAGACACTTTCTGATACCAGGAAACTGTTGTTCAAAAGAGACACTTTTGCCATTCTACCTAAATATCCAGGGGAAGGGAACCACCCTCTGGATCCAAGGGTTTCTCCTTGGAAAACGCTTTCTGTTGGATTTATCTTTATATTTTGGTTATAAACACTTTTTACTGAACATAAGTCAGGGACATTTCCTTTGACCCTTTAGTTGTCTGTTTCTAGTGTGTGGGTCAGATTAGAATGTTTTGGACACAAGGACGGTTTCTATGTTTCTAACGACTTGACACAGACTGATCTTTAGCTTTAATTTCCTAGGCAGGGAAACTCTTCTTTAGGATAGGGTTAGAAAGGCATTTATCCAACCTATTTCTCTTTAATAACAATGTCTGACAGTGTGAATATTACAACTTTGTGTCCGCCTCTCATTTCTGACTCCTCGCATATGGTGCCAGAAGTGGAATTGGATTCAGTTGACACAAGCTGGGGATCCCACATAAGTAGAACAAAAATATGTCCTACAATTGTTACCCCTTCTTTCTTGTGGGGAAGAACTGAGGTTTAACTTTCTAAATCTCTCTTCAACTCCTCTAAAAATCAATAAGGGCAAGATAGTGAGAAATCTGGTGTATGAGGTTTTACAGGAACCATCCACAAGAGAGAATCACAGACACTTGAGAAATTACACCCCAGAAAATTGTTCTTAGCCTTTGATAAAAGAGACAGGTTGTAAATCCACATAAGAAGAGACTCTGTGGAAGGGAGCTGTGTCTCCCTGTGTGTTAACATCTTTGAAAGGGTTTTCTCAGAAAAAAGTGAGGCCTAAAGTTAAAATAGTAGTTTTCTCATATTCTGAGGAGGAATCAGATCCCTCTTGGGAAGAATTTGGATCCATTGTAAACTACCATCCTTTAGAACTAGAATGCTTTATCTGCAGAAGTCTAAGACAAAATAGCAAATTAGAGAAAAGAGTCAAAGGCTACCCTTGTCATTGACGCACTGGAGATCGCCTTGTGTAGGCAGTGTAGCTAGATTAGTATATACTAGCTCATAGAGATCACCAAGGGTAGAGATATCTTAAAACAAAGTTTAATTTCTTACATAGACACATATTTAGGAATACATATGTGCCGTTAGATGGCACGTGGGGTATGTGTAACACAAAGAAATATATATATATGCAGATCCGTGGGTTAGTAGACAGGTTAAAAAGTGACTGTCATTTCATGCACTGCTGCATCAGCTAGCAATACGCAATTATTGTCGACACACAGAATTTGTGGTGTTTCTAGTTGGGTGAGAATTGGAACTGTAGCAGAGGCTGTATAGGTTGAACAGTGCTGTTATAGCACTGAATTGTCATCAGGACATTGATTCTGATATAGACGATGTTGGACAAAATATGACGTGCATCTAGAGAGGGGATAATTTTAAAAGGTGATCAAAGAGTGGAATTGCACGGGGGGCACTGCCAAAAGGGGGTGGGACCTACCAAAATTAGTATGGAGGCGTCATGACATGACGTAAATTCATGCAAGGAGGCCGGCTGTCTTTACTGCAGATGGCCTAAATTCAGTCTGTAACATCAGACTTCGGGATCTAAATAGTAAAGATATGTATACATTTTGGCTTGCAAACAGTCACCAAAATGGTTGGTTTATTAGTGAAAAAGAGAAAGGTACCTGGAACCTGATATATGGAGTCCAAGGTCAGTTAAGTCACGTGGAAGATCTGGCTGGGTCTTCCAAAGTTTATTCATGCAGTCAGCCAGTGGAGGCTTGATTCTGCCTGAAAATGGGAATCAAAGGCTGTATTACGCCAAAAAATGTGTTTTAAATGTTAGATAAATTGACGTGCGTTAAGTATTCCCTAATGTGGGTCAAGGGAGCAGGGTAAAAAAGAACCAGTAGTTGACATGGGTACGTTTATAATAGATGCAGGCTATTTTACGCTGAGACATGCGTTTTAAATGTTGATATTGCAAAATGCGGTATTAATGCGACTCAATGGACCAAGGTGAAACGGAACCTGTAATTAACAGGGGTCCATTATATTCGATCCAGGCACGGAATGAGTGAAGTGAAAGAGCTACGGGGATGCTATGTCAGAGTGAGAAAAGCCGCCGGGCACTGTGAATGACTGCTGTCTAATGCCATGCAGGAACGCGGGGTCGGGTGGAGACCGTAGCATGTGTGCTATTACAAAAAATGGGAGAGAGAGGCGAGGGGTGTTGGTGATTGAGGTGTAAAAACCCAAAAAATTGATTCTCGTAAGGGTTTTACCCGTAAGGAGAGCTGTATCTGTGTCTCCAAAGGGAAAACCGCAGCATCTCGTCTGCGCGCATGCATGCTGTGAGGTGCAGCTTTTGTTCAGTAATCAAAAATGTTATTAGTCATTGTGCGCGTTGTTAAAGCATATGGATGACACGTTTGTGGAAACTGCTTTGTGGCAACCATGGAGCGGCTTTTGTTGACAGCTGGATGAGTTAAAACATTTTTTTAAACAGATTCCAAATAACAAAAAAGTTTTCATGGCAGATTCAATGGCAATGTGGGCGATGTAAAGATAACAATAAGACCATGCGAAAACCAGTATTGTTGTTACATGCTGGTGTTTAGAAAAAAGAATAAACAAATCCTGGAAGGCAAAAACAAAATTTACATTGGCTCATAACAGAATATAAAAAACAAATAAAAAGCAAATTTCGTGTACATACACATTTTAAGTCCTTACTTTGACATCATGAAGTGTACACTATGGCCTGATAGGAGTAATTTATTGTGTAACAGATCTTTATACTAGTGCTCAGGCACATAACAGCCATTGACAAACGGTTGGTTTGTCACTTCCCTGAGGTTACACGGACTGGTTTAATTTGAATAGAGACCCCATTGACATTAGGTCCTATTGGCTCTTAGCAGAGTACCAATTAGGATATATGCACATTTAAGTGCTTGCTGAAGGTACTTGGTCAGATATAAACGTCTGAGGCATTAGTACTTTGACACATTTTGAAATATTTTGACACATTATGACAGCTATTGACAAATGGTTGGTATGTCTATTTCACATAAATTTGCACAGACTGGTTTTGTTGCTCAAGGGACAAGGTCTCTGGTCAGATTTTAACGTCTGGGGTATTAACCTCATTTGGTTGGTTCAAGCATGGTTCAGGGGACATGTGTGCCTTTACTGGAAAAAGAAGAGGTTCTACTCAATTGATATATTGAGACCTTGTTTAACAGAGTCTAAATGGTAGATCCATTTTTGTTCCCATTTTCGAAGGGCAAGGTCTCGATTCCCACCGCGGAACGGGTTTTTAGCTGTTTGTAGGACTACCCAAAAGATGTCATTGTGGCTGTGATTTTTTGCCTTAAAATGGGCGACTAGCGGTTTATCTGCTATTAGGTTCTTTACGCATGATATGTGTTCACATATCCTTTGTTTTACCTCTCGTTTACATTTGCCAACGTAGATTAGGTTGCATGGACATTTTATGGCATACACCGACCACTTGGGTTTGCAGTTTGTAAAGGAATTGAATGTCCAGAGGTGGCCATTTAGATCGATGTTTTTTATGTTGCCAGTCAGTGAACAGACTAAACAGTTGCTGCATTTATAGTGGCCTTTGACGGGTGGAAGGTGCCACAGTGTTGTTTGTAGATCTTTATCGGTTTCAGGTTCCTCGTAGGTATGAACTAACTGGTCTTTCAGGTTTCTGCTGCGTTTGAAAGAAAATCTTGTTTTTTCTGGTTTGAAAGAGTCTGTGTAGAGTTTGTCCCAATGTCGGAGTACAGCTTTTTTGAGAGAGTTGCTCAGAGGGGTGAAGGTTGTTACACATGTCATCTTCGTGGTGTGTTTTTCTCTTGCTGTTGGTGTTAGGCAATAGTCTCTGTTGGTGTGTTTTGCCCTTTTGCGGGCTCTGCGGACTATGTGACTGGGGTACCCACGTTCTTTCAGGCGGGTGGCTAGATCATTACTCTTAAGGTTATAGTCGCTCAAAGTGGTGCAGTTCCGGCTTAATCTTAGGAACTGCCCAAAAGGTAGATTTATTTTTAAACCCGCTGGATGGAAACTTGTATATTCTAGCAGTGTGTTCTTGAACATTGGTTTTCTATGGAGGGTGGTTCCTAAAGAGTTGTTACTTTCTTTGTAGATTTCAAGATCTTGAAATGGTATCCGGTTGCTGTTATGTTCAGAGGTGAATTTAATACATGCATTGCGTGTATTTATCCATTCTTGGAAAGCAAGCAATTCATTGCCTGTGCCTTTCCAGACCATAAAAACATTGTCTATGTATCAGAACCAACACCCTATTAGAGGTTTGAAAAGGTTGGTATTGTGGTAAATTGCGTTTTGTTCAAAAGAATCTATAAACAGGTTTGCCACATCTGGGGCAAAAGTAGCCCGCATACTGGTGCCGTGACATTGTTAGTAGAAGTTATTTTCATAGATGAAGTAGTTTTCCATCAACGCGATCCTTGTGCATTCAAGCAGGAATGTAGTCGGTGGATCCAGGTAACATCTTTTGTCAAGATAGGTGGCTAGCACTTGTATGCATTCCATTTATGGAATGCTACTGTAGAGTGACTCTACATCGAGGGTGACTAGAAGATTGTCCGGATTTACAGTCAGAGTTCTCAGTTTCTTGATCATTGCCGTTGTGTCCTGTATATATGATGGCATTTGGCTAATGAATGGTCAAAGGAAGTGATCGATATAGATGGACAGAGGTTCTGAGCCAATCCCTGCGACTATAGGCCTGCCGAGTGGGGTCAGTGTGTTTTCGTGTATCTTTGGCAATAGATAAAATGATGGCAAAATGAGGTGGTGATTCACTGGGAAAGACTTCTCGTCTTCATCTATCCATCCTTCTTCCCAAGCGTGGCACATCAGGCTTTCGATTTCTTAGAGTAATCTTGCTGTTGGATTGGCAGTTAATGGTCTATAGCATTTGGTGTCTGATAGTTGTCTCATGACTTCATTGTTGTACAAAATGCGACTCCACAGGACAATGCCGCCTCCTTTATCTGCTGGCTTGATGAGAAAATCATGGTTTCCTTCTAATGATTTGAGGGAGAGTCTCTGTTGGACAGTTAGATTATCTGAGTAGAGGATCTTATTTCTTTCAAACATGTTGCGCATTTCTGACAATATACGATTTTCAAAAGTAAGAATTTCTGGGCATACCGTCAATGACAGTATTGTAAAAGTTGATGGTGGTCTTAAACCGATGGTTTTGGGTGGGTCTTTTTCTTGACTGTCTCTGAAAAAATATCTGAGACGGACCGTCCGGAAAGATTTTCGTAGTTCGACCTCTGTATTGTCAATATTACAATAAGAATCCCTTCTACAGAGTTTTCATGAAAAGTAAATGCACATGTGATGTCATCAGTGATGTCATCAATGACATTTGTGATGTCATATTTGATTTCCTGGGTGTTAGTCTTAGCAGTGCATGGTGGCGGCGCGAGTTATGGTTGCTTATCTTACCATACCTGCCGAATTTCAGGGGTTTTTCGGTTTTACTTTGAACCATAACGTCCCTTTAACAAAGTTTTTTCACTGAATTTCATAGGTTTTTAGTAGCGCGACTTAACCATAACGTCCCTTTAACAAAGTTTTTTTTACTGAATTTCATAGCTTTTTAGTAGCGCAACTTAACCATAACGTCCCTTTAACAAAGTTTTTTCACTGAATTTCATAGGTTTTTAGTAGTACAACTTAACCATAACATCCCTGACTTCATATACATGTAACATAGAACATACTAACCCCCTCGTAGTGATTTTCATGTCCACGGACTACCGCCATGTCCGCGGACACATCGAAAATCTGAGCGTGGTGAATGTTAATTTAAATATTGTGCCCCATTTCCCCTTTGAAGTTGGCTCTGAAAAGAGCCGTTGTTTTTTTTTTTTTACAGATGCTTGACAGACACCTGTTATTTTGTATTTTTTTCTTGTTTTTTTTACTTACTTTACTCCTAAAATCTTTACATAACCTTCTCCAAAGCAACCCTTTCATTCCAAAATAGAAAGGCATTTCCCGTAAAAGATAAAGAAATGCCATCTTCTTTAAAATTAACAGCATTACTGGCATCAATATTCTCATTGTTACAGAAGAACATACCAGCTCTAAGCATGAAGGCACACATGCCTCAGTTGATGACACACCTAGCAATGTTTTGCTGAGGACAAAAAACTGAACTATTGTCCCATATTGCCCTAGGTAGTAATCCAGAAAAAATTACTTTCGCATTTGGAAGGATCTTCATTACGGCTTGAACCAAGCATTCCAAATCAGCCAACAAAGTAGGGGCACTGACGTTGCCCAAATGGAAAGCACCACAGTGCAAAACTACCACATGCGGACTGTTCATCGTGGCATATCCTCACAAACTTGTACAATTCCCTGTACATTGCAATCAGGCACAGTGCTCCCCACCACCTCCACTCCTTTTACATCAAAGTTCTTTGCAACATGCCTGCATTCAGCGTACTGCTGTAAACCATCCACAAACATATCTCCGAGCACCAACACCCTGACTTTCTCCACTTCTGCCATCTTCACCACACACAGTCTCTTTCAATACAAATCCACAACCTTGACATCTGATTGGCTGATCCGTACAGTCTTCTTTCCATGTTGGATTTCCTGGAAAAACCCGGATGTAGCACGCCCTGTCCAAGAAAAGCCGCGGTGTCCGCGGACGGCGTCCACTTTACTCTCTGTGCCATTCCCTCATTGCATACAGCTAAGCAATCACACAATACGAATAACGTCCTCAGAACACCCCCATTTTGTGAATTTTCGAACATTTCAGGACAATTATCATTTCATTATTCAACATATTAACATTACAAATATTATACTTTCCTCTTGTACTCTGCACACAATGCTATGTTTCTCCATTAGTAGCTCAGTATACTAGATAGAATCCCATAATACAATGCTATTTATATCAATGCATCGTTCAAAGCACTAATAACGGTATGATATTTATTGCAATATCCTTGACACTTTTTTCGCAACATTATGATAAAAATCCCTAGTACACAAATTCCATGAAAAGTACATACACATGTGATGTCATCAGTGATTTCATCAATGACATTTGCAATGTCATCTTTGATGTCCTGGGTGTTAGTCTTAGCAGTGCACGGTGGTGGCGCGAATTATTTTTCATAGCTTACCATAACTTGCGATTTTCAGGGGTCTTTCGGCTGTACTTAAAACCATAACGTCCTTTAAACAAACTTTTTTTAATATCACGCAAAAAATATACAAACATGGCGTGCAAAAACCAACTTCTCACAGATGGCTTTACACAGAATGTTGCAAAGTAAGAATTTATGCTCGTTCACAGTGAAGGTCAGCTGCTTCCATTTTTTTCTCGGGCCCCGGAGAGGCTCACGAAGCGGACTACTTGACAGACAGAGATTGTGATGAAAGACTTCTCTTGAAGGAGTGTTGCTAAAACGTAAGAGAAGATAAGGATGAAATTTATGAAACGAAACCACTTTTATATATTATATCACTATGCGAAAGATCGTTGGCACACGCGGAGTCGTATTTTGGGACTGCACCACTCGTAGACAATGGAAATTGCAATTGTACTGTAAGTAACCCTTTAGATTATTTTATACCAAATATAATTACAATAGCGTAGCATTAAAGACCGCTCAAGTTGAATTTGTTCGTTGAAAGTGGCATAATGTTTTCTACCGCGCACTATCACCGCCGAATTGATCCCCTGTTGTTTAGAGGGCTCTGAAAAAGGCAGACGACACAGGGTGGGTTAATACAAATAATTTAACCGGTCTATAGGCGGTCAAGCGCTCTACTCGCTGTGCCACTTCACTGTAGCCTGTCAAATGGCACAGCGAGTACAACGCTCGCTTTGACATCCGTGCACAGCTTGCTAACGCAAGTTCGAATCCCGGCAAGGCCAAACTCAGCCTTTCATCCTTCCGTGGTCGATAAATGAGCACCACACACCGTGGTTAATAATAAGCACCGCTTAGATACCTCACGGTTCTTAGCGCTATATGAATGGGAAAATATTATTATTTTATTATTAACGTACTCCGTTGCACTATCTTCGATAGCAAATAGTTTCACGCCCTAATAATTAAAATGATGATTTTTAATGAAGATCGGCTGGTGAGACTAATGTATGTTTTTTAAAACAGGTATGTGGCCCCATTTTGCCTATGTCACGATTTACAGACTCCAGCGGATGGGGTCTTCAACTGCCAGGTGCAGGTCCAAATATGCAACTTCATGACCCTCACCATTTTATGGGACAATCGCCAAGGACCAATATGCCCTTACGCAGTACTAGCGGCTACAAACAACATACCAACCAATAGGGTGGTCTAATGGCTTGTTTTTGCAGCAACCTTCCGATTATCAGAGCGACCATTTACTGCTTTTATCATAAACCAACAGCCTATCTACCGCAAAGGAACAACGCGTGGCTCCAAATAAACTTTTGCTGATCGACAGCAGAGACAATAGCAAATCGCTGAATATTCACTAAACATTTCATGTGAAATAAATGTACTTTACCAAATGTACAATCCTGCTGTTTACTTTTAAACCACAGTTTCATATTCCGAATTGTGGCACACTGAGTTGTAAGCTGATCTAACACCCGCTGTACCGCAAAGGAACATCGCGTGCCTCAACATGAACTTTTGCGGATTGACAATAAAGACAAATGCAAATTGCTGAATATTCTCTAAACATTTGCTGTCAAATAAATGTACTTTACAAAATGTACAATCTTGCTGTTTGCTTTTAAATCACTGTTTCATATTCCGAATTGTGGCGCGCTGTGTTGTGACATAATATGTGTTGTCTTCCGGGTTCTGTGTAAAGTCACTTAGGACTGGAGAGGACTGGGCGCGTTTGATGACGCACCCTGTAACGTCACGGAGAGAGGCGGGGAATATGAATGCTTTGATAATATCAGGTTTAGGGGTGGGAGATATGATTTAGTGTCGCAAAAGCAAGTCAGCCAGGTCAATAGCACCAGTCATAGGATTATCACATAATGTCGGCGCACACCAGCATCGTTTCTTTAGTGGACAAAAAGTCGGTTGACGCCCATAGGAAATTGTACTATTAGCGGACAAAAGGAGTGGTCTTAAAACACTTTCACCCTGACAACGAACAATACAAACAACGTTCTCAGAACACCCCCATTTTGTGTAATTGCAACCATTTCGAGACACTGCGAGTGTTCTTAGAACACATTCAACTAGACAGATTACAATACGGACAGCGTCCTGAGGACACACCCAGTTTGTGTATTTACGAACAATTAAGTACACCGCGAGTGTTCATAGCTCATTTTTACCTTCCTTGCGAACAAAAATGACACATACTCCGTCCTCTAAACACCCCACCATTTAGTTTATTTACAAAATGTCAGAACAGCCGTGTTCTCCGCGGACAAATCGAAAGCAACAAAAACGTCTAGCACATAAATAAAATACAACTTTGAACCTATCTCATACTCCCCCATCCTCCCCAAAGACTTCTACACACCAACACACTCTACTAAATACACATTTTGAACAAACTTTGACCGCGCTGTCCGCGGACGTCCGCAAATGCAAGATGGCGGGCGCGACAGAAAATCTGACGCGCATTCACGCACCGCGCCGCCCAATCAGCGAACACGTTGCATGTCCGCGGAGATGACGCAAGCCGCTGGGCCAATCGGGGTGCTGTCCGCGGAGCGAACAGGGAAGTCCGTCCGCGAAGCGAACACAGATATCAATATTTTTTTTGCCTTACATTTTGGTCATTTTTTAAAAAACTACTGGACGGATTTACACCAAATTTGCAAAAGCACGCTTTCGGGACCAGGCCGCCCCTCCTGCCACAAATTTGGTGTAAATCCGTCCAGCGGTTCGGGCTGTAGCCGTGCGCAAAGTTTTTTCCCATTCAGTCTATGGGGGAAAAAAAAGTTTCGGGACCCCCCCTATAACTTTTCCCCCCCTGGACGAATCCTCACCAAACTTTGCAAACATATACTATATTTGCAAAGTTTGGTGAGGATTCGTCCAGGGGGAGCGAAGTTATAAGCCGCCCAAAAAGTGCTCTTCCTATGGAAACACCAACTTAACTATAACTACATGGCCGCTACAGCGGCCATGTAATATATATATATATATATATATTTATACATATATATATATATATATATATATATATATATATTTCTTTGTGTTATGCATACCCCACGTGCCATCTAACGGCACATATGTATTCTTAAATGTGTATCTATGTAAGAAATTAAACTTTATTTTAAGATATCTCTAGCTACACTGCCTACACAGGGCGACCTCCAATGCGTTAATGACAAGGATAGCCTTTGACTGTGTTCTCTAATTTGCTATTGCTACCTAACATTCTAGAGTCAGGCCCCCTTCCAAAAAATAGGATTCCTGCCCCTTTTTCTCTCAGAACACGAAGTCTAAGACACTCCACACACCATAGGCCAGAAGCCTCTAGATTATCAGCAGATCAGATACACAAATTAGATACTGGGTTCTCCTATGAAAGCAATTTATATTCTGACACCAGAGAAATTATGCCTAAAGGGTAATCCAATTCTATACTCTGTACCAGATACAAAATCATTTATAGAATCATTGCTGTCCTACAAGGAAAGATCATATGGGCCCTACTAGATACGGGGAGTAGGGGATGTGTAATAAGAACAAACTTACTTCCCAGGGGTGGAAACCAACTGGACAAGAGAACATAGGTTGCATTAATGGCCATATCGAGGGTCATTCACAAACCTAAACTATATTTGTTAGAGGCTGTAATCCCTGACCTACCAGCCCAACTAGTCTTAGGAAGTGATGTTCCACAATTTGACCCATGGGTCCTACATGTGGCCCAAATAAGAATCAAAATATACAAAGATACTGGCCCTCATTCCGAGGTTGGTGGTAGTCATGGCGCTATTTGCGCCATAACTGCCACCAATAACGGGTCCGGCACCGGTATAGTTCAATGGGGACTTACTGGTGTAGTCCGACCTTTGCGGGATCGGTAAGTCCCCATTGAAAATTCCATTCCCCATTCCCATTTGAGCCCCTATAGGGCTCAATAGAAATGGGGAGGGAACAAATAACAGGCTTGCGAATGGCAACCTGTTATTTGCGCCCTGGTCCCTTAACGGATCCCATCCACAACAGCTGGTCAGACCGGCCGTTATTGGTGGGACCCACTAAGGGACCTTGTAGTAGGGCGGTAAGGGATTACCGGCACCGGTCTCCTTACCGGTGCCCTGTATCCCTTACCGCCCACCTTGGAATGACCCCCACTGTCATTACAAAATTATCCAGGTGACCCAAATTGACTCCAAGAAGATATCTTCCCCATGTTTTCCAATTCAGTTGTGGGAGGAAAAGGAGTTTTCTTTAACAAGCCCTGGTTGGAAGTGGGAAACTCATACTATGCCAGGACATCTGAAGAGCTCACAAGAAGATTCCTGGTAAAGGAGTACACCAGGCAATCTGCTAAAGTACAAGAGATGCTAAAGAAATCTTATTGTGTAATTTATTTTGTGAATCCAGTACAAAGAAACCAAGGAAGTGTTGGATGTCATGGAATGTATTGTTTGACCAAGAACTTCCTGGAACTAGTATAATGAACCAAAGGAACTATTGGACAAAGAGACACTTTGTGATATCAAGAAACTGTTGTTCGAAAGAGACACTTTTGCCATCTTACCTAAATATCCAGGGGAAGGCAACCACCCTCTGGACCAATGGGTTTCTCTTTGGGAAACACTTTCTGTTGGATTTATCTTTATATTGTGGTTACAAACACATTTTACTAAACATTAGTCAGAGACATTTCCTTGCACTCTTTAATTGTTTGTTTCTAGTGTGACAGTCAGATTAGAATGTTTTGGACACAAGAATGATTTCTAAATTTCTAATGACTTGGCACAGACTGATCTTTAGTTTTAATTTCCTAGGCAGCGAAACTCTTCTTTAGGATAGGGTTAGAGAGGCGATTATCCAAGCCATTTCTGTTTAATACAAATGTGTGACAGTGAGAATATTACAACTTTTTGTCCGCCTCTAATTTCTGACTCCTTACAGTGACCACCTATACCTTGATTTGGTGGTGTCGCAGTTGGTGCTTTTTTTACTAGTAGTCAAACAAGGCATTCCTTGCGCTTAGGAGTGGCTAAAGTGGGTGCATATCTTCCACGGACACAGCATCGTGCCAGCTAGGCTACTGTTCCTAAGAAAGTAACAACCAGGATAAGGATGTGGCCAAAAACAGGGGGTGTGGGTTATTCGCAACTGGTTAAGGGCAGCCACAACATTGTTGCCATTGTCTGCTGTGACAAAGCCAACATTAAGAGCTCTGGATTATTCTTTGATGATGCCTGCAAGTTGTATGTGCACATCAGCAGCTTTGTGTATCATCAGGTCACCTCTCTAAATGCAAAGTGTCACCTACCGATGTGGTTTACTGTTTCCTTTCACAAATCAAAACCCAGTGCACTGTCCCTGTCATGTGTTTAGTCCCTGGCAGAGTTGTCGACATGTCCATAGTGAGGTTCACCATCTCAACCACAGATTCCTGAAGCATACCATGAATCTGAGCTATTACCTGGCAGTGCACCTTTGGGAGAGCTGTGTGAGAAAAGAAATGCCAACTTTGGCTGTTCCATCTTGGTCCAACACAACCCATTAATCCATGAAAGCCAGGACTGGCCACAAATGAAAGGGGCAGCAGGTCCAGTGCTAGCATTTGGGCTGGGACATCCAGACGAAAAGGCCATAAACAGCATTATGTTTCTACTTGACAAGATGAACGGTAGGTGGTGGAGCCATGGATGGGGACAGTGAATACTCAACTCCTGTTCAGGGTTTTCCAGGGGTTCATAGCTCCAAGAATTGTCCGAAGAGGCACTGCTGTCATTGCTGAAATTCTGCCTGGCCTTGCCTACACCGGTTGTCACAGACTAGCTCACACTGGTGGCGGTGAGTACCTTCTCTGCTTTCCTGGTGGGCATGGACCATGGGACTCTGGCTCCAACTCAGGCATTCTCATGCTGCGCTTGCTGGTTTCCATAGCTATAGCTGTGGCACCTGAGCTGAAGAGGATATCCGCAAGACTATTTGCGGCAGCCATAGGGCATCTGGTGGAAGTCATCCTAGGTTAACCCGGGTCTTGAAAGCTGGCACACCTGTGTGGCCAGAACAGAAGGGATTCACGGTGAAGTAGCCAGCCCTAGCTCCCACATTTATAGTGCAGGGTGTGGGCTATTAGGAGCAACTCTACAGTGACTGGGTCCAGGTCACAGGCCAGTTATTGTAATTGGCAAGACTCCCTGAGTCTTAATGTATTTGCAAAGCACGTAATCTCCTTCAACTTATCCTCAAATGATATAAGTCATTTATAACGCACCTGTACACAAGTGTTTCTAAGCACGACAAGACAAGGAAGTGTAGACAGATGGAGGACAAAACAAACGATCTTACTAGGCCTTGTGTCATTCAGATTGTGCAAGTGTTAGGGGAGGGGAGAGGAGAAGTGCCAGGTGGAGGGGGAAGGGGAGAGTGCAGTGCAAAGAACGCAGTAATTGCTGCCAGGGTAATGGCTCAGTAAATGCAGAGAGGCAGGGGACTGTAGGGTTACAGATACAGTCCCTAAGTGGGTGGGAGGTCCGGAAGCAGGGCAAGGGGCTACTGGTCACAGGTAGTGCAGGAGCCTGGTGCCTGTGAGGTTCAGAGGGTGGCAAGGTAACCAGTTAGCAAAGCAGACAGGAGCACCAGCAACGGAGAGAGAGAGAGAGAGAGAGAGAGAGAGAGAGAGAAATCAGAAGCAAAAAGGAAGGTCTTGAGTTGCGTCTGGAACCTTAGGTGGTCCTGCTCAAGTTTGAAAGAGGCAGGGAGGTTGTTCCAAAGGGAGACCCCAGCCGAGGACAGAGATCTACCCCCTCTCTCTGCCTGGAGAATCATCTGCCCATAGAGAGTTGGAGGTGGATGAGCGGAGGACTTGAGAAGGAAGATGCTTAGGAAGAGAGAGATGGATGTAGTGTGGTCCCCGGCCCCAAAAAGCCTTGTGGACGATGCAGAGGGTCTTGAACTTGATCCTTGCTGTTACTGGGAGCCAGTGGAGAGATTTCAGGGCTGGAGCGATATGATCCCTGGGCTTGAGGCTAAGGACAAGTCTCACACTCCTGTTCTGGATTAGTTGTAAAGGGTGAAGAGTAGAGGCAGGCAGATTTAGAAAGGGGCTGTTACAGTAGTCCAGTCTAGAGCGAACCAGGGCTCTGGAGACAGTGAGATTCTGCAGAAAGTGAGAAAAGGAAGAATACCTCTGAGGAGGTGCAGCTGGTAGTGTGACTTCTTAGAGATTTCCGGGATGTGAGGAGAGAAGGAGAGGGTGGAGTCGAAGATGACCCCACAGTTCTTAGCATCACAGGAAGGTGCTGGTGGAGGGCCCCGGATGGGTGGACATAGTGAAAGAGGGAAAGCAGCAGCAGGGGTCCCAATGAGAAAGATCTCAGTCTTACTGCATCAAGGCAGAGATCATTGGAGGCACACCATTCCTGAATCGCAGATAGTCAGGAATGAGAGAAAGATCAGAGGAGGCTGAGGGGAGCCTGAAGGAGAGCTAATTGTCATCCGTATAACACTGAAAGTTAGAACAGAAGGTAGAGGTGCAGTGGGCCAGAGGAGCCAAGTAATGGCTGAAGAGCCAGGGTGAGAGGTTAGAGCCCTGGGGAACACCACAAGTAGAGAGAAAGGTGGGAGAGAGAAAAGCCCTGGACCTGGGAGGGTCGATTGGAGGGAAAGGAGGTCAACTGTGCTAAGGCCTGACCTGTGATGTCCAGTTTGTCACGGAACGATTGATCAGGATGGCGTGGTTAACCGTATAGAAAGCAGAGGATAGATCAAGGAGAATGAGGACAGACAGAAGGTTAAAGTCGGGATTAGAGAGCAGGTCTTCACAGGTGTTCAGGAGACCAGTTTCTGTGCTTCTGGCTGCTCTAAAACATGACTGGTGGTCATGGATACAGCCAACAGATTCAGTATGGAGAGTAAGCTGGGAGATGGCCAGCTTTTCCAGGAGTTAGCCCAGGAAAGGAGTGATAGAGACTGGGTGGTAGTTTGCCGGAAAGGAAGGATCAGAAGAGGGTTTCTTGAGGAGTGGTCACAAGGGAGTGCGTAAGAGGGGAAGGGAAGGTTCCAGTGGCAAAAGAGTGATTGCAGAAATTGGCCATTGGCCATGACAGGAGCGAGGATGTCGATGTGGTCCTTGATGGTTTTGGAGGCGCAAGGAAGCACCTGCATTAACAGGACTTTCATAGATCAGACTTGTCTAGAAACATTGTCAGGGGTGAACAAAGGGAAAGAGGACAAAGGAGGAGGAGAAACGACCAGAGGGAGGCCAGGAGTGGTAGAGGGAGAGGAAGAGGAGAGAGTGGGCAGGATGCCCAAAGCTTTAGTGGTGAAGTGAGAAGCCAGTGCCATGCAGAGGGCCTAGTAGGGAACAGGAGAGATGGAGACTGCAGCAGGGTTGGCTAGCTCTTTGCAGATTTTGAAAAATTTGGCCGAGTTAGAGGGAGCAGAGGTGGAGGCTGGGCTGTAAGCTCTTTTCATGGACAGGACAGAGAGTCATATTGCCTTTGGAGCAGGTGGCAGGCCAGTTTGTCGGGGGATGAGCATGATGCCCTCCACTTCCTTTCAGCCACCCTACACATGCGTTTAAGGGTGGCAAGGTCGGAATCATACCAAGAATTGCACTTGGATGCAGGCTTCAGATGGATCCTTATGACAGGGGCAAGGACATCAAGAGCGTTAGAGATTGAGAGATGCAGGCTT
This sequence comes from Ambystoma mexicanum, assembly GCF_040938575.1. Taxonomy (NCBI): domain Eukaryota; kingdom Metazoa; phylum Chordata; class Amphibia; order Caudata; family Ambystomatidae; genus Ambystoma; species Ambystoma mexicanum. Next base: position 140,414,730 of record NC_090922.1, on the reverse strand, counting down.
GAGTGGGCTGTGTCAGAGTGTGAGTCAGCCACAGGTGAAGGAGGAGAGAAGGTAGCGGTGTTCAGTCCAGGAGATCGGTGTGGTTAGAGGTTGAGAGAGGGGGATGTCTTAGGAGATAAGAACATCCTGGGTATGCCCACCAGAGTGTGTTGGGCCAGAGGGTTCGAGGGAGAGAGAGAGTTGCAAAGATTGCAAAAGTACCTAGAGGAGGGGCTAGGGACATCCAAGTGGATATTGAGGTCTCAGAGGCGGAGAAGTTGAGAGGTTGAGGCAAGGAGGGAGGAGGAGAGGTCGGCCCACTCTGAGAGGAAGAGGGTGACCTGACCAGGTGGCCTGTAGATGGTGGGCACATTAAGAGCAAGGTCCGGAGAGATAGAGAGCCTGCAGACCAGGCATTCAAAGGAGGAGTAGGCCTGAGTAGGAATGACAGAAGTAGGGATCCACTCTGGGAAGATCAGGGCTACTCCACCTCCTGGACGGTTGGTTCTGTGTTCGGAGAGGATCTTGTAGCCATCAGGGAGGAGAGTGTCAAAACGCGTGACAGAGCTGGCCGTAAACCATGTCTTGGTGAGACCGAGGACATCCAGATCAAGTTCTTCGAGCAGTCGGCAGATGTCAGAGGAGTATTTGACAGTTAAGGGTAGCGACATAGAACAGATTGCCACATTTTAAAGATTTCTGTGGATGGGTACAGGCATGAAGTATGCCCTGCGGAGGTGTAAGAGGTGCCCTAGGGTGGGCAGAGAAGGCGGATGGAGATGGCAGAATAGTCAGAGGGGAAGAATAGGGTGCCAGAGAGCTGGCAGAGACATGAGGAGGAAGAGCAACCAGACAATCAGAGGAGGGTTGCAGAGGGGTGGCGGAAGAGGGAGGTGGCAGAGGAGCCAAGAGGAGTAGGTAGAAGTATCAGGAGAAGGAAGGAAGTTGATAAGACGCGGGAAGCATCTATCGAAAAGGAGGAAATTGGGTTGAGGGCCCTGGACCAAGATGGTGCCATTCAGATAGACATTAATGATGGTCTTGGAGGAGTGAAAGGGTTCTAGACGGACCTTCCACTGAGAGCCACAATTAATGGAAGAGGAGGAAAAAGGAGAGAGAACAGAGACCGTATGAGGGGTCCATAGGACTGGAGAGGGAACGGCAAAGAGGATGTTGGTGAGGGGCTGTCTGGAGGAAGCACTGATGTAGGTATCAGCGATAGGGGGGCCTGGGTTGTCCCTTTTGAGCTTCTTCCTACCAGACATAGTGATAGGGATAGGATAGGAGATAGAATAGCAGTTAGGGAAGATTAGGGGAGACTGAGAGCACCATAGAGGGGTGTGAGGCAGAGAGCAGAAGGCAGCCAAGTGGGTGAGGAGAGTTACACACGAGTGGCACACAAAGGGGGAACGCAAGCGGAGAACGGGTACAGTGAGCACAGAGAACTGAAAAAAACAATGCACGCAGTAAGGGTGGGGAGGTTTACCTAAAGAGAAGGATACAGTGCATTTATGTGAATAATACAACAGAGACTACTGAGGGGGGACGTGAAAGGGGAAATGCAATACAGTACAGTACCAAATACACAGACACTAGTAACCCGGGGGACCTAGAGGAGAAAGAAGAGAAACGCAACAACGTCCAAATATACAATACAAGACAATAATCACAAAAACAATAGAGAATGAGAGGGGAATGCAACACAGTACAATATACATAACACACTAGTTTCCCTGGGGGCCTAGAGGAGAAGGGGAGAATGAACACAATTCAACAGGTACACAAAACTAGTCACAGCTAGGGGGATCAGAAGGGGAGTAAAGAGAGGGGAGAAAGCACCAAAACATGGGGAAAGCGCACAAGGAGATGCAAAGTGAGAGGAAGGATGCAAAAGGCCATGAGAAGCAGAGCCTGGTTATCAGGGGGAAAGCGCATGTGGAGACAGAAGTGAGGGAAAGAAAGCACAAGTTTGGGGAGTTGCTTGAAGTGCAGCAGTGCTTCTCTCCCTCCCCACACCTCCTTACCTTACTGACGAGGATGGACGGAGTGTCGTCTGTGCTTGTAATCTCTGCCACTACCTCTTTGCCACCAAACACCTGCGTCGCTCAACACTGCGGCCTTATCCTGTGAGGGTTTTGCCACAGAGGGTCCGATCCTCATTTCTTAAAGGTTCAGAAGTGTGGACATAGCGCTGTGTGCTAAGTATTGTCAGGCAGAGTCTAATGCACACCTACGTCACTTAACACCGCGGCCTGGTCCTGCGAGGGCTTTGCCGCAGAGGGTCCGATCCTCAGTTCTTAAAGGCTCGGAAGCATGGAAGTAGCTTTGCGAGCTACGTATCATTGGGCAGGGTCTCCTATGCCCCAGCGTCACTTAAAAAATGTGGCCTTGTCCTGCCCACACAAAGCAATTATTTGGTATATTCACTTACGCTAGACAATGAGGTTATGTGTATTGGCCAAGGGGATCCGTGAAAGTCTGTGGCAACATATTTGTGCCAGTAATTAGTCACACAAAGTTTCCAGAAGTCCACGGCAGTGAAAAATTCAGGGTTGTATTTTTCTGCAGAAGCCGTGGGAGCAGAGAAAATGCTGCAAATTCCGGATTCCCGTTCCGCCTGCAGACATTTCACCACCCCTAGTCAAGATCAAGCACGATCCCCCCCCCCTCTCTACCCATGGTGAACAAGCTTGTAAGTCAACTCTCGAATCTGACCCTTCCCCTAATTGCTACAAACACATAAAAAAGGCAATCATTTTGGCAGAACGCTTGATGCAGGTGGGCAATTCTAGGCAGCTTCCTAGCAGGCCACCAGCAGAGCAGCACTGGTGAGTATCATTTAGACCGACAACATCAAATCTGCGTCCCCAATATAAGGAAGCAGAAGCGCCAAAAGGACACTTCAAGTGCGGCCTCATAAATACCGGAATAAGCACTACCCATAATAAACACTTTCCCAGAGGAGTACCTAACTTTGCCCCCTCCCATATGCCTTGTGAATAGGACATCCGGCAATGGTTGTATTCTTTGCATTTTGGTACTTGCAGTTTTGTTTTTCGCATTATAAAATTAGTACTACAAGTCCTAGAATACAAAGCAAACAAAAGAATGCACTATATGAGATATTCTGCACATGACACGGGAGAACTTCAAAGCTCTGAGCATAGTCTCACTCACTGGGAGTAAGCATCTGAACTTGTGACAGTCTGGCTCACTGGGAGTAAGCATCTGAACTTGTGACAGTCTGGCTCACTGGGAGTAAGCATCTGAACTTGTGACAGTCTGGCTCACTGGGTGTTAGCATGACCTTACTCCAAAGTTTTGAAAATTGGGCGTAAGTCATACCTTTTGCCACAGTCTCGGTCAGGCCATCTCGAGAGTCTTAATTAACTTCAATGGCTCGCTTTTGAAACACTAACTCTTGATTCAACCCCCTCGAAGCTCACTCGTTAGGACATGTAAACTTGGACTTTGAGTTCCATAACAAAATGAACTTTAAGGTGCATGGCAGGTGAAATGGGGTTCGTTTACCATGCCCGTTGTACCTTGGGTTCCATATGACCAAAAGGTGATTGATGTATTCATACATTGGCACGCGCCATCCCGAGGTATGTTCCAAGTGCTCACGTTCACAGATGAGAACCCAAGGCACAATGTCTCTTTGTTATATCACCAATCACTGACGCACTGCCTCCTTAAAGCAATGTATACAAAAAGGAACATGCTGACCTTTAGCTCTGCGCAGAGTTGTACGCCATTTTGAACTCCAGGAATTAGGGAGCAGTAGAAGTGGGTGGGGAGATATCTTCTTCCTGCAGGTGCTCCCTTTGTCGTAGCTCTGTAATGGTCATAACTGTTTCCATGTCACCTCAAATGCCCATTCAATCATCCATATTGTACTATAAAGGCATTTCAAAGAGTGGTCTAAATGTAAGGTTAGGCAAGTTATACACATTTGCCACATGCCATCTGTCTCCCTCTCCTTGCAACCCTGCCTCTTTATTCATCAGAAACATGCTCCTCTCCCCTCGTGCTTGGCCTTCCGTTGTTCATATGCCCTCTGTGTGTCTCCCTGCTCTTCCATCATTCATCAGAGGGTCTCATGAGTCGGAATTATGGGGGGTGGTAGCTGAATTTTTTATTTTTATTTGGGGGATCACCCTCAAGCCCCTCGTTTCCCTATGTTGTTAACCCCCTCAACCTCCTCCACACCCGTTTTAACCCCTTAACTCCCATAGATTTTGTTTAAACAATGTTTGGATTTCTTTCGGTGAACAATCCATCACACTTTTTTTTCGGTTAAATCACTGGATTCCCTTTTGCAGTCTGTAGGCCTAGAGTTCCATGCTAGCCCTTGACACCCTTGCCCTTGTCTATCTACTAATCACCCTGCCCCTGCTTTCATCGCATGCTTGCTGTCTCTAATTCTCAACCTGTGCCTCCTGTCGTGCAGGCCCTCTGCTTTTCCCTGAATCTTCCTATCCAAACATTCATTGCTGCCTCTGTATCTCTTCAAGGTGTAGCCAAAAGTAGGTCCCCGGCAATGGAGAAATAAACCCTCAGAAAGTGATGCTTCTCTTCAGTATAAGTCATTAACAACATTTTAGGGGATGTTGACCGAGATAATTGCAGCTCTGCGTTGAGGATCGGTTCAGTCTGTGATGAGGGAATTTCATAATGAGTTGCCAGCCAGAGGTTCTATTCTGTGGAATAAATGATCCTCACCCCTTGCACATTGTTGTTTTCTGGTCCCAAAAGAGATCTTTACACAGCCTGCTTTGGTTCTCTACCACAGTAGGGGATACATTCCTGCTATGATCTAGCTGGCCCACGTATCCAAATTATGGAAGGGTGTGGGTGCGACTGTACAGCTGGAAGAAAGAATCTGGGACTACACAGAACACCCAGTGCCCAGGTATAGAGCTACAGAGTCTTTCATGAAGAAACACAAGGTGATTGCATTGTGCTTCTGCTCCTAACAGAATGCTTGGTTGCCTCTGCTTCACAGCCAGGGGAAACGGCCAAGGAAAAATGGGGATGCTTGGGGTCTCATGCAGAAGAATGGAACCTAGCAGTTCGTGCTGGTCTGCCCCTTTTGGATTGGGGCCAAGCCTTATTTGCATATGGCTTTTCCCGTTCTGTAATGGCTTGGCAGATTGAAGAACGATGGTCTGGAGGGTTGCCCAGAGCAAGATTAATTCCAAACCTTCCACCCATCACCTCTTTTGTTGTGCCATAATCACCCAATGCATAACATTATTTGAACATTGACATCAAGAATTACAGTTAAGATTTCATAAACTAGACATTGAACTATAACATCTGTGATGAGACGATTGCCAGAAAAGGCTTGGAAACAGGTGCATTTTTATTAAAGATATTGACAGGATTAATCTGAAGACTTGCTGTGCATGACTTGAAAGCAATCTAAACACATTACTAAAAGAGATGAATGAATAGTATGTGTCCATGAAATTCCGGCCTACACATACAAGGTACATGTAATGCGGGCACATGAACATTAGAGCGAATGGAAACATGAAAAGCTAAAAGGCTAGCGCATGAAGTATGTGGTATACATGACACACCATAATTCAAGAAAAAAAATGTGTGAGGACTAGGAAAGGAATCATTGGTCTTTCTTTGCACTACTATAAGCATGTTTGACATGAAAACAGACTCCTCGGTAATATGTGTAATGATGGCCTTGAAAGCCCCAGATTTTGCAATAGGCGTGGAACCAGTAAAATGCAGCCTCAATGACGGAAATAGTCAAAATACAAGGAAACCCCCAGCTTTATTAACATCCAAAATAAAGCAGGGACAGCATACAATCAATAGGGTTGCTGCTCCCAAAGGTTCTCATACAAAACAACAGATTATAAACCCGACTTTCGTCATGACTGACGTCCTACTACGATCTTGGTTACAAAAACCTATGGGGCACGGGATTGGTTAGGGGACTTTGCTATATATATATATATATATATATATATATATATATATATATATATATATATATATAAAGGCTTGTCTCCTAATTGGCTATTACATACCTGATGGCTCCACCTGAGACCACATCTCAATTGATAATAGTGAATACCTGTCATCTCTAAAGTACATGATTGATTGGCACAACAAATACTGGGCGGCTTAACATTGAGTTGGCATTCTACTAACCAACCTTGGGCAACTTGGCACCAAATGAGCCAAAACGGGAGTAGGGGGGGGGAGAGAGGTCCGCAAACTGTTTTACTTTCAATTAAAAAGTATACTATCCTTTATTCCTAAGTCATGAGCTAACGTCATTCCCCCGTAGTCGGCCTTGCATGGCGCCTTATGTCGGGGAATCTGTGCAAGGAGTGAGGCAGGTGCCCTATCCATATCTATTGCTAATGGACACTGTTCTCGGAGTTGGGTCACATGTCATGAGACTGTGTTTGGATTTATTTCGCCCTGCATTTTTGGGGATTTTAGCTCATTTTAATACGAGTGTCATTGTGTTTACTACAACTAGGGACATGCTTGATCCATTCCCTCTGAAGTCTTTATCTTATAATTATTCTGCTCCCAGCCTTCAAAGACTGTTTGTTCTTTTAACGAATATAAGAACATATGTCCTGTGCCCTGGGAATTATTATCTTGTGTTCTCTCTGAGCCGTCCGGAAGCTCCCTATTTTCTCAGTAACCTCGATTTGGTGTGCATAGCTATTTGTCTGGTTCTGCACGAATATGTGTTTCAGTGGATTCAGCATTTTGGGTTCTCATGGGGGCTTGAAGCCTCTCGTTTATTTCAATGCATGCTACAGCTTCCATTCTGGAAAAGATGGCTGCTCAGTACTGCTGCGTTTCTTTGTTAGTAAGCTATATACACGTGTGCAGTTCATGTTGCATTCAGCTTATTATATACGTTGCTTATGTTAGTATTCTTCATGTCCAGGTGGATGCAATTGATATTCTTTGTGTATAAATGCATATTTGTCCTAGCGTTCGTTTTTCATGGTGAGTGCACATTTGCTTCGTGTCTAATGCATTAATATGTGTGGTTTCACTGTACGCTTTCTTATCCTCGCCATCTTAAGTTTAGTTTAGTAGCGTTTTTCACCAGTGCGATATTGGGGTGGGGGACGAGCAATAGTGATGGATGACATATTCATCTGCCTCTCAATGTTCCCCCCTCTGCTCGAGTCCTTGACCACACCCCTTGCCATGCCCTCCCCACATAAGGTACCCTGGGGGTCCATATTTTAGTCACCCTCTCAGGTTGCCTGTGCATCTTATGTGTTCGTCCATGTTCCAGGTCATATAGCAGCACGGCTCAATGAAATCGCAATATACCCATTGTCCAACATAATTATGCAGGTCTGGGGCATAAGTACATTTTGATCCTGGACGGGTAATAGTGCATTCCCTGACTTGGGCACAAAGTAGGCCGTCTGTTTGGGTATACTCATGTGCAGGAGAATTCAAGTCTATTACCATTTCCATTGCAACTGGTCCTTTGGCAGACTTTTTGCAACCATGTTTTGCTATTCTTAAAACACAGAAGGCCAGTACTATGAGTACTACTATGGCAATTAGTATCTTAAATGCATTGGCCAGCCAGATGGGTATACAGGAGACCAGATAACTGAAAACCAGTCATCAATTTCAGGTTTATCCACCTCCTCCACCATTTGTGTGTGCAAGTCTGTTAGAGTGGCTATGGCCCCAATTTGGGGCAATTGCATATATGTTTTTTTATCCACAAGCCCAATAGTGATCCATCAGCACTGCTGTTCCTGTTTTCATGTCTGGTACATCATAAATGTATTTGCACCCAGTGTTCCTTCCAACATTAATTGTACTATTATTTCAGAAGCATAGGTGCCATTTTTCAGGGGTAGTATCTGTATTGGCCCCCCTCATTATTGACCCATGTGAGTTACTTTGTGATTTTGGGCCATAGGTTGAGACATGCTGGATTTGTGTTTAACATAACCGCTTTCAATTGCTCCGAGAGGGCTAGTGCTTTGCATCCGACTAATCCATCAGTCCATCCCACAGGTGTGTGTACAGTTCCCTTTATTTGTAATTGGCCCCTTTCCCAACATCTGGGTATTTGCTTCCCTTTATTATTACTGCACTGCAGCATTTTATTTTCTTCTATTCTGATTTTATTTTCTTCTATTCTGATCTCTGCTCCATTTGTCTCAGATGGCACATATTCTACCACCTTGTGCTGTGTTTCAGCCTTCATCATAGTCTTCAATTCCTGTATATAATTATCCTGTTATGGGACTCATCCATAATAGTGAGACAGTCTGACTCTGGAATGGCCCTCTAGTCATACAAAGTGCAAGGTGCAATAGGCAATGTTCTGTACTTCTGTGGCTATACAAACTGGGGAAGTGTTCATCGCATAGGGGATAATAGAGCATACATAACAGCTCTCTTCAGAAGTCTCCCTCCCCACTTGGCTCATATATATGCTGATACCACAAATTATTAGTGACTTGAGCAGAACTGGTCATATACGAGTTCATGTGCTCAAAGTCCTCCATCACACTTCTTTTTAGTCTTTTATTTGCACAGTGACTACAGGAAATTCTTGGGTTATGATTTCATCTGTCATGGTGATAGTTATATTGCTGGATACTTGTCTGGCTATCTTATAAAGGACCAACTTTCTAAGTCTCTGAGAATAATAAAATGGAGGCTGGAAAATGTAAAACAGGTTGCTATAAACATTATTGCTAATGTATCAACCTTTTGCAAATAGCTAGGAGTATTATTTCTTCTTCGTGCCAAAAGTGAATATCTAACAAAAATAAAAAGTCAAATCTTTCTCCTCCCAAAAAGTCATTTTTCTCTTCTTCAAAAGGTCAGTGTCCACAGAACAAATTGCATTTATACGGCATGAAAACGTCATTAAAAAATAAAGTATATTTTTAAATTCACCAACAGAACAGCAATGCTTATATTTCTCACTCCTAGATAGGACAAGTTCCCTAAATAAGATAAAGCCATACAAAATATAATTGTTATAGGAAGCAATGATTATACATATTTGTTTCTTCTTTTTTTCAAGGTGTAAATGTCACTCTTTATTTCGCACAGGTAGCCATATAAAAATGTTTGCTTGCTCCATGCGTGTGTCTAGGGGAATCAGTGTCCTTTTTACTCTTCTTGCTGCTGATTAGCTGTTGTCGCGAACCTCGTCTGGATGGGTTCTTCTTCACCTTTACATTCTGGGGGATCTGGCAGGGTGGTCTGTTCTTTGTAGAGCTGGAAGTCACTGAGGTGGAACCAGGCACTTCTTCCCTGGAGCTTCACTGCTCTTGCAGAAACTTCTTCTACTACAAAAAGGCCCTTAAACTGCGGTTTATGCTAGCGGTGCGTAAGGATCCCGCAGAGGACTTTAACTCTGGGTACAAAGCTAAAGGTTTCATCACTGTTGTAGCTTCAACTTTTTCATTGTCCTCATCAATCTTCTTCGATCTCCCCTACCATGCTCAAAGCTGCTGAGTCATGCATTTCAGATCCCAATACATTTGAAAGATTATGCACATCAATTGGCACTCAAGTTGGAGGAGCAAGAGGCACACGCATACAGCGTCCCATCATCAACTCATGTGGAGTAAGGTGATGGTCTGCTCATTGTGTAATGCAAATAGGGCTAGAGGAAGGCAATGAAGCCAACCCTTTTTCAGTGTCACTTTTAGCTTAGCAATGCGCTCCTTTAGAAGGGTGTTGAGGCATTTGCAAATGCTGTTTGCTTGTGGGTAATAAGCAGACAAAAATGTATGCTTAATACCCAACAGAATGGCAGTGTGCTTCAATACTTCCTTTGTAAAATGTGGTCCATTGTCTGATAGAAACATTTTGTACACACCCCAATTGGGGGAAGACCTCATGTACGGGGAACGTTGCTGCACATGTTCCACCGGGTGTGGAATAAACCAACACTCCGAAATCATGCTCTTCAGCAGTCAAAATCAGCGCTACAAATTCTGCTGCCTTTGCGGAGAAATGCAATGACAATCTCGCACTTGTCACTGTCTCAAAGTTGTCAGTCAGTGTTGCTTTTACTACTGCTGTCCCGCTGTGTTACTCACCCGTGCTTTGGTCTATCGATGAGGACCCATCAATGAAGAGGATTGTCCCCCCTCCTAGGGCATTCTCTTTAATGTTTGGTATCTCAGAATAATATTTGGTGAGGAAGGATAGCTCAGGGGCAACGCGTTTGTCTTGGAAGCAAGACAGCACAGTACAACACAGGTTTGAAGCCCGATCCTGTACTTAGAAAACACTGCATCCTGTGGTTCCCTCACTAAATTCCTGCCTGAAGTCTCCTCCCAGGTGACCATGGATGGGCAGACGCTTCCTGATCCCAATCCTGGGTGTGGTGTACTGCAGGAGGATCACCTGGGTGGAGTCAAGGTCCAAGGTAGAGAGGAGATTCTGTGGGATGAGGCACAGTATTTTTCCTCTGAATGGGACATTCTTACCACTATGCCAGAAAAGGTTATGACTTATTATCATTTTATTATCTATGAACCTCTTGTTAAAACTAAGGTGGTAAACTCTAAAGTTGTAACACACAAATCTATTATATTAATGGAAAGAATCCTTTTGGTCCTCAAAAGCAAACATCTTCCTCGTTACCAAAGGTACACTACGAGGAATAACAAAAGTGTTGCCTTCTCTATACCTTCTTCCTCTAATAAAGTGAAAACCTACAGTCCATCTGTTAAAATGACCCAGGAAATTACATCTACCCTTAAAAATATATAATTAGGAAAACCTAAGTTTGACCAAATTAACTACATGTCCCAGAATCCCATAAGGACTGAGACAAAGAAGAGGGCTGAAGAGTCATATTGAAATGGAGGACAGGCAATTAGGCCTAACAGCCTTTGCAAGGGTCAAGCAATTGACAGTAATGACCTGCAACTGAAATCAATTACCCCATCTAAGGGGCATTCAAGGCTGCAGCTAGAGAGAGAAGAAGGAAGGAGCTGGAGCAGGAGCTGGAAAGCTGGCAGTAGTTGCAGAGCAGAAGGAGAAGAGCACGAGGCTGGCAGTTCATGAGAAAGTGTGATCACTTAAGGGATGCCGGGACATGGAGAAAGTAGATTTCACCTGCAGGTTCTGAGAGGGTCCTGTTTTCACAAAGCCTGCCTTGCCTTGGCTAGACTGAGAGAGATGATGTGCTGCCAGTGAAGGCCTTCCCGGGTGCGCCGAGTGGCAGTATTTGCAGAGCCATGGCTGTGCTGAAGCCCGAGGCCCGTAGCAAGAAGCAAGCTGAGAGACAGTTGTCGTGGCCAGACCGGAGACACCCATGCTGTAGAGGGGTGTGGGTCCCAAGTGTGCCTAAAGCGGTAGTAGAAGAGGAAGAAGTCAGGAAGTTGAAGCAGCATGCAACTGCAGTGTACCTGGAGCCAGTGAGTGAAGCTTGGCCTTCAGGTTCACTAAGAAACCCTTGCCAGTAACTTTTACCAGCTCTAAAGTGGATAGCGTAATAGTAGAAGTAGAAGTAATTGTTATCTCAATTTGGAAGTATGTATACACAGCTTCACGGTAGCTACTGGAACCAAGAAGGTGTGCCCAAAGTTGGGGTCCGGAGTCGGGTGCTTGTAAGAAGATTGAGCAAATAACCTGTAATGCTGACACTGTTGAAGTTGAGAGAAAATCAGTCTGGGAGCACAGGCAGATACTGGCAGTAACGCAGACAGAAGAGGCTGCTCTGATCATAGAGTATAGGAAAGGAGAGTGCCTTGCTTACCTGTAGAGGTCGAAGTGTCTTGTCTTAAAAATGCCTAACCACCCTGAAGTATAAAGTTGAAGTAGCAATACCAGAACTGTGGTTGTGTATAATACTGTCAGTGGATGTGACATTTAAGTTGCTTGAAAAAGTGGCATACTGTTGGACCATGGAGTCGGTGTCCTTGGTAACAGTAGTATAAGGGTGGTTGTCAAGAGGAAAGCAACAACCTAAGAAGAAGCATCCTGTCAATTTTACCAAATGTACTGCAGAGGGTATGAACACTTGTAGAGTTGTAGAAGGCAAAGTTGCTAATCTATTCTTTGAACTGTGGCTAAACAATCTTGGAGGGAAGACATCCAGGATTACCATTGCTGCTATTTCCTTGGATGGAATTGGAAAGGAATCTTTTCAACTGAAAGCTGGAGGACTTTTACCAGTGTATGTTTATTTGTTGAACGATTGTTTCATTTGGAACTTACAAAAGCTGGCTCAAGACTTTCTTTTTCTTTTTGAACGTATGGGGAAAATTACTTTGAATAATCCTGGGGAAGGAACTTATCCAGGAAAAGTGAAGGTCATCCAAATTACTGGTTGTTTGTTATTCACTCAATTATGTTGTTTATAATTCACTTTTGATGTTTTGTTGTTTAGTGTGAGGGCTAGTTGTTTTATGTTAGGAGTTATTCCCATAGCCTTTAGACTAGGCAGGGAATTCCCTGATAGAGTAGGTTTAGCAAGGATTTATGCAAAACTTTTTTCTTTAAGTTGTCCGCCTTGCATTACTGACCCCTCACATATGGGGTGGGATCGTAATCAGCTGATACAAACTAAGGATCCACAATGTATTTAGCAGATTCAGATTAAACTGAGGCAGAGTCAGAGAGAAGTTGGTATGAGCCTATTCCTCCTACTTGTGCCACTAGTGCTTCCCATTTAAACCCTGGTTCTAACCCCTCCCACACTAAACAAGAAGGGAGTACAGACTCCTTTTCCATCAAAACGTCACAGGCCAGGCTACTTTACCAAAAAAAACAATGAGCCTCATTAGGAGTTTGCCGGTCCGGAAATAAGGGTGCCAGTAAACTCACCGGCACCCTTGTTTCCGGATCAGCAAACTCTGTGTCTGCATGCCATGGCCGCTGTACCTGTGTAACGCTCACCTGGTATCCACGGGGACGTCACTCAGCCTGTTCTGACCTCTTACGACCTCAAACCCTTCCCTGGAGGCTATTCGACTGGAGACTGGAGACTGGGCCTGAAACACTGGATTGATAGTTTAACTCCCTATTGTCTCTGTGTGCTTGAACCCCTTCTTCCCCGGGGTCCAACCCTTCCCTTTGATCCAGAGCTCACCTTGTTTTCTTGGACAGGGTGCTCTCCGTCCTGCCTTCAGTGCAGGGGTGCGTTGATTGATGCGGCTTATTGCTGCCTAGTTACTTCACTGGCAAGAGTCTGACTGGTAAGTATAATGAGTCTTTTGAACAGTTCTCTAACTTCGTTCCTTTCCTTCCTTAGATGATGGCCGGCGTCCGGGGATGGTGGCGTGCTGCTGAGATGAGTAGCGCTGAAGGCGAGTGAGAGCGCGATGCGCGATAAACCCCTTTCGTATTTGCATTGAACTGAGTTCCTTTTCTGTGTCTTTTAATTGCCGTGACGTTTTCAGCGTGGATGCCGGTTATGAAGAACAAATGCGGTGGGTAAGCGCGGTACGCGGCGCCTCTAGATGTTTCCACGCTAACCTGGAGTGTCTTTTCCCTCTTGCAGATGGATGAGAAGTTCCGGAGACAGAGTTCCCCCAGAGCGGCTGGGATTCAGGTAAGCGCTTGAAGCTCGTACAGTATTTAAAAATAAGCGAAGATTTGCAGAATTCTTACTGATGCCTTTTTTGCTGTTATTTTCCCTTTTCCTTAGGAAGCGGTGTGCCGGGATGGGAATGACACCAACGAAGATGGCGACGTGCTGCTGAGATGAGTAGCGCTGAAGGTGAGTGAGAGCGCGATGCGCGATACACCCCTTTCGTATTTGCATTGAGCTGAGTTCCTTTTCTGTGTCTTTTAGGTGCCGTGACATTTTTCAGCGTGGATGCCGGTTATGAAGAACAAATGCGGTGGGTAAGCGCGGTATGCGGCGCCTCTAGATGTTTCCACGCTAACCTGGAGTGTCTTTTCCCTCTTGCAGATGGATGAGAAGTTCCGGAGACAGAGTTCCCCCAGAGCGGCTGGGATTCAGGTAAGCGTTTGAAGCTCGTACAGTATTTAAAAATAAGCGAAGATTTACAGAATTCTTACTGATGCCTTTTTTTCTGTTCTTTTACCTTTTCCTTAGGAAGCGGTGTGCCGGGATGGGAATGACACCGCCGAAGATGCCCGCAGAACAGAAGGAGCGATGACTGATGGGCAGAAGCGCCGCAAGGTAAGGCTGTTCCTAACGGTGTTCTTGTTCTTGCAGGAGCTGAGTGTAGAAGAAAGATGCAGGCCTACTGGAGACCGATCCGAACACAGTGAGGAAAGAATTGAGTACCTCGGTCTGAGACCAAAACTGAAGGAAACCCATGGAGCCGTACGATGCCTTCAAGAAATTCCTTTGCCAGAGTGGAAGCGTTTGGGAGTCCCTTAAGAGGAATGAAATGTGCCATTTTTGAAAATAGGTCCACGACCACAAGAATAGTGTTAAACCCTTGACTGGGTGGTAAGTCAGTAATAAAATCGAGGAACAATGTGTGCCAGGGTGCTGGTGGGATTTCCAATGGTTGTAATAGCCCAGCCGGGTTCTGCATGGATGACTTATTTTGAGCACACACTCCACAAGATAGGATGAATTGGATAATGTCTTTACGACACGTGGGCCACCAATAATTTCGTTTTACCTTGGCTAGGGTTTTAGCGATTCCGGGGTGGCCCTCAATCAAGGAATCATGATAACCAGACATGACTTGTTCTCATAGTTCTTGGTTTGGTAAGAATAAACGATTCCTGAAGTAGGGCAACTGATCTTTTATCATGTAATGTTCTGCTTGTGCACTCCACGCTTGTAATTGCTCCGGACTCATCAGGTTTTGGATTTCTTCATGTAATTATTTCTGAGTTATGGTTGCTGTGATTACTAGGAGCTTGTCACTCGGGATGATTGCTATTGGGTCAGGGGTCTGATACCCTTGCTCTTCCAACGCCATACGGGAAAGGGCATCTGCCTTCCCATTTTTCACCCCTGGTCGAAATGTAATCACGTAGTCATATTCAGCAAAAAAAAGAGCCCAACATAGTTGTAGTGAAGATTGGGCCTTTGCCCTTTTTAGGTACTGGAGGTTCCGGTGGTCAGTTATTACGGTGATTGTGTGTCTGGCGCCCAAGAGGTAGTGCCGCCATGCCTTAAAAGATGACGTAATGGCCAGGAGTTCTTTGTCTGTGGTAGCGTAATTGAGTTCAGGGGGTGCGAATTTACGCAACTAGAAGGCAACAGGGTGTAACTGGCCCGTTTCGGGGTCCTTTTGTGAGAGGACGGCTCCCATAGCCATGCTTGAGGTGTCCGTTTCTACCAGGTATGGGAGATCAGGGCGAGGGTGGTGTAAGATTGGGGCAGATGTGAATCTTGCTTTGAGTTCCTGGAAAGCCTCCTCGGCTTCTGTTGTCCACTGGAACATTTTGTTGCTTTTCCTTAGTAATGATGTGATGGGATGCACGATTTGCGAAAATCCTGGGATGAACCGACGGTTTAAGTTTGCAAAACCCAGCATACTTTGAACCCCCTTGAATGAATTTGGGGATGGCCAGTTCAGGATAGCATCTACCTTGTGTACATCCATTCGGATTCCATTCGGGCTGAGAATAAAGCCCAGGAATTCCACCTCGGAGACGTGGTGGAATGAGCACTTTTCGAGCTTGGCGTAAAGCTGGTGTTGATGGAGTTTCTCCAATATGGATCAGACGTGTTTAACGTGGTCCTGCTTTGATGCGGAATATACTAGAATATCGTCGATGTACACTAGAGCACAGACATCAATCAATTCCTGTAGGACATCGTTCATGAAGTATTGAAATGCAGCAGGCGCGTTGCAAAGACCAAAGGGCATTACTTGATATTCGTACAAGCCGTATTTGGTGCGAAAAGCCGTTTTCCATTCGTCCCCCTGTTTTACGCGAACAAGGTGATATGCCCCCCTCAGGTCTAGTTTTGTGTAGATTTGGGCATCTTTGACTTGATCAAACAATTCAGGGATCAGTGGCAGGTGGTAGCGATTTTTTACGGTAATCTGGTTCAGTGCGCGATTATCGATGCACGTTCTCAAGTCCCCCTCCTTTTTTGGGTACGAAGAATAGAGGACTGGCTGCTGGAGACTTTAAGGGACGGATGAACCCGTTGGCCAGGTATTGGTCAAGATAGGCCTTCAGGTGCTGGTTTTCTGGTTCTGTGAGTGCGTAAATTCGCCCATAAGGGATTTGTGCGCCGAGTATCAGGTTGATTTGGCAATCGTATGGTCTATGCGGTGGCAGGGTATTAGCCTGTTCTTTCTGAAAGACATCTTGAAAGTCCTGGTATTCACTTGGTAGGGTGCAGATTGCCACAGCCGCAAGCGTGGAGGTTTTGGTGTCTATTGGTTGTTTCTCTTGGCGATAACATGTGTGGGCGCAAGTTTCGGGAAAGGCCAATTCTTTTGCTCGCCAATCGATATGAGGATTGTGAGCTACCAACCATGGCATTCCCAAAATCAACCGGAACGGTGGTGCCTTAATGAGGTCGAAAAACGATAGATTCTTGGTGTGCATCCTGGCACAGAAGGGTTAAAGCTGCAGAGCATTGGGATACTGGATCAGAAGCTATTTCCGTGCCGTTGACAGTGGTAACAGTGTCGGTGGTTGATATAGCGTGTAACGGAAGCCCCATCGTTGCCGCAAGATCCTGGTCGATGTAATTCCCAACAGCTCCACTGTCTATGTATGCTCTTACTGCGTGCATCCAAGATGGTTGTTGGTGATTGATCAAGACCACAGATGCAAAATGGGAGGTCTGTAGTTCACTTTCTTCGCTCGACAAGTGGACCCCTACACTTGCCGGGCTGGGGAGTTTTCCGATTCCTTGATGGTATCTTCCTTGTCCGTGGTGCCTACCGTCCTCCTCGGTGGCTTCACAGGGCACTCTTTAAGGAAATGACCTGACCTTCCACAGTACAGACATAACTGCTGCTGTCTCCTTTTATCCCTTTCTACTTTAGTCAAGGGGGATCTGACCCCCCCGATTTGCATTGGTTCTCCTGAACCTTCCGTTGTTCGGGTAGTATTGTCCTTTGAACGCACATACATAGGGCGAGGGTCCGGTCTGGTTCGATCTGCTCTTCAGTCCTGCAACCTATGATCCAGTTGAACAGCAAGGTCAATGAATTCTGAGCAGTCTTTCGGGGGGTTCACTACTTGTGCGAGAACATCCTTGAGCTCCCCCCGCAACCCCTGATGAAATAACGTGGTTCTCTTCTCCACTGGCCATTCTGCTTCAACTATGAGTCTATTGAACGTGGCTATGTATGTTATTAGGTCTTGATTCCCTTGGCGTAGGGACAGAAGTTCGTTGTCTAATGCCTGCCCATGAGTACGACGGGCGAACAGCTTTTCCATCTCCTGCTGAAAGCCCCTGAAGTCATGCAGCAAAGGATCGTCTTGGGCCACAAAGGGTACAGACCAGTCCGCGGCGCTACCACTCAGGTAGGATAGCACAAAAGCGACCCGTGATTGGTCATTCGGAAAGGCCCCTGGCATACAAAGGAAGTGCAGGCGGCAATGTGTTCATGAACGTTGCAAACCTCTTGGGATCCCCCGTAAATCGTTCGGGCGGCGCCAAGGGAACTGCCCCAGGAAGGGTTATCTGAACGGGATTGGCTGATGGCGCTGGCATCGAGGTCATGCTTCCCGGCAATGGTGCATGCCCTGCTTGTGACTGGAGAAGTTGCCGGCTTAAATCATCAGTGCGTTCTTTGGCTACTTTCAGCTCTCTCCTCAGGGTGTTGGTCTCCTGCCTGGCTGCATGTACTTCGGAACGTAGCTGCCCCAACATGTGGGCTAACTGGTCAGTTTCTGACGTTTCCATGACGCCCAGGTGGATTTTGATGTGAGGCTTTGCGTTATGTAACGCTCACCTGGTATTTACGGGGACGTCATTCAGCCTGTTCTGACCTCTTACGACCTCAAACCCTTCCCTGGAGGCCATTCGACTGGAGACTGGGCCTGAAAAACAGGATTGTCTCTGTGTGCTTGAACCCCTTCTTCCCCAGGGTCCAACTCTTCCCTTTGATCCACAGCTCACCTTGTTTTCTTGGATAGTGTGCTCTCCGTTCTGCCTTCAGCGCAGGGACGCGTTGATTGATGCAGGCTCATTGCTGCCTAGTTACTTCACTGGCAAGAGTCCGACAGATAAGTATAATGAGTCTTTCGAACAGTTCTCTAACTTTGCTCCTTTCCTTCCTTAGATGATGGCCGGCGTCCGGGGATGGCTGCTGAGATGAGTAGCGCTGAAGGTGAGTGAGAGCGCGATGCACGATGCACCCCTTTCGTATTTGAATTCAACCGAGTTCTTTTTCTGTGTCTTTTAGGTGCTGCAACGTTTTTAGCGTGGATGCCAGTTATGAAGAACAAATGCGGTGGGTAAGCACGGTATGTGGCGCCTCTAGATGTTTCCACGCTAACCTGGAGTGTCTTTTCCCTCTTGCAGATGGATGAGAAGTTCCGGAGACAGAGTTCCCCCAGAGTGGCTGGGATTCAGGTAAGTATTTGAAGCTTGTACAGTATTTAAAAATAAGCAAAGATTTGCAGAATGCTTACTGATACCTTTTTTCTGTTCTTTTCCCTTTTCCTTAGGAAGCGGCGTGCCGGGATGGGAATGACACTGCGGAAGATGCTCGCAGAACAGAAGGAGCGATGACTGATGAGCAGAAGCGCCGCAAGGTAAGGCTGTTCCTAACGGTGTTCTTGTTCTTGCAGGAGCTGAGCGCAGAAGAAAGATGCAGGCCTACTGGAGACCGATCCGAACACAGTGTCACGCTGCAGGTGCAGAAAACGCAAAGCATGTTTCTCAGCCTGGGTGTGGCTTAAATAGTCTCTGGGTATCCCAGGTGCCTCTGGGCTGAACCACACCCAAAAGACTAGACCGCACATGCAGTTCTGGGAACCGAAATATGTGGGGGCATCCATCTTGTCCCCATCAATGCACTACAAGTCCAATCCCCAATGTTATCCTATGGGAGTGAGTGAATCTGGTGCCACAAGTGCCAAGTCTGACTCCAAG
Organism: Ambystoma mexicanum; assembly: GCF_040938575.1. Taxonomy (NCBI): domain Eukaryota; kingdom Metazoa; phylum Chordata; class Amphibia; order Caudata; family Ambystomatidae; genus Ambystoma; species Ambystoma mexicanum. The sequence goes on along the minus strand of NC_090922.1, from coordinate 140,395,733 downwards.
TGGGTCTTTGGAGGGATGGAGAGGCCCTTGAGGGCCATGTAGGTGATCGTGGCCTGGCTCCAGCCTGACATCTTGGAGGGCTGGGGACATGAGGGGCAGGAATCATGACAACCTGACAGGTCTGACCCTGCTGGGTGCAGCAGCCACGGTGAGCAGACTCTTCACAGAAGCACTGGCACCATTGCTAACGGTGCCCCCGTCCTGTTCTCCCGTCCTGTGGGACTCTATGGGAATAGGGTCTAACAATTTGCCGGCGCCTGATTTCCTGAGCTGCTGGACTCATAATAAGCCGGTGGCACCGGGAAGTCAGGCACTGGTAAATTATTACTGGTCCGGCAGCAACCCACCGGTAGCACAGGCAAGGTTACCTCCGGACCTTTAATGAGGCCCAATATATTGAAGGGAATGTGTATCATCTGTATTTACCCCAGAATCTTATTATACCCTGAAAGGACAAATGTATAGTGTCTTTGTTGCTAGAGGTACAATTTCCCATTTATATCTCTGCATACATTATACCGGAACAAGGACCGAGATCTAAGATCTATCCCCTCATCTCTAGTGGAAAAAAATTTAAACATATGTTTCCGTTTTTCAACCACTACCCATGAAATCCATTGAGGAGATAGATTGGGAAGATTAATGCATGATGTAGCTTGGGAGCCATGGCATCAGGAGAGAAATATACCTGTCAATTCCAGTAGTGACCATAGACATTTTTTTTCCAACAGTGAACTTTATGACACTATTTAGAAGAAGTCTACAAAGGAAGATCACCAGAATACCATATTATATAGTATGGGAAAAGAAAACTGTTACCCTAAACTTGAGCCCTTACATAAACCAAAAAGGGAGAATTCTCAGACTACATGTTATATTGTTTTGAGAAAGGCAATAGTTACCCAGAACTTGAACCTCTTTTTCAGGAGCAAGCACATGATACCTGGAGTATGGAGGAAGAACAAACCCATCATCTTTCGAAGAAACAATTTAGTAACAGACGATCATATGGGTGTTCTTCTTCATCTCTGACTGAACATTTTTCCACTTCCAAGGAGGCAGATAAAACTTTACCTCCTGGCTTTGATGCATCTCAACTTTCTAACCCGGGAAGTTCACAGGAAAACATTTCTCCTTTTAGAGACTTGGGATTTTCTGAAAGAGATGTATCTCCTGAGTCAAGGTGTTTATGATGTGTTTTCTTTACCATTATGAGTATGGATGTAGACCCCAATGTCCACATAGGGTCTTGCAAGATGAGTGAGAAGAGGAAAACAGACTATTTCTAAAGAAGGTATGTCCCTTGTAACTAAACAAAGAGATCAGACAGGTAACATGGTGTGTACTGGGGATAAGACCACTTATAGAATCGCTGTGGTGTTGCAGAGTAAAACTATTTGGGCCCAGTTAGATACTGGAAGTAAAACCTCTACCATAGAAGCTAGGCTGCTTCCAATTGGTTGGAAAACCATGGTCTATAAAGAAGTGAATTGTGTACACGGACAATTGGAAAAACATCTGTTAACCGTCCTTGATGTTACCACTTTAGGAAAGAGTTGTTAAATATACGTGACTGTCATATCTGACCTTCCCATTTCTTTGGTTTTGGGTACTGAAGTCCCATTTTTTGATGAGTGGATTTTTAATATCACTCAAAAGAAACTTAAAACTGGGGTTAAGTCTGCTAAGGTTGTACAAGGGAAAAAGTCAGCATATTCCCATTTTGATTCATGGGTCTGTGGACATTTTATTGACAGTAATCCAGTCTGGGACTGGAGAACTGGTGAACCTACTAAAAAGCCAGTGGTGGAAAAAGTATCAGGGGAAATGGAACCTGGACCGGGAGGTCAGGTCTTTAGGGGAAGAGTATGTGAGGAATCCTGTGTATCCCTCACTAAAACCCTGCCTAAAGTCTCCTGCCAGGTGGAATGGGGAGGGCAGACACTTGTCAATGCTCAATGGGCGCTGCCACGTACCTGTCTTGGTGGACTTCGGCAGGAACAAGGACGTAGAGGGGGAAGGGTGATACAGGAGTGCTACCCAAAGCCCGCCTTCCAATAGACAGCTCAAGGAAACAAAGCTGGGTCAGTTGTCCCTGTACCACAGACTGGTACCACGGATTAATGTGGTGCCGGAACAGTGCAAGGCACTGTACCGGAATACCACTGACTGCTGGTCGCTGAAGGCAAAAGCCAAGAAGGCTCAATGACAAGTGAGGGAGCAAGGCAAAGAAGGGAGGGCACGCACAGGATAAGAAGCAGAAAAGGCAAAGATCAAGAGGCAAGGCAGAATCACCCAGAACAAGGTGAAAGCAAGAAAGGAGAAAGAGCAGAGCTCAGGAGCGAAGCAACAAGATAGTTGAGATGCAGGGAGCAGAATGATTTCCTGGCTTTCATCCTCGCGGGATGGAAACAACGAGGCTTTGGACAGCCGGTTGCCTAGCAACCTGGCAACGAAGCGTGGGAGTGGCGTAGAGCATCGGGGGAAGACGCTGCCTTGATTCCCCATGCCGGTGAGTCAAAACCTACAGTCCCTCTGTTAAAATGACTAAGCAAATAGAATGTACTCTTAAAAACATACAAGAAGTAGAAAAACCTAACTTTGATAAAGTGAACTACACGTCCCAGAATCCCATAGGGACTAAGACGAAGAAGAGGGCTGAAGAGGCACGTAGAAATGGAGGACAGGCAATTAGGCCTAACAGCCTTTGCAAGGGTCAGGCAATTGACACTAATGACCTGCACCTGAAATCAATTGCCCCACCTAAGAGGCATAAAAGGCTGCAGCAGGAGAAAGAAGAAGGAAGGGGCAGGAGCTGGAAGGCTGGCATTAGTAGCAGAAGAGGAGCAGGAGGCTGACAGTTCATGAGGAAGTGTGATCACTTAAGGGATGCCGGGATGTGGAGAAAGCAGATTTCGCCTCCAAGTTCTGAGAGGGTCCTGTGTTCACAAACCGTGCCTTGCCGTGGCTGCACTGAGAGAGACGTGCTGAGAGTGAAGTTCTTTCCATGTGATATGATGTGATGCAGCATTTATAACGCGCGTGTACACAAGTGTTTCTAGGCGTGACAAGACAAGGAGGGGGAAACAAAGGAGGACAAAATAATGATCTTACTAGGCCTTGTGGCATTCGATTCGTGCAAGTGCCAGGAAGAGGGAAGGGGAGAAGTGCCAGGGGGGAGAGGAAGTGGGAAGTGCAGTTAACTCACAAGTGCAGCCAGTGGATGGCTCATATGTGCAGAGAGAAGAGACTGAAGGGTTTCAGATACAGACCCTTAACTACTGGGGAGCCTGGAGGCAGTGCGAGAGCAACTGGACATGCATAGGCTTGAGCTCGATTTCACAGGGTGACCAGTGCGTGGAGCAGTCAGGTGCATCAGCAAGGGAGAGGAAGAGAGAAAGTGGAAGCGAAAAGGAAGGTCTTGAGTTGCTTCCAAAACTGGAGGTGGTTCTGCTCAAGTTTGAGAGAGGCAGGGAAGCTGTTCCAGAAGGAGGCCCCAGTTGAAGAGAAAGATCTGCCCCCAACTCTCTGCTTGGGGAAGTGTCTGACCTTCAGAGAGTTGGAGGCAGATGAGCGGAGAGCTTGGAAAGGAAGATGTTTTGGAAGAGGAAGTTGGTGGTAGAGTGGTCCAAGCCCCCAAAAAGACTTGTGGACAATGCAGAGGGTCTTGAAGTTGATCCTTGCAGTCACCGAGAGCCAGTGAAGAGATTTCAGAGCTGGAGAGATACGATCCCTGGGCTTGAGGCCAAGGACAAGTATTGCAGTCCTGTATGGATAGGTTATGAAGGTCTAAGAGTTGAGGCAGAAATATTTAGAAAGAGGTTGTTACAATAGTCCAGCCTAGAGACTACCAGAGCTCTGGAGAATGTAATTGCGGAGCTGCGACAATGCTGAAGCCTGAGGCCAGTGCAAGAAGCAAGCTGAGGGACAGATGAGTAAAGGAGATTTCCAGCTGGCGTGGCCTGACCGGAGACACCCATGCTGCAGAGGGTTGTGGATCCCCAGTGTGCGTAGTGGAAGAGGAAGAGATCGGGATGTTGAAGCAGCCCGCAACGGCATTGATCCTGGAGCAGGTGAGTGAAAGTTGAAGCAGCCCACAACAGCATTGATCCTGGAGAAGGTTAGTGAAGCTTGCCATTCAGATTCACTCAGAAACCCTTGCCGGTAACTGTTATTAGCTCTAAAGTGGATCGCGTAACAGTAGAAGTGAGCTTAAACTGTTCGTAGTTGTGAAAGCTATTCTTTACAATGCAAATGTATCATGGCCACTTCTAGTAAACACCATAGTGCTCGTATACGAAGAAAAGCAATTCATTTCTATTGTTGAATTCTTAATGTTGCCGGAGTGGTCACGTGTTTCTAATAAAAAGGGGAACACTGTCTAAATTACTCAGAAACCCCTAACGTTGACTTTCACAATCGTTACAAGAGCTTACGGCATCAAAGGAAGGTCGCGTGTGGCCAATTGTGATTCCCGACCGTAGTTAGAAAGTTTCTCCATCTTAATACATGGGACTACAAAAATTTGCAGAAACTTAAGGTTAAAGATCTACCTTAAAGAGTGGTTGCATGTGCCTAAATCTGTTTATCCTTGGATGAACCTTGTAACATCAAGAACAAGTGTTCTTTAAACCCAGAAGTTGTTGTATTAACAAGAAGAACAAGCATGACCCACGCCAAGAAGTGAACCCCTTTTATAGTGAAACAACCTCTATTTAAACCTTTCCACCTAATTGAGGAAGTTGTTAAAGATCCAGTGTCCTCTGCTACAAGTGTGACTATGTTATCTGAAGTTAGAATTGCGGTAAAACAGCTTCAAAGTATCTAATGGAACCAAGAAAGTGTGAACAAAGCTGGGGAAGGAAGCTTGGTGATTGTAAGAAGATTGAACAAATAACCTGTAATGCTGACACTGTTGAATTTGAGAGAACATCAGTCTGGAAGCACAGGCAGGTTATCCTTGTGGCACTAAGGCTGGTGAAAGAGGCAAAGAGACTGCCCTTTTCTTAAAGTATAGGAAAGAAGAATGCATTGCCTGCCTGGTGAGGTTAAAGTGTCTTGTCTTAAAAATGCCTAACTATCGTGACGGATAAAGTTGAAGTAGAAATACTAGAACTGTGGTTGTGTATAATACTGTTGGTGGATGTGACATTGAAGTTGGTTGAAGAAGTGGCATACTGTGGAACCAAGGAGTCAGTTTCCATGGTAACAATAGTAGATGGGTGGTTGACAAGAGGAAAGCAAAAACCCAAGAAGAAGCATCCTGACAATGATACCAAATGTACTGCAGAGGGTATGAACACTTGTGGAGTTGTAGAAGAAGTTGCTAATCTATTCTTTGAACTATGGCAAAACAATCTTGGAAGGAAGACATCCAGAATTACCAGTGCTGATATTTCCTTGCCTGGAATTGGAAGGGGATCTTTTCAACTGAAAGCTGAAGAACAGTGGATGTTTATTTGTTGAACTTGTATTTCATTTGGAATGTACAGTAACTGGTTCAAGACTTTATTTTTCTTTTTGAACATTTTGGGAAATTGACTTTGAATAATCCTGGGGAAGGAACTGACCCAGCACAGGTGAAGGTCATCCAAATTACTGGTTGTTTGCTATTCACTCTTTTATGTTGTTAACTATTCACTTTTTATATTTTGTGGTTTAGTGTGAGGGCCAATTTGTTTATGTTAGGTGTTATTCCCTTAGCCTTTATACTAGGTAGGGAATTCCCTGATAGAGTAGGTTTAGCGAGGATTTATTTAAAAAAATTTCTTTAATGAAATGTTTACTTCTGAGAAAAACACAGGTAGTTGTCTGCCTCGCATTACTGGCCCCTCACAGTATACAGCCATGTTACATGGGGATTCCGATGGCACCAATATTCCCTGTCTCATGAGGGCAGCAATGGTCTTTCGACATGGGATACAGTTTCACTCGAGGTAAAATGGCTCCTTGCTCCAATTTTATTTTGACTGCCCCACTCCTTTCAATAGGCCAACGTTATATGGACTACTCGTCGACTATGTGCTTGGTATCTGTGCCAAATTGCCTTCGAGGAAGGTCGGTATCTTTTTTGCTAGTGACGTTCTCTGGGGTACTTTTCTGTTCTCAATTTTTAGCTGATATATACTTATATTAAACACTACTTTGTCATCTGAAACATCATCTGTGAACAAGTCTTCATCTGTCAAATCAGTCTGTGCCCTTCATCAAGAGCTATGACTGTCCTCCAGTTTATTCCCTCCCCATCAAATCCATGCAAAATCACCCTCCTCTTTCACTATTGCCGCGTCTAGCTCTATTGTGATCACTTCTCATCCATGGGTACTTCAGGTCTGAATAGAAATTCAGTAGGCAATCTTAATATTCTACCCTGTAGTCTTGTGCGCTATGCTAGTAGTATGCGTACACCATGAAGGAACACTTCCGGGTCCAATGGCACACCCCTTTGTGTTTCCTGGGCATAGGATGTTGTGATGAATTCTTGCGCATTTACATAATGAATCCCTGGGGTTAAACATATTATCCCCTGGTCAGTGAATGATATCGTCATGTTTAGTTTGTTCATCAAATCTCTACCCCATATATTAACCGTTGTCTTGCTGGAATAAAATAATGGCATGGAAAGGTTGTGTTCTCTTATAGTGATAGGCAAGTCGTCAGTAAAAGGAACTGTACTTATCGATCCAAAAAAAAACATGTGTTCATGGCAATGCATGACATTAGGTGTCTTCCTTCTCTAACACAAGATTGGGCCACCCCCTTTATCCACTAAAAAGGAAAATGTGTTATCACCTATTGTCACCCGGATCCTTGGTTCCTCTTGTGGGTCTTGCGTAAGAGATAGGATGGAAGACATCAGGTTTTCCTGTGGGCTGGTCTATCGTGGGTACATGTTCAGTGGCATGTCCGTGAAAGGGTTCACTCCCACCACTGTCACACCTCCTATTCTGGGTGTAGGTGCCTGTGTCAATGTTTTCACGTTCCATGATGGCACCGCATTTTGTTGTACTAGTGCCTGTGCTTGCGATTGTTTCTGCTGTGTCTGTATCTGGGTTTGCTGTGTATGCATTGGTGCTTGTTGCACTTGTAGTGGTACTGGCTGCATGTGGTTCGGCATTCCTTGCTATGCAGGTTTTATTTGTGGTGCTTGTGTATGATATTGCATGTGACATTGGGCATTACATTCAGGCAGCTCTGTGCTATATGGTGGGCGATAAGTTGTCCCCCCTCTTGGATCCACTCCTTGCCAGTTCTGTTGCATCCCTCCCCTGCTCCTGCATTATTGTGAAATGTGCCCGATCTTCCCACATATCCAGCAATGCTGTGGTTGTCCCCCAAATCTAGATTGTCCCCCATTAAACTCCCGTCCCTGTGGAGCCTGAAATCCATACCCTCTGCCTCTGGTCGGGCGGTCCCCCTCACACTCGTGGGTTATAGTTATGCTCTCCTCTTCCTGCAGAATTCACGTTAGCTGGCGGATGTACCTGTTGTGCCACTTTTGTGTTAAAAAGTCCCCTTTGCTGGTCAATACTGCCCCTTCCAATGAGAATTTCAACAATTTCTTCTGCACTAGTTTTGCTTCCTCTATCTTCCTCTCCTCCACTTTTCTTTCTGTTATTTTCTTGTTTTAATCAACAATGCTGAACAATAGTCCATTGAATCTCTGTCCATTGCTTTGCTTCCAATCCCACAATCTTTCTCAACTGTCTTGCACTGCATCGGGAAGCCCTTGGCATAAAATAAGATACAATATCATTATATTATTGTCCCACGGTTCTCTCGTGTCTAGATTCCATTTTTCCTGAATTTCCTGATTATATGCCATCGGATCTTCATCCGGTTTCATTTTTCGCATCATAATAACGATTATTTCTGGTGTCTCTGGATATTGGACCCTAAGTGCCCTCCACACATTAGCACGACAATTATTAAAGGGTGCTCCATCATGATCAGTATTTTGTGAAGTCATTCCAGGATAGCCTGCCTATGTCCAAATGTCATCTGACTTCTCCCCCAATATAAAAGCAAGCATGCTTTTGATGACACCTACTGCTAACGTCATCCCAGCAGTCATTCTTTCTCATTCATAAATGAGTTTACTCACCCCCGTGGTCAGGGTTGTGTCCATTTGTAGCCACAGAATATATTGTGGCAGTCATCCCCCTTTCTCTAATAAGGTGAACTGTGTAATCCCTGTGTTTCCTCATCTCTCCGCCTATTCCTTTCTCTCTCTTCTTCTGATCTCTTTTCTCCTTCTCTATCTGCCTCTCGTGTCTTTTTTCTTTCTGGCTCTTCTTCATTCCTTCTTTCCTTCTCGCTCTCTCACTGATCCTTTTTCTCTTCTTCTTCCTCTTGTCCTTCTCTTACTTCCAGTTCTCCTTCTTAAAAATCATCCATGCTGTTTCCATCTAGTTTGAGCATTATCTGTCCTCCTACCCACTCATTTGGCATCACCGCCATCTCGTCTCTGTCACCCTGCCTGTCCCTCATTCTCTGTACCTCCTCCTTGGCTTCTGTCAATTTTGCCTGCAAACAGCAGCGCTCATCATTTTCAATGCTTGTGGACACTGGTCTTTGTTCTTTTTTTCTCTAATCATAACATCTTGTGGGGTTAGTATATCCTGTCGCTGCTTTTAATTATCTTAATGGTTATGCTCCCTGCGCTTCAAGGGATGGATCAGTACTCTAGGGAGGAGGAGGATGAAGAGCCGTGGGCATTGTGTCCCCGTCATACTGATAGAGCATCTTTCACGGGCGGTTTCTCCTTCTCCTCTCCATACACCTTCCACAATTCTAAAATGGCTAGTCTATTCTGCAAATCTTTACCTTTGTATGCAGAATGTAAATGTGTTGTCTGCATATGGATAGTCTTAGTGCACTATTTCATTCGATAGTTTTCTAAATATAAGCTCAGTGAGGGTAAGGTAATGGGGTGCCGGGGAGAAAAACAACCCTGACGCTGGGTTGTATTACTAGACTACAAGATGTCCACAACCTTGTGGATCTCTCCCATCCCCTGCACACCCAATAACAACTGTAAAGACAATCAAATGTTATTTATTTCATAAATTCAATTCATATTTCGAAAAATTATGAAAATCACACGTGTTATATTTTGTAAACCAATTTTTTTGTAATTAAAAGTTGTACTCAGGTATGCTTTGTCAATCAACCATAATACATTTCCTGTTCAATGCCAATTTCTGTACTTTTTCTCAATTTTTCACAATTTGAATAGACAAATACAAATCATTAGTATCAGATAGTTTTCCTCTTGCTTTCAATAATGACTCTATAATGCGGATTCATAGTAAAGTAGTTTCTTACTGAATATCCAATATTGGATTTGTGTCTCTACGCGTTTTGGGGTGTTCTATCCCCTTCTTCAGATTTTGTCTATTCTCTTCCTTAAGTTCAGATGTCGCATCTATGGTAAATAAGTAATTAGAGTATCATCACTCTTGTCTTTAGTTTACATTACATCAGTATTATATAAGTATTTTGTCTGTCATACTTCTTCATCTCATAATTACCTGTGTTCCTTCCTATTTTGACCTCTTCTGGTGAGCTAAAAATGTTTCCTGTAAAAATCAAGAAAACGAAAGAGTAAAATACTACTTTACTAATTTCCAGAGTTGTTCCATTATGAATAACCCGATGATGGGTGTTTAAAGTCACAAGGGTGCATCCCAATAACCCCAGTTTTTACCTGTTTAATATTCTCATCAAATGGACCGCGGTAACTCCTGGATTTCTCTGTCTATTCCGTAACTCTTTGAGTAGCCCTTTGGTGTCTAGATTTTAGGTGGTAGTCTCAGCCTTAGAAGTATCCAAAAAGAATCGCCTATCTGCCTTATCACTTTCCTTGTTACCTATAAAAATATACATATATATATATATGGATTAGATAATAATTCTACTATGTCTACCTTTTGTAGTATTTCGAGTGATGAGAAAACTAGAGAGTGGTATCTTACCAGTACATAGTTATCAGATGGTTTCACTAGTGGGTGGTTTGATCTTGTCACCAATGCAAGTGTCTCCTTATTAGGTAGATCTGAAAAGAGGTAAGTATTCTTAGTGGCTGTTGGGGATCAACATTAGTTCCCCCTTCTATGCCATTCAAGGCTTTATATTATGTCAACGGTGCTTAAAGGATTGAATTTCTTAACCACTGGAGGCTATTTGTCTTACCTCTGTTCTTCCCGTTCTGTAATTCCCGGCCGCAGTGAAAAAGGGCTGCAAAATGGCTGCCATTTGTTTATATGCATCATCAAAGTGACGCGGTGCGTGATGACGTCACGCACATGCGCAATGAGATCACGCGCCATTGTTGTTATTTGTTATTGCCGTGATACTGTGGGTTGTTTAAATTGTCATGGTGTTCTCTATTTATAACAACCTTTAGTGACTGAAAATGTCACTAGAGAATATGATTGGCCCGTGGTTGAAGGATAAATAGGAATTCCTAATTCATTATTGCAATAAAGTGCAACTCCCTGGAGATTAAAAGTCTTTACAATTGTTATTGTGTGTGCAGGGGAGGGGAGAGATCCACATGTTTGTGGGCATGTAAATGCGTTGTCATGTGTTTCAGCACTGATTTGGAGCCAGTGCCCTCCTGCTGCCAGGGCATGAACACCTTGCCCGCACTGTCCCACACTCATTGGACATGGTACTTGAGAATGTTGTCCTCATACCGGGATACTGCTTTACACAAATGAATAACAGGAGTATTCCCCATCATAATATGTCACAGTTTCCTTACCAGTATACCTTTAGCAATATACTTACCTGATATTTCTTTCAATTACCTTCCACCCCCTCCTTAACTTCCTTCTCACACCCATCCCCAACAATACTCTTACCTGTGTGTCTCCCCGCGTGACCATGTCTACCTCATCACCCAATGTTCCCAAGCGACACCACAAATGCTGCTCATGCTCCAGACCTCATCCTTCGTTCCACACCACAACTTCATGTCCTCCACAATATATACAAATATACACAAAATTCTCTTTTCACACAACCAAAACTGCCCCGTTACACAACACTGGCACCAGAAATCACTACACAAATAAATACACTACTACCGTCTTCCCAACCCCTGGTGAGGTTTTCCGTATCTCACAATATTACCTTGAAATGAGGTGCAGTGTACAATCTCCTGTGACCTTGTCCTGGGATATCACATCACCATTAATACCTCATACGAGGTGTATTGTGTAGTCTTCTGTGACCTTGTCACAGGCTATCGATTATCATCAATTTTTTATTTTAGCACAATTACCTCAATATACCAAACATCCACACCCCCGTCTCATTTTGCCAGGTCCATGCTATACTTACTTTCCGTGAATCAGCTGAGGGCCTTCAGTGTCGAGTCTCCCCTCAATTGCCACCTGCCCTTTGCCCTCTGGGCTATCCAGTGGGGATAGGACAGGAGTTTTCTCCAAAAGGGGCTCCTGTTGACCTTTCTCTATTCACGTGATACAGCTCTCCAAAGGTCACGTCATACATCTTTGGGCAATGGCAGGGAACCCGCGACAATCCGAGTGCTCTAGCCAACCATGACCTCTGCTGCCCTAACCCCAGATTTATGCAGTAGGTGTGGAGCTAGTAGAATTCAGACTCAATGACGGAAATAGTCAAACTACAAGGCAAAGCCAAGCTTTATTAACATCAAATAAAAAAGGGACAGCATACATGCAAAACAACAGATTATAAACCTGACTTCCGCATTACTGACATCATACTACAATCTTGGTTATAAAAACCTTTGGGATAAGGGGATTGTTTAGGACACTTGACTATATATATATATATATATATATATATATATATATATATATATATATATATATATATATATATATATATATATATCAGTGAAAAAAACTTTGTTAAAGGGACGTTATGGTTCCAAGTAAAACCGAAAAACCCTTGAAATTCGCCAGTTATGGTAAGCTAAGCAACCATAACTCGCGCCACCACCGTGCACTGCTAAGACTAACACCCAGGACATCAAAGATGACATCACAAATGTAATTGATGACATCACTGATGACATCACATGTCTGGCTCACTATTTTTTCTTTTGCTGACATATCTAGGCCACATGGTTTTCTTCAGTAACAGTCAGAAACTAAGAATTTTATTTTATTTGTAGACATATCCTTCTAGTAGGTTCTTACAGTAATTCCCTTAGAGTACAGTCACATCATATGAAACATATACATATGGGAAAACACAAGCTTGAAAGACAGCAATCCTTTTTGTGCATAAAGATAATCAGTAGACTTATGAGCACTTTCTGATAGTTCTGTTGTTTTTTTTTATGGCTGTACTTTCCCTGTATATGGTCATATTTGTATACATTGTACTCACACTACTTTCTTTAGGGTCCAATCACATCAAGTGATACATATACATAGGGTAAATAGCAGCTTTGAAACAGAGCAATCATTATTTGCATGAAACTAATCAGTTTAGTTATGAATTATTTCTGCTACTACTTGTGCTTTTTTGCTAACGTCACTTTCCCTGTCTATACCCATATTGGTATGTGTTCTTGTGTCTTTGTGTTTTGTATATCGTAATGCAATTATGTAATACATGGGTTTTATTAGCTACTTATTACATATTTCACAGTACACAAAAATCTATTAAGAAAACAATTATCATTTCATTATTCAACATATTAACATTACGAATATCATACCTTCATCTTGTACGCTGCACACAATGTTATGTTTCTGTATGAGTAGCTTAGTGTACTAGATAGAACCCCATAATAGGATGCTATTTATATCAATGCATCGTTCAATGCACTTATTAGGGTATATTTCTTGCAATGATTCTTGACACTTTTTTCGCAACATAATAAGAATCCCTTCTACACATATTTCATGAGAAGTACATACACATGTGATGTCATCAGTGATGTCATCAATGACATTTGTGATGTCATCTTTGATGTCATGGGTGTTAGTCTTAGCAGTGCACGGTGGTGGCGCGAGTTATGGTTGCTTAGCTTACCATAACTGGCGAATTTCAAGGGTTTTTCGGTTTTACTTGGAACCATAACGTCCCTTTAACAAAGTTTTTTCACTGAATTTCATAGGTTTTTAGTAGCGCAACTTAACCATAACGTCCCTTTAACAAAGTTTTTTCACTGAATTTCATAGGTTTTTAGTAGCGCAACTTAACCATAATATCCCTGACTTCATATACATGTAACATAGAACATACTAACCCCCTCGTAGTGATTTTCATGTCCGCGGACTACCGCCATGTCCGCGGACACTTCGAAAATCTGAGCGTGGTGAATGTAAATTTAAATAGTGTGCCCCATTTCCCCTTTGAAGTTGGCTCTTTTTTTTCTTTTTTTTTACAGATGCTTGACAGACACCTGTTATTTTGTATTTTTTTCTTGGTTTTTTTTCTTACTTTACTCCTAAAATCTTCACATAACCTTCTCCAAAGCAACCCTTACATTCCAAAATAGAAAGGCATTTCCTGTAAAAGATAAAGAAATGCCATCTTCTTTAAAATTAACAGCATTACTGGCATCAATATTCTCATTGTTACAGAAGAACGTACCAGCTCTAAGCATGAAGGCACACATGCCTCGGTTGATGACACACCTAGCAATATTTTGCTGAGGACAAAAAACTGAACTATTGTCCCATATTGCCCTAGGTAGTAATCCAGAAAAATTACTTTTGCATTTGGAAGGATCTTCATTACTGCTTGAACCAAGCGTTCCAAATCAGCCAACAAAGTAGGGGCACTAACGTTGCCCAAATGGAAAACACCATAGTGCAAAACTACCACATGCGGACTGTTCATCGTGGCCATATCCTCACAAACTTGTACAATTCCCTGTACATTGCAATCAGGCACACTGCTCCACACCACCTCCACTCCTTTCACATCAAAGTTCTTAGCAACATGCCTGCATTCAGCGTACTGCTGTAAACCATGCACAAACATATCTCTGAGCACCAACACCCTGACTTTCTCCACTTCTGCCATCTTCACCACACACAGTCTCTTTCAACACAAATCCACAACCTCGACATCTGATTGGCTGATACGTACAGTCTTCTTTCCATGTTGGATTTCCTGGAAAAACCCGGATGTAGCACGCCCTGTCCACGAACAGCCGTGGTGTCCGCGGACGGTGTCCACTTTACTCTCTGTGCCATTCCCTCATTGCATACAGCTAAGCAATCACACAATACGAATAACGTCCTCAGAACAACCCCATTTTGTGAATTTTCGAACATTTCAGGACAATTATTATTTCATTATTCAACATATTAACATTACAAATATTATACTTTCATCTTGTACTCTGCACACAATGCTATGTTTCTCCATTAGTAGCTCAGTATACTAGATAGAATCCCATAATACAATGCTATTTATATCAATGCATCGTTCAAAGCACTAATAACGGTATGATATTTATTGCAATATCCTTGACACTTTTTTCGCAACATTATAATAAAAATCCCTAGTACACAAATTCCATGAAAAGTACATACACACGTGATGTCATCAGTGATTTCATCAATGACATTTGCGATGTCATCTTTGATGTCCTGGGTGTTAGTCTTAGCAGTGCACGGTGGTGGCGCCAGTTATTTTTCAAAGCTTACCATAACTTGCGATTTTCAGGGGTCTTTCGGCTGTACTTAGAACCATAACGTGCTTTAAACAAACTTTTTTTAATATCACGCAAACAATATACAATCATGGCGTGCAAAAACCAACTTCTACAGATGGCTTTACACAGAATGTTGCACAGTAAGAATTTATGCTCGTTCACAGTGAAGGTCTGCTGCTTCCACAACTTCTACACATGGCTTTACACAGAATGTTGCAAAGTTAGAATTTATGCTCGTTCACAGTGAAGGTCAGCTGCTTCCATTTTTTTCTCGGGCTCACGAAGCGGACTATAAGGTTGTATTGTGTTTTGACCTTGACAGACAGAGATTGTGATGAAAGACTTCTCTTGAAGGAGTGTTGCTAAAACGTAAGAGAAGATAAAGATGAAATTTCTGAAACGAAACCACTTTTATATATTATATCACTATGCGAAAGATCGTTGGCACACGCGGAGTCGTATTTTGGGACTGCACCACTCGTAGACAATGGAAATTGCAATTGTACTGTAAGTAACCCTTTAGATTATTGTATACCAAATATAATTACAATAGCGTAGCATTAAAGACCGCTCAAGTTGAACTTGTTCGTTGAAAGTGGCATAATGTTTTCTACCGCGCACTATCACCGCCGAATTGATCCTCTGTCGTTTAGAGGGCTCTGAAAAAGGCAGACGACACAGGGTGGGTTAATAGAAATAATTTAACCGGTCTATAGGCGGTCAAGCGCTCTACTCGCTGTGCCACTTCACTGTAGCCTGTCAAGTGGCACAGCGAGTACAGCGCTCGCTTTGACATCCGTGCACAGCTTGCTAACGCAAGTTTGAATCCCGGCAAGGCCAAACTCAGCCTTTCATAATTCCGTGGTCGATAAATGAGCACCACACACCGTGGTTAATAATAAGCACCGCTTCGATACCTCACGGTTCTTAGCGCTATATGAATGGGAAAATATTATTATTTTATTATTAACATACTCTGTTGCACTATCTTCGATAGCAAATAGTTTCACGCCCTAATAAATAAAATGATGATTTTTAATGAAGATCGGCTGGTGAGACTAATTTATGTTTTTTAAAACAGGTATGGGGCTCCATTTTGCCTATGTCACGATTTACA
Organism: Ambystoma mexicanum; assembly: GCF_040938575.1. Classification (NCBI taxonomy): domain Eukaryota; kingdom Metazoa; phylum Chordata; class Amphibia; order Caudata; family Ambystomatidae; genus Ambystoma; species Ambystoma mexicanum. Next base: position 140,379,942 of record NC_090922.1, on the reverse strand, counting down.
GACTCCAGCGGATGGGGTCTTCAACTGCCAGGTGCAGGTCCAAATATGCAACTTCATGACCCTCACCATTTTATGGGACAATCGCCAAGGACCAATATGCCCTTACGCAGTACTAGCGGCTACAAACAACATACCAACCAATAGGGTGGTCTAATGGCTCGTTGTTGGACCAACCTTCCGATTATCAGAGCGACCATTTACTGCTTTTATCATAAACCAACAGCCTATCTATCGCAAAGGAACAACGCGTGGCTCCAAATAAACTTTTGCTGATGGACAGCAGAGACAATAGCAAATCGCTGAATATTCACTAAACATTTCATGTGAAATAAATGTACTTTACCAAATGTACAATCCTGCTGTTTACTTTTAAACCACAGTTTCATATTCCGAATTGTGGCGCACTGAGTTGTAAGCTGATCTAACACCCTCTGTACCGCAAAGGAACATCGCGTGCCTCAACATGAACTTTTGCGGATCGACAACAAAGACAAATGCAAATTGCTGAATATTCTCTAAACATTTGATGTCAAATAAATGTACTTTGCAACATTTACAATCTTGCTGTTTGCTTTTAAATCACTGTTTCATATTCCGAATTGTGGCGCGCTGTGTTGTGACATAATGTGTGTTGTCTTCCGGGTTCTGTGTAAAGTCGTGTAGTGTCATGCCCTCCATCCGACCCACCAGTGATGCCAGTTCCCCCTCGGCCCGGATTCACCCCCCACTTACCCTCCGGGGATCACTTTGGCGGTCCAGACCGGCTCGCACACAGCTACAGCAGCAGCTTCACGCTACTACTCCACAGTCACGACTGCGACCATTTCTTCATTGGCAGCTGCCGTGGAGATTAAGCCATCAAAAGATCAGGTTTGCTTCTTTGCATCGTGCTGCTGGCGCTATCCGATCGCGTGACCTAAACTTGCGGTCATGTGACCGGAACTCACGATCACGTGACCTGGATTCACGATCACGTGATCAGGAATCAAACGGTACTTAAGCAGTGGAGTACTTCAGTACCGCGCTTCACAGCTGTTTTCTCGGAGACCCTGTTTGGCCTGCGTTTTGTCACCTTGTCACCTTGTGTTTCGTTTTGATCTTGGACCCGGCTAACTCTTCTTGGAACTCTTTTGGATCACGTTATATCTGTGCTTTTGGCTTGGAGTGATACTCTTGGCTCTTGACCTTGGACCGCTGTCACGGACTTCTCTTTGGATCCCGCTCTTCATTGTTCCGTCAGCTTGGACTGCTACACTTGGCTCTAGACCCTGGATTGTTGTCACGGACTTCTTGTGGATTACCCCAAAGAATCTGGAACACTGTATGAACTACGCCTCATCACCACCCTTACCTGCAATTTGGTTCAGTCCGGAGTTCAGGTCTTCTTCAGGTGGGGTCTGGTGTGACTACCAGTAAGTGCCTCCTACCCGGGACCATTTGCCATCTTGAGCCCCGGAATCCCTTCTGCTACCAATTCCTGGTAAGATCCTTCCTGTTTATTGGTTACCCGTGCTTTACCCTGCTTGCTTGGTACTTAACACTGCTTTTCTTTACAGCTTCCGTGGGGCTTCCAGTACTTCGCGGTCTCGGATTCATCTCCACCTGTGGCCTCAAAGGTTGTATAGGGAGTGAATTTATCATTCTCCCTGTGCGGCACTTGGGGACGGAGGTCTCATATATCTGCACGACATTCAAGTTACAACAGTCTGTGAAGCCTTGTCGTGTCCGGTATGGAGGGTACCGCGGAGGACCCCATGGCTGCTATAATCCAAGCAATCACGGTATTACGGGCCGACATGGTCACTGCCAACACAGCAATCCACCAACGCCTTGATTTGTTGCAGAGTGCCCAACATCCCTTGCCTGCGGACCCGGAGCTTTGAGACGCCGCCGCTCCGGTTCCTGTGCCACCTCCTCCTGTAACCCCGGTTCCGACTGCCTCCACGACCGTCCCCGTTGTTCTGCCATCTCCTTTTCCATTGGCAGCCCCAGAAAGGTTCCATGGAGACCCCAGAAAGTTCAGGACTTTCCTTAATCAATGCAAACTACATTTTCTATGCCGGCCTCTTGCTTTCCCAGATCCCACCACTAAGGCGGCCTTCACCCTGTCACACCTAGCAGGTACAGCTGCGGCATGGGCAAACCCCCTATTAGAAAATGACCACCCCGCTCTCTATGATTTCGACCAACTGGTATCAGAGATGTCACAAGTATTTGACACTAGGTATAAGGCGCAGTCTCATGATTTAGAGTTACTCGAGCTTACCCAGAGTAGGGGGTCCCTAATTGATTACATCACCCGATTTAACCAACTGGCGGCCGAAACATCATGGCCAGAAAGTAAGAAGGCAGTGGTCTTCTACAGAGGATTAAGTAATCCCATGAAGGATGCATTAGCTGTGGTCCCGTCCCTGCCCGTTCAATTCCCGGCCCTTGTGGATCTGACCCTTCAAGTTGACGCACGACGTTCTGAACGGAGAGCTGAAGCTGGATTTTCCCATTCCACAGGTCCTGCCATATCTTCGTCCGCCTCAGACACCATAGGGGAGCCTATGCAGATTGGAGGTATCAGGAGCCCCATCACGTCTAGGGAGAGGGAACGTAGAAGAGCAGAGAATGCTTGTTTTTACTGCGGGTTGGGTGGCCACTTCGTGAAAGAATGTCCCCGAAGACCGAAACCCAAGAACCAGGTTTTTCACACAGCTCAACCCTAGACACGGGGGGAGGGTCGAGCTCCCTATGTTCCTCCCCGGATCCAATCCCGATGTTCGGTAGAATTAGACCCATCCGAGTACAAGCCACTTTGCAGCCCACACCTGGCATCACCCATCCTGTAGTTATCACCCTTGATTCAGGGGCCTCCGGGAACTACATTGATATCCCTTTAGCCCGAGTCTTAAACCTGCCCCTGGTTAACAAAAATCGACCCGAACTGGTACAAGCAGTTGATGGGACGGAACTCGCGTCTGGACCCATCAGACAACAAACGGCACCACTCATACTGACGATCCAGTCCGTTCACAAGGAAACCATACACTTCGACTTGATAGCCATGCCCCAGTTCGGTGTTGTACTAGGAATGCCATGGTTGCGGGATCACAATCCACACATTGATTGGGGTTTGGGTCACGTGCATTTTGAATCCGAACTATGTCAGAACTTTTGTCTCCCCATGAATGGAGAGGAGAACACGCCTGCATCAGCGTTGGGCGCTATTGCCCGGCTCAGTATCACAGAAAACAGGGCGTCCTCTGATCCGCATGTGGTGGGTTTAGTCAACGCAAACATCCCTGTGGAGTACCAGGACTATGCTCCGGTATTCGATCAAGGCTCTTCTGAAACCCTACCTCCACACCGTCCCTATGATTGCCTGATTGATCTGACCCCCGGGGCTTCCATACCCTCAGGTCGTATCTACTCCCTGTCACAGTCTGAAGATCAAGCCCTCAAAGAATACATAGACAAGTCTTTGCGCCTAGGTCACATAGGCCCCTCCACGTCTCCAGCTGCCAGCCCGATCTTTTTCGTGCCCAAAAAAGAAGGCGATCTACGTCCGTGTGTGGACTACCGCAGGCTCAATGCCGTTACCATTAAGAATCGGTACCCGATACCTCTTATCACTCCGCTATTGGACCGATTGACACACGCCTCTATCTACTCCAAGTTGGATTTGAGAGGTGCCTACAACCTTGTCCGCATTCGTAAGGGGGACGAATGGAAGATCGCATTCTGTACACAATACGGCCTTTTTGAATATTTGGTAATGCCTTTCGGACTATGCAACGCCCCAGCCACCTTCCAACACTTTATGAATGATGTGTTCTATGACATTTTGGACATCTACGTGGTTGTGTATCTTGACGATATCCTCATCTTTTCCCATACCCTAGAAGAACATGTGCAGCATGTTCGAGAAGTATTGTCCCGGCTACAAAAACACTTGCTCTATGCGAAACCTGAGAAATGCCAATTTCATGTGACCAACATCGAGTTCCTGGGGTTCAACATCACTCCCGGTGGCTTGGCGATGAATTATTCCAAGGTTAGAGCGATTCTAGAATGGCCGACCCCGCAGACCCTGAAGGCATTACAGTTGTTTCTTGGTTTCGCCAACTTCTACCGGCGTTTTATCTCTGGCTTCTCCTCCATTGTATCACCCCTCACCTCCCTCACTAGTCCACATGTTCCTTTCAAATGGCTGGAGATACATCAGCAGGCTTTTGAGAATCTAAAAAATGCCTTCACCACTGCCCCTGTACTCCAGCATCCTGACCCTGACCTACCTTTTATTGTCGAGGCGGATGCCTCCTCTTTTGCGTTAGGGGCAGTCTTGTCACAAGTATGTTCCGCTACAGGACATCTACACCCTGTGGCCTTCCATTCCCGCAAATTCAACTCTGCAGAAGTCCACTATACTGTTACTGAGAAGGAGCTTCTGGCAGTGATGGACGCTTTTCGCACTTGGCGTCACCATCTGTTGGGGGCCAAACACAAGATCACTGTGTTTACAGATCATCGGAATCTACAGGACCTGGCCTCCCTGAAATGTGTGAACAAGAGGCAGGTCAGGTGGCACTTGTTTTTTGCAGCCTTCGACTTTCAAATTAAACACCGTTCTGGTCTGACGGACGGTAAAGCCGATGCCTTGTCTCGTTCCCCCGGGGGGGTTTCGCTACCTATATTTCCCGACACTCTCTTGTCTCATGAGAACGTTGTATGCACATGTACACCTCCGTTAGCATTGCTGGACGCAATCCGTGCTTGGGTCCAGCAGCATCCCGAGCAGCTGTCCGAATGGGACCCAGTGTACTATGACGGGTTGCCATATGTACAGAACCGCCTAGTTCTACCCACCACTGATACCAGAAACCTGGCTTTGGAGTGGTCTCATGACGCACCCTTCAACGGCCATCCAGGCCAGGCCCGTACCCTGGATCTATTGAAACGCTGGTGTTGGTGGCCATCCATGAATTGTGACGTTATCTGCTATGTCAACACATGCGCAGTCTGTGCCCAAAGTAAACACCACAGGGGTCGTCCACTTGGCCTCTTGCAACCATTACCTATACCACCCAAGCCCTGGCATACAGTGACCATGGATTTTGTGACTGATTTACCTAGGGTCCAGGGTTACGACACAATCTGGGTGGTGGTTGATACTTTCACTAAAAATGGCCCGTTTCATTCCCTGCCGGGGTATTCCATCTGCACCTATGTTGGCCAAGTTGTTCTTTGAAGGTGTCTTCTGTCTCTTTGGTCTGCCTTCTGTGCTCATTTCTGATAGGGGGTCCCAGTTTACATCCCGGTTCTGGCGTGCCTTAACCAGGTTGCTTGGTATTGATATACGGTTCTCCTCGGCGTACCATCCCGAGACCGACGGTCAAACTGAGAGAACAAACCAATCCATGGAACAATACCTGCGTTGTTTGACGCTGCAACAACAAGCAACCTGGTTGCAGGTCGTTCACTTTGCCGAATTTGCCTATAATAATGCTATACATTCCTCCACTGGTTCTTCCCATTTTTTCACTTTGTATGGTCAACACCCCCGTGTCCTCCCGGTTCCTGATTTTTCTTCCTCTGTCAACCCAGCCGCAGCTGCCTGTGTTAGAGATATGTCCTCTATCCATGCCCAGACCGTGGTTCACCTCCAGGAGGCCCAGTCATCCATGAAAGCTTTCACTGACTCGAAACGTAGTCCTGCCCCGCCATATGCGGTAGGTTCCCGGGTCTGGCTGTCCACCCGACATCTCCGTTTGGCGGGTTGTCGAAAGCTTCTGCCTCGTTTTGTGGGCCCTTATGTGGTTTCCCGAGTCATCAGTCCTGTGGCCTACCGCCTTGTGCTCCCGTCTTCTTGGCGGATTCACCCTGTCCTTCACACATCTCTTCTCAAACCTTGTCCTGCCTCCTCCCGCCTCCGTTCCCCGGTTGCCCCTGTGTCCTTGGATGCCCCTGATATCTTTGAGGTTTCCGCTATTCTGGGTTCCCCCCTCCTTAGGGGCAAGCTACAGTACCTGGTAGACTGGTTGGGCTACGGTCCGGAGGAGCGGTCTTGGGTCTCGGCTTCGGATGTCCAGGCCCCCCGGTTGGTTGCTCAGTTCCATCGGGAGCATCCTTCCTGCCCACGCGGTCGTGGGCCTTTGCGGGGGGGCTCTGTCATGCCCTCCGTCCGACCCACCAGTGATCCCAGTTCCCCCTCGGCCCGGATTCACCCCCCACTTACCCTCCGGGGCTCACTTTGGCGGTCCAGACCGGCTCGCACACAGCTACAGCAGCAGCTTCACGCTACTACTCCACAGTCACGACTGCGACCATTTCTTCATTGGCAACTGCCGTGGAGATTAAGCCATCAAAAGATCAGGTTCGCTTCTTTGCATCGTGCTGCTGGCGCTATCCGATCGCGTGACCTAAACTTGCGGTCATGTGACCGGAACTCACGATCACGTGACCTGGATTCACGATCACGTGATCAGGAATCAAACGGTACTTAAGCAGTGGAGTAGTTCAGTACCGCGCTTCACAGCTGTTTTCTCGGAGACCCTGTTTGGCCTGCGTTTTGTCACCTTGTCACCTTGTGTTTCGTTTTGATCTTGGACCCGGCTAACTCTTCTTGGAACTCTTTTGGATCACGTTATATCTGTGCTTTTGGCTTGGACTGATACTCTTGGCTCTTGACCTCGGACCGTTGTCACGGACTTCTCTTTGGATCCCGCTCTTCATTGTTCCGTCAGCTGGACTGCTACACTTGGCTCTAGACCCTGGATTGTTGTCACGGACTTCTTGTGGATTACCCCAAAGAATCTGGAACACTGTATGAACTACGCCTCATCACCACCCTTACCTGCAATTTGGTTCAGTCCGGAGTACAGGTCTTCTTCAGGTGGGGTCTGGTGTGACTACCAGTAAGTGCCTCCTACCCGGGACCATTTGCCATCTTGAGCCCCGGAATCCCTTCTGCTACCAATTCCTGGTAAGATCCTTCCTGTTTATTGGTTACCCGTGCTTTACCCTGCTTGCTTGGTACTTAACACTGCTTTTCTTTACAGCTTCCGTGGGGCTTCCAGTACTTCGCGGTCTCGGATTCATCTCCACCTGTGGCCTCAAAGGTTGTATAGGGAGTGAATTTATCATTCTCCCTGTGCGGCACTTGGGGACGGAGGTCTCATATATCTGCACGACATTCAAGTTACAACACGTAGGACTGGAGACGACTGGGCACGTTTGATTACGCACCCTGTAACGTCACGGAGAGAGGCGGGGATATGAATGCTTTGATAATATCAGGCTTAGGGGCGGGATATATGATTTAGTGTCGCAAAAGCAAGTCAGCCAGGTCAATAGCGCCAGTCATAGGATTATCACATAATGTCGGCGCACACCAGCCGGATTTATCGTTTCTTTAGTGGACAAAAAGTCGGTTGACGCCCCTAGGAAATTGTACTATTAGCGGACAAAAGGAGTGGTCTTAAAACACTTTCACCCTGACAACGAACAATACAAACAACGTTCTCAGAACACCCCCATTTTGTGTAATTGCAACCATTTCGGGACACTGCGAGTGTTCTTAGAACACATTCAACTAGACAGATTACAATACGGACAGCGTCCTGAGGACACCCCCAGTTTGTGTATTTACGAACAATTAAGTACACTGCGAGTGTTCATAGCTCATTTTTACCTTCCTTGCGAACAAAAATGACACATACTCCGTCCTCTAAACACCCCACCATTTAGTTTATTTACAAAATGTCAGAACAGCCGTGTTCTCCGCGGACAAATCGAATGCAACAAAAACATCTAGCACATAAAAAAACAAAACATTGAACCTATCTCATACTCCCCCACCCTCCCCAAACACTCTTACACACCAACACACGGCACTAAATACAATTTTTTATTCACGTTTCACTGCGCTCTACGCGGTCGACTGTGAATACAAGATGGCGGGCGCCACAGAAAATCTGACGCGCTCCACGCCCCTTGCCGTCCAATCAGCGAACACGTCGCATGTCCGCGGACATGACGCAAGGCCATGGGCCAATCGGGGTGCAGTCCACGGAGCGAACAGGGAAGTCCGTCCGCGAAGCGAACACAGATATCACTAAATTTTTTGCCTTACATTTTGGTCATTTTTAAAAAAACTACTGGACAGATTTACACCAAATTTACAAAAGCACGCTTTTGGGACCAGGCCACCGCTCCTGCCGCAAATTTGGTGTAAATCCGTCCAGCGGTTCGGGCTGTAGCCGTGCGCAAAGTTTTTTCCCATTCAGTCTACGGAAAAAAAAAAGTTTTGGGACCCCCCCTATAACTTTCAGAGTGACCCAACTACTTTTTTTGCAAAGTTTGGTGAGGATCCGTCCAGGTAAAGCGAAGTTATAAGCCGCCCAAAAAGTGCTCTTCCTATGGAAACAGCAACTTAACCATAACTACATGGCCACTACCGTGGCCATGTAATATATATATATAGTCTTCGAATTGGATATTACATATCTGATGGCTCCACCTGAGACCACCTCTAAATTGATAAAAGCGAATACATGTCCTCTCTAAAATACATGATTGGTTGGCACGACATATACTGGGTGGCTTAACATTGAGGGACCTGATAGGTTTGCAATCTACTAACCAACCTTGTGATGAGACCGTGTTTGGATTTATTTCACGCTGTATTTATGGGGGTTGTAGCTCATTTTAATTTGAGTATCATGGTTTTCACTACCACTAGGGACTTGTTTGATCCGTTTCCTCTGATGTTTTTAGCTTATAATTATTCTGCACCTGGCCTTCAAAGACTGGTTGTTCTTTTAATGATTCTAAGACTATATGGCATGTGCATTGGGAATGATTATCTTGTGTTCTCTCCGAGACGTCCAACCCTCCCTATTTTCTCAGTTGCCTTTGTTTGGTGTCAATAGCTATTTGTCTGGTTCTGCACAAATATGTTTTTCAGTGGATTCAGCATTTTGGGTTCTCGTGAAGCCTTGCGGCCTCTCGTTTACTTCAATGTGTGCTGCGACTTCCATTTTGGAAAAGATGGCTACTCAGTAGTGTCCCGTTTCCATGTTAGTAATCCATATGCATGTGAGTTCATGTTGCATTCAGCTTATATGCGTTGCTTATGTTAGTATTCTTCATGTCTAGATGGATGCAATCGATATTCTTCGTGTGCAGATGCATATTTGACCTAGTGTTCATTTTTCATGGTGAGTGCATATTTGCTTTGTGTCTAATGCATGCATATGCGTGGTTTCACTGTATGATTGCTGAAGCTCACCATCTTTAGTTACATTATGTCAATTTCCTGCTGTTCCTGCCTGGGAAAGGGCAGGTACGGTTCCCTTACTGAGTAGCGTTTTTCACCAGTGCAATATTGGCATGGAGGCGGGGCAGTAGCGATGTATGACGCATTCATCTGCCTCTCAACATATGGACTGTAATTTAAGTGCTTGAGGTCTATTAGTCACCTGTTTGTGGTAACTCTGAAAAAGGATGATTTAGTATTGTCTGTATCAGAGCAGAATCAAACAGCCCTCAAATAGGCATACTACCAATGCACTGCATGCCCCACCATGCTATGCACACCTCCCAAAACATGCCTTGTCCTCTTTGTCCCTCGGATATCCCGGCCCTGCCCACCTGCCCGAACCCTCCATGTAAATTGTACCCAATACCCGCTTCCTGGCACCCCAGTCCAAGCCCCATCCTGCTCTATCCACTTACCTGCTCCCCCCTACTGCACCCTCCTCTCCCTCCTTCTAGGCCTGGTCGCCCCTACTGCACCCTCCTCTTCTATTGCGGGCATTATTTCCTGTGCATCCTCTTTTGTGAGCAGTATAGGAAACACAGTGCACAGACCAGAAACGTATCTAAGTACAGAAGGAAATAGAAAATGGAAATACAGGTACTCACATGAACTCTTTCTGCCATAGTAGAAAGAGTTGTATTGAAGCTAACAGCAACCCAATATATAGATCCATACCGTGCTGGTAACAACATTAGACTCTTTGAACGATTGGAGTTGTGCCACATATTTTCCAGGGTAAGACTTAGAGCTATTACTGTGTTTATAAGATAGATGATTATGATAAATTAATTGAATGTAGTGTTTCTTATTTTATTTTATGTTTCTTTTTCAAAACAGCACTTGGGTCCAGCTTATTTAAGGGTTTCACCAAGTGCTACACATTTTGCAAATGCACCTCGCACCAGGTGCTGCTTGTGTGATTCTAAATTGACCATACATGGCTTTCTTCAATCTCTAATAAAAGGCAAGTACTCCTAGACAGTTGTTTCATCCCAAGGTGCAGACTGTACCTTATGTGACCAGGGTATTTAACCTCCATTGCCTATGTGGACAGTGTCTTGGACACCTCTCTTTTCTCATAAGTGTTCTTACTCTCCGGTCGATCTTAACGACTGACAATTAAGGATCATTTCCTGTGGTTACTTCACTCTACCCTGCTGAAGATCGTAGCAACCACGACTTAGCCGACTTCTCAAATGCAGATAGCATGAACCTGCAGCTAAGAATCATCAAATGTCGGGCCTCAGACGCCTATGTACCTACCACAGAATCAAGGAGCACACTGAGAATATTGAACCTCAATAGGAGTAAAACGAAATCGAGAATAATAAGCTAGGGTTTCAAAGTTGTCCGACAAATGCCATCCTCAAATTCCTGTAACACATGAAAGCACTGACAGGGGCAGGCAGTTGGCAGTACACGGACTCAGGATATGGCACGTGTTTCTAATGGAGCTCTGAAGCATGAGAAGGCCACCCAATCCTATTTCCCCCCTACCCCTCTTTAGATTCTGGGACTGGTCATTTTTCTTTCCTATTGGAAAGTGGAGGGGCCGCCATGGCCCTGCAGGAGCGGCACCATTAGGGGCTGCCTCGTTGGCCTTGGTGGGGGCCTAATCTCGCAGGTGGACTTCCAGGGGGGACAAGGCATGGGGTTTGGGGGGCTGCAACATGGGGCAATCTTACCTGCATCCGCTGGGGGACAATGTATATTAGTGGGTCCGTCCCAGGAATCTTCCTCTTGCTTTCCCGCTGGAGGGGGGTCATGATAACTTACTGGACCACGCAGGGGCGGGGGACCTTTCATGCAATTTCAATTTACATGGGTGATGCAGAAAGCATGCCAGATATTGGGTCTGCCTACCACGGGTTTCACTTCCCATTCCTTCTGCATAGGGGTGGCCACCGAAGTGGCTTGTGTGGGTCTGCCCCGCAGGCACTCCAGTGGATTGGGAGGTGGAAGTCGGAATGTTTTCAACGCTATGTGCGGCCGACATTTAGGTCTTTGGTGCAGCATTAAGGGAGCCCTGCACTAACTCTGCACTTTCTTCTTGCAGGAGTGCGGCCCGTGCCAAAAGTGGCTTGGATATGGTGCCATTCATTTGTATCAAGATTGCTTGCGAGGCTGAGAGATCCGGTGTGGCGTAATGGATTTGCATGTTACTGGTTGGGAGCCTGGGGCTTGCGCCTTAGACAGCTCTGAAAACTTTTGTTGGAAGCTTTGGAGCAGGGTCAGTTTCCACATCCTGAGGTTTTGGTGCTTCATGTTGCGTGTAATGACATGTCCATGTGAGTCAGGGAGCGGGTTGGGGAATTTATCCTGAATGAGTTGGTTTTTCTAGCTCACCATTTCGGGGATACGGTCATAGTATGGTCAGAAATAATCCTGAGGGTGGGTTGGGGAAAAGGGCCGATCCCCGCAGCAATGAACTTGTCAGTAAGGAAGTTGAACATGGAATTAGCAAAGTTCATGTGCACCCCACGGCTGTGCACCTTTAGGCATGGTTTATTTAGGCTTTCCTCCCCAGAGTTTTTTCACAGAGATGGTGTTCATCTCTCCCCTGAAGGTGTTGATGTTTTCATTACAAATTTACTAGGAAGTATACACTGGTGTCCGTACCCGAGCATTGGAAGGAGGGCTGTCGGAGAGTAGCCCAATCAGCCCTGTGGCGCTGTGGACGGGGACCTACTCAATGGATTATATAAAATGTTCGGCCCATGGCCAAAAATGTTGAACTAAAAAGAACCATGAATTTGCTACCCTGGTTGTGGGTTGAGGGGTCCATTTATGTCCAATAAGTCAAGCAGGCAAGGACGGCCGGGGTGTCCCCCCGGGTTGCCCATTGGGTGGATTATTAGCCCAGGCTTTGGCGTTTGGACTGTCCGGCTGGACATTGGATTTATTTTCTACAAGTAACTTTGGGTCAGCTCAGACAGCCAGTAAGCTAAACAGGCATCTGGCAGGTCGGCAGGGCTGCGCGGGGTCAAGGTCATTGTAACCGATGATGTAAGATGTAAAAGAACTATTGGGTCCCTGTCATAAGTGTTTTGAAAAATTCGGTAATAAAATGTGGCCAGTTTATTTCCAAAAAGTAGTGTCATCCTTTGAAAAATACAGAGTATGTGAAGTTCAGAAGCCAGGGGCATACTACGAGTGCACCCCTATGGAGGTGCTGCCATGGCCCTGCCAGGAGCGGCACGCTTAGGGGCTAACTTGTGGGCCATGGCGGGGGCCTCACCTCGCAGGTGGGCTTCCGGGGGGGGGACAAGAGGGGTGGTGAGGCACTGCAACGCAGGGTAATCTTACCTGCATCCGGTGGGGGACAATGTATATAAGCGGATCCGGCCCAGGAAGCTTCCTCTTCCTTTCCAGCCGTTGTCCCGCACCCTCCAGGATTTCTGAAATTATCCCACCCACCCAGCCCTCTTTTTTGCTGTGCTAGCAGTTGTTGCAAAGAGTGTATTTAAAGTTGCATTTGATGGCTCTGTGAACGGGGACCTGCACAATGCATTATGTAAAATGTTCGGACCATGACCAAAAATGTTGAACTTACATGAATTTGTTACCCGGGTTATGGGCTTAGGGGTCCACTCGTGTCCAATAGGCTAAGCAGGCAAGGACAGCGGTGGTGCCCCCTCGGGTTGTCCGTTGGGTGGATTTTTAGCCCAGGCTTGGGCGTTTGGACTGTCCGGCTGGACATTGGAATTTCTACAAGTAACCCTGGGTCAGCTCAGACAGCCAGTAAGCCAATCAGGCATCTGGCAGGTCCGCAGGGCTGCTAGGGGTCAAGGTCATGGTAACCGAGGATGCAAGATGTAAAAGAACTATTGGGTCCCGGTCATAAGTGCTTTGAAAAATTCTGTAATAAAATGCGACCTGTTTACTTCCAAACAGTGGTGTGTTATCCTTTGTAAAATACAGCATATGTGATGTTCTGAAGTCAGGGGCGTACTACGAATGCACTCATATTAGGAAAACTACAATTCCCAGAGTTCCAGAAACACAGGACTGGACGAACTCCTCGCGCATGGCCGCGTGAAACTTCAGACCTCTGCTCTAATGATCATCTATTTTGCATGGAAGCCAAACAAACCAACCTGAAAAAAACAACCTGAAAAAAAAAACTCCCTGGATGAAAAAAAATGAATAGAGAGATTTTGTGGATTTCCACTATTAAGACTTGGCTTTCTAACAGAGAAATAGAGAAGCAGGAACTTGGGAAGAAAGTGGGTGCCAGAAGCTAGTACTGATTGTTGGTTTACCAATGCAAGCAATAGTGGAGAAAAACAAAATCTTCTCCGGAGCTGGGTTAAATATTCAGTGAAACCTTGGCGCTTGAAACCTGAGATTTAGAGACTTGCACTCCATGCATTCAGCTGAGCTGGCAGCAAGCATTTCTATTAACAAAGAGCCTGGGTGCGGTTAAAGGCGAGAGAGCAGGTTAAATGGATTTAGTTCAAAAAAGTGACACAAAGCAAATGGAAAGCACTCATTTCACTCACAAGATGTGGGTCGCCTGCCAGAGAAGCTCTCATGGGAGCGCACGAGCCAGCTGGCCATGTCTGCAGACCAGGTGTAAAATGGGAGGAGCTGGCAGGCAGGCAGGGCCCGTAGCAGCGCGCGCCCGCCCTTGTCATGGGACCGCGCATGTGATGCTGACAGGGAAGGCGTCAGCTTTTGGCACTTGCTTCGGCGAGGATGACGAACGTGTAAGTTATGCCTTTAGCACAAGCGAGCCTCTCGCTTAGTGCGAAGTTGTATCTAATACAAGACGACACACTGTTCTACAATATGGTGCACCTCAGGCCATTCAAGGAAGGTTAATGTATCGCTTTTAATGCCTCCTTCGCACACCGAACCTGTGAACGCAAAATAAAAAAAAAACAGAAAATGTCGGTTCAAACACGTTTCCCAACAACGGGTGTGGAAGACGTTTTTTCCCGAAAATTTGAAATTGATTGTTAGCTGTGGTGTAGCCCGAAATCTACTACAGGGTGGTGTTTTAATATACGTCAACATAGGATGAGGACCACTGCAAACCAAGGGAGTGGCATGGGATGAATTGGAGTGCTTTCTTGTATACTTTTCAGCCATAGGCCGAAGCTTTTAAAAGTTATTGTCGATTCATTGTAAAAAATAAAAAAAAAAGATAACAGATGATACTATTAAAAAATGGTACTCGTTGTATTGAAAGTGTGAAGATGTATTTATTTATTGTATTTGTTAGTAGCGTGTAGCACGAAAAAGTAGGGCAATTGCCACCTGTGTTTTAGTTTTAATGAAAAAACCCAAAAACGAGTCTGTTTTCCATCTAAGTGAGCAACCTATTTTTTAGATTAAAACCACCGTGGTTTTGGGCAGAGCTATTTGCAAGAGAGTAAGATACTGCTGTGGGTTTTACCACCCACAGTGACAAGGCTGTGAAGGAGGACAGAAAAGGATAGAGTTGAACTCTAAGTTGTCCCTTCTTTTATGCCTCGTCTGTCCCTGTGTGGCGCTGCTGTACCGCCTACAAAAAGGGACAGGATAAGAAGAAACACTATATACTTCTAAGTGTTGTAAAGCATTCAGCCTTGTATCAAATCTGCCCCGCAACCACTCTCTTCCTCTATGTGTTTGCATAGGAAGAGACAAATACCATTTGGGTCATTTATTGACCCAGGGGTTGGTAGCGCCAAGACCCGGAGGTATGATGGCGCTAAAGGTACATAGTTAGGACTGGATCGAAAACAGTATAGTAATTACATTACATCATCGAACTTGAGTCATACAGAAAAGGTGGCTGCTTTAAGATGGCTTTCTAAACTCTGATCTGGTGGGCAGAAGTTTAGGAGGCCACCCTCGGTTTAGTGAAGCAGGGGACCCTTCTGGACAAGCCAGACCAATCTAGCTAGCTTGGCAGGTGGTCAAGACTAAGTCTCAAGAGAGGTGAGAGTGAGCAGACACCCACAATGCGCACACACAGCAACAAACCACAAATTACTCTTAGACAAGTATATATGAAAAATAGCTATACATTTATTGTCGGTCAGACCAATAGCACAAGTAACTTTAGCAATACAAAAACAGTTATCACACAGAATCCTTATACTATACAATATATATACATTATGTTTCCTAGTGCACTAAAGTGGTAAAATCTCACCACAATCTGTAAAGGAGAGGGTTGAGTTATCACACAGTTATAGCAATAGACAATTCTTCAGAGTTTGTTCCCTAACTTTTGAGTTCAACCCTAAGTAGAGTGGAGCCTTGTGATCAAGAGTACAGTTGCGAGTAAAAACTCACGATCGCGCAGGTGAAGCAAAAAGCAGGTCTTCTTGGGAGGGCTATAGCAAGTCAGGAAGGGGCTTGAGGCGATGAAGAATTGGATCCCACTATTCGAGTAGGCCCAGCCCTTGGCTGCAAAGCAGTGTTCAAATGGCGAAAATAGCTAGGAAGCGCAAGCTAACCCAGTCAAGTTCCAATACCTTTTTAGGGATACTCTTACATAAAAGTGATCGGTTGTGCCAGGGGGCCTCCGGTAAGTGATGCAAGTACTCACCGACCCTTGACACAGTCCGGATCAAACATTTCCAGTTTAGTCAAGGTTGCTAGTAGGTTTGAGTCCTACAGTTTCACGGCACTCTGGCTCTCATCGGCTGTGGTGGAAAATAGTCATCCGTGACGGGACAGTTGCCTTTTCTCAGCTTCCAAAGGAGGTATGAAGACATTTCTGTTGCAGCATGCTTAAGGGCACAGGAGAGCAGAACGGCAAGGGATCTACAGCGACCGTCACCACCAGGTAGTGATGCAGGAATCACAGATGCGGGCAGCATTACACATTCTCCTAATTTGAGACCCAAAGGAGCTAGGCCTGCAAAATTTGGCGGGAGAATGCACGGGACCAAAAGCAAATGATGTCCCAAGTCTCTGGTTTGCACTTGAGATGGTGGCGGGTCTGCGGGATGCCCTGATATAGAGCTGGACAGTTCACTGGATGGCCCAGAAACACTTCCTAAGGGGCTCGTTCGTGGGTAAGCAGGGGGCGCTGATAGTAGTTTTTCCCACTTCTCCAGAGGGGCGAAGTGCCCTAGCAGGCCTTCTTGCTCGAAGAAGAAAGCAGGGGTCAGACGGAATAGCAGAGGGCAAAGGGTGCCAAAACCTTCCAAAGCATCTGCAGCGATTTCACGAGTCTGTTTCTTTGTGCAGGAGGCTTGGCTCCTTCTGTAGTTCAGTGCAAACTCAGGTGATCGACCTGTAATGGATGCAGAGCCCCTTCTCTTATCCAAGATTAGCTTTGCACCGAAATCGAGGACTTCCAATCGAAGATCTGCTCTCTTGCAGGCATCCCAGTCGTGGAACAATCATGGTTCACCGTAGTCTCAGTCATTCAGGCACTCTAGATATCCTGGCACCAGTAGTGTGGAATAGATCCAGAAAGTCCCAACCCGCTTCCTGGACATACACACACACGTGACAGGCAGAAGCCTGCGAAAGAGATTGGTTTTCGCGTGAGGCTGCATGCCCAAATAAGGAAAACCCGGGTTATTCGACATGGGTGAAGGCAAGGGACAAAATGGCCATGGGACAGAACAAAATACTTTGTAGCTCAGCCATTTTCAGACCTGGCCACAATTTTGAACCAAAACACGGCAAACGCGATATGATTCAGTAAAAATAAGTAAAACATTAGTAAAAGTAACTGCTGCCACCAGTTCGTCCCAGGCACACTCGTACAATCACAAATAATCCTTTGAGGGTGTCTAGGGCTATCAAACAGTACCACAGCGCACGTTACTGGAAGGTACATTGCACACTGTTAAAAAGTTACCAAGAAATGGCAACATAGTCAAAGACCAAGACCAAGGGAAACATAGTTTCCCAGTACTGACAGTCTGAAGGACGTGTCAGTTTCCCCATAACAAGTGAGCAAAAGCCCAGGGGAGTTCAGCTGAAGGCTGGGCTCCACTGGTAAAAGTCATGATAGGAAAGCCAAACAAAAGCAAAAAGTTTGGGGGGGTCCATAATTGGAGGGAAAATTGCACACAAATGAAAATTTTCCTAACAGAAAGGCATAACGGACCCTGCCAAAAACAGAACATATGCGCGCAGTTCCACAAAGATCTCTTGAGCTATGCAGATGTCCAAACCTGGACCAACAGGATGTACCGTTCTAATTGGCATTCCCTTCCCTGGCACTACTCTGTGTTCTCTATCTGCATGCACTATATTTTTTAGCAGCGCACCATTGCTCGGTAACCAGGCATGTCAATTCGTCAAATGCCAAAAGTACTGGAGTGTCATTATATATCTGTTGACATCACAGTAAGTGACCTTGCATGACCTTTGACCATGATAGCATTACAGAAAGCTATGCCATATGACCTCTGGCCTTAGTGACATCACAGGAAGTGACATTGCAAAGTTATATAAAAAACTAACAAATCGTACTAAAGCAAAAACCATTTCATTTTTCAACCATATATTAAATGCAGTGCTGAACCAATATGTAATGGGTGCAGCCATGATATGCTAGGGCAGAATTGCTTATCCATCATAAGCCCGGAGCAATGCTTTCCTGTGCCATTACTACCTCCTGTGGGCAGTTATTGCCGTCATCTACCTGTTAAAGCCTCATATTGCAGGTATAGACATAATACACAAAATGCTACCTCACATGCCAGGCTGCGCTGTAGTATGCTAAACTCAGCATCATATACCCAGATAGTGTAACCTTATACCAGGTTAAACCTCATACGTCATGCATAGCCATCATATGCAAGCTACAGACTCACACGCCCAAGTGCTGTGACGATTGCCAAGTGCAGCCACAATCGCGCCCGTACTGCCATCTTATTCTGGTATAGCCTGAAATCGTAGATAAATGATTCAGCTGGTTTGATTTCATAAAGTGCAAAGTGAACTGACTCACTTTTGATGATCTCAATTTGAGAAGTTAAGAAAAATGAGGCCATGTGAAGTAAAGTGATTTTTCAAGGATCACACGTGTTAGAAAAGTCGGGAGTTGTCTGTTTCACTGTCTCTCGTTTACCCAATTGATCACCTCTCCCTCCATTCCATCATTAATTTTACAACCGCATATTAAGATTTTCGGCATTGTATTCTTTCACGAGGTGAAATAGTTGTTTCTGTTTAGTAAAGCAGATCCGCAAAGCACGAAACCATATTCTAAATCAATCAGAAAATATAAAGTACATGTTAGTCAGTCAAAAACAAGTATGATTTACTACAATGGGATGCAGGAGGAGCACACTAGCTAGCAGTAAGCACTCAATTCACTGAGCTATCCCTATTCCTTTCTACTGCCTGCATAAAAAGGTAACTTCCGAAAAGTACAACACTACATAGAAATTGGTGCTTTGTACAATTTACACTGAATTGTCACACATAAGATATATCACTCTTAAGCAAATGGCAAAGAAAATGCATACAGAAGAATAAAACCCTCTACAAATCAGTAATTCCGAGGATGCCATGGCAAGTGCTATCGTGGAAAATATTGCGTTTCCTTATGCAGACGGACAAAGATTACACTCCTTCAGGAATTACTTGTGGAGGTGGGTCCCACCCTACAAGCAGTCATCATTTTGAAAAGGTGATTAGGACCAAACACACTTAGGGCCCGATTCATGGAATTATTTGCATGGAAAATAGGGACTTTGCGTGCCAAACCGCGCACGAAATCCCATTTGTTGCGTGTGCCTTGCGCGAGACACCATTCAGAGCGTGGATTGCGCAGAGGGCAGGGTAGGTGGCGGAACTAGGAAAATGAGAAAGAACAAGGGAAAATGTGGGCGTTACGAGGGACAGCCCACTGGAAGTCCATCACACACAAACTACTGCACGGAACGATACGTATTCATAGATCCAACCACACAACCTCTCGGCAGGAAAATAGCCATGCAAAGCCCTCACTCTATCCACCACCCGGAGGCAGGCGTACAGACACTTGTGCATAGGACTCACCACACAGAAGTAAAATTGGGTGTTAGATTTAGGGCTGCGTGTACGCAGCCGGGGTTCCGATCTAACTTAGGTGTGCCTGCACGCAGTAGAGCAGGTGCATGAACAGGTTACGGGGATTCACACGCAGATTTTCTGAGTTTTAACCGATATGCAATAAATTGTACGCATGTTGACGGGGTGCCGGTAACAGTTACGGGGGACCCTTCGCACGGTCCCCGAGATGCAGACCTGCTTCCTGTGGACCCCATGCACTGTTTAAAGGGTGAATGTATTTGTACCCAGGGGAGCACGCAAAATGCTGGTTCTGGCTCTTTTTGCTCCTCTCCCCTTCTCCAACCACTCAGAACCTGGAAAGCAGTGGGTTCCTTGGTAACCAAGAAACATGATGCACTGGCATGCCTGGTGAGCAACAGCACGTGGTGGATGGAAGTCCATGTGTGTGGCACCTAGCTCCTCCTAACAGTGTCCTCCTGACTCTTTATTCATGATTCCAAAGAGACAGTGCTGCTATGGTCTAATAGGTATGTTTGTATGGCACCAGTTGGCCTTGCAGTCAAAAGTATCTCTGCAGAACCCTTCAAGGCAAGAAACCACGCTGTACTTGGCTGAAAGCAGGAGCTAAATAGCTCACAGCAATTTTGAACCCTGCAGCCTCTTGTCACTCTCCTGCTTAGATCCTTTATGCAGGATATGCATTTTATTTGCTTCAAATGCTGGCCGCTTCTGAAACTATGCAGCTGATAGTTTACAGTGGTTACAAGCCACGTTTGCCCCGAAGGTATCACGTTGGCGCTTCACAGAATACACATAACAGTAAAAATAACATTGAGGTGCTCATTATAAGTTTGGGAGCCAAAGAAAGAACAAAAAATACTTGTTTTAATCCGATACTGCTTATGGTACCTGTGGTAATTAGGGCCCATCATAAGCTCATTGCAACCGAGGCAGTTAAATATGAGCACTTGCACAGCAGGTGATAAAAGGTTTTATCACATACAATCATTGTTTTACCCCATGTGTGCTGTGTTTGTACCCCCCCCCCCCGGGGTCCATGGTGTAGTGGCCTCAGTCAACAATGCAGTGGCACCAACTTCCAGCTCAAGTAAGCTCCCCCACCCATACAATTCTAAAAAAAAAGATATATTTATTATAGGGTAGAGGTCGCCACAGTATAGTTAAGATGAAGCATGTGTACGTAGACTTTCCCCAAATTTCTATTTCTAATAACTTTTGACACGGTGGACTGTTTTGGATGAAATATTCCAAAACAAATTTTAAGTTTTGTAACTCCCTAAATAGGTCATTTTGGCAGACAAAGTTATTGAGAAAACAAAAAGAAAATGTTTTCAGCCTACTCCCATACATTTTCCCATCGAGAAAAAGTGCATTGATTGAATATATGTAGCGCAAAAACACACTGGACGAATTTGGACTAAATAAGAAATAACCTGGGTCCAAAGCGCCACAGATGGGCCTTTTGCTAGTTAAATCCATCCAGTAGTTTAAAAAATATTATTTGGAAAAGGGGTTTCCCCTGCTGCGGAAAAACATTTATACATCTCCCATGGTGCTTTACAGCAGCAAGACTTTTCAGAAATGAAAATCTGTTTTTTTTTTTTGCTCGATGCAAGATTCCTGTGGTAAGATTGAGGGAAGTCGCTATAAACATGCACCTGCCACCTAGACTCTTCTCCCTCTCACTCACTGTGAATGCTCAAGTGTGGGAGCCGTTCAGGGACAATCCACACAGAAGCCGAGCGGGCGTTGGAGCACTCCCTTCCTTTCAGGCAGATGGCAATTAAAAGGATTTTCTCTTATTTGTTTTGTATTTAACCTATTGCAGCCCTGTCCCATGGAGCAATAGCTCTCACAACCTGTTGGGAATTGCCCCTCTATCCCCCTTTCCAGCCTTCCCCCATTAGAACTATGTGGTAATGGCGCGCCATCCCGATGTAATGGGTGGAGTGGTACAGGCATGGAGTCTGCCCTGGATCACTGCCAGAACAATCCAAATGTTGCACATGGCAGCCTGCAAGATACGGCAGAATCATCTGCAGGCTCAAAGAAAGCACTTCTCGCAGCATATGCGGGGAGGCGGCCATCACAGCATGTCGAGGCAGACTAGGAAAACAGACCAGAAGTGAGGGGGAATCGCATAAGGCAGAGAGGGAAACAGCATGACTTACAAAGGGAAGTAAACCAGACAGCAGGGCAGTGCTGCAGATACTGGTAGATGTGGGGTGATGGGCGAGATAGCAGTGGATTCGAATTCAGGGATGGCAGGCTGGCATACAATGTCCAAGTTTGCTGCATTGTGATTGGCGGAGAGGAACTGTAAGGTTGCTGATATACATACTTCATGTGGATTGGCTTGTTTCCGAGCCATACCGCAGTGTAATGCTGTGGCCGCACGCACGTGCTTCACGCGCCGGGTACACTGTTGTTTCCCATTCATTACTATGGGGCCAGTTGGGCCAAAATGGCACTCTGTTGCTCTGTAGTAATGAAGCAGTATGCGCTTTCTATTCCTAGAACAAATGCGTACTGCTGCAACGCCTTTTCAAACGGCAAAAAAAATGCCGCTTGAAACGGCTTCACTACTACATTAGTATCCCGGGGCTACAAACCCCGAAATACTTAGAGCAATAACCGTCACGCCGGCTATGCTCGGGCCTGTAACTTCGGAGCCTGGGGGCATTACCTTAGGTGGTAATGGCCTGCCTGCTCGGCGGTTATTGCCATAATAAGGTTGTCAGGTAGTCCAGAACTTTCCGCTTTGTCTCACGGTTTCGACATAGTTCTTGCTGTCTCAGTCCTCTGTCATGTGCTTTTAAGAATGTTCCTACAGGCACTGCTTTTTCTTTCAGTCACGTTCTGACTGACTGTAAACCTTGGTCACAAATGACAGCATGCACGGTTTCTCCTTTCAGTCACCTCTGCAAGGCTTCGGGGAACGTGTCCTTCAGGTTCCGCCATGTGTAGTTTCTTTTCCTTCTAATCACTTTCTCAGCTGATTCATGGAGATTGTCCTCTCAATTCCATCACACAGTGCTTCTCAGTTTGACGCAGCCTATCCCAAAATGTCTCCTCTGACAAATAAATAATTTTCACAATTTCTTACCAGATCATCATACAATAGAAAACAGTGATTTCAGAAATAGACTTACACATTTCATTTAACATTGTACATTCTAACATTCCATTTAAGTTCATTCTTACAATTCATATAAGAATAGAAATAGACAAGTACAAAAAACATTGGGACATAAAAAAGGAAATATCGTCACGGTGAATTCAGGAAAACATAACTTTTGAAAAACCAAGTCATATGTACAAATAATGTTTTTTGTGTTCACCAAATGAACAAATAATTGAACCACACCAACTCTTAAAGCACGCGACAGTGCATGACAGTAAAAGTAGAACTCTAATCCAAGTACAAAAACATCAAAACAGTGTATGTGGTCAACGATTTAGCTGCATAGGAGCCCTATATTGGAAAATTCATTTAATGAAAATGAGCTTGTGACGCTGTCGTTTTGGTGTGCACAATGCTTGTGACGCTGTCGTTTTGGTGTGCACAAAACAAATGAAAAAGACTAAGGCACTGTGCTTAGAGGAGACGTTTCACCCACAGATGGGGTTTCCATGGCCTATGCTCGTTTGCTGCCCCATGGCCCTTCCTGATCCCTTAAACCTTCTTTTCTGGAATCACGGTCTTTCATAGAATTTAACCAGTCGGGATGGGCAGTGGCAGCTCGCTACAGCAGGATGCATTCATGTTGTAAAGAATCTTCACTTATGCATAGTGGTGAGAAACCCATTTCTTCTTAACATAATCTAACACAACAGGACACATCTCAAAATAACAGACCACAAGATCACCTTCAGGTTGCTTGGATTGTGGGGTTCAGCTCGCCATATGAGAAATCTGATTGGCTGGCTCTCCCGCCCTGGCTGCAAAATAACAATAATCCAGAAAAATCCCTCTGAACTGGGCACCATGCACTATTGGAAACCCTGTAGGCTTTGTGGAAGTGGGGTTTGTGTTCAAAGTCATGGCAATAGCTTACACATCCATCTTGTGAGCATTGATGAAGAGGCATATGGACATTGCTGTACTCTGATCTGGAGGATTTCTGGGGGGCGGGGGGAGTTCGAGTGTCAGGAGGAAGCATTAAAATGAAGGGCAGCACTACTCTATTTTGCTGCATTGCCTTAAGCAATAATGATATTGATATTTTATGAACTATCTAAATGTTAATTTTCTAAATACAGTTGTGAAATAATTGAAAAGTATAAAACCCAGTGAAGTAATATAATATGTTGAACGTAGTGGAAGCCTTCAAACGGTTCTATGCCATATCATCGACAGTCGTTTTTGCGGCTGGTGTTTTTACGAAAACATTTTGCAGAAAAAAGTAATTGACATTTTTTTTTATTCTGGGGAGATACCCCCCTAAAACTCTCCCTCAACCTATTTTTTTTTTTTGCTGTTCCTGACTCCCCCTAACTCTTTATCTGCCCTTTCCCACCCCCCAAAAATTACGATGCTTTTTTTTGGAAAACTATTTTCGTAAAAACACCCGTCAAAAAACGACTGTCGATGAAACGACGTCGTACCCCTTCAAGCAAAAGCCTTTGTTTAAATGGCGTTTCCTTCAGAGAAAGGCGAGGGGAAGGCCGTGCTGTTCTGATGCAGATGCTTTGTGACGCAGTACAGTGTTTTGTCAGCTACCCATCGTGGGTGCAGATAAACACGACCCTGGCGGTAAGTTCCGTAAATTACCGCCATGGCGTAAATTACGTTAACGCCGAGTAGCGAAGACGTAAATAGCACCTAATTCCGACCCATCGGGCACGTGCTTTACGCCATGGCGGTAATGTAAAGTACGCCATGGCGCTAATGGGCCAAAAACGGCCCTTACCGCCATCGCACACCGTCCATGGAGCACTACCGCCACGCACACCATAGCGGTCACCGTACTTAGCGGTCAGCGCAGTTAGCGGTCACCGTAAATAGGCGGAAGCGGAAATAGCACCATCGCGCAGGAACGGGAAATGGCATGGCGGCCATCTTTAAAAACACAATCCATCGCCATCCTCCACTACCATACCTCATCCGGCCCCCATAACCATCCACACCCATCACCCACCCCAAAACCACATCCAACATGCCCAAAGTTGTAAAAAAGGCATGTGACAGGCAGCGCCAAGACCGCTTCACCAAGGAGGAACTTAACATGCTGGCAGAGACCCTGCAAGAGAATGCGGAAGTCGTATTCTCGACACAGATGACAAGGGCGGCTATCATGAAGAAGAAGGCGATATGGGCCCTAGTGGCACAGCGAGTGAGTGCAGTGGGGGCCGCACCCCGCACAGGCCAGCAGTGCCGGAAGCGCTGGGACGATCTGAGGCTCCGTGTCCGTAGCATCATTTCGGCTAACCGCAACCTAGCCATGTCAACTGGCGGAGGCTCAGAATCACCTATCAAGCTCCAGGCGTGGGAGGAAATATGCGCATCCACCATAGGGATGGAGAGCATTGAAGGTGTCGGAGCCATGGAGAGAGGAGTGCCGACCCAAGGAGACGCAGATAGGTGGCCAGAGCTATGCATGCCACACTCAACAAAGCCCCACTGTGCGAAGTACCCAGTCGCCCCATAGTGCTCATGCAACACATCGACAGGTGAACGTGCACAGACACATCCCAACACCACCCTGCAAACAAGCAGCATGCACACCCTAACTGCTGGAACACACATAGCACCATGCTACCTCCACACAAAAGCCACCAAACCTGTATGAAATGCGCTGCATGCACCGACTGTATAGATGTCATCCCCTAATGCATGTCCAATGTCCGCGGACCCATCAATAACACATCCCTCCTTTGCTCCACCACAGATTCCGACACAGAGCCCCAGGAAGAGGGCAACACCGCATCCTGTTCCTCCAGAATGGCCAGGCCGCAGGCATCCACCCCAGCCGTCCGGAAGGGAACCCACCGGCAGCCACCAACCCTGCCTGGGGTAGAGGACAGGCAAGTGCCAGCCCCCACTACTGCTGACACAGACACAGCAGCAGCAGCAGCCATGCCACTAGTTGTGGCCACTGAGGGGACAGCCTCTGCCGCAAGCAGCACCCTTGGGGAGAGTGCAGCCATAGCGGCAGACTCTGACAGCGGGCCAGGCAGCATTGAGGACATTGATGTTGAAGGGCCCACTGCCCATCCACATTCCCCCGCAATTTCCCTAAGCCCCCTGCAGGCGGATGCCACACAGGGGCAGTCCGACTCCGACGAATGGCCAGCCACCCCATCCCCCCAGCCTGAGGTGGGCATCGCACCGGAGATGCAAATGGCACTGCCCATAGGCCAGCAGAACCAGCAGGCACTACAGGACATTGCAACACGGCAGCAACAACTAACTGACCTCCTCAATGCACATGTGGCACAGTGTGGTGGGGCAAGGGATGCCATGGAGCGGTCAGCTGACCGTGTCACAGCTGCCATAGAGAACTCCACAAGGAGTATATGCACTGAGCTAGCGGCTGTGCGCAATGAACTCAGTGAACTTGTGCACACCATCAGGGACATGCGACCGGATGTGGGGCGTGGAGCCTCATCAACCACCAGCTCAGCACAGAGCAGCCCCGTCCGTAGATCTGGGCGCACTCTCCGCAGCACGGCCAGGGGTGCCCCAGGGGCCATGGGAGGGGATACACATCCTTGACTTGCCTGTTCAGCAGGACTACTCCGCACCTTGTAGCACGGACACTACTGCACCATTGTTGGGGTGTTCAGGGGGGAGGTGGGAGGGGGTTGGGGGTGTGTTGGGGTGTTCAGGGGGGAGGTGGGAGGGGGTTGGGGGTGTGTTGGGGTGTTCAGGGGGGAGGTGGGAGGGGGGAGGGGGTGTGTCACAAGATTTCACTGTTGCAATACACATTTATCATTACCACAAACCAAATGTGTTGACATCTTTATTGCGTCCATGTGCTACATTGCTGTAGAGTCCACAGTGTGCATGTCCCACACACACACAGTGCGCCGAGTGCCGTCTCCATGTGACACGCATACGCTGTGTGTGCTAGAAGCATTGGTCAATGAGAGTCTGACGCATTACACGCCCCTCCTGTGCATCGCTGCCTCCTTGAGGTGGTGCCCCATCCCCACCCTCATCATCCTCATCGTCAGGTGGTAGCAATTCTACGTCAGGGGGCAGGGGCACATTTCTTCTGACGCACATATTGTGTAGCATGACACATGCCATGACGACCTTTGCAACCTTCTCATGCCGGTACAGGAGTGCCCCGCCAGACCTGCTGATGCAGCGGAAACGTGCCTTCAGTAGGCCAAAAGCTTGCTCGATCACTACACGCGTACGGGAATGGGCACGGTTGAAGTCCTCCTCATGCTGGTTCTGTGGGTTTCGGACTGGTGTAAGGAGCCACCTCTTCAGGGGATAGCCTGCATCACCTGTATGTGGGCAAGAATGTATGCGTCAGGGATGAGCTTGAGTGATGTACATGAAATGCCACCATGAATTGCATTGAACATTGATTTTGCACCAGTTTCTTCTGTGCTACTGGTTTCACACCATGCAACCGCTATATTGTTATTGTTATTGTTATTTTGCACTTATATAGCGCCTTATATACCATTGGTTTGGTCTGAAGGCGCTGGTAGGTTGAACGTCCTTGGGAACCGAAGTTCAGATCAGTAGAGAGAGTAGGGAGAGTCAAAAGGTGCGTGTGAGCACCGGGTATGTGTGCAGCTCGTGCGGTACTTGTGTAATAGCTGCTTCTTAGCGGTAGATGTGGTGGTTGAGAGATCAGGATAATGTGTTCGTTCTGGCAGGATTTATCCAGGACGGATGTGGCTGCGTTAGGCCTGAGGAAAACGCCTGGCTGGGGGTGTGAAACCAGCAGTGTTTACATAGATTGATGTGGAGTAAGCGGTGTTAGTATGGGAACAGTTATACCGAATGGTGTCATAGTATCTCTGTGTTCTAGTTGAGTGGTGATGTAAAGGAGAGAGTAAGCGTGGTGGTGTGATTTGATGGGTTATATGCTCTTTCAATGTGCACATTTATAAATGCAACTTTTCCCAGAGAGGGTACCGGGCAAACTACAAAATTCATTTTCCCACGAGAGGCTAATGGGCGGTTTTCTAAATACTATTTTCCATAGAGAGGCTATTGGGCACACTTCTAAATTGAGTTTTCCACAGAGAGGCAACTGGTCGCACTTGTAATATCAATATTCCAGAAAGGCTATTGGGAGCATTTCTAAATTCAGTTATCTAGAGGCTATTGGGTACATTTCTAGGTGCAACTTTATGGAGCGTCTATTGGATATACCTCTATAATCGACTTTCACAGAGTGTGCCACATGTCTCACATGTGGCGCTTTTGAATTCCAAGGCACGAGGTATGCAGGGGTGACATGTGCCTTGTGAGTGCCGATCCACTGTGTCCGTTCAGGCTGTTTCTGTAGGTGACCTGGCACGTGTCCCGTGAGGGTTGCATTCACATGATAGCGGGAATGCAGTCTGGCTCATCATTACCCCAGTGAACAAGACTGTTGCCCATGGAGACAGTCTGTGGGCCTTGCTGTCTGTGTTTTGGTGCATTGTTGTTCCAGTCCATCATGTGCCTCCTTTGGGCACAGTCATGGGGAACAGGCCTTTCAGTAGGAGCTGTTGGTGACGTGCATGGACGTACATTTCTTTGGAGTGTATGTGGTCACGGTATGGTCAATGCACTTGTAGGTGGTTGTGTCAGGGTTGGGTGACACCTTCATTGACATGTCAGGTCTTCTTAGGTCAGGCCTCATGTATGCAGGTGTCAGGTGACGTGAGTGCTGCCTCAGGGTGTGTTGTGGCTAATGCTAGTCGCAGCCTGATGGAGCATGCATCATTCCCCCCCCCCTTCCCGCCAGTTGGAGTATGCATCATTCTCCCCCCTGCATTGGTATGTCAATTACCCACCCACTTCACATTTCAATGCCCATGACATTGGACTCACCGAGTAGCCAGGTTCTGGGCCCTGCCTGTTGCTCCATGTAGCGTGGTAATGTTGAGTTCCTCAGGACCATTGAATCATGGGTTGATCCGGGGAATCGGGCACAACAATGTGTGAAGATACTGTTGGAGTCACAGACCATTTGCACGTTGATTGAGTGAAATTGTTTGCGGTTCCGGTACGGTACCTCCTGGGCACGTGGGACCGTCAATTCCACATGGGTGCAGTCGATGGCACCGATGCAACCAGGTATGCCAGCTAGTGCATGGAAACCCACTTTGGTGTTGGCAATCTCCTGGGCAGTCCGTGGTAGTGAGATGTGGTCATCTGTGTGCTTGAGGAGTGCATCCAGCACTTGCGTCAGTGTACGCGAAAACGATGGTTGTGATATGCCATGCAAGTGCCCTACTGTGTGCTGGTAGGTGCCTGTGGCCAGGAAGTGGAGCACGGACACTACCTTCAGTAGGGGGGGGTGGCGGTGGGTGTTTCAATCATGCTGGCGATGTCGTTGTGTATCATGTCCACGATGGTGGTGATGGTGTCCCGGTCCAGTCGATACAGGGTGTGGATCTGCTCAGCGGTGAGGTTGAATGGGTTGGGTCTGACGCGTGGGATTGGGGGCTGCCTGCGTGGTAGCACTGGCTGTGTTGGTGGGGCATGTTGGGCCTGCCTTGCCCTCCTTCTCCTCCTGCGTCTCCTCTGTGCAGCCTGTTGTTGTTGTTGTTGTAGTTGTTGTTGTTGTTGTTGTTGTTGTGGTTGTTGTTGTTGTTGTTGTAGTTGCTGTTGTAGCACTCGCATTGCTATCAGGTCCTCCAGCCCCAACATTGCTAGTCCTATCGGTAGCATTGTGGTGTGTGGCTGGGTGTGGGCAGGGGTGGGGTGTGCTCTTTTTGTGCTTCCTGTGTCTGTATTGCCTTCACCTGTGCTGTTTCTGTGCACCTGTGGCAGCTGCATTCACTTAACATGTCCCTTTGCGGTTGATTCGCGATGGCGTTGTTAGCGCCATGGCGGTAAGGTACTTTACGGGCTGGGTGATGGCGTAAGGTGCATGTCCGCTTGGGTCGGCATTCGCGTACCTTACCGCCATGGCGCTAGTTACGGTGTGGGAGGTCGCTAATGGCATCGTAGTTAACGGTCAGGGGTCGTAATCGGCCCTAGCGGAAAACGATGGCGGTAATCATTTACCGCCATCGTTTTACGCTTAGCGCCAGGGTCGTAATGAGGCCCAGTGTTCTGCCTCCACGGACGATCCTGATTTTAAGAGTTTTAGCAAAACAACAAGTAGAGAAGGTAGAGCAGCTTGCAGCCATTGGGCATGTCAAGAGCTCGGCCACTTGAGAAATGGTCAGGGGAGAGTGCAATTATTTATTTTATTTATTGGATATTTATAAAGCGCCTATACAGCAAATGGAGTTTCAAGGCATCATAAGGCAAAAAGGGGTGGGGGGAGGGGCAGGAGAGAAAAGTAACAATAACGATCCTACTAGGCCTTGTGTCATTCAGATCATGAAAGTGCAGTAACAAGGAGTGCAGAGGGCAGGGGAGTGGGGGGAGTGAAGAGACCACTCGAAAAAGCAGATGGTTTATTGACATGCCAGTGTCTTCTGAAAGACCTGCAGAACTGGGCACAGTCAGTTCTGTTATAAACATTTAAAACGTGATCGATGTAAATAAGTGTGGTGACTCTTTATAACCACTGGAAAACCCTCAGGGTATCTTTCCATGCCATGTGTTTAGCTTGCCTTTGTCATTAGAGAAATAGCACCACTATGTTGCAGCTCTGTTTTCACTGCGCTGTGCTCAAAGGGAGCTAGGTGGACACCTTTTTTTCTGCCCATGTGTAGAAGCTAACCAGGCATGTTTCGACCATGTTGGGCATCATCAGTGGAATGCAGATTGGGTCCCTAGACACAGCAGCTCGCGGCCCGAGTTTGGACATAGGCAGGGGTGGACTGGGAACCAAAAGAAGCCCTGGAAATCACTTTAAAAGTGCCCCCTCGTCACACATTGGGAA
Organism: Ambystoma mexicanum; assembly: GCF_040938575.1. Lineage (NCBI taxonomy): Eukaryota > Metazoa > Chordata > Amphibia > Caudata > Ambystomatidae > Ambystoma > Ambystoma mexicanum. The sequence continues at coordinate 140,349,630 of NC_090922.1, read as the reverse complement.
AGCCCAGCCCTTTTCCTATGGGAAAATCTGATAATGACATAGGTTACCACATAAAAGAGGCCCAGGGTTCAGAGGCCTTCAGGAAACTCTCCAGAGTTCCCTCTAGGCCAGTCCACCCCTGGACATACCTCTACCACTCTAGAAGATTCTCTTAGAAAATCAAAAAGAGATACATGGAAATGCTTCCACCAGCGCACTCTGCGTAGTGTTTTTCGAATGTCTGCTCCATTACAGAAAGTGCTTTAGTTGTGGGTCCTCCCCCAGGGGAAGAAGCCCAACAGGAACATTTGCACGTCAAGCGACCAATAGACAGCTTTGTGTTCGTAGCATTCTAGATGCATAGACCATGATACATGCGTGTCCTGATTAACATTTAATTGTAATATTGGGAAGACCAAGGGGACTTCAGAAGCCTCACCTGCCAGCATACGAATAGTTAAAGGAAGTACCGCATAATGCATCATCCTGTTTAATCAGATGCCTCATCACATCATAACCATTCATTTGGAACTGATAGGCTAGACATTAAGTTTGTTCTATAGAACCTTCTTTTCTGAAGGCCTTCCGAAACCTGCTTATGTATAGGGTACGAAGGACACATGTCTGTCTTGAACACTGTACTACCTACACCCGTATAAAGAAATAATCACAGTAGTACCCACCACTGAACCACTGGAACCGTTAGCATGAAGCTTGTTTACATTGCACAAACCTATGAATTAGGTGGGCGGGGTGAAAAGAAATACAAACAAGCATTGGCAATGCCAACATTTTGGGCTTGTGTGTGGGCATGGGAAAGGCACTTGCGAAGTACAGCCATAGTGGTATTAACTGAGTATGGATGGTAGTAGGTGCAAAATTGTGTAAGTACCTAGGCATCTAATAGCAATGCCTGGCAAATGCCCAATAGTTATTCTCATGCCAAAACTGTTGGTTCAGTGAAAGACATGCAGTGGGCTTATACATCGAGTCACTGAAGGCAGACCTGGTTAAGACATTTTTACTACCCAGTAGTGGATTTACAACTCTAAATCACTAACTCTCAGAAGACTGCTTTGAGAAAATGCTGACAAGCACTACGAGTGCACAGTTTGATGGTAAGGCTTGAATAAAGCAAGCTCAAAGAGATCCCATGAGGCAGTGTGTTGGGTGGAGAGGGGCAGGAACTCAATGGGAATGGCTATAGGTATTAGCATGGGCCTGGGCAGTCGCTGGGTGGGCAAATACCCACCCAACACCTGCAGGCTCTGCACCCCTTCTAGTCCAATAGTTTCGGCTCCTAGGTGTCACAAGCGATACGCAATAGCCCAAACTAAAAACTGCTGGCCCATTATGATTTGGGATCCATATGCCCCCTCTGGGTCTTGATTTTGTCCGCAATTGATAAAGGGCTTCACTGGCCCTGGCGGAATATGGAGCTTCTAAATATTACGAGGAGTGTCTATGCTAAATGTCCAAAAGGGCCCTACTCTGACAAACTCCATTTTTGGACTCGCTTCTCCATGATTTCACACAACACTAGAATTCTTCGTGTATTTTATAATGGCCCCAAACAACGCTCTCCGACGCCAGCATTGTTTGCAGAGTAATGCCGGGTTCCCACAGACTCGGGTGACACAGGTAAGTGGTGTGGCATCCTTGCATCAACTGTGCCCACAGCTCATCCTCTTTATATATGAATGGGCAGGCACTGGTCGGGAATCAGAGCCGTACATAGTAGGAGTGAAGCAACCTGTTTGTGCCCTGACAAGCTTGTTACCATGGGAACCTCTCATAGTCAAAATTGACTAAAGAGCTCACATAGACTTTCAGGGCCCCAGTAAGAGAGATGGATGAGCCACCCACAGCTGGCAGGGCTTAAAAAGTGTCGTACACATTTCAACTGGCCGATATAGCTGGAAAGAGTGCTTTGCCCTGTGCTTCGTCTCTGTGATTTCCATAGACTACATGCCAAGTCTCACAAGCCACAAGGACCAAGGTGGGCCTAGGGCAAATGGAACACCCCTTCATGTTAAATGGGGTCGATTGGCACTAATTCGGAGTTGGGGCCAGGGATGTCAATTCACCAAAATAACAGGGGTAGCGGAAGTGACATCACTCACCCATTCACATTGCCAGATCTGAAATCACACGACCTTTGCCCCTAGTGACATCAGAAGAAGTGACATCAGAGATGCAAGACAAAACCTTGAGATTGATGAAATAAACATTTATGAATGGCAACTTCTAATTTAGGTATCAACAATAGTTTAATTAGGTTTAATTAGAGTACTGCATTGGTATGCCATGGGTAGCGTCAAAATATGCCAGGCGTGCACACAGCAGAAGGAGTTTAGGTCATGGACACTGTCATATGCCTGTAGACTCCAATAGAGCCTATTACTGCCACCATATTCCAGTTATAGCCTCACACACCAGGTACAATCATTACATTCTAAATAGAGCCTCACATTCCTAGCACTGTCTTAATGTGCCTTAATATGCTGAATGTAGTCTCTGACCTGCTGATACTGACAACTTATGCCAGATGATGAAGCCAAACATGCCAGGTACAGCCATAATACACAAGGCATACACATTTCTCTAGGAGATTCCATCATATATCGGGTGTAGTTTCAAATACATGTTATGCCAGTTAATGCCTCATACACCTGTAAGTGATGCCATGTGTATAGGACAGCTTAACATGGCTAAGTGCTGCCATCATATGCTAGGTGCAAACTCAGATGTCAAATCAATGCCACCCAATGCCAGATAAAGCTTCCTATCATTTGTATAGTCATCATAAGTAACATCCTCATATGTTCGGGTGGTGCTATCATATGCCGACTAAAACCTCACATTTCACAGACCTGCCATGTAATGGCAGTTAGTAAGACATACACACATTGTTGTCATCATGTGTAATCTATTGCCTTGCATGTTCAGGTGCTGCCCCAGTAAGCCAATGTAATGTCAGTTATTGTTGTGCATACCTGGTATGTCTACGTTACAACCTCATTTGTCTAGATGATGCCATTTTACGCTAAGGGTAGCCTCACCTAGCTCAGAAAGGGTATGTTATGTCATGTTATGTTGACTTATACCACGCACTGCTACCACAGTGGGGTAGTCTCCAGGCACTCATGTGGCTCTGCAAGAACCGAAGGAGGCCTGAGGGAAATGACCCACAAACTGACCCTCTGACAGGTTCTTAAACCTTAAATCGCTACACAAGACATTTGTGGATGGCCCCTCTGTTTTAAGAGGGGTTAGGAGGGTACGTCTTACACACCTGGCAAGATAAGAGAGTCAAACTTAACTCTATGTTTAACAAACAACTGTGATTTGTATTAATACATTCAAAATGTTAAAAAAGAGCATTGCATCACTCTTGCTTCATACAATTCAATCATTGCAGCATAAACAGTGTCCACGTGGACAGTTATTTAAAGACAAAGTGCAAATCTAAGTCATTCACTTATAGCAAAAAAAGTGTCACATGCTCATTACTTAACACTCACTCCGTACATCCCATTCATACTCTAAACACTACACTGGTTACAATTCATAAAAAACCTTACTAAAACATTACAAAACAAAACCAACATGTTTCTTTCTTATGTATTATTTTGAAGGTACAAGGAAATTCATCAGGGCTTATCTGTCCATACAGGGTACACTGTTCTTTTAATGTATATAAACCTATATGAAAGAAGTGATGGTTTTGCATATACTGAAGCAATCCTAATGGGGTCTGTGATTCCGATTAGCGTAGAGAAAAGTACACTGGACAAAATTAAGTCGTTACAGCGACCTCCTGTTCGTAAGTCGGTATGTTAAAAAAGACGGAACTGCTCAAGAAGAGTAGTCTTGTGGGTTGACGGATGTCCCTGGATACACGAGTCAAGTCCTTTTGGTAAACTTGTAAGCGAAGGAAGACAGCGCGTAGCCTTTCATTTCCATTGGTTAAGGCTTGAGCGACAGAGAGTACGCTGCAAATCCCTATGCAACCTATTACGGTAAAAGAGCAGTGCTGAGGCTGAAACCTGAAGTGGCTCGAGTGCAAATCTTAAAACTCTACTTCTGCTGTATCTCACGAGAGCCAATATTAGTGTCCTATCCCGTCCATCTCATCTCATAAAACGTGTGAGCTGCAAGTAAGAGGACAGAGTTGGTTAGTAAGGGTAGAGGGATAGAATAGGTCCAGAAGCAGGAGAAACTGATATCTGTGTGCTCTGGGTTGCAAATGGTTGATTGCGTGCACTGCCTTGTTGTATCCGTAAGGGTGAGGCCCAATGCCTGGGTTGTTTGTTGTATGTGAATGTCTATTATGTTGGGTGTGTGTTTGGGTGTTTTATGGGTGTTTTATGTGTAAATAGGCTGGTATTTAAGGTTGTGGTTAAGCACACTGGATTGTGTATCCGTATGCGTTTGGCCCAGTGCCTGGGTTGTTTGTTGTATGTGAATGTCTGGTATGTTGGGTGTGTGTTTTATGTATAAATTGGCTGGTGTTTAAAATTATGGTTGTGCGCACTGGCTTTTGTCCGTAGGGATGAGGTCCAGTGCCAGGATTGTTGTTGTATGCAAGTGTTAGTTATGTTGGGTGTGTGTAGTTTGGCTAGCCCATAGGCCTGTATAGTACATGAGATGTGTGTAGGAGGGGAGCAGAAGCGGGGTGGTTAGTACATTGGGTATTCTCAAAGTTCTTCTCGGTGGCTAATCTTAACAATTGTATCTTAATGTGAGGCATGGCTAATCTTCACAAATCTATGTAAATGTGAGGCAAGACTAATCTTCACAAATCTGTCTAAATGTGACAAATGTCTAATATCCACAAGCAAGGTTAATCTTCACAGAACTATCCAAATGAGATGCATTGCTACTCTTCCCAATTTGTATATTGTAACACATTTCCTGCCCCCAAATTGCAAAATATGGCTACCTAGTACAGCTTAGGACAAATGCAAGATATGGCTACCTAGTACAATTTAGGCCAAATGCAAGACATGGCTACCTAGTACCACTTAGGTGGTCAAATGCAAGATATGGCTACTGTGAGGGGTCATAAATGAGAGACGGACACAAAGCTGACGTTTGTTCAAAATAAAATAGGGGTGAGGTAAACTTCTATTCGTCCCTATCAAAACAAGGATGTCCCTACCTAGCAATCTAAAACTAAAGAAGCATGAACTAGTGTCCAAATGCATCTCATCCTCACACTTCACATACACAATCAAAATACAAAAGCAAATATATTGGCTCTCAGTTCAAAAGAATGCAAAAGTTCAAACGTAAGCTTCCCACAAGTTAGTCCTTGTGACCAGGGTTTGTTTCCCTTCCCCTGAATCAATCCAGGAATATTTTTACAAGAGTTCTGTGTGTCAACAATTTTCTATTCAGTTAAAGGAAAAAGGCTTCTCTCATTCAACCCTTTTCCAAAATGGATAAAGAAACAAAAGGTCTCTGCCACAAAATGCTTATTTAGAAACCAAAACACATCTTTCTTCCAGCAAGCGTTCTTTTATGCGGCAAAATGCTCACTTATTAAATGGTCACAAGCTTTCCTTCTCATAAGATGTTTTGGCCAGGACAGCATACCAAATGGTTCTCTTTGCATAACAAATTGTCAAAAGGATAAAGAAATTATAAAGTGAATATATTCTTCTTTCAGCATTCTTTATAACAACCAAGTTTTCTCCTTGGATACAACTGTTCCTTTCCTGGTTCACTCGCCTGCCAGGAATGGAGTCAACTTCATATACTCACACACTCTTAGGAGACTAGAGGGTATATTTATACGGACCTCTCTCAGCTTAAAACGACATGGTACAACAACTTTGCTTAGATGGTCCCTTGTCCTTTCATGCTTTCACTAACTGGCTCATATAACAACTTTAGATTGTTTTCTAAGTCACATTTGCTTCCACTTCTTGAGTCCTTAGCATTTAATACAAACATACATTTCTTTATTCCTCAACACTAATACAAATTCATACTGCAAAAATACATATTTCTGTTTAAAAAAATGTTTTTTTAGCACAAACGATGTTGCTAGACAAAAAGTATGACCAGTCTGTGCGGTCTGTACAATACTACTTAATATCTACTTTTCAGACAAAAAATTAATCAGATATTTTATTCTGTTCGTCCTCTAAATGAGAGCGACACAGAACTGGCCTTCATTGTCATTAATCACAGTGAAACTACTCTATTATCCAAACACTCTAACAACTCACACATCCTGACATGTTTCATTCTTCAAACATACAGTTTATCATTCTTAACTTGGAAATTCTTCAGGGGTGTACATTTCACACCCTGATCATACTACTTATTTTCTGTGTTTAGGTTTCTTTGTCCAGAGCAGTAGGGGCAGTGGTTCAACTCCTCACTTTCCCTTATTCTATGCCAGTCGTGGTGTCTTCCATTATCTAAATGACTGCATATAGTTGGTGATATTTCTTTTGTCAAATGTTATCACAATTTTACTCCAATCGCTCATTTCTGTTCTAGACAAGTGGTCTGTCAAACACCTGGCCTCTGCGCACGATCACTTAGTGATGTTGTGTTCGAGCACTCCTACTTAGATTTATTTTGCTTTTCTACCATGCGGGAATCACTCTCCTGCTTTGTTCTCGGGAAAACGCATCCACTCCTCTGTCTCGTTATTGACTGTGGTGTGCCTAATGGCTAGACACTTTTCATGCATCCATAACGGCGTGTTCCCAAAACCGCTGCGGGTTCTCCTCCACAAACGGTTTGTATCATCAGCTGTTTCCAAGATATACAACCTTTTTAGAATAGCAAAGTTGTTTTCTTGAAAACAATTGTAACTATTTATTTCCTGGTGTACTCTCCTGCCAGGAATAGATTTCAACTTCATACAACTGGTTCCCCACCTGGTGTACTCACCTGCCAGGAATGGGCCATAATTTCACACAACTCTCAAAGGTTTTCTCTCTTTGTGGTATTGGTAATGTGGGTTCCAGGTTTCCCCAAACTGATGTCCCAGGTGAGGAGAATTGTATGCCTTGTGCCCTTCTTTCTCTGCTTTGTATGGTCTTGGCTGGTGGCAATGCAGATCCAGGTTTCCCCAAGCTGATGTTCCAGGTGAGGGGAAATTGCACCCTATTTGCCCTTCTTTCTCTGCTTTATATGTTCTTTGATGGTGGGAATGGGGGGTCCAAAATGTCCCAAACTGATGTCCCAAGTGAGGGGAAGTGTACCCTATTTACCCTTCTCTTTCTTGTCCCTTATAGAGTGCCCAGGGTTACCTTTCTCTGCAGGTAAATTCACCAGCTTTATTCAGTGTTTCCAGGTGTTGTCTCAGGTTTGCAGTGCTTCTCCTCTGCATGTAGAACCGCGGGTCATGGTCAGACTCTCTCCAGTCCACCAGAGCTTCTGTGGATGTTGCTGCTCACGCAGTGTTTCCCGGGAGCTTGCCAGGCTCACCAGGATCTCAGGTAAACCGGTCTGCTGAAGAGGTCCTCAGTATCTCTGGAACGCTTTACCTGCTCTGCAGGGCTTCCCGCTGTGCACACTCTGCAGTTTCCCAACAGTTATTCTTCCACTACACTTCTGTTGGGGCCTTTGCTTTGGTGTCTGCTTCTGCTGCGCGCACTCTACTGTTTCCCGATTCTTCTATTCTTCTGCAACTTCTGCCACTTCAGCTGCTTTCCTTCTCCTTCTTCGCTCTGTCACTCCTGCTCTGCTGCTCCTCCACTGCGGCTGGGATACCCATTTAAATGTCCAGCTGAGGTGTTCAGAATTAGAACAACTAGACCACACATTCTGTTTAGCCTGACCTGTGATCCTCATCAAATCCTGCCTCTTCTTCCTAGTCTCAGTACTCAAGGCATTTTGGGCTTTAATATATATCTTATTTTTATGCTTCCCAAAGTTATTTTGTTTTAAGTGATGGTTAGAGGAAACATCAGATGTACCTACATTATGTGTAATAACATTTCGGGTTCCACTTTACAATATGCCATCAGAACTTTAGGGCAAAGGGAAGATTCCTGTTTTAATGCAGTTACCACCTGCCCTTGACATGGGTCTGCCCCCCCATTATCCTCCCTCTTAATACCACCCCAAGGGTCAGGATCAGGTAGCGGCTGCCTTCCCCAGGCCATGTGAGAGGAATTTCACACTATCTAGTAGAACTTCGGGCAAATGCAAGACATGGCTACCTAGTACAACTTGGGCCAAATGAAAGACATGGCTACCTAGTACAACTTGGGCCAAATGCATATGCATACAATATTCAGTAGTAAGAGGTAGTAAGAGTGGTAGGGTTTTACTGCAGTACAGTAATGGCTCTACTCCCCGCCCAGACAACACTTACCTTACGAGTCGCTGCTGGTTGGCTGCAAAAAGGCTTCCCAGTTGAATACGGGCAAACACAGAGTGGAGCTGCTTAGATGGTGGCTGCCCTTAGTCTGGAAGGGCCTGTGAAATGCTTCTGTTCCGGTCATGTGGGTGCACGGACGGATGAGAACCAAAATAATGGGATGGTGAGAAGTGAGAAGGGGGGGTCGGAGGATGGATGAAGGTGAATGGGAAAAGGCACAGGGAAGCAGGGAGAGATAACTTCCAGGACAGAGGCAAAGAGACACCTGACTGCCTAAGCCAATTGCTGAGCGGTTGGGTGGGGAAGGAAATAAGCCATAAACAAAGAGCTACAGCACAATGGCAGGTAACTACTGAATTAGACCAGCTAAAAAACGGAATGGGAGTCCAAGGAAAACACCAAAATAAATCCCTCAGAAAACAAAGTTCTATCTCAAAAAAAAGATTGCAAAATACACACAGATCCCTCTAAAAGGCACACAAAGACACGCTAAAAACAGATCAGAATCAAAGAAATGCACCCACCAAGCATCAGACAGGCCCTAAAACTGCTTACCAAGTGGTCTCTTTGCAGGATGACTACAGATTACATTCAGGAAGGGAGGGGGGACAGGCAGAGATGGCCACCAGGACAGAGGCAAAGAGACACCTGGCTGCCTGAGCCAAATGCTGAGGGGTTGGGCGGGGAAGGAAATAAGCCAGAAACAAACAAATAGACCAGCTCAAAAAAAGGTCTGACAGTCCAAGAAAAACACCAAATAAATCCCTCAGAAAACCAAGTTCTAGCTCAAAAAAATGACTGCAAAATACACCAGTGCCCGAGATAAGTGCTCAGTCAGGAACATCAAAACAGCAAGTATTAGCTTGCAGGTTGTTTTACAGGATCTGGTAACCCAGGGACTTGAAACGCTGAATGCCCAACGGCCCAGACAGCCCAAAAATGAAGACAAGACCTATCCTGCAGTGGAAATAGCAAAGATTGCTGCAGTAAGATAGAGGAACCCCAATCAAGTCGATTAGACTGATCCCATAAATGAAATCTGTGTAGGCAACACAGGATGGCCCAAATGTATAGCAGAGGAGGGTAGTGATGATAGCAGCTTCCTGGCCAAAGGTAACATGACTCAGGTGCTAATTCCAGAAGACGGCAGTAAAAAACAGCACAGAAATGGTCTCATCACAGAGAACCCAGCCCATCAGATGTGGAAGCCAGTGGGAAGGACAAGGACAGCCCACCAAGGACTTTAATCAGCAAAAAAACAAAACATGTGTTAAACATAAGGACAAAGGACCCATCCCAAGGCAGGTCCTAAAATTGTAGTTGCAGCAGGTTCTTAGCTAAAATCCATCAGCAGTCAGGTAAGCAACCTCCAAAAGCCCCAGCAGAATAGATTTATGGTAATTATCTCCCGAGATAAATACATACACTCATGGTTTTACCTCGGAGAGCCCACCAATCACAGAAAGAGGCACTCAAATGTTTTGGGGCCAGCCAATAGGGAGGTCCCAAAAAAAATCAACACCCATGTCAGAGTTCAAAATTGCTGAGACCCATTTAGCTTCTGCTTCTAGCCAAAGAGGCTGGTTAGCTTGAAATCAACACCTACCACACACTGCATTTACCTCCCCAGATCCACTGGTGCCTCACAAACAGATATGGATCATTACCTCCTGAGTATTTGATCATGTCGATAAATAAGTATTAAGGCGCATCTAGGACACATTTAAAGAAAGGCTCATACATAAGGTGCAAAAGTTCAAGTTTGCCTCTCCTGTAGAAGTTAGATTTGCTGTGCGCTGTACAAATCGCTCCTGGTTCTCTAGCAGTAGCTCCTGCCTACTGGGTGATTCCTGACAACCAAGCTCTTGCTCATTAAATCTTAATTTCGAACATTGCAAGTCCACCCACACAGTATGGTTACTGGCCTGTTTAGGGCAAGGGACAGGTGGAAACCAGCCCAAACCAACATAAAGGCTAGAGAGATGGACTCAGGGTGAGCTCACGTTCAACAGTTTCCCCAGACAAAAGAAACAATCTACCAGTGTGCATTATCTGCTATCAATGCAGTAAATGGGCTTGCATGTTTGGTGAAGTCAAAACTAAATGACAGCTGCCACCAGCCTTCCCTATAAAGTTAATGTAGGGTATCTGATATCAGGTATTGATCCATATGGCTTAAACAGTAATCGTGAATGGTACAGCCTCTCATTTTCAGGTGTTGCCATCTTTAATTCTTTGCCGCTAGCACCACTCTTACCTCAAAGGGCCTGATAAGCCCCATGTATGTATATTCACTAAAAACAACTTGCACAAATCGATTTTATATCACCTGTTAAACAATGAATTGAAAACAACAGTGACATTTCAAAGTGCTTGTCAAACTTCTAATACAATAAGCAAGCTCGCATATACTTATGCATGTTATAATCTACAATAAAGTACTTGCAAGTTGCTTTTCGCATACAACATTTACAGTGTTGCACCACATTCCTTTTAAGGTGAAAGAAGGATGTTGTGGGCAGCAAGGCACCATGGAGCTACCATAGTGTATGTGCTTCCCAAATAGGGACTTTTTAGCACTAGCTGCCATGCCCAAAGGTCGGATGCCATTTGGTAGATGTTCATTAAGTCTTGTTTTGTATGTATTCTAGGGCATATTGTTTTACTATTCCTGTTATAAATCAAGGATTACAAAGAAAACAGGCCCAGATAAGTATTTCCCGAATAAGTTGGGACATGTTTGCATGTATACATTAGCATGAATGTGCCAATTCAACAAGCATCCATTCACTCAACAAGATCCTAGGGCCTTGTGTCCAGTCAGGTAATGTTCTCTCCAATGCAAATTATTCAGGTTTCAAATAAAGCCTGTGAACCTTATAACAGTGACATATAAAGATCATTTCAAATTCATCTTTAAATACATTATGAAAATATCTACTGCCATTGAGTAGATGAGAGTGAGAACTAAGATAAAGGGCCCAATCTATTGATAAGCCTTTCAGCCGTGATCAATAAATGTGATCTTGTGGTCATTGGCTGATTGCACAACTCTTTCTTCAGTACTTGCACCTTGTATTGCTGCAATAGTTTAGACAAATATGAATGAAAACAGGAAACATATACATCAATATCGTTCACACCTACCACTTTGTTCCAAAGCAGCAGAAATATGGGGTGTCTTTTTTTAATTCGACAAACCCATTTCTTGATAGTACAAAACACACAAATCGCTTACTGGTGGCTGCTAGATTGTGGTCCGGGGATTACCACTCATTCCCAAAAAGTAAACACGGCTCTAAAAGTTCTGTTTTTTTTTCTCTCCATGCCACTGCCAAAATCAGGGGTCGCAAGAACAGAGCCATGGGTACCAAAAAGGCAGCCATGGGTAGCAGTTGCTACCTCTGGCAACCCTTAAGTGACGTCACTTAATCAAACCTCTCTGGAATATCCTGATCAAGTGTGGGCCCAGACTTTTTTTGAGCCCACTTATATTGATAGGGGCATCCAATCAAGAACAATCGTGGGAAATCGAGAGAGGCGGGGACAAAAGCACATGTTGCTCACGTCATCGCAGATCCAGAACAGGGATTGGATGAATCTATTGCGAAGAGGAGGGATGCGGAGATGAAAGCAACCATGCTGCTCACATCATCGTAGCTCCCATGCAGGGATTTGATGAACGCATCGCAGGAGGTGAGGGAGGTGGGGACAAAGCAACCATGCCACTTGAGACCACGCAACTCCCATGCAGGGATTGGACAAATGCATTGCGGGAGATAATGGAGGTGGGCAGTGCCTTAAGTGGCACAGGAAAATGAGCCGGGGCTCATCAAAGGGGTGCAGCCTAATGATGGGGGTCGCCTACTGGCTCATTAGGCCATGCCCCCATGACAAGCCCTGGCTTAATGGACTACAGGCACCCATGCCAGGCAGCCTTTTGTAGAGATCAGCACCCTCTCCACTCTGGGGGAGAGGGTGCTGATCTCTGTATTTATTACATAAAGAGATGCCTAGTGGGGGACAGCACCAACATGTTTTCAACCTTAATTGTGGCGCTACCCCATACCAGGCATCCCTTTAGCTAAGAGATGCAGCAATCACCTTCTGGTGATTGCTGCATCTCTTAGCTAAAATGATGCCTGTTGAGAGACAGCAGCACCATTAAGACTGAAAAGTTGAGGCTGGAAGAAGCCGAGGCCTTATTTCCTAAAGCCTGAAGCTCCTGCAAATGAGTGGGAGCTTCAGGCTTTATAACAAAAAGGCTTCGGCTTCGAGCGGCCTCAGCTTTTCTTCTATAATGGTGGCACTGGCCCATGGGCATCTTTTGATGAAAGGGACGGAAGCAACTGCAACACTCACGTCATTGCAGCTCCTGAACAGAGATTTGGCCATGCATCATGGGAGACAAGGGAGGCATCATGTCTTTGCAGCTCCTGCAAGGGGATTTGCCAAATGCATCATGGGAGACAGGGGATGTCGGAAAGAAGCAAATGCACCACTCATGTCATCCAGTTCACATGCTGGAATTTGACAAATGCAAAATTCTTCTTTCCTGTGGAAAATAAATGTGGCTGCCAGTGAGAGAAATCCCAGCAGAAGGCAGAAAAGGTTACCAAACCGGTAAAAACGTTTCCAGAAGTGAAAAAAGGAACTCCACCCACCCAACTCTTGACATCCTTGGCAACTGCCACTCACAGGAAACAGCTTGGCAGCTGTGTGCTTCCAGGTGTGAGCCTCACACCCAATGACTGAACCTGCATTTGAGGGTGTGAGACTTACACCTCATGAGTGAAGCTCACACTAAAACAAATACTTACATAACATGGATATTCCGAACGTTCTGGATGCTATGTGGAAGTCGCATCTGGGGCCACCTAACTCGCTAGACGCCGCTCTCCTCCTCACCACCCGGGACAGCTGTGCCCATGCTCTGTTCCCCTCTGTATCCTACCCCCTCGCCATAAATCTGTTCTGTTGTTACCTCTAAAAACAGCTCCGTTGTGCATCTGTAATGGAAAGCGCTCCGTCATGTATCTTAATTGTTGTATATCTCTGTAAATCGCTCTGTTGCTTCTCAAAGCTGGGTCCACGCTCAATAAATACAATAATAATAATAATAATAATAATAATAATAATAATAATAATACAAGTCTGGCCTCTTAATTAAAGAAAAGTGCAGTGGTAAGTTTCCAGAGGTGAAGTGGCCGTGCAGTTCGGCTTGGAACTGAAAGCTATTCATGTTTCTGAAGGAAGGCTGTTTTCGACAAAACATACAGCTAACACGTTTACCGGCAAACACTAAAGTTATTTTTGAGCTTCCTGCAAAATTTCCTGTCTTTCCGAAGAGAAAATAGAACAAACAGGCGAGCAGCAGCTGCTTCCGTTGGATTACCTTGGAGTAAGGATGCCATCCTCGGCAGAGACAGTGCGATAAGATGCTTTCAAATAAAGGGGCACAACATGTGCGTTCATTTTATTTGAAAATAAGGGAAATGTCCGCTATGCGTGCTTCAGAGGAGTGAGAACGCAGAGTTATGGAACAACTTTTATTAGACAGCTCTTTTCTATTAGTTGATGATAGCAGAGACAGTGCTCTACTTCCCTCTAGTGATGATAGACACCACCGAGGGCATAATGCGTGACAGCTCCTGGCATTCGGTCCCTAATACATGCATAGCTCACAGTTTCATCATGAAAAGTGCTAATTAAACAATAAGCACTGATCTGGGGGGGGGGGGCATTAACTGAAGTGGTAATGCTCCCACCGAGAGGGGCTTATTAGTATTAGTACCCCAGCCCATTTGCTCGTCCCTGTAACTATGGGCCCGGGTAATTACCTGAAGTGGTAATGCCCCCACCACAGCGAGTGGCTTAGTGGTATTATTACCCTGGCCCATTCGACCGGGGTACGAATAGTGTCTTTTTTCAGATGTGAAACACTATGTCAAGGGGCACCAAAGAGGCAGCCATGGGTGGGAAAAAAAAAAATGCCCCCCTTGCAACGGGATACGTAGTCCTTTCTCCCTTTCCATGGCTGCTATTTAAAAAAGTAAACAAACAAGATGGGCGCCATGGCCTCCCTTATCCCCATTCCATGGCGGCCATTAAAAAGAGGAAAAAAAAGAAACAAAGAAGATGGCCGCCGTGAAACAGGGGAAGGGAATACAAGTAGTCGCTTATCCTTTCCCATGGCAGCTGCAACATCGAGGGACATGGCTGCGACCAGTGTGACCGGTGCCTTGTCGAACTGGACCCAGCGAGGACCAATCAGATTGCTTGTTGCAAATTGATTGACCCTAGCCAGGTAGTGATAATGGCCCTCATTCTGACTCAGGCGTTAAGGGGTTTACGGCGCCATAAACGGCGCCGACCCTTAACGCCTGATTACAAGGTTCCCTTTGCGGGATGGCTTTTAACGGCTGCTTTTTTCGAAATAACGGAAGACAATCTTATCTTATTAAGATTGTAGATAATATTGCCCAGGCAATTGTAGAAAAAGCTGTATTTCCAGACATGTTAGAGGTCCCTGATAAAGATCAAACTGATAGAGGGGAGAAAGGGTTTGATGAAACTGATTTAGAACCAAATCCTGTGATAAGAACTCTAACACAAGGGTAGAGACTGAGAAGGCAGAAATAATGCAGATCGGGCATTTGCTTAGAGTAATGACCCTATCTTAGCTGATGCTTTCCTTAAAGTTATAACAGAAGAAGAGGGAAGAATGACATATTGTCTCTTCTTCTTTCTTAAGTGGGGGTTGTTATACAGGGAGACACAACACAGGAGGGGACCCCACGGTCCCAAATTGTAGTCCCGAGAAGTCATTGCAGGGTCATGTTGGAAATCACTCAAGCTCACCTTACCTCTGGACAATTGGGGACAGCTAAGACCCAGGGACAGATTTGCCAGACATAAAAAACTGTGTGTCTGTGTACTCCATGTGTCAGAAGACAGCACCACCTGTGCCACCTCCATCCCCGCTTTAATCATCACCTGTCATGAACGTCCCGTTTTCCTGCATTGACATAGATATTGTGGGTCTGCTAGAACCCTCACATCTTGGGAACAAATATATATTGGTCATCCCAGACTTTGCAACTCGTTACCCAGAGGTTTTTCCATTGGAAAATAGCTCTACTTAGCAGATATAATATGATATGATATGGCATTTATAATGCGCCTCTACCCAAGTGTTTCAAGGCGCGATTGTATTGCTCTCCCCAAAGTGCACGGAACAAACATAAATCACCAATGCAATTACAGAGCAAATACTTTGAATGTAGACAGACGCAATAACTCACAGCCACTCACTCTTAGAAGATAATCAGCTCTTATACGGCTATTTATTCAAAGCTCAGAAGTACATAGAAATAACTCACAAAAATAATATGGACATAAATCACAGAAGAAGTAAAGAATTCAAAAGGAAATGCATCACCGTGAGCATAACAGGATTCCTCATCTCGCCCAGAAGTGGCTGGAAGACCCGGGGAACAGCCAGGCCGAGAGCACCACAGCTCACAGGAGGGCCGGACGTAAGCGTCCTTCTCCGGCTGAAGTCTCACCTGACCACCTCCGGGCTTCCGCATATATACACACTCCACAAAGGGGAGTCAATTCTCAAACCTTCTGGAAATTGCACTTGCGCAGTGTAGGAACAGCCGTCGGTTGCCAGCTGGGTCAATCAAGAGCTCCCCCCAAGAAGCGCAGTGCCTCCCTTCTCTAAAAACACGCTCCATAGAGAACAGTAGCAAACCATAACAAAGTTAGCTTTCTCAGGAGAAATGTCCTTGACCGCATACCAGGTTTGGAAAGCATGTTTTTCTCAGCACCGTGAATCTAACACTCAGCAAAATGTGTGCAGCTTTTCACTGCGGCATGAAGTAAATATCCATCATGGCTCCGAGCGCTCCCAGAATACATTGCGCACCAGCACCATTTTAGATCAAGCATAACAATTCCACCCTTGGATATTTACCTTCCATAGCCCAGTGAAATCTACGAAATATTAAAACTAAATTGGGAATACATTGAATGCAACAACAACAAGCAATTATGATCAACAATAAAATAAAAATGCAAGCAAAAATGTAACGTAGTGTACCCCCAATATCAGGTATCCATGAAAATAACCAATCCCACCAATTTCTATTACGATCTTGAGACACATGAGAAATGAGATCCCTCAAACCTTGAATATGACTTTCAATAGATTGTGAATGGTCATTTAAATTGAGACAACACATACCTTCAAATGCGTTACACCCTAAATTATGTTTTAGCAATAGGTAATCAACAGCAGCTCTGTTCTGCAAAGTTGCTTTTCTAATAACTTGACTATCAAGGAGTAATTCTTCTAAAGCCTGCGAAGTATGATTAAGGCTTTTGACTACTAAACATGCTAATTTCATCAAAGATTTGTAACCTCCAGCAGCTAAACCCCAAACTCCCACTAATGAAAGGGTTAATGCTAGAACCTCAGCTTCTGATAACAAATGTACATGTAAATCACAGTCAGGAGATAGACCTACAGATTCGAAAGTTGACCTCTTACCTCGAGTTCTCGCTGAGTGTAAATGAAACATCATTAGTCCTAATCGAGTTAAAGCACATGGACCTCCAGAAATGTTAGCTGGAATATAAGTGTATGTAATGTTACCACATGAAAAGAGCCATCCTGTTGGAAGTTTCACATGATTCAAATGACTAGCAGTTATCACTGTATAATTGCAGGACATAGTGTTATTTACACTGGTGCATTTGCGTGACACTCGCAAACACAGTCGCCTCTCGAACATCGTATGATTACGCTGATTGGTCAACTCTATTTGTCGGCATTTGCCAATTTCTTGTGCATTGCAGGTTATAACGTAACATACATCCCCTTGAGTTATATTGTAAGTAATAACACGTGTCAAATTTCTCCATTTACGGTCAGTCTCTTGGCAGAACCGACAGTGTTCATAAATTGAAAAAGATTGTCTAATGTCGGAGTCTTGGACTAAAGAATCATTGTGTGTGACGCCGAAGATATGCTTTAAAACCGGAACAGGCGTCGGCACCGCTACTAAACACGTAGTCAATAAAGCTTCAGCATTGGGCACATCAGTAAGACAACAGTGTGATATGTTCAGTACTTGCTGTGCCAGATATATCCACATATTCTTTTCTAGGGTGATCATAGGAGAGTGTTTTCGCCTTCCTACGATCGCATCTTGCATCGATGCGACTGGCATCAAGGTTGTTTTCACTGGCTCCTGATGTGTTTGTCGCATTTCACGACTCCATGTCATCTGTCTGGTTGGCTTTTTGGCACTGGCATAAGGCTGCTTGGGGACAACATTATTCATCACTATCAGTATCCCCTTGATTACTGGCACAGATGTGACATTTTTCATTGGTAGCAGCAGACTGGTTAACTCACCCAAATGGAGTCCATTTAGTGCCACAGTTAAACCAACCAGACACAGGATCTACAAAGCAAACCCAGACAAGAGATATCAGTGTTGCACATCACTTTCTCAGGTTACATTTGTCTGCGGGTACATATTGCCATTTCTTTCTACCAGGCTCCATAACTAAAACTACTTGATCTTTGCCTGATGCAATGACATCTACGGGCACTGGTGGGCCACTTGGCTTTCCCACCCACCCCTTTGCACCCGATACCATACTGTCTGAAGAGCCAAAACTGCGGTCCCCACAGGTAGTTAGCACTGTAGGAGGCTCCCCCTTCTTAATCATGGACAACTTAATGGGAATGACTATCAATTGGGCCACTCGATCACCCTTGTGGATTGACAACAATTGATCCCTACTATTCATTAGGATGACTTTAATCTCGCCTTGGTAATCAGCATCAATTACCCCTCCCAACACTTGAACTCCCTTCAATGCTAGGCCAGATCTAGGGGCAATCCATCCCATATGCTCAGGGGGAATCTGTACTCCAATCCCTGTTTCAATTACAACTATTCCTCTTGGATCTAATCTGATTTCTTCATGGGAATGCAACTCTACCCCTGCTGACTCTGAAGTTGCTCGATAGGGAGCTAAAGAACCTGGAGTAATTTCCCAGTACAATAGTGTTTCTCTGACTGAATTGGGTTGAACCTGAAAAGTAGAGTCATTAATCGCATCAAAGGAGTTTCATGTTCATATACAGGCCTAATGTTTAATACTTGCACCGCATCAAACACAGGATCACGCCAGCCTGCCAAACTGCCATCTCCAGATTTGTGTAACAGTTCTTTCAATAACCCATTCATACGTTCAATTAACCCTGCAGCAGCTGAATGGTAGGGAACGTGGTACAGCCACTCAATGCTCTTTTCCTGACAAAACTCTTGGATTAGTTTGCCTTTGAAATGTGACCCATTGTCACTTTGAATCTGCAAAGGCACTCCATAATGTGATATGATCTGATCTAACAACCTGATGGTGTTCAGTTGGGTTGCACGTTTGCACTGCAAAACCATCAAATATCCCAAGTATGTATCCACAATAGTGCATGCATACTGACAACCTCTGCTGATTAGCATGGGACCGATATAATCAATCTGCCAAATTTGACCTGGTAATTTTCCTCTTCTCAATGTACCTCGAACAATTTGGGGTACAGGTCTATGTAATTGGTGTTGGCACACAGGACATTGCAAAATGATTGTTTTCACTATTTCTAAAGGAAGAACAATTCCTCGAGCTTGTGCCCACCTGATAGTAGCCTTTTCTCCAAGATGCCCACATTTCTGATGGGCCCATTTGGCCAAACCCTCCAAATCGTCTTCCTGAGCCTCTGCATCCACTGATGAAATCTTGGTGTGTTCGTCTGCAACAGAATTAAACCAACGCTCTAATGAATCTGTGGCACAATGCGCGTCCACATGATATGCAGTGACTTCACTTTGTAATAACATTTCTGCAATATCTTGCCACAGTTCTTTTCCCCACAATTCTTTTGAATGAATCTTCCATCCATTCTTTTGCCAAGTTGGCAACCACACTGCCAATCCATTCGCCACTGACCATGAATCTGTGTACACATAACATTGACCAGGGGTCTCTTGTTTCAATGCTTGGTAAACTGCGTAAAGTTCTGCGAACTGACTGCTCTTCCCTTTCCCTATCGTTGTCAACATTTTTTTTGTTTTGGGATTGTACGACACTGCTTTCCAGTACCGCTCAGTTCCCGCATATCGCGCTGAGCCATCTGTGAACCAAGCATTCTCTGTTTGCTCTACGGTCAAATCGCTGTAAGGTACTCCCCATTTCACGGGAGACTCACGTTTTTCAGACACTTCCCGTGGTATGTAATCTGAGGGCAGTATGTTGGC
Organism: Ambystoma mexicanum; assembly: GCF_040938575.1. Taxonomy (NCBI): domain Eukaryota; kingdom Metazoa; phylum Chordata; class Amphibia; order Caudata; family Ambystomatidae; genus Ambystoma; species Ambystoma mexicanum. The sequence goes on along the minus strand of NC_090922.1, from coordinate 140,329,962 downwards.
TACTTGCTCATGTAATTTTGCCACTCCACCCTTTCCTGATTTGGCTCTGTCTTGAATATACCATTTCCACTTAATTATGCTGGCTTCTTGAGCATGTCCTATTCGATGCGTTTTAGGAGAGCTCAGTACCCATTGCATGATTGGTATTTCTGGTCTCATGAATACATCATGGCCCACCGTCATCTGCTCGGTATCAACAAGAGCCCAATAACACGCCAGCAATTGCTTCTCAAATGGACTGTATGAGTTACCAGCGTCGGGCAACTTACGACTCCAAAATCTCAATGGTACACGTTTCCTGTCTTGTTTCTGCCACACACTCCAGTTAGCATAATTGTCTTGTACAGACACATTTAATTCCACCTCTCCTTCCTTCAAGGGCCATAAATCAAGCACCTGCTGCATGGTGTCTTTCGCCATCTCAAAGGCTTTCTGCTGCTCTTCCCCCCCACTGAAACTCATATTTCTTTAGTGTCACCTTGTAGAGGGGGGCCAATATCTGCCCTAAATGGGGAATGTGCTGTCTCCAAAACCCAAACAGCCCTATAAACTGCTGAGCTTGCTTTTTGTTCATTGGAGTGGTGAATTCAAGTATTTTCTGTCGGGCTTTTGGCACCATTTCTCGATGCCCATGATGCCGCTGAATCCCTATAAATATCACTGTTTCAGCTGGACCTTGAATTTTACTCGGATTAATCTCCCACCATTCCTTTTTCAATCCTTCCACAAGGACATCTAACTGGCTTTGCACACGGTGCTCATCCTTGCCTTGGATCAAAATATCATCAATGTAATGAGAGATTTGTATGTCGAGTTCACACGGTATCTTGTCTAAGTGCTCTGCACCAGCCGGTGACAGATAGTCGGGCTGTGTATGTACCCCATAGGTAGCCTCGTGAAAGTGTACTGACGTCCACTCCACGAAAATGCAAACTGTTCTTGACACTCATCAGCAATTGGCACAGAGAAAAATGCATTAGCTAAATCGATCACTGCATACCAAGTCCCCTCAAACTTTTGGACATTTTCAATCAATGTAATAGCATCTGGGACTGCGGGCACTAAGGGAGGAGTGTGTTTATTCAACTCCCTGTAATGCACCATCATCCTCCACGACCCATCTCCCTTTTTAATGGGCCAGAAAGGATTGTTCCGTGAGGTGGTAATAGGGCGTAATACACCCGCCTCCACGTACTCTTTGATGGTATCTGAAATTTCCTTGTGTCCCCCCGGAATGCGGTATTGTTTCATGGCTACCCGCATGGCTACCCTGGCACTTGCACTGGGGCATCTTCAATTTGCCTACAGTAATGGGTGTACAGATTAATGCACTCACCCCAAACTGGTACGTTTTACCGCCAAGTCCCAAGGTTAACCCTTCCAAAATGTCAAAGCCAATTATATCTTCAGGTATCGGGACAATCAACACTTGGTATTTCTGCCTCTTTAAATTGCCTATTTTCATCTCCACTCTATTTTGTACTGCGGGGGTCTCCTTTCCCCCTAGACCTGTAATGGTAAACTGTCTGCCTTTAAATCGTGTTGGATTACCATGAATCAAAGAGGCCTCTGCCCTGGTGTCTATCAATGCTCGCACCCCTTGTGTATTTCCTGGCCCCCAAAAAATCTTAACATCAACATGAGGCTGCCTATCCACTTTTATGCGGGCAGATGCTGCCGGAGCTTGGCCGAAGCCCTAGTCAAACTTCGAATGAGTGTGACTCGACTCCGCCTCTAACATCGCACTCACCACCTTTCTCAAATCAGCGTATGTTGGCTGGTATGGGGAAGGTGTCCCCATAGACCCTTCGTCTTGTTCTTCCGCAGGGGGAGCAGAAGGTGAGGTGTCCCCCTGTGGCGTGGTGACTACTTGTTTCTTAACCTGTTTATAGAGCTCTTTGGCTGCAAGTCCTCGTTTTTTGTATAATTCATACATTACTCTGGTTTTAATGCCATCAATTTCTTCGTGTGGCACACCATCTTTTGACAAAGCCAAAAACATGTCTTTCCGGGACACTCGGGAGTCTCTGCTACCTTGCCGCCTGCCTTTGGTTCTTCTCTCACTACGCCCCTCTCTCTCCTGGGGCTTGTTATCACTCTTATCCCACTCTCCCAAATCTGCAAGTTGCCAAATGGCATCTGCTACCTCAACAGTAGCCTTGCCTGTCATACCTACGAGCAAAGTCATAATGACACTTTTGTATGCAGGTGGCGCAGTTCTAATCACCATGTTTCGAGTTGAAACTGAGAGCGGCACAGCTCCCATGTGATCAGGAGCATCTATGTGAACAGCCTCTTTCATAGCATGCTCTCTGACTTTTTGAATTGCTTCTCTCAACGTATACCACTTTGTTTCTTCACTGGGCCAATCTGTGGTAATAGGGTATTTACGGTTACATGCTTGGGCTACCAGGTGCAACAAAGACACCTGCGTATCTTGACCATTTGCATCAGGGGGCGGTCCTGCTCTTAAGACCTCCTGTACATTGGTGTCAATTGACAGGGGTAAAAAACGCAGTGAATCCGTAGAATCTACCAACAATCCTGCAGCACCCCATCTAGTAATCTCACCAGCCATGTCAGTAAAGCTTCCCCTGATTTTTGCCTCAAACGGGTAATAATTTCCCCAACCTCCTGTTGTGTGTAATCCTCCAGCGTGGTTAAATCCACCATTCCGCCAGCAGGATTCTGCGGGTGGGGTCCGGCTCACAAGCTTATAACGGGCTTAGCCGTCACTGTTTTCTGTTTCGCCTCTGTTTTGGGGTCAGACTCATCTGCGGAACTACTTTCTAGACTGGTCGAATCAAAAATATCACCATCCCACTTATCCGGATCCCAGTCTACACCAGCGGTAGCGATTACAGTTGCCACCTTTGTTGACCCCTCCCCGTCTTTTCCTATACTTATACTGGGCTACTCTGACTGCTTCCCTCTCGGCCGCCGCCTGATATGTGTCGGCCTTATCTTTAAACAGTTTCATTTGAATCTGCTGCATTAACGCAGTCTGCCGTTCTGCAGCTAGCTCTCTTTCTAATCGCAAGACCTAAGTTTTTATTTCCACCTTCATTAGATGTATTTTCCTATAAGCATGCAAAAGAACCCAACCTCGTCTACCTAATGCCACACATTCTTTACCACGTTCTACTGGAACTTGTTGCAAGCATGCCATTACATCAGCCGGATCGGCATCTCCCAATCCTTGATCCCATGTTTCACGTAAACCGGCACCACATGCCCACGCCTGAGCCAACTTATCATATGGACTCTTAGTCCAGCCTGGAATAACAACATCAGAACAGTCACCGGCAGCGGTAACGCTCTCCTTCCTAAACAAACTACTCATTATCACAAACAAAAGAGAACCTGGTTAAATCTATATATTTTCTTCTCTCCACGCTACAATCACTCCCACAGGCACTCACACACTGAAAAAAAAGGAAAAAAACAAACTTCACTATTCAAAAACTTCACTTACACGACAACCAAATCCTACCTACGTTTCAACAGATTCTTGAATACTCGGCACAACTCATCACAAGTATCCTGTTTGTGACGCCAAAAATGTATTGCTCTCCCCAAAGTGCACGAAACAAACATAAATCACCAATGCAATTACAGAGCAAATACTTTGAACGTAGACAGACGCAATAACTCACAGCCACGCACTCTTAGAAGATAGTCAGCTCTTATACGGCTATTTACTCAAAGCTCAGAAGTACATAGAAATAACTCACAAAAATAATATGGACATAGATCACAGAAGAAGTAAAGAATTCAAAAGGAAATACATCACCGTGAGCGTAACAGGATTCCTCATCTCGCCCAGAAGCGGCTGGAAGACCCCGGGAACAGCCAGGCTGAGAGCACCACAGCTCACAGGAGGGCCGGACGTAAGCGTCCTTCTCCGGCTGAAGTCTCACCTGTCCACCTCTGGGCTTCCGCATATATACACACTCCACAAAGGGGAGTCAATTGTCGAACCTTCTGGAAATTGCACTTGCGCAGTGCAGGAACAGCTGTCGGTTGCCAGCTGGGTCAATCGAGAGCACCCCCCAAGAAGCACAGTGCCTCCCTTCTCTAAAAACACGCTCCACGGAGAACAGTAGCAAACCATAACAAAGTTAGCTTTCCCAGCAGAAATGTCGTTGACCGCATACCAGGTTTGGAAAGCATGTTTTTCTCAGCACCGTGAATCTAACACTCAGCAAAATGTGTGCAGCTTTTCACTGCGGCATGAAGTAAATATCCATCATGGCTCCGAGTGCTCCAAGAATTCATTGCGCACCAGCGCCATTTTAGATCAAGCATAACAGCGATGAGGCAAGGAAGGGAGAGCAAAGCGAGGACAGACAACGAGCCTAGTAGGCCAGGTGTCATTCGGATCATGCAAGTGCATGGGAAGCGGGAAGGAGGAAAGTGCAGGGGAAGGGGACAGTGCAGTACATGGGAATAGAATATATAACAATAAGTAAAAGTAACGGCCAGCAGGTGGCAAGTGCAAAGGTAAGTGCAGACATCAGGTGTCAAGTGCTGGAAGTGGGACTGTAGGGATACAGAAAACAGTCCCCAAGTGTGGGGGTTGCCAGGCAGTCAGTGCAGGTGTGTGTGACTGGCGAGAGAGGGACCTGGGCCCAAGATCAGAGGGTGGCCAGGTAACCAGTGCAGTTTCATTTCAAGCCAGGAGGTCAGCAGGGGAGAGGAGGAAAAAAAGCAGAAGCAAAGAGAAAGGTTTTGAGGTGCTTCTGGAACCGTTTCAGGGAGGCAGGGAGGCTGTTCCAGAGGGAGGCCCCAGCCGAAGTAAGAGATATTAAAAGATCTCATTCGCTTCCTGGCCCATGTAGGTCTCACAAAGGAGATCCTAACGGAAAAAGTAACCAATTTTATGAGTACATTTATGGCCGAGGGGAAGGAAATCCTCCAGATTAAGACTCTTAGAATGTCTGTTCACCATCCACAGATAGACAGCCTTATTGAGCACTTTAACAAGACTCATAAGAGTGTTCTCAGGAAGTTAGTTATAATGGACGGAGAAAGAAATTGGGATATGATGGTCCCCTGCGCTCTCTTCACTATTAGGAAAGCCCCCAAGCATCCCTGGGTTGCTCACTGTTTGAACTCCTGTATGGATGCGGACCCAGGGATGTGTTTGATATGCTTAGAGAGACCTGGGAGGAAAGAGAGGAGGCTGCTTTACCTTTGTCGCAGACCGCGCAAAGAATTAAAGGACACATGACAATTGTTAGGGATATCATCCATTCACACTTATCGAAGGCCCAGGAAGCCCAAAAGGGCCATTATATATAAAACGGTAGCACAATCTCTTTCCATTGGACAGAAAGTCCTTGTACTCCTCCCCACCTCAGAAAATAAGATGTTGTCACGGTGGCATGGTCCATGTGAGGTCTTGTAACAGACTGGTCCATGCAATTACAGAGTGCCCCAACCTGATAGAAGACTTAAGTCCCAGATGTATCATATCAACCTTCTAGAGGAGTTGAAGGAGGATCCTGTGGCGTCTTTGTCAGTCGAGATGGCCAGTCTGTTATCTAAAGAGATTGGGGATCTTAATTTAATACCATAAGATCTTTCCCCATCCCAGCAACAGAACATTCAAGATCTCTTATGTCAATTCCCAGACATCTTTAGTGAGGAACCAGGAAGAGTCAAGGGGGTGTATCATTACATTCGCATACCCCTTGGGAAGGTTATATATTTAAAGCCATAGAGGATCCCAGAGGGTCGTAAGGAAATAGTCCTCCAGGAGGTGGAGAAAATTCCAGCAGCCTATTTTCGAGTTTCTGTGGAGCCTACTTAGATGATATAATTATCCACAGTAAGACCTAGGAAGAACACATGACACATTTATATAAGATCACTAAAGCCATAAAACAGGCCGAAATAACCGCTAACCTAAAGAAATGTCACCTTGCCCATTCAGCAGTAAAATATCTGGGTTTCAGGCAATGGATTGGTACAGCACCAAATAGAAAACATCAGAGCAGTGAGGGAGACTCCCATACCAAAAACCAAAAGCGGCTCAGGGCTTTTTTAGTACTGGTTGGGTATTACTGGAGGTTTATTCTCAATTTCTCATCTATCACGTCATGTCTGAGAAACTGAGAAATGCAGAACCTCACACAAAAAAATGGATAAAGGAAGATCAGGCATGCTTTGACACCCTTAAAATCATGTTATGTAGCGAACCAGTCCTAAAAGTACTTAACTTCAAAAAGGAATTTGTGGTTCAGACTGACGCTTCCAAAGTGGGCCCAGGGGCAGTTTTATCACAGATATATGATGGATAAAACACCCTGTACTATACATCAGTAGGAAATTATTCCCCAGAGATAAAACATTGGGCCTCATTACACGGAAGGCGGTAATCCAGGGTGCTATTAGCACCCTGGACCATGCTGGTAAATTACCGGCACCGCCTTGGTGGAAAGGGGAATTACCGCCCTATTCCAAGGTTGGCGGGGCGGTAATTCCCCCTTCCACCATTGCCCTTCCCCATTCCCATTTTTGCCCCATAGGGCATAATGGGAATGGGGAAGGAGCTAATTACGGCACCGCAATTTTGCGGTGCCGTAATTAGCACCAAGGTCCCTTAGCGGGTTGGTTTTTAATGCCTGCAAAAAGCAGGCGTTAAAGCACCAACCCGCTAAGGGACCTCGTAGTAAGGCAGTAATGGTTAACGGTCACCGTTACCATTAACGGTGGCCGTTAACCATTACCGCCTTCCGTGTAATGAGGTCCATTGCCTCGATAGAACTAGAGGCAATCGCGATAAAATGGGCAGTAGAGCACTTTTGGTATTATTCATTCATTCATTCATTCATTCATTTTGTCATTTGTATAGCACCTTTCACCATAATTATGATCCCAACGTGCTGTTGGTTGAATGCCCTCAAAGGGACCCAAGTATACATTTGGGAGAATTCGGAGGAGCTATTATGCGTGTGTACATTTCAGCCATTAAAGTTATGTGAGGGTGGCCAAAACCCTGCTAGTCAGGGCACAGCAGAGGTAAACGATGAACTAAGCAGGGGTGGATTGTGTTTAAGGAGATAGAGAATTATGTGAGAAGCTACAGTTTGAATTGTTGTCATAATTCTTATGGCAGAGGTGTTGTGCAATAACGTTTGTGTAATCCTCCATTACTGTCCATATAGTGCATTCCTAAGGACACTACTCCTAACCCAAAGGTCACTAGCGGTAGCCATCCTGACACCACATCAAATGCAAATGATACCTGTAATGCACTACTTTCCCAGGCCCAGCCACCAACCTTAGCCATATTACCTAACGCTATCAGCCGCCCAACGTCAATGCACACTTTAAACTCCAATATTAATCTGCCCCCCAGAGAAAATGCGAACACTGAAACTTCCACAATTAAGGGTGCACGCATCAACGCAAGATTGCTCCCAGCACGTGCATTAGACATCACGCACCTCATCACATTAGACAACCTAGACTTCTTAGCAATCACCGAAACCTGACTCCACGCAGCAGCTGGCCCAGCTCTCTCCCTGGCCATCCCTCAAAATTACACTATCTCCAGGACTGATAGAGAAGGTCCCAAGGGAGGAGGAGTAGCATTCATTGCTAAAAACCAACTCTGCGGAAGAGAAATACCCATTCAGTCGTTCCCTTTGAGTGAACTACTCTCCACCAAACTGTCTCTCACCGCCTCCCTCACTTTGACCCTCCATCTCATTCACACACCACCAGGACCAACATCCACCTTCAAGAAAGACGTTACACAATTCCTCACTTGGAACACCGAGTCATGCTTGCAAATCATATTGCTGGGAGATCTAAATCTAGGACTTAATGATCACACCGATGACAATGCCCTAGTCATAACTAACACTATTACTGTGCTAGGTTTCTCGCACCGTGTCAATAACCCTAGACATATCAAAGGTAGAACTTTGGACTGACTGGCAACTGCAACATTAAGATCCTTTCTAACACACTATGCCCATGGTCCGACCATCATGTCATCACCTTCACCATCCAGCCGAACCTCACATAGACAACTCCTCAACCCAAGCACCAGCCACTCTCCCGAAAAATACATGTAATATCACAGCTGAGAAACTACTACCCTTGATGGACCCTATCACAGACTTCATATATAACTCTAGCACTGACCCATCCACTATGGTAGAGCTATATAACCAAACCCTCCTAGCTGTCATCGACAAAGTAGCACCTTTGAGTATGCGCAACCACTTGCCCACCTCGACACATGGTACACCCCTAACGTTAAAACCATGCGCAGCACCAAGAGAATAGCAGAGACAAACTGGAAATAAATACCCTACTGAATCCAACAAAGAGAGCTTTACTATCACCTCCAAAAACTACAAACATCCTCCAAACTAAAAGCGCCACCTACAATGAGAGAATTACCAAAGCCAATTTGTGAACTAAAGAGCTCTTGTCTATTCTACGCAAATTAGGATCCCCAGTGCCACCACAATTATCATGCTTCAAAAACACGAGCTGGTGGACATATATTCAAAAAGCCCTCCTGGACAAAAGCACTTTACTACAATCAAAACTTGAATCAAACAGGTGTAATAACCTGACACCTGACCTGCACATCCAGACGCCAACCTACACTACCCTGAACCCCAAGACATCCATGTCTGAAGTAACAAAAGTCATCACGAGCCTCAAACCATCTAGATGTCATCGGGATATCTGTCCAGCCTCACTCATTAAAGACTGTGTGGCTGAACTTACTCCATTCATCCTATCACTAATAAATGCCCCATTTGAATCAAGCACCGTCCCAAATAACTTCAAACATGCATGGGTCCTCCCGCTGCTCAAAAAACCCACATTAGATCCTAACATCCCGACTATCGCCCCATAACAACAGTACCGTTCCAACTTAAAATATTGGACCGGGCAGCCTCCTTGCAAATCCAAAACCACCTAGAATCCAATAACCTCCTTGGGCTCTGCCAGTCAGGCTTACGGCCTAGACATGGCACTGAATCAGCCATAGTAGATCTAAAGATACAAGTGGACAAGATTAAAGAAAACAGCAACCTAGCTCTCCTCCTCTTATTAGACCTCTCAGCTGCCTTTGACCTGGTAAATCACAATATACTCTGCAAATACCTTGCCTTGGCGGCCCACTTCTCAACCAAAGCTATTTACTGGATACAGTCCTTCCTATCCAATAGAAGCATGAGGGTCTTTGCTCCTACTGCAGCAGCAGAGCCAGCCCCAGACTCCTATGGAGTACCACAAGGATCTTGCAGTTCCCCTACACTTTACAATATCTTTACAAAACTCTATTTGACCATCTAGAGGACTTGGGTGTCACCCACACTAACTATGCTAATGACACCCAAATCCTCAAACCTATTACAGGCACCTACAACATTTACTCTAAACTACTAAACAAAATCTATCAAACTATCCAGGCTTGGATGGCTATTCACGGTTTATACCTAAACGATGATAAAACTGAGCTACTCCTCATAGGCTCTGAAAACTGACTGAATAAATTAGACAACCACTTGAAATCCTTCGCTATTAACAGTATCATTAGCAAAGTCTCCAAAGAAGTGAAAACCCTAGGCGTCTACCTCAACTACAGCTTCTGTGGCAGCTTACACTTCTAAGCTCATTAATGCCTGTAGGCCTTTCCTTTCATCAGACAGTTGTATCACCCTGGTCAAAGCCCTTATCTTATCCAGACTGGACTACTGTAATGCCCTGTACGCTGGCACTAATAGCTGCAACATAAAAAAACTCCAGGTGATCCAAAACAATGCCCTAAGAGCAGCCCTTAACATCCCCAGAAAAATATCACATTATTACGGCGAGACGGAATGCCCACTGGCTGCCAGTGCAGGATCGAATCTCATTCAAAACTCTTTCCCTGACGCACAAGTGCCTATCCAACTCAGCTCCTAAATATCTTGTTAACAAATTTATAAAAAACCAAACCGACAGACCAACATGCTCAATCCATGCACATCTACTCACTATTCCTAGATACAAACAACAGAAATCAGGGGGCAGTAGCTTCCCAGTGGTAGCTGCCAAACTATGGAACACTTTACTACTATCATTAAGAGCCGAACCCGCCTTCTGGACCTTTAGAAAAAGCTTGAAAACATGGCTCTTCGCACAAGAGCGATAATTGCACCTTTGATCCTTCCCTAAACACATGGACCGTTGCAATCTCTCTGCATACTTTACACTGCTTAACATAATGATCTCATTCCTATTACAATTTTACTCATATACTGTATCTATGATGTAACTGCATTTATCTATGATGAAACTGCATTTATCTGATCTCTGCTATTGTAACCTCATTGCATCTATCAAGAATAAACCCAGGTGCCTCAGGGTTAGGAGCGCAATATACATACATAAATAAATAAATATGCGAGTGCAGGGTGTGTCAAATGAGCCTGTGCCTTCCGTTAAGTTACAAAAGTACGGTGTGCGAGGTGAGAAAATGGGTTAGCTGTACAAACAACAATGCCTACATTCTGGATTCCATCTATGTACAAAGAGCAGTGCTATGTATCACAGACAAACTAAGTGCTAAATAAATACATAATACTCACTCTCTGAGAGGATCGTAGAGTGATAATATGCCATACTTAGTTCCTTCCAGTGTGAGCAAGAACCCCCCTTTCATGTTTTCTTACGGCGGCATTGGGCCACCGTCATTTGCTTAAGAGTATCATACAGTGCCAATTATCAAAGAGGGATCTGGTGTGCCCGATTGTCTTCCTCCCGGAAGATCTGAGTGTTTCCCTTTGGTGCATTTTAAGTGCAATGCATTGCCCACCCTCCGAGCCCATATGAGTGCAATACCTGGCCCACTGTCAGGATTCTTATCACGTGCAAGTTATTGTAATACCTTCTTGAGTCCTCCGTATGGAGTTGGCAGTGCCTAAAGTGGGGTTTGAGGTAGAAGAGCAGAGAAGAAGGAGAGACGAGGCAGGTAGCTGAGAGAGGGACATGTGGCAGGGAGTGTGTGGGGGTTCAGAGGGGTGACTGCTGGAAGAAGCTAGTGTGTGAGTGGAGGGGCACTGGGTGCAGGGAAGGGGAAGGATGTGGGAGGGAAACAGCCAGGTTTTGAGGGCTTTCCTAAAGGCCAGGTGATCCTCTATGAGATGGAGTAAAAGGGGGAAGTTCCAGAAGGTGGGTGCAAGGATAGAGAAACAGGCACCTCCTAGTCTGGAGAACCTGAAAGGGGGGACTACAAAGAGGTGTGCAGAGCCTTATATGAGCATTAGGGTGGGGCCAAAGTGTGTGATCTTATTTTGAAGGAATTCAGTGCCTGTCTTGTGCATGGCACGGTGGGTAATGCACATGTCTTTGAAAGAGGCCCATCGGGTAGGGGCAGCCAGTGAAATATCCTGAGCACCAGGGAGATGTGTTCTCTGGGGGAGAGTGTGAGGATGAGCCTTGCTGTTGAGTTTTGGATCAGTTAGAGCTTTCTAAGTTGATATGCAGGTGCGCCCAGCTAGAGGGAGTAAGATCAGTCTAGGCGCAAGAGGATAGTGGCCAAGATTGAGAAGACTCTATGGGGGTAGGAGGGATATGGAAAGATGCGCTTGATGATGCAGAGGTGGAAGGTGCATGATCTGGAGACTGCATTTATGTGGCGCAAGAGGGTCAGGTCCCTGCTAATGGTGCAGCCTAGGTTTTTGACTGAGGGGGCTGCAGTGGGCGTGGGTCCTAATGAAGGCAGCCAAGAGATAGGCTGGGGAAGGAGAGCTGTTTTGCTGCAGATTAGGATTTTGTTTTTTTTCTGGGGTTGAGGAGAAGGTGGTTGTTTGTCATCCAGAGGTCAATGGGGGCCATTCCGAGTTTGGAGGTAAGTAACGTCCCTTACCGGCATGGCGCAAATAGCGTCTCCATGCTGGCACCAGTCCGCTAATAGAGGACTATTATGACTTTGCGGGCACGAGCTTTACGCCATGCCGGTAAGGTATCTAGCGCCATGCCGCAAAAGGCTCCCAAAAGCCCTTACCGGTATCAAGCATAGCGCAGATAACACTAACGACATTGTTCAATGCGTCATTAGCAGTGACTGTAAATAGCGGTGACCGTAATTAGCTGTCACTGCTATTTACGGTCACCGATAATAAGCGGAACCGGAAGTAGCGTCATCGCACAGGAACGTGAAGGAGCACGTCGGCCATCTTTAAAAACACAATCCATTGCCATCCTCACCACACAGGACCCATGGGACACTACTGATTGTTTGAAAACATCCACCTCCAAGACCACAATGCCTAAGGCCCTGAAGAAGGGAGCTGCCCCCCTGAGAAAGAACGTTTCAAAGAGGATGAGCTCCAGATGCTGGTGGACACACTGCACGAGCATGCTGCCACCGTCTTCACTAGCAACATGAGTAGAGGCAGTGTTAAGGAAGAAAGAGATCTGGGCACTTGTTGCCCAGAGGGTTAGTGCTGTGGGCAACACACCATGCACAGTAAAAGATTGTCGCAAGTGATGGGACGACCTGCGACTAAGGGTGCGCAACATCCTCTCTGTCAATCGCAGCCAGGCCATGGGAACAGGAGAAGGTCCCAGTTCTCCGATAAAGCTCACCCATGGGAGGACGTATGTGCAAGCATGATTGGGATGTAATCCATCGAAGGTGTAGGCGAGAGGGAGTGTGGCACCACAACATCGGGCGATGGAGGTGAGTGAACAAAGTAAACACTGCTATGCCAAATCTGATGAAAGTCAACCCCAATGTCAGTTCGAAGAGTCAAGCTATGGTCGCCCACAAACACACACTCCCCGCAAAGTAGGCCGATGCATCACAGAAACATGCAGATGCCTGGTGCAAGGCAATATCGTACATGACACATACCGCACAAAGTAGGAAATTCCACGAGACACACAGCGTGCATGTCCAAAATAGTATGCATGTCAGACAGCACTGTTCCTGGCCAACATGAGTGAAGCCGACATATGCCTGTATTAACCACCCATGTATCAAATGACGTGCCCTTCCAAACACAAATGCCTATTAACCCCAATTGTGTGGTTGAGCAATTGTACCAATGTATGATGCCTATCAAAACATCACTGCCGTCCCTCTCTTCCACCCCCACAGGCACTGACCATGACAGCGATGGGCAGGACGCAACCCCTGCACAGGCCACACCCCGGAAGAGGTCCCAGGAGGACAGCAACCGGCCGTCAACCTCGAGGGGACAAGCCAGGGGGCACCGTGTACCGGCATCCAAGCCACCTCAGGTACCCATTGCACCTGTGCCACCAAGGCCCGTGGAGGGCACAGCACCACCACCACCTCCACCCACTGGTCAGCCTGATGACACATGTGAGGCACCACATTCGGAGGAATTGAGTTTGGCTGGGGAGGTGGCAGCCACGGCACCCCTGACTGTGGATGACATACAGGTGGACATCTGGGGCACCATGGAGGACAATCTATCGGATGTGGTCCTTAACCCAACTCACCTTGCACTCCCCCAAGTATCATTGTTTGATACCGGGAATGCCACCACCCCAGAGCAGTCCGGCCATGAGCACACAGAGGGACACTTCAGTTCAGTTTTCAGGGCTGGGGAGGCTGAGCAGGCTGGGCATGACAGCCAGAGGCCCAATACCTCCACAGATGCACCCGCAGGGCCGCAGCGGGCTGACCTGCTAACTTCCCTTGTGCGTGAGTTTGTACAGGACAACAGGCTGGCCAGAGAGGAGTGGCATACGGAGTTAGCTGCACTAGGCCGGTCCATTACGGACAACACTGCCTCCATGGTGAGATCTTTCTCGGACAACACCAGCTGCCTCTGCGAGGAGGTTTCGGCCCTCCGGCAGATGTTAGGGTGCATCGCGGATGCCATGGAGATAGGGCATCCCGCCACACAACCTCAACAGGCGGCCACACCGTTGTCCTGCAGTTCCACGCAAACAAGCCCACTCCGCATGTCGGCCCGTACACAGCGCCGGCAAAACATGCCGCCCCCTGGGCCAGGGAGTGCCGAGTAAATGTCATGGCAGCCGCTTGTAGGCTTCGGGGAATCAATGGGACTTGTGTGGGGGAGATGTGGGGGGGCCGAGGGGGGAGGGTGTGTGGGGGAGTTGTGGGGGGAGGCGGAGGGGGGAGGGTGTGTGGGGGAGTTGTGGGGGGAGCTGGAGGGGGTGAGGGTGTGTGGGGGAGTTGTGGGGGGAGAAGGACAGGGTGAGGGTGTGTGGGGGAGTTGTGGGGGGAGGGGGAGAGGGTGTGTGGGGGAGTTGTGGGGTTAGGGGGTGAGGGTATTTGAGGGTTTTGTCACTTAAGTTTACTTGGTTACATTTAATACACCAGTTGTGTGAAAAACAAGACCTGAGTGGGCATTCATCATTGCGCATGTGTCAATTATTCAGTTACAGTGCATGGTGTAGTTGTACCCCCACACCCAGTGCCCTCTGTCGAACCATCATGTCACCCTCTGCTGCCATGTGTGTCACAAATATTGTGCAATCACGGACTTGCACACAGTGCGGCCCTCCTGTGCATCGCTACTGCGATGATGTCCAGCCACATCTTCTTCCTCCCCTTCATCATCACCAGGTGGTAGCAGTTCAATGTCAGGGGGCAGGGGCACGTTCCAGCGGATGCACATATCGTGCAGCTCGACACATGCCATGATGATCTTGGCCACCTTCTCATGCCTGTAGTGGATGCCCCAGCCGACCGGCTGAGGCAGTGAAACTGTGCCTTCAACATGCCAAAGGTCTGCTCGATGTCCACACGGGTACGGTAATGGGAACAATTGTAGTCCTCCTCGTGCCTGTTCTGTGAGTTTCGGACAGGGGTAAGGAGCCACGGCTTCAAGGGATAGCCACTATCACCTGCATGCGAGGCAATTAAATGTAAATGTCATGTGAATAATGATGGACAGCTGTACTAGTCACACATCCCGGCAGATTATCATTGATCACATGCACATGTCCCTGGTTGTATGCAAGCTATTTTTTGACCCTCAATGTGTCCTGTGCCATGGAATAATGGTGTGGGTTGCATCTTCAAGATGATAGACGGTGTGCTCTGCCGTATTGTAGCTCATGCATTGTGTACGCATATTGCTGTGTTTGTTTGAATTTGGTGATTTGTTGTGTTGTGTAGGATTTTCTGATGGTGAGCGTTGGCAGTAGCCTCTGCAATTTTTGGCATTCTGCGCTGATTTTTCCCATGGTGGCATGCAGCATTCCTGTGGTTGATCCGGGATAATGTGCACCACAATGAGTAAAGATCGTGCTTGCGTCACCTTCCATCTCCACCTGTTTGTGGTGGTATAGTTTGTGATTGCGTTAAACCACCTCCATGGCATAGAGGACACCTTTTGTTTCTAGTATCTCCTGCGGAGTCCGTGGTAGAGATATGTATTCTGTTGTGTGCTTGAGGTGGAGCACCAACATTACCTTCAGTAGAGGGGGGATGGCGGTGCATATTTCATTGAGACTGACAGTCGTATATCATGTCCACAATGGTGTTGATGGTGTCACGGTCCAGACGGTACGAGGTGTGGTTGTGCTGCGGGGTTGGGTTGGAGGGACTGGCTCTGATGTTTGGGATTGGGGGCTGCATGTGTGGTGAAGCTGGCTGCACTGGTGGGGCATGCAGGGCCTGGCTCACCCTCCTTCTCCTGCTATGTCTCCTCTGTGGTGCCTGCTGTTGTCGTTGGTGTTGTTGCTGGTGTTGCAATTCATGCATGTCCTCCAGCTGAAGTGTTGATGCTGCTATTGTATTGATCTTGGTGTGGTAAGGGGTGTAGTGTGTGGGTGTGCTCATTTTGTAGTAGGGCAAACTCCATTACCTCCACCTGTGCAGATTGTGTGCATCTGTGGCATTTGAGATCACTGCACATGGCATTTTACGGTAAGTCTGCGATGCCGGTATTTACGGCATGCCGATAGGCACTTTTAACGCCTTCATGAAGCTGTAATTTGCATGTCCGCTTACCATGTGATCTACTCCAGTTTACGGCATGCCGCTATTGCCGGCATGGTGGGTCGCATGCCCGCACCCAGACCGCTATTAACGGCACCGTACTTTACGATGCCGTTAATAGCGGTCGGGCTGGTCAGAATAGCCTGTAGCAGTATTTGATGCCGGTATTCCTTTACCGACATCATTGTTCCCTTAGCACCAACCTCAGAATGACCCCCAATGTCTGAGAGGCAAGATGCCAGGTCTGGGGGGGGCGAGAAGGGGGAGTTGGGAATCTGGAGGATGATCTGAGTGTCATCACCATAGTTGTAACAGGTGAGATTGTGGGAGTGAATGAGCATGAGGAGGGGGAAAAGGTAGAGGTTGAAGAGGATAGGGGCAAGGTAGGTGCCCTGAGTGACTCCATGGGGGGCTGCGTGTGGGGCGGGGGCAAATGATGGATAAAGACGATTTAGGAGTGGTCGTAGAGGAAAGAGGAAATCCATCTGAGGGCAGAGTCCCTGATACCTAGGTTGAAGTGTCGGTTTGTGAGGATGGAGTGGTTGATCGTGTCGAAGGCTGCTGAGAGGTCGAGGAGGTTGAGTGTGGCACAGCCTCATAGTCTGCTGTTCTTTTCAGGTCATCCCAGATAGAGACAAGGGAGGATTCAGTTCCATGGAGGGGTCTGAAGCCAGAATGGGCAGGGTCAAGAAGGCCATGGGATTCAGTGAAGAGACTGAACTGAGAGTATGCCGTGCAATCTAGTAGTTTGGCTATGGAGTGATTGCTAGAGAAGGGGCGGTAATTTGAAGGGAGGAATGGGTTAAGAGAGGGCTTTTTTAGTACTGATTTGACGTAAGAGGTTTTGTATGCAGGAGGCAAGATATCAGCTGTTAGTCAGTGGTTGATTATAGATCTGATGAGGGTTCCTGCACATGTGGAGGAGAGAATGTTTTTGAGGAGGGCTGAGGGGCAAGGCTCTTCTGGGGATCCTGAGAGGTGGGTGGCTATTGGAGAGAAGCCTTGAGAACTCCAGAAGGGAGATTGAATAAAAGGACTGAAGAGGGTGCGTGTCGGGGACATAGGAGGTGGGGAGGTTGGTGGCAGGGTGGAAGAGGGTGACAGTTTAGTGTGGATGGTGAGATTCCTTTCAATGGCTATGTTAAAGTAATGGTCAGAAAGGGTGTCACACAGTGCTTGTGAAATGGTGGATGAAGAGGAAGAGCATAGGGGGGTCTTGAACTCAGAAATGATCTTGTGGAGTTCTTTGCAGGGGTTGTTTGCATTGCCAATGCAGGAGGTGTAGAAGGCATGTGTAGCTTTTCTAATTTCAAATCTGTAGGCTCTTGTGTATCTAGCAAGAGTGGCTTTGTTTTTGGTGGATGGGTTAGTCTGCCAATGTCGTTCAAGGCGATGGTTGCAGGTTTTGAGGGATTTGAGGCGAGGCCTGACCCACCTGGCAGAAGGAACTGTGCAGTGGAATGGTGGTTTTGTGGGGGTTAAGTGGGATAGAGCATCAAATAGCCATTGGTCGAAATGGTCTGGAGAGGGGGTTCCTCCTTGCAGGGGAGATTGGGAAGGGACAAGAGTGGTGTCACGGTCCAGACGGTACTTTTCTGGATATCACGATCTATAAAGAAGAAGGGAAACTCTTTATTAAACCATACAATAAACCTATGAATAAAAACTCTTTGCTACAATATACAAGCTATTGCATAAAACATCTATATGACAATTTGCCGTTTGGGCAATTACTGCATTTGAAACACAACAGTAGCACGAAGGCTTCATTCGAACATGAGGCTGGGACACTCAACTAAATCAAGAGAATGAGGTTACCTTAGGAAAAAGCCTAGGTTTAAAATGGGAGTAGGGCCTAAAATGCATAGGGCCTCATTATGAGTATGGAGGTAGCCATGGTGCTATTAGCGCCATGGCTGTCTCCATACCGGGCTCCAATACCAGGTTCCGTCAATGGGGAATTACTGGGTCATTCCAACATTGGAGGACCTGGTAATTCCTCATTGAAGGAACCATTCCCCATTCCCATTTGAGTATGTGCTAAGCTTTAGTGTGCTGCCTTGTCCCATGCTGAAAACATGGGGAAGGGAAGCTAACGGCTTAACTATACTGGCATATCATTTCTTGAACACTTTCCTTTTGTATAACATTGTTTCCCACACCATTTGTATTTAGAAGTAAGGATTGACAGTAAGTTTATTAGCATAGGCCCCCTTTTTTTTACAAGACACCACTAGGACTGCCTTATTATTATTTGATGGTCGTAGCTTGCTCCCATCTTTAGAGTCAGGATTAGATAGGAGTTTTTCAAACCCAACTGAAGTTCAATAAGCACCCTTGAACTGTGATCACATGTGTCTGTCTTCAGTGTTTGATACCATACGTTCCTTACATATGGTGTAAGCAGTGGGATATGATTCAACAGACAAAGATTGAGAATCCATACTAATAATCGTTGAAGCACCACAAAGGGAAAATAGAATTGTTGAACTCATTGACTCCGATGATGTATCCACTCTTAAAGAGCTTTTGTTTGCTCAGTGTCTCACCGCTCACCTCGTACGCCCACCACGTTTCCTTACTGTGGTGGGCTAGGTGAAGGCTCTGTGATTGCGTCTTTAGGCGCATACACTTCCAGCCCCCTCATCCTGTGGGGGCCATCAGGTTGCGGGCACCGCGCATGCACACAGGACCAGAAGCTGATTTCCGTGCATGCGCGGTAAAGACGGCTTGGTCTGTGGCCATGGCAACACCACAGTATAAAGCCACAACAAGCACTGCAGCCAGCGGGTCGCAACCTTTTCCATAGGGGGACACGCTGCTCAGTTCTTTCCTGCCTAAGCTCCTGCCTGCTCTTGCTCTTTGGAGTTTGCCTTGATTGTGCTAGCTAGACAGTCTGTTTCCTTCCTTTTTACTCGCTCTGATACTGGCGCTTCAGTATCCAGTTCACTCTGCATTCTCTGACTTCCCACCTATAGTGCATTGCACTGCCTGGTATCACGCTAATCGTGGGAAGTCCTCTTCTGTGGTACTTGGGACCTGCTTCGTAACCCATATTGGTGTCATCTTCTGATTTGGGGTCAGGAGGTGGATTTCCATATCACACTTGCTATAGGACCGGATGGACACCATCTATCAGCTCTATCCTGGACCGCCAGCAACCTCGACGCTCAGGTATTCGGGAACCATGGGAGGCTCACCTTGACACTCAGCTACACGTCCCAACTGGTCAACAAGATTTGTTTTTTAAAACCCAGCAGTTATTAGATACCCTTCCACTGTCCCACTATAACATCCAACAGTGGGATCGAATAATCCTGAAGATACAACCGGGCACACCTTCATTAGACCCAGCACTTTAAGTCCCCCTTGTCCCAAATCTTTTCTTTTCAGTACCAAGTCAGTTTTGTTCCCTGGACCATCAGGTTTGGAAATCAACCTATCTAGATCTTCCCCTCCATCGGAATCAGACTCGGAGGAGTCAGATGACTTTGAAACTCTATCAGAGGGAGTCGAGACCTGTTTCTTTTCTGACTCAGAAAATACTACGGAGGAACCCTTAACCCGCCGGAAGACATGGCCGACCTGGCAGCCATCATGGCCCAGATGGCCACCCATCAGATTCAGGCTGAAGCTAGGCTTAAGGAGAGTTTAACGACATTGGTTGAGTTACAGGCAAGACCCCTGCTACCTCAAGGGATACTACAGCTATAGCAAGAGTGCAAAGACCTAGGGAATTACTTTCTGAATTTCGAGCGATTAACCGAGCAATTAAGATGGGGAGAAAATCTAAATAAATGTTAATTAGGACCTCTGTTGAAGGGTGAGCTACATACCGCCTTCCAGCTGCTTGACCTTGCCCAGGGAGCTACCTTTATATCCATAAAAGAGGGGCTTCTAAAAAGCATAGCTCAAACCTGTAACTTCTATCAGCAAAAATCAAGGGCCATAGACAAAACCCCTGTTGAATTGGAAGAACGCATTAAAAACACAGTCGCCCTTTGGATTAATAACAAAACAATGGAAGAATTGGTAGAAATGATTGCCCTAAAGCAATTTACCAATTCTTTACCACCCATTTTGCAAAAGGCAGTACTACAGTTAAATCGACCCACCTTAGTCATGGCTATTGAGACTGCTCAAAACCACTCGAATGCAGTCCACCGCTTCCACTGGATACACTGAAGTGAGGAGCAGAAAGATCACAAACTCACTCACCGCTCACAACCCCAGGTATTGAATAGGGGAGGAGGATCCTGTAAATCCAAGGAATGGATACCGAAAGGAAGAATGGAAGTCAAAAGACCTGACCCAAAGAGTAGAGAGGAAAGCAAAAGAGGGTAACCTAAAGGAATTAAACCATCTCCTCCTATCTGCTTTTTGTGTAGAGAAACTAGCCATCTGGCCAGAAACTGTCCTAAAAAACTAAAGGAAGAACCCATGGAAATAGGCTGTCTAAAAGGGGTAGAATGGGAAGAACCCGAAGAAGATCTGGAAACCTTTAGCATATGGTTATGTCAGTCTTCCGCTGACTTTACGTATGAAAAGGGCATGGTAAATGGAAAACAAGTAAAAGCATTAATCAACTCGGGTAGCAAACAGACCACCATAAGGGCCAATTTGGTTGCAACAACAGACCTCAGGAATGCACCCTAGTTAGTTGCATGTGTACACAGGGATAATGAAATATACCCCAAGATACCCATGCATATTAACATCAGGGGGGAGTTATATCTAGTATCATCAGCCATAATTCTGGGGCTCCCTGAAGAAGTCATTGTGGGAAGGGACTTCCCTGCGTTCGCCACTCTCTTGCAGGAACTTCCAACTCCCCATAGGGAATTTATACCTCTAAACTATTGCCACTCAAACTGTTACTCCCAAAACTCTCCAGTGTGGGAGTGGGTGGAGACAGAACCTCATGAGCCTACCATTTGCCAAAAATCTTCCACGAGACATGGGGAACATCAAATTCCAGGATCACCCCTTTGATGGCAGTTTATGGGATACATTCGGGAGACAAATCAGAACATCTTGGCCCTACCAGACCGGAGGAAAAGAAGCCTATGGAATATGCAAGAGTCATTGGATATATTTCCCTCTTGTTCTATACAGGGTCTTCAAATTGAAGGACCTAGGCAAAGACCAAGTATATCCACCTTGCATGGGGGAAGGTCACGTGAGAAACCAGAAGGTGTCTCACCCACTAGTCCCCGGGGATCAGTCATCCAAGTGGCCAGGTCACTGCCATCACTTTTGGATCCAGTTCCTGGGAGTGGACCAGTGCGGGAGCATCACATAGATGAGGGGTCTTCAGGAAGTGGGAGTGGGACACTGGATGGTAAAACGTGGTATCCTCTTCCCTGTAACACCTTTACCCCCTCCTAGCAGGTAGGTTACTTAGGAACTCTACCCCCAGAGCACTTTTACACAGACAGCCCGCTATGGGAGAAAACAGTCTAACACCCGAGCCGTGGACCTGACATGTCCCAATGCATTGGTCAGGCGAGGTCTTTGCTTTAAACCTCCCCACATGGATCAAAGGTGGAGCATGAAAGAACACTCTGAGCGAGGCAAAGCACACAAGTATCAGCAGTTTCAAGATGGCAGCTGAGCGAAAGAAAAAAGACAGCAAAACTGTAGAGGATTGTAAGGAGGGAAATTCACATGAACTTTCCGTTAAGGAACCGTTACTTTCAAGACCCCTCGATATTGGAAAGAGAAAGACCAGGAAACCAAGCTGATGAATCGTGTCAGTGATACCCGCGGCCCTCCCGCGTCACTAATCAAGGCTGGGAGAAGCAACAGCCACTGTGGTACTGTCCTTGACTTCAAGAACAAAGCGGCATCAGAGAAAACAACACAGCCAGTAAGTTGGGGAGACTGATACAGGACTGGTCTGTGTTAAAGCCAAGGTTGGAATCAGCAACATTGTATGGCGAGTGCTGGAATCAACATTGTTAAAACACAGGAGATAAAAGACACAAGTAAATTTGAACTGCCTATGAGTGTTTGAACTTTGAGAGGAAAAGATACAATACTTTTGACAGGGTGGTCCAGCACCGCATGTGTGCTCAATCGAAGGTCTCTGTAAGGTATCCAGTTGAGAAGTGGGTCTGAGTCTGGCAGAGGTAGACCCAGGGTGAAAAGAATTCAAAGTGTTATAAAGGAATTGTAAATCGAACTTGAGGTCCTGCGACGGATCAAGCAAAATCCTGTGCCCAGTCAAAAGTCTTCGATTTTTGATACAGTAAAGAAAGTTTGGAAAAACGAGATAAATTGGTCAAAGCCTGGCGGAGAGAGACTAATTGAAAGTTTTGTGTTAAAGTGGGTCTGGGCCTGGCAGAAGGGGACCCAAGGTGAAAATTGAATCACCAGAGAATTTGCGCATATGAGAATACTGAGGAAAAAGGAACTTTGAATGTGTGTTTGTCGCATCAGGCCCTCTGAAGTAAGAGAGATTGAATGGCAAAGACACTTTGGCACAGAAGGCCCTGATACTGAGATTTTGAACTGCATCCTCGTGCTAGAAAAGCCAAAGTATGTGCTAAGCTCGAGTGTGCCGCCTTGTCCCGTGCTGATAACGTGGGAAGGGGATGCTAACGGCTAAACTATTATGAGATATAATTTCTTGAACAGTTTTCTTTTGTATAACATTGTTTCCCACACCATGTGTATTTAGAAGTAAGGATTGGCAATAGGTTTATTAGCATAAGCCCATTTCATTTGAACAAGACACCACTAGGACTGCGTTATTATTATTTGATGGTTGTAACTTGCTCCCATCTTTAGACTTAGTATTAGATAGGCATTTTTAAAACCCAATTGAAGTTCAATAAACACCCTTGAACTGCGATCACTTGTGTCTGTCTTCACTGTTTGATATTGTGCCTTCCTTACACTGCTCCACACTGCCCCCAGTGCAGCTGCCTCCAAGCCACAACTCTAGGCCACACAAAGTGGAGGAGCGATAGACACAAGCGAAGTAGAGCAGAACACAGGGGACAAGTGGTTCCCACTGCCTGTGAGGAGAGCAGACTGTACAAGAGAGTGCTAACCCCACAAAAATAATTCAGGAAGGAGGTCACAGCCCCAAAGAGCTCCGTAAGCACTGTGAGAAACCTGACAGTTTCTCCGTAGCTAGTCCCCGGGGATCTGTCATCCAGGTGGCCAGGAAACAGCCATCGTTATTGGATCCAGTTCCTTGGGGTGGACCAGTGAGGGAGGATCACCTGGATGAGGGGTCCTTGGGGAGTGGGAGTCGGACACGGACAGGCGAGACGGGGTATCCCCTTCTTTCAACACCTTTTCCCCATCCTATTACGTAGGATATTCCAAAACACTGCCCCACCCCTTTTTCCACATGAACACTTTCACACAACACGAAAGACAACAGACTAACACCAGGGCCGTTTACCTGATGTGTCTCAATACCAGGGTCAGGCATGGTCAGGCAATTGAATGGAATCACACACACCTGATGTCCCTTTCCCTTCTCCATAGGCATAAAAGGTGGCGCACAAGAGCACAGGATGAGCAAGGCAGACCGCACAATGTAAGAGCTAACTCAGCACGGCAGTTCAAGAGGCGGAGAAAGACGGCGCAGACCGAGAGGGTGACAAGGAAAGAGTCGACCTTGCCCTTTCCAACCAAGGCCCGCGAAACCTGCGCAGAGGGAACAATAAGTCTGCGAACAATAGCCAAGGTGTTGTGTACCAGATGTCAACGGTACACAAGACCCTCCTCTGCTGATTGCCAAGACGGGAAGAGACGCTTGTCTCTGTGGTACCAACCTTGACTCTGAGGCGAAAGACAGCCAAGCAGTTCATCACAGCCGGTAAGTCTAGGGGAGTGTTGATTAGAAACTGAACTGTGTTGAATGAAAAGTAGCCAAAGGCTAAGTTGAACTTTGAAAAGCAAAAGGATACTTTTAAAACCAGATACAAAGGAGTCCGGCACCACGTGGGTGCACACACAGGAAACTCTGGGCGATTACCCAACGGTAAAGACTACCGTAAACAGAAGGCCTTGGGAAGAGGTCAAGAACGGTCAAAGTGGTCATACAGGGGACTCGTAAAATCCTCTCCACCATCGAAAGTCTTTGACCGACAAAGAACTATGAACGCTAAGGTAAGTGAATCCTGCATGTTGAAAATTAGCACATGAACTGTGTTTCATTGAAATTAGCGAGACTGAACCCTGCAGAGGGAAGCCGACAACTAGGGGCAACTGCCAAAAACCTGGTTAAAAAACATTACGATAAGTGAAATCATGAGCGTTGCAAGACAAGGGGAAGAGAAATATCCACAACATATCAGTCTTAGCCCTGTGCAAGGGCAGTCCAGCACCAAAATGCTAGGCAATTCTCTTCTGTTGAAGAGTACCAACAGCAACCCCAGACACGTGTTTCGGCCTGCCTGGGCCTCATCAATGAGGTGCAGCTGTGCCTCTCTTACAACAGTGAGCAAGAGGTCAATGTCTGGATTACCCTAGTAGATTAGGGAGAGACCCAAAATAACTTTGTAATATTGCATTTGTATTGTATTGTATTGTATTGTATTTTGTTATTCATATAGCGCTCTTTCCCCACTTGTGTGGCCTCAGTGCGCTTTTCTCAGCTGGAACGCCCTTGGTGACCATAGTCGATGTGTTCAGAAATTCTAGGGAGTTCAGCTTAGGAGATGTATGTGTGTATGTTGCCGTTCTAAGACTTGGGTGGCTGGCAAGGCTCGACTAAGCAGCCCCAGGAGATGTCAGACACGTGGGTGGGTGCTGTTGGGAGTTAGACACAGATTGCTATTGTTGAGAGTGTTGATCTGAGGCCAGTTATACTGGGTACTGGGTTCCTTTCGGTTGGTAGTCGCTGTATGCTAGTGGAAGAGGTGTTGAGGTACGTCAGTTGTTTCATCTGGACAGCTGTGTGTGATGCTAGACCGTTGGAGCTTAGCCATAGCCGTATTCTATTGTGCGTGTATGCTTGGACGTGCCTGCGGCCTTTGTCCACACTAGTGGTGTGAGATATACGTACCGTAAGCTGCAAGATTCTTCGGCCGAGGCAATATTTGTCCAGGTTTAGAACTGAGAGTCCTATACAAATGGGACTACGTTTCACAATGTGGCATGTTTCAGCATATAGTAAACAGAGTTAAAGGCTACAGCTAGATTTGAGAAACCTGTTTAGTGGGAGAGAGGCCTAGATGTGTCTTTCGTTGGCGGCATTGCGAAAGTGGAGCGAGAGGGTATCACATAAGGCTTGGGAGCTTGGAGTGGTCAAGTGCAAGCATGAGGCGGATTTGAATTCTGCTATGATTTTATGTAGTTCCTTACTCGGGTTGCAAGCATTTTGGATTCTGTTCCCGTAGAACGATTTCTTGCTTTTGTTTTTTATTCTTTTTTTTAAAAAGTTTATTTCAAACTTTTAAAAATATCACACATAGCAATGACTTATTTGTTTGCAAATGTGGCAATTGAGTCACAAATTGTCCTTTTCCTAAAATGTTAGCTTACATAGCAAAACATGTAACACATAAGACATAAAAGAACAATCAATGGGAACAGAAAGAACAGAGGAAATGGAAATGAAAGGAGGGAGGAGAAACTAGCTGGAAGGACTGTCGATCGATGAAATAGGGACAATCCCTTTTCATCCGTGGCCAAGTAATTTCTTGTTTTTTACAGAATTCAATGCTTGTCAAGAGCACGATTTACTTGGTCGATGCACCATTAGGAGCTTGGATTTGTCATTTTTTTATTGAGTTCCTCAAGAAAAAAAGTCAAGGCAAAAACCAGCTTGTTGTTTTCTCCCGTTTGCCTTCTTACCCACCACTCCTCTCCTGTTAACAATGGGTTTTTAGTGATTTCAAACCCCATGTGCTTGGTTCTCAGGTCTTTCAACTCTGGATAAAACAAGACAAGATTTTTCAATGACTCTTCTATGCTTTTACAGAATCTGCACGAGCGGATCTTTCTTTTCTTCACCGTAGCTTTCTTTCCTCATATTTTTTATTTCTTTAGTTTGAAATAAATTGAATCTAAACTTTAGAAACGTTTTTTTAGCCTCTTACTCAGAAATTGTTCCATGTATTTGGGTAGCTTTTTCAGTGCTTTCAACTCACATGCAGAATTCCTCATGCACTTATGTTGTAGTCTCTGGTCAGTTGTATCAATCCAGTCTTGTTGCCATAGTTTTTTTTTACAGCATCTGGGTTTTGTATAAGGGTTTCTTTGTCAGTGTTCAATTGTGTGAGGAGTATTACACAACTTTGTCTCCACTTATACAAAATTGTTTCTTTTCCAGTCACTGTCGGGGTGTTCAAGATCTTAAGTTTCGGAAGATTATCTGCTCCTAACACCTTTGTGTACAACGACAAAGAGTTCCACATGACTCTTGCGTTGATAGAAGTCAAACCGATCTCGTATTGCACGCAGGCTGTAGGGAAACATTGAGGTAGTTGGAGAATTTGCTTCCAGAATATATGTTCACATTGAGCCCAGAGTGAATAAGGGCATCCAAACAGAACTTCCACTCCACGTATGAGCGCTGAAATGACTTTATTTCTGTAAAAGCTTACTACTGGCTTTAAGGAATATTTGCCAAACTTTTTATGCATCATTGCCCCTTGGGTGGCCAGTTGCTTACACTTTGTTATGATTTTTCTCTTCATCGGCTCAATAGTAATGTTTGAATTCATTATTATTCCTATATATTGTGTTTGAGAAACGCATTTAAATGTTTCTTTCCCCAACTTGCATTGAAAATTTGTTTTGGTTCTTTTTTGGATCCTTGTAAGTTTTTTAGAACTAGGATTTCTGTCTTTTCGATGTTAATTTCGAGGCCGTTGGTATCGATGTATTTATTCAGAGCTGACAACTTCCTCTGTAAACTGATAGGAGTCAAGTCCAGGAACACAATATCGTTCGCATATATCATCCAATTAATTTGGTTTCAGTTAATTTTCGGCAGAAGCTATTGTGGTTCTTCGAGTGCAGGCCCACATCGGCTATAAATAAGTTGAAAAGTGTTGAGCCCAGTGGGCATCCCTGTTTTAATCCACGGAATGTCTTTATTGGAGATGTCACTTGTCCATTTTGATGTAGGCGAATTTGAATTCGCGTATTAGAGTACAATTCTTTGATGGCCTTGATTAAACTTGCTGGACAGCCTCTTCTCACCATTTTTTGTCCATAGCATCTCCCAATCTACTCCGTCTGATGCATGCGCCAGATCTACGAAGGCTAGGTAGATGGGGGTGCCCCTACTGATTGCCTCAATTTTTAGTAGATTTAAAATGAGCAAATTCAGGCCATATCCAACAGCTCTAACGAATCCCGTTTGTCGGGGATGGAAGGTTCCAATGTATTTGATCCATGATGTTAAGTGATCTAGGAGTTGGGTGGCAAAGATTTTTCCTACCACATCTAATAATGCTATAGGGCGGTAGTTTTTAGGCTCTGATCTTGGGCCCTTTTTAAAGATTGGCACTATTATAGCAAGTTTCCATGAGCACTGTATTCTGCCTTCTTTTAGTATGTTTTTAAAAAGTTTATCACAGAAGTCTGCCCATTCGTGTGGATCTTCTTTCAACATATAGTTTGTAAGGCCGTCCGGACCAGTTGCCCTTGATGAACTAATTTGCATGATGTGCAAATATCATCTCTTGTGATCGAAATGTTCCAGTGGCTTAGCCTTGGAAGTTCTGAGTAAGTGGATGAGCCCTGTTTCTTAAAACGGCTTGTGTAATGGGTGATCCATTGCTCTTCCGTCACCATATTACACTGACTCACGGTTTGGGGCCTCTCCATTTCATTATGGCCCAAATGTCTCTGGAATTTCTCTGGGCCAGGCTTCTCAACATGGTTTCTGCATCTCGTTGTTCCATGATTCCTTTGTGCCCAATTAGCCAGTTTTTGTACTACATCTTCTTTTTTTCTTTTTTCTCTCTTTGATATACTGTCTGGCTTTTCATGATGCTTCTGATACTCTTTTGTAACTCTCATTTTTTGGCCACGACTTCTGGATCATACACATGTTTTTTAAGAAGGGACTTTTCCACCCCATTTCTTCGTTCTTTGTGCATTTGGAGAAGGGGCTATATTCTATCAGGTCACTTTCGGTCTCCGTATCCTTATCCTTCAAATCCTTTGTCAATTTTCTGATCTTTACACTACCATTCTCAGTCGATTGCGACCGGGTTCTAGATTTAATGGGTCTTTCCAGGTTGTAGGCTGAATTGTCCTTTCGCATAAAAAAACAATTTTTACTAAATTGTGATCACTTTGTTGTGTTCTGATCACCTTAAGGTCATTGATGTTTTTTGCCATGTTTTCCGAGATAAAGAAATAGTCCAGTACAGAGTTTTGGTTTCCTCTTTCCCATGTTGCGTTTGGCGGGATATCACCCTTGGTGTTTCCGTTTAGTAACATCATACCTCTAGCCTCTATTGTTTTAAGTATGTTTCCCGTCTTGTTTTTGGAGGTTCCATACTTAGTGGAGGTTTCCGTTGTTACTATCTCCATGTTAAGGTCTCCACACAGAATGATATAAGGATTGAAATCGTTAGATACAATGTTATCCAGGAGATCACATATTTCGTCTATGAAGGCCATCTTCCCTGTGGCTTGATGTTGCCAATAGATGTTAAGAATATGGATCTTGATCTTCTTTCCGTCTAAATTCGATTTCAATTCTATGGTGGTCAATTGAATGTATGGAGATGGATTACTTGTGCTTAGTATTCATAGTCCACTTTCTTGCTTAACTAGGGTAATCAACCAGACATCGGCCGTCCTTTGTGCTGAATAATCACCAGATTTAACGCAAGTTTATATCCTTCTACACATGGGACTTTTGCTAACCATGTTTCCTGCAAACATATGATATCAAATGGTCCAAGGATTTCGGAAGATTTATTATGCAGATGGGTGAAACCACATGTGTTCCACGTGCACATCTGGTTCACTCTCGTTGCGCACTCTGCCGGGCGTTAGCTGGACTTGTGGGTACTTAGAGCTTCCACCAACCAGTTCCATGTATCATCTGGTTTACTCCTGACCTTATTTTCTTTCAGGGTGGGGTTACCCGTTGAAATTTTACTATTTCCTTGAAAAGTAATTTTTATTAGCTTTTTTGGGCCTGTGATTTCCAGTGATGAGTTATTTTCTTCTTCTACATCCGCTTCCTCCATTTCCAACTGTCTTTCATGATTTTTTACTCTTTCTCTCGTACGTTGTTTTCCATTTGTCATTATTCTGATTGTATCCCTGATTTTTCTTGTTTATGAACTTTGGCTGGCTGGGGGTATTTGGGTTGTATCTCTAATTTCAATTTCTTTGACATGAAACCACGGGTTGCAAAGCTACAGAGCTCTATCCAGAATAATGTCACAGTTGATCCTAGAGTATATGTGGATTACTACTCAATGAAAACTGGATTCTGTGATAAAGTCAACTGTCTTGATGTCATTAGACAGGATTGATTTGAATGCTGGAAGATGATGGAGGAGTTGTAAGACATTGGGCCTCATTACACGGATGGCGGTAAGGGTTTACCGGTATCAGTATTTTACCGGTACCGGTAAATCCTTACCGCCTTACTACGAGGTCCCTTTGCGGGTTGGGGAATTTAATGCCTGCTTTTTGCAGGCGTTAAAAACCAACCCGCAAAGGGACCAGGGATCTAATTACGGTACTGCAATTTGCGGTACCGTAATTAGCGCCTTCCCCATTCCCATAGAGCCCTATGGGGCAAAAATGGGAATGGGGAAGGGCAATGGTGGAAGGGGGAATTACCGCCCCGCCAACCTTGGAATAGGGCGGTAATTCCCCTTTCCACCAAGGCGGTGCCGGTATTTTACCGGCATGAACCATGGCGCTGAAAGCGCCATGGTTCACCGCCATCCGTGTAATGAGGCCCATTGTATCTATTCAAGATGAGACCGTCTCTGCTTGGGTTGCTTCTTTCCAATAACAGATAATAACTTTCCTCTTTTTTTGTCTCTTGTTTGTGTACATCTCCCTAGATGACTCAGTAGAGCGGTTGTCTGTTCTCTATTCATCCTCTTCATCAGCCTTCCTCCCCATCTTTCTTTTAGTGATCTGCGTTGAGTCACAACAAGATGAGGATCTCAACTCTGCGTTCATATTGTTAGGAGTTTTTTTAGATTTATTTTCCACACAGCTTTTCTGTATTGTTGTTAACGCTCCAGATACCGTCCTCTTTCTTCGATCCTCAATTGTGGCAAATACATCCCTTTCAGGTGTCCCTGATCTCTCTTCTAGGATGGAGGCATGAGACTCCTTTGGTGTGGAAGGCATAAAGCATACTCGTTTGGTTAATTTGACTTTAGGAGACATTGGCTCCAACTGGGGCTGGTCAGAGTGCTTTTCCTCCGAATCCGAGCACCAGATAATTCTGTCCTCATGGGGCATTTCTGGAGCCTCGTCTTCTTCCTCATCATTTGTGTCATAAATTGATAAATTCAGTAGTTCGTTTATCAAAATTGCATCTTCACTTTTGTCCACAGGTTGACTGCTGCTTTTTTTATTTTACTCTCATCCATTTTGTCACCTGCTTGTTCTTTGGTCATTATTTGCAAGAGTTTTATGCGGTCTTATTCTTTTGTTTTGTCATGTTTTTCATTTGTTTTTTTTACTTTTAACGTGTTTTGCACCCTCTGTGCTTTGGTTTTTAGGCATTTCTTTTTTGGGTTTTTCAAATATTGCGTAAGTTTCATTTCTTTTATTCATAACTGTTTCCACCTCAGTTGGCGCACTTGCAGGATTAGTGGATGTCCCCTCTGCGTTTGCCAAGGTTGATGGAAGAGCCATCACCATTTCCTTGGATCTCTCAGTCTTGATTTCAATAGTGCCGCCCTGCACTTCCTTATTTTGAGGTAGTGTTGGCCCTTCTATGGGCACAAGCAAAACCACAACACTACATATATTTACGGATTCCACAAATGGACTTCTAGTGGGGACACTCAAGTTATCGATTTCCAGTTCTTGAGCTCTTGTGTCCTTTAGCCTCTTACCAGAAGCCGATAGACTTGGCCTTTTACGTTCCGTTCTTTCTCGTGCCACTTCTGGGTTGGCAGGTTGCTGTTCATCTCTAGAGATGTGATTTCTTTTTAGTATCGACAAAGCTTCTCTTGCCACCTCTGCTAGTAATCTTTCATCCTCTCTGTTATTTCTTAGTAACTCTTTCCGAATATTTATTGATGTCTAATTTTTACAGTTTTCATTGTGAATTTAATATTTTGTTTCTTGTAGATCCATTTCGAGCTTAGTCATCTTTGCAATGAGGGTGTTCTGATCTCTGTAGTTCTCGTTAAATTGCTCATAGATTTTTGACAGAGGTGCTATGGCAATAGTCATTGCTGACATGACGTTAGGTCTTAAGTCATTCACCACCATTTCAGCCATTTCTGCCATTTCATGCAGAAGTTTTGTCTTAAATTGGTCATTCGTATGAACCTCCTTTCTTTCAGAAGCAGCTCTCTCCGTATTGTTGGAGAATCTCTATAAATGAATGAAGAATCGGAAGATGAAGATTCCGTTGTTGAACTTGAACTTGAGCTTGAACTTTCTTCATCAGTTTCTTGAGCTCTTGGTTTGGGTCTTCCCCTGAAATTTTTGTTTTGTTTTTCATGATCTTTTTCACAATGGGATTTCGTTTTTGTGAACAGCATATTGTCGAAAGAGGACTGGAATCAATCCGACGCCTTTTCAGGGATTGTCTTTGGACTTGGGAATCCATTTGAGGCTCCTTTTGTGTGTCCCTATTGGTCTTCTTCATGTGATTTTCATAAGTCACTGTGTTACTTTTGGTTCTTATTTTAACCCTCTGTCTTTCCTTATCCCTGTGATCTTCTTTATCTGCATTACTACAGCTTACTTTAGCATTTAATTCCACTAGATCTTTAATGAATTGATCAGCCACCGCGATTGAATTGCGGCGGACAGTCACAATAGTGGATTCTTGTTGATCAAGGAGCATTTCTGGCTCGGCGAAAGGGTCAGTTACGGACCTCGTTTTGCTTTTGTTGTTTTGCTCCAAGCACCACCTCCTGCGCTTTACTGTCTCAGGGTAGTTAATTTTCGGCAAATGCACTATCCTCCTGACACAGGGCAATTGCCAGGTTTATAAGGATTGCAATTTGCAGATGTTGCTTCATTGTCTCTGGTAGCGCCCTCTAACCATGCTAATCCCTTTTCAAGTGTCGCTCTGCTTGGAGAGTATGCAGGTGCGGGGGCAGGGCCTCGAGTTTCACCTCTGAGCTTCACTCTGAGCTTTTTCCGCTCTAAGGTGTGACCTAGAGTGTGATCTATTTGTATTTATTTATTTGTAAAGCGCAGCCAAGCCCTGGGGCATCTGGGCGCTGAGACGTACATGTTGCACAAGCATGAATATACAGACAATCTTACATGTTACAAGAGCATTGCAGTGGAAACAATAAAACATAAGTAAGAAATATGGTACAGAGAAACAGGTAAAACAAGCAAAGTTATACAAGCAGTGCAAGTTGTTGGCATATATGGTACAAAATGCAGGTAGATAAATAAGCAATTTAGAAGACATATATAAAGTATACAATTTAAGACATATATACAACAGGTGATGATGCTAACATAGCAGTTTGTGCATAGTACAGATAATTTTATAAGGTGGGAGGGTTCTAGACCTGCTCGAAGAACCACGCTTTAACCTTGCTGCAGAATAGTGAGCAGGATGGTTCCTCTCTTTTGGCGATAGGAAGGGCATTTCAATTTTTGCAGCAAGGACTGGGAAGCTGACTCCACCAGCACATTGTTGGTTAAATCATGGGATGTCAACGCAATGCGATTGCGATATTCTAGTTGGTCGCAATGAGTTGTGACGAGAGAAAGTGTCGCAGAGATATATGGGGCCTGGTTATTAAGGCACTTGTGGGTAAGTGAGAGTGATTTGAGGTCTATTCTTTGCTTAATATTTAGCCAATTTATGGTTTGTCTAGTTGCGACTAAACAGTCGATGTGAGATTCACTTTCACTCGCCCCTCACCCTCTCCTCACACATACTTGTTCCAGAGCTCTGGCGTTTTCTTCAAGGTTCCCCTGTTGCATTTGTACTGGGGGCATTGACACAGAGTTACATTGCTTCAACTGTGATCGCATTATGGACTGACTCACAGGTTTCATGGAGTCCATCATGAATTCACTGTCCCACACCATACACAAGGAACACTCCCGCAACACTCTGTGATGCTCCGCGTCGGGGTTTGGGCTTCTGAAGGTGAACTCCTCCTTCAGTAGTAGAGCAGAAAAAAAACACTGCTGCAGGTTCCAGGACACGAGCAGAACATCGAACACAAGGAACACTCCCACAACACTCTGCAACGCTGCGCATCGGGGTGTGGGATTTTGAAGGTGAACTCCTTCTTCAGTAGCAGAGCGAAAAAAAAACACTGCCACAGGTTCCAGGACACGAGCAGTACACCGAACACAAGGAACACTCCCACAACACTCTGCAACGCTGCGCATCGGGGTGTGGGATTTTGAAGGTGAACTCCTTCTTCAGTAGCAGAGCGAAAAAAAAACACTGCCACAGGTTCCAGTACACGAGCAGCACACCAAACACAAAGAACACTCCCACAACACTCTGCTTTTTTTGATTTCCGATCTGTAAGTTCTGGTTGTCCTTGCTAGGGTGGATTTGTTCTGGGCTGACGGGTCAGCTCTCCAAGCCCGTTCAAGGTGGTGCTTAAGCGTTTTTTGTGGTTTTTGATTGGGGATTGAACCACTTAGGCATTGGTCCCTATCTCAGCGAGGTACGTTTAGGGGTGTGAGGGCATTTGTAAGCCAGCGGTCGAAGGATTCTATTGCTGGGGGTCCTTCTTGGAGGGAAAATGAGTTGAGGGAATTGTGGAGTGAGAATTCAAGATCCGGGGTGAATACCATTTTGTTCCATAGTGAGAAAATAGAAGGGTGGGTAAGTGGTGGTTGTGAGTGACTTTGACCGCTGACCTCAGTGCTCAGAGGTATGGAGAAACACAGCGCTGAGTGATCGGTCCATGGCCCCTTGCTCACTATTCTTAGAGAGGCACAGCTCCACCCTACTGATGAGGCCCAACCAGACCAAAACACCTGTCTGGGGTTGCTGCTGGTACTCTTGTTCAGAGGAGAATTGCTTAGCATTTCAGTGCTGGACTGCCCTAGGGCTGGACAAAGACTGATATGTTTTAGATGCTTCTCCTCTGTGAAAGATAGTGAGCTAAAGACTCTGGGTAAGTCTCTCGTAACTCGGACTAATGTCCGGCAGAGGTGCTCACAGGACCCCCCTTGTTTTTTGCTTTTTCCTTTAAAGCACCCAGTCAGGCTTCTCACAGTTCATCCTACACAATTCACAGTGATTTATCACAAATGCAGGATTCACTACCCTATGTCAGGCTCTCCTAGGGCCTTCTGGTATCTATAGTTTTAACAAAAGGGGTCCAACCAGAGTGTTGCTCTTTCATGGTGCTCTTTCATGGTGTAAGAAAGTGTTTGTATCGGAAAGGGGGGGGGGTAGAACTTCTGAATATCCTACGGGATAGGATGGGGAAAAGGTGTTATAAGGAAGGGGGAACCACATCTCACCCATCGGTGTTCCACTTCCACTCCCCAAGGACCCCTCATCCAGGTGATCCTCCCGCACGAGTCCACCCCCAGGAACTGGATCTAATAGCGATGGCCATGTCCTGGCTACCTGGATGACAGATCCCCGGGGACTAGTCAGTGAGACACCTTCCGGTTTCTCACAGTGGCCAGTGTGAAGGCATCATGAAGTAAGACACAGACAACAGACTTAAAGTTCAAAGTAAAATACTTTATTAAATCAAATGTCAGGATGTTAGAGGGCCTAACTTGCCCTATACTAAGGTGGAATTTCCCTACCTGAACTAAACTGAGGAAAGTCTGTGTCGAAGAGTTCAACTTAAAAGTCTGTCTGTTTCCAAAACCTATGCTTGCCCTCCCAACTAAAGTTAACCAATGTGTAAGGATGTCAAAACCAATAGAATAGTGTTCAACTGAAAGTTCTGAGCCTCTTCCAGATCACAGCTTTCTCTCAGCTCCCCTTCCCCAAGTATAATAAAGTTCCATGGAAAGTCTCAAGATTACCTTTCTCCAGTCCCCAGTAATAAAGTTTGATATAGTTCAAAACCAATACTTGGGGTTCCCTTCACCAAGTTTCAAGTACCACTGTTCACAGAAAACAAAATATAGCTCCCACACCACGCTATGTAGCTGCTCACGTCTCAGGGCTCCCTTCCCCAAACTTTATCTCCGTTATTACAATGTCTTTGAGTTTTCTATGTGTAGGGCTCACCGGATTGGCGCAGATGTCAGACCAGCTATCACAGGTCACGCAGCCATGATCCCTAACTCTTGGCCTTTTGTCTTTGATGTGATGACTTTCAATCTTCTGGCTTGTTCTTATCAGCCTGTTGGCTCTGCCATCACTTGTTACGCCTCCTTTCAGACTTTTAGGTCTTGGCACTCTGCATTCATTCATAAAAGTTTAGTTGAGAGTGTTTTAGTCACATCAACCTTCCTATGTCTCTGTCACCCTTGTGCTCTCTGCTGTAACTGCTTTACCCTTGGGCGTTTGGGTTTTTCACTTTAATTGCTTGGGTTTATTCCATTCCACCCTTAAAATGCTTAACTGCAATATTCTATTCCATTTAGTGTTCAATAAGCATGTATGCCGCTTAATTATAAAGTTCTGTTTGATCCGGTTAGCAATATGCATTGGTTTTAATGTATATTAAAGTTTCATTCATTTCGGCATTCCATAATATTTAGTTTCATTTTGGTTTTAAAGTTCAACTGGATTTGGTATTCAATAAGTCATGCTTTGCTTAATTTTCAATGTTCTATTTAGTCGGCCTTCAGGGAGCCTTGTTTCATGCAATTCTGAAAGTTCCATTTAGTTTGGTTTCCATAGACATGATTTTGTGTAACTTCTAAAGTTCTGTTTAGTTCAACATTCAGTAACATTGTAGGAGCTCCCGGCATTCGTCTCCTTCTCTCGTGCTCAACTTGCCTGCCACTTGTCTTCCTCTACACGCCGGCCCCCGGAGTAGTGCTTTTTGGACGCGAACAACATCCCTCCTTCTTGGTGCTGAACCGCAGCTCCTGCACGGCTCACGGAAGCCCGCAGGCTACACACACTTCCAAGGACTCTGGCTACGGGCTGTGTAAGCCTCAGTGCTTGGCTCCAATATAACATTTTTGAGTTGCTACCCTGTCAAAAATAGCTAGGACGTATTGCAATATACGCTGTGAAAGAACAATGGTGGCACATTGGACAGTGATGCCTTTTCCCCACGCTTGGCTGGCCTATAAGGCAATAGTGCAATTGGATCCGTAATGCCCTGGCTGGGTGGATCTGGGCATGTATCACTCCTTTGGTGATTATTTGTTTTTAACAATTCTAATAGTAGTTAAACGCTTTTCCTTGTTAATAACCTGTAGGGGCTGGAGTTGTCTGTCTTATTTCTTCTGTTTGTTTGTAGGCTTCCTTGTAGATAGCAAGGGTACGGAGTTGCCTGCCCCCACCCCTTCCACCTCATTTTCTCCTTGGTTTTTCGTGTAAGATCTCTTTTTGAGTTTTGAGTGTGTCGCCACTCATTTTTACATGTTTCTCCTACCATTTCATATTTGTTTTTGACAGTTCTAAGATGGCCGTCGGCAATCATACAGCTCTTCTGCTGTGATTTGGCCCCTGGATCACCTGTTCATTTTCTTCACCCTTATGAGGGCTGGTTGGGCATAGTCACAGCTCTCTCCTTCGGTGATTATTAGGTCTTATCATATTTGCTCTTGTTTCCACTTCCTTGAAAATTAACACAAAACTCTGGAGCCGCCTCGCTCTTTCCTTTTAATTGTTGGTTTCTTTTTTAGACAGAAAGGACCCTTATTTCGCCATGGATTCCTTCTAAGACCCCCCTCTGGTTCTCGAGTGTGCCTTAGCTTGTTTCTCCTACCATTTTGTATTTGTGTTTGACCATTTTAAGATAGCCAACAGCAATCCAACAGTTCTTCTGCTGTGAGTGGGCCAGTAGACCACCTTCCCATTTTCACCGACCCTACGTTTCGCGCTTTGCAGTACTGCACAGCCGTGCCCACGGCTGCTGCAACAGAGGTAAGCCTGTCTAAGATTGTATGCACTGAAGACACAAGGCACCTGGGTTTCCAATAGACTAACTGGCCTCCCTTGTTTTGTGGTATATTTAATCTTTAGTATTTACTCAAGTTCAGTCATTTTTTGATCCTTCCATCATCTGATACCTGAAATATACTCTATAGGTATTTTGTGAGATTCTTCTTATTTTTCTCTTGTTCCTGTGGGCTTTTTAGTACTTTCTTGTGCTACCTTGGTAAATGGACAGAGGAAACCAGAGTTTTCATCCTGCTTCCTAGACAATGTGTGTTTATTATTAAAACCATCAAAACATTAAAGATCTACTTTCAGCTAATGGCCTATATGTTTCAGTTGGCATGGAAACGCAGCTGAAACAATTTTCTGGGCCTTTTTTGGTTCAAGCTACCCTAACACATTTCTCCATGTAAAAAGCACTGATCCAACTGGTGGTGTGTTAGGCCTTGCTTCAACGATCACATCTTAATACTCAATGATCGGTCATGTTAACATGGAACCACGCTCCTTATACTTAAATTTCAGATTTCAACTCTTGATTACCTAGCGTTCTTGGTAACATATTGCCCTTCATCCTCTATACCCTATTTGCTTTTTTTTTCTCACCTTGAATATAAGACTGGCCAATGTTTATGCTACAATTTTTCCAAGTTGTGCTGGGCCTCACTGATGATATTGGCTACAAGTTTGATCTTATTTTATGCCTTGATAATTCAGTCTCATGTATGGTCCCATTTCCAGTAACTTGTCCTGATCACTGGTCATCCCCTTACAAATCAAGCTACCCTCTCCTGACTTTCGTCCTACCTCGCCCCTAGCAATGCTTCGAAGAGCATGGAATAAAGACTCAATTTCTGTCACCACTTCTTTTCCTCTATCCCACTGTGCCAGTTACTAAGTATCTTGCTCATGGAAGACCATAATAATAATAATTTAATAATAATAATAATAATAATAATAATAATAATAATAATAATAATAATAATAATAATAATAATAATAATAATAATATAGCATTTATTTAGCGCTACGAACCCGGTTAATGCCTTGGTTCTCTGATATCGCAAATCTGTCAGACTGGTGGTCAGACAGTTGTAACATTGCTGGCATCATTATAAATACCAATAAATATCGATAAATACCAAATGTCTACCTCCCCTCTGACAGGACAATCTATAGGCCAGTTGTCAATGTTTACCATCAAACAATATCTACAGATAAATCTGCCCATTACATCCCTCATGTTTCGTCATGGCATCTAAGTGAACTGTGGTGCTAAGCCATTCCCCACACCTAGGGGAACTGTCTGGCTCAACCTACGCTCACAGCTAGGCGTATTGTTTTCTCAGCTGTTTGTCACACCCCATTCCAATCCACCCGAAAAAACCAACAAGACAGAACCCACATATAGTGTAGCAGGCTACTACTCCAACGAAAGCCTCAGGCCTCCCCTCCCCATCCAGTCTAGCCCATCACCAGCCCCCCCTACCCTCTCCCCCTCCCCCAGCAAACCATCAGGCCCAGCCCACCTAGAACCCAACAAACACTGAGACTACCGCCAACCAATGACCTGACTAAGACACGCCAGATACCCCACAACCCGACCACTAAAAGAAAACATGCAAGGAAACAACCACTCAAATGAACCTAATTCCAAGCCATAGAGGAGAACAATCACAGAGCAATCAGAAACACAAAACAACAACTCAGGAGGGCAATCGCTCCAGCAACCCCCACAAACACCAACCATGGGAAGTGACATGCTACCGTGAGGCAAGCAAACAACCACCAGCCATGGGAAGCCGTTCATAACCGTGCGTCAAACCACCACTAAATCACGGGAAGCCACTCGCAACCGTGAGACAATCTGAAGTACAGACAATGCCACGCCTATAAACCATCAGACTCAAGAGAAACCAAGACAAAGAGACAACCACAAGGGAACCACGACAGACCTCCAGGTCGCCGAACTACAGAACACCAACAGAACGCACACCTATAGCAGCACCACAATAAGTGCACCCCTGATAGTCCACCAGAACAAACGACCACACATGCAAACAGGATATCAGAACCTCAAAGAATAAATGATGAAACGACAAGGGAACCTCTGCCAACATGTCCTGAATCTGAGGAAGAACCAGAGCAGGCCATAACCCCAATAAGAAACCTAACCGATCTGTATAACGACAAAACTAGAACAATTGAGCTTGTTCCACAACCCACACACGACAGGTAGAACCACCAACAAAACCACCCAAAGACATAAGCCATAACAAAACTAACGACCTTAAAGAGGAAACTACAATGTAACCTAATCAACTCCGGATCGATGCCCAAACACTCAACTGAGATACTTACTCTGCGACAGGGGAATTGACATCCTATTCATCACAGAAACCTGGCTAGCTGAAAACTACAAAGTGATCCTTTGCTGCCTACCCAACAACTTCAAATGCAAACAAGCGAACAGGAAAGGGAAAATAGGAGGAGAACTTGTGGTAGCCTACAAAGAACACCTAATAATAAAAACAGCCGGCCCCTTCAACTTACCACAGACCTACAATCAAACCTCACATTCATTCTGATCTATAGGCCACCAACCTACGACGTGGCCTCCCCAGGCCTCTTCAAAGAAGTAGTCATAAATCTAGCCATACAGCATAAACATCTGATCATTCCCTGAGACTTCAACATATGGTTTGAAGATGAGAACCCCAACTCGCAGAAAATGTTAATCAAGCAACTCGAGACCATGAACCTCTGACAGATGGTGAAAGGAGCGACACACACAGCTGGGCACACCCTGGATGCAATATTTGCCAATAAAAACCTGGTCACAACGTCACCACCATCCAAATACTACAGAGCGAACACCTCATTATCCCTTTGTGATCCAAATACCATGTAAGTGATTTCAATGCGGCACTTCACCTAAGTCAATGACTAGCGTAGGATGCACAACTGAAACCCTTAATTATTTATTTGTGTTTATAAATTCTTTTATTCTGAATGATGTACCACTTATATCACGCCCCTCTCTTTAAACCCCCTCTTTAAACCCCCTCCTCCCCCGGTCACACTGAACCAGGAAGCAGGCTGGTTTGCAAAGTTAAAATATTTATTTATATTACAATATGATCATACTATTTTTAATGGGCATACAATAATCACCAATGGGGTGATGTCGCACTAAACAATCTCCTTAATCACAAGGAGTAATGATGGGAAAAAATAATGCTGCACAGAAAAAATGTGTTCAATCAAATGGCAATGTGATTAC
Organism: Ambystoma mexicanum; assembly: GCF_040938575.1. Classification (NCBI taxonomy): domain Eukaryota; kingdom Metazoa; phylum Chordata; class Amphibia; order Caudata; family Ambystomatidae; genus Ambystoma; species Ambystoma mexicanum. The sequence continues at coordinate 140,289,534 of NC_090922.1, read as the reverse complement.
TATTTCCCCTGCACACCCCTCAATCCCCCCATTATGCAATATGAAGAGATGGAAGGAGAGAGAACAGGTTTCAGGAATGCAGATTTCAACAAAATATATCAATCCCAATTTCCCCCCAGCAAAATCCAGAGAAAAACAGAATTGATTGGCAAACTTGTCAAAAATGGTTTTGAAGTTGGCTTTGAATGGAATAGGTAAAACACTAACAGGGTAATTCATAGAATTCAGCGCACAAGTAGCGCACGCGGCTGGCGCACAGCGTGCGCGTGCGATAGTCTGCGCCAGCCGCGTGCGCCAAAACCGAATCCGGCGCACAGCGTATTCATGGATTTTAGCTTCCCCAGGCAGCCGTGGCGCACAGTGGCGCAGCTACTCGCTGCAGCGCCAGTTACGCCCCCAGGAACGCCCCTTGCGCTGGGAAATCTCATAAAAATCACAAACCAGCGCAAGGGGCTGCGCTAATCCTGGACCATCACGGCAAGCGGCCCATGCGATTTTCAAGGGTGCGCGGGAAGTTTCACACGTCAAATCCGAGGCTACGTCCATTTCAGGGGTGCGCGGGAAGTTTCACACGCGAAAAGCCAGGGTACGTCCATTACAGGGGTGCGCGGGAAGTTTCACACGCGAAAAGCTAGGCTACGGGAATTCCAGGGGTGCGCGGGAAGTCCCACACGCGAAAAGCCAGGGTACGTCCATTACAGGGGTGCGCGTGAAGTTTCACACGCGAAAAGCTAGGCTACGGGAATTGCAGGGGTGCGCGGGAAGTCCCACACGCGAAAAGCCAGGGTACGTCCATTACAGGGGTGCGCGGGGAAGTTTCACACGCGAAATCCCAGGCTACTTCCATTTCAGGGGTGCGCGGGAACGTTTCACACGCGAAATCCCAGGCTACGTCCATTTCAGGGGTGCGCGGGAAGTTTCACACGCGAAAAGCCAGGGTACGTCCATTACAGGGGTGCGCGGGAAGTTTCACACGCGAAAAGCTAGGCTACGGGAATTCCAGGGGTGCGCGGGAAGTCCCACACGCGAAAAGCCAGGGTACGTCCATTACAGGGGTGCGCGTGAAGTTTCACACGCGAAAAGCTAGGCTACGGGAATTGCAGGGGTGCGCGGGAAGTCCCACACGCGAAAAGCCAGGGTACGTCCATTACAGGGGTTCGCGGGAAGTTTCACACGTGAAAAGCTAGGCTATGGGAATTCCAGGGGTGCGCGGGAAGTCCCACACGCGAAAAGCCAGGGTACGTCCATTACAGGGGTGCGCGTGAAGTTTCACACGCGAAAAGCTAGGCTACGGGAATTGCAGGGGTGCGCGGGAAGTCCCACACGCGAAAAGCCAGGGTACGTCCATTACAGGGGTGCGCGGGGAAGTTTCACACGCGAAATCCCAGGCTACGTCCATTTCAGGGGGGCGTGGATAGTTGAACACGCTACTCCGATCGTTGGGTCTTCACAGGTCTTCCCTGTACAGCCTCCACGTCCCCTGCATGCAGTCCACACCACAGGGGATTACCCTGCACACCTGCTCATGACTCCCACCCCCCAGCAGTCATGGGGCACCCTCCACCAGGCCCCCACCCATGTCTCCCACCACCCCCACCCCCCAGCAGTCATGGGGCACCCTCCACCAGGCCCCCACCCATGTCCCACTCATGCCTCCCACCACCCCCACCCCCCAGCACTGTGGGGCACCTGCCAGCAGGCCCCCACTTATGTCCCACTCATGCCTCCCACCACACCCACCCCCCAGCACTGTGGGGCACCTGCCAGCAGGCCCCCAATTATGTCCCACTCATGCCTCCCACCACCCCCACCCCCCAGCACTGTGGGGCACCTGCCAGCAGGCCCCCACTTATGTCCCACTCATGTCTCCCACCACACCCACCCCCCAGCACTGTGGGGCACCTGCCAGCAGGCCCCCACTTATGTCCCACTCATGCCTCCCACCACCCCCACCCCCCAGCACTGTGGGGCACCTGCCAGCAGGCCCCCACTTATGTCCCACTCATGTCTCCCACCACACCCACCCCCCAGCACTATGGGGCACCTGCCAGCAGGCCCCCACTTATGTCCCACTCATGCCTCCCACCACCCCCACCCCCCAGCACTGTGGGGCACCTGCCAGCAGGCCCCCACTTATGTCCCACTCATGCCTCCCACCACACCCACCCCCAGCACTGTGGGGCACCTGCCAGCAGGCCCCCACTTATGTCCCACTCATGCCTCCCACCACACCCACCCCCCAGCACTGTGGGGCACCCTCCACCAGGCCCACACAGATGTTCCCCTGCCAATAGGAAATCACAACACAGATCCCAGGATCCCATGGGCAACCACATCCCACCCCATGTCACCCCAGTCCATACACACATCCAAGGTACACATCCATTCAAAAATCAAATACCCATTACATGATACATAACCAATGAGCAGTATGCGCATGAGTCCAAGTCCGTCAGACTCACACAATGGCAACACATGACTGTGAAAACCCAGATTGTGACAGTCAACAAACCAATGAGAGAAGTCCACACAATAGAATCAAAAGAACAATGTATTAAAATGTAAGAAGGAAAAAAAAAGAAACACCTAAATGAATACACAAAGTAACAGGTAAAAAACAAAAAAAATCTAATGAAAGGTGAAATCCAAAAGAACGGGTGCAAAGTCAATCAAAATGGAAATCAAAAACAAACACATTGCCCCATGGTCCAAATAATAAAATCGAAAATATCCACAAACTATGTACAAAGATGATTGTCCGGGTCCAATATCCCTAAAAACCATAAAATGAAACCTACCCAAAACCTAACTAATGCTAACTATATACAAAAAACGTGGGCCATTGTCCAATCAACCCAAATAATAAATAAAAATAAAGGAAACCTACTATCTACATAACTATATACAAAGGCGGCAGGCCAGTCCTGCGGCTCACTGAGAGATGTTATGGGCCAGGGCATCATCGAACTCCCTTTCTATCTCCCCGAGGCGTTCATCCTCAATGGCCCCGAGGGCCCGCAGGGCTGACGCAGTGTCCACCTCCAAGCCCCTGCGGATCTCCTCGAGGCACTCGGCACGCCTCAGGGCCCTCTGCATGGAGTCCACTGCCCTGACCATAGCGAGCCGCCCCTCTTCTGCCCGCCGCCTCTCCGCATCTATTGCGTGGCCTAACCGCTGCCACACGGAAGACACATTCTGTCCAGGGTCCTCCTGCCCTCCAGCCGATGGCTGCCCCTCCGATGTTGATGGCCCCGAGCCATGACGCCTCCCACGTCGCTGCCGCTGCCTCTGCAGCCACTGCCTCTGCCAGCACGACGGCATCCAGGCTGATGGTATCCACCGACGCCGTCGTGCACGTGCCCTGCCTGATGATGCCGGCACATCCTCCACCTGCAGGGGTCCAGTTGCCATGGTGTCCACACCAGCTGGACCACCGACTCCCGACTGTGGCAGGGATGGGATCCCCACTGAGCCGGCTGCATTGGTCGGGGCAGGTCCACAGGGGGCCCTGGTGTCAACTGGGCCGGAAGACGGCAAGGAGAACGACCGGCGCATACTTTCCACAGAGGAGGAGATGCCCGACACATTGGCCATCACCTGCAGAAAACCCGCGCCAATGGCAGATCCCAACTGGGCCACGTCGGCACGGTGCTCTTCGTGATGATGTGCGTGCTCCTCCCGGGAAGCACGCACGTCATCACGAATGACCCCCGTGCGCAACGCGACCCCAATCAGGACCTTTTCCATGCGCCCACGGGTCCCCTCGTCCGCAGGTGGAGGGGAGTCAGATGACATAGACACCCCCTCCACCTGCGGACGGGCCTGGGACGGGGCATCCATGCTGGTGCATGGTGGTGCACTCACAGGGTCAGGGACAGCGACATGCACAGGCACCTCCACGGCGACCTGTGCTGCCTCCTGCCCCTGGCCCTGGACTGCACCACTTGCACCAGCAGGGATGCCCCCACCAGGCCTCAGGTGTGCCTCAGTCTCGGCCGCCTCCTCCTCTGTAGAAACCACCAACCTGGATGGCTCCTTGCCCTCTTCCGCTGTAGCTGGCCCCTGTGGGGGCTCACCCACCCCTTCCGCCGCAGCCGTGGGGGCATCCCCGCCGTCTACCTCCACAGCGCCGTCTCCGCCCTCTCCATCACTAGCCGCTGCATAGAGGGAGACATAGAACACAAGCATCAGGGCACTGTACAATGGTCCCCTACACAGGAAGCAATATCAGATGACTGGCAATGGTAAAGTACACTTCTATCATGTCCCTCCACAACACATGGGTCAGGCAATACACACACGCAACACCCATGGTCCATGGCATGCACATCAACATACATGTCCACTGCACTCTTCTAAAGTACGATGTCATGGAACTCACATGCATCATTGGTCATGCAAATCACACGCACACACTTCACCTCTGTCACATCCATGTGGCCTCGTACATCACAAACACAGTGGATACAAGGATGATTAGGCAGCATCAGTGAATCTGTACAGTGTCACAGACATGTGTCATGCATCCATGCCATTCAAAAGTCACAGACATGCAGGTCAAGCACACCGACCTCGACACCATACATGTACCTGGCATCAGCATCCATCCCTCACCCACACCCATGTCCACGAACATACACTTGCATGCTCACATGTGTCCAATCTGCATAGGCCTCCTCAGGTTGCATAGCAACACATACAACAACCATGTGATCCACAAATTACTGGTCGCACATGCATCGCCATGACAACACTGCACACATACATGCCTACAAGGCCCATTCCACACATACAGCATCACACAACCAGCACACTGCAACATGCACTGTCTCACACAGCAATGCCTGCACACTTACCGCTCAACTCCAGACGGGTCTCCCTCTCAAGGACCTGGGAGTGGAGCGCTGGGTGTATGCGTGCCAGGACCCTCATTTGGATCGAACTCATGTGGCCCCGGCCCCCCTCCACGAGGCGCCGGGCCTTTGAGAGGGTCCTGGACCTGCAGTCCTCCCAACGCTTCCTGACATGTGGGTTGTCGCGGACTGCCACCCCCTCCGCGTTGATGGCAGTCACGATGTCGTCCCAGATCCGAGTCCGTCCTTCATAGTTGGCGCGGCTACTTCCGAAGAGGGCATCATACTGCCCCAGGACTCGCTCCACCAGGACCCCAACCTCGGTGACACTGAAGCTGGGGCCCCTCTGCCTCTCTGGCTGGGGGTTGCCAGTGGTGCCAGATGTTTCAGTGCCCGACATGGCAACCCCAGAGGCAGGAGTGGGTGGGCAACTTGGTCCTGGGGCTGGGCTGTGGAGTGGTGTTCTTCCAGTCGGGAGTCTTCAGTTCCAGCAGGGGTGGACACAGCAACTGTACGCCTGCAGATGGCTGATGTGCAGGCACCAAATGGCAGGGCACGGTGGCAGCAGGCAGGCAGGCAGGCAGCAGCAGATGGCACGTGGGAGGCTGCTCGGGGCACTGGGGGGCAGTAACTCGGCCTTCTGGGCAGGAGCGTGGTCTTCCGTGTGTGAACGCGTGGCCAGCTTGATACGGAGTGAATTGGCATGTGAAAATCATGCACGTCTGCGTGGAATCCGAGGAAAGGCCCTCAGCGCGTAAGCACGTCAGCACGCGTACGCGATTTCATTGGTCCAAAGGGCCAGGCACGTAAGCGCGTCTATAACGCACGGCCGTTTCCCAACCCGCGTGATTGGTCCAAAGGGCCAGGCGCGTAAGCGCGTCTATAACGCACGGCCGTTTCCCAACCCGCGTGATTGGTCCAAAGGGCCAGGCGCGTAAGCGCGTCTATAACGCACGGCCGTTTCCCAACCCGCGTGAAAAAATAAACCTCCCGCGCGAGCGCGTCAGCACGCGTACGCGATCTCATTGGTCCAAAGGGCCAGGCGCGTAAGCGCGCCTATGACGCACGGGTGTTTCCCAACCCACGTGAAAGAAACACAAGCCAGTGTCAATGCGTGTGATTGGAGGCTGGCCCTTCAGCGCCTACACGCGGAAGTGATGCAGGACCTGTGAGCCTGCATAAAAGGTACATGTAGAACGCCATTTCCTTGTACGTGCTTTTCGTGGAGAGCGAGTTGGTGTATTCTGTACTTCTTGTCAGTTGACACGCGATTTACTTCACGGCGTTCAAAGGTCGTACTCCCTGTTACCTCTGACAGCTTTTTCTCTATTGCTCTTTTTCCTGGGCCTGTTTCCTCACACAGCGTTCCCTTCTACTGTTGTCCTGTCTCCTCAGACAGCGTCCCATTCTTCTTTTGGCGGGGGTGTTGCCAACGCGCACACGCGCGTCTTTTTGACGCATTTCTCCCTGGCAGACGGTGAGTTGCGCACGCATCTATCATCTGTGCTTGCCCCGTGTGTCACGTACCTCTTCAGAGGTCAATCTAGGCTGCGTGTGACACGCATACGTTCATTCTTGTGTTACTGGATGCCACAGCGTAGTGCAGGGTTTTTTATACGCACACGTGGTCTAGGAGGGGTATCGTGCACGTTCCTTAACTTTTTTGGGGTGCCTGTGCGTTGCGTGACCCGTCATCTTTCCCCAGGGGTGTCATATAGCCTTGCCACTGCACTAGGGTACGAATACCATCTGGTACCCAACCCCTTTGACACCCAATTGCCCAGGACAATTGTGCACACCCACTCCCATACGCACAATAACATCAGTGCCATGGTTGGGAGGCGTGCAAGCCGTAAGGGTGGCAAAGGTGGCCGAGCCACACGTGGTGGCCGTGGAGGATCCACTAGGGGATGTGGTTGTGACTTGCAGGGTGCCCCTGTCCCCCCCAGTCTGGAGGACCAGTCAGGGACACCCATGACCCCCCCCCTCACCCCCCCCCAGGTTGAGGGTCATGTGGCTGATACCAACCCTGATCAGCCCTTGTTGGACCAGCCCATTGTGGCACCAGACCTGTCCGAGGGTGACTCCATCGCTGACATCCAGGTCAGCAGGTCCACTGCACGTGCACCGGTGCACATTGGTGTCATCAGGACACGCGCATCTATGCCAGATAGGTCATCTGCTGCCCCCCGTGGGCAGGGTGTGGCTCCATCCACCCCACCTCTCATACACCCTGCCAAGACTGTGTCGGTCCTAGTTCATGCACCTCAGATCAGGCCTGACCCTATCCCTCTACCCCCAATGCCTGCACCTACTCCCATGCTGAGTGTGCAATCCCACACACCCAGTACTGAGTCCACCACGGCTCCTGCCCCTAGTGTCCACAGCGGCGTAGGACACTCTGGATCCCCACCCCCTTCCAAGCGGAAGAGGAAGAGTGCACGTCCGGCACAGGCTGATGCCCCAGGCACGGCTGCACAGTCCGGCCCATCAAGGAAGCCCAGCTTCACAGACGCCGAACTGAATGCACTTGTTCAGTATGTGTCAGACCATGATAGGGAAATGGTCATCGTTGCAGGGTCCAAGACCACACATGCCAGACGCCAGGCACACTGGCAGACCATTGCTGACAAAATAAGTGCCCTTGGAGTAGTGAGGCGCACAGCTAGTGATTGCCAGAAGCGCTAGAATGACCTTAAGTGCAGGGCAAAGGATAAGCTGGCCTCAAGTCATGCCGCAACCTTGGTGACTGGAGGTGGGTCCCCAGCACAGGAAATAGAACTCACACCACACGAGTCCGTAGCTGGATCCTACGTCACCGAGGGACAACTCCAAGGTGTGGGAGATCTCCCTGATTACGAGGCATCATCCGGTGAGTGCACATGCATGTGTGTTATATCCATGTGCATGGTGTGTGTGCGAAGCCTTCATGTTGGGTGCCTGTCAAGGGGGTGTGTGGCAGAGTTGATAGTGTCACCCATGTGCCTCATCCAGTATGTTCAGTGCAACACCATGTGCCCACACCACTATCCCTACTGGCAACAGTGCACATATGGCCCTACACCATGGAAGTTCCCCTTGAATTGTCATTTTGTCACGACATTGTTGCTCATTCTCCCCTGTCTATTCATCTTATGTCTTACATACCATTCCTACACTTTCCCCCAGCCATTCAAGTTCCATCGTCACATGCCTGACATGCAATGATACCACATGCTAATGCGTCCTCTGTATATACATGGCACTCAACATGCTGTCATACTCTGGAATTTGCCTTGACACCCACCTCCTACCTGTGTGCTCTTGTTCCGTCTGGTTTCAAGCCCCATTCCCTCACACTCCATGCTCCACTCTATGTCAGGTACACTGGATGTCTTTGCCACGGTCATGACAATCCGCCTGAAGCCCCATGCCAATGCTGACTCCTGGCATGACTCGGATCTTGTGAACCCAAAACACAGGTGCCGGGTGGCAGAGAGGAAATGGCCTGCATCATGCTCATCCTCTGGCAAACTGGCCTGCCGCCTGCTCCAAAGGCAATAGCGTCTCACCCTTCTCACCAAGATGAGAGCCCCAATCCAAGGGCACATATCTGCGGCATCTGACAACTCTGCAGGACACATTGAAATCTGCAAGGACCTTGCCGAGCCAGATGCAGTGTGTACCTCCCCTGTCCCCTCCGAGCCCACAGCACTGCATGACTGTCTCTGTACCCCTATAGGCCACCCCCCCAGCACTTGTCTGCGTCTACCACCATCTGCCCTCGACGTTAAGTCCTACTTACCTTGTACAGCACTTCCAGCCGCAATTTCCCCTTGCACTTCATTGTGCCACCCACCTCTGCACTTGCGTTACATGAATGACACCAGCACCAGTAGGATTGTTGAATGGCATCCCCTTCTGCCCCACCACCCCTCAGTGCTCTGCTGTACCTTCATACATTTCTGTACAGGTGCTTCACGAATGCTATATGAATCCGTTACAGGTGATGGGGAGGTGGAAGCTCATTGTTTACTGCATTTTGTTAATGTTGACAAGGCACTGTGCATCGTGGCCAAATGGGACTAGCAGATCCATGTCCAACATGTTAACTTCTTGATGTGATGAAGCAATGTCAGGACCAGAGGGGCCAAAATCCAAATTAGTTGCCCTCCTCTCCCTCTTCACTTGGTGGCTATGTCACATGCCATGTGTGTGATGGCATGTGCATTTGACATGGCAATCACCGGCCAATGTGTGATGCCAGTGCTAGGCAGCATGGGGAGCAGGCGTTGCTCTCCATTCTCTGTGTCATCATTGTGTGCCCTGAGCCTCCCCTCCAGACCCAGTGATGGTGAATGCATAGGAGGTTTCCCAGTCATGTGGGACATGTGTCATTGAACTACTGGCTCTGTTGTTCATCAGCCCTTGTTGTATGCCATGGTGCTAATGCCTGTTTCCATTTCTCTCTTTCATGTCTTTGCAGGGGACGACGCACTTGTTGATGCTGGGGATGTGGTGGTGGAGCCGTCCCAGGAGGGCAACCCGGGCCGACCTTCCACAAGTGAGGGACGTGGTGTGTTTGTGGGTGAAAACCCACAAGTGCTGCAGGTCGTGCTGTCGAGGGGTGTCTCTGGGGGTTCCTCCCCCGAGCAGTATTCAGGTGTAGACTCGGAGGATGACACCTATGTGCAGTCGCAGGTGAGTGTTCTTGGGAGAGAATCTCCTCTGTCCGACCCACCTGCAGCCGGGTTATTGCCCTCAATGGGGATGTCAGTGTCGGCAGCTCAGCCTCCGGTGGTTACGGATGCAGGGCCACACCACACAATCTCTGATCCTGTTCCTGGGGCTGCAGATCAGAGAGGGAATGCAGTCCTGCAGCCTGAGGCTTTGCCGGCACAGCAAGGCGCAGTCCGCCTTGCCCCAGGCAGGTGTGGTGCCCGCCAACGTGGTGGCCGTATGCCACCTGGCAATACCGCTTGGGAGCAATCCATCTACGGTATGGCCACCCAACAGGCAGCATCATCCGAGATGATTGCACAGGCCATGGATAGGGTGGCCACTTCCATTGTCCCCCCAGAAAGGCTGATGGAGCGACTGGAGCAGGCTACAGAGTCCATCTGCCAGGCACACAGGGAGGACATGTTGGCATCCAACATGGACAGGCGGGCAGGACTGGCGACTCTGCGGGAATCACTTTCCATGGAGTCCCAGCGCCACAGGGAAGGCCTGAGGGAAGAATTCCATCACCTCAGGTCGACCCTGTCAGAGCTTGAGGCTTCATCCCATAGAAGGACAGAGGAGCAGCTGGAGCGTCTGACACGGACGCTCTCGGCCGAGATGCAGGCAACTCGTGCGGAGGTCAGGTCATCCCGGAAGTTACTGCATGGGGACCTCCGCATGATTATAATCCAGAACCAGACCTTCCAGACCCGCCTGCTTGCAGCCATGGAGGAGCAAACTCGGGCTTTGCGTGGGCTGCCTCCCATTGTCACACCATCTTCTGAGGCAGCTCCCCCACCTCCTGAGTCAGCTGCAGGGTCTGGCCAGAGCGATAGCGACTCATCTCCCACAACAGAGTAGCCGTGTGGGCCACGAGCCTATGGGGTGTTTTTACTTCCCATGATCCACACAGGTGGATTGTGGCGTGCATCCTGTCCTCGGACCTCATAGGTGGCCCCCCCCCTCCCCGCCGGCCCTTTCATGGCCATTTTTTCTTATCATATTTTTCTTTTTCAAGTGTGTTGCCTTGTGTGGGTACCTGGGCATACACTGTATTGTGGCTGGGCACATGCAGGCTTGTCCTGAGTTTGGTTTCGATGCTTGGGTACCTGGCATCCACACCCCTCCTGCTTCCGTTTCCATGGGCTTGCAAAGGGTGTGCCCAAGTGACAGCAAATTACACTGTGGACTCCCATGAGCTGTTGGGCAGTCCATAGTCAATACTGTGTAGACATTCATAGTGTACATTGTTGTTGCACCTAACTATGCATGATGGTTTGATATGTGCCTCAACTTACATATGTTACTCATGTTTTTCTGGTATTTCACACAGTTCTTCACACGGGCATACTCTCTGGAGTCAGACTACATGTCGGTAGATGTGCAGCGACACTTTTGCGTGGCGCCATCACTGTACATCTGGACGGTGAGGACATACCAGCACAATCAGGTATTGAGACTACCATTGATTACATGCATTGTGTCTTGTTTTGGTGGGCTTCAGGGTGGGTTGGTGTGTAATTTGATTGAAATGACTCTTACACAGGTGTGTAGTAGTGCCTCCATCACGGTTAGCTGTTCAAGTGCGGCTATGTTCCATTTGGGGCACTGCAATTTGTGACACCGGTGTCATGTTGTGAGGGTCAGTTTGTTTGCTCTCACATACCATGACATGGTGTCCTCTGTGGCGGGACTGTGAAGGGATTGGGTGACATGGCAATGTTGTCATGTAGCAATTCGCCTGTGCCAATGCATATTTGATGAATGGAGTTGTGTCTTTTCATAGTTATGCATTGCTGGTGTATGTGTAGGTAGGGGTGCACACATAGTGACACTTCCATGTTAACAATCTCAGGCTGATGTGTTTCTGACAGTTTATTGTCAAGAAATGTTGTGACATTGTCAGGTAGTGTCATCATTGATCGTCAGATGGTATGTGCCAGAGCAGTGTGCACTAGCCAGCACTGTGATTCCTAGGTGAAGAAGTTGGCCACCAGTTGCGTACGGGCTGCCTCCCCCCGTGCCCTTTCCCCTCCCATGCGCAGCGGGCGTGCATGTGGTTGTGGATGTGGGGGCACCACCATGTCCACGGGCAGGCCCCGGTGTGTTGCAACGTTGTGCAGGACACATGCTGCCACTATGATCCTGCACACTAGTGGGGGAGCATATAACAGCTGCCCGCCAGAACGGTCAAGGGAGCGAAAGCGTGACTTCAGCACTCCGAATGTGCGCTCCACTATGCCCCGTGTTGCAATGTGGGCTGTGTTGTACCTTACCTCGGGTGGCGTGGTGGGGTTCCGGATTGGGGTCATCATGTGGGGGCTGATAGGGTAGGCACTGTCCCCTGCGGAGGTGGTGATGGGTATCATTAGTGGTGTTGTGACATGACCCTGTATCTGACATGCATGCATGTGCAGTGGCATTCATGCTCACCAAGCAGCCATGTATCTCCATGCCGGCCAGCCTCTAGGTCCCGGCTTAGGGTAGACATTCTGTAGATGAAGCTGTCGTGGGTGGACCCGGGATAGTTGGCATATACTGATGTGATGATTCCCTTGGCATTGCATACAACTTGCACGTTGATGGAATGCCAGTGCTTGCGGTTTCTATAGATGTGCTCTGTTGCCCTGGGGGGACGTAGAGCCACATGGGTGCAGTCAATTGCACCAAGCACTTTGGGGAATTGAGCCACACCATAGAATTCCTGGATGCACGCCCGCCTTTCTGCAGGAGTCCTGGGGAGATATATGTGCCTGCGGACTGATGGCCGTGCAGTGATGATGTTCAAGACCTGGTGTAGACAGCGTGACTGCGTGGCCTGTGACACACCACCCACTATGGCACTTGTCCGCTGAAAAGATCCAGTGCCCAAGAAGTGCAGTACATTGAGGACCTTCTGCAGGGGGCTGAGTGCTTGGGAGCACAGGGTGGGTGATGTGAGGTCATCCTCCCACTCACTGACCAGGTCCAGTATGATGTGTGCTGGAAACCTGTACCTCCCATACACCTGGTCATCAGGCATCCCGAATAGGCTGGTTCTGGGTGAGAAAATTCTGGCCCTGACTCTCCTCCTCCTCCTCCTTTGGTAACCCACAGCCACTGCTGCTAGGAACGGTATGTTCATCTTTGCACTGAGCTTGTAGGATGTTTTCACGTGAATATTTAGACGTGCCGGGTCACGTACGCCTGCTTCCTGCAGGCGTACGTCTTTCCGTATTGCCTGTTGTAATTTTGCACGTGTCGTGGCCGAGCGTGTGTGACTACATGCTCGAGGTTTACCAGGTTAAATGTACGTTATTAATATTGTAATTGTATTCAGATGTAAATGGTAACCGGGCGTTTTTCACGCGCGCTGTTGAATATGCGATTACTCGCTCTGTGCCTTTGGACCAATGAAATCGGGTACGCGTGCTGACACGCTCGCGCGGCACGTGTATTTTTTTCACGTGGGTTGGGAAACACCCGTGCGTCATAGGCGCGCTTACGCGCCTGGCCCTTTGGACCAATGAGATTGCGTACGCGTGCTGACGCGCTCGCGCGGGAGGTTTATTTTTTCACGCGGGTTGGGAAACGGCCGTGCGTTATAGACGCGCTTACGCGCCTGGCCCTTTGGACCAATCACGCGGGTTGGGAAACGGCCGTGCGTTATAGACGCGCTTACGCGCCTGGCCCTTTGGACCAATCACGCGGGTTGGGAAACGGCCGTGCGTTATAGACGCGCTTACGCGCCTGGCCCTTTGGACCAATGAAATCGCGTACGCGTGCTGACGTGCTTACGCGGCCTTTCCTCGGATTCCACGCAGACGTGCATGATTTTCACGTGCCAATTCACTCCGTATCAAGCTGGCCACGCGTTCACACACGGAAGACCACGCTCCTGCCCCGAAGGCCGGAATCCTGCCCCCCAGAGCCCCGAGCACGCTCCCACCTGCCATCTGCTGCTGCCTGACTGCCTGCTGCCCACGTGCCCTGCTGTTTGCTGCCTGCACATCAGCCAGGGGTGCAGTTGCTGTGACCACCCCTGCTGGAACCAAAGACTCCCGACAGCCGTACCATCGCTCCACAGCCCAGCCCCAGGACCCAGTTGCCCACCCACTCCTGCCTCTGGGGTTGCCATGTCAGGGAGCACAACATCTGGCACGACTGGCAACCCCCGGCCAGGGAGGCAGAGGGGCACCAGCTTCAGTGCCACCGAAGTTGGTGTCCTGGTGGAGCGAGTCCTGGGGCAGTATGATGCCCTCTACGGACGGATGCGCCTCGACAAGGAAGGACGGACCAGGATCTGGACGGACATTGTGACTGCCATCAACGCAGAGGGGGTGGCAGTCCGAGAATTCCATCAAGTCAAGAAGCGCTGGGAGGACTACAGGTCCAGGACCCTGAACAAGGCCCGGCGCCTCGTGAAGGCAGTGGATGCCAAGGGGCGGCGGGGCCACTTGTCGCAAGATGAACTTCAGGTCCTGGAACGCATATCCCCAGCGCTCCATGTCCAGGTCCTTGGGAGGCAGACCCGTCTGGAGTCGAGCGGTGAGTGTACATGCATACTGATTGTAAGCTGTGTGTGTGGTGGTGTGCCAGGAGTGTGCATGTTGCACATGTCTTTGTGTGGCCATGTATAAATGTGTGTGTGCAGGGCTGTGAGACAAGCACATGTGTGCCTGTGATGTGTGAGACAAGGATGGTGCATGTGTGTGTGTGTGTGCTTGCAGTGCAAATGCTTGTGTGTGGGCACATGTGTTTGACTGTGCATGTGAGTTGGCATGCTTGTGGTGTGACACATGGATGTTGATTCCAGGTGCATTAGTCTGCAGCGTGTGCGTGTGTGTAGTTGTGAAGGTTGCAACAGTGTTGCTACATGGATGCAGGTGACACTGTCATGTTGGAGAGTGAATTGCAAATGTGACATGGATGTTCATCTCATGACTGACAGTTTGCGGAGTGGTACACATGCTTGGATGTGTGCTTTGCATGTGTGCATGTGTATTTGAGTCCGTGTGTATCATGTGATGTGTGGCTCACCTTTGTCTGCTCATGCTGCTGTATGTGAATGTATGTAGCGGGCTGTAGCAATATGGCTGTTGAATGACTCATGTGTGTGCGTTGAGGAGACAAGTGTGTTGGGGATTGTGATGCCAGGTCTGGAGTATGACAATGCCACTCTTGTACAACTGTTATGTGTGTGAGTCAATTGTACAGTGTCCTGATGCCTGTCTCCTGTCTCTCCCTGCCTGCAGCGTCATCTGATGTGGAGGGCGGAGAAGGTGCTGTGGAGCACAGCGGCAGGGATGCCACCGCCAGCCGGAGACGCAAGGCCCGGCTCCCCTCCCCTGTTGTCATCTCGTCGGGGAGTGAGGAGTCCGGTGCTGTGTCCCAGGTCGCAGCTGCCGAGGGGAGGTCCAGGAGGCGCAGGAGGAAGTTGGACTCCTCAGCAGCAGAAGGGGCAGCTGAGACCCCACAGGGTTCCGCGGCGGAAGATGGCAGGGAGTCATCCAGGTTGGTGGTGGGTTTGGTGGAGGAGGAGGCCGTGCAAGGGACTGAGATGGGGTCTGGAGGTGGGCATTCCACTGGTGCTAGTGGTGCAGCACAGGGGCAGGGACAGGAGGCAGCACAGGCCGCCGCGGAGGTGCCTGTGTGTAATCCTGTCCCCGGTCCTGTGTCTGCATCATCTTGCACCAGCAGGGTTGCCCACGTCCGGACCCATTCTCAGGGAGACCAGGCTGTGTTCCTCCATACACTGGGCCGTGTTCCGACCCCCTCCTCACCTGAACCCCCTATGCGCCAGTCGTCGTCCGTGCCATCTTCCTACCCACCTGTCACCTGGGTGCCCTGTGGAGCTGCCTCTGACGATGGGGCCAGGCTGGTGGAGGACACATCCCTGCCCCAGTCGGGAGTCGTGAGTCCAGCAGGGGTGGCCACCGCAACAACAGCACCCCAAACAATGGAGGATGTGCAGGCAGCAGGTGTCAGGGCACCGGCACCAGCACGTCAGCAGCAGGAGGAAGAAGGTGGGAGCCTTGATGGCTCGGGGCCATCACCATCAGAGGGGCAGGCATCAGCCGGAGGGCAGGAGGACCCTGGACGTCAAGTGGCTTCCGTGTGGCAGCGGTTGGGCCATGCCATAGATGCGGAGCGGCGGCGGGCGGAAGAGGCGCGGCTCGCTATGGTCAGGGCGGAGAACTCCATGCGGAGGGCCCTGAGGCGGGCCGAGTGCCTCGAGGCCATCCGCAGGGAGTTGGAGGTGGGTACATCGGCGTCCCTGCAGACCCTCGGGGCTGTGGAACGGGGCCGCCTCCGGGACATTGAGCGGGAGTTCGATGATGCCCTGGCCCGGAACAACAATCAGTGAGCCGCAGGACTTGCCCGCCGCCTTTGTATATAGTTCTGTAGTTTACTTGTAGTTAGGTTTCCTTTGTTTTAATGTTATTATTTGGTTGCCAAAGGACAATGCACCACATTTTTGAATATAGACATTTTCTTACTTAGTGTAAATAGTTAGGTTTCATTTATTAGGGCTCATGGACCCGGATCATCATGTTGATAGTTTGAGGGATGTTAATATTTATTTTAATTTTTCACATGAGGCAATGTGTTTCTTCTTTCATTTGTACTTGGATTTAATTTTGGACTTTGACTTTGGACCCCTATTTTACTTTATTTTTGTTAATTAGTGTTCCTGATTTTTTTGGTTGTACTTTTTTATTATTTAGTTTGCATTGCTTGTTTATTGTTATTTTTTATTTTTACCATCCTTGTTTATTTTTAATACATTTTCATTTGATCCTTCAATGTGTTGTATCATCTCATTGCTTTCATGCATGACATGTGGGGTGTTTGGACATTCACTTGCAACATCTGTGTGTGACAGACATGTGTTCATTCATATGATTTACATTGGGTGTGTCACATGTCATTGTGTTTGATATGTGGGTGGATGGGATAGTTGTTTGGGAATTCTTGCAGGGCAGACTGTCCATTACGGTCATGATTGTGTGGGGTTGTGACCCAGGTGAAGGTGGACATGGATGGTACATGGGTGGGGGCCTTCTGGTAGGTGCCCCTGACTGCGGGGGGGGGGGGGGTGGTGGTAGACATGGGTGGGGGCCTTCTGGCAGGTGCCCCTGACTGCGGGGGGGGTGGGGGTGGTGGTAGACATGAGTGGGGGCCTGGTGGAGGCTGCCCCTGGTGGCGGGGGGGTGGGGGTGGTGGGGGGCATGGGTGGGGGCCTGGTGGAGGCTGCCCCTGGTGGCGGGGGGGTGGGGGTGATAGGGGACATGAGTGGGGGCCTGGTGGAGGCTGCCCCTGCACTGCTGGGGGTGGGGGTGATAGGGGACATGGGTGGGGGCCTGGTGGAGGCTGCCCCTGCACTGCTGGGGGGTGGGGGTGGTGGTAGACATGAGTGGGGGCCTGGTGGAGGCTGCCCCTGGTGGCGGGGGGGTGGGGGGCATGGGTGGGGGCCTGGTGGAGGCTGCCCCTGGTGGCGGGGGGGTGGGGGTGATAGGGGACATGAGTGGGGGCCTGGTGGAGGCTGCCCCTGCACTGCTGGGGGGTGGGGGTGATAGGGGACATGGGTGGGGGCCTGGTGGAGGCTGCCCCTGCACTGCTGGGGGGTGGGGGTGGATGGAGACATGAGTGGGGGCCTGGTGGAGGGTGCCCCTGCACTGCTGGGGGGTGGGGGTGGTGGGAGACATGGGTGGGGGCCTGGTGGAGGCTGCCCCTGCACTGCTGGGGGGTGGGGGTGGTGGGTGACATGAGTGGGGGCCTGGTGGAGGGTGCCCCTGGTGGCGGGGGGGTGGGGGTGATAGGGGACATGAGTGGGGGCCTGGTGGAGGCTGCCCCTGGTGGCGGGAGGGTGGGGGTGGTGGGAGACATGAGTGGGGGCCTGGTGGAGGGTGCCCCTGGTGGCGGGGGGGTGGGGGTGATAGGGGACATGAGTGGGGGCCTGGTGGAGGCTGCCCCTGGTGGCGGGAGTGTGGGGGTGGTGGGAGACATGAGTGGGGGCCTGGTGGAGGCTGCCCCTGGTGGCGGGGGGGTGGGGGTGGTGGGGGGCATGGGTGGGGGCCTGGTGGAGGCTGCCCCTGGTGGCGGGGGGGTGGGGGTGGTGGGAGACATGAGTGGGGGCCTGGTGGAGGGTGCCCCTGCACTGCTGGGGGGTGGGGGTGCAGGGGGACATGAGTGGGGGCCTGGTGGAGGGTGCCCCTGGTGGCGGGGGGGTGGGGGTGGTGGGTGACATGAGTGGGGGCCTGGTGGAGGGTGCCCCTGGTGGCGGGGGGGTGGGGGTGGTGGGAGACATGAGTGGGGGCCTGGTGGAGGGTGCACATGGTGACTGGGGGGGTGGAGGTGGTGGGTGACATGAGTGGGGGCCTGGTGGAGGCTGCCCCTGCACTGCTGGGGGGTGGGGGTGGTGGGAGACATGAGTGGGGGCCTGGTGGAGGGTGCCCCTGCACTGCTGGGGGGTGGGGGTGGTGGGAGACATGGGTGGGGGCCTGGTGGAGGCTGCCCCTGGTGGCGGGGGGGTGGGGGTGGTGAGAGACATGAGTGGGGGCCTGGTGGAGGGTGCCCCTGGTGGCGGGGGGGTGGGGGTGGTGGGAGACATGAGTGGGGGCCTGGTGGAGGGTGCCCCTGCACTGCTGGGGGGTGGGGGTGGTGGGTGACATGAGTGGGGGCCTGGTGGAGGGTGCCCCTGGATGGTGGGGGGTGGGGGTGGTGGGAGACATGAGTGGGGGCCTGGTGGAGGCTGCCCCTGGATGGTGGGGGGTGGGGGTGGTGGGAGACATGAGCAGGTGGGCAGGGTAGTCCCCTGTTTTGTGGGCTGCCTGCAGGGGCCGTCGAGGGTGACAGGACCCACCCAGCCTAATCGCGTGTGTAACTTCGCACGCACCCCTGTAATACACGTACCAAGCCAAATCGCGTGTGATAATTCCCGCGCACCCCTGAAATACACGCGCCCAGGCTATTCGCGTGTGGAAATTCCCGCGCACCCCTGAAATACACGTACCCTGCTGTAATCGCGTGTGGGACTTCCCGCGCACCCCTGAAATACACGCGCCCAGCCTATTCGCGTGTGGAAATTCCCGCGCACCCCTGAAATACACGTACCCTGCTGTAATCGCGTGTGGGACTTCCCGCGCACCCCTGTAATGGACGTACCCTGGCTTTTCGCGTGTGGGACTTCCCGCGCACCCCTGCAATTCCCGTAGCCTAGCTTTTCGCGTGTGAAACTTCACGCGCACCCCTGTAATGGACGTACCCTGGCTTTTCGCGTGTGGGACTTCCCGCGCACCCCTGCAATTCCCGTAGCCTAGCTTTTCGCGTGTGAAACTTCCCGCGCACCCCTGTAATGGACGTACCCTGGCTTTTCGCGTGTGGGACTTCCCGCGCACCCCTGAAATACACGTACCCTGCTGTAATCGCGTGTGGGACTTCCCGCGCACCCCTGTAATACACGCGCCAGCCTATTCGCGTGTGAAACTTCCCGCGCACCCCTGTAAATGACGTACCCTAGTTTTTCGCGTGTAGGATTTCACGCGCACCCCTGGAATTCCCGTAGCCTAGCTTTTCGCGTGTGAAACTTCCCGCGCACCCCTGTAATTGACGTACCCTGGCTTTTCGCGTGTGGAACTTCACACGCACCCCTGATATCGACGTGGCCAGGGCAATCGCGTGTGGGACTTCCCCGCACCCCGGGATACACGTACCCAGGGCAATCGCGCGAGTGACTTCTCGCGCCACCCGTTGTACACACACGCGCGAATTGTTGAACAGTGGGTGTCCGTGTTAATGGCGTACACCTTTGCACCTCATTTGTCCTTTGGGGTCACGGTATGGCCCATTGCTGTATGTGGGTGGTATTTGTTGGCGCAGGTTTTGGCGCACTTTCGTTAAGTGCGTCGGGACGCTACCGCCTGCTAACTTGTGGCGTACGTTTTTGGGCCTGTGCGCTGGTTTGATCGAGCGCTGTTTTGCCCTGTTCGAATCCATGAATACGTGTTGCCGGAGAGCGTGTGGGCGTTCCGCGCACTTGCCTCCTGTACTTCCCCGTGCCGCCCACATTCTTCCCCATTCCGAGTGTTGTGCCCCATTTTATTCCCCATTCCGAGTGTCCCGCCCTGTGTTCCGCCTACTTTAGAGCTGTGCGCTGCGCTCGGAGTGATAGCGCAGTGGCCGTGGCGCACGCCGTTGGTTGACCTGTGCGCCGGCGTGCGCCGCGCACTTTTTCAGCGCACGTCCTATGCTTTTCTTACGCACGGACTTCCATGAATCGACGTGCACTGGTTTCCCTGCGCTTTTCGCTATTTTTCGGCGCAGCGCACGTATAGGCCCCTCTGCGCCGGAATTTTCGGCGCACATTTATTCCATGAATCGGCCTGTAAATGGTTTAATTCACTGAAATTGTTGAAATTCTAATGGGAGCCGCTTTGTATGGTTGTAGACCATGGGTGCACAACATACGGACCGCGGGCCAGTTGCGGCCGCCATGCTCTTTTGTCCGGCCCGCGAGCCACAAAGACTTTCCTAATGGAGGGCGGCCAGCGGCCGCCCTCCATTAGGAAAGTCTTTGTTGTCTTCCGGGCCGGACAAAACACTGGCCCTCATTGGCTCAGCACACATATGCAACACGTCGCTCCTACGAGCCACGTAATGCGTGTGTGCTGCACCAATGGAGGGCCAGCACTACGGCTGGCGTGATCCATAAGGCTTGATGCCGGAAGGCATTTCAGCCTTGGACCACGCCAGCTGTAGTACGATTCCAGCGTTTCAGCTTACCTGCCGCTTACCTGCCTTCCAGCACGTCTCCGGTAAGTGGTCTGTTTGTGTTTGTGTGTCGGGTCTGTTTTGCTTTATGTTTGTGTGTGTATGTTGCGATTTGGGGGGGGGTGTCAGATGTGTATGAATGTTTGGATTTGAATGTTTTTTGTGTGTATGTTGAGATGCGGGGGTGGGGGGTGTCGGATGTGTATGAATGTTTGGATTTGAATGTTTTTTGTGTGTATGTTGAGATGCGAGGGTGGGGGGAGTGTCGGATGTGTATGAATGTTTGGATTTGAATGTATTTTGTGTGTTTGTTACGATGGGAGGTGGGGGGTGTCGGATGTGTATGAATGTTTGGATTTCAATGTTTTTTGTGTGTATGTTGAGATGCGGGGTGGGGGGGTGTCGGATGTGTATGAATGTTTGGATTTGAATGTATTTTGTGTGTATGTTGCGATGGGGGGTTGGGGGGTGTCAGATGTGTATGAATGTTTGGATTTGAATGTATTTTGTGTGTATGTTGAGATGCGGGGGTGGGGGGGTGTCGGATGTGTATGAATGTTTGGATTTGAATGTTTTTGTGTGTATGTTGAGATGCGGGGGTGGGGGGGTGTCGGATGTGTATGAATGTTTGTATTTGAATGTTTTTTGTGTGTATGTTTTGATGCAGGGGCGGGGGGGTTGTCGGATGTGTATGAATGTTTTGATTTGAATGATTTTTGTGTGCTGAGTTGGGGGGTGGGGGGTTCGGGTCTGTATGGGTGCATGTTTGTGTGTGTGCTGAGTTGGGGGGTGGGGGGTTCGGGTCTGTATGGCCTTTTTTTGTGTGTTTGCTGATTTGGGGGGTGGGGGTTTGGAGTTGGGGGGTTGGGGGGTTCGGGTCTGTATGGGTGCATGTTTGTGTGTGTGCTGAGTTGGGGGGTGGGGTGTCTGGAGTTGGGTGGAGGGTCATGGGGCATTGTGTTTGGTTGGGTGTGAGGGGGCCATGGGGCATAGTGTTTGGTTGGGGGTAAGGGGCCCTGGGGCATAGTGTTTGGTTGGGGGTGAGGGACATGGGGCATAGTGTTTGGTTGGGGGTGAGGGGGCCACGGGGCATAGTGTTTGGTTGGGGGTGAGTGTGCCATGGGGCATAATGTTTGGTTGGGTGTGAGGGGGCCATGGGGCATAGTGTTTGGTTGGGGGTGAGGGGCATGGGGCATAGTGTTTGGTTGGGGGTGAGAGGGCCATGGGGCATAGTGTTTGGTTGAGGGTAAGGGGGCCCTGGGGCAAAGTGTTTGGTTGGGGGTGAGGGACATGGGGCATAGTGTTTGGTTGGGGGTGAGGGGGACATGGGGCATAGTGTTTGGTTGGGGGTGAGGGGGCCATGGGGCATTGTGTTTGGTTGGGGGTAAGGGGGCCCTGGGGCATAGTGTTTGGTTGGAGGTAAGGGGGCCCTGGGGCATAGTGTTTGGTTGGGGGTGAGGGACATGGGGCATAGTGTTTGGTTGGGGGTGAAGGCCATGGGGCATAGTGTTTGGTTGGGGGTGAGGGTGCCATGGGGCATAGTGTTTGGTTGGGGGTGAGGTACATGGGGCATAGTGTTTGGTTGGGGGTGAGGGGGCCATGGGGCATAGTGTTTGGTTGGGGGTAAGTGGGCCCTGGGGCATAGTGTTTGGTTGGGGGTGAGGGTGCCCTGGGGCATAGTGTTGCACTCCAAGAGTGAACCCAATCATAAAGCTAAAACAGGCACAGTTAGGAGATGTCCATCTTTGGCTTTTTGAGGAAACCTGACTCAACGAAGGCCATACTCCTCTTGGGCAACCCAAACAGCAAACTGTAGCAGTCCAAAATAACGGCATGTCCAATCTAGGGTCAATAAAATATATATAAGTTAATTAAACAAGCGAGATACAATAACTAAATAGAAATAAATTATAACAATGGACAATGTGTAGTACAAAATGTAAGTTTGAAATGCAAATAAAAATTGTTACCCCTCAAAAACATTATTTTACTATGTGTTTAGTACAAATTGGGGGTTTAAAAAGCCTCCTGCCACGCCCCGTCTACCGCCCCGCCCACATTTACTTTTCGGCCCACCATAGCCCTCATGTAAGGTACTTTCGGCCCTCTGTAAAAATCAGTTGTGCACCCCTGTTGTAGACAAACACTAGCAATGATATGAGAGGAAGAAGCAATGTGAAACCTTAATTTTGAGGTCGGGTGCAATGAAAAGCTATTTTACACGTTATAGATTTTAGCCAAACGAAAAATTTGCAGCAAACTTTTCTGCGCGTGGCAAGCGCGATTGCGGAAAAACTATAAGGAGTTGAGATGCAGTTTTGGGTTCTTTAGAAAGCTTAGGATATTAGCTACAAGAAGACACTTCATTTCTAGTATAAAAGATGAAGAAGTTATGGATGTTTTCGTGGAGGTCGTTGTTTTCAGAAAGAGGCAAATTTGTAAAACAAGGATGCGCTTTTATAATACAAAAAAGGTTTCTTTACCCTAGGGATGGACTATGAAGAAACAAACTACACGACAGCACAGCCACCATACCAGGATGTCTCTGAATGGTTTTTGCCCGCTGAGACGCTTGCCTTCTTCAGATGAATATATCAGCGCAAAGATGATTTTAACAATATTATTACAGAAGGACTATAGGATAAGCGAGAGAGAGTTCAGGTAAGACAAAAAGGATTTCTAACAATACAGTTCTGGATATAAGATAGATTTGATTTGGATAGGGATGACTATGGACAGTACATAGGCTAGTAACAATCCTATACTATGAATACTCACTACAATGTTTGAATGAAACCGTCAGGGATCTGGTCAGGGATACTTTCTGGGACAGTCTGCTGGGCACACCGGACTGGTCTGGTTCAGCGATCAGCAAGGCACTCGGACACCGCACGGCAGGACTGGACAGCAAGGCGCTCTGGTCTACACTGCACATCACGACTGGACTGGATCTGCAATGGCTCTCTGGTCTGCACCGCACAGCACGGAACCAGATTGGGTTTTAATCTGCACTTCTGGTTATGAAGATAATTCTTTGGCAGACAAGCAGTTACAGCACAGCCTGGCTGCTTCTTTTGGTTTCCCCTTTAAGTTGAGGGATGGGTTCTGGAAGTTAGGCCCAGCTGGAAGTGGTTCAGATAGGCTCTGTGCCTTTCTGCTTGCAAAGTTTTTTGAGTCAGGAACAAGGAGTATGGATGGATCTCCTTCAGAGTGCTTTGCCAAATTCGGGATGGTGGGTGGATCAGTGTGTTTTTCTAGGTCCTCAGCTGTCTCTATTTATGTGTTTGATAAAGGGGTGGGTATGCTGAATTATCATAGGGGCACCCCCTAGGTAGTCTGTTGGCTAAAATCTGCTCTCTCCCTTGACTGGAGGAGAAAACAGAGTGTCATCATGATGATGTAGTTTATGAGGCAAAACATCCTCCCCTTAGCCTTTTGCACATAAAATCAATTTTTGATATAATACATCTTTACATGTGTACAATCTTGATACCAATAACATAGATAGATCACATATTTTGTGGCGCAAATCCTCTTCCAATCCTCATTGCGGTGGGATCTTTGGTCTGGATTTGACACATTTTCGCACTTTTTGTCTGCGACACAACATCTGATTTGTCCACAATTTTGTACATATGTGCGCATGATATCTGGGCATACTCGTATGAAGTTTCATGCTTCTGACATAAATATAATTGCTACAAAACCAGAATTTTCACTGTGCCTTCCCTGAACATCGCACAGATTTCTGGCACCTTTTAAAATGTGCACCAAAAAATCACATTAACACTGCTACTAATTCTATAATTTTTGCAAATTCGCACAGTCCTTTATCAGTCTTTTTAGAAATATGCTTTCTGTGCATTGTGAATCAACAAAAATGTCTGTCTCCGCCTCCATCTTGTAGCTCAAGAGCAATCTCCGCCCTCTTCCTCTTACAGAGGCCATTGTTGACACTTTACAATCTGCATATCCTTTCAGCCAAGAAAGGTTCATTGTCTCTCCCAGGAGCATCCCCATTGCCCCTCCCCTCTTAATCAACACCTGAATGTGAGTTCCTGGTCCAGAGAGCAGAAGGGAGGTGCCTTGCTTTGTAGTTTTGGCTTGCATCAGGCTTACTTTAAAAGTCACTTTGTTAAATTTTTCTTTGTTGAAAATAAACTTACAATTTTAAAACAGACAACTAGAACTCTAATTCCAGTCTCTAAACCATGGAGATTAAATAGTTGCAACCTATATTACTTTTGATTACGGGTCACTTAATTTATAGACATTTGATTTAAATTGCACAAGATTAAGCTTCTGATGCAACTAATGACAGCTGTCATATAGGCGGCCGCTCGTGCAGCGCCCATATTTTGACAGATTTTCACAGGCAAGCACACTTTTTTCAGTGGACATTTTGATGATAGATTCTGCTTTTCCGGACATTGTGTGTTCATAACGATTCCTTAAATGAAGTGGCGGGTTCCCCAGACTTTTTCCAATCGTGCTCTGAGCACCTACGTTCACTCTCAGGCTATGAGGTGATCTGGGTGGGCGATTTTAATGTGGCTTTATCACTATCACTAGACAGGTCCTCAACAGCGCAAACCTCTCTCTCACGGGGGACCCAAAAATGTAAATCCATAGCAGCAGACAACTCCCAGGTTGACATTTGGCAATTTCTACACCCCGAAATGCGTGAGTTTAACTTTCATTCGAGTGTGCACTCCAGTTCCTCTAGGATAGATAATATCCACTTGTCTTCGGAGTTGGTTCGGACGTCCAGCAGAGCAGAGATACTTCCTCGAACCCTCTCCGACCACTCCCCGGTCATGGTTCAGTTTTCCGCCCGATTGCCCCCTCTAGGCAGCCTCGATGGAGGTTCCGTGCATGGATATTGGAAGACATAGGGCCTCATTACACGGAAGGCGGTGAGCCATGGCGCTATTAGCGCCATGGCTCATGCCGGTAAAATACCGGCACCGCCTTGGCGGAAAGGGGATTTACCGCCCCATTCCAAGGTTGGTGGGGCGGTAAATCCCCCTTCCGCCATTGCCCTTCCCCATTCCCATTTCTGCCCCATAGGGCTCTATGGGAATGGGGAAGGCGCTAATTACGGCACCGCAATTTTGCGGTGCCGTAATTAGCTCCGAGGTCCCTTAGCGGGTTGGTTTTTAACGCCTGCAAAAAGCAGGCGTTAAAGCACCAACCCGCTAAGGGACCTCGTAGTACGGCGGTAAGGGTTAACGGTCACCGTTGCCATTAACGGTGACCGTTAACCCTTACCGCCGTCCGTGTAATGAGGCCCATAGTATTCCGCAAGGATGTGTGTCACTACATCTCCAAATTATTTCAACTAAACAAGGACTCTGTCCCTGACCCGGGGTTGGTTTGTAAAGCGTTCAAGGTATATATCCGGGGTTGGTATATATCGCAAGAAGGTGGTGTTCTCAAAAGTATTCACAGTGCTATCGCTTCCAGGGAGAAAGTTATAAAAGACCTGAAGCTCCGACAAGCCCAATCGGATTCCCCCCAGCTCCAGTCTGCCCTGTCCGCTGTGCACCATGAGCTGCACTTGTTGTTGGACGATGAGGAAAAATTTCTGGGCGACCCAGTTGCAGCTGTCAGGTATGGGGAGGGAGACCGCCCAAGTAGAGTCTTGGCCTGGGCTATTAGGCAGGAACACCACCGGGATCCCATAATAGAAATTGAGATACCCGAGGGTGAATTCACTAGGGACACTCAGAGTATAAATGCAGCGTTCCAACAATATTAGGAGAGGTTATATACGTCCAAATGCCCGGAGGGTCACAACGCTATTAGTCGGTATTTAGACAGGATCGCACTGGGTTGGTTGGACCCAGAGGTTGGAGCTCTCCTTAATGACGCCCCTACGGATGAGGAATCTCTTGAGGTGATACGCTCACTCCCAAACGGTAAGGCCCCCCGGTACGGATGGCATTAATGCCGAGCTGTACAAAGCCTTTCCGTCTCTACTCATTCCCCATCTGCGCAGCATGTACGAGACGGCTATCTCATCGGGGGTCCTTCCGGAGTCCACCAGGATAGCCTTGTTGACGGTACTGCTTAAACCTAACAAGGACCCCAAGAAGTGTTCATCATACCGCCCCCTTTCCTTGGTAAATACCGACTATAAGATCCTGGCGAAACTCCTTGCAGATCGGCTTCTGCCCCATATGCCTAAACTGGTCCTCCCAGACCAGGCAGGTTTTATACCGGGTTGCTCAACACAGAATAACCTCTGTAGACTATTCTCCTTGATGCATAATGTAAATCCCGAGATCCCGATAGCTGTGGCGGCCTTGGATGCTGAAAAGGCGTTCGACTCGGTTGAATGGCCTTTTCTGTTTGAAGTTCTCCGACGCTCCGGGCGGGGCACCTCATTCCTATACTGGACTCAGTTACTTTAGTCATCCCCACGTGCCCTGGTTTACACAGACAGTATTCAGTCAGCGCCTATTTATCCAACCCGGGGCACCAGGCAGGGCTGCCCTTTTTCACCCATCCTGTTCGCCTTGGCGATTGAACCGCTTGCTTGTGCATTGAGGGAATTTCATGCTCACCGTGGGGTAACTATCCGATCGCACATTTCCATTGTCTCTCTATATGCGGACAATATGTTAATTTGTTTTAAAAATCCCCAAACCAACCTAATCCCCGTGATGGAAGAAATTACTGAATATGGTGCCTTGTCTGGTCTACAGAAAAATTGGTCCAAGTCTGAGGTTCTCCCACTCACCTCTGGTGTCTCCCCACAAGACATAGACGGCGCCTTTGCGTGGTGTCCGCAGGGCATCCGTTATTTGGGCGTCCAGGTGTCCACGTGCCGAGCACGATTGTACGAGGAGAACTATGATGCAGTCCTACAACACTTGGAACACAGGGTAGACACATGGGTCCGCCTCCCTATCTCTCAGGCGGCTCGTGTTGCCCTATCTAAGATGGTCATCCTACCGAAATTATTATACATTTTCAATAACGTCCCGATTTGGCCCCCTGTGACCTTTTGGAATCGTTTAAAGAGTATGATGATTAAATTGATATGGGCCTGGAAGCAACCTTGCATTTCACTGCATACAATGTCACTCCCATGTAGTCAGAGCGAGCTGGGCGTCCCCGACCTCTTCATGTATTAGCTTGTGGCCCAGATCCAGTATGCGCTGTGGCGCTGGTCCCCCATGAGCGATCTCCCCCACTCGCTCTTGGAGAAGGCTATCATTATGCCCAGCAACATACGGGGCCTGCTTTGGGCACCTCGGGAGCGAATCGTTAGGGCTGAGGTACAACCCTTGTAGATCACCCTGCGGGCATGGGACTATCTGGCTAAGAAGGTGGGCTTGGACTGTTGGTACTCGCCATCCTTTGCTATTTATAACGTTCGTGGCATCCCCCTCACGCATGAGACCATTTTCATTCAACACTTTACTGAACTCCAGATATACACACTAGGTGATATTGCACCAGGGGGTAAGTTTATGCCTTGGAAGGAACTCAAAACCAGGGGCACATGGTCTCCAATCACATTGCTCTTGTACTATCGACTTCGGGAGGTCTTGAAGGCCAGGTGGCCTGATTTCCCGAATGCACCTCACACATCCCCATTTTTGTCGTTTGTGACAACTCTAACATTCACTAAGAAATTAATCTCTTCCCTTTATGGTCAGATTCGGTCTTTAGGACCCCCGCCTGCTACTCCATATAGGGATAAGTGGGAAGGTGACTTAGGAAGATCGCTATCAGAAGACCAGTGGGACCTGATTCGGAACCAGACCAAAATGATTTCCATTAATAGCAGGTTCCGCCTGATACATTTTAAATTTCTGCATCAGATATATTATTCCCCCCTTTCCCTTCATAAGCTATTTTCACACAGATCTCCTCTCTGAAAAATGTGCTCTCAAACCCCAGCTGATTTTTATCATGTTGCTTGGTCTTGTCCTCGGATACAGCCGTATTGGACAGGTATAGTGGAGATAATGGTCGTGATGGTGGACAACCAGATTCCATGTACCCCTGAGTTCTGGTTGCTAGCTCTGGTTGAATTGAAATCCTGTACGGAGAAACGCTTAGTTGCTATGGCCTCTGTGGTTGCCAGATCTCTGGTGGCTCGTTCGTGGGGGGCTATTAGACCACCCACGGTCCAGAACTGGCTCAAACTTATGTCGCTGTGTGAGAGAAGGGAGACACAGTACAACTCGACGCTTCCTTCTGCCAGCAGACCCAAAGACTATTGGACAGCATTCAGGAGCTACATAGCAAGAGACCGGGAATCAGGGCATCCTACTCCCAATCAAACCTCTTCAAATTAGACTTCCTCAACCCTTTTGGAGTATCTGCATTGTATAATTTAGACACGGTCAATTCCTGCAGGGTCAATGATGAAATGATAACCTGTGATCAATGGTCTAGCGCATGGTGGTTGTGGTTCTTTGGTGTTTTAATGTTGCACGGTGTGCACTTGGACTCTGTTTGAGACCAACGGAAGAAAGTGGGGTGGGGGACGGGTGGGGTCATCTTGTTTACACAGGCTCTGTTAGTCCATAATGTTTGTTAATTCAAAAAGTTAATTAAAAAACAAGTTTAAAAAAAAAAAAATGAAGTGGCGAGTAACACCCAGCAAAGATATTGGATGTTTTGTGGGGTTTTGGTCTGGTATTTTGTATTTTCAGCAACCAAGAAAAAGGGATTTAAGAGCAATTTCTGGGTTTCTTGCAATAAAGCACTGCCTTTCCTGCAGTGCTCATTTTTACTTGGTGGGCAACCCAGTAACATGTTTCAGCAGTGAGGTCTCCATTTCACCACTGACAACAGGCAAAGTACATCTGACAGCCATTTTTTCCGCAATTTTCACATGTTTTGGTGAGCATAGGGCTTTTGCTGCTATTTCTGATGATTCTTTCACCATCAGCACACAGGGATGTCGCAGGGCAGAGCCTAGTGGGTTAAAACATCCCACAACCATCAAAGCCACCTAAAAAAGAAAAAAGAAATATCCACCTATTTGGAAAGGAAACTGGAGAACCATCAAGAACAGCAACCACATAATTGGATGCAACAGACATAGACGAAAAAGCAAACCTAATCCAGAAATGGATTGCAGAAACAATAAATGCCATCTGACCAGGAAAAACGTGTCACCCCATCAAGAAAGAAAGCAGTGGCAAAATGGTACACACCCCACCTAAAAGTGATGAAAAGAATTAACAGAAAACTAGAACAAGAATGGAGGAACAAATGTGACCAATAACAAAGAAAAAAATACCTACTATAAATCCGAGCATGCAGATACGAAATTCTAAACACAAAAAAGAAATACCTTAATGTGCGGAACGAAAAAACACCAATGCTCAAAAATAATTATTCAATATCATAAATGAGATGAGAAACCCACTGTGATGCAACAACACACTGACACCCTCCCAAAAACTATGCAGCGATCTGGCAGGCCATTTTTATAACAAAATCACTAGCATAGACAGAATCATACAAAGCAGACCAATCGACCAGACAACCCACCTGCTACCACCAACCCCCGGGACCAGCTAACAAAATGTACTGCTTCCAACAGATTTTGCAAGAAAAACTACTACGTTTGGTGAAAAAGAGCAGCAAGGCAGGCTGTCTGATGGACCCCTGCCCTCCAGACATCTATAAATCTATCCTTGCACAGGACACACCAGCGAAATACTACCTAAACCTCTTCAATCAATCCCTTTCAGCAGGGAAATTACCAACAGCTTTCAAAACAGCCTACATCAAACCTCTACTCAAGGACACAACAGGTGATGCGGAAGACCCCTCAAACTACAGACCAACCTCTAACATCCCATATCCAGTAAAAATACTAGATACCTATGTCTACGAACAACTACTGGAGCACTTTAAAAATATCCAACTACTTGATCAGGTGCAAGTAGGATTCAGAACCCTGAGAGGAACTAAAACAGCACTAGTCTCAATAAGGGATGACCTAAAGATCAACGCAGATTCCAACACCAAATCAGCACTGATATTACTCAATCTCTCAGCTGCCTTCGACACAGTCAACCACAACATCCTAATAAAAAAAATCGAAGAAATAGGAGTCACTGACACAGCACTGCTTTAGATCAAATCATTCCTTGCAAAAAGGACAGACACGATCTGGTTAAAGCCTTTCAAACCCACGCCACGAGATTCCTCCTGTGGAGTACCACAAAGCTCCTCACTATCCCTGCTTCTTTTCAACATCTACATAACACTGGACATCGCACTTATCAAAAGGCATAGACGAACATGCTACAACTACGCAGACGATACACAAATCATCTTCAGATTCGGGGACATACAAAAAGAGAACGCACCCTTAGGAGAGTGTCTCAAATAGCTCTACCAATGGATGAACACTAACAAACTCAAAATCATTCCTGACAAAACTGAAATCATGATATCTCCAGAAGACAGAGAGAACGACCAGCTCACACCCTGGCCAAATGAGATGGGAAGCCAACCAACGCTATCCAAAGCTGTGAAAAATCTTAGAATACTCATGGACAATGGGTTCACACTTGAACCCCAAGAGAATTCAATAATCTGGAAATGCTTCTTCCTCCTACAAATGATAAAAAACATCCTACCATTCCTCTGCTTCATGCACAAAACACTGGTCATCATATCCTTCATTATGTCCAGGATTGATTATGCCAACAACATTTAGCTCGGAATGCCAGAACACCTAATGAGGAAACAACAACAAATACAAAACGCGGCAGCCAGACTCCACCTCAAACTCAGCAGAAGAGATCACATCACACCAGCACTCAGGATGCTACATTGGCTCCCGGTAAAAAAGAGAATCTCCTTCAAAACTCTGTGCACAACACACAGAGCAATACACGGCCAGGGAGCAGACTTTATCCAAAGGAAATTCTCCATCTAAAAAACCAGCTAGAACCCTCAGATCCTGCAATAACATATGTCTTGAACCCAAATGGTACTGGAAGAAAGAACTGGGCGGCTCAGCATTCTCCTGCTTAGCCGCAAATCTATGGAACTCCATTCCAAGGTAAATTTGAACTGTGGAGGACTATACAAAATTCAGGAAACTGCTGACATCCTGGTTCTTCAACTCCGAACACAACAAACCCGACTGAACAACGTCTGCACACCTCCCGATCAACCAAGCACGGTAAAAAAGAGCAGTAACCAGGAAAAACAAGAATGTGGTATAGGACTGGAAAGATAAGCACCCTGCCCCCCACCCTACTCCACAGCCAACATAGAGCGCCGGAAAATGGAGGGTGATAAA
Organism: Ambystoma mexicanum; assembly: GCF_040938575.1. Classification (NCBI taxonomy): domain Eukaryota; kingdom Metazoa; phylum Chordata; class Amphibia; order Caudata; family Ambystomatidae; genus Ambystoma; species Ambystoma mexicanum. Next base: position 140,257,935 of record NC_090922.1, on the reverse strand, counting down.
CAAGAAACTCTACGGCCAGGGAAGTGGGCCAAGGAAAACCCAGGGATGGAAATGGGAAAGGGGTGCCACAAGTAAGGACAACAAGAGGGAACTGGACCAAACACTAACTGTGCCCCTACTAGGGGAGGGCGCTCATGAGCCCGACCAAGATGGCCACAAGCCTGTGAAGCTCCCCCATACCCGAACATCCTGTCTTCAATCCGGCGTTCTCCGTGATGTAAGGAGGAAGCCCCCTGTGGGGGTCTGTGCCCGATAGTGCTGAGGGTCGAGGAAGGCGCCTCCGGGCGGAAAACGGAGTCATACCGAGAGGGAAATGCAGCTACAAAGCGGCAGCCAAGGCCTGGTGCAGTGCGGAGGAGGAGGGGCAGTGCTCCGACCCCATCGCCGGTGTGCAAAAGAGCGCTTGGGGGTCCGGGCCTGCTGGAGGTGGAGGAGACGTACGGCAGACCCTCGAGGGTGAGGTGCCTTGGAGTGGTGTCGGCAGAAGTGAGGAGCCGTGGCCACCTGGTACTCCCCCTGTGGACCAACGGTGCTGGAGGAATGGCGGGGGAGTGCCTGCAGAACGCTGCGTGAGCCGGGTGAGCTGGGCCGGCGAGGGCTGCGGGTGGACGGACGGGGGGCAGTGGGGCCCTTTGCCCGAGCCACGGGCACGCATCCTGGGTGCTACGGCGGCCTCCCTCTCCTGTCCGACGCCGATGTAGGAGGGGTTGGCGCTGTGCACTACGAGCCGCTGATCCAGGAGGACGAAGCGGGAGCTGGCGGCTCGCCCTGAGGGATAGACTGAGTGGCGTGGGACCCCTCGGCGCCTTGGCCCCCCGGGGGTGGCTGCTGCGGCGCACTGGACCTAGAGGAGAGGATTGCCTCAGGGCCTCACGGCACGTCGCGTCTCGGGAGGCAGATCAGGGTGGCCTCCAGAGTTTGTATGAACGCTGTGTGAGCAAACAGGAGGAGTGTAGGTCCTGCGCAGTTCCTCCTGAGCCCTGTTCTGCGGAGACGTGCTGGGGGTTCTTGGCCCTGCTGTCTGGTGGGGAGCACTGACAGCCCGGACAGAGGGGTGCCTGGCCTTCCTGGCTTCTGTGCACCCGGTGTCAGGACCCTGCATTGGAGATCAGTGATGGGGCTGGTGGGGGCTGCAGCTGGGGGGCGTTATCATATCTGCGGTATTCGAGGTGCGGCTGCCCCTGGCTCCCTGAGAACTCCTGTTGGCTTCCCCTTGGAAATATATTTACCCTCTGGTGCATGCGACCTGTTCCCCCCCGGAATTGGGTGCAGGGCAGCTTTGGGGGAAGGACTATTTTTTTTATTTTTATTTTTTCTCTCTTTCTTCTTTGTACCCACGCAGTGGGTCCTTGCCTTAGGGCCCGGTGTGGTGGTCTGACCTGGTCGCCCCTGCTGCGTGTAAGTGACGCCCTGTCTGGATCACCCTTACCGCGCCAGCCATGTCTAAATCAGGAAAGGGGGGCAAAAATCAGGCTAAGCTGAACTTCGACGCGCCCGTGCGGCCTAAGGACTGTGTGGCAATGAATGAAAATGCGGGGTCACACGCCACGGAGATGGGTCCGGACCCGGCGGCTGCCTTTCAGGACATTAAAGTCATGTTCACGCAGTTGCAGTCAGGAATCCAGTCCCTGGATGGTAAACTGGATACTCTGACTTGCAAGGTGGACCACATGCAGGTCCGCCCCGGCACGGGGAGCGACTGGATGAAGCGGAAGGGCTCCTTGCAGGCGTGGAGGGAATGGCGGCAACAGTGATGGGCGAAATGTCTGAGGTCAGGAGAGCCTTAAAGGAACTCAGAGAGAAGCAAGAGGATTTGGAGTCGCGGTCACGTCGAAATAATATTCGTATTGTTGGCCTGTCGGAGTCGGGGAACCAGGTGAACATGGAGTTGGTGGTGGAGGACATACTTCGAGAAACATTAGGCTCTGAGGGCTTCTCCCCAGTATGTTTGGTTGAAAGGGCTCACAGGATTCCAAGTGGACAGAAACCGATCCCGGGTGCCCCGCCTCACCCGTTGATAGCTCGGTTACTGAATTATCGGGACAGAGACACAGCACTTAGGAAGGCCAGGGAGAAAGGTGACTTGTCGTATAAAGGTGATGCTATCAGACTATTCCCAGACTTCTCAGATAAGGTGCAGGTGGCCAGAAAAACCTTTATCGTCGTCAAGAAGAGGATGAGGAAAAGGGGGCTTGAAATATGCCATGCTGTTTCCTGCTAAACTACGGGTGGTGCATGAGGGCAAATCGTTTTTTTTTCAAACTCCGGAGGAGGCATCCGCTTTCCTCGACATGTTGCCGCGGTCACCTAGGCCGCGGGCGGATGGTGATTGAATGAGTTTGGGCAGAGTACGACCTCCTGCTGTAGAAGTTACATGTGACATTGGGGGCTTCCTCTGAGCGCGGAGGTACCTATCTTGGTAGGGTGCGGGGAGGGTTGGGCTCCTAGCTGCTCCCTGTGCGAAAGCTGTGTGCGTTTAAGTTGATAGGGGTGGGGGAGCCGGAATGTTGGGGTCTTCGGCATGGTGGGTCAGGATTTGGAGTTGTGGGAGGGGTCTATGGGGTGGTGGGATTGGGTAGCGAAGGGAATCAACCGCAGGTTGGGGGGTTGCTGGTAGAGTGGGGGGGCGTGTGGGCGGCGTTGGAGGGGTTGGGGGTACACATGTGAGGTTTGGATGCTTGGGGGGCTGAGTGGAGGTGGGTCAGTAGGGGCTCTAGTGTTCCCAAATGGCGACGCTGAATTTTATGACTTGGAACGTCAGGGGCCTGAATAGTTGGCCCAAATGCCGGAAATGTCTACATTACTTGGAGTGTCATAAGGTGGGGGTGGCTTTCCTTCAGGAGACCCATTTGACCGTGACCACCGAGTCTAAGTTCGGCAAGAGTTGGGGATGCTATAGGTATTTTTCTTCCTATTCCTCTTATTCTGGGGGAGTGTGTATTGTCCCGTGAAATTATTGGTCGGTCTGTGGGGGTCGGTATTCTGGCCCGCACTCTGTCGGATCATGCTCCTGTTCTGTTGTCGACTCGGTAGAGGGTCGTGATAGGGTGCGGCCCCCCTGGAGATTTAAAAGTGAGGTACTCACAGATGTGGTTTTTAAGGAGGAGCTGCTAAAGGCTATAGAAGCATATTTTGAGACCAATGATGGGTCTGTGTCATTTGATGGTACTCTGCGGGAAGGGTTTAAGTGTGTGATCAGGGGCGAGTGTATTGCTAAAGAACTGGGGATTCTAAAGAAGTTACGGAGGGATCTGGCGGTCATGCAGGATGAAATACGGGTTCTGCAGGAGGAGGCACCTGTTCCGAATGCGACTCAGAGGCGAGGTATCAAGCAGAAGCTACAGGTGTTTAACACCCTTGCCCAACGGGAGGTTAAGTTTATGTGGGATAGGGGGGCCCCTCAGCAGTATGGGGAAGGACAGGCCCCGGGGCAGTCGCTCGCACGACTCACTCGAGTGGGCAGCCGGGAGAATAGAGTGACGCAATCATAGATGAAGGGGGAGTCGTTCACTGCGAGGATAAAGGGATACTTCATGAGTTCCAGGACTTTTACGGTAGATTATACTCATCCCGTCTGTCAGTGGCGCATGCAGCTATAGAAGCGTTCCTTGATGAGGTGGGGCTATACTGGTGCTCGGAGGAACAGAGGAGCTGGTTAAATAGGCCGGTGACGTTGGAGGAGGTGGTGGATGACATTAGGTTGCTGCCGGGTGGGAAATCCCCGGGTACTGACGGTTTTACCGCCAAATTTTATAAGTGTTATGCGGAAAGCTTAGCGCCATACTTGTTGCGGGTGTACCAGGAGGCGGTTGGGCCGATTGCCTGATTCTCTTAGGGAGGCTGTTGTGGTTGTACTGTTGAAGTCGGGTAAGCCAGAAGATGACTGCTCATCGTACCGGCCGATTTTGCTTATTAATCTCGATAATAAGATCTTAGCGAAGATTGTGGCGAGGCGGCTAGCACCGCTGATGCCAACTCTGGTGAGGGCCGATCAGGCAGGGTTTGTCCCAGGGCGTTCCCCCTCGTTCGGTTTGCAGAGGATGTCTGATTGCGGCATTGCCATCGGAAGATCCGGCAGTCGCAGTCCTACTGGACGCTGCTAAAGCGTTTGATTCCGTTGAATAGCCGTTTTTATTTACAGTATTTTTGCGCAGATTGGGCCTGGGCAACTTCTTCATCTCCTTGGGTTCACTTTTGTACACCAACCCAGTGGCTAAGGTGAGGGTGAATGGACAGACCACGGGGGAGTTGCCGCTTGAGCGGGGGACACGTCAGGGCTACCCGTTGTCTCCCCTACATTTTGCCTTGGCGATAGAGCCATGGACGGAATGGGTTCGGGAATTTCATTTACATCGAGGTATCCAACTGCATACCCATAAGGTGATAATATCATTGTATGCAGATGATATGGTTCTGTTCATCCGCCATCCTGAAATCAATCTGGACCCGGTCATGCGGGATCTCCAGCACTTTGGTGATCTCTCGGGGCTTAAAATAAATACTAGCAAGTCTGTTATCTTCCCCTTGACGGGTGGGGTGTCGCAATTTCCGGATACCTGGGGTTTCAGTGGGACCTGCAGAGCACTCACTATTTGGGGGTCACTGTTGTGAGGAGTGAAGAGATGGTGTATAAGGCAAATTATCTAGAGGTTTTGCACTCGGTTCAAAAGACGATGTTGGGTTGGGCCTTACTACCTCTTAATTTGTACGGCATGATCTCAGTGATCAAGATGCCTATCCTTCCCAGGCTCTTATATGTGTTCCTTAACGTGCCCATAAAATGTCCTCAAAGATTTATTCAGGACCTCTGTTCGTTGATCACGAGTTTCATATGGGCCAGGAAAAAAGCTTGGGTCTCTCTGGGGCGGCTCATGGTACCGGTTCGGGAGGGGGGGTTTGGCCCTTCCCAATTTCAAATTATATTATATAGTTGCGCAGGCGAGCTACCTTAGGTACTGGTACGGGATGGCGGCGGAGCACAGACACGTGGAGATAGAGAGGTCAATTGCATCGCCTGCGTTGCTAAGGTCGGTTATCCTGACCGCTCCGAGCCGGGCTCGGTCCCCTAGAAATTTGGTGGAGCTCACGTGTTGGGCTTGGTCCACTTTGGGGCGTGCACCCATCGGGAGTGTACTTTATTCGCCGGAAATTCCACCGATATTCATCCCATGTGTCCCTCTGACCAGTGAGGCATGCTATGTGGCCACTATGAAAAGGCTGGGTATCACTCGGTTGGGAGACCTGTTTCTGGGTGGGACGTTCATCTCCTTGGACCAGTTGAGGGAGCAAGGGGTCCTGTCAGCTGTGGATGTATTCTTGTACTATAGGCTGAGGGGGACTTTGCAGCGGCTGCTCCCCTCTTTCCCAGAGCCGCCTGCCATGGATGTTTTACTTGATAAGGTGCTGGGGGGAGGTATTGGACAAAGGGTGCTCTTCGGATTGTACAAACTAGCCTTGAAGACCAAACTTGTAGGTGGAAGGTCGCCCAAAGAGTCATGGGAGAGGCTGTTGGGGCGAGATATCTCTGTAAACATGTGGGAGTACTGTTGTGAGATGACCAAGAAGGGGGCGGTTAACTCGAACTTTAAACTGGTCCACTTTAAGTTTTTGCACCAGTGCTATTACTCTCCCGCTCAGCTAAAAGATTATTTTCCCCAGAGGTCTGGGGCATGTCTCAAATGTGGACAGGAGATGGTGGGCTTTCTTCATGTGGCTTGGGAGTGTAGGGAATTGGTGCAATTCTGGCAAGGGGTGTTTGCGGTGATAGGGGGAATTGTAGGGCAAAAGCTTGCACCAGATCCGGTGATAGCCCTCTTAGGGTATACAGAGCAGATACCTAAAGACACTAGGAAGTTGGTAAGTCTTCTTTTAATTCTGGCAAAAATGCGGATAGCTATGGAGTGGGGGAGTGGGCGGAGTCTGACAATTGCCCAATGGTCGAAGGACATATTGTACTGCAATGATATGGAAACCAGATGGGATGCGGTGAGAGGGAACCGCCGAAGCGATAGCCGGATGTGGGATGCATGCATGTCATATCTTCTCAGCCAGCCGGGAGGGGAGAGTCTGGGGCCCCCTGTGGTGCAGGGGTCTCCTGTTCGGTCGGTCCCTGAAGTGCAGTCTTCATCCCCTTCGTAGAACTATGTCCAAGGAATTAGTGTGTTGCCATGTGTGAGGTGGACGACCTGGAAATTAGATTGGGAGGATCCCCAGAAAGACACTGGCCTTGTTACTCAAGATAGCTCTGGTTTAGGACGCTGCCTACATGTGTACCAGGGGAGGGGCTTGGGGAGGGGGTTTGGTTGTCGGGTTGATTGCTATGTTGTTATGTGAAATGCTAATAAAGAAATTGTTAAAAAAAAAAAAACTATGCCCCTACTAGAACGTAATCCCCCAAGGGATCCAGTTAAAGAACTCCTTTCCCCGCTGATCACTCTCTGGATTAGGAGCGGGCATCTAATCAGAAATAGGCACTGCACTTTACCGATACAACTTGAAAGAGCGCACGGAAGAAGGGAAGATATCAGCCACGCCCACTAACAACTGTTACTAACATATCAACCCTCCACATACACCTCTCACATACTGCCCTAAAACAACCAGAATTCCTCAGCACAGCAAACCGCACACTTCACAACACAGCAACAAGACATAGCAGACACAACCTTGCACAACACTACATGACGTCTGCCTCCCAAATCTTGCACCCAAGCTCAGTGAACAATACATCCGAACTGAAACTGCCAACAGCACATCACAGCTCCCTTGCTCTTTCTCCTGCTCTTTACACTAAACTACCCCCTATCTTTTTTTTCCCAGAACCGCCAGAGTGCTGAGAGACCATGCAAGAGGCTTCTGTGCGCAGTATAAAAAGCTTTAACATTTAACATTAACATTAAATTACTCAAGGCAGTATTGATGCCTTTGGCAGCAGACCTTGCCTTGTTGCAAGAGCCGGGAGATACTTTGTCCTTTTTCTTTGATAATAGAATCAACTACATCTATTGCATAATTTCTCAACATCCTGTCAATCGGATTAATTGTGATTCTCCCCCTGCCACCCCTCCTGTAATACATTCTCAGCTGCCATCCCTTGGATAACTACTTGGTCTTCTTTTCCACTCTCATCCATGGATAAGATCAAGTCCCTCTTGTTCTGCTTCAAATCAGGATCTCCCTTGTATCCCGTTTTGGCTAAAGGTTTTATCATAATTTTCTGATGCCTGAACTGTTCCTCCCACTGTATTCCTAATTGCAGCTCTTCTAAAACGCCTTGGTCTTTGGCACTAACCTGGTTATTCTCGATCTGTCCGTTGCCTGTAACACTGTTGATCATTCCGTTTTGCTAGAGTGTTAATCCACTTTGGGGATCACTGATGAAGTGCTAGCCTGGTTTGGGTTCTTCTTCACTGGTCCTGCTTCCAAGGCGAGCACGTTGCCCCTGAGCTATCCTCCCAAGCCTATTCCTTCTCCTCTACTCCTCATCCCTTGTTTTCCAGCGCTCAAGGTTCTGATCTTTCCCCACTTCTTTTGGCTCTCCACATCCATCCTCAGGCCAGTCTCAACCACGATCTGGACATTCTTTTCTATACGTATGCGGTTGACAAACCCGATCATTCTTTTTCTTGATCACCATCTGGGTATCCTCCTCTCATTTTATGGCTCGGATGCATGTCACTGATCGCTAGATGAAGCGTAACTAGCTTAAACTTAACACAGATCAAATGGGGACAGTGATTGAGTTGGAGACAGTTCCACTTTGTGGGTCCCCCATTTCGAGACAGCTGAAAGGTGCCCTGACCATATTCCATCAGTTAATGTATGTAATTTGGTCTTTAATTTTCACACCAATCTGTCTTGGATTCTGCATTTTATTAATGCTGTCACTAACCGCTGTTTTCTTTCAATGAAGGTACACAGAAAGTTTCTTGCTTTCCTTTTAGTCCATCTTAAAAGTCATCGCTGTGTCTGCTCAAGTCCCTTCAAGTCTAGACTGTGGGAACTCTTTAACTTAGATCACCGTGACTTCCTTTGTGCTAGACTGCACATTTTTCAAAACGCTGAAGCCAGCCTTGCTCTTGGATCCTGTCACAACTACTATGACGGCAATGCTAAACAAATTGCATCAATTGTCACACTGCCTCATCCCGACTTCGGCGGTAACGCTTAAATCCGGCGGTAGCGCTATTACCGCCGGATTTAAGGGTGCGCCGAATCTGGGCTTCGGCGGATTTCGCCCCAGCTCTGAGCTGGGGGGAAATCCACCGAAAATTCGCGCTATTACCGCCGGCGGTATTAGCGCGAAGATTCCTCAATGAGCCCAATGGGGAATGGGGCATTCCCGAATGGGCTCAGTGGGGAATGGGGACTTACATTACCGCCGAACTCATGATCCGGCGCTATTAGCGCCGGGGAGTTCGGCGGTAGGGCTAATACCGCCCGCGCTAATAGCGTTACCGTTACCGCCCAAGTCGTGATGAGGCAGAGGACCATGGGCCTCATTACACAGATGGCGGTAAGGATTTACCGGTACCGGTAAAATACCGGTAGCGGTAAATCCTTCCGCCTTACTACGAGGTCCTTTTGCGGGTTGGGGGATTTAACGCCTGCTTTTTGCAGGCGTTAAAAACCAACCAGCAAAGGGACCCAGGGAGCTAATTACGGTACCGCAATTTGCTGGACCGTAATTAGCGCCTTCCCCATTCCCATTGAGCCCTATGGGGCAAAAATGGGAATGGGGAAGGGCAACGGTGGAAGGGGGAATTACCGCCCCGCCAATCTTGGAATGGGGCGGTAATTCCCCTTTCCGGTAAGGCGGTGCCGGTATTTTACCGGCATGACCCATGGCGCTAATAGCGCCATGGTTCTCCGCCATCCGTGTAATGAGGCCCCATGTTCAAGACTATTGCCTAGATGAATACCGGCTCGCCCCATTTGCTCCTGAAACTCTTATATTCTCACTGTGCCTCGCCACCATTTCTCCCACAAAGGCAGTAGAGTTTCTTTGAATTTTGCTCGTAATAACATTAGATTTAATGACAATTGTATTCTGTTTCCATTGAAGAATTTCCCCTCACCCGATTAAGCCATTCCTCCCTGCCCTGATGTTGGCTCTGTCCACACCAGGCTGAATATGGCAATGGTGTTCTTTATAAATGCCATAGACCTTCCTATACGATTAGCCTGACAGGCCAGGGTAGGCCATTTCTGTATGCCAATATTCAGGTAAAATGGGCGTATGCAACAGTATTGGGCTAGTTGGGCTTTAGCCTCACCGTCCCCGGACTGTTGGCTGTCACCGCCCTTTTAGAGGGTAGCATCCCGATGATAAACAGTGTCTTGCATCCCCGGCACCTTAAGATGCGCCTGGCAATTACTTGCTTAACACATTTCTTTCCAAGTAATGCTGACTACAAAGAAATGTGAAAAACAAGTAATTGCAATGCCACTCTTAAGGTAATGCCTGCACAGGACCACTGGTAGAAGCATACCAAAAATAAGTAGTGGAACTCTGCCCCAGTGGGGGACAGAGTAGGCAGGAAGGGAGCAATGTGCAAAACATCTTTCAAGGGTTGCAGCCATGCTGGTTGACAGCCAATTGAGTTGAATTTTTGTTTAGTTTAGCTGTAACTGCTATTGGGTGGTAAAGTGTAGAAGTGTGCTTTAACTTCACTAAGAACAGTGCCGGAATAGGGAAATGGTTTCAAAAAGTAGTGGAGCTGTTAACAGTAAAAAAATAAAAGTAGTGGAACGCTGCTCCCGACCACTCCCGCTCACTTAGACCACTGCACAGGACACTGTTTGTCCTTTTCTATGCATGCTGTAGGCATTTGAAACTGTGAGGAGCATTTCCATCTGAAAGGCCACACAAACCCCAACATTATTCTGAGACATACACAATTAATTCAAATGTGTCACAAAATTAAACTCATTTTTCAAAGGTTACTCTCTATCCTTCATGTCTGCTAGTTTGACGCGCAAAAAGGGGTTGCTTTTATATTTACATTTTCTTTTTTTAACATGTTGGCCTTAATGCTGAGGTAGCTCAGGGGTGCAGTGGAGGAGGACTGGGGTGCACAATGCGACACTTCACTCCACTCCAGCAATTGCATCACAAGGACTGGTTTTTAAATTGAAACAAAAATAGGGATTTTCTAATTCAATTGATGCTCTCAGACTAGTGGTGGTCTCTGGTGCTTACCTCAGTCTCCAAATGGGCTCCCACTTCCCTAGCCCAGTCTTCCGTATTCCACCCCAATGCTTTTTTAATCTATGGGCCTCATTGGGAGTTTGGAGGTAGCCATGCCGCTATTCGCGGCAGGGCTGCCTCCAAACTCGGGTCCGGGTTCCTTGAATGATGAATTACAGGGCCATTCCAACCTTGGAGGACCCGGTAATTCGTCATTCAATTTACCCATCTCCATTCCCATTTGAGCCCCCATAGGGCTCAATGGGAATTGGGAGGGAGCTAGCTCTGACCAGACATCCAGAGTGTGTCCCGCGAGGGAACCTCGTAATAGGGCGGAATGGGTTTAACGGCACCGGCACCATTACCGGCGCCGTTAAACCCATTCCACCAGGGTCCTAATGAGGCCCTATGTATACTACAGCAAGGTTATTCCTATTGTATTTGTACATCCATTAACCTAATAGGGGCCTGAAGGCCGTGCCCTTCTCTAAGTCTCTCCTTCCAGGGATTCCTGAGGTACTTGCCGGGTTCGCCTAATTGGTTCTATCTCTTTCCTTTCAATGGTTCTCCCCACAGGTTCTCCTTATTTCCCTCACTATCCACCCCTGTTGTCACTCTGTCTTTCTATCTCTCTCTCTCTACACTCCTTCCCCTGATCTTACACTGGTCTCTCCCACTATGCCTATCTCCACTTTCTCACGAATTCCCCCTATAGTCTGCTCACTGCTCTCCACTCTCTTTCGCTATGCCTTTATCTCTCTCTCTCTCTACCCTTTGTGTCAATTTTTACAACACACTCTCACTTCTGTCTCTTCCCTTCAACTCTCTCCTGCTTCCCAACACTCTTCTCTCCCACCATTACACATACCTCTACTCTCCACTACCTTTCTGCCTTTCACCTCCCCTTTTCTCCTAATCACGCACTCCCAAAGACGCCCACTCACATCTTGCCTCACAATCTTCTCTTAACTTCTTCTCCTATCCCTTTTCTCTCTAACCTTCCTGTGGTCACTCAGGGACTCATAAACAACTGAATTGGTAACTAACATTACACCAACCACGTTACCTTTGCTCTCTCATGGCAAGCCTGCAATCTTCTCAGAACACTACCTGCTCCGCTCCTGAACTCACCCATATGTTTCATCTGCGTCTGGCTGTCTTCTTCTTGCTGATAGATTTTATCCATCAGCTGTGATTTTTGGATACCGGGGCTTGAGCCTCATTACTCCATGTTCTCGGGTTGAGTATATAGTCGTGGGTTGGGATTCTTCTTGGTCTGTGTGGTCTTGTCACAGTAGTGCTGGTTTCACAGGGTCTTCGCAGTGATGGGCCGCGGGCAGCAGTCAAAGGGGTTTGCAGTGGTGGTAGTGAGTCTTCTGATCAGAAGGTTCAGTTTCTGTTCTAGTCCTTGGCAGAAGTTCTTACTCAGCTTCACTAGATGTTCGTACAACATCTCGATGTCCAGGTCTCTGTGAAGGTCTGCTATCCTTGTGAAGATTGGAGCTCCAGACGATATCCGCAGGGCCTTGTTCTGGACTATCTGAAGACTCTTCCGGTGTCGCTCATGGCAGGTCATCCATGCTGGGGAGGCAAACGTCAGGGTAGGTCTGATGATCGCCTTGTAGACGTTGATCTTTGTCCAGAGGGGCATGGACTTGGTCTTCAGGTCTGGGTACAGCGCTGCCATCTTTCCTGTTGGCCTTCTGCTGAGTATTCTCGATGTGGCTTCCCCAGTTGAGTTTGCTGTCTAGGGTCACACCGAGGTAGCAGCTACTGCTCTCCCATTTGATGGTCTCCCTGTTGAGGCTGGTGTGCAGATGCTCCTTGATCTTCTTTCTGGTGAACAGCATTGCAGTTGTCTTGCTGGTGTTGAGTTCTATCTGCCAGTCGTTGAACCACGTTGAGATGGCGTCCAATGAAGCTTGCAGGTTCTTCAGGCACTTCCTTTTCACTGAATGACTGGGAGATAACTGCAACATCGTCCGCATATAGCACCAGGTTGGTCTTGCGGAGATCTGTCCAGATGTAGTTGGTGAAGATGTTGAACAGGAAGGATCCAAGGTTCGATCCCTGTGGCACGCCTGCTCAGATGGGATGTGATGAGGACATCTCAGACCGCATGGCGATATGCAAGGTGCGGTCTCTCAGGTAGCTTGCTATTGCCTTCACCAGGTAGTTCGGAAAACCCAAGCCAATCATCTTGTGCAGCAGTCCCTTGTGCCAGACTCGGTCGAATGCTTTGGCGACATCCAGGCAGGAAGATGATTCCTGTGGACTTCTTGATGTTGGATCCGTGGCTGAAGGTGTCCACCACTCTCAGCAGCTGATGTGTCGTTGCATGCTCCTTTTGAAATCCTACCTGTTCTTTTGCTAGTAGATTTCTTTCAGAGGCAAAGTCGCTGAGTCGGGCGAGGAGGACCTTCTCCAGGAGCTTCGATAATCCAGAGAGCAGGCTAATGAGGTGGTAGTTTGCAGCTTGTTTTCCTTGTGGAACTCTTCCAGCATTGATGAGTTTTTCTTTTAACTGGGTTTGAGAAGGATTACCTGGTTTCCCCAGGTCTCCTGCAGTGTTTTCCCTGTACAGCCCTTGTTTAGTTTTTCTCCTATTTCCCAGGGATCCGTCGTTGGTTATTGGATGTGTCCTTCTATGTGGGAAGACAAAAATGCAGTACCTTTTCACTCCAGTCATAATTCCATTTCTCTGTTTCCGGTCACGTTTTTCTTTCTGCTGGCATGTGCATTCTGGGAGTGGTGGTTCTGAAAAAGATGTTTTTAAAAGAGAGCTGGCCACAAAGGAGGTGTGCAGGCATTGTGGTAGGGACAGTAGTACCAATGTCCTTGCATATGTTCAAGCACTGTGGGTGTTTAAGGATTAGGTTCCTCCTACCCCTTCCTTCTTTTGACAGAGTAACACCCCTGATCCTGTCACAACCAGCAGAGATACGTGCAGATCTTCCTGGAATGGAATTGTATGTCAAAGAACAGGATCGGAATGCATTGACAGACATATGTGTGGCTCTTACGGCCGGAATAAAATGGTCTGAATCAGAGATGGGTTGGGGTGCAGTGTCAGACGTGTGCAGTGGCACGGATGGATCTTCCTGCTGAAATACAATGGTCAGCTGCAAAGCCAGATGACGTGTGTATAACAACAAGCTTGAGGTTTGTGCCAAGCAACTCCTACAGGGAGGGAATCTTATTACATGATTAACTGTATTGTGTGTCTTAAAGAGCTGAAAGTATAGTGGTGTGAAATAGAGGAGCGCTTTCAGGTTCACATTACTTTGCATTCTGGGACTTAGAGGCTTCCATTCAGGAAGGCGAAAATAAAGTTTCAATTATACTGTTTTGGCTTAACATGTTTCTATATGGATTTATATATTGTCAAGATATTTTACTATGTGTTTTGTGGACCTTTACAAGTTAACTCCGTAAGATAGTATTGCATTTCATGAAAGCCAAAACATATGTATTTGTACTAACTAGAGCTTTGAAAGAATGTAGTTAAATGCTTATATTGATGAGTGGGTTAAAAACCCAGCTTCACTACTTAAACTAATTATATGATCACCAGTACATAATTTAATCCCACAGTGCCGCGTCTACAAAAATTGGGAGTTGCTAGAACTGGTCACGCTATTTAAAAAATGTTTTAAAACATATAATGGGGCAGATTTCATGTTGTTAGGGACAACTTGGTGTCCTCCAATGCTCCTCTCGCGGTGGCCCCCATGTTGTCGAATTGCATAACTGTACCACTAGCCCGGCCTCATCCACATATCACTTTATTTAACAGGAGGCTATTTAGTTTCATCAACCATTCAGGGCATGAGAGACTCTAATATAGCGACAGACGACACCTAAACCAACATTAGCACCCAAGGCGGGGGTGCAGCCAATCGGATTCCGCAGAATGCAGGCTGAAGTCGCTGATCTCAGCCTATGTTTTACGGAACCCAGAGGCACCTCCCTGCAATGGGCCGCCATTTTGGGCCGCCATTTTTTTTTTCATTTACCCCAAACTCCCCCTCCCTCCACTTACCTTTTTGCGCCAGTGGCACTAGCAGCCACTCTCAGCTGCTCCCTGCCGTCCTGAGTGATCTGGTTGGCAAACCATGGAAAGGGAAGAGGGGCTCCGTACAGAGCCCCGTGCTCCCTTTCCATGGCGGCCTTCTTCAGAAAGGATTTTCCTTCGTTCAACGGGACGCGCGCGGTGTCCCGTTGAACGAAGGAAGATTATTTGTTTTGTGCCTTTTTGGTAACCCGGAGTGTTAATGGCCGCCGGATCGGGTGTTAATGTCACATTAATGTTCTCCCCTGCTGCTGCCAAACAATGGGGCCGCGTAGGCCAGGCAGAGCTCTGCCCCACAGAAGAAAGAGTGAAACTTATAGCTCTGGCCTGCTATGTTATTCGGCTTTGTTCAGCAGAGCTTCTACAATTTTTATGGTCACTTGGAATAAGCTTCCTTTGGCCATCAAACAAATCTCTAATTATCTTAAGTTCAGAAAGAGGATTAAAACCTACTTTTTCTAACTTCACTAGTTGCCGCTCTCTCTTCTTAAGCGCAATGATGCCTTTGGGCGACCGTGCGCTATATAAGTGATGATAACATAACATAACATAACTTGTTATGTCAGGATTGGCAAGAGGTGCAGTAGAAGACTAACCTATTAGTAGAATAGAGAGAGCAAGGCAAGGTGGCTTTGTTGCAATGTTTATATACACATATCTAAAAAGATAGGGCTCTGCTTGATGTGAAAATGTGGGTAATTTGCAAGTTGTCTGGCACAGTGGTTAATGTGAAATACAGACTGGTAATTTATATTGTGTGGTTGTATGTGGCATATGGCAGTGTGGTGTTTAAGGAGAGCGCAGGGTGTTGTGATGATTTATCAGTGGTCGGTTAGTGTGGTGTTTACGGAAATTTAGTGTAGACACGTGTATCTTTGGGTGGTGTATATTTCATTATGTTAACTTGTGTTGTTTTGGTGCCAGAGTTGTCTGTCGAGATGTATTGAGAGTTAGCGTGGCAGATAGGATGATATAGAGCAGCAGGTTATGGTATACCTTGCGGAACAGACCACGCAAATCACAACTGTGGATAAGCTCTTTAACTTTGGAAATATTAAATGTTTTGCATTTGTTTAAATCCATGCAAAGCATTCTTTCTTCAGCTTGTATGCCTCACTGTGTTACATCGTGTGGTGTTAGGGTAAGGCACTGTCTGTCAGGTCACGCTATGCCACAGCACAAATTTAGGGCCCCCGGTTAGTAGTTAATGCCTGGGGCCTACTTTCTTCCTGCCCAGTAATTCCTCAAAATCCCCCCCCCCGACCTCCACAGTGCCACTGGTATGGTTTTCAAAGGAAAAATCGTACCTTTTTGCCTGTTTCAAAGATTCTGCACGCTGTACTTCCCCGATCCTACCTGCGCCTCTAACCCTGCCACAGATCCGTAGACAGGGTAGGGCATGAGCTGGCAAGCATACATGCCGACCCTCCCAATTTAGGAGGGAGACTCCTGACTTTTCAGTGAAACATATTGCTATTTTTCATGTTCTCTCGCCTAAAATAATTCTAGCCCCAATGCATGGGAAAATCGGTGGCGTCGCTGGGCGATACGGGGGGCCAGGGCCCCTCCTCTGAAATCCTGGGGGCCCCCTTTCATCCCCTCTACCTCAGCTGGGCTACTTTCTCCGCACTGTCTGCAGTGCTAGGTCCACCAGCACAGCACACAAACAGGGCCACAAGCAAAGCTGCCGCACAACAATGAAGAGCTGTTAAGTTCCCACTGTAGCCAACAGCAGCCCCTCCAATCAGAATGTAGTGCACAAAAGCGCTAATGATGGGTCATTAGTGACTTGTAGCCCGATTCATGGAATTAATGTGCGCCGAAAATCTCCACAAAAGCGTGCAAAAGTGGGCGAATCGCAGCGCAAGTGCGAAAATCGCAGCGCAAGCGTGCGAAAGCCGCGCACATCGATTCATGGAAGTCCGTGCACGTGTAAATCCTGGGATGTGCGCTAAAATCCTGCGTGGCGCACGCGGGCGCACACGTCATCAAA
Organism: Ambystoma mexicanum; assembly: GCF_040938575.1. Taxonomy (NCBI): domain Eukaryota; kingdom Metazoa; phylum Chordata; class Amphibia; order Caudata; family Ambystomatidae; genus Ambystoma; species Ambystoma mexicanum. The sequence goes on along the minus strand of NC_090922.1, from coordinate 140,241,681 downwards.
CGGTGTGCGCTACGCGCCTAGCGAAAGCGCACATAGCGCGGCGCACACAACAAAAGTGGGCAGAACACGGGGCGTAACATGCGGAATTGGGAACAACGCATGAAAATGTGGGCGTTACGGGGGAAGTACAGGAGTTAAATGCGCAGAACACCCACAAGCACGCCTACAACACATATTCATGGAATCGAACAGGGGAATCCCAGTAATCAATAACAAACAGCACACATGACCAAATACTTACCAGCAACACAATACAGCAACACAGGGTGAAACATTGCCAAAATATGACAGTACCAAATCAAAGTAGTGCAAGTCTTACAACCTGAATAAGCCAGCACATCAACCCCTTCCAACTGCAGAGTGTTGCTGTCAGCCAAATGTGTCAGTGTACTGCATACAACATGAACTGCATCTGCAAAGGAGACGGCCTTGTGAAGACATGAAGAAGGTACCTGTGAATAAGGAGGAAGACATGGATGCACAAGCACATATCAATACACCATGCAGTGTCCAATACAACAACAATCCCCACTAGGGATGTACACACAGTTTTGACTACAGACTGCCCACACAGCTCATGGGAGCCCAATGTCACTGTGTAAATCACTGTCACTTGGTCACACCCTTTGCAAGCCAATGGAAAGGGAAGCAGGAGGGGTGTGTGTGTCAGGAACCCAGGCATCTTACCCAAAGACAGGACAAGCCTGCATGTGCCCAACTGGAATACACAGCGCATGCCCACGGGAGCCACACAAGGCAGCACACTGTAAAAAAAAAAAAGGAAAAAAAAATGGCCATGTGGGGGACAGGGGGGGGGGCACCCAGGAGGTTCAAGGACAGGGTGCACACCAACACCCACCTGCGTGGATGTTGCGAAGGAAAAAAAACCTCCATGGGCTCATGGCCTGCACGGCTACGCTATTGTGGGAGAACTGCTGCTGTCACTCTCTTCACCCTCTGCTGCTACATCAGGAGGTGGTGGTGCTATGGGAGGCAGCCCACGCAAAGCCCTGGTATGGTCATCCATGGCAGCAAGCATGCGGGTGTTGAAGGTCTGATTCTGGAGGATGATAGTGCGGAGATCCCCATGCAGCACCTCACGGGTTGCCTGCATTTCTGCACACATGGCCTCGCGTGATGCCCGGATATCCTCCCGAGTTGCCTGCAGCTCAGCTGAGAGCGAACGTGTGAGCTGCTCCAGCTGCTGTTCTGACCTTAAATTTCAGGAAGCCTCAAGTTCACTTAGAGTCTGCCTGAGGAACTGGAGTTCTAACCTCAGGGCTTCCCTGTGGCCCTGTGACTCTACAGAAATGGCTTCCCGCAGAGTCTCCAGTGCCGCCCATTGGTCCCTGTTGGACGCCACCATGTCTTCCGTGTGTGGTTGGCAAATGGAGTCTGTTGCCTGCTGTTGTTGCTCCATCTGCATTTCAGGGGGGAGAATGGAAGTGGCCACCCTCTCCATTGCCTGAGCCATCATTTCAACCGATGCTCCCTGTTGTGCTGCTATACCGTACATGGAGTTTTCCCATACAGTATTGCCTGGTGGCGTACGGCCACCATGTCGGCGGGCACCACACCTGTTTGGGGCAAGGCGATCTGTACCTTGCTGTGCTGGCACTGCCTGAGGCTGCAGGACTGCATTCCCCCTCTGATCTGCTGGCCCAAGAACAGGATCAGATGTTGTGGAGTGTGACCCTGCATCTCTAGCCGCCAAAGGCGGACTTACCAACACTGACATCCCCATAGAGGGTTCTACCCCTGGTGCAGGTGGGTTGGACAGAACAGAATCCCTGCCAGAAACACTCATCTGCGACAGCACATAAGTCTCATCATCCGATTCAGCACCTGAATCATAGAGGTTTGGAGAGGTGCAACCAGAGACACCCCTGGACAGTATGGTCTGCAGTAAGATTGGGTTTTCACCCACCCCCACACCACGTCCTCCACTGGTGCCAGGTCGTGCCTGAGATTCCTCCTGGGTCTGCACCATCTCCTTCACCTCAACAGCATCAAGTGCGTCATCATCTGCAAAAACATGAAAGACAACAAATGGAAACAGGCATGAGCACCATAGCACACACATAGGCCTGACAAGCCAGAGATCCAGTACATGAATTACACATGTCCCACATGACTATAACCCTGGCATGCATGCGCTGTCAATGAGTTGGAAGGGGAGGCAAAAAGCAGACACTGCGGACACCAAGATGGAAAAGCAACACATTTGCTGCATGCTGGGTAGCACTGGCATCACACATTGGCCTTTGATTGGCATGTCCAATACACATACATGACACATGCCAGCACATAGATGGCATGTAGCATAGCCATGGTACATTTCACAAGTACAGCCATATGTCAGTGAATGAGTACTGTCACCCACCCATGTGAGATGGACATGCTGAGATGAAAAATGCAAAATAGTGTGTCAAAATACGCATGTGCCACACACTGCAACACATCCAGTGTACAATGATACAGTGATGGCATGCAGATGGATACATCAATGGTTGGTCACTTCAACATGACACGAAAAGACTATCATGTTCCTCATTCAAACAGGCCCCAAAAATGTTCGTGAGCAGGCCCTTACTCAATCAGCCTGAATGGTCTAATCATTCCCATAACAAGGTAATAAATGTGGCCCAATGTGGGGTGTAATCAATGACAGAAGCATGTCACATATGTGGCATTAGGGCTGAAAAATGCATTTGAAAAATGGGAGAATTGAAAGAATCAGGCTGAATGAACACAGAAAAATTCAGAACAATGTTGTTGCAAGATGACAGTTCTAGGGCAACTGCAGTAATGTTGCGCTAATTGGCTACTGTCATACCCAAATCCAAGGCCGCAGAATGTTTTGGAGGAAGCACATGGGTGACCCATACCACTCAGGACTACACACCCTCACCTGGCACTCAATCTGAACACGTCACCCATGCAACATACACATGGATTACACACACATGCATGGGCACTCACCGGACAATCCTTCGTAATCAGGTAGGTCTCCCACGCCTTGGATCTGTTCCTCTGTGACGAAGGTTCCAGCAACAGACTCATGTTCAGTGAGTTGGTTGTCCTCTGGTGGAGACCCACCGCCACCAGAGTAGAGGCATGATTGGAAGCCAGCTTGTTCTTTGCTCTGCATTTCAGGTCATTCCACCGCTTGTAGCAATCATCAGCTGTGTGCCTAACAAATCCAAGGGCACTAATGTGGTCCGCGATGGTCTGCCACTGTGCCCTATGTTGACCAGGTGTGGTCTTGCACCCTGCAGTCACCAACATTTCGTGGCTATGTACTGACACATAGGCCACAAGTGCATCAAGTTCGGCGTCATTAAAGCTAGACTTCCTTGACGTGCCGGAGTGTGTAGCCGTGTCTGGGGTCTAAGCCTGTAGTGCCAGAGCACCCTTCTTCTTCTTTTTCAAAGGCAAGGCGGTGCGGATCCTGAGTAGCTTACGCCGCTCTGGTCAGTAGGGGCAGAAGCGCAGGTGGACTGGGTAACAGAAGCCTGTAGAGGCACAATGACCACAGGTCTTGGTGCAGGCAGTGGCTGCAGGGTGATGTTGGCAGGGCCAATGTCGGTTTGATGGACCTGGACCGACACTGTACCAGCTGGGAGACTCGGAGCTGGGGTGGATTGAGCTGCAGCTGCCCCTGCAGCCTCCCCACCCTGGCTACTTGGGGCAGCAGATGACATTGCTGCCCCAGATCCACGTGGCCTGGTGACTGCAACTTTCACCACCACACGTGGCTTAGACTTGCTGACATGGAAGTCAGCCTGGGAGTCATCCTGTGCCGGTTCAGGTGCCAAAATGGGCCGGTCCAACAAGGGCTGAGCTGGGATGGTGTCAGCTACGTTTCCCACAACCATTGGGGGGGGCATGGGTGTCCCCGATTGGTCCTCCACACACAGGGCTCTAGAGGCACCCTGCAAATCCTGGCCACGTCCCCTACCGCGCCCACCAGGCCCATCTTTTGGAGGTCGGCCACCTTTGCCTCCCTTACTGCTTGGTCGCCTCCCAACGAGGGCACTGATGTTGTTGTGTGTATGGGAGTTGCAGTAAACAATTGTCCTGGGCAATTGGGGTGAAAGGGGTAGGGTACTAGATGGAATTCGTACCCTAGTGCTCTGGCAAGGCTGTATGTGACCCCTGGGGGAAGATGACGGGTCACGCAAACGTACCGGCATCCCAAAAACAAAAGCACACGTGCACGGAATCCCTGGCAGACCACGTGCGTGGAAAAATAAACCTGCACTACGCTGTGGCACCCAGAAACACAAAAATAAGCGTACACATGTTACACGCAGCCTACAATGACCTCTGAAAGGGTACGCGACACACGGGGGCAACCTCAGTTGGGAAATACGTGCGCGACTCACCGTTTGCCTTGAAAAAGAATGTGAAAAAGACGCACGTGTGCGCGTTGGCAACACCCCCACCAAAAGAAGAAAAGAACACAGTCTGAGGAAACAGGGAGTACGAACTGGAAACGTTGTGAAGTAATCGCGTGTAAACCGACAAGAAGTACAAGATACACCCGCTCGCTCTCCACAAAAAGCACGTACAAGGAACTAGCGTGATACTCATACCTTTTAAGCCAGCCCACACGTGAAACGTCACTGACGCGCTTCCCGCTAAGGGCCTTTCCTCGAATTACACGCTGACGTGCAATTTTTTCATGTGCCAAATCACTCCGTATCAAGCTGGCCACGTGAATACACACGGAAGACCACGCTCCTGCCCAAAAGGCCATTTTCCTGCCCCAAGAGCCCCGAGCACGCTCCCACCAGCCATCTGCTGCTGCCTACGTGCCCTGCTATTTGGTGCCTGCACGTCAGCCATCTGCAGGGGTCCAGTTGCTGTGTCCACCCCTGCTGGAACAGAAGACTCCCGACTGGGATACCATCGCTCCATAGCCCAGCCCCAGGAACCAGTTGCCCACCCACGCCTGCCTCGGGGGTCGCCATGTTGGGGCAAACACCATCTGAGACCACTGGCGATCCCCAGTCAGAGAGGCAGAGGGCCACCAGCTTCAGTGAGAAGGATTTGGTGTCCTGGTGGAGCATGTCTTGGGGCATTATGATGCCCTCTTCGGAACATCACGCGCCAACAAGGAAGGATGGTTGAGGATCTGGGAGGATGCAGTGGTTGCCATCAACGCGGAGGAGGTGGCAACCCGCGACATCAAGCACGTCAAGAAGCGCTGGGAGGACCTGAGGTCCAGGACCCTCTACAAGGTCCAGCGCCTCACGGAGGGGGGCCGGGGCAGCATGAGTAACATCCAGATGAGGGTCCTGGAACACGTAGCCCAAGCGCTCCACGCCCAGATCCTTCAGAGGCAGACCCATCTGGAGTTGAGCGGTAAGTGGCCAAGCATTGATGTGTGAGACAGGGCATGTTGCAGTGTGCTGGTAGTCTGATACTTGCCTGTATGTGTGACATAGGCCATGTATGGATGTGTGTGTGCAGGGACATCATGGTCATGCATGTCAGACCAGTAATGTGTGAACCACATGGATGGTGCATGTGTTCCAATGCAACATGGGGAGCTGTATACGGAATGCACACATGAATGCATGCCAGTCTCTGTTCTTGGACATGGAGGGGGGTGAGGGATGGGTGCTGCTGTCATGTACATGTATGGGGCACACGTGTGTGTGTCTGAGAAGTGTGTGTGTGTGACTTTGAAACGCCATGGTGGCAGATCACTCTCTTCGGCAGGGGCCTCTCTCTGGAACAGCCTTCCTGCCTCCCTGAAACTCGAGGAGAACCACCTCCGGTTCCGGAAACACCTCAAAACCTTCCTCTTTGCTTCTGCTTTCTCTCCTCCCCTCCCTTGCTGAACTCCTGACTGAAATTGCACTTGTTACCTGGCCACCCCTCTGATCTCTGGCCCTGGCCCTTTCAACTGCCCACCTGCACTGCCTCCCTGGCAACCCCTGCACTTGGGGACTGTTTCTGTATCCCTTCAGTCCCCTTTCCAGCACTTGTCCGCACTTCCTGCACTTGCCTGTTTTTTTTAATGTGTTTTATTTATCTTATTTATTCCACTTCCCATGTACTGCACTTCCCCCTCTCCCTTCCCCCCCTTGCACTCTTCCTTTCCCCCCTTCCCATGCACTTGCGCGATCTGAATGACACCTGGCCTAGTAAGATTGTTATCTGTCCTCCCTTTGTCCCCCTCAATTGCCTCGTCGCGCCTTGAAACACTTGTGTATAGGCGCGTTATTAATGCCATATCATATCATGACACATGTCCGTGATGATGTGTAGATTCACTCATGCAGTGCGGTCACCTTTGTATCCACTGTGTCTATCCACTGTGTCTGTGGTGTACAAGCCATGATGCATGACCCTTCGGTGATGTGTGTGCATGGGACCAGTGTGAGCCATGATGCATGTGAGTTTGAAGGCAACATTTTTGTTAACAGAGGCCCTTGTTCATGGATGCTGATGCTGATTGTAGGCGCCAGGACTGTTTCTGCATGCGTGTTGCGTGCATTCACCCATGTGTTGTGGAGGGACAGGATGGAAGTGACATTTGACAGTGCCACTCATGTGTTATTGCTTCCTGTCTAGGGGAATATTGTACTGTACCCTGATGCTTGTGTTCTATGTCTCCCTCTACGCAGCGTCAAGTGAAGAAGAGAGCGGAGACGGCGCTGTGGAGCCAAGCGGCGGGGATGCCTCCACCGGGCGTCGACGCAAGGCCCAGCCACCCTCCCAGGAATTGCCAACATCTGGGAGCGAGGGGGCTGGTGCTGCGTCTGCCAATACGGCTGTAGTGGAAGGGCCGGGTGAGCCCCCACAGGGGCTTGCAATGGCAGAAGACGGTGTGGAGACATCCAGGTTGGTGGTCTCCACAGAGGAGGAGGAGCCTGCTACTGAGCCGCACATGGGGCCTGGTGGGGGTAGTACCACTGGTGCAAGTGGTGCAGTCCAGGGCCAGGGTCAGGAGGCAGCACGGGTCACCGCGGAGGGGTCTGTGCATGTCACTGTCCTTGACCCTGTGACTGCACCACCATGCACCAGCAGGGATGCCCCATCCCAGGCCCTTCCGCAGGTTGGGGGGAGTGCCACGTCATCTGCCTCTCCACTACCTGCGGACGAGGGGTCCCACGACCGTATGGGCTCCGTCCTGGTTGGTGGCGCGTTGCACACGCGTGACATTCGTGATGACGTGCGTGCTTCCTGAGCGGAGCACGCACGCCATCACGAACATCAGCGTCGCAACGTGGCACTGTTGGGAGGGGCCCTGGTTGGTGAATTCCTACATGTGTCGCGCACTCAGGCGGACCTCTCCTCCTCTGTGGAGACTATGCGCCAGTCGTTCTCCCTGCCGTCTTCCGGCCCAGATTGCACCAGGGCCCCCTGTGGACCTGGCCTGACCAACACAGCCAGCTTGGTGGAGATCCCATTCCTGCCACAGTCGGCGGTCCAGCAGGGGTGGACACCCCAACAACTGGAGTCCAGCAGATGGAGGATATGCAGGCATCGGACAGGGCACATGGACAGCAGCAACAGCAGCAGGCTCTAGGTGGGAGCAATGATGGCTCGGGGCCATCGACTTCAGAGGGGCAGGCATCGGCCGGAGGGCAGAAGAACCCTGGAATGGGTGTGTCTTCCGTGTGGCTGCGGTTGGACCAGCGCATATATGCAGAGCGGCGGCGGGCGGCAGAGGCGCGGCTCACCATGGTCAGGGTGGAGTTCTCCATGCGTCGGGTGTTGAGGCGGGCAGAGTGCCTCAAGGCAACTCGCAGGGAGTTGCAACAGGCCATGAGTGCATCCCTGCAAGACCTCGGGGCCAGGGCAGAGGCCCGCCTCTGGGACATCGACATGGAGTTCGATGATGCCCTGGCCCGGGACATCACAGAGTGAGCCGCAGGACTTGCCCGCCGCCATTGTATATAGTTAGATAGTGTTAGGTTTCCTTTGTTCTTCTTTTAATTTGGAGTTAATGGACATTGCTCCACTTCGTGTGTATATAGTTTTTTCTTCCTAGGACTTTTTTGTAGGTTTCCTTTTGTTTGTGGATCATGGACCATTTGGACTTACATTTGATATAGTTGCAGACTTGTACATACTTTTGTTTTTCTATATTCCCATGGATCAATGTTTTTTTTAAAATTTGGATTATGTTTTTATTGTAGACATTGGCAATGGACCACTTTTTTATTGTACATGATTTTTCTTTTTTTTAACTTCATTGGATTTACAATATTTTTTTTCTACTTCGGGCATTGTACATTGATTTTCAGTTTACTATTCCTCAAAGTCAGTTCTTTATGTTTTTAATACATTTTTTATTACTTCAGAATTGGTGTTGTGTTCTGTAATTGGTTTTGTGCATGTCTCATTGAACATTTCCTCAGTCACGTGTTGCCACTGTGTGGCTACGTTGTGCATTCCTGCATGGGCATGGTGGGTCATTTCATCTATCATGGCATGGGGAATTTGGGAGTGGGTTCTGTGGTTGGTTGCATGCTTGGATTGGGGGGCAAGGGGGATTAGGGTTGGCTTTCGGGACATGGGTCTGTTTTGTTAGGAGAAGTTGTTTGTTGGGACATAAGTCTGGGCCTGAGGCTCACTGCTGGGGCGTGGGGGTGCTGGGGTACATGAGTCGGGGCCTGAGGCTCACTGCTGGGGGGTGGAGGTGCTGGGGGACATGAGTCGGGGCCTGCTGGCAGGTGCCCATCACTGCTGGGGGTTGAGGGTGCTGGGGGACATGGGTCGGGGCCTGAGGCTCACTGCTGGGTGGGTGGGGGTGCTGGGGGACATGAGTCGGGGCCTGCTGGCAGGTGCCCATCACTGCTGGGGGGTGGGGGTGCTGGGGGACATGGATTGGTGATCACTAGTGGAAGGTGACATGTGGGCTGGCTGGGGGGCATGCCCATGGTGGATGGACTGCGTGCAGGACATGACCAGGGGTGCAGACTAGTCCCCTGTGGTGTGGGTTGCCTGCAGGGGCCGTGGAGGGGGTAGAGGGCACACCTGGGAGGACCCACAATGCCAATTCACGTGTGGGACTCCCCGCGCACCCCACTGGATACACGTACCCGCTCTGACAGCGAAATCGCGTGTGATACTTCCCGCGTACCCCGGAAATAGACGTACCCTGCTCGCACAGGGCCGATCGCGTGTGAAACTTCCCACGCACCCCCGAAATGCACGTACCCCACTCGCACAGGGCCAATCGCATGTGAAAGTTCCCGCGAACCCCAGTAATACACGTACCCCGCTCGCACAGGGCCATTCGCATGTGAAACTTCCTGCGCACCCCAGTAATACACGTACCCCGCTCGCACAGGCCCAATCGCATGTGAAACTTCCCGCAAACCCCAGTAATACACGTACCCCGCTCGCAAAGGGCCATTCGTGTGTGAAACTTCCCGCGCACCCCAGTAATACACGTACCCCGCTCGCACAGGGCCAATCGCGTGTGAAACTTCACGCGCACCCCCGAAATGCACGTACACTGCTCGCACAGGGCCAATCGCGTGTGAAACTTCCCACGCAGCGGGGTACGTGTATTCGGAGGGGTGCGCAGGGAGTTTTACAGGCGTTTTCGTGGTGGGGGGCCTGTGCGCCATGAACGGGATTTGTGCGCTGTACATGGCGCACGGGGAGGGGTTGGGAGCGTAACCGGCGCTGCTGCAGGGTTGCTGCGCCACTCTGCGCCACGGCTGGTAATGGATGTTAAAATCCATGAATACGCTGTGCGCGGAAATGGATTTTGGCGCACGTGGCTGGCGCAGACTGGCGCACGCGAACACTGTGCGCCAGCCGCATGCGCCACTTGTGCGCTGAATTCTATGAATTACCCCCTTAATGGTTTAGTGCCTACATTCTGAAGCAAGAGGAGGAGCCTTGGGGTGTGGTAGTTGGTGTGCACAAAAGATTCTCTGCAGGAGTGCTTCTGATGTCACACATTTCCCTTTTATAGGCACTCCCCCTACTTTTGTCTGTGGCCCCCTATGTGCCCTTCCTAAATTTGATTCCTGGCAACACCACTGGAGAAAATCCAGATTTGTCTGACGAAATCTCCCTCCCAGGTACGTCAGAAAGTTGGCATGTATGGGCAAGGCCCACACAAAATGTGTAAATGCTCACTCAACAGGGCTGTGTGGGCATTTACAGATGTTAATAATTTCACTGAGGTGGATCCAACTACATTAGCTTCAGGGCCCACTTGGACAATCCTGGCAACGCGTCGCCTCTGGTTGCTGTACAGGCCACTCCCACTCAGTTTATTGACTATTAAAAGAACAGATATTTTGCAAGCTCTTCAGGCAGTGAATGGAAGCCGCGGTTCTGCTCCTATTATTTGCGAATGCCGGTAAATGCTGCGCTTGGCTGCCTAAGGAGTTATGCAATGCAGTTTCTTTTGTTGTTTCGAATGCACGATCCTGTGGGTATGTATTATAGTATTAAAGGCTCAACTTCTTTTTCAGCTCTCCCAATGTTCCCCGGTGCGAGACATCGGGCAGGGCAACGAGGAGGAGGGTCGCCTGCAAGCAGGAGAAAATGTGCAGAGGTTTGCACTTCCATTACACAACTCCACTTCCTGCATGAGGACACAGCGTGCGGCTCGGGGGCTGATGAGTCACGGCCAGGCTCGAGTCTTACCATATATGGCAATGCCTTAAAGGCGCAGGGATCCAGGTGAGCAATCAGTCGAGGAGCCCGCGCCCGCCCTTAGGGAAATACTGAATACACACAGGAGGACTGTGCACGTGACCTCACCAGCCGCAGGCTGCCGCTCCCTCGTGATACGTCGCACAGGGCAGAGTGGGGCCCTGAATATGCATTTTACTTTATAATGTATTCGATGATTTTTCAAAATGTTGTTATCGGTCTTTTAGCCGGCTCTCTGCTTCCAAGCGAAGCACAGACATCCCGTTCACGAACGCCAACATGGCTGTGTGACAGAAGGACACCTTTGAGAGACGTAAGTATTATTTGACTGAAGAAGTTACACTTAAATTCAAATGAATGCCTTAGAGCGTTATATTTTTCGGATGTTTTGCTTTACAACCACAGATGTAAAAATAAGCGCCCAAGCCTTGTGCCTAGATTCTGGGGTTATTTCCCCGAAAAAAAAGATGCAGGGAGCTTGTGGTGTGTATGATGATTAAAACATGTTATTCTGTGCATAACAGTCCTGATGGCTTCCCCGGTAGCATTGACATGCGTTCAGTGTTGTGTGGAGGGGGCACGCCACGCAACAGTGTAATGGCAAACTGGAAGTTTACATTCGAATGCCTTATTGGCCGCACGTATCATGCAGGTCCACGTCACAAACTATCATTCTTGGTCCCTCAATACTAGCTAACCAATGTGGGAGATTGGCTCACATCAAATTCTCTGACCCCACTTCCGTTAATGAAAGGCCAACGCTTTATTAAAGGCAGGTCGGCTTTTACAATAAAAACCATGCATGTTCCTCTTTTTAATCCCCTTCAATGTTGTGCCTACTCCCTCTCTCTTTTTCCTTTATGCCACCCCTTTCCTTGCACCTAGTTTTTAATTGCCTTCACGGCTGTTCCTCTCCCTCCAGCATTGTCTCTCCTCCTTTTGCCTTTAATTCTGTTCTCTCTTGCTCTCCTTTCTTGTCTCATTCATACCTGCCTGCTCTAGGGCCAAGTACTATTGGTCTTTTCTGTTTGTTTTTATCAAACTCGCCCATCCTTTTTTGTAACTTTTAAAACTTCAACTTTAACAATTTGTACACTTCTATGCCCACCGTTCCCTTCTCCGGAAGACCACAGGGCCCTTTCCATATGGGGTCCTGCTAACACCTACCCTCCTCTCGAAAAATACACCACCCTTCATAAAGCTGTCTGCTGCATCAAGTCCAACTGATACTTCTTTCCCCAAAAAAAGACCATTGTACTCCATCCACCTTGCCTAAAGAACTATGGTTTTCTCAAATCTTATTGTGTTCCACTACTCCTATACCAGAAGCCTGCAAAACCCTGGACACTTCCCAGTTTATTTACTTCCTAGCTTTGTTAATAACTGCTGGCTTCTTTTCGCACCTCCAAACCCTCATTGGTAGCAAATGTGTCCACACAATCCATCTGCCCCAACACAACCTACTCATAATTCACAACTCTTAATCAGCTTTATGATTTCCAGCCAAGTCCATTGCACCAAGTTGTTTAATGCGCAGGCAATGATCATCAAGTCAGCTGACCATCTCATTAACAACAGTTCAAATAGCATGGGCAGTAACTGTCCCCAGCCCAGACCATGCCAGTTCTAGATTTCTATGGGCTCTCCCTGGTTGTTTTCCATGCATCCTTGTCTCTGTCTGCCGTGTGGCCTATTTTCCAATCAAACATTGTAACTTAGGTTAAAAGGATACACTTGCTCTGTAGGATAGTTCATGTAGTTTATTACTCATCAGGTCACATCAGGTTTCATCAGCATAGTAATCAAGGAGCTAGGAAGATCCTATGGAGAGACCACTTGCTCCCACCGCCCAGGCAACATCTTTGTCAACTGCCTGGATTAGAACTCTAAGCACACAACATTCTTCTCAGACACACAGGGTTCCACACTGAAATTCCACACCGACATCACCGCTCACCTTGAACATGCATACAGGTGCCAGGACAAGATATAACCCACCTCCTTCCATTCACCATATAAAATACAAACAATGAGCATCATCCAACCAACTCTCACACCACCTCCAATACTGAATTTGGTTCCTCACCCAGAGATAGGAGCACCCAACCAGGCGTAACTAACTTTCTACAGTAGGCAGCACCACAAACTATACACTCCAAACCATCTAGAAATCCATTCCTGCTACAAATGAACATCTAGGCTTCCACCGTAGAGAACTAACCGCCCCTCCATGAGCTAACAAACTGCGTTCCTACACCACTTTGTAGAGGAGCAGCCGGATGGCTCTGCAGGAAGTCTATGCTGGAAACCAGAAGTTGCGCCATGCATGACAACAGTGATATTGACGATTTCACAAAGAGACTTTGAGAAGAGGTATCCACAAAGAAAACCCTATCTGATGTATCCTCGTAGAGATGACAATCTCTTGGAGGAGATCCCCGAACAAATATGAAGATGAGAAAAAGAGAAGTTGGTGATGTCACAAGAGATGAGCGTGACGCGTAGAGAACGGCTGGAGAAGAGAATGTATAGACCGTTTATGTCATGGGTTACCAGAGCAAGTACAGAGACAAATGAAGAAGCAAGTGGAAATGGAAGCGAAGCCGTCGGCTGAGATACAGTTGACAATAGTGCATCACTGTCGGCTATGTGGCCTACGAATGAAATACGTGTTAGGAGAGGCATAATTTCAAAGGAAATGATCTCCTGTCGTTTCTGTAAAGAACCGGGGCTCACAGAAACGTTGCAACATTTGGTGGTAGAGTGTGTTGCCCTAAAGACAGAGCGGACCTTGTTTTTCAGTAACCTTTTGGTTTTGTCCTGTACTTATACGCCAAATGAGATATGGCATGCTCTTTTTTCTACTAATAGAGTGTCGGTTAAAATTGCCTCGGTACAATTTCTTGAAATGCTTCTTTCGCCATCATTGAAAAACATGTGATTACAATGCAATCTGTGAGCAGTCTTTTTACAAAGATGGAATTTATTTGATCAAATTTTTAAGTTTTTAAGTCTTTGCTTTTATTTTAATGGCCATTCTCATAACCAAAATTCTTTTGTTATAATCAATCCGAATGATATAATGTATGATGAAATTGTTTGAGCACTTGTTGTATGTTATGACTTTTTGAAAGGTGAATTCTTTCAGCCAACCAAAATAAAAATAAAAAAAATAGTGCATCACTGTCGGCTATTGCAGGAGAAAAATAAGAAGAAAGACGAGGTGAGGAAAATTTAGGAAGCCAAATTGGTACAGAAAACATTGTCAAAATATGCCATAGAAGGGGCGGTATTGACAAGTGGAGAAGGGTTGGGAATACAGCAAGTAGTGGGTACATCTCAGGCAAATAATCAGCGCCCGATTGGTCCAAGGAGGGAACTAGTTCATGCCACAATGCAGAGGCACGGGCTATAGAGGAAGGGGTGGTTTCCCAAAAAATCAAGGTGAGTTTCAAAATGCACAGGATGTGAATCAGAATGTGCAAGGGGGATTCAACCAAGGGGAACTAGTCAGACGGGCTCTGCCTGTATGTTGGACTTGTGGGATGACAGGGCACATTTCACGCCTGTGTGGAAGCCAAGAGTATGTACAGAATGGCCGATTCTCAAGAGGGGGGACAGCTTATACTCCACCATATAGTGCACAAACTATGGAAGCGTTTGCCCAAGATCAGACAGTGCAACAGGCACAGCAACCGCAACAAGCGCAAATGAATCCACCACAAGGGCAGTCGCAGCATGCCCCTATGCAGACACAACAGTATGCAAACACGGGACAATTACTGACACCTAGAATAGGGGGTGTCACTTTGGTAGGAGGAAATCCTTTTACAGTTACAGGGTTATGCATGTATCCACAATAGGACAGCTCACAGGGCGACTTGATGTGTTCAGTACTATCAGTGACACCAGACCCTGAAGAGGAACCAAGGATTGATGTGACGATAGGAGGAAAATCTTTTTCTTTTCTAGTAGACACAGGCTACTCATCCATGTATACGAAATGGAAAATATCCAATGTTGGGAATTGTCATGAATGCTCAAGGGTCCTCTGGAGCTATGAGTTGAGTTTCTTTTACTGACAAATTACCAGTCTCTATAGGAGAGTGTGGCATGCCTGTTCCATTATTGTATTCAAGACAGACACAAGTTAACATTTGGGGAAGTGATTTAATGACACAACCTAATATGACAATTTCTTTTACTGATGAAGGGACAGTGTGTTCCACTTCTGGGATACACTATAAGAATGTGGGCAAATTTATATTGGCATTCACAGGGCAAGTGGCTCTGCGAGGCGTTTCAATAGAGCCAAAAGTTTTTCTATATGGGGTCAGCATTCTGTTGACATGACTACCTGGCTTAGTGGGAAGGACTATGAGGATACCTGATGAGTTAGAAGCAGCCATAGAACGAAGGGAAATGGAGATGCTTGGAGGAACGGATGATGAGGATAGACCATGGAGAATAGTGATAGCTATTGAAGAAGGGTGCAAGCTGACTGATGTTACTGATGATGATATGTTTAGAGACGATCCAACAGACGATGAAGTAGTGTTCTTTGTGAGCATTACATATTGGATTCGAATAGAGAAAAGGGAAATCACTCAGCGAATGGTGATAATGCGGCAGCGTCCAGCATTTTTTGACGAAGACTTGGAGATGGTGCCAAGTGTCCTATGGACTACAGGCCCTTATGAGATAGGCCTATTAAAGGGAATCGAGGAAATCAAAATAAAGCTGAAGCCAGGGGCAATTTTACCTCGAGCAAACCGTACCCAATGTCTCAAGAGGCGGATGAGGGTTTATTCAAGACTATCTCAGCACTAATGAAGCAAGGTATTCTGGTGCGGTTAGAATCATTGTGCAACACTGTGGTGTATCTTGTGAAAAATCAAAGGGAGGGTTGTGGAGATTCATACAGGACATGAGACCGATTAACCAGATTGCAGAGGCAGAGTTTCCTTTAGTTCCTAACCCAGCAACAATACTATGCAGTATCCCAGTGGAAGAGTGATATTTCATGGTGATTGATTCATAAAATGTGTTTTTTTCAATCCCATTGCACAAAGACTCACAAGACTTGACTTAATTTACAGTTCGCCAGACTCGCCTGAAACACACCAGACTGCCTCAAGGGTTCTGTGAGTCTCCATCTATCTTTAACAGAGTCCTACAGATGGACTTAGGCAATATTGATTTGAAAAGTGCTGTGCTACACTGCGTAGATGACATTTTAATTTGTAGCACTACAGAAGAGGGGTGCAGATAGAACTCGATTCAGTTGATGACTATTCTAGCAGAGAAGGGATGCAAGGTAGACAAAGAGATACTGCAGTATTTTCAAGAAGAAGTTCTATGCATAGGGCAGTTGATTTCACATGAGGGGACGAAGGGGACACCTGAAAGGGCTGAGGCGATTATGAAAACCACAAAACTGCACACGGTGAAACAGATGCAACCATTTTTGGGGCTATACAATTATGTTAGAGCCTGGGTATTTGACTATATTTTGTACACACGACCCCTTTTGCAGGCATTAAAGAAAACAAAACATAGGTGAATAAAGAGACAATAGAATGGACTGAAGAAATGGAGGAAGGATTTGAGGAGTTGAAAAAAGCAATTTACACAGCTCCTGTTTTTGGCATCCCCAATTATGCTGGGAAGTTTTTCTTATTTTCACACACCAATGGGACAGTTATGACAGCAGTGCTTACACAGAGAACTACATTAGGGTACAAACCTCTGGCATATTACAGTGCGGTTTTAGAGGAATATGAAGATGAGAAAAAGAGAAGTTGGTGATGTCACAAGAGATGAGCGTGACGCGTTGAGACTGGCTGGAGAAGAGAATGTATAGGCCTTATAGAATCTGATGACGAAGTAAAGAATTGAGTAAACTTTCATATGCGGAATAAAATTTGCACACGTGAAGAGCACTGCATGAAAAGCAAGCAGTTTAATAACTCTACAGATGCAGCAACACAAGTAGACTAAGTAATCATATAAGCTAACTATACGTAGTGAATAGACTGAAGGCGATGCCGCCATTATACAGAATCTGGACATCTGCGTCACAATTTTAGTAAGCTTAGAGCCACAGAGAAAGAAGGATCGAGAGCTGTGTGTTGCAGCAAGAAAGCAGCTGGAAATCGTGGAAAGACCGAGAAGGCTGTCTGGCCTGGTGTCAAAGGCTGGAGCGGCCAAGAACTGGTTAGAACACCATGAGTGCCAAGTTTTATTAATTTAATACAATTAAATGTGAGAAAAGGGGCCGAATTGCGTTCTCCTGTCACATGGGCTATGGATGGAAATAGAAATTGGGCATGCAGCTCTAGACTTGAGATAAGCACATGCTCACACTCCCATATATTCTCAGGAGCAAGGATACTTTGCAAGGCAAGTTCAAAGACAATCTGCATGATAGAAGGCCTGAGTGATTATGTATGTTGGGCTAATTGGATGGGGAGACATGGTCAAGTCCACCCAATAACACCTGGGGTGCTAGCTTACATGCTGCTAGTGAGTCGAATGTTCCAGAAGGACACGAGCGTGCCAACCAATTGTAGAAGGCCATATGATGAAGAGCCTTATAGTTTGATAGCCAATGATGAGCTGTGTGTCAATTAATTGTTGAAGATGACTTGCACTAGGGTTGGGCATAGTTTGTCCACCTGACTATAGAGACCCAATCGTAACCCTTTCCTGTATAGAAAGCATACTTAGATGTTCCCGTTAAGCCAACCATAACCCCTCTTGTTTCCCATGTAGTGTGACATCACGTATGATGAGTTTTTACTATATAAATGTAATTTTTTATGAAATGCTGTGATGTGCTGGACATGCTTACATGGCGCTGCGGGGTGGCAGAGCGCTTTTGTTGAGATGCCGCAGTGGAGCGGATGACTTCGGAGTCAGAGCCGTGTGAGGGATGGCGGCCTAACCGTGTGTCAGTTGGATCCTGGAGTTTTTCTCCCCCACCGCGTCCAAGGTCACAATGATGATGTCAGTGTGCTGGTGTAGGGGTTGGCGAAGAAAGAATTTTTTTCATCATCTGCATTCCATGGTGAGCCCGACGATGTTGCAAGTGAGCATAATACGAGGACCTCAGAGTAATAGACATCGTGTGCGGAGGTTGCAAGGACCTTAGAGTAATGGACCTAATGTGTGGAGGTGGCGGATTCACGTTCTCATCATTACCAGTGTAAGCGACGGAGTCCCAGTATAATTCTGCGATATGGAGGAGAGGATTCTCCGTGCTGATAGAGAAGCACAAGTCAGAATCTTGAAAGCTCATAGTGGTTGGACGTGGCGAGAGACTAATGCACTGTGGAGTATCGGAAAGAGAACAAAATGATTAACTGACGTTTTCGAGTGCGTGCAATGTTTTCCTGACATTAGTGTGCCAATCTGCCCCCAGGGTGCCCAAAACCTACTGCCCCATCCATTGGGGGGGCCTGTCCCACATTTTGTGGTGACCTTCTCCCCCCACCCTGAATGGATGGGGGGATCTGATGCAGCCCTCCCTGGGGTCAGATGCCCCTTCCTAGGGACAGAAATCTGCCTCCAGGGAGGGCTGCATAAGGTGCCCCCATCCACTTGGGGTGGGGGGAGAGGGTCACCACCATTTCATTGGAAATTCACCTGGTGGTCTAGTCTACCCCCAAATGGATGGGGCGGCACGTCATGTAGTCCTCCCTGGTGGCAGATAGGGGCAGAAATCTGCCCCCAGGGAGGGCAACAAGGGGTGCCCCCATCCACTTAGGGTGGGGGGAGAGGGCCACCCCCCTTTCATGGAAAATAAATACCTGGTGGCTAATGGCCCCCCACCCATATCTCTGTTACATTTGTTTATTTATTTATTGGACCCTATTCCCTGGGGGCAGATGATCACCCGTCTGCCCCCAGGTGTCTCAGAGAGGTGTGGCCCCATGCTTTGGGAGCCGGGGGGAGAGGGCTGCTTACATAGTAAGCAGTCCCCTCTCCCCCTCACGTCACAAACGGACCCCTGGTGGCCCGATCCACGCCCAGCAATGCTTCAAAAAGAGGTGTTGTTGGAAAGGGGAGAGTCTCCCTTTTCCATCGACACCTCCCTCGATCTCATCGGCTCAAAAAAGCCGGAGATCGAGGGAGAGGGAGAAGGGCACTCACCTTCTCGCTTCACTGCAGCAGCCCAAAATGGCTGCCGCAGTTAATTTACTTTCAGTTTCATGTCGGCGTGCATTATGCACGCCAAGGTGAAACTCAAGGTAATCCAACCCCCGGGCCGTGAGGAGGGACCTCCCCCTCACAAAGCCCAGGGGTTGGATTTAAGTTATGTGCGATCCCGGCTTTGCAGGGATCGCACAAAACAAAGTGCCTAAAAGGACGAGTTATCTCGTCCTTGGAAATACGGAGGTGAGGTGATGTCAAGGACGAGATGGCTCTTCCTTGGCAATTAAGGAGTTAAGGGAATGAGGGGGCAGATAGGTGGGGCATACTGCGTTCTCCCAAGTTGATTGTCACCCATCCCATAGAGGACTTCCCTCCCCATGAGATTCACCCACTGAGTACCACACCCAGGGGGTCTATCGGGTAGCATCCTCACCTCCCTGGCCTCATGGAAAGGAGCTACCGCCATGTAAGCAGTGACAGTACCCTGGGATTCATCAAAATATTTTGAGGATAATGTTCTTGAAGATGCAGTTCAATCTGGATTTCACTGAAAATACTTCATGAGATTGCACTTATGCATCTCACCAACTTTCTCTCTGATGCTCATCACTCCAAGCTCTCTTTTTCCACCCATCCTTTTGGACCTCTTTTCCCTTCTAGACCTTGTTACCCACATATATCTTCTCCAACCTCCCTGACAATGTGTTTCACAAATCTGCTCTAGGGCCTCCCAACTGGAAGGTCCCGCTATTAAAATCTTCCTGAACTCCCAAACCTTGGACCACACCTGTTTCCCTGTAGGCATCCCCAAAGTATTAGTGCTTCACGGATTTTGGTTGTTTTACTGAGGTAAAAACAATCGCGGCAAAATTGAACATAGTCAATTTCGACTGCAAATACTTTTTTACTTCGGTAAAAAGAAAAACCTGTCCCCCGGAACTGCCAGTAGCCCCAAAACCCCCTACTTACCTTTTCTCAGTCGCCCGCCGCCTCCTCTCCTGTACCCTATGGCATCAGTTCCGTCCCTCTAAAGCAGGTTGGATCTGACGCTGCAGGGTCCTTTTTTCGTCCTTTTTTGGATTTTCTTTTTGGGTCCCCCACTTACGATGTTGAGGAAGCGGGGGAGAGCACCGCAACCCCAATGCCAAAAATACCAAACATGGGGAGAAAGGGGCAAACCCTGCTCTGCATTTTCGGCAGTGATCGAATGGTACTAACCGAAATCGGTCAAATGCATCATTCAATCATTTTCTTTCAGACAAATTGAGTATTTTCTGTGCTTCACCTCTTCTCGTCACCCTATGTACCTCTGCCCTATGAAGACTTAACTTTCCCTTTGGCTTTCACTATCACCTCTTTGCTGATGGACCCGAAATACAGTTCTCCTTGCCCTCCTTCGACCGAGCCATATCAGAACTAATTATCAACTATCTAATTGCAATCTATACTACATGACTCTTCACTGCCTCCTGCTGAACTCTTCAAAAATAGTAGTCATCTTTCTGCCAACTTCCAACAGCATCCCTCCCCTGCTATGTCATATCTACTTCTCGCCTGAACTTCTTCCTCTTTACTGAAGGCTGACAATCTTCGGGTCCTCTTTGATAGTGACCTGCCACTGCAACAATTCATCACTAACACCTCCTCTGCTACTAATATTACAACATTCGTAAAATTCAGTCATTTTTAACTCACCACTCTATAAAATCACAACTCTCCAACCTCATGCTCTGAAAATTCAACGACTGCTCATGTCAGTTCCTTCACCTTCTTCTCTACCCCTTCCTCACTCTAGACAAAGACCTTAACTTCACTACCTACACTCTTTACAACCTACCCAGATCCTTCCCAGCTTCTACCTACCAATTCCATGCTGGATGTCTCTCCATGCACAACCGTTCCCTTTTAAAGTTCCTTCTAATCTATAAAGCTATCAATGGTCTTCCTTATCAGTACCTGGTTGGCTCTTCATCTCTGTCTACTCACCACCACGTTCCTCCACAACGCTACACTGAACTGCACTGTTCCATGCCCCTCTTGCACTCCTTCTCCCTACTCACCCACTCAATTGGAACCTGTTGCCACATTATAATCAAAGCCATCCCGAAGGGAAATCTCTTCCGAGCTTGGCTTAAACTTCACATACTTGCCAAAAAGGGAACTCCCACCACCGCCTCCCCATACCCCCTCTCTAACCCCACCACTCCCTGCAGTGCTGGATAATAATGTTTCTGTTGAGAAAATATTGTAGGTCAAGCCATTAAAGTGAGAAAGTTCCTCATTTGAAATATTAGTACTTGATGAACGCTGTTTAGGAGATCATTAATGATTATGTTATCAGGTTATGCGTATTCCGATAAAAAGAGAAGATTTGGAGTACAACTGACTAATATGAGCAGTTGATTTTCTGTAATGCCAACCAATAAACTTGGCAGTAAACGGAGATGAGAGAGGATATCTATTATCAAGCATAAAGCCATCATTAAAGTAGTAATTAATGGTGATTGATCAATTAAAAGGAAATTCATTAGATAGATAAAACATGTGCCACATTGAGAGTAAAAATGGCGACATTGGCAGTGCTTTAGGTGCTAAGGTAGCACCACATATTTGAAGTACAGAGAACCAAGTTATAAGCGCTATAAAAATTAAATAAACATAAACATAATTCAATGTGATGGTGAGCAATGTTTGGACAGTCATGCCAAACGGGAAATGTAGGCATGTTGTCCTACACCACAGGTCTGAAATCTTTGCCTCATCAGGTGTTTTGGATTACAATTCCCATGAGCAGCATATGTAATGGTGAGGAATCAGTCTTAGTCCAAAACATCTGGAGAGCCACAGGTTGCAGACCCATGTACTACACTAAGAATATGGTCCTAAGTGTGGATTAAAGATTTAAGTAAGTTCAAATTTACCTCTATAACAATATATGCAGAGAAACAAAACGATACATTGAACACAAAGAAGAGTGAATGTAAATCTAAACTAAATTAGTAATGACCCAGAGACAGACATAACCTTTCATAGTAAAATATAATACCCCGAGTTATGCTTAAAATAAAACTAAGAAGATAGATTGATATAGGCGTCATTTCTTTCCAGACACAATAAACAATGTTTTAAATTAGAATAGAAGCAGAAAAGATAGATTGTGTCAAAGAGTTAATCCATAATGGAAATATTCCTCTGGCCCTGATCAATTGACCCCTGTTACTTTAAAACATGATCCTGACCTACGGGGCAATACTCTATTCCATCTTTTTTGAGAAATTCTGATTACAGGAATATTGCCATCTACCTAGTGCTTATTTTACTTCATTCCCATTTTCAAAAAACGGGGATCGGTTGAACCCTGCCAGCTACTCACAGATCGCCCTTTTGGACGCCACTAGCAAGATCTTTACGAACTTGATCTTGAAAGAACTTTAAACATGGATGGTGGCCAGTGGTGACTTATCGCTAGAGCATGGGGTAAATGTAAAGCACTTAGTTTCCAGGCTTGGCTAAATTGCATGAATATGTGTGAGCGGAGGGAAGTAGCGTATGCAAAATCACTACCAGCCAGTGGCAGACCCCTAGACTATTGGCCCCCCCTCAGATCGTACATGTCTAGGAGTATGGAAGACATCGACACCCCTTAAACAGAATTCAACCGGCAGACCTATCGGGGTACTAACTAATGGATATGTCTGAACTATGATATTTTGCTTTGCTGGTTTTCCCACCTATGAACGATCCATTGTTGAAACAAATGCTTGTTATCGTCTGTATATATATATATATATATATATATATATGCCCTCAATTGTAGCTCACTGAATGCACTGCCCGGGGTTGTGGGTGGGATGGGAAGCGGGTGTACGGGCCATGTGGCCCTGTGGTGGACGTTTTGGTTTATTGCATAAAAAGCAAATTAAAAGAAGTTTAAAAAAAAAATGGATGGATAACCTGTACAGTTGGTCCATTATCAAGTGGGCTTCTGGAAACTGGCTGGCACCTCCCTGAATGGCACCATATTGGCACATGTTTGTGCATCTGTCTCTAATGGCTCCATAGGGACTTGTCTGTATGGCATCTGTGGACTTGTCCAGTGCCTTTCATAGAGTCATTAGACACAGGCTGTGGTGAAAATTGCTAATGATGGGGGAGGTTTGCCCGCCCGCCCTGATCAAATTAATCTCACTTATTCATGACAACCCCTTTGTCCAGGTCCGGATATCACGGGAAGGGTCTTTATAGAGTGAGATCAACACTTCAGTGGGGTTAAGACAAGTATGTGTCTGATAAGGACATGTCTTGGCCCCAGTGCTTTTGAACATCTACATCACGGATATAGACTCCTTTTGGGCCTCCATGAATTCCTTCCCAGTAAGGTTTGGGCTCTTAAAATTAAATTGGTTGGCCTTCGGTGATGACTTGTTGTTCTTTTGATTTGACCCTCATTGGCTTGCAATGTAAACTTGCTGATTTTTCCTCGTATCCAGGGTAAAACATTCTTCTAGTCAATGGGGGCAAATTGAGGATCAACATTTTTCACGGAATTAACCTAAAGTTATGGGTTGGCTAGTTGGGAATGCTCACTTGGAACATGATCGTTCCATAAAGTACTTGTCCTTCAAAAGAACATATAATGAGTCCAAAAGTGCTATTCAAGATTGTTTAAGAGCTAAGTCACATTTCCTGATTGCAGAGTGTAAGGGAGGCATGGTATGAAGAATAGACAGACAGAAGTGATCACAGTTCAAGGGTGTTTATTAAACTGAATATGCAGGTTGGAAAAATGCCTAATCTAAACATAAAACTAAGATGGGAGCAAGCTACGGCCATCAAATGAAAAATAAGTCAGTCCTAGTGGCGTCTTGTCAAATAAAAAGGCCTTAATATTGCCAGTCTTTACAACTAAATACAAAAAGAGCGGGGGATAAGGTTCACAAGAAAGAAGTGTTCACAAATGATAAGTCAGAATGTGGTAGCCGGGGTTCTCCCTTCCCCACGTTTTGAGCAAGGTACAAGGTGGGATTCCTGAGCACAGCACACTGTTGAGATTTCTCAGCACGAGACAACCGCCCCAGCTTCAGCTATCAGGACCTTCAGTGGTTAAGTGTCTGTTCTACAAAAAGTCTATTGCCTCGGAGGAGCTGATAACCTCCAAAATAACAAACAAAATGTTCCTTTCAACTTGTACGTTGGGTGATGCCTTTTCACCCCTGGTTTCCCCTCTTCTGGGCTCAGATCCACAAATAGTTCTTATCGATATCAGGACCTTATGAGGTTAGCTTTCTTGCTTCGTGTGGCCTGATAGGTTCAACATAAAAAACAAAAAGTTCCTTTTGGATTGCACTTGAGGTGATGATTCTTCACCCCTGGGTACCCCTCTTCCGGGCACATACCCCTCTGGAATATCAGCCTCCCTCCCATTGAGTTCACTCTGGCTTATATTCAAAATGACTCCTCGATTGCATTCACGTGTCATTGGGTTGATGGCTTTTCACCCCTGGATCCCCCTTTCCGGGCTCAGACCGTTTCTTGAACATTTGCCTCCCTCCATCGGGTTCACTCTGGCTTTTGCAAAAATATTTTCTCCTTGGCATTCACAAATGTTAGTGTCTTTTTAAGCAGTTCACTGTGGACATCCCTCTGTTGGGTTCTCTTTCGTCAACACACCGTTTCTTGGAACTTTAGACTTTGCCCCTCTTTATTGGCATCCCTTCATCAGGTTCACTCTTGCCACTTCACAATTCATTTTGCTCTTTCGTGATATGGGATTCACTTCCTTTGCATTTTCAATGGTTTGTCGGTCAAAGACTTTAGACTGTACAGGGATTTTGCTAGACTCCGGTATGACCACTTTGACCTGTCTTGGAGGCTCTCCTACGGCCATCTGATATCAGTATGTCGGGGTGAACTCCCGGGGGCTGGCAGAGCCGCCGGCGAACCTCTGGGGCTGGGGAGGCCCCAACTGCTCCCGTGTCCCAAAAGGAGTATGACACACACACAAGGAGCAAGGTAACTACTTCTATTTATTAGAGTAACGGCAGGGATATGCTCAGACCGTATGCATCCAGAGTGGCTCTCGACGTTTAGTGGGGCTCGCAGGCCCTTTTTACAGCAGTATGACGCGCTACTTGCGTCACCTGGGAAAATCATCACAAAACCTATTGCCACTTCGGGTTGGTTCCCCGAGTGGTAGGGTTAGTATAGAACCCCTATGGGGATAAATGTTAGTAGATGAGGACGGGTCAGGTGGTACACTTGGGTTGTCCCTAACAGTTGTTACATTGGAATTGTTACAAGGGGACCTTTGGTGATTGGCTAAGAGTAATAGCATCAGTGATGAGCCCCCCTGTATTCTGATTGGTTCTCCCGCGAGCCCCCAAGCCTGGGACCATCGTCGTTCCCAGCTCGCGGTGCACCTGACATTAGCAACAATGTGCAACTATGTGTTCGCGCGGACAATGGACAGGTCTGCTTACGGGCTGGTGAGCAGGTCTTTCCCATCGCTATAGGTGTCCAACTTGCCGCTTCGTTGTTGCAGATTGTGTCCCAGACATGGGACCCTGGCGGTTCTCTGTCTCATAGGCTTGGCACCTTGTCAGTTCGGCTTAGTCACGTGTGGGGAGACGGTAGCTGGAGTAGAATTATGAGCATTAGATTTTGTATTTTGTCTCTGAGGGCTTGGCACCTGTAGGTATAACCTTGGCGCAGGGCATGCAGGTTGCAACATCGTGGCCTTGGCTGCGGGCTCTCGTTGGGGCTCGTTCTGCATGGTCAGCACTTGCATTACGTTCTGAGAGGATTTTCATTTGCGAGGCTTCTGCCTGGGGACTCTTGCTTGCGGCCTACTTGGGCCTAATTCATGGGTGGCGGTACATAATCCATACCGTGGGTGTCGCAAGGTGACAGAGTGTCATACGCAGCATTAGATATACATGGTGGCATCTTCATAGTGATAGGTAGCAAAAAAGCATCGGCAAGCATATACACAAGCTCTTCAGGCGTCTTGCGTTTCTGCAGAATTGTAGAAGGCCTATGTGAAAAATAACAATGATGCATGTCCGTGGGTATGTCAGTCCGCTACATCATAGCACTGAGTATATTCTTCGTGTTGGTTGGTGTGTGAGTGACCAGTGTGCATGGTGGCACATGTGTTCTTGTCTGTTGGCTATGTCGTCATGGCATCTCTAACAACGTGAATACTTGTGACTGTTGTTCTAGTCGAGCTGATCCATGTTGCAGGCGTCGGCTTGACCCGGGCGTACTAGTGGGCATATTCTTCGTATATGCATGTTTTTGAAGCAGGGTATTTTGTCATCTGGTAAATAAGCGAACTCCTCTCGTGGGGGATGCCTGGGCTGTGATGCCCTAGGCCATGGTCTGGATGAGATCGGGGGGAGGGTGTTATCCCATTCTCCCACTCCAGTCCCCCCTCTGGTCGACTTGTCGACCACAAAATCATCCTTCTCCTTATCTCCTTTTACTCTCCATACTTTGGTTATTCCAGCCAGGTGTCCATAGTGGTTGACATGATCTTCAAATGACCAGTACATATAAACGCATCCGCCACCGGGTTTACAATATACCCATCTTCCAACATAGCTCCTCGGGTTCCTCGGGTTCTCCACCTTCACAGATGGCGGGCCTAGGTGATTTTTAAGTATCTGCGCAACCTTTCTCTTTCTTGTATAATCATGTCCGTGTGCTTGTCGTCTTCGGCTGGTAGCAGGGCGTGCATGCCCACCATTTCCATCATCTCACCTGTTGTACTTTCTTTTCTTGCCTTCCAAACCCTCATTTCAATTAACACAGCCATTCCTACTAATAAACAGCCAACTATCAATTTCAGTCCATCCGACAGCGATGAGGGTACCCATGACCATAAAAAGGAGAACCAGCATTCATCTTTCTTCACTCCTTTATTTTCTTCAACCATTTTCGAGTTCATCAGGGCAAGTTGTGATACTGCTTCAGTAAGTGTTCCATTGTCTGCGTCATTAGCAAGGATAAATGTGCAACATGATTGTCCAATTTTTGCACAAACCCCTCCTTCCATTGCCGTGAGGAGGGCTAGCACATATCTGTTTTGTAGGGCTACCATACGTACCGCCCTCAGTTCTTCTTTTATTGCATTAAATCCATTGACGGTGGAATTAATTGTCATCATGAGCTCCCATCGGGTTATCTGGAGTCACTTTGCATTTGCATATGATTGCAGACCTGGGTGTATTATGGATTAGAAGAACATTGCTGCTCTACTGAATAGTCTGTGTTCTGGTGGAATGGCAGTGAGAGCTGTTTCCGATCTTCCCCACAGGTAGTTTCCCGTCAGTGGTTCTCCTTGTCTTCGCACTCTTGACAAAATGTTTGTGTCATCGTTCTCGTCACCTTCTTTAAACGTCACAGATCCTTTCCTCCTTTTCTCTCCTTCGTCCATCTTGGGGAAGTTGGCCATGTTGACATGTTTCTGAGGCACAACCAGAGATGGTACGTTGATTTGTACCATAGAGCATATGCCATTCGATGATGGAGGTAATGTGTGGTATGCTCTATCGCCGCAGGCCCAATAGTGGTCCATTAGAACTGCTGTGCCGGGACCCCCTCTGGTATCAATATTGTACTTTTACAGTTGTTGTTATTCCGAACATCAACATCGCTGTTGTGTTGATAGCACAGTGTGGGTGCAGTTAGCGTTAGTATAGTTATTGGATATTCATCTTTCTCTAGCCATGTTAACAGTGGTACACTTTTTACCCACTCCATCCAACACTTGTGGTTTGTTTCGTTTATTGAGTTTGCATTTTCGTTTGTAACCATATTGCTCCCTACCACTCCATCTGACCATCCTTGATTCGTGTATATCTTCCCATATATTACAATGAGAGCTCTTTCCCAACAACCTTGTACACCAGCAATTTCACTTGCATACCAATCACACGGCGGCAGGTATTGTAACGTTACTTTCTTTGTCTCTCCTTTTTCAGGGCCATCCATTACATATCTGAACCCTTGAGTGTGTAGGCGGTAGCTGTTGTACATCTTAAGTGTTTTGATGAAGTTATTTTCATATGGGTATGAGTCTCTTGTCTTCCATTTCAATGATACCACTGTCCCTTTAAATCGTCCTTTTGTTTGGAACAGTGCCATATATATCAGGCATTCAACTGTCCTTGCCGGTAATTCAGTAGCTACAAACGTCCTTGACGCGCTCATGGCGTATGGGATCAATGAGCACACATAGCAGTTGTCCTTAGTTGTCTGCTTACCAATTTTGGACATGTGCTGATACCACATGTTGTCCGTGACGTGTGCTGAATCTGTGAGATATTTGTCAATCCCATTATTATCTCCATATGTGCTACGTTTAACCCTATTCCCATTACCTCTTGTGTTACTTGTACCACCTGACACTGTACCTGTTGCAGCTGTGGGAGGGGGTAGATTAGTTTTAGGTGCAGCCATAATTCGAGAAGCATAGTATGTCTGCCAGACAGAGGCAGCAAGTAGACCAGTGATGACCAACACTCCTACAATTTTTATTACAATACCTAATATCACCGGCATTTTGCTCTTACCTGTGCTGCGGTCCTGCAGCTATTTCTTTGTGATGCTAAAGGTGCCCGCCTGAAAATCTCTAAAAGATATGCGTTAAGGTGTTAGTTAAGCTCTCCCTATCAGGTAGTCGTTTAATGCCCAGGCGAAAAACTGTTCCCACGCTAACCTCAGTGACCTATCTCTCAGAGCTGGTAAGTGCTCGTGGAGATGTGGGAATGATTGTTCTATGGCCAAAATGAATGTGTTGTAATATACACGTATCCTTCTCGTCTTTAAATATTTTGGTCTTTTAATAGCGTATACAAATTGGTGTGACAAAGTTTCAGGGGTGTTATCGTCTGTGGGTAGCATTTACCCCTGGCCAAAACGCAATGTTAGTTTCTTCACTTTTCTTATACAGAAACAGTTATGCGCAGTACCTGCATGTGCGAAATAAACAAGAGAGAGAGAACATGCACGTGTCTACAAGTGTGGTGCAACGTAACCATTTTTTAGGCAATGTCCTTTATTTGGGTAGTGGCAGGGGCCGGCTGGCTGGAGCAGGGTTTTGTTTGACCTGAGATCTCGTAACCATGGGGTGGGCTGTGGGCGAATGTCCAAAGTTTTTACAGTCTGTGGTTGGGGAGGGGTCAGGGGCAGTGTCGCAATTATCTTTTGTTGCAGCTGCTGCTGCGTTGTCCTTTGTTGTGGTTGTTGCGGTGTTGGCCCTGTCGTCAATGCAAGGGCAGGTCTGATCTTTGTAGGGCTTGACATCATGTAAGTGGTTCCACACTTTTTTATCACGGAGCTTTACAGCTCGAGGAGCTACTTCTTCCACCTGGTGGGGGCCAGTAAATCTGGGGCTGTTCCACCTGCGGTTGAAGTTGCGGAGAGAACGTGGTCTCCTTCCGCAATAGTCCAGTTAGTTTGTTGTCCTTGCTCCTCATTTGTTTCTTCTTGTCCGATGGTTTTCGACCCGCCCCGCGTGCACTTGAGCTGTTGAGAGATAAAGGCTACACTAGTTATCAAGGAAGACACATATTGATACAATTCATCACCAAAACTATTTGCAGAGCTGCCATAGTCGGTCAAGGCCCTTGATGGTGGCGTTAGTGGAAGGCGCATCTGACGTCCATTCACCACCTCGTGGGGTGTGAGGTGGTGATCTGACCCTGGCCTATTCCTTAACTCAAACAGAGCCAAGGGGAGGCAGTACAACCAGCTTTTCTTAGTTGGCTGTTGGATTTTTGCAATCTCTTCTTTCAGGAGGCCATTCAGGCGTTCACAAATACTGTTAGACTGTGGGTGATATGCGCATGAAAACTTGTGTTTGATGCCAAGTAGTGCAGTTATGTGTTCGAACATTTCGTTTGCAAAGTGCAGGCCATTGTCTGACCGCAGCACTTCGCAAACTCCCCACCTCGGGAAAACTTCCCTCACTAGAAATCTTGCTGCTCTGAAGGATACTGCATGAGAACAGGGCCCAGCCTCTATCCACCTTGAAAATGGGCATACTACTACAATCATGCATCGGTGTCCTTGACATACATTGATCATGTCAACGTAGTCAATGTGCACATGCAGGAAGGGTCCTTCTGGCTAGGGTATAATACCTTTTATCACTTGCAGTGTGTGACCGGCTGTGAACTGTTGACATGGTAGGCATTTGCTGCTAAAGTTTGCAACATGTGAATTTAACGCGGGACAGTACCAGGCCTCCTTTATTCGTGCTGCAATCACTTCCTTTCCTGTGTGTGCTGGATGGTGTAGCTGAGCCAGGGCTGTTTTCAATAGGGCTAGGGGCATCACTACCTTGCCTGTATTATTCTGGTGCCATAATACATCTGTGGGGGACATTGTGCAACCTCTTTTGACCCATAGCTCCTTTTCCGCCATGAGTGCTGCTGCCTGTAATTCCATTATCTGTGTTTCAGGGATGTGAGTTTATCCCTCCTTCGTTAGCATCTGTTTTGCTCCCACCCTCCCCTTATGTTCTTGTTTTTCTGGGAGGGTCCACATCTCGCCAAAGTATGCAGCATGTTTGGCATGGGCGTCTGCTGTTTCATTTCCTTTTGAGATAGGGTCATCCCCATTAGTGTGTGCTTGACACTTCACCAGGGCTATTTCCCTAGGGTTATTAATTACTTCAATCAGTTCAGCAAGTAGTAGAGCATGTTGTACTGGGGTACCATCAGCTCTTCTGAACCCCCTTCGTTGCCATTTTATTAATCCTGAGTGTACCGTTGATGTGACATATGCACTGTCTGAATATATTGTTACTCTTTTATTATAGCTCTCTTTTAGTGTGAGGATCAGGGCCACTAGTTCTGCCGCTTGGGCCGAGTAATGTTCGGCAGCTGTACACATTTTTCTGGTACATACATCCAATCCACTGTCAGCCTAACCACTGCTGCTCCTGTCCTTCTAACCCCATCACTCTGGTCAATTGTTGAGGACCCATCAATGAACATTATCCCCCCCCTAGGGCATTTTCCTCGACCTTTCTTGTGCTGGAGTAAATTTCGATGGCCTGTGTGCAATCATGTGCATAGTCACCATCTTCAACTACCTCTGCTATAAACCTGGCTGGGTTTACATTGCTGCAACTTACAATTGTTAATTCTGGTCTAGATAAAAGTATTTCTTAGCCTGATGCTCTCTGTGTGGTCAATGTTGATTTGGGCTTGTTCAATATTGCAAAGAGGGTGTGTTTCACAAATAGTGTGGTGGGGCACCCCATCGTTATGGATGGTGATTTTTCCACCGCAAAAGCTGCGGCGGCCAAACTCTGTTCGCAAGGGAAGTGACCTAACATTACAGGATCCAGGTGTCCGCTGTAAAATGCTACAGGCTTGTGTCCCATGCTTGTGTTTTGTGTCAGTACTGCCTTCATTACTACTGACTCGCAAAGTGAGAAGATAAAAAATTGATGGTCATAGTTTGGAGTGGCTAGTACTGGTGCAGTCGAGATGGCGTGTTTTAATTCCTCAAATGCTTCTTTCATTTCTCTTGTCCACCCCAACATTTTGTCCCCCTTCTTTGCCTCCCTGAGGGCCTCGAGCAGGGGTCCTATGTATGAGTTGTAATCAAAAACCCATGCCCTGCAGTAGCTGCATAGGCCCAGAAACTGCTGCAGTTCTCTCACTGTCTGTGGTTGTGGTGTGTTTGTTATTGCTTGTGCACTTTGTGGTGCAATGCTCCTTCCATTCTGTGAGATAAGCTGACCAATGTAGAGTACCTGTTCTTGGCAGTACTGTAGCTTTTCCTTGTCTACCTTGTACCCCTTCTCAGCCAACACTGTGAGCATCTTAATGGAGTCCTTCCTACACCTTTCTTCTGTGGTGCTGCAAATGATGATGTCATCTACGTAATGCAGCACCGTGCTCTCCATCTCGATGTTTCCCAAATCCATTTGTATCACTCTGTTGAAGATGGATGATGACTCACAGTACCCTTGGGGCAACCTTGTGTGTTTCCATTTTGTGTTGCGGTATGTGAAGCTTGTCAGATCCTGTGAGTCTGGGTGCAGAGGTATCGAGAAAAAAGCATTTTTGAGGTCAATCAAGGTAAAGCGTGATGCCTCTGCTGGGATCCCACATAGTATGGTAGCCAGGTTAGCTGCTATGGGGTACTCTGCCTCTACAATTTAGTTCAAGGGCCTTAGGTCCTGGATAAAAGGCCAAGACCCTCCTTTCGCTTTGCGTACAGGGTACACAGTAGTGTTGCAAGGTGGTTGTGATGGTACTAGTATACCATTGTTTATTAGGGCGGTTATTGTTTCATATTGTTATTGTTTCTGCCTCTTTTGATAGTGGGTATTGTTTCACTCTTGGTAGCATTGCTCCTTTTTTCAAATTTATTTTTACGCCACCAATGCTCTTGATGCAGCCAACGTCATATGGACTGGTGGTCCACAGTGATGTTGGTACAGCTGCCATGTCTTCTTCGTGAAATGGCACTGGTGTAGGGGCAGGTGCCTCGAGTGCCATTGCCATTTTCTGTGCCACCTGCTTGTATGTTACCTTCAACCAAATGTTAATGCTCATCCCAAACACCATCTCTCCCTCTCCGTTGTTGACTGAGAAGAGCTCTCATCAGACACCTGTGTAAGCCTGCATCCCTCTGCCAGTGCTATTACAGGTCTCCAAGGTCTCCCCTCCCTGTCCTGGGCATGTACTGCGATGTAGTCAGCAGTTGCCATAATGCTCTCGATGCTCACTGAAATCATTTTCCCCTCAATTTCACTTGCTGGTGTCTCTGGTCTGAATAGGTATGCTGCTGGCCTCCTCCAAATGTTGCCCTCAATTCCAGGCAACCATGCAATTGCCATGCCTGTCCCATGTTAGAATATCTCTGCATCTACAGGCTCAGCCTGGGCCACTGTTTGGCCACAGTAAGCCTGCAGTATTTGTCATGCTGTGAGCATGTTAATTCCTGGTGTAGAGCAAATTATGCCCTTCTCCGTGAAGGAGATGGTCATATTCAACCTGCTCACTATGTCCCTCCCAAGTATGTTTACTGGTGACTCCTTTGAGTACAGGAGCGGGAGAGACATGTCGTGATCTCCTATAGATAAAGAGATGTTATTATTGAAGGGAACCAACCCTCAAGCCCCAGAGAATCCTTGAGTGTGCATGGCTTCACCTGACAGCTTAAATGTACCCTCCCTTATGCAGGACCTAGTGGCCCCGGTGTCAACTAGGAAGGTACATTTTTTGTCACCTATCGCTACCTGTATGCGTGGTTCCTCCGCAGTATTAGGTGATACTGATAGGGTGGGACACATCAAACACATCTGTGGGCTGTCCTATTGTGGATATAGTGACTGACCGCTTCCTATGTAAGGGTTGTGACCCAATATTGTCACCTTCCCCAGCTGTGTCTGCTGAAGTGGTTCAGCAGTTGCTGATATTGCATTGTCCTGTATCTGTGTAAGCTGTTGTGCCGGTTTTACTTGATGTTGTTGCGTTGTTATCGCCTGTTGCTGTGGTGGTGTGTATGTCTGTACCTGCTGCTGTGGTTGTTGCAGTGGCGCTTGTTGTTGTGGTAGGCATTGTTGTACTCCTTGTTGTTGTAGGTAAGCTTGTTGTTCCCCCATAGGCCCTTGCTGCCCTTGTTCCCCCCAGGCTGTTGGTGTGGGCCTCATCCTGCAAGTGCGTGACATGTGTCCCACCATCCTGAAAACCCAACATATTGGTGGTTCCCTAGCTTGCCACGGGAAACCCCTGTGTTGTCCTGGTACCCTTGTTGTCCGTTTGTGTAGTAGCCCCGTAACCCTCCACCTTGCTGTTGTGCAGGTTGGCCATAGCCCCTCCCTTTTATCATGCTGCTCCTCCCTCTGTAGTTGTTATAGTATCCATTCCTCATTGGCATATATCCTCCTCCTGCGTTTGCCATGTATGGTGGTGGCGGGGGCATCTGCTGTGTTATAATTTGGGCTGGCTGCTGTAATTGTGCTACCTGTTGTTGTGTTGTGTCTTGTGCAACCATTACTTGTGTGGGGGTTGGTGTTACTTCCGCGGGCGTTGTTATTAGTGCTCCTTCCATTACATTTTTAGATAACTTTTTCTGTACCAATTTTGACTCCTCTGCCTTTCTATCTTCCTCCTTTTGGTTCATCTTTTTCTGCCACATCCTGCAGTTGTGTACTATAGTTAACTGTATTTCCGGCCATGCCTTAGCTTGCATCCCCACTATTTTCTTCAGCTGTCTCTGTACTTTCTCCGGGAGTCCTTGCACTAATATATGATAGAAACTTGCTAGTGTTTTATCCTACGTCTCTCGAGTTTCCAGGCGCCACTTCTCCTGAATCTCCTGGATGTAATCAACAGGATCTTCATTCTCACGCATCTTGCGTGACGTTATAGCTCCTATGTCTGACGTGTCTGGGTACTGGAGAGCCTGCCACAGCGCATGTCTGCAGTTGGCAAATGGCGCTCCATCGTGTGATGGGTCAGTTATAGTGACCCCTGGGAAGCCCACCCTTTTCCAAATGTCATCTGATGCATCCCCCAATATTGATATTAGGAGTCCCTTCATGTCCCCTACTGCTAATTTTTGCCCCGCAATGTGTTTTTCCATCTCATATGTCCACTTTCCTACTCCTCCACTTAGTGATGGGAGTCGGCATTTAATATTCTCTTTATCGACCTGCTTCCAGGGGACATATTGTGGTCTGGCCCATCCCCTTTCCACAAGTGGCCTTAGATTTATTAAGTCCGCTTCCTTATGCTCTCCTCCTTTAACATCTGCCCCTTGTGTTGACGTTGTAGCCACCTCCAAATCCTGGCATGTGTATGTTCTTACACCGTGCTTCACCCTCCTATCTCCACTCTCCTCATCCTTTTTTC
The DNA here is from genome assembly GCF_040938575.1 of Ambystoma mexicanum. Classification (NCBI taxonomy): domain Eukaryota; kingdom Metazoa; phylum Chordata; class Amphibia; order Caudata; family Ambystomatidae; genus Ambystoma; species Ambystoma mexicanum. The sequence continues at coordinate 140,206,996 of NC_090922.1, read as the reverse complement.
CTATTATTAACCACCTATTTCCCCTCTCTTCCTTTTTAGTTCTTCCAACACCTCAGCACTTACCTTCGCTAGTATCCTCTCTTCCTCTTCCTTCCTTTCCCATTTGGCCCTTTCTCTTTTTAATATGCTCTCTATTACTTTACCTTCTTCATATTTCCGGGGGCTTTCAGATAGTATCTTCTTTTTCCACAGTTCCATTTCCATTTTCTTCCCTTCCTCCCTCCGTTTCAGTTCTCGTTGCTCCGCTAGTGACACCCTCTCTGCTATTGCCTTCATCTGCTCTGCTTCTTTCTTCCTTTCTTCCATTCGTTCCTTCATCCTCTCCTGCTCGTCCCTATTCTTCTTTCTCTCCTTCTTCCTTCCTCATGTTTCTTGCTCGAACTGTCTGATCTGCGCATTTCGTGCGTCTCTTAATTCAGCCAACCTTTCCTCCAACATTTCTTCCTCTGCCTGTGACAGTTGACCTTCTCTTGTCTTACTCACCTCTGTCTGTGTGTTACCCATTTCATCCTTTGCCATCCTCCTCACTACGTCCTCTTCTTCCCCTGTTAATGTCCCTCAGAGCTTTAGGAGCACCTATGCTGCTACCCATTTGTCTGGTCCTATGGTTGCGATGTGTTCCCCACTTTCCTTCCCGCCCTCAATTCCTGCCTGTGTGGAGTTTAAGTTCATCATGCTCGTCACCTCCTCCCCCATCTGGTAGCTATCTGTAGGGGCATATGGTGGAGAGCTGTATGCGGGGTTGGAGTAACCCTCAGCGGCTGTCAGTTGTTGTCTGGCGGCTTCTCTTAATTCCGTTACTGGGTACAACCCCCCTTCTACCTTCTTCACTACCTTCGCCAGGCTTGGCACCTTGTCAGTTCGGCTTAGTCACGTGTGGGGAGACGGTAGCTGGAGTAGAATTATCAGCATTAGATTTTGTATTTTGTCTCTGAGGGCTTGGCACCTGTAGGTATAACCTTGGCGCAGGGCACGCGGCATGCAGGTTGCAACATCGTGGCCTTGGCTGCTGGCTCTCATTGGGGCTCGTTCTGTATGGTCAGCACTTGCATTTCGTTCTGAGAGGATTTTCATTTGCGAGGGTCCTGCCTGGGGACTCTTGCTTGCGGCCTACTTGTGCCTAATTCATGGGTGGCCGTACATAATCCATACCGTGGGGGTCGCAGGGTGACAGAGTGTCATACGCAGCATTAGATATACATGGTGGCATCTTCATAGTGATAGGTAGCAAAAAAGCATCGGCAAGCATATACACAAGCTCTTCAAGCGTCTTGCGCTTCTGCGGTGCTGTAGAAGGCCTATGTGAAAAATAACAATGATGCATGTCCGTGGGTATGTCAGTCCGCTACATCATAGCACTGAGTATATTCTTCGTGTTGGTTGATGTGTGAGTGACCACGTGCAAGTTTCAATACCGCGGGTGGACGTGCACGTTTTTTTGATCTTTTACGTTTTTTGAAGGTTAGTGGTACCGGCTTGGCAGACTTAGTGAGAGTAAAATGTTGTTATGGATAAGTAGGCTTATACCGTGACCACCACACTGACGGCTGTTTTTTATTTATTCTTTTATTTATTTTTATTATTTTCGTTTTTCTGTTATTTTTCAATTTTGATAATTTTTCAACCTCGACATGATTCACGAAACTCACATCACCTGAATGGAAACGGGGTAATGTACTATCGCTACTGTGTTCTTCTTTTTTAACCTTTATGATCTTGATAACATATGCATTCAATATGTTGATATGTAAATGTTTCATTAATGCTTGGTGACTGATGATATTTGTGTTTGATTTTGTAATGCAATGTGGACTATGTTATGATAGTTGAGACCGAATACTTTAAGAGAAGGTGTAATCACAGGCCCTGAGGAAGGGTTTCGACCCGAAATGCATAGGCCGCATATGTGATAAATTATGCCACGACAATTTGATTTGATTTAAGGAAAGCTAATGAAGCCTGATTAATTAAAACTTTTTTTGAAAGAAGGAATTAATTCAAGAATATCTTTTAGCATTATCTTTGAACGACACCACTGTGCAGTGGAATAAGGGTGTGCAGCCCGCACCACTGGCCACGGTCTTTTCTTTTCCTATGGTTCTTTCAGGTGCCACATCACGGAGGCACCTTTTTCAGTGGGTTTGCACCCCAAACTTGTAATATTATATTGATATAATTTATTATAATTGATATGCAAATTCAAGGAGTGCCCGACTCACCATCACCAATTTACCATAGTGCATATGCCATTCCATGATGGAGGTAATGTGTGGTATGCTCTATCGCCGCAGGCCCAATGATGGTCCATTAGAACTGCTGTGCCGGCACCCCCTCTGGTATCAATATTGTACTTTTACAGTTGTTGTTATTCCCAACATCAACATCGCCGTTGTGTTGATAGCACAGTGTGGGTGCTGTTAGCGGTAGTATAGTTATTGGATCTCCATCTTTCTCGAGCCATGTTAACAGTGGTACACTTTTTACCCACTCCATCCAACACTTGTGGTTTGTTTCGTTTATTGAGTTCGCATTTTCGTTTGTTACCATATTGCTCCCTACCACTCCATCTGTCCATCCTTCATTCGTGTATATCTTCCCATATATTACAATGAGAGCTCTTTCCCAGCAACCTTGTTCACCAGCAATTTCACTTGCATACCAATCACACGGCAGGTATTGTAACGTTACTTTCTTCGTCTCTCCTTTTTCAGGGCCATCCGTTACGTATCTGAACCCTTGAGTGCGTAGGCGGTAGCTGTTGTATATCTTAAGTGATTTGATGAAGTTATTTTCATATGGGTATGAGTCTCTTGTCTTCCATTGCAATGATACCACTGTCCCTTTAAATCGTCCTTTTGTTTGGAACAGTGCCATATATATCAGGCATTCAACTGCCCTTGCCGGTACTTCAGTAGCTACAAACGTCCTTGAAGCGCTCATGGCGTATGGGATCAACGAGCACACATAGCAGTTGTCCTTAGTTGTCTGCTTACCAATTTTGGACATGTGCTGATACCACATGTTGTTCATGACGTGTGCTGAATCTGTGAGATATGTGTCAATCCCATTATTATCTCCATATGTGCTACGTTTAACCCTATTCCCATTACCTCTTGTGTTACTTGTACCACCTGACACCGTACATGTTGCAGCTGTTTGAGGGGGTAGATTAGATTTAGGTGCAGCCATAATTCGAGAAGCATTGTATGTCTGCCAGACAGAGGAAGCAAGTAGACCAGTGATGACCTACTTGCTGCCTCTCCTACAATTTTTATTACAATAGCTAATATCACCAGCATTTTGCTCTTACCTTTGCTGCGGTCCTACAGCTAATTCTTTGTGATGCTGAAGGTGACTGCCTGAAAATCTCTAAAAGATATGCGTTAAGGTGACCTATCTCTCAGAGCTGGTAAGTGCTCGTGGAGATGTGGGAATGATTGTTCTATGGCCAAAAGGAACGTGTTGTAATATACACATATCCTTCTCTTCTTTAAATATTTTGGTCTTTTTATAGCGTATACAAATTGGTGAGACAAGTTTCAGGGGTGTTATCGTCTGTGGGTAGCATTTACCCCTGGGCAAAACTCAATGTTAGTTTCTTCACTTTTCTTATACAGAAACACTTATGCGCAGTACCTGCATGTGCGAAACAAACAAGAGAGAGAGAACATGCACGTGTCTACAAATGTGGTGCAACGTAACAATTTGTTAGGCAATGTCCTTTATTTGGGTAGTGGCAGGGGCGGGCTGGCTGGGGCAGGGTTTTGTTTGACCTGAGATCTGGTGACCATGGGGTGGGCTGTGGGCGAATGTCCAAAGTTTTTATAGTCTGTGGTTGGGGAGGGGTCAGGGGCAGTGTCGCAATTATGTTTCGTTGCAGCTGCTGCTGCGTTGTCCTTTGTTGTGGTTGTTGCGGTGTTGGCCCTGTCGTCAATGCAAGGGCAGGTCTGGTCTTCGTAGGGCTTGACGTCATGTAAGTGGTTCTACACTTTTTTATCACGGAGCTTTACAGCTCGAGGAGGTTCCTCTTCCACCTGGTGGGGCCCAGTAAATCTGGGGCTGTTCTACCTGCGGTTGAAGTTGCGAGAGAACGTGGTCTCCTTCCACAATAGTCCAGTTAGTTTGTGGTCCTTGCTCCTCATTTGTTTCTTCTTGTCCGGTGGTTTTCGACCCACCCTGCTTGCGCTCAAGCTGTTGAGAGATAAAGGCTACACTAGTAATCAAGGAAGACACATATTGATACATTTCATCATCAAAAACATTTGCAGAGCTGTCATAGTCGGTCAAGGCCCTTGATGGTGGCGTTAGTGGAAAGCGCATCTGACATCCAGTCACCACCTCCTGGGGTGTGAGGTGGTTATCTGACCCTGGCCTATTCCTTAACTCAAACAGAGCCAAGCGGAGGCAGTACAACCAGCTTTTCTTAGTTGTCTGTTGGATTTTTGCAATCTCTTCTTTCAGGAGGCCGTTCAGGCGTTCACAAACACCATTAGCCTGTGGGTGATATGCGCATGCAAACTTGTGTTTGATGCCAAGTAGTGCAGTTATGTGTTCGGACATTTCATTTGCAAAGTGCGGGCCATTGTCTGACCGCAGCACTTCACAAACTCCCCACCTCGGGAAAACCTCCCTCACTAGAAATCTTGCTGCTCTGAAGGCGTCTACATGAGAGCAGGGCCCAGCCTCTATCCACCTTGAAAATGGGCATACTACTACAATCATGTATCTGTGTCCTTGACATACATTGATCATGTCAACGTAGTCAATGTGCACGTGCAGGAAGGGTCCTTCTGGCTGGGGTATAATACTGTTTATCACTTGCAGCGTGTGACCGGCTGTGAACTGTTGACATGTTAGGCATTTGCTGATAAAGTTTGCAACATGTAAATTTAACTTGGGCCAGAACCAGGCCTCCTTTATTCGTGCTGCAATCACTTCCTTTCCTGTGTGTGCTGGATGGTGTAGCTGAGCCAAGGCTGTTTTCAATAGGGCTAGGGGCATCACTACCTTGCCTGTATTATTCTGGCGCCATAATGCATCTGTGGGGGACATTGTGCACCCTCTTTTGACCCATAGCTCCTTTTCCGCCATGGGTGCTGCTGCCTGTAATTCCATTATCTGTGTTTCAGGGATGTGAGTGTATCCCTCCTTCATTAGCATCTGTTTTGCTCCCACCCTCCCCTTATGTTCTTGTTTTTCTGGGATGGTCCACATCTCGCCAAAGTATGCAGCATGTTTGGCATGTGCGTCTGCTGTTTCATTTCCTTTTAAGATAGGGTCATCCCCATTAATGTGTGCTTGACACTTCACCAGGGCTATTTCCCTAGGGTCATTAATTACTTCAATCAGTTCAGCAAGTAGTAGAGCATGTTGTACTGGGGTACCATCAGCTCTTCTGAACCCCCTTCGTTGTCATTTTATTAATCCTGAGTGTACCATTGATGTGACATATGCACTGTCTGAATATATTGTTACTCTTTTATCATAGCTCTCTTTTAGTGCGAGGATCAGGGTCACTAGTTCTGCCGCTTGGGCCGAGTAATGTTCGGCAGCTGTACACATTTTACTGGTACATACATCCAATCCTCTGTCAGCCTAACCACTGCTGCTCCTGTACTTCTAACCCCATCACTCTGGTCAATTGTTGAGGACCCATCAATGTACATTATCTCACCCCCCCCCTCTAGGGCATTTTCCTCGACCTTTCTTGTGCTGGAGTAAATTTCGATGGGCTGTGTGCAATCATGTGCGTAGTCACCATCTTCAACTACCTCCGCTATAAACCTGGCTGGGTATTGCTGCAACCTACAATTGTTAATTTCGGTCTCGATAAAAGCATTTTGTAGCCTGATCCTCTCTGTGTGGTCAATGTTGATTTGGGCTTGTTCAATATTGCAAAAAGGGCGTGTTCCACAAATAGTGTGGTGGGGCACCCCATCGTTATGGATGGTGATTTTTCCACCGCAGAGGCTGCGGAGGCCAAACTCTGTTCGCAAGAGAAGTGACCTAACATTACAGGATCCAGGTGTCTGCTGTAAAATGCTACAGGCTTGTGTCCCATGCTTGTCTTTTGTGTCAGTACTGCCTTCATTACTGCTGAGTCGCAATGTGAGAAGATAAAAAAATCAATGGTCATAGTTTGGAGTGGCTAGTACTGGTGCAGTCGAGATGGCGTGTTTTAATTCGTCAAATGCTTCTTTGATTTCTCTTGTCCACCCCAGCCTTTTGTCCCCCTTCTGTGCCTCCCTCAGTGCCTCGAGCAGGGGTCCTATGTATGAGCTGTAATCAAAAACCCATGCCCTGCAGTAGTTGCATAGGCCCAGAAACTGCTGCAGTTCTCTCACTGTCTGTGGTTGTGGCGTGTTCGTTATTGCTTGTGCCCTTTGTTGTGCAATGTTCCTTCCATTCTGTGAGATAAGCTGACCAATGTAAAGTACCTGTTCTCGGAAGTACTGTAGCTTTTCCTTGTCTACCTTGTACCCCTTCTCAGCCAACACTGTGAGCATCTTAATGGAGTCCTTCCTACACCTTTCTTTTGTGGTGCTGCAAATAATGATGTCATCTACGTATTGCGGCACCGTGCTCTCCATCTCGATGTTTCCTAAATCCATTTGTATCACTCTGTTGAAGATGGATGGTGACTCACAGTACCCTTGGGGCAACCTTGTGTGTTTCCATTTTGTGTTGCGGTATGTGAAGCTTGTCAGATCCTGTGAGTCTGGGTGCAGAGGTATCGAGAAAAAAGCATTTTTGAGGTCAATCACGGTAAACCGTGATGCCTCTGCTGGGATCCCACATAGTATGGTAGCCGGGTTAGCTGCTATGGGGTACTCTGCCTCTACAATTTGGTTCAAGAGCCTTAGGTCCTGGATAAAATGCCAAGACCCTTCGTTTGCTTTGTGTACAGGGTACACAGCAGTGTTGCAAGGTGATTCTGATGGTACTAGTATACCATTGTTTATTAGGGCAGTTATTGTTTCATATATGCCCTCATCTGCCTCTTTTGATAGTGGGTATTGTTTCACTCTTGGTAAAATTGCTCCTTTTTCAATTTTATTTTTACGCCACCAATGCTCTTGATGCAGCCAACGTCATATGGACTGGTGGTCCACAGTGATGTTGGTAGAGCTGCCATGTCTTCTTCGTGAAATGGCACTGGTGTAGGGGCAGGTGCCTCGAGTGCCATTGCCATTTTCTGTGCCACCTGCTTGTATGTTACCTTCAACCAAATGTTAATGCTCATCCCAAACACCATCTCTCCCTCTCCGTTGTCGTCTGAGAAGAGCTCCTCATCAGACACCTGTGTAAGCCTGCATCCCTCTGCCAGTGCTATTACAGCTCTCCGAGCACTCCCCTCCCTGTCCTGGGCATGTACTGCGATGTAGTCAGCAGTTGCCATAATGCTCTCGATGCTCACTGAAATCATTTTCCCCTCAATTTCACTTGCTGGTGTCTCTGGTCTGAATAGATATGCTGCTGGCCTCCTGCAAATTTTGCCCTCAATTCCAGGCAACCATGCAATTGCCATGCCTGTCCCATATTGGAATATCTCTGCATCTACAGGCTCAGCCCGGGCCACTGTTTGGCCACAGTAAGCCTGCAATATATGTCATGCTGTGAGCATGTTAATTCCTGGTGTAGAGCAAATTATGCCCTTCTCCGTGAAGGAGGTGGCCATATTCAACCTGCTCATTATGTCCCTCCCAAGTATGTTTACTGGTGACTCCTTGGAGTACAGGAGTGGGAGAGACATGTCGTGATCTCCTATAGATAAAGAGATGTTATCAGTGAAGGGAACCAACCCTCAAGCCCCAGAGAATCCTTGAGTGTGCATGGCTTCGCCTGACAGCTTAAATTTACCCTCCCTTATGCAGGACCTAGTGGCCCCGCTGTCAACTAGGAAGGAACATTTTTTGTCACCTATCGCTACCTGTATGCATGGTTCCTCCGCAGTATTAGGTGTTACTGATAGGATGGGACACATCAAAGACATCTGTGGGCTGTCCTATTGTGGATATAGTGACTGACCGCTTCCTGTGTAACGGTTGTGACCCAATATTGTCCCCTTCCCCAGATGTGTCTGCTGTAGTGGTTCAGCAGTTGTTGATATTGCATTGTCCTGTATCTGTGTAAGCTGTTGTGCCGGTTGTACTTATGTTGTTGCGTTGTTATCGCCTGTTGCTGTGGTGGTGTGTATGTCTGTACCTGCTGCTGTAGTTGTTGCAGTGGCGCTTGTTTTTGTGGTAGGCATTGTTGTACTCCTTGTTGTTGTTGTTAAGCTTGTTGTTCCTCCATAGGCCCTTGCTGCCCTTGTTCCCCCCAGGCTGTTGGTGTGGGCCTCGTCCTGCAAGTGCATGACATGTGTCCCACCATGCCGCAAACCCAACATATTGGTGGTTGCCTAGCTTGCCATGGGAAACCCCCCGTGTTGTTCTGGTACCCTTGTTGTCCGTTTGTGTAGTAGCCCCGGAACCCTCCCCCTTGCTGTTGTGCAGGTTGGCCATAGCCCCTCCCTCTTATCATGCAGCTCCTCCCTCTGTAGTTGTTATAGTATCCATTCCCCATTGGCATATATCCTCCTGCGTTTGCCGTGTATGGTGGGGACGGGGGCATCTGCTGTGTTATAATTTGGGCTGGCTGCTGTAATTGTGCTACCTGTTGTTGTGTTGTGTCTTGTGCAACCGTTACTTGTGTTGGGGTTGGTGTTAGTACCGCAGGCGTTGTTATTAGTGCTCCTTCCATTGCATATTTAGATAACTTTTTCTGTACCAATTTTGCCTCCCCTGCCTTTCTATCTTCCTCCTTTTGTTTCATCTTTTCCTGCCACATCCTGCAGTTGTGTACTATAGTTAATTGTATTTCCGGCCATGCCTTAGCTTCCATCTCCACTATTTTCTTCAGCTGTCTCTGTACTTGCTCCGGGAGCCCTTGCACTAATATATGATAGAAAATTGCTAGTGTTTTATCCCACGACTCCCGAGTTTCCAGGCGCCACTTCTCCTGAATCTCCTGGATGTAATCAACAGGATTTTCATTCTCACGCATCTTGCGTAACGTTATAGCTCCTATGTCTGACGTGTCTGGGTACTGGAGAGCCTGCCACAGCGCATGTCTGCAGTTGGCAAATGGTGCTCCATCGTGTGATGTGTCAGTTATAGTGACCCCTGGGAAGCCCGCCCTTTTCCAAATGTCATCTGCAGCATCCCCCAATATTGATATTAGGAGTCCCGTCACGTCCCCTACTGCTAATTTCTGCCCCGCAGTGTGTTTTTCCATCTCATATGTCTACTTCCCTGCTCCTCCACTTAGTGATGGGACTCTGCATTTAATATTCTCTTTATCGGCCTGCTTCCAGGGGACATATTGTGGTCTGGCCCCTCCCCTTTCCAGAAGTGGCATTAAATTGTACCCCCTCATTTCCCCCGTGCCCATGGGGTTATGTCTGTGTATTCATCCTCTTCCTCTGTGTCGGGTAATTGTTCAATCATATCAATATTAATGTTAATTGCTCTATCGTCCTCTTCATTCTTCTTCCCTCTCCTGTTACCTTCTTCTCTCACTTTGGGCTTTCTTACCCGTTCTTCCTGTCTGCGTCCTGGGAAGTCCCTAAGTCTGTCGACATATGGGGTGTGCGCAGGGGTTGGTGTCGGTGGGCGTGGTGCTAGAGGTTGTGTTGTTAGAGTGCGTGGCATTTGTACTGGTGTCGGTGTTAATAGTTGTGACACTCTCCTTGCTACCTCTTTTACCTTCCCTTCACCTTTCGTATCTTCTTCCCTCCTTTCGCACGACCATGGTGACTCATGGTTGGTGCGTGTAATGTACAGTGGGCCTCATTACGACCCAGGCGGTAAGTTACCGCCTGGGTCGTACCTTTACCACCATGGCGTAAACTACGTTTACGCCATGGTGGTTGGCGGACTTACCGCCCCATTCCGAGGTTGGCGGGGCGGTAAGTCCCCAATCCCCATTTACCCTTCCCCATTCCCATTTTTGCCCCATAGGGCATAATGGGAGTGGGGAAGGCGTTAATTACGCCACCGTAAATTACGGTGGCGTAATTAACAACAAGGTCCCTTAGCGCCATGGATTTTAACACCTGCTAAAAGCAGGTGTTAAATCCTCCATGGCGCTAAGGGACCTCGGAATCAGGCGGTAAGGGTCGGCGCTGTTTACGCTGCCGTAAACCCCTTACCGCCTGGGTCGTAATGAGGCCCAGTTTCTCTAAACTTTCCCTATTGCCATCTCCTCCACTTTTTCCTAAACATTCTTCCTCCTCGCTGCAGAATCCATCAGGAAAAGACAATCCCCACTCTGTGTGATTTCCACCCACTGTCACTGTCCTTAGATCTATTAAGTCCGCTTCCTTATGCTCTCCTCCTTTAACATCTGCCCCTTGTGTTGACGTTGTAGCCACCTCCAAATCCTGGCATGTGTATGTTCTTACATCGTGCTCCACCCTCCTATCTCCACTCTCCTTATCCTTTTTTCCTATTATTAACCACCTATTTCCCCTCTCTTCCTTTTTAGTTCTTCCAACACCTCAGCACTTACCTTCGCTAGTATCCTCTCTTCCTCTTCCTTCCTTTCCCATTTGGCCCTTTCTCTTTTTAATATGCTCTCTATTACTTTACCTTCTTCATATTTCCGGGGGCTTTCAGATAGTATTTTCTTTTTCCACAGTTCCATTTCCATTTTCTTCCCTTCCTCCCTCCGTTTCAGTTCTCGTTGCTCCGCTAGTGACACCCTCTCTGCTATTGCCTTCATCTGCTCTGCTTCTTTCTTCCTTTCTTCCATTCGTTCCTTCATCCTCTCCTGCTCGTCCCTATTCTTCTTTCTCTCCTTCTTCCTTCCTCGTGTTTCTTGCTCGAACTGTCTGATCTGCGCACTTCGTGCGTCTCTTAATTCAGCCAACCTTTCCTCCAACATTTCTTCCTCTGCCTGTGACAGTTGACCTTCTCTGTCTGTGTGTTACCCATTTCATCCTTTGCCATCCTCCTCACTACGTCCTCTTCTTCCCCTGTTAATGTCCCTCAGAGCTTTAGGAGTACCTGTACTGCTACCCATTCGTCTGGTCCTATGGTTGCGATGTGTTCCCCACTTTCCTTCCCTTCCTCCGTTCCTGCCTGTGTGGAGTTTAAGTTCATCATGCTCGTCACCTCCTCCCCCATCTGGTAGTTATCTGTAGGGGCATATGGTGGAGAGCTGTATGCAGGGTTGGAGTACCCCTCAGCGGCTGTCAGTTGTTGTCTGGCGGCTTCTCTTAATTCCGTTACTGGGTACAACCCCCCTTCTTCCTTCTTCACTACCTTCGCAAGGCTTGGCACCTTGTCAGTTCGGCTTAGTCACGTGTGGGGAGACGGTAGCTGGAGTAGAATTATCAGCATTAGATTTTGTATTTTGTCTCTGAGGGCTTGGCACCTGTAGGTATAACCTTGGTGCAGGGCGCGCGGCATGCAGGTTGCAACATCGTGGCCTTGGCTGCTGGCTCTCATTGGGGCTCGTTCTGTATGGTCAGCACTTGCATTTCGTTCTGAGAAGATTTTCATTTGCGAGGCTCCTGCCTGGGGACTCTTGCTTGCGGCCTACTTGGGCCTAATTCATGGGTGGCGGTACATAATCCATACCGTGGGGGTCGCAGGGTGACAGAGTGTCATACGCAGCATTAGATATACATGGTGGCATCTTCATAGTGATAGGTAGCAAAAAAGCATCGGCAAGCATATACACGAGCTCTTCTGCGGTGCTGTAGAAGGCCTATGTGAAAAATAACAATGATGCATGTCCGTGGATATGTCAGTCCGCTACATCATAGCACTGAGTATATTCTTCGTGTTGGTTGGTGTGTGAGTGACCACGTGCAAGTTTCAATAAAGCGGGTGGACGTGCAAGTTTTTTTGATCTTTTACGTTTTTTGAAGGTTAGTGGTACCGGCTTGGCAGACTTGTGAGAGTAAAATGTTGTTATGGATAAGTAGGCTTATACCGTGACCCCACACTGACGATTGTTTTTTATTTATTCTTTTATATATTTTTATTATTGTCGTTTTTCTGTTATTTTTCAATTTTGATAATTTTTCAACCTCGACATGATTCACGAAACTCACATCACCTGAATGGAAACGGGGTAATGTACTATCGCTACTGTGTTCGTCTTTTTTAACCTTTATGATCTTGATAACATATGCATTCAATATGTTGATATGTAAATGTTTCATTAATGCTTGGTGACTGATGATATTTGTGTTTGATTTTGTAATGCAATGTGGACTATGTTATGATAGTTGAGACCGAATACTTTAAGAGAAGGTGTAATCACAGGCCCTGAGGAAGGGTTTCGACCCGAAATGCATAGGCCGCATATGTGATAAATTCTGCCACGACAATTTGATTTGATTTAAAGAAAGCTAATGAAGCCTGATTAATTAAAACTTTTTTTGAAAGAAGGAATTAATTCAAGAATATCTTTTAGCATTATCTTTGAACGACACCACTGTGCAGTGGAATAAGAGTGTGCAGCCCGCACCACTGGCCACACGGCCAAGGTCTTTTATTTTTCTATGGTTCTTTCAGGTGCCACATCACGGAGGCACCTTTTTCAGTGGGTTTGCACCCCAAACTTGTAATATTATATTGATATAATTTATTATAATTGATATGCAAATTCAAGGAGTGCCCGACTCACCATCACCAATTTACCATAGTGCATATGCCATTCCATGATGGAGGTAATGTGTTGTATGCTCTATCGCCGCAGGCCCAATAGTGGTCCATTAGAACTGCTGTGCCGGCACCCCCCTCTGGTATCAATATTGTACTTTTACAGTTGTTGTTATTCCCAACATCAACATCGCCGTTGTGTTGATAGCACAGTGTGGGTGCAGTTAGCGGTAGTATAGTTATTGGATCTTCATCTTTCTCGAGCCATGTTAACAGTGGTACACTTTTTACCCACTCCATCCAACACTTGTGGTTTGTTTCGTTTATTGAGTTCGCATTTTCGTTTGTTACCATATTGCTCCCTACCACTCCATCTGTCCATCCTTCATTCTTGTATATCTTCCCATATATTACAATGCGAGCTCTTTCCCAGCAACCTTGTTCACCAGCAATTTCACTTGCATACCAATCACACGGTAGGTATTGTAACGTTACTTTCTTCGTCTCTCCTTTTTCAGGGCCATCCGTTACATATCTGAACCCTTGAGTGTGTAGGTGGTAGCTGTTGTATATCTTAAGTGTTTTGATGAAGTTATTTTCATATGGGTATGAGTCTCTTGTCTTCCATTGCAATGATACCACTGTCCCTTTAAATCGTCCTTTTGTTTGGAACAGTGCCATATATATCAGGCATTCAACTGCCCTTGCCGGTACTTCAGTAGCTACAAACGTCCTTGACGCGCTCATGGTGTATGGGATCAACAAGCACACATAGCAGTTGTCCTTAGTTGTCTGCTTACCAATTTTGGACATGTGCTGATACCACATGTTGTTCATGACGTGTCCTGAATCTGTGAGATATGTGTCAATCCCATTATTATCTCCATATGTGCTACGTTTAACTCTATTCCCATTACCTCTTGTGTTACTTGTACCACCTGACACCGTACCTGTTGCAGCTGTGTGAGGGGGTAGATTAGTTTTAGGTGCAGCCATAATTCGAGAAGCATTGTATGTCTGCCAGACAGAGGCAGCAAGTAGACCAGTGATGATCTACTTGCTGCCTCTCCTACAATTTTTATTACAATAGCTAATATCACCAGCATTTTGCTCTTACCTTTGCTGCGGTCCTGCAGCTAATTCTTTGTGATGCTAAAGGTGCCTGCCTGAAAAGATATGCGTTAAGGTGACCTATCTCTCAGAGCTGGTAAGTGCTCGTGGAGATGTGGGAATGATTGTTCTATGGCCAAAAGGAACGTGTTGTAATATACACAAATCCTTCTCTTCTTTAAATATTTTGGTCTTTTTATAGCGTATACCAATTGGTGAGACAAGTTTCAGGGGTGTTATCGTCTGTGGGTAACATTTACCCCTGGGCAAAACTCAATGTTAGTTTCTTCACTTTTCTTATACAGAAACACTTATGCGCAGTACCTGCATGTGCGAAACAAACAAGAGAGAGAGAACATGCACGTGTCTACAAGTGTGGTGCAACGTAACAATTTGTTAGGCAATGTCCTTTATTTTGGTAGTGGCAGGGGCGGTCTGGCTGGGGCAGGGTTTTGTTTGACCTGAGATCTGGTGACCATGGGGTGGGCTGTGGGTGAATGTCCAAAGTTTTTATAGTCTGTGGTTGGGGAGGGGTCAGGGGCAGTGTCGCAATTATCTTTCGTTGCAGCTGCTGCTGCGTTGTCCTTTGTTGTGGTTGTTTCGGTGTTGGCCCTGTCGTCAATGCAAGGGCAGGTCTGGTCTTCGTAGGGCTTGACGTCATGTAAGTGGTTCTACACTTTTTTATCACGGAGCTTTACAGCTCGAAGAGCTACCTCTTCCACCTGGTGGGGCCCAGTAAATCTGGGGCTGTTCTACCTGCGGTTGAAGTTGCGGAGAGAACGTGGTCTCCTTCCGCAATAGTCCAGTTAGTTTGTGGTCCTTGCTCCTCATTTGTTTCTTCTTGTCCGGTGGTTTTCGACCCACCCTGCGTGCGCTCAAGCTGTTGAGAGATAAAGGCTACACTAGTAATCAAGGAAGACACATATTGATACATTTCATCACCAAAAACATTTGCAGAGCTGTCATAGTCGGTCAAGGCCCTTGATGGTGGCGTTAGTGGAAGGCGCATCTGACGTCCAGGCACCACCTCGTGGGGTGTGAGGTGGTGATCGGATCCTGGCCTATTCCTTAACTCAAACAGAGCCAAGGGGAGGCAGTACAACCAGCTTTTCTTAGTTGTCCGTTGGATTTTTGTAATCTCTTCTTTCAGGAGGCTGTTCAGGCGTTCACAAACACCATTAGCCTGTGGGTGATATGCGCATGCAAACTTGTGTTTAATGCCAAGTAGTGCAGTTATGTGTTCGAACATTTCATTTGCAAAGTGCGGGCCATTGTCTGACCGCAGCACTTCACAAACTCCCCACCTCGGGAAAACTTCCCTCACTAGAAATCTTGCTGCTCTGAAGGCGTCTGCATGAGAGCAGGGCCCAGCCTCTATCCACCTTGAAAATGGGCATACTACTACAATCATGTATCTGTGTCCTTGACATACATTGATCATGTCAACGTAGTCAATGTGCACGTGCAGGAAGGGTCCTTCTGGCTGGGGTATAATACCGTTTATCACTTGCAGCGTGTGACCGGCTGTGAACTGTTGACATGTTAGGCATTTGCTGATAAAGTTTGCAACATGTAAATTTAACTTGGGCCAGAACCAGGCCTCCTTTATTCGTGCTGCAATCACTTCCTTTCCTGTGTGTGCTGGATGGTGTAGCTGAGCCAAGGCTGTTTTCAATAGGGCTAGGGGCATCACTACCTTGCCTGTATTATTCTGGCGCCATAATGCATCTGTGGGGGACATTGTGCACCCTCTTTTGACCCATAGCTCCTTTTCCGCCATGGGTGCTGCTGCCTGTAATTCCATTATCTGTGTTTCAGGGATGTGAGTGTATCCCTCCTTCATTAGCATCTGTTTTGCTCCCACCCTCCCCTTAGGTTCTTGTTTTTCTGAGAGGGTCCACATCTCGCCAAAGTATGCAGCATGTTTGGCATGTGCGTCTGCTGTTTCATTTCCTTTTAAGATAGGGTAATCCCCATTAATGTGTGCTTGACACTTCACCAGGGCTATTTCCCTAGGGTCATTAATTACTTCAGTTCAGCAAGTAGTAGAGCATGTTGTACTGGAGTACCATCAGCTCTTCTGAACCCCCTTCGTTGTCATTTTATTAATCCTGAGTGTACCATTGATGTGACATATGCACTGTCTGAATATATTGTTACTCTTTTATCATAGCTCTCTTTTAGTGCGAGGATCAGGGTCACTAGTTCTGCCGCTTGGGCCGAGTAATGTTCGGCAGCTGTACCCATTTTACTGGTACATACATCCAATCCTCTGTCAGCCTAACCACTGCTGCTCCTGTCCTTCTAACCCCATCACTCTGGTCAATTGTTGAGGACCCATCAATGTACATTATCTCACCCCCCCCCCCCTCTAGGGCATTTTCCTCGACCTTTCTTGTGCTGGAATAAATTTCGATGGCCTGTGTGCAATCATGTGCGTAGTCACCATCTTCAACTACCTCCGCTATAAACCTGGCTGGGTATTGCTGCAACCTACAATTGTTAATTTCGGTCTCGATAAAAGCATTTTGTAGCCTGATCCTCTCTGTGTGGTCAATGTTGATTTGTGCTTGTTCAATATTGCAAAAAGGGTGTGTTCCACAAATAGTGTGGTGGGGCACCCCATCGTTATGGATGGTGATTTTTCCGCTGCGGAGGCCAAACTCTGTTCGCAAGGGAAGTGACCTAACATTACAGGATCCAGGTGTCTGCTGTAAAATGCTACAGGCTTGTGTCCCATGCTTGTCTTTTGTGTCAGTACTGCCTTCATTACTGCTGAGTCGCAATTTGAGAAGATAAAAAAATCAACGGTCATAGTTTGGAGTGGCTAGTACTGGTGCAGTCGAGATGGCGTGTTTTAATTCGACAAATGCTTCTTTCATTTCTCTTGTCCATCCCAGCCTTTTGTCCCCCTTCTGTGCCTCCCTGAGTGCCTCGAGCAGGGGTCCTATGTATGAGCTGTAATCAAAAACCCATGCCCTGCAGTAGTTGCATAGGCCCAGAAACTGCTGCAGTTCTCTCACTGTCTGTGGTTGTGGCATGTTCGTTATTGCTTGTGCCCTTTGTTGTGCAATGCTCCTTCCATTCTGTGAGATAAGCTGACCAATGAAAAGTACCTGTTCTTGGAAGTACTGTAGCTTTTCCTTGTACCCCTTCTCAGCCAACACTGTGAGCATCTTAATGGAGTCCTTCCTACACCTTTCTTCTGTGGTGCTGCAAATGATGATGTCATCTACGTATTGCGGCACCGTGCTCTCCATCTCGATGTTTCCTAAATCCATCTGTTGAAGATGGATGGTGACTCACAGTACCCTTGGGGCAACCTTGTGTGTTTCCATTTTGTGTTGCGGTATGTGAAGCTTGTTAGATCCTGTGAGTCTGGGTGCAGAGGTATCGAGGAAAAAGCATTTTTGAGGTCAATCACGGTAAACTGTGATGCCTCTGCTGGGATCCCACATAGTATGGTAGCCGGGTTAGCTGCTATGGGGTACTCTGCCTCTACAATTTGGTTCAAGGGCCTTAGGTCCTGGATAAAATGCCAAGACCCTTCGTTCGCTTTGTGTACAGGGTACACAGCAGTGTTGCAAGGTGATTCTGATGGTACTAGTATACCATTGTTTATTAGGGCAGTTATTGTTTCATATATGCCCTCATCTGCCTCTTTTGATAGTGGGTATTGTTTCACTCTTGGTAGAATTGCTCCTTTTTTCAATTTTATTTTTACGCCACCAATGCTCTTGATGCAGCCAACGTCATATGGACTGGTGGTCCACAGTGATGTTGGTAGAGCTGCCATGTCTTCTTCGTGAAAAGGCACTGGTGTAGGGGCAGGTGCCTAGAGTGCCATTGCCATTTTCTGTGCCACCTGCTTGTATGTTAACTTCAACCAAATGTTAATGCTCATCCCAAACACCATCTCTCCCTCTCCGTTGTCGTCTGAGAAGAGCTCCTCATCAGACACCTGTGTAAGCCTGCATCCCTCTGCCAGTGCTATTACAGCTCTCCAAGCTCTCCCGTCCCTGTCCTGGGCATGTACTGTGATGTAGTCAGCAGTTGCCATAATGCTCTCGATGCTCACTGAAATCATTTTCCCCTCAATTTCACTTGCTGGTGTCTCTGGTCTGAATAGGTATGCTGCTGGCCTCCTCCAAATTTTGCCCTCAATTCCAGGCAACCATGCAATTGCCATGCCTGTCCCA
The DNA here is from genome assembly GCF_040938575.1 of Ambystoma mexicanum. Classification (NCBI taxonomy): domain Eukaryota; kingdom Metazoa; phylum Chordata; class Amphibia; order Caudata; family Ambystomatidae; genus Ambystoma; species Ambystoma mexicanum. The sequence goes on along the minus strand of NC_090922.1, from coordinate 140,189,031 downwards.
TATTGGAATATCTCTGCCTCTACAGGCTCAGCCCGGGCCACTGTTTAGCCACAGTAAGCCTGCAGTATATGTCATGCTGTGAGCATGTTAATTCCTGGTGTAGAGCAAATTATGCCCTTCTCCGTGAAGGAGATGGCCATATTCAACCTGCTCATTATGTCCCTCCCAAGTATGTTCACTGGTGACTCCTTGGAGTACAGGAGTGGGAGAGACATGTCGTGATCTCCTATAGATAAAGAAATGTTATCAGTGAAGGGAACCAACCCTCAAGCCCCAGAGAATCCTTGAGTGTGCATGGCTTCGCCCGACAGCTTAAATTTACCCTCCCTTATGCAGGACCTAGTGGCCCCGCTGTCAACTAGGAAGGAACATTTTTTGTCACCTATCGCTACCTGTATGTGTGGTTCCTCCGCAGTATTAGGTGTTACTGATAGGATGGGACACATCAAAGACATCTGTGGGCTGTCCTATTGTGGATATAGTGACTGACCGCTTCCTGTGTAAGGGTTGTGACCCAATATTGCCCCCTTCCCCAGCTGTGTCTGCTGTAGTGGTTCAGCATTTGTTGATATTGCATTGTCCTGTATCTGTGTAAGCTGTTGTGCCGGTTGTACTTATGTTGTTGCGTTGTTATCGCCTGTTGCTGTGGTGGTGTGTATGTCTGTACCTGCTGCTGTAGTTGTTGCAGTGGCGCTTGTTTTTGTGGTAGGCATTGTTGTACTCCTTGTTGTTGTTGGTAAGCTTGTTGTTCCCCCATAGGCCCTTGCTGCCCTTGTTCCCCCCAGGCTGTTGGTGAGGGCCTCGTCCTGCAAGTGCATGACATGTGTCCCACCATGCCGCAAACCCAACATATTGGTGGTTCCCTAGCTTGCCATGGGAAACCCCCCGTGTTGTCCTGGTACCCTTGTTGTCCGTTTGTGTAGTAGCCCCGGAACCCTCCCCCTTGCTGTTGTGCAGGTTGGCCATAGCCCCTCCCTCTTATCATGCAGCTCCTCCCTCTGTAGTTGTTATAGTATCCATTCCCCATTGGCATATATCCTCCTCCTGCGTTTGCCGTGTATGGTGGGGACGGGGGCATCTGCTGTGTTATAATTTGGGCTGGCTGCTGTAATTCTGCTACCTGTTGTTGTGTTGTGTCTTGTGCAACCGTTACTTGTGTGGGGGTTGGTGTTACTACCGCAGGCGTTGTTATTAGTGCTCCTTCCATTGCATATTTAGGTAACTTTTTCTGTACCAATTTTGCCTCCTCTGCTTTTCTATCTTCCTCCTTTTGTTTCATCTTTTCCTGCCACATCCTGCACTTGTGTACTATAGTTAATTGTATTTCCGGCCATGCCTTAGCTTCCATCTCCACTATTTTCTTCAGCTGTCTCTGTACTTGCTCCGGGAGCCCTTGCACTAATATATGATAGAAAATTGCTAGTGTTTTATCCCACGACTCCCGAGTTTCCAGGCGCCACTTCTCCTGAATCTCCTGGATGTAATCAACAGGATTTTCACTCTCACGCATCTTGCGTGACGTTATAGCTCCTATGTCTGACATGTCTGGGTACTGGAGAGCCTGCCACAGCGCATGTCTGCAGTTGGCAAATGGTGCTCCATCGTGTGATGTGTCAGTTATAGTGACCCCTGGGAAGCCCGCCCTTTTCCAAATGTCATCTGCAGCATCCCCCAATATTGATATTAGGAGTCCCGTCACGTCCCCTACTGCTAATTTCTGCCCCGCATTGTGTTTTTCCATCTCATATGTCTACTTCCCTGCTCCTCCACTTAGTGATGGGAGACTGCATTTAATATTCTCTTCCAGGGGACATATTGTGGTCTGACCCTCCCCTTTCCAGAAGTGGCATTAAATTGTACCCCCTCATTTCCCCCCGTGCCCATGGGGTTATGTCTGTGTATTCATCCTCTTCCTCTGTGTCGGGTAATTCTTCAATCATATCAATATTACTGTTAATTGCTCTATCGTCCTCTTCATTCTTCTTCACTCTCCTGTTACCTTCTTCTCTCACTGTGGGCGTTCTTACCCGTTCTTCCTGTCTGCGTCCTGGGAAGTCCCTAAGTCTGTCGACATATGGGGTGTGCGCAGGGGTTGGTGTCGGTGGGCGTGGTGCTAGAGGTCGTGTTGTTAGAGTGCATGGCGTTTGTACTGGTGTTGGTGTTAATAGTTGTGATGCTCTCCTTGCTACCTCTTTTACCTTCTCTTCACCTTTTGTATCTTCTTCCCTTCTTTTGCACGACCATGGTGACTCGTGGTTGGTGCGTGTAATGTACAGTTTCTCTAAACTTTCCCCATTGCCATCTCCTCCACTTTTTCCTAAACATTCTTCCTCCTCGCTGCAGAATCCATCAGGAAAAGACAATCCCCACTCTGTGCGTTTTCCACCCACTGTCACCGTCCTTAGATCTATTAAGTCCGCTTCCTTATGCTCTCCTCCTTTAACAGCTGCCCCTTGTGTTGACGTTGTAGCCACCTCCAAATCCTGGCGTGTGTATGTTCTTACACCGTGCTCCACCCTCCTATCTCCACTCTCCTCATCCTTTTTTCCTATTATTTCACCACCCATTTCCGCTCTCTTCCTTTTTAGTTCTTCCAACACCTCTGCACTTACCTTCGCTAGTATCCTCTCTTCCTCTTCCTTCCTTTCGCATCTGGCCCTTTCTCTTTTTAATATGCTCTTTATTACTTTACCTTCTTCATATTTCCGGGCGGTTTCAGATAGTATTTTCTTTTTCCACAGTTCCATTTCCATCTCTTCCTCCCTCCGTTTCAGTTCTTGTTGCTCCGCTCGTGACACCCTCTCTGCTATTGCCTTCATCCGCTCTGCTTCTTTCTTCCTTTCTTCCATTTGTTCCTTCATCCTCTCCTGCTCGTCCCTATTCTTCTTTCTCTCCTTCTTCCTTCCTCGTGTTTCTTGCTCGAATTGTCTGATCTGCGCACTTCGTGCGTCTCTTAATTCAGCCAACCTTTCCTCCAACATTTTTTCCTCTGCTTCTGACAGTTGACCTTCTCTTGTCTTACTCACCTCTGTCCCTGTCTGTGTGTTACCCATTTCATCCTTTGCCATCCTCCTCACTACGTCCTCTTCTTCATTGTTAATGTCCCTCGGAGCTTTAGGAGCACCTGTGCTGCTACCCATTCGTCTGGTCCTATGGTTGCGATGTGTTCCCCACTTTCCTTCCCTCCTTCCGTTCCTGCCTGTGTGGAGTTTAAGTTCATCATGCTCATCACCTCCTTCCCCCTCTGGTAGCTATCTGTAGGGGCATATGGTGGAGGGCTGTATGCGCGATTGGAGTACCCCTCAGCGGCTGTCAGTTGTTGTCTGGCGGCTTCTCTTAATTCCGTTACTGGGTACAACCCCCCTTCTTCCTTCTTCACTACCTTCGCCAGAGGCATATCTTCTGTCCCTTCCTTTTTCACCTTCTCTTCTGATACTGTACCCGATCCTTCTTTCTCCTTCTTGCTCTCTTCTGCGCATAGTGCGTTGCTGCTCGCCGTGCCCCCTCTGTTCTCCTTCTCCTCTTTGCCTCTCTTCATTTCTTTGCTCCCTTTCTCCTCTGCTGCCCCTTCCATAGTAAACATCCCCATTGCCCCTGGCCTGGCTCCCTGAAACATCTTCCATAAGTTAAACATCTCTATATGGTGAGCTAATTTTTTTCCCTTGTATGTGTTGTGTATATATGTCAAAAGCGAGTTTTGTGCGTATGAGTCAAAACTGCCGTTACGCGGCCATGGTGTCAGTATTTTGTTGTCTGTTCCTTGTGTCCAGTCGATACTGTACTTGATAATTTTCTCCTTGTATGGTGATAGTGACGTGCAAATGTGTTGGAGGGGTGTAGTTAAAGCGTTTGCCCTCACCCCAGACCCCGACCCATAATATGTGGCCATGTTACAGTTTTTGTTTTCTCAATATCAACCTTCTTTACCTGGCCCCGTAAACTGGGGCTTCTGACCGTCCGCTGAAAGGTAATACAATTGCAAAATATACAGTTCTTTTCCTTTATTATTTGTCCCCCTTGATGTCACCAGTATGGCCCCCTATGGCTGTGGCGCACGAAGCCCCCTGTGTGGCGTGCTTTTACACCCGCCCCACCTGTCCTTCTTCTTCAAACCTCTCCCTCCCCTTTTCCAACCCCCTTGCTGAGCATGACCGGCGTTCTCCGTGCACAGCCACCTCTCCCCTTTTCGCCCCTCCCTTATCGAGAGTTGCTGGCGTTCTCCGTGCGTGGCACTCTCACCTCTTCTATCCCGCCCTTTCCTTTTTCTTATCCCCCGGCCACTCCTTGATCAACCGGAGATGGTCGCGGTGTCCTATACAAGCCCTGTGGGTGACGTCACCACCTTCTGTAACTATTACCGGTAAGAAACCTTTATAAGATGAAAAAAGAGCGTGCAATATGTTTTAACCCTTTTGTCCCCCGTAAACCCCACAGCTGTCCTCTCGCTTCAACCGGAGCAAGATAACTCACAATAAACTCTTATAATCGGACTGCGCACGCTGCGTCGCCTCGCGTGTGATACGCCCCTCACCAGGGGAGCTTAACCAGCCAATTATCTTCCGCACTTGGAACCAAACTAGCTACCTCCTGCGGGGGAAACCTCATCTACCTAACAAGCTTCAACACTCAATTAGTAGGGATCCTCATCTACTCATTGATCTATAACGCCAATTCATAGGAAAGCCACACCCCTTCCCTACAGGTGCCCACGATCTGAACAAATCAGTGCCTTCTGACAACCACACGTGGTACCTTTCGGATCCACCCAATTCTCTCCGTGTTGCGGTCGGAGACGGCCCTTGTGCCTATCCAGCCACCGCTCACTCGTCTATCGTCACTTGTTTATCAAATATTTTGCAGCACACTGTAAACACCTCCCTCCTCCCCTGTCACAATTCCTCCCCCCTCCCGCACATCATTACATTGCTTGTTGGGTGTGTCATACTCACCAAGTCCTCTTGAGCCGGGGCCGCCCGACTTCGTGTACCCCTCCAAAGCGGTTCGCCACCTCCCCTCGTCTGGACCACGTCTGGACACTCGCCAACCGCGGGCGGGATACTTCTCAAGTCGGCTCCCGAGGGCCAATGTCCGGTTTGCGGTGTCCGGTCTTCTCGCAGTTCAGCGATGGTCCTGTAGTCCTCAAAAGGGGGCAACGGCAGAGGGGGCCGCGCTGCCGGGTCTCCCCGTTGCAAGAGGTCTTGGAGTGGTGCTCTCAGGGTAATAGACCTCAAACAGATCTCATCAGTGCCTCCAACTTGTCGGGGTGATCTCCCGGGGGCCGGCAGAGCCGTCCACGGTCCTCCGGGGCTGGGAAGGGCCCAACTCCTCCCGTGTCCCAAAAGGAGTATGACACACACACAAGGAGCAAGGCAACTATTGCTGTTTATTAGAGTAACGGCAGGGATACGCTCAGTCCGTATGCATCCGGAGAGGCTCTCGTCGTTTAGCGGGGCTCGCAGGCCCTTTTTACAGCAGTATGACGCGCTACTTGCGTCACCTGGGAAAATCATCACAAAACCTATCGCCACTTCGGGTTGGTTCCCCGAGTGGTAGGGTTAGTATAGATCCCCTATGGGGAGAAATGTTAGTGGATGAGGATGGGTCAGGTGGTACACTTGGGTTGTCCCTAACAGTTGTTACATTGGAATTGTTACAAGGGGATCTTTGGTGATTGGCTAAGAGTAATAGCATCAGTGATGAGCCCCCCTGTATTCTGATTAGTTCTCCCGCGAGCCCCCAAGCCTGGGACCATCGTCGTTCCCAGCTCGCGGTGCACCTGACATTAGCAACAATGTGCAACTATGTGTTTGTGCAGACAATGGACAGGTCTGCTTACGGGCTGGTGAGCAGGTCTTTCCCATCGCTGTAGGTGTCCAACTTGCTGCTTCGTTGTTGCAGATTGTGTCCCAGACGTGGGACCCTGGCGGTTCTCTGTCTCGTAGGCTTGGCACCTTGTCAGTTCGGCTTAGTCACGTGTGGGGAGACCGTAGCTGGAGTAGAATTATGAGCATTAGATTTTGTATTTTGTCTCTGAGGGCTTGGCACCTGTAGGTATAACCTTGGCACTGGGCGCGTGGCATGCAGGTTGCAACATCGTGGCCTTGGCTGCGGGCTCTCGTTGGGGCTCGTTCTGCATGGTCAGCACTTGCATTTCCTTCTGAGAGGATTTTCGTTTGTGAGGTTCCTGCCTGGGGACTCTTGCTTGCGGCCTACTTGGGCCTAATTCGTGGGTGGCAGTATATAATCCATACCGTGGGGGTCGCAGGGTGACAGAGTGTCATACGCAGCATTAGATATACATGGTGGCATCTTCATAGTGATAGGTAGCAAAAAAGCATTGGCAAGCATATACACGAGTTCTTCAGGCGTCTTGCGTTTCTGCGGTGCTGTAGAAGGCCTATGTGAAAAATAACAATGATGCATGTCCGTGGGTATGTCAGTCCGCTACGTCATAGCACTGAGTATATTCGTTGTGTTGGTTGGTGTGTGAGTGACCAGTGTGCATGGTGGCACGTGTGTTCTTGTCTGTTGGCTATGTCGTCATGGCATCTCTAACGATGTGAATACTTGTGGCTGTTGTTCTAGTCGAGCTGATCCATGTTTGTTTTATTTGTTTTGTTTTATTCGTATTTATATAGCGCACAACAGCCCGAGGACATCGTGGCACTTGTTACTGTTATATTACAATATACATGGCAGAAGTGGAGGATGGAGTCCTCCACTTGCTCGTTGAGGAGAGTGGCATTGAGGTTGTTGCGGAAGACAGAGATGGATGTTTCAGCTCTAAGGGTGGCAGGGAGTGAGTTCCAGAGTTTCGGTGCAATATAGGAGAAGCCTAGTCCTCCCACTGTGGCTCTCTTTTTATGCGCGGTATCTGTAGCTGGTTGGTGTACTGAGCTCTAGTGGGGCGAGTGGATGTGGTCCTTGATATTGCTTCAGATAGGTATGCTGGAGCGGTTTTGTTGATGCACCTGTGAGTGATGGTGAGGATTTTCAGAGTAATATGGTCCTTGACCTGGAGCCACCGTGCTTCACGTCTGCCTTGGGATATATGGTATCTTCTAGGGATGCTCATGGCGGCTCTGAGGGCATTGTTTTGTGTGGTTTGCAGTCTGTGAATGTTTTTGGCGGAGGTGCCAGCTAGAAGGGAGTTGCAATAATCGAGTTTGGCTCCTATAGTTGCTCTAGCTATGGCCGAACGGTTGGGGGTGGATAAGTAGGGTTTAATAGCATTGATGAGTTTGGTGCTGAACACTGATGCAGAGGCTATGGCGCTGACTTGTTTGTTCATCGATAGATTTGCATTAATGTGAACACCTAGAGTCTTGACAGAGGATGATACGGAGATGGTTGAGTTGTCTATGTTGAAGTTGTTGTACTGGGGGCTTAGTTTTGATAATGTGTTTGTCTGGCGCAGGATGAGAATTTCAGTCTTCTCCCCGTTAAGACAGAGGCCATTGATTGCCATCCAAGCTTGTATAGTGGCATAGATGTTGTGAAGGGCCGTGGCGTCTTGGTGATAGAGTCCAGATAGGGGTAAAAGTACTTGAGTGTCGTCTGCATAGTTTGTATATGCAACACCCATTGAGTCAAGTAGGTCGAAGAGGGGTTTTGTGAAGAGGTTATAGAGGGTGGGGGCTGTACAAGATCCTTGGGGGACACCGCAGTTTATAGTGGTAGGATCTGCATTGCTGTGTCGGAGTAGACCTTCATGGCTCTTCCTTCAACGAAGGAAGTGATCCAGGATGCTCCTTGATTAGAGAAATGGGCTGCATGGGTGAGGTGGGTGGTGAGTGCTTGGTTGCAGGCTTGACCCGGGCGTACTAGTGGGCATATTCTTCGTATATACATGTTTTTAAAGCAGGGTATTTTGTCATCTGGTAAATAAGCGAACTCCTCTCGTGGGGGGTGCCTGGGCCGTGATCCCCTAGGCCATGGTGGATGAGATCGGGGGGAGGGTGTTATCCCATTCTCCCACTTCAAGTAGTTTCTATCAACATGGGATCAACCAGAGTCTCTAGAGTGAGCACCCACGTGGTGGCGGTCCCCTCTGCAGCTGGTCTTCCCTTAACAATTTACAGTTCTTTGAACATTTCTCAATGTGCCGCTTTGCGACTTTCATTCAACACAGTTCGGTTTCTTATCAGTTCTCCCCTCGACTCACCGGCTGTGATGAACCGCTTGGCTTTCCTTGTATCTGGAGTCAAGGCCGGGACCACGGTAGCAGGCATCTCCCTCGGTCTTGCTTATCAGCGTAGGCACGCTCCATATACCGTTGACATCTGCTGCAACACACTTGAGCTATTGTTCGCGGTCTTACGATTCCTTCCACGGAGGTGTCGCGGGTCTGGGTCGGAAAGGGCAAGTTTGCTTCTCTCCTTGTCAGCCTTTCAGTTCTCGCCACCTTTCTCCTCCTCTTGAACTGTTGTTCTTGAATGGATATGTTGTGCGGTCTGCCTTGCTCATATTGTACTCTCATGCTCCACCTTTTATCACTGTGGGGAAGGGAAAGGGCCGTCAGGTGTGTAGGATCCTAGTCAATTGCCTGACTTTGCCTGACTGTTGTGTTGGGACATGCCAGGTTAACGGCTTTGGTGTTTGTCTGTCGTCTTTCGTGACGTGCGAAAGTGTTCTTGTTGGAAAAGTGGGGGTAGAGTGTTTCAGTATCCAATGTGGTAGGTTGCGAAAAAGGTGTTACAAGAAGGGGGATACCACGGCTCACCCGTCGGTGTCCCACTTCCACTCCCCAAGGACCCCCCGTCCACGGGATCCTGCCTCACTAGTTCACCCCCAGGAACTGGATCCAATAGCGATGGCCGTGTCCTGGCCACCTGGATGACTGACTCCGGGGACTACTCAGGGAGACACCTTCAGGTTTCTCACAAGAGCTAAAGAGGGTACGATTGAGTCTTTGTAGATTCTCTTCGATTCCAATCCGCAAGTTTTATCTTGCTAAGATATTCCCTGTTTTAAGTTATGAAATGGAGCTTTCTCTGATTGACATGCGTCAATTTCTTAACTCTTTGGAAGGAGCTATCTGGAAGCAAGGTTTGAGTCTTCCCTTAGCGATCCCTAACTTTATCATTCAACACAAGTTTGGACTGACCTCTTTGGCAACTAGGGTATTGTGGGCAAAAATGTGGATGTTTACTTAATTCCAGGTTCCTCCATCTAATTTCCTGTTTCAGGCTCTGCACATTTTGTTAAAAGGCAACTAGATAGCCTTTGATCTAGAATAATTCTGGATCAAATATGTTACATATATTAACTATGCTTAGCCTTGATGAGACTGTTCTTATTGATAATCCTACTTTGGTAAAAAAAAAAAGAAAGCTCTTCAACTATAGCTGGTCTGAGACTGTTGATTAATTATGTTCCTACTCAATCTATGAGGAATACAGTCACTTCCCTAGGAAAAGTTAATTATTATCTAGATATATTATGCTTTTTCCCTGCAATAAAGCTTGAGATATCCATTTAAGATTTACATTTAACCAACTCCCAACCTTGGGATGCATGGGACCAAGAGTACGTCTGTCAAAGAGTTCTAGAACATGTCGTTTCTATAAAAAAATAGATTTTTTCAATCAATTAAACATCTCGTTCTTTTTTGGGATGCCACAGCTCATTTTATGCACAGACACTGTAGTTATCTCATGGACTTCCGTTCTAGTGAAAGAGATAATATTTTATGGTCTCATTTGATGGTGGTAAACAGTATAACTAAACTGTTAGATCTTTACTGGATGTTAATAGGGATATTTGCTATGTTGGGTATTCAAGTTTAATCATGCTGTGTAGATTTTTAGAGATCTTCCTCCTTTTTCTTTCTTCTTCTTTTCGTCTCTGTAAGAAAAGAGGTGATTTAATATATATGTTTTACTTATTTGATGTATCCGATGAAATGTGTATAATTGTATATTTTGTATGACCTAGTGGAAAGATTTAATTTATTAAACCAACTCCCTAGTAAAAAATAAAAAAATGGAAATACGCTTTCGAATTTCATCTCATAATGAAGATGCAATATACGTTTGAGAATGGAAACTGAGCACTACAGTAAGAATGTTCTCCCCATGAATGTGGAAACAAAAGTAAAATGTGCTTGATCAGTAAAGATCATACGACTAAATGAAGTTCCCTTGTGTGCCTACTTTAAGTTTAGCATTAAAAAAAGTAAGGTTTTATATTTAAGAGTGGAACCGCATACTGAAACCAGAGAGTAACTGCTGGGTGTTTTTTCATAGTATATTTGTATTAATGTAGGCTAGATGTAATTTCATGATGTGAATATAGATGGTGTGCCAAAACATTATTTCCGCTATTTTTACGGAACTGAATTGGTAATGTTTATGGGTCTTTTTGGTTATTTATCGGGTGGAATTTAGATGTGAGATATAAAAATGGTATGCAGGCCTAATCCGGTGTACAATAATAGATCAGAACCCTCCAGCAAAGTCTGCTTCAATGTAATGATTTGTAATTAGGATTCAGAAAAAATATCATTCAGTCTTTCAGAATTATTTACTTATATTTGTTGCAATAAAGCTAGATATTTTTGTAAAACCAGTTTATAAAGATGTTCTGTGCGTACATAAGGACATTTCCAAATAAAGAAATATTTTAAAATCCTTTGTTGATTGAGTCATAAGGCAGAAGATATCCTGCCAATGAAGTCTTGTCATTAAGAAAAAGCTTTATTGAACAGGTTGATTCCTGCTGTTATGCATGACTATCTCTCAACCTCTCCGGCCCTGTCATGGCAGAAGCCCCTCTCACTGACTCAGCCCCTCTCACTGACTCCAGGGGTTTGGCCCCCAGGTATTCTCACATCTAGTCAGTCTCTGGAGTAGAGGACGAGAACCATTGATGTCTGTTCTTTGGATCACATTTCCTGGACAACCCCTAAAAGAGGCCTCCCAGGAAACGCTGACCAGAGAAGACCAAAGAGGATGGCTGATGGAGCGCATGGCATGTTGGGCAGATTAGTGGATCGTGGGGTGGGGGCGGTCAGGGAAGGGGATGACAGCCTAGATGAGTGGGAGAGGGCTTAACGTGGAGGGTCAGGGGAGGACAATGCATTGCAGGGGATGAAGGGAGGAGGTGGGATAAGGGCGCGGGGTGCTGACATGGTGGATTCAGGGGGGTTAAACCCACTAATAGAGCCCTAGTTGGAGACTGCTTCGTGGCGACCAAACAAGGTGGCCTTTGGGTGGATGGATATTCAACAGGCAAGCTAACGATACAGCACCGAACCATCAACATAACTGCAAACAGACTTGCCAAAGAAGGTGGACTGATCCCTACCAGAGAGACGAACTAGTTACTCTTACCTTGTAACGTTCTTTCGATGGGATGTTCCTCCGACGTATTCCTTATCTTAGATAGAAATCCTTCAGCTTTGCTGGCCTCGGAAAATTTTTTCGCCAGAGGGCGCTGCGCGTCGATGATCGCCGAGTCGATGACCCTCGACGGCCTCCGTGCCGACGTCGACGTCATCCTGCCTATAAAGGCCGCGCGCAGCGTCCGTTGCTCAGTTCCGTTTTGTAGTCCCCAGTAATGTTTTTGGATTAGACTAATCACCTTGAAGGAGCATAGGCTGCAAACCCACAGGAAGTCATACTGCGGGGATGGATGGGAGGGTCGATAAGGAATACGTCGGAGGAACATCCCATCGAAAGAACGTTACAAGGTAAGAGTAACTAGTTCTTCGAAGGGATTGTGTCCTCCGACGTATTCCTTATCTTAGATAGACTCCCATAGCAGTGGTATTGTGACTGGAGGCGGGAGTAATAAAAGTTATGTTACCCTTCCAGAATGGACAGAGTGTAACACAGCCTTGCCGAATCTAGTTTCTTGACTAGAGGAGGAATCCAGGCTATAGAATTTGGTAAATGTATGTGCGGACGACCATGTGGCAGCCGCACATATATCTCGAATTGGCACCCCTCTTTGAAGGGCTGAGGATGTTGCGATACCCCTGGTAGAATGAGCCCTTAGATTTTGAGGAGGCTCCTTTCCTGCCAATTTGTAGCACTCCAGAATGGCTAAAATAATCCATCTGGAGATGGTTTGTTTTGTTATTGGAAGGCCCAACTTATGTCCTGCATAACCTACAAAGAGTTGGTCTGCTTGTCTGATCTTAGCCAATCTGCTGATATAGAAGCTCAAGGCTCGCTTAGGGTCCAGCCTGTGCAGTCTCTCTTCCTCCTTCCCCGGATGAGGAGGAGGGTAGAAAGAAGGTAATATAATCTTCTGAGTGATGTGAAACTCCGAGACTACCTTCGGGAGGAAGTTAGGCTTCACCTGAAGAACAACTTTGTCCTTGTAAAAGATTGTATGTGGAGGTTTACACGATAAGGCTTGCAACTCGCTAACCCTTCTAGCAGATGTCAATGCTATTAGCAAAACAGTTTTGAGGGTGAGAAGCTTCAATGAACAAGAGTGTAGTGGTTCAAAAGGGGCACCCTTTAGGAAGTTTAAAATTAGGTTTAAATCCCATAAGGGAACTTGAAAAGGTTTCGGGGGATAAACATTAGTTAATCCTTTTAGGTATTGTATTACCAATGGAATTTTGAAGTATGAAGGCTCCTCTGCAGTGCGCTTAAAGATTGATAGCGCTGCGAGATAGCCCTTAATTGTGCCAACCTGTAGGCCTGAATTAGCCAGGTAAAGTAAGAATGACAACACCATAGGTGTACCACAAGAAAAGGGTTCAATATTCTTTTCTCTGCACCAGCTGCAAAATTTGTTCCAACGGCAGCGGTATAGAGTTTTAGTTGCCGGCCTTCTGGCCGAAAGCAACACCTCCATAACATCATCCGGAAGGTCCCAATCCTTGTACCTCAACCTTTCAGACACCAAGCGTGAAGGTTGAGGGTCTTGATGGCTGGATGGAGAACCTGACCTTCCTTCTGCGAGAGAAGATCCTCTCTGTATGGCAGTCGAATTGGAGGGCAGATGGACATGTCTAGAAGGTCCGGGTACCACGTTCTCCTGGCCCAATCCGGGGCAATTAGGATCATGGTCTTCCGAAACCTTCTCAACCTCCTGATCATTTGAGGAATGACAGGGACCGGAGGGAACGCGTACAGAAGTGGGAACTCCCAGTCCACTACGAACGCATCTCCTAGAGCTCCTCTCGGGGGAAATTCCCTTGAGCAAAATCTGTCGCACTTCCTGTTGATACTGGTGGCGAACAGATCCACTTGAGGGGTTCCCCAAAGGGCGAAGATCTCTTGAAGGACTTCCTGAGCTATCTCCCACTCGTGAGAGACTGTGCTCTGCCTGCTCAGAGCGTCCGCTGTCAAGTTCTTCTCTCCGGCTAGGTGAATTGCCGATAGAGAGATTCCTTCCTGAATTGCCCAAAACCAGAGCTGCATCGCCTCTCTGCACAGTGGTAGTGAGCCTACGCCTCCTCTTTTGTTGAGGTAGTGCATGGCCACTGTATTGTCCGTCATTATTAGGACGTTTCTTCCCCGTACAGACGGCAGAAAAGCCTTCAGCGCTAGTCTGATGGCTCTCAGCTCCAACAGGTTGATATGTAGTCTGGACTCCGATGGAGACCAACGACCGCTGATGGTCAAGTCGTTGGCGTGAGCTCCCCACCCCGTGAGTGAGGCATCCGTGACTACTGTTATCTCCGGCCATGGTTGCCAAAACATTTCTCCTTTCAGGATGTTCTCCCGACAGGCCCACCACTGAAGGTCTCGGGCTACTTTGACCGGGATCCGAAGGAGATCTGTCATCCTTCCTGAGAACTGTGACCACTGAGTTCTCAGTGCCCACTGGAGGGATCTCATTCTCAGGCGAGCCTCCGGCACGAGGAATATGCAGGATGCCATGAGGCCTAGCAACCTCAGAAAGTCGTAGGCTGGGAGATATTGGGCATTCTGAAATCTGATGACCATCTGCAGAATATCTCGAGCCCTCACCTCTGGTGGCAAGGCTTTTCCCAGGGAAGTGTCCAGGACTGCTCCAATGAATTGGAGTCTCTGTGATGGTATCATCTGTGACTTCTTTAAATTGAGGGAGAAGCCCAGCTTGTGAAGGAAGTGGCAAACATAATCTAGTTGTCTCTGAGCCTGTTCCGAAGATACAGCTCTGATCAACCAATCGTCTAGGTAAGGGTAGACATGAATCCCTTCCCTCCTTAGACTTGCAGCCACAACCGACATTAGCTTGGTAAAGACCCTCGGGGCGGAGGTTAGCCCAAATGGCAGAACTCGAAATTGATAATGAGAGCTGCCAATTGCGAACCTCAGGTATCTCCTGTGCCTGGGATGGATCGGCACATGGAAATAAGCGTCCTGGAGGTCTAGAGATACCAACCAGTCCTGAAGCTGGAGGGCCTGAAGGATCTGAGAGAGAGTCACCATCTTGAACTTGTCCTTTCGGAGGAATTTGTTCAATTCCCGTAAGTCTAAGATGGGTCTCAGTCCTCCGTCCTTCTTCGGTATTATGAAGTAGGGGGAGTACCAACCCTTGTTCCTTTCCGCTACAGGTACCAGTTCTATGGCACCTTTCTCTAGCAGGTCTAAAACCTCCTGCAAGAGGAGCGGATCTGGAAGCTTCAAAGGGTTGTTCCCCGGTGGATGACTCTGAGGGATATGTAGGAAGGGCAGGCAGTAACCTTGGGCCACTGTCTCCAGAGCCCAAGCATCTGACGTAATAGCCTGCCATTCCGTCAGATGGTGAGTTAACCTGCCCCCTACTGGTGTTCTGTGAGGGGAGACCTCAGAGTGGTTTTGAAGCGGCTGATGCAGTTGCCGAAGGTAAAGTGGCTCCTGCTCCTGCGGGTGCGGCTTTCTTTCCCCTACCCCGTCCACCACGGGTAAATCTTCCTTGGCCTCTTTGAGCCGGTCGTCCCCTGCCCCTTCCATATGAGGAATAGTAACGAAAGGACCGTCCTCTCCACGATGATCCCGAAGGACGAAAGGTATTCTGACGGATAGCAGCTCCCAATGACTTGGCTGCTGCCTTGGACGTTTGCAGTTTCTCCAAACTGTCATCCGCCTTCTTTCCAAAGAGGGTAGAACCGTCAAAGGGCATATTCAAAAGCCTGGTCTGCACGTCAGAGGCAAAACCAGACTTCCTCAACCACGCATGCCTGCGGATTGTGGTACTTGCCGCCATGGCCCTGCTGATACTGTCAGCAGAATCTAGGCCAGTTTGTAGGGTCTCGCACATCGCATCTTTACCATCCCTGATGATGTTTAAAAATGCGTCCCTTTCCTCTCCTTCTTGGAGGCAGTCAGCCGCTGATGAAGCGCACTCCCAAAGGGTGTGGCTGAACCTAGCGAGCGTACAGGTCGCGTTAATAGACTTTAACGCCATGCTACAGGCAGAAAAAACCTTCTTAGCCATGGCATCATACTTTTTGTCATCCCTATCCTGCGGAGCAGTGGGGTATGCAGATGTGCTGCCTGATGAGGTTGCAGCCTGTACAACCAAGCTCTCAGGAGTAGGGTGTTTTGACAAATATTCAGGGTCAGAACTAGCCACCCTGTATTTTGTTGACAGTTTTTTATTTACTGCCGGGATAATTTCTGGCGTTTCCCAGTTTGTCAAAATCCTTCTCTGTAGAGCAGAGTGAAATGGAACCACAGGATCCTCCTGTGGGCCCTTGTCCAGTATGTCAGTGAGGTCATCCTGCTGAAAGGCAGGAGAAGGTGCAGACCAACCCATAAATTCTATGATTCTAGACATCAGAGCTCTATATGGAGTCTCCGCATGTTCTCCTGGGTCTGGTTTGATAAATTCTGCTTCAGGAGAAGTGTCCAAGCCACTAGCTTCCTGAAGTGCATCCTGAAGATTTTTTAATCTTCCTTCCTCAGAGGCGAAAGTCTCTGGCTCTGGTGATGTGGTCCTCTGTAAATCAATATCTTGGTCTGAATCCTCCCTTTCCTCAAAAATCGAGGTTAAAGGGGGATACATTGGTTTTTGGAATGGTATAAACCCCATTTCCAATGCAGAAGGAGCCATCATCACAGGCCTTGAAAACGTCGATGTCGTCGACACCGACGTGAAAGTACTCGAAGGCGCCGTGAAAAGCGTCGAGAAATGTGTACTAGGCCTCGAAGAACTCGAAAGGATCGGAGTCCTGCTCGAGAACGACGTCGACGTTCTCGGCGTCGAGTCGGAGGTCTTTTGTCTAACCGTTGGCTGTGGAGTAGCCGTGGTTCTTTCCTTCACCGGCGTCGATATCGGCGTCGACGTCGGCGTCGACTCGATCGACTGATGCGCCGATGAATCCTTCGACAACGGCGTCGATGGCGCCGACCTCTGTTTCGAAGGAGTTTTCGACGATGGCGTCGATGATGCTTTATCTCCCGATGGCTCGAGGCGCTTTCGGGTTGACTTTTCCGCCGGGTACTGCGACTCGCGGCGTTTAGATTTTTTGGGTTTTTTACCCGGGGTATCACCCTCAGCTGTCTTCGAGGGGGACGAGGCCGCTTTCTCGAAGACGCTTAGCATCTTTTTCCTGAATTCCTCCCACTCAGCTTGCGAGCTGCGTTTTGTGGGGCAATGAACTCTCTCAGGAGAACTCGACGAAGATGACGAAGGGGATCTCCTACGTCTCTTCTTCGAGTGTCTCGATGTCGACGAGTGGTGGGAGCCACTTCGTGATCTAGATCGAGAGTGTTTTTTATGGTGAGGAGACGAACGTCTCGACTCTACCGAAGAAGCTTTCGAGGAAGTTAAAGTTGACCTACCTCTCTCGAGCTTCCCCCTACGCTCCTTCAAGGCTTTCGCCGTCATGGAAAGGCATTCCTCACACTCCGAACTCTGGTGCGTGATTCCCAGACACCACAAACAGACCCTGTGAGGGTCCGTCAACGACATTTTCTTCCCGCAGTCTCGGCACTTTTTGAAACCGGACCGAGGGGTCGTCGGGTCGGAGGAGGATGCCATCGATATCGAGGTAAATAGTAGTTATTATATACGTTATCTTGACGAGAACTGAGCAACGGTGTTCCGAGGCACAACGAAGCGCGGAAAAACGGAACTGAGCAACGGACGCTGCGCGCGGCCTTTATAGGCAGGATGACGTCGACGTCGGCACGGAGGCCGTCGAGGGTCATCGACTCGCCGATCATCGACGCGCAGCGCCCTCTGGCGAAAAAATTTTCCGAGGCCAGCAAAGCTGAAGGATTTCTATCTAAGATAAGGAATACGTCGGAGGACACAATCCCTTCGAAAATTATTTTAATAAGACACAGCTTTGAAGGCCTACAAATACGTGAGGCGTCAGGGGGCCACACTTTAAAACTACTCCGTGTTGTGCAGGACCCATGAGGAAGTAAGGAGAACCTGACACTTTTATCTTGAGTTTAAGGCACCATTTAGTTTCATTTAGAACCCTGTGTTATCATATCCCAAATAGAATATTTGACCTTGACTCTGGTCTTAGAATCTTTATTGATCCCAGATGCCTTACAGGACAACTCCTAGGGGAAGCCACTGTGTGTTGTTGTATTTTAACTGTATTTTACAATCCCTAATAATACTGTATCATTAAAAATCAATAGTTCTCGCACCTACTTCTAGCGGCAAAAGTTGCAATGGCCCGGTTGTGGAAAAACAAAGAAGGACCCTCTGTTGCACTCTGGTGGTCCAAATGTTGGGACATAGCTGTGGCTTTAAAGATTACGGCAATTAGATCAGGCTCCCTGAACAGAGCCCTAAACATATGCAATCCATTTATGGACTATGCCGCTAAATTTCCAGCTCTCACCACAAGGCCCCAATTAACCAGATGGCTCCAAAGCAGTCCGCTTTACTAGACTATAAACTCAAACAAGACCAACCCGGAATATGAGTTCCCGCTTGATCACAGCGAATAGAGAGGGTCATGGACGAAAATGATCAGGTCACCACATTCCCCTCCCCCGCCAGATACCACGAGAGACATTATCATCCTAACATGTATATTGATCACTGCATTGTCGTTGATGTTGTGCTCGATGTTGTGCTCAAATGTAAAACCCAATAAAATGTTGTTATGAAAAAAAAAATCAATAGTCCTATCTCTGCTTCATGTTAACCCTACTTGGCGTCATGACACTAGATACCTCTTGTCAGGCTTTCTCTTCCTCCTCATACCTTGCACTATTTTGCATAGGAATGTCTCCTCACGAGTTACCCCTATCCTATAGGCCACCATTTGACCCCTCCTTTTTCTAACCTTCAATAAAAAGCATGACAGTCAACTCTGGTGTTTTGTGCTTCTTTGGTCACCAAGCTTAACAGATGGTATTAGCAGTGGGATCTGAAGAACCTGACATAAGATTCACCATGAGACGATTACCTCCACCTCGCCTTAAGGAGGTCTGGCTATATCTGGAGGTCAAATGTCCAGATTGGGCTACAGAATGAGCAACAGGCTTTGACTTCTATAGTGCTGTGGATATTGTCATCCCAGCCTAGGTATTCAAGTGCTGGTACACACCAATTTGAGGATGCTGATGCCTAGATGGATGGTTAGCACTAAAATTAGCCATTATGTGCATATAGTGTCTGGCATAAATGTATAGAGCATTCCTGTGTATATCCTTTTAATTAACAGTGGACCTAGTCTGTGCCCTGTAGAGAATTAAGACACTATTTCCCAAATTATATGTGAATTGAAATACATTCCAGATGTCCTTGAGGTATGAGATGTGCCAACTACCAGTAGGGGGAAATGGGAATTTATGTACACTCATAATTCATTGCTGGTGCCCAGCAGAATGACCCCAACCTCAAAGAGCTGCTTGGAAAGGTAATTCCCGAAGAGGAAGTTCAAATTATGTAAGACCCAGGTTTTGTTGATTGGGGTATGCTGGTATATAGAGGAGAGAATAACACAAAATTATATTTCATGTGGCCTCCTGCCTTGTTTTGGGGACTTCTAGTGGGATGACTGAGAGGGCTGTGTGCCTGCCTAAGGCAGTGACTAATTGGCTCCCAGGCCATATGCAGAGGATTCCCTGGACTCCCTCACTTAGTCCTCTCGGGCAGTCACGAGACTGTCACATGTTCCCTACCAAGGCATGAAATGGGCTCACCCCACTCTGAGGGTTTGAACCACATGGAAGGACTTCTTTGAACAAGAGAAATGCACTTGTCCCACTCATGCACAAAAAATATGTGCAGCAGGAGAGAGGATGCCACTGGTGGTTTCCCATTGCAAATACCCACAGCTTCATAAATGCCTACCTCGTCCAGCGAGCAGATGCAGCTCTGCTAACGCAGCAGCATCTA
The DNA here is from genome assembly GCF_040938575.1 of Ambystoma mexicanum. Classification (NCBI taxonomy): domain Eukaryota; kingdom Metazoa; phylum Chordata; class Amphibia; order Caudata; family Ambystomatidae; genus Ambystoma; species Ambystoma mexicanum. The sequence goes on along the minus strand of NC_090922.1, from coordinate 140,169,786 downwards.
CCTAAACATGTGCAGAAAAGCACTCAAGACACTTTCAAAATGGTGGTTGAACTGCTTAAAGCCTTGGCCGCCTACAAGCACATTAGTTGCACCGGCTCACAAAACAACTGAGCTGCAATGACTTTTCAAAATGAACCCTTGAAAATCCCAAAAGAATAACAAGGATCCCCTAAGCTGGAGCCAATTTCCAGGAGGAATGAACCAGGGATAAAAGAGAGGATAGCAAATGAGGCAGTGTGGGCATTTGGAGCAAAAGATGTACAGAGTTTGGTTTCCGCATGGTGTTGGGTGAAAAAACAAGAGGTAGGGGGAATAGAGTGAGGCAACAGAGTGATGGAGATTGGTGGCGCGAAGAGGAGTAGAGAGAACAGAAGATAGAGTGAAGAATATAGAGGGTAGAAGTTGGAGAACATCATAGGGTGGATGATGAGCAACAGCAGGATTAAGATGGAGGTTGGGAGGAGGGTTGCCAGAGGTGGAGAAAGGAGAAAAAGCCAAGGTGGGTGTCACAGACAATCAGGCAGTAGAAACTGGGAATCAGGGAGAGTAGAAGGTGAGAAATAGCAAGGGCAGAAGAAATCAGAAGATGAAGGTGTGAGAAAGTGTGAAAGGGAACGTGCTGCCCAAGACATAAAGTTGAAGTAATGTCTCGATATGAAGGAACAGAGACCAGAGTGGGAAGAGGAACAAGCACATGGCAGGGTGACGAGAAGGTCCACTACTGGGGCTACTGGGGCAAAGGGTCAGTGCGGCTTTCCCTACTGATGAAAGTCAATTTAGAGCTTCCGTTAAACCTCATGGCCAAAATGCAGTGATAGCTACAAGGATTGAAGGTGATCTTCTCCCCAACACACACACACACACAGAGCTAACCAGGAGAATCTTATGGGAATCAAGTGACTGAGCTCTGGGGCGTTACTCCAAAATCCTTATCAAATGTTAAAGATGAGCATTTTTTGTAGTTCAGCTTGACACGCCCAGGAGGGAAAGGCTTTGAATCACTCAAGCTATGGTGGAGCTATCATTTTCATTATTGGGCGTTTGACTTGATCTGAGAAGAGACTTTTATAGCCCATGTTCCCATCCCTGATCCATGCAAGGGATCGCCACCTCCCTCTCCAAGGACCAGGGACAGCCCCCATGGGCAACCACCACTCTCACATCCCAGGTTGGATAGGAGGGGCTAGGGTGCTGCACCTCAAATCACTAATGGACACAGACCCCAGAGTGAATTTTAAGGGATCTCAACGGGGACCCCTCTTTATTGTTAAAACACACTTATCCTGTAAACCTTTAACCATCCCTAGGATTCCCCTGGCATCAACATCCGTCTTGCCCCTCACATTTACAGTTGAGGAAGGAGCTCCAGACCATCCTGTTCAATGAATGGCTCCTCCCTAACACTTAGGTGCATACACCATCAACACCCTACCATGATCTCCTCTTCACCCAACACCAGTGGGGAATCACAGGCTTCATCTGGGGGCGCTGATTTGAACAATTCCCGCAATAGACAAGCGAAAATGAGTGGTGGGCCCCAGCAACAGAAGACTAAGAAGGAATTGGAGGAAGCATTGGCCACGGTAACCGCATGTATTGGTGGACCAGCAACGGCATATAAGGGGGTGTCGACGCCTAGCACGGCACTGCATACGCGAACTCGAACTGGGCTACTTCAGATTACACAATCCTGTCTAGAGGGGTGGGAAGGTATCGGGAGACAAGACTGTGAGTTCAGTAGGTGAGTTGGAGCTGATAAAAAAAAAGTTGACATGATTATGGGTTTACTGCAAGGGGGTAATGCATTGCCTCAGTTGTGGCCGCAGGCCAGTAATGCTTTGGTAGAACAGGCGGCTGACAGTTGTGCACCGAAGGCCCAGCAGGGCCCTCCAAAGGGGAACAGCCTGGCCTTGTGGTGGGTATGGCAAAGAGAACCAATGGTAGAACCCCAACCATCACGCAGAATAACTACCTGAGCTGGCATTTTCCAGAGGCATTACAAGATGGCATTTGGAAGAAGAGGTTTATCGATATATTCTCGCACCTCGAGCATGAGACCAAGGGCCATGACACGTTGCAGAGGAATGGAGGTAGGGAAACGGCGAAGGCCATAAAAAGGGTGAGGCCCAAGGAAAACTTCGAAAGATGGCTGGAGGGTTTCAAAATAATGGCTCAATTAATAGTTCAGAGGGAACCCGACCAGGGACTTGCACTGTATAAATACAGTAAGTGTGTAATAGAGTCAACTGTTTCTTGGCAAAATGGTAATGACTGTTCAACGGTTGCGGAATGAGTGGCCCTCAGCAGGGGAGTTGCGGTCACGGTGGGCATTGGACAGTCTGGGCGTTGGTGGGACAGGTGCAAGCCAGACGTAGGAGGTGGGGGGATAGGAGAAGGGTGCTTACCACCAAAGGGCCCTCACCGATTAAGGTTGAAAAACTACTTCCGTGGCTGGCATGGTTCCCCCTGGCATCCTGGTTGGAGGTTTCACAAAGGGTTTTGTTATACCTTAAAAGAGACTCCTTGGTGCACGTACAGTCGAGAATCTGAGATCAGCCAGGGCTTTCCCCGACGTGCTGAGGGATAAGATCAACAAGGAAAGGGCACTGGGCAGGGTGGCAAGCCCATACTGTGTCCCGCCGTTGAACAAATTAAATCATTTCCGCTTTAGGGGTCGTGCCAAAGAAGAAGAAAGGGAAATACCAGCTTATCCACAATTTGTCACACCCAAAAGGGGACTCAGTGAATGATTGGTTAGATGAGAGGGCTTGTTCAGTGTCTTACGCTTCGTTCAACCAACCAATCAGCCTGGCCAGAAAGGCTGGAAAAGGGGCGTTGTTGGCTAAAATGGACATGGAGGAGGCTTTCCGATTGCTGCCTGTACATCCAGGGAGTTTCCACCTGTTGGGTTTTCAGTTCATGGGGAATACCTATGATGACCGGTGTGTATGCATTTCCTGTGCTTATTTCAAAGCATTCAGCTCGTTGTTATTATGGGCGTTAAACGAAATGGAAAGCAGGGGGGTGGGACCCATCACCTGGACGATTTCTTGCTTATCTGGGATGGGGGATCAAACGCCGGCAGCACACTCCTCAGCAAGTTCCTAAGCTTGGCAGATGATTTGAGGTTACCATTAGCAGCAGGAAAAACGCAGGGCCCCTGCACCAGGCTGGCTTACCTGGGGATTGAGATCAACATGGTGAAAGGGATTTGCTGTCTACCAGAAGAAAAGATACTTGAGTGCATTTCCAACATCAATGCAGTTTTAGCCTACAGCAGGGCACCAATGAGGGCAATTCAGTCATTAGAAGGGCGGCTGAACTTTGCGGGCAGGGTCATCCCAGCAGGGAGGGCATTCGCGAGGCGCCTCGCCTACACGACAGGGGATAGGGGGTCAGCAAAAGGCTGGCACACAGTGTACCTGAGCTCAGGTTTAAGGGAGGATCTTCAGGTGTGGTTCAATTTCCTGAAAGATTTAAATGGGGTACGCCTATGGGAAGCCCTCTGGGTTTCCTGCTTCCAAGTTCAGCTCTTCACAGACGCATTGGGGGTTAGGCATGGTTTTGTGGTCATACTGGGTAAGGAATAGTGCAGGGGGAACGGGCCCAATACTTGGAACAGAAAGGGGTTGAGCAAGAACATCAACATTCTGGAGCTGCTCCCCATAGTGTTGGCCTTACATTTATGACCCAAGAACTTGGTTAACACGCGTTTGGTAGTGTGGTTTGATAACTTGGCAGTGGTGCAAGTGGCCAACACGCACTCGGCACGCTGCCTGGCAACCTTGAGTTTGCTCCAGCACCTAGTAAAATAACCTTGAAGATAAACTCAGCCATCAAAGCGCTGCATATCCCTGCGGTGCATAACATTGCAGCAGATGAACTTTCTTGTTCACAGATCGGGTGATTTCGGAAGGCCCACCCAGGGGCGTATGCAACGATGACACCTTTCAATGACCACCTGTGGGACCTAGTGAGCTGGGAAAGGGCATGAGGTAACTAGCATCACAGGCTCTATCGGTGCACACTAGAAACAGAGACAGCAGGATCCTCAACACCTTTTTTGCAGGCAACAAAGGGCATAGGAACTGATGAGTGGGGCTCAAAGTACAGCACTTTTTGTTATGGGCTCGGGAGACAAAGAAGGTGAAGTCCAGGGTGGCAGCCCACCTCAGCATGATCGCCTTCCATAGCCATCTGGCAGCGGATGGGGATCCAACCAAGAGTTTTCATGTGAGAGCTGCTTCGAGGGGTTGGGACAGAGGGGCACTGGCAAACAAGGATGACAGGCAGCCTATACACTTCAATCTTTTGAAAAAGATAATGTCCTTGCTTGGGACTGTGTGTTATTCGGTGTACAAACACATCCTCTTCAAAGCCTGCTTTACGCTGGCTTTTTTCAGGGCCCTGCGGGTCAGCAAACTGGTTGCACGGGCTGGGGAAGACTCTGACTACCGGGCACTACTGAAGGAGGATGTGGCCATATTGGGGGAGGGGCACTGCACATAAAGATAAGGTTGTCAAAGACCGATAAGCGTGCCAAAGGGAGGTCAGTGTTATTTAGGAGACTAGAGCTGGATGAATTCTGTCCAGTGATGGCAATGTCTGCATACCTCGACGCAAGGGCAGAAGGAGCAGTTGTTAGGATTAAGCACAATAAGGGCTATTCTGGCGAATAGATGATTACTATCAAATCGAGGCAGAGTAGGAAAACTACCAATCCGAATATCAAGTGAATAGCACTAACCTGGTCAGACTGTCTGCCTGAGAGCAGCAACTGCAGTATGCAAGAGCCTCCCAGCGGACCCTGCTTCCCCACCGGGACTGAACAGCCTGCGGGGAAGGAGCACGAACCCCAGGGAAACCCTCTGGGGAATAAAATCCTGGACGGGATGGATGGAAGCTCCTCGGGTGACTGGGAATCCTTCAAGCGTAGAATTTCTATGGGCTGAGGCTCGGGTTCTATAGAGTGAAGAAATGACACGTAAGTTAGGTGAGAGCACGTAAGTATGGATACAGTTGAAGCAAAGGAAAGGTAAGTTCTTACGGAGGATTCCAATACAGGTTAGGATTTAAACGGGGTGGCGAAGCACCGTCGGTACCGTATCCGTCTGTGACCTTGACTCGGAATACTCTGGAGGTTCCATAAAGACGATATGAGTAAATTAAGGGAATAGGAAAGAAAGTAGGAATCCAAGGAAGGGGTAACTCACTGTCTCTAAGTGGACTGGGATCCAGCTATACCCCGATCGCTTGAATGAGCGAAGGGAATCGGATAAAGCAGAAGAACCCGGAAGCGTTAGCTGAATCGGGAGGGTCGTGGAGAGAAGGCACGGCAAAGGAAATGGAGCGCCACTGCACACAGTAGCGACGCTTCGAGGAGACCATCGCTGGTGCTTTAATGGGATCACGTGACTCGCTACTGGCGTCAGTTGAAAACGTGAATAAACTAGACTGCTGATGCTCTTAAAGTCGGGAACTGCCGTCCTCAGTACTGTAGAACCTTGTATCGATCCACATAGTCTTCTCCTGTATAATAGGGACCAGCGTCTGAAAGGTGTAACAGCAGTATACCTCTTCTCATACGCAGACAGATCCCCTCACACAATTCCAGTTCAGGACAGTCCTAGTGGCAACTTTAGCCAGAGCAGGGTGTGACTCGGACCATTACACGCAGCACTCATTTCAGATAGGGGTGACCACAACAGTGCATGGGGAAGGCTTGGGGGACAGGTTGATGAAGAGCATAGAGAGATGGGACTCTGATTGTACATCAGACCTGAGGGGGGTCACGGGGACCAGCTTGTGATGGAGGGTGGTAATAACAAGGGATGAGTGGCCTGGGGGCAGGAGAGGGATTGAAGGGGGTGGAAAGGTTGGGTAGGGAGCAAGGGGTACAATCAACTATCAACTAGGTAGCAGCAAAGCCCATATTGAGGATAACTTGTGTTCATCTCTCCACATATTGTACTTCGGTATGGGTCGTTGGCCACTCGTTCATTGCCAGAGCAGCGAAGAGAGCAAGGAAGGAGAGACGGGATGGCAATCTGGGTTTCTCACAGACACAAATTGGTGGATCGCAAAAGGAGGGTTGTTATGGGATCAATTGTGGGGGGTACTAGACATGTGTACACAACACAGGAACAATTTGGTGTCATTGGGGAGAAGGGAGCTACTGAGCCCAATGCAGGGAACTCTGACACAGGTGGGCAATGGGTTTTCGGGGCACAGACAAACATGGCTGAGGGCTCTCTGTCACAAAGATATCAAGACATCCAGGAGTAAGTTGAACACCAAAATGGGAAAATGTTTAAAAAGCATGGGCATGAGTTGGATCAGGCATCCCCTAATCACTTTGAAAATGCTGGGCTACTTTGGGGGGAGAGGATACACCTGTCAGATGTAGGGGAGCCTTAATGATCATGGAGGTGAGAGACGCCTTGGGTGGCGTGGGGTATGAATGAATAGGGAATGGTGTGGGGAGCATTGGGTGTGGTGGCTGGCAGTTAACTGCAACAGAGAAGTGTGGACTGGTTTTTAATTTCCCTAATTTTAACGTGCTGCCATCCTCGGACTGGGAAGCCCTCCATGCATGGAGCCAAATTTGTGTCGGTTTGAATATACTTGTGATGACACTGCCGACAGGTTGAGGGCCCTGCGGATAGGGAGCTCAGTTGCATTACAGACTGTATGAGAGACGCCTTCACGTAAGGTTGAAGGCCAGGGACTGAGGCCCCCTCCATTGGTCGTCACGCCACGGACACAGTCTGGGTGGCCTTCTGCTGGCATCAATGCTTGTGGTGAATGTTGGTGTGCGTGCTTGTTGAAAGGTAGTTGTAATTCCCTTGTCCTAGGACGAGCCACGACCAGGTGACTGGGGGGAACTCTCTGCCACCGGTAACCAGCATAGAGTCGTGGCAGAGTCACAGGTCGATCCCTGTAGAAAGCACACATTTTCTGGGGTCACATATGACTGGTGTGGTGGTTGAAGCCTGAATCTGTGGGGGTGTGCAACTGTGGGCCGTACCCGCTATACTAGGCGGACGTGCAGTCAGGACGGCGAAAAGCAGGCGCTGCCCTTCGCCCACCGATCCATGGGCTAACTAAGAGGGGGGCTGACGTGGTGGCTCCAGACCAAGGGGAGGGGCGGAAGCCATTTCACAGAGTTGCGACAAAACAAGGAGCAGGGGCAGAGAGGCGCTTATATAAAGGCACCAGAGGCAAAGGTTGCACCCTCTTTGGTCCTGCTCCCCACAGCACGGAGATAACCGCCCGCCCTCCACCTTTGCTGTGTGGTCCTTTTGGTAATATTGTAATGATCTGTTTCTCTTCCAGAATTGCCCCGCGGATGTTACATGTTGTATCGCTGTAGAAAGCACTGGCAGATACCACAAGGGGACTGCATAGCCACTAGCTTCGAAAGAATGGCGCCCAGGAAAAGGGGGAGGTGTAGGGGGCTTGGAAGTAGTTTCAACTCCAACAAAGCAGAGGTGGGTGGTACGCTTGTGCGAAGGGGAATGAAAGCAAATGAGGAAGTAAACTAATGGGGAATGAAAACTAACGGGAAAGGGAGGGGAAGTAGTGGGGAACGGGAACGAGTGGGGAACGGGAAGAAATAGGGAACAATAAGGATTGGGAAATTAAAGGGATTGCGGAATGGATCAGAATTGGGAAACGGAAGGAATTGGGTAAGCAAACTGGGGAATGAAAAGAGTTGGGGAATGCAATGAGTTGGGGAATGGGAAAGAGATGGGGAATGAGAAAGATTTGGGGAATGGGATGGAAAGACATTGGGGGATCAAGGAGTTCAGGACTAGAATGAACTGGTGAATAGACTTGGGGTCTGGGGTATTGGAAGTTCTGTGGAATGAGGGTACTGCAGATGGAATCGATTAGCGATGGAAGAAGTGGGGGGCAGGCAAAGCAGTGGGCACTAAGATGGGGGCATAGAAAGAAATGGGGAGAGAACGCTAGGTATTTGGGGAATATGAAGAATTGAGAAAGGGAATAGTAGGGAGGAAAAGGACAGAACAAAAGGAGGAAGAAAGCATAGTGGGGGTGAAGATACTCAGGGAATGGCAGAACTGGGGACAGGTTACAAGGAGGGAGGGGCCCCGGACTGGGGCGAATGAAAGAAATGGGGGAAATGGAAACTAATGGAAAGAAGGAAATAATGAGACAGAGTAACTAATGAAAAGAAGGATAGAATGCGAAGAAAGAAAATTAATGAATAGAAGAATAGAATGTGAAGAAAGTAATGAATAGAAGGAAAGAAGGAAAAAGAAAAGAATAAAATGGCCATGTGTAGAGAGGGAATGGCTAGAGAGGAGGGGTCCATCTGGCAGGGTCCTCCAGGTGCTGATGGGGGGAGGGACTTAGGAAGTCACGCCCCACCCAGAATCCTGAGGTGTGGGGGAGAAACGGATCACCTGTAAACTAACTCCTAGCTTGATGTTAAATAAAGCTTGCTGCTGCATATGTGACTTTTGGCTTACTGCACAAAAACCCAGACTCATTTAAAAGTGGAAAAGGTCGCTTTAATGTGACAGGCCAAAGTTTACAATTAAATGCTTACCTGGCTCCATGGCCTTACAAACTAAAGAAATATTTAAACAACCAATTAACTAATTAAACATTTTCATTTTCCCCCAACAATTAAATAATTAAATAAAGCCATTTCGTCCCTAACTGTCCCTTGGACCCTACCGTCTCATTCCCCTTTTCCAGACGTCCCGCTTTCTCCCCGGGGCCATGCCCCTCCAGGCTCAATACCTGTTCCCCCGGGGTGGCCCGCTTGTGCAAACAACATCACCCCATCCTTTCCCGTGTCCTTCCCCCATTGTGCTTCCCTCCCCCCACATCAAAAGGGGCCATGCCCCCCGGCACCAGAAAAACCCTCCCCGAGGTGTTCTTTCTGCCCCACCCCCCCCACCACTTTTCCTTTACCTCCAACTCTTTAACCAATCTCTCAGCCAAGAGCCCAGGTCCGCCAGATAATGATTGTTCCCATAAATCGACAAGTGTACCCCATCCTCTCTAAAGATCATGAAACCCTCATGCACTATTTCCTTATGTTCCATAACCTGTACCGCCACCGAGGCACAAAACTTAACCATCTCTCTGTTGATCCCTTTCCTAGCCCGCTCTATCGCCCCCTCACTTCTCGCACCCCTCCACACTCTACGCGGCAACAAGTTAGTCCACACTACAGCTGCTTGAGGCCACATTTCACGCACCCAGACTAAATCCCTTTTCATTTTCCTTAGCAGAGCCACCCCCGTATCGCTTACCAGGTCATTCTCTCCAGCATGAATAATGAACACCTCTGGAGCCCCAAAGCGTTCCCTCAACCCAGCTAACATAGGAAGCAACTGGTCCCAGCGCAGACCCCCTAGCCCGTGCCATTTTACCACCACATCCTTATAGCTACACCCCAGTTGCCTACCAAGGACCCTTTTCTCCTCTTCTTTCCCTGCCCACTTAACAATTGAATGGCCGACAATCCACACTTGCACCAACTCCCCCTCCTTTCGCACAGCATCTGAAAAAGAAATTACAAAAAATTACCACAAATCAATACATTCTACCAAACGCTGTTGTCAACCAGGTCCTCTGCCACCTTCCTTCAAAATTCCCCTTTACCAAAATCCCTGACATACCCCTTGTATCTCCCGGACCTCCAACGCCCCAAACTTTTCACCTTATCCTCCGAAAAACCTAGCCTATTACCCTCAGATGCTGCGCCCATCCTAAATGAATGTATACCAAAATCCCCTCCCTTTTCTCCTACCGCTACTAGAGCCTTACGCAATACCCCCAGGACTTGTGCCGCTGAAACCGGCGTCCCATCCTCATGCTTAAACACTAAGCCTGTCTTACCCCCACAACGCTCCTTCCACAACCTGCCTGTCTGAACTGGGCATAAATCCTTGCTCCCCTGACCCAACAAAACCCAAGAACCCCTTCCCTTTTGGTCCGTCTTAGACCTATTAATCTTGATGTCCAAACCCAATTCTGTAATTAGCACATCCTCCAACTGCAGTCCCCCAAACCCCCTTTTCCCCCCACCAACTCCGAAACCCGAAAAGCCCCAAAGAATAACCAAGTAAAACAAGTCGCAAACAGCTCCCCTTCCCATACCGACCAGCAAACTCCCCCCACCGCTTTAATCAACCTCTGCAGCAATTCCGCCGATATCGGCCTCCTCTTATCCTTGTCCCTCTTCTTCTCCCTTGCCCATCCTTCCAACATCCTACTTGCCATTTCCCCCCCCACTCGGCTGAAAACCCCAAAACCATTTCCCGTAGAAAGCAATCCCGGCTAACTTCCCTGCTATAGTTGCTCTTGACCAGCCCCTGTCCATGCACCTCAGGAGGAAGTTCATGACATCGTCCCTCCTCCGCTCTTCCGCATCCCATCTACCCTTCCAACTACACGCTCCCCCTCCAATAAAATCCTCCCAGGCCCTCCTGTATGACTCCTTAGATGCCCCCGCCAATGAACCCTCCACCAAAGCAAGCGCTCTCAGCTTCCTATCTTCCACAGCTCCTCTGGAATCTGGTGCCCCTCCTGATCCGCATCTGGAGTCAATCCATGGAATCTCTGCCATTGAAAACGAGATAATGCATCAGCGATGCCATTATCCTTCACTGGCACATGTGTTGCCTTAAACACCACATTCCATTCCATGCAGCGCAGAACAAACTCTCTCAGTCTTGCCACCCTCTGATCCCTTGCTGACTGCCTGTTCACTACATGGACCACGCATTCATTATCAACATTGAAATTCACTTTCTTGTTCTGCAAATCCTTCCCCCACAACTCCAATGCCACCAGTAAGGGGAACAATTCAAGAAATGCTATACTCCTTCCCTCCTTCACCCACCGAGCTGGCCACTTCTCCGCACACCACTTTCCCCCCCAAAAGACTCAGAAACCTCCTGCTCCTGCTGCATCAGAAAATATCTGTACTTCCCATGTCACTGGATCTCCCTGCAACCACATTGACACCCCGTTGAATTTCTCCAAAAAACGCAGCCAAATTCTGCAATCCTCCCTCACTGCCCCCGATACTCTTATCCGATGATGTGGGCACTTTGCTCCCGCCATAGCCCTCGCCATGTTCCTACAAAACGTCCTCCCTGGGGCCACCACCTTGCATGCGAAATTCATATGCCCTACCAATCTCTGCATCTCCACCAACATCATTTTCTTGGCCCCTACCGTTTTCTCCAGCAGTACCATCAGTTTGCTCACCTTGTTGTGCGGCAAGCGTGAGGTCATGGCCACTGAATCCAGTTCAATTCCTAGAAATGTCAACACCACTGCCGGCCCTTCTGTTTTGTCTTCAGCTAAAGGCACCCCCGAATCCTCCATCAGCTCCTGAAACAACTTTAGCATTTCCCTACACTCCCCCTCTCTTTCTGCCCCGCTAATGAACAGAAAATCATCCAGATAGTGCAGCACACTCTCCCTACCCGAATTAAATGAGAAAACCCACTGCAAGAAAGAGCTGAACCGTTCAAACAAAGCGCAGGAAATTGTGCACCCCATTGGCAAGGCTTTGTCTATGTATATGTGGCCCTCGAACTGCAAGCCTAACAACCAAAAGTCCTCCGGGTGCACCGGCAATAACCTGAAGGCCGCCTTAATGTCGCAATTGGCCATGAAGGCCCCTCGCCCTTCTTTCCTTACCAGCTCCACCGCCTGGTCCACACTTGCATACACAACCCCACATTCTTCCGGGGCAATGAAATCATTGACCGACATGCCCTCCGGCCATGACAAATGGTGTATCAATCTGAACTCCCCCAGAGCTTTCTTGGGCACCACCCCCAGTGGGGATATAACCAAGCCACCCGGCAAGCCCCACTATCCTACCCGCCGCTATCTCTTTGCTCAGTTTTTGTCTTACGACCTCAACATTTTCTTTGGCTGATTTCAAATTTTCAGCCCACCAACGCACCCTTGGGCCCTGGTACCCCAATCTGAAACCTTGACAAAACCCCTCCCCCAAGGTCTTAGCCCCTTCCCTGTCCGGATAAAATTGCAACCATTTTTGCAGCACCCCCACTTTAATTGGAGTAAAAGCTTTTCCCCACAACCCCTCTACCTGCACCTCTCCCCCTACCCCTGTCCCCCTGTTGGAAACACTGAGTGAGAGGGTGTTTTCCTCCACACTTGCTACATTCGTGCCTGAACCTACACAGGGTCCTTGTGCAGCCTTCCTTATTAAACGCCCAGCACGCTGCTGAGGACTGCCCTCTGCCTCCTCCCCCCGCCCCCTCATGGGCGGGGCGACCAAGAAAGGGCCGGAAAGGCACAGGCAGCCCACTTGCTGTGTGCACCGTCGGGGCAGGCCTCATTGGCGCCATCCATTGCAGCCACAGATCCATGTCTATCTCCCCCCAGACCGCCTGTCTGTCCTCTGCCATTCTCGCTCTGAATTCCTCGTCATACCTTACCCAGGCAAAGCCCCCAAAACTCGTGAAAGCCTTCCTAATTACATCCATATATTTAAGCAGGGCCACGCACCTCTCCGGGAATTTTTCACAATAAACACTGGCATAAATGATAAATGCCGACGTCCAATTCTCAATATTCACTGGGACCCTTGGGCGCGAAGCCAGCTCCCTCTCTTCTTCTTTAGACCCCTCCTTTGCTCTCACTTCCCTATGGAGCAATTTAAAAACATCTACAAATTCCCCCGCCTGAATCTTCTCCCTGGTTGCTGCCATCAAGTGCGCCCCCAACGGTTTTGTTATCCCCATGTATGGCAGTTTTTTCTCCTTGCTTTTTACCTCCACCTCCTTTTCCTTTCCAGCTTGCACCTCGAGCACCAATGGCTCTACCACCTTGTCCGTTTGGACCTCCGCTGAGCAAATGCTCTTCTACGCCCCCAAGGCTCCAATGGCCTGTACACCCACTTTCTTTCTTACCCCTTGCACCCCAGACCCTTCATTTCCCGCCCCCCTTTTTGTGACCCCTCTCTGCCAAGCAGATGACCAATCCCTCTCCCGCTCACCTCTTTCCACGCAGGCCGTCTGCGGTCTGGCGTCCACAACGATGCTCCTCATCTTTTTTCTTAGAGGGCTCCTACTGCGGGGACAAAACATGTCAGCAGACTCACCCAGCCAGTAATTCCCCCGACCTCTTCGCCCCCGACCACCCTGCACCTGTCTCTCAAGATCCCCCCTCCAAATACTTTCCTCCTCCCCCCTTTCCCTTACTACCCTACAACCCTCTACCTCCCACTGCCCCACATAATCCTCCAATCCAACTTCATCACCCCTTAAATACCATTGTGGATGCGAGCTCCTGCCCGAGTTGAGTTGATCTTCTTGGTGCGAGCCCGGGGCGTCCGCCCCGCCACTCCTCTGACGTCTTCTCGGCAGGGCCGCAGAAACCCCTGCCTGGTCCTCTTCTCTCGGGCGAGGCGTGCCGACCTCCGCCCTGGAATCCTCATCGCTAGGGGCCGTGCTGCACCCTCTAGGCTCTCCTTGTGCTGACCGAGGAGGGGCCGTCCTAACACCCTCCACCTCCACCTGAACAGCAGGGGCTGCGCCGCGCCCTCCGCCCTCACTCCTTCCACCCGGGGGGGGGGGCGTTCCGCACCCCCCTCTATCCTCCTCAATTGATGGGGACCTCTCCCTCCTTCTCCCACCTGCACTCTTCTGCAGGTATTTACCCCCACTACCTCTCTGCCCTGTCACCCCTTTCTGTGCTCCATCCCCACCCCCGCCGTGGTTCCCCTGCCCCACCTCTTTTTGAACACTCCTAGCTTCCCCAGGGCTATCATTCGCTCCCTCCCTTCTTAGTTCCCCCCCCGCAAACCTTTTTTCCCCGGACGCCCTCCTAACTATCTCCCTCCTCAGCTTCCTGCCCCTGGATTCCCAAACCTCCCCTCTCCCCGCCGCGGGGGCGTAAGCCACCACTGCCGTGAGAGCCCCATCAGCCGCAGCTCTCCGCTGCGGCCTGCCCCCACCTCGCTCTGCCTCGCCTGTGACCTCCCCCACTGCCCCTTCCAGCTGGGCCTTAGACACCCTGCTGATAATCTCCAGGGCCTCCCTCAGAGCCCTAGCATCAACCAGCCCCTTCTTGATAGCTCCCTGGCCTACCATTGTGCACCCCTATTCTGGGTGAGCACTAAAATATGACCCTTTGAACGAAAAACTACCTAACTAAGCCCCCGAGCCAGATACCTACCCGTGGACCACTACCATAGCCTAGGAAAAACCACAAGAGAACAATTGGGATATAAAAACCCACATCGCCCACAAGGTTTACACAATCTATCTTTCCAAAATAGAAAATATAGCACCTTAATATTCTGGAAAAAGAAAGAAAAAAATCTTTTTTTTTTTACATTTTATACCTCCCCTTTTATAAACCCTTGCCCTAAAGAACCCCTAACCCAAACCCTAATTTATACGAGAAAACAGCCCAACCAGATCCCAAAAAACCAAATTGGGGCCCAAGAAGACAGTAGAACACTGCCCCCTGGCGGCACAGAACCCACACCGCACTGGCCCAGGAAAACTAACGCTGTCCCTTTAAGGGAACTGCAGTGCCCTCTATCCCCTGTTCAGCGCTACCGCGTATACGCGCGACCTCCCTTGAAGCGCCCTAATAAAACGAAAAACAGCCCTAACTACCGCACAACAACAGACCCCCGGGCCCCTTCCCTGCAGTGAATCTGCTGCTCCACCTAAACGAGCGCAGCGAGCAGGACCACACCGAAGGTGCAGAAAAAACAATCCGGTCCCTTTAAATGGACCGCACTGCCTCCCCTTGCCCAAACGAAGCTACCGCATCCCTGCCCAACGCAGCTCCGAGCCACAAGACGCTGCTGCCTGTGTGAGCCTGCCTAACAAACACGGGGAAAACCTAATGAGGAGCAGCAAAGGAAGCGCTAACCCCGTGCTCCCCCTTCTCACCAGCAAACACGCGACCCGCCGGTAAGCCGACAAGGGGTGTCTTATCTACGGCACCCCTACTACCCGATCCAAATAAATAGCTATGTAATTTTTTTTTTTTTTACTACCCACTACCTAACTGCCCACTCTACCAACCCTCTGCTGCCTCAACTGGCTACCTTGCATGCCTGAAGGCCCCGCCAATACCAGGGAAGGCTCAGGAGCAGGCAACAGGACTTGACAATCGTCAAGTCCAACCGTCGCCTGCCTCCCGAACCTTCCCTGGACCCTTAAATACCCTGGGGAGGCGCTCTGCCCCCCCCCCCCACGGCCACTCGCTGGCCATGTGCAGTGCCAAAAACCTCCCCGGGGGGAAACGCTTTGCCTTCCCCCCGGCCCCCCCTTCTACCTTTGACAACTGGTCCTGCCTCCTTATTTCAAGGAAACCACAAGGGGATCTTGAGGAGGTGGCTGGATTATAGGAGAGCGGGCACACGTTTTTGGGGTCCAGTACGACTGGTGTGGTGGTTGAACCCTGAGTCTGGCTGGATGGCGGGTGCCGCAACTGTGGCCTGTCCTTGCTTTGCTGGTGACGTCCTCCCGTCACCACAGACTCTAGAAATGCTCCAATTAAAGCTTACGTATGACGACATGTTGAATAATCAAAATAAATACCAGCAAGTGAAAAATGGCCTGGAGGCCTCATTTTAAAGCCTCTATCACAACACAACCTCTATCTTTGTTTCCCCTCTCGCTCCATTTATACATGTGGCATTCGTACCAAATGTAGGTCGTGTTCAGATACTGACGATACGAGACAACATCGTGTTGATACCACTGCAAGGATGGGTTTCGCAACAGTTTTTCGCCCAATTCCTTAACAAAGAAGTACCGAACCATGAGAGTAAACAAGGGACTCACTTTTCGGCGCTGTCACTTCCCTTTCTTAACAAGGAAGTGTGGCGTCCAGTTCCCTTGCCTGTGAGTCACACGTTTTAAGAAAGTGGCGTGACACGTGCATTGAACAGAAGGTCTGATTGCCATAAAAGGGCTTTTTTTTTTCCTTTGCGGACTGCCGATGCCACTGCACAGGAAGGGCGCCGCGGCCGCAACTTGCAAAAAATGAAAAGAAAGGCCTTACGCCGGTCAGCTTTCTGCACAGTCATTTGCTCTGCATGCTTCGTGGGCATGCCCCGAACATATGTGGCTCGCAACGCGTGTCGTACAGGATGCCTCCCAGCATCTGTGATAATGTACCATAATTGCCTCGTATTTGAACACTGAGTGGGCGTGCAGAAAAATCATGCTCCCCGAGTACATAATGTAAAGCAGCATGGCCATCATTTATTTGCTTACACATAACTGAGCCACCTGGGTTTTTATTGAAACTGAAAAAACCCACAAAAATAGACTAAACAATCGGCTCTATGGGCTGTATTTATTATCATTATTTTTTTTTTAAATAAACCTGTGCCCGGTGTAGATGTTCGATTACTGGCACAATAAGTGTGTGATTAGGGTGAGTTCTGCCACAGTAGCTGTCTCATTACTTTACACATTGCTGGCCCGATAACTCCATGATAAGTGCATGATTACAGGCACAAGAACTGACTGCTTACAGGTGTGGCAACTTTCAGAGCAATCAATGAGCGCATGGTTACTTGCACAATATCCAACTCATTACCGCATATCCACACAAAACAAATTTGAATGGGAGCTGGTTATGTTATGTTAAGGGATATTTATACCACGCACTATCACCACCGGAGTGCTCCCCTGGCGCTCTGGCGGATCTGAAAAGCAAGAGGATAGGGTGAGTTAGTGGGACTGAGCGGGAAAAGCGTAAGAGAGCTGTGATTTGCTTTTGTCAGCTTCAGTTCAGTTTACAGTGTTCGCTGAGCGTAGGTGTGATTTGTTTGGGTTCCAAATGAGCCTACATGTACTTCCCTCTCGCTTTACTGACTCCTCAATTGCTTCTTTGATGCTTTGCCATGTGGTTATACTTCCACTCTCTCCCACATCCTTTAAGGTTGGGTGCGAGTGACCCGCTCCCCTCCAGACTTCTTGCAACCTCTATGTTTCTTCTTTCACTGCCTCCACCTCAGATCTTGCTCCCTCTTCTGCCCCTCCTTTCACCACACCCTTCCCTGATCTGAGACCTTCCTCCTGCTCCTCTACTCCTCCTTTCACCATCATTCCCCTCTGCGCCCCTGGCCTCTCATTTCTCCAATTGTCGTCAAAACTTCTCCTTCTCCAAACTCCCACACATATGCCTTCTCCAGGTCAGATTTTGTATGTCCATAGTCCCTGCCTCTGGGCAGAGCATTTGATGAGTGCTAGCAGGTGTGCCTTATACTGTCTTCTGTTTGTGAATTGGCTTTATAACCTATTGATCTCGGGTGGTGTTTTTGTGGAAAAGCGTGATTCCCACATTGCACAGACAGAGACTTCAAAGGCCTGGTCTGCCATCTTGGATTACACTACGTGAGAAACCTGGCAGGTTTCTCACATAAAGACAGGAGCTTCCATTCAGATGGCCAGGGAAGGGCCATCACTTTTGTATCCTGACCCTGCGGGTGGACAAGCGAGGCAGGATCAGCTGAGTGGAGGGTCACAAGGGATTGGGAGGAGAATACCCAAGGGTGAGATATGGTATGATATGATATGATATGATATGGCATTTGTAACGCGCCTATACACAAGTGTTTCAAGGCGCGACGAGGCGGGGAGGGGGGAACATGGGGGAAAGACAGACAACGATCCTACTAGGCCAGGTGTCATTCGGATCGCGCAAGTGCAGGGGTAGGGGGAAGGGAAAAAGTGCAAGGGGAAGGGGAGAGGGGGAAGTGCTGAACAGGGTAGGTAGAATAAAAAATAATAAATAGGGCCAGCTGGTGGCAAGTGCAAGGTAAGTGCAGACAAGTGCTGGGAGGGGGGGGCTGTAAGGGATGCAGAGACAGTCCCGCAGTGCAGGGGTTGCCAGGGAGGCAGTGCAAGTGGAGAGTGGCTGGGCCAAGGACCGAGGTCGGTGAGAGTGGCCCAGGTGCAGGTTCAGTGCAGTTTCAATGAAGAATTAGCAGGGGAGAGGGAGAGAGAAAGCAGAAGCAAAGAGGAAGGTTTTGAGGTGCTTCCGGAACCGGAGATGGTTCTCCTCAAGTTTCAGGGAGGCAGGAAGGCTGTTCCAGAGGGAGGCCCCTGCCGCAGAGAGAGATCTACCCCCAGCTCGTTGCTTCGAGAAGCGGCTGACCCTGAAGGAGTTGGAGACAGATGAGCGAAGGGCTCGGGATGGAAGATATTTTGGAAGAGAGAGTTGAAGGTATTTAGGCCCCAGGCCCCAGAAGGCCTAGTGGACAATGCAGAGTGTTTTGAACTTAATCCTCGCAGCCACAGGGAGCCAGTGTAGAGATTTCAGTCCTGGAGAGATACGGTCCCTGGGCTTGAGGCCAAGGACAAGTCTCGCAGTCCTGTTCTGGATGAGTTGCAGAGGGCGGAGAGTAGAGGCAGGCAGATTAAGATAGAGGCTGTTACAGTAGTCCAGCTTCGAGAGAACCAGGGCTCTGGAGACCGTGAGCTTCTGGGGGAAGGTGAGGAAGGGAAGAATACCTCTGAGGAGGTGCAGCTGGTAGTGAGACTTCTTAGAGACGTCAGTTATATGAGGAGAGAAGGAGAGTGTGGAGTCGAAGATGACCCCGAGGTTTTTTGCCTTGCAAGTAGAAGCAGGAAGCGGGCCAAGAGAGGCTGGCCAGAGCGCTGCAGGGAAGGAGGAAGTGGGTGTGCCGATGAGTAGAATCTCAGTCTTACTGGCATTAAGGCAGAGGTCATTGGCGGCACACCATTCCTGGATAGCAGACAGACAGTCGGAGATGAGGGAAGGAGAGGAGGAGGCCGAGGGTAGCCTGAAAATGAGCTGGGTATCATCCGCATAGCACTGAAAGTTGGGGCAGAGAGTGGCGATGCGGTGGGCAAGGAGTGCCAGATACTGGTTGAACAGCCAGGGAGAGAGATTAGATCCCTGGGGGACACCACAGGTAGAGAAGAAGATGTCAGAGAGGAAGGACCCCAGTTGGACCTGGGAGGGTCGATTGGAAAGGAAAGAGGTCAGCCACGCCAGAGCCTGACCAGTGATACCCAGGTTATCACGGAGACGGTTGAGCAGGATGGCATGGTTGACAGTGTCAAAGGCAGAAGAGAGATCGAGCAGAATGAGAACACACGGAGTGTTGGAGTCGAGGTTCGAGAGCAGGTCCTCACGGATGTTCAGGAGAGCAGTTTCCGTGCTTCTGGCAGCTCTGAAGCCAGATTGATGGTCATGAAGACTACCAACAGATTCAGCATGGAGGTTGAGCTGGGAGATGGCCAGTTTCTCCAGGTATTCCCCCATTCCCAAAAATACCCATACCCACTCTCCCCCAGCCTTCATCGGGTATTTTCAATCACACCGTATAGCCCCCTCCCCATTTCCAACAAATACTGAGACGAGGAAGATGCAACTAAGATCAATGACAATTTCGCATAGGAACAACATGGGGAGTGTAAGGGAAACTGGCTATAGAAAGGACTCAAACTGTCCCACTGATAGAGTCAGGCAGAGTCAGGCATTTACTTATCATCACTCACACCTAAATCCACTGGACTATTTTCACAACTATAAAAGGTGTGGTCTTTTTCAAAAGAGCAGGCAAGCTGGGGATGTTGTCTGGACCAGAGAGGCCAAGGAGCAGAGAGCAGCAGGACCTGAAGCCTGGAGGAGAATGGTGTGCGGAGACGCTGGCCTGATGTTTTCTTTTTGTAAGGGGTTGCAGCATGGGCACCCTGCATCCTGCTGGTGGCGGCCGGAAAAGTGCTTGTTCCCTTGGGACTTGTGCCTGTCCCAAGTGTGTCTGAGGGGCATGTGGTGAGACCCTGGCCACAACCCTGCATATCCAGAGGGACCGCTGGTCAATGCAACGGTTCCCAGTGAGTTTCATGTCAATGAGAGAGAAACTCGGGGCGGCACAGAGTGAAAAAATGAAAGAAGTGAGAGAAAGCTTGTAGAGCGTCAAGGAGCGGAAAAGTGAAAGGAAATATGAGAAAGACAGAAAGCGCAAGATATAGATAAGGAAATCAACAAAAGCAAAAGGCGCTAGCTGTGCAGATGGAAAGTAAAGACATTAACAAAGTGCAAGTGTGCACAAGAAAGCAAGAAAGGTGCAAGTTTGCACGAGAAAGCAGGGAAGGTGCCAGGAATATACCATCACATCCGCACCCCTGCAGGCAAGGTAGTACATCTTAAACCATATTGACTACAACTTCTGATGTTCTCCCTTGACTCTCTCCTCCTCTCACCTACCTTGTCCTCCTTCCAACTCTTGATATCCTTCCTCTCCTCCTCTCACCCAACTCCTATTCTCTGCGGCTCCTAATATTTCTCCTCTATGCCTCTTCTCTCTTTGCCTCCTGTTCCCGGTCCATACTCCAAATGTGCTCCTTTCCCATACAGCCTCTTTTGTGTTTGTTGGATTGGCTACCCTCCCATGTTGCTTGGTGCCGATTGCCCCGAGGCTCTGTCTCTGCCCCCTTGTGCTCTACAGACTGACAATATCAAACTCTGTCCACTGTCTTGGATCTGGAAAGTTTACATGAGCAAGGAGTCCTCAAGAGGGACGTGAGTGCTCCATGATCATCCAGCACTCAACCTGGGGAAGAAGGATAGCTCAGGGGCAACGCGTTTGTCTTGGAAGCAAGACAATGCACTGCAACACAGGTTCGGTTCGAATCCCGATCCCGTGCTTAAAAACCACTCGCGTGTTATAAAAGAACAATTATCATTATAACCTTTTAACGAACCAGTCTGCAAGCAAAATAGTCTCCTTGCAGAGGGAATTGTATGTGTATACTCAGGTTTGCCTGCAAACAATTCAACACTGTGGCACTTGCTAAGTGGTTGAATAGTGTGACTGGATGTTAATGTAGGTCTTAGCAGTCTGGCAGTTTCCTTTTTGAATCTTTCACTTCAGGGAAAGAGGTTTGAGCTGACAATAGTGGTGGTTTAGTGGCTGGTATTAAAGAGCCAGCTTCCAATGAAACCAGCTTCCATGGCCCTTCAGTCTGGTCAGACCCTGCCCCCTGCTGGGTTTGGCCAAGGATCGTCTCTCCATCTGTCCCAGGTCCAGCATCATGTGGCTTGCGGTGGCACTGTTGGTGACCCTGCAGTCCACCTCCAATCGCAGGCAGGGAACTTTGTTACAGTTGGTATCATAGCAGAGTAGTATCTAAGACTTCTCACTGATTTCCTGAATAGGTGCCCAAGCAGGACCACCATAAACCTTGGAGAGGCAGCAGCTACCTACCATGGGTGTTCTGATGTTAGGACGATGGCTCTTGCACAAGAGGCTGAAGTCGTGCAAGAAAGCCCAGTAACCTCCATATTGAAATGGTCTCATTTCTGTGTAACCATCACAGTACATTGCATATACATTTGTGGTTATAAACGTTTAGTTGAAGAAAGACTATTTAGATGCATTGGTTTGTGTACCTGTTGAATAATGAAGATCACCCACAGAACCCCAGAAAGACATTATACAATTCCCATCTAGCATACATCCCATATAAGGAGATGGCCTAGAAGCCTATCTTTAGTTTGCATCTTGGACCCCGGCCACCCTAATCAGTGCTGCGTGGTGATTGAATTTTATTGGAAGTTTTTTTGTTGAATGAAGATTTATTGGAAGACGTATAGGCACCTTTGGTAAGTTAGTGACAGTGCAGGGACTTTAATGACTTTTGTCTGCCAATCATTCAGATCAAACTTCCTTCAAGGCAATTATAGTCTGGGTGTATTCCTTGAAACAAAACACAAATACTTGTATCCACATCTGCTTTATGCTTGTTTGGAATCTTTCAGAGGCCAAGTTAGAAATTGTAGGTTAATATCTTTTAGGTCGAACCCTTTGGAGAAAGTGATCCGCAGCACCCCGAGACACACCCCTTCAGGCTCGTAAACACTACCAGTCACCGTCTGTTCCCATTATGTGGGAGTACCTATTCATTTAATATCTTTACTAAGCATAAGATACTGGAGAATAATTACCAGGACACTGATTGATGGGGCATGATTTCTAGCTGAAAAATAGTTGGATGGGTTTCAGAGAATTAGAACTGTAAAGGATGATAAGGGTACGATTATTGACACAGTTACTGTTTGCTGGAACATGACTGCTGCGACTAAATTTCTAAATTGGCCTCTGAACAATTCCAAACAAGCATAAAGCAGATGGCATGAGTACTGGAGCAATAATTGCTGTGGCATGAGTACTGGAGCAATAATTGCTGTGGCATGATTACGGATGCAATGACTCTCAGGCCAGGGTATGATGGAAATGCTTGATCTAACACCTCTACAGGAGTAGCATGCCACACGCGCTTTATGAGAAGGATACACGCCCTAAAGCAATAATTACAGATACCCCCCCAAAAGGAGCAGTCTCACCTGAACCTTTCGGCCACAACCCCTTTGCACAAGGCAACAAGCTGCATGCTTGTCTGACAATATTCCTGAGCAAGTGCCTTAGACAAGGAAAGAGGCATGGTAGCCTGGGTACCTGGCAACGCATGTGACATAAAGGGCATGTTGTGTGGATCTTGTTGGGTCTTACAGCCTAGAAAATTTGGCAAGGTGGTTTTACTTGACATGCATCAGGCATCATGTCAGTCGGACTTGCATCCCCAGTATCCAGGGAGCTTCATTGCACTCCGTCTAAGCAGTGATGTGCAAGGTGTTACGGGCAAGGAAATTAGAGTTTCAGACTCATTTCCCCAACCAGCCCACATTGCTCAATATGCAAATATGCAATTCTCAATCTCTCTGGGACCAGCAGATCTGTTCTTCAGGAGCAATAGTGTGTTGCACGCACTGCACTGGGCTTGTTTTGAGTTTGATCCTCTCTTCCACCAGATCTGATCTTCGGAAAAGAATTGAAGTATAATGAAGGCATTTTCACACAACCTACCCTGTGTTGTGTTACCAACCTGTACTTCCTACGTGGTCTCCTAACGATTCTCCTTACTGCCCGTGCTATCACTCTTCCACTCAACTTTCCCTACCATTTCCCCTGTTTGTTGTATTTCTGTGAATGATAAATCATTGCACCTTCAGCAACGTGATTTCATTATTTCCTTAATTTGATAGCATCTCTTTCTCTGACAAAGGACCCTCATCCTTTGGGTTCAAAGACAACTTTGTTTTGGTATAATTTTATTGTTCTTTTTTATAACGCACCTAATACCATACAGGACTTCGGTTTCTAAGCGCGGTTGTGGGATTCGAACCTCTGTTGCTCTGCAGGGTCTTGCTTCCAAGACCAGCGCTTTGCCTCTGGAATGTCCTCTCTCTGCCATGGTGTTGGTCACTGACCAGAATTCATCCACCCGGCCACTCCATGCTGTTTTATTTGTTCATCTACTATGCATCCCTGGGAGAAAATGCGTGGGTAAGTCTGCGTCCATCAAACAAAAAGGTTAAAGAAAAATAAGGGGGCTCCACTTGCTACAAACACCCAAAGAACCTTCCAAACAACACGCCATTTGTATTTTTTAGATCACTTTCTGTGCCTGCTATGAAGCAATTTTCCCCTTGTTGGTTCAGTTGATTTTTTTTGTAATGTACACTATAGCTGGACAACACTCTAAAAGGAGACTCTAGATTCGCAGAGTGTTTGCGTTGCATTAATAATTGCAATGTAGACCCATACAAGTTCAGGACCCAAACACTCTCTTTACGAAGCACGTCTTTCTTCTCAGTCAGAGGTAGTCACTCTGTGCAGGAAGAAAATGGAGAGAGTGGTGGAATAACTGCACTGCCACGCAAATTGGGACTTCAAAGAGTGGTCTAGGCCTGTGTTCAAACTATCTTTGAATTAAGGGGATTTACTGGGTATGGGCGGCAGGCACAGCTGCAATTTTCCAGAGAGCAGCCCTAGAATTATATTCTCAAATAAAGCTGAGTCGGAATTTACAAACCATGCTGGTCCTAAACCAAAGAATCCACAAATGCCATACTAGGACAACTGCCTTTTAAGATGGCAACATGCGTCTGGCCAAACTCACCTGAGGTGCATAAACCTCACATGCCAAATTGATAATTTGTCCGCTTCTTCTGGCTTGTCAACAGCGATTGGTTTTAAGACCGTTTTGGACTAATGGTGTTGGGACGACACAATGGCACTGTCCAGTTTTTTTATGTGGTGTCCGGGCCTGCACTGCCCTTCTCTGCGGTGCTTGCTTAGGCAGAGAATCGGCCATCCGGGTCCAGGAGGATCGGCCATCCTGGTCCAAGATGATCCGCGACAGTGAAGCGCTCATTGCTGTGAATTGCTACATAGAAAGGGATGCATGGATTCCCTACTAAGAGCAAGAGTTTGGGTTTTTTAACCATTTTTTTTTTAATGATGAAAGACTTGTACGGTACCAACTCACACATGAAAAGTGAAAGTGTTATCTCTCGCATCCACCAGTTTAGCTCTTTCACACCAATAAGGCTGCGACAGCAAAGGGGGGAGGGAGGGAGAATACCTTCACATGTGTATCAGCACACAAAAGGTACTTCTGACTCCAGGGGTACATCCCATGGCCACTAGTTAAACGAGGGTCTTATTGGAAGTGGCCAAGGTTCTGGCATGAGAGAACCTCATCATGTGGAGCCGTGCATTGGTTATACCCGGATGGGACGTCCAGGCCGGTTCAAATCCGTCACCAGTCTCTTGCTTCCAGCCCACAATGGCTGCTGGTAGCTTCTCAAAGGAAATCACAGCCGCACTAACCAATGCACCACCGGTTGAGCCAACCTGTACATTTGTGGTCTTGCATTCCCATCTCTGCAGTAGGGTTTCTCCTTTACTGGGGCTAGCTTCAAAAATTCAGGCTGAATAAACCCGTTTTCTCTGACAGCCCTGCTCACTTGGGAACTATATTCCCAGCCTACCTTCATAAACACATCTGTGTCCCACATGGCATACCTCACGTGCAGCCTGTGTACCATGATGCACTCATCTGGATTGGGTCTCTTGTTAGTCTAACTCAGATTCCTGCGTCCATGTCGACAGTGTTTCTATAAGTAATGTGTGTGTTGGGGGTGGGGGTAGGGGGTGGGGGAGGTGCAGGATCGGACTGGCCTATAGGGCAATAGGGCAAAGCCCGAACCAAAAACACAAAATGCTAGTGTGGGACCGTTTTTGGGGTCAATGTGGGACACTTTTTTGGCCAATGTGGGCCAGTTTGATGAGTTAATTCACTCTGCAGCTAGTAGTTTTGACCATTGTTGCTGAATAAATATTCTTTAAATTGCACAATTTACATCATATTTTATCAAAAAACTCCCTCTTGGGTACTATTCAAACAGTCCATCACAAAATGCAACTGTGAGCCATATTTTCATTGGCGCCAGAGACAATTGTATACCCCAGTCCGAGTGACTCTTTCAGAGGGTCACACTCAAAGGTTTGATATTGATAGTTATTGATATTGATGGTTATGATATTGGAATTGTGGAACGCCCAAAAGCCCGCGAGAAAGCAACCTAAGTCTGAAACTTCCTTTCCAGACACAGTGTCCAAACATATACACTGAATCCGCATCAACATCTTAAGCCCCTGCTTCTCGGTCACAACGACACCAACACGCGTCACACAGTCACAAGTCAGCCCCACCTCCCCCCAGCCTATCCGGATTTAGAGGAAATCTCTTGTGTCCTGAGGAATACAGGAAAGCCTGACCTCGCCCTGAACTCAGTGAGAGCTTGAAAACACCCTGCGGAAACCCGAACACGGAAACGGAAGTGGCCAAAGACAAATATTCATCCCTGTTTAATCACCAACAAATGTGGTTAATGTAATAACCTAATAATCAAATAAAGGAAGGATGGCTCAGGGACAACGCTTTGTCTTGCAGCACAACATATGTTCGAATCCCGATCCGGTGCTTAGACACCACTTGTTGATATTAAGCGCATGATAAAATAACTATTATAACTATAAATACTTTTGGACCTGCATTACAGAAACTTTGGCTCTACACAAGCACAATATGGCATGCTATTAGCACTAAGGCAAATAATTGTTTTAGACTAGTGCATGGGTCTGCAACGTTTGCCTCACCACACGTTTAGGACTACAACTCCCGTCAGCCTTTGCCAGCATAGTCAAAGGTGAGAGCTCATGGAGTTGTCCACAACATCTAGAGAGCCGCAGGTTGCAGATCTCTGCAGCTTTAGTGCAAAAATATTCTTTCAATATATTTTCCCTTACTGCTAATATGAAATGGTGTTGGCACTAGGGCAAACTTTGCTCTGGTGCAGAAATACATTGAAGAGAAAACAGTTTTGCACTACAACAATTTTTGCTCTTGTACTAATACAGTGCAAAACTGCACATGTACGGATGCAAAATTGCACTTGCGCAGATGCAAAATGCCTGGATTGCAGCCAGCCCAGGTTTGAAAATCAAGGTAATGGGGATGGCGGAATCACAGTAAACAGAACGAAGCCGAAAACCGAAACCTTTAATGTACAATTTTTTGACAGTGCTGCTGTTACCTTGCGTGGCCTTCAACTGGCAAAAATAAATGCAGTAGAGCTGACCTGCAGGTTTTCAGGCATCGTAGGCCTCAATCTGACAACTGTCACAGGTCAGTAAATCCATACAAGTGATAAGGGGCAATTCACTTTGCCCTTGGTACTCATACAAAGAATCAATCAATCAGTTTCTTCTATAGTGCACTCTTACCGAAGGCATCATGGCGCTGTGCAGGAGATACCGTAGAGAGATAACAGAGAGGGGCCAGCTCACATGAAAAGGAAGGTCTCAAGCCTTTGAAGGATATGAAATCTGTGGTGGTCCTTAGCTGGAGACATAACGAATTCCAAAGCCTAGGCCCGGCCACAGAAAAGGCTGATCTTAAAAACCTTCCTGGACTATAGCTGAGAAGTTTCTTCTGGATGGCTAAACATGCACATGTACCGTTACCGTTCAGCGCACAGTGAAGCCTGGTGTTGATGGGCAACCAATGAAGAGATTACCGTTCGCTAGTGACCCCCATTCCAAACGGAATATGCTTCACCAAACGTATAGCTGCATTATGCAGCACTTGGAGGCGCTGGATGAGATAAGATGGCTGTGCTAAATAAATTGCATTGCAATAGTCAATGCTTCCATTGACCCATCTGCGACTATCTGGGCGTGACATTTTTCAGGAACAAAAGGGAGGACCTTCTTCAACTGCTTAAGTTTCAGATACCCCTGGCCACACACTGCACTAACCTTTGCCTCCATAGACAGTGATTCAGGTACTATATTTCCCAGAGTTTGGACCGCTCTGTTGGGGGACCAAGCGAAGAGGGCCAGAAGTCCGATGTCCAGTCACAAGCCGCCTCCGGTGGGCCTGTAATCAGGACCTCCGTCTTCCTGCCATTCAGCTTCAGCCAATTTACCTCCATCCAGCCCCGGATGGAGTCCAGGCAATTTTTTTATCTTTCGTCCACATCTGTCAGATTCGAATCCAATCTGAAGAAGATTTGTTTATCATCTGCATAAGAAAAAACCCTAAAGCCAAATGAACGAATAAGCACCATCAGTGGGCAGATATATAAATTGAAAAGTAGAGGGGGTAGGGCTGAGCCCTGTGAAACATCAAAGCTACTGCCACCGGAGAGAAACGGTATGGAAAAAGGGAGACTGTTTGAAAACGAAAGGCCAAAAAGACACTAAACAAATCCAATACTGCCCCCAAGAAGCCTAACTCTTCAGCCTAGATATCAGAATCCCCTAATCAATAGTATCAAAGACGGCTGACAAAATGAGACCTGCTGTGCACCTCTCGTCTCTGATCATGGTAAGATCATTGAGTACTGATACTAGAACTGACTCAAAACTGACTCAGTACCCATCATGGGCCGAAAGCCCATTTGACAGATATCTATCTAAGACATTCTGTCCTTCAAGGAAGGACCTCAACTGTGGAGTGACCACTGCTTCCAATACCTTCATAAGGAAGGGTAGGAGTGAGGTAGGACCATAATTCGCCAGAACGGTGGCATCCAGAGATGGCTTCTTCAATAAAAGGTACTACCAAGACTTCTTTTTGTTTTTTAGGGATTTGACCCAGGCCAGGGAAGAATTCACTGCTTTAGCAAGAAGCTCAAAAAAATCCTCAGGTGCCAGCTTTAATAGATGCAGGGGAATATGCTCAAGAGGGGAGGCCGACTTAACCCTCGCTACCATCTTACTTATTTCCTCTTTATTTGTCGGAACAAAGACAGAGAAAAAGGTGACCACTTCCCCTGCTGTGGGGCATATTAACATCCCACCTTCGGGGGTCCCCTTAATGCTATGATCAATATTCCCTTTGTCCGTGATATCCTTCATAATTAATTCAATATTGTTAATGACAAATCCCAAGAGATCATCACATAATCATTGTGAGCTTATTAAATCAGTGTTAACACCAGGGTTTGTCAGATTTTTTTATTATTTCAAAACGTTTTTTGGGAGCATTTACCGCAGATTGGATATTGCCCGCGAACTAAAATGTTTTGTCTTCTTTAAGAGCCTTGTGATAGGCTGTACGTTATTTCTTAAAGCCTTCACACAGTTGGGCATCGTAATGCTTCCTCCATTTATGCTCTGCCTGTCGAGTCTTAAGGCGCAGTAAACGGAGCGCTGGCATGTACAAATGAGCACAATGTGCAGACGGTTTAGTCATCATTTGAAGTGGTGCCAAATCTCTTGCCACCAACTCCTTAATATTAGCCAGCCTAGATATGACTAATGGCGCAAGGCCCAGATCATATGGAACCTTGATATAATGTTGAGCAACTTCAGAGAAAACCTGAGCGGGAACCACTCTTGCCCAATTCCTTCATATTGTAGGGACACTATGATTTAAATTTAGTTTAGGGTTGCTCGTTGTCTGGATCGTAAACGGGACCGCATAGTGGTCTGACCAGGTAAGGGGATGACTAGGAAAGACCCTCACAAGTGAGGGGGGGCAAATATAAGATCCAACCTATTGCTTTTGACGTGAGTGGGACATGTCACATGTTGCTTCATGGCCTTAAGAAAAACCTTATTTGCTTGGGTTGATCCCACGTTCGCCCATAAATTAAAATGTCCTAAAATGATTACGTTTTTATAGTTCAGAGCGAGATTAGAAGCATCATTCATAAAGATTCCGGAAAAGGTAGCAAGGTTAGCTGAGGGTGGGTGATAACTTAGTACCAGATGGTTCATCAAAGCAGATTTGACTATGATTATGACCAATAGAGGCTCCATATCTGCCTCCAAAAGGCTGGGCAGTATTGAGCACTCAGATTGCGCATTATAAATCAGTGCTACCCCTCACCCCAGGTACTTAGCCCCTCGATCTACCTGGAATATAGCATAGACCGGGGGCCAGAAGAGTCAGATAACCACGTTTTCGTGACAAACACAAAATCAGGGCAGTGGAGTTCAAAAAATGAAAATATTTCAAGCCTGTGGGCCACAAGAGCGCGTGCATTAATCAGGCACACATGCAAGAGGGTAGGGGGTCCGGAATCAGGCAACGGTTTCCCCTGCTATGACGTAGCTCTCAACCATTTGTCTCGCAAAGGCGGGTGAAATCACCTGATTTTGTTTTTGGCGGGTGAGATGCCCATTGGAATGAATGGGCGTGCAGGAGGTTTGGCTGGTGAGTCAGCCCTTTGCAAGGCGGGTGACACCCGCCAAAAGCGGGTGAGTTGAGAGCTATGGCTATGACTGCCAATGCAAGTATATCTGTACGCATGGCGGACTTACTGATAGTATGCTGCGCCCAGAGCACAGACTCTGTACGGACGAGCGCACACGGGCCTGACTTTGGCCTGACTTTGTCCTGACTTCCGGCTGCGCTTGGTCACTGCACTCCTGGCGCTGTTGTTTAAATGATGCTGTCATTAACTAGACCAATCCCAGAGGAGGCCGGAGCTGATAGAGGAAAGCGAGGAAGGACTCACGTACTAGAATGCGTGCATGCGGGCAAAGCAAAGAAAGCTGGCAGATGAAGTCCCAGCACAAGCACTGCTCTCCCCAAGCCCAGGCAGATTTCATGACGCTATGCGCGGTATACAAGGAAATAAATCGCAAAAGCTAGATTCAAAACAAAATTAAAGAGTGGAATAAAATTAGTAGCACTGGTTTACTTATTGAACCACAGTATCCAGTCAGCCACCCGCCGCAGTAGCGCCTGAAAAGAAAAAAAAAGATGTGCTTTCTTTTTGAAAAACCAGAAAAGATAGAAAATCTTAACAAATAAAAGAAACCCACACTTTGTAGTGTGTCCCCGCAGTGCTGCAGTATCGCTCAGGTGGTCTGATACTTTCTTTTTGGCTTACTGCACAAAAACACAGACTCATTTAAAAGTGGAAAAGGTCGCTTTAATGTGACAGGCCAAAGCTTACAATCAAACGCTTAACTGGCTCCATGGCCTAACAAACTAAAGAAATATTTTAACAACCAATTAAATAAATTAAACATTTTCATTTTCATTTTCCCCCAACAATTAAATAAATAATTAAATAACCCAATTCCTCCCTAATGATCCCTTGGATCCTACCGTCTCCTTGCCCCTTTTCCAGGCATCCGGCTTTCTCCCAGGGGCCATGCCCCTCCAGGCTCAATACCTGTTCCCCCGGGGTGACCTGCTTGTGCAAACAGCGCCACCCCATCCTTTCCCGTGTCATTCCCCCATTGTGCTTCCCTCCCCCCACATCAAAAGGGGCCATGCCCCCGGCGCCCCGACCCACTTCAACACCCTTCAAACTCCCCTCTACACCAAACTCCCCCTTCCTATGACCTGCAGCCAGCCTGACCTGCCACATCAGCAACATATTACACACACTTTCACAATGCCCTGACCTGTCACACAAAACTACCAACCCCTACCCTCCTAACAGACCCCAAAACTCATAAACTCGCCATGTCATCTCGCCTGCCTCCCGGATCTTCCCTGAGCCCTTAAATACCCCCCGGGAGGCGCTCTGCCCCCACGGCCACTCGCTGGCCATGTGCAGCGCCAAAAACTCCCCGGGGGGAAACGCTTCGCGTTCCCCCCAGGTCCCCCCTTCAGTCATTTCAGCGTAGCAGTATGTTTGCTGCCCCCATCAAGCGTCCATTGATGGAAACAATACCTGAAAATAAGCAACTCTCCATGGAATACGAAGAAAGCATTTTGTTAAACAAAATGGAGGAACAACAGGGGCTAACGGGATAGGCATAGATGAAGGTGTCGGGGGAAAGTGAAAATACAGCGATCCACATGGGTGGAGGGGATTGAAAGGAAAGACAAGGGGCAATTCGGCAGAATGAATTGGGAGATAAAATTCAGCTGGCATGCATATTAGAAGAAAAAACATAGATCCTTCTATGACACAAGGACACACAGGATCAAAATATTGGAAGAGATAGGGAGAACGCTACTTACCAGTTATCCCATTACACTGGGGTCTACATGGTGACATTGCAGATGATGGTTTCTGTGTGGCTCCCCAGGTGACTTCATGACATCTGTTGGCCTAAAATACTCAACATACCGACCCATGCCTCTCGTCAGAGATACCTGACGTTTGCAGTGGAATGAGCCTAATACCGGTTCAGGGTTTTCATATTTGTCTTGACGTCTGCCCCTCGAGTCTTCACAGAGGTTCTGGCCCCATAGGGGACATATATCAGTCCACCTTAATTTGAACGATTGGGTAATACATGCGACATCTGGTGGCCACAGAGCCAGTTGATGCTTCGTCCTCTGTGCCCACATATTTCTGGTTAAAGAAACAAGGGAAGATTAAGCCGACTTTAAAACTCAGTGTCCAAGTCTTGGGGTAGAGCTTGTTCCAGTCGCAGGGAATAGCCGACTTCTCTGGTTCATTCCACTCCCTACAAATGATGTCACAAATACTCCAGAGGAGCGGCCAGATGCTGGAATCTGAAAAAACACTATAAGCATTCAGGGTGGTTTCGGGAGGGTGTGGCACATCCTTTAGTTCCAGATTATGGAGAAGGTGGTCAGCCATTTCATCCACTATCTCTTTCTTAAGGATTTTATTCTGTCAAGCACGACACTGAAATGCCCCAGATACCTGGAGAGGTTGGTAGGGGCTCCTCTAGCACATGGACAGGAGCAGCTGGTGCAAGGATAATGTGTCGCGGGAGCAGGGCATGTCTGGTACACACAGCTATGCAGAAAGACACCACAATCATAGCCTTCAGTTCTTCTGAAAAGATGGCAATGATCATCAGAGGAGCGGGGCTGGAGAATAAGGTTTCAGGAGTAAAATGGGGTCCTGGAAAGGTGGAAGGCATGGAGAGGTCCTGTGATGTTTATTGTTTTGTGGGAGAGAGACATAGCTCTGCTTCTAGACCAGACGCCTCTATCCCTGGACTGGGAGCCTCTCCTGGAGTTCCAAGAGCAGGATCTACAGGTATAAACCAACGTAATAAACCAAGGTCCATCTCCTACCTTGCTCTCCCAGGGCATAAATGAATGCACTCTCTGGGCTTCCGTTGCTGGGCTTCATAGGCCCTACCTCCTGGAGCATGCAGCGCTGGCTGTAATTGGATCTGATGTAGGTTGGAGGGATCCTGCCCCTAATCTGCCAGTGTCCTCTTCATGGCTGCTGGGCCGGCAAGCCTCAAACAATGGAGTTCTTTGCAGCCTTCCATTAGGTTTCAAACATTAGGAATAGAAGTGCTTCATGGCATGGTGGAGGATACTGCTTGGTATGCACTGGGGTAGGTGGAGTGGCTACCCACGTGTCCTCCATTGAGGAAGGCCACTGGGCCTCCTACTGCCTAGAGAGAGAGGAAAAGGAAAAACAAAAAAGAGTAAGACTGTTAGGATGCTTACCACAAGATCCAAAAGCAGGAGTTGCTGTGTTCTCGGTTTACCCTTGTACCTCACCCCAGGAGGAGGAACCCAGGAATCCAGCTTGGATTCTTTAAATTTAACAGTTTCATGGGGTGCCTGCCTTGAGGATTGATACCACACATGGTCAAGACTGGGATGAGGAGAGGGGGCAAAGGATAATCTTTAAAAAACATAACACTGTTAAACATACATCTTTCTGAGAGCAACAGAAGCTCTTTGGTGAAACGAGGTAACATCAGCTGGAATGTACCTACTCCGTGACTGGTTTCTGCTTTCTAGTCAGTGGCAAGAGAGTGAGAGAGAGCTTGGTATTTTCTCAGAGGTTGAGGGCCACTCAGTCGGTGCAGTCAGATGGCATGATTGCACCGACTGAGGGGTGAAAGGGGTTGGGGGCCTCATTACGGCTTTGGCGGTAGCCATGCGGCTATTGGCGGCATGGCTGTCTCCAAAAATGGGTCCGTGTTACCTGAATGGGGAATTACCAGGCCATTCCGAGTTAGGAGGGCCCGGTAATTCCTCCCTCAGGGAAACCAGGCCCAGACCTTCCCCATTCCCATTCGAGCCCCGATAGACTCAATGGGAATGGGTGCAGGGAGCTAACAATGGGCCGATTACGAGCAGCCCATTGTTAGCTCCCTGGTCCCCTCGCGGGACCCGGTAAGGACGCCTGGTTTTACCAGGCGTCCTTACCGGGTCCCGCGAGGGGACCTCGTAATCAGGCGGATTGGGAAAAACGGGTCCGCATCCATTAGCGGACCCCGTTAACCCATTCCGCCTGACTCGTAATGAGGCCAGGGTGTCCCCTTCTGAGCGGGGACCATGCCTGATATCTGTAATGGCATGGCAGTCTGAAGAACAGTGAGGATGGTTGCCCAGATAAATGCCAGTGGTTTTTGATTCTTTCACGCTTACATGTTCAATACGAACATAAGAGACAGGATAGTCATATCCAATAAGGGGGAGGCCAATGAAATGGATCGGGTTGTCCTGGAGGCTCAGAGGTTCAGAAGGCCAACCTAATTACTTGGAACAGTGTAACCTCTGGACAAGCCAGACCAATCAGGGTAGCGATCGCGGCGGTCAAGACTAGGTCTCAAGAGGGGTGAGGGTGACTGAAAGCCCGCAATGAGCACACAAAGCAAGGACACTTACAAATTACTCCAAACAGGTGTTATATTAAAAATATATACACATTTATTCCAAGGCCTTTGCAACAATGACCGTAGCGAGAAATCACAAAAAACTCTAGTAAACCAACACATACCAAACCAATACAATATATATACAAATACAAACGAGTCTAAAGAGTTAGACGCACAAAATGTGTAGTCCACCTAGAAGGGGAGGAAAACAGGCAGTGCGAAATTAATAATTAGACCCAGTCCGCCTTCAGAGGCACCTAACTAAAAGGAAGTCCAAGCCCTACGAAGAGTGGAGCCTTGTGCTTAAAAGTACCTGCACACGCTGGTGCCAACGGGCAAAAAGGGGAGTCTCTTCGAGGGAATCAGGCAGTTCAGTTCGGTGAACAAATGAAGATGAACAGAGCTCCGCGACTCAAGCGCAGCCTCCACCGTGGGCAGAAGCAGAGCGCGAGTACGGAACGGCGTGCTGTTTGACACAGCGGGGAAAAGCTATGGGCTCCTGCAGGAGGGCGACCAGTTCCTAGCTATGCTACTCACCGGTCCCCGATGCAAGCAGACCCAGGCTTCTCCGCATCAGTTTCAGTGCTGGCAGGTTCAGGGGAGCAGAGGACGTCTCGTCGTCATGTAGATTCTGCAGCAGCAGAGTTGAGTTGAGGGCGTCCCAAACGCAGTGAACCCGCACAGTTTGTTACCACAGCAGGGCAACGGAGCGGCCGTGTGTATCTCAGCCAAATGTACACTACTCACTTCAGACCTGGGAATGCCAAGTGTACGAATCGTGTGAGAGTGACAAGGACTCGAAATACTACACAACCTGGCGGCGGTTACAGAGCAAGACTCCTGGGTAGGCTGGTCAGTCTGCTGGATGGCCCAGAGACACTTCTGAAGGCTTACGTGCAGGAGATGGTGAAGATGCCGAGAATGGCTGTCCCCGCTATTCCAAGGGTCGAAGTACCAGTACAGGCCTTCTGGTTCGATCAGAGGTAGAAAGGGTTTCACAAGGCGACAGCAGTGCAGAGGAGCAGTCCTTCAGCGGGTCACCAGCGATTCCTCGGTTCAGCCTCGTGGTTGCAGGATACTTGGCTCCTGTATTCCTTTGTTCGTGAGAACTCAGGAGATTGACATGGTAGTGGCGTTTCCAGCCCCCTCTTATCCACGGTTCCCTTCGCGCCAAAACGGAGGGGACCCAATGGGAGATCTGCTCATCAAACACTCACACCATACGTGGACCTATCACGGACCACGGTGGTCCCAGGCATTCATACCACACTAGACTCTCTGGCACCATACGTGGGCTGGGATGACCATACATCCCAGCCCACATCCTGGAGGCACACACAAGGCCTGTAGAAGCCCGCGAAAGAATCTGTGTTTCGCAGGAAAGTACATGCCCAAATAAGGAAGGCCCCGGGCCGGCTCGACCTGCGGAAGGTGAAGGGGGCAAGACGGTCAGCGGACAAGACAAAGAGCCTCGTGGCCTGGCCATTTTGGGAGCCAGGCCACCATTTTGGGGTAAGCGCGAGAAATGCGCTTAAAACACCAAAAGGAGCTCAAAAGCACAAGAAACGATCGCTGCCACCATTCTCGTCCGTGATTCACTTGCACCGATCATTTACAATCCAAGCAGAGTATCTAGGGCCTGTAGAAGACTAGAGACCCAAGAGAGCAGTAACTTAGCTTACAGTGCCCTCTTGTGTCATGTTGCACGAAAGCTGCAACATGATAAAGAAACTACGGAAAACAGCGTTTCCCGGTACTGACTGTCTTAAGGGCATGTCAGTTTCCCCGTAAGAATGGAGCAAAAGCCCAGAGGAGTGCGGCAGAAGGCTGCACTTCTCTGGCAAAGTCTAGATCATGGTAAAAACAACAGCAAAAAGTTTAGGGGTTGCCACATGGAAGGAAAATTACCCACAATTAGGAAATCTTTCCTAACAGTTACTTAAATAAGAGGGTTCTTAGTACTTTTCAGAAAGCCTTTAAATCCACCTCTAGTCTAAACGCAGGAGGCAGTATGTTTCAGAGATTTGCTGTGTTTTTACTGAAAAGGATCGTCCTAGGCCTTTAGAGCATGTGAAGCCCGGGCAGAGCACCTGCAACTGGTTGGATGAGCTTAGTGCTCTGGTTGGGATGTAGCGAGGAGTCCATGATTTTAGGTACGGAGGATCTGTTCCGAAAACGCACCAGTGTACTATGGTACATACTTTGAAATGTATGCGTTCCTGTATCGGGAGCCGGGGAGGGACTCCTGTGATCTGGGATGTTGACCCATCTTGTTATTTTTTTGAGACTGCGCACTGCGTCATTCTGAAGGATTTGGCATTTTTTTTCGAAAAGTGAGGCTCCGATCAGTAATGAGTTAAAGTAATCAAGTCTCAACAGAATGGTTTCTCTGGCAATAATTACGCTGCTATTTTCTGTGATGTAGAGGCATATTATTTTAAGCAGGCGAAGGTGGCAGTTGCAATTCTGGCTCACCTGGTTAATATAGACATCTGTAATCAGTGAGGCCTCCAACTGAAAGCCCAAGGTTTTGACCTTGTTTTGCACTTGGATGATGCTAATACCAATTTGGAAGCTTTTATTGCCTGTGCCTAGTTAAGCCAAGACCTGCCGGGATCCAAACAAGAGGAGCACTGTTTTGCTGCTATTTAGGCAAAGCCTATTTTCAGACATCCATACCTCAATTTGGGCGTAAACATTGGCTAAAGCAGCAGAGTCATGGATGTAGTCGGCACTAATTTCCAAAACTAGCTGGGTATCGTCAGCATAGTTTGTGAAAAATACACTCAAGCCATGTAGGAGCAAGCATAGCAGCCTAATGTATATATTGAACAAGACAGGCGATAGGTATGCCCACTACGGTACTCCACACACGATAGGTGCTGTTGGGGAGGAAGCTGGACCCCACTGAATTCTTGACTCCCGATTTGTTAGAAAAGAGAGAAACCGCCAACGGCTTCTTCAGAACAGTGACCCAGGTGGCATAGGTAGCGCAGGAGGCAGTTGTAATCTACTAAATCAAAGGCTGCTGACAGATCAAGCACAATCAACAACCCAGCCTGTTCCTCATCCATGATTTTTTACAGGTGGAACTACAAGTCTACAAAGGCGGTCTCTGTACTGTATGAGGGCCGAAAGCCTGATTCCCTTTTATAGAGGATACTGTTAAATTCCACATAGTTTTGAAGTTGGGAAGTGGCAAATTTATCAAGAATCTTGAGAAGGAAATTACAATTTGTAATAGATACAAGATTGCTTGGCTCTTTTGGGTCTAGTCTGGGCTTCTTGAGGGGCGGAGTAATTGTGACTGCTTTAATTAAATTGGGACCAAACCGTCTTTGACAAATTAATTGAAAGGGGGCAAATAATTCTCTGTGTTTGAGGATTAGCCTAGGCGCACAAAGGTTTTCCAGACATGAGAAGGTTTTCCGGACATGTCATAAATGACAAAAACAATAAACAATCCACAAGCGGACATATAGGAGACCGTAACTAGGAGGGATCAGGGAGTCAAAGGCATTTTATCTGAATAGCAAAGTTTTTAGCTTCTTCTTAACACATCTGTGGAATCTGTCCCCCTCAGATCTGGATGTATAGCAGCAAAGAAATGCACACCTACTAACCTGAGTGAGCTTACATCTTGGTATCATCAACTGACCAATGTTGTAGGATCTTAATGCTATCTCAATTGGTTTTCTTTATAGGGCATCCACCAGATATGCTGGGCTAGAACCTGCCAGGCATTTGTGAGTTATCCAGAGTAACCGATGTTCGATCCTGACTTCAATAGGGAGCCAGTGCAGTTCTCATTTAGCATCGGAAATATTTTCTCTCTTTTTTATGCCTGATATAACACTTACTGCACTATTCTGTACCACTTGCAGCCTGGCACAGTCCTTTTTACAAATCCCAGTTAAGAGACTGCTGCAGTGATCTATTTTAGAGCCAATAATGGCCCTATCTACCGTCTCACAGTTGGCTTTTGTGAGGAACAGCCTTATCTGAGTTAGCAGCTTAATATAATAAATGGATGCCAAGACCAGACTATTCAACTGAGCCCGCATGTTGAGAGTTCGGATCTCGGAAAATCCCTAAAGTTTTCACTTTTGTTTTATTGGCAATATTGCACCTGACCACTTGAGAACACCAGTAGCCTGCTCCTTGCATAGCAATTTTATTTTCTGTGCCTACAACCAACAGCTCTGTTTTTCGTCATTGACTGCTAATCCACTGTTGACCATGCAAGCCTGTATCAAATCATAAACATTGTTGATATTCTTAACGTCCTCCTCATAGCTGCCTGATAAAGGAATGACACATTGTGTGTCATCTGCATAATTTGTGAACAACACACCTTTTTCTTCCAGCATGTTAAAAAGAGGGACTGTAAAAATATTATAAAGGGACAGCGAAATACACGTTCCTTGAGGAATCCCAAAATATAACAGGGTTGGGAGAGCCTCCGCAAAGTCGCTACATACCCCAATCAGTCTGTTAGTGAGAAAACACTTCATCCAGGATGCGGCTTCATCCGAAAAAGCGGCCACCTCTTTTAGCCTTGAAATCAGAAGAGGATGAACCACTAAATCAAAAGCCGCAGACAGGTCCAGCAGCATGAGCAAAGCGGGTTTGCCCCTTGTCCATTATTTGCAGCAATCTGGATTTTCTATTTTTATTATTATTATTTAAAAAAATATATTATTAGTGTATTTCAGTTTACAATTAAACTTTTCACATTGGTTATCAAGGTAAAACCTAATCATACATATATATATATATATATTATATACATATCATACAAGAATAAAAGAAAAAGTAAAAACAGTCATCCAAGGACAAGAGTAATCATATACTCTCTAATCAAAAAATATCCCTTTGATTAAAACCGTTTCAAATCAAGTAAGCAAATCTGACACTATTCATTAGATTACAGAACATAATCAGGTTACATTCATCCAGAATTTATCAGACATAAAATAGTTTAAACTTAATCATCACAGACAGAACACCAATCACTTTCCCCCTGTTGCATTAGTATGTTAAGCTCAGAGAAGATGTTTATCAAAAGTTTAGATGAGGCTAGAATGAGAGCCTCATTAAACATTAAAAATAATCTACCTCACAGACAGTTGGTCAGAACCTGAGAGGTTGAGTGAATGAACGGACCCACATTTATGATCCTCTCCTTCGCAAATGTTGGACATTCCATTACCAAATGTAAAAGGCATTCCAGCAGTGCCTGCCAACATAGTAGACATCCACGGAATTCCCCAGACAAGTCTTTTTTGGGATTATGACCTCTAACCTTGGGAGGCAGTTGAGACGGATTTTCATGTACCACTCCCTATGTTTCTGAGATGGAAATGTAGATAAATAGGGTCTTGGTTTATCTAAAGGAAGATGAAAGTTAATTTGCTCTTTAAACAACTTTACCCTTGCTAGATCCTCAAAGCCTATTCTATTGTCCTAACAATCTATTTTCTTTTTCCTTCCATAGTCTGAGTCCAAAACATTGAGATCAATCATTTGTCGAAAAATTAAACAGCTCTTGTACAATTGGGTAAGAAAAGAACTAGCGTCAGGCCTCTTTGTTAAATGTTCATACGGGTAAGAACCCTAAGTAGGTTTTCGAGAGTGCACTAGTTTCTTTAGGTAGGATAAACTCCTTTTTATGTACTGTGCCCCAGCAGGAAATCAAACCCAGTTCCAATCTGAATAAACTGATTGGAACTGAATTAGGAAGGCGCAGAGCTGTCTTCCAGATGTTCCTTTCCAAGCAGTCCAGAAATGTTGCATTATTAAATGCAACCAATTCCCACCCATACAGAATCGTTGTGGTTACTGTTTCTCTATAAAACTCTATTGGGGCAGAAAATAGGCACACAATTTATGTTTTAGCAGCTTCATTAGAGAGATACAAGAGCACGTTTTCCCCTCCATTATCTCTTTTTGGGTTTTAAATTGGGCTTTTACCAATATGTTAAAAGCCAGATAACATTTTGAGTTTACCCTAATGAAAGGGATTTTATTCCGCCTCCAAACATACAATTTATTTTCTAACCTAGTGGTACATGGCATTATGTAAGATTTTGTCAGGTTGATTGTCAGCTGATTATCTCTCAAGAAACGGTCAACTCCACCTAGGAGCCAGTCCTCCCAGAGTATAATCAAGCAAATTAAGGTAATAGGCGTAATCTATGATATTCACCGTAAGATCCGACCATTTAAGAGCACAGCCCTTCCAAGATTTACTTTCCTCGCATAGGTCAGCCAGGTAAAGATTAAAGAGGGTGGGGGCTAGAAAGAACTCCCCCGCCAAACTCCTTTCCCTAGTGGTATAACTCTGGACAAATTTCCAGAAATGTTTAACCTGACTTTTATGGAATTCCCAGTGTATATTAGTTGAATCATATGGAGGAGACCCAGATTAATGCCCCACTTAATTCGTTTTGGCCGTTTCCTTTTGATGTTACTATTATCAAACATGCCCGATAAATCAATTGCAGCCACATATAGGGATTTACCAAAGTTCCCACCTAAATCTGAGATGCATGCACAAAGTGCAAAAGAGTTCTGACAGTTTTCCTAAGGCCTGTTTGTAACAGACTGAATCTGTTGGTAGACTCAGCCCAGACAGTTAATTCCTTTAATACCAGGTCTGTGAAGATTTTTGATGAGGAGTCGATCAGAGCAAATGGGCGGTAACACGACAGATCACTTCTATCACCTTTTCTAAAGATGGGAACCAACAAGGTTTTTTGCCAGGACAATGCTCACCGACATTGATGTGTGAAAAGAGTTTAAATAGAAAATATCCGCCCATAATACCGTCTTTAAATATTCTGTTTGCAACTCCATCCGGTCTGCTAGTTTGAGAGTTATTCAACTTCCCAATTACTATCTCGACGTTCATTTTATCAAATGAAAGTGTCCAAAGGGGTACTGTCAAAATGTTGGTTTCAAAATTGATTGAGTGATCGGGGATTGCTCTAAATTTGTTGGTAAAATGTGCTACCCAAGCTTCTTCTCACACAGGGCAAGACTGTACCATCAATTGGGAATCATTGGTTTTATTCAGAATTCGCCAAATTGAATGTGCATCTTTGTTTACCAGTTTCTTAAACAGAAGCAGATTTTTGATAATAAATTGTTGAATTCTGTGGAACTTAAGCCATGTGTGATAAACCTGTTCCAATGTTTTTTTCGTTTTGGCTATTTCGTCCCTGTTTAATGATAAAGCATCTTTGTTCAACATTTTGATCTATCTCAGCAACTCGCTTTTTTCTATGCTTAATTTCTTTACCAAAATGGTTCCTATGGCCCGAAAAAAGGGAACACAGGGAAAATCAATTTGTTTGAGGTAGCATTGCCCAGAGTTAGATACAACATAGCATGGTCACTAAGGGAAGTTCTTACTATACCAATGGTGTGTGCCTCCACCATGTTTATATGTGTTATGAATAAATAGTCGATGGTGGATGATGTTACAGAATTGTACCATGTCAGAACTTTCTGCAATTGGCCATCAGGTAGCAAATTCATTTGGAGAAAGCCCCATCTAGAGAGGAAAGATGACCATATTCTACCAAAAGTGCTCTGTTTCCTTGCGCCATAGAACACGGAGGTAGAAATACCTTAATTCTCATCAAGCGTATCTAGATCAACCTCAGGGACATTACTGTCACAATTGAAGTCTCCTCCTATAATAATTGGACTGTCTATGTAGCACTTCTGCTACTTTGTCAGTATATTTTCAACTTCATCTAATAGGGTTTTTATGTCGGTGCAAATTGAATTAAAGTATATATTTAACAGTAAAATGTTTAATGGATGACACAGTACAGAACCATTTTTGTTAATCTTAATGGCAGTTAGTAGACCACCCATTGGTCTCCCACACTGAACTTTTTTGCCTGTTTGTTGTTCGACAAAAACCCATCAATCAGTGGGCCGCCCATCAACCATGTCTCTTGGAGCAATATGAAATCATAGTTAGCCAAAGAGTTGGTCAGTTCACCATGAATACATGAATTATAACCGTGTGAGTCCCAGCTCAAAATAGATAATTTAGTCTTCTCTAAATACTGGTCTAGTAGTTGAAGTTGTCAGGGGGGCACTAGCAAGCCATTCCCATCCAGATAAAGACTGGTTTCTGTTAGCATGCCTCTCTTGGTCATTATCAAAGTAACAAGTCACAGTCAGCAGGTTCCTATGGAGATGTTCAACAAAGCCATCTGATTGTTGAGCACAGTAGCTTTCAAACCCCTGTAGCAGAATTTCTTCTTGGTGATCATACACGAGTTTCTCAATTAATTTGGAAAAGAAATGAACCGCGCATTTCCATCTACAAGAATTTTCTAATAAATGCACACATTGTATGTCAGAGGATGCAATGAAGCTCAATTTGGGAACTGATGATAATGGAGCCAGTATTGTAGACTTGTTCAAGGAGAGGTTACGCTCCTCTTTGACTACCGCCTAGAAAATATCGGTTGCAACAACTCTGCTCTGTTCCTGGTGGGTAATTCACTGTTCTTCTTCGCAATTGCCCAGTTGTTTCTACAGGCTGATGAAATAGTGTCAAATTTAGTTCTATTTCCTGCCAAGATTTAAGTGGGTACCATCCTATTGAGTGACTCAATATGAGTGCCAGTCAAACTGTTATCCAAGGTGTGCACAGTGTGTTCTCCAACTATGACTGTCTACTCGTTCAGTTCACTGGATCCTGAGTCTGCCTGACAGTCTGTTTACTGTTTCTCTGGAATTGCTAAGGGCTGGGCTTAAAAGCCCCAGCACATGTGGAGTGTGTGGTGTGCACTGTGTGTTCTCGAACTGTGACTGTCTTATCGTTCTGTTCACTGGATCCCGAGTCTGCCTGACAGTCTGTTTACTGTTTCTCTGGAATTGCTGAGGGCTGGGTATGAAAGCCCAAAAACACACAGAGCGCACAGTGTGTGCTGTGTGTTCTCATGTTCCCGTGCTCCTGGGTGACGGGGCGCCTGGACGAGCAGCAGCAATTTGGGAATTCAGGACTAACTTGCTCTCAACCACTTCACCTCTTCCATTGGCTTATCAGGTATTATCATTGTGAAGTGCTGCTTTGTATGCTTCTGTAAACAGTGTTAGTTCTCTATTGATTTAAGTATCCTGCGTGCTTTTCTGCAGAATGCCCGGAGTGTTGACAGTTTTTTCTGCCATGGCCTGATGCTAGCTGCAGTTTTTGCTTAGACGCCGGAGAGTGTGGCGTGGGGATCCCCCGGACCATAGCCCCGCTGTTTGGAATTCAGGGATATTAAATGGTTGCACAAAAAGTGATACTCCGGGTAACTATACCTGGAGAAGGGATAATGCTTTTGTCACTCTAGATTATGTGTTTGTAAGCTGCAAAGTGACCTCGAAAGTGGAGGATCTGTCTATTAGCCATAATACCTGGAGCGACCATGAAGCCATTATCCTCAGCCTCGGTGGCTCTGCCATTAGGACTTCTGTAAAACCAGTAGGAAACTTGGTGACTAACCCTTTAGCTAATCAGATAACATTGTCAGAGAGAAATATCCTCAATGCTAAGAGAGCTATGCACCATCGTACTGCCTTAAATTTCCAGCCATTCCAGGAAATGCCCCTAGATGGCATTGAGAGATGGATTGTATCCTTCTTGGGCTTTCATGCTACAACGAAAGCCAGAATGGCATCATGAGACCATAAGGCAGGTATTGATTATGATAAAACAATTAGGGATGCAAAACGCAAATTATGGGGTGATCTCTGGAAAGCTAATTTAGCAACTCGATCCCAGGTGACCTATCTTCAGGAAGCAAGAAAGCTAAAAAATCACTATCGCAAATGGCTCAAACAGTGGAGGCGCTCTGGTAAAGATGCCTTATGGCAGCAGATGGTAGCCACACTTTGTAGAGGTAATTCTCGTAGTATCTGGTCCCTTCTAGGAGAGGCACAAGGAAGTAAGGAACAGTCCCTTATTAATCCTATCCATGTGCATACATGGGTGTCATTTCTGATTAAACGTAACGCCCCTGAACCCCTTCATCAGTCTCCACAGGCTGACCCTAAACCCGGCTGTCCTCCTTTTATATTAAACACTGAAGATCTAGCAATGAAAATCAAGAACCTTAAATCTTTACAGGCCCCCGGCCCAAATGGGCTGGCCAATGTGGTTCTTAAGAAAAATCCCCCTTTTTGGTCTTGTTTATTTAAAATCCTATTTGACAAGGTGCTCTCAGAGGGGAGGATCCCAGTTTCATGGCAAACGGCAATCTTAATTCCGGTGTTAAAAAAGGGCAATAAGACTGAGCCTTGTAACTATTGTCTGCTCTCCATGATGGACTGTTCTGGGAAGCTCTTTGCTTCACTACTCCTGCATGAATTACAGGTCTGGGTGAAG
Organism: Ambystoma mexicanum; assembly: GCF_040938575.1. Lineage (NCBI taxonomy): Eukaryota > Metazoa > Chordata > Amphibia > Caudata > Ambystomatidae > Ambystoma > Ambystoma mexicanum. The sequence continues at coordinate 140,125,420 of NC_090922.1, read as the reverse complement.
CAAGAGGACATTCTAGACAGATTTCAATTTGGATTTCGTGCAGACTATTCTACAGGCCATAATTTACTATTACTGGATACTTTGGTCACTAGAGCGCATTGTTCCAACAGCCCTTCGCCGTATGCTCTGTTCATAGATTTTAAAGCAGCTTTTGATACAGTGTGTAGGGAACATCTTTGGAATAAATCAGAGCTTATAGGCTGTCCACCTGGAATCTTGTACTACCTAACGCTGCTGCACAAGAACAACACTGTATGCCTAAAACCATGACAGAACCCATCACTCAGAATTGCGGGGTAAAACAGGGATGTGTGACAGCGCCATTGTTGTACAATTTATTTGTATCAGATCTTCCTGGTTTTTTGGCATTGATTCGAAATTGCCCCCCTAAAATTGTAAAATTGACACCATGCTTTGTACAGTACTGGCCTATGTCGATGATCTCATACTACTGGATCACACTTTCACCGGCATACAGCGATCGGCAGAGGCACTTTGGGCTTATTCAGTTATCAGATTATCAATAGCCATAAAACCTTACTGATGTTATTCTCTGGTAAAAAGATTGCCAGACCCCATCTTTCCATTCAGGCCATCAAAATTACATATGCCCCGCATTATAAATATCTAGGTGTTGAATTTGACTCCTGCTCTGGCTATATTACCTGTATCGAGATGCGTATCAGGAAGGCGGTGCAGTTGATTGCATTGATTATCCAATTCTCTAAAAGAATAGGTGGGGGCACACTGGCGGGCACCAGATAATTGCATTTGCAATGTCTGGTACTGGCAGTGATATACAGGCTTGAGTCCCTGATTGAGATTGAGTTGAAATGGCTTCAACAGGTTGAGGGAAGGTTTTGAAGGAAGCTATTGGGGCTCCCCAACTGTGCGCCCATGGCAATAGTCAGGTTGGAACGGGCTATTATCCTTGAAATCATTGATTTTGAAAAAGAGAGCGCAAATGTATGTTAAAATGCTGAATGGTCCTTCCAATCTGCTTCTGACAAGCATGGGCAAGGAAGAACGTGGACAACAGGAGAAATCCCCTTTCAGTAAGAGCATGGATATTTTTTTTGTGATATAGGTTGGACCCCCACTTGGGGGATGACTATACCAATATGAGGTACTCCTTGGGGAAATGTATTGACCTCTGAGATTAGATTTGGGCTGATTAAAAAGTTGTACATTTGTATCTGACGTTCTGTATACGTTTAAGAAAGCCTAACCATATTTGAATATATGGCCATCTCTCTAGCTGAGAAGATTCATTCTCCTGTTGCGTATTGACCATTTACCAGTCTGGCCCTTGTGAGTGTGGCACGCTATGTTACGGAATAGGAGCGCTTCTGCCGTATGTGTCTCAACAAAGATCAGCCTGATACGGCAAAGCACATCCTAACCGAATGTCCTTGTTTGGAGAAAGTTTATATATTACACCTAGGCAGATTGGTGCAGCAGCTTGACACTATTAAAGAGCCCCTATTTTGGAAACAATGTATCAACACTAACAAACTAGGTCTCCATATGGCACTATATAAGTAAGGTGGCAGAAAAGTGCATGTCTGTGATGGAATAAAAACCTGCACCTTGTGACTATGGGGGTTTATGATAAGATCATGGAGATGCTGCTATGGCGGTCCCAGACATATACTGCAATCATCTTAGTGTACAGTGTTTTGGGAACACCTTGTCACAAATTATCCGGTGTATGAGATTCTAAGGGGTTAGAGTCATGTCTTTGTGTTTCACTAAATCTTCTACTTACCCCTTCTCTCCCTTCTGCTCATTACCTTGGCCTGTCCCCGGTTCCTACATCATACTGAAATATATATATGAATATTATCTGCATGGATATTTGTACTATGGGCTTGGTGCTATGTGTGACCTTTAAACACACAAGAGAGGATGGACTGTTCGGGGATTTCCAACTGTGGGTTAGCCAACTATATTAACATTGAATAAACCACATAGGTTAGTTCATTGTACAAGTTAAAGAGAGCCAGTATGCGTTGTCTTTTTCTCAATCTTGTTTTGATGCACTTTGTGGTGCTAAAAGGCACATGCTAGGTAACAAGGTACTAGGCATGTGTCGGCTGCTATTCAAATGAAGACATTTCTTTATTGGGTTTTCTTGTTTAGCAGGTGCAGGTTTTTTAAAATATACTTCTTCGTTAGATTCCTATAATAAGAGATAGAATGCTCCATCCCGCTTAGTTTTTTAGGGGGATATAAAAAGAAACAAGAACAATCTTAGCCTGTGAAGTTGTTGGTTTGCACTAGGTTAGAGTGTTCCAAAGCCGACCGGTTTCTGTGGTAAGTGTAGATGGACCACATTCTTCAGGGCTATGTAAAAGGCATCAGTCTGCATGCCTTAATAGTTATTTGCAACGTAGTCTGCAACACTTGTAATTCTACACCTGTATGGATGACAGGAGGGGGGTGAAAGACGGGAAATGTTTCCCATTTTATGATCTCTCGTCATGAAAACACTGCATTTCCACCAGTACCATAAACATGAGGGATTTTTGTCTTACGCTCTCCATGGCTAGTAGTAGCTTATTAGTTTCTCGGATGGGTCGAGGGTACACGTGGAACGAAGCAGCCTGTTACCTATGGGACAAGGACAGGACAAATTTGTTGTCAGATGCATCAAAGCACAAGATCTGGAACATCTGTTTAAATCTAGGTACGAGTGAACCAGTTTAAAGGTTAGCACTATCTTTAAAATCGAGCCACGCTGTGCAGCGTGTGCTCGTGCTGAAATAACATCAAAATAAACCAAAGAGGCAGGATCGAATGTGACCGCTGCCACCTGTTCTGTCTTGTGCCTGGTGCGCGCTGCTTGCACTCAACCCCGCTCGCAGGGGAGTGACAGAGTGCGCGCCGGGTCTTGCAGGAGGCTTACCTTCTGCTTGTGTCTCAGCCGTGTTGCATCTGGCGGGCCGCGCATGGAATTCTCAATGCAGCGGCTCACCAGATCTTATATATGTCAGTTGCCAGAGTGCTCAGGCATCATGTGGATGCAAGCAAGATGGCTGCCCGGGTGTGGGGAAAGAAACCACCATCTTGGAATGTCTATATGGCTACCACATGGAATGGTCTGATTCTGCGTGTGTGCCTAGCGTGGACACACAGATATTGCCAAATAATGGCACAGTTACAGGGGCAAGTAGCCCCTTTTGGCACATTGGACCGACATTTTTTAAGGCATTGTGATGCATATTCCAACCAAAATTACGGTACATGTTCAACACAGTTTTTCAAATAAAATTTCGAGAGAAACAATCGCAGAAGACCTGATCAGCAACAAGGAATTCTACTTCCTGAATCCAAATACACCAAGGAAACCTGCATTATATGCGTTACTAAAAGTACACAAAGGCAGGTCCCCACCTCCGGGTAGACCAACCATATCGGACATAGGCTCCTTTCTGGAACCCCTGTCCCAATTCGTTGATTTTTTCCTAAAATCAGAGGTAACCAAGATGAGATCTTACCTAAAAGACACAACGGCAGTACTAGGACTCCTAAAGGACCAACCCGTCGACCCACCTATACAACCCCCGGTCTTGTTCATCATGCAACTGGCGGAGATCGCCCTAACAAAAAACGTTTTCCTATATGAAAACACCTACTACGACAGGTTTCTGGAACGGCGATGGGAGCTACTTTCGCGCCTAGCCTCGCAAACCTTTACGTCGCTGACTTTGAAGAAAAGAAGATCTATCACCCGAGCAACCCATGGAGAACTAAGATTGAACTTTGGTCGAGATATATCAACGACGTACTACTTATCTTCTCTGGCAATGAAATAGAACTTGCATCTTTCATGGAATGGCTGAACGAACAAGACCCTTACCTGAACTTCACAGAAACACACAGTCAGAAAGCTGTACATTTTCTAGACCTCAATCTAGAGATAAGAAACAAAACAATTGCAAGTACAGTCTTCAATAAACCATCCAACAGGAATTTGCTCCTAACCTTCAATAGTTACCATCCTACTAGCCCGAAGAACAACCTACCATTTGGCCAATTTTTGAGGTACCGCAGAAACTGCTCCCAACTCACAGACTATGAACAGCAATTGACCCACCTAGCCATCAAGCTACGCAATAGAGGATATCCCAAACGCATAGTGAGGCAGGCTCGCAAAAGAGCACGGAACATACCCAGAGAAGTGACACTTGAACACCATGGGAAACGAAACAATACCAACAAACAGATTACAGCTGTATTGAGTTTCTCTCCACTCACAAATAGAATCAAAAAGGAGGTTCTTAAACTATGGCCGATCCTCAATGTGGGCGAACATACTCTGGACGGCAGAACCTAAGAGATTCTCTGGTACACACATACAAAGACACTGATCCTAAATCGAACACTCTGTGGAACCTGAGCCCGGCTATAGGACATTCACCCTATGGTACATGCAGTGCATGCTCTACTACTAAAAGATCTACTACTAAAAGATCTACCAACATCGACATAGGCTGGCACTATTTGTGGATCCAGAAGGGTTTCACCAACTGCAACAGCAGCAACATAATCTACATCATTACATGCCCCTGTCAAAAACATTATGTAGGCATGACCACGCGCCCCATCAAGACAAGATTGGCGGAACACAGATCCTGCATACGCACAAAGAAATCAACCGCACCCATGGTGGAACATTTTGTATCACAGCAACATGGCCCATCTGACTTTACTTGGTCAATTATTGAAAAAATTCCAATACTCAAAAGGGGAGGCAATATTCAGAACCTCCTGTTCAAAAGAGAACAGTTATGGATTTTTCACCTCAAAACAGACAAGACAGCCCTTAATAAACCTACCAGCTGGCAAAGCTTGGCAACCTTATGAGAACCATACGGCTCACCGAGAGAAATGCATACATCCCCTAGCAACAAAAAGAATGATCAGCTGTACCACAAATAATTAATGGTGTACAACTATTATCTGGATGCTACCATAAAAACCCCCGCACATACTCTGATTGTGCACATCAGTCATGTGGGCCTTTCACCATGCACAACACATGTCTAAGGATTTATGAACTATCTCTCGCAATTTCATTTGAGAAACTGTGTTGAACATGTACTGTAATTTTGGTTGGAATATGCATCACAATGCCTTAAAAAATTTCGGTCCAATGTGCCAAAAGGGGATACTTGCCCCTGTAACTGTGCCATTATTTGGCAATATCTGTGTGTCCACGCTAGGCACACACGCAGAATTGGACCATTCCATGTGGTAGCCATATAGACATTCCAAGATGGTGGTTTCTTTCCCCACACCCGGGCAGCCATCTTGCTTGCGTCCACGTAACGCCTGAGCACTATGGCAACTGACATATACAAGATCTGGCGAGCCGATGCGTTGAGAATTTCGCGCGCGGACCGCCAGATGAAACATGGCTGCGACGCGAGCAGAAGGTACGCCTCCTGAAAGACCCGGCGTGCGCTCTGTCACTCCCCCACGAGCGGGGTCGAGTGCAAGCAGCACGCACCAGGCACAAGACAGAACAGACGGCAGCGGTCGCATTCAATCCTGCCTCTTTGGTTTAATTTGATGTTATTTCAGCACAAGAACACGCTCCACAGCGTGGCTCAATTTTAAAGATAGTGCTAACCTTTAAACTGGTTCAATCATACCTAGATTTAAAGAGATGTTCTAGATCTTATGCTTTGATGCATCTGACAACAAAATTTGTCATGTCCTTGGCCCCTAGGTAACAGGCTGCCTTGTTCCACGTGTACCCTAGACCCATCCGAGAAAGTAATAAGCTACTACTAGCTATGTAGAGGGTAAGACAAAAATCCCTCATGTTTATGGTACTTGTGGAAATGCAGTGTTTTCATGATGAGAGATCATAAAATGGGAAACGTTTCCCCTCTCGCCCCCCCCCCCTCCTGTCATCCATACAGGTGTAGAATTACAAGTGTTGCAGACTACGCTGCAAATAGCTATTAAGGCATGCAGGCTGGCACCTTTTACATAACCCTAAAGAATGTGGTCCATCTACACTTAACCACAGAAACCAGTCGGCTTTAGAACACTCTAACCTAGTGCAAACCAACAACTTCACAGGCTAAGATTGTTCTTGTTTCTTTTTATATCCCCCTAAAAAACTAAGCGGGATGGAGCATTCTATCTCTTATTAGAGGAATCTAAGAAAGAAGTATATTTTAAAAAACCTGCACCTGCTAAACAAAGAAAACCCAATAAAGAAATGTCTTCATTTGAATAGCAGCCGACACATGCCTAGTACCGTGTTACCTAGCATGTGCCTTTTAGCACCACAAAGTGCATCAAAACAAGATTGAGAAAAAGATAACGCACGCTGGCTCTCTTCAACTTGTACAATCAACTGACCTGTGTGGTTTATTCAGTGTTAATATGTGTGACCTTTTGCCTTGAATGCCATCAATGGTTAGGGCCTACTTCTAAAAACAGAGGAATGTTAAGTCACAGAAGTGTGGAAACGAAAATTAAATAAGAAGTGTGATTTTCTTCCCTTTTTTCAATACTGATATCTTCCTCTGCTAACAGCACTATGATCATTTGAGTAAGTTAGTTGGTATTTGTATTTTTCGAAGAGTATGGTTTTATGTATTCTTATTTTAAATTATTTAATTCTGTTTTGCTCAACACAGTATGCATTTTTAATCAAATTGAATATGTATTGTTTTATGTATACTTCATTGGAAATTTATTTTACTATGTGTAATGTTTTTGGTTAAAACTATATCACATTAAATAAAATTAATTATCTTAGTGGACACTAAATCTTGGCCCCACATGATTCATATCTCGGTTGTGGGAGATGGTTTTCTGGGTACAGGATGCAAGATTCATAGGACGTGTTTCAGATGAGGCGATCACTGCTGGTCCTCCATCCTTCTTCGCTTCCCTCCTTTTTCTTGTCTTGCTTTCCATATGATTCCACACCCCCAAATAGTATTCTTTGAGAACTGTTTTAAATTTGTTTGGGTCATGCTTTCTGTAACTGTGATTGTTTCTGCAGACATCCTTTTACCTGGGCTGTCTATGACAAGGAAGAGGCAACTAAGATCAGTACAGATTACTTGTAGGAATAACATGGGGAAAGTAAGGGCAGCCTACCCTAGAAAGAACTCAAGCTGCCCCATTAATAGAGTCAGGCAGTGTCAGGCAGTTAATAGTGACCATTTACATCTGACTCCACTTGACTGTTTCTTTCACTATAAAAGGTGTGGTTTAACACAGAGGGATGAGCGAGTGGGAAAAGCACTTTGGACCAGAGAAGCCACGAAGCTGGGAACTGCAGGAAGAAGGATCCAGAGGAGAGTGCCATGCAGCAACGCTGACCCGGTGTGTGAGAAGGGATGCAGCGTGTCTGGGGAGCTGCATCTCCTGCAAGCAAGAGCAAGGCAGCTGGAAGCCTACTGGCCGAGTCCATGCGAGTCTGAGTTCCCTTGGGCCGTGTGCCGGGCCCAAGGAAGTCTGAGGGGCAGGTGGTGGGACCCTGACCTTGACCCAAAGCATCCCAGAGGGACCATTCGCCATTCGCCAGTGCTACGCTACCCGGTGAGTTTTGCATGACAGACCGAGAGAAACTCGGGAGCGTGCAGGTAGCTGAAACAGGAACGGGAATAAGGCAAGTTTGAGAAAATGGCATGAAGCGGAAAGCAAGAAGCAGAAAGTAGAAAGAAAGCAAGTAAATGGTGCACGTGAGTGGCACCGAATTAAAAGGACAGAAAGTAAACCGATTTAAAAGAAAGAGCAAGCAGCCCAGATGCAAAATTAAAAGCAGACAGAAACAATGTAGAAGGAAAAGTTCAAGGGCGGACACGAAAGTTAAGAGAAGTTAAGAGAGGGCAAGTGGCCCAAAATGAAAGTAAGAATAAGGTGCAAGTGAGCATGGAGAAGAAAAACAACAGCATTAAATGTGCCAGGATGCATGGCAGAGGAAAAGATGTGCAAGTGGGCACAGCCAAAGACAGAAGTGAATAAAACAGAGATGAAAAGTAGCAAGGGGGAAAAGAAGCACACTAACTCAAGAAGGTGCAAATGGCACAGAAATGAGCAGTGCACCTCAAAATGAAAGAAACAAGACAATACAAATGTGCACAATAAATACCAGAGGATGTAAGTTACCAAGGAAAGTGCAAGTAAGAAACACAGAGAGCGGCAAAGGGTCAGAGTGGTCGCGCTGAGGAAAAGCAAAGAGCCTGACAATTCAAAAGCCTCTGATTCGATCCCATGATAAGATTGTATGTAAGAAAAGCTGTAAACAAGAAAAGGGCATATCCTGACTAGCTGAATTTGTGTTTGGAATTAGAGGAGCCTAAACCAGGGGAAGGGCACCCTGAGAAACCTAAAGAGGAACTGTGATATATTTTGTGTTCATCAAAGTTGGAAGAGGCTTGTGCTTGGGAAAGGAAACCCTGAGAGGCCTACTTAAGAAATCAAAGTACATCCCGATAAAACTGACTTTGTGTTTGAAAGCTTGGGGAAAGGAACCCTTAGATACCCAGCTAACTTGGAAACGTACTGGTTTGTTAGTACTGAACGGACTAAAGCTTGGGGAAAGGAACGCCAAGGAACTTAAAGACAATGAAGGTATTGGAGTTCAAGGATCCTGTGGCAAAGGTCTTGCAAGCAACCCTGTTTGATTGAACTCATTTTAATAAGCTTAAAACCACGCCTGGCAAGGAACCCACTGGACCCTGGTTTCCCTATTCTTCTGGTGAACCACTACTTTTCATTTTTGTCAAAAGTCCCCCAAACACATTTTTGTATAGAGTGAGGGCAAGCATAGGTTTAGACACAGACAGACTTTTTATTTTGACTTTCAGACACTGATGGCCTTTAGAAGAATCATTTCAGGGAAACATACCTTTAGAGCTAGGTATTACACCAACCCTGAAACCTGTCTCACAACTTGTATATATATATATATATAGTCTCGCATGTGTCCTCCTCACATTTGGTACTTATCTAGGGACGATATTGTTGTTACCGTTTTCCCGGCTCGGTGTAGCCATATGTTTACTTAAGGTGTTCGGAAACTCAGCAGTTATTCTCGGCTGCAGTATACTTTCAGCAGGTGAATCATAGCATGCCTCTGAAGTATCTAAAGTATGTGTTATTTCCTGTTCCGTTATTGGACCGGAACTACTCTCTGAGCCGTTGTTTATGCAGGCCGTAGATGCGACATTAATTAGATCTGCAGAAACCGCCATCTCTGTCATGAAATACCCTACAATATCTGCGCGTCATCATACAGAGGAAGAAAGGAAGAAGATTGCTCCCTGTCATGACCCCAAATCCGACCAGCCATCGTCGGGGCTTGTGGCTGGACTGCTGACTTCCCTGGAGGCTGGGGATGCAGAGAAAACATAGCATTCAGCAGTGCACTACAATACCCAGGATCCCATGACGAGCAACGCTGGAACAAGTGACAGGCACACGCATCACAGATGCATGCCAGGCTGCGTTTAAGAAGCTGTCCAGCCATGATCTCAGTGCTCCTAAACCGATATGGTGAGCAATTTACTGTTGTATTTTCTCTATTTGCCACTTATTTTTCTTGACTTTTGCTACACTCCTCCAGGTTGTCTTAGCCTGTCCCTTTACTGCTGTTTGCTGAAGCTACGATACTGATCCCCTGGTCACTCAACCTCTGCTCTTCCCTAAAGGATGTGATTTGTGATTGCCCCCTGAACTGTTTTGGTTGCCCCTATTCCGTGGTCTTCAACGTTCTGCTGGAAGTGGTGTTTGTCTACGCTTTTTTCTAGAACATCGTCTTCGTCATTGGAAGTACGTTTGGATATCATCATCAGACTTTGACATTCTGAACTCCCACTGGCTTCTGTGGATTTTGGCATACTCCGGTGAACACTGTAGACGTGCCCTCATTCTGCCCGTGTATAGTGTTTTCCTGTTCGTCCTCGTGCCGTCGGGTCTTCTTGACTGGACTCATTTGCACCTGGATTGGACACTGTATCTGGTACAGTAGATATTGGAACATTTTGGAACTGATCAAAGGTGGAAGGTATTTCCTACAGGTACATTGCATTCATTGCATGTTTTCAGGTTGCCACATACATAGATTTACAAGTTTAGGGTTTCCTTTTGTAGCTCACTGATCATGCTCATCCTGCCTTTTCGCTTGAGCCCTCAGTCCACGGGTAACTTACGTCGTGGTGGACTGTGCTCTCAGGAGAAAAGTCTCCCTATAGTAGGAGGTCTAGTAACCTCGTTACAGTGGAATATAGGCTACGCCAGAGTCCCCTTGGTCGCAAGGCTTCAGCTCAGGACACTCCCTTTGTTTGATATTCGATATGGATACTTTGGCTCTGGCAATCCTAATGGCCTCAAAATACGAGATCAAAATGCACTTACCAGCAGAACAAGCTGCCAGAGCCAGATGCACGGCATTGACCGGCAAAGACCGGCTAACCCTGACAAGCCGGTGCCGACACCTAATTAGAAAGAAATAATGCGCAGGGACTATGAAAACGCTGGGTAATGTAGTTCTCACAAGTTCAGTCAAGGAAGCACAGATTCGAATCTAGGTGGTTCTGTTTTTCGACTCCACCAGTAAGCAGATGTTTGGCAGTTGATTCAACCAACTAAATACTTTTTTAAAATATGTCCCCCTAATTCTCAGCATACAATACTTAATAAAAGAAAGAAAAAAGATAACATGTTCTCAAAGCACTGAGAGGAAAGCTAAAAGCAGACATAGTAAGTTGAAACTTGTGAGCAATCATCAAAACACGCCCTTAACTCACGGATTCAGATACAAAAAGCAATCTCCCATTGGGAGATGGTTATAATACAGAATTCTTTGGTTCTTTGGAATGCTCAGGGGATGTGCCAGTAAATAGGTGAGAGCTGCAAGGGAGCTATGAATGATATGTTATGACCTGGGGGAATGGCATGGCCAATTTCTGGGCTATGCAAGCCGGTACAGATCTGAAGTCTGATAATTAGCCCAGACATTGGCCAAGGAGGGAGAGCCGCATGACTCCCTGGGCTCCGCCATGAACAGGGCTCTCTGTGTGCTGCTCTCTCATTACAGGAGCATCTCTGGACCCCTGCCTCTTGCACCAACCCCAAACCCTCCCAGGCCGCTCCTGCCAGATGCAGCTCAGGCACTCCGAACCTACCAGGTTGTTCTGTGTATACACGGCCCGGGTGTATTGGCCCCACCCCCAGATGCCACACACAGTATTCACTGGGCCCCAAATGCCACTGCACTTCTTTGCCAGGTTGCACCCACGAGAGGTGGTCCCGCCCATCCCTCAGCGCGTGTTTAACTGCTCAATTGGTATCCAGCCATTTCCTAACAACCATCCCAGGCAGATTGCCTCTTTTTATAAACACACAGGTCATTACAGCTTTAAAGGATCACCCCACCCCCACCCCGAGGTCCTATTCGAAATTATGGCCCTGAAAACTTCATTAAGCACCCTTTTGTTAAGCCATTTAATCCGGTCTTCGAGGCCCACTACTCCCCACCCCTCCCTCAGCACGTTTTTACCTGCTCAATGGGTATCCAGCCATTTCCCAGCAACCACCCCAGGCAGATTGCTTCTTTTTTTTAAATACTGGGGTCATTACAGCTTTAAAGAACCCCTCCCGCCCCCCCCCCCCCCAAGACCATACTGGGAATTATGGGCCTGAAAACCTCATTAAGCACCCTCGCTGTGTTAAGGCCTTTAATACGGTCTTCGAAGACCCACTACGGCTCCCAGGAAGGGTCTGTAAAGCTTAACTAGAACCCTATTTGGGGGAATAAGCCATTCCTATTGGATGATCTGTGTACTATACAAACCGGTATAGCCTGAAGTTTGTGTGCATATTTCCTACGCTGCTATCATGTTCTTCCTTCAAGCCGGAAGTATGCATTGTACAATACCCCCACCTTGTGGCTCGACTGAAAGGTACAGAGTTACAAAGAATGTTATTTTCACTTGAGATTAATGTAAAGGATAGTTTATCTTAAATAAATATATATGAATGATATTTTTGTCAGTGCATTTTTTTTCATGTTTTTTTTTTAAATGTAATGAAAGAAAAAACATAACAACACAAGCTCTTATACTTTTTTTATGAAACTTTTTGTGCTTCACATAATCATTTCTGAGCCACGGACTCTAATAGCTTTATAGAACTGTAGCTTGGGCTGTATCAGGCATTATGGTCCTTCATGCTTCTTTAAAGCACGTCTTCGGGGCCCATAATGCCTATTACAACCTTTGCTGTGGGCCTTTAAAGGTATAGTACTAGCCATGAGAGCAGTGAATATTTTGCAGGGAGGGCAATAATATATTTTTTTAATAACAATATTTGTATTTATTTGTATTTATTACATTTTATATAGCGCTTTAAGCAAAAGCGCTTTACATGAAACAACAGGAATACATAAGAAGTACACGAGAAGCAATAAAGTACAAATCATGAGTCAAAGGACCAAGGACAATATGCAGAACAATTTGCCAGGATCATTAGAATAAAAACAAGAGTGGGATTAAACAATTGAGGCAGCTGTAAGAGAACAGTCAAGAGGGAGATAGCAGTAGGTGGGATTTTATGGAGGTGCGGAAAGAAGAATAAGAGGTGATGGAGCGGATAGGGAGAGGGAGAGAATTCCAGTGGAGTGGGGCAAGGAGTTGGAAGGAGCGGAAGCGGGAAGGGGCGCATGGTGCAGGTGGGACAGTGAGTAGGAAGTGGTCGGCAGAACGGAGTGGGCGAGAGGGGGAGTAAAATGAGAGGAGGGAGGAAAGGTAGTGAGGGGCAAGATCATGAAGAGACTTGAAGATTAGACAGAGGAAGTTGAATTTGAGTTGAGAGTGAAAGGAGAGCCAGCCAAGTGTCGAGCGTGAGGAGATGGAGTCATGAGGAGAGAGGAGACAGAGAGAACGGATGGCCGAGTGGTAGAGAGATTTAAGAGGGGCAAGGTGAGAAGCGGGGAGGCCAAAGAGGGGAGCTGAACAGTAGAAGAATCAGGAAAAGATCAGGGAAGATATTAAGCGCTTAGTAGCGTGAAAGGTAAGGAAAGGTCGGGTTTTACGAATGTTGTAAAGATGGAAGCGACAGGCACGGGAGGTGAGAGAGATATGGTGGGTAAAGGAGATGTTAGAGTCAAAGTGGAAGCCAAGGTTGTGGGTGGAAGGAGAGAAGGGGAGTCGCGTAGGGGGAAAGAGAATGTGAGGGGAGTGAGAAGAGGGAGGAAGAGTGTTGGCAGGGAGGAATAGGAGTTCAGTTTTTAGCAGTGTTAAGGGTGAGAAAGTGGGAAGGCATCCAAGATTTGATAGCAATGAGGCAGGAAGAGAGTTTAAGGTGGAGGTCGGGAGTGAAGGAAGAGAAAGAGAGGAAGAGTTGGGTGTCATATGCGTAGAAGGGGTGGGAAATATCAAAGGAAGAGATGATAAGGGCTAAGAAGGAGGTATATAGCGAGAAGAGAAATGGGCCAAGCACAGAGCCTTGGGGAACGCCGAAGTCGAGGGAGTGTGTAGTGGAGGTGCGGCTGCCCCAGGAAACTGCAAAGGAATGGTTGGCTAGGTAGGAGGAGAACCAGTTGAGGACAGAGTCTTTGAGACCAAAGGAGGAAAGAGTCTCAAGGAGTAAGGGGTGTCAATGGTGTCAAAGGCAGAGAGGTCGAGGAGAATGAGAACAGAAGAGTGTTTAGAGTAGCGTACGGTGAGGAGGGAGTTAAGAACCAAGATGAGAGCAGTTTCAGTAGAGTGTTTGGGGCAAAACCCAGATTGAGTAGGGGGAGAAGAGAGAGGTTGGAGATGAATGATGAGAGTTGGGAGTAGATGAGGCGTTCAAGGAGCTTAGAGAGGAAGGGAAGGAGAGAGATGGGGCGAAAGTTGGAGGCCAAGAGGGGGTTAGCGGAGGATTTTTTCCAGGATAGGGATGATAGTAGCGTGTTTGAAGGCAGAGGGAAAGGTTGCGGTAGTGAAACAGATGTGGAAAAAGGAGGTGAGGTAAGGTAAGAAGAGAGGGTAGATTCTGGGAATCAGATATGGGGAGAGGGTCAGATGGACCAGTGGTGGGGTGAGTTTTGGACAGAAGGAGGGAAACTTCAGAGATGGTAGTGGGAGGTGGGGATGGGGGAGAGTAAGAAGGGGAACATAAAATGTTTTTGCATAAGGTGAGTATTTTAGAGGAGAAGAAGTTAGCAAAGTCAGATGGAGAAAGAGGAGAGGCAATGGAGTGGTCTGGGGTAGGAGGAGAGAGAAGGCGAGTCAAGGTTTGGAAGATTCAGCGTGGGTGGGACGATTGAGACTGGAGGAGGTCGGAGAAGTAGGATCGTTTGGCCGCACTAACGCAGGAGTCATAGAGGGCATCTTTCGAGGCGTCAGAGAAGGCGGCGCATGGATAAAAGGTGTGAGGAGAGCCAAGGTTGGGGGGGTTTTGCAGGAAGGGCCGAAGGGGGTGAGAGGGTAGAGTTGGTTAAGGCTGGAAGAGAGGGAAGAAGATAGGGAGGATAAAGCGTCATCTGCAGAGAGAGAAGAAAAGTGAGTGGGGGGAGAGGAGGTGCAGATGTCATAAATGTGAGAGAGGTTAAAGTTACAGAGGTTGCGTCGGGAGAAAGAGGTGGAGGATGAGGGAGGAGGGCAAGGAGAGACAGGGGGAGTGAGGGAGAAAGAGAGTAAGGCGTGTTCGGAGAGGTAGTTGGGGAGGTTAGAAACTGAGGAGGCAGAGAATTAAGAGACAAAGATGAGGTTGAGAGTGGAGCCGGGAGAGTGAGTAGATGCAGTAGGGAGGGGGGTGAGAAGGTAGGAGTCAAGTATAGATAAGAGGGGGGAGGATTGGTGGGTGGTGGAGAGATGGAGGTTAAAGTCACTGAGTACAATTAGGGATGTGGGGCTGGGGGAGATGAGGCTGAGGAGGTGGTCGATGTCATCATAAAAGAATGTAAGGCGGCCGGATGGACAGTAGATGATAAGAAAGAATATAGTGTGGGGGGAGGAGAAGATTTTATACAGGTATTCAAATTAAGGGAAGACTGGGAGAGGAGTGGGAGAGGGGTACGATAGGCACTTGGGGTGAAAGAGAAGACCAACGCCGCCTCCACGACCAGAAGAGCGGGCGACGTGAGTGAAGGAAGAGGAGGAGGAAGTGAATGAGGCAGGAACAGTTGAGTTTAAGGGGGGGATCCAGGTTTCAGTAATGCAAAGGAATTGGAGGTTTAACCGTAGAAACAGGTCAAATACAGCGCAGTCTTGTTACAGAGGGATCTTGCATTCCATAAGGCGATGTCGATGACACTGGCGGTTTCAACAATAGGGGCATAGATGAGGTTGTGGCGGTGAATTGGGGTGGGTTAGGTTGATGGACGGGGGTGAGGTGGTGAGGGAAGGTTGAGTGTGGAGATGGTCATGATGAAGAGGCTGAGGGTCTTGAGGAAAGGCCAGGAAAGGGAGTGGGGTGTGGGGAGAGAACGTGGAGGGAAGTGGTGGTTGGGCTTGCGCATGCCTGGTGGTGCGATAGGAGCAGGATGGCAGTGGGCCAGATTAACTTAATGGGTGGGGCAGTGTAGTGGGGGGAGCGTCTAGGCTGTAGGACACTGGGCGGGCGGTAACAGGTGTGGTAGGTAGCTTGGATTTTGGACCCAGGGGTGAGTGATGACAGGAAGGTTGTGGAAGGGGGGTTATCAGGAGGGCGTTGCAGCAGCAGGTGCAATGGTCGGAGACCAGGCAGGTGACATATGAAGTGGAGCAAGCGGGAAATCGCTGCATTAATTGGTGCGACGGTTGCTGTGCAGGAGGGCAGGCGGATGTCCTCAGAGTGAGAGAGACAAGAGTCGGGATGAAGAGGTCACAGATGGACCCGGCTGGTGAGTGCTGAGATGAAGATAGCTGTGGGAGTCTGCGGAAGTAGGAGCAAAGAAAACGGCAGTGCAGGGAAATCCAAAGTGTGCAGCCTGGGGGGAGGGGACTCAGGATTAGACTTCGATGCTTCTGTGTCCCATGTGGGGAAGGTGGGGGTGGAATAGAAGAGCTTGCTGGAGGGATCCAGTGGGGAGGGGTGAGCATGACTGCACAAGCGTTGACTGCAGTGGATAAAGACTCACGGGTTCCCCAGAAGCTTACACAAGTGCAGTAATGGTTCAAAGTGGTCGCCGGGGTCAGACCACAGAGGTGGCGGTGAGTGGAGGGATAAGTGTGTACCACAGGGGGTAGGCAAGCGATGATAGGAGACAGATAGGACATTTACATTCTTCAAGTTGCTTGCACAGGTGCAATTACTAGCACAGTGTCACATCATATGGAACGTCGGTGGCAGCGGAGAATGGATGGGCTTGCAGCTGCTGTAGGAGGCGCAATCTGGAGCGTGATGGGGCTCCGCGCCGCGGGGTAGCGCTCCGACCTCACCTGGTTCCAAACTGCAGTGAGGAATGCTGTCACAGTGGAGCAGACGACAATTCACGCGGTGAAGAGCCGGAGAAGAACACTTCAACCAAGGGGCCGCTGGGGGGAGGGTCAACCGTAGTTGTGTGTGGCTCAGGCATTCATTTCCAACACTTATTTTGGAAGCTGTAAACACCTACGATTGCCCTGTTGCAAGAACATGTCACTGTGCCACATGGAAAAAAAAGCCTTTGGGAAACCGTGCTGACCACATGGAAATAACGCTTGTTTTAAAGAACCTTGCTTGTAAGTAATGCATTACTGCCATCTAGTGGTCACTAACAAAAAGATGAATCTTCCATTCTCTTTTCTTTAAAAACACGTTCACTGTCTGCCTCTTGGAGAGATTTTTAAGTATTTGAGACACTGCTGGCGGCCAGTTCTCCACCGTTCCTGCCACCACCCATAGCTGCTCCCCAGTGTCGATACAATTGGGGTTAAACTACAGCTCACACCTGCCCATTGGGGCTGATGGATCTCTGGCTATCATCACTTCATATTCATTATGAGTCTGAGACAATAGATGCCGGGTCACAGAAATAAATGCCAGGGCTGAGCCCTGGCAAACATCCCACAAATTAAGCACTGAAGTACAACATGATCAAATTCATTGTCAAGGCGGTCACAGCAAAAGTGCATCCTACCCGGAAATTTAAGTGCAGTCATCCATTAAATAGTAAACACATTGGAGCTAGCCAAGAGGAAAAGAAAAGCATCATGCCAGTGGCACTAATCTAATTGGAACGAGGACAAGAGCTGTTGCAAAATACACACACAGGGCTATAGCGCTTAACTTAGCTTCTTATATGCCAGTGTCTTTTCTATGGGCTGAAATTACCCTTTTATTCAAGCAACATCGTAATACAAATATTTCAGTTTTACGGAATGGCTTGTTTTTCAATCCTCTGTATCAAATGAGACATGTATTTTTAGTTTTGGGATTCTCTGTATTTTGTTGGCGAAAAATGTTCCCACTGTGTTTTTTACACACATCACTACACTTTGGCAGCCCAAAAAATATAATTTCTTCAGAAATGTGTTAAAAACAAAAGATATCTATGTTGATATGTGTTCATTGGAAAGCCCTCAACTTAAAACTTGTGTAATTTCACTGAGCCAAGCAAGAATTCTCAAGCTATTTGGCACCAAACATGGCACGCTCAGTTCAATGCAATTCTATAGAGATATGTCTGAATGAAGAACTCGATTTTATTGTAGGCAAATCGATTTGGATCACATGTCTTTCTATTGCTCCTCACAAACACGGCATCCCCCTATAAGATTTTTTTTTTTTAGCCTGAGCGAAATACTATCCATTCAAAAACTTGAGCATAACTTTTTGAGTCCCAGGCAATCTGCCTTTAGAGTCCGTCATGGCACTGAATTTGCTCTTTTGGATCTCAAGGGAAGCACGTCTGAAATGATGGATGGTGGTCATGTATCTGTTATAAAAAGCGTCTCACAGGTGCTGCGTACCTGACCTTCCTGGAGATTGCTGTCAAGAGGTAGCCAGTCTGTCAAGGAGCATTGAAGAGACGTATTTGCTCGCGGGTTACCAATCCAATGGAACAGCTCCCAACGACACAGGATGGCACAGGACGGCACTTCCATGATTTACGTGGAATCAGAACAGTGCAAGCACTGGCAGGGAAGGCCATGTTGGATGTCCAGTGGAGTTGATGAAGTTCGAATAGGTGTAACAGCCAGTGTTTCAGGATATAGGGTACCAAGCAGAGGCACAAGGTGGGGGCAATGACAAGAGGAGGAAAACCAGACAGGAATCCAAAGATAAAAATGGAGGGACCAGGACCCAGCAGCTAGGAACCCTGGACCAAGAAGACAGGAACCAGGGCAAGCAACAGAGACCCAGAACCTAAAGGGAGGGAACCAGGGCAAGCAATAGTAACCAAAGACCTAATGCAGGGAACCAGGGCCTAGCAGACAAGAAGAACAAGGCACAGAAGGGAGTTCTTAGAAGGCAAAACAGAAAGCCTGAAGGAAGGAAAAAGGAAGGCTCACAGGAGCGCAGAATACAGGTACATGGACAAGTACCGAGCCAGAACATGATCAGGAGTCAGACCACGTTGAGACGCAGTGCGCGGTTGCCTGTGGAGACCAGGGGCTTCATTACAGGGTAGGCGGAATGGGTTTAACGGCGCCGGTAATGGTGCCAGTGCCGTTAAACCCGTTCTGCCCTATTACAAGGTTCCCTCGCAGGACCCGCTCCAGACGTCTGATCAGACCAGACGTCCTTTGCGGGTCCCGCGAGGGGACCAGGGAGCTAACAATGGGCCCGTCCGGGTTCCCTGAATGGGGAAATACTGGGCCCTCCAAGGTCAGAATGGCCCGGTATTTTCCCATTCAGGGAACCCGGACACGATTCTGGAGGCAGCCATGCCCTTGTTAAGGGCATGGCTAACTCCAAAGTCATAATGAGGCCCCAGATATACATCTTGGATCCAAACGAGGCTTGCACCTCAAGTGGATGTTTCCGCAAGGCCAGGAGGATGACTCATGTGCAGAGAGTCAAACATGTAAGTCCGCGCACGCGCAGACCCTCAATCATGGTCACTCCCAGGGAGCCAGCAAACAGGACCAAGCGTGCCAGAGACAAGCACCATGTCGGGATCTGCTGGGCCCAGAAACCCCACCTCCCTAACAAGGTAAGTGGCCTGACACTGTGTCCCCTGCCAGGAAGGTCTGGAGCCCCGGGCTTCAGCGATGCCAACGAAAGAACTAACAAACCAAACAAGGAGCATGTACGTAACTGCAGGGTTCCCAGGTGCGGTCGCAGGTTGGGTACCCTTTCCAGTCCACTAGAAATTGGAGTACCCCACGTCGGATCCACGAATCGCAGATCTCCTGCACCTCAAACTCTGTGGCTCCTTGCAATTGGACATGAGCAGGATGGGAGGAGGAACGGCTGCGAGTGTCTGGTACATAAATCTTCAGGAGGGAAACATGGAATACAGGGTGAATGAGCGAGGTAGGAGGCAACTGAAATACCATTGGGGATAAACGTTTGGTGATCATGAAGGGCCCAAAGAAACGCGGTGCAAAGTTTGGTTGGCAGATTGCATACAGGAATATTATTACCAAATCCTAAACCTGAAACAAAGGTTCAGGAGAGCGTTTCTTGTCAGCCTGAGCTGTCATGCACTCATGTGCCTCCGCAAGGGGACCCACCACCAGCTTATGTTGGTCTCGGATCCTAGTCACCATGTGATCAACAGACGGGACAGCACTAGGAAACACTGGGCAAACGGGCATCATCTTAGGATGTAGTCCAGAGGAACAAAGAAAAGGGCTAAGACCAGTTGCTGCATGCACTGAGTTGTTATAGGCCACCTAAGCAGCATCCAGCTGGTCAAACCAATTGTCCTGAGAAGCATTGGCGTAGCAGTGTAGATACTGTCCCAGCATTTAGTTGGTTTGGGGATGATACCCCAACTCAGTGCTCATTGAATGCCTAGGTGGCTATTCAACTGGCTGCAAAAGGAAGAGATGAACTGGGAGCCAAGACCAGACATACATTTTTCTGATAAGCCATGGAGACAATACACTTCATGCAAAAAAACACATGCCATCTGGATGGTAGTGGGAATCTTGGGGAATGGAATGAAGTGTGCCATCTTGGCAAAGCATTGCACAACCACCATTGTGCAGTGGTATCCATTGGAAGGTGGTAACTCAACAATGAAGTCTGATGGCAAGGATATGGTGGGACTTTGGTGGGCTGTAAGAGCATCAACAGCTTTTTCTTTCCTGCAGGGTCTTGGTTTGAGTGCAGACAGGGCAGGAATCCACATATTCTCTCACTTGAATGGCCCATTCTGGCCACCAAATCTGTCGATCAATCAGTTCTTGGGTAGGCTCAACACTCCGATGTCCTCCAATGTTAGAATTGTGAAAGCCATGAAGAATTGCAATCTGGAGGGAGGCAGAGGGAATGTACAACTGACCCCGAAAGAACAGAAGCCCTTCCCATTCACATATGTTGGATTGGCACAATAGTTCCAGTCTGGCTGGATCTGATATGGTGTCCTGCAGGAGAGTTTGCAGATGAGGTTTGAGAGTAAGCAGGAAAAGTTTTGGGGCGATCAGACAAGCACCCATGTCTCTTCTTATGGTTTCTTTTTCTGAAGAGCGAGACAAAGCGTCAGCCTTCAAGTTCTGTGCACAGGGAATTTAGGTCACCACAAAACTTGAAATGGGAGAGAAAGAAACCCTAATGGGCCTGTCGGACAGTTCGGCATTGTAAGGAACATAGGTACTGAACATTTGTGTGATCGGTACGTAACTCCACAGGAAAATTTCCACGCAAAAGGTGATGCCTCGATTCCTCAAATGGAGCTTTTATGGCCAAGAGTTCTTTTTCGATGACTGCATAGTTCTGTTCTCTCAGGGACAGGTTGGTGAATATTAGGCAATGGGATGCTCAGTCCTGGTTCCCAGGTCCTGTTGTAGCAAAACCGCCCCAAGGGCGAAATCAGATGCATCAGCCTCGACAATAAACATTGCCTTCTCGTTGGGATGTCAAAGAATGGGAGCAGATATAAAGACATCCTTTAATTCCCTGAAATCCGTATCTGCCTGGGTATACCAGAGAAACAGTGTCTTGTTGCTGGTCAAGCGAGACAAAGCCACTGCCAAATATAAAAAATGGGGTATAAAATGCCAGTAGAAATCAGCGGATCTGAACAGCTCACACCATAGCCGGATCCATGTGCATACTTGTACTGCTCACCATGTTACCCAGGAATTCCATCTTTGTCTGATGAAAAAGACTTTTACCCCTTGGCAAACAGATGGTTGTCTGACAACCTATGCAGCACTTCCTTGACATGTCAAATGGGTTCCTCAAGAGTAGCTGAAAAAAATGAGGATGTCATCTAGGTATACCCAAACTGTTACACCGATCAGATTTGAGAAGATGTTATGTATAAAACATTGGAAGATGGCCGGGGCATTACACAGGCCGAACTGCATGACCCTATATTCAGATTGCCTAGATGGAGTCTTAAAGGCCGTCTTCCACTCATCCCTTTCTTTGATCTGCACCATGTGGTAGGCCCCACTGAGATCCAGTTTAGTGTAAATTTGAGCAGCATGCAGTGATTCCACAATGTAACGGATCAAGGGTAATGGGTATCTGTCTTTGCTAGTGATGTTGTTCAACTGGGGGTGTTCTTTGCATGGACGGAGTGTCCCTTCTTTTTTATGTACAAAAAAACAACAGAAATCCTGCAGGAGATTTGGATGGTACAATGTATCCTTTCCTGAGGAATTCCTCGATGTAACATTAAAGGGCCTCTTTCTCAGATGGAGATAATCAATAGACCTTCCCGTGGAGTATCAAAGTACCGAGTAGCAGATCGATGGCACAGTCGAAATGGCTGTGTTTGGCATAGGAATATCCACAGGTTCTGTGAACACATGAACAAAATAGTCAGGAGGTACTGCTTATATGGAGCAGAGACAATTTGTCATATCTCCATTGGGATATGAAAAGGTAGTCGAGGAAGTCTGAGGAACCCAGAGGAACAGCAATTTCGACTTGTTGGAGAGATTTCGGTATACCAAAGGTCTGGGGATTGCTCTCCCCAGGGGCCAAGAACACAATCCCCAGAATAACAGAGGACTCAGCCAAGGGCAAGATAAACTGACGTTTATTACAAAAAACCGACAGGGATCATACAGGACAGTCACAAGGATTTCCCAGATTCCTCACTCCCGAACATGTGCAGAACCTTTTTGTGGACAAATAACGTCACAACATGG
Source organism: Ambystoma mexicanum (assembly GCF_040938575.1). Classification (NCBI taxonomy): domain Eukaryota; kingdom Metazoa; phylum Chordata; class Amphibia; order Caudata; family Ambystomatidae; genus Ambystoma; species Ambystoma mexicanum. The sequence continues at coordinate 140,103,218 of NC_090922.1, read as the reverse complement.
GCACTTCCCCAAAAAACCTATCCCCTGTTCTGGTTGGGTGCTCGGAGTGGTAGGGAGTATGTATTCACCTATACATGTTAGTTTGATTGGCCTTCTCATGTCAAGTAGCTGGTCAGTCTCTTCCCCATTAAACTATCTATTTCATTGTTGCAGGGTCGCAGGATTACCATTGGCCCTTGTCCCCTGCCATCCACCCCTGGATATCTGTCCCCTGATTGGCTTGGAATGGTCTCCTCAGGCCTGGGACACAGTTTGGTTCTCAGCCCTCTGTGCACCTTTTCAAGGTGATGTGAAATGACTATGTGTGCCCATTGTATCTCTTAATGTTACCACTCTTGGCCTACGAGAGTGCACTACACGTTGCAACATTTGTTTCACCTCTCGTCTGGGTTGTTGAAAACTGTTCCTGACCGTGGATGAATACCCATTGTCTGGTTTGCCCACATGACTCTTTACGCCTGCAATTATGAGGATTTCTTTGTTTTTTCTGCAGCTGGCCCATTGTCGTTTGAAGCTTGGAATGTGTTGTTTATCTATAATATTGACTGTGAGCTCTGGCCTTCCCGATCTGTGTAGCCTAATTCTACTCCCCTCCTTCTCTTGTCCTGTGGCTTGAGGCCTTCTGTGATTTTTATTAGACTTATAACATAATTTCTATACACATTATGTGCTATGGTTTCTATAGGTTAGTCATGCTTGGCCCTAGCAGGCTCCTTATATGCTCCTGTAGTTCCAAAGGGTTAGTTTGTCATAAGCACCTGCAAAGCTGGTTCTATATTTCTTTGTTGCCTTGCATTCAGCGTGTCTGCATTTGGCTAATGAGGATAATAATAAAAGCTCTTGACAGTATGTATATGTATCTGTCCTCTAACTACAGAACTGTGTAAGCGAGTTCTTCGTGTAGGCAAGTGTGTGTTCATGTAAGGCTGTGTATGGTTGCGAGTGTACTTCATGACTAAAGCAGCTACATCGTGGTATCACTAGTGACGTCAGCACAGTGGTTTCTCAGCACTAAGTCAATGCTGACAATTATGGCGCTGGGATCCATAATCACTGTTGAAGCGCCTGTATCCATAAAGGCATTCACTGGATAAGGTTGGAATGGCTGTCTGAGAAAATACATCTCAGCATACGTGTCAATCAGTGGTGCGCTTGGGGGTTGCCCGACTTCATGTGTTTTTGACTCTTCGGGCCATCTTCATGGGGATGAAAGGGGCATTCCTGGGACCCTCTCTTCAGTCCCCCCTCTGGTCGACTTGTCGACCAATCCTCCATACCTTGTCACCTTTGCCTTCGGTAGCCATATCTTTGTTACTCCTTCAAGATGTCCATAAAAATGGGCAAGATCATATAAACTCCTGGTCTTTTAGGTACATGCTCCTTCTTGGTTTTACACCACACCCACTTCCCCCAGTATCTGTTATTGTTGTATGGGTTGTCAATCTTTATGAATTCTGTCAGGAACATTGGGCATTCCTGTATCCTTGTTCATTGTGTAATGTGGATCTTCACCACACATAGTGCAACTAGTACAAATATTAGTGCTCCTAGTAATACTTTCAGTCCATCTGCTAGCCAAGATGATATGCAGGACCATAAGTATGACAACCAGTTCTGGTCTTTTCCTGTCCCTTTGGCTTCTTCCTCCATCTTGGCGTGCATCTTCGATAATCTTGTCACTGCTTCTGTCACTGTGTCATTTTCTCCATCATTTGCAGGCACAAATGTACAACAGGAACTCACAATTTTGGCACACATTCCTCCTTCCAAAGCTGTGAGAAGGTCTAGAACATATCTGTTCTGGAGTGCCATTAGCCTTACTTCTCAGAGCTCTTCTTTTATCACATTGAAGCCATTTACTGTGGAGTTTATCGTGTGCATCAGCTCCCACCTGGTTATCTGCAACTATTTCACGTTTGTATATGTCTGGACAGCTGGAACCATTGACGTGAAGAACATTTCCATCCTGCTAAATAACCAATGTTCAGGTGGTACATCGCCTAGTGATGCTTCTGATTCTGATGAGAAGCAGTTATTTATTTTACTCTTTTTACTTCCACTGACAGTTTCTCTCCTCCCTTTTCTTCCATCTTCACTGACCTCTTCTTCCTTGTATTGTCATCCATCTTAGGGAAGTCATCTATCTTTATGTCCTTCTGGGGCACTACCAGTGCTGACATATTGATGTGCACCAACGAGCAAACTCCTCCCCAATTGGGTGGCAGTTTCTCATACCCCTTGAACCAACACGGCCAATAGCGGTCCATTAATACTGCTGTGCCGAACTTCATTGCTAGATGCTTCTCTGTGTACCTACACTTTATGTTATCTCCAACCTTTACTGTGCCTTCATTCTTGTAACACAATGCTGGTTTCCTCAGTGGTATTTGGGAATTGGTCCAGCTTTGTGGTCTACCCAGGTGATCAACTTGGCACTTGCATCCCATTCTTTCAGGCACTTATCATTTTCTCCTTGCACTGTTTTCACTGGTGCTTCTACCAGGGTGTATACTTTACTTCCTACTACTCCATCTTTCCATCCTTCTGCTGTGTATACTTGGCCATACACAAGCATCTGCGGTCTTTCCCAGCATCCTGGTTCTCCACCTATTTTTTTCACCCTCCTCTTCAGGCAGGGTTGTTTCTTTAATGTTATTGTTTTTGTCTCTCCTTTCTCCGGGCCATCAGTTATGTATTGTATAGCTTGGTTTAACTGCCAGTAATTGTTCATCATGTCAAGAGCTTTTATGTATCTGTCTTCATATGGGAATGTTGCCTGAGACATCCATCTCAATGTTGCTGTTTTCCCTTGGAATCTTCCTCTGGTTGTAACCATGGATAGATACATAAGGCATTGTGCTCTTGTTGTGGGTATTTTCAGTTACTATAACATTCTTGAGGCACTTATGGCATAGGGGATTAGTGAGCAGAAATACATGCTCTCCCCAGTGGTTTCTTTACCTACTTTGGTCATGTGCTTGTACCACATATTATCGGACACTTGTGCACCGTCAGTGAGATATAGATCCAGCACTGCGCTTACCTCTCCTTACCATGCTTACAGTGCTCCCCTGTCCACCTGACATGGTTGTTCCTCCTGCTGGAATTGGGATAATTTTAGTACAGAACACAAGAGTTTCACTAGATACAAGAGATATTCGCCAAAAGAGGAATCACAAAAAAAACCTGGGAAATAAGATACAAAACAAGATAAGCATGTGTTTATTAATGCCCCACCCATCCATTTTATCTGTGCTGCTTGGATCCTTGCAGCTTGAAGATATCAGTTGCCCAGCTAAAATGTGCAAGAATATGCGTTAGGGTTTTAGTGTGGTGTTAGTTCAAGCCCCGTTAATCATATAATCTGACATGGCATGGATGAAAAGCCATTCCCATACAGTCTGAATGTTAGGGTCTCTAAGGATTTGAAGGACAGATGGGTTTCCTTGTTCAAGTTGTGGATAGGTTTGGGCCAAATATGCTGTGAAGACATGATAATACACACTAGGAGGACTTGTTCGAAATCAGTTGGACCTTCTAATGAATTGGACAAATTGGCTTTGGAAAATATCAGGATGGTGGTCATAGGGCAGCATGGAAAAATGCAATAAAAACAGTTGTGCTTTCACAATGGATATGTGTAGAGAGAAAAGTAACAGACAGTGTACCCTCACTCTCGATGTGTAGGAATACCTTGCCCTACCTTTGCTGCCCATGAGGGAGTAACCATTGGGTGTCCTATGATCGGCAGTGCTGCTTCCACATTGTCTTGGTTTTCTGATGGTTGAGGATCACTGGCCCTGTCGATATCGTTTCCAGGTGAGGCCACAGCATTGTAGGGCTTGACGTCACTGATATGATTTCAAATGCTTTTCCCCACGCATTTGACCGCTCTCTTAGTCACTGACTCTACAATATGGGGACCCGTGAATATGGGTGCTTCCCAACAACGAGAAAAGCTATGAAGGAGGACCCTGTCTCTAGGGTAAACAGGCGGCTGCTTAAGTAAGTCCTCTGGGCGGTTGACACTGTCACTTTCCCCACTGACTTCAGGGCCTCCCTGGTGTCATTGTATCTGGCGAGAGATGAATGAGGCACTAGCAATCAAGGAAGTCACATACTCATACATTTCCTGACCCAATACATTTGCAACACTGTGAGTGTCCTTTAATGCCCTAGTGGGAGGTGCCAGGAGAAGTTGCATGCGCTGTCCTGTCACCACCTCATGTGGGGTTAGATGGTGGTCAGACCCAGGCTTGTTGCGCAATGCAAACAGAGCTAAAGGGCAGGCGGTGTAGCCAACTTTTGTTGAGACTCTTTTTGGTTTTGGCTATGGCCTCTTTAAGCAGGCCATTGAAGCGTTCACACACCCTGTTTGCACAGGAAAATGTGTGTTGGATGTCCAGCAAGGTTGTAATATGCTGGAACATCTCATTGGCAAATTGAAGGCCATTGTCAGACCGCAGGTCTTCAGACACGCCCCAAAGTGGGAATACTTCCCTGACCAGGAATTTCGCTGCTCTAAGAGTGTCGGCATGGACAGGGACCAGCCTCGATCCAACGGGAGAATGGACATACAACCACTATCATGTAGCGGTACTCTTGGCAGACTAGGATCATGCTGACATAGTCGACGTGGAGATGTTGGAATGGACCTACTGGGCGAGGTTTGGCTTCTCGCACAACTCTCAAGGTATGTCCTGCAATAAACTATTTACAAGTCAAAAAATTCCTCAAACTCGGCCATGTGTTCTGCCAAACTAGGACAGAACCAAGTTTCTCCAATATGGGCGGTAAGCACCTTCTTCCCTGTATGTGTTGGATAATGTAATAATGTCAGTGCTGTGCGCAATAATGCTAGTAGCATTACCACTTTTCCTGTATTGTTCTGCCGCCATAGGGCATCAGTTGGGGAAACTGAACATTCCCCTCCTGAGCCACAATTCTTTTTCCTCTCTGGGTGCAGCTCCCTGCAGCTCCATGATTTACGTTGCCTGCAATACATTGTACCCCTCTTTGCATATCATTGTCCTTGCATAATCACAGGCATGTGACAAGGTCTCCATTTCTAGGAGTTCTCCAAAATATGCAGCGCATTTTGCTTCCGCGTCTGCTCCTTCATGTCCCCTGGGGATCCTTTTGTCTGTGCGTGGCATTTCACAATTACTAGCTGCTCGGGATAATGTATGACGTCCACTAGCCTGCCCATTACTAGTTGTAAGGAACTTATGCTGGCAACAGTAAAGACAGACACAAATGATCACAGTTCAAAGGTATTTATTGAACTTTATAATGGGTGAGATAGACACCTAATCTAAACCTAAATCTAAGATGAGAGCAAGCTAGGGCCATCAAATAATAATAAGGCAGTCCTAGTGGCGCTGTGTCGAATAAAAAGGGCCTATACTAAAATACCTATTGCCAATCCTTACCAATAAGTTACAAAAAGAGTGTGGGATAATGATCACCAAAAAAGAAAGAAATGTTCATGAAATGATAAGTCAGGATGGTATGGCTGGGTTTCCCTTCCCCATGTTTTCAGCACGGGAAAAAGGCGGGAGGTCTGAGCACAGCACACTCCCAGGTCTCGCTAGCATGAGGTTGTAGTTCCATTAAATGATATCAGGACCTTCAGGGCCAAGTCCCTTTTCTACAAAGTCTCTTGCCTTAAAAGGCCTTCTAGATAAAAAACAATGAAGAAACAAAAAGTTCAGATACAGAGATGGATGAATCCCAGGATCTCAGAGAAGAGATCAGAGAATTATGGTCCAAGATGGCCACTCTACGCCAAGAAAATGCGTCATTACATCAGATGGTTGTACAAGGAACTAGTACCAACCCTCAAGTTGATACAGCCATGGCACAGACGGCGCCTATGAAATTTGATGGGGATCCAAGAAGAGTGGCTGAATTCAGTAACCATTGTAGGATCCATTTTTTGTTTCGGCCATCCCATTTCAGTCAAGAGAAAGCAACGATTGGATACATATTGGGGAATCTAACTGGGAACGCTCTAGCATGGGCAGCTCCTTTGTTGTCTGCCAATAGTCCGATCCTCAGTGATTTCATGGCCTTCGAGAAGGCGTTCTTGGAAGTTTTTTAGTCACCCAACTTGGCCGCCTCAGCACAGAATCAGTTGATGGACCTTAAACAAGGATCAAGCGATATAATCGCATATATCAGTCGGTTTAGTCAATTGGCAACTGCTTCTCAATGGTCATAAGTAACTCAAAAGACTCTTTTTCGGCGAGGCCTGAGAGAGAAGTACAAGGATAAACTACTTCATATACCTGAACCAGACACCCTGCAGTCCCTTCAGGAACAGGTCCTTCGGATCAATCATTGTTTGGCTGAACAAAGGGGTAAAAGACGCCGGATGGAGAGAGCACATCCAAGGCCTTTTCCCGTACCAGCTGGAGCTTACAGTACTCCAGAGACAGGTCCAGAACCTATGCAATTGGGTGCACTCAGAGGTCATTTATCTGAGACAGAGAAGAAACGCAGAAGGGATCTACATTTATGTTTGTATTGTGGTGCTGCCGGACATTATCTTGGTCCTTTACGTCCACCCAGGAAGTCAGAAAACTAATAGGCCTGTCATGTATGGGGAAGGCAATGACAGGCCTTTTGTCTCCTCCAGTCCTTCCAAGTCTTGAGATGGCCTTGCAGCCCATGCAATCGGTAGTCCTCATGGTACTGCGGATCGTTGTTACTTGGCAAGACAAGTCGGTTGTTGTATTGGGTCTTTTGGATTGTGGCGCCTCAAGCAATTACATTGATAACGAATTTTGGAAGAAGAACGGAATTCCTTTGCTTGACAAGAACCATGCTACTTTGGTTGAGGTCATTGATGGCACTCGCTTGGCCTCCGGTCCCATTCGTCAACACACTGGGGCCCTACTGCTGCAGATCGACGAGCATCGAGAAATGATTTCTCTGACTGTAATTAAGTCACCTTCTTATCCTATAATGTTGGGTTTGCCTTGGTTACTTTACCACAACCCCAACATTAACTGGGTAACCCGCACATTGACATTTGCTTCAGACCGTTGCATCCAGGAGTGTTGTCCCCCAGATTAACTTCAGAATTATCTACGACAGCTACTCAGACGGAGGAAAAGGGGAATTCCTGTATATGTTCTGTGTCAACTGTGCCATCTGCTTATGCAGACTACTGTCTTTTCTGAACCTGGGGACATACCCTTGCCACCCCATAGGATCTTTGATTGTGCTATTGAACTGTTACCTGACGCAGTGATTCCACATGGCAAGGTGTATTCCTTATATCCCCATGAAAAGAAGGCATTACAGGAATACCTTGACGATTGCCTCCAGAAAGGGTATATCACGCCCTCCAAGTCTCCGGCGGGATTCCTGTTGTTTTTTGTCAAAAAGAAGGAGGGCACTCTGCGTCCTTGTGTTCACTATCGGCAGTTGAATGACATCACACAGAAGGACCGATATCCTCTGCCTTTGATACGTGACATCATGGAATCCATTTCGCCGGAGTGTTTTCTAAATTGGACTTACGAGGAGCATATCACCTGGTACGAATTAAATCCGGTGATGAGTGGAAAACGGCATTCAAGACACCATTTGGGCATTTTGAATATCGAGTCATGCCTTTCGGACTATGTAATGCCCAGCCGTTTTCCAACGTTTTATGGATGACATCTTTTCGTATTTGCTTCGGGTATCAGTGTGGTTATATCTTGATGATATACTGGTGTTTTCTAAAGACAAGAATAAACATACATGCAATGTGAAGGAGGTACTCAGTCGATTACATCAGAATCATTTGTTTGCCAAGGCCGAGAAGTGTCTTTTTCATCAGGACAGTATTGAATTCCTCGGTTATGTGATCAGCAGTTCTGGCATACACATGTACCCTACCAAGTTGCACGCTATCCAGGAGTTGAGACGGCCTAATGATTTGAAGTCCCTTCAGCATGCGTCAGGGACGCGGGTCGCCAAGGAACAAGCTTGTGTTTCAAGCCTCGTTCCCGCAGCGGTTCCCCTTTCACGCATGCGCAGATCCACATTCAAGGCCAAGCCTCACTTCCATGCCGGGGCCCGATATAAACAGTCTGGTCCCATTACTCGCCGTGTCTCAACGTGGTTCGGTCCTGCCTTTCCGCTTTGCTCCTTGCCTTGACAAACCGTTGTCACCTTACCTTGCTCCTGTGCCGGTATTCCTTGGGTCCTGATCCCTGGTTCTTGTTTCATTGGGACCCCTCCTGATCCTTGGGGTCCGTTCCAGTCCTGGTTGGGTCTAGTTGTTCCACTCCCTTCGCACGCCTTGCCCGCTCCCACCTTCTTACCTGTGTCCTCTCCTCCTTGTTCTGCCTTATTGTCCTTCGCTCTGCTTGCGTACCAGTGCCTTGGAATTCCTTACTCCGGCTGCAACTTGGAACACCTTCTTCTGCTCACCTACCCAGCAGCATTACGGCAACTATATTCATTGTTACCCGTCTTTTCAGCAGTCTTGGATTACTACGCACAACATCTACAGACCTTCCCTGCCAGTGCTTGCACTGTTCTGGAATCACGTAAAAAACAGGGAAGAGTCCATCCGTGGTGTCAGGAACTGGTCCCCTTTCATTCCTGTTTAGTCAGGACGGAACTGGGGCTGGTTCTTTGCATCTCCTTTTCACCATCCAGTTTACAGCTCAAACAATCTGGCTACTCCAGTGCGAAAGTTTCCTGGATTCTCAGGTATGCAGCATCCACGGGACGCACAACTTGACATCCCCCCCAAAAAAATTCAAAAGGTTTTTCCAGCAAAAACTCAAAAACACCTGTCGTAAAAACGGGTGTCGATGAAAGGCCGTCCACAGGAAAAACAGACCAGGGGAGGTCGTCTGCTTCCTTTTACTTCCTCCCTTCTACTTTCATCTTTGGCATTCAGATTAGTGTTTCTAATTTCTACTCCGCGTTTATCTATTCCCTGAGGTTGAGGTCGGTGGATAGGTTTATGATCCTTCCGTTCCTCCCACCGATGGGCAGAGTGGAAATGTTTAGCTACATCCGAATGGTTTTGTGCAGTTTCAATGGCCATGGCTATGGTAGGTCAATTTAATTGCAGAACGGCTTTTTGCAAAAAACGGGCTAAGGAATTGGTAAATTGTTCTAGCGTGATCATCTTCATTAGTTCATCTAAGGATTTGTTACTGATCCACAGGGCAACAGTGTTTTTGACCCGTTCCCCCATTTCTAAGGGTTTTTTTCTCCTGGGTTTAATCTAATGTCTCTCAACTTCTGCCAATAAATATTTCAGGTTTGACCTAGTCTTTTTAATGGCCGTTCTTTCTTGGAGAGATAGGTGATACCCTGGGCAAGATTAAGTAGCTGATAGGAGGTTTGTAATTCACCTTTCAATAAAGGGACTGAATAGGATCTTTTAAGGTTCTCTCCCCATCCTCGTTGTTCAGGTAGGCGTTCAAAATTTAGATTTTTTTTCCTAAATCTTCACCTTCAAGATATGTCTGAAGAACCCCCTGCGGCAGTAAAGGTCTCGCTTGTAGTTCAATTAGCTTAGCCAAACTCTCTTGCAGTCTAATCTCGGCTTGCATCTGATGGTTTGCTAAATGGCCGATGACATTGGCTAGGTCGAATATTTCTTCTGGGGGGGGAGGGTAAGGGTCCCATCAGTAGATGGTTCTGAATCAGAACGGAAGCAACACTCAACTTCGTCGGATAAGGTTTTGAAGTGATCCGATTCATCCGACTCTGAGTCTGTTGAAGTAAAGAGCTCTGGTAAATTAATCTCGACGCATGATGGCCCTGCAACAGATAACAACTGGGTACCATGAAAAAAAGGGTTCGGAAGGTGGGGGATTCAGTGCTCTCGGTCCGATAACGGAAAATACGGGCTGAATCTTTAGGATTATCCGGCCCCACGGTTGTATGTGGTAATGGGAGAGAGGAAGGGTATCTAGCAATACTTGAGTTTTGAAGAACAGATCTTGTTGAACAGGTGGAACATGCAATTGAGAGAACAATAGCTCTTTCAGTATGGATACATTGTCTGAGTCAATGATATCAACTATTCTATTTTCACCTTCTGTTGGTACCACAATTATAAGCATGGGTTTCAATTTTTAGCAGTTGAATCACATCCCATTTCTGACACCATATGTAAGGAATTCTGTCAGGAATGGCACTCTGTCAAGAGTGGCACAGGGTACCCAAGTAGGGTTTGGGTGCTGTGCTGAGGTAAGGTAGCAGATAAGCACACACAGCAGGAAGTTCAACAAGAAAGAAGAGCAGGAAACAGTAGCTGTGAGCCAAAAGGGGCAAAAGATACAAAGGTACAAACAAACTGGATTCCCTCTTGGGTTGTATGGTGAAATGGGAAAGAGTGTTCCACGAACCTTAGGAAACTCCAGCCTTCTGCACAGATTGCTATAACAGAGGCCCACGCTGTATGCTCATGGCTGGGAACAACAGCAGTGGGTGTCTGTAACACTGAAAACGCGACAAAGGAAGGGGCAGAGGTTGCCTGCCGGAAACCAACAGGCAAGCTCTGTACAAAGGGATTACATAAGACACATGAGAAGACAAGAACAGAAATATCCAGCGAAAAGGAAGTCAATGAGCAATCTAGCAGAAGGAAATGAAGGAAAGGCAGTTAGACTGAAATAGGTAACCTAAGGTGGAGTACAGAGGACTCAAGGAAGAGAACAAGGAGCAACAGTCAGAAAAACAGAAGGCTGCAAAGTAGGAAGCAGGTCTGCAGTCAAGAGTGGCACTAGGTGCAGGCAAACTGTATTGGACTGCGGAGGACTGTAGTAGGCTGAAAGGCAGGGAGTCCAGAAGAACAGGATAGAGAGAGATTAGTAGTAGGCGACAGACAGAGAGCCCAAAAGAATAGGGCCGCTAGGTAGGGAGCCCAGAGGAGCAGGGCTGTAGGCAGCAAAGAGGTGCAGGCTGCAAGGTAGGGAGCCCAGGGAACAAGGGCTTGGAGACAGCAGAAGGTTGCAAGCTGCACGGTAGGGAGCCCAGAGGACAAGGGCTGTAGGCAGCCGGAGTGAGGCAGGCTGCAGGGCAGGGAGCCCAGAGGACAAGGACGGTAGGCAGCCGGAGTGAGGCAGGCTGCAGGGCAGGGAGCCCAGAGGACAAGGATTATAGGCAGCCGGAGTGAGGCAGGCTGCAAGGCGGGCAGCAGAGGACTAGGACTGTAGGCAGCCAGAGTGAAGCAGGCTGCAGAGCAGGGAGCCCAGAGGACAAGGACGGTAGGCAGCCGGAGTGAGGCAGGCTGCAGGGCAGGGAGCCCAGAGGACAAGGATTGTAGGCAGCCGGAGTGAGGCAGACTGCAAGGCGGGCTGCAGAGGACTAGGACTGTAGGCAGCCGGAGTGAGGTAGGCTGCAGGGCCGGGAGCCCAGAGGACAAGGACTGTAGGCAGCCGGAGTGAGGCAGGCTGCAGGGCAAGGAGCCCAGAGGAGCAGGGCAGCAAGGAGTGAGCCCAGAGGAGCAGGGCCGCTGACTGTAGAGGGCTGCAGAGGACTGTAATAGGCTGCAAGGCAGGAAGCCCAGAGGGCAAGGGCTGTAGGTAGAAGGCAGCGGAGCGTGATCGGCTGCAAGGCAGGGAGCCCGGAAAGGGCACTGGAACAAAACAGGATAATGCAGCAACAGGAACAGCATACAAAGTAAAGGGTCAAGGCAAACAGGAGCGGGGAGAACTCAAGATGCAAGACACTGTGCTCCTTCAGGCAGCTGCTTATATACAGCCCTGCCCTGTTCTGAGGCAGGCTAATTGACAGCACCTGTAGCAGCACACCTGAAGACAATCTGCCTCCTCCCTCTCTGGTCCTGAGCAGGTGGAAGCAGCACTGGCCGCTAGGGCTTCTAGGGATTGTGGTCCCAATAACGATGAATGAGAATAGCTAGGAATTGAGGACTGCAGCCAGGTGCATTATGGTAAATGTAGTTAATTGAATAAAATAAGAAAGAACCAAAGTTGAGCAAATGGAAATAAAAGACCGAGGCGTGAAAAGGAGTTGTTCAAGGAGTATGAGGAGGATAAATGAGTGCCAAGTAGTCCATGATGGTTGCCAATGCGTGCGCCAGCGGCGCAGGCATGACAGTATGCCCCTCTCCATGCCCCTCTCCAGGCCCCCTGAAGACTGACCAACAAGAAGAGCACGTCCAAGGCCTGTCACACCGCGAGAGAGTCTTATACCAAAAAGGGACATCATGAAGCACCAAAAACTGTTTAATGCTGCAAGGTGAGAGTCTTGAAGGGAGGAGACATTACCAATGTTTCGAACCTTTGAGGTATATTTCAGAAAAGACAACTTCTTAGGGACCAAAAACCCAACAGTGCGTTCATGAACTGAGGAACTGTGGAGATGTGCTGCAGACTCCATGGCATATATTGCTTTGAAAGAAGTGGTCTTCCTTAGGACTGGCAATGGTACAGTGCTGAAAGGTGGAACCAGAGATTCAGCTGAATTGGTTGCTCTAGGACAGTCGTACAAATAGTCAGAAGCAGCAATGGCAACATGAAGGTTTGCGACAGAGACTTCAGGAGTAACAAATGTTGCAGGAACACCATGATTTGCAGGAAGATCGGGAATGGCAGTAGGAAGTTCAGATGCTGTAACAGCTGGGAGTATAGGTGTCACAGGAGCACCAGCCGACAGGGACGCAACTGAGACTGATGGTGTCGTGACTGGTAGTTTAGGTGCTGCAGAGGCACCAACAGGATCTACCGGAGCGGTAGCCTTAATAGGAGAACTTTTAACTGGCTTTGCAACAGGTACTGTCCTTGCAGGCAGAGAGGAAGGGGTGCTTCAACTGCAGTAGGAGTGATCTGAGATGAGGCATCAGTAGCAGATTCAGGAGTACTAGCAGGGGGAGCAGCAGAGATTGGGCTAGCAGATCTTGTAACAAGTAGCATGGTGGATGTAGGACCAGGAAAGGGTAAGCCTTCCGAAGGCTGGCCTGCAAAGTCTTATGTGACCAAGTTGATACATTGATCTGGGGTATTGACAGTAGGTAAAGTTGGATTCCAGACAGGTACTGGGTATGTTTCAGGATCTGACTCGTGGTCAGGAGTGCCAATGTTCATAGAAGCAGAATACATCTCAGATCTGGTCACTTCAGTAGAGGCTGTAAGTGGGAGTAAAGGACTGACATCAAGGGCAAGAATGGAAAAATCCTTTGACTCAGCGGAATGTCCAGTCAGATGATTACACTTGATCTTTGGTGTAATGGCCGTGTGAGCGATCTGGCCCACTGGAGGAGTCCATTCTTCACTATTTGTACGACAGCCTGTGTTACTGTGGCTAGTAAGTGAATGAGCGGTGTCAAGCTTTAACTGGTATGTATATGCCAAGTTCAGGTCTTCCAACTGCTCTGTATAAGTCTGTATCCTCTTCTGTGTTACCAGTACAGGCCTTAATCTGTTAAACTCTAAAGACAGAATGTCGGGTGTTGGACATAGTGTCAGATGGTGTGGTAAATTGTGTCCCTTAGCTAGATTCTTATAATGCAGATAGACAAATTCATCATAGAGGTCTTCGGTTTGTCTTTTGAGGCTTAAGAGTTGTTCTTGTAACAGGTATGTTCCATTAGCCTGTTCTACAGCTTCAGAATCTGGTGCAGCAGAAAATTCGGGTGTTGCAATAGGAATACTGACCTTAGAGTTATCATGGTTAGTAGTTACTGGGGAAGCATTAAGACAACCGATGGTCAGTATTGGTCTTCTGTACCCAGGACCAGCTGCACTAACCTCAGGATACTGAATGCCTTGTCCGGTTAAATGAGTGTTTACAGCAGTCAGGGGAGGTTGTGTAGCTTGCCAAGCTGATCTTGAGCATATCACTTTGGCAACAGCGTACTCGGGTTGAGAGTCTGCCACAATGAGTGCAATATCCTTGGCTGTAGCAGTGTTACTCCACATTGGTCCTGAGACAGGGTAGCCTGGGATAAAGGAATACAAGGTTCGTGTACCGGCTGAATTTCGAATGTAGTGTCAGAAGAAATGTCAGAAACCGCATGAGTGTTTTCCACTGGTTGGGCTAACAAAATCTGCAGGAATTCATTTTCTTGCTGTAGCTCTTCTATAGATAGAGACTGCGGATCATAGTTGCAAATGTCATAGTAGTTACACATGGAAGGGTCAGCGAGCCAGTGAGTGTAGTAGTGTGCTTGTAAACCTTTGTTTACTAGGGCGAGTCTGTCTTTTAAACTATGGTTTTTGTTTGCAGTCCATAAGAAAACTTTAGATTTTTGCAGAGGTTTCTTGAACCGAAAAGAAAGCATCTTTGGTCTGTGTGTGCCCTTCCTGCCTATGGAACAAGAATCATTGTGGTCTTGCATTCTGTCAGGAATGGCACTCTGTCAAGATTGGCACAGGGTACCCAAGTAGGGTTTGGGTGGCTGTGCTGAGGTAAGGAGCAGATAAGCACACACAGCAGGAAGTTCAACAAGAAAGAAGAGTAGGAAACAGTAGCTGTGAGCCAAATGGGGCAAAAGATACAAAGGTACAAACAAACTGGATTCCCTCTTGGGGTGTATGCTGAAATGGGAAAGAGTGTTCCACGAACCTTAGGAAACTCCAGCCTTCTGCAGAGATTGCTATAACAGAGGCCCACACTGTATGCTCATGGCTGGGAACAACAGCAGTGGGTGTCTGTAACACTGAAAACGCGACAAAGGAAGGGGCAGAGGTTGCCTACCGGAAACCAACAGGCAAGCTCTGTACAAAGGGATTACATAAGACACATGAGAAGACAAGAACAGAAATATCCAGCGAAAAGGAAGTCAATGAGCAATCTAGCAGAAGGAAATGAAGGAAAGGCAGTTAGACTTAAATAGATAACCTAAGGTGGAGTACAGAGGACTCAAGGAAGAGAACAAGGAGCAGCAGTCAGAAAAACAGAAGGCTGCAAAGTAGGAAGCAGGTCTGCAGTCAAGAGTGGCACTAGGTGCAGGCAAACTGTATTGGACTGCGGAGGACTGTAGTAGGCTGAAAGGCAGGGAGTCCAGAAGAACAGCATAGAGAGAGATTAGTAGTAGGCGATAGACAGAGAGCCCAAAAGAATAGGGCCGGTAGGCAGGGAGCCCAGAGGAGCAGGGCTGTAGGCAGCGAAGAGGTGCAGGCTGCAAGGTAGGGAGCCCAGGGAACAAGAGCTTGGAGACAGCAGAAGGTTGCAAGCTGCACGGTAGGGAGCCCAGAGGACAAGGGCTGTAGGCAGCCGGAGTGAGGCAGGCTGCAGGGCAGGGAGCCCAGAGGACAAGGACAGTAGGCAGCCAGAGTGAGGCAGGCTGCAGGGCAGGGAGCACAGAGGACAAGGATTGTAGGCAGCCGGAGTGAGGCAGGCTGCAAGGCGGGCCGCTAAGGACTAGGACTGTAGGCAGCTGGAGTGAAGCAGGCTGCAGAGCAGGGAGCCCAGAGGACAAGGACGGTAGACAGCCGGAGTGAGGCAGGCTGCAGGGCAGGGAGTCCAGAGGACAAGGACAGTAGGCAGCCGGAGTGAGGCAGGCTGCAGGGCAGGGAGCACAGAGGACAAGGATTGTAGGCAGCCGGAGTGAGGCAGGCTGCAAGGCGGGCAGCTGAGGACTAGGACTGTAGGCAGCTGGAGTGAATCAGGCTGCAGAGCAGGGAGCCCAGAGGACAAGGACGGTAGGCAGCCGGAGTGAGGCAGGCTGCAGGGCAGGGAGTCCAGAGGACAAGGATTGTAGGCAGCCGGAGTGAGGCAGACTGCAAGGCGGGCTGCAGAGGACTAGGACTGTAGGCAGCCGGAGTGAGGTAACCTGCAGGGCCGGGAGCCCAGAGGACAAGGACTGTAGGCAGCCGGAGTGAGGCAGGCTGCAGGGCAAGGAGCCCAGAGGAGCAGGGCAGCAAGGAGTGAGCCCAGAGGAGCAGGGCCGCTGACTGTAGAGGGCTGCAGAGGACTGTAATAGGCTGCAAGGCAGGAAGCCCAGAGGACAAGGGCTGTAGGTAGAAGGCAGCGGAGCATGATCGGCTGCAAGGCAGGGAGCCCGGAAAGGGCACTGGAACAAAACAGGATAATGCAGCAACAGGAACAGCATACAAAGTAAAGGGTCAAGGCAAGCAGGAGAGGGGAGAACTCAAGATGCAAGACACTGTGCTCCTGCAGGCAGCTGCTTATATACAGCCCTGCCCTGTTCTGAGGCAGGCTAATTGACAGCACCTGTAGCAGCACACCTGAAGACAATCTGCCTCCTCCCTCTCTGGTCCTGAGCAGGTGGAAGCAGCACTGGCCGCTAGGGCTTCTGGGGATTGTGGTCCCAATAATGATGAATGAGAATAGCCAGGAATTGAGGACTGCAGCCAGGTGCATTATGGTAAATGTAGTTCATTGAATAAAATAAGAAAGAACCAAAGTTGAGCAAATGGAAATAAAAGATCCAGGCGTGAAAAGGAGTTGTTCAAGGAGTATTAGGAGGATAAATGAGTACCAAGTAGTCCATGATGGTTGCCAATGCGTGCACCAGCGGCGCGGGCATGACAAACTCATGGTGGCAACAGTAAAGATAGACACAAATGATCACAGTTCAAGGGTGTTTATTAAACTTTATAATAGGTGAGATAAATACCTAATTCAAACCTAAATCTAAGATGGGAGCAAGCTACGACCATCAAATATTAATAAGGCAGTCCTAGTGGTATTGTGTCAAATAGAAAGGGCCTATACTAAAAAACCTATTGCCAATCCTTACCACTAAGTTATAAAAAGGTTGTGGGATAAGGTTCACCAGAAAAGAAAGAAGTGTTCACAAAATTATAAGTCAGGATGCTATGGCTGGGTTTCCCTTCCCCACGTTTTGAGCACGGGACAAAGGTGGGACTTCTGAGCACAGCACACTCCTGAGCCTCGCTGGCACAAGGTTATAGTTTCATTCAATGATATCAGGACCTTCAGGGGCAAGTCTCTTTTCTACAAAGTCTCTTGCCTTAGAAGGCCTGCTGAATCGAAAACAACAAACAAAAAATTCCTACAGTAATTTCACGCCTTGGGCAATTGCTCTTCGCCCCTCGAATCTCCCTCTGCCGGGCACCGATCCTCTTTGCAACTTGGGCCTCCCTCGGTCTGGTTCACAGCGGCCTTTCAAATGTTGCTTGTAAAAATAATGACTCACTGTGGACAACCCTCTGCCGGGTTTACATTTGCCAATTTCACAGTCACTTTACTTTTGACACAATACGGGATTCATGCTTTAGCTTTGCCCTTTGGCATCCCTCCGCCGGGTTCACCTAGCCATCTTTAGCACAGTTCATGCGTTTTTTTTTAACACAGTTAATGATTTCTCATCAGAAAATTGAGTTTTCCTTCTCCTAGCTTTCTTGCGGCAATGGGTCAGAGACTTTCGATTGTACAAATGATTTGACATGGCCCTTGAAGGACCACACTGACACCTCACGCCAACCTCTCCCAGGACCTTCTGGTACTTGCAGTCTCAAAACAGGTCCCGGTCAGAGTCTTTCGAATGAGCACCCACAAGGTGCCAGAACCCTCTGCACCTAGACCTTAACTGGGCTTTCTTTAAAGTTCACAAACACACAAGTTCTTTGTCTTCAGTTCCTTGCGTTCATAATATGTTGCCGATTGCAACCTTGGGCTTAACACAGTTTGGGTCGCAATCAATAAAGAGGAGAGGGAAAGAAGACAAGGTGGGAGCAATGGAACAGAGAGCAGGGATGTGTAGAGTTGGGAGAAATTAGAATAAATATAGAGATTAAGAGGGAATGGATGGGGAAGTAAGAAGGAATAAGAACAGAAAGACAGAGAAAGGAAGAAAGGAAAGAAGGAAGAAAGGAAAGAAGGAAGGAGATGACAGAGATAGAGGAAGAAAGAAAGAAAGAAAGAAAGAAAGAAAGAAAGAAAGAAAGAAAGAAAGAAAGAAAGAAAGAAAGAAAGAAAGAAAGAAAGAAAGAAAGAAAGAAAGAAAGAAAGAAAGAAAGAGGAAGGAAGGAAGGAGGGAGGGAGGGAAGGAAACAAGCAAGCATGCAAGCAAGCAAGGAAGGAAGGAAGAAAAAGCTCTCATTCTTCCCAATCATCATTGAAGAAATTGCCATTATGCAAAGCAAGCCTGCAGAAGATTGTTCGTGCTATCTTCTCAATGGCTTGTCAAATAAACCTAGCTGTCAAAACTTAAATTTAGTCAGGTAGGGAACAAAAATAATTATAACATTTTGATAGTGAGAGCACTTAATAATGTTTGCCGTGGTGGTTGATGTAATGTCCTTTCTTCTAGGATTGCCCGTTAAACACACTGCCGAATGACAGAGTTCCCAAAATGCTTCTAACAGGAATCTCATGAATGTGGTCATATCACAGCGATAAGGAGACGTTTCATCATTTGATATAAAAGCACATTTTCGCCAACTACAGGCTGTGATTGTTTTCCTAAGGCACTTTCTCTGCATCAGTATACGCCGGCAGTGCCCAGTTCCATGTGGAGGCTATGTGCGCATTTAATTTTCCTGACACTTGCACCAGAAAACAGGTACAAAGAAAGCATGCTCTCTGGCATGCCATTTTTAAAGGCTATGCTCGGTCGGAGCAACATTCAATCATCACAACGCTATCCCAGTGTGTCTTCCCCCAAATGATGATACCAACTACTCTTGTAGCTGGTTTTCTGGCCCCCTTCACATCATCCCTGTTACATTGCACTACAGGCGCTGGTCTTGGTGGCGCCGTGGGAGGTTCAGGTATAATGTGTCATCATTAGCCCTTTCCATAGCTCTCAACTCACACGCTTTTGGCGGGTGTCACCCGCCTTCTAAACAGCTGACTCACCCGCCAAGCCTCCTGCATGCCCATTCATTTCAATGGGCCTCTCACCCGCCAAAAATAAAATCGGGTGTTTTCACCCGCCTTTGTGACAAAAATGGTTGAGAGCTATGCCTTTCCAAGATGACAGCTAGGAAGCGCCGTTCTCTTTATTCTCCACTTGCAGTTGCAACTCGCTCTGCGTCTCCACTCCCACCTGGTCACATGACAGTATTTCTAATGCCGGATACACAGCCACAGTGAGTTGCTACTCTATAGACAGACGCATCGTAAGTACACCAACTAGGGCTCATTGTTTCTACTTCCTTCCGCATTTCCTAGTCCTTACTGAATCCTTTTCTCCCTAAAACTATTCTTCCATAGTGTTGGGGGTCTGTCCTTGGCCCCCCAGGCGTGCCCGTGAGCCCCCAACCCAACAGAGCTCACACTCACACGTCCGTCAGGTTCGGGCTCCCCGGTCGCTCTCCCGCTTCCGGGAACGCCCCGTTTATTTAAGCCGCACGCGGCGACGTGCAACGTCACGTCGCCGCGTGCGCAGCCCTTACGGGGCAACGCCACACTCCTCCTTTTTCAGGAGGACACACAATTACGTTATTAGTTAAACACAACATATCACACAACAAACAACTTGCCCATCCTGGACCCAGGCCCTTTTAATGTCAGCCACCCTCACCCTGGACGACTCTCCAACTGTCCCAACACATACTCACTGAGGTAAGCGGGTTTCCCTCGCCCAGTCCTCTGGGGGTACCTCCCGCTCACCTCCGGCACCGGCAGTCCATCAACAGTAGCCTCCCGACACGGAGAGGCCGGGACACCGAGAGGGGGCCCATCTTCCTCAGGGATCTCGGCGACACCAGGGTCCAGAGGGGGTTCAGTTCTCGAGTCCCCCAGCTTCTTGAAGAAGCTGACGTTACGGGTGACAGCCGTTCGCCCATCGGAGGCCGCCACCATTGACCCCTTCACGGCGACCACATCCAGGGGCGCTGGTTCATAAGGTAGGGACAACTTCCCGTGAGGATGGCGGTTCCGGATGAGCACCTCATCCCCGGGTTCCAGCCGCTGGGGCCGCAGGCCCCGGCGCACGTTCTCTTGGCTGATCCTGGCCAGTCGGTCGGCCTCAACCTGCTGGTCGTTGATAATCCCGGGTTCTCTCTCCTGTACCTCCGGCAGTAGACCCCGGGGGCATCGCCGGAACAGCACTTCCGCCGGGGCGACACCAGTGGAGGCATGTGGGGTGGTGCGATACACTCTCAGGAATTGATACAATGCCCGTTGGAGGGGCTGGCCTTGTCCTTGCGCAATCCGAAATGTCTTGTTTAGTGTTCGCATCAGTCTTTCTGCATCGCCGTTGGCCCGAGGCCACAGCGGGGATATCTTTCGATGTTGAACTCCACAGCTGGCCAGGAACTCTGAGAAGCGTTCGCTTTGAAATGGCGACCCATTGTCCGAGCACAGCGTCAGGGGAAATCCGTGGGTTGCAAAGATCTTTTCCACGCCGACTACCACATGCTCGAATGCCACCGATTCCACAAACTCCACTTCGGGGTACCGGGAGTACTCATCGACTATGGCCAGAAAATGGGTGCCCACGGACGTGGACCCAAAGTCTGCATGCACGACCTCCCAGGGCCTGGTCCCTCGAGGCATTGCTTCGATAGCCGGTTCCCTCTGCACCGGGGAGGCTGCCTGGCACCATACACAGGCTGCCACAAAGTCATCGACCCTTTTCTCCAGCTCCGGGAACCAGACCTTCATCCGCAGCCTCGCCTTCGTCTTGGCAGCACCCTGATGTCCGTGATGGGCCAAAGCGATCACCTCACCCACTTTGGAGTGGGGGACCACTATGCGATCCCCCCGGAGCAGGAGCCCAGACTCCGAGAAAGACAGCTCATCTTTCACCTTCCACAGCTGTTCAAGGGCGGTCTTCGCCTCATGGGTCCGCCCTGCGAGAGCTTCCAAGACGAGCTTCCAAGAACCGCTCTGCATCGACTGCTTCAGTATCTGGAAGCACCCATCCTCGGCCGCCGCAGCCTCCAGCTCCGACAGGGGCAGTGCATTTGGTGTTGCTCCCTCCACCACCATCCGGACATGGTCGTCCGCTTCTTCTGCGCAGGTGTCTCCCGCCACTCCCCCACGCACTCCGGGATGACGGGAAAGGAAGTCCGCTGCATTGTTGGCACCTGGCCGGTATACCAGCGTGACCCCGTACTCAAGCAATGCAAGCATCCATCTCTCAATTCTGGCCGGGGGCTTTGATGACGAGCCCGCCAGAATCGGGAGCAGGGGTTTATGATCAGTCACCATAGTCACCGGGCGCCCCAGCACATAGAGGCGAAAATGTCGGCATCCCCACAAGACCGCCAGGGCCTCCCTCTCAATCTGGGAGTACCGCTGCTCCGTTTCCGAGAGCGCCTTGCTGGCGTATGCTACGGGCCGGAGGTTTCCATCCCGGTCCACCTGGGTCAGGACCGCCCCCAGGCCAAACGGACTGGCGTCGACCACGATCTCCGAGGGTAGCGCCGGGTCGAAGAACGCCATGGTGTCTTCCGTTGTTAGGGCGCTCTTGATGTCCTCGAACGCCGACTGTTCCAGTGGACCCCAGTGCCAGGCAGTCTCTTTCTTGGTAAGAGCTCTGAGCGGCTCAGACCTCGAGGCCAGGTTTTGGATGAACCGACCACAGTAGGTCACCATGCCCAGAAAACTTCTCACTTCCGACACGGATTCCGGGGGCTGTGCACTCTTTATGTCCTGAACCTTCCGCGGGTCAAGTGACACCCCTCCCTCCTTGAACACGAACCCGAAGAATTCTATTAATGGGCGCAGGAATTCGCACTTGTCCCTATGGAGGGTGAGGCCCAATGACTGTAGTCTCTCGAAGGTTTTGGCCAGGCGCTTCAGGTGGATCACCTCCGTGTTGGCAAACACCAAAATGTCATCACTGATGTTGAGTACCCCTTCAAGATCAGCAAGTGCACCCCGGATAATGTTCTGAAACACTTCGGCAGCCGACGATACCCCAAAGCTCAACCTCTTGTACCTGTAGAGTCCCCGGTGGGTGGTGAATGTAGTAATGTACAGGGACTCCGGATGGAGGACAACTTGATGGTACCCTGCTCTGAGGTCGAGTTTGGAGAAGAATCTGGCCCCCTGTACCTCAGCAATTATGTCATCGATGGTCGGGGTCAGGTGTCGCTCCCTTTTTATGGCCTTGTTGGGTAGCCTCATATCCACACAGATGCGAACGGAGTCCGGCTGCTTTGGTTTCCTGGCCACGACAATGGGGGACACCCATGGTGTTGGGCCTTCCACTTTCTCGATGATGTCCAAGGCCACCAGGTTGTCCAGTTCTTTGTCGACTTGCTCCTTCAGATGAAAAGGAACTCTCCGGTGTTTCAGGGCAATTGGTTGTACTGAGTCGTCAATGTGTAGCCGGACTGGATCACCGGTCATTCTCCCAATGCCGTTGAACAGGGCTGCGTACTTGTCCAGTAGATCGTTGATATCTTCCAGGTATACTGAGTACGCAAAACTCACTATCCCGAGTGCCTCCGCAGCCGCACAGCTCAGCAGGGTGTTGTTGCTTATGGGGGTCACATAGAACCGGGCTCTGATCTTCGAGCCTTCATGCTCCACCTTCGCCACGAACGCTCCGTCCAGCGGTATGGGCTCGAGTCCACCGAAGGCGAAGATGCGAGCTCTTGGCACAGCCAGGTTCGGTAATGGGTCAAGAGCGTCATAATGTCCCCTCGCCATAACATTGACCGATGCCCCTGTGTCCACCAGCACGGGAACAGGCGAGCGGTTCACCTCCACCACGCACCTTGGCTGTCTCCTGCTTTTGCCTTTCAGGATCCCCATGCTTGAGACGAAGAAGATGTTTTCCTCCTCCTCTACTTCAGCCTCCTCTGCCTGAGCCTCCTCTTCCGCTTGATCCACCTGGGCCACGTTGGATGGCCGGGTTTGGCGCGGAGTCCAGATTCGGGCCGGACCTCTGGGTACCATGACAGGTAGAGCCGACTTACACACTCTCGAGAAGTGATCCGGCAGTCCACATCGGCCACATGTTCTTCCTGCGGCTGGGCACTCTGTGGGGTGGGGGAGGTCATAGCCACATTTCTGACATGACTCCCCCGATCTTCCTGCCCTGTCTCGGGGGGCTCCACCAGGCCTTCTTGTTCCTCTGCCGCCCCGCCACACAGCGCACACCTCTTCGGCCTTGATCGAGCGTGAACCCGCTTCCATCTTGTTTGCCCGTGCCTCAGCCACTTCGTGACATCGACCCAGTTCTAGTATACGGGGCAGAGTGATTCCCGGCTCTCTGAGGACCTGTCTCCTCAGTTTGCCGGAGGAGCATGCTTGGATCAGCATTGTCTGTATCATGTCCTCCGCGTCCCCCCACGCGCACCCTTGGGAAAGGCGGCGTAGGCGGCCGTAAAACGTGTCCAGGGTCTCATCATCCTTCTGCTTGGCCGACAACATCACAAATCTCTCAAAGTCCACGTTGGCAAGTGGAAGGAAGTGTGCGAGGAGAGCCGCTTTCGCCTCACCATAGGTCTGGTCCACCGGAGTCAGCGACTCGAAGATCTCCTGAACCGCGGCTCCCGCCGAGTACAGCATGGTGGCTACCATGCTGTCATTGTCATCCACTCGAGCAGCCCTGAAGTACATGTCCAGGCGGGCCACCCACCTCTTCCATCGGGGCCCCAGACTGGACGGGGGGCCCGTAGGATCGAATTCTGGTATCGGTTGCAGGGCCACCTGGGCTCTAGCTTGAGCCATAATGGGGGGCCCTTGTGGAGCGACAGGCTGTGCCCTTAGTGGTGCCTGTGGTGCAGGCCCCTGATTCCCCGGTGGCAGCGGTTGCAGAGCTGCAGGCTGGGCCGCCTGACCTTCGTCTTGAGATTCTTCCCCAGGATCCGCGGTGTCACCGTCCTGGTCGCTGTCGGACATGGGACTGAGCGCACAGGCACCCCACTACCAGACCTGGGGCCGCAACTTAGATTCCCACCATCACCATGCGGAAGGATGCACCCCCGTGCCACACACAGCCTGGTGCAAACACACGAAGAACTTCCAAAACGGCCACCACCTCGTGATGATGAAGAGGATCAAAAAGAGTGTCCTGATGATGAAGGGGGCGAGGAAGTGCCTTGTTGCCACCTTGCAGCAAAGCATGGCCGTATAGAAGTCCCAAAAATTGAGCCACGTGGATGGACTGGACTAAGCAGGCCCTACCATATTAGTCCTTATCCTGGCTTACACTCGACGTAACAGTCCCAAAATCTGATGAAAACACACAAATTGGGTATGGGCGTGCAGGTCATGCACTCAGCAACCACAAAATCCAAAAATTAGACCCGGATCACCTTCTCGGTCCGAACCGGAGCTCCGAGAAGTTCCGCGGCCTCGTATGCAAAATGGCCGCCAGCCGCGTGTGCGGTCCACAGCCACGGCATGAAACGAAACGTCCGTTAACGTTCCGATCGTTTGAAAAAATTCCGGACACCTTTCACCGCCGGGCCCGGGCATCCGACATCACTCGTCGCCACTGTTGGGGGTCTGTCCTTGGCCCCCCAGGCGTGCCCGTGAGCCCCCAACCCAACAGAGCTCATACTCACACGTCCGTCAGGTTCGGGCTCCCCGGTCGCTCTCTCGCTTCCAGGAACGCCCCGTTTATTTAAGCCGCACGCGGTGACGTGCAACGTCACGTCGCCGCGTGCGCAGCCCTTACGGGGCAACGCCACACATAGTGAGGCATACGAAGCTACCAAAATTCCCCATTGCTTGCTCCCTCGCGCCCTTCTGCCTTCAGAAGGAGTTCCTTTCCAGCAGCTCCAGGAGACCATACATTTGCTGCTGACACCGAGCCCAACTGCAGTGACTTTGAAATATGGTAAGGCTCGTTTTGCAACCTTTTGCCATTCTACTATCACGGCGGCTCCTCGCCCTTATTTAGAATCGCCTCTTTTAGGAACAAAGGCCGGTCTTCAAGCCAATTCCCATACCGCCATAACGTTGGCAAAGAAGTACGACTCCTCAAAACACTCTATTCAAACAAACAAATCCCCAGCAGAATAACTAAGTAGGTTTACCAGACAAGACCTACCCTTCGCTGATAGGGATTTCCTTTACTTACCTAATCTCTCTCTAACCCAGTGGTCTTCAAACTTTTTTGGCCAGGGCCCCCCTGAGCAAAATTTGGGCAGGTCGAGACCCCCCAGAAATGCCAAATGGACAGTATATATTGCGCGCCGTCACCTGCTCCCATCAAAGTCGCTGGGCTCCCTCATCCCACTCCTACCCAGTCGCTGGTCTCTCCCCACCCCATCACACACCCAGGGCTCTCCCCACTCTGCTCCCATCACTATCCCATGGTTCCCGCCCATTGTGCTCCCACCATAGTCCCTCGGTTCCCCCATCCCGTTCCCAACACAGTCTGAGGGCCAGTGGCGGCTGGTGAATCTTTTTTAAGCGGAGGGGCATTAAGGGGAGGTTCGGGGGGGTTTCCCCCTGTGAATTTTATTTTTAAATAATAGGTTAAAATGTTGCATTGTAGAGCATACTTTTAACAAAAAATGGGTAAATAGCCAAACAGTTTGCAATTGTTGCTGGGAGTCCAGGGGGCAGGCATTGATATTTTATTTCTATCGCGCTCGTACACAAGTGTTTCAGAGCGTGACAAGGCAAGGGAGGGGAACAGAGGAGAATAAAACAGCGATCTTACTAGGCCCAGTGACATTGAGAACGCACAAGTGTGAGGGGAAAAGTGCATGGAAGGGGGGAGAAGTGGAAAGTGCGAAGTAGAGGAGAAACAGATAAATAACAATAAATAAATAATAAAGGCAACAAACAGTGGTAGTGCAGCCAGCAATTTGCAAGTGCTACGTTTAAGGCAGCAGACAGGGTAGGTCTGATAAGTGCAGGAAGAAAGATGGTTCTCCTCAAGTTTTAGAGTGGCAGGGCGCTGTTCCAGAGGGAGGCCCCAGCCGAAGACGGAGATCTACCCCCAGCTCGTTTCTTTGATAAACGACTGACCCTGAGGGAGTTGGAGGTAGAGGAGTGAAGAGCTCGAGAGGGGAGGTATTTGCGGAGGAATAGCTGAAGGTATTGTTGCTGAATATATCACAATTTACTTACATTTTAACACAAAGCACCCCTTTGGGTACTATTGAAACAGTGGGCTTCATAACTACTCTGGCGGTAGCTGTGCCGGTAAAACCGGCACGGCTGCCACTGGAGTTGCATCCGGGTCTGGCACCCGCGAATGGGCAATTACTAGGTCATGCCGAGTTAGGCGGACATGATAATTGCCCTTTCGAAGGTGCCGGTAGATCCCCATTCCCATTTGAGCCCCATATGGCTCAAATGGGAAGGGGGAGCTCGGATGCACCGGCACCGTTAATAACGGTGCCGGTGCATCCGACGAGCTGAGGTCAGACCTGGCGGGGGCTGTCAAGCACCCACGAGCACAACTCTTACTATGGCGGAACGGTAGCAACGGTGCCGGTAGCTTACCAGCACCGTTGTTACTGGTCCGCCATAGTAGTAATGAGGCCCAGTCTGTGACTAAAGGAATGAATATCCATTTACAACTGTGGGCCACTTTTTCATTGTTGCCTGAGACAGTTTCATGCTTCAGCCCGCCCATGTGGGCCACCCCTGCCCATTTCTTCCAATCTAAAAAAAAAAAGAAAAAAAAAAAAAAATCTTTTTTCATGCTGAGCTCTCAGGGCCCCCCTGGGATGCACCCGCGGACCCCTAGGGGGTCGCGACCCACAGTTTGAATACCACTGCTCTAACCTCACAGAATCACACCAGAGTTCTGAGAACACACCCAGGAACAACCCGTCACGTGACCACAGAAAGGCATATCATCTACTGCTCTAGTGGCCAGTTCTTGGCTGCTGGACACTCACCTTTTCTGTTCTTTCTGGCAGACACATTGAGACAGTCCTTCCCAGGATCTTTCAGTCCAGACCAGGCACCGGTGACGCTTCGAATATCCATGTACCCAAATCCAGCTTGCAGGGTTTTTTCTCCCAGAGGGTTTCCCTGGGAAATCTGCTTCCATCTGATTCTGTTCTTAGGCAGATGGTGGCAGAGTGCTCAAAGGGATTTTCATAGCTTCGGAGAACTGACATCTGAACCAGGTCAGTGACCCTCTGCATGTTTTCTTGCTTCCTTATTGACAGATAGCGACGGTCAGAAAGCAGAGGTCATGGATCAGATGCAGCAGCTTATGGCTGCGATGCAGTCTCTGAATCAGGAGGTACAGGGCCTGAAACAAGAAAATGCCTAACTCCGCCAACAAGTAGCCCGGGTCTCCCTAAACCCCGAAATACCCCTTCCTCTATACCCAGTGGGAATTATGACAGGAGCCCTCACAAGCTGAAGGAAATTCTGGACTGCTGCACAGTACAGTTTACCTTCAAACCTCATTTTTTCCCAACAGATAAGGACAAGGTAGGATTCCTTGTCTCTCACCTTGCCGGGGCAGCCCTGGCCTGGGCAACGCCTTTAGTGACTACCGGTAACCCCATCCTAGATTCCTATCCTGCCTTTGTTCATAGTTTAAGATCCATGTTCTGTAGGCAGGAAATTACCATTTACTCTCAAGAAAAATGATTAGATCTCAGACAAGGAGCACATGATCTTTTGACGCATGTTACAAAGTTTAAACTATTGTCAGCAGAAACGGCGTGGCCAGACGATGCATTAATGACCCTCTTTCAGCTGGGCTTTTCAGAGGAGCAGAAAAATGAGGTATCCAGAGTCCCTCGACCAGCAAACCTGGCGAACATGATCCCCATGACCTTACAGATGGATTACCGGCTCCAAGAACGTCTTCAGGGACGCCGAAGAGGACGAACACATCGAACACGACCAGATGGTCTCTTGATAACCCCCAAGGCAGTTCTCAACAAAGAACCTATGCAATTAGGAACAGCCCAGGGCCTCTTATCCCCGAAGAAAGGGAACAAAGACGTTCGCAAGGACTATGCATGTACTGCGGGGATTCCACACATCTAGTCTTAGAATGTCCCGTGGCCCCTCCTAGGCGGAATGAATCTAGGAGAACGGGAAACTACCAAGTGCCGTCGTAAGGTGAACCGCAACTCAGGACTTGGGGAAAGGTTCCTCACACTCGCCGATGTTATCACAGAACACCAGCATCACTGAAACCCCCATGGTGGTAATTCTTTTGAAACTTATTGTACAGGAGCAGGAGATTCAGAATATTCCTGCCCTTGTAGATTGCAGGGCAGCAGGACATTTCATTGACGACCAGTGGGCCGAGAGTAACGGCATTGGAAGGGTACACAAGACAACATCAATACCCATTCAGGGGGTTGATGGAAGTCCCCTAATATCAGGTCCCATTAAGGAACAAACCTTACCTCTCATATGTCATATCTCCTCCCATGAAGTAGTCATCTGCTTTGACCTTATTAAAGCTGCCCACTTTCCTATCATTGTAGGGTTACCCTAGCTCCGCCTCCATAACCCTTTCATTAATTGGATGGCAGGCACGCTCTTCCTTGTCTCCAAGCATTGTTTCACCCATTGTCTATCTCACGGGTCTGTTGGAGTACATACAGTACCTTCAAGATCTAGTCCAGGATTATCAACCATTTTGAGTCACCTCAGCAGCCTTCCTGAAAGTTATGCCCCATACGCCCAGGTATTTTCTCTTCCACAATTTTTGACTCTACCTCCACACCGCAGAGACGATTGTCGGATCGAATTACTCCCTGACCATCCGGTCCCTTTGGGACGTATGTACATACTCTTGCAAAAGGAGAAGGCGGTTCTCAAAGAATATCGCCACACCAAGTTACAAAACAGACTTATTGCTGAATCCACGTCACCGGCTGGGGCCTCTTTATTTTTTATTCCTAAAAAGAAGACGGATGAATTAAGGCCATGCATAGACTATAGGGGACTCAATAGGATTACAGTACCCGATAGATATCCTATGCTGTTGATCCCCGATATCCTTCAGGCCGTAACCGGAGCCACCATCTATGCCAAATTAGATTTAAGAGGGGCCTACCATTTGATCAGAATAGCTCTGGGGGATGAATGGAAGACCGCCTTCAGGACGCCTTTCGGGCACTTCAAGTATCGTGTGATGCCATTTGGCCTTTCCAACGCCCTGCTGTATTCCAGCGTTTTATGGACCATCTATTCGCAGACATCCTTCTTCATTTCGTAGTTGTCTACTTAGATGACATCCTTGTATTTTCACCCAATGAAACTGAACACCACCGACATGTGAGTCAAGTTCTGGAGTGATTACAAGCCAATCACCTTTTCTGCAAGGCCGGAAAATATGAAGTCCCTTCATCCAGGGTCACGGACCTGGGCTATGTATTGTCAGCAAGATATAGTGGTGGAGTGAGTGCACACCCAAATAGAGGAGATGTTTGAAAATATTATTTTGAAAACCACAAGGAGTAGTGTCGATACTTTTATGAGGTGCAGAGGAGGAAAAGAGGGTTTTGGCACAAAACCCTATAGCAAATAAGAGCAAGGGAAGAGGACCCAAAGTTCGAGTCCTCCCGTCCCCTGCACACTCTTGGACTACGCAACAAGGGCATAGATTCTTAAGGATATAGTTAGCAACATTCGTCTTTAAGCACTCTTCAGAGAATTGATTCGACAAAATTTATAACATCAAACAGAGGAACAATGGTTTCTGCATTTTAGGTGTACAGGTGTACAGGGATGAAGTGAGCACCTATTTATTTATACATAAAAATGTAGTGAAGACAGGAGAAATTGCATAACAACATTATAATGTCAACATAATCAAAAGTTGATGGAAATTCCACTCTCAATGGCTTGACGCGTTTCGAGGTGATACCTCTTCTTCAGAAGCCTCTGTGGATCTACTGTTTGCACTCTGGGTCATCCTTGGCAATCCGCTTTGGGAGGTACTTCTTTACAAGATTCCTCAGCTGCTTGGCATACTGCTGTTCGATCTCCGTCCGCTCCCTCACAAACTTCACATATTTTTCTACAAGCTCCAAGCCCCACTGGGTGTGCCGCTCAATCACGTCAAACTGGTCCCACAGGTCGCTGCCCCAGTCCATGGCTCCCACGGGCGGCTCTTCTCAGGGGGGGTGGGGGGGCGCAGCTCCGGCTCTGCCTCGGGGCCCTTGCAAGTTCCGGGGCCCTATGTATTGTCAGCACAAGGAATATCCATGGATCTGGCTAAAATCTCTGCCGTTCGCGATTGGCTTCCCCCTTCATCCATCAAAGAAATC